>NC_091263.1:67881666-70420833 GCF_042477335.2 Ovis canadensis | reverse complement strand
GATCCGTGCTTTGCGCCTAGAATGAGCCCAGCCCAGCGGTTGGGAGAGGAAGGCTGGGTTCCTGAGCTGCGAGTCTCAATCTTGGTTGAACATCGGAATCGCATGGGAAGTGTTAAAAACCTCAGTGTCCAGGCTGCGTTCCAGATCAACTTGAGGGTGCAGACCCAGCGTTAGAATTCTTTAAGCCCCACCAGGGACAGGTGTGCCGTTCCTAGAGCTTCCCCGAGCCTCTCAGGAGAAGAGGATGTTGGGCGCCCCCTGCTGGCGGGAGGAGCCACGTTCTCCCAGCCTGGTAGGACTTGCTGGCAGACTCGGGGTCTCAGCTACACGGAGGAGAGGTTGCTTCCGTTTACCTAAGCTGTGCTCCAGGCTGCCTTTTCACAGCTGCTGCTGCTAAGTCACTTCAGTCGTGTCCGACTCTGTGCGACCCCATAGAAAGCAGCCCACGAGGCTCCCCCGTCCCTGGGATTCTCCAGGCAAGAACACTGGAGTGGGTTGCCATTTCCTTCTCCAATGCATGAAAGTCAAAAGTGGGAGTGAAGTTGCTCAGTCGTGTCCGACCCTTGCGACCCCATGAACCGCAGCCTACCAGGCTCCTCCTTCCATGGGATTTTCCGGGCAAGAGTAACAGCTAGAGGATGCTATTTAAAGCAGGAGGCTGGAAGGCAGGTGGGAGGCCACTAGGTCTGGTGCATGGGCTCAGGACGCAGGCAAAGGACGTGTCCCAAATTCTGATCCTCAAAGTGTCACCAAGGCCAAACAAAAATAGGAGCGGAAGGCAGAGGCCAGATAGCATAGGGCGTGGAGGAGGCTCTAACTGAAATGCTTAATACACCTGATGATAGTTTATTTTTCTCCCAGCTAAACGCTTACCCATTCCCATGCTCTGGCATTTCTACACATGAAGGTGAAGGTCACGCATAATTCAGCGATTCATCCATTCTACAAACGTCACCCGGGCCAGGCCCTTTGCAAATATAATAATAGCTCACACGTATTGTGCGCTTACTTTGTGTCAGGAGCTGTTCTATGTGTTCTGCACATAGTAACTCATTTGATCCTCGTACAATCAATCCTACGTGAAAGTGCTAGTCGCTCAGTTATCTCTGACTCTCTGTGACCCCCTGGACTGTAGCCTGCCAGGTTGCCCTGTCCATGGCATTCTCCAGGCAAGAGGACTGGAGTGACCCGCCGTTTCCTACTCCAGGAGATCTTCCCAACGAGGGACTGAGCCTTGGGTCTCCTGCATTGCAGGCAGATTCTTTACCGTCTGAGCCACCAGGGAAGCCCTGCAATCCTATGAAGAGGGTCATTATCCCTATTTTACAGGTGAGGGAACTGATACACAGAGAGGGTCAATAACTCACTCCAGTTCTCACAGCTGGAACGTCCCGGGGCATGACTAGGACGGTTCCTTCCTCGGGAAGGTCGCTGTCGGGTGGGGTGACAGACCAGGAACTCACAAGAGATGAATTGCCCCCTCTGTCTGGGAGAGTTTGGGGAGGGCAGGCCCTTGAAATGGGTTCTAAAGTTTGGGTAGGAGTGCTGTGCGCGCTCAGTTGTGTCTGACTCTTTGTCCCCCCATGGACCATAGCCCGCCAGGCTCCTCTGTCTGTGGAATATTCCCGGCAAGAATCCTGGAGTGGGTTGCCATTTCCTACTCCAGGGGATCTTCCCCACCCAGGGATCAAACCTGCGTCTCTTGCATCTCCTGCATTGGCAGGCGGATTCTTTACCACTGCGCCACCTGGGAGGTCTGAGTGGGAGTCAGCTAGGTTGACAGCGGGTGGGAGGAAAGGGAAGGGCCATTTCAGGCCGCACGTTCATTCACTGAGCCCTGCAACACTCACTGAGGGCCTACTTTGTGCCAGCATGGTTGGGGGCTGAGATGCGGCAGCAAACAAGGCTGAGTTGCTACCACGTGTGGCTGGCATCCGAGAGAGAGGCAGGCAGGCAGGAAACACAGGCATATTCAGAAGAGATGAAGGATGCCAACGCCGGGCACTGGCATAGAGGTCAAGGGGTCAGGGCACGGGGGAACAGCTAGGAACAGGGGAGGCGAATGAGGTTCCCTGAGTCCAGAGAGGAGGCCAGTGATGCCCAGTCTGGGGGTGAGCACCCCCTTCAACTCTGCACGGGGTGGGTGTCCTCCTACCCCCCACCCCCACCCCCAGGTGAGGAGAGAAGCGGGCATATTCTAGATCCACTGGGGAGCAAAAGCCAGCCGGACTTACTGATGGGTTGGGAGTGAGGTGTCAGAGAGAGGGGTCAAAGACGACCTCAAGGCTTTGGGCTGGAACAGCTGGCTGAATGGAGGTGCCATGGACCCCCACGGACAGGCTGCGGTCAGAGTCGGTTTGGGGGTGGGGTCTCCGAGAGAACAGAACCCCTGTGAGCTCTGCTGAAAGTACAGGGCGTCCGGCCGTCCAAGCTCACCAGCTGCTCAGCTGAGCCCCCGCGAGAAAAAGGGGGCTCACATTCAGCGGTGCAGGGGCTTGGTCGAGGGGAGCGCGAAGGGGGCTGACTCTCCCGCCCAGGTCGCTGGGGTGCTCACCCGCTTCTGATGGACAGCAAGGGGCGGCCTCAGAAAGTAAAGGATGGGGGCCAGTGGAGTCACGCAGGAACCCAGGAGGGCTGCATGGCTCGTATATGGTCCTGTGGCGCCGCCTGGTGGCTGTGTAGGCTCCTCGCAGCCCTCTGCTCACCCTGCGTGCACAGCCCGCAGAAAGATTGTTTAGCCACTAAGTCGTGTCCTACTCTTTGGGACCCCATAGACTGCAGCATGCCAGGCTCCCCTGTCCTTCACTCTCTCCCAGTTTGCTCAGACTGATGTCCATCGAGTCGGAGACGCCATCCAACCATCTCATTCTCTGTCATTCCCTTCTCCTCCTATCCTCGATCTTTCCCACCATCAGGGTCCTTTCCAACAAGTTGGCTCTTCGCATCAGGTGGCCAGAGTATTGGAGCTTCTGCTTCAGCATCAGTCCTTCCAATGAATATTCAGGACTGATCTCCTTTAGGATGGACCGGTTGGATCTCCTTGCAGTCCAAGGGACTCTCAAGAGTCTTCTCCAACACCATAGTTCGAAGACAACCATTCTTTGGTGCTCAGCCTTCCTTATGGTCCAGTTGTCGCATCAAAAAGAGTATGGTGAACAGGCCTCCTCCCCAACCCAGCTCCCCCTCCCCAGAGGCAACTACAGCTGGAATTTGTTTCCCTCCAGAGACTCAGTGCCTCCTTTACAGCGACACTTACCTAAGGGTTTATTCTGCGCCAAGCACACGTGGTGTCTTTATCCTCTGCCTCCCTTCCCAGCACAGAGGCCGAGAATCAAACCCTGCCCCTCTCCTCCTGCAATCCTTGCCCCTTTCCCCCACCTCCCTCAGAGGAAAGGCAGAAGCCTCCATGACGGCCATGATATGCCTCCTGCCTCGGGCCTGATGATCTAATTCCTATAACCCCCTCGCTCCCTGTTTCAGCCACACTGGCCTCTTTGTTGTGTGGCATTGTTTAGTTGCTAAGTTGTGTCTGACTCTCTGCGACTCCATGGACTGTAGCCCTCCAGGCTCCTCTGTCCATGAGATTTCTGTCCAGGCAAGAATACTGGAGTGGGTTACCATTTCCTTCTCCAGGAACCAGCCTCTTTCGATTTCTTTAAACTATGGTAAACATATACATTATATTTATTATTTTAACCCTTTTTAAGGGCACACTTTAGTGGCATTATATACAGTAACAATTTAGGGTAACTGGCACCACTACCTACACCCAAACTTTTTCATCATCCCTCCACAAATCTGCCCTCCTGAAACTCCCCCGTCCTCCTCGGGTAACCGCTACTCAACTTTCTGTCTCCGTGAACTTGCTTGCAAGGGCAGTCATAGAGTATTTGTCCTTCTGTATCTGGCTTACTTCATTCAGCATGATGAAAATGTTACAGTGTATGTCGAAATTCTGTTCCTTTTCATGACCCAATAATATGGCACCGTGTGCCCAGAACACACTGTGTTTGTCCAGTCATCCACTGATGGACACTTGGGTGGTTCCCACAGTTTGGTTTCTGGGCGCAATACTGCTGTGAACACAGGTGTTGGCCTCATCACTCTTTTTTCCACCCTCCAGGCACACCCTGCCTTGAGAACTTCGCACAGACTGTTCCCTCTGCCTGGACTGTTTTCCCCCAGGGGATCCACATAGCTCATTCTTCACTGCCTTCAGATCTTTCTTCAAACTGTGCCTAGAGTCAGCCCACTCCCAGCCCCCTACTAAATTCTGTGACCTGGCCCTCCCCATCTCCTTCATCTTTTTCCCATAGCCCTCACCACTTTCCAACACCCCGCATAATATACTTACTTAGTATACGTATTGTCTAGAGTCTGTCTCTCCAGCTCCAGGAGGGTGAGAATCAGGGTCAGTTTGGTGTATCTTGGGCAATACACGCATACACAGTTTATTGAATGAACTTGAAATTGCAACCCTAAGTCAATTTTGAGTCACACATTTGAAACTGGAGGCACAAGTCTTGTTAGATGCTGTGTGCTCCAAACTCTCTTAAATGCCTCAAATACTTCAAATACCACATATTCTATGGATTGCTTCAATTCGGGGCTGAAATTGGGATTAACTTCTCAACTGGCTGAGCACACAGATCTCCCGAGATGCAGGTCAGAGGAAGGCGCTCTGAAGCTGCAAATGACCGGTGTGAATTTTTCTCCCAACCCGAGCAGTGTGTTGACTTTGATTCTCTCCTCTGTCTCTGGGAACACAGCTCGGGTTGTGAATATCACAGTTCGAGGGGTTGAGTGGGAACAGGGGTTGGGTGGGCGGCCAGCCCCTTTGGCCAAATCCAGGGCTTGAGTGCTAGCACAGGGTTCCATCTGCTGGGTGTGCGGGGGTAGGGGGGTTCTTTCTCATTTCTCTGGCCTCTGGGTGGGTGGTAGCCTTGCCTGGTCAAAGACGATGCCAGTCCATGACCTTCAAATCGTGTAGCCTTGCAGCTCACATGCCCTCAGGTCAGTTCACTATTTTCTATTTTTCAGGTCTGCAGACGCTGTTGCTCCCCACCCCCCACCCCTCGCACCCCCATCACATTCGACCAAATGTGGTTCCTATCTGGTTCAGTTCTGAGCTCCCACCTGGCAGGGCCGTGACACCCAACAATATTTCCATGAACCAGTTTGGACTCTCACACCTCCCGTGGCAGGATCTGACTCAGCCTGGCGCCAACTGCCAAGGCGTTTGGATGGCAGCTTCCCTTTCTCTTTATTGAACAAACATTTACTAAGTCCTTCCTACACGCTGGGCATTCTTCCAGCACTTTCCAAATGCAGACCTCTTTAATCCTCCAACCTAGGAGGGAGGTATGATCATGGTCCCATTTTAATGATGAGAAAAACTTAAAAGTCCAGAGAATCTTCGTGACCCACCTGGGATCAAACAGCTCCTGGACTGGGATTCAAACCTGGGTCCCCTGGCATCTGATAACCACGATGCTTCACTACGCCTTCACTTTTTAAAAAGTGCTTTTTAAAAATAATTTAATTTAATTTATTTGGCTGCATCGGATCTCAGTGGCGGCACGTGGGGTCTAGTTCCCTGACCAGGAAGTGAACCCGGGCCCCCTGCTTTGGGAGCGCAGGGTCTTAGCCACAGGCCACCCCGGAAGTGCCAGTTTTTGCCTGTCTTTCTTTTCTTCCTCTTCCCCTACTTGCCTCCCTCCCTTTCTGTCTCTTCCTTGCCTCCATTTCCTTCCTTCTGACCCAAGCAGCTGCCATCTGCCTCCCCTGGACACCACCCAGCCTGGCACAGTCTCTGCTGGTTCCCCAGACGGGGCTCTGCCAGTTCCTCCGTCATCGCGGCCGCTTCCCGGTGCCAGCGGACAGGGAGTGCCAGCCTCCACCCCGCCTCCTGCCCGCTCCGCCTCGCAGCGGCAGGTGGCAGAGGCCTGGGAACCGGGGCCGGGGCCAGCCTGGAGGGAAGCCAGGCCTGCGGGGAGCTGCATGACGCGCCCACACCCGCCCCTGACGTCTGATCTCCGCCTCGAGAGCTTCGTCCCCCGCTCAGCAGCTTCACTGTGATGCCAAGTCAGCCTGTGCTCCCGGGGAGGCGCCTCAACAGTAGGGGCCCCACCGCTGTTGTGAGTGTCAGGCCGCCTTGTCTAACTGAGAATGGCCGGCAGAAATCACGATGGTTGAAAAACAGGTTCATCGCCTGACCCCAGACACAATCCTGCCTGGGGGCATGGCTTGTCCCGGGACTCCCGTGACCGCTGGACATGAAGTGAGCTGTTTTCCTTCCCCACGGCGGGCTGTCAGGATCTAAGGGAGAGGCCAGTGACACAGGCAGGGCTGGGTCTGTTGCTCCGCTTCTGACCCCTGGCAAGTCTCTTCCTGGTCCGTGTGGGTACAGGAGGGGGAGTCCCAGCTCATGACTCGTGGGAAAAAATATACATATATATGTGGCCTTCAGGTTGAAAACATAAACCAGGTTGGAACCCTTTTTATCTGTATAGATGGGAAAACTGAGACCAAGAAAGGGGATGGAACTCACTCCAAGTCACAAAGTAAGATGCAGTCGGGGCTAGTTCCCAGGTCTCTAGACACCTAGCTTACTGCGCTTTCCCTGGTGGTGGTGGTATGTAGTTGCTAAGTCGTGTCGACCCTTTGCGACCCCATGGATTGCCACATGCCAGGCTTCATCTGTCTTTCACTATCTCCCTGAGTTTGCTCAGACTCATATCATTTGAGTTGGTGATGCCATCCAACCATCTCATCCTCTGTCACCCCCTTCTCCTCCCGCCTTCAATCTTTCCCAGCATCAGGGTCTTTTCCAATGAGTCGATTCTTCTCATCAGGTGGCCAAAGTATTGCAGCTTCAGCTTCAGCATCAGTCCTTTCAATGAATCTTCAGGGTTGAATTCATTTAGGATGGACTGGTTTGATCTCCTCGCTCTTCAACAGACTCTCAAGAGTCTTCTCTAGCACCACAGTTTGAAAGCGTCATTTCTTCCGCGCTCAGCCTTCCCTGGTGGCTCAGATGGTAAAGAATCTGCCTGCCATGTCTGAGACCTGGGTTTGAACCCTGAGTTGGGAAGATCCCCTGGAGGAGGGAATGCCAACCCATAGTATTCTTGCCTGGAGAATCCCCATGGCAGAGGAGCCTGGCTGGCTAAGGTCCACGGGGTCGCAAAGAGTTGGACAAGACCGAGCGACTAAGCACAGCAGCCTTTTTTACAGTGCAACTCTCACATCCATACATGACTACTGGGAAAACCATCGCTTTGACTAGATGGACTTTTGTCAGTAAAGTGATGTCTCTGCTTTTGAATACACTGCCTAGGTTGGTCATAGCTTTTCTTCCAGGGAGCAAGTGTCTTTTGATTTCATGGCTGCAGTCACCATCTGCAGTGATTTTGGAGCCCAAGGAAAGAAAGTGTCTCTGTTTCCATCGTTTCGCCTTCTATTTGCCATGCAGTGATGGGACCAGACGCCATGATATTATTTTTTTGAACGCTAAGTTTTAAGCCAGCCTTTTCACTTTCCTCTTTCACCTTCATTAACAGGCTCTTTAGTTCCTCTTTGCTTACAGTGGTATCATCTGCATATCTGAGACTGCTGATATTTCTCCTGCCCATCTTGTTTCTAGCTGGTGATTCATCCAGCCTGGCATTTCACTCTGCATATAAGTTAAATAAACAGAGTGACAATATACAGCCTTGATGTACTCCTTTCCCAATTTTGAACCAGTCTGTTGTTCCATCTCCGGTTCTAACTGTTGCTTCTTTGCCTGCATATGGGTTTCTCAGGAGGCAGTAAGGTGGCCTGGTATTCCCATCTCTTTAAGAAATTTCAAGAGTTTGTTGTGTGGTCCACACAGTCAATGGCATTAGTGAGCCAATGAAGCAGAAGTATATGTCTTATTGGAATTCCCTTCCTTTTTCTATGCTCGAACAGATGTAGGCAACTTGATCTCTGGTTCCTCTGCCTTTGCTAAATCCAGCTTCTACACCTGGAAGTTCTTGGTTTACGTACTGTTAAAGCCTAGCTTGAAGGATTTTGAGCATGACTTTGCTACCATGTGAGATGAGCGAAATTGTGAGGTAGTTTGAACATTCTTTGGCAATGCCTTTCTTTGAGATGGGAATGAAAACAACTTTTCCAGTCCTGTGGCCACGGCTGAATTTTCAACATGTGCTGGGATATTTAGTGCGGCACTTAAACAGCATCATCTTTTAGGATTTGAAATAGCTCAGCAGAAATTCCATCACCTCCATTACTTTGCTCCTAGTAATGCTTCCTATGGCCCCCTGGAAGTCACACTCCAGGATGACTGGCTCTGGGTGAGTGATCACACCACTGTGGTTATCCAGCTTATACGGACCTTTTTAATAGAGTTCTTCTGCGTATTTCTGGCACCTCTTCTTAATCTCTTCTGTCGGGACCAACCCAACAACGAACCGACCCGAGGGAGTAGTGCCACAGAAGAATAAGGAAAAATAAGAGTCAGAAATAGAGTGGGGATCAGGGGGCTGATGCCGTTTGCAGGCAGAAGCCCAGATCCCAATCCTTGCATGCCTTTTATTGTTAACTTCTACTTCCTTATTCGTGCTGGAGAGAGAACTGTTCTTTACGATCTCAGATCAGGGATAAGGATATACAATGCACAGTCCTCAATGCCAAACCTTCAGGCCTTTCATGACTTTGTTTAGCCTTTTGGCTAGCAACACCCTTTCTCCATAACTGCCTCAAGGCTCTGGTTACGGGAACAGTCACTAATGGTTTCCCATCAGTCACATCAGTACTTCAACATCTTGTTTTCAAGATGTCTTTCCACCATGTACTTCTTCCTGCTCCCAGCCCTTGGGGGTGTTGAGAAAGTCATTCTTATTTTTCAAAGAAGCCCCGTTAATTATAGTACAGGCCTGTGCATAGCGTATTCCCTTCATCTCCTGCTTCCTTAGGTCCACACTATTACTGCCCTGTACTGTGCCCCTCTTTGCATGAAATGTGCCCATGGAATCTAATTTTCTTAAAGAGAACTCTAGTCTTTCCACAACTTTGTTTTCCTCTATTTCTAGGGATTGTTTATTTAAGAAGGCATTGTTATTTCTCCTTGTTATTCCTTGGAACTCTGCGTTCAGATGGGTATATCTTTCCATTTCTCATTCCCCTTTCGCAAATTATTTTGAATTACCTCTCACTAATGATTGCTTTTCTTGTGTTTCAGCAAAATCATCAACGCAGCAGCACATTCTGCCTACCGTTCACCTCTTGAAATTTGCTTCGTGAACGGGTGTTCTTTTTTGAACTGTTTCTGATGACCAACCCTAGGACGTTTCTGGAGGTGAGGTGTCATTTCTAGGGCGTCAGCTCTTGTGAGTACCCAGTGCCCAGAAGCGGTGGTTTTCAAGGTGTTGTTACAGGACGTGTCCACAAGGCAGCAGCACGGTTCCATTTTGGGGTCTGGGTGGAGGGCAAGCAGAGTCTAAAGAGAAGAAAGCGGCTTTCCTGGGTGGGAGAGGAGGGTTATAAGAAACAGCCAAGGGCTTGTGCTTCTTGCTGTTTCCCGGGACGTTTCCCATCCCCGACGGATGCCAAGCCCTGGCAGACCGCTGCGCTGAGGACGCTGTGGTTCCTAAGTGGGGGGACGGCTCCGTGCGAGGAGGCTGCAGCCGGGAATCCCACTGGCGTGAGAGTTGCGCACCAGGTCACTTTTGCAAGCTCTTCCAGCCCAGAGCGCACACCGGTCCTTGGATGCAGGAGGTTTTATGGAGCCTTCAGAGGGTGCGCCTGGATCGGGAGATTGTGGTCCCGGCCGCAGGGGACCAGACACTGCAGGACTCAGGGGGGCTCGTTTGCTGACCCATCCTCCCCAGCTGTCTCAGCTGGCCGAGTCCATCCTCGGGGGCCCCAGGCTGCTCAGGCCCCAGAGGTGACGCAAACCTGCTCAAAGGGCCTTCAGGGAGATAAGGACATTTCTGTTGGTTTTGTTTTGGGTTGTTTTTGTTTTCTCTTAATCCCACTTCTTTCCAGTCTGAAGGGTTTCTGTTAGATTGGAACGGAGTTCATTCACGAAGCTGCGTTTCTTTGGGGTTTCTGCCTGGCTCCGTTATGCCTAAACATGGATGTATTCCGTGTTGATTTCTTTCTCCCTTCGGTTACTGGCCTGTGTGGACTAGAGCAGCCAGTGCAGTGGAGGGGGTCCTTTCTGACCGTCTAGAGGCCTCAGTGCATGCCTCTTACCCTCAGACACCTCCTATGTGCGTCTCCCCGCCCTTTGTGCTTCGGTGTCCATCCATTTGGTTCTGGGCCCCGAAATCGGTTTTTCTCCTAAATGAGCCCATTGGTATCAGTCTTTGCATTCCGTCTCTGAGTGACATCAGAAAGTGTTTGTGGTTCTATGCCAGCGGCCCTTCACTTAGTGTGATCCCCTCCAGGTCCATGCATTTTTCTGTGTTTTTTTTTGTGGAAGGCAGTGTTTCTTCCCTGATTTAGGCAGAGTAATATCCCAGTGTATGAATGAACCAGATCTTCTTGAGGCATCCACGTGTTGATGGACTTTTTTTGTCTTCCAGGTCTTACCTTGTAAATGATGCTGCATGCAGGTTGGGTGAGTATGTCTTTGTGAATTAAGGTTTCCTTTTAATTGTTATTTTTTTTCGCATAGAGGCCCAGGAGGGTGATCGCGGGCTTCATTGGTAGGTGTACTTTTGTTTCTGAAGGGGCCCTTTCTCTTGCTCTCCATCGTGGCTCTTAGCAATTGACATTGGAGGAAACAGCGAAGGAGGGTTCCCTCTCCTCCATTCCCTCGCTGGAATGTATTCTTTGTCGACCTTGGTTGATCTGCTTTCTGAGTGGTGTGAGGTCTTACCTGGTGGAGATTTGATTTCCCTCTCATAATAATTGATAAGGGCAAGCCAGTGGTTTTCGTGCAAAAATTGAAAACACACAGTGGGCTTCCAATTGCCTCTTCACCTTTGCTTTATGCAAAGCGGCTGTGTTTTGAATAGTTTTTAACTGCATCTGGGTCTCCAGGGACTTGTACCGTCCCCAGGCCTCGAGGCTCAAGGCTGGTCAGGCCCCAGGGCTGTGACAGAACTCAGGGGAAGAGCTGTGGCATCTCTTTTCTTTGTTTTTCCCCTCTTCATTTTAAGTTTACATATTTTCTGGTGGGAATAGAGTTGTTTCCAATATTGTGCTTCTTTGGGGCTCCAGGCACCCTAATTCTGTTACCCATGTATCTAGATGTATTGCATTTCAGGTTTCTTTTTCCATACAGGTTGGTAGAGAAGGTTGATCAGAGTCTCTGGTGCTGGACAGTTGGTCCTTGTGACTACTCTATATATGCAAGTGGGGATTTGTCAGTCCCAAACTCCTAATTCATTCCTCCTGCCAGCTTTGTCCTTCAGTAACCGTTAGCTTTTGTTGTTGGTGGTGGTGGTTTTTTTCCTGGCCTGGACTTCGGTTTCTCCTGTCAACGGATCCATTTGTGACCATTTTCCATGGCCTGTCTAAGTGACGTCACAGGTTATTTGTCGTTCTGTGACTGAGGTCCTTCACTAGTATCATCAAAGTCAGGCTCATCCGTGTTGTCGCAGAAGGCAGTGTTTCATCTCTCTCTTTGGCTGAGTGAGAGTCCATCGCATCCAGGTGCCACATCTCTCTGATGCATCCGTCTGTCCATGGGCATTTCTGTTGCCTGCTGGTCCTGGAGATCGCTGGCTATTCTGCAGTAACTGCTGGTTGCACCCGCGGTTTGGCAATCCGGTGTTTTCTTTGCGTACAGTTTCGGGAGTGTCATTTCCAGGCCCATTGGTAGAGATCGATTTCTATTTGTATTTCACTTTCTCTCGCGGAAGCGACCTTCAGGCCTTTCTCCCTCGTGGCCTCTGCACTTTACCCTCCCCAGATGACCGTCGGATGGGTCCCTTTCCCCTAGGCCCTATCCCGCTTTGACTCTCTGTCCCCGTTTTTCCTGATCTCCTCTCTGACAGCTGTGAAGTGGTATCCGGTTGAGATTTCCATCCGCCTCTCCCTAATGACTGCTCTTCTTGTGCTTAAGCAAAATCACCAGCTCAGCAACACTTCTTTCGACCGTCCATCTCTTGAAATTTGCTTCGTGAATGGGGCTTCTTTTTTGAACTGTTTCTGATGACCAGCTCTAGGACATTTCTGGAGGTGGGGTGTCACTTCCAGGGCCCCAGCCCTTGTGAGAACCCGGCGCCCAGAAGCGGTGGTTTTCAAGGTGTTGTTACAGGATGTGTCCACAAGGCGGCAGCACGTTCCCGTTTCCAGGTCTGGGTGGGCGGCGAGCAGAGCCTTAAGAGAAGAAAGTGGGAGAGGAGGGTGGACAGGGCGAGAAGAAACAGTCGAGGGCTTGTGCCCCTTGCTGTTTCCCGGGACGTTTCCCACTCCCGACGGATGTCAAACCCTGACAGACCGCTGCGCTGAGGACGCTGTGGTTCCTAGGTGGGGGGACGGCTCCGTGCCAGGAGGCTGCAGCGGGGAATCCCACCGGCGTGAGAGTTGCGCACCAGGTCACTTTTGCAAGCTCTTTCAGCTCGGAGGGTGCACCGATCTTTGGATGCAGGAGGATTTATGGAGCTTTCAGGAGGGTGCGCCTGGATTGGGAGATCCTGGGCCTGACCACAGGGGACCTGAAGTAGGACTCAGGGGGGCTCGTTTGCTGACCCATCCTCCCCAGCTGTCTCAGCTGGCCCAGAGTCCAGGCCGGAGGGCCCCAGGCTGCTCAGGCCCCAGAGAGGTGACACAAGCTTGCTCAAAGGGCCTTCAGGGAGATAGTGTTCACGTTTCTCTTGGTTTTGTTTCGGGATTTTTTTTCCCCACCCCCTTCTTTCTAGTCTGAAGGGTTTCTGTTAGATTGGAACGGAGTTCATTCACGAAGCTGCGTTTCTTTGGGGTTTCCAGCCACCTGGCTCCGTTACGCCTAAACATGGATGTATTCCGTGCTGATTTCTTTCTCCCTTCGGTTACTGGCCTGTGTGGACTAGAGCAGCCAGTGCAGTGGAGGGGGTCCTTTCTGACCGTCTAGAGGCCTCAGTACACAAATACACGCCTCTTACCCTCAGACACCTCCTGTGTGAGTCTCCCTGCCCTTTGTGCTTCGGTATCCATCCATTTGGTTCTGGGCCCCGCAATTGGTTTTTCTCCTAAATGAGCCCATTGGTATCAGTCTTTGGATTCCGTCTCTGAGTGACATCAGAAAGTGTTTGTGGTTCTATGCCGGCGGCCCTTCACTTAGTATGATCCCCTCCAGGTCCATGCATTTTTCTGTGTTTTTTGTGGAAGGCAGTGTTTCTTCCCTGATTTAGGCAGAGTCATATCCCAGTGTATGAATGAACCAGATCTTCTTGAGGGATCCACGTGTTGATGGACTTTTTTTGTCTTCCAGGTCTTACCTTGTAAATGATGCTGCATGCAGGTTGGGTGAGTATGTCTTTGCGAATGAAGGTTTCTGTGTTTTCTGCAGAAGGCAGTGTTTCCTTTGTTTGGCAGTCAGACTGCAGTATATGCATGAAATGGACATTTTTTTGGTTGCTTCCAGGTCTCGTCTTGTACATGGTTCTGCATGCACGTTGGGGGAGTGTGGCTTTTCTAACGAAAGTTTTCTTTTAATTGTTATTTTTTGCATAGAGGCCCAGGAGTGTGATCGTGGCTTTATTGGTGGGTGTACTTTTGATTTTAAAGGGAACCTCCTCCCGCTCTCCATCGTGGCTCTTAGCAATCAACTTTGGCGAAAATGGGGAAGGAACGTTCCCTCTCCTCCGTGCCCTCCCCGGAAGGTATTCTTTGTCTACCTTGGTTGATCTGCTTTCTGAGTGGTGTGAGGTCTTACCTGGTGGAGATTGGATTTCCCTCTCATGATAATTGATACGGGCCAGCCGGTGGTTTTCGTGCAAAAATTGAAAACACACGGTGGGCGTCCTATTGCCTCTTCGCCTTTGCTTTCTTCAAGGTGGTTGTGTTTTGAATTGTTCTGAAGTTTGAGTTGTTTTGTGTTTTGAATCTCAGGGCTTTTCTGGGGCTCCAGGGGCTTGTACCATCCCCCAGGCCTCAGTTCTCAAGGCTGCTCGGGTTCCAGGCCTATGGCAGAAGCGCAGGTCGCTCAGGGCTCAGGGAAGAGCCGTGGCGTCTCTTTTCTTTTTTTTTTTTTTTCCCCTCTTCTTTTGAAGTTTACGTTTCTCCAGTGGGGACAGAGTTCACTTCTGATGTTGTGCTTCTTTTTGGCACAACAGACACCCTAACTCTGTTATGCGTATACATAGACGTATTTCATTTCAGGCTTCTTCTTCCATACAGGTTGTTAGAGAGGGTTGAGCAGAGTCCCTGATGCTGGACAGTTTGTCCGTGTAGACTACTTTTTGTATGCTAGTGGGGATTTGTCAATCCCCAACTCCTGATTCATCTCTCTGCCCACTGTTTTCCATTGGTAACCATTAGTTGCTTTTTTTTTTCCTGGGTCTGGGCATCGATTTCTCCTTGGTCAATGGGTCCATTTCTGTTCATTTCCCACTGTCTGTCTAAGTGACATCACAGGTTATTTGTCTTTCTGTGACTGAGGTCCTTCACTGGAAATAGTGAAAGTAAAGTTGCTCAGTCATGTCCAACTCTTTGCAACCCCATGGAGCATACACTCCATTGAATTCTCCAGGCCAGAATACTAGAGTGGGTAACCTTTCCCTTCTCCAGGAGATCTTTCCAACCCAGGGATTGAACACAGATCTCCCTCATTACAGGCAGATTCTTTACCAGCTGAGCCACAAGGGAAGCCCAAGAATACTGGAGTGAGTAGCCTATCCCTTCTCCAGCAGATCTTCCCAACCCAGGAATTGAACCGGGGCCTCCTGCATTGCAGGTGGATTCTTTACCAGCTGAGCTATCAGGGAAGCCCTGAAGAGGTCCTTCACTGCGTATGATCAACGCCAGGTTCGTCCGTGTTGTTGCCAAAGGCAGTGTTTCATCTCTGTTTTTGGCTGAGTGAGAGATCACTGCCTCTGTGTGCTACATCCTGCTGAAGCATCCCTCTGTCCTTGGAATGGACATTTTTGTTGCCTGCCAGTCTTGGTGATTGCAAGTTTTCCTGTAGTGACTGTTGGTTGCGCCCGTCATTTGGGAATCTGGGTTTTTCTTTGCATATAGTTTCAGGAGTATCATTGAGGGCCCATTGGTAGAGATCGATTGTGTTTGTACTTTATTTTCTCTCAGAAGCAGCCTTCAAACCTTTCTCCATCATGGGTCCTGCACTTTACCTTCCCCAAATGACTGTCGGATGGGTCCCTTTCCCCTGGGCCCTATCCCGCTTTGATTCTTTGTCCCCGTTTTTCCTGATCTGTCTGATGGCTGTGAAGTGGTATCTGCTTGAGATTTCAATCCACCTCTCCCTAATGATCACTTTTCTTGTGCTTCAGCAAAATTACCGGCTCAGCAACAGTTCTGCCGACCATTCACCACTTGAAATTTGCTTCATGAATGGGGGTTCTTTTTTGAATTGTTTCTGATGACCAACCCTAGGACATCTCTGGAGGTGGGGTGTTTTGCCAGTGTCCCAGCCCTTGTGAGCTGGGGCCCAGTGCCTCCAAAATCACTGCAGATGGTGACTGCAGCCATGAAATTAAAAAACGTTTGGTCCTTGGAAGAAAAGCTATGACCAACCTAGACAGCATATTAAAAAGCAGAGATATTACTCTGCCAACAAAAGTTTGCCTAGTCAAAGCTATGGTCTTTCCAGTAGTCATGTATAGTTGTGAGAATTGGACTATAAAGAAAGCTGAGCACTGAAGAATTGATGCTTTTGAACTGTGGTATTGGAGAAGACTCTTGAGAGTCCCTTGGACTGAAAGGAGATCCAACCAGTCAATCCTAAAAGAAATCAGTCCTGACTATTCATTGGAAGGACTGATGCTGAAGCTGAAACTCCAGTACTTTAGCCACCTGATGCAAAGAGCTGACTCATTGGAAAAGACCCTGATGCTGGGAGGGATTGGGGGCAGGAGGAGAAGGGGACGACAGAGGATGGGATGGTTGGATGGCATCACCGACTCGAGGGACATGAGCTTGAGCAAGCTCCGGGAGTTGGTGGTGTACAGGGAGGCCTGGCGTGCTGCAGTCCATGGGGGTCACAAAGAGTCAGACACCACTGAGCGACTGAACTGAACCCTTGGGAGAGTTACCAGAAGCTGTGGTTTTCAAGGTGTTGTTACAGGACGTGTCCACAAGGCGGCAGCACGTTCCCGTTTCCAGGTCTGGGTGGGCTGCAAGCAGAGCCTTAAGAGAAGAAAGTGGCTTTCCTGGGTGGAAAAGGAGGATCGACAGGGGGAGAAGAAACAGCTGAGGGCTTGTGCTCCTTGCTGTTTCCCAGGACGTTTCCCACCCCCGACGGATGCCAAGCTCTGGCAGACCGCTCCTCTGAGAACGCTGTGGTTTCTAGGTGGGGGGACGGCTCCGTGCGAGGAGGCTGCAGCCAGGAATCCCACCGGCGTGAGGGTTGCACACCAGGTGACTTTTGCAAGCTCTTCCAGCCCAGAGCGTGCTCCTTGGATGCAGGAGGTTTCACGGAGCCTTCAGAGGGGTTCGCCTGGATCGGGAGATCGTGGTCACGGCTGCAGGGGACCAGGCACTCCAGGACTCAGGGGGGCTCATTTACTGACTCATCCTCCCCAGCTCTCTTAGCTGGCCCAGAGTCCAGCTTCCGGGGCCCCAGGAACGTCACACACAAGCCTGGTCACTGAGGAGTCTTTGTAATATATTTTCATTTCTTTTCTCTTTAGATTTAATTTTTGTTTTTAAGTTGGAATATAGTACTTGATCGTGCTGTGTTTCTTTTGAGTGAACAACAGCCTGAATCACTTATACATAAACACATAGCTATCTTTTTAGATTCTTCTCCCCTATAGGTTATTACAGAGGGTCGAGTAGAGTTCCCTGTGCTATGCAGTGGGTCCTTGTTGATTATCGATTTCATGCATATTTCTATGTTTACATTAATCCCAACCTCCTGGTTTATTCCTGCTCCCCCCACCTTTCCCCTTTGGGAACCAGGAGTTTGTTTTCTAAGTCTGTGAGTCTATTTCTGTTTTGTAAATGGGTGCTGGTGTATCGATACTTTGATTCCACCCATAAGCGGTATCACAGGCTGTCTGTCCGTCTCTGACTGACTACACTTGGTATAATCACCTCTAGGTCCATCCGCGTCACTGCACATGGCCTTATTTCATCCTTTTTATGGCTGAGTAATATTCCGTTGTATATCTGTAGCACACATTTATCCATCCATCTGTTGATGACCGTTTAGGTTGCCTCCCTGTCTTGGCTACACAAGGCATATTAATATACTAATGCTCTGAGAACTCCCGCAGCAAAGCAACCTGTTTGCATCTGCTTAATCTGATTTCCCAAACTCGGGTGCCCATGGAAATTTTTTTTCATATCACTCCAAATAATAATTCAATGAAACCCACTTTGAGACATTCTGCTCTACACCAAGTCTAGACTGCAGACTCTGGTGCCTGCAAATAGTCTAGGAATGCTCTAATTAAAGCTTTGGGACTTCCCAGGTGGCTCAGATGGTAAAGTGTCTGCCTACCATACGGGAGACCCGGGCTCAATCCTTGGGTTGGGAAGATCTCCTGGAGAAGAAAATGGCAACCCACTCCAGTATTCTTGCCTGGATAATCCCATGGACTGAGGAACCTGGTGGGCTATAGTCCATGGGGTCGCAAAGAGTCGGACACAACTGAGTGACTTCACTTCACTTCTCCTACAGAGTTCTTTGCCCATTTCAGTTCAGTTCAGTTCAGTCGCTCGGTCGGGTCTGACTCTTTGTGACCCCATGGACTGCAGCACACCAGGCCTCACTGTCCGTCACCAACTCCCAGAGTTTACTCAAACTCATGTCCATTGAGTCAGTGATGCCATCCAACCATCTGATCCTCTGTCTTCCCCTTCTGCCCTCAATCTTGCCCAGCATCAGGGTCTTTTCCAATGAGTCAGCTCTTCACATCAGGTGGCCAAAGTATTGGGGCCTCAGCTTCAGCATCAGTCCTTCCAATGAATATTCAGAGTTGATTTCCTTTAGGATTGACTGGTTTGATCTCCTTGCAGTCCAAGGGACTCTCAAGAGTCTTCTCCAACACCACAGTTCAAAAGCATCAATTCTTTGGCACTCAACTTTCTTTATAGTCCAACTCTCACATCCATACATGACCACTGGAAAAACCATAGCTTTGATTAGATGGAACTTTGTTGGCAAACTAATGTCTCTGCTTTTTGATATGCTATCTAGGTTGGTCATAGCTTTTCTTCCAAGGAAGAAGCATCTTAATCTCATGGCTGCAGTCACCATCTGCAATGATTTTGGAGCCCCCCAGAATAAAGTCTCTCACTGTTTCCATTGTTTCCCCATTTATTTGCCATGAAGTGATGGGACCAGATGTGATCTTAGTTGCCCATTTAATTTCTCCAAAAATTCGGGGCCGGTTTTACAAAGAGATAAAGTAGAGAGTTGCTGATTTGCTTGAAATTCAGGAACAGTCAATGATGAAATTGACAAATACATATACTACATGTCAAGTATTTTTCTAAGAAGTTTATGTATGGTAACCAGTTTAGTCATCGTGACTACCCTGTGAGGTAAGCACTGCCATTATGCCCATTTTATACACGTGGAAACTGAGGCACAGAGCTACTTGGCTGGGGTCACACAGATAGTGGCTGGGCTAGGATTCAAACCAGGCGATCTGGATCCAGGGTCCAGACTCTCGATCACCATATTATACTGCCTCTCAGATGAGACAGTTGCTTTGGTTCCCTGAAATTCTACTATTATTCACTCATTTCTTCAGTGTTATAGGAGTCTGCGCTCTTCCAGAACTTCATTGGAAAACTCAGGGCTGAGAAGCTTTCCCCGAAATGTTGAAGAGCTGTCTTAATATAGGTATGGTCCAGCCCATCTCCGTGTCTCACTGTAATCCCTTTGCATACCCATCTGTGCCATTCTCAACAGCAGAAACTTTGTTTCAGGCACTAAATGATGGGCATGTGAATGAGATATGGTCCCAGAGCTCAGAGAGTCCCCAAGGCTTTTGTAACTGTTCTTGATAGACACATTTGAAATTTAATACCAGGGCTGGAGAGCTACAAGCTTAAAGCTCTAAGAGCAGAGGGTTAAATGTGAGTACAGAGGACAGAACAATTACTTCTGATCAGAAGGGGATGATATTTGAGCTGAGGGTAAAGGAAGATTTCAATAGGAGAATGAATGAGTGAATTTCTTAGGAAAATAAATGGTCTGTGTTCTTTTTATGGCACAAGATGAAAAGAATTAGACTTGGCACTGTATTCACAGGGACCGGCATTAGTCCTGCAACTAAATCATTTTTCTGCACAACAGTTTGTCCATCTGTAAAATTGGACTAGCAACCACTCATTTCCCGGGATTTCTTTTAAGACTTAAATAAAGCTATCTCTGGAAAAGTTCTTTGCTTGAAATGCTAAGTGCCATAAAGATTTTAGGTATAATTATTCTTCTTAATTCCTCTTGTACTCCGTCTCTTAAGAATTCAGCACAACTCAGAACATTACTGAGTGCTTGTTCAGTGGCAGAGGCCATTCTCTGTACTTCCTGGATACTATTTCATTGGCCATCCCAACAATCCTATAAGGTGCGTCACATCCATATGCCCATTCTACAGATGAGGAAATGAAGGTACAGAGAGCTCAGCTGTCTGGCTCAAGGCCACACAGCTCTTAACTACTGGGGCCCAGATGCTACCTCAGCACCTCTGATCAGAGGCTAAAGATGCTGCTAGTCAGGCCCGCCTAGGACACATCAGTCAGCTGAGAAGGGATGGATGTGGCAGGGTGACCACCTCTGAGGACACAGTCATCAAGACCCCTCTCCTCCAGTTCCATCAGTAGATCAGCTGAAAATAGGATTAATCATAAGGATCACAGAACTCAGATTTTCTTTTCCCAAACATTTTATGTTCTTTACGTAAACACTGATTATAAGAAAAACCAAGGCATAAACGTTAGAGAGATTTCACGGGGCTTTTTAGAAAATGAAATAGGCTAACACCCTCCTGGTGAAACCTAGCCCGACAAGGTCATTGTTAAGGAGTCCAAAGCCAACAGCTGGATGAATCAGAAAAACGAGGCCCAACATTCAGTCAAATCAAGTGGCATTTATCTGTATTTTTAAATGGCTCTCTAACACTTTTATTTCCTTAGTATAAGAGTGAGTTCCAATAAAACCCTAAAGTGATTGTATGGAACACTGGGGCTTTTTAATAGCTTCTGACTTAGCAAGCCACGGTCATTTAAAGAGAAGAGGATGAGCTGCTAGGAGGAGGGAGATTTCTGCTGAAGGTGTTCTGGCTCCGTGGCTTCTTGCTCTTTCTGCAGAGAGGTGAAATGCACACAGGAACGTGACGGAACTTTCCAGCTGGTGATTTTGCATTAGGAAGGAAAGTGTTTATGAAAATGAAAATTACTGATAATTACGTGTGAAAGCCCACAAGGGAGAAAAATGCAGAAACATTGCAGAATCTTTATTTATATCCAGAGCTGAAGCCCATTGGTGGGAGTGTGAATTGGTCCAATTTTTGGAGGTGGGGGGGACTTGTTCATGTCTTGACACTTTGACCCGGCAAGTTCCCTTCGCAAAATCTACTTTTTAGCAACACTTAATACATACCAAAGGTCTGTGTACAAGGGTATTCACTGTACTGTAGTTTGCACGTACAAAGAACTAGAAATAATCTATTGCCATCAACATGAAAATGTTTAAACAAATAATGGCATAACCATATTTTAGAAAATTTTGCTAATAAATGGAATGAGAGAGATCTAGATCATTCTGACATGGAAAGTCATCCCTGATGTTTTCAGTGAGAAAAAAGCAAATTGCAAAAGAGTATCTATTATATGCTTTCATTTAAAAATGTTTTTAATGTTAATAATGGAATGTGTGTGTGCTCAGTTGAGTCTGACTCTTTGCAACCCCATGGACTGTAGCCACCCAGGCTCCTCCGTTTATGGGATTCTCCAGGCAAGAACACTGGAGAGGGTTGCCATTTCTTACTCCAGGGGATCTTCCCGAGCCTGGGATTGAACCCCCATCTCCTTGTCTTCTGCACTGGCAGGCAGATTCTTTACTGCTGTGCCACTTTTTAATGTTAATATATTCATAGAAAAATCTGTGGAGGAGTATGTACCAAAGATTGCCAGTGGCGATCTCTGGGGGTTGGTATACATATTTTTGTAAAGTTTACATTTTTATGTATAGATTATATATTATTATAGAATATAGATTGCTTTGGCAAAGAGAGGGGGAAAAAACAAAGTTGAATTATTCCATCAAGAGAAGAAAGGGAAAAAAGGAAATTTGCTGGCAGAGATTTATTCACTGTGCTTTGGTGAAAGGTAGCTCAGATGGTAAAGAATCCACCTGCCAATGCCAACGCGGGTTCCATCCCTGGGTGGGGAAGATCCCTGGAGGAGGGCATGGCAACCCACTCCAGCATTCTTGCCTGGAGAATCCCATGGACAGAGGAGCTTGGAGGGCTACAGTCCATGGGGTCGCAAAGAGCCAGACACGACTGAGCGACTGACACTTTTCCTTCCGGTGTGATTCCGTGGTGAGTACATCCCAGAGCCTGGCCGTCCAGGCAAGGGCAGAGCTGGTCAGAATGGACCACAGCGCCCGTGCACCCAAAGGGAGCCTGAGCCGCGCCGGGTCTCCCTCCTGCGCCCTCTTTCCGGCTCAGGCTGGCCACGGCCGCTGCGCCTCAACCTTGGCTGACGGAGTAAAACCCGCTGGCCTCCGGTCTCCACTGCCTCCCAAGCTGCCCACTCCAGAAGCCACGGACTCAAGGTGGAAAGAGCTCGGCCTTTGGCCTCGGGAGCCCTGGGTTCAGATCCTGACTGGCTGTGGGGCTTGGGGAGATTTGCTTCTCCTCTCAAGTGGCCTGTCTCCTTTTGTGAACAAGGATGGTCTAAGAGAACCTGCTCCAGGGGTCTTTGGAATGAAGAGGAAAGCACAGAGAGAGCTTGAGAATGGAACAGAAACGAGCGTCACGGATGATCATCGTCCCGCGGGTCCGTCCTTGTACAGGCTCCCTTCCATCGTCTCCCGGATGAACTCCTGCCCGTCCTGCTGGGCCCGGCTCACCGGCCATCGCCGAGGGTCTCCGCGGTCTCTGCTGCGCAGGCGGGACTGCCGGGCGCTCCGCCTTCGGTCCTGCGGGGCCCTGGGCGCGCAGCCTCGCCCCTGCACGGTGTGGCCGGGTTTGCTCCTCCGTCCTGCGTCCCCCCAGCCCCTGCAGGGCGGCAGCCCTGTTCCTCACCTCACAGCCCAGCACCCACCTCAGGGCGTGAGGCCGTGTTTGAATCCCAGTCACCTTTTTCCTGGTTGAATTCACCCTATTCTTGCCTCTGTCACCCCAGGCCAGGCAACTTAAGGCCCCGGGAGCTCTGGTAACAGCTTCCTAAGGGGTCTCCCTGCCCGTCTCCCTCCATTCCGGTCCAGGCCGAGGTTTGAGCTTGGCGGGTCCCTGCCCAAAGCCCTTCAAGGGCAGAGCAGGACTGGAGGACACGGAGTCGGATTTTCATTCCGGTTTGCTGAGGCTGACGTGATGCCCAGCACGTTGCTTGCTGCAACGCTTGGCTGCTTCATCCGCGAAATGAAGGCATCACCTCCTCCCACAAGGCTGCAGGAGGAACGCAATGAAAAATGCAGAGAAACGCATCTACGGCATTTAGCCAAACCCCAATTTAGCTGTTACTACTTCTGTTATCCTTGAGAGGCCGGGCTCATGAGGGGAGGAGGGGAGCATATCTGAAAAGTCCCTGTCCAGGAATTCAGACTACATCCTGAAGGGCCCCGAGTCCCGGAGCAAGTTTCTGTGCGCGTGTGTGTGTGCGTGTGTGCGTGTGTGCGTGCGTGTGCATGTGTGTGTGTGTGTGTTATTCTATCGCTCTGTCCTGTTCAACTCTTTGAGACCCCGTGGACTGTAGCCCGCCAGGCTTCTCTGTCCATGGAATTTTCTCGGCAAGAATGCTGGAGTGGGTTGCCATTTCCTCCTCTAGGGGATCTTCCTGATCCAAGGTTCAAACCCACATCCCCTGCGCCTCTTGCACTGGCAGGCAGATTCTTTAGCTACTGAGCCACCGGGGAAGCCCCACAAGTTTCTCTAATTATTCACGAAGAGGTGAGCTCTTACCTAGGATCCCATTTCCATCAGAAACTGCATTTCATGTGCCCCTTGGTGAGCTGAATCCATAAGGCAAAGGGGAAAAGACTCTTCCTCACCCTTAAAATTAAATACAAATATCAGAGAACTTTGGTGTGGGTTTTTTTTTGGGGGGGGGTGTTGTTTGTTTTACCACTTATGAAGCACTTTCCTACCCATCATAGAATTTGGAGAGGATTTTAATGGAAAGAAAGCACAGCCAAATCTGAACAGTGATAGTCTCTGGATGGTGGGATTTGGGGTGATTTTAACCTTACTTGTGTTTCCCTAAAGCTTCAAAATTTGCAGTTTCAGAGCTGAATAGAAGCAACGGTTGCATAACATTGTGAACGCAATAAATGCACTAAATTGTAAAGAGTACAATTTTACGTTATGTGAATTTCACCTCATCCAAAAGATCTCCTGCAATACTATAGACGTGATTTCATAGTCATTTATGAAAATGAGGTTTGAGGCGAGAACAAGCAAGGACTTTTAAGGCTCAAAGTTAGTTCAGTCAGCAGTCACTCTCCCGGTCCCTTGTCCAAGTCATAATCCCAGGCGGCCAGCCTGCAACGCGCTCCTCCGACCACCAGGGGGCTCTGTAGAGGCCTGGCGTTCCCCACTCGCGGGAGGGCGCCTGCTCTTGCTCTTCCGCCTTCAGAGCACGTGTGCGCGCGGGGGGCGTGGCCCGCGTGGCCTCCTGAGCGGCAGGACGTCGCCTACTCGGTTGTGTCCCGGTTGCCTCCCGCCTGGCTGACTGATTTCGTGTCTGACAGACTTCGTGTCTGACTGACCTGCCGCCCCGAGTCCTTGCGAGCCCCCCTCACCTCGCCCCCCGGCCCCAGCCTTCTTCCGTCCGGGCGAGTCCCCGGCTTTCCTCTCGCACCCCGAGCGGGTTCCCGGTCCCGCCCGCTGTCCTCCGGGGGGCCCTGGGTGACCCCGGCCCCATGGCGCTGCAGGCGCTGCAGAGCTCCGGGGTGGCCTTCCGCAAGATCCTGTCTCACTTCCCCGAGGAGCTGAGCCTGGCTTTCGCCTACGGCTCGGGGGTGTACCGCCAGGCGGGGCCCAGCTCAGACCAGAAGGTGAGCCCGGGAGGTCCCTTTGCCTTCGGTCCCTCCCGAGCCCTGGAGCTGCCGGGCCGCTCTGCGCATCCCCCAAGTCCTGATACAAACCCTACGAAAGGGCTCTTAGCAGAGCGGCAGCGTGAGCTGCGCTTCCAAAGACACGTAGGAGTCAGCTTGGATCCAAGAGCGGGAGATGCAGTTATGTGGAGGGAAGAGCTGGTGCTGGGACAAGACGGAAAAATACATATATATATACCTGCCAGGTTCTCGTTCAGCGTTCTCAGCCTTGGCTGAACATTGGAGTTTTCTAGAAAGCTTGAAAAAAAATACTGATAATCTGGGTTCCAATTGCGGAGATTCAGGTTTAATTGGTCTAGGCTGTAGGAATTTAAAAAGCTTCGGTGATTCTACTACGCAGCCAAGCTTGAGAATTACGTCCCTGGCTGTAGGAGAAAATACAAAGTGATTCTCCTGGCCGGATGGGTTCGGGCATTTGCAGGAAGGGAGTTAGCGGGTGAGCAGTATATTTGCTCCTACCCAGGACATTTACCAAGGGTCTATTTAGGGCAAAGCATTGTTACTCTTCAAAGTTGACGGAGCACCAGAGCAGTGAGGGTAGAGGTTTCCTCATGATTGTAGATTTTTTTTTTCCTTCCTCTGTTATATATATGAGGGGGGAAAAGTTTGCTTCCAAGATGGAGACGAGATTCAAGACATCTAAGAGGGGCAGGCAGTCATTTTCCATTTAGTGAGGCTTTTAATTGGCTTTGACTGACAGGCTTTTGAGCCCTTGCTGAATTAAGGTTGGAGGAGCAGGAGTGGAGATAGAGATGTTTTCTGTCTGTGCAGCTCGTGTTCTGGACTGGGTTTCTTTAATAAAAGAAGGAAATGGTCTGGTGCAGGCTGCCTTTAGGGCCTCACTAGGTTACCTAGCTGTAATCTTTCAGTTAATCTTTGCCTGTTCACTTCCTCCTGAGGCCATCTATACTGTGGCTTGAATTTCCTTGTTCCCGCCTATACTAGTACTTAAGTAATGTGCTTATTTTGTATTTTATTGTGCTTAGTCGCTCAGTATTTTCCAACTCCGCAACTCCATGGACTCTAGCCCACCAGGCTCCTCTGTCCATTGGATTCTCCAGGCAAGAATATTAGAGTGGGCTGCCATTTCTTCCTCCAGGGGATCTTCCTGACCCAGGGGTTGAACCCTTGGTCCTGCGTCTCCTGCCTTGGCAGGTGGATTCTTTACCACTGAGCCACCTGCAAAGCCCCCTAATTTAAGTAGTACTTTAATTTGGCAGCATATGAGAAATGATAAATTTGGGGCATACAGAAAATTATAGATTATAATAGGCTATTCTTAAAATTGTTAACAACGTGTCCACTCAAAATCTTAACTATCACCACTAGTTTGTAGGAAACTCAGAGCATCCTGATTCTATAGTCATCTCTTCATTTTCCTGTGAAGATTTTCCTTTGAGCAGACCTGGAATTCCCTCCAAGAAAAGGTCTTTCCTTTTCCCTCACCCTCTTTCCCTGCAAGTTCACAAGTACATTCCAGCACCTGCGTCTGTCCCAGATGAGTCCCTGCCTCGGTGCCCTGGTTACTGGCATGCAGCCCGTGTTGGCGGTACACCCTTTGTCTGCCCTCCCTTTCTGCTGCGGGAGCATTTCTTACCGTGGCAGCCAGTCTTCCTCTTTGGTCCATCTCCCACCACTCTATACCTGCATCCCATCCAGCCCTACTGACCTAGACGCAGCACCCAGAACATGCCCAGCTCTCGTCTCCTCCACAAGAGCGCTTTCATCTAACAGGACTCCCCCGACCCCCTTCCTCAGGGCTTGCCTAACACTTCACCAAATCTGCTTAACTGTTGTGCATTCTTGAAGACTCAGACTTACCAGAGTCTTGAAGAGTGTCGTCTTATAGGAAAATTCCTCCTTCCTCTGTGACCCCATTCCGAGTGAAATTCCCCTAGCAAGTCCTTTCGCTAATAATCTGTCTTTTCTCCCCAGTTGACCTTGAGCTCTTTATGTCTATCTCAGGACCCATCAGAGCTCGTCATAGATGATCAGGGAGAGGTTGGCTCATGGGTGAAATTAACTTTTTTCCCTTTGCATAATGCTTTATAGAGCTTGTCCACATGGTGTTATCTGATCTGAAGAAAAGTGGAGCACATTTAACTAGATTTAGATGGAAGACAGTGTAGCAAAGTGGTCTAGCCCAGAATTTGGAGCCAGACTGTCTGTCATTTATTAACCGTGTGTCCTTGGGCAGGGAGCTTACTCTGCGCCATGGTTTCCTTTCCTATAGAAATATGATTATAATGGTATCTACCTTGTAGGATTGTTTTGAGGATAAAAAGTTCTGTATAATACAGAAAATGTTTAAAAGAGGGCTGAAACATTACTTCATTAACCATTACTGTTCTTAAGTGAGTTGACAAAAAACAAAGCTCAGCTTGGTTCCACAGGTTTGCTTAAGTTTCTGACCCTGGGTCTGCTGTTAGTCAAAGCTACATTGAGTCTTAGAGCTGTCCACTCTGTCTCGGTGTCTTTCTAGGAGTTAAAACTAAAATCCATCTCTTTTCTTCACCTCCCAGAATGCAATGCTGGACTTTGTGTTCACAGTCGATGACCCCGTCGCGTGGCATTCAAAGAACCTGAAGAAAAACTGGAACCACTACTCTTTCCTAAAAGTGCTGGGGCCGAGGATTATCACTGCTGTCCAGAATAACTACGGCGCCGGCGTTTACTACAACCCGTTGATCACATGTGATGGGAGGGTGAGTGACTTCGGGCCTCTGTCTTAACTTGGGTGGATATTAACCTTTGTTCTTAGAATCCCAGCTAAATATGTATGTTCTTACAGTCAGGAAATGTTCACACTGTTGCTGGATGAAGGTGGTGAATGTCACTTTTTTTTTTTTTTTGCCTTTGGCTGAATGTTTTTTGGCTGGGAAAGATTGAGGGCAGGAGAAGTGGGCGGCAGAGGATGAGATGGTTAGATAGCATCACCGATTTGATGGACATGAGTTTGACTCTGGGAGATGAGTTTTGACTCCAGAAGGTGGTAAAGGACGGGGAAGCCTGATGTGCATGGGGTCACAGAGTCGGACACGGCTTAGAGACTGAACCACAGCAAGTGTCTCTTGGTCTCAAGTTGCAGTGTGCCTCAGGAGCCCCTGGAGCGCCTGTCAGGCGTGCAGATGGCGGGTCCCACCCCCGGAGTTCCTGAATCAGTGGGTCTGGGGCAGGGTGTGAGGATTTGCCTGTTTCGCACGTTGAGAGGTGATTGTCCGGTAGCACTGTGCTGGTTTCCGGTGTGTGGCGGAATGAGTGATCTTACTGTGGGCTGATAACCAGTGAGTCTAGTTAACACCCATCACAGGACATAGTTGGTTTTCTTTTTCTGGTGATGAGAACTTTTAAGGTTTACTCTCTCAGCAGCAAGGATTTGCATTTCTTTCTTTCTTTCTTTCTTTTTAATTGGAGGATGATTGCTTTACACTGATGTGTTGGTTTCTGCCATACATCAGCATGAATTAGCCGTGGGTATACGTATGTCCCCTCCATCTTGAACATACCGCCCACCCCATCCCACCCCTCTGAGCTGTTGCCGAGCATCAGGCGGGCTCCCTGTGTTGAACAGCCACTCCCCGTTAGCTGTCTCTTGTACACATGATGGTGTATATTCAGTGCTTCTCTCTCTGTTTTCCCCACCTTCTCCTGCCCCCTGGATTTGCATTTCTAACAAGCTTTCAAATGATGCTGATGCTGCCCGTCTAGAGCACACCTTGAGAACCACTGGTTTGGTCAGTGGGAGGGATGGGCAGACCCATTGCGGATCAGGGTGGAAATTAATCTTATCTGTACAGAGAGGCACACACTCCCAGGGAGAAGCTGGAAGTGAAGAGCGGATCGTAGGTAATTGGAAGCCTGTGGTGCCCAGTGAAAGGAACCCCTCGGTGCCATCAGTGGGGCGGAATTTGATGACGAGTGTTGGAGGGCAGCACCCTGGATCCCAGCGGAGGGTTGTCCTACTGTGGGGACCCTGCCCAGTGGTCATTCCAGTGAGGGGTCCAGGCTCTAAGAGGACAGCCAGGAACCCGGCATGACCCCAGTGGGAGCTGAGTCAGGGGCCTCCTAGAGTTAGCTAGGCAAAGGATGACTCTGCCACGCCCATGCTGCACCAAGCTCCTGATGGCTCAGGGCAGACGAGTCACCTGAGAATCTGTGATGCTGATGCTCCTGGGCGGTGGACCACACTTTGAAAGGCAGGAGGCTGGATTTTGCAGGCCTCTCTGAGTGAGGCAGGGATGAGTGCTGTGGTTGGTGATGTCTGCATCGCCTTTGGGCTGGGCGTTTACTTTTCTGGTTGCCGTCAGGTCCTGCCTCCCAGCTGTTAGGCGCCTGCAGCAAGAAGGGCTCTGCGGTGCGGTGGCTGGAGTGGAGGGAAGGCGGTCACTTAGCCCAGCCCTGCACATCCACGCTAGTCATGGAGCTCGGAGCTGTATGCGTTCTCCAGTATTAATATTATGCTGAGCCAACCTCTAATTAGTAGTTTCAAACAGTGTTACAGGCTCCAGTAACCAAATGTTTGGGCATAATTGTGTCCCAAACGGACTGTACTTTTTAATTGAAATTCTTTAGCTACTTTTTAGATATTTGCAGCCTGCGAAGGCTGCTTGGATACTGAAGTTCAGTGAAGTGAGTCTGAAGATATCTGTTGAAGCAAATGGGGTTTTGTAACCGGTAACAACTGCGTTCAGGGTTTTGTGCAAGCTATTACTGAAATGAGCTTGACCATAGTTGCGTGTGTTCAGAGCCGATAAAGAGGCTTTATGTTTGCATGTTGCATTGTAATTACAGAAGCATTTGAAATAGTCAGCCGTGAAAGGAGAAATTCACCATGTGAAGGATGTCAGTGAAAACTTTTGAGGAAAATTTCTCGTTCTCTGCGATGAAACAAACACTGGAGCCCAGACTGAAATTCAGGGACCTGGTTTGGCTCTGCTCCGCCGGGTGCCACCTCGGGCACGTTGTTTATTCTCTCTGAGCATCAGGTTTCTTATTTCTCACATGAGGAGCGTGAACTGTGCCACATTTCTGGCAGGACCAGTGTTTTTATTGACATTTCCAGTCCATTGAGGACCAAGACAAGACAGCCTATAAGAGCCATTCTGCCTATGACATTACAAGTGCCAGAGTTAAAACTGTGGTCATCGCACCATGAATACCTTAGGCAACAGACAGTCTTGGAAACTAACCCTTTGCAAAAGATTTTGTGGAGATGTGTGTTTTTACAAGGTAGGTGGTTTTTTGAGTGGCTTTGGAAATCAAGCTTCTGCCCTGGTCAGATGGAGAAGGCAATGGCACCCCACTCCAGTACTCTTGCCTGGAAAATCCCATGGGCGGAGGAGCTTGGAAGGCTGCAGTCCATGGGGTCGCTGAGGGTCGGACACGACTGAGCGACTTCACTTTCATGCATTGGAGAAGGAAATGGCAACCCACTCCAGTGTTCTTGCCTGGAGAATCCCAGGGACGGGGGAGCCTGGTGGGCTGCTGTCTGTGGGGTTGCACAGAGTCGGACACGACTGAAGTGACTTAGCAGCAGCTGCAGCCCTGGTCAGAAATTCAGTTCTTTATATTTTGCACTTGCACAAGGGTCAGTATGGCAGTTTGCTCTTTTTCATGCACATTTCTTTTCTTTTCCAGCTTATCAAATACGGAGTTATTAGCACCAGTGTTTTGATCGAAGATCTCCTCAACTGGAATAACTTATACATTGCTGGTCGACTCCAAAAACCGGTGAGTGAGTGTTCTCTTAGGACTGTCTCTCCTCTCCAAACCTGACCTTACTTTGACCTTTGTGATTCCATTGGCATAGAAATGAGCTTCAGACTCCTTTTCCTGTGTACAGAATTTGTTGCCAAACAGTGTCCAGGTATTACTCACACTGCTGCTTCCCTCTTTCTCAAGATTGTCCAGGTGTCTGAATGGATGAGACTCAGAGTCAGTCCGTTTGAGTTGGGAGGATGACAGGGGAGGTGCCCAGGCTGCAGTTGAGCCTCTATCAGCAAACCACCCCACCCTCACCCCACCCCCAGATCACTGTTTCTTCTAGAATGCCAGTGCCACGGGGCACTGCTTGTCCGCCAGTTTGTCCCGACAGTGCCTGGGATCCCGTCTCCGCGCCCTCCTTGTTTGGGAGGTTGTTGGAAGAGGCCACAGGGGCAGGCTTTTCCCTGGGCTTTACTAGAAGTGACAGCAAACAGCAGCGCGGAGGACCTGAGCTTCCGACACACGTTCACAAATACCAGGTTTCTTCCTTTTTGCAGACGCATAGTCTGTATCTGAGAAGGATATCTTCACAGTTTAAGATCTAGACAAAGTGGTCACAATTGCTAATCTCCCAATAAGGATTAATTTTTCTCGAACTGTCAGAGGGTCTTCAGCCCCAAAGAGGGTTCACACGCAGACACCTCTCATAGGTGACTTTGCTGCTCCGCCTTTGTCAGCTACGGCAAGAGATTAGAGAGTTTTATGTAGTCTTAGCTCACTTGGTTGTGTGATAAAATCCCTACTGATGTGTGGGAGGACCAGGTTCTCTTTCCTTGAATTTAGGCTGAACATTTAACAGTGTCACTCATTTGGTCCGGGCCATAGGCACACGGATAGTGTGCTACTTACTCGCTCAGTCACGTCTGACCTGTGCGACCCCAGGGACTGCAGTCCACCAGGCTCCCCTGTCCCTGGGATTTTGCAGGCCAGAATACTGGAGTGGGCTGCCATTTCCTGCTCCTGGGGATCTTCCCAGCCCAGGGATTGAACCTGTGTCCATCAGCAGGTGGATTCTTGGCCACTGTGCCGTCTGGGAAGCCCCCATACTACACTTGATCTTAGCCAGAAAGCGTGGGTACATCTATATGTAAAAATGCTGTGCTGGGTAGATCACTTTGCTTTACTGTATATAGTTTTACTTAAGTAAAAGCTTGTTTTAAGTACAGAAACAATGTATGCGTTCGTGGTAAGTCACTTCAGTCATGTCCGGCCCTGTGTGACCCTATGGACTGTAGCCTGCCAGGCTCCTCTGTCCATGGGAATCTCCAGGCAAGAATACTGGAGTGGGTTACCATGCCCTCCTCATAATTGAGGAAATAAATGTAATTGGCTATTTGTAAATATTCCTTCTCTTTCCAAGTTTCTTTTTAAATATGCAAAATATGTAGCTTGATAGGAAGATTAATGAATGTGGAATTAGAATCCCTGGGTCTTACGCATTCCTGCTGCTTATTCACTGTTTATGCGACGTTAGGCAGCTTGTTTTATACTTCTCTGTGCCCAGTTGTGTCCAGCCCCAGGGACCGTACCCCACCGGGCTCCTCTGTCCACGGATTTTCCCAGGCCAGAATACAGAAGTGGGTCGCCATTTCCTTCTCCAGGGTATCTTCCCGACCCAGAGACTGAGCTGTCTGCGTCTCTTGCGTCTCCTGCGTTGGCAGGCTGATGGCCACCAGCGCCGTGTGGAATGGGAATAGCATCCGTGCCCTGCCCTCCTCACAAAGGTGCTGAGAAGTGGAAGCAGCGTGCTAATACTGGAAATAACGCAGGTGTTTCCAAGTCAGGTAGCTCTAGGGTTGGAGTCCCAGCTCTGACACCCCCTAGCCGTGTGAGCTGGCACCAGGGACTGAATCTGCCTGGGCCTTGGGACTCCCTCGCTTGTGGCTGAGAGTGCTGACGCTCACCTCAAAAGGCACTTGAGAAATGCCTGGATCTGAGATGCCTGGCACCTAGCAGACATTCAGGAAGCCATCTTTCCCTTCTTTGTGTCTTCACCTGTCTCAGTCATTTTGAGATAAAATGAGGTGTTGAATGTGAAAATGTATTCTCTGTACTATGTTTTGTTCTTGTAATATTTCAAGTTTTTTTTTTTTTTTTTAATCTACCCAGCACAGCTTGGCATTGTTGTTCAGGAACTAAGTCATGTCCAACTCTTTGCAACCCGATGAACTGCAGCATGCCAGGCTTCCCTGTCCTTCACTATCTCTCAGAGTTTGCTCAAACTCATGTCTATTGAGTTGGTGATGCCATGTGACCATCTCATCCTCTGTTGTCCCCTTCTCCTCCTGCCTTCAGTCTTTCCTAGCATCAGGAAATAAGCTTCTAGCACAAGAAAATTAAGCTATCTTAAGAACCAATTGAGGTTTTGAACATAACACATGAAATTAAAGATTAAAAATCATAAATGGATAAATCAACTCTTCTACCTACACCTGCCTCCAGTTTCTCTTTTCTGCAGAAGTAAATCACTATTAACTGGAGAATTCTTAGATCAGTACCGTTCAGTCGCTCAGTCGTATCCGACTCTTTGCGACTCCATAAATCGCAGCACACCAGGCCTCCCTGTCCATCACCAATTCCCAGAGTTCACTCAGACTCACGTCCATCAAGTCCGTGATGCCATCCAGCCATCTCATCCTCTGTTGTCCCCTTCTCCTCCTGCCCCCAATCCCTCCCAGCATCAGAGTCTTTTCCAATGAGTCAACTCTTTGCGTGAGGTGGCCAAAGTACTGGAGTTTCAGCTTTAGCATCATTCCTTCCAAAGAACACCCAGGACCAATCTCCTTTAGAATGGACTGGTTGGATCTCCTTGCGGTTCAAGGGACTCTCAAGAGTCTTCTCCAACACCACAGTTCAAAAGCATCAATTCTTCGGCCCTCAGCTTTCTTCACAGTCCGACTTTCACATCCATATATGACCACTGGAAAAACCATAGCCTTGACTAGACAGACCTTTGTTGGCAAAGCAATGTCTCTGCTTTTCAGTATGCTATCTAGGTTGGTCATAACTTTCCTTCCAAGGAGTAAGCGTCTTTTATTTTCATGGCTGCAGTCACCATCTGCAGTGATTTTGGAGCCCCCCAAAATAAAGTCTGAGACTGTTTCCACTGTTTCCCCATCTATTTCCCATGAAGTGATGGGACCAGATGTCATGATCTTCGTTTTCTGAATGTTGAGCTTTAAGCCAACTTTTTCACTCTCGTCTTTCACTTTCATCAAGAGGCTTTTTAGTTCCTCTTCACTTTCTGCCATAAGGGTGGTGTCATCTGCATATCTGAGGTTATTGATATTTCTCCCGGCAATCTTGATTCTTAGGATAACTATCTTTAAACTATTTTTACCCCTGAAAGTGTTAGTTGCTCAGTCGTGTCCAACTCTTTGAAACCCCATGGTCGGTAGCCTACCAGGCTCCTCTGTTCATGGAATTCTCCAGGCAAGAATACTGGAGTGGATAGTCATTCCCTTCTCCAGGAGATCTTCCTAGCCCAGGGATCAAACCTGGGACTCTTGCAGGCAGCTTCTTTACAGTCTAAGCCAAATACAGATTTTTTTTTTTAACCTCTAGGTGGCAGCAAATATTAACCAAAGGAACCAATCTGATAAAAAGAAAGAGTTGGAAGCCTTTGGACTAAAATAATGGGTGAATATCTTAAGAAAGAATTGTGGGAATGAATGTGAATTTTTTGTTTTCATGCGTCTTAAAAGGAATTACATTAAATTATGTTGTCTGAAGCTCTAAAATTATCCTCCATGTTACAAATGGAATAGGATTTCTCAATCACTAGCAGTTTAAGTCTTTAAAAGGAATATGCAGAGGGCATATGGGAACTCTTCTGTGCTTCTCATTTGGCTTTGCTGGCTTTTCCTAAACCTACTTTAAAAGATAAAGTTTATTATTAAGAAAAAAGCAAAGAATATAGAGGAGTACTTTGCTTAAAAAGATGGACATTTCTGGAAAAAATTGAATGCAGGTTGCATTTCTGTTATACTTTACAGTTACCTTACCTCATCATTGAGGAGACAGCCCAGTGTTACTTCTAGTGCGACTGTGAGTTTGCGTTATCGACCAAGCCATTTTCCAAGTCGAGAAACACGTGAAGTAGCTAATAGAGTCTCGTTGTAGCCAGTCTTTAGGCCAAAGAAGTCTAAAGTCATATTAGTATTTATTTAATGTAAGTTGAATTTTTGTATTTCATGGTTTTTTTTTTTAGTGTATGGATAATTTGCCGTAAATATTTAAAGTATTCACATTGACAAACAATGGTATTTTGCCACCCCATTAAAGGAATTTTAATTTATTTTAATGTATTCATTTTAATATATTTTTTCTCTTATTTGCTAGTCATATAGCTTTTTTTTAATAATAGCTTTATTGAGATATAATCACACACACTTCAACCCTTTAAAAAAGTGTATGACTCAGTGGTTTTTTTAGTATATTCACAGTTTGCAAGCGTCACCATATTGTAACTTCATTGACTTACTTTTTGTAGTAGAAAACCTCCCCCAGTGGTAGAAAACGTCCCTGGATGAGACTTGGAAGGCCTGGCTCGCTGGTCTTGGCTCTGCCTGGCTGAGAGCAAATCTTTGGGCCTCTAGCCTTTGAAATGAAAGATTGAGCCATTCATTTACTTATTCAAAAGACGATTAAGTTTTTTCTCTGTGTATGCCAGGAGAATTAAAAAAAAAAAGGCAACCACATTTCTAGTCTCAAGTGCCTACAGTCCAGTAGGTAGATAATAAGGTTGGTTTTTTTAAAAATCCAGCTCAAATGTCTACTGTTTCTTTTTGGTCCTCAAGCGAGTCCATTTAGAAAAATCGGCCTTTCTGTTCATTTGGAACGGAAAGCTGCTATGGGAAGTGTCGCTGGATTAATGGTCGAGTGTTTGAACGGGAGGGAGGGCTGTGTTCTTTGTGACTATAACTTCACTCTTTGCAATTCAAGCTCGTCTCCATGTGACTATTATAGAGGAGACCATGTGTGACTTTGTCCTTTTTTCTGTCTTGAAAGGTACTCACAAATCTCTCCAGTTGGGCTTTTGAAAGTCCCTTCGAGTGTTACGCCTCCTCTCTCTCCAGTGAGGATATTCCCCTTGGCAGTAGTGCTGACGGTCGATCTGTGGTTCAGGTCGGGGCATTCCCAGTAAGATACAGACAGCTATTCACAAATCTGAGGGCTTCCCTTTTCTTCCGGGGCCTCTCTGGCAGTGTCCCAAGAGTTCACTAGCTTTTCACTCTGAACAGCAAGGAACAGTGCTGCCAAGACAAGCTCCTGGTTCACCTTCCTCTGGAGAACCAGATGAGCAGAGTGTCCTGAACTCATGTTTTTCCTTTGAGTTAGGATGCTTTTATTTTCATTCTCTTAAGCTTAAGTAGCAAACAGACTGCCTTTAAAAAAAAGAAACACCTAAGTAGAAACTTTCTTAGAGAACAGGAGTATTTTTCATCAAATAGGAAAAATTTTCCCAAACTTACTCTTTCCTTTGCACCTTTGATTCGTTAGTATCTCAAAATAGCTTCTGTTTTCATTGAGTTTCTGTGAAAGTTCACCTCCTCACTCCCCTGCAAAAAAAAAAAAAAAGAGGGTGAAGAATTATTGAGCAGGACCTGGTGAATGAGGATGAAGAGTAGGAAATAATAAAGAGGCTTCACAGGCTCTCTGGACAGGTCCTGGTCCGGGGTGCCGCCTGTTCCTTGAGGGGAGCTCTTTTAACCCTCTGGGTCTCAGTCTCCCCATTAGTGAGATGAGGAGGCTGCCCTCCTAGATCCCCAATTCCATATGGAGTGTGAGGCTTGGGAAAGCTACTCAAGGACTAGACAGAGGAGTTATTGTAGGACCTTCAATTTTGTCTTAATCATCTTCCAAGATTAAAAGTTAAGCAGGACAGAATGGGTGAGGGTATGTCTGAATACTCAGAGCTGGCTTTGCCAGGTACAAGGGTGTTACCCTGGTCTTTGCCATCAGCTCATTATGCAACCTTGGGCACGCCATGCTCTTGGACTGCTCCTTGCTTTGATTTTCTGCAGATGTTTGTGGTAATTCCAAACTCACCAAAGTGCTCCAAGGCTTAATTCAGGGCCATTAAGTCCTTGTAATTATAAGGAAGGAGGAGGCATATGGAATTAAATAGCTTACATACCATATGAAGCTTTGTATGTTGTAAATATTCCATTTAAAAAAGGGACAAAAGGTAAAAGGTAGAATTCAGGTTCTTCAGTTCAGTCGCTCAGTCGTGTCCGACTCTGCATCCCATGGACTGCAGCACACCAGGCTTCCCTGTCCATCACCGACTCCCAGAGCTTGCTCAAACTCATGTCCATCGAGTCGGTGATGCCATCCAACCATCTCATCCTCTGTCGTCCCTTTCTCCTCCTACCTTCAGTCTTTCTTCAATCAGGTTCTTAAGCCTGATTTATAAAATAGTTGTTTTCTAATACTGCTTTTCACAATTAATGAAAAAACAGAGAAGAAACTGTACTTTGGGATGTACATCATTCCTGTCTTTCCTTGCCATCTAATACAATTTTAATTTGGAGTTTGTCATACTGTTTGTGTCTTAATGAAAGGCAGTCTAAACCCTACTTTCTGGAACACGAGGAGAGTTTGCTTATAGCACTAAATGGTTCAGAGACAGCAGCTGCATTTCAGATACATGAGTGTCCTCAGGAGGGATTTCTAGACCCACTGCTTGCTTAGAAAGTCAGTCAGAAGCAGCATGATGGTCCACAATCGCCTTGGGAGTGCACACTGCCACAGTTGCTACAAAGAGCAACGTGGCAGTTCTGGTTCTAAGCTCGTGCCTTAGAGCAGTGTGCCCACATGAGGCCCCTGGAGCAGCATCAGTGTCACCTGGGAACCTGGCAGAAATGTACCCCGGCCTGCCGAGTCAGAGTCTCTGGGGATGGGCCTAATAATGGGTGTTCGAACAAGCCCTGCAGGAGACTCTGATCTCATAAAGATGAGAAGCCCCGGCTCAGAGAAGCGCGTGCTCTGTGCACCAGGAGACACACAGGAAGCTCCCTTCAGCTGCAGGCTCTCACTGAATCTTCCCAGCAACCTCGTAAGCCTGGTTCAGTTATTAACCCCACTTTACTGGTAAAGAATAGTACCCATAGTCACAGAGGCAGTGAGAGGCAGAGACAGGGCTTGAGCACAAGCTGTCGACTACAGTGCAGCCTTTACACCCAGTCAGACACACTGGAGCAGTTTGCGTCCTGATGGGCGGGGAACGTCAAAGACAGCAGTTTCTTCTAGCTAGCTATCTTTCCTTATTCCTTCAGTTCAGTTCAGTTCAGTTTAGTCGCTCAGTCGTGTCCGACTCTTTGCGACCCCATGAATTGCAACATGCCAGGCCTCCCTGTCCATCACCAACTCCCGGAGTTCACTCAGACTCATGTCCACTGAGTCAGTGATGCCATCCAGCCATCTCATCCTCTGTTGTCCCCTTCTCCTCCTGCCCCCAATCCCTCCCAGCATCAGAGTCTTTTCCAATGAGTCAACTCTTCACATGAGGTGGCCAAAGTACTGGAGTTTCAGCTTAGGATCATTCCTTCCAAAGAAATCCCAGGGCTGATCTCCTTCAGAATGGACTGGTTGGATCTCCCTGCAGTCCAAGGGACTCTCAAGAGTCTTTTCCAATGCCACAGTTCAAAAGCATCAATTCTTCGGCACTCAGCCTTCTTCACAGTCCAACTCTCACATCCATACATGACTACTGATAGGTTCAAATCAGTTCAAAATAGAGCACGGCCTGCTCAGGTTAGATAAGAACAGGGATGAGTTCTCAATAAAGAAGTAAAATGCCTTTGTCTACCATAAAATTAAATGAAGAACAAAGAGATTAAAAAATAAAATTCTCAATTTCTCAAAGGTCATTTATTCCATTTTGTACTAACTTTTTCAAAACTCATGTGGTTTCCACATTTAGAAAAATATTTATTTTGTTTTCTTTTATATGTGATGAGTTCTCTGATTTGGGCTTAAAACAGGAGACTCCAGAATTAGATTAGCAGCTATTTCATGCCAACTGGCCTAACCCTGCAGTGTCTTCAGGGCTGAGGGTTTCGGACACCTCCAGTGCATGTAGTAACAGCCAGGTTGGGCAGTGCCCCACTTCAGGAAGTCTTCTGAACGTCCTGCTTTTCCAGGTGAAGATCGTGGCGATGAATGAGGATGTGGCCCTCCGCTCAGCCCTGGATCAAAACCTGAAGAGTGCTGTGACCGCGGCTTTCCTCATGCTCCCCGAAAGCTTTTCTGAAGAAGACCTGTTTACAGAGATCGCCGGGCTCTCCTACTCAGGTTAGAGGGTTTCATGCTGCACTTCCTGCCGGGAGGAGATTTGTTGCTGGAAGACCGAGCGACCCGACCCCCCGCCCCTCGCTGGCAACAGAGGTTCTGGTCCCAGCACCTCTATGAAGGTCTCTGCAGGAACCCTGCCATCTGCCTCCTTGCCCCCAGGGTCTCTTCCTTTTCAAATCTCTACATAGGCTAACCCTCTGTTGTTGTTATTGTTAATTTTTATTTTGAAACACTTTCAGAATACAGGTAAGTTTCAGTAATCATCCAGAAAGCTATGCCCTTTCCCCAGAAACGACTCACAACACTTGTTTTATCATCCTCTCTGTATCAGTGATGTTCAGAAGTTGACAGCAGAAACCCCTGGAGGGCCTGTCAGACAGACAAGACAGCCGATTTGGGAGGTCTGGAGCGGGGCCCCAAAGTCTGTATTTCTCTCCTGTTCCTGGTGATGCGGATGCTCCTCCAGGGACCCCACTTTGAGAACCACTGCTCCCTCTCTGCACGTAATATGCCGCATGATGCGTGTTCCCCTGAGCGGTCAGGGAGTCGGGCACACGTGCCACATCCCGTTCAGGCCCATTACTTCAGTGTGTGTTTCCTAAGAACAGGGCATCCTCTTGCAGAACCACAGTGCAGGCGCCAAATAGCAACGGTGCGTCACTTCTATCAAACTGACGAGCTTCATTTCTAATGTTGTCGGTTGTCCCAATAGTGCCCTTTCTAATATTTTACCCTCAAGTACATGATCCCGTCAGGGATCGCATAATGTATTTAGATGCCATCTCTTTGATCTTTTAATTTGTAATGTTTCCTCAGCCTCCCTTTGTCTCGTATGACGCTCACATATTTGCAGTCTGCAGACCAGTGATGTTGGTGCCCTGAGGATAAGCAGTGTTTTCTCCCGTCTAAGCAAACTGGGGAGACATTTGAAGGTCAGGCCAGTATCCTATTTCTCACCAAACTTTCCCTCCGAGGGTGAATTTCCACTGATGATTCTTGCTGGAAACAGTCTTTACTATGATGGGTTCAAAGTGCTGACTTGGCCACTCCACCTTTCCTCATGTTAAGGAAACCTTTCTCCCTTGTTCTCCATTCATCTATTTATTTATCTAAATAATAACTTCCTTTCCCCTTAAGCCAGCTGTGCTCCTCAGAGGTATCGGGGAGGGGGAGGCTGAGAGGGCAGAGCCTGGCGCCTCACTGTAGCCTTGGCCCCAGGAGCCCTCCCAGCGATCTGTTTAACGTGTTAAGAATTTGTGTATAACTCCATTTTCAGAAAAGTAGTCTGTCTTTTAAACTGTAGTTTGAAAACCACTGTCTTAAATATCCCTCTTTCCCAACTTTTAAGTATGAGTCAGAGAACTCTGCTCAAATACTGCAGAGGCAGCTGACTCATTCTCTGAATCCCTGTACAGATAAGATTTCATGGAGACACCGTGCTCACAGAGACGCGAAAGGTCTCACTCTTCAGTCTTGTTCCCAAAATATGTGTGTGTGACCACAGCTGTCATGTAGCACGGGTGAGAAGGCAGGTGAAATAGCCTTGGTCTTGGTTGCTTCCAGCATCTCACAGCAGCCTCCCTGCTTGTCAGCAAAGGCCAAGGGGCCAGCATGGTGGGGCTGTGTCCAGGAGGAACATGTGGGGAGGGGGCCTCTGTCTGGGTGCCTCCCCCACCCCGCTCCCCTGTGAGGAGAGGTGGACCTGAGCCTTCAGTCAACTTTGTGGGAGAAGGTGCAGAGCGGTCCTCGGCTCTGAGCATGTTGTCAGCATCAGCTTAGTGTCAGGCGGACTGCAGGCTGCTGCTGCTGCTCAGTTGATCAGGCATGTCCGGCCCTTTGCGACCCTGTGGACTGCAGCACGCCAGGCTCCCCTGTCCTTCACCATCTCCCGGAGCTTGCTCAGACTCATGTCCATTGAGTCAGTGATGCCATCCAACCGTCTCATCCTCTGTCGCCCCCTTCCCCTACTGCCCTCAGTCTTTCCCAGCATCAGGGTCTTTTCCAGTGAGTCAGCTCTTCTCATCAAGGGGCCAAAGTATTGGAGTTTCAGCTTTAGCATCAGTCATTCCAATGAATATTCAGGACTGATTTCCCTTAGGATTGACTGGTTTGATCTCGTTGCAGTCCAAAGGACTCTCAGGAATCTTCTCCAACACCGTAGTTCGAAAGCATCAATTCTTAAGTGCTCAGCTTTCTTTATGGTCCAACTCTCACATCCATACATGACTACTGGAAAAACCATAGCTTTGACTAGACAGACCTTCGTTCACAAAATGAATGTCTCTGCTTTTTAATACACTGTCTAGGTTCGTCATAGCTTTCCTTCCAAGGAGCAAGCTCTTTTAATGTCATGACTCTAGGAGTTCTCTATAAATTCCAAACATTGACTGAAGACATTTATTTACAGACTTTAAGTAAGCATTCAAGCTGCTGTCAATCTTGAGCTGACTTTTGTTCCACCGCCTGAAAGGACCATGTCATACGCTCCTGGTTTCTCCAGTTATTCAGTAAACACTTGCTGATTGATAGCAGAATCATCCTCTGTTCTGCTTCTTCTAGAATATTCATTAAGAGCTGCTGTATAGCGATGCTGTTCCATCATCCGTAGGTCGGTACGTGGGTGGGTGGGTAGATGCGTAGGTAGGTGGATGGAGCACTTACCCCTTTATTCCATCACGGATCCTCATAGTGCCGCCCTGTCTGCTCAGCAGACGTGCGTGCGTCCTGTGTCTCCCCGAGCCACACACTGCACTAGGCCAGGTGTGTGCTCGCATGCGAGATACGAGTGCAACTCCTCAGGGAGGTCATGTTCTTTTAGGGAGAGACTGACAGTAAAGGAGCAGCAGGCAGTTTCAGACAGCGGTGAGTGCCACGAGGAGAAGGAAACACTGTAGGCTGAGGGCGAGGCTGTTTCTCAGGAAGGCCCTCCGAGGCAGGGGACAGTGTCTACGAGCCAGCCCAGGGATGCTGGGGAAGAGCCGACCGACAAGTGGGCTGCTCCCCAGAGCCAGGTCTCACACCCTGCTGTGTCTGACCCCAGCCCCTTGGCCTCTGCTCACTCCCATTCCTCATCTCACCTCATCCTGTTTTCTAGCTGTTATATTTGTTATTGCTTAATCAGCCTTGGGTCTGCGACTTTGGCCAAGTAGCCTACATTACTCATTTCAAAAAGGCTGGCTGCTTTTTCCTGCAACACTTAGGACACGATGCTTTACAAATTCTCCCCAGAGAGGGCTGATTCCCACTCTGTGTGATCCCTACCTTGTGGATAAGACCTTTTCCAAAAAGTGTTCTGTAAGTCAGTTGTTTAGATTGGGAATATATTTTCCCATTGAAACATCATAATATATGATGTTTGTTGGTAAGCCAGAAACAGTGTAATTAATGGTTAACCAGCCTGTGATATGATGGAACTAGACTGGGATGGTGCAGGTGGGGAGGTATCTAGACCCTGCAGGCAGGTGTCTTCTGTAGATGTGAGACTTGCCCCAGGTGATGTGTTGAAAGACCAGCTCTTTTACCTGCCTTTCGTGGGCTTCTGAGAACCCAGTATCCTTGAATTGATCAGATTCTAATCCCTTCTGGAAACCACCCAAACCTCCCCAGTCCTTGGAATATTCCAGATTTCAAATTACTCACCAACCTCATTTTTATTTACAAGTTGGACATCTATTTTACACCTGTTTTCAGTTGAGAGAGCTGACATGTTGTCCCTAATGTGCAAAGTTCCATTTCTCCCTGGTGGAGTCTGGGGGACACAGAGAAAACAGTTGTCTCCGTGTCACTGGACAAGTTCCTGCCAGTAATTGCTGGTGGAGGCAAGATCCGTCAGTATTACTAGCAGTAATAATAATAGTCCCTGTGTTCTGTGTAGTGTTTGAGGATCACTTTAACTGCCCCAGCGTCAGTATTTATGGCATTATCAGTATAAGCGATGGTGAGAAAGGAGTGGGTGGGAGATGGGAGCCTGCAGAGCTGGGGAGGAGAAAGCCCTCTCATCCTTCAGTTACTCTTAGAAGTCAGCATTGAAGCAAACAGAAAAGGAAACCGAGTGAACTTTTAAAGGGCCCCCCTTCACACTCTTGTGAAAGGACAAACTAACGACTAGTTTTAGGTGAGGATCCCTGGTTTACCATTTATCAAGTGAATCAGCGTCCCATACCTTATAAAGAATTAAGGATGCGATGTCTGCTCTAAGGAGCTTCACATTATAACAAACAGATGTTGTCATAGTGAGTCGGTGGCAGACTTCAAAACAGCCCAGGTGGAAAAGGCAGGGGTGTGTAAGTGCGTGTCCCGTTCAGGGAGGGAGGAGCAGATGGATGTGACGGAGGCCCATGCTGGTGGCAGGAGAAAGTCACATTCTGTGTCGTATGTCAGGAATGACTCTCGGTACTTTTGATCTAATAACTCATTTCATCCTCACACACAACCCTTTGATAGGGTGCTATATTATCACACCATTTAACAGATGAGAAAACCAAGGCCCAGATCTGTCTCAGGTCAGTTATCTCATAGATTAGTAGGTGCTACAGCTGGAATCTTAGTCCACGCTCTTTTTTTACTTTTTATTTTGTGTTGGTATATAGCTGATTAACATGCTGCAGTAGTTTCAGGTGAACAGCAGAGCAACTCAACGATATACATGTTTCCATCCTCCCCCAAACTCCCCTCCCACCCAGGCGGTCCCATAACATTGACAGAGTTCCATGTTAGCCCTCATTCTTAACCACTGAAATTCACTGCCTCTCTGGTGTTTTGGAGAAGAGGTTAGACCCGGGTTGGGCAGGGTGTTGAAGACAAAGTGAGCAGATGGGAATTTGATAACTAAGAGCCACAGAAGTTTTCTGGCATTGCAGGTTGGGCCAGGATTTGTGGTTATGGAAAGATAATTTTGCCAGCAGTGTGCAGGAGGGAGAAAGACTGAGAATGAGAACATTTTTTCCCTCAGCACCTAATCACGAGATTTCCTCTGCTGGACGCCCTTCTAAGCTCTGGGGATAAGGCAGGCACGGTCCCGGCCCTCGTGGCGCTTTCTCTGCAGTTGAAAACCCAGATGGCAGACATGGGGCAGCACAGAACAGGGGAGGGGGGCAGGTGTCACTTTGGTGCAACCAGAGACAGCCTCTCCTGAGATGGGACCTGAGCACCAGCGTCTGAGCATCCATGAGGAGAGCCCCGGGAGAGCTGACCAGGCAGAGGGGCTGGCAGGGAGGACGGTTGGGACCGGGCCGGTGTTGGGTCGCCTCCAGAAACCCCCCCGCCCTGTGGTGCATGGCAGGCCCCTCCGCATGTGTGGGTAGATGGACAGAGCACAGCCAGTCTGGACAGCAGTGAGCACTCAGGCAGGGCCTCAGGACTGCGACAGCCTCACATGGAAACAGCTGCTCAGCTGGGTGTTCTGTTTAGTCACTAAGTTGTGTCTGACTCTTTGTGACCCCACAGACTGTAGCCCACCAGGCTCCTCTGTCCATGGGATTTCCCAGGCAAGAATACTGGAGTGGGTTCCATTTCCTTCTCCAGGGTATCTTCCTGACCCAGGGATCGAACCCACGTATGCATTGGCAGGTGGATTCTTTACCACTGAGCCACCCAGGAAGCCCATTCTATTTAGTACTTTGCTTTTTTTAATCATTATGTCACTTCATGGAAGGCAGCATTAGTACAGAGTTTATAAGCTGGGGCTCTGCAGTCAGATTCTGAGGTTCACCTCAGCTTTAACCTTAATTAACCTTCTGTCTTGGGGCAGGTTTCTTATCTCCCTGTGACTCAGTTTCTTTCTCTTTAAAGGAGATTTTATACAGATGAAATTAAATCATACATGTAAATTCAATCACATGTGCCCGGCACATCGTAAATGCTCAGTAAGTGTTGTCCTGTGTTATTCTAGATCCATGTTTGCTTGTCTTAATATAGGGCTTCCCTGGTGGCTCAGATGGTAAAGAATCTGCCTGCGTGTGGGAGACCTGGGTTTGATCCTGGGGTCGGGAAGATCCCCTGGAGGAGGAAATAGCAATCTACTCCAGTGTTCTTGCCTGGAGAATCCCCATGGGCAGAGGAGCCTGTCAGGCTACAGTCCTTGGGTCACAAGGAGTCAGACACGACTGAGCGACTAACACACACACGACACAGCCACTTGCTGTAGACAGAAAGGCGAGGCTGCAGTCAGAGCTGAGTTTGAACACTAGCCTCGTGGAGGTGCTGGAGCCTTTCCGAGCCCGTTTTCTCCTTTGTAAAGGGGAAGGTACTATTTCATAAAAAGATTTTCCATGAGATAACATGCATAAAAGCCCCAGCGCCACAGCTCACTGGTGGTTGGCGCTCAGAAAATGGCCCCTCTCCTCATTTGTCACTGTCACCGTGTGTCGCTGCTGGCTGCAGACGTCTGCCTCAGGCCGAGACACCCTGATCCCCCAGTGCTTCAGTGGCTGGCGGACACTCAGGCTGCTCTCATCTGCCGCTGTCTTACTGATGACATGACTGTGGCTCACGTCTGCCAGATCTGTTTGGTAGGGAAGAGAGCAAAGGGGGACACTAGCTTCCTTGGACACGTCCGCCAAACTGGGATTATGTTGTCTGATATACTAACCACTAAACTGCTTGCGTGTTCACAGAGTTAGCAGAGGACTTAAGTCAGGTAGAGTCACTTGGCCCTTCACAGTCCTTGAGGAACGAAAAACCCCTTCAACTGCTGATGTGTGCAAGAGAGAGAATGGTTTCTTTTGGTGCCAAACTGTCTGAATGCAGGCTCAGCTACTTCTAGGAACAAGACAAAGCAGTGAGGAGGTGCCAGCTGAGTGATTCTTAGAGAAAAAAAATTAGGAATGAGTGCCTGCCCTCTACAGTGTGAGGGGACATCCCCATTTCTGGATCCTGGTGAAAGCCAGTAGAGAGACTTTTCCTCTGGGGCCAGAGCGCCTGCGATTTCTTCCATGACAGTCATACCTCCGTGCCCTCGCCAGCAGTGTGCCTGGGTGACGTGCATGTTGGGAGTGACTCTCGCAGTCATTTGGAACCAGATTTCTGCAGGCTTGGCAAGCCTGAGCGCTTGCTGAAGCCTCGCTCGGAATGCTTCTTTACTCGGTCACTAGCTGGTTTCTGAGCATGCTGCGCTCCTGAATGGGTTTCAGTCAGCAACTGTGTCTAACGTCTCTGGGTTTCTTACTGTGTGGCTGGTAGTGTTCTAAGTGCTTTACACGTGTTAACTCATCTAATCCTGGAAACTCACGAACCCGCTGTACTGCTGCTCCATATTGCACTGTGTTTGAAGATCCGGAAGCCCAGAGCAGGAGGGAGCTCGTTCTGGGCCCTGCAGCTTCTAGTCCAGTGTGCGGATGAACGCAGGCGCTCTGGTCCAGGATCCTCGCTCCTCCCCTTCCCTGTCCTGCAGAGCGTGCCCTTCCTGGCTCACACTGGGGACTATGCTAGGCACTATAGGGCCCCTTGGGTCCCCTCCCCATTCCTGGCCATCTTCCTCTGCTTGTGTTTCCTTCTTTGCACCTTCCACCTTCTGAGGTACTGTTTATTTGTTGGGTTTCTTGTCTCTGGTCTTTGTTCCACCGCTAGGATGCAGAAGGCCGACCTATTTTCTTGCGTTGTTTACCCTCCTTCAGTGATTATGGTGGTACCTGACAGATACTAGGTGCTCAGTAAATACTTAGGGAATGGGGGGATGGATGGATGGATGGTTGTGGCACTGGTTCCTTCCTGAATCAGTATTGTAAACCTGATGCTTCCTACACCTCTCTATTTTGTGTTCTCTAAAGTGTGCAAGAGAAAAAGTTACATGTGATTCAAATGTATAGCACCAGTGCATCAATTATTTGTTCTTACCTCATTCTCTTCTGTGTGTGAGTTAGTTTAGTGATGAAATAGTTTCTGCAGCCATGGAGATATTTTTGAGGATGTATTTTGAATGGTGTGTTAGGCTACCTCCTAGAAATACTGCCTTAGTCATCTTTGTTGAAATAATAATTATTTTTTCCACATGCAAAAGAATGAAGTTGGACCCCTAACACACCCTACACAAAATTAACTCAAAATAGATCATGGATGGGTCTTCCCAGGAGTCACTAGTGGTAACGAATCCGCTTGCCAGTGTAGGAGATGCGAGAGACATGGGTTCGATCCTGGGTCGGGAAGGCCCCCTGGAGCAGGAGATGGCACCACACTCCAGTACTCTTGCCTGGAAAATTCCATTCTGCAGAGGAGCCTGACGGGCTATAGCCTCTGGGGCTGCAAAGAGTCAGACGTGACTGAGTGACTGAGGACACACACACAGATAATGGATGTAAGAGCTAAAACCGTAAGACTTTTAGAAGAGTCAGTTTGAGTTATACAGTGTTTTCTTAAATATATACCAAAAGCAACAAAAGAAGTAAATAAATGGGACTATGTAAAAATTGAAACTTCTATGCTGCAAACAAAACTGTCAAGAAAGTGAAAAGACAGCCTATGAAATGAAAAGAAATACTTGCAAATCATTTATCTGATAAGGAACTTGTGTCTGGAATGTTTAAAGAATTCTTAGAACACAGTAAAAAGACAAGTAACCCAATATAGAAATGGGCAAAGGATTTGAATAGACAATTTTTTGAGAGGAAGTATACAAATAGCAAATAAGCACATGAAAAGGTGCTCAGCATCATTTCATCGTTTCTTTGCAACCCTATGGACTCTGCCGTCAATGGAATTCTCCAGGCCAGAATACTGGAGTGGGTAGCCTTTCTCTTCTCCAGGGGATCATCCCAACCCAGGGATCGAATGAACCCAGGTCTCCTGCACTGCAGGCGGATTCTTTACCAACTGAGCCACAATGGAAGCCCAGGAATACTAGAGTGGGTAGCCCATCCCTTCTCCAGTGGATCTTCCTGACCCAGGAATCAAACTAGGGTCTCCTGCATTGCAGGCACATTCTTTACCAACTGAGCTACCAGGGAAGCCCACTTTACATACAAATAGCAGATAAACACATGAAAAGGTGCTCAGCAGCATTCGTCATTAGACCCCAGTTCACACCCAAAGCCTATGATCAAAATATAAATGAGAACAGGTGTTGATAAAGCTGTGAAGAAATTGACCTGCATATACTGCTGAAGGAATGTAAATAATATAGCCACTTTGGAAAAAACGGTTTGGCAGTTTCTCAAAATATTAAACTTAAAGCAACTATGTGACCCAGCAATTCTACTCCTGGGTACCTACCCAAGAGAAATGAAAATATATATCCACACAAAAACTCTTATGCAAATGTTCAGGGCAGGGTTATTCGTTAAAAAAAAAAAAGGCCCCAAAGTAAGAGCCTCCCAAGTGCCCATCAATTGAGAGACGGATATATAAAATGTGGTACATCCACCCCGTGGAATATTATTCAGCCATAAACAGGAATAAGTACTGACAGGTGCTCCAATATGATGAACTTTGAAAAAACATCATGCTAATCAAAAGAGACCCTGTATTGTGCAGTTCATATAAAGTGTTCAGAATAAGAAAATCTATATATAGAGAAAGTGAATTAGTCTCTGTGTGGGGCTGAGGGTAGAAGCAGGGAAGGAAAGTGACTGCTGGTGGTAGAGGGTTTCTTTTAGGGAGGCTGAAATGGTCTAAAGTTAGATGGTTGCATAGCCCTGTAAATACACTAAAAAAACCCCACAGAATTATGTGCTTTATATAACAATTATATGGTATGTGAATTATATCTCAAAAAAAAAAAACACCTGTTTAAAATAAATACTATGTTGCGCGTGTCAGCTTCCAGTTTGAGCTCCTGCTCCTGGCCACTCCCACGTCAGGAGTCCCGGGCAGTAACCTGCTCTGAAATGCTGTTTTCATGTCAGTTGCTGCTTGAGGCAGAGTCTGTGTCTTTTTATGCCGAGTCCAACACAGCTCCTGGCACTTAGAAGCCACCCAGATATTTATTGAACCGAGATGACAGGAGTATGACAGTTCGTCTAAGAGGGAAAGTTAGCCTGCCAGTGTCCTAGAAACCCAGGACTTCCTGCACCCTCTGCCCTGCCCCTCCCATATACACATCATGACAGCAGTAATGTCTGCCTCACTGTGGACAGAGCATCCTCTGATACCTTAATCACTGAAACCTAAAGGCAGTCTTATGAGGTTAGTGTGACTGTTGCAGAGAAGGAAGCTGATTGAGAAAGGTTGAGTAACTCACCCCTAGTCACCCAGGGACATGGCTGACCTGAGAGCAGGGCCTTTCCACTCACACCCTTATGTTCCTAATAAGGTCCCTGACTGCGGAGGATATGCTGGAATCACAGAGCAGGTCAGCTCCAAATGGACTACAAGTCTCTGAATTTGTCTTACTTCAGGTCAAGGAGAGATTACCCTTTTGTCTAGCCATTGCATTAGACAGGTGTTCTCTGGCTTGGGCAGTTAAGAGTTAAACTCCCATAAAATACAAGTCAGCAGTCAGTTTTCCCTCAATCTCTGTGTTTTGTTGTGAGCGTGTCTGCGGAGGTAAGAAAAATTGATTCTTAGGATCAGATGCTGGTTCATGCTGTGTCCACAATTTTATTCATTTTGTTCTGAGGCAGCGGGTGATAAGCCCATTTGCTTGCTGTTCCCCGTGGCTGAGCCAGTTCTGCTGCACAGCAGTTGGAGAAATCTAATTCAGCAGACATTTATGGATCTGCCTTCATGTACCAGGCAGCGGATGAGGAGCCGGGGTCACAGGGACAAATACGCTTTGGTCCCTGTTTGCAGAAAGTCCTTAATGTTTCCCAGCTCCTTTCATCGTGGCTGGGAGTTGTTGTTTCGGGAGGATTTGGATCATCTGCCTTTAAATTTTGGTAAAATATACTCCCTCTCTCAGAAAGTTACCGTCTAAAATGTAAGAGCTTTTGTTTGTTAAATGTACAGGAGGTGAGGAGGTGGCATAAATATTTAGAACTCGACAGTGGTGCAGACTGATCCTTCAGTTCTGAGCCAGCTGTGTGAGACTCAGAGTTTGATGACATTTCATCCCTTCAGGGAGAAATAGAAAATATTTATAGGCTCTGCATGAAAGCATGAGGGTATATACACAATTGAAAGTCAACCCAGCTGCCTCTCCATTCACATTTGCTGGGACAGCATGTCTGTGCATCCGTGAACTTACTTCAGAACGCTAGAGGTGGTGAGCCAGCATTACAGAAGTGAGGGAAAGGGGGGAAATTACAGGGGTGAATTACAGAGGGAAGTGAAGTTAGCACCTGAAATGTCGCTGCCCTGATCCTGAGAGGTGGCCGGGCCTTGGGCAGGTGGTTGTTCCTTGTCCTCGTCCGTGAGATTGAGGATAATCAGCACCTTCCTTGTCAGGCTTGGCAGCCTTAAACGAGACAGCAGATGCGGAGCACATGCCTTTAAAGAGCCCGCAGTAAATGTGTCTCTTATTAGAGCAAACATAACCATTTAAAAGTAGTCTTTTGTCTTGTTTTTTTTACTAAGTTGTTTCCTTTTGGTACTTTTGTGTCCTGGCTTCTCAGCTGCACATTATTCTGTGGTCATTTTCCATCTCAGTGTGTGGCTCCTGTAACTCTTAGTGGGTGAGCCCTGGTCCATGGTCGGTGTGGGCGCGCCCTGGTCCACGGTCGGTGCAGGTGTGCCCCAGTCCCCGGTCAGTGTGGGTGGTCCGTGGTCAGTGTGAGTGCACCCCAATCTGTGGTTGGTGTGGGTGGTCCACCGTCTGTGTGGGTGCGCCCCAATCTGCCGTCTGTGTGGGTGCACCCCGGTTCGTGGTCGGTGTGGGTATGCCCCAATCTAGGGTCGGTGTGGGTGGTCCATGGTCGGTGCGGGTACGCCCTGGCTGGTGGTTGGTGTGGGCGTGCCCCGGTTCGTGGTTGGTGTGGGTGGTCCACTGTCGGTATGGGTACGCCCCGGTCCATGGTTGGTATGGGTGGTCCACGGTCGGTGTGGGTGGTCCGCGATTGGTGTGGGTATGCCCTGGTCTGTGGTCGGTGTGGGTGGTCGGTGGTCAGTGTGGGTGGTCCATGGTCTGTGATTGGTGTGGGTGCACTGTTCCCCTGTTGAGGGGCATTTGGTTGCTGCCAGGATTTCAGTGTTGTAAATTGCATATTAAAAAGCAGAGACATTAGTTTGCCAACAAAGGTCCATCTAGTCAAGGCTATGGTTTTTCCAGTGGTCATGTATGGATGTGAGAGTTGGACTGTGAAGAAAGCTGAGTGCCGAAGAATTGCTGCTTTTGAACTGTGGTGTTGGAAAGACTCTTGAGAGTCCCTTGGACTGCAAGGAGATCCAACCAGCCCATTCTGAAGATCAACCCTGGGTGTTCATTGGAAGGACTGATGCTGAAGCTGAAACTCCAAGACTTTGGCCACCTTATGTGAAGAGCTGACTCACAGGAGAAGACCCTGATGCTGGGAGGGATTGGGGGCAGGAGGAGAAGTGGACGACAGAAGATGATATGGCTGGATGGCATCACCGACTCGATGGACGTGAGTTTGGGTGGACTCCGGGAGTTGGTGATGGACAGGGAGGCCTGACGTGCTGTAATTCATGGGGTCACAAGGAGTCGGACACGACTGAGACTGAACTGAACTGAAATCGTGCTTCAGTGAAGAGTCTTGTGTGTGGAGGGTGTTCACTGGCTTCCTGGGAGACCTCAGGCCGGTTCTGTCGTCCCCGTGTCCCTGTCCCTTTCTTGCCACGTAGGCAGGCTGCAGTGCCTGCCTCAGGGGCCGGCCGTTTGGGCAAACGAGGTAGGATGATGACCCAGCGAGCTTCACCTCCTGGTCTCTGTTTGGGTTTGGGGCTTGGGGCTCACTCTCCGGAGATGAAGCTGCTTCCAGAAGGACTGTAGCAGTGTACGAAGTCAAGAGCATTACGTGAAAGAACCAGTTTCTCTACCCTCTCACTAGCAGTCATCCTCGTGTGTAATTGTGTAAACAAACAGAAAACGCTGTCGTCTGTGTTTGAGCAGCTCATTAGGGCAGTGAGAGGACAGGACTCACTCGAGCTCACTGGCCTAACCAGTCCCCACCTCGTGTCACAGAGGTCAGGTTCCAGAGGCCACCTGTGAATCTTTTCCAAAGCTTGTCGGCCCCACACACTTTCTACTAAATTGCAGTGCGTTTTGGTCCTTTGAAGCTTAAAAATCCAGTGTATTTTATTCCTCACTGAGGTACATACTTACTGTTGGGTATCTGATAATTTTTCCAGCAATTATGGCCTCCTGTCGGAGCTGCCCTGTGGGCCCAGCAGCATGCCCCTTCGCTCACCAGGACTCCCTGCTCCAGGGGTGCCCTCTGTATGGGCGAGATGGACCCTTCTGTTGGGGCCGGCGCTGGCTTCTGGGCATGCGCATAGGCGGGGCTGGCTTCTGGGCCTGAGCATAGGCGAGGCTGCACTCTGGCCCAGGAGCTGCCTGTGGCTGCTGGCCTCTCAGTGGTTGGGGCTTGTCCTTGGGTGACTGGCAGTAGGGCCTGCGGTGGTTCTGGCCCACTGGATAGCAGACTGGTGCTGACGGGCTGGACGGAGGACGCCAAGATGGCCCTGACCAGCAGCGGAATAATCATGGGCGGAATGAGCTCCTCAGGAGGGTGGCCATCAGCACCTCTGTCCCCAGGAGGAGGCCTCGTTGCCTTTTGCTTCTCTAGATCAGCAGTTCACCACTTGCAACTTTTTAAAGTTACATCTGCTTTAAAGTTCATCCTAAATGTAATCTGTGTCCTTGTCAAATATAATAAGGTTATTTATATTCACAGAGTGCCTCAAAAGCCCTCATACAAATGCAGCAGGCAGGGCCAAGCTGAGTGAGCAGCAGCAAGGACGAGATACACACAGCCGCCGTCTCTGGTCACAGGCAGAGTTTTGTTAACAAGATGAAAGTTTATAAATAGAGAAGCTTCTGCGTTGGAAAAACAAGTGCATATTAACTGTCAGGGTGACTTCCTTCTGTACTTCGGTATATTTTAACTGGCTAAAGGGCTTTGTGGTTTGAGAGGTTCTATTTCCCCCCCAAACAAGTGCCTGCATTCCTGGGTGCTGTGTTTGCATCTTGAAGGTGAAAAAGCCAGTGTTTCGAGTGAGAGACCCTGCCGGGCTGACCTGGTGCAGTGTCAGCTGGGGGGCTGCGGTTCACAGGTCACTTGGGGGCCCGCAGTCCACAGGGCAGACTCTGAAGTTGCGTGCAAAACTGGTTTTGTGCTTGTTTTAACCAGGTGACTTTCGGATGGTGGTTGGAGAGGATAAGGCAAAAGTGTTGAATATCGTGAAGCCCAACATGGCCCACTTCCGGGAGCTGTACGGCAGCATTCTGCAGGAGAGCCCCCAGGTGGTGTATAAGGCCCAGCAGGGCAGCCTGGAGGTGAGCGGTTGGTGGGACATGACGGTCCGTCCTGAGGCAGGAGCCTGTTTAGGGGAAAAGTCGGCTGAGCAGTATGACCAGTGTAGTAACATATTCATAGAACGTATGTTTCGCGTGTAAATGTGTTCTCTGTGTGTTTGAAATAAGGCTAAAAGGTCACATAAGAAACTAGTGACAGACAGGAGGCTGTCTCTGGAGAAGGGGACCGGGCTGACATGAGGCCGGGTGGGGGCCGGTCTTCACCGTGTGTACCTTTTTTGCCATTTGAACTTCTTGCTACGTATATTAATTACTAATCAAAAGCAATTAGAAGGGAACTCTGAAATTACATTCTCTTCGCCTCCAAACCCACCTGCCTCCCAGAGGTAGTCTCATTACAGGTTGGTGTGTTTGCTTCCAGATCTCATTGCATGCACTTCTGTGTGTGTTTGTACATGTATAGACATGTAGGAAGTGGCTTGGTCTTTTTCATTTGGTTTCATTTTACAGAAATGTATTCATATATGTTATTCTGAAGCTTGTTTTTCCCCACTTGTTATATGTATTGTGTCTTGGGACTTTTCTTTTGACATAGCAGACAAAACTTTCCTTCAAGGCATTTTTCAAAAAAATACCAAGTTTTTTGAAAATAAAGAAGAGCCCCTCCTTTGAGAAATGTAACTTGGATTTAAGATTTTTTTAACTATAAGATTGACGGTTTTTTATCTTTAAGATAACACCATTCTACTTTTTTAATGTTCTTTCTTTTCCAAATAATACGAGCAATTAATATCATGTTGAATAACAAATTTATGGTATTTCTAGAACTGAAAGGCAACTTTAAAAACTAGAAATTATTTTGAATGTAACATTGGAGAATACCATGAATGCCCAAAAAACCCACCACTCAGTTTAACAGATTTTGCCATGTTTGCTTTAGATTGAGGTTTTTTAATTTTTACTTTTCTCAAAGTGATGCCTGCACACTTTAAAAACCAGGTGATACCCCAAGGTTTTGAACAAAAAACAGCAGTTCTGTGTTGCACAGCTTCCTGCTTGTCTGTGCTACTTCCCAGAGCAACTGCTTTCATCTCCTTCCCTGATTCTTTTGGTGTTTACTTCCATATTTACAAGTAATATGATTTGACTGTTATTTCTTGATTTTTTAAAAAGTTTTGCACTTTTTTTGTTATCGTTTTATGGAACGTGAGGATTTTTTACTCTTATGCACTCCATCCACACACACACACTTTCATGCTCTTATCTCTTTCCCTGTCTCTCCCCACCACCACTCACCTATGCTCCATATATAGTTATTCCATGGACTTTCCGGATGGTTCTTCTGGGGAAATGAATCCATCCACCTGCAATGCAGGAGACCCGAGTTTGAGCCCTGGATCAGGAACATCCCCTGCAGGAGGGCATGGCCACCCACTGCAGTACTCTTCCCTGGAGAATCCCATGGACAGAGGAGCCTAGACAGCTATCGTCCATGGAATTGAAAAGAGTTGGACACAACTGAAGTGGCTGACGTGCATGTATACATAATTATTATATAGTTTAGAATTAATAGTCAATATTTACCTTATTAGGACAATTGGCTTTTTTCACTGCTGAGATACACTACTGTGAAATTTAGTTTCCAGTACAACTTTGTTTTTCTTGGAGTTAATCAGTCCATTTTTTCTGACTTTCTTGATTTCTATGTTGTTGTTCAGTTGCTAAGTCATGTCTGACTCTTTGCGACCCCATGAACTGCAGCACTCCAGGTTTCCCTGCCCTTCACTGTTTGAGTTTCCTTGAATTTACTCAAACTCACATGCATTTAGTCAATGATGCCATCCAACCATCTCATCCTCTGCAACCCCCTTCTCCTCCTGCCCTCAGTCTTTCCCAGCATCAGAGTCTATTCCAATGAGCCAGCTCTTCGCATCACATGATGAAAGTATTAAAGCTCTAGCTTCAGCATCAGTCCTTCCAGTGCATATTCAGGACTGATTTCCTTTAGGATGAACTGGTTTAATCTCCTTGCAGTCCAGGGGACTCTCAAGAGTCTTTGCCAGCACCACAGATCAAAAGCATCAGTTCTTCAGTGCTCAGCCTTCTTTATGGTCACACTCTCACATCTCTACATGACTACTGAAAAAGCCATAGCTTTGACTAGACAGACCTTTGTCAGCAAAGTGATGTCTCTGCTTTTTAATATGCTGTCTAGTTTGTCATAGCTTTTCTTCCAAGGAGCAAGCATCTTTCAGTTTCATGGCTGCAGTCACCATCTGCAGTGATTTTGGAGCCCAAGAAAATAAAGTCTGTCACTGTTTCCATTTTTTCCCTATTTACCAGAAAGTGATGGGATGGGATGCCGTGATCTTAGTGTTTTGAATGTTGAATTTTAACCCAGCTTTTTCACTCTCCTCTTTCACTTTCATCAAGAGGCTCTTTAGTTCCTCTTTTCTGCCATAAGGGTGGTGTCATCTGCATATCTGAGGTTATTGATATTTCTCACAGAAGTCTTGATTCCAGCTTGTACTTCATCCAGCCCAGCGTTTCTCATGATATACTCTGCATATAAGTTAAATAAGCAGGGTGACAATATACAGCCTTGACATACTCCTTTCCCAGTTTTGAACCAATCCATTGGTTCATGTCTGGTTCTAACTGTTGCTTCTTGACTTGCATACAGATTTCTCAAGAGGCAGGTAAGGTGGTCTGGTATTTCCATCTGTTTAAGAATTTTCCATAGTTTGTTGTGATCCATACAGTCAAAGGCTTTGGTGTCATCAATGGAGCAGAAGTAGATGTTTTTCTGGAATTCTCTTGCTTTTTCTATGCTCCAACAGATGTTGACAATTTGATATCTGGCTCCTCTTCTTTTTCTAAATGCAGCTTGAACACCTGGGAGTTCTTGGTTCAGGTACTGTTGAAGCCTCACTTGGAGAATTTTGAGCATTACTTTGCTAGTGTGTGAAATGAGTACAATTGTGTGATAGTTTGAGCATTCTTTGGTGTTGCCTTTCTTTGGGATTGGAATGAAAACTGACCTTTTCCAGTCCTGTGGCCACTTCTGAGTTTTCCAAATTTGCTGGCATATTGAGTGCAGTACTTTACCAGCATCACCTTTTAGGATTTGAAATAGCTCAGCTGAAATTTCATCACCTACACTAGCTTTGTTTGTTATAATGCGTCCTAAGGCCCACTTGACTTCACATCCAGGATGTCTGGCTCTAGGTGAGTGACCACACCATGGTCTGGGTTATCTGGGTCATTAAAAACCTTTCTTGTACAGTTCTTCCATGCATTCCTGCCACCTCTTCTTAATCTCTCTGCTTCTTCTAGTTCCTTACCATTTCTGTCCTTTATTGTGCCCATCTTCGCATGAAATGTCCCCTTGGTCTCTCTGATTTTCTCTAGGAGCTCTCTAGTCTTTCCCACTCTGTTTTCCTGTTTCTCTGCCCTGATCCCTGAGGCAGGCTTTCTTACCTCTCCTTGCTGTTCCTCGGAAGCCTGCATTCAGATGGGTGTATCTTTCCCTTTGTCTTTTGCCTTTTGCTTCTCTTCTTTCCTCAGCTATTTGTGAGCCCTCCTCAGAGAACCATTTTGCTTTGTTTCATTTATTTTTCTTGGGGATGGTCTTGGTCACCACCTCCTGTACAGTGTTACTGACCTCTGTGCATAGTTCTTCAGGCACTCTGTCTACCAGATCTAGTCCCTTAAATCTCTTTCTCACTTCCACTGTATAATCATAAAAGGATTTGATTTAGGTCATACCTGAATGGCCTAGTGGTTTTCCCTACTTTCTTCAATTTAAGTCTGAATTTTGCAATAAGGAGCTGATGATCTGAGCTATAGTCAGCTTCAGATCTTGTGTTTGCTGACTGTATAGAGCTTCTTCATCTTTGGCTACAAAGAATATAATCCACATGACTTCAGTATTGACGGTCTGGTGATGTCCATGTGTAGAGTCGTCTCTTGTTTTGTTGGAAGATGGTGTTTGCTATGACCAGTGCGTTCTTTGGCAAAACTCTGTTAGCCTTTGCCCTGCTTCATTTTGTGCTCCAAGGCCAAACTTGCCTGTTACTCCAGCTATCTCCTGCCTTTCTACTTTTACATTCCAGTCCCCTATGATGGAAAGGACATCTTCTTTTGATGTTGGTTCTAGAAGGTCTTGTATTTTGTACATACGTGTAACTAATTCACCCTGAAACTCTCCTACAAATCTATGAAACATCTTACATTGTAGACAAACATATCAGGTGTTTTCTCTGTTTCTTGCTTTTCCTGGGGACATTCTTCCTGGAGTCCTGTGTCCCCAGTTCCTTTCATGACTGGCTGCTTTCTAGACACGCTGCACAGCTCTTCTCCGAAGCTTTGTTTCCTCATCACCTAAGAATTTCTTCCCCTCTCCTTTTGCTAATTTTTGGTTTTCTTGAATTTTTCCTCTTTCACAGTTTATATTTTTAAGTACTAAAATGTGTACTTGTGAAAGAGGTAAAATTTTTGAGATCCTGTACATCTGGAAATTCTACTCTTAAACTGATGGATGGGTTTAGGTTAGACATCAGATTCTAGGCTGGAAGTAATTTTCCCTCAGAAGTTTTTTAAGCCATGGCTTTATTTCTTCTAGTTTCTTCTGTTGCACTAAAAAGTCCAACAGGGACTTCCCTAGTGGTCCCCTGGTTAAAAATCCGCCTTGCAGTGCAGAGATTTGACCCTACCTGGATTTGACCCCTGGTTGGGGAACTAGGGTCCCACATGCTCAGGGGCACAGCCAACATATTAAAACAGAAAGGTCCAGCAGTATTCAGATTCCCTGTTCTTTGGATGTGATCTTTTTATCTCTCTGATACTACTTAGTATTTTTTCCTTTTTTTCCAGTATTCTCAAATTTCATGATGATTTGCTTTTGCCTTGTGTATGCTTTTTCGTCATTGTTGCTATTTGTGTTTCGTTCGGCCACACCACGAGTCTTGCGGGATCTTGGTTCCCTGACCAGGGATGGAACCTGTGCCCCTGCAGTGGAAGTGTGCTCGCCACTGAGCCTTCAGGAAATTCCCCTGGTTTTTACACGTTATTCTGGCACTTTGTGACTCTGTTCTGGAAATGCACGATGTTCAGTTCTAGGAAATCATTTTTTCATTTCTGTAACGAAATTCTCTTCTACCATTCCTTCAGATCCATTGTCTTCATTTTTTTTCTAGAATTCCTATCAGTTGTTGGACCTCCTTGTCTGGTTATTTTTTTTTTCCCCTCATTCCTGTTTCTTTAGTTTTTTTGTTCTGCTTTCCAGAATAATTGTTTGAATTGATATTCCAACAGATCTGTTGAATTTTTATTTTCCTCTGAATGTTCTTTTTTCATATATATATATATAGAGAGAGAGAGAGAGAGAGCATTCCGTTCTCATTGCATGTCTGCATTATCTTTCCTCGAAACCTGAAGAGGCCTGTCGGCGCAATTCTTTCTTAGTGATGAGAGATAGAGATTTCCTCAGTTGATCTTTACTTTGGAGAGGATGTCCCAGCATGCTCCAGATCTCTTGACCCCTGAAGACTTCCCTGCTGCGTTGGGCTCCTGAGACTTCATGGAGTTTGTCTTTTACCCTTCGGAGTGCATACAGCTGCCAAGGCCGCCGATGTCCTTGCCCCTTACTACTCACCAGGTGGCAGTAGCAACATGTCATTGATGTAGTGGACCAGCATGAGATTACACAAGATAATTGGCTCGCTCCATTGTGAGGGTCGGCAAGTTTGGAATTTGCAGGTCCAGCTGGAGACCCAGGGAGGAGTCTGCTGTTCTCTTGAGTCCAAGGGCAGTCTGGAGGCAGACCTTCTGCCTCGGGGAACTTTAGTCTTTCTTCTCAAGGTCTTCAACTGACAGGATGAGGTCTGTCCACATTAAAAGGGGTCTTCTGCTATTCAGTGTCTGCTGGCTTCAATGTGAATTACATCTAAAAAGACGCCTTTACAGTAACATCTGGACTAAAGTTTGACCAGGCACCTGGGCCCTGTAGCCCAGCCAAGTTGACATATACAGTGAAACATCACACCCTGTATCCTTTAGGTCTACATGTGACCTCAGTCTTTGCCATTTCTCCTGGGGTGTGGTTTTCTTTTCTCATTGCTCTTTTGACGAGAGGGTGAGAATGGCAGCTTCAGAGACTTCCGCTTGGCCTTCTCCGTCGGGACAGCGCCAGTGTACCATCTGAACAGTATGCTTTCTAGGACTACTCTTGGTACCAATTGTGTAGGATCAGGATTGGGGAGTTTTGAAATGAAGACATCGTCTGATTGATCGTGTGCTGGCACTGTGGAACTTGATGGCCCTTCTGAGCTGTCCCCGCTTGGAGGAAGGAGGCCAAGCCTTCAAAGCCCTGCATTTTCCAGTCTTTGGAAACAGGCAGCTCCCTTGGCTGTACCCAGTTCTAGGAGGCACTCCGAGAGAGGGAGTCAGCCAGCTTTCCCAGCAGGTAGCGGAATGAGTGCCTTGGCCCTGAAGCAGGATCTGGTTGGTACAACACAGCAGCCACTGTCATATGCCTATATCTGTTTTTAAAAACATCAGGCCATGTTGAGATATAATTTACATAGCATAAAATTTGGTGGTTTTTAGTCTCTTCACAGAGGTGTGCAACCATCACCTCTATCTGATTTTAGAATATTTTTATCACTCCGAAAAGAAACTCCATTGCCATTAGCAGTCCCTAGCTTCCCCTCCCCCAGGCAGCCACTAAGCTACTCTCTGCTCCATGGATTTGCCTGTTCCAGACACTTCTGTAGATGGAGTCATATAACAGGTGGGCTTTTCCATATCTGCTGTTAAAATGCAATGTGACTCATAATTTAACTGCTTTCACATTCGTATTTTAATGAGAACCAAAGAGTAAGGATGATTAGAATTTTGCAGCTTCTTTGAACATGTCACCTAATATTTTGTCTTTAAACACATACTTTGAAGCAAAAACTCCAGTGCATTTGTTTGCTCCAGAGAAAGCAGTGACAAATGCTGTTTTCTCATTCCTCATATTACTCAAGCCATTTTGGCATCTCTGAAATTCCTGGAAGTTTCATAGGTAAAGACTTAGAGAAATATAAGAGCCTATTAACTAATCTCAATCCTCGGCCCCAAAACATGAGTCTATAAACGTCATTTCTAGCATATTTTATAAAATATTCACATTTTGGGGTCATTTATCTAGCGAAAGACAAGTAGAGATTGAATCCTGTGAATTTAGGAACATCTCAATGATTAGTATGAAACATTTAGGTTAAAGAAACCCTTCACCTTAGCGGAGCCTCTTATTAATAGCATTTTATTTTTTTCTGCAAAGACTTTATAGATAAAACTAGAAAATCCAGACATTAGGCATGTACTCATTAAATATTTGTTTAATGAAAAAAAATGGTAGAGTGCATGAATTCTGATCATCAAGAAGGGTGGTCATACCTGAAAAATCTGAATCTAAAACTGAGTACATTCTTTTGTCTAATTTCGTTTCTTACTGTTCCCTTTAAGTTAAAACCTAACACTTGTTAGAAGAACACACGACATTGTTACTAGAGAATAATGTGATGAGCTGTTGAGGGCACTGACACTGCTACTCACCTTGGCAGGCAGTCGATGTTTATGCGATTTTGGAAAAATTTAGTTCCATGAAGTAAAGTATATTAGACTAAGAGTTAGGGAAGCTGGGTGTGGACCCAGCTCTGTGGCTAAATTTTGATCCAAAGGTATCCAAGTAAAGTCTAATGCATAGTTTTACATATGTTTTATTTCTGTGTTTATCTTTAAACTTGATATATTTTAGAATACATTAGGAACAAAAACCATTGGTGTAACTTACTGTTGTTTAAGAAATAATGACAGCTAAGATTTATTGGTACAGTTATTCATCCCCTTATTCAGCCACTGCTTTTTCAGTACCTACTATGTGCCAGGGGATTAAAGGTGAATAAAGGTTGGTCTCTGTCATCAGTTTATTCCTACAGTTGAGACAGGAGACACAAGTTTAGATCCCACTCTCTGATTGGCTGTGTGATCCTGGCCATGTTACTGTGTGTCCCTGTGTTTAAAATGAGTGCTTGATTTGCTGGGGTGTCAGTTTTACCTGAATCTTCACTTAACTACTGGATTTAGGACAAATAGAAAAAAATTTTTTAACTGAGAGTCACAAATTGATTCTTGAAAGAAATTTGTGTTCTTAGGTACAAACAGAGAAGTATTGGCTTGTTTGAAGGAGCTGAGACTCCTTAACATTTAGGCATTCAGTTTCAGAAAGGAGAAAGTCTCCTTAGCACACTGCCTAGTCCAGAAGGTGAATTCATATTCACTTTGTATGGTTTTAAGAAGAAGCTTTGTGTCTTTGAATAGTTACAGCAATCAAAGCACTTCCATAGACATCAACAAATTTTTTTTTTCCCTTAGATCGATAAAAGCCCAGAAGGACAATTCACTCAGCTAATGACATTGCCCAAAACCTTACAACAGCAAATAAATCATATTATGGACCCTCCTGGAAAAAACAGAGATGTGGAAGAGACTTTATTACAAGTTGCTCATGACCCTGACTGTGGCGACGTGGTGCGTCTAGGTATGTGCGTGAATCTGACAGGGAGGAGGTGCTGGCTGGGGGTAGCAGGAGGAGGGAGGCAAACTTTGTGGCTGAGACGGCTTCTTTCTTCTTTCTAGCCTAGAGATGGAGAGAGAAAGTGCCTCTAGGAAGAAGAAAGCGCTGACAGTCTGGGGTTTTTCCCAGCCTAAATTCTCATTCGTTTGAAGTAGGGTGCTGAAATTCCTTCTATTTTCAGATCCCTCGTCAAAATCACTGTCAGAGAGGAAAACAATGATTCTTTCAGTCCAAAAGCATAACTTTTAGGAGTTATTACAAAGACGTGGCTTTGTTCTCCGTGGTGGTCTGAGGAAGGAGGAGACTGGTGATGTTTTTAATGCTCTTGTAACATCAAGAGCACCACTCTCCTGGGCCCATGCCCCCTTGGTGTGTCTCATGTGTATGCACTAGGTCCAGCACCCGAAATGTTTCACACATTATCCCCAGTATGTACCAAAATCCTCCCTAGGGTGAACCCCAGATCTGAGCCTGACCTTCAGAGGTTACAGGTATTTACGGGTTCAGACAGTAAGGAGATCGTTATGAATCGGCTCACCCTTCTCTGCTGAGCTTCCCCAGGGAGCAGCCGGGCCTTGGCAGGATGCAGGTCACCACAGTGGTGCTGCGAGGCGAGGCTGCCCGGTGGGCAGAGCAGCATGTGTGCTTAGGGCGCCGGGCGCCTCTCCTGAAGATAAGCGTGGAGGCCCGTCTCCAGTTGTTTTCTTTTTAGCGTGGCGCTGGCCACGGAGTGAGCTCTGCTGCCATTCTGAGGGCCTGAAGGGCCCCTCGCCGTCCTCACCGAGGAGTGCTGTGCGTGGTTGCAGGATGAGCGCCTCCTGCGCAGAAACATGTAGTGTTTGGTGTTTGTTTTCTCCCCCCCAATCTTCTCACATCTTGGAATTGAGGGCCAGCAGGCTTAAGCAGGTTTAAAGTGAAAAAATGACCTTCGAGAGTCACCTAACCCCCTCCTCCCTGCGGGTCGTAAGATGAGGTGGTCCAGACCCAGAGGGGTCGCTCATTTGCTTGGGTTCACACAAGCTGGTCGGCGACACAGCTGGCAGCTCGGGTCTCCCGGCCGTCCGTCCTGATAACCCTTTTCCTTAGTCGCTCTGACACCAGGACAGAGATGGAGTTGCTGGTGTTATTGGATAGCTGGAATGAATATTTAGTTTCAAGTTTTTAAAGTGTTACGACGACTAACATCTGGCCTTTTTGGCATTGTTGCTGGTTTTTCCTCACAGGGCTCGCAGCAATTGTAAGGCCTTCCAGTATGAGACAGAGCACCAAAGGCGTTCTCACTGCCGGTAAGAATGTTTAAAAACCCACACTTAACATACCTGCTGGACTGAGCAGCCTCAGCACTCCGGGTTACAATGTAAAGCTTTATCTGTATCCTTCAAGTACTTGTCAGAGGCTGGATTTTGCTGGTCATAACCTAGGATACAGACTGGCAGATGGTGCTGTAATCTGGGGCCCTGAGGTACTGCTGGAAGGCTTGGCTGCCCAGGTACTCCGTATGGGCAGGGTTTCCCTGGAGGTGTTAAATCTTTGAAAGTTACTCATGATGATGTTGCCGAAACAGCAGTACCTTGCCCTGCCCCCCCCCACCCCCCGCTGTTCCTCTCCAAAGACAACCCCTGCTGACTCTCCTGCTGGTTTATTTATGTTTTCACTGCTGGTTCCCTGGATAATGGGCTGGTATTACTGCTTCTCCTTTTTAATTTTAGGCAGCATCTATGAATTCAGCTACCCCACCACACACACACACACACACACAGACACACATACACGTCCGTACATCAGTACGTCTGTCCATCCCTCCATTGAGCTCTCTGTGCTCAATGGTTGTGTCGTAGCTTTGACGACGTCTTCTTGTTCCCGTTGTCTGGCTGTGTTACTGTGATTCATTGCTGAGCTGCCTGATACACTTTTCCTTCCCGACACAACTTTCTTTTCCCATGGAGTTGTCATCACCTGTCTCGTGGGAGAGACCCTTGTGTCTCACATCTCTGATTCTCGTGGTGCACAGCCTCACTTTGGTGAAGCACACCGTCCAGGCACTTTCTGGGAAGGGATGCTGGGGAGGCAGCTTTGGAGCTCGTGTGTGGCCAGGTCTGTCTTCAGTCACCTTCCCACCTGACTGACTGAGACTTAGGCTGGCGGTGATTAGAAGTAATTGTCCTTTAGAATTTTGGTATCGTTGCTCCGGTTATCTTCTCACTTGTCCGATTGCTGTTGAGGTCCAAAGCCATTCTGATTCTTAATCCTTTGTGTATGCTCTTTCTGGAAGCCTTTTAGGTCTTCTTTTTCCCCCAGGGCTCTGAGGTTTCTCAGTGGTATATTTTGATGTGAGTCTGTTTTGTCTGTTATACTGGATACTCCTTGCCCGGTCTGGAAACTCAGAGTATAAGGATATAGGAAAAATTATTGTATTCTTTCTTCCCATCTGTTTTCTCTCTTCTCTTGCTGGAATTCCTTTTACTCAAATATTGGTCCTCTGAGACAAGTCCTTTGGGTTTTTTCTTTTTTTTTTTGATCTCTTTGTTCTTTTGCTTTGTTTTCTCAACTATAGTTTCCAGCTTTTCTATTGTTGTTTTATTTTTGCTATTTTAATTTCTAGTATCTCTACTTTTTTTCTATTCTCAGAATATTCCTTTTTTTTGAAATTTAAAACACCCTGTTCTTGCTTTATGGGCCTAAGCATTTGAACGTATCTTTGGATATTGTCAGATTGCCAAAGTGGGTTACCAGTTAACCTTGACACTGTGGTAAATGAAAGTTCTTTTCTTCCCCATCCTTTCTGACACTCTGTGTTGCAGACACCACGCTTTTTTCACTCAGTCTCTCTATCAGCCATCCACCTAGCATCCCTCAGGTGCTCACCACGCAGGACAGTACAAGGTGAGCGCGACACCATCCTGCCTTCAGGGGCTTCACCCTCTAGAAGAGGAGACGGCACAGACATAGGGGCTCGCAGCGCAGGGGACAAATGCACAGAGGGAACCTGCAGAAGGGCGTGGTCGTCCAGCCTGATTCTCGTCCCTGGGTGGAGAGTGCCAGGCCACTGCATGGTCACACCTCCTCACGCCTCGCCCCAGCAGCCTGGGGACACAGCCAGGCTTCATCCTCCCGAATCTCCGGGAAGGTTCAGCCCATCAGCAGAGGTTTAGTATCTCAGGTGCCAGATCCACTCAGCTGAAGACTTTTCCTGCCACGCAGGGGTGCATGGCTTTGTGTTTCCAGTTAAAATCTTTATTTAAGCTGCTTTCTTGCTGATCTGTCCTGGCCAGGCTGGAGCTGAGGGGCTTTCTTTTGTGCGGGTGGCTCAGGCTGTCCCTGTGTGTGCATGATTGCAGCTCCCTCACCGTGCTCCTCCTTGGGTGAGGCTGGACGTTTTGGCGCTTTATTTTTGGCTTCCTGTGCTATAAGGAACTACTGGCTTTACTCTTTTTTTTTTTAGTCATGATAATGATGCCGTTGGGTTAAACAATCATTTTCCTTAGGAATACATACGAAGGGACTTCCCTGGTGGTGCAGTGGCTGAGGTGCTCCCAATGCCAGAGGCCCAAGTTCACTTCTTAGGGAACTAGATCCCACATGCTGCAACTGGAGACTCTGCATGCCACAACTAAGACTCCTTGCAGCCAAATAAGTAAATCTTTCTTGAGAAACGCATACTAAAAGATCTGCAGATGAAATGACAATGTCTGAGATTCGCTTCAGAAGAAAAGCGTTTGGGCTGAGACCCATTGCTGTCCACCTGAAACTCTCACAACCTTGTTAATCGGCTGTGCTCAACTATAAAATGAAAAGGTGAAAGGAGGAAAGAAAACTCGTTGGAAGGAAGTGCATATGGCGGGGTGGTGACTTGAGACTGGCCGTGAGTTGTTGAAGTTGGGTGAAGATACGTGCCAGCATATTATGCTGTCTTGACTTTATCTCTAATAAAAGGTTTTTAAAAATCCATCCTGATCATCTCTTGACCCTTCAGCCTGAAATGACTCTTGGGTCCTCTTTCTGCCTGTTCTTCCTGGTCGCCAGCAGAGGGCAGTAGGTAACCCCTCACGGCTCCCGGAGCCCCGATTGCTGCTGGCTTAGTGCTCAGTGCTGCTCCCCGACAGCTCCCCGGGCTGGCTGCTTGCCTGCCTCTCCCTCTGAAGGCGCCTGCTTGGGTCGTGGAAGCAGAGTGACAGGATGTCTGCAGCCTGCTCTGGGGCGGCAGGTGCTGTGAGACGTGGTGCGCATTCCTGCACACTCTGCAGGTTTGCGCCCCCTGGGCCCTGCTCCTCTGGTTTATGGTGGTGGAGGGCTGTGCTGAAGGCGGCCCAGGCTAGGGGCAGGGGTTTGTGAGCCCCAGAGACTCGGGTTCAAATCCCAGCTTAACTGCTGTGACTTGGGTAAGTTGCCTAATGTTTCTGAGTTTTCATTTCATAGGGACAATTATTCTTGTCTCACTGGGTTGTGAAAACTCAATCTTAGGACATATAAAAGCATCTAGCACCGCTCCTGGTCTTTCCCCTTTGGTCTCATTACCAAGAAGTTCCCTGACCTCTCTTTAGATCATGCCCCCTTGCACTGTCACGTTCAGCTAGCATTCGCCCGTTCCCAGGTCCCCAGTTGGACCAAACTAGCAGCCTTAGGCCCCGAGTGGCTGGTTTGCTCTTTCCCTGTCCTCTGACTTCACGGCGAGCTGCAGGACCCCAGCTCCTGCACGCCGCTCTTAGAAGGCCTCTTGCTGTCATAGTCACGGCTGTCGTTCCGCCTGGCTTTTCTGGGTCCCTCTTCTGGAACCTTCCGGAGTCCTGCCTCTGTGCAGTCTTCAGCCACCGAATGTGTCAGCTGCAGGGCCAGGAGACCCCAGTGTATTTGTCTGCGCTTTTCCTCCTTTGTAGCCATTACCACTCCTCCCCTCTACAAGTAAGAAGGAAGGGTCTCCCTAGCTCATGAAGAACTTCTGTATTCGCGCACTGTTAAGGTCAAGGAGAGCTGAGCTAAGGCTGCAGTCAGAAGACTGGCGTGAAGCTGTGCTTCATGCCTTTGCTCCTAACCTGGGATGGAAGCAGCCTTTCTTCTTTGAAATGGAGAGGATGCTGATGACGCAGCTCGCGGTGTGTTTTGGGATCGCCCAGTATGTCCTTTATAAGGCGCTACTGCTGCTGCTAAGTCGCTTCAGTCGTGTTCGACTCTCTGTGACCCCATAGACGGCAGCCCACCCGGCTCCCCCATCCCTGGGATTCTCCAGGCAAGAACGCGAGTGGGTTGCCATTTCTTCTCCAGTGCATGAAAGTGAAGAGTGAAAGTGAAGTCGCTCAGTCGTGTCCAGCTCCTAGCGACCCCATGGACTGCAGCCTACCAGGCTTCTCCGTCCATGGGATTTTCCAGGCAAGAATACTGGAGTGGGGTGCCATTGCCTTCTCCGTTATAAAGCGCTAGTAGGTGCTGTATAGACTCAAGTGAGTCTGAATCCTAGTGTCACTCTCTTCCTGGACAAGGATGGAAGCCAGGTGTCCATGGCAGCGGGGAGGGCTCCCTTTCCAGTGGGCTGTGATGGGTGGCATGGCAGGTGTCCTGTGTGGTCTGGCCCTCTGTCTGTGTTAGTTCTCTGAGATTCCCCTACCGTCAGATGCCTCCATGCTCCAGGGTGAGCACCGAACTCCTTACAAAACCAAACACTTTCTTCCCCTCTAGCCTGGGAGTCGGTTACCGGGGAAGTAACGCGGACTTCACAGACCGCTGTTAGTGGAGTGGCCCAGTCCTTGTCAGGGTCTCAGGGCGGCAGCTCGGGGGAGTGGACGCTTGAGTTCCCCGTTCCTGGCCTGCGCCTCCCTTCACCACAGCAACAGATTGTACTGCAACTCAACCTGCTAACAGGAGCCACAGCCGCTCTTGTTTCTAATCTGAGTGGAGGGAGGTGGAATCTGTTTGGGCTGGAGTTGGGCGCTTGGAGAGAAATGGATCTGGGGTTAGGAGTTTTGACTGAGAAGCAAGCAGGGACCAGACAGGGGAAAGCCCTTAAAAGTCTAAACGGGAATCCAGAGTTTCAATGAGGGCGGAGGGAAGCCCCTGGAGGATCGTCGGAAGACTGCTGCAGCTGGAGACTGGCGAGCAGCTCGAGGGATGTGCTGCCTTTCCTTGGGAAAGCGGTCAGCCCGCCGCAGCCAGCCCAGCGAGGAGGCAGGCCTGGACCGGGGCCACAGGGAGAGGCAGGGGGCAGGCAGGGCTTAGATGGCGCCGAGGGGGCCCGGCTCCCAGGCTCATGGCTTGGGAAGTGGGAGATGGTGGTCCCCTTCCTGGAGGTGAGGGAACACGGAGAGCATAGCAAGTTTAACTTTGAAAATCTCTTGCTTTATTTTTTCCCCCTGTCTGATTTGCTGGTCTATCAGAACTAATTTGGGGGTCAATACCTACTTAACCTCTGTAGCTTCAGAAGATTCAGCTTTCACAAAAACAGGTTTAGTCTTGTTCCTAAAAAGACTCCACATGCCTCGCGTCTGTGCTCACCAGCCCTTTCCTGAAGTGATGGAAGGATCACTGACTCTGCTCTCCTTCTCATGTCTTATGACTAAGCATTTTATCCCTGTTTTTGGGTACCTCCATATTTCAATAATAAGAACTTATTATTTCAATAAAAAGAATAAGAATGAAGGTTCTTCTGGTAATGTATTTATCATTTAAACCTGAACGTTTTAAAAATAAAACCACCTCAGAAGAGATTTTTTTTTCTTTTAATTGCAAGACTGTTGAGGGCTTATTGATTTCCTCTCCTGTGGATCTGAAGTACAGAGTTATAGGGAGGTGGACCCCTCTCAGCCTGGTCTCATCTCTGCCTCACGTTGTTTCCCAGAGAATTTTGTCTGTCGCTGAACTTGTCCGTTTAAGATCGTGTAGGGGATTCATAGTCTTACACGTGTAGTGTTTTTGCTGTAGGTCCCATGAAACAGGCTGGATGTCAACAGAAGGAAAGCCTGAGGAGCCATATGTTGGGGTAGATTCCCGGTGGCTTTCAAAACTGAATCCTGACTTCGGATTCTAATCCGAGTTTGTTATGGCCAGCTTCAGGTGAATAAGGAGCTGCCTGATTTAGAGGAGGTGATTGAGGAGACCTGCATCTCTACCCGCTGGGGAGGGAGCAGAGTCGGGGTGTTTGCAGTTTGGGGCCATTTCAAGGAGTCCTGCTCGGCATGTCTTGGTGCCTATCTTTGGGTGAGCAAAGTTATGCCTTTCTGTTAGCTCTCTTCTTAGGGGCAGAATTGAAAAAATGAAAGTGTTGGTCGCTCAGTCATGTCTGACTCTTGGCGGCCCCATGGACTGTAGCTTGCCCTGCTCCTCTGTCGACAGGATTCTCCAGGCAAGAATACTGGAGGGGGTTGCTGTTTCTTCTCCAGGGGATCGAACCCAGATGTCCTGCATGGCAGGCAGATTCTTCACCGTGTGAGCTGCCAGAGGTGGCGTTACTGGGTCATAAAGCGTGAGGCTGTCCAGCAGTGGTGGATACTGGCTGACCAGTGTCCCGGTGGCCCTCCCGGCCGCAGAGCCCTGCTGCAGAGCCCCTGGGACCAGGCCTGGTAGTGTGGCCTGTTCGTGCTCAGCCCTCTGGGAGGGGAGTGGATGGGTGGTATTGGAGTTTTTCACTTACACTTTGCTGATGAACAGTAAGTCTTGGTGTTTGTTCACACGCGTACATGGATGTCCTCTTCTGTGAAGTGTCTGTTCTGCTTTTGTGCATTTTTCTGTTGAGTTGTCTGCCTTTCCTTCTCTGCACTGTGTTCCCTGCATAGTCTGGGTACAGGTCCTTCCCTGGACATGTGGAATGCTAAACTGGCCCACTCAGGCCTGTCGTCTCACTGTCTCACTGGTGTCCTTGGATGAGCAATCCTTAATCTTCTCAGTCCAGTTTTAAGGTTTTGTCCTTTAAGATTGGCAGCCTTCTTGTCTTGTTTAGGAAATGTTGCCCCTCCAGGTTCATGAAGTTTAGTCCCTCGCCTTGGTTGCAGCTGGAATATTAAGGTGAAAAAGATCCCTCACTCTGATGTCTTAGATCTTAACCATCTATACAGCCTGGCTCCCTGGGAGAATCTGACTAAAACTCCAGGCCTAAAAAAACACTAAAACTCGTGTCTGCAGAGACATGCATACAGAGACACCTCCCTGGGACTTGAGAGAGTTCTCAGACTGGCCTCGAAGCCTGTCTGTGGGCGCCTTGCTGGAGAACCCCCCCGTAGTCCAGCCCTGTCACTTGGCAGACCAGGAAATCGAGCCCCGGAGAAGGGAAGTCGCCGTGCCCAGCTGGGACCAGCACCCCATTCTCCTTACTCCCATTGCAGGGCTCTTTCCCTCCATTCCCTGAAAACGCCTCTGGCAGAACCGTCGAAGAGAGTGACTGTAATTAAGGGGGGTTTCTCTCCACTAGCAGCAGACAGTGGCTTCCTGGTGGCACTCGTGGGCGGTGGTGTGTCCACCTTAGTTAGGTGTTAGGCTCCCGGGAGTCTGCATGCAAGGCTGGCGAAGCTGAGCTGGGACCCTCGTGTTGACGTCTCCTTGTCCAGCTGTGTCTCGGGTGCTGCCTTGAGCCTCTGTGCAGCTGCAAGACTGTCTTGATCTGCTCTGGCTGGAATTCTAAAATCACCTTACATAATGTGTTTCCTGTCCTGGTGCTCTAGTGGGTGAGGTTTACCAGAGCATTTGCTCCAGGGAGAAAGGGGTGGAGGCAGGGTGGAGGCGGGGGAAGGGGCTGCGAGTTTCTTGACGAGGCTGGTGTTCTGCAGTCCTCGTTCAGTGCACAAGCGAGGCCAGGGTTTCTAGAAGCGTTTGCTAATGATTTTACTGGTACCCTGCCTTTTTACCTGCCCCTGCCTGCAGTCGCCTCGTAAAAGATCCTGAGTGCACTTGACCGCCTCCAGGTAACATGGCCGGGTGTTTTCTAGAGCACTCACACCCCAGGGTGCGGAGTCTGGGGAACCGGTCCTGTGACCTCGTCAGCAGTGCCCACGCGGCATGTCACACCTGCTGCACACACCCCAGTCTGGATCTCAGGGTGAGAAAGACCGTTGGGATCTCTGAGCCATGCCCTGAAACAGACTGCATGATCTCACTGTCTGCAGATAGACTCCTGTGAGGGCTGACGGGCAAGAGAGCCCGCGTGGTCGGCCGCAAACCTGAGTGCCTTCCTCCCGTTTCCTCAGGCACCTGTGGCTCCGTAGCTGGGGGCAGATCACGGTGCGTCTGCGCCATCACGGCAAGTGTTTGCTGAGCACCTGCCCTGTGCTGGGGCCGCACTAGGCAGTGGGGACACGGGGCTGAATAGGACAGGCCCCTGTCCTCCGGGAGCTCCAGGGCTGGGCAGAAGGATAGGTGAGCGCCGCGCAGTGTGACGAGTGCCGCGCTGGGCGTCAGCACAGGCGCCGTGAGACCAGGAGGAGCAGCGTCTTAGTCGCTGGGGAGTCAGGCCTGCGGACCCAGCACCTCCAGGGAGAGGGTGATGGGAACGTGGTGCTAAAGTCAAAGGCTGCAACACGCGCTTCACTGAAAGGACTCCCTCAGCCCTGAGCTCGGGCGCCTTTGCATCTCTGCTTTGGCAGATGTCGAATCAGTCTTTTCTCTCCGGTCGATCAGGGCAGTCCCTTGGGTCTCCTAGACCCCTCAGTCAGTGCCACTGGGCTCCACTCCAAAGACACGCCTCCAGTCCCAGCGTCGTGGCGCCTCCAGTGAGCATCCGCCCAGGGAGCCTCAGTGTCTCACTCTCTCCTCTTTTCTCTTTTAGGTCTGAAGAAATCAGTGGTTTATAGTTCACTCAAACTGCATAAAATGTGGAAAGGATGGCTGAGAAAAACGTCCTGACTTTGGCTTGCTTTTATCTATTTTACGTTTAGTTGAATAAAGTGGTCCTTTTTGACAGAACAGTGTCTGTTACTTTGACCCGTTGCTTGAATTTGAAGATATCTCGGTTTCCAGGATGCGATTTCCTAGATTTTGGAAATGCCTGTGCCGCGTGTTTATCCTGTGGGACCCAGTACGTTTGAGGACTCAGCATGAGAAGAGCCTCTGTACACGCAGCGCCTCTGGGCCCTGCTGTCCTGAGAGCTTCAGCTGCGGTCTGTTGGGTCCACGAGGCTCAGAGGCCTGAGAGGTGGTGCGTGCGCTGCGGACCAGCAGCCCCTCATCAGGGCAGGAGGTTTGGCTCTGTCTGCCTCGGCTCCATCTCACCCACTCGGTTTTCTCCGGTGAGAGTCCCCATCAGCATCTTCCTGGATCTGGGTGTCTTCCATTCCTCCTGATTCTCCGTGAGGGTGCATGGAGGTGACTCGAGTGAGGAGCCTGCAACAGACCAGGTACAGAGCTTTCCCCGTGTAACGGGAGTGTTTGGGGAGGAGGAAACAACACAGGACTCGTTAGGTCAGAGAACTGGGAAGTCAGAGGCTGGTGGGCGTCAGTGTCGGTTTGAATCAGCACATTAACAGACCAGTTTCCAGACTCTCCCTGCCCTTTGCTGTGTTGACATCACACGAAGGCCGACTCCCGAGCCTCTTAACTCAGACCGCTGACCACAGCCCCATCCAGGTTTGGGGAGATGGTGTGGGGGGTTCCCTTCAGAAGCCCTCTTACAAAAGCAGGGAAACTCCAGCAAGCCTCTGTCTGGGCTCCTGGGCCCTAATGATAACTTTCCAGTCCCTGCGCCTGTAATGAGGGGGAGCCAGGCCGAAACGGGAGCCTGAGCTCGTGCCGCACTAGAGTCCACCTCCCCTCCCGCTCATGCGGGAGGAGCGCGCGGCCCGGTGGAAGCTGGGAAAGGAGAAGGTGCTGGGAGGCAGGTCTGTCCCCTCAGCATCTCATCATCTGTCTCCTCACCATCTCTTCAGTCCAGACTCTGGTTTCGTCTTTCTCTTCTCAGATTGTCCCCACCTCACACTGTTTCGATCATCCAGTGCCCTATCGCAGACACTTAGGTTCTTTTGAGAATCGGAACAATAGCTTTCTGCTTTTTTTTTTTTTTTTTTTTTTACCTTTGGGTTCTTCTCCTTCCAACCCCAAAGAGGCTTGGGATACGAGCAAGCTGGGTTTGAATCGCCATACCATTGCTACTAGCTGTGTGACTTTGGGCAAGTTGTTTAGCGTCTCTGAACAGTTTGGCCGTGTCTGAGAAGGGAATAAGGTCACCGTAGTGAAGGTCCAGCAGGCTGCCTGTCCTGTGTACGAGGACACTGCCTGGGCATTCAGTCAGTGTGACTCTTGTTTTGTATTACTTTTTGTTACGATTTTCTTCTGCACACCTTTGTTTCTTTGGGTCAGGTTCTTCAAGAAGCTAACATGATTTCCAGTTGTTTATTGGATAAAATATTTCTCATCGGCCTTGGTCAGATACCACAGTTGGCTCATAAACAGCAGAAGTTGATTGTTCACAGTTCTGGAGCCGGGAAGTCTGAGACCGGGGTGCTGGTATGGGTGGTTTCTAACGCGAGCTTCCTGGTGACAGAGGGCTGTTTGCCCAGCGTCTCCTCTCACGCTGGAGCTGGCAGCAGAGCTCTCTAAGCCTCTTCTTATAAAGATGCTAATCCCATTCATGAGAGCTCCACCCTTGTGATCATATTACCTCCCAAAGGCCCCACATCGGAAACATCATCACATGGAGGACCGAGAGAATGTTACGGGGACACAAGCATTCCATCCATAACAAGCTTGTTAAGGACCTGTAAGTTGGCTTTATTTTGACTGTAGCTTGTGCCCCCTGTATCTAATAGAGCTTTTTATTAGACTGCGCTTCCCTGGTGGCTCAGTGTTAAAAGAATCCTTCAGCCAGTGCCGAGAAACAGTTTCAACCCCTGGGTTGGGGAGGCCCCTGAATACTAGGCTACCCAGCCCAGTAGTCTTGCCTGGGAAGGAAGGAGGAGCCTGGTGGGCCACCGTCCATGGCGTCGCAAAAGAGTTGGATATGACTTAGCAACTAAACAGCAGCAACAAAATGTCCTGAACTAGTTTGCACGGTAGATACTCAGTAGTTAATGTCAGAGTCACTTTGCAGTGGGGATCCCTGATGCCCCAGGAGAGGCAGTGGCGGCCAACAGAACGCACAGGAGCATCGTGACTGAGACCAACCCAGGCCTGTAGACTGGTCTGGTGCCTCTTCCCACACACCCCCTAGCTTTTGTAATTGATGAACACTTGAGTCTTTTTGTCCCGCTTCCCCAAGATGTAGTCTTGTCTTCCTTTTCCTCCATGCATTTTGAAGTATCTAAGTTGAGATTCCTCAAACAGGTATCTTAGGATGAAAGCTTGAGACTTCCTCTGAAGAAAAAGGAATTCTTTGGCAAGAAGTAGCTCTTCTCATACACCAGAAGACCCAAAAAATAAATGTACTTGAGAGTCAGACTTCCTCCCAGCCGTGTTTTTGGGCAAGTTATTTTAGCCTTTCTGAGCCTCAGTTTGTGTGCTGTGAGGTCGGTACACGCGCTCATACCTCTCTGGCAGGGCTGGCGTTAAACTTTAATGAGGAAGCATGCACAGTACCTAGCATGGCTCTAGGTAGATGAGAGTACTTCATGGTTACAAGTCGCTCTGCTGTTCCGTTCAGATGGTGAGTTTGGATAGCTAGGGAATAGCCCACAGAAAGCATCATCAGGGAAAGAGAAACAGTCCTTGGTATATCAAATAGAGGGGATTTAACCAAGGGAATTAGTTATAAAAGGAAGAAGGTAGAAGGGATGACTCCCGGGGATCAGGAAGTGGCTGACATCCCTGGAATAGACTCTCCAAGCTGACCTGTTTCATGTGACCAGAGATGCTGCCTGTGGTGGTTCCAGAATATGTTTGCAAATTCTGTGGCCATCTTCCCAATCAAGGTGAACTCTTAATTCCCCCTCCTTGAATATGGACTGGCCTCAGTGGCCTATCTGCATTTCTAACAGGATGCAGCGGACAAGACGGCCTCACTTACACGATGAGGTCCTGAGTCGTGCCACACCGTCCCCCAGCTCTCAGGACACTGGCTCGTAGGGCCAGCTGCTAGGTTGTGAGGAAGCCCAGGCCGCCCCATGGAGAGGACGTGTAGCCGCCCCAGCGGACAGCACCAGCCGCCAGACGAGTGAGTGAGTGACCGCAGCCAGACACGGGACCCCAGTCAACTCCCAGAACTCGGGGGGGGTGGGGATCAAAAAACAATGATTGTTGTTAAAGGCCACTAGGTTGGGAGGGGGTTGCAGCATTAGATAATTGGCCCAGTGCCCCTGCCACTGGGGGAGCTGCCAAAACAGTGCCACCACTGCCCAGATGCCACAGGGGACCAGACATCACAGCCACTGCTGTTGGAGGCAAAGCCAGAACCTTTCCCACCCTCTGACCTCCCGCCACCGTCCCCAACTGGCAAAACCAGATAGAAAGTCACCGGGTCAGAAAGCCTGCAAAGGGAGTTACAGTCCAGAGTGGAGTGTAAAGCCACATTCATCTTGTGGCTGAGGCCCACAAGATAAAATCTGCCAGGTCCGCTCTGGTGACAGGGCATCCACGTGTACCCTTTAACCCATATATGTCCTTCCAGCAACAGCACCTCTAGCTCCCCACAGCAGCAGGTATAGAAGAAAATGTGCTTGCTTTCTGGCAGAAAAGAGCTTTATATCCATCTCTTGTTTTGTTGTTCATTCGCAAAGTCGTGTCCGACTGACCCCAGGGACTTGGTGATGATAATTCCTTTTGTAATCACAGTCTCACCTGACTACCATGTAACCTAGAAACTAACCTGTGAAGTTTCCTACCACTCCTTATAGAGAATCGTAGGGGAGAAAAATACATACGTGCCTGTCGGTGATTGAGTGAGTGGGTGTGTGAGTCTGTGTGTCTGCGAGTGTGTGTACATACGTTATCAAGCAAGGAAGGAAGGACACCCACCTCATTTTTCTGAACCGGTAGACACATCCAGCATCTCCCATCACTTGTTCCGTGTATCTACTGTTCTGAGCCGGCGCTTCAGCTGGCCAGAGCTCCTTACCTGCTGGGTGACCCAGATCTTCATTCCTGCGGGACCCGCATCCTGAGTGGACCGTCTTCACTGGGTCGCTCTAGTCTGTTATTAACTTTCTCTATTGAATACAGTTCCAGGCTTTACGTGTCGAGTGGTGAGAATTTGATGGTCCTTACTGTGCTAAGGAATGTGTCATGTATTAGCTCATCTTACCCTCACAGTAGCCATATAAGGTAGATACTGTTCAGTTCAGTTCAGTTTAGTTGCTCAGTCATGTCCGACTCTTTGTGACCCCATGAATTGCAGCACGGCAGGCCTCCCTGTCCATCACCATCTCCCGGAGTTCACTCAGACTCACATCCATCGAGTCCGTGATGCCATCCAGCCATCTCATCCTCTGTCGTCCCCTTCTCCTCCTGCCCCCAATCCCTTCCAGCAACAGAGTCTTATCCAATGAGTCAACTCTTCGCATGAGGTGGCCAAAGTACTGGAGCTTCAGCTTTAGCATCATTCCTTCCAAAGAAATCCCAGGGCTGATCTCCTTCAGAATGGACTGGTTGGATCTCCTTGTAGTCCAAGGGACTCTCAAGAGTCTTCTCCAACACCACAGTTCAAAAGCATCAATTCTTCGGCACTCAGCCTTCTTCACAGTCCCAACTCTCACATCCATACATGACCACAGGAAAAACCATAGCCTTGACTAGACGGACCTTAGTCGGCAAAGTAATGTCTCTGCTTTTGAATATATTATCTAGGTTGGTTCATAACTTTTCTTCCAAGGAGTAAGCGTCTTTTAATTTCATGGCTGCAGTCACTATCTGCAGTGATTTTGGAGCCCCCCAAAATAAAGTCTGACACTGTTTCCACTGTTTCCTCATCTATTTCCCATGAAGTGATGGGACCAGATGCCATGATCTTTGTTTTCTGAATGTTGAGCTTTAAGCCAGATACTGTTACTATCGTACAAATGAGGAAACTGAGGCTCAGAGAGATTAAGTAATTTGCCCAAAGTCACGCAGCTAGTTCAGTGGTAGAGCCAAGACATGCCCGCCGTACCCCCACCACCACATGGTTTGCGTGATCTGAGCCAAGCCTCAGTGTCTGTAACCACTGTTCATCCACAGCTCGGGACATGGAACATACACAGTCAGCAGTAACTGTTATTGTTGATGTTGCTTCCATTTGACTGATACTTGGATAATCTTTGACTCACTGCCCTGTGAAAATGGCCAGGCGACTAAACAAAGCGTCAGTAAGGAAATCTCCCTGGTTCCTGGCCAGAATTCCTTAGACCAGTGTTTGAGAATTCACAAGTGTCTAAGGCAAAGGCTGATTCCCTATGGTTGAGTCATGGCTTCCAGTCATAACCTCTCTGTATCAGCTGAGCGACCTCGGAAAAAGCTTTGGTGTTGGTGAGTAAAGACTCAATGAGCAGATCGCAGGTCAGCTCTGCCCCAGACTAGCTGGGAGACGTTGGGCCTTCCTGAGGGAGGCGTTGGCTGAGTTCCCTTATGTGGCTCCAGGATGAGCAGTCTTCAGGAGACGGGACCAGAGGAAAATGGCAAGAAGACAAATACAATATAGTGCAGCACTGGAGGGCAGTGTATAGCCCAGGACCAGGTGTCCATGTGATCCCCAGCTGAGCGTCAGAAGAGCCGGGGGCTGAGACAGGCCTTTTGTAATCTGTCACGTGAGCAGAACTTGCTGGAAGTCAGAGGTACTCCTGTCATTCTAAGACGTCTACATGGCCACCGTCCTGAATTGTGGCTCCAGCTGAATCATGGGTTCCTACTCGTTTGGGAGTCTGTGTGGCCCTGTGTCTCCCCCAGCCCTGAGCCTTGCCGTCCAGTCCCCTTAACCTCCAAACACCACCAGTGAACAGTGAGAAGCAGGAGTGTGAATTTGACCAGACATGCTGTATTCTGACTAAGGGAAGATGCTCGTCCACCCAGGCACTCTGGTCCTGATAAAAAAGCCCCCAAGCTCATCTAACCCACAGAAATGCCCACCACCAACCTGTGCTGAGGAGCAAACATGTCGAGTGTCACAGACCCTGGCGAGCATCTGTGCAGGTCCTTTAACCAGTGGAGGATGGGACGGAACAGGGGAAATGACCCAGCGTTTATTGAAGGCCTGTGAACACCAGAGCTCATCCAGAAACCACTCCTTTTAATCCTTGCCCTGCTTCTGCAGCAGCAATATGATCCCTGGGTTTTTTTTTTTTTTTTAATAACCGAGGAAACTCAGGATTAAAGAGGCTCCATAGCAGGTCTCCCACCTGACAACTAGCACACAGCAAGGCTGGGGGTTTCAGTTGTGGTCTGTGCAACTCAACAGTCCACCCGCTGTTCAGTATCACACCCTACTCTGACCCTTGCCTGTAAGAGGTGGATAATTCCACGTTCATCCAGATGAGCCCTCCTGTGGTCATTTTCAGCCGTGACTAGTCACGGGCCTAAAGTCCACCGGTGTGGTTTCTCCTGCACGATTTCTGTTTCTTGTGACATCAAGTGAAACGATAAAAACAATTCTTCCCAGAATGAGCTCCTTCTGCAGAGACGATTCAGGAAACATCAGACTCCCTGGGAAACCCAGACACCGTTCACCCTCCTTCACTCTCCAGGTGGGATGAGGAGATCACAGACAGGTTGTGACGTGTATTTGTTGACAGCCTAGACTAAACCCTGCAGCTGTTTTTTTTTTTTTAAACTGAAGTATAATTATAGTGGTGTAAACGCAATTTTCAGTGTTGTGTTCGTTTCAGGTGTACGGCAAAATGAATCAGTTATACATATACACATGTCTACTCCTTTTTTCGATTCTTTGCCCATATAGGCCATTGCAGTCTTGAGTTCCCTATGCTATACAGTAGGTCTTTATTTATCTTATTTACCTCTTTTATATATAGTAGTGTGCCTATGTCAATCCCAATCTCCCAGTTTATAAAGCCTGCAGCTTTTACATCCTGCTTAATCCTCCTTTTATTAATAATACTCCAGCCTATTATCTTGCCCATCCAGCAGGTAGGAGGCAGGGTCATTGTAACGGTGTCTAGGGTTTCAGTAGCTTTTACATGATGAAGAAAATCTCTAGGCTCATATTCTTTACAAAAATTACAGGACACCCCACCAAAATAAAACTTCTAACTCTTAACTTGAGTTTCATTATCCTTAATCCCTTCTTATATGACTGACCTACTATGACAGTGGGCTACAGATAGCAGAAAGTCCCTGAGAGTCCAGGTTCCCATGAGCTGTGTGGAAGTGCATCAGGGCTGCAGTATGTGAACAAGCAGGAAAAGGCTAAAGGCTCTCCGGAGAATGAAACTCAACTGGTATGAATTCAGTGTTGCTTAGCGAGGCGGCTTTATGGGGGAGATAGGACCCTGCCCTCCGTAAGGTTAGCCAGTAGGAAGGACAGAGTTCTTCCCGATATCATAATACAAAATGAGGAAGGACCATTGATTTAGTACTGAAATATTTAATAAATGCTTCATTTCAGTTCAGTTGCTCAGTCGTGTCCGACTCTTTGCCACCCCATGAATCACAGCACGCCAGGCCTCCCTGTCCATCACCAACTCCCAGAGTTCACTCAAACTCATGTCCATCAAGTCGGTGATGCCACCCAACCATCTCATCCTCTGTCGTCCCCTTCTCCTCCTGCCCCCAATCCCTCCCAGCATCAGAGTCTTTTCCAATGAGTCAACTCTTTGCATGAGGTGGCCAAAGTACAGGAGCTTCAGCTTTAGCATCAGTCCTTCCAATGAACACCCAGGACTGATCTGCTTTAGAATGGGCTGGTTGGATGTCCTTGCAGTCCAAGGGACTCTGCTTACTACAGGACAATAATACAGCCGACTGTGGCTCAGATCATAAACTCTTTAATGCAACATTCAGACTTAAATGGAAGAAAGTAGAGCAAACCACTAGACCATTCAGGAATGATCTGAATCAAATCCCTTTGATTATACAGTAGAAGTGACAAATAGATTCAAGGAATTAGATTTGATAGAGTGCCTGAAGAACTATGGTCAGAGGTTCATGACATTGTACAGGAGGTAGTGATGAAGACTATCTCCAAGAAAAAGAAATGCAAAAAGGCAAAATGGTTGTCTGAGGAGGGCTTATAAGTAGCTGAGAAGAGAAGTGAAAGGCAAAGGAGAAGAGGAAAGATATACCCATCTGAATGCAAGGTTCCAAAGAATAGCAAGGAGAGATTGCTATTTGATCAATGCAAAGAAATAGAGGAAAACAATAGAATGGGAAAGACTAGAGATCTCTTCAAGAAAATGAGAGATACCAATGGAACATTTCATGCAAAGATGGGCTCCATAAACGACAGAAATGGTATGGACTTAACAGAAGCAAAAGATATTAAGAAGAGCTGGCAAAAATACGCAGAACTATACAAAAAATATCTTCATGACCCAGATAACCACAATGGTGTGATCACTCACATAGAGCCAGACACCCTGGAGTCCGAAGTGAGGTAGGTCTTAGGAAGCATCACTACAAACAAAGCTAGTGGAGGTGTTGGAATTCCAGTTGAGCTATTTCAAATCCTAAAAGATGATTCTGTTAAAAGTGCTGCACTCAATATGACAGCAAACTTGGAAAAACGGCAGCAGTGGTCACAGGACTGGAAAAAGGTCAGTTTTCATTCCAATCCCAAAGAAAGGCAATGCCAAAGAATGTTCAAACTACCACAAAATTGTACTTATCTCACACGCTAGGAAAGTATTGTTGAAAATTCTCCAACTGAGGCTTCAACAGTATGTGAATTGAGAACTTCAGATGTTCAAGCTGGATTTAGAAAAGGCAGAGGAACCCGAGATTAAATTGCCAACATCTGTTGGATCATAGAAAAAGCAAATTCCAGGAAACCATCCACTTCTGCTTTATTGACTACACCATAGCCTTTGACTGTGTGGATCACAAAAACTGGAACGCTCTTAAAGATATGGGAACACCAGACCACCTGACCTGTCGCCTGAGAAATCTGTATGCAGGTCAAGAAACAACCAGACATGTAACAACTGACAGGTTCCAAATGGGAAAGGAGCACCTCAAGGCTGTATATTGTCACCCTGCTTGTTTAACTTATATGCAGAGCACATCATGGGAAATGCCTGGCTAGATGGAGCACAAGCTGGAATCAAGATTGGCTGGGAGAAATATCAATAACCTCAGATATGCAGATGACACTACCCTTATGGTAGAAAGTGAAGAGGAACTAAAGAGCCCCTTGATGAAAGTGAAAGAGGAGAATGAAAAAGCTGGCTTAAAACTCAACATTCAAAAAAAGAAGATTATGGCATCTGGTTGCATCACTTCATGGCAGATAGATGGGGAAAAGAAACAGTGACATTTTATTTTGGGGGGCTCCAAAATCATTGCAGATGGTGACTGCAGCCATGAAATTAAAAGACTTGCTCCTTGGAAGAAAAGCTATGACCAGCCTAGAGTGCATATTAAAAAGCAGAGACATTACTTTGCTGACAAAGGTCCATCTAGTCAATGCTATGGTTTTTCCAGTAGTCATGTATGAATGTAAGAGTTGGACCATAAAGAAAGCTGAGCGCAAAAGAATTGATGCTTTTGAACTGTGGTGTTAGAGAAGACTCTTGAGAGTCCCTTGGACTGCAAGGAGATGAAACCAGTCAATCCTAAAGGAAGTCAACACTGAATATTCACTGGAAGAACTGATGCTGAAGCTGAGGCTCCAGTACTTTGGCCACCTGATGCAAAGAGCTGACTTATACGAACAGACCCTGATGCTGGGAAAGATTGAAGATAGGAGGAGAAGGGGACAATGGAGAGTAAGACGGTTGGATGGCATCACTTATTCGATGGACATGAGTTTGAGCAAGCTCTGGGAGTTGGTGATAGACTAGGAAGCCTGGAATGCTGCAGTCCATGGGGTCGCAAAGAGTCAAATGTGACTGAGCGACTGAATTGAACCGACAGGACAATAAGGCATTGTCCCAACTCTTAGGATCTTACAATGCAGAGAAGTAGTCAGGTCAATAAATTGGGAGTTACGTTTGTCTGATAAATGCTAAGTTATAGGAGTCACTATAGGCTGCTCTGAAGATACATGGAAGTGAAGGTGAGTTTTGGTTGAGTGCTCATGGTGTGTCAGGGGCTGTTCTCAGCACTGTGTTTATTCATTTAATCCTTCCCACAGCCTTATGTAATAGAGACTCTTATTATCCCCTATTTTATGCCTGTGGACATGGAGGCCCAGGGAAGTGATGCCTCACACTGTTTCACAGCTTGCAGATCATAGCCGGGGTTCAAAACTGGTTCGTCGGGTTCCAGAACCCTCCCTCTTAACCTCTTAGCCAAACCATCTCCCCATCACTTAGCGATCACCTTGTCTGAAGGAGGGAGCAAGTGATATCCAGTCTGTTACTTTAAGAACAAGTATGAGTTAACCAGAAGAGGAGGAACAGTATCCCACACATGGGGATAAAAGCCCTGAGTGAAGTCACCACCATGCCTTTGGGGAACTAAAGTTAGCTCAAGAGCAGTAAAATGCCAGGCAGATTCCGTGCAAAAGTAAGACTGGAGAGAGAACTGAAGCCACATATTGAAGGGTCTTATAAGGCCCTTTGGTGTATTAATCAGTATCCCCAGAGCAATGAGGGCTTCCCCAGGGGCGCTAGTGGTAAGAAACCTGCCAATGCAGGAGATGGACGCAGGTTCGATCCCTGTACTGGAAGATCCCCTGGAGGAGGGCATGACTATCCATCTAGTATTCTTGCCTGGAGAATCCCATGGACAGAGGAGCCTGGAGGGCTACAGTCCATAGGGTCATAAAGAATCAGACATGACTGAAGCGGCTGAGCACGCACTCACACGCACTGGAGCAATGGAGAGCCAGCAGGGATTTTGAGCTGGAGAATGGAAGGCTGGACTTACATTTTATGAGAAGGATTATGGCCTCAACATGGAGAGTGGATTAGAAGGGGCAGGACTCTGATCATCCAGTGGAGAGGCAGTGGTGGTCTGGGGCACAGTCACCGAGAGTGGACCCAGAGGGACAAGTTCAACTGATGTTTAGGAAGTAGACTCAGTACAACATGCTGGTTGAATATGGAGAAGGTGGTGTCAAGGTTCTGACTGGGGCAACCAGGAGAATGGAGTGTTGTTTACCAAGTCGGGGGTTCAGAAAGAGGGACAGATTTGGCGGTGGTAGGAAGCTGGTGATAAATTCAGGTCTGGGCATGCTGAGTTTGGGAGGAAAACCAGGAGAACAAGGCAGCGAGTCATGCAGAGGATGATGAGGAAGTGTTAAGTGTATTCCCGTTCATCTGAATGATCAGTGTTTCCTCCTTGCAGTGTCTGCCCCCGTAGACGTCACATTTTGGCCTTATGACTTGTTTTGGCCAATGAAGGGAGAATGGAGGACACACATGTGACTTCTGAACGGAAACTTAAGGAGCTTCTGTCTCACTTCCCCTGCCACAGCTCTGGCAGCGTTTCAGGGAGACGCAGCACCATCAGCCTGGGTCCCAGAGTGAAGAAGCCGTGGAGCGGGGTCACAGCTGACACATGGCGCACTCTCAGCATGAGTAGCAAGCAAACATTGGTGGGTGTAGCCTCTGAGACGTGGGAATTCTCAATATATTCCACTTGTTACTGGAATATACCCTAGCCTACCCTGACTGATAAAGGGGGAAAGGCCACATTCAACTGGGAGGGTCTGAATCCTTACCTCACATCATACCAAACTTAACTTAGATGAATCAAAGCCTGAACATAATAGCTAGAACCATACCACTCTTAGAAGAAAACATGAGTAAATCCTTATATTCTTGGATTAAATCAATTGTTTCTTAGACATGACACCAAAAGCACATCCAAGAAAAGAAAAAAAATACTAGACATCATCAAAATTTAAAACTTTTGTGCTTCAAAGGACACCGTCAAGAAACTAAAAAGGCAACCCACAGAATGGGAGGAAATATTTGCAAATCATGTATTGGAGAAGACCCTTATACCCAAGATATATAAAGAAGTATCTGAATCAATAATGAGAAGACAACCGCATTTTAAAATAAGCAGGGATTTCGCTGGTGGTCCAGTGGTTAAGAATACACCTGGTAATGCAAAAGACACAGGTTTGATCCCTGGTCCAGGAACTGGGATCCCACATGCCACAAAAGAGCTAAGCCTGCACGGAGCCCTGCAGGACTCAACAAAGATCCCACACACTGCAACTAAGGCCTAACGCAGCCAAATAAATATACTTTAAAATAAATAAATGGGCAAAGGATCTGAATACATATTTCTCCAAAGAAGATAAACAGCCAACAAGCACATGAAGAAATGCTCCACATCATTAGTCATCAGGAAAAGGCATATCAAACCTCCATGAGATATCGGTTTATACCCTCTAAGGTGGAGGAAGTGGCAACCCATCCAGTATCCTTGCCTGGAGAATCCTATGAACAGACGAGACTGGCGGGCTGCAGTCCGTGGGGTCGCAAGAGTCAGACACGACTCAGCGACTAAACCACCGCCACCAAGCTGGCTTTAATCAAAAAAGAAAATACCAAGCAGTGGTGAAGAGGTGGAGAAGTCGGAACCTCATCCACTGCTGGTGGGAATGTAAGGGTGCAGCTGCTGTGGAAGACCAGGCGGCAGTTCCTCAAACGGTTAAACATAGAGTTGCCACAGCATCTCACAGCTCCACTTTGAGCTACACACATTGTGCTTAGTGGAAAGAAGCAAGAATATTATTATAACAATATATAATATGTAATATATTATGTAATATATAATACATAATATATTATATATGCTATATAATCATATAGAATATATAATTCTATAATATATATTATTGTATATTATAATATAATTATATATTATTATATATTATATATAATATATAAAAGACACTCCTTGAAAGGAAAGTTATGACCAACCTAGACAGCATATTAAAAAGCAGAGACATTACTTTGTCAACAAAGGTACATCTAGTCAAGGCTATGGTTTTTCCAGGGGTCATGTATGGATGTGAGAGTTGGACTAAAAAGAAAGCTGAGCACCAAAGAATTGATGCTTTTGGGCTGTGGTGTTGGAGAAGACTCTTGAGAATCCCTTGGACCACAAGGAGATCCAACCAGTCCATCCTAAAGTCCATCCTAAAGATCAGTCCTGGGTGTTCATTGGAAGAACTGATGTTGAAGCTGAAACTCCAATACTTTGGCCACCTGATGCAAAGAGCTGACTCATTGGAAAAGACCCTGATGCTGGGAGGGATTGGGGGCAGGAGAAGAAGGGGATGACAGAGGATGAGATGGCTGGATGGCATCACCGACTCAATGGAGATGGGTTTGGGTGGACTCCGGGAGTTGGTGATGGACAGGGAGGCCTGGCGTGCTGCAATTCATGGGGTCGCACAGAGTTGGACGCGACTGAGCGACTGAAGTGAAGTGAAGATAAACAAATGTATAGAGACGGAAGTGGGCGAGTTATCTGGGGCTGGAGGTGGGTCGTTGGGGAGGGAGGGGATTTGGGAGTGACAGCTAAGAGGTGAGGGGTTTCTTTTGGAGTTATTGAAAAAGTTCTAGGGACTTCCCTGGTGGTCCAGTGGCTAAGACTCCATGCTCTCAATGCAGGGGGCCTGGGTTCAACCCCCAGATAGGGAACTAAGATCCCACATGCCACAGCTAAATATGCCGCGATGAAAATCAGCGATCCCAAGCGCCACAACTAAGACCCGCTGCAGCCAAATGAATAAAACTTAAAAAAGAAAACGTTCTAAAACTGATTGTGGTTATGGTTGCACAACTCTGAATATACGAAAAACCATTGAATTATACTTAAATTCAATGGTTTAAGTTCATTAAACAGTGAATTGTATGGTATGTGAATTATATCTGAATAAAGCTTTTAAAAACAAAAGAAAGGTTGGTCTCAGGAGAAGGCCCTTGAGATAGCCTCAGAGGAATGGTGGGGGTTACGAAGAGAAACAACAAGGGAGATGGGACAGAAAGACCGGAAGAGTTAAGGAGTTGACAGAAAACAGGACTTTGGCTTTCTTTTTTTCGCCTGAGAATTTAGAGATTTGTTTGAGGGTCTCAAACCAGAGGTGCCTCTCACCTCTAAGCCAAGCAAACCAGATTTTAGGACACAGAGACAACTCAAAAGGGGTCTGTTCCATTTGCTTGGCCTCCAATGTGATGCCAAGATGTGCCTGGATATGACAGGCTATACTGTTTCCAGCCATCTCCTGGAAGATAGGATTCCTCAGCCTGTCCCGGAGCCCGTGTTGTCCTCGGAGAGGCTGCTGGGACCTTTGAGTTGAGTGCCTACAAATCTCACCACATGAGGAAACAAGACCAACACGATGGCCCGTCGTGACATCCAGCGACATCCAGTCTTGCCACAGTCGTAGTCTGAGAGCCAGGTTTCTCAAATCTCTCTTTTTTTTTTTTAATAGTGAAAACTTTTATATTTGAAATTAGCCAGCTGGACTCAGTTTAGATGATCCCAATTTTGTTGGCAACATCCAAAGCATCATAGTCAGAAGCCAGTCGAACATATGCCTTCTTCTCTCCATCAGGCCTGATCAGAGTATTGACCTTGGCCACGTCAATGTCATAGAGCTTCTTCACAGCCTGTTTGATTTGGTGTTTGTTGGCCTTGACACCCACAGTGAACACCAGTGTGTTGTTGTCTTCTATATTCTTCATGGCTGACTCGGTGGTGAGGGGGAATTTGATGATAGCATAGTGGTCAAGTTTGTTTCTCCTAGGGGCGCTCTTCCGAGGATATTTGGGCTGCCTCCTGAGCCGCAGTGTTTTGGGCCGCCGGAAGGTGGGTGACGTCCGGATCTTCTTTTTCTTGTGGCTGTGGACACCTTTCAACACTGCTTTCTTGGCCTTCAAAGCTTTTGCTTTGGCTTCAGCTTTAGGAGGGGCAGGGGCTTCCTTCTTCGCCTTCGGTGCCATCTTCATGAAAAGGCCTCAAATCTCTTACAGAAGCTGGAGAAGCCAGTATGATTCCTGAGACTGGAGGGACTTTTAAGAGAGAATGTGCAGGGACGATGTATCTTCCTCCTTTGCTGCAGATAATCATCTGGCTAGAGGCCCCCAGACCTCCAGTCCTCGGGCCAGTAAGACAGACGGAAGTCTCGGTCTGTGGATGCAGCTGCCTCCATGGAGAAGAAGGATGTCACACTGGGGATGGAAGCCCTGGTCGGGGGGGCTGCCCTGGGGAACAGACCCGGAGAAGGGGATCAGCCTGCAGGAGGTGGAGGTGGGGCTGCTGTCAGGGACACCCACTGGAAGGAAGCGGGGACAGCGGGGGCAGGCAGAGGGAGAAGCCGGGCTGGGACACGGCCGCAGTAGAGGCCTCAGCTGGTCCTCCAGGGGTGCTCTGGGGCCAGGTGGCCTTGCAGAGTGCTCCCCCATGACAGGTCCAACAGGAAGCCTCAGCCGGGAGCAGTCCAGTTCTGACAGTTAGAGGGGTGTTTCTTTCTTTTTGGAAACAACTTACAATATTGTCGTGGTTTTTGCCATACATTGACAGGAACCAGCCACAGTTGTCCATGTGCCCCCATCCTGCACCCGCCTCCACCTCCCTCCCCATCCCACCCCTCTGGGTTTTCCCAGTGCACCGGCCTTGAGTGCCCTGTTTCATGCATCAAACTTGGACCGGTCATCTATTTCACATGTGGTAACATACATGTTTCAATGCTCTTCTCTCAAATCATCCCTCCCTTACCTTCTCCCACAGAGTCCAAAAGTCTGTTCTTTATATCTGTGTCTCTTGCTGTCTCGCGTATAGGGTCATCATTACCATCTTTCTGAATTCCATATATATGTTTTAATATAGTGTGTTGGTGTTTTTTTTTTCTGACTTACTTCACTCTGTATAATAGGTTCCAGTTTCATCCACCTCATTAGAACTGATTCAAATGTGTTGGTTTTAATAGCTGAATAATATTCTGTTGTGTATATGTGCCACAACTTTCTTATCCATTCGTCTGCCGATGGACATCAAGGTTGCTTCCATGTCCTAGCTATTGTAGACAGTGCTGCAATGAACATTGGGATACACGTGTCTCTTTCAATTCTGGTTTCCTCAGTGTCCGTGCCCAGCAGTGGGATTGCTGGGTCGTATGACAGTTCTATTTCCAGTTTTTTAAGGAATCTCCACACTGTTCTCCATAGTGGCTGTACTAGTTTGCATTCCCACTGGAGGGATGTTTCTGAAAAGAGATCTGAATGGTGCTGGCTTCTCCTATTCCACTGTAAAACCTCGGAGCCCCCGTAATACAGAACAGACGTTCAAGTATCCACTGTCTATACTTTTAGCATGTCTGTTTGGCACTTTTCTCCAAAGATCTCAACAGCCTGGTGGCCACTAGACACGGGGCCATAGTGCCCTTGACATTTGTCTGCTCCAGAGTAAGATGTGATGTGAGTGTAGAATTCATACCAGATTTGAAAGACTTCAGTTCAGTTCAGTTCAGTCGCTCAGTCGTGTCCGACTCTTTGCGACCCCATGAATCGCAGCACGCCAGGCCTCCCTGTCCATCACCAACTCCTGGAGTTCACTCAGACTCGCGGCCATCGAGTCAGTGATGCCATCCAGCCATCTCATCCTCTGTCGTCCCCTTCTTCTCCTGCCCCCAATCCCTCCCAGCATCAGAGTCTTTTCCAATGAGTTAACTCTTCACATGAGGTGGCCAAAATACTGGAGCTTCAGCTTTAGCATCATTCCTTCCAAAGAAATCCCAGGGCTGATCTCCTTCAGAATGGACTGGTTGGATCTCCTTGCAGTCCAAGGAACTCTCAAGAGTCTTCTCCAACACCACAGTTCAAAAGCATCAATTCTTTGGGGCTCAGCCTTCTTCACAGTCCAACTCTCACATCCATACATGACCACAGGAAAAACCATAGCCTTGACTAGACGGACCTTAGTCTTCAAAGTAATGTCTCTGCTTTTGAATATGCTATCTAGGTTGGTCATAACTTTTCTTCCAAGGAGTAAGCGTCTTTTAATTTCATGGCTGCAATCACCATCTGCAGTGATTTTGAAGCCCCCCAAAATAAAGTCTGACACTGTTTCCACTGTTTCCTCATCTATTATTTCCCATGAAGTGATGGGACTGGATGCCTTAGTGTGAAAGAAAAAAAAAAAGTGTAGAATGTCTCATGAGTAATGCTGGATATTGATTAATATTTATTGTATGTTGAGATGGTAATATTTTGGACACCTTGGCTGGCACACCCTGTTTTTTTTTTTTTCAGAATTGGGATGAAGGCTGTTCTCTCTTCATGGGATGGCCAGTAAGATTGCTACTCATTTCCTCTAGTCACCCATGCCTTGCCCGTAGGAAGCCCTCAGAATAGTTTGTTGAGGAAAAGGATGAAGCAGGAACACCCCTCCTTGCCTAAATTCCCTCTTTCAGACATTGCTGTGCCATTTTGTTGATCAGCTTCATCACAGATGGGAAAGAAGAGAGATTGTGGGTACATCAAGTGTGTGAAAGAAAGAGTAGCTTACTGGGGCATTGTGATGTCATTCAAGGAAAGCAACTGGGTACAGATCATCCAAACACAATGGCTACTCTTTGTGCAGAGGCTTAACAGCTTTTAATAAACACATCTCTGAAAGCTTGTTCATGGGCATTGTCTAACTTAAGCCTCATAACAGTGCCGTGAGATGTATATTATCCTCATTTGCAGGTGAGGGAACTCTCATCTCTCTTCTGACAGTTGACTGCTCACAGCCAAGTCTCTCTGGTTTAGATCACCTGCCTAGCCCTGTGGGATTTGAGGTTTTGATCCTCCCCTGTTCCTTGGCCAATTACATAATCTTATATTGAAAAATTGATGGAAACCAAATGAGTAGGGTCCAATCTATGTTTTAGCCCAAAATCCTTGATTGAAATTTTTAACCAAATGCATTTATATTGTGAGCTAAATATTTATTTAGACTTGATTCGATCCCTAGGACAGGAGACTCCATCTGAGTGTCTTTTGTAAGCTCACTCTAGTTGTTTGACACCACCTTTTTATGCATCCTTCATAACTCGAGCATAATTTTAAGGTTTCCTTTTTGGGAGGACCAGATGCTGAAAGCCGTTTGTTTTTCAAACCTTGGAGCTCTTCCAGAACCTGAAGCTCATCGAAGCACGTAACTGAATTCACTGGGAGCTGACCCATTTTCCAATTGAGCAGGTGAGGGAGGGGCTTGGGGTCATATTTTCACTATTTTTATTAGGAGCACAGCCACAGCCAGCACAAATGTAGAGCTGTCAGTGGTTTTATCTCACTAGAACAGCAAACATATGTTTTCCAGATATTTTTATTCAAGACCAAAAAAAGCAGATTTTTTTCCAGTGAAAGAATGAGAGTTTTCGAAATGTTTAACTCATTTCTAAATGTAAAATACTTTTATTTTAAAAATATGCAGTAAGCATATTTTATGATGTTTCCATCAGAATATTTTTATGCTTTTAAAAAAATATTTTTATGATGTTTCCATCAGGTTTTCATGTGAAAAAGGATTACTTTATGCAGTTACGTACATACATACGATTATGTAGCCACTACTCTTCTCAGTTTTTTTCTTTTTACTCACAGAAGAGAAAGCATTTCTGCTTTCCAATTTCCAAATGGTATTTCCACATAATATTAACTTATCTAAAGAAAGGAGCTTCCCTGGTGACTTAGACTGTAAAGAATCTGCCTGCCATATAGGAGATGCAGGTTCGATCACTGAGTTGGGAAGATCCCCTGGAGGAGGAAGTGGAGACCCACTCCAGTATTCTTGTGTGGGAAATCCTGTGGACAGAGGAGCCTGGCGAGCTACAGTCCATGGGGTCACAGAGAGTTAACACGACTGAGTGACTAACACTTTTAGTTTTCATCTAAAGAAAATACCTACACCTTCTATGCCTATTGCTGTCAGAAGCTTAATTATTGACTGAAAGTGACTGTGTGGCTTAACAGGAAAGACGTGACCTCTGGGTGGTCATCAAACCTAGATTCAAATCCCACCCCTGCTTCTTTTCAGCTAACTGGCCCCAGGAGATCATTTATCCTCTAAAAAGTTGGGTTTCCTCTTCTAGGAAATAGGGATAATTCCTACTTTGCAAGGGTCCTCGTGAGGCTCAAATTACCTGACTGTGGTGGTGTTTTATCCATCGTAAAGCTGATGTATAACATCCTCTCTGGTGAGCTGCAGTGATGAGGAGGCAGGGTGGTGTCATGGAAAGAGCTCAGCATCTGAAAAAGAGAGAGGAAGGAAGACAACACTGCTTAAGCACCTGCTGCCCTCCTGCCCCTGCACATCACATAAGCTGCATCGTTTGCCTTGCAGTGATCCTGCCAGGTGAGTGTTAATGTCCCCCCTTTGCACTCTGTTCTTTATACCTCTTAGATTTAAGTTCAAGTTTCCATGTTGCCAGTTGCTATGTGGCCTTGGGGCCAACATTTATTCTAAGTCTCAGTGTTGTTATTGTTGTTGTTTTTTAATCTGTAAAACTGCAGTGATATTAATCCTGACATCACATAGTAGAGCCTCAACTGCCTTTCTGGATATACCCAAACCCAGCAGCCCCAACACTTTGGCCACCTGATGCGAAGAGCCGATTCATTGGAAAAGACTCTGATGCTGGGAGAGACTGAGGGCAGAGGGAGAAGGGGTGACAGAGAATGAGCTGGTTGGATAGTAGCACCAGTTCAATGGACATGCGCTTGAGCAAACACTGGGAGAGAGTGAGGGACAGGGAGGCCTGGCATGCTGCAGTTAGCAAAGAGTTGGACATGACTTAGCAGCTGGAACGGCAACAACGAAAGCCTTCTTAGAGCTAGACAGACCAAAAATAAAAAAGTAAAAGTTCAAATGGTTACCTTTGGGATCCAGGGGGATAACGTGCATAGTAACACCTCACTCTCAGTAGGAGTCGAGTAAAGACATCTGGATATGAATTAAGTTACTTGCACCAGCACACTGGCTTGACTTTGTTTTAAAGCATCTCAGCACACACCTCTAAAGAACCCGCCTGCCAGTGCAGGAGACATAAGAGACATGGGTTCATCCCTGGGTCAGGAAGATCCTCTGGGGAAGGAAGTGGCACCCCACTCCAGTATTCTTGCCTAGAGAATCCCATGAAGAGAGGAGTCTGACCGGCTGCAGTCCATGGGGGTCACACAGAGTCTGACACAACTGAAATGACTTAGCACACACATCTCTTAAAATCTGTAGCAGTTCACACAGTGGAGACGGGACCACAGGAAGGCCAGATCCTGGCCACCTTGCTGAAATGGCAATGCTGCCTGGAAAACATAGCTGAAGAGTAAGCTGTACACATTGATGGCAGAAATCGCCAGGATGGTGGCAGGAAGTGTGATCCTGATGTCGAATGTCAGAGGTCGTTCAGAGACAGCAAGAAGAAAAGTGTTCTGGCTCATGGCCTGAACCTCAAAAGGAGAGAGGTGGGGTCCATGGGCAGCTGTGGGAGTCAGGAGGTCACAGGCTCCATCCCCTGGGCCAGTGGCGTGTGGCCCCTTCATGGCAGGTGCCTACCCCACTCTGTCCATGGCCCAGCTAGTCCGTCTTGTGCTCTCCCAGCCAGCTGGTCCACAACCACCCTGGAACTCAATGACTGCAGTCGTTGGGGGTGGAGGGCCTGCCTGTGTCAGCCTGTTTGATGGAGAACTTTCCAGGTGCACATTTAAAGGGAAGGAACATCCTCAGACTCCCAGGGAAGAGAAAGAGACCTCCTCCGGCTCGGATTTCTAAGGTACTGAGAGAACTCTCCCGTGCTCTGTTCATCCAGGAAGTGTTCCTGCCTGTAAGTTGAGCCTTCATGGAGTTGGAACCAGGGTGTTTTCAGTGACAGAGCACCTGGAAGTCAGCTTCCTTTGCAGGAGGTGATGAAACACCTGCATTTCTATGTCTCATAAGAACCGTGGTTGAACTCAGAGTACACCGATGTACTTCGCATGTAGTTGGGCCAGAAACATTCTGCTTGATTGAACATGCACACTTATGTGAAACAACCAAACCACAGCCTCAAGCAGACTGGCTCACGGAGGAGAAGAGCTGCTGAGGCTCCAGACAAGTTTCCCCAGGACCCAGTTTCCAAGAGTCTCCACTGCGTTCATTTCATTTACAGTATTCATTTGCCAAGAGGTTTGGATGCCCTGCTAGTATTTGATAGTAGTCATCAAAGAAAAATGTCGGGAGAAAAACTTAAAATTGACTAAGTTACTAGTCATTAGCCTGGTGGGCTGTCGTCTCTGGGGTCGCACAGAGTTGGACACAACTGAAGCGACTTAGCAGCAGCAGCGGCTTTTTTATTAGCAAATCAGAAAGAAAAAATTATTATATTTGCGGGACTTTGCAGTCAGAAAGACCTGGGTTTATATCAAGAGTATTCTCTATTAGGAGAGTGGGCAAGTTAGTCAATCTCTTGGAACCCACTTCCTCTTCTTTGAGATGGAGATAATACCTTCTTGGCAGGATTATTCTCCAGTTTAGCGTTAGTGTCTGTAAAGCCCCCAGCATAGCACCTGCTCCATAGTATGAGGCTTAACAAATGCCAGGTATTGTTAATACTCTTGGCACCAGAACACTTTGTTCAGCTCCTGGAACACCAGTGTTCCATTAGGAGGGAAAGGCTGAGCTGGAAAAGGCCTCGAGGGGAATGAGTTGTATCCCCCAACTGCCGCTGCCTCCCCGCCCCCCCCCCACCTCCTCCGCCAAAGGAGGCAACAGAGACTCAGAGAGGAGCCCCACAGTCACACAGCAAGTTCGCAGCACATCAGGCCTAGAATCCAACCTCAGCTGCTTCCCCACCACACTGCATGGATCCAGCGCCTTTCAAGAGCAGCCCCTACTGCCCCTCAAGGGCACCAGCTGTTGCCTGCAATTTCCTCTCCTCTGGCTACCTGCCAAGGGCAGAGGATATGCAGTGATTCCCCAGGGGACCCACAACCCACCCCCGCTCCCCAGCTCCTGGTGACCGTGTCTGTTAAAGAAAACACTCCTCTCCAGGCTGTGCCCACACGTCTGTGCATCTCATTCTGTTTATTCCTCCCGCTGCGGCTTCGCTCTGTTTGGAGAGTTTGTCAAGGAGGCTACCTGCCCCGGCGCCAGGGCATGGCTTGAGACGCTGCCATCGGGCCGGGCTGCAGGTGGGAGCCGGATGCCCGCCTGGGGCTGCAGACAGCAGGTCTGGGCAGAGGGCAAGTGATGAGGGGTGCAGGGAGACCTGTTGGCACTTGCCTGCGAGTCTCCAGGGAGAGCGAGACACCTGGCACAGGGCAGGCAGAAGCAACACAGAGGAGCCCAGGTGCACCTTAGCGACCATACAGAGACATCACTATCTTGAACACCATCTTTATTATGTAAAACACGCCCTAAACTTTAAAAGATGTCGGTGGGTGCTCCCCCTCCCACCGCAGTTCTGTTTCCCTCCTGGGTTCACAGCTCAGCAGCGGCGGCCGGCCCTCCAATCACCTCCCTGAACTTCTCTTATGTCACCAGCAGCCAATCAGAGAGGCTGTTGAGTGTGCGATTCCAGGGTTATGACCCCGGGGGTTGATTTAATCCTGGCCAAGACCGAAGAAGCTTGACAGTTTTCGTCAGCAGGCTGAGCCTTTTAAATGGCTTTCTGAAAGCCTGCATGTTTTTCTAGGGCCACTTACAAACCTTCTCCGCATCTCCACCCCCCTGCTGACACCTCCTCCGCACACCGAGATGGAAAGCTGGTTTGCACAGCCTGCGGCAGAGACCAAGTGCGGCCCCTGCTTCCTACTGTGCAGCTTCCAGCTCTGGTCCAGGACCACCCGTGCGTCCCACCTCTGGGTCCCCGGGGGTGCCTTGGATCACATGCTTCTCTAAATCACCCAGACTAGGCTCTTCTGTCCCAGACCAGGTTATGCTTTGCCAGGACTTCCTACCTTGTCATCCAGGTGCCTCCTTCCCTTGGCGGGATTGTCCCTGGTTTAGGCTCCATATGTCCCACACGGCTAATACAGGGGACAGCAGGGGAACTCCAGCGGCCTGAAGCAATGCCGTACTTCGGCAGTCTCGGGATTCTGCCTTGCCTTGCGCCGGTTGCTGGCTGGGGCTGGACTGGGGTGGGAAGCAGAGTTCTGCTCTCTAGCCCAGCCTGTGCTGAGGACCTATCTCTTCTGGAACCCTGATGGTAGCCTCTGCCTCAAAACTCCCCTTGTTTGGTTTTGATTTTCACCACGAATGAGAGAACTTCTGGATGCTCAGGTGTCTACTTGCTTTCATTCTTCCCCTGGTCTGATCTAGCAGTCAATAAACCACTGCCCTCCAGACAAACAGGCTCCTCTTGGTCTTGTAAATAAAGCTGTGTTTGGACACAGTCAGTCTTGTACATTTAAGTATTGTCTGTGGCTGCTCACGCTACAGCAGTGGAGTCGAGAAGCTGGGATGAAGATCATGTTTTGGGAAGGCCAAAAATGTTTATGATTTGACCCTGCAGAAATTTTGCCAACCTCTTAAGTCGTCTAGCAGGCTGCCCCCACCCCCACCACCGCAGCTGATCTCTTAAAGCTGAGAGTCAATTGCACCATTCTTTTGTTTAAACAGAAAAAGTCTCCCGATTTACACTGTGTAGACAGATGCTCCCTCCGGCAGCTCCACACAGCCCGGCTCTCACCCCCACCCCTCTCGAATTTGCACCCTCCGCCTCTGCACACAATCAGCTCTGATGTCATGCCTTCGCCCAGCCTACAACACGCTTGCGCTTTCTCCATCTGTCAGGCCTCTAGACATCCTTTAACACCCAATTCAAATGTCATCTCCCCTATGCACCCTTCCTGGATGCTCAGCAGAATTAATGGCTCCCTGCTCTGTGCTCTTTGGACAGACAACCACCATTGTGCTGACCATATGGGATGGCAATGATGTCTTTATGTGTTTGTCTCCCCCGCAAGACAGTGAGCTGCTAGAGATCAGGGACCCTGTCACATTGCCTTTCTGCCCCTGCCAGGAACCAAGATGAATCCTCCAGATGAGAAGTCAGAAACAGACCTTCATAAAAGAGCCAGGAACCTGACTGCAGCATCTTATCCAGGCCGCTTCTCACGGTTGATGCTAGGGTTCTTTCCTATGTCTGGTAGCTAGAATATCGTAGGTGCTCCAGAAAATGTCTTAATGAGTGAGTGTGTAAATATATATATATATATTTTTTTCTTCTAATCTAACATCAAAATGCGGTAAACACATTGTTACATTTCCTTTATCATCAAGTACCTTCAGGACTTTGAAAAGTAGTCTGTCTCTACCCAAAGATATACAAATGGCCAATAGCACATGAAAAGATGCTCAGTATTATTAACCATTAAGGAAATGGTAAATCAAAACTACAACAAGTCACTTCACACCCACTAGGAAGGCCATAATCAAAAAGACAGGTAGTAAGTGTTGGTGGGATGCGGAGTGATTGGAACCGTTGTACGCTCTGGTAGGAATGAACCATGGTACAGATGCTGTATAAAACAGTTTGGTAGTCCATCAAGTTACCAAATGACCTAGCAGTCCCACTCCTGACTACGTGCTCAGGAGGGATGAAAACACACCTCTGCACAAAAACACAGCAATGTTCACAGCAGCATGATTCATGATAGCAAAAAAGTAGAAATGGTATAAATGTCCATTGACTGAAAAATGGATAAGTGTGGTGTCTCCCTTACAAAGAAATATTATACAGCCTTAAAAAGGAACTAAATTCTAATATGTGTTATGAGATGGATGACCCTTGAAACATTATACTAAGTGAAAGAAGCCGGTCACAAAAGGCCGCATAGTGTAAGATTGCATTTATATGAAATACTCAGAATAGGTAAATCCATAGAGACAGAGAGTAGACAAGGGTTGGCCTAGGTTTAGTGGGGATAGGGTTTGAGAGAAAAAGAAGTAACTGCTAATGGACAGGGAGTTTCTTTTCGGGGTTGATGAAAATGTTCTGGACTCAGATAGTGGTGATAGTTGTACTGTTTTGTGAATATACTAAAATAATTGAACTATATACTTCAAACAGGCTTATTTTATGGCAGCGGATTATAAGCATGTATGTGAGTTTTAAGTGCTCTTGTTGAATAGAACTAAAATTGGTGAATTCTACCAATTCATTATCCCGGTTGGGAAATTGTACTGTAAGTTTTTTTTCATTGTACTGTAGTTGATGTACAATATTATATAAGTTTTGGGTGTATAACATAGTGATTCACAATTTTAAAGGTTATACTCCTTTGATAGTTGCTATAAAACAGTGGCTTCCCCCCGACCCCGGTGTTGTGCACTATAACCTTGTAGCTTATCTCGTATAGAAAAGTTCATACCTTTGAATCCCCTGCCCCCTGCTGCCCCTTCTCCCTTCCCTCTCCTCACTGGTAGCCACTAATTTGTTCTCTGAATCTGCAAGTCCGTTTCTTTATCTCTTATTCTTTCTGTATTTACTAGTCTGCTGTATTTTTCAGATTAAGTATTTGTCTTTCTCTGTCTGACTTATTTCACTCAGCATAATGTCCTCCCAGTCCATCCCTATAGATGGCAAGATTTCGTTCTTTCTTATGGCTGTGTAATATTCCAGGGTTTGTGTGTGTGAGTGTGTGTGTGCGTGTGTGTATCACGTCTTCTTCATTCATTCATTCATTGATGGACACTGAGTTTGCTCCCATATCTTGGCTATTGTAAACAATGCTGCTGCGAGCATTGGGGTGCAAATATCTTTTCAATGTAGTGTTTTTCTTTCCTTCAGGTATATACCCAGGAGTGGAATTATTGGGTCTTATGATAGTTCTATTCTCTAATAGTATATAAAAGGATTCCCTTTTCTCCCCATCCTTGCCAGCATTTGTTATTTGTACTCTTTTTTATGATGGGAATTGTGACTGTGTACGGTAATCTCCCACTGTGGCATTGATTTGCGTTTCTTTAATGATTAGTGGTGGTAAGCACTTTTTCATTTGCCTGTTACCCACCTGCATGTTCTCTTTGGAAAAACGTCTATTTAGGTCTTTGGCCCAGTTTCTACTCAGATTGTTTGTTTGTTTGTTTGTTTATTTTTATGATGTTGAGTTGTATGAGCTGTATGGATATATTGGATATTAACCCCTTAACAACCATATCATTTGCAAATGTGTTCTCCCATTCTGTGGAGTGTCTTTTCGTTTTGTGGATGGTTTCCTTTGCTATACAAAAGCTTTTAAGTCTAATTAGGTCTCATTTGTTTCTTTTTGCTTTTATGTCCTTTGCTTTAGAAAACAGATCAAAAACAATTGCTTTATGTCAATGTCAAAATTTGATTTATGTCAAAGAGTTTCCTGCCTATGTTTTCATGTAGAAATTTTATGGCTTCTGGTCTTACTTTTGGGTCTTTCATCTATTTTGAGTTTACTTTTGCATATGGTTAGAGAATATTCTAATTTCAGTCTTTTACTTGTAGATGTCCAGTTTTCTGAACATCATTAATTGAAGAGATTGTCTTTCCTCCATTGTATATTTCTTCCCTTATCATAGATTAATTGCCCATAAGTTTGTGGGTTTATTTATGGGATTCTATCCTATTCCATTGATCTGTGTGTCTGTTTTTGTGCCAGTGCCAAACTGTTTTGATCACTGTAGCTTTGTAGTAGAGTCTGAGGTCAAGGAACGTGATTCCTCCAGCTCTGCACTTCTTTCTCAAGACTGTTTTGGCTCTTTGGAGATCTTTTATGTCTCCATACGAATTGTAAAATTATTTCTTCTAGCTTGAACTGTAGTTCTGCAAGGTGTTACCACTGGGTGAAAGTTACACAAGATCTCTCTCTTTTATTTATTACAACTGCATGGAACCTACAGTGATCTAAAAATACAAAGTTTAATTTAAAAACATACTGGACCTTTTTCCTGTTCCTCTCCTCCCAAAATAAGAATGTCCCAGGAGCAGCATGTCCCTGTTCTTTCAGACGTTGCTATTTGATGGCATCTCTCACTTGTTGGAAACCACAGGCCTAAGTCACTGACACTATGAATTTTTCAGGAGCTGACTAAAGTATTGGATGCACCAAAAATGTTTATTGACTCCAAAAGGTGGAAAGAAAACCACAAAATCACTGACAAATGTTTAGATGTCTAACAAACTATGATCTTACATCAAACATCAGCTGTAACTCAACTCAGCTTGTGTCCTTCTGTGTGTGTGTGTATCATACATCCTGAGTATTTAATGTGAGGTATCATGAGGATTTGAAACCCACAGGTGACCTGGTTTAGAATCCCGTCTTTACCTCTTGCAGCCCTGTGGCTTTGGCTACGTTTCTTAACTTCTTTGAGTCTCGACCTCATTATCTGTGAAAAGAAAGTTACAGAATCTCCTCCACAACGGTGTTGTGAAGATTAAAATTACACGTATAACTAGTTCATGTGAAAGCCTCAGTGGGGCACGTGCCCCATAGTAAGGCAGTTGTTACGGTAACACCCGGGATGCTGATTGACACTCTGTTGTTCCCTGACAGATGTTTGTAGGTCACTGGGGCTGATGCTAAACGCCTCAAGCCCAGCAGGTCCTTGGTTCGCACTTGACAATGGCTTTGTGCTTAACCAGAGCCAGAGGGACCGCTTCTATTGCTGGCCCTGCTGGAGGAACAGCTGAAGCAAGAAAACAATGGCCTGTAACAGCAGAGGCTCCAGCTAACATTGTTTTATGAAAACTACAAAAACCGTGTGGAAAGACCACACGAGGGGTGGAGCCAGCTAAGATTTGCATCCTGAGGTCAGCTGGTGGTTGACTGAGTCACGAAGCATTTCATACAAATCATGATCCGGCAACGACTGCGGTTTTCCTTGATGAAACACAGGATACCTGTCCTTCAAGAGGTATTTTTAGAAATCTGTGATTTGTGGTGTCTGACCTGTAAAAAGGCTTGCATACAACTCAAGTCAAACATGGTGGTACACTCACTCAGTCGTTTTTATTGAAAGGCATAGGATTATGTGCCTTGGGACCCCGCCATAGCCTTAAAGCAAGGCTGGGCTTTCATGTTGCGTCACCTCTGGGATCACTGTTTGGGACAGCTCTGCAAACGTGTGTCAGGGGCTGACACCTCACTGAGCACCAAGGACATAGAACAGCAGCTCTGACGCTCACAGGACCAGACAAAAATGTGTAAAAGACAAACAATGATAAAGCAAAACAAAACACCACAGAACAGAAAAAACTGGCCATCTTCAAGGAATAAACATCAGCGATTCTCTGAATGTTTTATGTTGTTAGTCAGAGATAATGTTGCAAGAAAAATGATCATGGAGATCATATTCGTGTTTCTAGCTCTTGAAAAGTATTGTTTTAGAAAAACAATAGAACAGTAGAAATGCGCTGATATACTAAGGCAAGAGATCAGAAATGAAAAGATCAGGGTTGTGTTACAGGCTCTGCCACTTACCTACTGTGCAACTTTAGCCATGTCCCTTAACCTGTGGACTTCAGTTTCCTTATTGGTAAAATAATAATAAATAGCCACCTCACTGGTTTGGTGTGAAATGAAGTCAGAGAAGTGGAGTCTTATTCATTCATTCATTTATTTTTGGCTGTGCTGGGTCTTTGTTGATGTTTTCTGGTTTTTTGCTAGTTGCAGCAAGTGGGGGCAGCTCTGCTGTGGTGTGTGGGTTTCTAACTCTGATGGTGGCTTTTCTTGGGGAGCACAGGGTCTGTGGCTTGGAGCTTCAGTAGTTGAGGCACGTGGGCTCAGTACTTGCTGCTCCCAGGCTCTAGGGCACAGGCTCAGTGATTGCGGCACACAGGCTTAGTTGCTCCCCGACATGTGAGATCTTTCCAGACCAGGGGTCAAACCTGTGTCCCCTGTATTGGTAGGTGGGTAGAATCTTTTTTTCAAATATAAGTAACATTGTAGGAAATTAGAGAATGTTCTCAGTTGTAGGCTGTTGACAGATAACCAGCACCACAGAGTCATATCATTTCCAAAATGTGTTTGGTTTTCAGGTTTTAGGCCAAAGTTAGAGCGTGAAGTAACAATTCCAGAGCAGTAGAAGGAGACCACTGCATGAACCTACTTTATAAACTTTTCCTGTTTCGTTTTTCAAGAGATTTAGGACATTCAGTTGATAAAAGGAGAATGTGTGTCTCCCCGGGGAGGGCAAATGTTCATCTGCTAACAGTGAAGGTCTGACGTGCTGGGTTAGGAGGGTCGTGCGGCAGGAGAGTTTGACCCGCTTTAGTGTTTGTTCTGGGCAGAGAAAGGGCGGTCAGGACTTAGGTGTTCACTGGCCTTGCATGTCTAAAGAGAGGGAATTGTGTAGCTCAGGGGAGAGAAAACAAAGGTGGGTTATGATAAGTCTACAAGACGGCAATAGGAGGCTAATGAAAAGCCACTCAGCAAACATTAAGTGAGCCCCTCTTTTGTGCCAGTTGCTTATTTCTCAGTGTTCTAAACAACAGGCCTTGGAGCCAGTAGTGAAAGTCACTCAGTCGTGTCTGTCTCTGACCACGTGGACTATACAGTCCATGGAATTCTCTATGCCAGAATACTGGAGTGGGTAGCCTTTCCCAACCCAGGGATCGAACCCAGGTCTCCCGCATTGTGGGCGGATTCTTTACCAGCTGAGCCACCAGGGAAGCTCAAGAATACTGGAGTGGGTAGCCTATCCCTCCTCCAGCGGATCTTCCTGACCCAGTAATTGAACCGGCGTCTCCTGCATTGGAGGCAGATTCTTTACCAGCTGAGCCGTCAGGGATTCAGTGGACTGAAGTTTAAATCCTGGCTCTGTTACTTGATCTGTGGCTTCAGGCAAGCAGTGGAATCAACCATGTTAAACTCTTTTAATCCCAGGTAACGAGTGGTCTGACGGAGGTGTGTGCAGAGGGCCTGGGAAGCTTCTGGTCAAGCTAATGTCGTAAGGTCATGCTCTGAGGCTCTCGCCTGCTCCAAACATATGAAATGGCAGATACAGTATGAAAAGAAAGAGAAAAAACATAGCCACACGAGAAGACATAATAATAAATACCTCTGTGGAGTGTAAATGGAACACAGTGATAAATGGGCCGGCAGGGCTCTGAGTGGAGGAGCGGGCAGAGGCGACCAGGAATTAGCCTTTTGTTCAGTGACAGGAGAGGCGAGGGCAAAGGCCAGCTCAGGGCCCCTGGGGAAGGAAGAGTGTTCTCTTTGTTCACACAGGTGCACACACACACACACACACACACACCTGTGAAAGGTGGCTGAGAAATCCACAGCTCTTTGGACATGTGGCTTATGAAGGGGTTTTCCCTGGGAGGCGGAGGGGCTGAGGTCAAGGCCAGCCTTTCCAGTGACTTGTGCCTGGACGTGCACGTCCCCCCAGGTGGGTGGAGAGTCCACCACGGGGACCCAAGCCACCTCCACGATACCTGATTTTGGACTAGGAGCCCAAGGGTCTGGATGGAGGCCACAAGAAACCTGTACAGGGAAGAAGGAAGGAGTGAAGCAGAGAGACTGTGATGGGGGAGGGTGGGGGCTCAGGAGGGGAAATGCAGCCTCAAACTAAGCACAAGAACCAGAATCCCAGAGTCTATAAGGAAAATCGATGCTAAGACAGAGCCAAGCAAAACACAGTTCCTTCTGTCGGAAAGCTTCCTGGGAGGGCAGTGACTGGCCCATCCAGAATGACTGCCATTGTGTGTTGTGGAAATATTATCATTAGGCCCATCGTGTGGGCTTTCTTCTGGGGAATGTTTTCTCAAACCTGATTTATAGAAGTCAGTTTTAGTCTAGATACTTAACCCTGGAGAGAGGAGGAGCGGGAGTGGAGGTGGGGGGGATGAATATTTTTTGAGTTACACACTGCTCTTGTTTTCCACACACTTTCTCAGTAACCCACACCCCAACTCTGGAAGCCATGTGTTCTGAGCCCAGGGCTGCCAGCTGAGGCTCCAAAAGGACTTCAGTTGCATCTGTTTCCCGTGGAGCCCAGGAGGTGGTGAGGTGGGAATTTGAATCCATGTCTGGCTGTTCTAATGCTCTTTCCACTTAAAAATAGAGACTGGGTGACATCTTTGTATTCCTGGCACCTAGCACAGTGTAGCGCACATGAAAGATGCCCAATAAGTGTTGGCCCAAAGAAGGGAAGCCCGTTGATCAACCCACAAGCTCCTTGTGGGCGATCCCTCCTTCCACTAAACGGCAGAGACAGAAGCCGACTGAATCGACACACAGGCCGGTGGATCCCTGAAGAATGTCTGCTGTGGGAAAGATGAAAAGTGGTTGCTTTTCCATCATTAGACTCTTTAATCTCACCCTAGCCTCTTAGATCTCTTTCACACCGTTGAGTCCTCTCCACCCCCACCACCCCTTTCCCCACCCAGGACGCCTTGGTTCCTCACCCCCACGGTACGTTGCCCCTCCGTCCATCCCCACACTGCAGATACCGTCATCCCTCCCTGTTAAAATCCTTGCACGTTTCCATCACCCTGAAAACAAAAATCCGTAAAACCATTCATGCCTTAACGTGACCTAGGAGTCCCTTACCATCTGCCTTGATTGGGCCTCCTCCTCGCCTAGAAGCGCCCTCCGTTTGGCTCTCTGCCCTTCAGGGACCTGGATTTGTCTCTGTTCCTCAGACCTGGCTGGCTTATACCTTGGTACACGCTCTTCTTTTCTTCTGTTACCTCCCAGGCTCTTGCTGCACCCCCAACCTCAGCTGGACATGAACTCTGCAAGGCAGCCTCCTCTGTCCACCCAAGACTGAACTGAGACCCATGCTGTGGGCCTCCAGGGTTCTCTGTTCACTTCCTTCCAAAACTCCTAATACAACTTTAACTGTTTCTTAAATGTCCCTCTCCCCACCTGGACTCGTTTCCTAGCCCCCAGGGGCTCTCCCACCCTTCGCCAGCTTCTCCTGAGCACCTTCTCAGTGAGTGGGCGTGTGAGAGATGCCCGTGAACACAGGTTGGGCTTCATGCATGATTCTCACACCACACTGAAGTGTGCCACACACGCGGTGATTGAAGGGAAGTGACACGGAATTGCTTCTAAATCGCGGAATCAGAGCAAAGATTAAACAGCCCTATGATTTACTTGTGAGCGACTTTTAGCTGGGGTTCTCTCGACGATCTGAAGAATAAGTTTAAGAGCACTGTCGTTTCCCTCTTTGCAGCTGGCAGTTAATCAAGCGCCAGAGGGGCCTGGTTCCCACGTGGGGAATAAACAAGGTGACATCATGGTGGCATACTCCCAAGGGACTGTGCAAGCTGTCCGTTCTGTGTGCTGGGTGGAAGAGCCTGTCCTTGCTCTCTGGGGCTGCTCCTCATCTTTGTGCAGCGTCTGACTCTGTCAGGCCTCCAGGGATGGGTGACATACTTCAGTCTCCCGGTTCCTCCACCCTCCTTGCGACCCTCATGATCTAGCCCATCCTTCGGGGCAGTGGCCTCCGCTGCACACACAGAGCTCCAGGGAAACAGCGTCTCTGCACACAGGCTTTCAAACTGAGCATATTCAGATTTCCCCCCCATCCCTTGGATAGCAACATCTCAGGTAACATCAAAATGTGTAAAACTTCCCCACTTCATCCCTCTCTCATTTGGTGGTGGGTCTTATGATTATTGAAGAAAAAATATAGATTGCAGAGTGCAGTGTTCTACACGCTGTAGAGATGGATTGCACTCTGCGATCTAGGTGGCGGTTTCACCTCCTTTGCTTCAGTTCTTCTTTGAAAACAACAGGAGAATAATGGTTCACAGGGTGTTTACCAAAGTTTGAAGCTAATAGATGTTCAGAGTTATTATTATTCCCAGCAAATAGCTAATCACTGTTAACTGTTTCTATTACTTTTTAAAAAAAATTCTGGGCTGCGCTGGGTCTTCATTGCTGTATGAGGGCTTTCTCTGGCTGCGGTAAGTGGGCTGCTCTTCCTTGCGGGGCCTGAGCTTCTTAGTGCAGTCGCTTCTCCTCTTGCAGAGTGCAGGGTCTCGGGCGCTCAGACTCCGGGAGTTGAAGCCTGGGGGCTCAATAGTTGTGGTGTACAGGCTTAGTTGCTTGGCAACATGTGGGGTCTTCCTGGACCAGGGGTCAGACCTGTGTCCCCTGCACTGGCAGGCGAATTCTCATCCACTCTACCACCATGGAAGTCCCTACTCTTATTCTTATACTGCATCTCTCGTGAGAGCAACGTGGTCTGTGTATGAGGACATGGGCTTTGGAATCCAGAAGGCTGGTTTTCTATCTTGACTCCGTCACTTACTGGCTCTGTGACTTCAGGGAAGTTATTGAAGTTAGAGCCTCCCCTTGATCGGAGTAGGATAGAGATGAATACCACTGACCTCAACAGTCATCGTGAATATTCACTGAGAGACTGTCTAGAAAGTACCTGGGGAAGGTCAGACACAGAGGAGGCACCCAGTAAGTGATAGCGCATTTCCAGTACATAATACATGAGCATCGTGCTCACGTTAGCCTGTCGCAGGCGGTCAGGGAGGAAGGAAAGGCAAGTAGCAGCCCACAGACTAGCTAGCTGCTCAGTGGCTCTAGCATTAGGACCGACATGTATTAGTGTCTGGGAAAGAGTGTGTGTGTGGTAGTCACTCAGAAGTATCCACGGACTGTAGCCCACCAGGCTCCTCTGGCCATGGGATTCTTCAGGCAAGAATACTGGAGTGGGTTACCATTTCCTTCTCCAGGGGATCTTCCAAACCCAGGGATAGAACCCAGGTCTCCTGCATTGCAGGCAGATGCTTCGCTGTCTAAGCCACCAAGGAAGCCTGATAACATTTATTGGGAAAGAGAAGAAAAGTAAAAGGTGCTCAGTCGTGTCTGACTCTTTGCAATCCCACGGACCATAGCTCATTATAGTCTGTCCATGGGATACTCCAGGGAAGAATACTGGAGCGGGTTGCCATTCCTACTCCAGGGGATCTTCCCGATCCAAAGATCGAACCTGGGTCTCCTGCATTGCAGGCAGATTCTTTACCATCTGAGCCACCCAGAAAGCCACCTCCACCTGCAATATTGAGAAAGAGAGCTAACATTTATTGAGCACCTACTGTGTGCCAGAGCTTCCCTGGTGGCTCAGATGGTAAAGCATCTGCGTCCAAGGCAGGACACCTGGGTTCAATCCCTGGGTTGGGAAGATCTCCTGGAGAAGGAAATGGCAACCCACTCCAGTATTCTTGCCTGGAGAATCCCACGGAGCATGGTAGGCTACAGTCCAAGGGGTTGCAAAGAGTCGGACATGACTGAGTGACTTCACTTTTCACTTTTAGTGTGTGCCAGACACTTTAAATAAGACCATTTGAGCCTCAGAAAGACTCGCAAGGAAGGGATTATCTAGTTTCTGGGTAAAAAGGCAGACAGAATGTTTGTTCAGGTCTCACAGCGAGTGAACAGCATGGCTGGAGGTCTACCCCAGAACTGTGTGATGCCTGAAACACGGCTTCCTCGTCCTTACAGAGTACCCAGGCATGGATATTACAGAATACCTTACAGAATACCCAGGCGTGGGACGGCAGTTTAAGGGTGAAGAGGGCATGGCCAGGAGTGGGCAGAGGGCAAGTCACTGCAGGTGTGAGAACCACAGGGAGAAGCCGGAGTGGCAGAGGCTCTGGGGGGTTCAGTCCTCTCCGGGAGGTGACAGAGGAGTGGGAGAAGGGCCTGGGAGGAGGGGCCGTGGAAGGTCCTGCGTGGCAGCAAGAGGAGGGCACGGGGTTGGGGCTGGCCAGTGAGGGCACCTGGTCACACAGCTCGAGAAAGGCACCTCCTCTGCAGGTTGAAGCCGGACTCCCACCCGGGGCACTCCGGGACCTCACATGCCTTTCCTCACAACCCAGATAGCCGCCCTCTTTGCATATCTCCAGTCTCTCCCTCTACCCTGAAGGCCCATCCCCAAGGCTTCCTTTTGTTTTCCTGACTCAGGCATCTGCCAAGGTCAAGAAGGCAATGGCACCCCACTCCAGTACTCTTGCCTGAAAAATCCATGGATGGAGGAGCCTGGTAGGCTGCAGTCCATGGGGTCGCTAAGAGTCGGACACAACTGAGCGACTTCACTTTCTCTTTTTACTTTCATGCATTAGAGAAGGAAATGGCAACCCACTCCAGTGTTCTTGCCTGGAGAATCCCAGGGGCCTGGTGGGCTGCCGTCTATAGGGTCGCACAGAGCTGGACACGACTGAAGCGACTTAGCAGCAAGGTCAAGAAGAACAGGACTGGGGGGAGGGAGGAGAAGTGGCTCCCACCAGCCCCACTGGGAGGAAGTCGGACTTTTCCCGGTTCATCCCCGGGTAAGTTCAGAGTGCAGAGCAGAGTTGAGGGAACGGGACTGTAGTAGGGGGACGCTGCAGCTGCCCAGGAAGGGTTGTGGTTCTCTGGTCATGGGCCGTCCTGAGGTAGGAGAGTAAGGAAAAGAGAGATGTGGGACACCCTTAGAAGGCTGGAATAAATCGGTCACTGATTGGCTGTGAGAGGTGAGATGTGGGGAGGGCTCGAGAGGACACTCAGGTCTCCAGGCCCTGGTTACCTGCTGGAGAGACGGGGGTGGAGCCAACTGAAGGGGAGGCTGCCCAAGAGCTTTGCACAAGTTTGAGGAACACCAGGGATGGATGGGGGGTCTAGCTACATCTGATTCATGAGTGTGAAACCCACGAGAGCCTTTTTTTTGTTTTGAATGTATGTATTTATTTATTGGTTGCTGCACACGGGCTGTCTCAAGCTTCCTCGGGTGGAGGCTGGTCTCTAGTTGGGGTGCTCGGGCGTCTCGTTGCAATGGCTTCTCTTGTGGATGGGGCGCAGGCTCTCGGTACTCGGCCTCAGTCATGGTGGTGCTTGGCCATAATTGCTTTGCAGCTCGGGTGATTTTCGCAGACCAGGAGCTGAACCCATGTCCCCTGCACTGGCAGGCAGGTTCTTAACCACTGGGCCACCAGGCAAGTCCCCAAGAGAGGTCTTAATGGCCAGCTGAGATTAATCACGATTTCTACCCCTGAGCAAGTCTCCTCTGGAAACTCCTGGAAAAGGCTTTCTCTTCCTCTGGATGTTGTGGTGTGAGAGTGTGTGACCCAGACCTGCAGTAGCCGTTTCACTGCCACAGGGGCAGAGCTTGGAACCAGCAGACAAATTAGGCCCCTGGGAGGGGGAAACTGGGCCCCGTGTGGAGCCCGTCCCCGCCAAAGCTACAGTTCTCTGGCTCAGTACATGAGAGGGAGCCTGACTAGGGCAGCCGGGATGTTAGCCTGTGCACGCCCCAAGCTGACAGTGAACCGGGCCTCCGTTTGACACCCATGCCCTTCAACAGGTTTTACTGAAGCGGGGTGGGTGTCTCAGCCACCATCACAACCTTTCTGTGTATTTGGACGGTTAGAACCCGGGTCTCAGAGGGTCAGAGCCTCATGTGGGCCTGATTCTGGGAAGTCGACCTTTTACTGTCCATACCGAGAAACCTATTTAGACATGGACACTCCTTGACACCTTTAGTCTTGTGGTCACACACTAACGTCAAGATGTTCCAGGATCCCGGATGGCCTCCACAGTCTTCACAACCAAAGCAGGTCTTCCCATCGTTAGAAACCAACCTGGGAACAAGCAGAGCCGACAGGGCTCAAGCTATGTCGGGTCTGAATGGACATGGGCCCTTACTTCATTGCCCGAAAGCTGTACATCTGTTTCAGATTGTACACTGTGCGCCTGTGCTTTGATTCACAGCAACCTCCCATGTTATGGAATTGATTTGCACTGAACACCACTGTCAATAAAAAGAAATAAGTGTCTGAAGAAGAAAGACAGCCTGCCAGCAGACCCTGACCAACTGTTGCAACAATGGACTGTCTGTCCTGTGTGGCTTGAAGCTGCACAGAATTCAAGGGCCTCTCCTGGGGACCCTCATCACTGCAAGGCCAAGGAAACAGGCTTTGGTGGTGGGACCCGCAGTACATGACCACAGGATTCCAGTCTCTAGGTCTGTGATCTGAAGAGCATGGACTTTGGAGACAGACTTGAGTTCAAGCCCCAGTTCCACCACAAGGAAGTTACTTAACAATCGCAAACATGAATATAATCAAACCTACTTCTTGGGTAGTAGTGAGTGAAAGTCACTCAGTCGTGTCTGACTCTTGGGACCCCATGGACTGTGGCCTGCAAGTTTCCTCTGTCCATGGGATTCTCCAGGCAAGAATACTGGAGTGGGTTGCCATTTCCTTCTCCAAAGGTGATCAGCTTAAGTCCGGTTTAAATCTTTTATAAGTTTACCGATGGCATTTTGTTGATGCTGATCACAATTATTTCTCTGAACTGCCGTACTACAATGCCCTGTAATATTTTTTTTTTAAGGAGGCAGGTGTTTAAAAATGGACTCATTTGTTGTTTTTTTTAAGACAATTCCACATAATGTTACTAGTGGGCTAATGATGGAATTCAGCTTGCCACCCCCCAGGCCACTCTTCAAAGCAAGCTGCGTTATAGAACTTTCCCAACTGTGCGAGAACTTTGGGGTTAACTAGCAACAAGCCTGAAAGTTTGGTTACATATATAAGTACAAAGCTGGTTTATCAAATCCCTGTTCTGGCCCTCAACCCAGTGCATTTCAACTAAGGCGTCATCTACCTCCTTCTTAACGTTTATCAGACACTTGAATAAGTAAAGTCCAGCCACTCCTTGGAGATGGTTCCCTTTTTCAGACACTGGGCTGCTGAAGGGCTCAGGAGCCTCACGGTCCTGGGCTCCACTACTAGAGCCTTTACAACCTTCCAGAATCTCCATGTCCTCCTTTTCCTCACTCCTTTCATCCTCCGTGGGTTCTGGGTTTTCCTCCTGGGAAAGCGAGTCCAGGCTGGGGCCGTGGCCCCCCACAGTGACTCGCCTTCCGGTGGAGCAGGGCCCCCAGGGCCCTTTCCTGGGGGCCCTGGGCAACATCCTGGCTCCTGCCAGCCTCTGGGGGAGACATTTCCTCTTCCAAGGCTTCGACCATGTCCTTGGGCACTAGGGGCCCTTCTCTCAGCCGTCTCACTCGGTCTCTCTTCTTCCTCCTTAAGGGAATCCAGGAGTTTTCTATGGCCGTTAGGAAAAGGCTGATTTCCTCCTTTCCGCAGGGAACTCGTTTATGCTGGACCTTTAAGTCAGTGAGGATTTTTTCAGTCCATGCTGTCACAACCATGATGCCTTCCACTGTCTCAGGGCCCAGAGATGACGCTTGGAGGGCTAGTTCTTCCATCACAGACCCCAGGGCTAGAAACGTAATGGGCTTCCTTGGCTTCTGTAGTTTTCTTCGCTTACTCGGTGGTGATGGTACTGTTACGTCATCATAAAAACTCCAAGCCAAAGCCCATCTCATTGTGCGACCCTGGCAGAGTTCAGTACAGGTGACTTTAGGAACCCTCTGTATGTGAAGTTCTTCCTTCAGAGGAGCCAGGCTGCATTTCTCTCCCAGCATACCCAAGCATTCTTGGGTATTGAGCATCAAATGGTATTAAGTATCATTTGAAGGTGCCCGGCAGGCCCCCTCTGGGATCTCAGATTTTTGTAATGCAGATAACAGCCACAGGGTCAAATCTCAGACTGTCCACCATACCATCCAAGTGACCCCTATAGTAGCTCCCCACAATGAGAAAACTCTCAAAAAATGTCAATTTCTGCTCCTGTTCTCTATCATTTTGCTGCTCAGTATAAGAATATCCAAAGCATTCATAACTTCAATATGAGACATTCTAATTACTTTGGGGCTGAAGACTGAGATCTAATGTGTGAAATGTTAATGCTGAACATACCTTCTCGTCTGTGTCCACTAGCATTCTTTCAACTTGACTGACATATAAGTTAGGTCTGATTAAGGTGCATGGCTCAAGGACTTCTGACAAATGTATGCACGTATGTAACCACCGATCAAGGCATACATGGTTTGCACCAGAAAGTTTCCTCATGCCTCTTTGCAGTCAGACCCTCCTAACCCCTAACCCAGGGAACCACTGATCACACCGCCACCATCAGAAATCAGATGTGTCTTCTCCCGAATGTCCTATGGATGAAATCACACACGTGGTCTTTCCTGTCTGGTTTCTTTTTTCCACCCTCATGTTTTGGGGATTCATCCCATGTATTAGTAGGTTGTTCCCTTTACTGCTAAGAACTAATCCATTGTGTCACAATTTCTTTACCTATTTACTTGGCTTCCCTGGTAGCTCACTTGATAAAGAATCCATCTGCAATGCAGGAGACCCTGGTTCGATTCCTGGGTCAGGAAGATGCACTGGAGAAGGGATAGGCTACCCACTCCAGTTTTCCTGGGCTTCCCTTCTGGCTCAGTTGGTGAAGAATCCACCTGCAATGCACGAGACCTGGGTTTGATCCCTGGGTTGGAAAGATCATTCTGTACAGTTATAAACTTGGCTGTTGCATATGTGTGTGCCTTTGTGTGAAAACCTAAAGCATCACTGCCTAAGTATTCATCGTGTAGAATATTGGTAGATATTAGGCTTATGTGATAGGTCTGTCCAAATGAGGTCCCAGTCAGGAGGGCAGAAGTAAGACCTAAACACAAAGACAGCATCAGGATCAATTCTTCACAGACTCAGAGAGTAAGCCGCCAAGTTAATATCATGAGAAGAAGAGCAAAAGATTAGTCCACAAAAATCAAAGTAAATAAGCGAAATAAAGACTTGACTCAAAATGATGCACTTAATTTCAAATAAACAAAAGCAGAGATGATCAGATGGCTACCCACTCCAGTCTTCCTGGGCTTCCCTCATGGCTCAGCTGGTGAAGAATCCACCTGCAATGCAGGAGACCTGGGTTCGATCCGTGGGTAGTTGAGGGACATTTGTTTCCAGGCTTTTTTCTATTATAAATAAAGCTGCTCTTTGTGTGCCAGTCTTTCAGTAACATTTCATTTCTCTTGGGCACATATCTAGCTGCAGAACTTCAGAGTTATGTGATAAGTAGATGTTTAAATTTTTACATGTTTCTAAAAAGTGCCCAACACTGTGAGAGAGGTCCAGTTGCTTCACGGTCTTTGCAGACACTTGATACTCTTTTAGCCATTTTAGTGGAAATGAAGTGGTAACATTGTGCTGTTACTAACTTTTTCAAAAAGTTGGTGGGAAAATGCACATAACATAAACTTTTACCATCTTAACCATTTTAAGTACACAGTTCAGCGGCATTAAGTACAGTCACATTTTGTGTAACCCTTCAGTTCAGGCCAGTTCAGTTCAGCCACTCAGTCGTGTCCGACTCTTTGCGACCCCATGAATCGCAGCAAGCCAGGCCTCCCTGTCCATCACCAACTCCTGGAGCTCACTCAGACTCACGTCCATTGAGTCAGTGATGCCATCCAGCCATCTCATCCTCTGTCATCACCTTCTCCTCCTGCCCCTAATCCCTCCCAGCATCAGAGTCTTTTCCGATGAGTCAACTCTTCACATGAGGTGGCCAAATACTGGAGTTTCAGCTTCAGCATCATTCCCTCCAAAGAAATCCCAGGGCTGATCTCCTTCAGAATGGACTGGCTGGATCTCCTTGTAGTCCAAGGGACTCTCAAGAGTCTTCTCCAACACCACAGTTCAAAAGCATCAATTCTTCAGTGTTCACCTTTCTTCACAGTCCAACTCTCACATCCATACATGACCACTGGAAAAACCATAGCCTTGACCAGACGGACCTTTGTTGGCAAAGTAATGTCTCTGCTTTTGAATATGCTATCTAGGTTGGTCATAACTTTTCTTCCAACGAGTAAGTGTCTTTTAATTGCATGGCTGCAGTCACCATCTGCAGTGATTACTGCCATCCATCTCTAGAACTTTCATCTCATGCAACTGAAACTCTGCCCCCATTAAATCCTCCTCATTAATGTCTCCTCATCCCCCTTCCCCCAGCCCTGGGCAGCCACCAGTGTACTCCCTGTCTTTGTGAACTTGGCAACCGCTCTAGTACCTTGTATAGTGGAACTGTACAGTGTCAGTCCTTTGGTGGCTGACTCGTTTCACTTGGCATGATGTCCTCGGGGTCTCTCCATGTTGTAGCATGTGTCAGAACTGCCTTCCTTTCGATTCTTTTGGGTAAGTATCCAGAAGGGGGATTACAGGATCTTACGCAAATCCCATGGATGGAGGAGCCTGGAAGGCTGCAGTCCATGGGGTTGCTAAGAGTCGGACACGACTGAGCAACTTCACTTTCACTTTTCACTTTCATGCATTGGAGAAGGAAATGGCAACCCACTCCAGTGTTCTTGCCTGGAGAATCCCAGGGACGGGGGAACATGGTGGGCTGCCGTCTCTGGGGTCACACAGAGTCGGACACAACTGAGGCGACTTAGCAGCAGCAGCTGCGGATTCACCACACCATCTCCCATAGAGGCGGCACCACATTACGTTTCCACTGTCAGTGCACAGAGTCCCCATTTGTCTACTAACACTCGTTGTTTCCTGTTTTCCTTTTTTTTCTTCTTTTTTTAAAAAAACCAGTCATCCTAATAAGTGTGAGGTACAGTTACAGTACAGTTCAGTCGCTCAGTCGTGTCCGACTCTTTGCGACCCCATGAATCACAGCACGCCAGGCCTCCCTGTCCATCACCAACTCCCGGAGTTCACTCAGACTCACGTCCATCGAGTCAGTGATGCCATCCAGCCATCTCATCCTCTGTCGTCCCCTTCTCCTCCTGCCCCCAGTCCCTCCCAGCATCAGGGTCTTTTCCAATGAGTCAACTCTTCGCATGAGGTGGCCAAAGTACTGGAGCTTCAGCTAGAGCATCATTCCCTCCAAAGAAATCCCAGGGATGATTTCTTTTAGGATGGACTGGTTGGATCTCCTTGCAGTCCAAGGGACTCTCAAGAGTCTTCTCCAACACCACAGTTCAAGAGCATCAATTCTTCAGTGCTCAGCCTTCTTCACAGTCCAGCTCTCACATCCATACATGACTACTGGAAAAACCATAGCCTTGACTAGATGGACCTTAGTCGGCAAAGTAATGTCTCTGCTTTTCAATATACTATCTAGGCTGGTCATAACTTTTCTTCCAAGGAGTAAGCGTCTTTTAATTTCATGGCTGCAGTCACCATCTGCAGTGATTTTGGAGCCCAAAAAAATAAAGTCTGACACTGTTTCCACTGTTTCTCCATCTATTTTCCATGGAGTGATGGGACCAGATGCCACGATCTTCGTTTTCTGAATGTTGAGCTTTAAGCCAACTTTTTCACTCTCCTCTTTCACTTTCATCAAGAGGCTTTTTAGTTCCTCTTCACTTTCTGCCATAAGGGTGGTGTCATCTGCATATCTGATGTGACTGATATTTCTCCCGGCAATCTTGATTCCAGCTTGTGTTTCTTCCAGTCCAGCATTTCTCATGATGTACTCTGCATAGAAGTTAAATAACCAGAGTGACAATATACAGCCTTGATGCACTCCTTTTCCTATTTGGAACCAGTCTGTTGTTCCATGTCCAGTTCTAACTGCTGCTTCCTGGCCTGCATACAGATTTCTCAAGAGGCAGGTTAGTTGGTCTGGTATTCCCATCTCTCTCAGAATTTTCCACAGTTTATTGTGATCCACATAGTCAAAGGCTTTGGCATAGTCAATAAAACAGGAACAGATGTTTTTCTAGAACTCTCTTGCTTTTTCATGACCCAACGGATGTTGGCAATTTGATCTCTGGTTCCTCTGCCTTTTCTAAAACCAGTTTGAACATCAGGGAGTTCACGGTTCACGTATTGCTGAAGTCTGGCTTGGAGAATTTTGAGCATTACTTTACTAGCGTGTGAGATGAGTGCAATTGTGCGGTAGTTTGAGCATTCTTTTGCATTGCCTTTCTTTGGGATTGCAATGAAAACTGACCTTTTCCAGTCCTGTGGCCACTGCTGAGTTTTCCAAATTTGCTGGCATATTGAGTGCAGCACTTTCACAGCATCATCATTCAAGATTTGAAATAGCTCAACTGAAATTCCATCAGCTCCACTAACTTTGTTCTAGCTTTTAGTGTGAGGTATAGCTCACTGTGATTTTGATTTACATTTTCTTAATAGTTAGCAATGTTGAGCGTTTTTTCACATGCTTGTTGACCACTTCTATGTCTTCTTTGGAGAAATATCTAGTCAGTCCCTTGGCCAGTTTTTAACATTGGGATGTTAGTTTTCTGTTGCTGCTGCCACTAATTTTTCAACTGTGCTTCTCTTGGTGATGTCATTTCATTTTATAGATGAGGACACTTTAGTCCAGAGTGGCAAAGTGACCACCATGGTGCTAGTCGCAGGCATTGTTCTTATGCCATCAAAGATAAAAAGGAGCGATCGTTTGGATAATCATTTGAAGACTGATTGAACATATACTAAGGGCAATAGAAGTGTGACACAGGCTGGGGATAGAGGTTTACAAGTTGCTGGAGGGAGACAGATAAGTAAGCAGGCAATGTTAGCACAATGCGATGAGCACCATGACTGGGGAAGAACAGTCTGCTCTGACTACTTGGGAAACTGGAAAGAGTTTAGCAGAGCTGGAGGACTAAGCATAGGAATGGCTGGCAGTGAGGCTGGAAATGGAGATTGGTCACAGCTCCTAGTTGTAAACAACAGAATCCTCTCAAGCTTGTTTAAACAGAAAGTAAATTTGTAAAAGAATATTAGAACATCCCCAAGAGGACCAGAGAATGGGGCTTCGAGGCCACAGAACCAGAAACAGTGCCCAAACTACCTCCACGGGGCTTTCAGCAGAGACTTCACTGTTACCGCCCTGCTGATACAGTCACCGAAGCTCCCTGACTGTGGTGGTAGAGACACCCAGTGCCCACCAGTGCTGGCCCCCCAAGCCGCTTGCCTCTGCTCTCTTTCTGGTCTTCACGATTCCCCAGAGTGCCGGCTTCCTCACCCCGCTCACTGGTGAATGAAACCTTGCATGGCTGTGTCTGATGGACAGAACCTGAGCTCCCCAGATGCAAGTCGGGAAAATGAGCGTTTCTGGCTTCTGTCTTCGTTAGGCAGGACTCTAAAGGAGGGGAAACTCCTCAGTTATAGACAGGGTTTAAAAAGCAGTGGGCAGGTTCACACAGACACTTGTACAAGAACGTTCACAGCAACTTCATTTGTAACAACCAATAACTGGAGAGAGTCCAGATGTCCTTCAGCAGGTGTTTAATGGGTAAACAAAGTCTGGTCTGTCTGGTCCATGGAGTATTCCTCAGCAGTGAGAGGAACGGGCTATTAATACACACAGCAGCGGGGATGACTCTCCAGGGAACGATGCCGAGTGAAAGAAGCCAGTCCCCGCGGGCTCCACACTGGGTTACTCCATTGATATGACATTTTTAATCTGTATTTATTTGGCTGCACCAGGTCTGAGTTGCAGCAGTCAGGATTTTCAATCTTGGGCCCCCTGCTTTGCAAGAGTGGCGTCTTAGCCACTAGACTGCCAGGGATGTCCTGATGTAACATTTTGAAAGAGAAAATCTTGGAAAGCAGATTGGTGATTGCCGGGTGTCAGGTATGTGAAAAGGGCTCAGTGGGAGTGAGATGGGGTTGGTTATAATGATGGATAGGCTGGTCTGTATCTTGACTGTGGAGGTGTATACATGGACTCACGGACACAGCTGAGTGACCTCACTCGCCCACTCACACACCCATGAGTGCGAGCGGAACTGTAACTCGGGGGAGATGGGTGTGTTCCGTCCATGCTAGAACCCCGGTTCTGTTACTGCGCTGTAGTTTCATAAATGTGTTGGCTTTGGAGGGAACTGGGCAGAGGGTACATGGCATTGGAGGGAACTGGGCAGAGGCTCATTCTCTGTGTATCATTTATTACAGCTACATGTAACTTACAATTATCACTATAAAAACATTAAGAAAAAAATTAGCAGTGGGAAGCCAGAATACACTAGGCGTCTGGGGGTTTATTTTAAGAGCAGCGGGGAACTATTGAGGAATTGTAAGCAGCAGTGACATGTCTCCATTTAGCACCTATTTTCTATCCAATGGTAGGATAATGTCCTGGTTTAAGTTACAACTGTGACAGTTTACTTTAAAATAAAATTTAAAAGATCTGAAAAAAAGACAAAAAAAAAAACCCTTGATGTGGTTTCCCAGAGTCTCCAAGAAGGCAATTTTAGGCTCAATATGTGAACTGTGATTCCTCATCCAGAAAAAAATAATAAGAAATCATTCTCTCATTCATTCCACAAGCATTTCTTAAGCACGTCCTATGGGTCAGGCACTGAGCCAGGCCCTTCAGATTCTGTGATGAGTAAGACAACCCTGCCTTTGTCAGACTGCACTGTTAGACCCTGGGGGGGGGGGGAAACAATGGCTCAAATAAGAAATGGACTTATGTGAAAATCATGTAACCTGAAAGCTGGGGACAAAGGTCCAGAGAGGGCGCAGTGGCCTCACAGCGTCACTCGCGTCCCAAACTCCTACTGTCTTTCTGCTCCACCGTCCTTGGCAGGCGTCTCCAGGAAGGACGAGGAGCTGAATCAGCAGGCGCCTCAGTTCCCCCCGAATGCTCCCCCAACCCCAGGGCTGCACCCAGAAGCTTCTGTTCCTGTATCGCTGACCCCTCCCATCCCGAAGGGAGCTGGGAATGAGGCTGATGAGGAGAATGGATGCCGTTGCTGTTGTTCAGTCCCTCAGTTGTGTCCGACTCCGTGACCCCACGGACTGCAGCACCCCAGGCCTCCCTGCCCTTCACCATCCCCCGGAGCTTGCTCAGACTCATGTCCGAGTCGGTGATGCCATCCAACCATCTCATCCTCTGTCATCCCCTTCTCCTCTTTCCGTCAGTCTTTCCCAGCATCAGGGTCTTTTCTAATGACTTGGCTCTTTTAATCAAGTGGCCCAAGTATTGGAGCTTCAGCTTCAGCCTCAGTCCTTCCAATGAATATTCAGGACTGATTTCCTTTAGGATTAACTGGTTTGATCTCCAAGGGTGTCCAAGGGACTCTCAAGAGTCTTCTCCAACATCAAAGTTCAAAAAGCATCTATACTTCAGCACTCAGCCTTCTTTATGGTCCACCTCTCACATCCATACATGACTACTGGAAAAACCATAGCTTTGACCCTATGGACCATTGTTGGGAAAGTAATGTCTCTACTTTTTAATATACTGTCTTATGTTTGTTACAGTGGTTTTGTTTTTGTTTTTGTTTTTGTTTTTCCAAACAGCAAGTGTCTTTTAATTTCATGGCTGCAGTCACCATCTGCAGTTATTTTGGAGTCCCCCAGAATAAAGTCTCTCACTGTTTCCCCATCTGTTTGCTAAGAAGTTGTGGGGCTGGATGCCATGATCGTAGCATGTTGAACGTTGAGTTTTGAGCCAGTTTTTTCACTCTCCTCTTTCGCCTTCATCAAGAGGCTCCTTAGTTCCTCTTCACTTTCTGCCATAAGGATGATGTCATCTGCATATCTGAGGTTATTGATATTTCTCCCAGCAATCTAGATTCCAGGATGTGATTCATCCAGGCCAGCATTTCTTATGATATACTCTGCATAAAAGTTAAGTAAGCAGGGTGACAATATAAAGCCTTGATGTACTCCTTTCCCAATTTGGAACCACTCCTTTATTTCATGTCTGGTTCTAACTGTGGCTTCTTGACCTGCATACAGGTTTCTCGGGAGGCAAATAAGGTGATCTGGCATTCCCACCTCTTTCAGAATTTTCCGCAGTGTGTTGTGATCCACACAGTCAATGGTTTTAATGTAGTCAATGAAGCAGAAGTAGAAGTTCTTCTGAAACTCTCTTGCTTTTTCTATGATCCGTTGGCAATTTGATCTCTGGTTCCTCTGCCTTTTCTAAATCCAGCTTGAACATCGGAAGTTCCCGATTCACGTACTGTTGAAGCCTCACTTGGAGAATTTTCAACATTACTTTGCTAAAATGTGAGATGAGTACAATTGTGTGGTAGTTTGAATATTCTTTGGCATTGCCCTTCTTTGGGATCAGAAAGGAAACTGACCTTTTCCAGTCCTGTGGCCTCTGCTGAGTTTTCCAAATTTGCTGGCAGATAGAGTGCAGCACTTTCACAGCATCATCTTTTAGGATTTGAAATAGCTCAGCTGGAATCCCATCACCTGTGCTAGCTTTGTCCGTAGTGATGCTTCCTAGGGCCCACTTGACTTTGGACCCCAGGATGTCTGGCTCTAGGTGAGTGATCACACCATCATGATTATCTGGGTCATGAAGATCTTTTTTGTACAGTTTTTCTGTGTGTTCTTGCCACCTCTTCTTAATATCTTCTGTTTCTGTTGGGCCCATACTGTTTCTGTCCTTTACTGTACCCATCTTTACATGAAATGTTCCCTTGATGTCTCTAATTTTCTTGAAGATATCTCTAGTCTTTCCCATTCTATTGTTTTCCTCTATTTCTTTGCATTGTTCCCTCAGGAAGTCTTTCTATCTCTCCTTGCTGTTCTCTGGAACTCTGCATTCAGATGGGTATATCTTTTCTTTTCTCCTTTGCCTTTTGCTTCTCTTCTTTTCTCAGCTATTTGTAAGGCCTCCTCAGACAGCCATATTGAGTGACAACTAACTGGTGTCATCTGCCCATGTGTGTGATGGACATATGACACACGGCCTGCAGAGCTGCAAATCCAGCCTTGAGGCAATTAGGGAAGACTTCACAGAGAAGGAGGTCTTTTTTTTGCCAAAAAAATATTTGTATGTTTATTTGGCCATGTGAGGACCTTTAGCTGTGGGACCTTCAGTCTTCAGTACAACATCAGGATCCTTAGTTGAGGGTTGAGGGGCTTTTAGTTGCGGTATGTGAACTCTCAGTTGTGGCATATGGAGTCTAGTTCCCTGACCAGGGATTGAACCTGGACCCCTGCACTGGAAGCAGAAGTCTTAGCCACTGGGTCACTAGGGACGTCCCAGAAAGAGACCTTTTGAAGACATGCTCGTCGAGGGACCTGCATTGCAGGTACCAAGCGTGGGAAAAGCAGCTGTTGTGTGTAAGACAGAAAGGAAAAGCTAGTGATGTTGGAGCATAAGAGTGTTTTAGGAGGGTTGGGAGAAAAGGCTAGAAAAACGGGCTGAGACCAGAACAGGAAAAGCCTTGAATGTCACGATAAGAACTCTGGACTTGGTCCTCTAAAGCAGTAGTTATCATCTGGGGGTCTTGTTAAAACACAGACGGCTAGGCCCCACCACCAGACTTCCAGACTGAGTCTGTCTGGGATGGGGCCTGACAACTTGAGTTTCTTCCTGCTGATGAGGGGACCCCATGTGGAGAGACACAGGTGTCAGGAATAGGACAGAAGTTTTCAAGCAGGGGAATCATACAATCAGTTTTCTCTAGAAGGCTCTTCAGTGGAACTAACCCAGGGACCGAGTGACTTTCTGCAGTGTCAGATACAGCAGCTCCCTGGGTCAGGAAGATCCCCTGGAGGAGGCGATGGCAACCCACTGCAGTAGTCTTGCCTGAGAAATCCCATGGACAGAGGAGCCTGGCAGGCTACAGCTCATGGGGTCACAAAAGAGTCAGGCATGACTTAGTGCCCAGATCACCACCACCACCATATTTGAGTGACAGGAGAACAAAGACATCGCAAGTCAACTCTGAGAGTCCAGGGGAATTTTCGTCCATCAGTGGGGGTCCACAGATGACTTAAGACTAGGCCAGGATTCTGGGCTAGAGTCAACAGAAAACGTCTCTGGTTAATATAAGCAGAAACAGAGCTTATCGGGCGGATCTTTGTGGCCAAAGAAGAGACGGGAGGCTAGAAATTCAGAGTCAGAATGTGGTCAGGAGCTTGGGAGGGGAAGAAACCCTGGTTGTCCTGGCACTGCACTCACCACTTCAGCACAGGCGCTCATCCCAGGACTCTTGACACGGCTGCCACCAGCCTTCACATCACTCTCCCAGGAGTGAGGATCCCAGGCAGGAACACTGCTCGTTCCCCCACCTCCTGGCTGCCAGGGAGGGGTCATATGGCTCCCTTTGGCTTCTGTAGACCCAGTCAATGGAGGAAAAAAAAAGTAGAAAGTGAAAGTCACTCAGTCGTGTCCTACTCTTTGGGACCCCAAGGATTCTCCAAGCCAGAATAATGAAGTAGGTAGCCTTTCCCTTCTCCAGGGGATCTTCCCAACCCAGGGATCAAACCCAGGTCTCCCGCATTGTGGGTGGATTCTTTACCAGCTGAGCCACCGGGGAAGCCCAAGAATACTGGAGTGGGTAGCCTATCCCTTCTCCAGCGGATCTTCCCGACCCAGGAATCGAACCGGGGACTCCTGCATTGCAGGCGGATTCTCTTCCATGCCAATGGAGAATCTCCCCCAAATAAGATCCATCTGCAGATGCTGGGGAGCCAAAACCCACGCAGTACACATACTTCCCCACAGACCAGAGGACATGGGCCCAGGTCTAGGATGTCTGCATTAAACAGGACAACCTCAGGGGCATCAGCTAGAAGCCCTGCCCACATGTTTGCAGTTACTGCCAGCAAGGTCCATCCGGCGAGGTCCCACTGTGATCAAGAGCAGAGATAAAACACCCAGCCTCCACCGTGGCTATTTCCGTTTCATGGCCTCACTGCAGTGGGCAGATCAGGAGGGAACCATGCACGGTAGTTGAATAGAGAAACCGTGTCTTCCTGGGGAGGAAAAAAATTTTATTTATTTTTTTTTTTCATTTAAACCAGTTTTTTCTGATCTTTATAGAAACAACCCAATAAAAGGTCTCTGGCTCAGATTTTGGAGTTGAAACTCAGAAAACATCGTGTTTATCATGGAAGCACTTTTCTGTTCCAGTCCTCCTGGGCTGATCACACAACTGGTTTTGCTGAGAGCAGGAGCTCTGGGCAGTGTTTGTCTGGGTCCCTGGAGGCGCTGGCTTCAAACGCTCCCCCGCAGCGCTTCACATGTGGCTGCAATTAGCTGTGCGGCAGAGCTCCTGCAGGAGGAGAAACTGTAGGTCCTGTGTTTCGCAGCAGGAAGCTGTGACCCTTTCTCATTTTGGTTGCAAATCCTCCACTTTGAAGGTGTTTCATTTGGGGAACTGCACAGGAAGTCCTTGATTGTATGTTACTCTCTTGGCAAAGACTTCTGCTCCCGGAAATAGGAGTGCTTTTGTCCTTCCTTCTCCAGTTACATGAAGGTGTTGCGGGGCGGGCGGTGGGGAACTTGTGCTTTGGCTACTGCTTGACCTGCCCCCCGTCCCCCGTCCACCTCTCTGACCTCATCTCCACTAGTCTTCCCCTCCTACCCCACACCGGCCTCCTGGCTGGGGTTGGAACGCACGAGGCAACCTTCCGCCTCTGAGTCTTTGTACTTGCTTGGTCTTTCCCTGGCACATCCTCCCCTCGTTGTTGTTGATCAGTCCCTCAGTCATGTCCGACTCTCTGCGACCCCATGGACTGCAGCACGCCAGGCCTCCCTGTCCATCACCGCCTCCGAGAGCTTGCTCAAAGTCACGTCCATCGAGTCGGTGATGCCATCCAAGCATCTCATCCTCTGTCACCCCCTTCTCCTCCTGTCCTCAATCTTTCCCAGCATCAGGGTCTTTGCCAATGAGGCGGCTCTTCGCATCAGGTGGCCAAAGGATTGGAGCTTCAGCTTCAGCCACTTCAGCGTCAGTAGGGACACAGGATTTGCTCCTCGACTTCCTTCCGGTTTCTGATGATGTATTTCTTACTGTGGAAGCCTTCCTGCTTCTGGTAAGTCCACCTCTCACCTTCCTTGGTATTTTCCTCACTCGCCCTGCCCTGTTTCTCCCCAGTGTACCTGACACACTACTCTCATTTCTTTGTTTACTACCTATCTTCCACGAGAATCTGTCTTCATGAGGCAGAGAGTACGTCTTCTTCCTTGCTGATCGCTGGTGGTCAGTGCGTAGTAGACACACAATAAACTGTGTTGGATGAGTGGGTGCAGGAAATAGTAAAAGCTATCATTTCACAAGTAGCAGAGTTATAAACATCATCTCTAAGGGAAGTGAATTCATGCTGATGCAGTTAGTGCAGTGAGGGGCCCGTACCAGGATCAGAAGCCACTGGGTAAAGGGGAAATAGAGATTTTGATTATTTACCCTTGACTCCTCCTCTGCAGTTCCAGCTCACATACCCAGCGGCCTTTCCGACAGTCCCTTTTGGATGTCTTAGCTCACACTACATACATCCCAGGTGGAATTCTTGATTCCTCCTGCTGCTGGTATAAATCTGGTGTTTCCAGAACTTCCCAGTTCCATAAATGACCACCCTTTACCTAGCTCAGGGCAAAACCCAAGGCATCACTTTGGGTACCTGGCTTCCCTCTAGCCCCTACATGCAACCCACCAGAACATGACAGAAATGCTCAGTTGGCCACAAAGTTGTGTCCCCTTCTGCAGATGGGGAGTGGCTGCACACATCAGGACATTTCCTAGCACCCATCATTCGGGTGAGGCCACATGGCTCTCGCTATGGAATATAAGCAGAATGATTCAAGCCGTAGCCATGCCCCTGAGGCCTTCTCTTTGCCTCCTGTCTCCATCTGTCCGCTGGAGGAGGAGCATCCTGAAAGGATTCTGGGGCCCCAGGGGTGGGCAGGGTCTCAGGGTGAGGATCCTGGGTCCCCGAGTCACCACCTGGAAGAGAAGCCGCTTACTCTCCTAGAACCGCTCACCGTTCAGACCTCACGTGAAAAACCACCACGTTTTCGGGCTCATTTGATTTAGTAGCTGGCATTACCTTAACTAGTGCATCTCTCTCCAAACATATCTCAGATCTGCTCACCTGTCTTCATCAATCTCTTATTTTAGTTGTAACCCCCAACCTCTCTCATCAGAAAGATTGCAGACCTGTCCTAATTTAGCCCCTCACTTCCGTCCCTGCCTGCTACAGATTGTGCTCCCCTCCCCCAATACATATGTTGAGACTACTCCCCAGTGTGAGGGCATTTAGAGCGGGGGCCTTCCGGAGGTGATTAGGTCCTGAGAGGGAGCCTTCATTAATGGGGTTAGTGCTCATATGTGGGACCCTCGGGAGCTCCCCCGCCCTTTCTTCCATGTAAGTGTACAGCCAAAAGGGGCCCATCTAAGAAATAAGAAGCCAACATTGTTCGTTGTTGTTCAGTTGCTCAGTCATGTCTGACTCTTAGTGAACCCATGCACTGCAACATGCCAGGCTTCTCTATGCTTCACTATCTCCCAGAGTTTGCTCAGGCTCATGTCCATTGAGTCGGTGATGCCATCCAAACATCTCATCTTCTGTCGCCCCCTTCTCCTCCTGCCCTCAGTCTTTCCCAGCATCAGGGTCTTTTCCAAAGAGTCAGTTCTTCACATCAGGTGGCCAAAGGATTGGAGCTTCAGCTTCAGCATCAGTCCTTCCAATGAATATTCAGGGTTGATTTCCTTGAGGATAGACTGGTTTGATCTCCTTGCTGTCCGAGGGACTCTCAAGAGTCTTCTCCAACACCACAATTCAAAAGCATTAATTCTTCAGCCTTCTTTATGGTCCAACTCTCATATCAATACATGACTACTGGAAAAACCATAGCTTTGACTATACGAACCTTTGTCGGCAAAGCCAGGCTTTGCAGACACCAAATATGCCAGTGCCTTGACCGTGGACTTCCCAGCCTCCAGCACTGTGAGATATCAATGTTTGTCATTTAAACCGCTCCGCCTGGAAGGACTAAGACCCCTCTCCTCCACCCCCGTACAGTTTACTCTCCACACAGCCATCAGAGACTTTTAAGAACCCAAATGATGTCACCCCAGTCAAACAGCTTCCCTTTGCATATGAGATAAAGTATGAATTCCTTACCATAGCCTGTCCACTTCCCCAGCTTCATCTCAAACCTGTCTTCTCCCCCATTTTGGTCCAGCCAGCCAGGCCTTCACTCAGTTCTTCAAACAGGGCACACTTGCTCCTGCCCTAGAGCCTCTGCACTTGATATCCCTTCTGCTTGGAAGTGTTCCCCCCAGATCGTGGCATGACTGGCTTTCAGGTCTCAACTCAAATGTCACCTCCTCAGGGAAGTCCCCCCGGACCACACCATCAGATTGATGCCATTCTGATGCCACAGCAGGTCATTCTCTATTTCATTCCTTGTTTTATTTTCTTCACTGAACTCATCACTATTTTAAATGATCTCTTTTGAGTTAACTTGCATGACTCAGCTCGAGTTTCCTGGCTAACTGTCCTCTCCCCACCTCCCCCCGAGCACCTCTCCATTAAAGTATAAGCTCCATGGGAGCCGGACCTTGTCTGTGTTATTGGCAGTCGAATCTTCAGTATCTCGAACAGTAAATGGCAAATGGAAGGTGCTCTAGAGAGAAGCAAGGGAAGAAAGGAGGGGAAGGCGGGGAGATGGAGGGGAGACAGGAAAATTTGCCCTGATCGGATCAAGGCTCCTCACAGCGCAACCCCAGATCCACACAAAGCTGCTGGCGAGGAGGTGGGCAGGGGAGGTACAGGCCTGGGCAGGCTTTCTGTAGCAGGCTCAAAGGTGCAGAAATGACACCGCCTACCAACCAGGTCATCACCTTCCTGTTCCTGGGATGCTCTCTCCCCCTTTGGAAGGAAAAAAAAATACCCTTGCCCTTTTTTTCCCCCCTCTGCACAGAAACCTCATTTATTTTCAACCCAAACCCACTTCCCCTGCTTCTAATAAGTACTGGAAAGGTTATAGTGCTTCCTCATCCATGTAATTTAGAAGGATATGAAATTGTAACTACAGTATAAAGAAGATGCACTTTGTCCAAGATGACTAGTTATTTATACAAATCAAAGTCTTTAGAAATAGTTTTGTATACTGTGGTGCCCTAAACACTAACACACAGGCAGCTTCTTGGGTGTTCCAGGGCTGCATGCGGTGGGGGCACATTGGGCTTTGAAACAGGACCCACTGTTATTGATTATGTGACTGTTCCAATGTATACAGATACTTAAAAAAAAAAAAAGCCCCATCAGCTCAAGCAAGTTTGACTTGGACTTTTAAAAAGCTGTCCTAAGTAATCAACTGTAGGGGCTTCCCTGGAGGCTCAGTTCAGTAAATAACTTGTCTGCCAACCCAGGTTCCATCGCTGGGTTGGGAAGATCCCCTGGTGAAGAAAATGGCAACCCACTCTAGTATTCTTGCCTGGGAAATCCCATGGACAGAGGAGCCCAGTCGGCTACAGTCCATGGGGTCGCAAAAAGGACGACATGACTTAGAACTAAACAAGAACAGCAAGAACGTTATCAACTTGAAGGGTTGATCAGATGAATGATGAAGCAGATAAATACAGCCATTAAAGAAATTCAGTGTCTTTAAAAGTACTTTATAACTTTCAAAATTCTATTTTTTTTTTCAGTTAGGGCTTTTTCTTTTTTGCTACTTTTCAGTTCAGTTCAGTCACTCAGTCGTGTCCGACTCTCTGCGACCCCATGAATCGCAGCACACCAGGCCTCCCTGTCCATCACCAGCTCCCAGAGTTCACTCAGACTCACGTCCATCGAGTCCGTGATGCCATCCAGCCATCTCATCCTCTGTCATCCCCTTCTCCTCCTGCCCCCAATCCCTCCCAGCATCAGAGTCTTTTCCAATGAGTCAACTCTTCACATGAGGTGGCCAAAGTACTGGAGTTTCAGCTAGAGCATCATTCCTTCCAAAGAAATCCCAGGGCTGATCTCCTTCAGAATGGACTGGTTGGATCTCCTTGCAGTCCAAGGGACTCTCAAGAGTCTTCTCCAACACCACAGTTCCAGAGCATCAATTCTTCGGTGCTCAGCCTTCTTCACAGTCCAACTCTCACATCCATACATGACCACTGGAAAAACCATATCTTTGACTAGATGGACCTTAGTTGGCAAAGTAATGTCTCTGCTTTTGAATATGCTATCTAGGTTGGTCATAACTTTTCTTCCAAGGAGTAAGCATCTTTTAATTTCACAGCTGCAGTCACCATCTGCAGTGATTTTGGAGCCCAAAAAAATAAAGTCTGACACTGTTTCCCCATCTATTTCCCATGAAGTGATGGGACCAGATGCCACGATCTTCGTTTTCTGAATGTTGAGCTTTAAGCCAACTTTTTCACTCTCCTCTTTCACTTTCATCAAGAGGCTTTTTAGTTCCTCTTCACTTTCTGCCATAAGGGTGGTGTCATCTGCATATCTGAGGTGATTGATATTTCTCCTGGCAATCTTGATTCCAGCTTGTGCTTCTTCCAGTCCAGCATTTCTCATGATGTACTCTGCATAGAAGTTAAATAACCAGAGTGACAATATATAGCCTTGATGCACTCCTTTTCCTATTTGGAACCAGTCTGTTGTTCCATGTCCAGTTCTAACTGCTGCTTCCTGACCTGCAGACAGATATCTCAAGAGGCAGGTCAGGTGGTCTGGTATTCCCATCTCTCTCAGAATTTTCCACAGTTTATTGTGATCCACACAGTCAGAGGCTTTGGCCTAGTCAATAAAGCAGAAATAGGTGTTTTTTGGAACTCTCTTGCTTTTTCCATGATCCAGCAGATGTTGGCAATTTGATCTCTGGTTCCTCTGCCTTTTCTAAAACCAGCTTGAACATCAGGAAGTTCACGGTTCACATATTTTTGAAGCCTGGCTTGGAGAATTTTGAGCATTACTTTACTAGCATGTGAGATGAGTGCAATTGTTCGGTAGTTTGAGCATTCTTCGGCATTGCCTTTCTTTGGGATTGGGATGAAAACTGACCTTTTCCAGTCCTGTGGCCACTGCTGAGTTTTCCAAATTTGCTGGCATATTGAGTGCAGCACTTTCACAGCATCATCTTTCAGGATTTGAAATAGCTCAACTGGAATTCCATCACCTCCACTAGCTTTGTTCGTAGTGATGCTTTCTAAGGCCCACTTGACTTCACATTCCAGGATATCTGGCTCTAGATGAGTGATCACACCATTGTAATTATCCAGGTCATGAAGATCTTTTTTGTACAGTTCTTCTGTGTATTCTTGCCACCTCTTCTTAATATCGTCTGCTTCTGTTAGGTCTAGACCATTTCTGTCCTTTATCGAGCCCATCTTTGCATGAAATGTTCCTTTGGTATCTCTAATTTTCTTGCAGAGATCTCTAGTCTTTCCCATTCTGTTGTTTTCCTCTATTTCTTTGCATTGATCGCTGAAGAAGGCTTTCTTATCTCTTCTTGCTATTCTTTGGAACTCTGCATTCAGATATGTTTCCTTTTCTCCTTTGCTTTTCGCTTCTCTTCTTTGCTACTTTTACTGAGATGTAATTGACATAGGGCACTAAGTCTCAGGTGTATAGCAGAAGGCCTTGATTTACATATACTGTGAAATTACTGCCACAATGAATGTGGTTAACATCCATCATCTCGAATAGATTTTTCAAAAAGGAAAAAAGTGTGGGTTTCTTTTGACTCACGATGAGAACTCTTGGAATTGACTCCCTTGACAACTCTCAAATACACCACACAGCCATGTGAATTACGCTGATGATGCTGCAGGCATTGCGTTGCTAGTACTCACATGTCTCATAACTGGAAGTTTGTACCTTTTGACCACCTTCATCCAGGCCCCCATCTCCTTCCCTCCTGCCACCTCTGCTAACCACACATCTGATCTCTTTTTTATGAGCTTGGTTTCTTTCTTTCTTCTTCCTTTTTTAAGAAGATTCCCCATATAAAGGATTTCATACCGTATCTATCTTTGTCTGTCCGTGTACATCTTATAAGAACCTTCTAAGTAGGACTGCTCCCTGATATGTAGGTGAGAAAATGAAAGGCTAAGCAGGGCCCATGTTTGTGTTCAATATCACGCAGCTAGAAAACAGTAGAACCAAGGTTTGAACTCTGGTCTGTCTGATGCCTCAGTCTCAGCTATTCTTGTGTGCCAAGGGCTTCTCCATCCTCTGACAATGTTGAAACTGATGTTAAGACCCTAGTAAACTCCACCCTCAGAAGAAAAACCCAGGCTTCTTTTTGGTGAAGGTTCTCAACTCAAATGATTCTCCATCTGACAGGCAGGTAGTTAACTGTGGCCAAGCTCTGGCTGGCCTCGAATCCAGCATCTGCAACATTCTTTTCTATGGAAAATAGCTCTTATTATCTCTGGCCCCAGCCCGCCAAAGTCTGTCTCGAAGCAAGACAGCAAGAATAGATTGCCAAGCAGAACTGTTCTTATGGTATTGGAAGGAAAATTCGCCGTGTGAGGACAAGTCCAATCTCTGGATCAGTGTTAAACCTCACTCAGCGATCAACGTCTGAGCAATTGTTCTGGCCATAAAGCTGGTCTTGCTTAAGGGGATCCATGCTCTGAAAAGAAGTGACATGCAGAAGAAAGCTCACCACTGACTCCTTGACAGGTTTCACAGGGTACCTCCCCCGATCCTGAAACACAACTCTCCCTCGAATCCCACGTGGGGCTCGGGGCTCAGGCTCCTACCACTCACAATGGCCCCGCCGCTGGACTCCACCCAGGTGTGTGGGGGGTAAAATCCCTGCTGGGTCCTGGTGGAGGTGAGGCTCACTTCTGAGGGGCTCTCAGAAGGGACAGAAGAAAGGGGACTGAGTGCTGATTTCGTGGCCGGCACTGTTAGGGACCTTCACATGCAGCTGCCTAGAAAATGCGCAAGTGTTTTCACCGTTCATAGCTCTGTTAGTTCCCGTGTTCTGATCCCAAGACCATAGCTCTGAAATCCGGGCAAGCAGCTCTGGGTGTGAGTTCTGACTGCCCGCCCCAGAATGATGGTGCAACGAGGGCAGTGTATTCACTACTGTGGCCCAGTGCCTCCAGCCGTGCCTCCAGCCCTGCCTCCTCACACACAGGAGGATCTCAATACTTGTCTGTTAAGTTGAATTACCCCTGCGCCGCTTACTTAGCCTCTTTAAGGCTTCTGTCTCCTCATCAGTAAAGGTAGGAAAAATAAAACCTAGATCTTAGGTTTTCACTTGTACTTTACATGGTGAGATTGCTGTAGATGCATATACAGTTGTAAGAAATAACATGTAGAGACTCCAGGAGTCCTCTTCCCAGGTGGTAGCGCCTTGCAAAGAGACAGCACAATGTCACGACCAGGAGGTCGACACTGATCAACCCATTGATCCTATAGGATTTCCCTTCCAGGATTTTTACGTGGATTAAGTGCAACTCTGTAGGCATCATGTTTAGCGGAGCACGTGCTTCCCGTAAACGTTTGGTGCAGATTTTAACTCAGCAGGTCTCAGGGAGCCTGAGAATCTGTGTTACCAGTCACCTCCCAGGGGGAGTCTGCTGTGGTGATTGGCTAAGCGTGCAGACTCCAGAGTCCAGACTGTTGCTGTTTAGTTACTCAGCTGTGTCCAAATCTTTGCGACCCCATGGACTGTAGCCCGCCAGGCTCCTCTGTCCATGGGAATTCTCCAGGCAAGAACACTGGAGTGGGCTGCCGTCTTCCTGACCCAAGGAGCAAACCTGTTTCCCCCCCGCATTGCACGCAGACTCTTTACTGCTGAGCCACCTGGGAAGCCCCCAGAATCAGACTGCCAGGGTTGAATTCTAGTGGCACCTTTATTATCTTTAGGACCTCAGACAAGTTATTCAACCTCTCTATGCTTGGGTTTCTTCTTTTACTTCATGTGGGTATTTCTGATCCCTACCTCATAGGGTTGTTGTGAAGCTTAAATGAGAAAATTGTCTGAAAGCACTTAGAACAGTGCCTGGGCCAGAGCAAGTGCTCATTAAGTGTTAGGCATCATTATCGTTCTGTGGCTTTCCAAATGGCACTAGTTGTAAAGAACCTGCCTGCCAATGCAGGAGGTGTAAGAGATGCGGGTTCGATCTCTGGCTTGGGAAGATCCCCTGAAGTAGGGCATGGCATGGCCACTCACTCCAGTATTCTTGCCTGGAGAATCCCATGGACAGAGGTCACAAAAAGTTGGACATGACTAAAGCAACTTAGCATGTAGCATCATTATCATCTTAGATTCTTTCTTATTCTGTATACTCTCTCATTGAAATAAGATGATTGGGGCTTTTCCAATGGTTACTTAGGCCCCTGGAAAGGTAGAAATTTACCTATTTTCTATGAGAAAAGAGAAGATATTGCTAGAAGGGATTTGTAGAGCTCTTCTAGACCAAAAATGGTAAATGTCTGATTCACGAGTTTTTCTTCCCCACCCACAGCAGACATCACTAATCAATCTTGGCATTCTTTCTTCATTGAACCTCAACAATGGCTTCAGAGGCCTTCTTAAGGGAGGGCTCCCGGCACAGCTGGTGCTCAAGACGAAACCTGTCTGCCAAAACTGCTGTGGTCTAAGCTCCTCCCAGTAGTGGAGGTTTAGCCCCAGGGCTACAACCTGACTTCCAAGGGCTCACACTGTCACCTAGAGACGAGTCTGAACTAGAACCCACATCTGGGCTCTTGGCGGAACAAGATGAAGTGAAGATAAGAAAGGAAGACCAGGAGAGACCATGAGAGCACAGGAGAGGCGAAGCAACCACGGGTGAGAAAGACTTTCTTCACCGACAGGTCAGTGCATGGAAAAGAACCTAAGAGCCTCTGTTCACTGTGGCCATTTCAGACTGGCAGCCACTGGCACTTCCCTTGTTGCCCCATAAAGTATGACGTTGGAGGACACAGTGAAAAAATGAACTACTTATTGGGCACATAGTGTGCAAACGAAAGCTGTCTTTACAATACCAACTCTGCATGCTAAGTTGCTTCAGTTGTGTCTGACTCTTTGCAACCCCATATGCTGTAGCCTGCCAGGCTCCACTGTCCATGGGATTCTCCAGGCAAGAATACTGGAGTGGGGTGCCATTTCCTCCTCCAGGGGATCTTCCCCACCCAAGGATCAAACCAGTGTCTCCTGTGTCTTCTACATCGGCAGGTGGGTTCTAGACCATTGGTGCCACCTGGGAAGTTCACAGTACTAACTGGGGAGCCTTAAGAAGTCAAAAGGAAAAAATGGCAAGGCAGAGACCTTACTCGCACTTAATTGAACTCCTGAGGGCCTTCCCAGTGTTATTTGAGGTCTATCAGTCTTGCTGCCGGCATCCCAGTCTTGATGGGGTGGCTGTGTGCTCCACCCTGCAACTCTGTCTCTTCCCACTCTCAGTTCTCATCACTGGACCATGCATGACTTCACGAACCCTCGTGGACACACATCTTCAAGGGAGATCCAACTGCGACCATTTTTGTGGATTGGTAAGACAGGAATCAGGTTCTTTGAGCAATTTGACCTATAAAAGTATGAAAGAAGCCAGTCACGGGGGCCAGGAGGCAAAAGCCAAAAGAGGTAGTAGGGAGAGGAATAAGGGAACCGACGTGATGAGGAGGTTCCTTGATGAGGAGGTTCCTTGATGAGGAGGTCGATAAGGAAGAAGCAAACAGGGAGGAGGCACAGAGAAACCGAGACGGAGTCTAGGGAATGGCCCTGCGGCCCTTGGAGCAGGCAGAATCGTGGTTCCTAGAGCAACCTTCTCCTGCACTTTCTTTTCCTTTTCATTTGTTCACCTGGAAAATTTCAAATCTGTGTAAGGGAGAGCAACACAATAGCCCTCCTACCCCGCCCCCCGTACCCACCACGTGGCTTCAGCCATCATCAACTCAGGGCCTGTCTAGTCTCTTCTCTGTCTCTCCTCACTCACCTTCTTGATTCTTTACTTTTAATAAACTTCTGGTGCATTTATAACATCTTTGCCGTGACACACAGTCTTATCAGAGATCCATGCACAGCCGAACTTATTATTATTATTTTTTAGTTACTTAAGTAGTTTTTTTTTTTTTCAAGAAATTTGCCCAACTTTTCTCTTTTAACTCCTTATATATATATTTTTTATTGTGGTGAAATATGCAGGATATAAATTTGCTATTTTAACGGCTTTAAGTGTTTAGTTCAGTGGCATCTATGTTGCTGTGCAGCTGTCACTTAAGTAGTTATTTTTTTTAAGTAGTTAATTTTAATAGTGAACCTGTGAACCCACCAACCGAAAGCTAAGACTCTGACAATGACCTGTATCTCTCCAGTGGTTCCCTGCCACCGTCCAGCCCTCGCAGGTCTCCTACCCTGGTAACCATCATTCTGAATCTTCTCATCATCCTCCCCTCACTTCTGTTTTACATAGTTTTATTGCAGGTGAAGGCACGACTGTAATTATTCTTCATGCTATTTGTAACATCACAAGTAGGCTGTTATGCAGTGTGTAATCTTTGGGAACTTGCCTTTTTCACCGACTACTGTCAGGATGCGTTTCTGTCGCTGCAGGCCACTGTAAGTCACCGGTCGAGGCTGCTGTCTGCGTTCCTACGTGCGGATAGTCCACGCCTGACACTTCGCACTTCCAGTGCACTTCCTCCTCCCTGTCCGACAGCACCTTGAGTGTGTCGCTCATCGGCATGACCGCGACATTCAGACTGAAACCGCCCTGCTGAGACGTGGCCAGGGCGAAGTTGCCCGAACACTGATGTAAGGCAGGCCTTGAGATTAATCCTTGGGAAGGCCGAAGACTGGTCACCTCCATGAGAAAAGGCCTTCTGTCCCCATGCTTTATCTGCAGAGTAAGGCTCCCTCCGAGCAGTGATGGAAATTAAAGAGGTAGCTTTAGGACCTCCACACTGACCCAAAACGGAAATCATTTAGCAGCACGCACATGGCAGAGTTGTCATACAGGCCAAATGAGATAATGATATGTGGGGACACTTTGAAGCCCAGAGCTGTTTCATACTTGTGCAGTTGCGTTGTGACTGTTGCCATGACTCATGTGCTTTGTCTGGACAAATCATTGCCCTCTTCCTCCACGACTGCGGTACCCCAGCAAGACCAGATTTAAGGGAGAGAGCCGGGGAGAGATGCGAATGTTCATTGAATCTTCTGCCTGCTCTTCAGTCCCTGCAACAGCTCTTCAAGTGAAGAACTGTCTCTTTTACAGATGAGAAAACTGCGCTTGACAACATGCCCAGAGTTCTAGAACTAATAGAGGTGGGGTTTGGGCTCAAGTCCAGGTCTCTTCAAATCCAAGCCCCTTCTTCACTGTCACACTTCCCCAGATCCGCGCCTGCAGTCCTCACCCTTCCTAATTTGGCGGGATGAAAACCTCCTCTTTACAATCTTTCTCAAGATCTTATGTCTTCCTAGTCTGAGACTGCCGATGACCTAAAATAGGGTCTTCAAGAAGAAAAAAAAAATCTTTGGGAAAACTGGGAGCCTTCCCAAGCTTTAATCTGTGCATTTACATCTGGAAACCAGGAAAACAGGCACAGCTGTGCTTGGGTCAGACTGTCACCTGGGTCATCCTACGTCCACTAGCCCTGTGTGGACAGGAGGAGAGTGCATTTCACAGGGCGGATGCAAGGCCCTGCCTCTGGTTCAGGCAATGCTTCCACACTGTTTGGGTCCCTGATGGCTCAGTGGGTTAAGAATCTGCCAGCAATATAGGAGACACAGGAGACCTGGGTTCCATCCCTTGGTTAGGAAGATCCCCTGAAGAAGGAAATGGCAACCCACTCCGGTATTCTTGCCTGAAAAATTCTATGGACAGAGGATCTGGGTGGACTACAGTCCAAAGGGTCGCAAAGAGTCCCACAGGACTGAGTGTGCATAAGCACCGGGGCAATCTCACTGTAACATGGAACTGTTAACACCTGTCCTGCCTCCCCAACGGGGGCTAAGATCAAATGAGATACTAGGCTGGGGCCTGATATAACTGGATGAGGTAAGAGATGGCAAAACAGTTTGAAACCTGCAAAGCAGTTCCCTCCAGTGTTAAAGTAAGCCGGCATTTGTTTTTGTTATCATCCCCTCTCAGCGGAGCCCTCTTCCCAGGGCAAGCTCCATAGTAGGAGCTCCCCATAATGACTGAGGTTTGAGAACAGCCAGAAGGCACGGGCACCACGAAGCCATTTAAAGCAAACCAGAGGAAGTCCTGTCCCTCACTATTTATTTTATGAAGTTAGAGGCTGGATACTTTAAGCAAATGTTTTCTTCATTGTGGCAGTCCGCGAAAACAATGGGGCAAGGGCGGCCCGGGTTGCGGCGGGGGGAGACCCCGGGGAGGTTCAGGCCTCCACCCCTCCTATCCCCCACCCCGAAGTCTCCGGAGAATGACAGGAAAAAATTAAAGACATGGCTTTTCTTTTCGCCGTCACATGTCTGCGCTGCTGCTGTAACCAGAACCTGCACCAATTGGAAACGTTTCACCTCCTCCTCCTCCCCGCCCCTCCCCCGGCACGTTCCGGAGCCGACCCGGTGGAGGACTCCGGGGAGTTTGCCAAACACAGCAAACACTGGGGCGTGAGCGGCCGTAGGGGGCTCGGCCTCGGATCTCTCTGCCTTCCTCCTCGGTTCCCTCCCTTCCACACTGTTTTCATTTTCTAGGACTTCCTCCTCCGGGCTCGGGAGGGAGAGGAAAGACGCTGCCGTGCGCCCGGGGTGTTGTGTGAGTGTGTGTGTGGAGTGTGCGGTGTAACATGCTGTAATGGGAGCGGCGTCTGAGAGCCCTGGACTGCAGCGGCCGTTCTGATCGCCGGAGCACCTGAGCACACGCCTCCCCGAGCAAGGGCGACCTGTCCCTTCAGGTACGCGCGGCGGCCGGCCCGTCCGGGCTGAGCGGCTGGGTGTGTGTGTGCGCGGGTAACGAGCCGGCGAGGCAGCGCCCCAGGTCGGCGGCCGGTGGAGCGCGGAGCCCGCGAGGCGCCGGCGTGCGCGGCGCTCGGGCGGCTGTGCCGGCGTGGACGCCCACCCCCGGGCGCCCTTGCGCGCGGGCAGCTCGGCGAGCCGGTCGGCGCGAGAGGCGGGGGCGCGCGCGGGTCTGGAGCCGAGGGCGGCGGAGGTGCCTCAGGTCCTGCTCGAGTCCGCGGACCCTCGCCGGATGCATGGCGATCGTGCACCTGGGAAGTTAAGGGGCGGCGGGTACGGACTCGGCCTCCAGTGTGGTCGTCGTGGTCACGACTGCGGTGGGAGACCCCGCAGGTGGGAGGCCCTACTGTGTGCGTGTGTGGGGGCTGCCGGCCCGCAGAGGCGGGCACCTGGGCGCGCACGGGAGGGTCTTCTGCGTTCCCGCTCCCTTAGCCTTTGGAGTCCGGTGTGTGTCGGAGGCTGGTACCCAGCGCGCGCGGCGCGCCGGCTCCACGCGCTCCCCGAGGTCGAGCGCCGGCCCGGCCCCCGGCGGACGTTGGCCGCCGGTGCGCGTGGGCGCCCGCCCGGGAGGCGCGAGCTGCCTCCGGGCGCGCGGCGGAGGGGGGAGGGGAGAGAAGCCTCTCTGGGCGCGCCAGGCCCCGCCCCCGCCTCCCGGCCGGCTCACCTGGGCCGGCGCCCCACCTGCCGGGCGCTGGGGGCTGGCCCGGGGGCGTGGCCTTGGCGGGCCCGGTGGAGCCCGGCGGAGCCCTGCCGAGGGCGGGCGGCGCCTCATTCCAGGGATTCCTCGCGCTCCCGCGCTCGCGTCCGCTGCCGAGCCGGCTCTAGGCGCGCGCCGCCCGCGTGTGCGTGTGGGTGTGCGGAGCGGCGGGGGTCTGTGCGGAGCGCGGGCGGGAAGGCGCCTGCGCGTGGGCGCACCCGCGGAGTGCGCCCGGCCCCGTGCGCCCCGCGGTCGCGCCCCTGCCTCTGCCCGCAGCGGGGCCTAGCCGGCCCGAGGTGGGCGCGCAGGGAGCCGCCCGGAGGTGAGTGCGGGAGAACCCGGCCGGGTGAGGGCTGGCCTGCGGGGAGCTCAGGGGTGGGCTGACTCGGAGCGGGACGGGGGCGTCCTCCTGGAAGGACGAGGCGGTTTGTTCTTGCGGGGCGCTTCGAGCCTCCCAGAGGGAGAGCTCTAGCGCCTGGAGTGGAAGGTGTCTTGGGAGTCGGCCGCGAGGCGGCGGCCGGCGCCCTGCAGCCCCATGGTCGTGGCCGGCGGCTAAGGACGGCTGTGGGGCGGGATCGCAGAGCTGGGCAGCCGGGACCGGCTCTTCCTCTCTGGGTACTTCCTGCCCCCTCCCCAAAACAAGACGGCACACTTTTCCTGCAGCGAATGCAGGCCTCGCCGCAAAGCAAAGGTCTTTTCTGTTTTTGTTTTGTGTAAAGTCTCCTTTTATTCATCACTTGGAGACCTTTAAATAGGTTAGGATGACAGTACTTGCTGGGGCTATTAGTTTTCACTTGCGCTAACGGCAACTGTTCGTCTGTTTAAACCAGGTGATTTTTTTTTTTGTTTTCAATCGGTTTCACTTTGATCATTTGTGCTGTGTGTTTGCTAGTTGTATTTCCTTCTCTGCGGTTAATAAGAACCAGGAGCCTGGGGGGCGGGGGCGGAGGCGGGTCTTCTAGTTTCTACGAGCAGCTGGTTGCCCCCTGTATTCGAAAGGTACTATCTCCTGTAGTTTGACTTTTTTCAAACTCAAGCCTACTTTGATGAAAACGAAGGCTCGCATCTGTTTCCTCTGAACATTCAAAGACAAAGGCAACAAGTGTTACTTCTATTAGTATTGGAAGATCAGTTTTGCGTTCCATTTTAGCATACCAAAAACTTTAACTCTTTCTCTAGCGTCAGAGTCCACAGACTTGTAATGTTCATTGTTTCCTGCTTGGAGCTGATGAAGTCTGCGCATGAGCCTGCGGGGAGCAGCGTGGGTCTTTTAAAGAGCGCTGAGGGGTCAGCGTCTCGAGGCTGTCCTAGGGTGGGGCGTGTTCTTGGAACAAGTTAGCTATCGTCTGTCTCTCACTCTCAGTGCTCTCATTTAAATAATGGGTTAGGAAATGCTTAGAAGTTTGTTGTCTGCACTCTGGACAGTTGTGTGTGTGTGTGTGTGTTTCCTGTTGCATCTGGCTGAAAAGTCATCTCCCTCCTAGCAGAAATGATGTAAACCCCTCAATTTGTTCTTTGACTTTGGCAGTGGTTTAATCCCAGGCTGATTTCCCTTGCCACTGTTTTCTCACACTTCTGGGCAGCCAGCCTTTGCTTTCCATTTGGAAGAGAATACAAACTAATTTTTATGTTGACCAAAACACAATACAATTAAGAAGATAATTCTGCTATAAATAACCATGAACTGCATTCCAAAACTGTGAATGCTGTAGTAAAAACAACTCCCCCGGGCGTACTTCTGGAGACTTGAATTCAAGTCTTATCCTTGTCACCTACTCAGTTTTGTGACCAGAAAAATTTCCTGCTAGTTAACAGTTTGTGCTTTATTTTCCTCTGTAAGAGCGTGATAAAATCTGTTCTGATCCATCAGAGTTTCAGGAATTACAGGGAAGAGTGTGCTTTGAAAAATATTTTGTGTTACGCTATTTATAAAAGTCTTTGAAGATTTCAAAGAGCTTCATAAACACTGTTGTTGCAGCTTCTCCCTGCTGATTTAGAACTGCCACTCTACCTTGTAAAGATTTTAACCTGTCTTACAAAACTGTCCCTTTCTAATGGTCTGTTTGGTAAGAGTTCCATAGTGGGAAATTCCTTTTCACTCCTTAGGGAGCCGGCCTTGTCATCATCCTCTGGTGGTTGCCAAAACAAATCCTAAGAAGATTTTGCTTTGTGTTTGTTCCAGGTGTCTCTCCTCCATAATTTTGCTGTGCTACTTTCAGTTTGCCTTAATTAAATCGTAAGTAAAATACTCATAATAAAAGCTGCCTTCCAGCCTTGAGTATGACTACAAATGAGTCGCTGTAAGTTTAGGAGGTAAAAGTCAGATCCACTGGGAAAATGCTAATGTAACTAAAATCATGACTCTGTGTGGTAGCGTTAACATACCAAGTTGTCTGTTCCTTGATTGTTAGACAAGCTGTTGCAGCTATGAGAGCCTGGTGAAAGAGTTTTGTTTTGTGGGTTTTTTTTTTGGGGGGGGGGTGTTAAGTTTCTGCCAGGTATGTTGACTGAGGCACATTTGTGATTCTTTTAGGGAGCCTCTCTGAAGTTAGTCAAGTCTATATGTGGGAGCTTAAGAGAAAAGGGGATACGACTGATCAGTCTCTAGCCATTTAGGATCTCTCCACATTAAAGCAGTTTAAAAACCCAACAACTTAGAAATCAAACTGCCAAATTTTAATAATACAAACTGGCATGGTAGGGAAGGAAGACGTGTTTGCAGGTGGTGCTGAAATCAGAGGAATCAGTGTTTGCAGGTATCTTGAGGCCTGATAACTGGATACAGTTGATTCTCATTATTCATGGATTTCTGTGTTTGTGAATTTGTCTCCTCAGTAAAATTGATTTGCAGCCCCAAATCAGTACTTGAGACAGTTTCATCCTAGGCACAGGGGTTCAGCATTCACTAACTTAAGAGTTCTCAGAGGCTTTACAGAACATGTTGATGGCAAATTTTGAGAACTGACCATATTTAATGATGCAGATAAGGAAAGGCCTTCCTAGTGATGCAACGTGTTATGGGTCAGAAGACTTTTCTAGGCTGCTGATAGGTGGGGAGTGGAAATTTTGGCGCAGTGGGGAGCTCGACCTGGGTATCGTGGGAAGTTTGCCAACTTGGGCTGTAATGTAGGTCACGTCACTCATTCCTGGGGGTGACAGATCCCTAAGAGGACCTGTTAGTACTTCTGAATAGGAGATTCTCAGTATCCTAGGAAAACAAGTGACAAGAACAGGCATGTCCAGAGTAAACTGAAAATGCCTGTGAAGTGCTGTGGAAGGCTGAGGTGTCGAAAATAGGTTCACAGTAGCCTAAATATGACAAAAGAAAAGATAATCCCTGGTTTTATTTGACAACCAAGTTGAAAACCGTGGAAATTGGTAGTTTACTCAAAAAGTCCAGATTTGAAATTTCATTTTCCCTCCTTGGACACGGTGGGGTTAGTGTGGGCCCTCCCATACAGGCATCTTCCAGTGGGTATTTTGTGGAGCTGGGTGAACTTCAGCCAACAGTAAGAATTTTGCGCTGGCATTGAGCAGCTTCACCCAAAGGGTGTGAAATACACGGTAACCTGCGTTCGGTTTTGCGGCTGTAAGTCCATATAGGTGGCCCTCAGCAGGCACATGGTCGCGTTCATACTGTCCATGTGTTTGCACGGCTGACACTGATGCCAAACAGTAGCTAAGGATTTTAGTTATGGTTGGGCAGTTTGTCACCAGAATCATCAAGATGACGAAATGTCACACCCCACCCCCAGGGTGGGGGAGGGGCGTTGCTGAGGGTGCCCATCGACTCAAGCCTCGGACCACTTTAGTATCAGAAGAGTTGGTTGAGTTGAGTGCTCACGCAGAGATTTCCATCCAGAGTGGTACCTGTGATTCAGCCCTGCTGGCTGTGTTGATGATGTGATGGGAGGTACGGATGATCAGGAGACAGAACTGAGTTGATGGCAGGCACCTGATCCTGGTTCCTGATTCCTGAGATGTCCCACATGGGGAGAAAGCGATTGGTGGCCGCCCAGCCTGTGGACCTGCCCTATTGAGCCTTCACGGGGTGGGGGAGGGGGGCACGTTAAAGCCCTACAGGAGGTATACACGCCTGTACTAACTTAGTTTTCTAGAACAAGGGAAGCAGCACCAACAGAGCTGTTTCTCATCCTGGGGCTCATGCTGGCGGTTAATAATCCCCTGAAAGAATCTATAAGTGAAGTGAAGTCGCTCAGTCGTGTCTGACTTGTGTGATCCCATGGACTGTAGTCTACCAGGCTTCTCTGTCCATGGGATTTTCCAGGCCAGATTACTGGAGTGGGTTGCCATTTCCTTCTCCAGGGGATCTTCCTGACCCAGGGATCGAACCCAGGTCCCCTGCATTGCAGGCAGATGCTTTACCCTCTGAGCCAGCAGGGAAGCCCGAAAGAAGCCATCCTAGGGGCCTTAAACAAATATGTTTTTAATTCCCTGGAAATAAGCATAGAACTCCTAGAAGTATTGTTTATATTTCAGACATTCGACCGTCAAATGAATTTTCAGAAATCATTCTGTGTAGAAGTAAAGAATTGGATACAAGGGGAAGGGAGACAAGTCCTTCTCACATTGTAGATGTGTACATTTCAAGAAGACAGGTCCGTAACTCAGGCCCAGGACACGTCCCAATAAGAGAAGCTGGACAAGCAAAGGATCCATCTATTTATACTCTGTCTTTGGAAATATGACCATTGAAAGAGTATTATGAATAAAGACTGGCTTTCTGTTTGGGAGTGTGGCATACGATTTAACGTAAGAACTACAAACAGCAATGTGAAATTTTTCAGATATCATTTACTGAACCTTCAGAGTTATCCCTTGTAGTTTAATAGCAGGTTGTGTTGAGCATGACTAAGTGGAAACCGACCTTCCTGATACTGAACCTGTTCTTGGAGTTTGAAGTCCTCGGGGCTTATGTTAATTCCTGTGCAGCTGGAGTCCCAAGAATCCTTTGGCATTGCTGCCAGGGTCATCTGTCCCACTCTGCCCGGCCGACTTGGTGCGAGAATCTTCTTACCTGCCTTGGTTATGGTTCATGGGACTCTGCTTCTCTCTTTCAGAGGAAGTGAAATACATCCTGGTTTTCATGTTCCCAGGAGGGGAGGGCTTGCTTTCCTTTGCTTTCTCCAGAAATTATCAGATGGTTCCCTCGTATACATCTCAAGGTATGGGGGAAAGAGCTCAGGGCTAGAAGGCTTGCCAGAAGGTATTCTTTATTTTTGGTTTTGATTGTGTATTTTGTCAGATAACTTAAGCTAAAACACTGCCTTCTCTCGAAAAGGTCTTGATGAAAATTAGCTGAAGAATTAGTAGCAAAAGCATTGGATGGTGATTCAGGAGACTTGGATTTTAGAGTTAGTTTCTTTAGGAAGTCAGCTTACATTCTCAGCACCTTGGTTTTTCATCTGTAGAAAGCTATAATCTATTTGGCCAACTCACAGTGAGAAGCAGGTAATGTATGTGTGTCATGAAAAGCACAGCTGTGAGGTGTCATCTGTGACAGTGCCAAGATAGTGCCCACTTGCCTTTACTGGGCATTTTCAGTTATGAGGTTGTATCATTTAATTCCATTCACTGGGCATTTTCAGGTACATTGTTATCATTTAATTCCATTCAGTGGGCATTTTCAGTTATCTTGTATCATTTAACCCACCTGCCAAGTTTGTGACCTTATGAAGTAGGCAGCCTTGTTAAGTTTTCTTTAGGTGAGCAAAGGTGGATCCAGAGAGGTTAAATGACCCCCGCAATTGGCGTTAGGCATTTGAAGTATGGAACATCGTAGGCTGAGTAAGTAAACGTATTGAAATGTAGGGCTTAGACTTAGGTTTTCTGATGCTGAAGTCCCTGTTCCACTAATTTAACACATGGTAAAGCGCAAGAAGGAAACAGCGTTACACGAATGAGAGAGGTTTCTAGCAAGAAGGACAGAGGCACAGATCTGTGAATTGAATGTTAACAGAAAGAATACATGTGTTGCCCGAAGTTACTGGGGTCCCAGTTGGACACACTGTGGTGGAGAAACAGCCAGGAGGTGAATTCACGTCGGCTTGATGTGCCTGAAGCTCTGCCTGCGTGTGGTCACTGAAATCTGGTGGCGATTCGGTCTGAAGTTTCATTTCAGTCAGCCTCACTGAGCTGCACGGCCAGCCGCATCGATCTCAGAGTGATCCGCCTTTGGCGTAGGTTGCTGCTGGGGCAGCGGGTTCACGTTGCCTTTCCTGCAGTCTCTATACAGTGTTTACCAGACAAGGAAACACCCAGTGAAAGCCTCTGACTTCTGCAGGGCCCCAGGGGCCGCACACCTGCTGCCGTGGTGAGAGCCTTCATGCTGTAGGCTTGGCCTACAGTGTGGTTATGAGCCGAGGTCGAGCTCGATGACCTCAGGAAGTGGTCCTGATGGAGTGAGGATGGGACAAGGCCAGCAGGGATTTGGGATACTGAAGAGTGTGCATCTGGGAGCTAGATGTGCCATCAGGGTCCCAGGAGAGTAATGTCTTCCGGTTTCAGGGTTTTGGCCAAGTGACGGCATGGCAGGAACATCAGGGGGATTTGACTGAGCCTCTCCCCACCTTCACCAGTTTCCACCTTTAGGCGAGACTCGTGGTGGTGATGGTGTAGTCGCCAAGTCATGTCCGACTCTTACGACCCCATGGACCCCCGAGGCTCCTCTGTCCCCGGGATTTCCCATGCAGGAATACTGGAGTGGGTTGCCATTTTCTTCTCTAGGGCATCTTCCCAGCCTCGGGATCGAACTCAGGCCTCATGCGTTGCAGGCAGATGCCTTACTGACCCAGCCACCAGGAAGCTGAGACTCGCACTCTTCCCTGTATTACACTGTAGTTGGGCCACTGCCCCTGGAGGAGCCGTGCAGTGAGCCAAGCCTGGGCTGGATTGTTTTACCCTGGAAATCTCCTTGGAAGATTTCTACGACATATCTTGTTCCCGTGTCTGAAAACAAAAACAACTAATACACCCCATAATTCTATTCCCATAGTGGGGTTCATGTCCTCTTGTGGGTCTGAAAAAAAAAAGATTCCTTAGTGGAAACCCAGAATAATGGTGTTCACATTTAGAGCTGAGCTTTTCGTCAGCACTGAATATCCCTAAAGTTTAGTAGCTTTATCATTGATACCTCTGTCTGTCTGCTTAGTTGCTCAGTCGTGTTTGACTCTTTGTGACCCCATGGACTGTAGCCCGCTAGGCTCCTCTGTCCATGGGATCTCCAGGCAAGAATACTGGAGTGGGTTGCCGTTTCCTCCTCCAGGGGATCTTCCTGACCCAGGGATCAAACCCGCATCTCCTGAATTGGCAGGCAAATTCTTTACTACTATGCCCTGTGGGAAGCCCCTCTTTGGTACCCTTTCTTAATTCTTCACAATAAGCTGAAAGAATGTATTATTGGGGATAAGGAAGTCTCAGAAAAGGAATATGGGCTGGCAGAGAAAATACCATTGCCTGGGGAAAAGAAAAAAAAACACCAAAGTATTTGTTCTCCTCACGATGAGGTACGTTCATAATTGACAACAACCACACGAAAAAGCGAGAATGGACTGGGCCAGAAAAGAGTTGCAGGGCAGCAGATCCCTTGCAGATGGACTCTGTGTCTTTATATAGAAGGACATTCCTCTCCCTTTAATGGGGTTATTATTGTCTTCCGGGTGTCAGCGTTTCAAGTGATTATGTTTTTGGTGATCGTGATGCTGTAAAACCCGTCACAGAATTGGGAACACTTCACTGGTGGGTACTTAGATTAACTTTCCGGATGCTGCGTAATCTTTTGCAAAAGCTCGTAGGTGATTTATGGGTTCATAAAGGATATAAAATAAACCAGACTCGTCTCTCCACTGTTTAAAACCATTCAGACTGTTCAAGGACTTTTCCCTAGGAATAAGACCTCAGCTGCGTCACACCCCGCAGAGGGCGAGTGACCTGGCCCGTGCCAACGTCCTGCATTGCCCCCGTCTCCTTCACCGCGGTCACAGCAGCCCCCTGCGTCCACAGGGTCAGCTTGGCCTGTCCCCTGCCTCCCCGTCACAAGCTTAATGGCTCTCATCCTGTGGGTCTCCCATCCCAGAGAAATCTTCTCTGTCTCAAGTAGTGGCCAGTGCCCTTTTTCTGGTGCGTTTAGCATTATTTGCAGTTTATTATGTTCATATGTATATTTTCAATACGTACGCAGTCTTTTAAAAACTGTTTATTTGACTTCATCGGTCTTAGTTGCGTCGTGAGGGATCTCTCATTGACGCACACGGACTCTCTAGTCTTGGCACTTGGGTTCAGGAATGAAGGCACGTGGGCTCCGCTGTCCGACCAGGGATCAAACCAGTGTCGCCTGCGTCATACTGCGATTCTTAACCCATGGACCATCGAGGAAGTCCCCTGTTCACGTATGTTTTGAGGACACAGATGTAGAGCGACTTCTCAGGTCACACAGGTGGGAAGTCGCCGAGCCCCGGCCGACTCACAGGGTTAGTGACCCCCTGGCCCCAGAGAGTCCCCTCTCCAATCACCATGGTGCCGTCTTGCTCATTTCCAGTGGGGTGTGACCCTCTCTCAAATACTGTAGCCATAGTTCCCCCCCTGCCACGTTACTCACTTGTTTCACTGGGTGTCCTGGGCTGTGGATGTTGTTTGAGATGTAAGTTTCAGACGTCTGTTTTGTTTGACTGTTATCTTCCGCCTTGACTTGCTGAGGTCTGCTGTGCCTGCATAACGCCTGGTCCTTGGTCCTCATCTGCCCCGTCGTCCTTATCTCACACCTGGCTCCCCCAGAAGCCTGCCCCCTGGCCCGCCAGTGACTCCTGACTGCACCCCTTCAGGCCACACCATCCTCCCATCACCTGCTAAACCTCAGCATCCCTGACCCCACTCCCCGGCCCGCTCAGGGGCTCACCACTGCCCGCTGGTTACCTGCTCCAGTGAGTGGAAACCGGTCTGGCCAGCCGTGGGCTCCCTCCTGGGCCTCCACCCACATCTTGCTTCCCAAACTTTGCTGCTGCTCCCCGATGAGACTCCCGGTCCTGACCGGGCTGATTCGTCTCCCTCCCTGCTTCTCATTCCTCCGCTGTGCCTTCCCTCAGGCTGTGGGTCCAACAGGACTGTACACGTAAGGATCAGGGTACTCACACTCAGGAAGTATTCAGACCGTGTGATCCAGGTGGCTGGGAGAGGTCTGCGAGGAGAGACCGCCCAAGGGAGAGGGATGGGAAGGAAACCTTTGAAGTGGCTTCTTAAAACACACACGCGTTCACAGGGTAAACACTTCAGCTGACACTGATCTTTTATGCCACACTACACATTTTACTGTTATATTTTGCCTTTTGTTACCCTGACCCATGTACTTCATGAACAAGGTTGTAATGTCTTAAAAGCAGGCGTGATATCTTCTGTTCCTCTGTGACCTGTCCCAAATACTCTGCTGAACTCAATAGTTGTGCAATAAAAGTTGGTCGGTGGCATTTATAAGATTGCAGCAGATGGCAGGTGCTTTGTAGGGGAACTTTAAAGCACCTAATCTCTTATCTACCTACTTTGAACCTAAATCACTTGGGAAGAATAAGCTTAAATATGTGATCTTCCACTTGCTCGAATTCTGGACCTACTTTTGTGTATCCTTTGGTATCTTTATGCCTCGATATTTTGCTTCTGGGCAAATACTTTGCGTAAGAGGCGTATGTTAATATGTATCTTTGGGTGTTTAGAATTTTGAAAGAGTTGTCCTTCAGCTTACTGAAGCAATTAATTTAGGAATTGTGAGCCTAAATACTGACCTACAGAATAGACTGCTTATCAGCATTTACTTAATCAAAATAAAAGACTTGTAACTCACGTTTCCTGAATAGGGAACTGGCTTGGGTGAACAGAGTAACTGAGTTTTCATGCGTTCAACAAGCCTTTTCCTGTCAGTCTGTCCCAAACTTTCATTTTCTCCACCTTTGAGCAAGTTCCCGAGTCTTCACTCTGAAGGTGATCTTTTCAGTTGCATAAGAAAGACGAGGACTGTGCATCTCATTCATTTTCCTCTCAAGTGCCTCTGAGTTTACTTGCTCCCTCCTTGTCTCTGAAAAAGAAGAAGTTTACTATGTACGGGTCCTCCCTGCCACTCAGAGCCTTCTTGGATTCTCCCCTTTCATGTTGAGACTGGAGGAGGTTGCCATTTTCTCCTCCGGGGGATCTTCCCGACCTAGGAATCGAACCCGAGTCTCCTGAAATGTAGGCAGAGTCTTTACCACCTGAGCCACCAGGGAAGCCCCTTTCATTGCGTTCTTCCCATCACATCAGATCATCCCCTGCCTTCAGCTTCCTGTTCCGCAGATTGTGACTATAGGCTGCTACCAGGATACCTTTCCTGGAATAGCACATCAATGGCCAACTCATTGCTCGGCTCAGAGATTTCAGTGGGTCCTTCATTGACACAAAATGCAGCCCAAATCCCTTGAAAGCCCTCTGTCCTCCGGTGACGTGGCGTCAGTCCAGGTTTCCATCCTTGTCGCTCACTTCCTGGCCCCACGCTGCTCACCTCGCTGATCTGGGCGCTGGTTCTTGAGTGCGTTCTGCTTCTGTCCTTCCCTTCCGTACTTGTCCGTCCGTTCTTCAGAGGCTCAGCTCACCTTCTGTTTTCTCCACAAAGCCTTTCAAAATTCGTTGGTATTTCTACAGGATTTTTTTTTTTTTCAATAGCACTGTTTTGGCACCTAGCACATTTCTCCCTAATCCTTGACTTCCCTAAGTATCCCCTAAGACATGTTTCAGGTTAAAAGAAGGGCCAGTGAAATTTGAGAGATTTCAAGTATATAGGACTGCCGTCCCTACCATCTCTGCCTGCTGCAGAAGGCACAGCAACCCATCAGAAGCCCAAGAAGGAAAAGAAATCGCTTAATGTGGTTTATTCTGGTGTTTCCCAAACTTATTTATCATAGAAAAAACTTTTTCTCACAAAATATGAACATCCAGTGAAACACTTGGGGGAAAAACACCGCCTTAAACTAGATTTCTTGTTGGCATGTCTACTGTATAAATTGAAAGCTCTTTGAAGCCAACTGCTGGGCTCTTTGTTTTTTCTGCCTTGGTACGTAGTCAATAATGTTTATTGAATGAAATCACGTTGCAGGATCAAGAGCTTATGTTTTTTCTGAGGCCCTCTGTCTAGTACTGGCATATACACAGTTTTGTTCAGTCTTTAAGCTGTGTCCGGCTCTTTTGGACCCCATGGACAGAAGTCGTCAGGCTTCCCTGTCATTCACCATCTCCCAGTGTTTGCTCAAATTCATATCTGTTGAGTCACTGATCCTGTCTAACCATCTAATCCTCTGCGGCCCTCTTCTTTTGCCTTCAGTCTTTCCCAGCATCGGGGTCTTTTCAAACGAGTTGGTTCTTCGCATCAGGTGGCCAGAGTATTGGAGCTGCAGCTTCAGTCCTTTCAATGAATTTCCAGGGTCGATTTCCTTTCGGATTGACTGGTTTGATCTCCTTGCTGTCCGAGGGACTCTCAAGAGTCTTCTCCACCACCACAGTTCAAAAGCATCAATTCTTTGGCGCTCAGCCTTCTTTCCGGTCCAACTCTCACATTGGAACATGACTACATACACAGTAGGTACTCAGTAAGGGCTGAAGAAGGCTGAATAAATGCTCGGTGTATCTAAAGGGTGCACTTAAGGTATTTTTTCTCAGTTGAACTAACAGGATCTATTTTCCTAATAACTGTGAGTGCATGCATGTGTGTGTATATATTTTTAAATAATCTCAAACAGGAATTTTTTTAGGTTTTCCACCACCTTCAGCTCTTCTTCAGTGTTTGCTTTTATAGCTGTGCTGTAATTTAAGAAAACAGAATTAAAAATAAAAATCCAAGTTTTATTAAAAAACATGATACGTGGCATTGATTGCTACAAAATAATGACATTTTAGAATAAAGATCCCTATTGGACTTAAAATGCCATTTAACTCACCAGTGGAATTCACACAGCTTTCATGAATCCATTGCATATTTTAAGCTCCACAGCTTTGTAGAGTCTCTTACCTCAGGAGGCAAAAGAACAGAGCGATTCAGTTGTTGTAATTTTTGTTAAAACTAACAAACCAACAGCCACCACCACCACCACAACAAAAGTGTTGCTGGTGTCATGCTATGCTCATAGAGTAGCTTTAGTTCTGAGAAGTGATTTTACTGGGTACGTCTGGACAGGCGTGCTGTTATACATACACGTAAACATTTATAAGCACAAATAACATGGGCATGAATATTCACAACATCCTTTCTTTTAGTCCTAACTTGAGCTGCTTCCTGGAATCGGCACGGTTTGGTTTAGTGAACAGAATGGAATTTAACCCCTTTCTCTGTCTGTTCCCAAACCGTGTCTGTTGGCTTTCATCCCGGGCCAGAAAAAGTTTCATCTTCAGCATTGGGATCTGCATTTAATGGAGGAGTCGCCATCTCATGGGTAACTGCCAGAATTCTAGAAGAGTCTTTCGAATTCCTTTTAAATTCTTCTTTTCCCTTCTAGGCTCCAACCAGGAATGGAGACCCCACTGGATGTCTTGTCAAGGGCCGCATCACTGGTACACGCCGATGACGAAAAGCGTAAGTCGGGAATCCATTCTAAGAGCTTTGCACCTCTCCCCCCTCGACTCCTGCAACGTCGTAACATCAGGTGTTTCTCCACATGGTTTCGGGGCTGTACGCTGTGAACCTGGCTTGTTTTCTTCCGAGATAGCAGCTTGGCGTCCTTATTTTTGTTTTCAAGAGCCAGAACCTATCAGTCTTGTAAATGATATCTTTGGATGCTAGGGCTTCAGCTGTTAACCTCAGGAAGTCCTTTCCTCCGAAAGATTCTCTTAAGTGGAACGTGGAGTAGAGATGCTCCTTCTGTGTGTCTCCAGAACTTTCGATAAATAGCTGTTTGTCAATAGACAGATTGACCGGCAGAGAACTAGAGATGCGAAGACTCATCCAGAATCATCTGTCATTGGAAGTGTGTGTATAACGGGAAATAGCCTTGCAAATCCCACCTGTACAGTTGAGAGAGGGTACTTACTGGGGTGGGGTATGCCCTGGTGTGGTGGGAGAGGGGTGGAAGAGAGGAGAACACTGATGTTGGAGGGTTGCTTGCCACTGTGTTAAAGTGATTCTCCTGCTCCTCCTCAGGCACCTTTGTTTTTAAATGTTACTGTTCACGGTTGATATTTGCAGAAACGATCGCGAGGGTTCTTTTTTCTAAGCCCTGAAATGCTACTAACAAAAGATTTATTGAGATGGAGCGTTCATACATGGTAAGTTCTGGAAGGAGGAGCAACTCTCTGGGTTAGTTCTTGACAAATTTGGCAGCCGGAGTGCAGGTTCCTTGAGACATGAGATCTGCTTTTTCACTCTCTGCTAGGACTTTTGTTTGTCTAAACCTCAACTCGCTCGCTAGTCACAGGAAATAGCAAGACCTGCTTCCAAAGTCTTTACGAAGATGACCTGGGCTACTGTGTTTGTAGAGGCTTGCCGTAGCCTCAACTCCTGGGGCCGCTGCCTTGCCCTGTCCTGTGGGCTCTGTGTGGGGCCCTCTGGTGGGACCTGATCTACTCCTTTATGTTATTACAGCGTCTGCAGCGTCGTCCCCTCCGCCGCCACTCACGCACGACCATCTTTAGATGAGTGATTGCATGAAGTAGCTGTTGAAGTTTGTTTTTTCCCCCCAGCCTCTTACATAATGTACATCTGTAATTATCCCTCCCTAAGTAACTGAAGCTCAGGGATGTTAAGCATCATTCCCAAGGACATTGAACTCTGCGGTGGCAGCTCAGGTTGTAGACTTTTTATCAAAACAACAGCAGCAAAAACCCCTTTATGCCACTAAGATTGCAGAAAGTGTTACTGACTTGAAGAGCTGGTTACAGATTTCTTTAAACATTACTATAGCCAATTTAGAAGCTTTTTTAAAAAAAAAATAAGACAATATTTCAAGTTTCTCTGTTTCGTGATGTTCAATTCGAATCAGTAAAACAGCATCGTGTTTGTGCATGTGAAAAATAAGTGATGCCCTCGTAGTGGCTTTTGTGTCCTAAGTGTAGAGAGGGTGAGTTCCTCTCCTTCTCTGCTACATTCTCGGGTTCCCTCCCGGAGCCCAGCTTCAGGATCCGTCCGCTCAGCCTGGAGGCCTGCATAGCGACCAGTTGTGTGTGCGCAGTGCTTGTGGATAAGGGGCATTTCTGGGTGGGCAAGGGCAGTCCTGCCTTTGTGGAGCTTGCGTCGCTTGCTAGTCGTGTCCGACTCTCTGCGACCCCCTAGACTGTAGCCCACCAGGCTCCTCTGTCCATGGGATTCTGCAGGCAAGAACGCTAGAGTGGGTAGCCATTCCCTTCTCATGGAGCTTATGAACCGATTTCTGCATTGACTCTGGAGGCTGTAAAATGTTCAGCAGGGGAGACTGGGCGTGCTTGTGACATAGACGCCAGGCTTCTGTGTTGCCTACAGTGTGGGAGAGCTGTTTTCACAGAAACCGAAGGACGCTGCCAAGGGAGAGGGGAGTTCTTGCCTTCCTCCTGTGATGAACACGGTATTAGTGCTTTAAGAGGAAGGTGGATGCCTGTGCAGGTCAGAAGGATCACAGGGTAGACTTTGTTCTGGGCTCCAATTGGTTTCACAGTAGGCCGGCATGGTTCTGGGGTCCCCTCTGTAATGGTTTCAGCATCTCTGGACCACTTTTGACATTTAAAGATAAGTGGGGGGAAAAAAAAGTTCAAAGATGTCCGTAATCATTATTATTAACGTGGGCAGCATTTTTGAGAAACTGTTTTGCTCTGGTGCTCTGCACTTCACCCACAAGAGAGCAGAGCCCAAGAACCAGAAATTCACTGTATTTTCTGTTACCTAGCAGTGTAAGGACATGAAAATTCAGGCAGTTTGTAGACAGAGCTGAGCATTAAGTTTACAGCCTTTCTGTGGATTTCTTCAGGCCCATTTGAGCTTTTTCAGCCTGATTCAGCGCTCTCTGCCCTAGACTAATTCTGTTTTAGCTTCTGTTGTAAGTTGCTCTTATACTTCACATTCTCTTCAACTTTAAAAAAAAAGTCTTGTGTATGTAATCTGATGTGGGTGTCTTATTACAAACAGAAAAATGTTCTACTATTAGAGATCAGGTTTCCAGCTCATGTGGGTGACCTCAATGGTTCTCTTTCCTTTTGCTGCTGGGGAGCCAGAGACTTGGGCATTTTTGAAGATGCTATTGTTTTAGCATTTGGAGGAGAACAGTTATCTGTTAGGAGTTGAGTACTTGATACCTGATAGCCTTAAGGCTTCGTCATGTCTACCAGTGAAGAATTAAATACCTCAACACTGCAGAGATAGTCAGTAGTGAAATGGTGGTTTTGTGGAAACACAATAGCTACTTATCTGGATGGCCTAGAAGGAATACGCTTACTTAAAATAATCCTTCCACTGCTCATGAGACTGATTGAATCAGCACCCTGAGTAATCCTGGAAGGTACTTAATGAAAGCGCAACACGATGGCCAATTTTCCATGTGCTTGAAGAATCTCTCTTCAAGCACAGGGATTATTAACACTGGTGCTGGGAGCACACGCTTACAATAATAGCGTGTGCTCGGTCGTGTCCGACTCTTTGCGACCCCATGGACTGCAGTGATTTCCCAGGCAAGAAGACTGGAGTGGGTTGCCATTTCCTCCTCCAGAGGATCTTCTTGACGCAGGCATCAAACTCACATCTCTTGCATCTCCTGCATCTCCTGCACCGGCAGGCGGCTTCTTTACCGGTAGCACTACTCAGGACCTCAACCTTTTACCAAGCCTGTTTTTAGGAGTCAAAATTTGAGCAGAGAATTTGAGGACAGGACAAATAGGCACCGATGTTTATATTAGTAACAGCACCTGGGTATGTCTGTACGGTGACATGGCCCTTCACCGTGATACGTAGAGAATGTTTTCTTTTTGGTAATTTTGTTTTTATGTGTCTTGATTATGAGTTCTTTTATCTGTTGACTTCCTCAGGCTGGAATAATTTTAAGGAGCATGTAGCTTTCTTCTTGAGGATTCTGGTGGCGGGGACAGTACCTTTGTTTCATCTAATGAAGGCTCATATGATCTGAACGAGACAAATGAGGTTGGTGTGAGTGACTCACGGAGAGCGGTAGGGAAAAAAGGTGGTTTTCACAGTGTTGCTGTTGCATCTGCTCCTAGAAATTCACTGACTCCTTGTGTGGTGACGATCACTGAACACTGACTAATTGATGAAGCATAATTACCGCTATCCTTGCAGGGAAAGCATTCCTGGGAGCACTGGCTTCTTGTTATCATGGGGGCTTTTTGTTATCATGTCCAGATGTGTGGACATTTGCATGTATATAGATTCTGTTCGGAGAAGGAAATGGCAACCCGCTCCAGTATTCTTCCCCGGGGAATCCCATGGACCAAGGAGCCTGGCAGGCGGTAGTCCATGGGGTCACAAAGAGTCAGGCACGCCTGAATGAGTAAACAACAAACAGGGTTCTGTCTGGGGCTTCCCTGGTGGCTCAGCCGTGAAGAATCTGCAACGCAGGAGACATGAGACTCTGGTTTGATCCTGGATGGGGAAGGTCCCCTGGAGGAGGAAATGGCTACCCACTCCAGTGTTCTTGCCTGGAGAATCCCGTGGACAGAGGAGCCTGGAGGGCAAGAGTCGGGCATGACCACGGCGCAGGTTCTGTTTTGCCTTAAAAAGGGAAAAAAGAAACCTATCGATTTAACGATAAAGAGAAGGTGTGCTCACTCTGTCTCCGATGGACTTCTGTCCCCCCGGGCGGCCAGCACTGCCTGCCGGTCAGGTCACCGTGTGGGTAGATCCTGGTGCCATAGCCGGTGCCTTCCTGTGACCAGACCATGCTGGGGACGCCCCTCATCCTTTTCTCTTTCTCTCCGTGCCTCTCGTCCTCTTGTCTTTGCTCTCCGCACCTGACACTGTGGCTTTTCCAACATTTTGGCCACGGCCCAGAAGAAGAAAAGCTTTCACCTTGTGACCCTCGGACTCATACAACTTCATGAAACAGTTCTTACCCTCACTTTTGCAGTTATAGCTTGAGTTGTTGTATTTCTTTGCATTTCACTCTGTCTGAGTAAAAGTTGGGTCATGACTCATTATGTTGACTTGAGGATCTGCAAATGAACTGGGTGGGACCTGTAGGCGAAAAAACATGATTTGGTTTTTTATCTCCTTCGTTGGATAAACTTGCTTCTGGCTCCTCCGTTTCTGTCCTGGGAGCTTTGACTAACCGCTGGGGCATGAAGGGTGTGCAGAGGAGCTGGAATCCGTGTGTGGCTGCACAGGGTGACGTCATCACATTGTTCTCAGTCGAGAGCCCTGGAGGCCTTGGCACGCCCACTCGGACTGCCCTTTTAGAAGCAGCTCTGCTGTAGCCTAAGGCTGTCCTCTTCCGGATTTTTAAAGTCAGTGCTCAAGAAAGCGGTCACTCCCCTTTGGTTAAGCCTGTTTAGGTCCCTCTTGTTCCCCCAAAGCATGCTCCATTGAGACTGCCCAGTAGACCCTGGGGAGCACACCGATCAGATCCTTTGCAGCCTAAGGTGAGGGCGTTGCTCACTGCATTTGTCCGTGCATCCTTTGTGTCCTAGCAGCTGTAGAGACACCATGTATCCAAGACCTGGGCTTTCTGTGGCCACGATTTCCAGAGAGAGGACGGAAGCAGTGATGGTACGCATTCTACAGTCGCCTCCCCAGCATGGGTCCCTTCCCCCAGGTGGCAGTTACTGAGTCACGGGTCCAGTAATACTCCTCGGGGACTTCAGGATCTGCCTCTCTAACCAGGAGGGGCTGGACGCTTCTGGGTGTGAGATGAAGTAATTCTTTGGCTCTCAGGACCCTTTAACCAGGTTCTCTGTTGTCCCTGGGTGTGTGCTCAGTTGTGCCTGACTCTTTCCAGCCCCCTGGACTGTAACCAGCCAGGTTCCTCTGCTTTGGGATTTCCCAGGCAAGAATACTGGCATGGATTGCCACTTCCTCCTCCAGGGGATCTTCCCAGCCCAGGGATGGAACCTGGGTCTCACGCGTCTCCTTCATTGGCAGGCGGGTTCTTTACCAGAAGCACCACCTGGGAAGCCTCCCCCTCCGCCCACTGCCCGTTGTTTATATTTCGTCCTATTTCCTTCTGTCTCTCTGTATGTATGTGTGTAGTGTTTGTATATGTGTATACACACATATGTAGGTTATTTTTACTGAAACATTTGAGAGCAAATGGCAGATATCATGCCTCTTTACTCCTAAGTACTTACGTATGTATTTCCTAAGAACAAGAACATTCTCTTGCATAACCACAGTTCGGTTATCTTTATTACAACGTTACTTAAATATACATAAGCATAAAACCGGGCATAAAATCTTTACGCGTATAGCTCTTTTACAGCTTCATAGCCAGAACTTGAACCTGCAGTTTAAACGTAGCCCACAGAAGTCCGCCACGATCCAGTAGATGACGGTAAACCCTGCTCCTCTAGCGTATGGCGCCTGGCACTGGCGAGCCGCGGTTCATCCCTTTGACGTCACCCTGCCTGTCCTGCCGTGCGTTCTTTGCAGCACTTCCCCCACCACGTTATCTCTGCAAACTCTTGTAAAGTATTTCATTGCATGCGTTACGGTGGCATAAACCACTTTTCTTGTAGTGCAGATAACCTCCATTTCAGGTTTGTTACTGTCCTTTTCTTATGAGACCCGGGGGGAAAAGTGCAAACACAAGTCACCAAAATGGTGTGCCAGCACTACGGTTATATAAACGGTGGGTGTCTGGTTCAGGATATGCTTAGGTCAGATGTTTTTTTTTAAGTGTTCTCAGTGAAATACCAGCGCAAGTGAAAACTCCTCCCAGACGCCTCAGCATTTGCCCGTGGACCTCAGTTTCAGGGTCGCTGCATTATCATTCTCACAAGAGCTCTCTTCAGGAGGTGCTGTGATCAGTCCCATTTTATGGACAAGGAAACAGGGAAACAGCGCCTAAATAGCTTGCCTAAGGATGCTTAGCTGGTCCTGGCGCTGCTGAGGTTTGAATTCGGGAGCCTGACTCTGGAGTCTAACCTCTCATTCCTCTATTCGGGTGTCCTCAGGTGGAAGGCATTGAAGACAAAGCTGTAGATTAAAACTAAAACTGTGTATGCTCCCTCCACCAATAAGTCAGCAAGAAGGTTTTCATTTGGAAAAGGCTTCCCAACCAGTGAACCAGCATTACCCGAGTGTTAGTAGCTGTGATCAGCCACACGTGGAGGATGGATGACGGCCCCAGAACTTCTTTGTACACTGTGCTTTCTCTTCCTGTGAGTACCTCTGTCTGCTCAAGGAGGGAATCGCAGCTCTTGCTGACACGGGGTGCTTGCAGAGAAACAGGATGCCTCACTGCCGAAGTGCCAGGCAGAGACGAGGTGACCACTGTCCAGAGGCGCTGAGTAAGGAAATAGGCTGGACTCAAGAACCTAAGGTTTTGTGGGTCTGTGTGAGTCCCCAGAGTTGTTTGAGGCGAAGGTTCTTCTCCATTCTGCTTCATATTCTAAGCGTGGACCATTTGGTGCTTATGATCAGCCTCTAATAAACATCTGTGGATAATAAAGTAACCATGGGAGTAAAGGCTCATCTCTAAGGAATTAAGTTATTGAACACTAGCAAAAATGATTTCGCTCTAATTATCACCATTACTGCCAAAAACGTACTGAGTCAACGGAGTACCGTGTCCCTCTCGATAATACTTTAGACTTTGCAAAACTTTTGCAGTAAGCTAAGTAGGAAGTGTCAGAGGGGAAAATGAAGCTTTAGGACTTTGGATGCCTAAATCAAGATTAAAGTTAAAAAAAAAGCTTGAGGTGCTTCTCCCCCCTCCCTACCTCAGTACCTTCGTGTGCAATCACATGCTGCTGTGCTCATCAGAATGTTGTTGTTTTGTTTAATTGCTAAGGTGTGTCTGATTCTTTCGACCCCATGGACTGTAGCCCCCCACCCCCAGCACTTAATAACTGGGTGTCAGCTGTTGGTGGTGCATAGTCCTCCAGGGGATGAAACCACTGGTCCTGGAGAGCTGTCTTCTTCTCTGGCTTCATGTTCCTACGCCTTTGGATTTTCGAAATAAGGAGACTGAATTTACTGCCTTTTGTTTTTTAGTAAGCTTTCGATTTTATATTGGAGTACAGGTGATTAACAATGTTGTGATGCTTTCTGGTGCACAGCAGAGCTGCTGGCCATACATATACATGTATCCATTCTCCCCCAAACTCCCCTCCCTTCCGGGGCCTACCACACAGCATTGAGCACCGTTCTCTGTGCTATACAGCAGGTCCTTGTTGGTTATCTTTAAATACAGCAGTGTGAACCTGTCGATTCTGAACTCCCTAACTATCCCCCACTGCCGGTAACCATAAGTGCCTTCTCTAATTTTGTGAGTCTGTTTCTGTTTTGTAAATAAGTTCATATCTATCATTTCTTTTTAGAGTCCCCATATAAGGGATTGGGTAGCCATTCCCTTCTCCAAGGGATGTTTCTGACTCAAGGATCGAATTTGGGTCTCCTGCATTGCAGGCAGATTCTTTACCATCTGAGCCACAAGGGAAACCCTGCATAAGGGATATCATACGACAATTCTCTTTCTATGTCTGACTTAACTTCACTAAAGGTTGGAGTTACTAATGTTTCGTGTGTCGTTATTTACCTTTCATGAATAGTGGCAGTGAAAAGGTCATTCCTCAGTAGCCCATTTTATTATGCTTTAAAAAGCTGCATGAAACAATAGGCAGGATATATTAGGAGCTTATTGAAGACACGCTCTAGGTGTGGTCAGAGCTTTCATCAAAGTGCTTCCTAGGGTGGGCACCTGGCATTTAATCAGAAGGGCTGCCCTCCAAAACCAGATTACAAGTGTCTCTGCTATTCTGGTGGTTTTATATCTGATCAAATTAGCATATGAAATGTTAGAAATGGATCTCACTGGTGGAAATAATGGCCTGTTAACTAGCATAATGGTTGTTGGAAATAGATTCTTCCACTTAATAGCTCTTTAGACACTTGAGAATACTATGTTAACTTTAAATGAATATTTTTCAACCTTTAGAAATCCTTGCTTTTTCTCAATACACATAAAAACATTTTGAGCTATTTTAATGTCATTTGCAATTAAATTGAAAATATCAGAGTCAAAAGTCCTTGGCTGAAATAAACACTGACCTTTTTTCACTTGATGGGTTCCTCCGTCCCCATCCTCTCTTCCCTTTCCTGTGCCTTGCGAGTCCTTGCCCCAATCAGCACCTTGTCCAAACATCTGCAGCACTAGCACCCTTCTTTGTTGGGTGTCTTCCAAACCATCACGGCAGGGTGTCTTCTCCCCACACCCCGATTCATCAGTGTCCTTCCTGTAAGGTGGGAAAGTGCTCTGTGTGTGTGTGTGTGTGTGTGTGTGTGGTCTGGGTGCAGTGCACCCAGGACCGCCACCAGCTTTGCCTTAGTCAAGAGTTCTTGGGGGTGAAGGGACAGAAGAGCGCGGATGCCTGAAGCCGCCAAGTGTGAGAGGGCAGGGGCACGGGACCCCGGGAGAACACAGCTCTTCCTCCCTTTCAGCGGGCAGCCCCTCACCCAGTTCCTGCCACGTCTGTGCAGGCGCTGGTTCCTGGGACTCGCCTGGTGGGCTTCCTCCCGCCCTCACTATCACAGTGGGAGCTTGAAATCAGCCCTGGTGGGAGTGCTGACACCAGACCATGATTTTCTGTTTTCTGTCCGTACAGAGCCAGTCCTTATCTCTGGCTCCAGCTGACTGCTTTTACACGTGAATGTGGAGCCCTGGTTGTTCTAGACAAGTGAAGCCTGGATTTCTATGTGAAATTTCTAGATATTTAAAATTCTGTATGAGGCCATCAGGAGCTCCCTCGCCAAGAGGGAACCAGTGAGTATGCAGCTCGTGTGTGCTTTCTGGCCTAGTCCCAGCACTTCTATTAATACAACTGAAGAACAGGTTTTTTGTTTTTTTTTTAAAGCAGCTTGCATCATCCTCTCTTCCCTCCCACTTTGTAGTTGTGAGTTCCTGTAGCAATTCTTTACGAACTCAAAAGGGAGATATTTAATATTAAAACAGCTCCTGGGATCTTTCATGATCTCCAGGTGGAAACGAATTTGCATATGTGTATATTTTTCTTCTCATCCAGACTTTTTATTTTTAAAAGAAAAATGGCTGGATCTTTTCTTCATCTTTTGTTTTCTTAAAGATTTATGTAGCATACTTACAAAATGCTTGTTGACGTGGCATTTTATGTGGATATAATTTGTAGAAGCAATACGTATGGGATTTACACTTTTAGAGAGATCGAATCCAGTTTGAAAAATCAAACTGTTGCCCCTCAGCGGCGTTGCGATCTATTGTAACTGCTTTTTCTTTATTGGATCGCGCTCTTGATTCGTTGTAAATGAAATGAGTAAATCTTCTTTGCATTTGAAATCTGGGGAGGTTGGCATTTCTTTCTCTAGGACTGCCTTTCTCATCACATTTTTTACATACATTTGTGTTTTTCCCCTGTGAAAAATATTGCTTAAATGTCCTTTCTTTTATGGAGCTTAACTTGTTTAACTAGGCTATAATCAGTTTTCTTTAATGAACTAGACAAAGCAGAAATCTGTTCCCCCCCAACCCCCACCAGTAAGTAGGAGTTGAGAACGATGATTTTTTTTCAGTTCCCAGCAAAGTGTTAGCTTTAGGGTGCTCTGAATAAAATTGAATTACATAGGAATGTTTCATTTAGGAATTCAGGAGGACAGACTGGATTTTTGGAGTAAATTGGCAGCCTGAACACATGTACCAGGTTCCTCTCTTATCAAAAACTCTGTAAAATGATGACAAAATAGACATTAAGAAAAATCTCTACCCCTGCTGGAAAACTAGCCTGGGTATCTGCCTTCATTACTCCAAAAGTTATAAGGAATTCCTGGAAAGCTGAAAACAGGTGGGAATAGATTAACAAAAGGAAGCAAAAACAAAAATCAAAAATCGTACGACACAGGTGCAAAGCCGAATTAAAAGCAGAACTTAACAGCACCGAGCAACTGCCAGTGGGAAGGGCCCCTGGAGCAAAATTCAGGCAATTAAAGTATTCCATCTGTAACAGTTGACCCAACCCCCCTCCCCCCCCCCCCCCCCCCCCCCCCGCCCCCGCCTCAGCCAAGAAGTTAGACTGTGCTCTCGGGAAAGTCAACATCCTGTTTGGGAGGGTTTCCCAAGTGGGTTTAGGGACCTGAGTGAGGAGCAGAGCAGAGCTTAACATCACTGTGGGCGCCCGCAACACGCAGGGTGCTGCGGAAGGAAGCCTCAGCCTTCTGGGGGCAGTGTCTGCTAAAATGCTTCACACCAGAGGCAAGACTTCATAGTTTTTGACAGGTTTGTTTTGTCTCCCCACCTGCCTGCTGCTTGGTCCTCACTCCCATACCCTGGAGGAAAGCCATCATTTGATGCATCCTATACTCTTGCCTAGAGCCCTAAGGTTGAGCCTCTCCGTGGACGACCTCATGCCAGAGAGGAAGCCTGCTTTACGTGTGCTTGTGGGTCGGCCCAGTCGTTTCTTAAGTATGAATGAATCTCAAGGGATCATTGGACATTTGAGTAAAACAAATCGGATGAAAGAAAAGACACGAGTCGCACACTTGGGAATTTAGGAGGTGTGTAAATGTATCAAGTAAGGGCTTCTTAGGTGGCGCTGTTGGTACAGAACCTGCCTGCCAGAGGTAAGGAGATGGAAGAGAGGCAGGTTCGATCGCTGAGACTCTGCTCTGGGTTGGGAAGAGCTGATGGAGCAGAGCAGGGCAACCCACTCCAGTGTTCTTGCCTAGAAAATCCCATGGACAGAGGAGCCTGGCGGGCGACAGTCTGGGGCCACAAGGAGTTAGACACGACTGAAGCGACTTAGCATGCACGCACACATTAAAAAAAGTAGTCTGCTATGAAAAAGCTGATTTAGAACAACAAAGTTAATGGAAGGTAAGTGAAGTGAAGTCGCTCAGTCGTGTCCGACTCTTTGCGACCCCATGGACTGTAGCCTTCCAGGCTCCTCTGTCTATGGGATTTTCCAGGCAATATACTGGAGTGGATTGCCATTTCCTTCTCCAGCGGATCTTCCCAACCCAGGGATTGAACCCGGGTCTCTCACATAGTAGACAGACATTTTACCATCTGAGCCACCAGGGAAGTCTTGGAAGGTAAAGCTATGATTATTGAATTTGAAAGATTAAAAAGATCAGCCAGGTAATCAAATAGGTATGATTAAAGACAAAGTTAGGGATCTGTAAGACTGGCAACAAAATGTTGTACAATTAGGTAAAGATACTGGGATCTTATACGTGTGTCAGATTGAAGTTCTGGTGGGGTGAGGCCAAAGCAATATTGAGAAGAGAATGCATTTATTAGGAAAATAGGAAATAAGTGAGTCAAATATTCAACCAAAACAATAACAGCAGAAAAACTGATATCTGCTCTTTATAAAAACAAAAATGAGCCAGCAAACAAACAATGAAACCCCAAACTTGTTTTTTTTTTTAATGTTGTTTGGTCACTAAGTCGTGTCCGACTCTGCAACCCCAGGGACTGCAGCACCAGCCTTCCCTGTCCTCATGTCTCCTGGAGTTCACTTAAACTCACCATCGCACGCTTTGTCACCGTGTCTCCTCCTGCCCCCAATCTTTCCCAGAGTCAGGATCTTTCCCAGTGAGTGGGCTCTTTGCATCAGGAGGCCAAAGTACTGGAGCTTCAGCATCAGTCCTTTCAGTGAATATTCAGGGTTGATTTCCTTTAGGATGGACTGGTTTGATTTCCTTGCAGTCCAAGGACTCTCAAGTCCTTTCCACCACCGTAGTTCATCAGTGCTCAGCCGTGTTTATGGTCCAGTGCTTACATCTGTACATGACTACTGGAAAAACCATGGCTTTGACTAGACGGACCTTTGTTTGCAAAGTGATGTTTCGGCTTTTTAATACACTGTCTAGGTTTGTCATAGCTTTTCTTTGAAGGAGCAAGCATCTTTTACTATTATAGCTGCAGTCACCATCTGCAGTGATTTTGGAGCCCCCCAAAATAAAATCTGCCATTGTTTCCATTGTTTCCCCATCTCTCTGCCATGAAGTGATGGGACCAGATGCCATGATCATTGTTTTTTGAATGTTGAGTTTTAAGCCAGCTTTTTCACTCTGCCATTAGGGTGGTATCATCTGTATATCTGAGGTTGTTGATATTTATCCCAGCAATCTTGATTCCAGCTTGTCATTCATCCAGCCTGGCATTTCACATGATGTACTCTGCATTTAAGTCATATAAGCAGGGTGACAATATACAACCTTGATGTACTCCTTTTCCAGTTTTGAACCAGTCCATGTTCCATGTCCAGTTCTAACTGTTGCTTCTTGACCTATATATAACGAGGCAGATAAGGTGGTCTGGTATTTCCATCTCCTTAAGAATTTTCCACAATTTGTTGTGGTCCACACAGTCAAAGGCTTTAGCATAGTCTCAACAAAGCAGAAGTAGATTTTTTTCTGGTACTCTCTTGCTTTTTCTGTGATCCAGTGGATGTTGGCAGTTTGATCTCTGGTTTCTCTGCCTTTTCTAAATCTAGCTTGAATATCTAGAAGGTCTTGGTTCACATACTGTTGAAGACTAGCTTGAGGGATTTTGGGCATCACCTTGCTCGCATGTGAAATGTGACATTGCCCTTTTTGGGATTGGAATGAAAACTGACCTTTTCCAGTCTTGTGGCCATTGTGAGTTTTCCAAATTTGCTGACATACTGAGTGTAGCACTTTCACAGCATCATCTTTTAGGATTTTAAATAGCTCAATTGCAACTGCCTCACCTCCACTAGCTTTGCTCGAAGTGATGCTTCCTAAGACCCACTTGACTTTATACTCCAGGATGTCTGGCTCTAGGTGAGTGACCACACCATCATGGTTATCTGGGTCATTAAGACCTTTTTTGTACAGTTCTTCTGTGTATTTTTGCAGCCTTTTCTTAATCTCATCTGCTTCTGTTAGCTCCTTGTCATTTCTGTCCAATGTTGTTTCAGTTTCAAGGGAACAGCAAAGTGATTCAGTTATATACTGAACATGTTTGTTACTAGAAAACTAGTTATCCTTCAAAAGAAACAGTCTTATTGAGGTTTATGTATTTGAGAAACATTTAGAGAGGTCAAGCTAAGATCAGTGAACAATCAGAGTCAAAAACTGTGAATGTCTGTAAGCTCCTGGGCTCTGTGATAGAGAGCCCAAGTAAAGAAATTTGATCTAGACGGTTCTAATAAAATTCTTCCTCCAGGGAAAGCAGTGTGGAGATTTGACAAGAGTTCATTCTTTCAAAAAATATTATCGAGGGCCAGGTTTGTATAGAAAGGCATGCTAGATTTGAATAGAATACATTGAAATGTACAAGACACAGTATTTGCCTAAAAGCTAGCAAGACCGATGTTAATAAACAGTTGTGTTAGTATTCACTTGCTACTGTGGCAATCAGTGCAAACTTAGCAGCTCAGAAAACACCTGTTTATTTTATTCTATTGATTGACCTTATATCTTCCTGAATTAAGCAGTTTGACTGTAGGTTCACTTTTCCTTGTTATTTTCCTTGAACTTTCAGAAGCATTTCAGAGATACATCACAAGAAGCTACTTTACCTTTGTGTGAAAAGATCGTTTAAAAAAATCTTTCTGTATTAAGTTTTGAACTTTTTTTTTTTCCTCTAAAAATGGATCAGTCTGAAGAGGTGGCCTTTCTGATAATTTCAGTGTGAGGGCAGACCCTGCTTGCCTGTGTCCACAACGCTTCACTTTTTTATGTCAACATACACTTCACGAGCAAAAGGAAAGCCTTGTTAATATTTGTATCATAGCTGAGCATATACTCCATCAGCAGCATTTTAACGAGGGTAAAGTAGTCTCGAGACTTGCTGAAAACCCAGCCGCTGTATTTGTGCAAGACTAGAAGTTATTCACCTATTTTTCAGGAGTACAGAATTAAAAAATAATTATTAATCGTCCTTGAAGTATTTGCATAGAACATATGTAGAGGATGAGACCAATTTTGTGTTCATCTCTGGAATTGGTTATTTTTCATGGTATTGAACTTGAATTTCGGTTCATGTTACGGAAATTACATATGTGTGGTGCAGATAATTTTATAAATTAATGTCCTACTATTAACAGGATGAAAGAATAGCACAGAGAAAGCTTATCAGTTAGAAGATAGTCAAAAGGTAAAGGAATGGCTCTTTTCTGGACAAGAGAGAGGGCTCTTAAATTTTTTGATTTTACCCTTACTTTGAATATTACTGGTTAATCATGGCTGTTTCTGAAGAAGAGAAGAGAATGGCAGCCCCCTCCAGTATTCTTGCCCGGAGAATCCCGTGGACAGAGGAGCCTGGAGGGTTATAGTCCATGAAGTCACAGAAGAACCACTGAGTGGCTTCTAACACTTGGCACTTCTTTTTTCTTTTCAAGCGAGACCAGTGAGCCACTAAATATTGTACAGCACGGTGCTGTGAAGTGCCAGTGTCTTGTTTTGGCATTTGACACCTGTTATTCCACCAAAGTAATTGATGCAGAAAAATGTTACCTAGTGCTTTGTAGTAGACCATGTGCTACTGGTCGGGCCCTCCGCCCCCTCAGCTCTCAGCCAGTGGGAGTCCCCCTCCCAAAGCCACGCTCCTTCCCTGGGTGCAGCAGTGGCTGGTGGGTAAGGTGTGTACCGGTCCAGCCAGCCCTCTTGCCCCCTCTCTCTGAAGGTCGCTGTGGCTGCATCCCAACCCAGCTTCTCCCTCAGTTCCCATCTCCTCCCTTCCCCCAGAGGGGTGATCCTGAAGACTCCCCAGCAAACTTTTGCATGCCGTCTCCTGTTCGTCTGCTTTCTGGAGCACTCACCTTGCATTTTTGCCCTTTCGTACTGTTCATGGGGTTCTGGAGGCAAGAATAGTGAAGTGATTTGCCGTTCCCTTCTACAGTGGACCACGTTAGAGACCATCACCGACTCAGTGGACATGAGTTTGAGCAAACCCAGGGAAATACTGAAGGACAGGGAAGCCTGGCATGCTGCAGTCCATGGGGTCACAAAGAGCTGGACACGACTTAGTCAGAGAACAACAACATCTTGCATTAAACCCCTACTTCCTTTTGAGGACTAATATGCAAACAGACACTAATTTAGGACCTCAGGACTTTTTTTTTTTTTTTTAAATACAGATAGAATTTTGATTATCCTCTTGATCAGTTCTCCCTCTAAGGCAGAGGTGCCCTAGCAATGTTTCTGATGTCTGCTCGTTATCCTCTGCTTGAATGTAAGGGAGAGTTCATTACTTCACTACACTGTCAGTAGTTAAACACTTCCAGGGGTTTGGACAGCTTTATTGTTGAATGGAAATATCCATCGCTGTAACTTTCATTCCTTGAGTAAGTTCTACTCCCAGCTTCTCAGAACATTTAACCCTTGAAATTGTTCCAGTTTCCATCCTTGAGATATTTGAAGAAAGTTATCACATTCCCTTTAGGTTTTCACTCTAATCCTGTAAGAGATGGCAGGTTCGATCCCTGGGTGGGGAAGATCCCCCGGAGGAGGGCACAGCAACCCACTCCAGTATTCTTGCCTGGAAAATCGCACAGACAGAGGAGCGTGGCGGGTTGCAGTCCATGAGGTTGCAAAGAAGGTGGCCACAACTGAGCACGCGTGCATACACACACATACACACACACAAACCATAAAGCAGGGTTCACTTTATCATGTTGTACGTCATATCCCCAGTACTTATTTGTCTCACAGTTGGAAGTTTCCTTTTGACCAGCTTCATCTAATTCCTCTCCCACTGGTAATCACCAATCTCACCTCTTTTTCTATGAGTCTGTTTGTTTTTGAAGTATAATTGACCTATGAGCCTGTGTTAGTTCCTGGTGCACAACATAGCGATCTGATACTTCTGTATGTTTCACAAAGGGATGACCGCAATAAGTCTAGTTACCATCTGTCACCATTCAAAGATGCCACATTTTTATTGACTCTCTTCTCCACAGTTTCATACCTGTGACTCATTTAGTTTGTAACTGAAACTTTGTGTTTTTTCTTTTTTTTTTCTTTTTTGAGAAATACAGTTGATGCATAATAATATGTAAGTTTCAGGTGTACAAGAGAATGAGTCACTCTTTTGCAAGGTCATACTCCATTTATAAAGTATTGCCTCTGTTCCCCGTGTAGCGCATAGCAGCCTTAAAGCTTGTTTATTTTCTATGTACGTTGTACCTCTTAGTCTCTCACCCAGCCCTGCAGTCACCTGCTTGTTCTCTGAACCTGTGCCTCTCTTTCTGTTTTCTCAGGTTTGTTTATTTGTATTTTAGATTTCACGTATAAGTAAGATCGTGTGGTATTTGTCTTCCCCTGTCTGGTATACTTCAGTCAGCATCATGTCCTCCAGAATCATCCAGGTTGTTCCAAATGGCAGGATTTCTTTCTTTCTTATTGCTGAGGAATAGTCACATATCTATAATACCTCAGTGTCTATACATGTCACTTTTCCTTTATCCATGCATCTATTTTCTGATACTTGTTTCCATATCTTGGCTATTGAGGCAATGCTGCGTTGAACATGGAAGTCTAGATAGCTCTTTGAGATGCTGATTTCATTTTCTTTGGGTATCTACCCAGTAGTGGAATTGCTGAATCATATGATAGTTCTATTAATTTTTTGAGGAACTTCCCTTCTGTTTTTTGTAGTGGCTGCACCAGTTTACCTTCTTATCAACACTGTACTTGGGTTCCCTTTTCTTGACAATCTTGTCAATACTTGTTATCTCACCTTTTTGAAAATAGTCCTAACAGGTGACATCTCTTTGTGGTTTTGTTTGCATTTCCCTGATGATAAAGCATTCTTCAGCGATCAATGCAAAGAAATAAAGGAAAAGAACAGAATGGGAAAGACTAGAGATCTCTTCAAGAAAATTAGAGATACCAAGGGAACATTTCATGCAAAGATGGGCTCAATAAAGGACAGAAATGGTCTGGACCTAACAGAAACAGAAGATCTTAAGAAGAGGTGGCAAGAATACACAGAAGAACTGTACAAAAAAACTCTTCATGACCCAGATAATCATGATGGTGTGATCACTGATCTAGAGCCAGACATCCTGCAATGTGAAGTCAAGTGGGCCTTGGAAAGCGTCGCTATGAACAAAGCTAGTGGAGGTGATGGAATTCCAGTGGAGCTATTTCAAATCCTGAAAGATGATGCTGTGAAAGTGCTGCACTCAATATGCCAGCAAATTTGGAAAACTCAGCAGTGGCCACAGGACTGGAAAATGTCAGTTTTCATTCCAATTCCAAAGAAAGGCAATGCAAAAGAATGCTCAAACTACCGTACAATTGCACTCATCTCACATGCTAGTAAAGTAATGCTCAAAATTCTCCAAGCCAGGCTTCAGCAGTATGTGAACTGTGAACTTCCAGATGTTCAAGCTGGATTTAGAAAACGCAGAGGAACCAGAGATCAAATTGCCAACATCCGCTGGATCATGGAAAAAGCAAGAGAGTTCCAGAAAAACATCTATTTCTGCTTTATTGACTATGCCAAAGCCTTTGACTATGTGGATCACAATAAACTGTGGAAAATTCTGAGAGAGATGGGAATACCAGACCACCTGACCTGCCTCTTGAGAAATCTGTATGCACGCCAGGAAGCAACAGTTAGAACTGGACATGGAACAACAGACTGGTTCCAAATAGGAAAAGGAGTGCATCAAGGCTGTATATTGTCACTCTGGTTATTTAACTTCTATGCAGAGTACATCATGAGAAACGCTGGACTGGAAGAAACACAAGCTGGAATCAAAATTGCCGGGAGAAATATCAATCACCTCACATATGCAGATGACACTACCCTTATGGCAGAAAGTGAAGAGAAACTAAAAAGCCTCTTGATGAAAGTGAAAGAGGAGAGTGAAAAAGTTGGCTTAAAGCTCAACATTCAGAAAACGAAGATCATGGCATCCGGTCCCATCATTCCATGGGAAATAGATGGGGAAACAGTGGAAACAGTGTCAGACTTTATTTTGGGGGCCTCCCAAATCACTGCAGATGGTGACTGCAGCCATGAAATTAAAAGACGCTTACTCCTTGGGAGGAAAGTTATGACCAACCTAGATAGTATATTCAAAAGCAGAGACATTACTTTGCCGACTAAGGTCCATCTTGTCAAGGCTATGGTTTTTCCAGTAGTCATGTATGGATGTGAGAGTTGGACTGTGAAGAAGGCTGAGCACCGAAGAATTGATGCTCTTGAACTGTGGTGTTGGAGAAGACTCTTGAGAGTCCCTTGGACTGCAAGGAGATCCAACCAGTCCATTCTGAAGGAGATCAACCCTGGGATTTCTTTGGAAGGACTGATGCTAAAGCTGAAGCTCCTGTACTTTGGCCACCTCATGCAAAGAGTTGACTCATTGGAAAAGACTCTGATGCTGGGAGGGATTGGGGGCAGGAGGAGAAGGGACGACCGAGGATGAGATGGCTGGATGGCATCACGGACTCGATGGACGTGAGTCTGAGTGAACTCTGGGAGTTGGTGATGGACAGGGAGACCTGGCGTGCTGCGATTCATGGGGTCGCAAAGAGTCGGCCACGACTGAGTGACTGAACTGAACTGATGATAAAAAGTGTAGTTGAGCACCTTTTTATATACTTGTTGACCTTTCATATGTCATCTTTTGGAAAAGTGTCTATTCAGGTCCTTTGCCCATTTTTAAATTGTTTTCTTTGTTGGTAGTGGTGGTGTGTTTTTTTTTGTTTGTTTGTTTGTTTTGGTTTGTTTCTTGCTACTGAGAATTATAATACTAAATATTAACGCTTTATATAAAGGGAGTTATAGAATGTTAATTACCATTGTTAACTCATAATATTAACCCCTTATCAGATACATAGTTTGAACATTTTTTTTTCTGTTGGGGTTGCCTTTTTGTTTTGTTGATTGTTTCCTTTGTTCTGCAGAGGCTTTTTAAAAAAAAAGTTTGATAATAGACTCGCTTGTTTCTGCTTCTGTTGCATGTTCTTTTGGTGTCGTATCTAAAAAAAATCAGTGCTGAGACCAATGTCAAGGAGCTTATCCCTCTGTTTTCTTCTAGGAATTTTATGGTTTCAGGTCTGAATTTAAGTCTTTAATCCATTCTGAGTCGGTTTCTGTGTAAGGTATAAGGGTCCAGGTTCATTCTTTTGAATGTGCAGAGTCAGTTTTCCCAGCATTGTTACTGAAGAGACTACCGCTTCCCCATTGGGTATCCTTGGCTCCTTTGTAATAGGTTAATTGAACTGTATACACATGGGTTTGTTTCTGGGGTCTCCACTCTGTTCCACTGGTCCTGTATTTGTTTTCATGCCAGTACTCCACTGTCTTGGTTATCCTAGCTTTGTTTAAAGATTGAAATGAGGAGTATGAGCCTCCAGCTTTGTTTTTCCTCATTTTGGCTTTGGCTCTTCAGGGCCTCTTGTGCTTTTATACAAATTATAAGATTATTTCTGTGAAAAATCTCTGGAATTTCAGTAGAGGTTGCTTTGAATCTATGAGTAATTGCTCTGAATAGTGTGAACATTTTAATAATGTTAGTTTCTTGCAATCCATAAACATGAAATATTTCTCCCTTTGTCTTGTCAGCTTTTTTTTTCAGCGTCTTACAGTTTGCAGTGTACAGATCTTTTACGTCCATGGTTAAATCTCTGAATCCTTTATCATTTTTTAATGTGAGGAAATGTTTCCAAATACTTGAATGGTTGTATAATATTACCATCTAGTGCATGGGCCAAAACTGATGTTCCTATATTGTTGTAGTTTAAAATTATTTCTAATTTTTCCCTTTGATACTTAATACTGCAGTGAATATCATTTGTTCAGGCAGTTTCTTCATCCTTTGCCCACCCTTTTAGAAAGGGTTATTTCTTTATGGTGAGTTCCCTGGCGTGAATTACTAGGTCCAAGAATCTATATTTGCTATTATCACCACTTCTGTCCTGGCTGTCCAGTTCGGTTCAGTTGCTCAGTCATGTCTGACTTTTTGTGACCCCCATGGACTGCAGCACGCCAGGCTTCCCTGTCCATCACCAACTCCTGGAGCTTGCTCAAACTCACGTCTGTCAAGTTGATGATGCCATCTAACCACCTCATCCTCTGTCGTCCCCTTCTCCTCCTGCCTTCAATCTTTCCCAGCATCAGGGTCTTTTCTGATGAGTCAGTTTTCCACATCAGGTGGCCCAAGTATCAGGACTGATTTCCTTTAGGATGGACTGATTTGAGCTCCGTGTGGTCCCAGGGACTCTCAAAGTCTTTGACAGCCCAGTTCAAAAGCATCAATTCTTCCATTCTCAGCTTTCTTTATGTTCCGATTCTCACATCCATACATAACTACTGGAAAAAACCATAGACAGACCTTTGTTGGCAAAGTAATGTCTGCTTTTTAATGTGCTGTCCAGGTTGGTCATAGTTTTTCTTCCAAGCAGCAAGCGTCTTTTAATTTCATGGCTGCAATCACCATCTGCAGTGATTTTGGAGTCCAAGAAAATAAAGTCTGTCACTGTTTGCATTGTTTCTCCATCTGTTTGCTGTGAAGTGATGGGACCAGATGCCATGATCTTAGGTTTTTGAATGTTGAGTTTTAAGCCAACTTTTTACTCTTCTTTTTCACTTTCATCAAGAGCTTCTTTAGTTCCTCTTTGCTTTCTGCATAAGGGTGGTGTCATCTGCCTGTCATTATTGATATTTCTCCTGGCAATCTTGATTCCAGCGTGTGTTTCATCCAGCCCAGCATTTTGCATTGTTACCCTGGCTGTCCTGGGTTCTTTTCTTTTTTAAACTTTTCTCTGGTTCCTCGCTTTATCACAATAGAAATGAATTTTCAGTTAAATGACTTTTTAATAGGTGAAATTAATAGTTTGCTATTTGCAGTTTATTGTTTCATATGTTTTAGTTTATTTCAAGTAGGTGTATAATTTTGAAAATGGGATTTTACATATCAGTTTTTCATCATGCCTTGTTGTTCAGTTGCTAAGTCGTGTCCGGCTCTTTGCAATCCCACAGACTGTAGCCCGCCAGGCTCCTCCGTCCATGGGATTCTCCAGGCAAGAATACTGGAGTGGATCGCCATTTCCTTCTCCAGGAGATCTTCCTGACTCATGGACTGAACCCACATCTCCTGCATTGTTGTAGGCAGATTCTTACCACTGAGCCATCAGGGAAGCCCTTTGTTGTGCCTAGCACAGTATAGAAATAGGCATTGAGTTTGGCTGATGGGTTGAGAAAAGAGAATTTTAGAAGGGATCTAGTTCCGGGCAAAGATGACAGTTTTATTGCCATCAGATCAGATTGTCAGTTCTAGGCATGTGAGTTTAGAATTCATTCTAGAAAGAGTACCGTGATCAACTCCGTGGGAATAGATTGTCTCTGAAAAAGGGAAGGCTACCGCATTCGAGGCCGAGGTCGGGACCTGCCCTGGGGAGGGGAGGAGGCTGCCACTCTCTAATGAACATGGTGATAATGGTGTGCGTATTGCCACATCTGATTCCGCCATCCATCCATTCCTCCAGCAAATCTCTAGTGAATGCTTGTGATGTGTCTGATGTCGTGCCGGGTAGTCAGATGGAGAGCGTCATCTCTGTGTGAGCAGGACTTCGCCCCGTTGTCTCACAGCAAGTTGGTGGCAGAGACCGGGTGAGAAATCAGACTTAAGTGATTGCATGGCGCATATCCCCCTATCCTCTCCACTGCACTGTTCCCAGCGCGTCTACTAAGTCGCTTCAGTCGTGTCCGACTCTTTGCGATCCCGTGGATCTTAGCTCACCAGGCTCTTCTGTCCATGGGATTCTGCAGGCAAGAACACTGGAGTGGGCTGCCGTGTCCACCTCCAGGGGATCTTCCTGACCTAGGGATCCAACCTACGTCTCTTATGTCTTCTGCACTGGCAGGCGGGTTCTTTATCACGAGCGTCACCTGGGAAGCCCATTTAGCAAGCTAGCTTTTTCTCTTTTTCAGTATAGGTGGACATTAGACTGACTACTTGGAGTTCATCCTGCACGTTTTATATCGATTGGTTGATGAGCTTGGTGTAAGTGCTGCGGATGAGGGAAAAAATTGCCGATGGCGTCCACCATGTCTGAGGTGTCTTCACTGTTCTCCCTGCTGCCCTTCTGGAGTGAGTCTTAGAATATGCTGGGATCTGTTAGTACATTTTGGTGTAGTCTGCCTTGCATCCGGTTTGTCCCCACGGCAGTCTGCTGTCTCCCCGGGCACCGCGCTCACCTAGAGTATTTTTGTGTCAGTCAGTACAGTTCAGTCACTCAGTCGTGTCTGACTCTTTGCGACCCCATGAACCGCAGCACGCCAGGCCTCCCTATCCATCACCAACTCCCGGAGTTCACTCACTCATGTCCATCGAGTCCGTGATGCCATCCAGCCATCTCACCCTCGGTCGTCCCCTTCTCCTCCTGCCCCCAGTCCCTCCCAGCATCAGAGTCTTTTCCAATGAGTCAACTCTTTGCATGAGGTGGCCAAAGTACTGGAGCTTCAGCTTTAGCATCATTCCTTCCAAAGAAATCCCAGGGCTGATCTCCTTCAGAATGGACTGGTTGGATCTCCTTGCAGTCCAAGGGACTCTCAAGAGTCTTCTCCAACACCACAGTTCAAAAGCATCCATTCTTCAGCGCTCAGTCTTCTTCACAGTCCAACTCTCACATCCATACATGACCACTGGAAAAACCATAGCCTTGACTAGATGGACCTTAGTCGGCAAAGTAATGTCTCTGCTTTTGAATATGCTATCTAGGTTGTTCATAACTTTTCTTCCAAGGAGTAAGCGTCTTTTAATTTCATGGCTGCAGTCACCATCTGCAGTGATTTTGGAGCCCAAAAAATAAAGTCTGACACTGTTTCTACTGTTTGCCTATCTATTTCCCATGAAGTGATGGGACCAGGTGCCATGATCTTAGTTTTCTGAATGTTGAGCTTTAAGCAACTTTTTCACTCTCCTGTTTCATCAAGAGGCTTTTTAGTTCCTCTTCACTTTCTGCCATAAGGGTGGTGTCATCTGCATATCTGAGGTTATTAATATTTCTCCTGGCAATCTTGATTCCAGCTTGTGCTTCTTCCAGCCTAGCGCTTCTCATGATTTTAAGTTGAATGTTGTTATTTCTCTTAGTAGGTATAAATTTGGTAGTGTTTTGGGATATTTGATTGTTGTACTGCTGTAGAAAATAGCACATGGTTGTCATAGTAAGGAGCATTTAACAATGAGATGGCATGTCTTAGGAATATCCCTTGTCTGTCAATTTTTTTTAATGAATATATCAGTACTTAAAATTCCTTGTCATGAAAAATTTCCTACATAACAAGTAAGGAGAACATCTTAATGGATGTTTCAACTGGATTAGGAGGCGCTGTTGAGAATCCCAGCTAAACGAAAAGCCCCTTTAAGAGGAGCGAAGTGTTGCCAGCGGGAACGGCGGTCCTGCAGAAAGATAATTAGTACTTAGGTCAGAATTAATACTGTGTGTCTTTGGAGTGAAAATGCCGTGATCTTAAGGATTTAGCTATGGGTCTGAGGCATTTATTTGATGTGAACCTTTAAGGGGCCTCTAGACAACAGCCATCTGAAAACAGTGGCTTTCCTTGAAGTAAGCCCATGGAAATGTCGATTTACATTGTAAGCAGTATGGCTTCAACATTAAGTGAAATTTTTAAACAATGACTTCTTGTGTATTCTTTCCTCACATATATGTCTGCTCATTATTGCATTAAAAAAAATGAGTCTACTTAAAAAAAAAACCTAACTGATCATACTCAGAGCCACTAATGGGGTCAGTAGTTTTGCTTAGGAATTGATTCTAAGATGATAATCTGAGGCTTGCAGCATGATGCTTATGGTGGTATCACGTGATATTGAAAAGAACCCAAATATGTAACAATAAAACTACACATATGTTAGGACACTAATTCTGCCAGAAATATGTCTCGTGCAGGTAGAAGCGTGCATCAATTTTAGCGGTGGTTATCTTTTGAGCCTTCATGTTGGAGGTATATAACCCCTTTATAGCTGGAAACTCATTCTTGGGGAAATTTCTTAAACAGTTTCATTGGTAATTCTTCTTATTGCTGCTTTTTCCCCCCGTCTTCTGACAGTTTTACTCTTCAGATTTTGGGCTTCCTGGACTGGTCCTCTAATTTTTTTTTTCTATTCCCTTCTCCCATTTTTCCTTCTTGACTGTTTATTTTACTTTCTGGAGGACTTTTTTCAACTTTATTTTCCAATTCTATAATTATTTTTTGAAACTTCTGTTCTCATGCTCTTAGTTTCTAGAGCTTTTCTGAAAAAATGCCACCCTCTTTCAGGGACTCTGTGCCTCTGAGGTCACTGACAGAGAGTTGCACAGAGCTCTGCCCCTTCCTGCATTGTCTTCATGTCCCCGATTTGCTTTGGGGTTTGATGTGGCCTCTGTCCTCCGCCTTAGTGGCTTTTCTAAAACACCTGCATGTCTGGTCAAGGTTAAGGTCAGAGAAGAAAGTACAGGGTTAAATAAAAGGCAAGGGAAGCCGGGGGTGTGCCCGGAGCCCCACCATAGAGGGATCTCTGGGGCCACCTGTCTGTCAGGAGAACCTCCAATCTCAGTATCCTGGGTCTTTTCATCTTGGGCTCCCCAGAGTTTAGACCACCGGCTGGCGGCCTTCTGGGAGCCGAGGGGGGCGGGGGTGTCAAGTGGCCTGCCAGCTGAACTTGGCCCGGAGCTCATAGTGCCTCAGAAAGCCGTGGCGTTTCCTACCCAGCCCCGCTGTTCACTATTCCTTTAGTCTGCATTTGTAAAGACAGTCTTATTGAGATGCTGGGATTCCATACGATTGACCCGTTTAAAGGGTGCAGTGCCGTGGCGTTAGTGTGTTCGTTCCCAGAGTTGTACATTTGCCGCTTGGATACATAACATTGTGCACATTTGAAGCGTGCCTCACGTTTGGCGCATTTACATGTTGTGACGTGATTGCCATTGTAAGGCCAGCACCTCTGTCGTCGTCATCGTCGTTCAGTTGCTCGGTCGTGTCCGACTCTGTGACCCCATGGACCGCAGCACATCAGGCTTCCCTGTCCTTCAGCATCTCCTGGAGTTTCTTACATCCGTTGAGTCGGTGATGCCATCCGACCATCTCACCCTCTGTCATCCCCTTCTCCTCCTGCCTTCAGTCTTTCCCAGCATCAATGAGGTGGCTCTTCTCGTCAGGTGGGCAGAGTATTGGAGCTTCAGCATCAGTCCTTCGAATGAATATTCAGGGTTGATTTCTTTGAGGATTGACTGGTTTAATAGCACCTCTGTCACAAGGCATAAATATCATTTCTGTTTTTGTGATGGGAATAATTAAAATCTATCTTCTTAGCAAGTTTGGGGATTATAATACATTACCGTTGTCTCTGTTCACTGTGCTGTGCCTTTGGTCTCTAGGACTTACTGTCTACTAGTTGCAAATTTGCACCCTAAATACCATGTCTCCTGTTCCCCGACCCCAACCACTGGTAGCCATGACTTGACTTCTCCTTTTCTGTTTGGCTCTGTTAGATTCCACATGGAAGCAAAACCTGCATTTCTTTTTCCAGCACTTATTTCTCCCAGATATCACATTACGTGCTTATCTCTGTTTCTGGAACACCAGCTGCATAATGGCTGGGACTGTGGTCACTGCCGAGCTCCGGCATCTAGAACAGGACCTAGTCCGTGGAGGCTCCTGACCGAGTGTGTCACCATGGAGTCCCACTTGAAAGGCTCGTATGGGCTTCCTCCCCTTTCCAAACCTCTCTCGCACACTCACCTTTGGTCAGTGATTAGCAGGCTGCTTGTTGAAGTAGAAAAACATTGAGCTAATGATGGAGTTTTGGACTAAATATGTTTCAGAGACCTGTTTCACTGCTTGCTCTGGCAGTAAGTAGTGTTATTTTACTTAACCTTTTTTTTTTTTTTTTTGTATTCCATTTTTCTTGGTGGGACCAATACCTGCTCTGCCTGCTTCCCATGAATTGCTCTTGTGAAAATGTTTTAAAAAGTATACAGTGCTGTTACAACTCAGGGCATTTAAAACTGAGGGACAAATTTGTTAACTTGTTTTCAAGCTCTTCTGAAAGTTGGCAGTTTTTTTAAAAGATAATTTTCTTTATTTATGTATTTTGGCTATATTGGCTCTTGGTTGCTCTGCGGGCTTTTCTCGAGGAGAGAGGTGAGCAGGGCTGACTCGGGAGTTGCAGCTCTCGGGCTTCTCATTGCGGCGCCTTCTCCTGTGGCCGAGCCATTGCTCCAGGAGTGCAGGCTTCAGGAGTTGTGGCTCCAGGCTCTCGAGCACAGGCTCAGTAGCTCTGGTGCACGGGCTCAAGTTCCCCACATGGAATCTTCCTGACTCAGGGATGGAACCCGTGTCTCCTCTGTTGCCAGGTGGATTCTTTACCACTGAGCCACCAAGGAAGCCCCTGGCGTTGTTAATGGCAATGGAATCCTGAAGGCAGTTAGAGTGAGTAAATGTACAAGCTGAGCTCATGAATAGCAGCAGAGTCTCTTTGGGGATCAAGGCAGGCAATGGAGGGAATATTGTGATAATATTAACACGATATTAGAAAGGGTGGAGAATATGATGTTCCTTTTCTGGGTGTTTTCTTTTAAAGAAAGAAACTTTTAAGGGGCCTTATTTGTGTAGTTAACTTAGTGACCGCCAGAGATGGTGCTGCGATGCTTGTAACAGGCGGTGTTTCATTTTCAACCTGAGGCCAATTCACATGAAGTTGAAAATGTGCACTTAAAAAAGTGGGGTATAGGTAAATGGGATTCTGAGATTCCTTCTTTCCAAACAGATTATTTGGAATTGAACTCCCTATTGAGTGACACTTACTGATAAATAATGGTCAGTAATCGAAAATCCTCAGTTTGGGTTTTTTCAGGCCTAGAAGACGGAGGACTTGATCGCTAATGCTTGAAACTAAGCCTTCCTCTCCATCCCAGCCTCTTCCGGTCTCCCTCAGGGCTTTTTCTCTTTCCCTTGGTTGAATCTCATGTCAAGGTTTATTATCTGTCACTGAGCCACACAAAGCTTAGCCCTGATGAGTCCATTTATCACATTTAACCCCCGTTTCCCTCCATTCCCCGTAAGCCGCCATCCTAGCGTGTTCAATGCCAGTGTCTGTGTGCAGCAGTCTCTCTCTCTCTCTTTGCCTTTTCTCTTTTGAGTCATTCTTTCCACAAATGTGTGTGGAGCACCTGTCCTGCTGTTGGTACTCTCCTGGGTACCAGGACGCAGCAGCGAACAGTCCCAAACCCTGTCCCTCGTGTAGAAACATGGGCTGTCTTCCATCCGGTTTGCCGCCTGCAATTGCCTCCAGCATAAAACAAAAGTATATAATGAGACAATCCGTGTATATCCTGACAAAAGTTTATTGGTTCTTGTTCATATTTTACAGAGTTAATTGCATTTGATCAATTTTTCTGAAAAGTTAAGCCTTAATTCTTTGACTTCTGAGTGATCGTCCACTGATTTTCTTTTGTCCTGCTTGGGTCATTGGTATTTGAGAAAGAAGAATTTCCTCCTTCTCCTGGACAGTGGAGGTTTGCTGTGAAACCTGGTAGAAGAAATGTGGGCCTATTTGCTGCTATAAATTCGGTTCTGTGAGGAGTGGCCCGAGAATTCACTATGGTGTGCGCTCTTTGTTTTACTTTAAGAGCTCTGCATTCTCTCTTTTCTTATAGAAGTTTTTATTGGTAATTTCTTTGGTAAATTTATGAGTAGAGAGCTTCTTTTACAATTTTAAACAATTGTTATTTATTCTTGGCTGCTCTGGGTCTTCACTGCTGCTCCAGGGCTTTCTCTAGTTGCACAGAACGGGACCTTAGTTGCTCCATGGCGTATGGGATTCTTAGTTCCGACACCAGGGATCAAACCTGTGTCACCTGCATCGGCAGGCAGATTCTTAACCCCTGGACCACCAGGGAAGCTGCCTTCAGTCAGTTCAGTGCCTCAGTCGTGTCTGACTCTCCGCGACCCCATGGACTGCAGCTCGCCAGGCTTCCCTGTCCATCCCCAACTCATGGAGCTTGCTCAGACTCATGTCCATCAAGTTGGTGATGCCATCCAACCATCTCATCCTCTGTCTTCCCCTTCTCCTCCTGCCCTCAATCTTTCCCAGCATCAGGGTCTTTTCCAATGAGTGGACTCTTTGCATCAGGTGGCCAAAGGACTGGAGCTTCAGTTTTAGCATCAGTCCTTCCAATGAATAATATTCAGGGTTGATTTCCTTTAGGATTGACTGGTTTGATCTCCTCGCAGTCCAAGGGGTTTTCAAGAGTCTTCTCCAACACCACAGTTCAAAAGCATCAATTCTTTGGTGCCCAGCCTTCTTTATGGTCTGGTAGAGAGCTTTTATTTCTCATAATTGGCTGTCTCTGCAGGCCTGTGGGTTAATTAGAAAATGCGCAAATGAACATGCTAGGGGACTTGGTTTCAATAGCAGTATATCTTTAAACCTGTTTGGTTCTTTGTGGTCTCGTAAAAGGGAGGGGCTGCAGAAAGGCTGTTTGCGAGAGTCTTGCTCTGCTAAGGAATTTAGCAGAGCCTCAGCAAGCGGAGGAGGACAGAGATCAGGATGCAGATGTCATTCCATTGCAAAAGTTTGACAGGTGATATCCGTACAGACTGACTCGGAGACCCACGGCTGTGCAGAAAATTCACGAGTAAATCCGAAGAATTTTCCAGGATATTGAATGAGAATGGAGATGTTTTTAAAAATAATAGGACAGTAAAAGCTACAACAGGAAGGGGGAAAAAAAGCACTAAGTAGAAGCATATGTTTTCCTCTTGAGCTGTTTTAATGCCGAGAGGACAGTCTTAGAAAATCAAGTTACTACGCAGATGCCTGAAGGATCTTTGCATCCTAAATCCCTTTGAAGTTGACCTTCTGAATTCTAGTTTTGTAGTTAAGTAGCCTTCTTGCTTAGCAAAGAGAACCCTTGCTCACTCTTCCTATGGGATGATGATTTGAAACCATCACAAACCTTGAAAATGCACAAAGACTCTTGCCGGTTTCTTGATTCCAGCATTCTGCGACATGATACAGTGGGCCACTGGGAATCTTACAGAATTCAGAGCAATAGGAGAGGTTGGTGAAAGGGTTTCACCTTTCAGCTATAAGATGAATGTGGTCTGAACGTCTCAATGTGAAGTGTGGTGACTGTAACTGATAACTCTGGATGGCATAGTTGAAATTTGCTAAGAGAGTAGACTTTAAATGGTCTCATTTAAAAAATGAGGTGAGTTGATGAATGAGGTAATTAGCTGGGTGGGATCCTTTCACAATGTACACGTATATCAAATTACTACGGTGAACACTTTAAATGTCATACAATTTTATGTGTCCATTGTACCTCAATAAAGTTAAAATGAAAATAAAGAATTGAGAAAAGTTGCCAGGAAAGAAATCTTTCTCTGCTTTGTAGGAGATAAGCAAATGGCAAAAGAGATTTCATATACCAGGCAAATGAGAACAGGGATTCAGCAATTACGTAACACAGTGTAATGACATGGTAGACCAGGAGATGAAAATTGAAAGAAGGATGACGTTAATTAAAAAAAAAAAATGATCGGATTGGTGAGAATCAAGAACTTTGCTAGAATTTTAGGCAAATATCCTATTCTTTTTTTTAAAAAAATGCTAAGCATTTTGAGAACCTATTTTTAAGAGGCGTGTGGCTGGGTTCCTGGGCTCTCAGCCAGGGTCTGGCTGCATGGAATTTTCCCAGTTGAAGCTGAAAAGAAAAGTGAATTTTTAGATTATGTATTTTCAGAGTGTGACGCTTTTGGCAGCTTGTTGCTGTGTAGAATACATTCTCTGCCTCTCTGCTGCTCCATCCTGTCCATGGGGTCAGCTGAGAGCTTGTGAGGAACACAGACTCATGGTCCGCACAGTGGGGCTGCTGGTTGAGAGGTGACATTGTGAGCACTTTGCACACGTGCGTGAGCACAGCCTCGCACGTCGGTTTGTCTGGTGGTGGTAATGGTAATGAACACGCCTGCCAATGCAGGAAAAATAAGAGACGTGGGTTCAGTCCCTGGGTGGGGAAGATCCCCTGGAGGAGGGTATGACCGTCCACTCCAGTATTCTTGCCTGGAAAATCCCATGGAGAGAGGAGCCTGGTGGGCTATAGTCCATGGGGTTAGATGACGAGCAACAAGCACGCACGCATGCTCTACATCAGGGTAAAATGTTCTCTCTATTTCCACATTTTCTTTGTTTGGGGAGAGGGGAGTAGAAGAGGAAACTCAAGTTTTCTTTTTCCCAGCGTGAGGTGTCATCGACTAATTTGTATATATTTAAAGTATACAGTGTGGTGATTTGGTATCTTCATACATTGTGAAATATGACCACCATTAATTAGTACATCCATTATTTCAGTTACCACTTAAAAGATTTTTTTGTTATATATTCGTAATTGACATGGTAAAATGGTATTGCAATGGATTTCTTGCAAAAAGTTTAATATGCTCGTTTAAAGCCTCATTACTTCATACAAACATCATTTGTGCTTGAGGCCAGACTGTAATCTCCTTAAGGATGGGAGATGGTGGTGGTGGTGGGGTCTCCTGCCTCAGTTACAGTACTCTGCCCCTCTCAGTTGTATTGCCCATCTAACCACCCCTTTCATTCACACCACTTATATACGTGTGTGTGCTAAGGCCCCTCAGTTGTGTGTTATATATGTGTGTGTGTTCAGTTATATACGTGTGTGTGTGCTAAGGCCCTGCAGTTATGTCTGGCTCTCTGCTGCCCCATGACTGTAGCCTGCCAGATTTCTCTGTCCGTGGGGATTCTCCAGGCAAGAATACTGGAGTGAGTTACCATGCCCTTCTCCAGGGGATCCTCCTGACCTGATGAGGGATTGAACCCTCATCTCTTCTGTCTCCTGCATTGGCAGGTGGGTTCTTTACCACTAGTGCCGCTTAGGAAGCCCTTATGTGTATATATATATATTTTTTTTTAAATTAAAAATTTTTTGCACCACTTATATTTAAATATTTAATGATTAGGTATTTCCTACAATTCTAATTTTGGGGCTTCCTGGATGGCATTAGTGATAAAGAATCCACCTGCCAATGCAGGAGACTTGGGTTCGATCCATGAGTCAGGAAGGCCCCTGGAGTATGAAATGGCACCCCGCTCCAGTATTCTTGCCTGGAAAATTATTTGGGAAGAGGAGCCTGGTGGGCTACAGTCCATGGGGCTGCAAAGAATTGGACATGACTGAGCGACTGAACAGCAAAATTCTAATTATACCTTCAAAGGATATTTTCCATCACTTAAAAGAATGCCATTAAAAGTCAGAGAATCTAGAGGAGAATGTATAGATTTCCAGAGATGCATTTTGAACAAAGAAAATTCTGTCTCTGATTTGCTTTTCAGAAAGCATTTAATTAAATGCCTGTTGATTCCAAGCCAGTGCTAGATGCCAAGGCTACAAAGATGAGTCATGTTTGGCCCTGCTCTTGAGGTGAACACTGCCTGGTGAAGGAGAGAGAGACATTTAAATACACATCACAGTTCAGAGATGCAGCTGTGCTGGAGGATGAATGGAGCCAGAGAGAGGAGAGAGCGTGTCAGCCTGGTTGGTGTTGAGTCAGGGACAGAGTGTGGGGAGGCTGGGAGTGCATTTGTTAATGACGTTTGAGATGCAGGAAGTTTTTACAGGTGCAGAAGAAATTCTAGGTAAAGGAAGGTGTAACCTGGCCTTAAGTCAGTACAGTGCCTGGGTAAATTTGGGGAAGGCTGGATAAGGTCGTGTGACCAGATCGCAGGTGATGGGGTCCCTATTGGGAGCTGAGTCCTGAGGGCAGGTCCCCCCACTGGAAGGTAAGTTACCTGAGAGCAGGGACCTTGACTGCATCCTTGCTGCCCGCCCACTGTGGAGCAGGGGGTCCACATGTGTTCAGTGGTTTAACGGGAAGGTGGCTGCAATTCAGTTATGAATATCCTCCACTTTTTGCTAAGGTGTTTGGGCTTTATCCTCCGGCTGTTGGAGGTTTTCTAATGAGAGAGATGACAGGTTAGGGGGTGTCTTCAAAATGTAACTCCGCCAGCTGGACAGAGGGGTAGAGCGGTCCTCCTCCACTGTGTTTCCTAAAGAGCAGGTCTGATAAAACGGTGGGGCTGGGGCTGCCGAGCTCCCAGGCTGTGCTGAGGCTGCCGCAGCCTTGCTTTTAGTAGCAAGAGGAGAACGGATGGGATCATGTCTGTAAGGAAGCGTCCAGGAGCGATAGTGGGTATGCTGCATTTTAGAAATAGTGGTTACTCTAAAGGGCTGTCTTTGGGATTTAGAAGATGAGAATGCTGCTGTTTTGATGTTTAAGCCTCTGTCCCCCTTCAAGGTACTTCTCCTCAGTTTGGTTGGTTTGCTCCTTTTCGTTTGTCTGTTTATATCCGGAAGAAATGGATTGCTTCCTGTGGCTTTGGGATGGAAACGAGAGACCCTCATGAAATGTGCCCCAGATAGGTTCCTGATTGGTAAGGAAGCTTTGCTAATTGCAGAGTAAAGAAAATGTAGCCAAGTGATAATGATGTTTAGAGAGTTTTAAAGGAAGTGACTTTGAAAAAAAAATTTTTTTTTTTGAGCCGGCTTTGATGTTTGGTCACTTTCCATTGTATTCTATGCATTTATTCGTGACACCATGAATATGTATTGTGGCCCTTCTAGGTGCAGAGCCTCATAGAAAGTGAATCAGTAGGTCCTGAATGGTTGTATAGTGTAGCAGGGAAGAGTAAGCAATCAGATTAATGATGACTTGTGAGTGCATATGTACATGTTCTGTAGGTATCAGTTCAGTTCAGTCGCTCAGTCGTGTCCGACTCTTTGCGACCCCATGAATCGCAGCACGCCAGGCCTCCCTGTCCATCACCAACTCCTGGAGTTCACTCAGACTCACGTCCATCGAGTCAGTGATGTATGTATATATAATATAAATAGGATCTGTTACTACTTACCTTTATGTCAGGTCAGAAGTAACATGAACCATGAAAAGAAGATAGATAATGTGTTATGTAAATTCAGAGGAAAGATTATCAGGAGACTCATTGATCTCATTTTGCTCCATGTTAGTCATTGAATGAAGCCCAGTGGTGCCTGTCATTCAAAACCACACTTTCTGGCTTCAGCCAAAGAGAACAGTGCAGGTGAGTGCTTAGTTTAGGACTTGGTGAATTTGAAAGCCTTTGTTCTTGTTCAGTCACTAAGTCCTGTCTGACTGTCTATGATCCTAGGGACTGCAGCACGCCAGGCTTCCCTGTCCTTCACCACCTCCCAGGGTTGGTGCAAACTCATGTCCATTGAGTTGGTGATGCTATCCAACCATCTCATCCTCTGTCATCCCCTTCTCCTCTCGCCCTCAACCTCTCCCAGCATCAGGGCCTTTTCTAGTGAGTTGACTCTTCATGTCAGGTGGCCAAAGTATTGGAGTTCAGCATGAGTCCTTCCGATGAATACTCAGGCTTGTCACTCAAAATCACACTCCTTGGCTTTAGGCAAAGAGAACAGTGAAGATGAAGTGCTCAGTTGAGGACTTGGCGACTTTGAGAAGCTGCAGGGTACTGAGCAGAAGTATCAGTGCAGGTGAAGGAGGAAACTGTGGTCCAGAGAGTCAGGCTGGACATGTCCATTTGTTTGCTGTCCAGTTTGAAGGGATTGTTGTTGAAGTGATTACAATCTCTGGGTGAAAGACTGGAGACAGAAGACGGGTGAGGATAGCTGTTTGGAAACGATCAGCCTCGGGGGTGTCGAGGGAAAAGTGGGACCAGGGAAGCACTCGGCAGGGCAAGGGCACCACAGGAGAGCATTGCAGAGGCTTCGAGAGGAATGTCGTGACGGAGGGGGGTCAGCAGTCTTTGACGCAGAGAGGTTAAGGAGAAAGTGAGAACTGAAGACTGTTATTAGTGACTTATGGGAGTAAATAAATTTCTCGTAAATGTATATGAGTCTCTACAAAGAATGGAGTGGGAATAAATAGAGCTATAGTAGCATTAACATTTTGTACGTGACTAGTATTGCAGCGAATTTCTTTGTAGGTTTGGTGTCATGGAGCTTTAGAATCTGTAGGCTGCTAGGTCTCTGTTGATGACCTTTTATATTAACGGCTTGCGAGACCTCTTTGGCTCTGGATTCCAAACCCGTTTTCAGTGTGAGTAGTCATACCCAAATACATGTTTTTGAAAATCTTGCGTGGAGGCCAAAAAGCTTGGAGTCATTTTTGACTCTCTTTCTCTCGCAGAGTGTCTACCAGCAAATTCTGTAGCTCTACGTTCTAATACATCCCCAATCTGACCGCATTTCACTACCATTATTGCAGCTCTAGCCCGCAGACACTCACGTTTTTCTTTGATTTCGGCTGCGCTGGGTCTTTGTGGCTGTGCAGGCTTTTCTCTAGCTGCGGTGAGCAGGAGCTACCTCAGTTTTGGTGCCGAGCGCGGGCTTCACTAGTTGCGGTATGTGGGCTCAGTAGCCGCAGCTCCCGGGCTCTAGAGCCTCAGGCTCAGTAGTCGTGGTTTAGTTGCTTCTGGGCACCTGGGATCTTCCTGGACGAGGGATTGAACCCGTGTCTCCTGCAGTGGCAGGTGGATTCTTTACCACTGAACCACCAGGGAAACCCATATTTTTTTTAAAATTTGAAGTGTACGTGATACACAGTATTCTGTAAGTTATAGGTATGCAATATAGTGATTGCCACTTTTTCAAGGTGCTATTCTGTTTGTAGTTTATAGAGTATTCCTGTGTTGTTTGTAGCTTGTTTTATACTAAATAGTTTGTACCTCTCATTCCTCTACGTTACCCTTCCCTTTCCCTCTCTGCTCCAGTAACCACTAGTTTCTTCTTTATATCTGTGAGTCTGCTTCTTTTTAGTTATATTCACTAGTGTGTGTGTGTTTTTTAAGGTTTCACATATAAGTGACATCATGCAGTGTTCATTCTTTGACAGTTATTTCACTTAGCAATATACCCTCCAAGTCCATCATGTTGTTGCAAACCCCAACATTTCATTCTTTTTCGTGACTGAGTAGTATTCTTCTGTGTGTGTGTGTGTGTGTGTGTGTGTATCACGACTTCTTTATTTGTTCCCTTATTGATGGACACTTAGGTTGCTTCCATATCTTGGCAAGTGTAAAATAATGCTATGGATGTTGGGGTACATGTATCTTTTTGAATTAGTGTTTTTGTTTCTTTTGGATATATACCCAGGAGCAGAAGTGTTGGGTCATATGATAGTGCTGTGTTTAGTTTTTTGGAGAAACACTCATTTCTTCCCTGGATTATTGCAGAAGCTTCTCAGCTGCTGTCACTGCTTCTAACTTTGTTCCCTTTCAGCCTTAACCAGAATAGTGATCCTTTAAATATGTGAGTCAGACAAGATGGAGACCTCTAGGGTGGTATGGCCTGACACTAAAAATGTAAAGCTGATCATTTCACTGCTGTACTCGCCATCTTTCTGTCTCGTGCAGAGACGAGAGCTGATGCTCCTGTGCAGTCTCTCTGCAAACTGATCTCCTTTCTGTTCCTGGGAGGCTTGCCGCTCTCCTGCCTCAGGGCCTTTGCACAGGCTGGTGCCTCAGCGTGGAATGATCTGCCTTCAGGTATCCTCCTGGGCTACACCCCATCTTCCTTCATGTCTCCTCTCAAATACACCTTCTAGAACAGCCTTTCTCGTCCCCCGCCTCTCCACCTCCCTGCAGCTGCAGTCCATGACTCGACTTTATGCTGTCCTTACCCTGGTTGTCTCTCACACACACTAGAATGTATGATCCATGAAACCTGGTGGGTTTTTAAAGTTTAAATAACAGTTTGAGGAATGTCTTTCATGTTTTATCATTTTTTTTTAAACTATTGTCATTGAAGTATACTTGATTTACAATATGGTGTTTAGTTCCAGGCGTACAGTGTAGGGACTTGTTTTGTTTTTGCCAATTACATTCCATTATACGTTAGTACAAGACATTGGGTATAATTACGTGTGCCATACAGGAAATACACAGTAAATACAGTAAACACTCGTTGCTTATCTGTTTTTTGTATAGTGGTTTGTATCTGTTTATCCCTTTCTGCCAGTTTGTTCCTCTGCTCCCCCCCGCATAGGTAACCGTAAGTTTGTTTTCTATGTTTGTGAGTGTTTCTGTTTTATGTAGAGATTCATTTGTATGATGTTTTAGATTGCACATATAAGTGATACCATAGGGTATTTCTTTCTCTGACTTGACTTCACTAAGCCTGATATTCTCTAGGCCTATCCATATTGCTGCAGACGGCATTATTTCATTGTTTCTTTTATGGCTGAGTCCTCCATTGTACGTATCTAGCACATCTTCTTAAGCCAGTCATCTGTTGATCGATGGGCCCTTGGGTTGCTTCTCTGTTCTGGCTGTTGTTGATAGAGAGAGCAGGGGTTTCCGTCGCCCTGGGTTCTGTGTGGAATCTCTAGTGGCCTAGTGCAGTGCCTGGCCCCTGGCAGGCGGTCCGTGACAGCACGTGCTGACTGCGGGAACGCGGTCTCTTCCTCCCTTCAGGCTGGTGCTGGGCTGGGGTGGGGGTGGCCATGGCCAGGTGGCCGCGTGGATGGGTGGGAGCCCCAGGGGCAGGATGTGCAAGGGCGGGAAGGGGCTGCTCTCCCAGGGGCAGTATCCTCAGCTTCTCCCTCCTCCGCAGCTTCCTGACTGCTCAGAAGTTACTCATCCTCCGGGCCTTGGGCCGGCAGCGTGCTGGAAATTGGCTTTGGCAAAACTTGAGAGGGACACGAAGCCATGTTGGGATTTGAATACGGTGGAATTTTAGGGTGAAATGAGCACTCTCAGATCTCCGTCGTTTCGGGAAGCAGTGCCTGGAACTTCATTTCAGAATTGGTCGGCTGTTCTAAAAAAGTAACAGGAGACACTCAAGAAAACCTCCCACAGTCGCTACAAAGGGCCTGCGCCCTGAGAGGGCTGCGGGCACAGGCTGCCGAGCTTTGAGGGTAAACGGAATGGGGACGCACTTTGGCTAATTGAGGCTGTGACTGCCTTGTGGTGTCTGGGTCAGTTTTGTTTTCTGAGCGAGAATTCTGGGCATCGCAGGGATCTGGGGCAGTAGAGACCGAACACAGAAGCACACTTCGGAAAAATCTCAGGGATTAATGTTTGTTCTCTTCTACTTATTTCTGGTAAGAATCGTGTTCTCTTTGACGAAATTGTTTCCTGTAATCACCCTTGACAAGCCTGTCTCTATCTGCTGAGTCTAGACTAGAGTCTCTTTTATGTGGGAAGCCTGGAGGAGGGGATGGCAACCCACTCCATCAAGTACTCTTGCCTGGAGAACCCCCTGCATAGAGCAGCCTGGTGGGCTACAGCCCGTGGGCTTACACAGAGTCAGACGTGACTCATTAGCACGCATGCATGCATCGCCTCTGGGCGTATCAGAAACCCTAGAGGAGTTTTTACAGATGACACTGTGTGTGTGTACGTGAACATATGTGTCTTCAGAGACTGATACAGTACACTTCTGTATCTCCTAGGGCTGAGACAAATGACAGAAAAGGGATTTAAAAATATGATGCAAATTTATTGTCATTTGCCTGTTGCTCATTCATTAGAAATGAGAAGATACATTTAAAAAATCACAAAAACCACCTGAAGTCCTCCCCTCTGCTCACAAGATAACTCACTCTTAGTTTTTGACACGCCAGCTTCAAACATTTTCCCAGACAAGTGTATAATATATCACAAAAATAGAATCCTATGTAATACTATTTATATGTTGTTACCTAGATATACAGTCATATACACTATACATATGAAATACAAATGGAATCACAGATACGTAAACAAAACTGGAGTTACAAGGACTTCCCTTGTGGCTCAGACGGTAAAGCTTCTGCCTACAATGCAGAAGACCCAGGTTCGATCCCTGGGTTGGGAAGGTCCTCTGGAGAAGGAAATGGCAATCCACTCCAGTACTCTTGAATCACAGATACATAAACAAAACTGGAGTTATAAATATTGCCTGATTTTTTTCACTTAGAATTATTGTGAACACTTTTGTCCATGTCACTAAATATAGACCTACATTATTACTTTTTAAATTATTTTTGAAATATGTCCTTATTTTTGGCTGCGCTGGATCTTTGTTGCTGTGCACGGGCTTTCTCTTGTTGCCGAAGTGAAGTCGCTCAGGTGTGTCTGACTCTTTGCGACCCCATGGACTGTAGCCCACAAGGCTCCTCTGTCCATGGGATTTTCCAGGCAAGAGTGCTGGAGTGGGTTGCCATTTCCTTCTCCAGGGGATCTTCTCAGCCCAGGGACTGAACCCAGGTCTTTCGCATTGCGGACAGGCGCTTTACCGTCTGAGCCACGAGGGAAGCATCTCGTTGCCGTGAGCAGGGCTGTTCTCTAGCGGTGGCTCCGGGGCTCTCGAGCACAGGCTCAGTAGCTGTGGCACACGGGTTTAGTTGCTCCGCGGCCTGTGGGATCTTCCCCGGCCAGGGATCGAACTCCCACCTCCTGCATCGGCAGGCGGATGCTTGACCCCTGAGCCCCCAGGGAAGTCCCGGTATGTGTTTTTTACAGCAGCTTGCTAGATACGTGGTAGGTGTAATTGTAACAGAGCACAGTCCAGCGCAGCCCTTAGCAAGGGGCAGATGCTGTGCCCCAGTGCCCCTGCACCCTGTTACCAGGCAGTGGTCACCCCTGGACCACTGGTGTCCATGAGCCACCAGCAGTGGTCCTGCTCAGCCATTGGTCGGTGCTGCAGTGGGCCCCACCCACAAGCTACCAGCTATCAGTGAGCAAGGGTTAGTGAAGCCCTTCCAGCCAGTGGTCGGTGGAGTGGCGGTCCTTAGCTGGAGAGCGAGGTCAGAGGCATCCTGCCTGGCCTTCTCCCTGGGGCCTCCAGCTCAGCGGGCCTTGGGCCAGCGGGCGAGCTGGGGGCCCCAGGGAACAGGCTGGGGGCTGTGTCCTGCAGTGCTCCAGGGCCCTCCAAGGCCGCTGGCCTGGCCCAGGCCTTGAGGCAGCGCGAGCCTCTCCCACCTCCCCGCCTCTGCGACCTGATAGCGTTGGCAGTTGGCCCGGGGCGGGGCGCGGTCTGGTGGCCTGAGGGCCAGTTGGGTTGGGCGCCTGGCCAGCTGGGCAGGGTTGGGGGACCTAGCCCTCAGGTTAGCTGCCAACTCAGCTCTGCCTCTTCAGCCAGGATTTTGGCCTCGGAGGGGGACAATCATGCCTCAGGACAGAGAATTGCGTTTGTTTGATGGAGATTTATAGGAACACTGTTACCTGATCGTGACCTCAGGAACAAAGGCTCTGACACCAAGAAGTCTGCAACAGCTACCCACGCTGCTCAGTCCCCACCCTTCCTAGAAGAGGGCTTGGTGAAAGCTTTTGGGAAGTTTGAGTTTCTTAAGGCAAGACCCACCCATCTCACCGCAGGGCCCTCAATACACCTGTCTCTGTTCCAAACTCAGATAGCAGTTTGGGCATCTGGCACACAAACTTGCTTTTCGGGAACATAATCGTTTTTCTTCAATAAAATTCTGAGACATGTGGTCACATACTTTTTTCTCTGACTTGTGAAGATGTTACCAGAGTATTAAGACTTAGATAGAGAAATCTAGTCCTATTTAGCTATACTTTAAAAGAATTGCAAATATTGGGGAAAAATACCTGAAGTTGGAACTGTCATAGCAAATTGGGAGAGATGGTTACTAGTTATTGGTATATATTGGCTTAAGCCCATTACTTGCTTTATGTACAGCCCTGGGCTAAGGTAATTGATCTTTCCAGAAATGACCTGCTTTAAGCATTCCAGTACATCAAAGGCAGGCGAAGTTATCCGTATAGTTATGGTTCTACTTGTGCTTTGATCTGAGTGTTTATTAAAATATTTGTTCTGTGATTGTCTTCCAAGAAATCAGAGATTATTTATACTTGGTAACTGCCATTTAACCAGAGGACTTACTTAATACTCTTTTTTTTAATCCCAAACTTCAAATAAACAGGAGTTTACTATGATTGCTTCTTATGTTCAAACTACCCAAGATAGTTAAGCCTGTGTATGCCTTTATCATTGAGCTTAGATGTGTAGGTAATGTAAATTGACAAGAAGTTAAACTCTTTATCTAAATGCTGTTATGTTGCTAAGTTGTGCCTGACCCTTTGCGACCCTGTGGACTGTAGCCCACCAGGCGCCTCTGTCCAGGGGATTTCCCAGGCAAGAATACTGCAGTGGGTTGCCATTTCTTCCTCCAGGGGATCTTCCCAACCCAGGGATCGAACCCGTGTCTTCACCTACATTGGCAGGTGAATTCTTTACTGCTCAGCCAACAGGGAAGCCCTTGGCCATCATTACTCTGATACTGTTTTGCTGGAATGGGCTGGTGGGCCTTAGGATTCTTGGTCCAGACTTTCTCAGATTGTGAGTACCAGTCCAAAGCCTTCCCCACCACGGCTACCAAGGGGAGTCAGCCGTCAGAGGGTAGACGATGGCCCAGGGCCTTCTCTGGCCTTTGCTAGCCTCCACATCCTCTCTAGTCTTGGTCACCAGCCAAGTCACAGGAAGTGGGCCCCTGACAGGTTTTTATGTCCCTCAAACAAGGTATTTAAGACACTTCATTATCTTATCAGAAATAGTTAGCTTTAAAATGCCATGAATCTTTTCTTGCTAGGGTTAGATCAGAAAATGTTACACATCTGTGAATTCTCCAAGACTAGGTGATTTAAAAGTCGACTTTAATATAAAAATAAAATATTTAATATTTAAAGTTAAAATTTATTAAGATTTAATTTTTCAGATTCATTTTCTAAACACAAAATGAACCCCAAACTGAACCCTGTATTTAATAAGCAGATTTTTTTTTATTTTCAATAGCTACATGGTTAAGGTAGTAATAGTATTCATTATCTTGATGATCTGATAGTAATTTTTAAGGAATCTATTTCTAAACATGATTCCAACGCAGATTTACTTGGCAGAATCCCACAAGCGAACAGAATTGCAGTTATCAGGTCGTTTACTCTGTGGATTATGATGCATGTGAGCTCTCTGTTCAGACAGGTCCTACCAGTTCTAATTTTTCTGAAATACACTTTGAAACTTACCTAGTAAATAGGATCAGTGCTCTGTGGGTTTTTTGTTTGTTTTATTTCTGTTTATTTCAGTTGTTCCTGCTAGTGAGGAACAAAGGAATCTGCAGCAGAGAATTAAGGGGATGTAATCTTAGAAGGAAGAGGTAAATGACTGAAGAATCACCGGTAAAGAAGTGATTCATGGCATAGGAAGCCTTGTACTGGCCAGGTTTCTCCTGAAATACTGTGCTAAGTTGTTCATTACTTATAAAAGCATGTCCGTAACAATCAAAATTCACATGAAGGAGACTGTGAATGGAAAGATGATGTGGGGGTGGGAGGGTGGTGGTTAAGATTGTGAAATCCTTTTTCCTCGCCAGAGAGTTGAGAGAAGAGTTGGCTGCTGAATGACTGGTCTCCTCATTTTAGGTGAAGGATTAGGCTTATCCGTGTTGCTCCAGGAGACCTCACTAGGATCTGTGGGCGGAAATTGTAGGAGTTGGTTTCAGTTCTCTGAAAATAAGAAATGTCTAACGTGAAGAATGGCCTGGCAATGGGAAAACAAGCTCCCAGGTGAGAGAGTGAGCCCCCAGAACTAGAGCTGAGAGGGACTTGGTCTTCTGGACAGTGAGTTCTTTTTTTTTTTTTTTTAAATGCAAGCAAGCTGATTTTACTAAGACCTGAAAAGTGATAGGACACTAAACGTTACAAGTAGATGGGGAAATTCGCATTCTAAACATTTAAAGAGAAATACGATCTCCCTAGACAAACAAATAAGTAAACCATCCTATTTAAAGTAGAATCCCAGGAGAAAGCTTTGGTGAAGTCAGCCAGTCTCAGTTTTATGATGACAAGGTATCAGATAAGTATAAATCAATAAAATATCCTCACTTCAGTCTGGCTTACCCCTAGGGGCCTCAAGATAGCTTAGCTATAAATCCCCCTCTACTTCTTTCTGTCTCTTTCTATAAGGCAAGATGTAATGGCTAGCCGAGTGTTTTATGTCTATATTTTAATAAAAAATATTTTATTTGAAATCTTAAGAGGAAATATAAAACAAGACAGAATAATGTAAAAAGAACGATGAAGCCCTAATAATTCACATCTGCCTGTTGTCTTGATACAACAATTTCTTGAACTGTGACGAGGAGGTGAGATTTGGAAAGCCCACAGGTCCCTTCCACTTCTGAAACGTTAGAATTTTATAATTGGCTAGTGAAATCCCCAAACCAAATGCTTAGTCAGAAAAGTCTGTTTCCTGTCATTTAGTTAAAAGGAATTTAAAGAATTTTCTAATAAAATTTCTGATGGCTTTTGCAGTTCCTTCCTGCAATGACACAGTAGTTCACTTGAGCCTGGGTTGCACCCCAAGGCCGTAAACATTCTTCTCCCATCCCCCCGCAAAATTTTTACTAAAATTTAATCTTTATTAATGTACCTAAGGATGTAGATTAACAAAAGAGAATATCTCAGTGTGAGAATTCTATCATAACATAGTAACAATGAAAAACTACAATGTCTAAGAAGTTGATGCTGTTAAAGGAAGTGGATTTCTGTGGCTTATCCAAATGGTTTATTCACCTAAAGATATAAAGATGTATTTATTAAGTGATTCATCATAGCAATGTGTGTAGAAACAAAAAAAATATGATAGTGGATAATGTTCTTGAAAATTTATTGTTGGTGTTTTTAAATTTTGGAAAGAGGAATTAACATGAAATCTACCCTCTTAACAGATGCTTCAGTGCCCACTAGAGTATTGTTACTGTAGGGACAATGTTGTACAGCAGACCTCCAGAACTTATTCATCTTGGTAACGCAGCCTCCATGTCAGCACCTACCCATTTGCCTTGTCCCCTCGCAACTGCCATTCTGCTCTTGGTTTCTGTGAACGATGTCTCATCTAAGTCCTGTAACGGGCTTGCTTCACCTAACAGACAGGTTCATCCATATTGTTGTCAATGACAGGGTTTTCTACTTTTGAAAGTCTGAATAATATTCCATGTGTATGTAGGTCCCACATTTTCTTATTGTGTAAAGAAACAGAAGGAAACAAGTGAGGATAAAAACTAGAAACCGTTTATGGATTTGCTGTTGTTCACTTGCCCAGTTCTGTCTGGCTCTGAGACCCCAAGACCCCCAGCATGCCAGGCTTCCCTATCCTTTGCAATCTCCTGGAGCTTGCTCAAACTCATGTCCTTTGAGTCAGTGATGCCATCCAGCCATCTCCTCCTCTGTCGTCCCCTTCTCCTTCTGCCCTCAATCTTTCCTAGCATCAGGGTCTTTTCTAATGAGTTGGCTCTTCACATCAGGTGGCCAAAGTATTGGAGCTTCAGCATCAGTCCTTCGAATGAATATTCAGGGTTGATTTTCTTTAGCGTTGACTGGTTTGAACTCTTCGTAGTCCAAGGGACTCTCAAGAGTCTTCTCCAGCATCACAGTTCAAAAACATCAGTTCTTCAGTGCTTAGTTGGACCTTGTTTATGGTCCAACTCTCACATCTGTACACGACTACTGGAAAAACAATAACTTGGACTAGACGGACCTTTGTTGGCAAATAATGTCTCTGCTTTTTAATATTCTGTCTAGGTTTGTCATAACTTTCCTTCCAAGGAGTAAGCATCTTTTAATTTCATGGCTGCAGTCACCATCTGCAGTGATTTTGGAGCCCCCAAAAATAAAGTCTGACACAGTTCCCACTGTTTCCCCATCTCTTTGCCATGAAGTGTTGGGACTGAATGCCATGACCTTTGTTTTTCGAATGTTGAGTTTTAAGCCAGCTTTTTCGCTCTTCTCTTTCATCTTCATCAAGAGGCTCTCTAGTTTCTTTTCACTTTGTGCCATAAGGGTGGTATCATCTGCCTATCTGAGGTTATTGATATTTCTCCCGGCAATCTTGATTCCAGCTTGTGCCTTATTCAGCCCAGCATTTCGCATGATATACTCTGCATATAAGTTAAATAAGCAGGGTGACAATATACAGCCTTGACGTACTCCTTTCCCAGTTTTGAACCAGTTACTTGTTCCATGTCCAGTTCTAACTGTTGCTTCTTGACCTGTATACAGGTTTCTCAGGAGGCAGGCAAGGTGGTCTGGTATTCGCATCTCTTGAAGAATTTTCCACAATTTGTTGTGGTCAACACAGTCAAAGGCTTTTGCAAAGTCAACAAAGGAGAAGTAGATGTTTTTCTGGAATTCTCTTGCTTTTTCGATGATCCAGTGTATGTTGGCAATTTGATCTCTAGTTTCTCTGCCTTTTCTAAATCCAGCTTGAACATCTGGAAGTTCTTGATTCATGTACTGTTGAAGCCTAGGTTGGAGAATTTTGAGCGTTACTTTGCTAGTGTGTAAAATGAGTGAAATTGTGCAGTAGCTCGAACATTCTTTGGCATTGCATTTCTTTGGAACTGGAATGAAAACTGACCTTTTCCAGTCCTGTGGCTACTGCTGAGTTTTCCAAATTTACTGGCATATTGTGTGCAGCACTTTCACAGTGTCATCTTTAGGAATTGAAATAGCTCAGCTGAAATTCTATCATCGCCCCTAGCTTTGTTTGAAATAATGGTTCCTAAGCCCCACTTGACTTTACACTCCAAGATGTTTGGCTCTAGGTGAGTGATCACACCATCATGGTTATCTGGGTCACTAAGATCTTTTTTGTACAGTTCTTCTGTATATTCTTACCACGTCTTCTTAATATCTTCTGCTTCTGTTAGGTTCATATCATTTCTGTTCTTTAATTGAGCCCATTTTTGCATGAAATGTTCCCTTGCTGTCTCTAATTTTCTTGAAGAGATCTCTAGTCTTGTCCATTCTGTTGTTTTCCTCTATTTCTTTGCAATGATCACTTAGGAAGGCTTTCTTATCTCTCCTTGCTATTCTTTGGAACTCTGCATTCAGATGGGTATATCTTTCCTTTTCTCCTTTGCCTTTCACTTCTCTTCTTTTCTCAGCTATTTGTAAGGCCACCTCAGACAGCCATTTTGCCTTTTTGCATTTCTTTTCCTTGGGGATGGTTTTGATTACCACCTCCTGTACAATGTTACGAACCTCCATCTATAGTTCTTCAGGCACTTTGTCTATCCAGTATGATCCCTTGAATCTATTTATCACTTCCACTGTATAATCATAAGGGATTTGATTTAGGTCATACCTGAATGGCCTAGTGGTTTTCCCTACTTTCTTCAATTTATACGTTAAGATGGTGGTATTCCGGGTGAATTTTTACTCTTGTATATTAAGCTACTACTAATACACTGTTCCAAGAGCCATGTTATTAGATTGGTGCAGACATAATTACCGTTTCGGACTGTGAATTTTAAATCATTATAACTAGGCTCATACACGTCTTTATTAACCAAAATAGGAATCATTACGATCAACAGATTTTTGCCAGTGAGAAATAAGTTTGTTTATTTCTGTAGCATAAACATGCCTGCTTCAGGATTCGACAAAGTCTTTGAAAGCATTTTCTGCCTCCTCCTGGTTGTGGAAGCGTTTTCCCTGCAAAAGGTTGTCAGGATGCTTAAAGCAGTGGTGGTTGGTGAGAGGTCAGGGGAACTTGGGCAGACTTTGGGAGATGATGGGGGACAGGGAAGCCTGGCGTGCTGCAGTTCATGGTCCGCAGAGTCAGACGCGACTGGGTGACTGAGCAACAGCAACAACTGAATATGGCGGATGAGGCGTGTTTGCAGCCGACTTCGTCTGACTTTTGAAGCGTCGGCTGTGCGACACACGGTCAGGCGTTGTCCCGGAGAAGAGCTGGGCCCTGTCTGTTGATCAGTGCCGGCTGTAGGCGTTGCAGTTTTCAGTGCATCTCATCGATTTACCGAGCAAACTTCTCAGAGTAATGATTTTGCCGAGATTCAGAAAGCTGTACTGGATCAGACCAGCCGCAGACCACCAAACAGGGACCATGACCTTTTGCTGGTGCATCGGCTCTGGGAAGTGCTTTGGAGCTGCTTCAGTCACTGAGCTGGTTGTCACCGGTTGTCAGGTAAAACTCACTTGTCTTCCCATGTCACAGTCCAATTTGAGAAATGGTTCGCTGTTGCGTAGAATGAGACTTCAAAACGACAACACTTCAAAGCCGCAGTTTTTGGATTTGTGTTTAGTTCCTGAGACACCCTGTTACTGAGCTTTTTCACCTTTGCAAGTTGCTTCAAGTGCCAAATGACCGTACAATGGTCGACCTTGAGTTCTTCGGCAGCTTCTCGTGTAGCTGTAAGAGAATCTGCGTCTTTGACCCACTCTCGATTGGTCGCCGTTAACTGTCGATGGCCGGCCGCTGTGCTCCTCATCTTCAAGGCTCTCCTCTCCTTGGCAGAACTTCCTGAAACCCCACTCACTGCACGTTGTTAGCAGTTCCCGGGCCCCGTGCGTTGTTAATGATACGGGTTGTCTCCGCTGCTTTATGACCCATTTTAACTGGAATAAGAAAGTTGCTCCAATTTGCTTTTTCTCTGACATCATTTCCCTAGTCTAAATATAAAATAAACTGCAAGTAATAAGTCGTTCAGTTCAGTTACTCAGTCGTGTCCGACTCTTTGCGACCCTATGAATCGCAGCACGCCAGGCCTCCCTGTCCATCACCATCTCCCGGAGTTCACTCAGACTCACGTCCATTGAGTCAGTGATGCCATCCAGCCATCTCATCCTCCATCATCCCCTTCTCCTCCTGCCCCCAATGCCTCCCCGCATCAGAGTCTTTTCCAATGAGTCAGCTCTTCGCATGAGGTGGCCAAAGTACTGGAGCTTCAGCTTTAGCATCAGTCCTTCCAAAGAACACCCAGGGCTGATCTCCTTCAGAATGGACTGGTTGGATCTCCTTGCAGTCCAAGGGGCTCTCAAGAGTCTTCTCTAACACCACAGTTCAAAAGCATCGATTCTTTGGCGCTCAGCCTTCTTCACAGTCCAACTCTCACATCCATACATGACCACTGGAAAAATCATAGCCTTGACTGGATGGACCTTAGTCGGCAAAGTAATGTCTCTGCTTTTGAATATACTGTCTAGGTTGGTTATAACTTTTCTTCCAAGGAGTAGGCGTCTTTTAATTTCATGGCTGCAATCACCATCTGCAGTGATTTTGGAGCCCCAAAAAAATAAAGTCTGACACTGTTTCCACTGTTTCCCCATCTATTTCCCATGAAGTGATGGGACCAGATGCCATGATCTTCATTTAAAAAAAAATTAAAGCAAGTAAGGTGCATTAAAATTATGTATAAAATAACCACATTTATTTAAGAATGTCTTTCAATATAAAATGGCAAATTCAGTAATGCAAAACTGCAGTGAATTTTGCACCAACCTGAATATGCATATATATATATACATAAAATTTATTTTATAGTTATTCTTGCTATTAAGAATTCCCTTGTTCAAAGTAAATATGAAGTTGGGTAGTACAAGTTCCTTAAGTGCAGGACTGGTAAACTTTTCAGGAAGTTGTAAGCAGTGTGATCAGATTGCTGTGTGCTCAGGTGTCATGGATAGCCTGTTACCATACAGTCTCAGTCACTCAGTGCCGGGCCCCCTGCTCTGGTTCCAGATTCTCTTAGCTGCCATTGCTGCCAGCCCCAAGGTGAAACTGGATGCAGAGTTTCAGACTTGAAAAGGACACTTTGGGTCCAACTCCTTGATTTAGTAGGTGAGAGTGCTGAGCTGCAGAGAGAGGAGGTGACTGCCCAGGACCCCAGACTTGAGACTAGGAGCCAGACCAAGTGTGCAGGACCTTATCACGTGGACTTTATTATTTCACTGTGCAGAAGGGGCGAGTCGGACCCTGGCTGCCTCCCTTTGAGGGAATGGTCTGCGTCCAGCTACTGTTCTTTGGAACTGTTTGGATGGAATTTATACCTAAAATGCAATGGAAAAAGAAATAGCAGATTTATTCTCTTACATTATGGTTCAGCATTGAAAAATTAAATCTGTCATTTTGCTGGTCTCAGAAATAATATGTAAAGAAATAATGTGTAATAATAGAGCTGTCCAGATATATATATATTTTTAATCATGTGCTTCAAGTTCTAATTTAATTTTGAAACCTGAGAATTGAGTTGGATGAATTAGTTGTGATTTTCACTTTTTCTTTTGCTTTTTTCTCTCCAAACTTATGTGATATCCTGGACTGACCTTCAAACATTGTTTTTGTTGTATTTTTCCCTCCCTTTCAGTAAAAGGAACTTATGGGACTCTGCATTACTGCAGAATCAAGCTTGCTGCTGCTGCTAAGTCGCTTCAGTCATGTCCGACTCTGTGCGACCCCATAGACGGCAGCCCACCAGGCTCTTCTGTCCCTGGGATTCTCCAGGCAAGAATGCTGGAGTGGGTTGCCATTTCCTTCTCCGCAGAATCAAGCTTAATTTCCGTCTAATTTATTCCTGGTCCTCAACCTCTGGCTGAGTTTATGTTTTTAGTTAAATTTTCTGTTACTTTCATCTCCCTGGAACCCTTTGCTTCAGTAAAGTCATAGCTGATGTCATTTTGATTGCCTGAACACCTTTTCCTCTGCCTTTTTGCTTACCCAACCTTTACTGGTCCCCTCTTTAAAACCTCCTAAATACTTTCAGTGGCCCCAAATAACCTTTCCTTCTGTATTAAAAAACAAACAAACAAAAAACGTAATTTTATTTACCAGCTTTTGTTATACAATATGTTTAAAAAAAACATTCTGAAGTAAATCCCTCCCATCTCAAGTCCGTAGTTTTTCTGAGGTAACCACTGGTAAGTTTCTTTTGGGGCCGTCTCATGAACACATGAACACAAAATGGCTGCTTTATCTTCCGGCATCACATTTGTATTTAAGACACTAAGTCCGGGAAGGGAGAAACAAATGACGTCCTGCGCCATATCTGACTTTATTTGTTTAATAAAGCAAAAGCTTTCCCAGATTCTGTTTCTCTCATTGGCCAGGTCTGTCTGTGTACGTGACTACCCGTGGCTACAAGAACCTCTGTTATGCGCAGTACATATTTAGTAGGCTCAGTGCTTCCAGTGGAGGTCATAAGGAAGAAGGGATTTGGGAGTATATTTTGAATTAGCCACCAGATTGTGTCTGCCACGCACAAAATGGTAATTATATGTTGGATTTTTGAGACGTTGACTTTATGACAAGGCATTTTGCTGTATTCTTCTATTGTTTTGAATAATTTTTCAACTGTTTCTCTTTTGTTTATGTGGCATGTTACTTTAAAATTATGAAGACTACTTTTTCTATTTTAGTAGTTAAAAAAAAACCTCTTCTATAAAGGTGCTTTCAATGTAGATAATGGAAAGCTCAATTAAAATGAGTTTAAAGACAAAAGGAATTGATTAAGTCACACAGGGGGACAGCGGGAAGGTAGGGCGGAGTTCGGGTGCAGCTTGAAGGATCCTGGTGTTGCCGGGTTCTGGGTTCATTTCTCTGAGAGCCTCCTTGTATGTGGCTTTGTCCTTGGCTGGCCTCCTTCCTAGTAGCAGGATGGCTGCACCGTGTGCACCAGAGAAGACTGTGCCTTCATGATAGCTCCCCTCGGCTTCTTTGCAGAAAGTCCACAGAAAACACGGGCTAGGTAACTGCTCATCCTGGAACCAGCCCCCATGGTTTCTGAAGCCTGTCCTTCAAAGACCAAATTGAGTTTTCATCCACATCTCTGTTTCTTTTATTGTCTTTTAGTACGGTGCGTGCATGCTAAGTCGCTACCGTCGTGTCCGACTCTTCGCGACCCTGTGGGCTGTAGCCCGCCAGGCTCTCTGTCCGTGGGATTCTGCAGGCAAGAGTACTGGAGTGGGTTGCCGTGCCCTCCTCCAGGGGATCTTCCCAACCCAGGAGTCAAACCCACATCTATTATGCCTGCTGCATTGGCAGGTGGATTCTTCACCACCAGTGCCACCTGGGAAGCCCCTTTAGTGTGGGATCCCTTTCTTGACCTAATTCCTCTTCTCTGTTTCTTCCGTGAACTTTGTCCAGCTTTATTACCTCCCCTTGTTGTCTCACCGTGTCCTCTTATTTCACAGAGGTTCAGTTCAGTCGTGTCTGACTCTGAGACCCCATGGACTGCAGCACGCCAGGCTTCCCTGTCCATCACCAACTCCTGGAGTTCACTCAAGCTCATGTCCACTGAGTCGCTGATGCCATCCAACCATCTCATCCTCTGTCGTCCCCTTCTCCTCCTGCCTTCAGTCTTTTCCAGCATCGGGGTGTTTTCCAATGAGTCCGCTCTTCACATCATGGGCCAAAATATTGGAGCTTCAGCATCAGTCCTTCCAATGAATATTCAGGACTGATTGCCTCTAGGATTGTCTGGTTTGATCTTCTTGCAGTCCAAGGGATTCTCAAGAGTCTCCTCCAACACCACAGTTCAAAAGCATCAATTCTTCAGTGCTCAGCTTTCATTATAGTCCAACTCTCAAATCCATACATGGCTACTGGAAAAACCATAGCTTTGACTAGACGGACCTTTGTTGGTCAAAGAGGTTATACCTTTAAAAAAAAAAAAAAGGTCTCATAGAGAAACGTTGGTTCATAAATTTCAAATTCTTTGTAGTGTGATTTCTCTGGTGTGTTTTCTTTTGTTGTTGTTCAGTCGAGAGTCATGTCCAACTCTTTGTGACCCCACGGGCTGCAGCATGCCGGGTTTCCCTGTTCTTCACTCTCTCTGGGAGTTTGCTCGAACTCACGTCCACTGAACTGATGACTGTATCGAACCATCTCATCCTCTGTCGTCCTCTTCTCCTCCTGCCCTAAGTCTTTCCCAGCATCAGGGTCCCAGCATCAGCTCTCACATCTGTACATGACTGCTAGAAAAACCATAGCCTTGACTGTAAAAGTGAAAAAAGCGAAGGTGTCCGCCACTCAGTTGTGTCCCACTCTTTTGTCTTCCAAGGTCCGTGTAGTCTGTAACTTTGGCTGTGTTGACCTTTGTTGTATAGTCAAAGCCACACTGCAAGATCAAACCAGTCAATCCTAAAGGAAATCGGTCCTGAACGTTCGTTGGAAGGACTGATGCTGAAACTCCAATACTTTGGCCACCTGATGCGAAGAACTGACTCATTGGAAAAGACCCTGATGCCGAGAAAGATTGAAGGCAGCTGCTTTAGAACACTTTGTTACCAGCCTCCATCCGGAGGGTCCTTCTCTTCCAGTCTGGGAGGAATTGATGCTGTGAAATCAGTGTGCTCAGGACCTTCTCACTTAGTGTGTGCTCAGTTGTGTCCAACTTTTTGTGACCCCCTGGACTGTAGCCCGCTAGGCTCCTCTGTCCATGGGACCTCCCAGGCAAGAATACCGGAGTGGGTAGCATTTCCTCCTCCAGGGGATCTTCCGAACCCAGGGATGGGACCCACGCCTCCTGCGTTGGCAGGCGGATGCTTTACCACTGAGCCAACAGGGAAGCCCTTCCCGCTTGGTTTCTGAACAGACGTGACTGTGCGACTGAAACACCACATGAATATTTTAAACCTGTAACGTTAGTCAAACAAGAAGCCCTAACGGGATGGAGACATGCTCACCTGAGCCGAGTAACACTCACGTTTTGAAAGTGCTGTCCATCACAATTTGAAGCACAAAGGAATGTACTTTCATAGTAAATAGAAATTCAGTAGAGGGAGGAGAATATGGCAGTTATGGGGTGTCTGCTAGTACGAGCAGTGTGGCAAGTGTTCGGGACCAAGCAGGGGACCCCAGGAAGCTCTCGGTCTGCAGGGGAGGTAGAACCATGCGTGACCAGAGCAGGCTGTGTTTAGGGCCCTGCTAAGAGTGCTGGCATCTGTGGGAGGAGCCACCTTTTGAGGGTACTGTCATCGTCCCCCTTTTCCAGAGACGCAGAACTAGACCTGAGGGGTTAAGTTATATGCCTCAGTTCACAGAGGTACTTCCTGGCAGAACCAAGATTGGAACCTGCTTCTGACGAAGTCCTGGCTGCCAGGATTGCGCATGTGAAATATTTATCACTGCAGTCCCCTTCTCCACAGTAATCAAAGTTAACTTCATATGCCTCTGGAATAATCGATGAGTTATATCAAGTATTTTGTGTGTCTCTAGTGAAGTACTGTGTTTGGAAGGCCTTGTCCCTCAACCCTGCTTTGGGATTTTGTTCTTTTAAGGGTCCAGACAAAGGTCACTTTCTTTATGAAGCTTACACCTGAGTCTCTTCAGAACATAGGTTTTTTCCCGTCCTCTGCCTCCTACTTTTGTCTGTAGTTCTCGTGGTCTGTCCCTAGTAATGAGCTCTTCAAGGACAGGGACTGTATGGGCTGCATCTCTGGACCCGTCCTCTGTGAGGCCAGTGATGCGGGTTAACGTGAAGTCCTGTCCATACTGTTTCTTGGGTGTCTTGCTTCCTCTCTATCTAGGGTTCTGAAGACAGGCACGCAGTGTGTGCAGCCATGAAAACTGTATCTGGCTTGGGTTTCGCTTGTAGGTTTTTACCTCTTTTCATGACCCTGGGCAGGGTGAATTTCTGTCTAAGGCTTGGTGGTGGGAGTCAGGTGTGTACGGAGAGCGCTGGTAGACAGCTCTGCCTCCGGGGCTCAGCAACCCTCTTTTCATCTTCCTTTTACTAGTAGTAATGATAGTAATAATAATCATAGAATTATGGGTGGTACATTTTGTGTAGTGTCTTCTATCAACAGCCAGATAGCACTTTTTGGGTCTTTGAAATATTCTCACATTCATGTTCTCAGTGTACACTGTAGGCACTTAAAACTTTTATAAGTGCCCATTGGGCAGCGTGTTCAGACGCGCTGTTCTTTGCGTTCAGTGCATTTACGAGTGAGAATTGACGGTGTGATTTCTCTCTTTTGTGAAGAAGAGTGGGCCACGTGCCAGATGAACAAGAGGAAAGGTCCAGAAAGAGTTTATGTGTTCTTTTCCTCTGTGGCCTCCTCAGTCTGTTAAAGCTGGCAGCTGATTCTTTCATTAATCATGACATTAAAACAGCAAACACATTGCGGTGCTCTGGCAGAGGGTGACTGGAAGGTTCTCTTCCATAAGCGGAAGGCTTCTGCTGGGTGTGTCATCCCTCCGGAGGAGGATGTGTGGGTTACCTTTCGCGGTGGTTGCAGGTCACATGAGAAGTGGTTTAGCCTGTGCCCTGAGGCCTTGTACCTTCAGCGGGTCTGCAAAGAAAGTAAGGCGTTCGGGTGTTGTTTGGGGTTGCTGTTCCGTGTCCGACTTTTGTGACCCCATGAGCTGCAGCACGCCAGGCCTCCCTGTCCTTCACCATCTCCCGGAGTTTGCTCAAACTCGTGTCCATCGAGTCGGTGATGCCATCCAGTCGTCGCACCTTCTGTTGCCCCCTTCTCCTCCTGCCCCCAGTCCCTCCCAGCGTCAGGGTCTCTCCCAGCGCTGTGGCATGGACAGTACTACGTCTGCAGGTGCAGCGGTGTGCTTTCTCATGTTTCCCTTTATCTCTTTAAAACTTGTTCTGCTGGGGAGGTGGGGAGGAGAGAGCAGGGGCAGGTCTGCATCGAGGCAGTGAAAATCGGCATTGCTGCCACGAGCGTTGCGGTATTTCTCTTCTTGGCAGCCCAGGGCGCAGGACTGTGCCTGCCCCTTCCATCGCTGAGTAACCAGGGTGTCACAGAACGCTGAGAGGCTTTCAGAAGTAATAGGATTATACCTGAAACTCTCAGGGGTAAAATGGTTATGCAGCTTAACCCTCTGGTAACTAGCCTCCCCTGGAACTAGACACAACTGGGAATTTTAGTTTTTTTCATTCTTTTTGGAGGGAAGAGCCAGGTTTTTCTAGGTAGACCCAGTGTTCTCCCCAAGGAAATGTGGAACGGGCACTTGAGGCCTCTCACTGTTGCTGTTGCTGTTGTTCATTCACATGTCAGGAAAATGAGCTAAGCGAGATAGCCTTCATACCTATCGTTGTAATGAAAAATGCCTCCAGCATGCTCTCCTCCCATCTCTCTCTCTCTTTTTTTTTTTTTTTTTTTGCCTGGGGGTGCAGCTCTCATTCCTCTCCACACCCCTTCAGAAAGAAAAACCAAAGGAAACTTAGGAGCTCGGCAGAAACAACCGTAACTCATCATCACCATCATTTAGTATATAAAATATGCAACTCTTCTTGAGATTGCAAATGAAAGTGGCTGGGTAGGGGCGAGGGGAGAAGGGGGAGAGAGGAACTGTCCAGAACCTGAGAACTTCAGGGCTGACTCAGATACTGTTAGAGGTGGAAGAGAGAAGAGTGTGTTTATGAAGTGGGGTGCAGATGGCGAGGGGAGGGGAGTCCTGGGGTTGGGGGTGTGGGCAGACGTGGCACTTCTTGCTCCTGGCTGCAAAGTCCTGGACCCTGTTTGTCATGCCAGGGGCAGGACCTGCTTTTGTTTCATTTCAGTAATGCATGGGCGCGTGAGTAGTCTGTGTGATTTTCGCGTATTTGACAGCTGGTAGGGTGAGAATGCTAAATTTTTAACTGAGTGTGTGTTATGATCGTCTTTGAAAAGTTAAAGAAAAGGTGCGTGCCCATGTCCCCGTCCGGCTTGAATTACTGAACTGCCGGGGGAACCACCAGCCTTTCCTTTCAGAAAGGCCAGTGGGACGGCCTCCTCCAGCTGCAGGAACGGGAGAACCAGCAATAAAGCAACCTTTGCTCCCCCTTCTTTTTTATGGATGTTTTTTCTGTTTGAGGTTCTTTGGGGCTGGGCGGGGTATTGTCTAGCCTGAACAGGCCCACTTCTCCTTGTGGGAACAGAGGAAGCTCCATCCTTAGGAAGCGTGGTGGCCATCACCCCCGCTCCATGGGCACCTTGTAGTGGGTCGCGGTGACCGCCAGGCCCGTGCCGGGCAGGGGAGCTTCCGTCTACCCCTTTTGCAGACGAAGAGACCGAGGCCGGGAGATGACTTCCTTGACCACCACCCCGTGAAGGTGGGTCTGAACAGAATAAGACCCTGGCGGTTCTGACTCGGGGTTTGGTGCTCTCTTGTGCTGGGAGACCAGCGTGAGGTTCTGAGAGCTCGGGAAATTGGGGCTCCCCATCCCCTCCGCTTCCACCTTCCGTCTCCTCCTTTAGGGGAGGGGAACCACTGCTGGCTGCACCTGGAGATGGCCGGGGTCGACCGCCCACAGCCCTGTCCTGACCGCCCACAGCCCTGTCCTGCTTTGCTTAGTCCTAGCACCCCACCTTCCTCAGGGTCCAGTTCCCTCCCCAGGCCTGGGGTTCCTGTCCCCAGGGTAGTTGGCAGTGAGTGCTTCCCTAGGAGGCCGGGATGTCACCTGTCCCACTAGCCCTGCTTAGAAGCCTGGTTCTGCAGAGCTGCCCAGCTGTCCATGCTCTCTGCCCCGGATGCCCCTAGACTGCACACAGAATTTGGGGTGTCCCACTCCTCCTGGCTTTCCTGTGCCCAGCTTAGGTTCTAGAGCCCTTCCTTCTGGTTGGTTCTTTTTGACAAATCATTCACCTACTGGGTGCCGGGCACGGCGTCAGGTGTTGGGGAAGCAGAGGTTCAGAAACCCGGGGGCGGGGGCCTCAGTCACAGGAGCCCACGCGCTCTGCGTCCTCCAGCGGGAGGGGTCCCGTGCCCCTGAAGACCCACCATCACCAGCCGGAACCGGACGCAGGGACCGGCGACCCTGCCCTGCTTCTCCACGGGGTGCTCTGTCCTGTTCCCAGGGACACTGCACGTCCCTGCCCACGTGGGGGTAAAGAGGAGTCCTGGTGTGCACGTGTCTGGTGTCTGTATAGCTGAGTATTGCTAGTGGACAGAATCTTAGTCCCATTCTGACCACAGAGCACCCGTAGTTTAAGGAGAGAGGCTGAGAGCGAGGGTCCATTCGCGCCTTGGAGGACTGGAGCTGTGTGAATCTGAATGAGGGAATCACTTCTCCGAGGAGAGGGAGTTAAGCTGCTTCTTGGGTTGATTGACTCATGTCACCCACAGGTAGCTCACTGGGGTGCCCGTGAGCTCTGGGCGGTATGGAAGGCAGGGGATGTGAAGCTCCGTTCAGAACCCCTAGGGCATTGCTCCAGGACCTCAGGGGCTGGAAGTGTGTCGGGATGACGTGTGGACCTATTTTCAGACTGTACTGAGTGTCGTTCTTTTCCGGGTATGAATTTAAAATATGTCTATCCGGGCCCCACCCCAGATCTCCTCTGCCAGATTCGGGGCCCGGCATCCATAGCTTCCAGGGCTTCCTGGTGGCGCTAATGCTTGGCCAGGGCTGAGACTCTGTCTTCCTTCCAGTGGCGGGATTTCTGGTGAGTCTGTGACTGAGATGTCCTCACAGACAGAGCATCAGTAAGGAACACCCACAGGATGATGGCAGGGTCATGCTGGCAGGGCCATCCTTGGAGAAACTGGATTGCTTGTGTTGTGAAGAGAATTTGATGGTATTGACCTTTACCTGATTTAATAGAATGTCTTCAACCAAAACATTGCGTTTTATTTCATATCTCCAAAATAGAGTTGACTTTGTGGGGAAAAAAAACAATCTGAACCATCTGCTTGCTTTTTGAAGACCTTTTCATCCGTCTTTGGTGTTTTTTAGGTCAGTAATTCATCCAGGAAAATTTAAATACGTACTCTTGTAGACTAATACATGCTTAGTCGTGCAGTCGTGTCTGACTCTTTGGGACCCCATGGACTGTAGCCCACCAGGCTCCTCTGTCCATGGGATTTTCCAGGCAAGAATACTGGAGCAGGTTGCCATTTCCTGCTCCAGGGATCTTCCCAACGCAGGGATTGAACCCCTGTCTCCTGTGTGTCTTGTATTGCAGGCAGATTGTTTACCCGCTGAGCCATTGGGGACGTCCCATAGGCACTGAGGCATATCCAGAGAACAATAAGACGTGGGTCTAACTTTAAAGAGATGACAGTGTGGTGAAGAAGATGAATTTGTTTACAGCTGTTAAGGTACAGTTTTCTTACAGATACATGTTAACTCCCCATTGCAAAGGATCTCGTTTCCTACCTTTTATTCAGCTGCTTTTTGCAAATCTACCATGAAACTCATCCCTTGCAAGTTAACAGTTATTGTGGACTTCAAAAACTCTTCTTACTTTTGGTTAAAAGAAAGACCCTGGGTAGAGTGGAAAACCAATGCTTCCGATCCCAGATCTACACTCTCTGTGTGAGTTTGGACAAACTTCTCAGCCTGATATCTGTTTCCTCATTTATAAAACGGTGATAGTTATTGTTGTCAGTCGCTCAGTCGTGGCTGACTCTTTGCGACCCCATGGACTGCAGCACGCCAGGCTTCCCTGTCCTTCACCATTTCCCAGAGTTTGCTCAAACTCCTGTCCATTGAGTCGGTGATGCCATCCAACCATCTCATCCTCTGTCGTCCCCTTCTTCTCCTGCCCCCAACCTTTCCCAGCATTAGGATCTTTTCCAATGAGTCGGCTGTTTGCATCAGGCGGCCAGAGTATTGGAACTTCAGCTTCAGCATCAGTCCTTCTAATGAATATTCAGGACTGATTTCCTTTAGGATTTGACTCGTTTGATCTCCTTGGAGTCCAAGGGACTCTCAAGAGTCTTCTCCAACACCACAGTTCAAAGGCATCAATTCTTTGGTGCTCAGCTTTCTTTATAGTCCAACTCTCACATCCGTACATGACCACTGGAAAACCCTTAGCTTTTGACTATACAGACCTGTGTAGGCAAAGTAATGGCTCTGAGTTTTGTGCTGTCTAGGCTTGCATAACTTTTCTTCCCAAGAGCAAGCGTCTTTTAATTTCATGGCTGCAGTCACTGTCCACAGTGATTTTTAGCCCAAGAAAATAAACTTTGTCAGTTTCCCCATCTCTTTGCCATGAAGTGATAGGACCAGACACCATGATCTTCGTTTTTTGAATGTTGAGTTTTAAGCCAGCTTTTTCACTCTCCTCTCTCACCTTCGTCAAGAGGCTCTTTAATTCCTTTAAATAGTTGAGAGGTTTTAATGAGAAACAAGCTACTTGAGAACCTGGGGCTCCACCATGTGCCACGCCCAGCACGTAGTAAGAGCCCTGTGTCTTTCTGTCCCTTCGGCTTGGGGAACCTCAAGACAGTAGGCAGTGGTTCTCTTGAGCTGCACCAGCCATCGATTACATTGATTACCTGACTACGGAGAAGGAGTCCAGGAAGGGTTTGCTGAGCTAGACCATGGTTTTCCGGCAGCGACATAACTGCTGTTTCGGTCAGATGATTCTTAGCTCTGGGAAGCTGTCCTGTGCGTTGTCGCGTGCTTGGCAGCATCCCTGGCCTCTGTCCACTAGATGCCAGGAGTCCAACCAGGCATCGCCAGAGTTCCCCTGGGCTGGAGGATGCAACATGGCTCTGTTTGAGAGCCACTGGGTTAGACCCTCTGCCTCTGTTCTGTGTGACGGATCCTATCGCTCTGTCCCTTACAAGCATTTAAGAGTTTTTGCTCTTGGTTAGAGAAGGGCGAAGTAGAACTGCAGTGAGGCTGCTCCGTACCTACCCAGGTAGTGGGAATGAAGAGATGGAAAGTGCTGGCAAGGGTGTGGAGTGTCCTGAGACCCCGTGCACTGCTGGCAGCAGAATGCACCTGCTTGGTCACCCAGCTGTGTCTGACTCTTTGCAACCCCTTAACCATAGCCCACCAGGCTCCTCTGTCCGTGGGATTTCCCAGGCCAGAATACCAGAGTGGTTGCCCTTTCCTACTCCAGGGGAATCTTCCTGATGTCGGGATCGAATCAGTGTCTCCTGCGATTTCTGCCTTGACAGGTGGATTCTTTACCACTGAGCCACCAGGGAAGCAGGCGTCTAAATTGGTACAAATGCTTTGGAAAGCTGTTTGACAGTATCTTCTTAAACTGAACGTATGCTTGCTGTAAGACCTAATGTATCTGCTCCCAGATGTGTGTGCTACAGAAATGCAGTCAATGCTCACCAAAGATGGGAACTAGAATATTTGTAGGGGCACAGTTTATAACATCCTCCACAGAGAAACTACCTCAGTGTTCCTCAAATGTAGAATGAAGTGTCTGTTAGAACACTGGAATACTACACAGCCGTGAAAAGGGTGGCTGTTCACCTTCATGTAAAAATAAGGATTTAAAAAAAAAATCATAAATATGAGTGCAAGAATTTAATCACACTGAAGTACATACCACATGATTCTGTTTGTATCAAGTGGTCAAACTGATCAAATGCCCTTAAATATTAGGATAGAAGTTACCTCATGGGATAGTTGCTGGCAGGGGCACTAAAATTCTCTGTTGAAAAACAGGTATAGTGTCTCTTCTGGACTGGATCCTAATTGGTTAAAAGGGTAATTCTGGAGGTAGAAAAAGGTGCTCGGTGAATGAAATACTGTGAAGGCAAATTGAACTGCTGGGTGAAGACTGAATCAGAAATTGGAACTATCACGAACATTGACCTTCAGATATTAGATGTTTAGGACTTTTCTTCCATTGGACTTCTCCTGTTTTTACCAGTTAGTTCTACCCAACCTGGCAAGAATATGTCTGTGGATAATTATAATTTGTGAGAATGTTAATATCAGAATAATATTTTATTTATGATAGTTCTTTGGGATTTACTGAACTAAATTCTAATAATGAAAAACCACTAAAATAATCATTTTTGTTCATAAGGAAACATTTGTTTCAAGCATATAAAGCACTAGTTTAAAACTAGCAAGTTATAATGTTTCCCAAACGATTTCTCCTTTCTTGAGAATGCTAATTAATTTTTCTAGAATTTTTAACGTATTTTCTTTGTGCCACATGGCCTGTGGAATCTTAGTTCTCTGACCAGGAATGAATCAAAACTGGGCCCCTTGGCAGTTGAGAGCACAGAGACCTAACCGCTGGGCCAACACAAATTCTAACTCATTATATTCTCTTCCTCAGTGCTGGTTTAGTCTGATTTATTTAAAACGGCAGTCCCAGTCTGCGCTTTCAAACGCTGTTTGTATCTTGTACACTACGTTACTTCAGCTGTGTCCGACTCTCTGTGACCCTGTGGACTGTAGCCTGCCAGGCTTCTTTCTCCATGGCATTCTCCACGCAAGGATCCTGGAGTGGGTTGGCGTGCCCTCATGCAGGGAGGTGAGCCCACGTCTCATGTCTCCTGTGTTGGCAGGCGGGTTCTTTTATCACTAGTGCTGCCTGGGAAAATGGTCATCAAGCAGATTTCCAATTCACTCATTCGATCTCAAGTGAATTGATTTTCGTTCGGATGTTATTTTAATTTTTGCAAAGTTTAGTGAGAGTGGAACTGTTTGTTAAAAGATATGTACTGTGACTTTTTAGATTAAGACGCTGATTGTGTTTAAACTCAGAAATCAGGCGATTTGCTTTCCCAAAATTGTCTTTGCAACTTAATACTCACCCCTAGAGGGTGCTGTTGTATTGAAAGTTTAAATCCTGGTTTCGAAGAGCCATTTTAAGTTTTTTAAAAAAATATATGTATTTGTGTTTAAATCCCATTATATTACCGTAATTACCTAGTTATACTTAACAGAAGTTGAGAGTGCGTGGCTTAGAAATAGAACTATTTTATACACAGTAAAGGTCGAGACATACAGCTTAATGGCATATGCTATTGTGAACAATTTTGACAAAACATTGCCAACATTTCCTCATCATTTCAGTGTGAGCAACTCCACGTTAGAGAAATAAGCAATGTTTTGTGATGCATTTAGGAGTTCTTTCTTTGAGAGAAAATCTAACAGAAAATAATTCGGTTCAGTTCAGTTCAGTCGCTCAGTCATCTCCGACTCTTTGCGACCCCATGAATCGCAGCACGCCAGGCCTCCCTGTCCATCACCAACTCCCAGAGTTCACTCAGACTCACGTCCATCGAGTCGGTGATGCCATCTAGCCATCTCATCCTCTGTCATCCCCTTCTCCCCCTGCCCCCAATCCCTCCCAGCATCAGAGTCTTTTCCAATGAGTCAACTCTTTGCATGAGGTGGCCAAAGTACTGGAGTTTCAGCTTCAGCATCATTCCCTCCAAAGAATACCCAGGACTGATCTCCTTTAGGATGGACTGGTTGGATCTCCTTGCAGTCCAAGGGACTCTCAAGAGTCTTCTCCAACACCACAATTCAAAAGCATCAATTCTCCAGTGCTCAGCTTTCTTCACAGTACAACTCTCACATCCATACATGACCCCTGGAAAAACCATAGCCTTGAGTAGACGGACCTTTGTTGACAAAGTAATGTCTCTGCTTTTCAGTATGCTATCTAGGTTGGTCATAACTTTCCTTCCAAGCAGTAAGCGTCTTTTAATTTCATGGCTGCAGTCACCATCTGCAGTGATTTTGGAGCCCCCCAAAATAAAGTCTGACACTGTTTCCACTGTTTGCCCATCTATTTCCCATGAAGTGATGGGACCAGATGCCATGATCTTCGTTTTCTGAATGTTGAGCTTTAGGCCAACTTTTTCACTCTCCTCTAAATTATTCAGGTCCAAATCCTTGATGTGTGAGATGTTTGAAAATAACATATATTCGTATTGGTGTATGTGTTTTGTTTTGTTTTAATTCAACACTATACTGTTGAAGAGCCAGTCTTTATGATCTGGTAGAGGAGAGATGCAAACATTATCTCCTCATCTGCTTTATTTTAGAATTAAGTACAAGTATAAACCTGAGAAACAGTGGGATAAAGAGATGAAGCCTAGCTAACCAGGGTTCTTGTGGGAGGTGGGATTTTTTAACTGAGCCTTTGAGGGACCACAAAACTTTGTATTCTAAACGGTTTTTTAAAAGAAAAGAAAGTCTGGTTCCTTAACTCTCCTTTCTTACCACTCAGTGCTGTTTGTTTTTACTTAAACCCTCTTCTGTGCTTTCCCTTCTCACCACCTTGTCGTATGAATTGATAATAACCTAAAAAATGTCGGTACTTTGACCAGTGAAGCCTTTCACAAACATTATCATCACCATCATGTTGTTACTGTTCTTATTACACCGAAGAATGTATCCACAGATACAGACATGCTGTTAACATGGTGTTTTTGCACATCCAGCTTTTTGGTTAACTGATACTGTAGACCAAGTTATTGCGATCAGCTTGCTTTGTTCATTTGGTAGAGTCTTTTTGATTATTATCCACCTATTGGGTTGAAGTGATTAAAAAAAATAAATGTGTGGGAAGGAGAAAAAGAAACTTTAAACTGAAAGCATTAGTGAAATATGTTGCTCAGAATTCTGGAAAGAGGGGAGCTGTGGAATCCACTGAGGTGGGGGCCGGAACCAAGGAGTCCTGTCGGGTTATTTACACTTCCTGGGGTGTCTTTGAAGAAATTATTGTCAGACTTGACATTGAAATCTTCCCTGCTCAGCAAGTGTGCTAATGAAAGCATTTTATTTTTTAATAAGTGTGTGGAGAGTGGTTTTGCTCATTTGGCTTTTATGCGGCAGCTCAGTTTTGCTGTGCCATTCTACACTGGTAGTCAAGTTTCTAGCAAATAGAACCACTTAACCTAGTAATTAGCCTGGGCTTCCTTCTGTCATCATGTTTCCCATCGTTATTCCACAAAGAGGCTGAGACGCTGCCGTAATGAACATTTATGGAGCCCTTATTTTATGCTGTGGGGAGGTTGGTTTTCCTTTTCTCCCAATACTAATACATGAAATAATTAGTGAATAATAGAAGACAAAAAAGTATATGCATACAGGTCCATGTTCTCTGAAAGTTTAAAGTATAGGGAGTTTCTCCTTGTAGGCTGCTTTCCTCAGCCCCCCAGATTTACTGAGATATAATTGACATATACCACTGTATTGTGAAGTGAAGAACTAAAGAGCCTCCTGATGAAAGTGAAAGAGGAGAGTGAAACAGTTGGCTTAAAGTTCAACATTCAGAAAACTAAGATCATGGCATCCAGTCCCATCCCTTCATGGCAAATAGATGGGGAAACAATGTCAGACTTTATTTTTTTGGGCTCCAAAATCACTGCAGATGGTGACTGCAGCCATAAAATTAATTAAAAGATGCTTACTCCTTGGAAGGAAAGTTATGACTAACCTAGGCGGACACAGCTGAGCGACTTCTCTTTCACTTTTCACTTTCACGCATTGGAGAAGGAAATGGCAACCCACTCCAGTGTTCTTGCCTGGAGAATCCCAGGGACGGGGGAGCCTGGTGGGCTGCCATCTCTGGGGTCGCACAGAGTTGGACACGACTGAAGCGACTTAGCAGCAGCAGCAGCAGCAGCAGATAGCATATTAAAAAGCAGACATGACTTGCCAACAAAGGTCTGTCTAGTCAAGGCTGTGGTTTTTCTAGTAGTCATGTATGGATGTGAAAGCTGGACCATAAAGAAAGCTGAGCGCCGAAGAATTGATGCTTTTGAACTGTGGTGTTGGAGAAGACTCTTGAGAGTCCCTTGGACTGCAAGGAGATCCAACCAGTCCATCCTAAAGGAGATGGGTCCTGAGTGATCACTGGAAGGACTGATGCTGGAGTATTGACAAACTCTAGTACTTTGGCCATCTGATGGGAAGAACTGACTCATTTGAAAAGACCCTGATGCTGGGAAAGATTGAGGACAGGAGAAGGGGACGACAGAGGATGAGACGGTTGGATGGCATCACCGACTCAATGGACATGAGTTTGTGTAAACTCCGAGAGCTGGTGATGGACAGGGAGGCCTGGTGTGCTGCAGTCCATGGGGTCGCAGAGTCGGACACCACTGAGCAACTGAACTGTGGGCTTCCCTCGTAGCTCGGTGGGTAAAGAATCTGCCTTCAATGTAGGAGACCCAGGTTTGAATCTTGGATTGGGAAGATTCCCCTGGAGGAGGAAATGGCACCCCACTCCAGTACTCTTGCCTGGAGAATCCCATGGACAGAGGAGCCTGGTGGGCTGCAGTCCATGGGGGTGGTAAAGAGTCAGACACGACTGAGAAAATACAGATATACGCCCCTATACACACATGTGCGCTCATGTCTTCTTTGGAGAAACGTGTATTTAGATCCTCGGCCCTTTTCTTTTGATTTTTTTTCTTTTTATGTTGAGTTGCATGGACTGTTTATTTTGGAAATTAATCCCTAGTCAGTTGCTTCGTTTGCAAATATTTTGTCCCATTTTGAGGGTTGTCTTTTTGTTTACGGGTTCCTTTGTAGACTGTTCTTTAGGACAGATACCTCATCATAAACATCTTTAAATCTTACAAAGTTCTAAATGTTTGGAATTTTTCAGTCATTAGTTGTTAAATCTAAATCCAAAGGACATATCATGGTGTTAAGAATTAGATATAACTGATCCCTTGCTTTTGCTTCACCAGGGCGTATTTTGTCATCATGCGCCTGCTCTTTTAAAACTGAGGACCTTCCTTCTCCCTCACTTTGGTTATTTGAGAAATATAGTCTTTGTGGGTAATTTAGAAATGCAGAAAAATCTAACAAGTGCCCACACCACCAAGATAGCCACTGCCTATGTTTTGGTGCACTTTCCAATCTTCTAAATGCATCTGTGTATATTATTTTTTCTGTATGTGTGTGTATACTTATGAACACATAAGCAAAATTGGTGTTTAGTGTCTCTGCTATTTTTAAATTCTGTTTTTATTTGCTTGTTTTCAGTTAATATATGTAGCTGTGTTATCACACGTTTCGAGTATGTTGTTATCTTCCTGTCGTCATGTAGTTTACGAGGAATTATAGTGGTTGGATGCTCTTCTGTCGTTGATAGACCACCATTTTCACGCATTCCCTGATTTTTGGACTTCCAGGTTTTCAAGCTTTCATTATCGTCAATGAAAGCATGATAAGCAGCTTTATGTAATTCTTGTGGACTGCTCTGTAGAAAGGTACTACCTGCTTACATTTCCACCAGCACCAACACAAATTCCGGGGGCAGCTCACCTCACCAGCATTAAATAAGATTGAAATGTCTTTGTTGCTGGTTTAATCTGGCAGATGGAAAATCACTTACTTGTTTAAAACTGGTGTTTTCCCCTATTTTTTATTGAGATTGAATAGGCTTTTTAAAACTATACTGCCCTTTGTCTCTCGTGTTCTTTGCTCATTTAAAAATAATTTTTAAGATTAGATTTTTTTTTCTGTTTTTCTATTTTCAAACATGCTTTATATATCAAGAACAGGTATCCTTCATTCTCCATAGTACATGTTACAAGTATGTTTTTTTCTGTTTTCTGTTCTGCCTCTCTATTTGGCTTTGGCGTTTTCAGATGTAAAAAACCCAAAATTTATATATTCAAATTCTTCAGTAGTTTCCTTTGTGACGTCTTTCTTTGATTTTTTTTCAGGCATAGATAATGTTTCCCCATTCCAAGTTAGGTCTCATCTGAACATTTTCAGACAGCTTTTTAAAGTTTTTTTTTTAACAGGAAAAATACTATGTGTGTTTCATGTTTCTTATTCTGTATACAGTTCCACGCTGGAAACGTTCATTTCTTTATGTTTATTTTTATTGGAGTATAGTTGATTTACAGTTTTGTGTGAGTTTCGGGCGTACAGCCAAGTGATTCAATTATACACATGCATATATATTTATATATATACTTAGGTGCTGAGTCGTGCCCAGCTGTTCGTGACCCCATGGACAGTAGTCCACTGACTCAGGGACTGAACCTGCATCTCCCGTGTCTCCTGCTCTTTACTGCTGAGCCTCCAGGAAAGCCCTACACATATACACACACGGATATTCTTTTTCAGGTCCTCTGCCATAATATAGGTTATTACAAAATACTGATTATAGTTTCCTATGCTATACAATAGCTTTATGTTTTCAGCATCTGATAGATCATATTTATTCATCCTTAAAGAAAAACCTTCCACCTGATTTTCTGTGGATATAATTTAGAACCATCCTTCCAGTTTCCTTAAGGACAGTCCTGTTGGTACTTCTCTTGTTTGTTGCTGTGTGTAGTTGCCAAGTCACATCCGACTCTGTGACCCCATGGACTGTAGCCCGCCAGGCTCCCCTGTCCAGGGGATTTTCCAGGCAAGAGTATTGCAGTGGGTTGTCATTTCCTTCTCTGGGGCATCTTCCCGACCCAGGGATTGAACCCATGTCTCCTGCTTGGGCAGCAGGTTTTTTTTTTTTTTTTTTTACCACTGAGCCACCTGGAAAGCCCATTGGTCCTTTAATTATGACAATCTGAGTCAGTGAATGAACCTGAGAAGCATCGACATTTTCCAGTGCTCTGATTTCTTAATGGATGTGTTGCCCATAACTAAAGCCTGATCAGAATCTAGGTGAGTGTTCCCCACATCCGAGGACTGGGCCCCAGTAGATGCTGACCGACTCCAGTCTGAGAATTGTTGAGTTAGATGATCCAGCGTGTGCTGGGAGTAGGGAGTAAGACGGAGGGTCTGCCTTTGAGACGTGGTATTTGAGGGCTGCCCTGTGCCAGACTCCTGCACGAGCAGCTGTGCTTACATGCAGAAGGCATAGCCCTGGTTTCTAAAGCCTGGGCTTGATTGGGATGGAAGCATGTCTGCGGGCAAGTGATTGCACAGAGCGGGGAGTGAGGACTTGGAGGGACAGAGGTCCTGCAGGACAGAAGCAGCTTGTGCCAAGTCTGGAGAGAAGAACAGGTGTTTGCTGGCAGACAGGCTGGAAGAGCCTTTCACAAAAAGGCAGCACGTGCGTGGAGACATGAAATGACACAGTTGAGTGTCGCTGTCGGTAGTTCCACGCTTGAAGCGGAAGGTGGAAGACGTGGGGAGCTGGGGTGGGACAGGGCCAAGCACAGGGGACTGACTGCCCTGCAGAACCGGCAGGTGTGACCGCCACCCTCCAGCACCGGGCTTCTCAGACCGGAAGATTTGCAGGAAGTAAGGTGACTCTGCCGCATTGCTATAGAAGTGTCTGCCTGCTCCCTCACCTGTTCTGTGTTTCTCTGAGCAGGGTCACACTGGCATCCAGGTCAGCGGAACAGACATGATGAGGACCAGGGATATATATATATTTTTTTCCTGTGGCTCATTCTTCCAAACACAGCTCACGGTGCACTTGTGGGCCTGTGTCCACATGAGTGGTTGCTTCTCGGAGACTGAGACCACATTGTCAGTGACACTGAATCATTAAAGCGAAGTTGCTAAATATTTTACTCATATATTTACCACTGGACTGTTTGAATCTGGTTCAATCATTGTAGTTTAAAACGAAAACTTCTCAAAATAAGTATATAAAATGAAGTATCTAAATCGAAGTATCTGAAAGCAGGTGATTCCCCACCCCCCACCCCCGCCCCGAGATAAAATCGGTGGTTCTCAGCTGCATGACAGAACTGCCTGGGACTCTTTAAGAGCAACCCCAGTGCTGGGCCCCAGCTCCTCAGATTATTTTGGGCTGCACCCTCAGCATCAGGACTTCTGAAAGCTCTGCCGCAATTCTCAGGTGGCTGTCAGTTTTCTCTTGTGTGGGGTGCACGATTGAGAACTGATGTCAAAGAGTATAGTACCATAATTGTTTTCCAGAATCACCTGCGTAGTTGGATCCAAACCAAAACTGTCAGTTCAAGCCGACGCTGCCTAAAGGTATTAAGTACAATAATATAAATCAGATGTGTAAATTAGAGGCTACAAGTTTTCTTCTGACCTTTTCCATTAAGTACCATCAAGTATTTTAATTACAATTGATGATGTACCTATTTTTTAGATTCTAGGCTATATAATCTAGCATAGATAAAGAGCCTTATAAACTAAAGCTTGTGAAATGTCGATTCCTCTGTTGCCTACTTCACCTGCTGTTATTCCAGTTACTACTGTTGCAACAGCAATGGCAACTCTTTTGGGTGTTGTATTTATCTCCAAATAAGATTTAATTAGCATAACTTGTCATACACATGCCTATTACCCAGAGTGCAACTGTTGCTAATCTTTTAAGATACAAGCTGTTGAAAGTACTTATTCAATTCTTATTTTAGAGTATTAATGTTAGGTCTTGGTCTACAATATAGCATATCCCTTGATAATTTCTAAATCTCCAAACAGCATACGGTAATATTAGTACAGAAACACTTCTCGTGGTAACTAACTAGCCTATTCATGGTGCCAAAAGCTAGCTGCCATCTCCAGAGAGAAAACTTTTTTTCCCCTTTATTTTGCTAGCATGATCTTCATGTGCTGAAGATTCTGAACATTGAGTGATTTACTGATTCAGTAAACAGCTTTTGGACATCACTTGTCTGGATGTTGGAATGTGACATTTAAGGTCCAGGTCCTACCAAGACACGGCAGCATGATACTCAGTTAGCCTCTGATACACAGATGGAACAGCTTTGTTAGGTGCAAAATAAAAATAATTTTCATCCTTCCTACCCATTGTGTTCCCTTAGGCTTTCTCCTTTGGATCTAAAGTCTTAACTTCCTTAAACTCTCTTTCTCTCTCCCCCCTTTTTGTGTTTTAGACGGTTATAATATTAGGGAATAAAACACTCTACAAGTAGTCCTACCAACTATTTTGGGAGCCATAGACCATTATTTAATCCCTCTGAGCCCCCGTTTCCGGTGCTGTAAAAAGGTGATACCACCCCTGGCTTGTTTATGTGAGCTGTTATGATGGTTATGAGAGAAGTTATATGTAAAGTGTAAATGCAGAGTTGTAAAACAACTTTTAAAAGAGAAGGAAATAAAAAAGAGATAAAGGGAAAAAAAAATTAAAACAAAACAAAACAAAAAAAGCGTGGTCTGTGTACCACAGCAAAGCCGCTTGGGTTCCTGAAACCCAAAAGTGCAGCGGCAGCAGAGTTAAATTCCACGGAAGTTTTGCTTCCATGATGGATTTCTGACTTTTTTTTTTTTTAAACTCAGCTCCTTAGGGGGGTGGAAAAAAAGGCGACTTCCTGGGTTTTCTCTTCCCTCCCCTGGTGTTGCAAAGCGGCAGGGCGGCTTCCTGTCCAGAGCCGTTCGGCCCTGGGCCCCTCTGAGTGCGGGGACCCCCCCCACCCCCACCCCCTGCCCGCCCTGGGCCCCCACCTTTTCTTGGTCTCCCTTGCAAACACTCGCTCCATTTAGAGCCGGAGCCTGTGCAGAGAGCATCCTGCCCCTCGCGGCGCCCCGGGGATGCCAGTGAGCATGCTCCGCGCGCCGGGAGGAGGCCGGCCGTGCGCATTCGAGTCATTCCAGGCATAGCCGGCGTGTCGGCGCGGCGGACTCGCAGCGGGCTGTGAGCGGCGCGAGCGCGGCTTTGTCCTGGGAGATGGGCCGCGGGCTGCCCTTCCTCGCCCGGTTCTCCGCTGCAAGACACCCCCGTACGTTAGGCTTCTGAAAACGATTTTTCTTTTCCTTTTTTTTTTAAATGCTGGATTGACGATCCGGTACGCATACCGCCTGCACACGAGCCCTCGAAGGGTTTTCTTTCTGCAAGTTCGATTTGGTGTGCCTGTGTCTTTTTTTTTTTTTTTTTAAGACTTTTACTGACTTTGTTTTGATCCGAGGCCGGGCCTCCGTCTTCTGTGAAGTTTTTTTAAAGAGGAGAGCCGGGAGCTCCTTAGCCGTAGTTGACTTTGGGAACTGTATTATTTTTTTTTTTCCCCGGGGGGCGCAAGCAAAGAGCTGGTTTTCTGTGCTAGCCCGATCAATGCTATTTATGAAGATGGACCTGTTGAACTACCAGTACTTGGACAACATGAACAACAATATCGGCATTCTGTGCTACGAAGGTAGAGACCGTCCCTTCTAGAAACTGCCGCCCTGCTGGTTTTTGGGCAAGGCCACTCCTCTCCCGGTTCCGATCGCCTTCTGTGCGTTGTGTTCTCATTTCTTGGGACTTTCAGGGTGCTCTGGAAGGCAAGCGGTGCTTTCCTCCTTACAAAGTGATGTTGTTTGTGTCTCTTAGGCTTCAGGGTTACATTGGAGAGGGCTGAGGGGCGGGAGGCGGTGAAATATATACATTGTTAAAACCTTGGCTATTTCTTCGCGACTCCTCACACTTTAAACTCTTGAAAGATGTATTTCTTTCCTTTTTTTTTTTGGATGTCTGTTGGTGTTTTCTTTAGAGGAAGAACTAGGACCCAAGCGAAAAGTTAAAACATGTCGGATTTTCTTTCTCTCTCTCTCTTTTTTTTTTTTGCTCTGATACTTAAGCATACACTGTCTGCTGTACAGTACTCCTGCCGTATTCCTACAGCCAGTAAGCGCTTTGGATGTGCATATAGAGGGGAACAGAAAGTTACAGTGAATTTTTGTGTTGGGGAGCAATTGTCCCAAACAATGAAGTTTTTTTTTTTTTTTCTTCTATTCATTTCGGGGGCCCGGAAGGGCACCCATGTCACGGAGCACAGACTGGCTCTTTGTCTGAATTCCCATTTCCTGTACAGCTCCGGGAGGGTTCTGACATTGAGGGATGTTCCCTCCACACTCCATTCCCTTGTGGAAGCAAGCGATTGCACAACGCACCAACCAGTAAGCTAAATTAAAAAAAAAAAAAAAGAAACCCCTCTGAATTCTTATTGTTTATTACCTCCTACTAAACTGTGAGGTATTTCCCCACTGCTGGGTAGTATTTCAGGCTGTCTCTGTTAGTAGTAAGAAGAGAAAAGGCAATTTCTTAATCTCCTGGAACATTACGTGCGATTTGAAAACGCGGTAATGGTCTGAGTGTTGAGTAGTCGCAGACACTCCAGGGGAATTCTACCGGGCAGGGGAAGTGTGTGTGTGTGTTTTTTTTGTAACCACATGCAAATCTGATGCAGCGGGGGAAGTTTCCATGTTTTCGTCCTATAGTGAAACTGAGCATTTCTCTGGAAAAAGAAAACATGGAAGAAACTTGGGAGGGTGACCCGATCCACTTGTGTTTTCCATGTTAAAGAAAAAAAACAAAAAACAACTTTAGGCCTGTTTCCTAAGCACTCGAAAAGTTACCCTTTCCCCTTCAAGGAAAAAAAATTCATTCTGGTTTTGTTTTTACTTTATTGGATAAACTTACATTTAAAGTTGCCTCTTTCTGTGGTTTTTGGTTTCTTTTAATCCTTGTACAAGGAAAGTGAATTTTGGTGAATTGCTTCCTTTGAATCTGCTGTTTTAGGTATTATCCTGCTTCTAAAGTCCCTCATTTAAAAGGCAGACATGTTTAGAGTGGTCTAAGCAGCAAGTGATGGGGCTTGTTTCCCCTGAAAGTAACAGATTGCAGTCAGTGTGAAAGAATTTTTTTCTTTTTTTGGTGAACAAGAAATGGAAAACTTTTACGGGTACTTTCTGTGGGGTTGTCTTTGTCATTGAGTAACAGGATATTTTCACAACAATACAAAGCATAATAATCAGCCTCGGAGAGGACGATAGGGATTATTAGGAAATTGATACCACATTTAATTTTTTTTTATATCTGCAGGTGGTGAGGAAAAGTTTACAGAAAGTGGGTCCAGGTTGCTCTGTGGTATAGAGGATACACCCCACTTAAGAGTGGCCTCCTGGGCCCCCTTCTTAATTAGGAGGAAGAAGCTTTGCTTTTGAAAGTTGAGTAGATACGCGGGACGATGTGCTATAGAGTCTGTCTGGTTTAAACATCTGCTGTTGTTTTCCTTATTATGAAAGTTAACATAATTTTAACACCAAAATAAATACACAGGAAATGAAGAAAAGCGCAGCAAAATCTGAGTGGTGTTTATAGTGGGCTGTGTATGTCCTAGTGGTTTTCAGAGCGTAAACACTGCGCACATCTGCTCTGAACCCAAAAGGGTGTTTAGAAGATGGGCATACATCTTTGAAGAGATTTTTTTTTTTTTCTGGAATAAGAAAAGCTGGAATAGTATTGTTCCTTCTAAATCCAGCACTTTCAGAATATTCATTTTATACCCATCTGCGTTCCAGGGAAGTTATTTGGAAAACGGAATGTACAGTTGGTGGGCAGTGTTTGATTTCACTTAGAGCCCAGGCAGGTTTCCTGTCTCTTGAAACTTGGACAGATCCAATGTAAAAAATTTTTAGTTTAAAAAAAAAAGTGTTGATCGTCATTATTGCTTCGGTCAGCTGTATTCTCTCCTTCAGCTGTTTTAGCGTTGTGCTCCACAGAGTAAGCCATGTGTCTGCACCATCTTTCCTCAACCTCTCTAGCAACTTAGACACAGATAGGTCTGCTTTCGCCAGCTGTGTCATAGCATACGTGGCTCTCCTGAAATCCCACATTGTGGGTGTAATCCAGAGAGCTTAGATAAGGACCTTCAGCTTGGGATCTGCTCCCTGGCACCTGACTTGGACCCTAGAAATCTGCAATCATAATTACAAAGAGAATTAAGGGGAAAAAATGAACCACAAACAGTGGGTCTGGGTGGGGGCCTGCTGGGATAGGAGACATTGATTGTCATAAAGGCAGGGAGAGTCTGCTTGTGCCTAACTTCTGGAAACTACCTTCGTTGGTGATAAGCCAGTTAGCACACTAGGCTTAGGTATTAATGTGTCTTTTCAAAAAGCTCTGGTTTATTACTGAAATCTTCAACTGTTACCCAGTTCATCATTTGTCCCGCTTCCGACTGTATGTTCAAATTATACCCATTGAATCCCCGTTTTGCCTCTATCTCTGAAAAGGAGCCTTCATTCCCACGCCCCCCCCCCCCCAAACTCCTGAGAAGGCACCGCTTGTAGATTGAAAGCCTCCTGAAGACAGGGCTTTGTCTCCATCACCGCTGTCATAATCCCGAGTCCTGGCACGGCGCCTGGTGTGGCCCGTGGCCCTCAGGAATCGATGCGCTCAAAATGCCACGAAATCTCTCCCATCAGCAATTGTGGTCGTTACTGTATAATTTAGCACTTAATTGTATACTGTCTCACATTCTTTAATTATCTAATTATTGCCAGGGCTACCCAGGGCCTTAGATGTTGCTTGCCTTGTTTTCCCCAAGGAAGCTGAGGTCCAGAACGGTCAGTTGTCTGTTCTAGTTGATTCCACAAGTTTGTAGCAGGACTGAGTGGAGGAGCGGACCCAGTCGGTGGTTTTGACTGGTCTGTTCTTCTTCTGTACCAGGTTTCCAAAGTTCTGTGGCATCTCCTCGTTGGTTACTCAGACCCCTCTTGGTGTGAGGGAGGGTGGTCTGTCCTGGGGACCGTCACAGTCCGCCGCACACGGACAGCATCTTTTGGGGCATGATGAACCAGTTGAGTCCGACCTGGATTCTTCTTGCTCCGAAACTGGTTGCTGCTCTAGGTTCCCCACCCCGTCGCCATGATCAGGGAAGGTGGGAACCAGGACTCTAGGCGAGGAGCCCCGTTGGCATCGGCCCCTCCTTGCTGCCCTGGCACAGAGCTTTGCTCGACTTCTTTTCCCCAGCCGTGCAAAGGAGGCCCTCTGTAGACGCCAGTTCCCAAAGTTTCCTCAAGGGGACAGGGAGCTGGTTGTCCATGGGCTCTTCTCAAGATGGCTGGTGGTTCTATTTACATAATTACTCGCGCTGAAAGCTCAGGTCCTAATAAATGTGCTCATGGTTGGCCGTGGCTTTAAGCTGCTGTTAGTGATACTTTAATTATGGGTTAAGAGCCATTAGTGTGTAATTTGGTAGAGGAATTCTCCCCCCCACCTTTTTAATTTAATGGTGTGATTTATATTGGGAGAAAGTAAGACTAGATTGCATCTTGAGATATGCTGGAAGCTTAGGAGCATTCATTCTAAGTTCCTGAACTTTCTTAAGCTGTTCCTCGTTTCAGAACATAATTATCCCTGGTTTCATCACAGGCTGAATTTAAGATGATTTTCCGGAATTGAGAGGAAAGCACAGCTCGGGTGGTGGAGTCGAGTGAGAGCCCCTGCTTGGAGGTGTGAGCAGGGCCCCAGGGCCGGGCGACTGCGGGATTTGTTTTGTTTTCTGACAGTTTAACCAGCAGCAGTTTCACGGAGTCCTGCTTCCATTGTTCTTTGTCTAATGAACTCAGAGACATCAGGAAACTTAGGAGCGTGGGGTACCAGCCAGTGGAAAGGGGCACAGGGCAGAGCTGTGGCTGGGTTCGTCCCCAGCCCCGAATTTCAGCGGCCAGCTTCACCCAGGGGTGTGTCAGAGGTGGGACGTCTGCAGCTGTTTTGCTGTGGAAATTCGTTCTACCGTGGCTTTTAATTTGTAGGCGAGGGTCAGAAGGGAGGTGGGGAGGGGAGGGCCGGGGGAGGCTGGGAGGAGCTTGGCTAAGGAAACAAGCCCAGGTGAGCCCCGGAGCTCTCTGGCCAGGATCTGGCCAGTTGGGCCTCTCCTTCTGGTGACAGTTTGAGGGGAAAGGGTGACCAACCGCCCCGTCTTCCTCCCAGCTCCCCTCGCCCTGCCCTCTTCTGGAAGGATTATTGTACTTGGCTGTTTCTTGGAACCCACACAAGCTTTGTTTTGGAAGGCGGATTTCTCTTCCTTCCTCCCTCCTTCCTTCCCTATTGTCTGCAGGCCTTCAGTTCCTACAGGGTGTTTGGATTAGTCAGCCTTGAAGGCAGATTTTAAAAAAAGAAGAAATGAGCTGTGAGAAGAGAAAGATTTGAAACCTCTCCCCCTTATTTGGCTTTTTATTGTGAGGATGTTGTAGAGAAGTGGGTTGTGTCCTGCAGAAATCAGATCCAGTCTTAGCACCTCTGCATGTACACAAGGGCATAAAACCAGTCTTACCAGGGCTTGTTTCTGACCGTATCTGTTTGATCTCTGCGTATCTGAATGTTTATTCCGTGACAGTTTATACTGTGTGGTCTCTATGTATAGACTGAGCTCTCACTGGAGCTGAGCTGCAGTCTTGTTCAGCAAGGGCACTTTTATCTCACAAAATAGCCCCCCCCTTTTATTTTTTAATAAACTCATATATCATCCTCCTCCACCCCCCAAAAAAAACTTCACCCACTTTATTTTAAAAGCAGAGTTTGAAAATTTCATTTTCTGCTTTGCTCTCTTCCTCTCTGCCTTCCTAAATGTTACATGTTCTCCTAAGTTTTAAGGGGTTGTTTCCATCAGTTTGCTTTCTGATCCTGTCTTTTTTTTTTCTTTTCCTTCTTTCCTTCTTTCCTAGAATTCTGTAGATTGTTTTAGTTTCAGGGTATTGTGTACAGGATATGTTTTAATCCTAACCATGTGAATCACTACCCGTTGAAAGAATGTTTATTTACGCTAAATAAAATAGAAAATCTCTTCTTAAAGTTGTCTTTAATTTGTGGCTATTTATATGATCTTTCCGAACTCTTAACATTTCACCCCCATCTGTTTGCAAAGACGTCTGTAAACATAACAAACAAGTATATTTAGTGAGTGAGTCGAGAAGACTCAGTGCTGTGCCTTGTCACCCAGCATCCATTTCTCATAAGCATGTATGGAATGTTGCTGCTCTGCTGAGGAGCGTGTTAGGCCTCTGGGTTGATCTTTCTGCGTGTGTGTCTGGCTGGCTGTCTCTGTGCCCCTCTGTATTGCTCTCTGTCTCTGCATTTCTCCGTCTCTTAACACTTTTCATTATGAAACATATATACACCTGAAAGTGCATAAAACACATGTGTTGTTTATAATTAAAAATATAACCAACCTTGTCATGATCACCAGGAGAAGAAACAGTCAGTCGCTTCCTCCAAGCTCTCTCCCAGGCACAGTTTCTCCCGACCTCAAGAGGTCATCACAGCTGCAACTGGCTTTACTTGATACTTTTAATTACCTATGTGCGCCATTCCAAACAGACTAGCTTAATTTTGTCTGTTTTTGGTTTTACTGGAATTTTTCTCCTGTGTCTTATGTATGAGGTCCTCTAAACTAGTGGCCACGTCCTAAGAGGTTTTCTTCTCCCTGTGAATACAGCCTGCTCCCCGGGCGGGCGAGGGGTGCCTCACATTGGAATATCCATGGAGGTGCCCTCCGCCCTCCTCACTGCCCTGTTTCTCCGCTGTTAATAGACCTGGTGACGCTTTGGCCTGAACTGGTTGTTTTTTTTTTTTTTTCCCAGCCAGTATTTTGGTCACAGTCTTTACCACCTGTTAAAACCCTCCACCATCCGTGTGTCATGGAAAACTGCATGTCAGAAAAATTCTGCCCAGTTTCAGAGAGCGCAGAGCAGGGAGGGACACTTCTGGAAGTACGTAGCTTAATTAGGACCCGAACAGAAACTTCGGTCCTGCGTTAATTAATAAGCAATTTGCTTAAAGGGCTGAGACATGTCACAAGTCAGCTTTGTCACAGCGCCAGGTTTCTTGGGATGGTGATCCAGGGACTTTCAGATAAACAGCGAAAAGCTTACATTGTTCCAGCGCTCAGACAATGCTCGACATTGTATAGACAGGGCTGCCAGCGAGCAACCAAGGGCTGAAACAGTCGTGGGTCGGCCTTATGCACCGTCTGAAATGGTGAATGGAGAAGGGTCACCCGTATGGATCGCTGTTGGTGTTCGGTTTGTGTCTGCTTTGCATGAAAATCGTTGCCTGTTAATTCTTCTCGGCTAATGATTTGATTTTAATAGAGCGAATTCCAGAATTTAATGGCCCGATGCAGAAGTGTGCTGCCAAGCGCTGGAGCGGTGTTTACACTGCCCCCGCTCCAGCTGGAGCCAGCCCGCCGCTCCCCTGAGAGCAGCTGATGAGCGCCCATCTCTGGACGTTCGCCTCCTCCCCTCTTTGGAATCAAGCACATCTCCCCTTAGGTGGCAGGCTGATTAAAGTGACAGGGGACTAACCTGAACTTTCATCTCATCGTCCGCAGCTTTCTCCTGTACCCCTTTCCTCTCCCTTTCTTACAGCGTGTGTCCTTTTAAGCTGTTGCTTTTCCGATGAGCCACTGATAAAACCGATTGGCTGACCCCGCAGAGAACCCTTGTTTTATTTCCCTGATGAAAAGCACTGACCTCTTTGCCAGTGCTTACAGTCACCCAGGAGAGTGACTCGGGCAGCTTCTTAAAGGAATATGTAACAGCTGTGCCAGGCTTGACCTTTTGTTGAGTGGAAGGTAAGAGGGACGGAAAACAGCAATTCTTCTCCATCTAAAACCTATGTGAGGTTTCTGAGCCCCACCCTGCAGAACTCCCAACTGGGAACAGTTACAACCAGGTACCGGAGATGATGGTGGAACCCTTTTTCTGTTAGAGGCTTTATATCAATAAAGAGGGGGAGAAAGGAAGAGGGGAAAAGGAGCGGAGTGAAATAGAATCCCAGGATTAGCCGAAGACACCAAGTATAACTCCTGGTGTCCAGTATTAAATATAACACATCACTCATATATATGTGTGTGTATGTATAAAACATGAGTGAAAGTCACTCAGTCGTGTCCAGCTCTTTTTGAGACCCCATCGACTACAGCTCACCAGGCTCCTCTGTCCATTGGATTCTCCAGGCAAGAATACTGAAGTAGGTAGCCATTCTCTTCTCCAGGGGATCTTCCCCACCTAGGGATCGAACCCAGGACTTTCGCATTGCAGGCAGATTCTTTACCGCTGAGCCACCAGAGAAGGCTATGTAAAACACCATATAAATACATAAAATCCACACACACACACTCACATGTGCATCGTGTACATGGTTTTATATTGTGTCTAACAGAGAATGGGAGAGAGCTTTCCTGTAGAGGTGGAGGAATCCTTAGATACCGTTTAAGGAGAAAGTAGAGGGACCAACACCAACTCCTTGGCTTTCCCACCCGAAGGCTCTTCGGGATCCAACTGCAGCCCTCTGTTCCTGCTCACAAGTCCCCACCTTCTAGCCTCAGGGACGTCTCAGTGATGGGTGTCTTTCCTGGGTCCCCTTCCTTTCTTCCTCTCCTGGGTCCTGCTCTTCGTCATCTGCTCACACTCAGGCCTCTCCCAACTTTAAAACGAGAAGCCCAAACCCGCCCCTCCGCCTTGTGTTCTCTTCCTCACTGTTAGACCTCCTTGCCGTCCACGTCGCGGGGGGAAGAAGGTCGGTGTCCTGTCCATCCGCTGCTCAGCCCGCTGGCATCTGATTTCTGTTCCCGCCACTCTGCTGAAGCCCCGCTGGGCACGGGCGCACAGCGCCGCCCTGCTGGCGTGTCCTGTGGACAGCTTTTAGTCCTTAGTTTGAGTCTGTGTCTGCGGTGCTGACTCCTTCCATAACCTTTACAGTTTTTCAGCCCTTGGCTCAAAGACGTACCTCGTCCCCACTCCATCAGGAATGGGGCGCTGCGCGAGGCATCAGCAGGGCTTGTGTGCTCCTGGGCGTGGGTAGGAGGGTGGATGAGAGGAGGCGGGCTGAGAAAGGTTTGCGTGTAGCTTGAGGACGAATTGGGAGGAAACAGGAGAAACAGGAGAGGGCGTGAACCTGCGGTGCTCAGGGCAAGGGGTGGTGGTAACCTGAGTCACTGCAGGGATGGAGGAGCGGGCGGTGGGGAGTAGATCTCGGAGAGAAGCCTGAGGGGACATGGTTCTGGATGGGAGCAGGGGAGCAGGCAGAGAGCTGGGAGGACAGGGAGGCTCCCCCAGCCTCTGGCATTTCCAGCTGGAGGGACGGTGCCGCCACTGGCAGAGAGAGGGAATCCCGGGCTGTGAGTTTCCCGAGTGTAGTCTCAAGTATGTTTAGTTTGAAGGACTTTGAAATGAGTATATAGGTCTAGATCTCAGAGGAGTGGGCTGCGGCTGAAGATCGAGACTTGGGATGGAGAATAAGCGTGGTCACCGAGGAAGAAGTCGCAGCAGCCCCGGGAGCCCTTCCCGTCCCCTGGTCTCCGGCGGTTTCCCGCATTATCACTAAGAAAACGGCCTCACCAGCGCCGCCTCTGACTGTGTTCCCTCTGGACCCGCGTCCATGATCCCTCACTCTGCCCTCCAGCCTCGTCCTCCACTCATCCATCGCCCGGATCCTGTCTCCCGCCAACCCCCAAGCCACACCTGTGGTCCAGATATACGCAACCCTATCCTTTGAGCGAGCCGTTGCCTCTTGCCGAGATTTCACCTGCGCCAGGCCTTTGTCTTGGATCTCTTTGTTCTCAACACCATGCACTGTGGTGTCTGCTTCGGTGAGAAGCGACTCCACTGTCTTTTCATTAAAGATCAAGAAACATTGGAGTTGTGTGATTAGCCTTGGGATGATGCTCAGTTAGTGGCTAAGACAAATGAGTCTGTCAATTCCCAGCAAGTTACTCTTAGGGGAAGGACAGATAGCAGGGCAAAGAAGGGGTATGAAGGTTTGGTTGAGGGGAAATCTTTAAGACTTGGTTTCTTTAGAGAAACATTTTGAAGTGGGCTGGTTGCTTGGAAATGACTTCCTCAGCTCATCTTATTTTCTAGTTACTTCACTTTGGTCTATGAAGTGAACTGTTCATTTCTGGGGGAAAATATTTAATACCAGTTACCTGCCAGGTGCTGTTTTATGTACTGGGGACATAGCTGGCAACAAAATAGATAGCAAGATCCCTGAGATTTTGGAGCTTAACCATGGAGATGCGAGGCAAACAATGAAGACGTAAAGAAGATAATTACAGATTATGAAGAAGTGTGATTGTTACAGGTTGGTGTCTCTTAGCAGACTCAGCGGTTTATGATAGTTTTATCCATTCTTAAAAAAGTGACTGGTTTCATTTTCAGACTTTGAGTAGACGATGTTTCCCTCATTGTCTCGTGAGGGACTAAACGTATGTTGAGGAAACTTGGAAATGATCTCCTTTGGGATCCTGGCAGTGTGACGCCTTCTACCGGATCTGTTCACCGTGGTCAGAGTTAGACTGCCTGACTTTGTCATACCTGTCTGTTATATTGGGACCTAGTGTTTATTGTAGCATCATCAACTTACACCCCAAATGGTTAGATGGTTCATTTGGATCCTAATAGGAACAAAACATATATTTAGAATGACAAAAATTCAGTGAATTAAAAAAAAAAGCCTAGGTAATCAATGGATTAGTTGTATGTTTTTCTTTAAACCTCTCTAGTCATACTTTGAAAGATATTGCCCTGTCTGGGATAGGTCCTACAAGACCCAAGGGGAATTTTTATTATAGACAAAGGCTCCCCACTCCAGTACTGTAGCCATGGACGGAGGAGCCTGGTGGGCTGCAGTCAGTGGGGTTGCGAAGAGTCAGACACGACTGAGTGACTTCACTTTCACACATTGGAGAAGAAAATGGCAACCCACTCCAGTGTTCTTGCCTGGAGAATCCCAGGGATGGGGGAGCCTGGTGGCTGCCGTCTATGGGGTGGCACAGAGTCGGACACGACTGAAGCGACTTAGCAGCAGCAGCAGCAGACAAAAGGCTGGTCTTGGACTTAATATGGGCCATGGACTGGAGGGTCCCACCTCTTTGGTTTTCTTTCTTCTTTCGTTTGTTGACATTGAGACATAATTAAGTATGGTGAAATTTTGAGGGCATGGCTTCATGAATTTTTCCCGTGTTTATACCTGTTGTAATTACCACCCGGATGAAGACATAGAACATTTCCGTCATCACAGGAAGTCCCTTCTTGCCTCCTTGCCGGGCAGTACCCACCCCCCAGCCCCCGCTGGAGGTATACCACTGTTTTGGCTGGGTGATTATAAATTATTGATAGTTTTTCCTGCTCTTTGGCTTCATGTAATTAGAATCATTTGATTCCAGCTTCTCATGCTCAGCATGCTGAGATTCATCCACGTCCTTGCCCAGGTCAGGGTTCTCTTTGGGATTGCCCTGCTGTAGTCTGTTACATGGGTATATCACAATTTGCTTCTCTCTTACGGTTGAGGGGGACATTTGCCTTGTTTCAAAGTTTTTAACATTATGAATAAAGATGCTCTAAACATTTTCTTTTCCCTGTAGTGAAAAGATACATAACATGAAATCTGTTATTTTAGCCATTTTTAGGGTACAGTTCAGTGATTTTCAGCATGCTCACTTTGTGGCTCAGCCTCCAAACATTTTGATACAAGCCTTTTTGTGGCCTCACGTGCTCCTTTCTCTTGGGTAAATACTTCTGGGTTTAATTGTCGAGTCATTGGGTAAGCTTAACTTTTTTTAGAAACTGCTTAACTGTTTTCCAGAGTGGTTGGACCATCTGACGCTCGCACTGGCGGTGCAGAAGGGCTCCAGGAACTCTGCGTCTTCCGCAGAACGTGGTGTTGCCAGTCTTAAATTGTAGCCCTGCCAGGGGTCTAGGACGATAATGTCCCAGTGTCTTTCAGCATTAAATCCGTTACTCACTGGAATACCCGCTGTGACACTGCTCATTGGGCTGGTGTGCTGAGATACACAGTCTCTGCGTTTGACGAGTCGATGGTCTCAGAGGCTGGAGTATGTATATTTGTTGTCTAATTTTAGGTCAGAGGTAGTGGTGTTGGTCTTGTTCAAAGGAGGGCTTGTTTTTCCAAGAGTGGGTAAATCCACAGCCATGGAAGCCAGCGGGTGGCCAAATCCAGAGAAGGGAGCAAATGGCACCGTGGCACCGAGGACTCTTGGGAACACTGCTCTAGTCTGCTGCTGTTTCGCTTTAGTTCGTGTTGGGTAGTGATTCATCCACCCACTGGCCTGTTGAAAGAACGCTCAGGGTTTAAGCTCTAGCAGCTCCGTTTGATTTATCTCCTGATTTGTCTATCATCCCCTTTAGGCTCTTTCAATCCACTGCCCTCCCCGCCCCCCTCCCCCCTCCCCGCCCCCCTCTCCCCTCCCCCATTTAGAATGTCCTCCCTGCTTCTTTCCAGCAATGTGAATTCTGTTCACGTTCCAGCCTCCCTTTATAAAAACTTCAGCTGAAACTTTTTATAGGCAGAAATTGTACTGTAACCTGTTAAATTCTCAATCCTTGGCAAGATGCCTTGCCCTCTTTCAGTGTTTATATTCTTTCCCTTTGAATATCCATGGTGTTTACAGCCTGTAATATTCATTTAGCAGTTATATCACCTTGTGTTTTGTTATCTTTAATGTAAATAAAGCGTGACATTGAAAGCAAACAAACGTTACAGCTTCCATCTAACTAAGTAAGGTGTTGAAGCTTGTCTGCAAAATAGTTACCTTGGAAAATTACCACTCTTAACACTGTGATGATCTCATTCCCAGAACATTGTTGGTGTTTTAGAAGTTGCCTTCATGGTCTTGAGATGCAAAGGCCACGAAGGCAGCTTTGGAACATTTTGAACAGTGGCCAGTAGTTAAATATACTCAGCAGACACGCAGAGAGGACTCTTTCTGTCCGCCATGCTCGGTTGGATGTAAGTGTGCCTGTAAAATGACGAGCTGATTTTTCCTTTGTCATTCTACAGCCAGTTCCACAAGTGGAGCTTGAAAATAATCTTGTAATCAGTGACAACTTTCTTTGGAATAAGTAGGCTCAAGTCATTCCAGAATGACTGCTTTGAAAATGACAACACTCATTTGCATGCTTACCAGAAATTTTTACAGTTCGGTTTTATTCGAGTATCTTCTGCTGGTAGGAGCTCTTGTTGTGACCGTGGCAAGCACTGGGGTGAGCGCGTGGTGACTTGCGATCACACAGCCCTTATTTTAGAGGGCTGAGATAACTTGGCTGTTACTGCTGGGTAGACTGACAGCCTCTGGCTTCATCTGTGTACTGGTGAGCTTCGTGCACTCATTTGAATGTTGGTGAAGTTCTAGCAACCTGCTCTTCAGCTCACTTGTTGGAAGATCTGAATGCTAACCTAGTTTGCCTGTGAGGGATTTTTCTGTAGAACAACTCACACATTTCCCTCACAGATGGGGGACGATCAGAGCTCCTAGGGGCCACAGTGGTGTACAGAGCACAGTTCAGGGAGTGTTTGTGGCATCTTAACATGCTTATTGCTGCCTTTAAAAGTTATGATGTCTCCAGCTGTGCTGTCTTACGGTCATGAGAGAAAAAAAGAAAAATCAAGTTCCTGCCCTTCCCAGGGCTTATCTTTGAAGTAGCAAGAGAATAAGAGAAACTTCTGGTGACGCTGGGACACACGTCTCATACGGGAACTCATGTTGTTTTGATTTTGTGGCCTGTGCGTGTGTGTTTCACACCGTTTATTACTTTGCGTGCAGAATATTTCCCTTCTGCGTTTGCTTCGTCTCACCTTGGTTACACTGCAGCCGTGACAGTTGCTTGACTAACCCTTCCAATGCCCAGAGTTCATCGGAGGTTGCCTTGAAAAGGTAGAGAGCCGCCGTGTTGACTGTCCTCTGTGTCGGCTCTGTTTCTTCTATAGCTCTTTAAAGATGACTCAGTTCAGTTCAGTCGCTCAGTTGTGTCCGACTCTCTGCGACCCCATGAACTGCAGCACGCCAGACCTCCCTGTCCATCACCAACTCCCAGAGTTCACTCAGACTCACGTCCATCGAGTCGGTGATGCCATCCAGCCATCTCATCCTCTGTCGTCCCCTTCTCCTCCTGCCCCCAATCCCTCCCAGCATCAGAGTCTTTTCCAATGAGTCAGCTCTTCGCATGAGGTGGCCAACGTGCTGGAGTTTCAGCTTCAGCATCAGTCTTTCCAAAGAACACCCAGGACTGATCTCCTTCAGAATGGACTGGTTGGATCTCCTTGCAGTCCAAGGGACTCTCAAGAGTCTTCTCTAACACCACAGTTCAAAAGCATCAATTCTTCGGCACTCAGCTTTCTTCACAGTCCAACTCTCACATCCATACATGACTACATAAAAACCATAGCCTTGACTAGACGGACCTTAGTTGGCAAAGTAATGTCTCTGCTTTTGAATATGCTATCTAGGTGATAGTTTTTTTTTTAATCTGGTAATTTTTTCACAGCTTTATTACTGAGATATAATTTACATGCCATAAACGTCACCCGTTTGAAGTGCACAGTTCAGTGCCTTTTGGAATATTCACAAGCTTTCAGATAAATGGAATTCTGTAGCATTGTCTTTTGGGACTGGCTTCTTGCACTTCGCATAATGAGAGGCTCACTCTTGTTGTAGGAGGGGCCAGTACTTCATTCCTTCTTATGGTTGCATGCGAGTCCCTTGGATGGATACACCGAAAGATACTGTTTTTTAAGAAGTGGTAATAGCTCCTGGGTGAAGGTTGGGCTGAGAAGTTACTCGGGCTGTGATGTCTCCTTCAGCTCTGAAAAAGCAGAGGAAAAACATGCCGTTTTGTCCGCTGATCTGCACTCGAGCTCCAGCAAAATGTCCGGTCCTCGTCCTATGCGATAGCCCCCGGAGCAGTAGCATGGTTTATTTTCAGTGTCTGAGTGATAATTTCTGCTCACAGGAAGGCCGACCGTCTCTGCCTTTGCTGTTCTGTTCAGTTTTGCTCACTCATGTTACATGGGGCTTCCCTGGCGGCTCAGTGGTAGGGAAAGACTGCCTGCCAATACAGAAGACGCAGGTTTGACCCCTGGGTCTGGTAGACCCCCCTGGAGAGGTAAATAGCAACCCACTCCATTATTCTAGAATTCCATGGAGAGAGGAGCCTGGAGGGCTGTAGTCCTTGGGGTGGTAAAAAAGTCAGACAGGACTGAGCAACTAAACGACAATGTTACATATATGGTTCTGGAGGAGGGAGGTAGATTCCTTGCCGTCAAATGATTTGCACTTCAGCCGTGGTGTTTTATTCGCACACCATCCGTGTGTGTGTGTGTATGGCAGTGACGTTGGATTTTCTATTTTGGATCTCTAATTTTACATGGATGTCTGTTGGTAGATGTATCTATATATATATTTAGAACATTTCTGTATAAAGTTTTCTACATGTAGATAGATAGATAGGAGGAAGGTATATGGCAGTTTCAAAGACTTCAGAACCAAATGTCTTTCACCCTCAACCGTAATAGATAAGCAGCTTGGTGTCCTCTGGCTTTCTTGTCGGGGGTTAGATCAGATAGACTGCCTCAGAGGCCTAATTACAGGGTAAGAGAACCGCGCTGCCAGAGGTCAGGAGCCGCCACTCTGTCCTGAGGTGGCCTTTGAAAAGCAGTCTGGGGCAAAAGAAAAAGCCTCTGGCAACTGTGGAATTTTTGGAGAGAGAAACCTTTAGAAAGCAGCATCTGATTCTTTATAAATTATCTTACTGTTTTGTTTCTTAATGTATAAATATTGCAAGACTGAAATGAGATGCCTTAAAAGGTGGATCCCGGCAAAGGGCTTTTGACCTCCCTCCTCTGACACCAGTTTCCTCCCGGGGCTGTTCTCAGCTGCATCCACAGCTGGCCCAAGGGTGTTCCCCAAGGCCCTGTGGCCTCCATTTCGTCCTGGGGAGCCAGCCTGGAGAACTTACTCAGCTAGCTGAGATCAGTGTCTGCAGAGTGTCTCTTAGCTCTCTTCCCTGCCCCTCTCAGTTCTCTCATCTTGGAGAGGTTTATTAATCGGTAGCCGTGGACTCCCATCAGCAGAGCTTTTATGGAATATCTCTTGGTCCCGTTGGAAGGATGTCAGTAAATGCATTACAGGGGACATAGTCCGCAGATGGTGTGCCCATGCTCCTTACGGGAAAACCGAGGCACCGGTGAGGGTCCCCTCCCTAAGCTTCTGACTGCTGAAAAGGTCAACTGTTAAAAGTGCATCGCAGTTTGAAAACAGGGTCTCCTGAAGGTGGTTTTAAATGCTGGACCTGTGATCGTTGGCTGGAGGAACCGGGATGGGCCTGAGTCTTGCTCTCTGGGCATTTCCTCACCAGACGCTTGAGCCTGGAGATGCTTGGTCCTTAGGTCTTCTCTCCCACCATTCCCATCGCTGTCCAAATACCCCTTAATTAGTTGAAACGTTTGACTGATCAGAATACTGGTTGACCGTTGTATTGATCAGTTTTGAAAGTGGAAGAAGGACAAGTTGGAGATACATGCCAGTGTGCTTGGAGACATCGGCGAGTGGGGGGAGTGGTGCTTAGATGACAGATCTTTAGGGTCCCTGGACAGCCCTTTCATTGGGACTGGGTTAGGGCTTTGTGTTAAACAAACATTTCAGGTGATTCTGGGATAGGTGGTCCAAGACCACACTTGGAAAAACCTTGTACCACAGTGGAGGGTAGGAGTACCGGAATGGGAGGCAGTAAGGGCGGTTTCCAGGGATCTGTGAAAATAAACTGAGAAGCCCCTCTGGTTTATGTAGGAGCTTGGTAGCTCATGATCAGACTAGTCAAAGGCCAATTTACTCCCAAGTCTTCAGGAATACGTTTGTCACATGAAATCACTTTCACCTGGTAAATATTCAGGATCAGCAACTTGGACAGAAAGCCCTGTGAAAGAGAGTATAATTCCTCTTTACACAGCACCTATTTTTAACTTTGGACTGAAACAAAATCCCTTACTGCTTCAGCTTCCTAGACCCTTCCTCTTATTCCTTCCAGTGCCTTGACAGTGTCCCAGTTAATGATCCATGGTCTCAGTGAAGTACCCCAATAATATGGGGGCGAATGTGGACACAAGGACTTGGATGTGGACGAGGTGGCTTCCCTTTCTCCATCTCAGATTATCGTCTCTGGAGTTTGAGCACCTTTGGGAGTCAGGATAGGTTTAATGTGAGAATCATTAGTGACCGTCCGTCCAGTCGATGTCCAAGGAAGGTTGATGCATCAACCATTGAAGTTATTTGCCGAAATATCAAGCGTTTAAGTTAAATGAGTCATCGAAGCCTGCACATCCTGGAGTGAGTGTAAGAAAGAAAAGGCATGTCCCTTAGGCCTCGGCTCTCAAGGCAGCAGATGGGAACATCTCAATTACACAAGCTCACATCTGTCTCTCCGACTTGACTGGGTCTGTGCCACCGTATGCTGTGGAATTACCGATTCTGAAATCCCTGGAAAGCATGGTTGAAGTGAGATTGACAAAGAGCTGGACCCTCAAGGTTAATGGCACAGAGAGAACGAGAGGCATGGAGAACTAACAGTGAAATACAAATGCCAGTGGTTGCAAACCACTCATCCATTTAATTTGCTGGAAGTTAATATGGTCTAGTAGACCCCAAATGAAAATGTTTCAGTATTGCTTTATTCCTTCATTAGTCTTAATTCCCATTGACCTTGTGTCAAGGCTGAAACAATTTAGAAGCATACTAGCATGGGCTCAGTTTTAATGACTGTTGTCAGCGTGGTTTTAAAGAAAATAGGTTGGCAAAACACATGTAGGTTCTTAAATCTATTAATAGTGTGACATTGGGTTTCTTTGTTTTGTAAAAACATTAAAATAAGGCTCTGGGAGATGGCTTGAATTTCTGAAATGCCAGAACGTCTGTGGTGAATATCACTGTTATGTATTATTTAGGAGTTGGCTCCCCGGGTGTATCTGGTGGGTATTTAGCAATGGCTGGGGCCTTGTTGTACGTGGGCTGGCTTATCAAAGAGCAAGAGGGAAAGATAGTGGCTTTTAAGAGACCGTTAGTAATAGAAGTTGCATTCCTTATGAAGGAGCTCAGAGGAAGCGTCAGGCTTTTGTTCCTGTGCCTGAAGGATAAGTGTAAAAATAGACTTGAATAAAAAGACAGGAGGACCACAGAATCGAAGGACACTTTTACACATCGAATATCTGGTAGGGGACTTGAGTGTAGAATGTAGAAAAAAACTCTTACACCTCAACAATTCACAGACTGGTAACCCAGTTAAAAAATGAGTAGAGGATTTGGGGAGAGGGGAGGAGAGGGTGAGATGTATGGAGAGAGTAACATGGAAACTTACATTACCATATGTAAAGTAGATAGCCAATGGGAGTTTGCTGTATTAAAAAAAAATGAATAGAGGATTTGAACGGGACGCTTCTCTAAAGATATACAGATGGCCGATAGGCACATGAGAAGATGCTCAACATCATTAGTTATTAGAAAACCACAAGTGAAAACTACAGTGAGATACAACTTCATACCCACTAACATCAAACAGAGTAGAAAATAACAAGTGTTGTTGAGGATCTGGGGGAGATGAAACCCTCCTGTGTCACTGGTAGGAATTTTAAATGGTGCAAACTCTTTAGAAAACAGTTTGGCAGTTCCCTAAAATATTACAGAGTTGCCATTTGACCCAGCAGTTCAGTTCTGAGGTATACAGCCGAGAGAATTGAAAACATGGCCTCACTAAAATCTGTCCGCAGATTTTACCCCCATAGCTGCATTATTCTAACCAAAAGCAGACTCAGGCCAAGTGCCCATCCCCTGGTGAATGGGTAACTAGAATGTGGCATATCCTGTACGATGAAATAGTATTTGGCAGTAAAAATGAACGTATTGACGTATATTACAACATGGATGAACCTTGGAAACGTTATGCTGAGTGAAAGGGAAAGAAGCCTTTGTATGTGACTTCAGTTCTAAGAAATATGTCCCGAATAGGCCAGTCTCTGGAGACAGGAAGGAGGTGAGTCGTTGCCAGAGGCTGGAGGGTAGGGGACAGCATGGGGACTGACTGCTAAGGGCTGTAAGTTTATTATTATTTTTTTTGGTGGAGAAGGGGTGGATGAACTATTTCCCCTCTCAGATTGTGGGCAGATGGTTGTACAACCCTGTGAATATGCTAAAACACATAGAATCGGGCAGCGTTAAATGGGCGTGACTTTTATGGTGTAGAATTTTATCTCAACAAAGCTCTTGTAAGACTTGGTGGTTTGGAGTTGAGAACGTTGTTCGTTACTGTTACTCCATTTGATTCTTAGCAAAGTTCTGTGGGTGGGCATTTGCTCACATGAAAACACTGCGCAAAGTACCGTTAGCTGGAATCTGAGCCTCGCCGGGACCCATCGTAGTCCACTGGGTGGGTGTCCTGTGCTCTGTGGACCTTCCGTGCTGAACGTGATGCAGCTCTTCTCACGGAGCTGACAGTCGACTACAGTGCTTTCCTTAAATCACTACTAGCTATCTCAGAAGAAGCAAATTGGCGTCATGCGTGCTGCAAGTTAAGCCGATCCTCACAGAGAATGAACGGTGTGCGTGTCGGGGTCCGGTGTTTGCAGCCTGGGGGAAAGGAGAGGAGGGGGTGGAATGCCAGGTCAGCCAGGGCAGGTGTGCACATGGCCACGTGTCCGCATGCAGGTGCTGCTTTCCGGCTCAAGCCTGGCCACTCTCGGCCCATGGGGTGAAGTCCCCACTCCATTTTTGAGCGTAGCCAGTGGAAGAGGCCGCTCCAGGACTCGCATGCAGGGCTGTTCCCGTGGGGCCAGTCTGATTGGAAGCGGGCAGAGGGAGGGCTCACGGGCCTGATGGGCAGCTGCCTGTGAAGCCAACCCAAGTTTTTTACTCATGGTGACTGATTTTAGGGGGCTTTGGAGAGGCTGCCCCCAGCACCACCATCTGTGGGCTTTCTTTTCTCCGCCTTGTCGCCTCCTGCGTGCTCCAGAGGCTCAGTAGCACCGTTCTGTTTCCCAGCGGCCTGGGCCCACTGGTGAACTCCTGCTCATCCTTCAAAACCCAGATGGTGCACACTCGTCTCCATTAAGCCTCTCCAGAGTCCTGTGACCTAGGTCAAGTTGCCAAGCCACTTTTTGCTTCCATTTTCCTCTTCTGAAAGATGAGACTAATAGTATAGTACCTACTGCATAGAAAATTAGAAGGATGGAATGAAATTCACATACAGAAAGCTTCTGGAATCCCTCTTGCTCTCCTAAGTAAATATTTGCTCCTGAGTGGTTACACGTCCTCCTGATTACTAACCTCAGGCAGAGGGTATGGCTGCAGGGCATGAGCATACCTGCGCGTCTGGCACTAACAGTCCATAGGGGAGCTTGTAAATTCCCCAAAGAGTCTGCCATGTGGCCACAGCTGTACAGATAAGGTGGTTCCTGTGTTAAAGGGAGTGTATGTGTTGGGGGGTGATTCACAGTCACCTCTTTTAATATTAATAGTCACTCCACGGAGTCCGTCTGAGGAAGGGGATTAGGCTTAAGTGACTCAAGGGCCCCTGAGAGTATAAGCCCTTCCTTCCTTGTCCACAGCAGCATCTGTCTGTCTGTCCAGGTGCCAGACGTCATAGAGGGAGCGGATGGGGTGAGCTGAGGGCACTGTCGTGGGTTCAGAAATGGACCGGGTGACCCTGCTTTTTCTCTGTTCCTGCCTAAGGGTCTCTAGCAAGTCTGGGGAGGGTGGGGGGCCCTTCGGCCTCAGCTCAGTAAGGGCCCTGCATTCAAGTCCTGGGAAGCCAGACTTCTTCCTGCTATGGCCAAGGTCTCTCAGAACGAAGGTTTATTTCAGGACACACCTCAGGGCATAAGGAAGAACTGTTCAAATATAATTGTACAACGGCTTTAGACAACTCGCTTCTTCCACCGTCCTTGAACCTCATTACACCGAACAGTTTTCATCTGTGGGCGTGCGGACCTGATGCACACCACCTCCACCTGGTAATCTGGGGGTTACCTCCTTCCCTGTCCCTGCAGCAAGAAAACATTTGAATCTGTGTCCTTTGTCACATTTCTGCTTTGCATAACCCGCTCCCAGGTACCTGGCCCTCGAGAGGCCACCTCCTGCCCTGGGGCCTGGCCGGCCTATGGCCTCCCGCTGTTTGCGCACCTGAGCTCAGCTGCCCCTTTGAAGTGCAGGGCAGGCCTTTCATCCCCCTTCATTTTTACTTAATGACAGCCTGGTCTTTGATCCGCACCATTTTCTTTCCTTTTTTTTTGCTTCATAATGAGTCGCTTGGAGGTGAGGAGCGACCTGAAGGTCCGCCCCCAAAGGCCACAACTTTTATGAGCACCGTGGTTGTTTGACCTTCATATCTTGAGCAAACATGCCCGAGGGAGTCAGCCCTTCTCGGCCTCTCATTGATAAAATTCGCTCACCCGATAACTGACGTAAACTTGAAAGGAGAGGGAATGAGAAGCAGAGGAAAATGTCCGTAGCCCCCCCCCCACACACACACACATTTATTTGAAGCTGTCTCATTTAGGGGAGCCCCCCTGCCCCTTTCACACTCAGCAGCATGTGGGCCTTTCAGGTTTTGGGAGCACAGTCAATTCTCCATGCTGGTGGAATATATTTGTTCTCAGATTAACTTTTATGGCGCTTGAGATTATGATCTAACAGTCTCTTGGAACTTGGTGATACAAGAAGTTCTCCTTGGTTGGATATAAGATTTTATAGGGAAATCTGAAAGATTTCTAGTTGATACAAAAATCTAGGGGACGAATGTGCAATAGTCCCTGCAAAAAGCAACTCACAGATGCCCATATTCTTTGGTTTTGCTGCTGCTGCTAAGTCGCTTCAGTCGTGTCTGACTCTGTGTGACCCCATAGACAGCAGCCCACCAGGCTCTGCCGTCCCTGGGATTCTCCAGGCAAGAACATTGGTTTTGCTACGTTATTCTTAATATGAATAGTACTCTTCTGTATGTATTAAATTAGCTGTGTGCCTCACCGGTAAATCTCCACCAAGTGTGTTCCAATGCCGTCTCAAGCTGGTCAGTCCACTTTCAGACTTCAGCTTCAGTCGCCTCTTAGTTTTTGGTTGGGACATGCAAACATCATATAATAATAGCTTATGCAAACTGTAATTATTGAAATAAATTTATCTGTAAAAGGACTCCAAAATATACTGTGTACTGTGAAAAAAAAACACAACATAATTGTGTATCAGCTTGACATCAATTTAATGAATGATGGCATGTTATAATAAGATTGGTCTGTTTTAACATAGAACTTACATTTCATTTGAGTTTGTTTTAAACCCCTGTTCCAAATTTTTCTTTTATAAATATGGATCATTATTTGAGGTGTTTGATGTTTGTTCTTCATAAATCAGGTGATACCCACAAATAACTACTGAATGAATGTTGATTAATCGTGGATAATTGGACTCCCTTAGCATAGTCCCTGCCACTAAAAGGATGGACATCAGTATTATTTTACTTCAAGAAAATTTGGCATACTGGTTTTTTTTTCCTCCAACAATTAAAAATCACCTTACAGGAACATTAAAAGTATCCACTGACATAACGGAAACGTGGATGTAGAAGATGAATTAGACTTTGTCAGACCAACCTGTGGAACTTAACATACAGGGTTATACTGTCTTTTTTTTTTTTTTTTTCCATTCGTATATCCATAAGCCAGAAACCAGCGTGGCTCGCTGGCTTTTTCACTTTTAGTTTCTCAACATATAAAGAAATCCAGGTCAGCATGAGTGCTGGGGGAATGATTCAGGAACACGATGAGGGCAGCCTTTTGGAAGGGTCAGGCGAAGGCACTAGTTAAAACACTGTCCAGTTCTCTGCACTTCCCATGAAAGGTCCCTTGAGCGGGCCTCCTCTTCCCCGTTGTGTGTGTGTGAACATTGGAGCCCTCCACCCCCGTGTGCATGACTGCCCCGTCCCCTGGCTCAGTTGTGCCCATCGCGGTGTCTTCAGACCCCCCCTTATCTGTGTCACCTCTTCCAGTGCCCCCCCCAGTTGTCGGCCATGCGATCTGAACTCTGCCCGTGCTCAGAGCCCGGCATTATCTGACCCACTGATCTCCATAGCCTTACCTCTTAACCAACAGATGCAACAAGCCCTTTCTTCTACTTAGATGGACCTCTCACACACAGGACACCATTCCTGCTCTCGGCCTTTATTCCCACAGCTGTCCCCAACTGGAATGCCCATTTCCATAGTTTCCAAGTGTCGAAATTCTACCTGTTTTTCAAATTCCACTCCTGAGTATATTTATTAGAGCTAGAATTGATGTCTTCCTCATATGACGTGTCCATAGCTTCTCAGTTTTTCTTTTTAACCTGTAATGAGTGTATTTTTATCTTCAAATTACTATTTGAAAACTTCCTCCATTTCACTTCCTAATATGGTGATTGTTGACAGAAGCTTTGTAGCAGAAGTCCTCTGTGGTCCTCAGCAGTTTGGGGGGGGGCGGGTAACAGTTTTATTGAGATACGATTCGTATGCCACACCACTCCTTCGTGTCAAGAGCATCTCTATTCTTTCTGCTTTTAGTTCTTCCTTACCTGTTATTTATCTCCGTGACTTATCGCTCCTGTGAGAACTGCTGTTCCTTGAGGCAAAGATCAGATCTCAAACATCTTTGTGTTTCCCTTAGTGGGGCATAGTTCTTGCTCTGAACATGGCAGGCACGAAAGCTCTTTCAAAAGAACCACGGTTCTTCTTTTCTTCTGCCAGTTCTCAATCCCATACCTTCTTTAGGAGGGGCTGGATTCTAAACCGCTTCGCAATTAGAAGCTCCAATACTTGGGCCACCAGATGGGAAGAGCCAGCTCACTGGAAAGAGATGCTTGAAAGGTTGAGGGCAAGAGAACGGGGCAGCAGAGCATGAGATGTTGTGTTGGAGAGTCCCTTGGACTGCAAGGAGATCCAGCCAGTCCATCCTAAAGGAAATCAGCCCTGAATGTTCACTGGAAGGACTGATGTTGAAGCTTGAAACTCCAATACTTTGGCCACCTGATGCAAAGGACCGACTCATTGGAAAAGACCCTGATGCTGGGAAAGATTGAAGGCGGGAGGAAAAGGGGATGACAGAGGGTGAGATGGATGGATGACATCACTGACTCGATGGACATGAGTTTGGGTAGACTCCGGGAGGTGGTGATGGACAGGGAGGCCTGGCTTGCTGTGGTTCATGGGGTGGCAGAGTCACACGACTGAGCGACTGAACTGAACTGAAGGAGATTGAGCATGACAAGATGTGTTGAGGTGCTTCAGTCGTGTCCGACTCTTTGTGACCCCACGGACTATAACCCTCCAGACTCCTCTGTCCATGGGATTCTCCAGGCAAGAATACTGGAGTGGATTGCCCTTTCCTTCTCCAGGGGATCTTCCCAAGCCAGGGATCAAACCCACATCGCCTGTGTGTCTCCTGCATCGGCAGGCAGGTTCTTGACCACTGAGCCACCTGGGAAACCCGACGGGATGCTCACACCCATGTTACTCTGAAAGGTTACTTTTTTTAGGGTAGAGAAATTCTGTGAGCATCACCCTAAGCAAGCAGTGGAGCTTACTGTCACCCGAGGTGGTACGCTGAGGCATCAGGTGCCTCCCGTGTGAGGCCACATGCTGGGCACACCTCCTCTCGTTTCCCTGCCGAAAACGTTCACCTTGAATCGAATCACGGGGAAATCATCAGACCACCAGAAACTGTAGGGCAGTTCATTGGCCTGGATCCCCCGGAGGAGGAAATGGCAACGTGCTCCAGTATTGTTGCCTGGGAAACCCCATGGACAGAGAGCCTGGAGGGAGACAGTTCATGGGATCACAAAGATGGCCACGACTGCGCACTCACACACTCATTTAAAGATATCATTAAAAAAAAACACAGAAGAGGAAGAAAGACAGAAAAAGTCCCTGGGAAACTAGAGACTCGGCAGCTCTGTCACCCAGGGTCTTGATTGGATCCTGGATTCTGTCTGCTTCATCCCCCTGCTTTTCTGAGACAGTCCAGTTGGGGAAATTTGAATCTGGACTGGATATTAGATAACGACATTATGCCAGCTTTAGCTTTCTTGGGTGTGATGATGGTTCTGTGTCTGTGAAGGAGACTCTTCTCGCTCTGAGAAGACAGTTGAAGTGCTTGCAGTATGATGTCTGCAAGTTACCTTGCAAATTAGAGCAATTATAGTAAAAAAAAAAAAGCTGGATATGTGTAGACAGACAAAATGAATCAAGGTAAGGGGAATAGGATATTCACTTTTCATTACAGTTCCAGTAGCTTTAAAATTATTTTGACACAAAGAGTTGGAGAAAATAGAATTATGCCCTTGGGCACTTGGATCTTTGAGTGACAATGCTGACAAAGATCTTCCTTTAAATTGCTTATTTTACCGGTCTTCACGGGGATTGGGCGCTTAGATCACATGGGTGCCTGAGATCCCCGTGCTGCGCTCACCCTCGGCATCGTGGAGTCTTTGAACTCTGTGTCCTGTTTTAATCCTTGGAAAATTCACTCTGGCTCCTGAACCCAGCCTGTGGAGCAACGATAAGGAATCGGGTGGATTGCCGCCTCTGTGCGGACAGCAGAAGGGCTTTCTGAGATGCTGGACTTGGGGTGTCTGCCACACCCCAGCGACTTGCAGGCTTCCGCGGTGGCGGGGGTTCGGAGCTGGCGTGAGATCCCGTGTTGGGGTAGGCGGGCCCAGCCTGGCCTTCAGGAGTGCGGACGGCAGTTCGCGTGTGAATTCTGCATTGGTTCCTGGGAGCCTCGTCTTCTTCCTTCAGGTCTGGACTAGAATATATATATTTCTGGGAACCAGACTGTACCTGTTTGCCTCTCGAGAGACTATAGCAAACACGATGGTGTTGATCAAAATATCTGTAGTTTGGGAGCTTCCACCGGGCCGTTTTACAAGAGATGCTTCTGGGGCAGCAGGCCACGTTGGGGTTGGGCTTGGAAAGTGGAGGTGGCTGCGCTGGTCACAAGGAATTCTGAGCGCATTCTGGGGGAGCAGGGAAGGTGTCCAGAACCAGCGAGGGTGTGGAAAGTGTGCCTGGGGCTTGGAGGGGCACTGGAGCTCTGGGCGCTGTGCCAACTTTCCCGTGTGATCCTTGAGACAGGCCGGGGCTGCTGTGTGGGTTTATGTCTTTTTAACACACGTGGCGGCAGTCCAGGCAGTCAGGTAGCTGCCCTGAGATGGCCTGCTGCCTCCCGGTGGTCAGGTGGGGCCCCTCCCTGACCCATCTTCTGGGGCGCTGATCTGCCGTTAGTTGGCGGGACACGGCTCACCCGCTGACCTCTGGCCAACAGAGCGGGAGTGACCCTGGAGAAGTCCCCTTTCGTCCTCTCTGTGGGAGTCGTAGCAAAGGATGAAATGGAACAGGTGGCTGTTCTGGGCTGGAAACTTCCTGCAAATTTCCACTGATGCTCACTGTGATCTCCCACGGTAGCTGAGAACAGAGGTGCGAGAGAGGTGGAGAGACTTGGCCGAGGTCACACCTGTCTGCTAATTTATTCATTTCTCAAGTGTGTGTTTATTTCTTTGGGCGCACCAGGTCCTTGGCTTCGGCGTGCGGGAGCCTCGATCTTTGCTGTCACGCGGGGTCTTCAGTCGCAGCCTGTGAACTCTTACTGTCTCACGTGGGATCCAGTTCCCCGACCAGGGATCGAACCCCGGCCCCCTTCATTTGGAGCGTGGAGTCTTAGCCACTGGACCACCGGGGAAGTCCCAAGATCACACCTTTTGAAAGGTTGCACTCCATTTATACTTATTTTAAAATAGGCCATCAGTTCTCATGCAAATTAAGTGGGAGAGGAACCTTCAAGTTCTCATATAATCGAGTAGATTGCAAACTGATTTGGAAGAGTATTGATCTTTGGAGATAAAGTTTAAAATTTTTTTTTGATTGGTTTATTTATTTGAAGTATAATTGCTTTACAGTGTAGCCACACGGTTATTTTAAATGATGTAAAACCTGCTAGCTAAATGAACAGCAACATAGGAATGCAAACATAGCAATTTTTAAAAATTTACTTAAAAATATTTTCAGGGCTTCCCTGGTGGCTCAGACAGTAGAAGAATGCCTGCAAGGCAGGAGGTCCTGGGTTGGCATGGTCTCCTGGAGAAGGGAATGGCTACCCACTCCAGTATTCTTGCCGGGAGAATTCCTTGGACAGAGGAGCCTATTGGGCTACAGTCCATGGGTCACAGAGTTGGATGTGGCTGAGCGACTAACACTATTTTCAATTAGTGCCTCTTTATTTGGGGGGCGGGCGTTGCTGCGATGGGTCTCTGTTGCTGGACCCGGGCTTTCCCTAGTTGCAGCGCGTGGGGTGAGACTCTGTTGTGCTTGGGCTTCTCGTGGCTTGCTGCCGAGCACAGGCGCTGGGACACGTGGGCTCAGTAGTTGGGGTGCATGGGCTTAGTTGCCCTGCAACTATGTGGGGTTTTCCTGCACCAGGGGTTGAGCCCGTGTCCGCTGGATTGGCAGGCAGATTCTCATCTACTGTACCACCAGGGAAATCCCAGTTAGTGCTTTTTGATATCAGGTTGTTATTTCTCTTTACCTTACTGAAGCGTCCGAGGGTGTATTTAGAATGGATATTTGGGAATTACAGAATTCTTGTCCTTTCTGTGGGATTTTCTTTCTGCCCCTTCTCCTCTTGCCTCTGAAGAATGACAGATGTTTGAAACCATTGGAAGCTGTCTGCACTGTCTACCCCTGCCAACAGTCAGAGTGAGCCCCCCCGCCCCGCCCCCGGCTGCATCTCTGGGACCCTCCCCTATACTTGTGCTTTTCAGAGAGAGCCTTGCTCTCCCCTTTGCGAATATTCTTGCTGAGACACAGCTCAGGCTGTGTCTGTACTTTTCCAGGTCATGAGCCAGGAAGTCCTCTTGCTTTCTGCTCAGCCACCTGGCCCCTCCCCTCTCAGGCAGGCTCTAATCTGGAAGTGGCCTCAAGGAGTTATGCTGCTCGCATCTTGACCGGTCCCACTAGGGATAGGTCAGTTGGGATAGACCAAGTGTTGGAAGTGGTTCTGTCCCAGAGCTGTTCTGTCTTTGCAGCAGAGTCAGGTCTCAGCCCTGCCCTCCTCTTCCCTGCTTCCTTGTCTTCCCTCCTCCTGCCCTCCTTTCCTCAGTTAGCTTGGGCTCCTGGATCAGGGTACCCCGGACACGGGGCTTACACAGAAGACGGCTGCTCTCTCAGTTTTGGAGGCTGGACTTTGAGATCCGAGTGTTGGCAAGGTCGGTTTCACGTGAGGCCTCTTCTCTTGGCTTGTAGACGTCTGTCTTCACGTTCACGAGGTCTTCCCTCTGTGTGTGTCTGTGTACTCTCTCTCATAAGGACATCAGTCGTGTTGTCTGGGTGCCCTCCCGTATGACCCTGTCTCCACGTAAGTCAGATTCTGAGCACTGGGGTGTTAGGACTGCGACATACGAATCTCGGGGGCAGGATTCAGCCCCTCAGGCCCCCCTTCCTGCCCTCACCCTCCCCTTCCGCTCTCTTTCCTGCTTCCTCCAGTTGTCTTCCTCCCGCTTCCTTGCCTTGACCTGTAAAGCATCCTGCGCAGCTAGAAAGATCGTGAAAGCTGAGAAGTCTAAATGCCCGGTTTCTCCTTTCAGCCCTTCTATTAATTTGCTTTGTGACTTGAATTATGTGCCTGTTCTTCCTGCCCCCTCCCCGCACTGTGTGGCGTGTGGCACCGTGTGGCGTGCACGGTCTTAGTTCCCGAACCTTGCATCGAACCCGTGCTTCCTGCAGGGGACGTGCAGGCTCTTAACCTCTGGGCCGCCAGGGAAGTCCATGTCCACCCATTCTTGAAACATTGATTTCCTTGGCTGCAGGATGTGAGTTGTGCTTCTTTCTCTTCCCTTACAGGACTGTAGTCAGGAGAACCCAGAATAAAAGCTCAGATTTTTAAATGATTTTAAAATAGGACATGTACCGAAGTGGTTCGCCATTCCCTTAAGATGTAAGAAGGTCCTGACAAAGTATCTTGCAGACATGTTTACAAGATTATTTGGAGTGCTTGGAATTCTAATGAAAACAGTGTGTGTTTCAACCCTGCAAGTTTTACAATGGTGTTGTTACCCTTAATTATATTATTAGCAGTCACTCGTGCAGGTTGTGGGTTTAGTCGTCTCCACCCCTCCAACAGTCTCACTGAGCCAGGGGTCTGGCAGAGACCTCCCCCCATGCCCACATCCTGACTGACTGGACAGAAATGACCTTTAGCCGAGCTGTGGCCTTCAGACGTGTGATCGGGCTGCAGGGTCAGAGCTGCACGTCTCCAATGACAGAGGGGAAGGCACTTTGGGGGGCAGCCCTGGGGAGGGGGGTGTGGGGTGCACACGCTCCGTCCCTGGGTTGCAGAGTCGCATGCAGTCTCTGCACTGTGGGCAGACGCTACGTCACATCTTTTATCTCTGCTGGCTCACCCGGGTTCCATCGTGTTGCCCAACAGCCCTCCGTTGCAGAGAGCAGTCAAGAATAGCCACAAGTTGAACCGTTGGAGAGCGGGTGGCTTCGCTGTCTCCTCCCCCGCTGCTGGGCCGTGAGACAAAGAAGTATTCTTTGAGAGAACAGGCAGACGCCCCGCCTGCTGGGCCGTGGGGTGGGAGATGGGTTGTGATATGTGGAGCGCGCATGTTTTATCAGGGGCCCCCCTGCCAAGCAGGATGACATCAGCTGGTCGCCGTGGGTTGTGGTCAGACGGGAGACGGAGCCCACCGCCGAGCTTGGGGGACTGGGCCGTGGTTTTTATACTTCTTTGATTTAGGTTCCGACACGATAAGAGAGATGAGGAGGAGAGGAGAACATCAAGTGTGGGACACAGCCAAGATGTAAATTGTGGCAGAAAACTCTCTGTTGGGCAAGGCAGAGCGGTTCACAAAAAGTCCTCAGAAGTTACGGTACGTGTTAGTTGCTCAGTCATGTCTGACTCTTTGCCACCCCAAGGACTGTATGCAGCCAGCCAGGCTCCTCTGTCCATGGGATTGTCCAGGCCGGAATACTGGAGCAGGAGACCCCTTAAACACGGACACTGTCATCTCAGCCTTGCGCTGTCTGACTGGCCTCCACAAAGCCACAGTCAGCGCCGTGATTTTGATTAATCTCCCCTGAGTTACGCCACAGTCTTCAATGCAGCCACAGAGCTGGTGAGGAAGAGGCATGATGGGCGGCTGACTCGATTTTGGTGCCTGCCCCGGCGTTGTCCTGGGGTCCGTTTACCTCTCTGAACCAGCCCAGTTGCCTCCTCCGTGCTGAAGGTCTGAGTCAGACTCAAGCCTGCGATTCTGTGGACCAAACCACCTTTCTCCCAGGCCTCCGTTGACTAACACCAGCTTTCTTGTAGCATGGAAATAAGGAAACGAAGCTGGACCGCCGAGACTGGGAAGGGTTCTTGGTTTTTAGCTAAGTCCCCTTCAGCTGTGAGGTGAGCTGTCAGGATCTCAGTTGAGCTTTTCCTCCCCGCCTTGTGTCCGGTGTGTCCTGGAGCAGGCGAGTGTTTCTCCATCAACTGCCTTTGGAAGATACACGTTATGGAGCATCATGCAGAGATGAGAGCCAAAGGGAGGCCCTCAGGATGAGCTCATGGAACCACGGAATCTTACAGATGGGGGCTCAGGGGGCCTCCCAGAGGGTGCAGTGGTAAAGAGCTCGCCTGCCAACGCAGGAGGACCTGGGTTTGATCTCTGGGTCGGGAAGATCCCCTGGAGGAGGAAATGGCAAGCCACTCCAGTATTCTTGCCTGGAGAATCCCCTGGACAGAGGAGCCTGGTGGGCTACAGTCCATGGGGTCGCAGAGAGTCGGCTGAGCAGCTAAGCACACAACGTTAAAGAGACAGGCACTGTTGTGAAGACCCTCCAGTTAGGCTCTGATGTACCACTGTGTCACATCCCCCAAAGAAAGAAACAGTCCTCTTATCAGGATATGCCAGCTGAGGGTGGGCAAGAGTCAGTTCCATTATAGTGTAGGAAGTCGGGAGTCCTAGAAGCCTTTAGCTGTGGCAGGAACATGACTCAAAGCTGTGGATTCCTGGGGCTCATCTCTCTCCCTTGCTCTCTCTTCCCTTCGTCCCCCTTCTGACTTGGAAAGCAGGATTTTCTTCTGATATCTCACCAGAATCATTATATAGCACATCATAAAGCTAAGTGGTTTTCTTTTTTCTTTCTCTCTGTGAAGGTTTTTTTTTTAAATTTGAAATTAGTGTATGCTGACTGTTGTGAAATCTTGGGCCAAAATCCTTGCTCATCTTCAAAATTTGGAGAAATAATTAAGGAATACTTTTGATCCATTTACTGAAACCACTATCATGACTGGAAACAAGAACTACTTTTTTTTATCCATTAGGCATTGTTCTTCAGTAACAGATACCTGGATAAAATTATCTTCTATTTAACAGGCCAGATAACAGCTTGAGTCAAGCTCCTTTAGTTATAATTGTAACCTCTTAAAAAAAAAAAAAGTTAAATTGACAGTTGTAGCTAAGCCAACTCAGAAACTTAAAATACCGGGTTCCTCAGACAGCTCAAATGCCCTTCTCTTATTTGTTCTTGACAAAGAAAGATCATTTCTCCTTTTTCAAATCACCAAGCCATTGTGAGATTTGGCATACCCATTAGCGCAAAAGAAAAAAGCCTTTTATACCCCAAGATAAGTTCCTTTTGGTGTATATTCTTTTCCTTCCCTGCTTGTGGTCAGAGTCTGTATGAAAATTTCATCATCTGTTTTTTTTTTCTGGGCACTCCGCACAGCCTTCAGCATGTAATAGACACTCAAACACGGTCTGATTAGAAGCTGAGCTGGAGCTTAATAGGATTCTGATGAACCCGAGTGCCTGCATAACCTCAAGCTCTTCTGCTTTGGTTTTGTTTTTTACACTTGATAAATATTTAGAAAGTTATTTGACCGTGACATAGTAGAGAGATAGCTATAATAACAAGAGGTTTATTTTTATTTCAGGGACAATTAATGGATGCTTGTTCTTATTTAACAGTTAATTGTGGAGACAAGGATCTCGTAACAGTGGGATCTTCTTTCACCTACTTATAAATACAGCTTTAGGGAAATAACAATTCACATTATCATACCATTCGCCCATTCAAAGCACATGAGACGGTGGATTTTAGTGTATCCACAGGGCTCTGCGGCCTTCTCCACTTTTAGGAACATTTTCTTTTTTTCTTTTTAGAAACATTTTCTTATCATTCTCAAGAGAAACCCTGCCCTCCCTAGCAGTCGTGTCCAATCCCCGACTCCTCCCAGCCCCCAGTCACCCCCAGTCGACTTTCTTCTATGTATTTATTTTAAAACTGATCTACTTTCTGTCCCCACACACTTGCCTGTTCTGGACATTCCGTAAAATGGAACCAGACGCTACGTGGCCTCTCGGGTTGCAGCGTCCTGTTCTCTAGGTTCTCCCGTGCTGTCGCGTGAATCAGCGCTTCCTTCCTTCTCATAGCTGAGTAACGACATTCCGTCCTGTGGGTAGACCCCGTTTTCAGTATCTGCTCGGCGCTGGGTTTGTGGGCTTGGGGTTGTGAAGAGTAAAGCTGCTGTGAACGTTCCTGGGTAAGTTGTGTGTGAGTATGTGTCTTCATCTCTCTCGCATCTCTCTACCGTGGAGGGTGGTTGCAGGCTCTGTGGTTAGCCGTTTGAGGAGCTGCCCCCTGTGGTTTTCCCTAGCACCTGCGCCGTTCTACATTCAGGTCAGGAAGACACGAGGGTTCTAGCCCGTCCACATCCTCACCGCCACTCGTCCTCTGTCCTTTTCGCCCAGCCCTCCTGGTGGCTGTGAGCTGGTGTCTCGCTGTGGGTGTGTTTTGTGTTTCCCTGACGGCTAGTTGGACTTCCCAAGTGGCGCTAGTGGTAAAGAACCTGCCTGCCCATGCACGCAGACCTACGAGACGCAGGTTTGATCCCTGGGTCGGGAAGATCCCCTGGAGGAGGGCATGGCAACCCACTCCAATATTCTTGCTTGGAGAATCCCGAGGAATGAGGAGCCTGGCAGGCTGCCGTCCATAGGGTCGCCCAGAGTTGGACACGGCTGGAGCGGCTAAGCATGCACGGACGACTGGTTACGCTGAAGATATTTCCTCGTGCTTGCTTACTGGTCATCTGTAGACCACCTTTGGAGAAAGTTCTGATCCTTTCCTGTATTTAATTTGGGTTTCTGTTACTGAATTTTTAACAGTTCTTCATGTAAATATATACTCAAATTGATCTTTAAAAAATCCTTATTCTACTATTTTTTAATCTTTAACATATCCCCAAACTTCGTACCTGGCCATCCTGGCCTCATACACACATTGTCAGGATATTGTGACCCTCTGCTGCATGGAACACGTTGTGTTCCGTGCTCCGAGGATAGGAAATGAATACCGTGTCCCTTACTTCAAGGGGCACAAAACAAAGTGGGAAGGGCCACAGTGATACATTTCTGTGTGTCAGGAAAAGAGATGACTTTCAGATCAAGGAATCAAGGAAGGCAGCCTGAAGGAGGTGGCATTTTTAGTTGGCCTTATGTATCGGATGCAATACCAGAGGATTAGGGGGAGAACCCGAGTAAAGATCCTGAGTTCTCTGTGTTGTGTGGCGACTGGTTAACTCTTAGGGCTGAGAGTTTCAAAGCCTAGATAGAGGGATACTGGGAACACACATGGGAAGCCTGGTTGGGACCAGATGCCGATCGTGCGCGCTGGAGCAGTCTGGATCCTGTTTTGTCAGTGGCTGGAGAGCCCCTGGCTGTTTGGGTGATGGTGGGGCCGTGTGGAAGGCTGAGTCTGCAGAAGGTGCAGGGGCCCTGGGGGCAGGCTCACGGAAGGCACCACTGCTGTGTCTCCCTCTTAGAGACTGAGTGCTTTAGAAAGTCAAGAAGGGACTCCTGGGAGAATTGTTTACCCTTATGATTTCCAAAAGTATTTGACCATAGCTTCACTTAAAAAAAAAAAAATCATGTAAGATTGACGGTCCGTACTTTGGGTTTTGATGTCTTAGTTCGGTATTTCACAACTAATTGGTAAAGGACCCGCCTGCCAGTGCGGGAGATGTGAGAAGAGGGAGTTGGATTCCTGAGTCCAGACAATCCCCTGGAGGAGGAAACGGCCCCCCACCCACTCCAGTATTCTTGCCTGGAGAATCCCATGGACACAGGAGCCTGGCAGACTTCAGTCCATGGGGTCACAAAGAGCTGGACACGACTGAAGCGACTTCGCACACAGCACAGGGTCTCAGTAGATGTTGGCTGGTTGGTTACCTAATAGATTAGAGGATTGTAGACCACAGACTTGGGGGTGAAGGAATGTGAGATGTTAGCTGGTCCACCCTCTGGATGGATGGAGGCCCAGAGGGGGAGAATGTTAGTCTCATTGGCAGCAGCCATGGCTCTTGCTACTGTTAACGCGTCCACGTGTGACCTTGAGTGGGTCACGTCTGTCACTCGGAGGAGTCCAGTGTTGACTGCAGGCATGTCCCCCTCGTCTCTGGAGGATCCCCACGGGGAGCAGGACCACCCGTGCTTCCTTCGTGGGTCCTCTACCCCCCAGGTCCCCCATCTCCAGTGTTGTCAAAAGATCCATTCCTGTGGACCAGGGCACACACCAGTGCTTCCGTTTGATGAACTTGAACGCAGACAAGCCCAAGAACTTGGACAAGGGTGGGAGTCGGGGGGTGGAGCGGGAGTGCAATTCTCACCCCAAGGGTTGTGCTTTTTGCGTCACGGTGAACGCTTGTGTAACGAGTGACTCCTCCTTTTTCTGGGAGCGACTCTTCCTTCGTCGCTTTGGTGGTAGTTTTCCATGGCAACCACCGTTGCCACACATCTGGCATCTCAATGAAATGGCTCCCAAAGCCCAGGGGTCCACACGGAGTCCTCCTCAGCCCGCGTATCCTGCCAAGGACATGGAGAAACACTGGGCGGAGCGCGCGCTGACGCTCAGCCTTGCGGGTGAGGCTTCGTCTGCAGTTGCTGAGTTCCTGGGGGGTCTTACCGGGGCTCCTCCAGAAGTTAACTGCGCTGCTGATGCTCTGTGGAGGAGGGGCCGACTTAGGGTATTTTCTGGTTTATTGAGGTACAGATATCAGCAGTGCTGTTTGTTTTTTTAAACCAGAAATGACTTAATGGGAAGTAGAGGGTCAACCAAAATCCTGCTGAATTTCTGAGGGTAACCAGCCAGCCCAGGGCTTGGTTTTTTTTTTTTTTTTTAGGTATTTTATTTAAGATGGAAAGTTCCAGTTTGCTTCGGGACCAGAACCCTTAAAAGAAATCCTGACTGGAGGTGGCTTATGGGTGACCGTATGTTTGCTAGTTTATATCCTGCTGACTAAATTGGCAAAATTTTTATTTTTCCTGGTCAACACGAAGAAGGTGTCTTGTGTTTTTTTTTTAATTCCCCTCACTCCTTTCCCTAACAGGATCATGCTTGTCGTGTGTGTGGCGTGAGAGGCTGTTAGAACTGTCCATGCATCTGTGATGATACAAACTTTAGTGGCAACAAGGCTGCCTTTCTTAGGCCCCACAGGCCTTTATCCCAATATGACTCTCGAACGGTTACCCAAGTGGAAGCAGAAATGGTCAGGCCTGAGAGGCCAAATATCAGAAGCACAACAGAGGGGTTTATTGTTTGTGAGAGTTTGAGGTAAACCCTCCCCCTCCCCCTTCCATGACTTAGAAAACTTTGCTCTTAAAAGTAACTATCAGTCTCACTTATAAATGTTAGAAGGTACATAACCATTCTTACAATGAAAGTTATGATTATTTTAAGTCATAAGGAGGCCCAAAGTTAGCTCTTTGCTCAGAGCCTTTCTGAAACAGGAATGAAAAATACCCAAGATGTCGAATCAGATCGAAATGTGAGCTCTGATGCAAGTGTCTGGCTTTGAAAGTCTTTTGAGAACTGCACCCGTGCATTAACTCGTGACAAATTGCACACAGAAACTCAGTGCTGATCGTAATCATAGTGTTTGTAACATGCAGGTTTTTAGTGTACTCTAAGAAAAAGTTTATTTCCCGTTAAACCATGTATTTTTGTTTATTGTAACATTGGGGGCAGATATGCGAACTATGAGCCCATAAAATTTCCTCATTCTTTAAAAAGAAAAAATATGCCAAAAACATAATAAAAATGTAACAAGCAAGAGAAGTGAGGCGAGTGTTTTAATGAAGCCACGGTTAGGTCATACTCTTACAGATACGCAGTTGAATACCCAGGAGTCAAAAGACCTTTCATGCTTTCAGTTAACTCCTGAGATGGTTCATGGTCCACACTCCCTAGTTACTTTAGTGCCAGGTTTTATTTTAAACTAGACCCTAAAAAGTTGCCGAAGGGGAGAGGATGGTTATGTGACGTGATGTTGGAGGTGTTAGCTCTGGGGGGGGTGATGTTTTTGTGGTCTGTAAGTGTATCAGATCAACACAGGGTTCACCGTGAACCCGTGCAACATTATATGTCAATTATATCTCAGTGAAGCTGAGGGAGAAGAGCGATCATGCTGGGAAACCACGTTTATGTAGAAAGTCTCATGCTTGGCAGCTCACCGCGGGCCTGGGGCCCGTTCTGAGCACGCTGGGGCGGCCCATCACATTGCCAGCAACTTTCCCCTGGGAGTCGTGGGGGCGGGCGGGCGCATCTCTCCTGCCTGGTGACAACGGTGACTCGTCTCTGTCTCTGCACAGGTGAAGCTGCTCTCCGAGGGGAGCCCCGGCTGCAGACCCTCCCGGTGGCCTCGGCCCTCACTGCTCACCGCACGGGCCCCCCGCCTATCAGTCCCAGCAAGAGGAAGTTCAGCGTGGACCCTGGCGACGACGACCTGGACTGTGATGGGGACCATGCTTCCAAGATGAGTCGCACCTTCGCCCCCCACCTGTAAGTGCCCCCCTACTCTGCCGCCAGCCCGGCTCACGTGGGCCCGCGGGGAGCTTCTCCGGCCGCTCTGTGCCGACTCCGAGGGGAGAAGGTGCCTGCTAGTCCCCCCCACCGCTCCCCGCCTGGAGGGGCCATTTAACTGGTTTTAATAACTTAGGGGAGGTGACCTCCGTCCCACGTGTCCGCCGTTCGCGTGCATTCCCCACCAGTGGTAACTTGCTTCAAGCGGCTTCGGGAGGTGATCGGGGAGACTTGCCTCCCTTGGCTGGTCCCTGCCAGGTGCTTCTTGGGGGGGACCGGTCCCTGCTGAGGGTCCTTAGGGGCCGGGGCAGTGACCAGAGAGGCCAGCGCCTGGCCCCGGCTGGGAAACGGGCGGCTGCCTGACATGTGTTCGTGGCACACAGCCGAGACCTTCCCGCGGCAGAGGGTGGTTTTCGTGTTTGGGTCTGAGCGCGCCGGTTCCCGCCCTCCGAGAAGCGGCCACAGGTGGCTGGTGGTCCTGGGGCTGGTTTCGGGGGCGCAGACGGGGAGCAGGCTGCATGCGAGTTGCCTCAGCGTGCTCTTCTGTTGAGATGAGAGCTGGACTCTGAGTGACATCACCACATTTGTGATGCCTGTGCCCTAGTTTTGCGCTGCGCCCCACCCCCTCCCCGTTGTGTTTCTCTCACACACACCCTGCGGAGGGAGTGGATACTGCTTCTTATGTTTGCTGGACTCAGAGACCGCCCCCTGCCATGGGGAGGCTGCTCTGGCCGTGGCGCGAGGGTGGGTATGGTCAGAGGCTGGGGTCTCGGTGGAGGGCAGAGATGAATGGCCCTGTTCCTTTCCCTCTCCACACATGAGTTAGCACGCAACGATCATTCAGGATGCTCGGCTTCCCCAGTTCTTCCGAGGATGCTGCTGTTTGCTGGCAGGAGCGTGGAGCTCAGAGTCTGGAGGGGACCTCGCGTGGTCCGAGGGCGCCGAATGCGCCAGCAGCCCTCGGCATCTCCGGCATTCCAGCGCGCTGGATTGTGTGTGCAGTCACAAGACAGCCTGACAGTGGTATTTATCCTCGGTAAATCACTGTAGTGTTAGTCAGAGGCTGAGCCTGCAGTCTGGAGCCCTGGAATTTGCTACGATCAGGAATCCAGCAGTAAGGCTCTGCACAACAATGACCTCTTGCAAACAGGGGAGGCTCATAACTTAGATGCTGGGCGTCCAACTGTTTGCAGTTCATTCTTTTGTCGCTAGGAATCGTCTCTTTCCCCAAACCCAAATAAGAGACATTTGATCAAGGAAGTGGGAGTTGGTTGTGAGATAGTGTGTTTTGTGATCAAACATGCCTTAGTTAAAATCCCAGGTCTGCTACTTACCAGCGTGGCTTTGGACAATCACTTCGTTTATCTGGGCCTGATTTCCTTCTCTGCAGTGGCGCTGCTCTAAGTTCGTGTGGAGAACAGTCGTGAGCAGCAGAGTGGAAATATGCACGGAGTTGGGCACAGTACAGTTGACAGTTGATGAGAGTTATTGCTTTATTACAGAGTCCATTACTCAGATATCAGTGATGGTGGGAAACCAGAGCACTGTTAATGGCGAATGCGATGTTTGAAAGTCATAACTGGTTTATGGGTTCAAATTCATCCCTGCTTCCTTATTTCTCAGTGGGAGTAGGTTCCGTCCACACAGGAGTGAGTGCTGAGCGCAGTGTCTGGCAGCTAGTAAACAGAGCTTCCATCATTACTGATATTATTAGAATGTCAGAGCATTTAGAACATGATCTTGTGGTTGCAAATAGGACCTTGATGCACCGGCTCTGTGATGACACTGTAAAAATGTAAAGTGCCGGGAATAGATAAAGAGTTGTGGAGTTCACATGCGAGTCACAATTGATGTCCTCATACCATAGGTTTAGAAGAACAGAAAAGGCAGCACCCCCCAGGCCAACCCCCTGGACTCAGAGACGAAAGATGCGCCGCGTCACTTGTTTGCCGAGGGGTAGTTCCTCATCCCAGTAACATTGCTGAGGTTTCTCTGCCTGTCTTCTAAGAGCCGAATAACTAGTTTTACAGGCAAGTGTAAAAGATACTTCTCCTCTTACGACTCCCTGGGGTAGGGTAGCTAGTAAGTGCATTGCTTGACTTGGTGAAACGTTTGCCACGTGTGTTTTCCAAGAGCCGGATGATGAGTTTTGGAGGCAGGTTTAAAAGCTTCTTCTCCTCTTAGGACTCCGTGAGGTAGGATGCTTAGTAAGCGCGTTGCCTGATTTGGTGGAACGTTTGCCATTTAAACTGTCGTGCATCCCGCTCCTTTTTATCTCAGGTGCCTGGAAGTTTTCTATACTAAACTGCAGATTCTTATGGAGAGGACATGTGCTCAGTAGCATCTGACTCTTTGCGACCCCACGGACTGTAGCCCGCCAGGCTCCTCTGTTCATGGGATTTTCCGGGCAAGAACTCTGGAGTGGGGTGCCATGCCCTCCTCCAGACATGTGGGGAAGAAGGGTTCTCAAAGGTGCATGCTTTGGCTGCATTTCACATAACCATCGTATTATTTTCCACTAGAGCAAGGGTAAGTTGAGGCAGGCTAGGAAGCTACAGAGTATGCCTGACTGTCTGCTGATTTCTTTAGGGAAGGAAGGGAGAGAGCAGAGGTTTCCCTAGTGATTTCTCCAGAATTTGGAAATTGAGAATTCCAGGTCATTTGAACTGTTTATTGAGAGGGTGACCCTGAGGAATTTTTGTGGGTTTTTTTTTTTTTTTTGGTTTGTTTGTTTGTTCTGATTTTTTTTTATTGCCTAAGAAAAGTGTTACCATGAATGTCTTGTTTGGGAATTCAAAAGTACTCTGTCTGCCACTTAGAAAGAAAGTGGTTTAAGGTATGAGGCAAGGGTTAGGGTGGGATTCGTCTTACGGGAGCGAATTTCGTAAGCCATTTCATCTGTGACCCTGGTTTTCAAGCGTGAGCCGATGTGGACGAGCTCTCCTGTCACCTGTCTGTCCTTCCTATGGACTCCAGGACTCCTCTTTTCTTAGGTGAGTTGTAGCTCCCTGACTTTGGCAGATAGGAGCCCCTCCAACTGACTCGTGTCCTTCTTAGATGAGCCCCTCCCCCTCCCTGAAGCCCTTTCTTGCTGTCCGGCAGACCGCACGCTTACCTTGTAAGCTTTCTGCACCAGCCATTGAATCAGGCGTTTCTCGGGGCCGGGAGGGTGTCTGATTGCGTTCACTGGGGCGTGGTCTTTAGAAGCCGAGACCTGGGTGCCGAGTGTCACTGTGGTGTCACTGCCTCTAGACTTGAGTTGTCTTGTGTGTTAACAGTAGACATGGCTGCTTGTGGTGGTTCACATTTCACTTTAAATAAAGTTAGAAACTCAATTGCTCAGTCACACTAGCCCTGTTTCCAGCTCTAAAGCCACCTGTCTCTTGGCTACCGCACTGGACAGCACACACACAGAACATTTCTGCCATCACAGAAAGCTTGGTTTCTAAACTCAGTGGAAGGAGCTACGGGGTCCTGGGTTCACTTTAATACTGCAGTTCTAATCCAGCTCCGCAGAGCTCTTCCTCCCCTCTCCCAGTCCATCTTCACGTCTCCATGATTCCAGCATCAACTCCTTCAGTGTTCCGTCCTGCAGTGTACATCAGAGTGGCAGAATTGCTGCGCCCTTGCCATTCTGAAAAACAAACCTGCTAAGAAGAGTTTTTTCCCCCACCCTGTGCTGAGGAGCTCTTTTTGTGTAGAAGAACTCTACAAAGAAGATCTTCATGACCCAGATAACTATGATGGTGTGATCGCTCACCTAGAGCCAGAGAGCCTGAAATGTGAAGTCAAGTGGGCCTTAGGAAACGTCACTATGAACAGAGCTCGTGGAGGTGATCGAATTCCAGCTGAGCTGTTTCAAATCCTGGAAGATGATGCTGTGAAAGTGCTGCTCTCCATATGCCAGCAAATGTGGAAAACTCAGCAGCCACAGGACTGAAAAGGTCAGTTTTCATTCTATTCCCAAAGAAAGGCAATGCCGAAGAATGTTCATACTACTGCACGATTGCACTCATGTCACATGCTAGCAAAGTAATGCTCAAATTCTCCAATCCAGGCTTCAACAGTATGTGAACCATGAACTTCCAGATGTTCAAGCTGGATTTAGAAAAGGCAGAGGAACCAGAGATCAAATTGCCAACATCCGTTGGATCATTGACAAAGCAAGAGAGTTCCAGAAAAACATCTACTTCTGTCTTATTGACTATGCCAAAGCCTTTGACTTCGTGGATCACAAAAAAATGTGGAAAATTCTTCAAGAGATGGGAATACCAGACCACCTTACCTGCCTCCTGAGAAATCTGAATGCAGGTCAAGAAGCAACAGTTAGAAGTGGACATGGAACAACAGACTGGTTCCAAATAGGGAAAGGAGTACGTCAAGGCTGTGTATTGTCATCCTGCTTATTTAACTTCTATGCAGAGTACATCATGCGAAATGCTAGGCTGGATGAAACTTGGGCTGGAATCAAGATTGCTGGGGGAAATACCAATAACCTCAGATATGCAGATGACACCACCCTTACGGCAGAAAGAGAAGAAGAATTAAAGAGAGCCTCTTGATGAAAGTGAAAGAGGAGAGTGAAAAAGCTGGCTTAAAACTCAACGTTCAAAAAATGAACAGTCCCATCACTGATGGCAAATAGATGGGGAAACAGTGGAAGACTTTATTTTCTTGGGCTCCAATCTCTCTGCAGATGGTGACTGCAGCCATGAAATTAAAAGACGCTTGCTCCTTGGAAGAAAAGCTATGACCAACCTAGACAGCATATTCAAAAGCAGAGACATGACTTTGCTAACAAAAGTCTGTTTAGTCAAAGCTGTGGTTTTTCCAGTAGTCATGTATGAATGTGAGAGTTGAACTAGAAAGAAAGCTGAGCACCAAAGAATTGATGCTCTTGAACTGTGGTGTTGGAGAAGACTCTTGAGAGTCCCTTGGACTGCAAGGAGATCCAACCAGTCCATCCTAAAGGAAATCAGTCATGAATTGGAAGGATTGATGCTGAAGCTGAAACTCCAATACTTTGGCTACCTGATGTGAAGAATTGACTCATTAGAAAAGACCCCGATGCTGGGAAAGATTGAAGGCAGGAGGAGAAGGGGATGACAGAGGATGAGATGGCTGGATGGCATCACCAGCTCGATAAACATGAGTTTGAGCAAGCTCTGGGAGTTGGTGATGGACAGGGAAGCCTGGTGTGCTGCAGTCCAGACACGACTGAGCGACCGAACTGACTGTGCTGAGGGTGTAATAGTAGCCTCTTTGAAGTATTAATACCAACTTCAAAAGTTACTTTCCCATCCCTTTCAGTGTTTGTTAAAATCTCTTCATTTGTTGGCACTCAATTAGAGATTTTTTTCTCTCCTTGTTAACTTCACTTTTTGAATATGTAAAATATTAACACGCTGCTAGAAGCCAAGGCTGTGTAATCATATCACCATATATGTAAGTCATTCTGCTGTGTACCTGAACTTTCACAGTGATGTCTCGTCAGTTATATCTCAACAAGACTGAAAGAAAAAAAAAAGTCAAAATCATACTGAAAAGTACTAGAGAAGTATTATTCCCTTCCCTGTGTCTTTCACCGCTTTTGTTCCCTCCCCCTGAAGGTGATTACCCTTCTTGTGTGTGTGTGTTAAAATAAGCAGGTATATGAATATGTTCTCAGTCCCTTTATTTCTTACACACAAAGTGTCATATTTTATATATTCACTTGAACTCAGATATTTTCAACGATGTATCACGGATATCTCTCCACGCCAGTTCTTCGTTCTTGTTCATAGCTCCATAGTACTCCACTGCGTGCCCGTGCCAAGGGTGGCCCAGCCGCTGCCCTTTGTTCAGATGTTTAGATAATTTTTTATGATGAACTGTTGCAGTGGATAATGTTGTCCATTTGTGACATCTTGTGTATCTGTAATACAGTTTAAAACTCTTGGGGGCTTAACAGCTGATGCATGCTAAAGTTATACTGGTTTTGAGACGTAGCGTAGGCTGCTTGGCTGGTAGAGCCTGGTGCGAGCTGTGTGCTGAGGAGTGCCGTCTACCTCGTTTCCACCTGTGTGTGTGAGTGACGGATGTGTGAACTGTTCACTCGGTCACCTGTGAGAGGAGGGGAGTGTGACTACCGAGTGCTTCCTCTGTGCTGACCCTCCCTCTGCCGGACGTTTCGTGTGTTACCTCATTTAACCCTGACAGTCAGTGTGTCCCTTTAAGGGGTGTGTGTGTGTGTGTGTCTGTGTGTGTCTGTGTGTGTCTGTGTGTGTCTGTCTGTGTCTGTGTGTGTCTGTGTGTGTCTGTCTGTGTCTGTGTGTGTCTGTGTGTGTCTGTCTGTGTGTGTGAAGCTGAAATTGAGAGAATAATGTGTCCAAAGTGACAGTGATCGAGCTGGGATTAACCACAACACTGAAACCAGTCATCACGTGATCATGTCACACCTGCATCTCACCTGAGACGGGGTGACGTGACTCTCAAAGACGGACATCACATCGTTAGGGTGGCACTTGAGCCTTCCCGGGTGTGGTGTGTGACAGGTGCTAAACCATCTCTGTGTTGAACGGAAGATGAGACCCCCTGTCCAGAGACCGTGCGTCCTGAGCTCATATCCCGCGGGAGGAGGAGCTCTTTCTGATCAGTGGTGTGCGCACGTGCAGAGTAGTTGCCCCTGGCCTCGGAACGGGCAGAAGCCCTGAGCGCCCGCTGAGGTCAGAGCCTCGGTCGCTGGCCTGGTGCCGTGACGGCTGCGCCCGCCCAGCCCGTGTTAACAGTTCACGCTGAAGGAGGCAGGGCCCCGCGAAGGACCCCCGGCCCCCCAGCTGGTGCTGCTCCTCTGAGCTCCTGCCCGGGGTGACCCGTGGCCCCCGAGGCTGTCTCCCTGCCGCAGCCGTGCCTTCGAGGGCTCCCTCGAGTCTGGGGGAGCCGATCCTGGGTGTCCTTGAGTGCTTCTCCAGGCTAGGGGTCTCTGCTGCTGCTCTCCTCCCTTCTCTCCTCTTCCTTATCCCTTGCTTATTCTCTCTCTTTTTTTTTTTTTTTCTCCCTTGGCCTTAGTCACTTCCCTCCTGACCCCATAGGAATGAACAGAAAAAGAGGGGGAAAACCAGACTCAAAACCAGTAATTCCTACAGAGTGACAGGCAAGTTGGAGGAAGCCCTTTGAAATCAAGTTCTGGGCATGTAATAGCAGCTCTGCTAAAACAGAGAAGCCTCGCTGATTGCTGACTGAAATGCGCGTTCTCCCCCGCAGTAGGGTTGGTGGTAGAGACGGCACCTTGGGTGTTCAGGAGCGGCTAGTCTGTCCAGTATCTCCATATTCCTTGGCAGCATCACCACGCTTCCTTTGAGTCTCCATTTCTTGTATCTCTTTAGTACCTTTAGTGGGGATGTGTATGGACATGCCTTTACCAGGGACTGTTCATTCCACAAACTTCATGAGAGTAGAGGAAGCAATTCCTCATTTCGATTTAAAGCTAGATCCGGAGGGAATGGAGACTGCCGCAGCCACTGTGGAGGACAGTGTGTGTGTGCGTGTGAGTCACTTAGTCGTGTCCGACTCTTTGCGACCCCGTGGACTGCAGCCTGCCAGGCTCCTCTGTCCATGGGATTCTCCAGGCAAGAATACTGGAGTGAGTTGCCATTTCCTTCCCCGGGGATCTTCCCAACCCAGGGATCGAACCAGGGTCTCCTGCATTGCAGGCCAATTCTTTATCAGCTGAGCTACAAGGGAAGCCAAAAATCAACTATAGTGTAATTAAAAAAGCACCAGCTAGACCTGGAGGAAATTGCAAAGTCGGGGCCATTTTTGTACCTTGACATTCTAGCAACTAGGGCTTTAAAGGTAAGCAGGCATATGTATTTATTACGTAATACATAATATGTATGTATAGGCAGAGCGTGTTAGCGCTGTGTCCATGTCTACATAAGCCTTGGAGAGGGTCAGACTTTTCATTCCTGAGAGTGGTGATAGATCAGGATTCCCAGCATCCAGAGAATCACGAGAGCCTTTGTATTAGGGCTTGGCCACGACCGTCACTGACAAGCCTGATTGTGTACTAAGCGCTGTGCTGAATGCTCCGTGGGCGTGATCACTCCGCGCGTCATCTCAGCTCTGAGATGCTGTGATTGCCCCTCTTTTGCAGGTGGTAAAACTGAGAGGTTGTAACTTGCTCAAGGTCACGAAGCTAGCTGGTTGGTAACAGAGCCAGGAATCAAAACGCAGGCTGGCTGTTCCTGTAGCTAGCACTCTTAGGAACCGTCTTAGAGCCATACTGAAAAGGCACACGTGTCCAGCAGCTGTGAGTCGGCTGATATAGGACCTTAACGCCTTGTGGTTTGGGATGATTGCCGTGTGCGCCTTCTCAACCCAAGGGAAGGATTCCGGGCAGTGGCAGGCAGAGAGTAGGCCCCGGGGCAGCAGTGGCGGGGTGCAGGGGCCTCGGCGAGGAAGGGCTTGTCGGTAACTGAGAGAGTGAGGTGGTCCATCCGCCGTGCACGGCGAGGCTTCCCTTCAGGCGTGCTGCTCACCCTCCCCCTGAAGGCGCCGAGTGGAACGGGGTCTCTGTGCAGGTGAGAGCCCCACACGAGCCCGGAAGAAACCCTTCCTTCTTGCTCAGGAGAGGGCTTTGGAATCGTGTTCTTGTTTAAGGTCTGTCTGTGTGCTTAGTTCCTCAGCCGTGTCTGACTCTTTGTGACCCCATGGACTGAAGCCCACCAGTCTCCTCTCTCCACGGGATTCTCCAGGCCAGAATCCTGGAGTGGGTTGCCTCTTTCTTCTTCGGGGGATCTTCCCAACCCAGCGATCAAACCCACTTCTCCTGTGTCTTCTGCATTGCAGGTAGATTCTTTACTTAGTGAAAGTGAAAGTCAGTCAGTCGTGTCTGACTCTTTGCGACCCCATGGACTACATGGGATTCCCCAGGCCAGAATACTGGAGTGCGCAGCCTTTCCCTTCTCCAGGGGATCTTCCCAACCCAGGGATTGAACCCAGGTCTCCCGCATTGCAGGTGGATTCTTTACCAGCTGAGCCACAAGGGAAGCCCAAGAATACTGGAGTGGGCAGCCTATCCCTTCTCCAGGGGGTCTTCCCAAGCCAGGGATCGAACTGGGGTCTCCTGCATTGTAGGTGGACTCTTTACCGGCTAATAAGGGCTTTCTACCAGGGAAGCCTTTACCTGCTGAGCCACCACCAATATTGTCAGACCAATAGAAAGTGAAAGTCGCTCAGTCGTGTCCGACTCTTTGCGACCCCATGGACTGAATTCTCCAGGCCAGAATGCTGGAGTGGGTAGCCTTTCCCTTCTCCAGGGGATCTTTCCAGCCTTAGCCTAAAACGCTCAGGCCAGGGCATTTTATAATTTGCTTTAAATACATGAAGACACTTTTTCTTTCCCCTCTCCAGATTCTATAAATCAAGAGTTCTTGAAATAGAATCCCTCAAACTATGTGCATTCTCTTTGTCTCCCACATCCTTCTTGGCATCGTCTGAACTTGGGAAGTTTTAGCCCCCAGATTCTGTCTTCTGCTGTGCTTTCAACACACAGGCGTGCGTGTCTTCCCACAAGCGTTCTGGGGTTTAAGAGGATATTTTATGGCCTTTAGTTTCAGTTATCCTAACTAACTAACTCTGAAATCCTCCTTCGCATCTAGCAAGTGTGTGTATTCATTTTGAAAGGAACTTGAGAAGGGAGCCTGAATCTGTAATGAACGCTTTGGTTCAGGGAGGTGGAGCCTAAAAAGTCCTTCTGGTGGGGCAGACTTGGCCCTGCCCTGGGGGCGGGGTGGGGTTTGCTGCCTGCCTGGGGTGGAAGCAAAGGTGGTTTTCCCGCCGCTCTGCAGGACCTTAAAGGCACAGCTGTGTGCTGCCTGGGAGTGTTTTGCTAATGAAGTGTGGTACCTTTAAAGAAAGGTCACAGGCCTGACCTGTGTTGTGTGGGTTTCTTGTTTGTCAGACTGGAGGCATTTTCTCATTTTCACAGTTCAGCCGAAAACAAAGACCTCCTTATCCCAGCCGGGGAGCCGTGCTCTTAAGAGCTGACATCAGCCTTTTCCCAGCAGGCAGCGTTTCTGCCTTAAGAGTCTTCGCCGAGAGCTGGGCCAGCCAACGGCTGCCCTGCCCTGGGTTTCTCCTGGCTGGGTGACACGCAGGGTGAAGAAATGCCAAGCGTGCCAGCAGTCAGGGCAGCAGAACCCAGCGCTGTTGTCACGGGTCCCTTCTCCTCTGTTCCGGGGACCTCTGGGCGCCTCCGTTTCACAGAGCTTGTGAACGTTGGGCCGAGAACCTTGAGAAAGGACTGCTTTCCTAGAGAGGTGTTAAAGAACCTCTGGGGCCTGTTGGGGAAGCCTCATTAGCATGTGTAAAGACACTGTTTAAAGACGACTCTAAAATGGGGGGTGGAGGGGAGTGATTTTTAGGTGGATGGATTAAGTCAGAGGCGTTGGTTGAGAAGTTGAGGAAACAAAACCACACAGGGTTTGGTTCCCCCTCCTGCCCTGACTCTCTGGGGTTTCCGGGCGCTGTTTGCATGAAGAGCCTTCTGAGCTGGGGACACTGACGGCAGCCCTGGGTCCACACGGTTGGAACATCGGCCTTGCTCCTCTGAGGACGCAGAGCCAGCCTGTCCTGAGGTCGCAGCCTGGCATTCCTGCCGGAGGACCAGGAGGACTGCTCAGAGGTGGCCTTGGGTCAGAGTTGGGGCGGTTCTTGGACTCTCCCCTAGATCTCGCCTGTAAACCCATCGTCTCCTGCGTGCCTGCTTGTCTGAGCCCCGAGTTCTACGTGTGGGGTAGTTTTTCTTTCATAAACGGCAGTGCGTGGTCCCCTAGCGTCTTCGCCGAAGCTTTGGGTTCAGGCATGCATGCTGCCTGCCTCTGCCTCCACCCCCGTCGGTCTTCCCACTCCTCTGTCTCTCTCTCTCGAAATTTCTCCCCAGATTGTCTCCAAAGCATGATTAAAGAGCTCCGTGTTGCAGTCAAGGAGTAGGTTAGGGACGTAGGTTGGAATCCCGCCAACCAGCTGATCCAGATTTTGGACCCGGGTCTCTGGCCGCACTGGAGGCCCGCGGGAAGCGGAGTTCGCTCCCCTGCACTCGCCTCTGACTTCTCTACCTTCCGCCTGCCTTCCCTCGACAAGACCCAAGAGCGAAAGGACTAGATGCACAGAGGATCCGGATGGGGCAGGCGGCAGACCAGCTCCTGGTGGGCCGGGGCGCTTACTAGGGGGCCCGTCGGAGGCTCCACTCTCTTTGCACCCCCAGCCTGTCCCTGTGGTTGAGGCTGTCCAGGGAGGATTTGGGCTTTTCTGTCTCCTCAGGACCACATGGGGACTCGGAGCACTGTTGCCCATCGAGGACCATCTTGCCTCAGTGCTCGAAGGATGGGGAGAGTGTTCCTCAGGCAGAGTTTGGGAAGCACCCGAACCGGGCTCTGGGGTCTGCCCGTGTGGTGGGCCTGAGGCTGGCTCTGAGTCTGGGGTGCAAGGAATCTCCAGCGCAACTTGCCGTGGGGTCCTCTAATCCTTTGTCATGAGCCCTGTCAGCAGCATTCCAGGGAGCATGCTTGCCAGGCCACGTGGGCATCTTATCTGGTCTTGAAGTGATGTTACAAACGTGCACACGTGCAAGGCTCAGGTGCCATACGGCTTAGATTGGTGACGACGCGATCCCTTGGTTTGGGGTTGCTGGGTGCCAGCTTCCATGCTGGGTCTTTCAGGGAGAGTCCCTGAGGCCTGAGAGATGGGGGAGCCCAGCCCCTTCCCCTTGACGGTGTGCCCCTCCCGGGCCTTCCCAACGCTGGCTTCTCCACCCTGAGCTGTTTCCAGGGAACAGAGCGTCTCCCCTTCTGCATCCACACCCCAGCCCAGGGCTGTGATCCTGAGCGTCAGCGGTCACGGAACTTCCATCCGCCCCTCCCTGGTGCCCTCACGACCCCAGGCCCGGGGGGACCCTGCAACCCCTCGCCTGGCTTTCTTGCCCCCACAGGCCCCCCTCCTGGTTCTCGCTCTTGCACCTAGGCGCTCTCACAGGCTCGTCATCACCGCGTGTTCCGGGCCCCATCCTGCTTACTGCGCCGAGCCCGGGATGGAACACACGGGCCAGCTCCCGGCGGGGGTGGCGGGAGGGTTCCCTGGCCTTTATGCCCGGCTGGGGCTCAGCCTCCCCGCCCACGGAGCTGTGTGCCTCCCTGACCCTGTGTGTCCACCCCACACACACCTGCAGGGCTGCCCCACCGGCGTCGACCTTAGCGGTTCCTGTCTCCACCAGCGCTTACCCAGGCCTGCCCCTGTCTCCATGGCGGGGTGTTTCCACTTGCCCTGCAGTCACCGCTGTCTCTTCTGCCTGCTTTCCCACGTGTGATCATCGCTGCCCCTGGTGAAATCTGGTCTCCCTGGATGTCCTCCAGGAGGCTCCTGGCCGTGGCTTAGACCCCCATTCCCACGGCAGTGCCCTCAGTGGTTTTGGCACTTCAATGCGCAGGAAGGTTTCTGGAGCTTTCCTCTCTGCTCGGAACTCTGTTGGCGCCCCTAGGCAGCACCAGGGAACTCTGAGCAGACCCTCACCTGCAGGAGCTTCTGACCCACTGCCGAGGCATGCCCACCCCCATCCTCAGTCCCTGTTCTTGCCTCCTTCTCTCGGCAAAGGGGGTGGAGGGGTGGTTCCTGCTGCGTCGCCGCGGACGCTTCTGTGTACAGAATGGCGCTTTGCCGCTCCTGACCCAGGTCTGGGTGCCCCAGGCCTTCCAGGCGCTAAGGAAGCATTCCCATGAAACGTGTCACTCTGAATGCACTGTCAACACCCTTCCCTTTGGAAGGGATGGTGAGAATCCCTTTCAAACGCGTAACAAGCCCTGAGCGGCACCTCTTTGTGCGTGTTTTTTTCCTGTGAACCCTTGATGTTTAGTTCAGAGACCCCCCCACCCCCACCCCTGGGACAGACCCCCACTCCCGCTGTTCCCCCGCCTTCCTTACCCCTCCTCCCCACTGTCTCCCCCCAATCCCTGCCCCCCACAAGCAGAAGCGTGCAGGTCCCTAGTATCTGGGCACATGCACACTTCATATAACCTGGATCACTGCCTCTGCTTGAGATGCAGGTGTTGGATCAAATGGTCTTAGCCCAGTTGTTGACTGAGTAATAAGCCTCCGGAGTTTACTGTGTGAGTGAATCCCACCTGCTCTTCTTTCTGTTTCTGCCTGTGCACCTCCCTTGGATCCCAGTGTGGGCTTCAGGTGAGATGTATGGAAGGGAGAGATCCAGTTCAGATGGGGGCCTCTCGCAGGTTAGAGGGATGGCTGGACCCTTCTCAGTGGAGAGATTTTAGTCCACACTAGAAAAGCAAGCAAACCCCTGCCTAAATGTTTACTCCTGGAGTTTTCCCAGGTCTACCTAAATGGTTCTCAAAGCTAAAATGTTTTTCAGCTATCTTACAATAGAACTGTGGTATTTATTTGTGGGAGACCACTTTGGGTATTGGGCTCCCTGGGATCAGTGGTAAAGAACCCACTTGCCAGTGCTGGAGACACAGGTTTGATCCCTGGGTCGGGAAGATTGCTCAGAGAAGGAAATGGCGACCTGCTCCAGTGTTCTTTCCTGGAGAATCCCATGCACAGAGGAACCTGGCAGGCTACAGTCCATGGGATCGCAGAGTCAGACACGACTGAGCAATTGAACAACAACTTGGGGTGTGTTAGCCCCAGAGCAGGTTATGTCAGGGGACTAACGCGGAGGCTCCCTCTTCTCCGTGACGCAGGAGCGACCTTGGCAGTAGAGACGTTGGTGAAAGGGGTGATGGTCACGTGGCTCCACGACCAGCCTGTTTGTCTCTAGCGCCTCCGTGGAGGGTGTGGCCGTGTTTGTGGGTGGGCAGTGGCTGTGTCTCCTTTCTGACAGTGAGATAAAATCCGAGCTCTTCAGGGTGACCTGCAGGGACTCCGGTGACTTGTCCTAAACCCCTTGCCCAGAATTACCCTCCTTAGGTGGCTTCCTTGGCTTGTCAGTCCTCACTCACAAGTCTCCTTGACCACGGTTGTGTTAGGAAGACACCCAAGCCCCCGCTGTTACAGGCCTTTGCGCCAGCGCCACACGGTGTGGGAAGAGACCTTCCCAGACTCACAGTGGGCAGCCTGGGTGGTCCTCCCGCCTCGGAACGTCCGTCTTGAAACCAGCACTGTCACTGCCCGGGGCATCTTAGCGTGTATGGCGTGGCGCTCGCCACCATCTCCCGGGCTCCCCTTCACACCCTTGGCTGCCTTATTATAACTTTGATCATTCTAAGCGCGCCACCAAATCTGGTGGTCATGAGACCTGCTGTCCTCCCGGCGCCCCTCCCACCAACTTTGGGAAGAGTTGGGATCCACAGACAGAAAACCACCGGTACCGTGCAAACACATGTGTCTTCACTAGCTGTGAACACCCTGCGGCCCCGTTGGCTTTCTCTCCGGTGTGTGCCGTAGACAGTGATGCCATCTAACACCCCAGGTGTTTTCACCTTCAGCAGTGCCGCCATGGGGGTTTTCTTCTCAATTCAGGGTGCAGTTAGATAGGGTTTTGTCATGCCTTCCGGTGATCTTTGATCGAGGATAGCTTTCCCCGTGTTGCAGGGTGGACGGTTGGGGGGTGAGGGAAGCGGGGACCTGGGCAGGGACGACCCTGGGTGTCCCTCCTTGGGAGGTCACCTTTTGGAACCAGCTGGACCCACGGCAGGGAGCCTGTCTGTCCACACTAGGAGTGATGACGTCCTACGTGATAGATAAATGAACCACGTTTCAGGATGTGAGTGGCTGTTACACAGGAGGGGTTGCGGGCGGAGCGTGAGTTCAGAAATGATGGGGAAGGGAAGTCGAGTGGGAGGAGGAGGCGAAGCAGCTGGAACAGGACACTGTTGTTCAGTCGCGTCTGACTCTTTGCGACCCCATGGACTGCAGCACACCAGGCCTCCCTGTCCATCACCAACTCCCAGAGCCTGCTCAGACTCATGTCCATCGAGTCGGTGATGCCATCCAACCATCGCATCCTCTGTCGCCCCCTTCTCCTGCCCTCAGTCTTTCCCAGCATCAGGGTCTATCAGGAACAGGACATGGCTGAGCAGTAAGAAACAGACGTAAATGTCGCTGCGAGCACCAAGTTAAAACTCAGCACCTTTTCCTACACTGCTCTTGCTGCCCGAAGGCTCGTTTCTATTTCTAGCCAACAATTCCAACACTTTTACTTAAAAAAAAAGAATTAAAAAAACCCAACAACCCAGCACCTTCCCTCATTCACAGCAGAGGAGGGGCATTGCCCTCGCCCTTCCTCCCTAAACCTGTAGACCACTTTCCTGTGAGACCCTCAGTCTCTTAGAAGTAACTCATTCAAAGCTCAGGTGGCCGCTCTTGACTGTGGGAACTCAGCATTTCGGGGAGCAGGGGAGCTGGAGGGAAGGGCCGGCCTTTGACTTTTCAGCAGCTCCGTGCTCCTGCGAAGTCACTGCAGTCGTATCAGGCTCTGCGACCACACAGACTATAGCAGGCAGGTTCTTTACTACGGCTGCCACCTGGGAAGCCCATTGGATGTCTTATTTCTCGACTTTCTGAGCCCCGATGTCAGCTCCGTGGTGCTGCTGTGATGGAGGGCGAGGATGTGGGGCCTGGACCGGTGACTGTGGATTCTCGCACCTGAAGTTGTGGCGCCTGGTGGGCTGTGGAGGCGGGGGTGGCGGGGTGTCCCCAGGCAGGCCTCTTGCCGAGACTCGGCGCCTTCCTCCTCCGGTTGCCCCTGATCCCAGGGCCCCCTCCTTTTCTCTTATTTAGCACTGGTTGTTTGCCTCTTGTTTGCCTCTTGTTTGCCTCTTGTAGCAGAGTATCCTTCCAATAGATTCCCCACTGTGCCTCAGCTAGCAAGCCTTGTTTGATGTTGCTTGTGACCAAAAAAAACTTGTTAACAAATGCAGACACGGGGGCTGTTTACAGGGTTGCACGGTGGTTTGTCATCTTTCCGTGGCTGTCTCTGGGCTTCCATTCTTGTTCACATCTCACGTGGCCCTTGTCTCTAGAAGTGGAGTTTCTGGGTTGGATGGCGCCCGTTTCTGCTTCCGTGCCTCCTGCCGGTTCATTTCTTCTGGATTTGCTGACTGACATTCCCATGGGCAACTGTTTGCATGTGTCCATCACCCACAGCAACCCGGAGGTGACCTTTCGTTAACTGATAATTTTTCCAGGTTTCATGGGAGAATCATTGTTGTAACTTTGCTTTTTTCTTTCTTTCTGCTGCTAGGAAACTTGACTAATTTTTTCATGTTTTTATTGGCCATTTGGATTTCTTTTGTGATTTCTGTCTTCTTTTAATTAGCATGTTTATCTTTCTATTGGTGATGTTACAACTTCATATTAGGGACCCTTCATCAGATGAGTTAGGAAAATAACCATTTTCCTAAGTTAAATTTGCTTTTCAACTTTACTGTGTCTTTGAAATACAGATTTTTTTAAATTGAGAAGTGGTCCAGTCATTGAATCTTTTTTTTTTTTTTAATGGAAAAGCCTTCTGAAGTGTTTTACAAGGGACCAGAGTGCTTCAGCAAGCGCCTGGTAACATGCATCTGGGCTGTGTTTTGCTGGTGAGGATAACTGCATGTGCTTGCTACATGTTAGCGGTGAGACCAGGAGGCATGTATCATGGTACACTTCCTTATTTTGTTTCCTGGACCAGCACTTTCTGGGAGCCTGCTTTGCTGGGGGCTGTGGGGAGTGTGTGGAGGAGTCTGCTCTGGGCCTGAGGACATTTCAGGGGTGGCACTGTGGCACCGCCACCCCCACCCCCTCCCCAGGAAACAGGATCCTGGCCAGGGTTCCGGATTGTTTGCCTGCCCACCCCCCACTCAAGGACACTGAGTTCTGTGAGTGGCCAGCGAGCTTTCGGCGTTTGTTGTGATGGTCTCTCGTTGGTACCGTAAGCATGCTCTGGAGTCAGACACTTAAATTCTGTTTTTATTTAACCATTTTACCAGATGTTTCCTGTGGTTTGACAGAGGTACCGCTTGCTCGAAAGTTCACACTCCTGAGATCTGTAATGTTATGGACACTGTTGCTATAGACAGTGATTCTGTCGGGGCCGGATTTGGAAGACCGCTTTTGCATCATTTTTGGGTCGAAGATGTGTTTTTCCCCGGAACACAAATGCCGTCTTCATCATCATCACATCATCTCTTACCGTTGTGATCTCCGGTTTATGAAAGGCCATAACGGGCTGATCAGCATTTATTCCCATAAACACCACGGTGCTGCCGTGGGCTGTACTTTCTGTAAGCTGGACCCAGGCATGCCTTGGTTTTGTTTGTAAAACTCACCTAGGGCGGAAAGAACTCAGGTTGGAGGGCGGGTGAAGGTCTGACCTGGCCTGGCAAGGGGACTGAGGCTGGGGGCGGGTGTGTGTATGGCGGGGGCGGGGGCGGAGAGGACACCGCAGACCTGTGCTCCTGTGCAGCCACCCCAGACCAGGTTCTGCAGGAGGAAGTCCCTTCCTACAGACCCCAGTGCAGGGAACACGGGGGTGTTCTGACTTTCCTGCTCAGAGGGGCTCTTGCAGGCCATGCTGCTCCTCTGAGTACCCCCCAAGCCCCCCAGCAGCCCGCCGGCCTCTCCTGGGTTCCATTTAGCCTCCTTTATAGAGACGTTTTTAAAAGGCTGATGTTCTGGAAGATGAGGAGACAAAGGAGGAGGAAATGGCACGCTGTCATCCTGACGACCGAGCTCTTTTCTCGCGATCAGGGCAGTAAAGATGCGGGTCACCTTCTGGCAGGACACCCTCCGCGCAGAAAGCGCCCAGGAGCCTCGGGCCCCGCAGCCAGCCCCCTGGCCCCCCCCCCGCCCCCACACACACAGTGTGCCGCGCCCCCGGTGGGGACTTTTATTCTGACGGGCCTCCCGCCCAGCCCGTCCTGCGCGGGACCGCCTGCCAAGTTTGGGAGGCCCACGGCTTTCTTGTGGGAGGACGCTGGGCTGTCTTCATGCTCTTTGGCAATGATTAAAGTGAGGTTAGTACCAAAAAAGCCCTTTCATTTTATTCCCTTATCCTTGCTTTTGCAAACCAGATGGCAACCCTGTATTTTCAGCTGTAATTGATTTAAACTCCGAAGGCAGCGCGGCCGGGCGAGGCGGCCCTGCCTCTGCTCCCTCCTCCTGCTCATCCCTCTGGCCTCGCCAGGCGGCCCCTTGTCCCAGAGTCACATCCCCACGGCCTGCAGATCCGGTTTCTTCTGCGAGGGGCCGGGGCTCTTAAAGGGGCCACGGCCCTGCCGCCGACAACAGACGCGAGCCAAAGGGTGAAGGCACACGGGGAGGGGAGTCGTTGCAGGAGCTGCCTTCTTGCAGGAGCTGCCTTCCTGCCGCGGAAGCAGGCAGGTTTCAGGTGACGGCTGACTTGTTTCAGGCCAGCTGTCACGTGACCGGCTGCAGCTCCGGGGAAGACAGGGTGCTTGTCCTTCCCACTCAAGTTTGGCCGCTCGGATTGCCTCCAAAAGGAGGCGGGGCGGGGGGTATGTTTTCAGTTTAGCGTGTATTCTTAAAGAAAATTACAAGGCAAATAAAAGCACTTGGCCACAACTGAAGTCTGAAGGCTCTGACCTCAGCTATGTGACCACTTCCCTCCGCGGGGAGGGAGAGGAGGCCCTCCTCTGCAAGTGGGTCGAGGGCCGGGGATCCACTGGGCAGGAGGCCCCTCCAGCGGCCTCAGGACATGGGGCTCTGATCACCTAACTCCACAAGCAGCCCCCTCCCCCGGCCCTGGAAGGAAGCATCCAGGGGCTCTCACCTGTTCTGTCTGCAAGCCCTCTGGTTTGGGTTTCCATCTGGTCATTTGAGGATCACGTTTACAGGGCAGCGGGTTGAGACTGTGGATCAAGGCACATCTGTCAACTGTTCACTAATGTTACACGAATGGTCGTTATTACTAACACTTGCCATCCTTGGATGACTGGAAGTCATTTTTAAAGGCCCATAGTGAAAAACGAGAACCACAAATAGGTTATTTTGTGAATCTCCAAACACTCAACCCTGACTGCAGTCCCTGTGTGTGTCCCTGGGGCCGTGGGCTCAGGTGAGCTGGTGATGAATGGTCTTTGTTTATTTAGTTCTTATGTCAAATGCTTCCATTATTCGCCAGCATTTGTCTTGTGGAACACTTGGACTCTGTTTACAGAGACGTGTGTTTGTGTTGTTGTTGTGGGCCAGACCTATGGTTCTGGAAACCTGTCATTTTTGTCTCGTAGTGAGGGACACTTACCACCAATGATTAGTCAAAACGTCTAAGGACCAAGAGTTCAACACAGAGTTACCATGTGATCCAGCAAGTCCTCTCATGAGTACAGACCCTAAGGAAGTGAAGGCTGTGTTCACAGCCCCCAGAGCAGCTCAGTGTCCGTCAAGGAATGAGTGGGTCCATGCAATGGAATATTACTCAGTTGTAAAAAAGGAACCCAGTTCTGGCAGCAGCTACCCCATGGATGTACCTTGAAGACCTTATGCAAAGTGAAATGTACCGGTCACCAAAACACAGTGTGTTGATGTTCTTCAGTGGGGGGCTCATGTTCATCGAAGCAGCAAGGAGAAGGGTGATCGCCAGGTGGCTGAGGAGAGAGGACTGAGTTCATATTTAAGAGGTGCAGAGTCTCACTTTGGAAAGATGAGGAATTTCTGGATGTGGATGACGGGGATGGTTACACAGCAGTGCAGGTGGGGACTGCCTGGTGGTCCAGTGGCTAAGACTCCATGCTCCCTGTGCAGGGGCTCTGGGTTCCGTCCCTGCTCAGGGAACTAGATCCCGCAGGCCGCAGCTGAGGGCTTGCACGCCGCGGCTGAGGGCTTGCACGCTGCAGCTTAGGGAGTCCTGTGCGCTGCAGTGAAGATTGCAGATCCGCAGTGCCACCATTAAGACGAGGCACCAAAAAACCAGTGCGCATATATGTAATGCCACCGAACTGCATATTTTTAACTGACTAAAATAGTGTATTTTGCCACAATTAAAAAAAAAAAAAGATTAAAAGAAAACCTTCCAAAGACTAATGATTAACTTCGGTTCAAGTGAATAAACAGTAATGAATTTATTATGTGTTCAGCCTTTGCATTCCGTGCTCAGCTGGGTTGAAGAGTGTGTAAAGAACTCGGAGGGCAGATGGTCAACTCTCAGACTAGGACATCTGGGGCCTCATGGTGGGGAGTGGTCCTCATGTGAGGACCTGGGCGGGGGCTTTAATTTAAAAGGTGATTGGGAGTCACCATTCCCATTTGACGTGGGCGGTGCTTGTGAAAAGGAAAGGGGTGTGTCGCTCCAGGTATTGGGTGATGGCCCTCCTGGGTTCTCTGAAGACATTTTTAGGATCATTAAGTCAAGATTCGGGGCGGGGGCGTGATGCCCTTTCAGGGCTGAACAGTCGTGGTTCTCCTGGGTTCCTCTTCCGGGTGCTAGGTTTGGGATTACACATTTGGTTTTTCATAGCCAGATGCTACTGACGTTACAGTAAAACTAAGCAGACACTATAGGGAGAGTCAGTCCTGATTCTGTGAAGAGTTTGAAAATGAGAATATTTGGCAAGAAATGCATGTTAATAAGTTGGGAAGTGAAGTGAGCCATCCACATCGGTTTTTTGCAAATCCCTTGGGGACTTGCTTAGAGAATGGAGATTGGTGATTGGTAATTTGCCTATCAGGTATCCATTGATTAGTAGCCTTTCTTAGTGTCCTGGAATCCTTGAAATAATCTTGAAGAAATTCTAATCATGTTCTTATTCTGTGAAGTAAAGAAAAAAAATAGCTCAGCTATCCTTTTCCTCTGGTTTTTAGAAACAGTTTAGCCAAGACCACATGGCTGCTCAGAGAGAATTAATTCACTAAATGCCTGAAATTAATACACTACATAATTTGCTGTCAGATGGAGGGTCCCAAAGGCCCTTTAATAATGATACTTCCATAATTGATAATTACAATAACTTTTAAAGAATATTTGGTAGATGCTTCAGGATCTTTTATTAAATGAACATTTAATCACTTTATATACTCAATACTTAAATTCTCAAACATTTTTAGTAAAGTTTTGTAATAATTTAATTCAGTAATTTATTTTTCCTTGCAGAGTTTCTGATGTTAGTCAGGGTTGGTGGGTGGTTTTGAAAGAAAAACTGGCTTTTAAAATTTTGTTTAGTGTTGAATGAATGTGTTGAATTAGAACTTATCCTCTACTATCAAGAAGTCCATGGCTCCAAAATAAGGAAAAGCTCATGTAGTTCTATGTCACCACCCCCCCCAAATTTAAAAAGTGGGCAGATGTGAATAGACATTTCTCCAAAGAAGACACACAGACGGCCAGAAAGCACACAAAAAGATGTACTGACCAGAGAAACACAAATCAGAACTCCACCAGGGTGCCCCCTTGATGCCTGTCAGAAGGTCCATCATCAAAAATCTCCAAAGAAAAAGTCCTGCAGACAGCGTGGAGAAAAGGGTTCCCTCCTCCATTCCTGGGGGAAACGCAGGTTGGAAGAGCCACTCCGAGAACAGGATGGAGGCTGGTTACGAAACCAGAAAGAGAGCTACCGTGTGATCCGGAAGCACCGCTGCTGGACACAGGTCCCCAAGAAACCCGAGTTCGGAAAGAAACTTTGCAGCGCAGAGTTCACTGGACCACTGTTCACAAAGGGCAGAATGCTGGAGCAACCAAACGTCCATCGACAGGTGAACGGGTAAAGGGGATGTGGTACTGTGGACGATGGAATGCCACTCAGCCATAAAATAAAGAACAGAAGAACGCCATGAGCAGCGACATGCATGAGTCTAGCCGTTATCATACTAAGTGAAGTCACAGAAAGACGGAAACATGGCACCCCTCGTGTGGAATCGTTTTCTTAAGATTGATACAAATGAGCTGATTTACAAAACGGAAACAGACTTATGGATATCGGAAACAAATGTATTCTTACTAAAAGGGAGGCATGGCAAGGCAGGGAAGAATCGGGAGCTTGGGATGAACACACACCCACTGCTCCGCATAAGACCGGTAAACCAACAAGGACCTGCTGTATGGCCCAGGGAACTCTGCTCAGAATTCTGTGATAACCTCTGTGAGAAAGGAATCTAAAAAAGAATGACTCTGAGTATATGTAGCTGAATCATGCTGCTGTGCACCTGAACCTAACGCATCGTGAGTCACCTGTACTGCAGTAAAAATAAAAAGAAGTCCGCGGGATAGTTCGGAACATCAGGGCTCCCCCGGCGGCTCAGCTGGTCAAGAACCTGCCTGCCAGTGCAGGAGATGCAAGAGGCTCGAGGTTCAATCCCTGGGTCAGAAGATCCCCTGGAGGAGGAGATGGCAGCCCGCTCCTGTGTTGTTGCCTGGAGAGTCCACGTGGACAGAGGAGCCTGGCGGGCTGCAGTTCACGGGGTCACAGAGAGTCGGGCATGACTGAGCGCATGCGCGCGCGCACACTGCCAGCATGGGAGCTGGATGCTGGCCACGCGCTTGCGTTCAGGGGCAGGAGCACAGCTGTGTGGGTCGTGAAGGGGAGAGAATTGCCGCAAGCCAGATAGCGCCGGGGAAACGTGCGGGTCCGTCCTTGACGGGCGTGTGCACGTGGGGCAGGAACTCATTTATAATCTCTCTCTTTAGCCAGTACGTCACAATGTAGCCGAGTGAAAGAGGGAAAAAAGAGGGCGGAAGGATTTTAGGAGACGACGTTGCTATGGGACCAGGCTGCTGGAGGAGGACCGTTGCGTCTTGGGTCCTGTTGTTGCCGGTGGAGTTCCAGTTGACTGCAGGTCTCGGAGTTCTCCTGATGTCAGGATTCAGTTCTGTGTTGGCCTTGGTTCTTACTTTCTTTTGATTTTTTGGTTCAAAATAAGCTGTGCACATTGAAGAGCGTTGTCTGTTCTTTCCATTTCCTCCGGAGTGTTATATCTAGTTCTGGGTACCACACTTAAAGGGCTTCCCTGCTGGCTCAGACAGTAAAGAACCCGCCTGCCAGTGCAGGAGACCCAGGTTTGATCCCTTGGGAGGATCCCCTGGAGGAGGGCATGGCAACCCACTCCAGTTTTCTTGCCTGGATAAATCCCCTGGGCAGAGGAGCCTGGTGGGCTCCGGTCCATGGGGAGTCAAGTTCTGGGTACCACAGTTAGAGACGGATGCTGATTTGGAGAGCACACAGAAGTGGGTGACGACGGGATGGTATGGTGTTGACAGTGTTAGGACCGTTTGCAGGGATCGTTTTGGCTCAAGAGGATCCTGGGTGTGGCAGGGTGGATGCAGAAGTGGTTTTCTGGTGGCTGGAGGAAGAAACAGACTTCTTGGGTTTTTCCAAAGAGCAGACTGTCAATCAGAGAATTATACTGTAATGTAGATTCCGTTCATTATAGGGGGTGCCTTTCATTGGCGATCTGCAGCCGTCAAGTGAACTGAGTAAATAAGCCCCCAGCCCTGGGGGTGTCTGAGAAGTCGCCACAAGGGGTCACACAGGTATGCTTCAGTTCACACCCCTCTCCCCTCGGTTGTTCACAGCCACCCCCACCACGAAGCCCTCTTCCTCTGACCAGGACGAAGCATCCAGGCTTTTCACCATCAACACTGTGCAGTGTCTTCCAGCGACTTGTCCCCGAGTGTGGAGTCAAGGCTGAGAGTGAGCCTTCCAAAGAGTTGGAATGGAATTAGAGAGGGGCCCAGCTCCCACCCAGAAGGGGAGTGGAGATGGCATTGAAGGTGTTTTCAGACCCCCGCTTCCTGGTGGCAGGGCCTGGGATCGCTTCTCCGTCACAGTGACCCCTGGGCCAGCCGCTGCCCTGGAGCTTCACGGGTTCCTGTGTCATTCAATCCAGTTGGTGCAGGCTGTTCCTAAGAATCCGTTTGCTTTTTGGTCGGTCCACTTATGTATTGGGTGCTGGTACTGACTTGTGGGAGCGTCTGAGCAGGCAGCATGCAGAGGTCCGCGTGTCCGGAAGGGCCGTGTCTCCCCTCCAGAATCCCGGGCCGGCAGTGGCTTCCATCGTCCTGTGGCCTGAGTGCTGGGTACCACGTTTCTAGCCCGAGGAAGGCTTTCCCCGGGGAATCTCAGCATCAGCCTGAGGGTGTGCGGGAGCTGCTGGCTTGACCCCAGCAGAGCCACTGCAGACACTGTCCATTTTAAGAGCCACCTCAGACTTCCCTGGTGGTCCAGTGGTTAGGAATCCACCTGCCAGCGTGCGGAGACACGGGTTCGATCCCCGGTCCGCTGGGAGACTGCACGTGCCGCTGCTGAAGCCACAGTGCCTAGAGCCTGTGGTCTGCAACGAGAGCCGCCAGCGCGCCGAGGAGCCCGCACGCTGATGCCTCAACTGGAGAGTGGCCTCCGCTGGCCCCCGGCAGAAGAGCAAAGGGAGAAAAGGCAGCCGCTCTGGGCTCCTCCGTGGGCGGAGCCCGTGTCGCCCTGAATCTGTCCCTTGCCTGGCCGCGCGCGTTGCGGTCGTGAGAGGCGAGCCCCGCGGGCGCTGCAGACGCTGCGGCTCTCAGGCGGGAGGAGAGACATGACGCCTCCATCCCTCCTTGGGCGCCCGGACTCTGTCCGATGCCAAGAATACGAGAGTTGCTTGTATCTTTTTTTTAAAGTGTTGTTCATTGAGAAAATGCCTAATGACAAACATCACTTACACATTTAGTAGCAGTAGGAATGCTAAGTTAATTTGTGTTTCATTGGTCTCAGCAACGCCTGCGTTCATTTGAAATGAGTGAACGCACACATGGGGCCCACGTGACGAGGTCGGGCCGCAGGCAGGGCCTGGCTGGTCCACTCGGGGCCGCCCTCTGGCTGCCAGGCCCGGTGGGGGAGGGTGAGGAGCTTCGGCAGTCGGGCTCTCGGTGTGGACCTCTTTTCCAAAACTTTGGTTTTTCTCTCTCGTCTCACCTCATGATGGAAAACGTGCACAGGCTGTTCCAGTCGAGGAAAACTGGTCCCTTATTTACGCTGAGTCGAGCTGTTAGGAGGGCTTCCCAGGAGGTTAAAAAGGAACCTGCCTGCCATCGCAGGAGACGCGGGTTCGATTCCTGGGTTGGGAAGAGCCCCTGGAAGAGGAAATGGCAACCCACTCCGGTATGCTTGCCTGGGAAATCCCATGGACAGAGGGGCCTGGCAGGCCGCAGTCCACGGGGTCGAGAGAGTTGGACACGGCTGAGCACAAGCTGTTAGGAGAGTGGTCCTGCGTCGTGGGTCTCAGAGGTCAGGGAGCCCTGACTCCCCGAGTGAGGCAGGTCTCTGAGCGCCAGCCCTGTTCTTGGGGCTGCAGCGTGTGGGCACCTGGCGGCCTGGCTCTGCATCCCCATTGGGTGTCCCTGGTGACAGGTGTCACAGACGACACTGTCTTCTCTGTCAAAGGCAGGGGCGGGCGGGCTCCCCCGTGCCCTCCCGATGCCGGGTGGGCTGGACACTGCAGCAGGGTCCCAGGTCCCTCTGTGTCCTGGGGAGCGGGGCTCTGAATGCGAGTTATTCTCAGCCGTGTCCGGCCCGTGACACCCGGCTCACCGTCGAGTACCCGGACGGCATCTCTGCCTCACCTCCCAGCCTCGCAGTGCTGACGCCTTTCCTCTGAGCCCTGTGCCCTGCCAGGCTGTCTCCCCCCACACCTCCCTGCTTCCTGTCTGAAACTGGTGCTGAGGGGTGACGACACCCGACTAGGACATCCCTTGCACCCCCCTCAGGAGGAGGAAGGAGGGTGACCTGAGTCTGGATGACCTGGGGGCGTTTAGAAGCAGGAGCTGGGCTGGGGGAGGAAAACTAGGGCTGGGGGAGGGAGAGGGGGAAAGCGCTTCACAGGTCTTTGTGCCTGGGGTGTAAATGCTCCTTAAATTCTGCTTTTTCAGAAAAAAAGTCTTTTCCTGCTGGGCATTCCCTCTGAAATTTCCTGAATTCCCTTTCAATCATCACAGACCCTGTTAACTGGATCACACATGATTCAGTTCAGTTCAGTTGCTCAGTCGTGTCTGACTCTGCGACCCTGTGGACTGCAGTATACCAGCCTCCCTGTCCATCGCCAAATCCCAGACCTTGCTCACACTCATGTCCATTGAGTTGGTGATGCCATCCAACCATCTCATCCTCTGTCGTCCACTTCTCCCGCCTTCAGTCTTTCCCAGCACCAGGGTCTTTTCCAGTGAGTCGGCTCTTCGCATGAGGTGGCCAAAGTATTGGAGTTTCAGCTTCAGCAACAGTGCTTCCAATGAACACCCAAGACTGATCTCGTTTAGGATTGAGTGGTTGGATCTCGTTGCAGTCCAAGGGACTCTCAAGGTTCTTCTCCAACATCACAGTTCAAAAGCACCAGTTCTTCGGTGCTCAGCTTTCTTCACAGTCCAACTCGCATGATAACGGCACACGGTACCTGTCCTTTAACAGTTCACTTAGTCAGTGAATGGCTGTTTGAAGCTCTGCGCTGTGCTCAGCTCCGGGGAGCGGGCAGGGCGTGGAGGCTGCCGTGTCCCCTGGTGCTGTGACCCCTCGCGCATGCACACGTCCCCGCTGTGTCCTCCAGCCCCGAGGTTTGGGGGTTGGGCGGCCTCCCAGAGCTGAGGATGGAGACAGGGGGAGGCGGGGGCTGCCCGGGGCCTGCCGAGTGCCCGGTTGCCGCCCTGCCTCCATCTCTCAGCCTCTCGGGCTGAGTGTTCATCGGCTCTGCCTCGGGCTTCTTCTCTGAGACGCTGGCACCTGCTGCCGGCCTGATCCCTGTCCTAAACCAGCACGTCAGCCAGCTAGGGGAGTGTTCTGCATCCCGTGGCCACCCCGCCAGCTCAGGGGTGTTCCTGAATTATGGGAGCCCAGGATGGGGTGGGGGACACGGAGGCACTGAACTGGGTCCAGGAGCTGCCGCCTGGGGACCCCAGGGCCCCAGAACATTCCTTGAAAGCACTAAACTGCTTCATTCCACTTCCCTCCCCAGCCTAAGAACTCGGAGCCTCTGCTGAGAGCGGGCAGACAAACCTTCCCAGGGGTTTGCTGCAGCTCTGGGCCCCGTTGGTGAAGGGCAGGGAGCCCCCACGTTCATGAGGGTGCGTGCGGAGGGCGTCCTGCACTGTCCCCTGCCTGGGGCCGAGTGTGCCTTCCCCCGGGGACGCGGAGGGCAGGGCAGCAGCTCGTGGGACACAGGCCCGGACGCCCTGTCCTGGAGGACGGTGTCCTCTCCCTACTCGTGAGCCCCTTGCCATCTTCCCTGTGGCAGCGCCCTCCCCGGGGTGAGGATGGGCCCCTGGGGGGGTGGGGCCCGGGACCCTGAGCCTCGTGTTCTTGGGCGGTCCCCGGTGCCCACCACCTGGGAGGCCTCTGGGCCCCTTGAGGAGCAAGACATGTCCCTAAGGAGGGCGGAGGCGCCGCGGGTCACAGGCAGGAAGTGTGTGGTTTTGGGTCCGGGAGCACGTGACGCCCGGGAAGTGGCGGAGCCCGGGGGTGATTCACTGGGGGAAGGAAAAGGACGTCTGTGTCCAAGCTCTGGGAACTGGGAAAAGGAGCTTGGAAGTGTGAGTAATGTGTAATTTACTAAAATTAACCAGCGACTTCTTCAGACGGTTTCTGGGTGCTTTTGGTGTCTCTTGGGGCCCTCGATGCCCGCTGCGTCCTGCCTGCAGGGGCCCGTTTGCCCTGTTCACTCCTCTTCCACCCGGGGTGACGCGGGGCAGACCCTCCGGTGCCCGGATTGTGAGCCCCTGCGCAGGGCTGTGTTCCTCCCGTAACCGTCACGAGATGAGGGCTCGGTTAGCATTGGTGGACTGGCATGGAGCCTGAACTGCACGGGGGCTTGTCCCAGTGACGTGACCAGCCTGCAGCCTCTCAACGGTTCGTGATATGACGTCTAGAAACCTCATTTTTCGGGGAGATTCTGTCAGGGAGGCAGTTTATGTAGAACATCAAACACCAAAGGGAAAGTGTCAGTCAGTCGGTCGTGTCCGGCTCTGTGCGACCCCGTGGACTGTAGCCCGCCAGGCTCCTCTGTCCATGGGAGTCTCCAGGCAAGAATACTGGAGCGGGTTGCCATTTCCTTCTCCAAGGGAATCTTCCTGATGCAGGGATCGAACCCATGTCTCCTGCATTGGCAGGCGGACTCTTAAATGAGCTACATTAAGGGAAAAACACCCTGTTCAGGAAAAGCCCGCTCACCTCGGGTCGGAGGGCTGATGTCCCTGCTGTGTCCTGCTATCTGAATGTCGGCGTTCACGGTTACGACTGTGGAGCCTTCTGCATAAAGGCCAGTAATGTCCTCTGAATCTTCACAGGAAGATGATACGTCACGGACAGGCTGGTTTCAGAATTAAGGGCTTTTTTCTCCTTTTCTCTCTCTGGTCTCATAATTCTCTGGATGTTGCTGGGGTCTGTGGGGCATGCGCAGAGCACCTCGTCTGGACTGTCTCACTTGCCTGTGATCGTCTTCATGGGCTGGAAGTTCGTCCTCTAATTGTGTCTGAGTCACTCTGTAGAGTCCACCGGAGGATGGGGGGCGCGGGTGGGGACACCCACGAGTTGACCGGTGTGCCGCGTGCGGTCGGGCTGCGCTGCAGCTGATGAGCTGAGCTTCGGGTGGTTGGTTCCGCCTGCACGATTCCGTACATGTGTAGCCTTCGGTCCCTGTTCGAGACCCTCCCAGGCGGCCCCCACGCCCACACGGCGGCTGAGGACACCGGCTCCGGGGACGTGCTGGCAGAACCTGGCTGGTCTCCTGCATCACCGCCCCCCCTCCCCCGAGCCCCAGTGCCATCCCGATGGGCACAGATTGCATCTGCGGGACGGCTGCTCAGGCCCCGGGGCCTCGCCCTCACCCACAGTTTCTCAGTGGTCATGGGCGGGGCGCTGGGCACGAGGGTGCCGGGCCGAGTGGGCTCTCAGATGCCCTGGGGGGCTCCAGGGACACAGGAACGCAGGCTCACTAGTGGGGTGAGGGGAGGGCGGCTGTCTCGCGAGCCTGTACGGGGCACTCTGGCGGGGTCCAGGGCCAGAGCCAGGCTCAGCGGTTGGGGGGTGTCGGCCCAGGGGTGTGGACGGTCCCAGCGTGGGCGGCGTGACGGAGCCAAGGAAGGGCCGACGGATGGGGGGGTCAGGGCTGTGGTGGGCCGGCCCTTGGGAGCCCTCATGGGCGCCTGTCGTGGCCTCAGCTTCCCGGGGACGCCACGGGTGACCCCACCTCAGATGAGCCCCGGCGAGGCCCTCCCGCGGGAGTCGGGGATCCTCACCTGAGCACCGCACCATGAGGCATCCAGTGACGAGACCACATGGGGTCTCGATCCCCCACCTGGGAGGTTCACGGTGTCCCCGGCTCAGGTCGGGACCTGGCGTGTGGGAGATGCTGGGTTGTTGCAGCACCCCAACCGCCTTTGTCCTTCGGCTCGGGGTGAGGTCTCTGGCTCCGTGTGGGTGGGGTGTGTCAGAGAAGCTGCATCCAGGCTGCTGAGGTGGGGGGCCCATCCCTTCCTGCTGGTGCCACGGAGCAGACCCCAGACCCTTTGAGGGCACCGCTCCCCAGTGCCCACCTGGGCTAGTGTGCAGGCCCCTGGCTCCCTGCGGGCTGTTGGAGGCGCCCTGAGGTGGGGTGATGATGGTGTGGTCCCTCCCCACGGCAGAGAAAGCTAGAATGATTGGTGTGAGCCTGACCCTGGCCGAAGGCCCCTTCCCCACCCAGAAGCTGTCAGGCGTTCTCGTCTGAGCGCGCGCTGCTCTCTTTTCAGGAACAAGACGGCCAACGGGGACTGCCGGAAAGACCCCCGGGAGCGGAGCCGCAGCCCCATCGAGCGGGCTGTGGCCCCCACCATGAGCCTGCACGGTGGCCCCCTGTACGCGTCCCTGCCCAGCCTGAGCATGGAGCAGCCCCTCGCACTGACCAAGAACAGCCTGGACGCTGGCAGGCCGGCCGGCCTCTCGCCCACCCTGGCCCCGGTGGAGCGGCAGCAGGTATGCCTCTGTCGGAAGGGTGGGACCCCATCCCCGGGCTGTGCCGGGGGCACCAGCTGCGTGGGTGACTCCGTGTGTGCCCCGCTCCGTGGGATGAGCGGCCTCAGAGAAGCGGCAGTGTCTGGGGGCTGCTGCTCCGCACGAGGAGGGAATGGCCTGGACTTGCTGTGTTTCTCGCCCTCTTCCTTGGCAGCCCTTTCGGGATCAGTGTGATGATCCCAGGGGGACTCTGAAGCGAACCCCTTAGAGGCTGCATGGCTGGAGTTCAGTGCCAGACTGCTCTGCTTGGGGCTGGGGCCCTAGGAAGTCTGGTCAGAACCCTGTGATTGGCAGACAGGGACTGTTTTTGATATATACATATATAAAGGAAAATAAGGGAAGTAAGTTGTCAATAAACACGGCCTGTTTGGTAGGAAGAGACTTAGAAAACGGGCTCCTGGGGAAAGAGCTGATAAAGGGAGGCATTAACTGTGCGGTTCAGAAGCACGGCGTGAACCCGTGGTTCCTCTCTCTGAACCTCCGGGGCCTGGGGCCCAGCAGATCCTCAGTCAGGGTTTGCTCGAGACTCGTGGACGCGGATGCGAGCACGGGGAGGTGCCGGAGCCGAGCTCAGCCTCCAGGCTGCTACCGCAGCCCCTGCCCAGGCCTGCTTCTGACCCAGTCTGTGCCCCCTGCTCGTAGGTGCCCTCAGGTGTTGGGTGAAGTTTCACTGTTGCTCCCAGGAAGGCTGATGAACAGTTGCGCTTCCTGCCTTAAAGCCCCAAATCACGACCCTATTTGTTTCCCCCCCCCTTTTTTTCTTCTTTTTTTAACAAAACTGGGTATAGGCAGCTGCTTTGTGTGGGTAGTGTGTTAGAAGCTGGTCAAGCAACATGCGGGCATGCACACAGTTCGAGTCTGGAGGAGCCAGGTAATCAAGTAAGCCAGACTGGTCATGTATCAGCTGGGGGGAGTCAGGGGGAGCTACCAGGTAGGGAACACTCACTGGCGCTGCAGGAAGGAAGGAAGTTATAGCGAGAGGCCCCGGGCGTCTCCTGGAGCCGTGGGTGCAGCCAGGCTTGGGAAGGAAGGGCCAGGCCGGGCCTGAGAGCTGGATGGGAGGCTGGCCCCCTTCCTCCCCTGGCTCTGGGCCCGTCTCTGCATCCTTTTCTCTTGCTGCGTGTAGATCGCACAGCCAGCTCAGCGTGGCTTCCCCCCAGCTCCCAAGTTCCCCCCCAAGTCTCCTCCCACCTCAGCCGCAGCCCCGTCTGGAGGGTGGGGGGAGCACGGACTCGGCGGTTTGAACAGACCCTCCAGAAGTGGCAGGACACCTGGACCTGACCACGGGCAGACCCCCAGACCCGTCTCAGGCCGCGCTCCAGGCCCGTCAGGTCGGATTCTTCTCGTTTCACAAAACGAGCTTAGAAGGTGAACGAAGGTCCTGCCTAACGAGCGGGCACTCGGTTCTCCGAGGCCCTCCGAGTCTCAGAGCCACGTTTCCTCCTCCCCACCGTTTCTGTCCCCACGGCAAGGTGTCACACCGGTTCCGGTGGCTCTGCTCCACTGCCGACGTGTGGAACCATCAGCAAAGCCCCGAGGTCTTTGTTCTGGGGCTGCTGCTGCTCAGCCTCACCTTCCCTCAGCTCGGGTGTGTGCTGTTCCTCGTTAGACCCAAGCACACGCCTGCTCTCTCAAATGGAGCCAGATCCGTATCACAGACCTGCCCACTTCCCATCCCGGGAAGGTCTGCTCTGCAGGCCTCCGCAGGGGCTACCGACCTGGCTCTTTACGGGAATGGCCGGGGCTGGACAAGCCCCGATCCCCTTGCTGACCTGCTGCTGCACTCGGTCTCAGCTGACGCCCAGCTCCCCCGAGCTGGCTGGCCGCCTCCGTCTCATCTGGGGCTATCAGGACCTGTCCTGGCTGCAGCCTGAGGGCGTGGTTGGCTCACAGGTGTTTTCATCCGGTCGGGGATGTCTGGCAGGGTGCCTGCTTGGGGGTGGCTTCATGCCTCACACAGAGGAGGTACTTGAACAGGGTTTTGAAGGGTGGGTGGAGGTTGCCAGGCAGGCAGCTGTGGTGGTCTCAGGGAAGCACAGCGAGTTCCGCAAGGCCGACCGGGTAACACTGGTGTGTGACTCGCGCACTGGGGGCGGTTCCTCCGTCTCCGTGGTCACTTGCATGGTCGGAATGGAAAGAGATGAGCGGAACTGGGAGTGTTTTGGAAGGTCCCAGAATGGCTCGGAGAAGCTCTGGGGTCTGGGGGACACGCTCTGGAGCCTGTGGTCCCTTGGCAGGGGGCCCTCCCCCTGCGGTCCACCCGCTGGTCTCCCCCCCACTCGGTGATGGTCCCATTTCAGCCGAGCAGCCAAGCCTCTGTCCCCAGGGCTCAGCGACTCACACGGCTGCTGCTCAGAGGGGGCCCGGCACACCTCCTCGGCGCTTGTTCACTGTGGATTTGGGTCCTTGAGCTTCAGAGTGGGAACCACGAAGCGAAGGAGGGCCTTGACCAGATCTGCCTTTGGGCCGGGAGAGGTCTAGCGGGGGGTGCTCGGCGGGAAAGGGGTGCTGGGGAGAAGGCCCCATGCGCACCTATGGGGGCTGTCCGGGTTCAGTGGGTGCCCGGCCAGGCTGAGGAGCACTGGGGTGGCCGTGCTGCCTCGGAGCAGGGGAGGAACGCGAGGGCGGGGTGGCCGGGTGGGGTCCGCAACCCCCCAACAGGTGCTCGCCGCTCACGCCAGCCTTCCCCCCACAGAACCGGCCCTCGGTGATCACATGCGCCTCCGCCAGCGCCCGCAACTGCAACCTCTCGCACTGCCCGGTGGCGCACAGCGGCTGCGCGGCCGGCCCGGCCAGCTACCGGCGGACCCCGAGCTGTGAGTGCCTGCGCGTGCCCCCCACCCCCCAACAGGGCGGGGGACTCAGCGCCCCTTACCTTCCTGTTCCCGAAATGGCGGCCTCGGGGCCCCTGCGCAGGGCTGCGTTGTCCCAGCACAGAGGCGCCGGGCTAGGCGGGGTGGGGAGGGGGGGGGAGAAGCCCGTGGGCCCCGCCCTCCAGGCCCCCCTCGAGTCCGGTCGCCGGCGCCCTGTGTGCGTAAAGGTGCGCGCGCACGGCGCCGAGACGCGACCCGCGCCGTGGCCACCCTCTGTGCGGTCCCCGCTCTGACCGGCGTCCCCCCACTGTCCTCCAGCCACCTGCGACCCCGTGGTGGAGGAGCACTTCCGCCGGAGCCTGGGCAAGAACTACAAGGAGCCAGAGCCGGCCCCCAACTCCGTGTCCATCACGGGCTCCGTGGACGACCACTTCGCCAAGGCCCTGGGCGACACGTGGCTCCAGATCAAGGCGGCCAAGGACGGCGCGTCCAGCAGCCCCGAGTCAGCCTCGCGCCGGGGCCAGCCCGCCAGCCCCTCGGCCCACATGGTCAGCCACGGCCATTCCCCGTCCGTGGTCTCCTGAAGGGAGCGCCGCCCTCCGACACCACGTCCATCTGCATGGTTTGCCTGAGCTTTGAACAGTCAGTGCTTAAAAAAATGGAAAAATTGGGGGAAAAAATTTGGTGGGAGAGGGAGGGATGGTTGATTCGCAAAAACCACGTGGTGGGGTTTCTGTTGTGTTTCGTACTTACTTGGTCTTCGTCCTCGGGGCCCTCAGACATGCTGGCGGCGCCGCGCGGGGCACCTCTGTCCGCCTCGGTTACCAAAGACGCCTGGACAGGTCAGCGCCCTGCGAGGCCGGGCCGCCGCGGCTCGCGCTTTCTCAGTCACAGGCCAGGCCACTGGCGACCCCGACGCTCTGTGCTTTTCCGTTCGCTTCTCGAGAGCCGGGCGTGCGCGGCTCCGTTCCCAGCCTGCGTGTGTGCGTGCTTGTGTGTGCGTCTACTTGAAGAGAACAGGACTGTCGTGTCTGATTTGCACTATGGGAGGAGGACTCGAGTGGCCTGCCTGACAGCTTTGTGCGAGACGCTGGTGCTCTGAGGGCAAACTGCTGAGAAACAGAGGGTTTCAGGATGACATTTGTGACCATTTGTGTGTTTTTTGTTGTTTTTAATTTAGACAAAACCGCTTTGGAAAGGGGAAGCCTCATGCAGGCTATAGGTCTTTCTCTGTCTAGATTTCAGGTGCTTGCAACTGGACTGCAGACTCTTACCAATCACGGGCATTTTACCTTTTCTGAACACTGCAGTTTGTTAGGCTAGAGCTGAAGTTGGAGGAGCCTGTAGTGCTTTAAACAGTGATGCATGTTTTAATGGATAAAAATAGCTGGTTTCTATTAACTGTATAGACAGTAAACAAAAAATCCTTAATACTTAACTAGCTTCTTTTCAGAATGCGTTTTATTTTTGTCAGTTACAGTCCTAGATATACTTACTGCTGGTACAGTTGTACTCTAAGATTTGTATTTGATATCCACGTTACTCCCTGGCAGGCCCTGGACGCGGGCGGGCGAGTGGCTGGTCAGCGGCCGAGTAGGATGCTGGAGCGGTGGCCGCAGGCTGACAGCATCGGCTATTTTCTGCCGCCCTGCCTGCTCCCAGGGGAGTTGGGACTGGTGTCTCCCAGCTTCCCTCTCGATGCAGAAACTGCTCTGTTCCCTTGGCCGGACAGCAGATTCCCGACAATCTGACGCGGTATTTTTGTGTGCTTCCTCTCGTGCGCTGGGGCCAAGGCAGTATACATTCCTCTGACTTTATACAGTTATTACTGCATTTATTATCATTTGCTATAGTCATAGCTACTAACTAGGAATTAGGGGAAGAAGCAAGCATGACAGACCCAGCTGTGGATGTTCGACAGCTGCTTTTGTTTCCGGGAACCTTTTCTTGGGCCCCGCCCCTCCCGGCGCTGCCTCCTGGCCCCGCCCACCAGGGTTCTGGCCTGTCCCCTGGCCTGGTCGTCAGTAGGAGAAAGATAGGGGTTCGCTGGTGACTTTCACAGTTGGCACTGGGTGACCAGGCAGGCGCTGGGCTCCTGGGGCTGCAGGCCTTTGAAGAGGCAGGAGGAAGGCGTCTCCCCCCCAACCCCCCACGCATTTCCCTCCCACTTCACTGGGCTTCCAGGCTTTTGCATCCAGGCCCCTATATTTTCTGTAGGAAAAAAAATCATTGAGAACACTTTTTTTATATAGGTAACTTTAAGACCATCATTACGCTGTGCGTAAAGAATGTACAGAGAAATTTGTAGGTATTTTTTGAAGAACAATTAATTTGTTAATGATATGTAGCTATTTAATTTTTCCCTTTTCCTATTGTAATCATTCATATTGTTTTTGTTTGGAAAAAAAAGTTGATCTTTTTTTTTTTTTCGTCGTAGATTTGTCTGTAAAAGTGCAGGAACACAGTTATTCTATGAGAACACTGCATCTGCCTTAATAGCCACTAGTTTGTTATTGCTACAGGCTACTGAGTGTCGCCCAGGAAAACGACCCACTGCCGGCGGCTCTGTGCAGAATGGGCGCCCGCCAGCGAGGACATCGCTGGGGAGGGGAAACAGGAGCGCCAAGGGCCGGGTCCCTGCTGGGAGTGGCCGCCGGGAGGGGCCCCGGGCAGGGGGACACTCCTCGGCCTCCGGGCACAGAGAGGTTCTCCACAGAGCCAGGCCCTCCGCAGTGTGTTCAGACCATTCTCTCTGTGTTTGTAAATCTGTAATATACCATTCTCTGTGGCCTGTTTTTCCTGGAAGAAGAAGAAGAGAAAAAAAAAAAAAAGGTTTGGCAGGCCATCTTTTTTTTGTACTTAAAAGTAGCCTTAAGAACAATAATAAAGTGCTCTTAAACCACAAACTGTCAGGGTGATCCTTGGGCGCTGGGGGACGGTGGGGTGGGCTCAGTGCCTGGTGTCCAGTGGCCTCTAGTTTTCCAGCCAATGTGGGGCTTAGACCAATTTTTACCTCTCAAGAAGAGAAGCATCATTTAAAACCTACAGCAGCCCAACTCAAGACTCATCACTGACTTTGCTTCCTTGCCCACGATAAGAGAGGACAGCGCTTGCACACAGAATTGTGGTAAGGGCCCCGCTCCTGGCTTCTGCGCCCTGCTCAGTGGCGGCCGCAGAGGTGCAGCCCAGGATGAAGAGTGGAATCAGCCCACGTGACCCCAGCAGGGCGCCTCCCCCAAACCCTCTGACCATCCCCCTGGCTGCACGGAGGCAGACCCACCACCCACTCCGCACCCCCTGGAGTTGAGGCCTCCAGGCAGAGGTGGGACCTGGGAGCAGGCGCTCAGGCCAGGCACCAGGGCAGGAGGGCCCTGCCCCGGCAGCTCCAAGGAAGGAGCCTGGTCTCCTTCCCCCAGCGCAGCGGAGGTGGGGAGCCGCCCGGCCGTAGCCTGCGTCCCTAGTGGAGGTCGGCGTCCCTGGGCCGGCGTGGCCCCTTCTGTCCCACGTCCCCTCCGGCTGGCCCAGCTGGGGCCGCAGCCCCCACAAAGGCTGCTGGAAGGAGCCGGCTTTTCGCTCCCCGCGGGTCTCCTGGCCACCACCATTGCCCCCACACCATCACTCCCCCCACGGGGGTCCCGGCCAGGAGGAGCGCGCCCCCCGCCAAGAAGAAAGAACCGCTCGTGGAGGGGACCAAGTCTCAGGTCACCGGCAGTGCCGAAGCCAAGGTTATTATTGAGCTCAGAACCGTGGGATGAGGAGCTGTCGGAAACGGAGGACGCCAGCGGCTCCCGGCGAGGAGGCAGGCTGGGCCTCCAGCTCGGGGGACGTGGGGCCGAGGTGCAGTCCTGGGGCGGCGGCCTCGGAGCGCGAGGCGCGTGTCAGACGGTCTCGTCGTCACTCATGTCCCAGATCTGCGTGGAGAAGGGGAGATGCTCAGTGTCCGCCCGCCCGCGGGGCCGTCTCAGGGCCGTGCACCCCCGGCTCCCCGTCTCCACCGAAGCGCCGCCCTGCTTCTCTCGGGAGGAAACCGAGGCTCAGAGCCGGGAAGCCCGGCACCCGGGGGCCGCTGGGGTGTGGCCGGGCTCTGCGGTGCCCATCCTGCCGGCCTTCCCGAGGTGGCCCTCGCCGCTGGCCCCGCTCCCGCTCGGCCCCCTCAGCGTGAACCCCGGAGAAAGAAGGCCGCGGCCAGCATGGGGGGCCCGGGGGCTCCCCGCACCCTGCTGGGGGTGGAGGGGGCTGGTCCCTGACCTTAGCCCCACAGACTTTCCAAATTCCTAGAATTGGTTGCAAAAGGCCACCTCCGTGCTCAGAGAGCTGAGAGAAGGAGTGCGGTGTTTACAGGAGGCTGGCCTGGGAGGCAGGGAGGCACAGCCAAGGTAAGCATCGGCATCCACAGCAGCCTGGCTGCAGCATGGGGGCCGTGGGGGACACACTGAGAAGGGCATGTCCTCTGAGGGCCGCCGCCCGGGGCTTCACACACCCCTCCCTGGTGCCCACTTCCTGCTGCCCGAGCACGCTGCGGCGAGACCACGAAGACCCTGCTGTCTGAAGGCGTGAGGCCCACGTGCTGAGGCTGGGCTCCCCCGGCTCAGAGCAGGCTTGGGCCTGACCTGTTGGGTGGAGCGGGGGGCGCGGGTGCCATTCAAGAGAGGCTGCACCCACCGCTGCCCCGGGTCCTGCCGTGGGGAAGAGCCGTTAGAGGGCTCGCTGCGCTCTTACTCTTTGCTCTCATTCCGTGCATCCACATGCCTGTGGAGCCCTCCCTGTGCCACGTGAGGCCAGAGGCTCCCTCCACAACTCACTACAGCCCGTGGAAACTGGCTCAGAGAGGGGTGTCAGCTAGCCCCGGGTCACCCAGCAAGTAAGGTGCGGGGCTGGGAACACAGGGGAGCGGGGGTTAGGAGAATGAAGAGGGTGCCTGGACCAGATCCAGGTGGGGGGCAGTGAGCCCCGCAGGTCAGGATGCTCCATTGCCCTGCCCAGGCTCTGGGCATGGGGAGGGGGACATGGCCCACTCCGTTGCCCTCCTGTGTGGTCTAGTGGGGAAGGGCGTCTGCAATTAGAAGGGGAGACAGCAGGCCTGAGCGTGGGTGGTGGGGAGGGGTCCAGGCCCTGCCCAGAAGGTTCAGGGGTACAAGGAAGGCACCCAAGGGACGCTGGGGCTCTGCTGAAGGGGAGGTGGCATTAGGCATCCTTCTCTAGGGCCAGGATGGGGTTTCCATGAGAGGGCAGCCCATCCTCTGCCTTTGGCTGCTCTCTAGAGGGAGTCTGAATTGTGAACCCCAAGAAATTTCAGGATCAACAAACAGTATCATAAGGCTTAACATACAGACGCTAAAAAAAAAGCCAGACTCACAGAACCAGAGGCTAAACAATAGATGGCAGGGCCTGGAGGAAAGGGGAGATGGGCAGGGCATGAGCAGCACAAACTCGGAGGATGAATGCAGCCTGCAGACCACGGCCTGGAGTTCCCGTGGGCTGCAGTCTGTGGGCGGGTAGGTAGATCTGGGTCAGAGTGGTCCTGACTGCAGTCTCCAAGACCACTGTGCCTCTAGTCTAGGATGCGTCTGCAGGACCACACTGCCTGTACTCTGCAGAAAAACTCTGCCTACAGTCTGAGCACCACTGCCTACTGGCTGCAGGACCATGCTGCCTCTAATCCCAGGACCACTCTACCTATAGGCTGCAGACAGTCTGTCTAGAGCCTGCAGGACCCCTCTGCCTACAGTCTCCAAGGCCAGTGTGCTTAGAGTTTATGCTGATGGTAGTCAGAGTAGGCCTGTACATTGTAGGCAGAGTTGTCCTCTGTAGACCAAAGGGGCCCATGAATGTCCTCTTAATGAATAAAGGTGGTAAGAAATTGACAAAGATTTAAAAAATTTTAACAGGGCTGGCAAGGCTGTGAATAAACACTTCCAAGAGAAGTAAATTGGTGCCAAAGTTTTGGCAATATGTAACACAAAGCTTTAAAAATCCCTGTAGCTTAAGGAAGAGATAAATGGTCTTTTTGTAAGATGATATGCAAGTTTACTTAGAAAACCCAAGAAAATGCTTCGATGAGTACAGACAATAATGAGTATTCAGTAACATAGGAAGATACCAAATTAACGACTCAATTACAGCCTTCCTGTATACAAACAACATCCAGTTAGAAAACATAATGAAAGAGATGAGCCCAGTGAAAGAGAGAAAGGACTGGGAAGCAAGCCCAACAGAAAATTCACAACATGTCTACGGAGAAACCCCTTCAGAACAGTCCTCACGAGACCTGTGTGCAAAGTGCCCTGGGAGAAATGGGGACTTACCCTGGGTTTTTGCATGGGGCAATTCAATATCAGCAAAGATGTTCCCTTTCCTGAGTGAACATAAATTTAACATAATCCCGATTTTAAAAAAAATCAAGTATCTTTCCTGGAGCTAGACAAGCTGGTTTTAAAGTTTATGTGGGGAAAAAAAAATGAGGGACCCTTTGAGTATGAAAAGAACAGTGAGGAGGTTCCCCTACACTGCGTTTAAACATCATCAAATCTGTAATTTAGACGTTGCGGCAGCAGAACCACAGTCAGAGGGGCCAGGGGAGCCAGATGGCTGAGAAACAGGACAGGATGGGATGTCCAAGACATACGGAAATCCACCGTTTCAACAATAATGACCTCAAATCATTAGAAAGATAGGAGCTTTTAAATGATATGAGGACAACTGGAGAGTCATTTCCAAAAAGATAAGATTGATTCCATGCCTCACTGTATATCCAAATCAACTCCAAATGGAGCAGAGACTAAAAATTTTTTTTACATCTCTTGAAGGTAAAAAAAATGAACTATTCAAATACTAGATGCAAACGTGGGTGAATTTCTTTATAACCTGGGAGTGGGCAGCTTATAATCAAAGTCTATAAACAACAAAAACAGATACACTGGATTATGTAAAAACACACAGGAGAAATTCTGCATGGAAAAAGCTCTATAAATAGAGCTGAAAAGACAAATGACACACACTGGGTGAAAACATAACCTTATACCATCCCCTAACATATAAAAGCTCTTTTAAAATCAAGGAGATAAAAACCAATAAACTGATTAAAAAAAAAACAGGCCAAAACATGGCCAGTTTACAGAAAAAGACTTGTAAATAGCTTCGATACATAAGAAAAGGTGTTCAACCTTACTTAGAGTAAAAGAAATGCTAAAGCTTTGTAGGACACAGTTTTCAGAACGTCTGTGAAAGACACCACCACGAAACTGAAAAGGCATACCACAGGCCACAGGAAAACAGCCACGCGGTACATAGAGAGGGCGTGTATCAAGATATACAAAGAACTCTTCCAGCTCAATAATAGACAAATAATCTGATTTTTTTTAACATGGGGAAGATTCACCAGATATTTAATAGCAGAGGAAATATAGTACTAACAACCACCTGAAAAGATGCTCAGCATCCTTAGGCTCCAGGGAAACGCAAATCTAAACCACAACGAGATGGCTGAAGGGCACACACAGAGACGCGCAAATCCAAGCCACAGTGAGGCATCGCCTCACGCTGGCCAGGACAGCCACTGTGAAACCTCCACCACTACCGGAAAGGGTGCAGAGAAAGGGACCCCCTGGTACTGCCGGTGGCAGGGAACTGGGGCCACCAGTGTGGAGAACAGTATGGAGGTTCCTTAAGAAACGGAAAGCCGATCACCATATGGTCCAGCAGTCCCACTCCTGGGCATCTATACCCTGCGAGGACCGTGCTTCCCAAAGACACACCACCCCCACCGTTCACTGCAGCACGGTTTACAGTCCCCAGGACATGCAAGCGACCTACGTGTCTATCCACAGATGAATGGCGCAGTCACGAAAGGGGAATGAAACTGGGTCATCTGTAGTGGTGAGAATGAACCTAGAGTCTCACACAGAGTGAAGAGTCAGAAAGGGGAAAGTATGTATTCATGCATACATATGCAATCTGCCCAGGTGGCGCGCTGGTGAATAACCCACCTGCCAGTCCAGGAGATGCAGGAGATGTGGGTTTGATCCCTGGGTCAGGAAGATCCCCGAGAGTGGGAAACGGCTACCCCCTCTAGTATTTCTTGCCTGGAAAATTCCATGGACAGAGGAGGCTGCAGGCTACAGTCCATGGGGTTATAAAGCGTCGGACATCACTGAGTGCACACACACACACACGGAATCTAGAAAAATGGTATGACTCTATTTGCAGGGCAGTAAAAGAGACACAGATGTCGAGAAGAGACCTGTGGGCACCATGGGAGGTGCTGGGACAGACTGAGAGGGCAGCGCTGACGCACGCACGACCCCGCGTGAGACGGAGAGCTGTGGGAAGCTGCTGTGCAGCAGGGGCGCTCAGCCCGGAGCCCCGGGACAGCCTGGAGGGGGGGGAGGCAGGGCGCTTGAGAGGAAGGGGAGGTGTACGTGCACAGAGCTGACTCACTCTCTTGTACAGCAAACACTAACACAACATTGTAAAGCGATTATAATCCCATAGAAAAAAAACCCTAAATATAGACACTTAGGATCCAACAGTCCAGCTCCTGGGCATCTATCTGGAGAAAACTAATTAAAAAAGACACACCCCAGTGTTCACAGCAGCATTATTTACAACAGCCAAGATGTTGTAAACATCCTCCTCCGCTGATGGAGGAATGTGTAAAGAAGATACGGGACATATATGCGACGGAATATCAGCCACAGAAAACGAAATAATGCCATCTACAGCGACGTGAATGGACCTAGAGACTGTCATACTGAGTGAAGTCGGCCAGAGAACGACAAGTATCCTATGACCTATTAAAATATGTGTAATCTAAAGAAAACGGTACAGATGAACTTACTTAGAAAACAGAAGAGTCACGAGGAAGTGACTGACTTTCACAAGTAAGTAGGAGACAGACTTACGGTTACCAGAGGGGAACGGGCGTGGGGAGGATACGTACTGCGTGTTAAAGAGGACTAGTAAGGCCTGCTGTTCAGCCCAGGGAGCTCTACTCAGTATTCGGTGGTGGTCTGTGTGGGGAAGGCATCTCAGCTAAGAGTGGATGTGTGTAGAAACGATGTATATCACTGCACCTGAAGCTAATGCAACAACGTAAATCAGCTATATTCCAGTAAACATCTTCTAAGAGATGAAGCCTTCTGGAATGGCCGAGGTGAAAACCTGTGGCTGGCAACACTGAAGGTCAGTGAGAACGGAGCAGGGGGGGCGGCCGGAGCTCACCCAGCACTGCTGGTGGGACTGGAGGGGGCACAGCCACTCTGGGGGAAGGCCTAGAGACAGGAAGGCCACACGTACACCTCACCTGTGCCCTCAAAGGAACACAAACACGGGCTTGCGAAAGGACTGTGCCAGAAGGCTCACGGCGGGCTTGGTTTGTAACAGGCGCAGCCTACGCCCAACCCATCGAGAGGCAAACAGGGACACCATACAGTGGACGCTGCCCACCACTGAAGGAACCTGCCCCCAAGGCACAGAGCGCCTGCACACATCTCAGGGTCGCTCTGCTGCGTCAAGGGGGCCTCCGGACACAAGACCGCAGACTCCATAAATCCACCCACGGGAAACTCTGGAAAGGGCAAGACTAACCTGTGGCGACAGAGAGTACATCGTTTGCCACACTCACCAAACTGTACACTTGAAATAGGTGTGTTTTACTACATGTAAACTGCACTATAATAAAAGTGATTTTTAAAAAAAGCTACACAGGCCATTTCTCATCACTCAGATTGACTCAGATTGGCAAAAGCCCCAAAGCTTGACAGTGTGAGTAGTGCGGGGAAAACCCTGCTGACCTGTACCACTGCCAGGATGGGAGCCTTCAGACCCGCAGACGAAAATGCAGCAATATTAATGGAATGATAAACTGGAAATTAAAGCAGATGCCTACCTCTTAGGCGTGGGTGGAATGGACGCGCGGCTGCTTTGAACATATCTTTTTCACTTTAGAATCAAGTAAATGTTTTGCATATTTAAAACCAAAAAGAAAAATAACCGAAAGAACAGGCAGAAAACCAACAGACCCGGGTTCAATCCTTGGGTCGGGAAGATCCCCTGGAGGAGGAAATGGCAGCCCACTCCAGTATCCTCGCCTGGGAAATCCTATGGGCGGAGGAGCCTGGCGGGCTGCAGTCCACGGGGTCGCAGAGTCGGACACGACTGAGCACACACGCACATAGGACGGGCTAAGGGACAAACAGACGCTCCTCCAAAACAGACAAACGGCCAGGAAGCGCCTGCAAAGACACTGGATCATCTCTAGGGTGCGGGACAGCACAAAGCAAAGCCTCAAGCAGATAACACTCTGCACCCATTAGGATGGCTTTAATCAAAAAGCCAGGCAGTAGCCAGTGTCGGCAAAGGTTTGGGGAAACTGAGCGTAAGATGGTGAGGCTTCTTTGGAAAGCAGTTCAGCAGCTCATCAGACAAGAGTCCCCAAATCACCCGGAAACTCCACTCCTGGGTGTATACCTGACAGAAATGAAAGTCCACATGCACACAAGCAGGAGTGCATGAATGCTCAGAGCGCTGTTCATAACAGGAAAAGAAGAAACCACCCAAATGTCTACCGAGCGATCAGTGGAAAACGGGGGCCCTCCCTGCAGCGGAGTGTTATTTGGCCAAACACCTGCCTACACTCCATCTTGAGAGCCTGAGGACGTCGGGGAGACCGTCCCCTTTCACACAGAGGTCCCTCAAGTGCAGAGGGACTTCTGTAACCCGCCACAGAGGCCAAGCTGCTGGGGGAGAGTGGAGGCTCTTCCTGCTTTCTCTCACCACGTCCTTACTGCTGAGTGAAATTCCTCCTACAGAAAGGGACAGAAGCGTGTGCCTGGACTCCCATCCTGTTAGGCGGGCATGCAGTGAGAAGCCCCATGGCCAAAGGCACGCACAGGAAGCATGCCAGCCCAGGGCAGAGGAAAGGCCAGGCAGGGCTCCCGGGCTCCCGGGCTCCCTGCTCCGTCCCCCAACCCTGTTCAGAAAGCTGAGCCTGCATTGTTCCGGCCCCCCGGGAGAGGACCGGCTGCAGCCTGTGCTCTGGCCGGGGGGGCTGGGCGGTCTCTGACGGGGTGGGGGGTCGTCCTGTCCCCTAGCTGTCGCCCTGCAGCAGGGACAGCCCACCCAGAGGAGGTGCCACTGCCTGTAGGCCAGTCTAGGGGTGTGCGCAGGAGGGGGCACCCAATCTGGGGAAGGGGAGCCGTCCGGCCATCAGGGTGCGCGCTGGACCACACGCACCGGAGGGCTCCAGGCCTCCCTGTCCACTCTCCCGGAGACGCAGACGCGTTTCAAGGGGCCGTTCGTCACGCAGTTTCAAACTTGTGTCCCATTTCTGGACCACACTGCCTGGAGCCTGCAGACTGGGGTTTTTCTTTGGTAAACACTGTAATTATCCCGTAAATGGCACAATTATATTTGTGCGTGTGTTAAAAGTGTTCATTTGTTCAATGTAAACATTTAAAATAGGCCACAGTTTTTGAAACCTAGTTTTAGTGTTTCTATTTTTTTTAAGATTAAAAATAAAAACCTGTGGCTCTCTCTGAGCAGCCCTGCTCCCCACACCCCCTGGCCGGCACCCTTGGAGGCACGACTCTTCCCATGGGGAAGATGAGGGGGGCGGGTTGGGGGTGGCGAGGGGGGTCACTGGACGGCGCTTCCCCAGCAGGGATTGAGCCAGGGTTCTGTCCACTTGAGGGAAGAAGAAAGGTCCCATCGTGGGTCCACGTAGCTCACACTAATAGCCATTCACTCAGTCATTCCCTCACGAATGCTGACTCAGAAGCGCCTACTAGGTGGTGCTGCAGGAGACGGGAGGAGGGCCTGTCCAGGTGGCCAGGACTTCTCTCACGAGACCTGTGGAAACGGGTGGTGGGGGGGAGCTGGCGGGTCAGGGAGGGTTCCCTGTTCACCAGCCTCAGCATCCCCCATTCTCAACTCTGCGTTTCAGTCTGTGCCTCTGCCTGACTCCCCAGAGGGCTGGGCACTCCTGAGGGCGGGGCCCGGCCTGTGGGACCCCTGTGCTCCCAGCCCTGCTGGAGGGCCTGGCCCGATACATAGATTCTCGATGAACAAGATTCAGAACCATCTGCTCTGGGAACAGAACCACTCTTCCACAGCGGAGAAAGGAGAGGGGAATGTCGGGTGTGAGCAGAACACCCAGGAGTCAAGCAGTGAAGAAAGGGCCCGTCAAGCCTCCGACATGGTCGCTAGGAATGCGAGTTGGTGTGACGGCTAAGGAGAACAGTATGGAGGTTCCTTTAAAAAAAAAAAGCACAGATAGAGCTACCCGATGACCTTGCGATCCCACTCCTGGGCACATACCTGGGGAAAAACACGGTCCAAAAGGATACATGAGGCCCAGGGTTTGCAGCGGCGTGTTTACAGCAGTCAAGACGTGGAAGCGACCTAGAGGCCCGCTGACAGAGGGACGGGTAAAGGAGATGCACGCGTATACAATGAAATACCACTCAGCCATTAAAACCAATGAAATAATGCCACCTGCAGCAACGTGGATGACCTAGAGACTGTCACACTGAGTGAAGTCAGTCAGACAGAGGAGGAGAGACATCGTGTGACAGCCTTTATACGTGAAATCTCAAAAGGAATTACACAAATGCATTTATCTACAAAACACAAACACACAGAGAACAAACTTATGGTTGCCAGGGGTGAGGGCTGGAGGGAAGGGATAGTTAGGGAGTTTGGGATGGACACATACACACGGCTATATTTAAAATGGATAACTGGCAAGGGCCCGCGGTACAACACAGGGAACTCCGCTCAGTGTCACGTGGCAGCCTGGATAGGAGGGGAGTTTGGGGAGAATGGATACGTGTATGGCTGAGTCACTCTGCTGTGCACCTGAAATTATCACAACCTTGTTAATCGGCGCCATGCCAATATGAAAGTTCTTGTTTTTAGTCCCTCAGTCCACCTGCTTTGCTGGGCATCCTGGCAGGTCAAGCCTTTGGCTTCCAGGCCCACGGGATGGTGGGGCAGGGCTGTGGGCACCTCCTGCTAGGTAGGTGGGCAGTGGAGCCACCTTTGAGTTCAGACCACTGACGCCTCCTCCTCCTCCCTGGGAGCCCTAGGTGGGCCCCATGCCAGGCCCTGGGGGTGCAGAGTGGTGGGCAGCTCTTGCTTGTGGACTCCCAGAGGCCTGGAAGTGGGCTTAGTTCTGGCCGGAGACGAGGCTGTGTGTGAACAGCCGTGGGGGGCTAACCTGTCTGTCTGGGGGCGGATCGAGGCACACGCCCCTGGGGAGGGGAGCGGGAGGGGCCGCCGGACAGAGGCTCAGGCAGGTCCTTGGTTCCCAGCCCATGTTCCGGTCACACCAAGGGATAACCCTGCCCTCTCTTTCACAGTCAGCCCAGCATCCGAGTGCACAATGCGCACACGCAGTGTCCGGGTGCACCCTGGGGTCGGAAGCTGAAGACCCTTCCGGCCCCTCAGACAGGGGCGACTGGAGGGAACCGCCTGGGCCGCTGGTAGAGCAGAGAGAGGGCCGAGGGTCCGGGCGGGAGGCCGGGGCGGAGTGGGAGGGCCCCCGCAGGGGAGCCCAGGCCCGCGTGGGAAGGCCAGGCCTGCGCTGTCGCTGGCCACGCCAGCCCCTTGCCCACCTCCGTCCACCTGCCTTTCACCCTCCTTCAGGGAGATGAAATGACCCCGCAGGCCCCCGCCTCCGGGATGTGCACACCCGGGTCCCTCCCCTTCTGAAAGACACCCGCCTGCCACTCCAGACTCAGGTCCCGAACACTCAAACCTCCTCTGGGCGCCAGATGTGGGGAGGAATTAAGGCCCAACCCTCTTCCCGGGAACCCCGCCCGGAACTCCAGCTGGAGGAGGCGCGGCTAGAACTTGCAGAACTCCGGAGTGTCCGGGGCTGAACTTCTCACCAGCCTCCCCCTTTGCCTTCCCCATGGGCGCCAGATTCAGGGGCCCCAGGTGCACTGCCCTTCGGGTCCAGGAAGAAGACTAAGGTTTTAATAGAAAGAGCCTGTGGTGGCAACGGCAGCTGGTGGGCTGCAAACAAGGACTTCACTGCGTACGCCGGCAGGCGGTGGCAAAGGCACTGACAGTGTGCATAACACGGAGGACTAATGGGAGCCTGAGGGCTTCCCTGGTAGCTCAGATGGCAAAGAATCCGCCTGCAACGCAGGAGATCCCGGTTCAACTCCTGGGCCGGGAAGATCCGCTGGAGAAGGGATAGGCTACCTACTCTAGTATTCTGGCCTGGAGAATTTCATGGACTGTGTAGTCCATGGGGTCGCAAAGAGTCCCACATGACTTGAGCCGACTTTCACTTTCAGAGAGAACCTACTATACAGCTCAGGGAACTCTACTCCACGCTGTGACGGTGAAAGCGCACTCACTCAGCCGTGTCTGACTCTGCGACCCCATGGACTGCAGTCCACCAGGCTCCATCCATGGGATTTTCCAGGCAAGAGCACTGGAGTGGGCTGCCATTTCCTTCTCCAGGTAATCTTCCCAACCCAGGGAGGAACCCTGTTTCTCACATTGCAGGCAGACACTTTATCACCTGAGCCACCAGGGAAGTTCCATGCTATGGGGTGAGCTAAACGGGAAGGAAATCCAAAAGAGCTGGCTGCAGTGGCAGCAGCGGCGGGGCCTCTTCCCGGGGTGGGGGGACGACTCTGTCCGCCTGCAGCCCCCACAGCTGATCAAAGCCCACGGAGGGGCAAGCCAGGGCTTGGGCACAAGGCTGGGCCGCAGGGCACCTCTGGGGGCCTCTGTTCCCCCCACCTCCACACAGGTGCTCTGGGCTCCAGGTGACAAGAGGTGATGAGAATAACCTTACATCCCAGAACCAAGATCCAGAGAAAAGGGTCAGCATGCCGGGCCAGCCCTCGTGAGTGCCGGGGTCTCCTGGCTGGTCCTCACCTCCCTGCTCCAGGCACCGAGAACACAGCTGATGTGGAACACAGACAAGCGACAGGAGGAGGCCCTGGAGGGGGGCCGGGGGCCCGTCATCTCCAAGGAGGCGGAGGGAAGTGGAGAGAAGAGGCTGCTGTGAGCGGTACCCAGGCTGGAGGCACAGACCTCAACGCCACCACCTGCTGACAGTCCCCCAGGCTTGCATCCACCTTTCCAGGGCTGCTCAGGTGTTGTGGGCAGAGGGACGTGGGTGGGCGGGGAGAAGGTACAGCCCATGGTGGGCAGGGGGCTCAAGCCACCCCTTGGGCCAGAAAAGAGAAACTGCTGGCTGGGGCTGCTGTCCTTGTCCTTCCCCCTCACACACCCCCCCAGGGAGGAGGGCATCCAGAGAGCCTGGTCCAGCACCAGAGGGAGGATCAGGCAGGCGTTAAACATGCTTTCAGGCAAGTTTTCATGAGATGATGAAATGATCGGAAGTGTCTGAAATGGAAGGGGAAAATAACACTGTATGCTCAGCCTGACCCTGGGGCTTGCAGGGAGAAAAAAAGAACCAGAAGCAGAAAGCAGATTGAGTGGTGAAAATCATGGGTGTGAGCTTCACTCTTGATTTGAGCATTTAAAAAAAAAATAATACTCAGGAAGCTCAAATGGTCGAGGGTTCACCTGCAGTGTGGGAGACCTGGGTTCAGTCCCTGGGTTGGGAAGATCCCGTGGAGAAAGGCATGCCTACCCACTCGACTATTCTTGCCTGGAAAATCCCCATGGACAGAGGAGCCTGGCGTGCTACGGCCCATGGGGTCAGACCGAGCGACTCACACTTTCACTTTATGGTGCTGACCTGTGACCTCTGTAATGGGGGGGGGGGAAAGTGTGGTGTAAAGAGGGGGGATCCTGACACCGCCCTCCCCTGCCGGTGTGTGGAGGTGAGGGCGTGGTTCTGGGCGCCAGGACTGTCGGCTGTTGCTCTTTTGTGCTGAGGACTGAAGAGGGGCTCCCTCCCTCCCGGCATGTCCTTAAATGAGCACCAGCATCTAAGAGCTCTGAGGAGGGTTTATAAAGACGGGGCCCAACTGACCGCTGTTGTGGGGGTGGGTGGCGTTCAGGGATGAGGACGGGTGAGGAGTGGCGGGCTCGGGTTCCCAACCCCTCGTCTGGAAGGAGGGAGACTAAAATAGCAGGGAGTGACTAACTTCAGGGTGTGGACTCCCCGCTGCATTTGGGCAGGAGCGGGACTTATTTTGGGGACGACGTGAAGGAAGGGGGCATGTGGGGGAAAGCGGCCAGGCCCCAGGCTTGTTTGCTTTCTTCCTGACTTCAAAACACATTTTTCAAATTAGGTGGTAAGAACACAGGGCGATTTCTGTGGCACCAACATACTTTCTTTCAAGATATGATTTATATGTTTGACCCACATTTTAAATGAAATGATTATTGAGATAAATACCCGTGCTGGAGGCTGCAAAATGGTTTCCATTATGTAGTTCTTTTCAGGGCCTCAGAAGACTTTCTGAAGAGGGCCCCATAAAAAGGCGGGCGCTCTGGCATTTCTGTTCTCTGCCTCAGAGGGCTTTCGGGGTCAAACGCTGGAGAGGGGCAGGCAGGCGGGAGGCAAGCGTGTGAGCTCAGAGCTCCAGCGTGGCGTGAACGCAGCATCTAAACAGATGCAGAAGTGACTTGGTACCAAGAAGAGAAGTTGGAAGCTTTAAATCTGCAAACGCAGGTGCCCTGGGCATTGGTACACGGCCAGGTGCAACCCCTGCAGGAGTCTCCTGAGTGCTGGTCTCTGGGCAGGACCAGCAGAGGCCAGGGATGAGACAGAGGTGGAAAGAGCAGGAACCCAAGTGTGGTCCGGAGATGAGGGTGGATCACGGCCGAGAAACAGACCTCTCCCCACACACATGGGAACGACCTTCAACCAAGCTGCCAAAGTAACATAATGGGGAAAGGAGTGTCTTTCCACCACACGGTGCTTAAACAGTGAGATCTCCTCATGGAGAAAAATGAACCTGAGCTTTATCCCAAATCACAAAGAGAAATGAATCTGAAATGAATCATGGACACATATGTAAAAGCAAAAGGCATCTTCTTTAATTGATGAGAGACATAGATGTAGGCAAAGAATTCCTAGGATACTGAAAGTATAGACCATAAAATAAAAAATAGACTGGATTTCATCAAAATTCAAAGCCTTTTCTCTTTTAAAGACAATGCTAAGGAAATGAAGAGGCAAGCCAAAGACACTGAGAAAACACGTGCAATGCAGACAGACAAGTGACAAAGGACCTCTGTCCAGAAACGATAAGGAACTCTTACGACTCGATCATAGGAAGATAAATTACCCAGTGGGAACGTGGTCACAAGGTATGAGAGAGGTGTCACGAAAAAGACAGATAGTAATTAAATACCTGAGAAGATGGTCAACATCCACTGTCATCAGAAAGCTGAAATAAAAGCCATGTACCCACCCAAATGGCCAAAATTAAAGGGAAGGCCAGCTCTCAGAGTTGAAAACAACAGAATTCTCACGCTCTGCTGATGGAAGAGACGGCACACACCTTCGATACACAGTTCAACAGCTTCTGAAAAATTAAATATTCGCCCCACAGGACAGAACTGAATTCAGGTATCAATTAAACTCCTATATACGGACAAAAACTTAAATATGAACTTATAATGATAACCCAGCAATTCTAGTTCTAGGTAATCACTCAGATGAATGGAAACACGGGTCCACATGGAGACCTACCTGTTCAACAATCTCACATCAGAGCTTTATTTTTAATAGTCTCAAACTGGAAACAAATGCTCATAAGTGAAGAAACAATTATGATATAAAATGGGATACTCTTCAGCAATAAAAAAAAAAAAAAAAGGACAAACTACTGACCCATGCAAGGAGATGGAAGAATCTCAAAACTTTACTGAACAGAAGAAGCTACACAGAAGAGTATTCAATATATGATTCCAAAACACGATCCTAAAATTTGTATGGAACCACAAAAGGCCCCCAGATAGCCAAAGCAATCTTGAGGAAGAAGAACAGAGCTGAACCATCACACTCCCTGATTTCAAACTACACTACAAACTACAGTCATTAAACCAGTACGGTACTGGCACCAACACAGACACAGAGGCCAGTGCAGCAGGACAGACAGCTCGGAAATAAGCCCCTGGGTTTATGGTCAGTTACTGCTTGACAAAGGAGCCAAGAATATGCGATAGTGTTTTCAATAAATGGTGTTAGGAAAACCAGTAAACCACACGCAGAAAAATGAGACTGGATCCTTATCTTGTACCACTCACAAAAAGTAACTCAAAAGGGATTAAAAACTTACACATAAGACCTGATACAAAAAACCTGATATGGAAGAAACTCCTTGACATTGGTCTTGGTGATGGTCCTTTTTATATGATACCAAAAGCACAAGTAACAAAAGCAAAAATCAACAAGTGGACGACGTCAAGCTAAAAAGATTTTGCACAGCTGAAGAAACTGTGAAATAAAAAGGCAATCTACAAATGGGAGAAAAAGCATTAGTCATTCATTCGTGTCCAACTCTTTGTGACCACATGGACTGTTAGCCCACCAGGCTCCTCTGTCCAAGGAATTCTCCAGGCAAGACTATTAGAGTGTGTTACCATTTCCTTCTCCAGGGGATCTTCCTGACCCAGAGATCGAACCTGGGTCTCCCTCACTGCAGGCAGATTCTTTACTGTCTGAGCCACCAGGGAAGCCTAAGAATGGAAGGAAATACTTGCAAATCATATATGAGATGAGGGGTTAATATCCAAAATATATAAGGAACTCACACAACTCAGTAACAACCACTACCACCACTACCGCAAAACTAAATGATAATCTAAGCAATCTGATTTAAAAAATGAGCAGAGGAACTAAACAGACATTTGTCCAAAGACATGCAGACGGCCAACAGGTACCTGAAAAGATGCTTAACATCACTCATCATCAGGGAAATGCAAATCAAACCCACAATGACGCATTACCTCATACCTGTTAGAATGGCTAGCACCAAAGAGACAAGTAACCAATGTTGGTGAGGATGTGGAAAAAAAGGGAATCCTTGTACACAGTTGGTGGGAATACAAATTGGTTCAGTTTAGTATGGAAAACAGTATGGTAGTTCCTCAGGAAAAAAAAAAGTACAGTAGAGAATTACTTTCTGATTCACTGATTCCACTCCAGGGTATCTATCCAAAGGAAAGGAAAACAGGATATCAAAAAGATACCTGCAATCCCGTGTTTACTGCAGTGTCACTCACAACCACCAAGATACGAGCACAACCTACGTGTCTGTCAACAGATGAACAGACAGAGAAGACACACACACACAGTGGAATGCAGTCAGCCGAGGGAGAGGGAAGTCCTGCCACCCAGCGAGGACGGACCTGGGGGCACGGTGCTCAGTGATGCCACACGGAGAAAACAAGCATTGTCTGACATCACATAGGTGGAATCTGGAAGAGGCAAGCTTGTAAGAACAGAGAACGGGGTGACGGTTACCAGAGGCTGAGGGCTTGGAGCACCTGGGGAGATGGTGTGTAAGGGGACACACTTGCAGCTAGTTGATAAATAGGTCCCGAAGAGCTGACGCGCAGCACAGACATGATACAAAATGGTAGTGTTACGAGCTTTGAAGTTGCCAAGAGACTAGATCATAATCATTCTCAACACAAACAAATGAGACAGGGTGAGGGGGGAGGTCTAGCTAACACTAACATCGTAAGAAATAAATTCAAATCAACACACTGTATACAAACTTATATGATGTTTCATGTTGATTATATCTCAGTAAGAATAAATTGTAAAAAATAAAAAATGTGGTTGCATTTATATGAAATCTTGGGAAATACAAAAGGAATCTGTAATGACTGATGGAAATCAGACCCTTGACTGCCTGGGGGTGGGTGGTGTAGGATTTCAGTGTTAGGGGCCCTGAGGAAATCTTTACCTTTTGGGGTGATTAGACATCGTCCGTATTTTGACTTTGGTGGTAGTTACACATGTGTAAGTTTGTCAAAAATCATAGGGAAGTATACTCTTACATACATTTCACTCTGTGTAAATTCAACCTCAATACATTTGATATTTTAAAATTCAGCAAAAAAAGCTAAAAGGTGGGACGTTCACAGAATATAAATATATGCTGTGCTGTGCTTAGTCACTCAGTCGTGTCTGACTCTTTGCAATCCCATGGACTGTAGCCAACCAAGCTCGCTCCTCTGTCTATGGATTCTCCCGGCAAGAATGCTGGAGAGGGTTGCCATGTCCTCCTCCAGGGAATCTTCCCAACCCAGGGATTGAACCCAGGTCTCCCATATTGCAGGCAGATTCTTTACCATCTGAGTCACCAGGAAAGCCCAATGTTTATAATAATTGCCAAGATATATGATTTATGAGGAATACTGTGGCTCTTCCAAAATGGCCAAGAAGGCAGAGGGTACGCAGTTCCCAAGGCGGGGGGGCCCTCCCACTTTTTCAGCACCCAGACTGTCTCCCAACTGCCTGACCCAGAGTGTAATTTTCCAGCCACTCTAAGCGTAATGGAACCACTTCAGTCCAGTGTCCTTGCTTCCATAGCTGATTGGCAGCCCTTCTCTTAGCCTGGCTAGGATTTCCCCTTTAGTCACCAATCAACACCCCGAGTGTTAGCCTGGGGCTAACGAGCCTGGCCTCTGATGCCAGACTTCCGGGACCACATCCCACTTACTAGCTGGGTGACCTTGGGCAATTTACCTAATCTCTCTGTGACTGTTTTCTCATCTGGAAAATGAAGACAGAAACAGCATCTTCATAGGGCTGTGTGACAAAGACTTTAAAGTGCTCAGAACAGTTCCCGACATGAGGTAACACGGTATGCGCTGTTATGTGTCTGAAATTATTGGGAACACAAATTAACAACCTGAAAAAGAAAAAAAAAATCCCGTTCACATCATGAGCGTTTCTTGGTCAGCTCTTAGAAGCTGTGATTGGTCTCATAGAAGAGTCTAATTAAAGCTTTTCCTGCTGGAAGGACCCCAGAGCTGCTTCCTCCTGAGACGTCACTCCTTCAGCTGCTCACTCACAAGGATTATGAGTTAGGTCTGACTCTACAGAGTTAGGGTTAGCGCTCCCGAGTTCAGATCCGGGCTCTCCCACTCAAAAGCTCTGTGACCTCAGGCAAGGTTTCCTACTGTGTATGAGACTCAGGTGCAGAGTTACCCTCACAAGAGCTCTCAAGGGGAAACATGCCACGGGTGGAGAGCACTCACCCAGGGCCTGGCGACAAGGGGGCCCTTAAGAAACGTTAAATGGATCCAAGTCCAACTGTGCTGAGGCCACAGGAGCATGGCCCCTTTCGGCTCCTGGCTGAGGATTTCCTAACGGACACAGGATTTATGTAACACCTCCTTCATTGCTGCATTTAGATCCTTGAGAGAGAATGGGGCCTGAGACTCAGAAATCAGGAAAGAAACCGATGCTCTCTGTGGAGGAAGTATCTATGGATGTGACAGCTGGACCATAAAGAAGGCTGAGCACCGAAGAATTGATACTTTTGAACTGTGGTGCTGGAGAAGACTCTTGAGAGTCCCTTGGACTGCAAGGAGATCCAACCAGTCCATTCTGAAGGAGATCAGCCCTGAATATTCACTGGAAGGACTGATAGAAGCTCCGATACTTTGGCCACCTGATGTGAAGAGCCGACTCACTAGCAAAGACCCTGATGCTGGGCAAGACTGAAGGCGGGAGGAGAAGGGGACAACAGAGGATGAGATGGTTGGATGGTATCACTGACTCGATGATGCTCAAGTTGAACAAAATCTGGGAGATGGTGAAGGACAGGGAAGCCTGGCACGCTGCAGTCCACGGGGTTGCAGAGAATCGGACACAACTTAGTGACTGAACAACAATGATAATAACAATCCATCCATCCACTCATCCATCTACAAACACAGAACACCCTCCGTGTCCCAGGCCCGCTGCTGGGCTCTGTGTGTGCAGCCTCCACCTTCAGGGGGCCTCCGCGTGTGTGACACTCCCATCCTGGTGGAGGCGAGGGGACACTGAGACACGACTGGAACTAAGCAAATAGCTCCAAGACACATGAGTGCCGCGAAGGCGAGGTAAGTAAGCACGGAGCGAGAGGCAGAGCCTCAGAGGAGCACTTGCGGGAGACAGGGATCCTCAGGAGGCCCCGCGAGGCAACATTCCAGCCGAGATCTGAGAACTGGGAAGGCGCCGGCCCACCGGCTCCGGGTGGCGGGAATGGCAGGTGCAGAGATCTGAAGGCATGCGTGTTCCAGGAACTGACGGCGGAGCCTGGTCAGGGTGGGAGGAGCTCAAGGCAGAGGCTCCATGAGGAGGGGGCCCCATCGTGAGGAGTCTGGCTCTGCTCTAAGCCCGTGAGCTTAAGCGGGAAGCAGCATGATCACACGGGGGGTGCCAGGAGAAGCAAAGAGCAGGGTACGTATCTGAGGTCTCGTCTGGAGAGAGACCCAGCAGGCTGATCATGAGTATCTAAGATCGGAGTCCTAAAAAGTTAGAGCTGGAGATGATCTTACACACGGCAGGTCCCCTCAGCCTTGCCTCCAGTCGCGGGAGGGAGACCAAGGCCTAACCGAGGTCACAGGCGGAGCCGGGCATGGAGCCCCAGACTAGCAGGGTGGTCCTGGGTCTAGCCACAGACCTGGTCCATGCCTGACGAAGGAGAGGTGAGGGGTCTGCCTCCCCGGATGCCCCCCACCAAGTGTGCTCACACAAATGTTTACCCTGAGAACTAGGGCGGCGGCCTCTGCGGAACACAAACGGCCTCTCAGGGTGCCCTGAGACTCCGCGCCTCCTGTAGAACAGGGGTCTGGCTTCCCCCACTGCGGCCCGGGGCGGTCCTGGAAGGCACAGCCCTGCCCTGACCCTGGGGCTCCGTGGCCAGGATGGAACTGCTGTGCTGAGGGTCACTGCTGCTGGCGCAGGGGGTGGGCGCAGTGGCGCCCCCACCCCCGGCCCTGCTGTCTTGGGCGGCTGGCTGCCCGGTTCCCCGAGGTCTACAGGTCTATGTGGAGCCGGCTCCAGTCGCTGACAGCTGTCCATAAAGACGTTTCTCTTGCTACCTGACTTTCCCTGATGAGCTACTTCCAACTTACCAGAAGGTGTGAAGTTCCCCATCGGTCCCTGGGAACAGTCCCTCCAAAACCCCCCACCCCCACAACCCAGGACCAGCTCTGAGAGGCCCTGCGGATCTGCTCAGAGGAGGGGTCTCCCTGCCCCAGCTGGCAGTTTGGGCCCGTCTGGGTGGGTGGAGGGTTGGGGGGCTTGGCGCCTCCCACACAGAACCGCCTCTTCTCTGCGGAGAATAAGCTTTGGGCTCATTTTTTCTGGTGGGATCAGAAGAGGTTCTTTAAGTAGGCCTGATGCATTTCAGCCTGAAAGTGAGGGAGTGAGGCGGGCAGGGCAGTTCTGAGCTGCTTAGATTCTAGAAGGCCCCGGGAAGGCCAGCTCAAGAATGGCCACACGGCTCCCCCAGAGTCAGAACGAAGAGCACTCCATTCCAGGGCCCCCCGCCCATGTCTGTGCTAAGGACCTGGCCCCTGGAAATTTGAAAATGGAGACGGCTGAGCCCTCCACAGGGGGTGTGTATGGGCCTCGGACGCTAGAGCTGGCTGGGGAGCTGGGTCCTCGCGCTAGGTGAGGACCCTCATCCGTGGGCCTGAGGGCCCCGCAGGGTGCTGTCCCGTCGCCACCTCCCCCAGCCTGTCTGGGGGCCTGGGAGACCCTCTCCTCCCAGCGTGCTCACCCCTCCACCAGCTCAGGGAGGGCCAGGGTGGCAGAGAATTAGGGTGACGGAAGCTGGGGCTGCACCTTAGGGTACTGTGAGAGGTTCCTCTGGAGACAGGGAGCTGGCTGAGAGGGGATGGCCCCTTTCCCAGCCTCCGGTCTGGCCAGGAGGGCAAGGTGCGGCAGGCAGGCTGTCTGACAGGCGGCCCAGGGCAGAGGCCTGAGCTGAGGGGCAGAGAGCTGGGCACTTGCTAAGGCTCTGCACTGGATGGTACTGATCTAAGCCCTGGAGGATGGAACATTTCAGAAGGCAGGCCAGCGTGACCTGAAGGGAGAAGTCAGTCAATAGGCCCTTTACGGAAGGCTTCCTGGAAGAGGTGATTCACAAGCAAAGGGGGGTGCTGTTAACTGTGTTAACTGAAGGCATGGCTGGGGTGACACCAGGCAGCTGTGGCTCAGGGGTGAGAAGTGGGGGGCAAGGAAGGGAGGCCAGCAGTGGGGCTCTCAAAGGAAGGGGGTGGGCAGGGAGGTGAGGTGAGGGCTTCTGGGTGGGGCTCGAGGATGGAGAAGCCTCTCGGCGGCCCATGGGTGAAGGTCCGCTGAGCTGGGCTGCCTTTCCATGGCTGGGGGCCTCTCCGGAGATCCCAGGGTGGCCAGGGACACAGTGGGCGGTGACCGGGGCCTGTCCCCAGGTGCTCAGCAGGCCCAGGGGCTGGGCCCCGGGGAGAGCAACTGCCCTCCGCGGGCTGGGGGCCTACCGCTCTGGAGAGGTGACGAGCCCCTGGGCACGCCGGGTCACTCAGGGCTCGACCACATGGCCTGCGAAGGGAGCGCTCAGGACATGAAGGCCAGTCCCTGCCAGGCGGCACGTTGCCGCAGGCATGAAGGGCGCCATTCAGGAGGGCTAAGCTTGCCCCCCCCAACCCCTAGCCGCGGGGCTCCAGGAGGTACCTCCTCCTCTGCGAGGGCATCCAGAACTTGGGGCAGCATAGGGCCTGGTGAGCAGAGGACGCGGGCACAGGCGGGGCCCCTGTGCCAAGACAAACAGCGTGCGAGGCGACAGGGACCATGCCTTTCTTTACCTTGGCAGTGGCCTGCCCTCACCTAAATATAGACGCCTGTGCGGAGGCTGCCGGGGCGCTGGCCGGGCCCGACTCCCAGCAGAAGGGCTTGGGCGTCCAGGCTCTAGGGGCTTCTCATGGAGGGTCGCCGGAATCTCAGGTTCCTTCCTCCTGTGGCCTGACCATCCTCGGAGGCGGGGGAAGCCGAGAGCCTACCTGCCCGCCGGCCGGCCGGCTGAGGGGCACAGCCACGCCGATGGGCTGGAGGAGGTGGGGACCCGGAGTCCCCTCCCGCCCCGCAGCCCCCACCCCGCTCCAGGCTCCCCTCTGGTCCCTCAGTACTTTTCCAGCTCCCTCGGCTCCACAGGCCGATTCCCGACCTTTCCTTGGCGGCTGCGCGTTTCTGATGGTGGGAAATCTGGGCCTTGAGATGCGCTCCAAGTTTTTTCTAATTGGCCATGACTTGAAAGACTTTAGAGTTTGCAGACAGAAAAAGAAAGAGTGGTTCATTCCCTTAATTTTTTTTTTTAAAACCTACTTCGTAAACCATTTTCAGAATTTCCAGCCTCTTCCATTTCTCTCTTTTCTCTTCCTCGGCCGGGTGATGAACAGGCGCTATGTTCAGAAAGCCACGTTTTGCTTAACGGAGAAGCAAGACAATGGTGGCAGAGAAGAGGAACATCTCCGAAGAGTCAGCTCCCCTGTGACTTCCCTCCCGTGTCAGCCCTCTTCTCAGAAAGCAGCTTGTGTGGTGACGGGGTTCAGTCATTTAGGAGAAGTTTCTGCATCAGTGTGTGTGCAGTGGCTACTATTACAGATTGGGATTGTTTTCCTCTGTGGTCCCAAACTACCAAGAGAAGAAGGTAAATCTAAGTTCATGTTGGGAACAACATCAAACCCAAGCAGAAGAATAACAGAAAGCAAGCTCATGTGTGGGCCTAACTCCTTAAAAATCACACTTAAAAATCACTTTATCTTTCTTAATAAATTATTGCAAGCTGGACTGGGGGAAGGAAAAAAAAAGAAAAAGCACTCCAGAGGAGGCTGACAATATAAATAACCACCAGAGATCATTTTCTTCGTTTTTGTTGGCGTGGGTCTTGCTGGGTTTAAATGAACATGCACAGTGGTGATGAGAGGCGCTGAGGAGGAGGGCTGCAAGGGCACGGGTCGGCTCAGCTGGGTCTGGCCCAGCCTCCCTCGTCCCTGCACGTGCCACTGTGGGCACTGAGCTGCTCCCAGACCCAGGGACCCCGAGTCCAGGGGCCCCAGGTGAAGGGCACGTTCCAGGCTCTGCCTGTCTAGGGCCCTTTCCTCCAGTCCTCCCCCGGCCCGGGGCCTGCGCCCCTCGTCCACGCTCTGGGAGATGGTCCAGCTGAGCATCCGGTACCGAGCTGGGTATGCGAGTCAACACTGACACCGGGGTAGCAGGGTGGGGACGGTGTGCAGACGAACAGACTAACTCGGGCTCCTCGGAAGCCCTCTCACCCTACACACAAAGAGGGTACGTCTCCCTGCCTGCTGCCTGTCCGTCAGGCGCTGCTGGTGAACCTGCCACACATAACCAGGTCGGTCCCCACCCACGGGGAGACGGTCATTAACTGCAGGCGAGAAGCCTGTCCTTCATCACTAGCTCACGTCCTCCTTGTAACCCCCACTTGAGCTTGAGCTGAGCCCCCCACCCTGTTCTCCTCCTCCTCTCTCTGCGCCCCACCCCCCTACTCTGAACTTCCGGCATATTCGCTGCAGATGATATGCTCCTTAAGACCAGTGTCTGCGGCAATGCACATGGCACTTGGCACCAATACATCACAAACCAGGCGTAAATCAACCATCAGGCTCAGTAAACGCTGCGGAGGGAATAAAAGAACAAGCCTATTCTTAGCAGCAGATCAGCGAGGTACACTCTTCTTATCACCCTGGCTCTCAAGCACCTGGAGGGCAGGCACCAGCTGCCCCCTGAGGTCTCTGTGCCCCTCACAGCACCAACCTTGGTGATGCACTGGTCTGCCTGATGGTATACAATGGCATTTCTGTTTTCCCAAGTCTTCAGTGATCACTTTCTATTACTATTACTATTTTCTTGGCTGTGCTGCATGGCACGTGGGATTTTAGTTTGTGGACCGGGAACTGAATCCATGCCCCCTACATTGGAAGGGGGGCATCTTAATCCGTGGACCACCAGGGAAGTCACAGGGATCCCTCTCTAAAGTGATGATTCTGGGGAAGATCAAATTATTACATGTGATTAAACTTAATTTTGAGGACTGAATTAAAATGACGTCAACAAAGAGACGGGGAATACCAGACCACCTTACCTTCCTCCTGCAAAACCTGTATGCAGGTCAAGAAGAAACAGAACTGGACATGGGACAATGGATTGGCTCAAAATTGGGAAAGGAGTACGTCAAGGCTGTATATTGTCACCCTGCTTATTTAACTTATATGCAGAGTACATCATGAGAAATGCCGGGCTGGATAAAGCACAAGCTAGAATCAAGTTTGCTGGGAGAAATATCAATAATATCAGATATGCAGATGACACCATTCTAATGGCAGAAAGCAAAGCGGAACTAAAGAGTCTCTTGATGAGGAGGAAATGAGAGTGAAAAAGCTGGCTTAAAACTCAACATTCAAAAAACTAAGATCATGGCATCCAGTCCCATCACTTCATGGCAAATAGATGGGGAAACAATGGAAACAATGACAGATTTTATTTTCTTGCGCTCCAAAATCACTGTGGATGGTGGCTGCAGCCATGAAATTAAAAGATGCTTGCTCCTTGGAAGAAAAGCTATAACCAACCTAGACAGTGTATTAAAAATCAGAGACATGACTTTGCTAACAAAGGTCCATCTAGTCAAAGCTATGGTTTTTCTAGTAGTCATGTACGGATGTGACAGTTGGACCATAAAGAAGGCTAAGCACCAAAGAATTGATGCTTTCGAACTGTGGTGTTGGAAAAGACTCTTGAGAGTCCCTTGGACTACAAGGAGATCCAACCAGTCATTCCTAAAGGAAATCAGTCCTGAATATTCACTGGAAGGACTGCTGCTGGAAGCTCCAATATGTTGGCCACCTGATGAGAAAAGCTGACTCATTGGAAAAGACCCTAATTCTGGGAAAGAGTGAAGGCAGGAGGAGCAGGGGGCGACAGAGGATGAGCTGGTTGGATGGCATCACTGACTCAATAGGCATGAGTTCGAGCAAACTCCAGGAGAGAGTGAAGGACAGGGAAGCCTGATGTGCAGCAGTCCATGGGGCTGCAAAGAGTCAGAGGTGACTGAGTGACTGAACAACAAAATGTATCCGTGTGTCTGGCAAACAGCAAGCGCTAGGTAAATGTTAGCTGCTGTTCTTCTTCTTAGACCACTGAAAACCATTTGATAAAACTTCGAAATGTTTTGTTGTCAGGGTGGAGCTTCTTGAAAGCCGACGAATAGGCTTGTAGACCATCTCTTCGCTGGGCTCAGGCACGTTCACAAATGAATGAGCACTGCTGGTGGCTCCAGCAAAGGACTAGGGCGAGAGGAGGGGCTGTGAGGAATGGCTTTGCCTCCCCAGGCGAGCTGCACCCACCCCGGCCCTTCACACACAGGCTGAGAGGAAGCACCAAGTGCCCGTAAGGCCCCTCCTGCGGTGGGCTGACTGCCCCCCACCTCTCAGGCTGACTGGGCAGGAGTCCAGGCTCCCCACCCTTATGGTCGCCCTTGCCCCTCACCCCACTGCACTGAACAGGCCCCTCGCACAGCCCCCCTGGTCCCTGGGTGCCAGGATGACTAGGTTCTAGTCTAGACAGGCTGTAACCCACTAGCTGAGAGCACTGGCCCGGGAAGGTGAAGCCAGCCCTGCCCTGCGGCGAGGGGGTGCTCACCGGGGAGCACAAGGCAGGCGAGGCAGTTCTCATTTTCATGAGCAACACAAATGTGCCGAGTTCCTATTCATTATTAAGAAGAATCAGAGAGACCAAGATAGTGGCTAGACGGGGTCACACACGCAGGTGGTGATGACGGGGCGGGGGGACACATTTCATCATGCGGTCCAGGTTGCACACCAGTTGGAAATACTCTGGATTTTTCCTGCTTTTCTGTTTATAGCTAAGGCAAATCATTACTTCACAATCAAGATCCAAGTTTCTCAGAAAATCAATGAAAGGAGGTCTGGAAGCGACTCCTGGACCAAGCTGAGGCTCAGGCCATTATGAACCCTTAAATTCAAAAGGCTGCTCTTCCTAAAAAGCTTATCTTAGGATGCTCAGTACATCGACTGGCAACCCGTTCAGCGGAAGGACGCCCAGCCGGGACTCTCCCTGCTCAGAACGTGCTGCTGCTTGCAAGGCCTCGCTCGCCCTGTGAGCAGCTCTGACAAACGAATGAGCTGTCCAGGGCAGACAGTCTGTTTCGTCATGTCTGCTGAGGCAGGAAGGACATTACGACACACCTGTTCTCGCTCCGTCTCCGTGGGCCATCCGGGCCTCAAGCCCGCCTCTGTCTCGCTCCCGCTAGCCAGGGCCAGAGGGTCCCCCACCGGCCAGCACCTCCCAACTCAAGAGGAGCACGCCAGAGGGAAGTCGGAGAAAAGCAGGTGGTGGAGGATGGGCACTGCGGGGGCAGAACGGGAGGGGGCGGGCTGGCTGACGGGCACACAGCCGCCCGGGCCCAGCACTCCTGCTGGACACGCACCCTCGCCCAGGCCGGCTCTCGACTCGTCCTTCCTTCCATCCCTGCCCACGGGCCCTCCTGTCCAGCTAGCTCCCCAGATACTGGACCTAATAAATGATTGACTGTAAAGCAGAGACATCACTTTGCTGGCAGAGTTCGTATAGTCCAAGCTATGGTTTTTCCATGAGTCACGTATGGATGTGAGAGATGGACCATAATGAAGGCTGAATGCTGAAGAATTGATGCTTTTGAACTGTGGTGCTGGAGAAGACTCTTGAGAGTCCCTTTGACTGCAAGGAGATCCAACCACTAAACATCTCAATAGATGCAGGAAATGTGTCTAACATTCACTCGTAATTTTAATAAAACTACAAAGCTATAACCAAAAGGAGGTTCCTTAACCTAAAAAGCTACGGGGAATATTATGATAAATGGTAACACTTTGGAAGCATTCTTAGTCGTCAGGAACAATTCAATGAATCTATTAGGGCTTTAAATCAACAGTATTTTGGAGCCTTAGTCAAAGCCGGGGTGGGGGGAAACAAGGAAAAGAAATGAGGCATATGAATTGGAAGAGGAGAGACCAGACTATTGCTGTTTGCAAAACATATGATGATCTACACAGAAAATCTGAAAGAATTCTCAAACTATTAAAACTAATATGAGACACCCACTATGTTGTTAGATACATAATCAACATACGAAAATCAATTTTGCTGAATACTGATAATAATTAGCACTTTGAAAAAAAAATGTAACCCAAAGAGTCAGGGACGTTACTAGCAATTGTACTGTTTATAAATTAGTAACTTCGAATGTAGTCGAGACTCTCCCATCAAGGAGCTCCTGAGTGCAGGTCATGGTCCAAGAATCTCCCATGCTGCCTGTGAACCCAGGAGCCAGGGCAGGGTCATCACGTTTATATCAGCACTGTGCTCTGAGGCACTGTTGCTGTGGTTCAGTCGCTACGTCATGTCCGACAGCAACAGTGCCGTGCAGAATACTGAGTGTGACCCTGCGGCAGCACAAGAAATACGCCAGGACAAGAAGGAAGGGTTCAGGGGCTGCTGACAGGAGCGGGATTTCTTTTCAGGGTGATGAAGATCTTTCAGCTTGACTGTGGGGATAGTTAGTTATACAACTCTGTGAAAATACTAAAAACCACTGACTTATACACAGGAAGTGGGTAAATTGTAAGGCTTATGAATAATATTTCAATAAAGCTGTTATTAAAAACAAAACAAAACAAAACAACAATCAGGGACTTTCCCATCTGGTCCAGTGGCTACGACTCTGTGCTCTTGATGCAGGGGGCCCGGGTTCCATCCCTGGTTGGGGAGCTAAGACTCAGCGCAGCCAGATAAATATATGAAATACAAATATTAAAGAACAACAAGAAAAAGTAAAACAAAAAAGAGTTTCTCCAGGCAAACATACCTCAGAACTGACAGTGACATGTCACCTGCTTAGTACATTTTTCCTCAAGGTTTACAGTCTTTTTTTTCCCCTCTTCTGCTTTAACCTCATAGTAATCTGTGGCAATACTGTTGGCTCCCTTAGGGCTTCATGTTAGAGCTGGAGAGACTGAAGCACAGCACTGGGGTTGGCCTGTGGGAACTCCATGGAGTTGACTCTTGCTTGCTCTAGAAAGTGAGGAATCTAAAGAAAGAAACAGCACTGGAGGATAAAAGTTGACAGCTTTATTAAAGAAGGGAAAAAGTGCAGGAGAGGGTTAGGTGGCAAACTCCCTGACTTCAGGCAAGAATCCTCCTTCATCTTCGGCCTCCAGCACCTAGTTAGAGTCTAGCCCAAAGAAGGGGTCAATAAATACTTCTTTAATGCATAAATGAACAAGTCACTGGGTGACTAAGTGAACAAAGAAGAGAGGAATTTCCTAAGTGGTACACGCGCTAGGAGCACCTTCTGTTCTAACATTTGGTCCTGGACCCAGGTTCCTGACATAGCTCCTAAATTCCTTGTAATTTCCTGAGTGACAGGAGCATCTTTCATCCTAATGGAGGGACTGGTGGTATCCTCCTGGATGGCTTCAAGATGGGGGCTGGGCCCCAGAAAGACCACGCTGTGATCAGAAGCTTGGAACTTCCAGCCCTGCCCCTCATCCTCTTGGGAAGGGAGAGGGACTTTGCCTTCCAATGTTGGGGGGGGGGGGGCGGCGGCGGTGATCAGGGAGCTACTAGGATCCTAGAGACGGTGCCTCCTGGAAAAGCCAAGACATGGAACAGAAGCAATATTGTAGTAAGTTTACTGGAGGCTCTGAAAATGGTCCACTTCAAAAAAACTCTTAACAACAACAAAAAAAACAACTCTGTGCTCTTAATGCAGGGGGTGTTGGTTCGATCCTCGGTCAGGGAACTGGATCCCACATGCCACACCTGAAAGATTCTACATGCTGTGACTAGGACCCAGCGCAGCCAAATAAATAAATGAATAATTAAAGAACAGATCATGTCTACATGATAAAGCCTCCAAAAAATCTCAGAAGTAAGGTCCTTGGAAATCTTTGGAGCTGGTGGTGCTGGGAAGGCAGGAGGGGCAGGAGCCCCTTTCCCCAAATCACGCCCCACACATCTCTTCCACTTTGTCGTCTCTGAGCTGTGTCCTGGCGCCCTGAGTTCTGTGAGCCGTTCTAGCAAACTATGAAGCTAAGGAGGAAAGTTGAGGGAACGCTCAGTTCACAGCCAAGCCAGACAGAAGTCGTGGGTCACCTGAGGAGACAGTCTTGTAGGGGTAGGGGGGGAGAGTCCTAGGTTCTGAGTCCTAGCTCGGTCTCAGGGCTGAGCCCTTACCTGTGGGATCTGACGCTCCCTCCAGGCAGACGGGGTGTCAGAATGGAACTCAACTGCAGGACACCTGGCTGGTGTCTGTGGAGAATTAGAGAATTGCTCGGTATGGGGGGAAAAACCTACAGGTTTGGAGTACCAGTGTCTTCTGTGAGTAAGGAGAAACGGTAAGATGGTCAGATGGCATCACCAACTCAACAGACATAAATCTGAGCAAACTCTGGGAGACAGTGGAGGACAGCGGGGCCTGGCGTGCTGCAGTCCATGTGGTTGCAGAGAGTCACACACGACTTAGAGATGGGGCGACAACAAAGGAGAAACGGGAGTGCTTCCTTTCACTGGGTCTAGCCAGCAATCACAACAGCATTCTGGATCCTCCAAACAGTCTTGTGATAGAGGCAGAATCTCTATTTTATATGCAAGGAATTACGGTACGAAATTTCTCAGTACCTGGTCGTCTGGTTCCAAAAAATAAAAACTGGCTATACCTGCATATTCATACCTGCTGGGTGAAAGAAAGCTCAACCCATCAGCAACCGAGTGAGTCTCTATTCAGTACAGGGACAGAGGAGAACAAAACCCACCCAGGATTTCCTATGACCCTCCGGAAGTCAGTCACTCAGGCTGGTGAGGAGAGGACCCTGTCTCCTCCTCGTCGAGTAACTCGCGTCAGACATGAGCAGACAGAGGGGTAAAGGCCCCGCCATGCCACCGCAGCCCCGAGGCAGCCCAGAAAATGCAGGGTACATGGAGCCGGCTTCTGCGCTGTCATCTGGAGTGTCTGCTCGCTGACAGACCGTCGTGGTCTTAACGATTCGCAGAGTTACAGACGCCCCACCTGGAGGACGCCAGGGTAATGGGCGTCCGCTACAGACTCGGCACGCGTGGTATTTATGAGGGAGCGTTAACAAGAGAGACCGTACATTCTTAGCAGAATTCTTCTGCCTTTCTGAGAGACAGGGAGCAGCTGCCACCATTTCACAGGGTCTATGCCCCGCCGCAGCTGCAGGGAGCCCCCAGCCCCGTCTGCAGCGCTCCAGCTCGGGTTTCCTGTGCCGTCAGCGGCTGGCGGGAAATGCCTCCCTTTGCTTCACCTGCTTCAGGTTACCTGAGCCATGGCTAACAGGCGGGGAGCGGTGGGGTCTCTGTGTGTGTGTGTGTGTGGCTCTTGTGGTGAAGATACTCATGTGAGAAAGAGAGAGAATGTTTCAAACTGCCTTTGAACGGAGACTTTTAACAACTGTTTTATCTGTTTTGGCCTGGGGCTGCACGCTGGAAAAGATAAAAGCAGTTCTCTCAGCTCAGCTTTAAATCCCAAGTGCACACACAGGCCTGTGCCACCACGGCCCCCTCCACGGCCCTGGCTGATTTTCCCTCTTCTTTCTGGTTTTTCCATGTTCGCTGGATTTAGCAACTGTTGTTTTAGCTGTAATCAGAGGCCGAGTGCGGTCCGGCCATCATCACATCTCAAGGCACTGTGTGATCCCTCTGTCACTTGCCGGGCGCCAACATCACCAGAGCACTTCCTAGGGAGCGTGTGAAAGGAAACTGGTGCCAGGCCCGTGCCGTAAATCAGGCTGCGCTGGGACCCCGCCCTCCCAAAGGCGACGCAATGCTTGGGGCTCCCCGAGGACGATGGAAATCCAACACCGGAGCACGCACCTCTGCCCAGAGGTGGACTGGGAACGGGCCACACATACGGTAACAATTAACAAGCATCCCCCCTCCCCTCTCAAGGCCTAGAGTTGGGCGAGATGGATGGGCCTCGTACGGGGTGGGTCACTGGGACAGAAGGGAAGATAATGTTCAGGAAAGAATTTTCTGAAGATCACTGTAACATAAATGGACACCTACCAGCAACACACCTCAAAAGGAGAAGGGAAAAGGTGTTGATTTTATTTTAGAGGTCAAACACGTACGAAACGACCATCACAGCTCCTGGCTGATCCTCACAACTCAGGGACGCTGTCGGAAAGGACTTCCATTGGGTGTTACAAAAACCAAGGAATCACTTCCTAGACCAGCGGACCCCAATGTTTTCGGTATCTGGGACCAGTTTCGTGGCAGACAGCTCTCTCTTTTAGCTAACTGCTCTGGCTTTGAGGCTCACGTCAAGTTTCTCCCTACGCTGCAGGAAGCACCCGGCTGTCATTTGGGGTTCAGGCCACTTTGGGAATGCGAAGGCTGTCAAATGTTTACTCCAGGATCTAACAACTCCCAGATGGCCATCTATATTCCAGGTTCTGGCTAAAGTCTGAGCATCAAAGGAAACAGTGGTAACAAAACAGTGACTTGCAGGAAGACGGCACCTTCCCTGGGTTTTCACACAGATTCTGTGCTGCATTGAGCTCCGTCCCAGCACCACCTAGCCAGCCGTGCCAGCTTCGTTCTCCCGCTTCCTCTCACACACCCTCCCCCTTCACGCACCCCACCTGCTGTCTGAGCGAGACCCCTCACCCCCACAGTCCTTCCCCTTCCTCCTCACCCCCACCCGGTCACCAGGGCCTGGATGTTCTACCCTCTCACATCATCCACTTCTTTCCAGCCCTCTCTTAGCCAAGCCGCTGCCCCCCTGGGCCAGTCCATCATCTCCAGTCTGTCCTGCACTCTGGGGTCACTGTTCTGAAGCAGGGAGCTCATTACGTCACCCTGCTCAGAACCCTTCAGCCCCCCATAGCTCCCCATGTGACGTCCCCGTGTCGGCATGGTGCAGTGGACTGAGGTCTGTGTGGCCCAGCCGTCCAGCCTCGGCCTCCCAGCCCAGCTCTGAGCTCTCCTGGGCCAAGTCACACATGGTTCGCCCTCCGCTGTCTCACCGAGTCTGGGTGGGCTTTTCCATGTGCAGTTTGGGGCCTGCAATGGTCTTCTGGCTTCCTTTCTGCTTGCAGCTCTTTCTGTCACGTCTCAGATGTGTCTCTTCCTGGAGAAGCCGCTGGAGGCCCCCAAGGCCAGTCCGTTCCCTCCTTGGACTTCTTCTGGCAGCGCAGGAAGAATCGCAGCTCCTCCTTCTCCTTCTGCGCTGGCTGTCTCCTTAGCCAGGCAGACGCCCTTAAGGACAGGCACGGCATCTGTTTGTTCTCCACGGCCCTGAAAATCCTCTGTGCTCTGCCTACCTACCCAACCTGCCTCCACCCTGGCACCTGGCAACCACTGAGCCTTTTACTGACTCCATACTTCTGCTTTCTCCAGACTGTAATATTGTTGAAGTCAACAGTATCTAGCCTTTTCAGACTGGCTTCTTTTACTTAGTAACATGCACTTAAGTTTCCTCCCTGTCTTTCTTTTGTGGCGGGGCGGGGGGGGGGGGGGTGTATTTTAAAATTTTTCAGAATTCTTTACTGGAGTATAGTTGCTTTGCAATGTTGTGTTAGTTTCTGAAAATGAACAGGCCGTCCAGATACATACACCCCCACCTTCTGGACTTTCTTCCCGTTCAGGTCCCCGTGGTGCCTTAGGCAGCGCTCCCCGTGCTCTACAGTGTAGCCGCGTGATTATTTTACGCCTACACTCAACGGCGCGTGTGTATCAACATGTCACCCCCAGCCTCCCCATTGCCCCCACCCTCCCCTCCCTCCTCTGTTCTCTATGTGTGTCTCCATTTCTGCTTGGCACACAGGATCATCCATGCCATTTTTCTAGATTCCACACATGTGTTAACATGTGATATCTGTTTTTCTCTGACTGACTTCACTGTGTATGACACTCTCTAGCTCCATCCACGTCTCTACAAATGACCCGGTTTCACCCCTTTTTGCGGCTGAGTAAGAATCCATTGTATATACGTGCCGCGTCTTCATCTGTTCCTCATGTGATGGAACTTTAGGTTGCTTCCATGTCCTGGCTCTGATACATGGTGCTGCTGTGGACACTGGGGTACGTGTATCTTTCTGAATTACAGTTTTCTCTGGGTGTATGCCCAGTAGTGGGATTGCTGGGTCATACGGTAGTTCTATTTTCAGTTTAAGGAACCTCCATACTATTCTCCATAGTGGCTGTATCAGTTCACACTCCCACCGTGAGGTTCCCTTTTCTCCACACCTTCTTCAGCATGTATTATTTGAAGATTTTTTTTTTTTATGATGGCCATTCTGCAATCCCCATCAAATCACCAATGGTAATTTTCGCAGAACTAGAACAACAGAATTTACAATTTGTATGTAAACAGAAAAGAGCCCAAATAGCCAAAGCAATCTTGAGAAAGAAAAACAGAGCTGGAGGAATCAGCCTCCCTGACTTCAGACTACACTACAGAGCTAGTCATCAAGATGGTATAGCACTGGCCCCAAAACTGAAATGCAGATCAATGGAACAGGGTAGAAAGCACAGAGATAAATCCATGCACCGACGGTCACCTACACTATGACACGGGAGGAAAGAATACACAGTGGAAAAAAGCAGTGATGCTGGGAAACTGGATACCAGATAGCTACATGAAAAACAGCGAAGTCAGAACACTCTTAACACCATACACAAAGTAAGCTCAAAATGGACTAAAGACCTGAATGTAAGGCCAGACAGTATAAAACTCTCAGAGGAAAACACAGGCAGAACAGTCTTTGACATAAATCGCAGCAACATCTTTTTTGACCCACTTCTTAGAGTAATGAAAATAAAAATAGAAATTAACAAATGGGACCTAATTAAACTTAAAAGTTTTTGCATGACAAAGAAAACATAAATGAAATGGAAAGACAACCTTGAGCATGGGAGAAAGCATTTGCAAACAAAGCAACCGGCGAAGGATTAGTCTCCCAAACAAATAGTTTATGCCGCTCAATAGCAAATAAACAAACAACCCAATCAAAAGAAATGGGCAGAAAAAACCTAAACAGGCATTTCTCCTCTGTGTCTTTTTCATGGCTTGATAGCTGACTCCTTTTGGCACTGAATAATACGCCACTATCTGGATGTACCACAGTTTGCTAACTCATTCACCTAGTGAATGAAGGACGTCTTGGTGCCTCCAAGTTCTGTGGGGCTTTGTATGGACACAACTTTCAAAATCATCTGGGTAAACACCGAGGAGTGTGACTGCTGGATGGAGGACAAGAGCATGCCTAGTTTTGCAAGAAACTGCCAAACTGTCTTGGAAACTGCCACTCCCACCAGCAGTGAAGGACAGCTCCTGTCATTCCACACCCTTGCCAGCATTAGGTGCTGTCAGTATTTTAGAGCTGGGCCATCCTCATGGGTGGCGGAGGGCTTCCCTGGTGACTCGGTGGTAAAGAATCTGCCCGCCAATGCAGGAGACACTGGGGACACTGGTTCGATCCCTGGGTCAGGAAGATCCCTTAGAGCAGGAAATGGCAACTGTCTCCAGTATTCTTGCCTGGGAAATCGCACGGACAGAGGAGTCTGGCGGGCCCATGGGGCGGCAGAGAGTTGGACACGACTGAGCATGGCCGCTACACTATGTGGGTGTGTAACTGTATCTCATTTCTGCTATAATCTACAATTCTCCCGTGATAGATGATGCAGGGGGTCTTTTCATGCGCTTCTTTGCCATGTGTATATTTTATTTGGTGAGGTGGGGTGTAGAGGGGAGTCACCTCAGAGCCCCAGCATCTAACACTGGTTGGCACAGAGCCAGTGCTCAACAACATCAGCTTAGGAAGTACATCTTATGCTTAAAAGAAACAAAAAGGAACTGTGAGCTATGCCTACCACACACCCCCCTGTGCCTTTATTCTGGCCACAGTCCACTGTAGGACCACAGTGCACAACGCGCCACCCAGCCGTCAGGACACTTGAAGTTTCCCACGGCTGGCACTGCCCCATGCTGACTTCAAGACCCCACACCAGCACTCTTTTGTTCAACCTCTCTTATGGCAAAGATGGTATTTAAGCACGGGTCAGGCTTCCCTGATAGGTCAGTTGGTAAAGAATCTGCCTGCAATGCAGGAGGGCCTGGTTCAATTCCTGGGTTGGGCAGACCCACTGGAGGAGGGAAGGGTTACCTACTCCAGTTTTCTGTCCTAAAGAAGTCCATGGGGTCGCAAAGAGTTGGACATGACTGAGTGACTGCATTTAAGTACACAGGACAGTTTATCATCTGATCTTTCACGAAGGTGTAAAATCTTCAAGCAGGAGTACCATCACTTTATTATTTTTTCCATCACTTTAAAGAAATATTTATTTATGAAGCTTACATAGTCCCTTGGGCTGCAAGGAGATCAAACCAGTCAATCCTCAAAGAAAATCAGTCCTGAATATTCATTGGAAGGACTGATGCTGAAGCTGAAGTTCCAATACGTAGGCCACCTGATGAGAAGAACTGACTCAGTGGAAAAGACCCCGATGCTGGGAAAGATTGAAGGCAGGAGGAGAAGGGGACGACAGAAGACGAGACGGTTGGATGGCATCACTGATTCAATGGATATGAGTTTGAGCAAGCTCTGGGAGATGGTAATAGACAGGGTGACGGACAGCCTGGTGTGCTGCAGTCCAAGGGGATGCAAAGAGTCGGATACAACCCAGTGACTAAACAACAGAAGGATAAAAACCAACTGACTTTCTGGTGAATGAGTATTAACACACACGTGTCTCTGTGACTATCTCCACCACAATCTTGTTCACTTTCGATTCCCTCGTGCAACTGTAGTTAAGACGCTGAAGAAAACTGCACCGTGGACACGCAGAGAAGTGGTCTGTTGTAACGTGTATACATGAATTAAGATTAAAATGCAGTTTCTACCAAGTCTTCTCAGGAACGCTGACCAGAGGTACTTGGCTGTCTCTCTCACGGGAGGAGTCCTCTCCTCACCATTCCACCCGGACATGCCAGCGCCCAGATCACACGCTCTCTCGTGGGGCTTCCCCAGAGCCTGTATCAACCTCTCCCCTCTCAGAATTCTCCACTGACGCCCTTAATCCTTTACTGCTAAGCACCACACACACACACACACACACTCTGACTAGTCGCCATGCCTCTTCAGTCTTTCCTGCAGGACGCGGGCTCTGTATGTCTCTGTGTGGCTGGCCATGTGCTACGCCAGAGGCTTGAGGAATCCAATCTGCCCTGAGACTCTTACAAGCAGAGTGGTTTGACATGCCCTACTCAGTCCCTCGTCTTGCCAGGGACAGAAACGCAGTGGCACTTTGGGAGCTTTAGTCATTTTGACAGCCAGTGGCTTACACAGCAGAGAATGCCCCAGGTGCAGTCAGTACACGGGAGGTCAGTGCTAGAGACAAGAACAAGGGGCATTTTCTGCAGCAGGCTGTCCATCTCCCACCACCCTCTCCTCCTGGGAAAATCACCGAGTCTCTTCTGTTGAAGGGATTACGAACTAAGCGCAAGACACTGCTACTGATCTGAAAATGGACGGTAAAATAGGCATCTCAAGGAAAAGGACTATAAATCCCATCTTTAAAGTTCATCTTGTCTCTCTTACCAATTCTGAAATGGGAAGGGAAAATTGCTCAGTCGTGCCTGACTTTCTGCGACCCCATGAACTGCAGCCCACCAGGCTCTTCGGTCCATGGGGATTCTCCAGGCCAGAATACTGGAGTGGGTAGCCTTTTCCTTCTCCAAGGGATCTTCCCAGCCCAGGGACTGAACCCAGGTCTCCCGCATAGCAGGTGGATTCTTTACCAGCTGAGCCACCAGGGAAGCTCTAATTCAGAAATGGGAAAGGAAAAATTCTGCTAAAGAGCCGAAAGTGTAGGCTTAAAGTCATGCTTGACTTGCCCAGACTCAAATTTTGACTCCATCACTTTCCCTAGGCATGGGAGCCTGACCAACAACTTCATCTTCTGGAGTCTCACGTTCCTCTCTGTAAAGCAGGCATCAGAGATCAGTAAAGGTTGTTCAGTTGTGTCCGACTCTTTGCTACCCCACAGACTATACAGTCTATGGAATTCTCCAGGCCAGAATACTGGAGTGGGTAGCCTTTCCCTTCTCCAGGGGATCTTCCCAACCCAGGGATCAAACCCAGGTCTCCTGCATTGCAGACAGATTCTCTACCAGATGAGCCACCAGGGAAGCCCAAGAATCCTGGAGTGGGTAGCCTATCCCTTCTCTTGGGATGTTCCCAACCCAGGAATTGAACGGGGGTCTCCTGCATTGCAGGCGGATTCTTTACCAGCTGAACTATGAGGGAGCACAAAGCGGGCACAGTAATACTATGAGGAGAGTGGCTGCCGAGGTTAAGTAAGACAGATCCCGTGAAGCACTAAACACAGGACACGACGGTGCTTCTGAAAGAGGAGCCATGACGTCTGTTCTGACTCTTATGCGCGCTACTTTGCACAAGGCATTTAAAGCATTAATACATTGCCTCACTTGATCTTCTGTTATTCTGAGATGCAACATTAATCCCACGCCAAGGCAGAACCAAGCTCAGAGCACCCCGGTGACTTGGTTTTGTGGTCCCTTTGGCCAGACGGCAACGCCAGGCTCTGGGGCCTGTGAACTCTGGGGTGGAGCTCTGAAATTGAAAACAGCCTCTTTACTTCCAGCACTTGGCCCAGGAAGGGAAATGGGGTCCAACACTTAGGGCTGGCTGCTGGGGTGGGGGTGGAAGAGTTGGGAGGGGGGCGCTCCAAGAGGCAAGCTGGCTGTAAAGTTAAGAAGACGCTCAAGGCCACTGGGTGGTGGAAGCCACAGATGCTGGCAAATGATCCGAGGGAGCTATGACTCCAGATGGCATTTTGCCAACCGATTTAATGTCTACATGTTAAGCTATCAATTCTACCCCCAAGCCTGGAAGCTGCGCTGCCAAGAACAGCATGGTCAGAAACACAAGTTGAAAGAGAGCAGAATCAGTTTTTGTTTCATGTGGAGAATGTGCTGTTTTCAGCATGAAAACCCGGGGAAAGGATGCAAAGAAAGGCAAGCTTCTCCCAGCTGACGGTGGAACTTACTGTGGTGGACGTGGGGGGCAGGGGGTTGGGGGGTGCCCACAAGGAGGGAAAAGAGCTCTTAAGGCCAAACTGTCCTGGAAGCCCTGACTAGACCCCACGACCTCTGGCTCACTTGGGGTGGGCATGCCAGGCTGGGGTAGGGAGAAAAGTAGGGGACCTTGGGGGAGGCAGTCTGGTTCATTAACTTGGTGCAGGGCTGAACGTACAAACGAGATAATACTGTAAAATAGATGTTCAGGCATTAAGTGGGGGGAAGTGATCTGCTTGAGAGCTGGCGGATGTCTATTTCAGACAAAGCAGCCAGACTCCAATGCTGGAGGCCCGATGCGCGGGATAGGTGCCATTCCTGGGCCGGATGAAAGATGATCCTGAAAGTGGCGGGGGGTGGGGGGTGGGGTGGAGAAGATATAAGATTTCAGGCAACTCTGGATCAGGCACGTACCTCCCTTCTGATTTCTGTGGAAGCCAGCTGGCTGGGGGGAGGGGAAAGGCAGGCAGGAAGAACCAAGAGATCTCCCCAGCAGTGGAGGGAAACAGGGGAAGTCAGAGGGAGGGGGAGACATTCTAGGTTCAAAGAAATCAACTTAGAAAGCTTCCTTTATAAAAATAGCCCTTGCCCAATCCTAGCCTATTTATATCACCCGTCCAAGATTGCTATCGGGACCCGGGCCTGCATCACAAGACCCAGTGAATAACCCTCCCAAGTGTGGAGCGCTGGGTATCTGACATGGCGGTGGAGCAACAGAGTCAGGGACAATGTGAGCGCTGGCACCACACAGGGCACTTGCAAGTGGACCCCGCTTTACAGAAATAGATAGATTCCTGAAAAGTTGGCCCCAAAGTGAACTCAACTAATGGGAGTCATATTTTCCTAGTGAAGCACATTTTAAAACTAGAGATGGATTAGGGGAGGGGTGGCCAAACAAAAACAAAACAGCGGTGACCCTAAGACCAAACAAAAGCCATCCTTCATTCAGCAAACTTGAAAACGGCACTCACTTACAAAGCCATTATAAATGCTCTTAAAACACATACGATTTGTTGGCAAACATATGCCCAGTGCCTCTGACACACAAGAGACTGTGCCAGGCTTTGGGGGGTGGGGCTCCAAAGACCCCAGTGCCTGCCCCTTGGGAGCTCGCTGGCAATCTGGGGCTATTAAGAAAGGGATACTAAATATCCACATTATCTCCCCCTGGATGGAGACAAGGGGTGTGTGAGGGGTCGCCTGGCCCTTTAAGTGCTATCTGGCCTTGGAACAGCTCTGTCTCCATCCTGCCAGGAGAAGCCAACCAAGCTCGCCTCTAAATATGTCTTTTCAAACCCTCCGTTTATAAGTTAAAGGCTGCTGGCCATGTGGTGCTGCGTCATAACTGCTATTTATTTAACTTGAAAAAAAGAAAAGAAAGAAGAAGAAGAAACAAAAAAAAAATCATCTGAGCACTTTATAAATAAGAAGAGTTAGGGTACTTAATAGCTTTCTGAGAAGTCAAAGGCCTCAACAACCCAAGGGGTTGTTATTTCAAACTTTAAAGGGCATTTGCTCAGGGATCTGTTTGTTTGGAAAAGGCCTGCCTCCTCCTACTCGATGCTTTCCTGCACATCCAACACTGGTCGCTGGTGACAAGAACAGACGCCTCACTTGTTATTAGCTCCATAGCTGCAGATCGAGGCATCCTGGCTTTGCGTTAAGCAAGGGACAGCACATTCCTGGCACCAACAAAAATGTCTCTGGGCTAACGGCGACAATGCTGCCAGCAGCCACTGCCATGTGGCCAGGCCTGGGGGACAGGGGCTCAAACTGTGCTGCAGCCCCAGACACTGCGCGCCCCAGGAGCGGCTACCACGCCGGGGGCTGTTAGCAACAGTGAAGCTCCTCCTGGCGTTTTCGACTTAGACCTGAAAGTGTACAGAATAATCAGTACACTTTTTTTTTTTTTTAAGAAACACTTTTTGTTTCATGATTATCAATGAAGTGATGGCAGAGACTGCTGGTTCCCCTAAATCCATTCTTTCTGCCTGTGATGCAGGAGACCCGGGTTAGATCCCTGGGTCGGGAAGATCCCCTGGAGGAGGGCATGGCAACCCACTCCAGTATTCTTGCCTGGAGAATTCCATGGACAGAGGAGCCTGGCGGGCTACATACAGTCCATGAGGTCACAAGAGCAGGACACAACTGAGCGACTCACACTTTCACTTGTACAGATGTAATCCCTTGCTGGTTCTCCTAATATCCATTCTTTTCTTCTTCCTTTTACAGACAGAATTCCTCATGCTGCAAGATACAGGGCCGCCCTGGAGACTACATTTCCCAGCCTACCTTAACATGCAGACGACCATGTGACTAACAGTTGGCCAATTCGAGACAAGGGCATGACCAACTTCCGGGTCGTGCCCTTTAAAAGGGAAATCATTTGCCCTCAGCTTCCTCTCTTTCCCTCTTTCTGTATTCTGGAGTGTGGACCTGGCAATGCCAAACCAGTTTTGACAAGACCTAGCAGGGTTTCTTAATTCTGAAGTCCACAGATGGCAAAGGGGTCTATTTATACAGAACTGTTGGTCTATAAACGTGGATGGGGAAAATGCTGTAGAACTTTGTTTTCACTAACTTCTCTCTGAAGTTAATTAGTTCTTTCAATTATCAGATGGGGGGAAAAAACACAGAAGTATTAGCAAGATCCAGGACTCTGTCAGCAACATACATTTACAGATAACCTCATATCACATTATACTTGTTACAGATTATTGTAAAATATTATATAAACTCATCAATAACCTGAAATTATAGTTGTCATTATACTTGCCCCTACATCATTTCTTGATGTCTTAACAAAGCAGATACTGCTGTATTATGGGGCTTCTCAGGTGGTGCTAATGGTAAAGAATATGCCTGCCAATAGAGGAGACACAAGGGATGTGGGTTCAATCCCTGAGTCAGGAAGATCTCTGGAGTAGGGAACAGTAACCCACTCCAGGAGTCTTGCGTGGAGAATCCCATGGACAGAGGAACCTAGCAGGCTACAGTTCGCGAAGCTGCAAAGAGTCAGACACGGCTGAGCGAGCGAGTGCACGCGCTACGTGAGCTTCTTTCATTTTTAAAATTACTTTGGTAATTGTATTTCAACACAATTGCTTTCCTTCATAATTCTATGTATTTTATCTTACACATTTAAAAATACTACTTTGTGAAGTGGTCTGTAGGCTTTGCCACACTGTCAGAGGGATTCATGGCACATCAAAGCATGTCATGAAGCCTTACCTAGGGGCTGGCAGAGTCTAGGGGCCTGAGTTCCTGAGGACTATCTAAGGGACTCAGGCCCACGGATGACCTCTGCAGCAGAGCCACCCTTCAAGTCGTGAAGCACTCCTCTAGAGCAGGGCTGCCCAACAGAATGATCAGAGATGTTCCATACGTGCTGTTCAATACAACAGCCTATAGTCAAGTAGCTAAAGAGTGCTTGAAAGGAGGCCAGTACAACTGAGGAACTAAATTTTATCTTATTTTAATTCATTTAAATGCAAACAGATACATGTACCTAGTGGCTGCCATACTGGATAACACAGCTCTAGACTGTTACATGAGAAAGAAACATATTTCTGTCTGGCTTGAACTGTGACATTGTGGGGACTCCCTGTTACAGTACTGTATTTGACCTATATCTCAACTAATAGACAAGTTCACCAGGCGTCAATAATAACAAATACACTGGGGACAGAAGGCGCACATGTAGACACAAACTCAACAGGTAAAGAAACTCAGTAACTGAAACCAAGATTTACAATAAGAATCTTCTATTCACAAAGCATTCCCGTGCACCTGGTTTCAGCTGACACCTCTGACCACCCCGTGTTTATTACTGCGCCTATCTTACTCTCAAAGCGTCAGGGGACTTTGCTGACATTACAGAGATGGTAGACCCAGATCCTCCTGCCACACCTTGCGCCTTCTGGCACTTCAAATGCCTCCAGATGGTAGCCCGCTGTCAGAAGTGGCCCAGCAGCTGCAGAAGGCCCACAGCCAGCACTTGGCCACCCCAGCCCACTCCTAGGTGTCCATTTGCCTCCAGGGCATACACAGCTGCCAAGCCCTTTTTCTGGCCCTGTGAGCTCTGAGATGCTGCGGGCATCTGAATTTCCCAAATTCCTGGCAAACAGCCCATTTCCTTCAGAGTCTACTATCTTGCAAGGACTTCTGAGTTCTGGGAACGGTGGGTGAAATACTCTTCTCAAGCTCAGGAAAGGGCCTGGAAATGACACTGCCTTTTCAGCAAACCTTACTACCAGGGTCAATTCAACGACAGCTCACTTTCTTCCTTTCGAAATTAGTTCAAAGAACACTATTGTTTTAGAGCAACAACCAAACATAGTAACAGGTTATAATTTTATCAGTTAACAAAAGGGCCAAGTCTTAAATTCTAAACAACAAAGACACCAAAAGAAGAAAAGCCAGTACTGAGGTGTGACAACCCACCCACCTATGCCCCAGTCTGCAGCACTCCTGGGTACCCTTCAGTCTGCTCTCTCTCATGATCACTTCCTCCACACGCTTTGCCAACAAAGGTCCATCCAGTAAAAGCTGTGGTTTTCCCAGTAGTCATGTACACATGTGAGAATTGGGCTAAAGAAGGCTGAGCACTGAAGAATTGATGCTTTTGAACTATGGTGTTGGAGAAGACTCTTGAGAGTCCCTTGGACAGGAAATCAACCCTGAATATTCATCAGAAGGACTGATGCTGAAGCTGAAGCTCAATACTTTGGCCTCCTGATGTGAAGAACTGACTCGCCGGAAAAGACCCTGATGCTCGGAAAGATTGGAGGCAAAGGAAGAAGGGGGAGACAGAGGATGAGATAGATAGCATCGCTGACTCAATGGACATGAATCTGAGCAAACTCCAGGAGATGGTGAAGGACAGGGGAGCCTGGTGTGCTGCAGTCCATGGGGTCACAAAGAGTCGGACATGACTTAGCAACTGAACAACAACAACCACACTGTTTTATTCTTTTTAAAAAGTTTTCATTTGATTACAAGTCATAAATATATATGAGCAAAGTTTAAAAAGCCAAATAGTTCCAAGGCTTGTTACAAAAAGTAGCAGGCCTCCATCTTCCACTCTCTGTGGTGTCACCTGGTACTATTCAAGGAATGTTTTCCCCTCTACATGTGAAAATAACATGTCTACAATACTGGGGCAGAAGAAATATATATTTGGTCACTCAGATGACTGAAATATATTTCTCAGACCTATTTGGTCTTCATCTACTGTTCCTGGTTCACAGCTCCCCCAAACCTTGGAATTTACTGAGTAAGGAGAGCAATGGGAGGATCTCAGAATATTAGATCCCTTGTCCTCAGTTTATGAAAACTCTTGAGAACCAAAAAGGTGAAACGGGCGTCTGTTTGCTCATAACAAGTCCCTTCCCACCGTGACTGGTTCACATCAATAAGGTGACTTTCGGAAATCTCCTAAAGATGGGGTCCGGGGACTGGCTGCCAGGAGAACTAACCACGAACAGAGGGCTGTAATTTTCAGTTCCACCCCCTGATTTCCAGCAGGGGGAAGGGCTGGAGGCTGAACCATTCACCGATGGCTAACGATTAATCAGCCGTGCCTATGTAATGAAGGCTCTGTGAGAGCGCAGGAGGAGGGGGCGTGGACGGCTTCCATGGCTGGTACACCAGACCGCTTCCACGTGCCACTGCCAGGTCCCAAACTCCACAAGGACACAGCTCCTTTGTTTAGGACCTCGTGCTATGTATCTCTTCATCGGGCTGTTGATTCATACCCTTTTAATAACCTGTGTAATAAACTGGTAAGCTAGTAAGCTGGTTTCCTGAGTCTGTGAGCAGCTCTAGCAAATTAATTGGCCCCAAGGAGGGTGCTGTGCAAACTGCCGATCTGCGGCCAGTCAGTGAGAAGTGGGCTTGTGACTGGCATCTGAAGCGGAGGGCAGTCTTATGTGTGAGTGCATGCTCAGTTGTGTCCAGCTCTTTGTGACCCCAGGGACTGTAGCCCACCAGGCTCCTCTGCCCATGGGACTTCCCAGGCAAGAATACTAGGGCAGGTTGCCATTTCCTCCTCCAGGGGATCTTCCTGACCCAGGGATCGAACCCTCGGTCTTCTGCGTTGGCAGGCAGATTCTCCACCTCTGTACCAACCTGACCAAACCCTTAACCCGTGTGAGTATCATGAGAACTGAGTTAACTGCAGGACACCCAGTGGGCAGTGGAGAAGTGCTTAGTTGGGGAAACTATCACCCCGCATTAGTAATGGGGACAAAATCTTTAAGGTCTGTATCGCTATTTCTTGGCTTCTTGATTTTTTTTTTTTTTTAGGTTTAAGCATTGTTGTTCAGTCCCTAAGTCATGTCCGATTCTTTGCAACTCTATTTCTCTTTTTGGTAAATGAGGATTTAGCTCTCTTCTGCTCTTAAGCACTCCCTTTCCCCTGTGATCACAAACCCTTACCTTCCTGTCCTCTCATTCTTAAAGCATAATTATAATTCCGATGAGATCAATATCTCATTGCTACATCTAGGTGAACCGTGTAATACGGTAGGATTACTTTTTTTTTCCTTCTATATCACTGTTTTCTCTAGGGTTAACAACTGTCTTTTCTATTTGTTTGTTTCACTTTGTTCATAAGTGCTTATCCACAATTTAATCCCCAACTGTCTGCCAATTATCTAAATCCCTATATGCTCAGACACATTTAGGTATGCAAGTGATTCCATTTCCTTAACAAAATCTGTGCTGGAGCCTTGCAACCTGATCTGGTCTGTTCTAGCTGCCCTCAATGCTTCTGGCACGGCTGTCATCCCGAGCCTTCCCTTTGCCTTTACTCTGAGGATTCCGTTCACTCTCTCCTGCCTGCCCACTCTCCTCCCTACTCTCTATCTTCCAAGTCGTCTTCTTTCTGGGTTTACGCCTTTGTTTTTCTGGAGTTCATCCTTCAGTGGTCTCCTCAGAAAGGGTAAACTGAAGGTAAAGTTTTCTAGATCTTAAAGTGAAAGTGAAGTTGCTCAGTCGTGTCTGACTCTTTGTGACCCGTGGACTGTAGCCCACCAAGCTCCTCCGTTCATGGGACTCTCCAGGCAAGAATATTGGAGTGGGTTACCATTTCCTTCTCCAGGGGATCTTCCCGACCCAGGGATCGTACCCAGGTCTCCCACATTGCAGGCAGAAATACAGTCTCACAGAAAACCTCCTATAGTGACACAGAACTTCAGATCCAAGTACTAACATCAAAGATTCCAAGGGAAGAAGGAAGCCAGGTTGAAAGAAGAAAGGGGAGGAGGCGGGAGAGGGGGGCGAAAGGGGTGGCCTTACAGACGTCTCCTGCCACCTACAGATACCCAGGCGTTATGGGACTTTTCCCTGGGACTCCAGAGAAGGGAGGACTGGAACTCGGCCCTACCAGAAATCAGACCAGACCAGAACCAGAATTCGACTTCTCTGCCAAGAGGAGGTGATCAGTCTCCAATTCTCAGCTCAGGCTAAGATTCTAGATCTTTCTTTAATTTACCTTCACACTCAATTAACAATTTGGCAGGATATAGGATTGTAGGTTAGAAATAATTCTCCTTCATGGTTTGAAAACACTGGACCAGTAACCTCTGGTTTCCATTGTAGTTGCTGAGGAGGCAAAAACTACTCAGATTTTTAAAATTCTTTATATGTGATCTTTTCTTTCTTTAAACTGTACATATTTTTTGACCCAACTGTTCTGAAATTTCACTATGATGGGCCTTGGGGTTGGTCTCTGCTCTGGGCAGTCAGCTGGCTTCTAGTCAAGATGCTGTGTGTCTCAATTTTCAGAAATTTTATTTAATTCTTTATTTCTTTCTTCTGGTCTGTTTCCTCTTTCCTTCTGGAACCTCTAATACTCAGATTTTGGCCCTCCTGGCCTGATTCACTAATTTGCTCCCCTATTTTCCATTTCTTTCTCCTTTTAACTTCTGGAATATATTCTGAATTTCATTATCAAATTCTTCTATTGAGTTTTAAGCTTATATTTTTAATTTCTGAGAGCTTTTAAAAATTATCTGAATATCCATTTTTATAACTTTTTATTCTTCTTTCATATAGTACCTTTTTTATCTCACTGAAAACCTAAATGACAGAGGGATTTTTAGTAATACATAAAGTTATCATGCCGAGGCATACTCCATCTCCTTCCAACTTAATCTCTTGTCTTTCAGGTCAGATGGCAAGGAACACTTGGTTTGTGCTTCTGCTTAAGGAGGTACTCAGTGTGAAGCCCACCATGAACCTCACCATAGGGCCATCTGGCTGAGCTGTCTGTCATGTCACAGAGCTCCTTACATTTTCTGTTTAGTGCTGGTCAGATTCCCAAGAGAAATATCACCCATGCTGCTGTCTGGAAGGTATTTAAACAGGAGGACTGTGGAGTGGGAGCCCAGGGTGAGGAGGAGGTCTGACCTCTCTGTATTTGATGCGTAAATATTCATTTAACCCCATCTTTGCAGTGATACATCCTATTTTCAACTTGGATTGAGGCATGCTAGTCTAGAAATCTTGTTTTACTCCGACCAGACAGTAAACTTTCAGTTTCTTAAACAAAGTTGTCCAGAGCTAGGGTGCCTACCATGAGGGAGACTCGGATTCAGTCTTTGGGTCGGGAAGATTTCCTGGAGAAGGAAATGGCAACCCACTCCAGTACTCTTGCCTGGAAAATCCCATGGATGGGGGAACCTGGTGGGCTACAGTGCATGGGGTCGCAAAGAGTCAGACATGACTGAGCGACTTCACTTTCACTTTTCAGGGTGGGCATCTAACTGTTTCTTCAGACAGACCTGCAACTCACTCTCCCGTTTTAAGTCTCTTGTCTACTTTTCTTTCAGATGTGTCTGCTGTCCCCATATCCTGTCTCTGGGTGGTTCGGAGGGAAATATTGGCTTTCTCTATTGGCTGGCTGGCTTAGAACCTAACCTTCTTGTTGTCCATCTGTTTTGGTCAGTTCAGGCTGCTATGTCAAAAACACTATGGATCTGGGGGCTTCCCTGGTGGCTCAGTGGTAAAGAATTCGCCTGCCAAGGTGGGACACATGGGTTCAATCCCTGGGCCAGGAAGACTCCACATGCCGCAGAGCAATGGAGCCCATGCCCCACAGCTACTGAGCAAGTGCCCTAGAGACTGTGCCCCTCGACGAGAGGAGTCACTGCAGTGAGAAGCCCTGGCACGGCAGCCAGACAGGAGCCCCCGTTGGCCGCAACTAGAGAAACGCCCGCACAGCAACAAAGACCCAGTGCAGTCAGAGGGGAACCACAAACAAGAAACTACAGGTTTGGGGGCTTAACCAACAAACATTTATTTCCCACGGACCTAGAGGCTGCGAAACCCAAGACCAAGGTGCCAGCAACCTTGAGGTCTGGTGACGGCCGGCTTCCCCCTTCTCACTTTGCCCTCACGTGCAGAACGCGCAAAGGAACCTTCTGGGGTGCTCCTCTAGAAGGGACTAAGCCCATCTGTGAAAGCCTCACCCTCATGACCTAATCACCTCCGAAAGGCCCCACCTCCAAATACTGTCATGCTGGGGACCGCGTTATAACGTATCAATTCTGGGAGGACAGTCTGTCTATAGCACTGTCTTTCCAGATTCCAAATTCTTTCCTGCTGGTGTCTGCTCTTCCATATCTCTGCAGGTTTTAAAAGATACTCCTTTTACTGTGATCTTAGGAAGTTATAGGAGGAATAAGAAAAAATGAATATGCTTCACCAACTTTTTTTTAGTATTCACATGATTCATGTTTCAGAAGGAAAAAAGCATATATAACTATGTCTCCCTCCCACCCTTAGGGACCAGCCACCCGAGAGTCCCCACTTAGGAAGAAACCAATGTTACCGATTCCTGGGGTCCTTCCAGCCTACTTTCATCGTTTTAGATCCTGCTCTATATTATCAGCAGAATAGGTATCACTTTAGACTCCGCCTTGTTACTCAACTACTTTTCACAATACACTAAGAACTTCTTGAGGAAAAAAATATAACAAGTCTAGCTCCTTGGGGGAGGATAAGAACAATGATGAAGTTGATCTTTATAGCTCCTTCCACTTTATGTACATTCCTCCCCCTTTTATGGCCCAGTTCACTACCTCTGACACTAAGAAGCAATCACAAAAGCTTCTCCCCAGCTATCATTCAACTAGCTCTACAAGAAAGGACCTGATTAATTGTTGTTACATGAATGACTAATACAGCCTACTCTGCCAATCTTCCCCAAAGTGGCCAAACTTTCAGAGGAGATAAAATGTAAGGGGAAAAGAATCAAACTCCAGCAGCTGCCATTTCGAAACCTGCCCAAGACAACAAGTCAGTTTTGCCAAGACGTGCTGTTACCAGGACTATGCTTACCAGGAAAGTAAGGTTAAGTCAGAGTGGACTCTCAATACTAGACAATTTTAAGCCAAGCAAATGCCAAAGAGGCTATCTCTTAATATTGTGAGCAACAAAGCTCAACAGGCTAATTTAAACTTTCATGTTGTTACCGTTGCTATTTAGTTGCTAAGTCATGTCTGACTCTTTTGCAGCCCCATGGACTGTAGCCTGCCAGGCTCCTCTGTCCATGGGATTTCCCAGGCAAGAATACTGGAGTGGGTTGCCATTTCCTCCTCCAAGGGATCTTCTTGACCCAGAATCACACCTGCATCTCCTTCATTGCAGGAGGATTCTCTGCCACTGCACCACCTGGGAAGTGTTTTAAACTTTCTTACATTAATGCTAAATAATAGTCATTTTCCATGTAACTGATAATTGGAAACGTTACTGAATAACAAAATTACCCTAAAGTAAAATTAAATAAAAACAATCCACAGATCATGCCTTTCAAAATGAGTATAAAGACATATACCCTAAACCAAGAAGCAAAATGCTGATTTCCAGCTCGACTATAATAAAGTAGATGGTATCAGACTTACTTTCTTGCCATAATAAAAACTCTACAAATACATAAAATAATTGTTTCCAGACTCAGAGGGCAACCAACACAGGACCAGCAGAGAGTGACGGTTCTGATGGAGGGACAAGGCAAAAGGTAAGGTTTGATGCTGTTAAGGAGGCTGGGATTTGGAGAGCAGGGATGCATGAAACTTAGAAAAGGAACCCAGAAATCTGCACGGAAACTTCCCTTGATCCTTGGTTCACCTGGGCTGCAAAGTGAAGGGTGAGACCCCTAAAAATCTGGGAGAAAGTACATGCTGAGAAGCTGAGACAGAGTGAAAATGCCAAAAGTACTGGAGAGATGCTGGGTTCTGGCCCAGGTCAGAGTGGAAGACGCAGGTGAATACACCAGACATTTATTCAGACCTCCTATAAGACTATCAACCATACTGAAGATTTAAGGGGAACATTAAAATAGATCTGCCCTAACAAGCAGACCTTTATAGAACTAAAGTGAACTTCCAGTAACTTAGAAGTTATTAGAACAAATTTAACAACTGTCTGAACTAATTTAACAACTCTTTAGAATACTATAACTTAATCTAGAGTAAACCTATCATTTACATTCTGTGACATATACCAAAAAATTGCTAAGTATACTGCCTGCAAAAAAAAAAAGACCTATAAAAACTGATCAATAATCAAGACATAATTCAGTGATTAGAAGTAGATCACAGATAATCCAGATATTTGATTTAGCAGACAAGGACCTCAAAATAACATAATTAATATATTAAAAAAAGATAGAAAAGCTGGATGAAAAGATAGAATATTTGAACTGAGAATTTACCAAAAAAAATCCTTTCCAGAACTTCCTAAAACAATAACTGAAATTAAGAACTCACTGAATGAATTAAAAGTGGACTGGATATAGCAGCAGATAGGAATAGTGAGCCAGTAGATAACTCAGTATTAAGTATCCAAAATAAAGCACAAAGAAAAAAAAAAAACAACAACAGAATTACAACTGCATCTAAAAGAAAAACTTACACTCTGAAAACTATAGGACACTGACGAAAGGAAACTGAAGACATCACAAAGAAATGAAAAGACACCATGCTCATAGACTGGAAGAATTAATATTGTCAGAATCTCATTACTACCTAAAGCAATCTACAGCTTCAGTCTGGTCCCTATCAAAATACCCATGGCATTTTACATAGAAGCAGAACAAATAATCCAAAAATTTGTATGAAACTACAAAGACCCCAAGATAACTAAAGCATTCTTGAGAAAAAAGAACAAAGCTGGGAGTATCCCACTCGCTGACTTCAAACTACACTGCAAAGCTACAGGAATGCTGTGCTCTGGCACTGGCACAAAGACAGACGCAAAGGTCAGGATAACACGATACAGAGCCCAGATATAAACCCATGTATGTATGGTCGATTAATCTACAGCGAAGGAGGCAAGAACATAAAATGCGGAAAGGAAAGTTTCTTCAATAAATGGTGCTGGGAAAACAGCACAGTTACATACAGTGAATGAAACTATACCACTGCTTACACCACATAAAAAATAAAGTCAAAATGGATTAAAGATTTAAATATAAGACCTGAAACCATAAACTCCTAGAAGAAAACAGCCTCTATTATCTCTAACACTGTTTTCTTTTAGCAATATATTTTTGAATCTATCTCCTTAGGCAAGGGAAACAAGCAAAAATGAACAAGTAGGACAATAAAAAACTAAAAAGCTTCTTTATAACAAAATAAACCATCAACAAACCAAAAAGGTAACCTACTGAATGGGAGAAAGCATTTGTAAATCAGGTGTCTGATAAGGGATTAATATCCAAAATAACTCATACAACTTCAATGTAAAGTATACAAACTATCTGATTAAAAAATAGACCTGAATAGATTGTTTTCCAAAGACACAGAAATGGCCAGCAGACACATGAAAAGATTCTCAACGTCACTAATCATCAGGGAAACACTGATCAAAATCACAATGAGATACCACCTCATGCCAGTTAGAACAGCTATCAAAAAGACATAAACAACAAGCGTTGGTGAGAAGGTAGAGAAAAGGAAACTCTCATGTACTGTTAGTGGAAATGTAAATTCATACAGTATGGAAAACAGTACGGAGGTTTCTCAAAAAATTGAAAATAACTATTATCCAATCCAGAAATCCCACTTCTGGATACTCATCCAAAGAAAACAAACCACTAATTCAAAAAGATACATGTATTCCCTATATTCATTGCAGCATTAATTACAATAGACAGGATATGGAAACAACCTAAGTGTCCATCAACAGACAAATGGATCAAGAAGAGGTGGTACACACACCCAGACACACACAATGGAGTATTTCTCAGGTATAAAAACGAGTGAAATTCTGCCATGTGTGACAACATGGATGGATGGAGAGGGTATTAGGATAAGTGAAACAAGTTAGAAACAGTACAAAAAATACTGTATGTTTTGGCTTATATTTGGGATCTGGGGAAAAAAGCAAATAAAACAACATAGATTCATAGATACAGAGAACACTCTAGCAGTTGCCAGAGGTGAGGGGGTGGGAAGACAGAAAAAAGCAAGTGAAAGGGATTAAGAGGTACAAACTACCAGTTATAACTAAGTCACGACGATATCAAGTACAGCACAGGGAAAATAATCAGAAATACTGTAATAACTCTCTATGGTGTACAATGTATAAAAATATTAAATCACTATGCTGTATACCTGAAACTAATATAATATTGCAAGTCAACAATACTTCAATTAAAAAACTATATGTATTTGAATGTTATCATATGCATTTAACAATCTTTTTTAAAAAAAATATTCATTGTCATGTTTTAAGCAAATAGCTAGCTATGCTAAAATATGGGAATTTTATACCCTTCAAAGCCAGAAGAATGTGAAACTGATCAAAATGCAACAGTGATAATAAAATCAATTAGTAGCATCTACTTTTCACTGGATAATACATGAAATAAGTGATACAAAAAATGAACTGTTTTGGTAAGAATTTTTAAGATTGACTTTATTATTTTAATACTGTACTGATATAATATAATAATTGTTTTTGAGCATATTATATTTGAATAAGCCACAGTAAAATGTCGACCATTAAAAACAGAAAGTGATATAGATTTGAGGCATGATCGTATGATCTAACAACGTTCATGTAAGTAGACTTATGTACAAGAAGAGAGAGAACAGGAAAGAAACCAAATTTGAAAAAATAATGGCAAATAGTATTCCAAGCCTGAAGAAACATATCTACTCCACAGATTCAAGCGTAGTGACCCTCAGGCAAGATAAATTAAAAGAGAACCAAATCGAGGGACACTACTAAGTGATAAAAATGTTAGCAAAGATAAAAATTCTGTGCCCAAGGAGAATGTCCTTTAAAAAGGAATGCAAATTAAAGGTCCTTTCAGAAAACAGAAATAGTATTCATCACTTCTTGCAGAGAACTGCTCTACAAGTAATACTACAGGACATTCAATATGGTGAGTATATTACAGGCACTTCTTCAGGCTCGAAGGCAAGTGGTCTGATATGGAAGGGTACAATTACAAGAAGGAATCATCAGCTCTAAAATGGAAATATATAGATGAACATAAAGACTGCTGATTGATAAAAGCAACAGTGATAAAGCCTTGTGGGTTTTACGACTTACAGAGAAACAGAAGATTTGGCAATTATAGCAAAAGAAACCTGGTGAAAAGTACACAAAACACACTAGTGCAAGTTTCTTGCACTGTTTGAAAGACGGTAAGTGAAGTCTCTCAGTCGTGTCCGACGCTTTGTGATCCCGTGGATGGTAGCCCACCAGGCTCCTCCATCCATGAAATTCTTCAGGCAAGAATACTGGAGTGGGTTGCCATTTCCTTCTCCAGGGGATCTTCCCAACCCAGGGATTGAACCTGGGTCTCCCACATTGGAGGCAGACGCTTTAACCTCTGAGAAAGATGGTAAAGTAAACTGCAATAGAGTAATTTGGAAATTTCTACAATAACCAGGAAAAGATTGATATCTAAAAGGTATAATAAAAATGTCAACAGAAAAGATTAAATAGAATTTTAAAGTTCATGCCTAGTTAAAATGAAGCCAGAGAAAAAGGAATAAGGGAAGAAAATATAGAATGAACAAATATAAAAGAAACGACAAGAAAATTACACCCAATTATAGTAGCAATTACATTAAGTGGTAACACAGTAAACAACCTAATTAAAATAAACAATTGCAACTAAAAATACACATTAAATACAGAGACAAGTTGAAAGTAAATGATTTATACCATGCAAACAGTTTTTGTTGTTATATAAGTATTAGATAAATAGATGGTCAAGTAAGAGGTATTATGAGAAACAACTGGAAACATTTCTTAATAATTAAAGGGTCAATGAAACCGACAGGTATCACTATCTAAATACGTATGCATCAAACAATACAGCTTTGAAAGAAATAAAACAAAGTTGAGAATAAAAAAAACCAGATATAGATAAATTTACAGTCTGGAGATTGTAACACACCTCTCTAACTAACAGAGTAAGACATGAGAACTCAGTAAGGGGATATAGAGAATGCGAAATGACTAATCAACTTGAGATGTAATTTACATACATAGTATACTATATGCAAAATGGCAGAATTTAGATTCTTTTCAAGTACAGAGGGCACATTTACCAAAGTAGATTATAGTCTTATTCATAAAGTATATCTCAACAAATCTCAAAAGATTAAAATCAATGTTTTCTGATCACTGTGAATCAAATGCATTAAATGAATGAATGAAAGTGTAACAACAGAAAGAGGAGAAAATGTCCAAATGATTGGATATTAAGCAACACACTTCCAAGAAACTCACAAGTCAAATACGAAGTCATAGTGAATAACAGTGAAACCAGGACATATCAAAACTTGTGGGACGCAACAAAGCAGTACTGAGAGGGAAGTTTATAGCTTTATATGCAGTGCATAAAGTAGAAGAGAAGAAAGTTTAAAAATATGTTTTGCCAAATTTCAAATTTCTCATCATTTGGGGAGTTTTTAGTCTAATAATCTCATAGAAGAATATGCTGGAAGACTAAATGCAGAAAGTAGCTTGAACACATCCCCACTTTTAAATCACTTGAATAACATATAATTTCTAAAAGAAAAAAATTCTTAAAATCACTAAAAGAAAATGGGCTGCTCTCAGAAAACTAAAAAAAAATCTATGGTCTGACTTCTAATACACGAAACTAGAAAAAGAGTCAAACTGAAAAAGGAAGGTGAATATAAATATAGGAGCAGAAATCAACAGGAGAACACAGAAGCAACAGAAAATGAAGACCAAAGAGTTTATTCTAAAATATTTTACTAGTTCAACAGAGTTGCAGGGCACAAAATCAATACCCCAGAACTAGCAGCATTTCCATATACTAAAAATGAATAATCCAAAAAGAAAATTAAGAAAGCAATTTCATTTACAGCATCATTAAAAAAATACTAAGGAATAAATTTAATCAAGGCAGTGAAAGACCTGCTCTACAATGAAAACTACAAAATATGTTGCTGAAAAAAGTAAAGATATAAAATTCATCACACTGTATACTTCAAGTAAGTGAATTTTATTGCATGCTGATTATACCTCAAAATAGAAATGTTCAATTATATATGTTCAAATATATCTTAATGAAGATATATCAATGAACTCAATGAAGATATATCTTAAAAGATGTAAAAATTGGGAAAGTAGTAAATTAGTCTGTATTCACACACGAAAAATTGCAAACACTGAAAATCTAACAGAACTGACAAATAACTAGATTATATAAGTGAATTTGGTAAAGATTGCTGGATACTAAGTCAACATGCAAAAATTAACTGTCCTTCTACATTCCTGCAGCAAACAACAGGAATATGAATTTCAAAAAGTGCTATATATAAGAGCATCTTTCCTGTTGTAATTAACAGCAGTTCTCATTTAACAAGCACATATCCTCTTGCCAGATACTGTACAAAACGCTTTACACACGTGGCTTTCTTTACTGAATCTCCAAACAACTCTGAGAGGTGCGCATCATTAACTTCATTTTACAGATGCGTTAACAGAGCCCTAGAGGTGTGGGCCTTGACCAAGATTACGCAGCTCACAAGCAGCAGTCAGGCCTGGGGTTCAGGTTTCTATGACGGACAAAGCCCATAGTCTTCTGATGTAAGTATCCAGCCCAGGGATCAAACCCAGATCTGCAGCGCTGCTGGCAGAGTCTTCACCATCTGAGCTGCCAGGGAAGTCCTCTGATATAAGGAAGTATACACATATGACAAAGGGCAGATGTGAAGAAGGAAGACTCCCTGAAGACATTACTTCAAGGCTGCCTTCTCTGTTTTCTCCTCTCTATTCCCCCACCCCTTCTCTACATTTCTCTTCTGAGACTCTCTCGTTAGACTGAGAAATGTCTGTAACTCCAAGTAACTGGCACAATACCTGATACACAGTTGAGACTGAATAAAAAGTTAGCTCAATAAATGGACTCAGCCACAATTCATGTTTTTTACCAATCCGTGTGTTTAAAATTGTGATATTTTTCTGGGTGGCTGCACCACTTCACAGGGGACAAAGACCTCGAGAGAGCTGCAACTGTGCTGCGTCTTCACACCACTCGCTATTGTCTGTCTGTTACTGTAGCCATCCGGGTCGGTGTGCAACGGTTTCTCACTGCGGCTTTGATTTCCACCTCCCTAATGACCAACAGTGTTGGGTATCTGAAAAGGTGCTTCCTGACCATTGGTGTATCTTCTTTGAAAATATATATTCAAATCATTTACTTCTATTCTACTCAAGTTTTTATTGGTAGGTTGTAAGATTTATACAACTTATATTCATTGGAAGGACTGATGCTGATGCTGAAGCTCCAATACTTGGGCCACCTGATGCAAAGAACTGACTCACTGGAAAACATCCTGATGCTGGGAAAAGATTGACAGCGGGAGGAGAAGGGGATGACAGAGGATGAGATGGCTAGATGGCATAAGTGACTCAATGAGTTATGAGTAAACTTTGAGTTTGAGTAAACTCTGGGAGTTGGTGATGGACAGGGAAGTCTGGCATGTACAGTCCATGGGGATGCAAAGAGTCAGACATGAATGAGCAACTGAACAGAACTGAACTGAAGATTTATACATTATGGATTTGGGGCCCTAATCAGACAGATAAATGATTTACAAATACTTTTTGTTCCCATGCTGCGGGCTGTCTTTTCACATTCTTAATGATGCTCGTCAAAGACCAAACATTTTAATTTTGATACAGTCCAATTTATTTATTCTTGTCCTTTGTTTCTTGTGCTTTGGTGCCATACGTAGAAATGACTGCCTAATCCAAGGTCATGATTTATACCTATGTTTTATAGTTCTATGTTTTTTAGTTCTTACATTAAGATCAATATAAAGTTAATTTTTGTATATGGTATGAAGTAAGGGTCCAACTTCATTCTTTTGCATGGGGATATCCAGTTTTCCCAGTATCATTTGTTGAAAAGACAACTTATCATCCATTATATTGTCTTATAATTCTGTCAAAAATCAGTTGATCACAAATGTATGGGATTATTGCTGGACTCTCAACTCTAATCTATTGATCTATATGTCTGTTAGTACCACAGGCTGAAGGTGAAGCTCCAATACTTTGGCGACCTGATGCCGAAGAGCCAACTCATTAGAAAAGACCCTGATGCCGGGAAAAATTGAAGGCAGGAGGAGAAGGGGAAAACAGAGGACAAGATGGTTGGATGGCATCATTGACTCAATGGACATGAGTTTAAGCAAGCTCTGGGAGATGGGAAGGAACAGGGAAGAGTGGCGTGCTGCAGTTCATGGGGTCGTAAAGAGTCACACATGACTGAGCAACTGAACAACACAACAAATGTCAGTATTAATGCTATCGCATTGTAGTAAGTTTTGAAATGAGGAGGTGTGAGACCTCCAACTTTCTTTTAACCATTCTGAATCCCTGCATTTTTTAATGATTTTAAAAATCAGGTGTCAATTTCTGTTTTTTTAAAAAAAAGGCAGCTGAAATTTTAATACAGAATATGTTGAATTTGTAGATCAATTTAGGGGGCACTGCCACTTTAATAATATTAATTATTCCAATCCATGAACAAGAAATATCCATGGATGCCACTTACTTATGCCTTAAGTTCTTTCAATAGTATTTTATAGTTTTTAGTATACAAAGCTTATGCTACCTTTGTTAAATTTATTTATGACATTGCATTCTTTTTTGACATTACTGCATATTGAATTAGTTATTAAATTTCATTTTTAGATTGTTCATGGTAAGTGTATAGAATCAGAATCGAGCTTTGTATATTTGCCCTGTATCCTGCAACTTTGCTGAACTTCTTTGTTAATTCTAATACTCACTATGTGGGTCCCTAGGATATTCTATAGATAATATTATGGACAGGTACAATTTTACTCTTTCTTTCCAATATGGATAATTTTTGTTTCTTCTTCCTGCCTGACTGCCCTGGGCCTCTGTCCTTTGGATGTGACTTATTAGTTCTGAGAGTTTAATTTATGTTTTCTGGGAAAGAATATCACTCCAGATCTATAGTTATTTCTCCAGAAGCTCCACTGTTTATAGAGCTTTTGTTTGTTTGTTTTTTTGGCTGCACAGCATAGCCTGTGGGATCTTAGTTCCCCGACCAGGGATCAAACTTATGCCCCCTGCAGTGGAAGTGTGAATGTTAACCACTGGATCACCCGGGGAGTCCCTGTCTGGAGATGTTTAAGATGGATTACCTTCTCTGGCATTACATCTCTGCAATGGAGAGGGAACCCTGACATTCAAGATCATCCAACTAGCTCTGATCCATGATCAGCAAATTACTTGACTTTAACTTGGCCTTTCTACGGAGAATGCGCCAACCAGAGGATTTTGATGAAAAGACTGTCACAGTTCTGTTATTCTCCAGTAACTTCATATGTATCAGCTCTGGATACTCTGAAAAAACCATGTTTCCAGGCCTTCATAATTGAGAGTCAGACCTTGATCCATGCCTGAAACTGCCCAGCTTGAAACCAAGCACCCCAGAGGCGTCCTGTCATGTTCCTTCTGTCCCCCTTCTATAGATTAATGCCAGGTCAAGCATCATCCCTCTTCAGAGTTCACTGGCTCTCTGTATTAGCTCTGAGAAAATAAGAGAAGTGAAAGGCAACGGAAAAGGAAAGACACCCATCTGAATGCAGAGTTCCAAAGAACTGCAAGGAGAGATAAGAAAGCCTTCCTAAGCTATCAGTGCAAAGAAATAGAGGAAAACAATAGAATGGGAAAGACTAGAGATCTCTTTAAGGAAGTTAGAGATGCCAAGGGAACATTTCATGCAAAGATGGGCACAATAAAGGACAGAAATAATATGGACCTAAAAGAAGAAGAAGAAATTAAGAAGAGGTGGCAAGAATATACAGGACTATACAAAAAAGATCTTAATGACTCAGATAACCACGATGGTGTGATCACTTACCTAGAGCCAGACATCCTGGAGTTCAAAGTCAAAGGGATCTTAGGAAGCACCACAATGAACAAAGCTAGTGGAGGTGATGAAATTTCAGCTGAGCTATTTCAAATCCTAAAAGATGATGCTATTAAAGTGCTGCACTCCGTATACCAGCAAATTTGGAAAACTCAGCAGTGGCCACAGGCCTGGAAAAGGTCAGTTTACATTCTATTCCCAAAGAAAGTGAAGCCGCTCAGTTGTGTCCAACTCTTCGCGACCCCATGGACTGTAGCCTACCAGGCTCCTCCGTCCATGGGATTTTCCAGGCAAGAGTACTTGAGTTGGTTGCCATTTCCTTCTCCAGGAGAGCTTCCCAACCCAGGGACTGAACCTGGGTCTCCCGTATTGTAGGCAGACGCTTTACCATCTGAGCCACCAGGGAAAGGAATGTCAAAGAATGTTCAAACTACCACACAATTACATTCATTTCACATGTTAGCAAAGAAATGCTCAAAATTCTCGAAGCTAGGCTTCAACAGTATGTGAACTGAGAACTTTCAGATGTTCAAGCTGGATTTAGAAAAGGCAGAGGAATCAGAGATCAAATTGCCAACATCCATTGGATCATAGAAAAAGCAAGGAATTCCAGAAAAACATCTACTTTTGCTTCATTGACTATGCTAAAGTCTTTGACTGTGTGGATCACAACAAACTGGAAAATTCTTAAAGAGATGGGAATACCAGACCACCTTATCTGCCCCCTGAGAAAGCTGTATGTAGGTCAAGAAGCAACAGTTAGAGCCAGACATGAACAATGGACTGGTTCCAAATTGGGAAAGGAGTACATCAATTCCGTATATTGTCACCCTGCTTATTTAACTTATATGCAGAGTATATCATACGAAATGCCAGGCTGGATGAAGCACAAGCTGGAATCAAGACTGGCAGGAGAAATATCAATAACCTCAGATATACAGATGACACCACCCGTGTAGCAGAAAGTGAAGAGGAACTAAAGTGCCTCTTGATGAAGGTGAAAGAGGAAAGTTGAAAAAGTTGGCTTAAAACTCAACATGCAAAAAACTAAGATCATGGCATCCAATCCCATCACTTCATGGCAAATAGATGGAGAAACAATGGAAACAGTGACAGACTTTATGTTTTTGGGCTCCAAAATCACTGCAGATGGTACTGTAGCCATGAAATTAAAAGACACTTGCTCCTTGGAAAAAAATGCTATAACCAACCTAGACAGCGTATTAAAAAGCAGAGACATTACCGACAAAGATCTGTATAGTCAAGCTATGGTTTTTCCAGTAGTCATGTACAGATGTGAGAGTTGGACCATAAAGAAAGATGAGTGCTGACGAACTGATGCTTTTGAACTACGGTGCTGGAGAAGATTCTTTATAGAGTCCCTTGGACTGCAAGGAGATCAAACCAGTTAATCCTAAGGGAAATCAACCCTGAATTGAAGGACTCATGCTGAAAGTGAAGCTCCAATTTTTGGCCATCTGATGTGAAGAGATGACTCACTGGAAAAGACTCGGATGCTGGAAAAGACTGAGGGCAGGAGAAGGGGCAGCAGAGGATGAGATGGTTGGATGGCAACATCCATCAACTGAATGGACATGAGTCTGAGCAAACTCCAGGGAGATACTGAAGGACAGGGAGCCTGGAGTGCTGCAGTTCATGGGGTTGCAAAGACTGAGCGACTGAACAACTATGTATTGAGACAAATACTGTGGCTGATCCAGTTTGACAAAATGAGTAGAAACAGAGAAAGAGTAAATAACCAAAGCTGCCCTCTGCCTGTCAACCAGCATTTTGCTTCCTCCCTGACAGAGTGGTGGTGGTGGTTTCGTCGCTAAGTCGTATCTAACTCTTTCGACCCCATGGACTGTAGCCCGCCAGCCTCCTCTGTCCATGGGATTCTCCAGGAAAGAATACTGGAGTGGGGTGCCACTTCCTTCTCCAGAGGATCTTCCAGACCCAGGCCTCCTGTGGCTCCCGCATTGCAGGCGAATTCTTTACCTGCTGAGCCACTAGGGAAGCACCCTGACAGAGCAGCTTCCTTCATACCCGGCCTCTCCTTCGCTCTTTGCGCTGCTGCTGTCTCCTCCGTTCTCCTAGCAGGCCTCCAGCTTTCCCTTTGCAACTGATGCCTTTCCTGGCCACCAAAGCCACTTTCTCACAGTCCCTACTCTGCCTCTTCGGAGCCCCTGACATCTTCAGGATAAACTCCATTGAAAATGCTCTTCGGCCTAACCTCAACCCGCCTACCTTCCAGTCTTTCTGGTTCATCTCTATGCCTCACCCCATGTGCACCCTGTCCTGCAGCTCCCCGAATAAGGCAAAATCTGTGCCTTTGAACCTGCTGTTCCCATTGTTTATTGTCTCTGTTAAAGTCCTACTATCTGTGAAGTCTTCCCCAGCCCCCAAACTGGAATCATCCCATTTGACACTCTATACTCCTCGTTTACACGTATCTGGTGGCCTTTAGATAATCTGTATGGTTATAAATGTATATATGAGCAGTCGTCAGCACCAAAGTAGGAGCTCACTGAAGGCAGGCTGTAACCTTTCTATTCAGCATGATATTGGAATACGGTGAATGGCCTACAACTGGAGTTAAAGAGGATACGCCTTGTCTAACCCAGAAGGAAGAAATACATCCAACCTGCCATCAGGCAGGCCTGCACCCCAGTGATATCCAGGTCCACAATGATTCTGCTACCGGAAGGCACTTCCTCTCCTGGGGTGTGTCCCCTGTCTAAAGGGCTGTGACCGGAGTCAACGAGGCATCGTCCGGGTTGGGTGTGACCTGCCGCCTTGGGTGTACAGAGAACAGCCTGCCCGAGTCCACCCTGGGCGGTAAATCAGCGGGCAGCCCGGACACTAAGATACTCTCCAAGAGGACCGCCTCCTCCCCGCAAGAAACACCGACTTCTCTAGGTTCCAAGTGAAGTCTTGAGTTTATTTTCAAGGGGGAAGAGAAAAACCTTCCAGGTGATCACTCTCTAAGTTAAAAACCCTGAGGGAAGCCAACATGTCACCTCTCAGACAAGCTCCCGCTTTCATGAATCACAAGTTTCTGGAACAGAGACCTAAACCAGTCGTTTGGCGGACTGATGAGGGTAGGTGACAGAACAGAAAATACTCAGACCCTCAAGGACAGGTACTGTGTGCACAAGGATGATCGCTGGGGCATTATTATCCAAAGGCTGGGAACAACCTTGGTGTTTTTCAACAGAAGAATGGGTGGGTTTCCACATAAAATCACGTGGCGGCAACAGCGGAACTGGAGCTACTGATACAACAATAGCAAGCTTGTCATTGCTGTTCAGTTGTTAAGTCGTGTTGGACTCTGCAACCCCATGGACTGCTGCCTGCCAGGTTCCTCTGTCCTCCACTGTCTCCTGGAGTTTGCAGCAACACGGAAATATCTAAAAATACAAGCTCTTGAATGAAAAAAAAAAAAAAAAAAGTTTAGTTGTGGAAGGTTTATCTGACACCATCTACATAAGGCATCAAAATGTGGAAAGCAAGGTGCTGGAGTGTCCAGGGAGACAGCACCCCTGCTGTCAGGGTAGGAAGCCAGCACAGCAGAGGTCAGCACCAAATTCAGGGCGGGGCTTCCCTCTGCGGGGAGGGCAGGGCAGAGCTGGGCCATGGTGGGTGGGGCTTCTCCTAAACCCCGCCCTTCACTCTGAGGGTATAGTATGCAGGCTTTGAGGATCTTCACCAAGTCCTTATGCACCTCTGAAGAAATACCCCGGAATACAGTTAGTGGTTAAGAGGGCTTCCTTGGTGGCTCAGTGATAAAGAATCTGCCTGCCAATGCAGGAGACACGGGTTTGATCCCTAATCTGGGAAGATCCCACAGGCTGCAGAGCAATTAAGCCCCTACACCACAGCTACTGAGATCATGCTCTAGAGCACCGAAGCTGCAACTGCTGAAGCTGACATGCCTGGAGCCCATGCTCTGCAGCAAGATAAACCACTGCAAAGAGAAGCCCGCACGTGGCAACGAACCCAGCAGAGTCATAAATAAATAAGGAAAAAAATGTTAAAGTTCCTGGTTAAAAGAACGCTCTCAAGCATTTCATGTAAAAAGCTCCAGCGTTAGGATTGTATCCCTCACGAATTTACCAGTCTTTTCCAGGAAGGAGGTGAATCAGGTTCCTTGCCAGTTCTTGCATGGACAAAATATGATTTTTCATGAACCTTCCATCCCTTCCTGTGGCTGTCTCCTTCCTGCCTCCTCAGCTTTAAGCTGCACTCTGCCCTTTTCTCTTGGAAGCAAACAAGCGCACCTCAGTGGCAGCACCAACTGTCCAGGGTCAACCTCTCCGAGGCCTGCGCCAGGCCCTGGAGCCCCAGCTCCCTGAGGGCTTCTCAGGTGCTGCATTGTTATGGAAGCACCCAGAGATGACTTGGGGGACCCCCGAGATGACTCAGAGGACTGGGAGCACTAGCTGTGGTGCTCAGCCAAGTCAGGAGACCTCTGCTGACCCGAGTCTCTTCACGTGAGCAGAACCAGTCTCTCTGTCTTCTGGCTCTGAAATCGCTGGCATCACCAGCCACATCCGAAAAGTGCGCTTTAGTCCCTGGAGGCAACTCCAGGGTCAGTGCCTGTCCCCCTGAACATGGACTCTGACACTGGGGCGTCTCCGTGGCGTCGGGGTAAACAAGCTATTTATTAAGAGTATTCTGCAGAAACTTCTCCCACACGCCTGAGTCACAGTGAAAACAGGAAGCCCACACCTTTTTCTTCTGAGGACCGTCCCATGTGCCCACCACCTTCTCCCAGCTGTATAAACGCCTTCTTGAAACCCTGCGGGGCCAAGGCCGATGGGCTGCTTCGTGTGGCGGCGGGGCAGGAAGCACAGAAGCTGCTCAGAGCAAAAGAGGAGCTGTCTGAGAGCCTTGCCCCAAGAGAAGACATCTAAGCGGTTTCTGGCACCCCAGACCTCAGGCATGCTTACTTCACTTACGGTACAACAGTGAAACTGAGCAATGGACATACAGTTAAAAATGTTTTTTAATTTTTTACTAGTTTTTTTTTTAAAGATTAAAATGTCACCACATAGATCAAGATTCCAAAGCGAAGTCTTCCAGTCACTGTCCCCAGGCATCCAGCTCCCCTCCCCAGCAGCAACCGCTTTCAGTTCTGGGCATATCCTTTAGAGAGAATTCACGCACGGACAAGCCTGTGAGCATAGGACCACACACATCTTCATACATGTGATTTCAAAAGCAGACTCTACATGTTCTGTACGTGGGCTTTTTTGTAATAAAATTTCTTCTTTCACTTTTGAAAAGTTTCAAACTCAGAGAAAATTTGAACAAGCACCTCTATACGAGTTACCTAAATATGCTGACTAATATTTTCCTGCAGTTTTTTCTTAATAGAAGTTTATTTTTTCCCCTTTGAACCTCCAAAGAGTATACTGCTGGTACCATGACACTCATCTTCTGAATACATCAGGACAGAACCTCTAGAATAAGGGCTGCTGCTGCTGCTGCTAAGGGCTACCTCCTGCTAAGTGAAAGTTGCTCAGTCATGTCCAACGCTTTGTGGCCCTTTGCACTATATAGTCCATGGAATTTTCCAGGCCAGAATACTGGAGTGGGTAGCCTATCCCTTCTCCAGCAGATCTTCCCAAACCAGGAATCAAACTATGGTCTCCTGCACTGCAGGCTGATTCTTTACCAAATGAGCTATAAGGGAAGCCCTCTACCTCCTATAGAGCATAATAACATGATCACACTAATGAAAATTAACATTAATTCAATAATATCACCTATGGAGTCTATATTCAGATTTCCCCTGCTGTCTCAGAAATGAAACTTGCTTTTTAAAGTTAGCCCTATTGATGCTTTTGAACTTTGGTGTTGGAGAAGACTCTTGAGAGTCCCTTGGACTGCAAGGAGATCCAACCAGTCCATCCTAAAAAAGATCAGTCCTGGGTGTTCATTGGAAGGACTGATGTTGAAGCTGAAACTCCCATACTTTGTCCACCTGATGCAAAGAGCTGACTCATTTGAAAAGACTGTGATGCTGGGAAAGATTGAGAGCAGGAGGAGAAGGGGACGACAAAGGATGAGATGGTTGGATGGCATCACCAACTGAATGGACATGGGTTTGGGTAGACTACAGGAGTTGGTGATGGACAGGGAGGCCTGGCATCCTGCGATTCATGGGGTCGCACAGAGTCAGACACGACTGAGCGACTGAACTGACTGACTATATCCTGAAGATTTTTTCTGTATCATTGAAATAAAGACTCCTCGATATTTTAAATAACTAAATAATTAAAAAGAGTAACATCTCAGTGGTCCATTTGCTAAGATTCTGTGCTCCCAATACAGAGGGCCCAGGTTTGATCCCCAGTCAGGAAACTAAATCCCACATGCCACAGCTAAGACCCAGCACAGCCAAATAAATAAATCAATATTAAAAAAAAAGATTAACATCTAAAGTGCTTACTGTGTCAGTCACTTTTAAAAAGATTTTTCTTCTGCTATCCCAGGGTTAATTTTCTTGTTCTTTTTATAACTTCATAAATTTAGTGCATAATTTCTTTTGTTTTCATTCATTTTGTTATTCATATAAGAACTTAGGTGGAGGTCCATATAGTCAAAGCTACGGTTTTTCCAGTAGTCATGTATGGATGTGAGAGCTGGACCATAAAGAAGGCTGAGTGCTGAAGAACTGATGCTTTCAAACTGTGGTGCTGGAGAAGACTCTTGAGAGTCCCTTGGACAGCAAGGAGGTCAAACCAGTCAATCCTAAAGGAATCAACCCTGAGTATTCACTGGAAGGACTAATGCTGAAGCTGAAGCTCCAATACTTTGGCCACCTGATGATAAGAGCCAACTCATTGGAAAAGATCCTGATGCTGGGAAAGACTGAAGGCAAGAGGAGAAGCTGGTGACAGAGGATGAGATGGTTGGATGGCATCACTGACTCAACAGACGTGAGTTTGAGCAAACTCTGGGAGACAGTGAAGGACGAGGAAGCCTGGCATGCTGCACCCATGGGTCACTGTGTCAACAGTATTTATGTGCTGAATTCTCACATTATTTTCCAAAGACTCTAGAGTTCTGATTTTGATTTCCTCACTGACCCAAGAGGAGTTTTTAAATTTTCCTGTGATTTAAAAAAAAGTCTATATATTTTTCATTTATAATTTTCCTCTATATGACACAGTGATCTGATTATTCTTCTTCGTAATACTTCTCCTTTTTTAGTATGTACTGTGGTTTCCTCAGTGTCCTACTATGTGGTCAGTTTGTGTGATAACTGAAAAGAAGAATGCTTACCAGATTAATCTCCTTTTTTTAATGAAGGAAGAGCAGTTTCTCTAACTCCTTCCTCCACATCAAGTCATGTGAAAAGTAAAACACTTTTATATTTTTGGCATGGGGGTTTGAGACCTTTCAGCCTCACCACTGCCATGCAATTGTGTTCATATTGGTCTTACATGACATGTCACTGCTAATGAATGGAAGAGGCTTAGCAACGAAAGGGAACTTAAAAAGCAACTAAGCCAGCCTCCACTCAGGACAAGAATTTCCTTCACAGCATCTGCAAAAGATGTTCAAATGGATTTAACTTGAATTACTGCCATGCCAGGGACTTCCCAGGTGGCTTAGTGGTAAAGAATCTACCTGCCAAGCAAGAGATGTAGGTTCTATCCCTGGGTTGGGAGAATCCCCTGGAGAAGAAAATGGCAACCTGCTCTAGTTTCTTGCCTGGGAAATCCCATAGACAGAGGAGCCTGGTGGGCTGCAGTCCACGGGGTCACCAAGAGTCAGACACAACTGAGCGAGGAAACAGCAACGAATGCCACATCAGGGAACTCAGCACACTGCTGAGACTGGCCTCCGGGGCCGCCGTCAGACACTCAAGGGCAAAAGTGGCATTGACTGGCTACCTACCATGAGGACTGCGTTACCCAACGCACTCTGGGGACACACAAGAGAAGGAAGACACGATGTTTGTGCTCTACAAGCTGTGGTTCCCAAGCTGCCTTTGGGCCCTGCAGTGAATTTCCACCATGGGGTATTTAAGATTTTTGAAACATGATACACAACATCTGTCAGGCCCTGCACAAACCACCAGGTCAAAGGAGTTTACAGCTTCCACATTAGTTTGTGCTACAATCATTGTGATGATCTCATATCTTTGTAAAACTAGGGGGTTTGGCAGTTGTTTTATAAAAGCAAGTATTATGTGAAAATCCACAAAGAACAGCAAAAAAGTCTGGCAACGTCCCATCTCCAAGGTTTGGGAAGCTGTGCAGTGCCCAACAGGAGTGTACATCCTGTTAGTAAATAACTGGTTATTTCAGAATAAAATGATATTGTCTTTCAATATACGGGCAATTTTTTTCAGCTTTTGTGCAATTTATGTGCAGTTTTTTTTTTTTTTTTCAGATAGTTACTCAATTGTTTGGACATAGCTGCTCATTAAGTTGTCTGGTCCTAACTACTAAATAAATGGAACTGTTATGTTTTTCTTTTGGCCTGGGGGCTCTGTGAAATAATTCCTGAGACTCTAAAATCACCATGAACCAAGAAAGCTGGAGAACTCTGGCGGTTCATGGCTGAGTTTCAGAGACCAGAAGTCACGCCAGTGATGCAACCAGCATGTGAACACTTAGGCTTCCCCACTCACAGACCCAGCAGACACTTCAGGAGTTAGGCTGGGGAGAGCACCACTTAGCACAGAGTCCAACCAGCAGGACCGACCTGCCCGCTGAGCGAAGGGAAGGGCTGAACACAGACAGGAGACCGGCTTTTACAAGAGCAAGGAGCACTGGGAATGAAGATGGCCTGCTCTGCAGACGGTGAAGATGCTGTGCCTTTTAGGAGTTGGAAACTCTGATCTGGGGCAGAACAGTGGGATGGAGTGTGGTCACAAGAGTGATACAGTGAAAAAACCCAGTGTTTCAGGAACATCAGTCCCAGAGCTGGAGTGGATGTACTGGCGGGATGGGAAGGCAGGAAACTCTATCACCTGAAAAAGCGATTCTCCAACACGGCCCACGCTTGACCTAATACAGAGCAGGGGGCAGTCCCTTCCTTCAACCCCAGCGCGACAAGGGCACCACTCTGTGAAGTTCCCCAAACTGCAGGTCCTGGTCATAGGAACTACAATCCTTGATTGTGTGCCTGGAGAGCTGCAGTTTTAGGATCCTCTCTAACTGGGGGATGCTGGAATCAAGTTTTTAGAAATGTCTGCTTGGAGACCACTGCCTTACTTCTAGGAAAGTAGCTAAAAAGAGGGAGTAAACATCGAATGGAGAAAACAACTACTGGATAGAGATTTGGAATCGAGTCTTGATTTGACCACAAACACACCAAAGACTGGGCTTAGATCTTGGCTTCTTTCCTCTTTAAATGAGGGCTCTATGACTTGAGATGCAGAGAAATACTGAATCGCCAAAGAGGACTCAAGTCCACCTGATGGCTGAGGTTCAGCCTCTTTGTACAGCAGCAAGTAGAGCCAAAGACTGCGGTTTTAATACTTCGTTCCAATTTGCATAAGGCGTTTATATCCACAAAGGGCTCTATATTATTGAAAAATCATAATCTGGGCTCCTGAAAACTATTTCTGTTGTAATAGCAGTGAACATATATACGCAAGTGCAAAGTTGTTTTAGTCGTGTCCAGCTCTACGTGACTCCACGGACTGTAGCCTGCCAGGCTCCCCTGTCCATGGGACTCTCCAGGCAAGAATACTGGAGTGGGTTGCTGTGCCCTCCTCCAGGGGATCTTCCCTGACCCAGGGATCAAATCTGTGCCTCCTGTGTCTCCTACACTAGCACTGAGCCACCTGGGAAACCTGTAAACAGATACAACAGCCTGGAACACTGGCAGAGACTTCAGGGGAACAGTACCAGCCTTAGGGGCCAAAGCGGCCCCGTGGCGATGACTCACAGACCACATATGGAATAAAAATTAAGCCACTGATCTGCTCAGTGTCTGGAGGGAGAAGCATGCTCTATGCGACCTACATTAAGACAGAGTAGGAATATATCCAGGTACGACGGGGTGAAGACTATGGAAAATCAGGTGATAGAAAAACTCAGAGCTTGAATAATTATGAACATAAGAAATAAAGTGTTGGTCGGTCAGTCGTATCTGACTCTTTGTGACCCCATGGACTGCAGCCTTCAGGCTCCTCTGTCCACGGGATTCTCCAAGCAAGGGTACTGGAGTGGGTTGCCATTCCCTTCTCCAGGGGATTTTCCCGAGCCACGGATTGAACCCAAGTCTGCATTGCAGGCAGATTCTTTACCGTCTGAGCCACCAGGGCCACACTGGAAAGGACGTTAGGAAAGTCCTATGGCTTTTTGTTTGAGTAGTAACTTTATTTTCCTTTCTAGCTTTAGGAGGACTGGTAACCCAGTCTTAAAGAACTAGCCTGTAAAGCTCTCTGGATTCTTTACTAAAACTGGGTAGAGACCCAAGAGGACGGGGTTTGGGACCCCTATGGAAATGAGATCATCAAAGGTCAGGACTCCGGTGAGGAGCAACAGAAGTCTCCCCAGGCATCCCAGTCCTTTTGGTAGCCCTCAAACACCCTTTCAGAGGCACTGGTCTGGGCGGGAAAGGACAGAGAGCCAGGCCTCCGCCATCCTCAGGGAAGGCCAGGGCACACCCGGCCACAAGGAGCCCCCAGATGCAGTGGTGGCAGACTTTGGCTGCAGCAGGGAGTCTGCGGCTGTCTCATGGAGGGGGAGGGAGAGGAAGAAGACACATGCTCTCACCCTTGGGAAGCTCGCAGACTGACTTCCCTCCGTGAGTCTGTGCAAGCAGAACTCCCCGTCTCGCCCCTGCCCCCAGGTCAGCGAGCCCATTCACAGATTAGGAAGTGACCCGCGCACACCCGGGTGAGGATAGGGGTGCGGCGGGGGAAACGCTGGGACAGGAGGCCGTATCCTGTTTAACTTGGCCTTGCCGATGCCAAGCCCTTTCCCTGTGAAAGTTTCTTTAGTTAAAAGAGCGATAACATCCTCCTTCCGGCAGCTTCTGCTCTCACAAAATGGGCTACTCTCCGTTCTTGTGAAAACATGCTTCCTTCACTCAGCCTTGTCCGTCGGGCAGGGAGGAGGCCCTGACGGACTCGCATCTCAGGGCCGCCACGTGCGAATCACCTGGAAGCACCAGTGTGATACACAGGGTTGGACTCGCAGGCAGCGTTATGTCCTGACAGTGCAGCGTCTGCCGTGTGCAGCCTGCATCTCGCTGGTGCTCGTTCAGTTCCATTCAGTCGCTCAGTTGTGTCCGACTCTTGGCAACCCCAGGGACCGTGGCATGCCAGGCTTCCCTGTCCATCACCAACTCCCAGAGCTTGCTCAGACTCATGTCCATTGAGTCGGGGATGCCGTCCAACCACCTCATGCTCTGTTGTTCAGTTAAGGGAAAATGAAGGGTGAACGTGAGAAGTTAAACTAAGCCAGATGAAGAGTGTGAGGTGGCTGGAACTAAGGAAGCGTTCTCGAGTGCGGGAGACAAACAGGCCCGGGTTCGATCTCTGAGTGGACGAGATCTCCTGGAGAAGGAAATGGCAACAGATGCTTGCCTGGGAAATCCCATGGTCAGAGGAGCCTGGCGGCTACCGTCCATGGGGGCGCAAAGGAGTCAGACGTGACTGAGCACACACGCCATGCCACACTTGTGAACGATGGCAAAACGGACAACAGGCACCCAGGGCTGTTAGAAAGGCAGCCACCAGAGTGAGAACTGAAAGCTGCAGGGAGTTCAGAGGGTTATGGTGACTAGAAACTCCCGGGGCCACACGCGGCTGCAGCTGGAAAAGTGAGCTGAGTTTGTCCTGTCCTAAGGAGGCACCTCTCCCCTCAAGTCGGGAACTTGCCCCTCTGCAGCAGGAGCGGCTACTGAGAGGTGTGGTCTGGGCATCTGACTCTCCACCAACTGGCAGAGCAGCTGTGGGGTCGGGGTGTCAGCCACCTGCCTGCCTGTATGAGACCACATGGGAGCTCAGTGTCCAAGGACTTCAGCACCCAGCTGCCCTTAGGATCATGCACCTTACCGAGGTTTTACCACCATAAAACCCTCCGCAGCGCACGGTGGAAGGTCTGCAGCAGGGAACCTGGCTGCCTCCCCAGCCTGGGGCTTCCTGTTGCCCGCCCCCCCCCACCGCCCCCTTATCAATGCAAACTTCCCTCTCATGATTTCCCACCCCTCACCTCACCCCATGTGTGTCTACCTCCGAGCCATCAGTCACCTGGCGCTCCTTAACTCTGTCCACATGTCAAGATCCAAGAGGATCCCTGCCCCCTTCCCGGGCATCCCAGCCCAGGTCAGTGACCCGGAGCCTGGACTGTGGTTCACTGCACACGGACGGTCCATCCCCTCTGCACGGGCACGAGCCCACCTACTCCATCCTCCCCGACAACCTAGAGACCCTTCTCTGTAATTCTCTCTACTCCTGGCTTGCCCCCTGGGGCACAAGCCACAGCCACCCCCACACACAGCAGGGACAGCCGTGGGGTGTCCAGGGGCGGGACCAGGCATCGTCTGTTCCCTCCTCCTTCACCTAACTGCTCATGCTTCTATCTGAGGATGCTCCCGATAACACGGTCCTCGACCCCGGTCCTCCACAACCCTTGGCTTCTTCAGGTGTAGGTTCTGGCATTCGGTTCCTAGTGACGGAGCTTCATGGTGCAGAAGCTATGTGTCATCTGCCATGCCCCCCACGCTGCTTCACTCGCGCTGTGCTCCTGAGCACTGAAAATCTCTCTCCATGGGTGCCACTTACCGTATCTCTCCCCCCCTGTGCTTGCGGAAACTTCTTTTGTAAGATTTAAGGGCTTACGCTCGTTCCTTCTTTCTCTCAGCGTTGCAGCTGCGGCCTCACGTCTGCCATGATATCTTCAGATCCCGACTCCAGTGTTCTTCCCGGGCTTAGCATCACCCATGGCTTTGGTGGGTGCACCAATGTCATCCCAACCTAAGCCATGGATAAAAATGCTGGAAGAGACAGTTTTGAGGACTGAACCTTTTTGGCATATCAGCTTCCCTTTAGGCCGTGAACTGCACTTTGTCCAATACTGTGCAGATGATATCACAAATGATTACATGTAACTGTTGAACCACAGCAAATTCTGCTCCATAGCAAAGAATATTATAACTTATTTTCATGATAATGATGCACTCTATCTTGATTCTTCCTTGCTGGTTTCATCTTCACCTTCTCTCTCTACGCCTTTCTCTCTCTCTCTAGCGCTTGGAACTCTGGGAACGTCAGGAGGCCTGCAAAGCCCAAGGAATAGACACGGTGTCCACAACATGCTCCTTCAGTCCTTTCGTGGAGTCTAACCCGACTGGCTGCACAGCCAGTCTGTAGAGAACTCACTGTCTTAAACCAGATAACATCTGTGGATCCTCTGGTTTCCTGTTTGGCTCCAACGTCAATAAAATAATAGCTTCTTGCAGATATCCTTACTGTATAGAATAAACAAACTAAATACTTTTAAATACGAGGATTTGAGTATGGCAGGGCATGCTGAAATGGGGGTTTCCATGTGCCTCCTGTAAAATAATCCCATTGTATTCCTCAAGAAGGACAACGGTAACGTGCTGAAAGCGGCATGCAATGTCACCAGTCCTTGTCAAATGCACTTCTCACCCCCAAGAAAACACAAAACATAAGCAGGGGAAAGAAACACGCTGCTCCAACAGAAAATGGAAAGCTGGCATCTGCACGTGGGGAGCTCAGTGGGCACTGGCCGATCCTAAGAACCACGGTCTTACTTGGCTTAGAAAACAGTCCACCGTGAGGGTTGAGTGCCAGAAAAACAGGACTCAGGCCCCAGGGGGTCGGGGGAGGGGGGCGGCGGCTGTCTTTCTTCTCTTCCAGATTCTGGGATTGAGCATGCCTGACCAGAAAGGAGGAAGACAGGTACAGGGATGGGGCAGAGGGTGTATGGAATGTGTGTGGGAGGGGAGCACAGGAGAAGCATTTCTAAGATGATCTCTACTTTCTCTTTGGTCATCAGAGTGAAGTAAAGTGAAGTCGCTCAGTCGTGTCCGACTCTTTGCGACCCCATGGACTGTAGCCTTCCAGGCTCCTCTGTCCATGGGATTTTCCAGGCAATATACTGGAGTGGATTGCCATTTCCTTCTCCAGGGGATCTTCCCAACCCAGGGATTGAACCCGGGTCTCTCGCACTGTAGACAGACACTTTACCACCTGAGCCACCAGGGAAGTCAACAGAGGCAGTAGTTAATTTTGAATTCTTAAATGATATTAAGGAGGTTGTGAGAGCTGGACCATAAAGACTGAGCTCTGAAGAATTGATGCTTTCGAACTGTGGTGTTAGAGAAGACCCTTGAGAGTCCCTTGGACAGCAAGGAGTTCAAACCAGTCAATCCTAGAGGAAATCAACCCTGAATATTCATTGGAAGGACTGATGCTCAAGCTTCAATACTTTGGCCACCTGATGTGAAGAGCTGACTCATTGGAAAAGACCCTGATGCTGGGAAAGATTGAGGGCAGGAGGAGAAGGGGACGACAGAGGATGAGGTGGCTGGATGGCATCACTGACTCAGTGGACATGAATGAAGCAAACTCTGGGAGACAGAGGAGGACAGAGGAGCCTGGCGTGCTGCAGTCCACAGAGTCGCCTAGAGTCGGACACAGCTTAAGAGCCTGAACACCAACAAGTGAACCAGGAAGGAGAGAAAGCCTGAAGGGTAGGCACAGGTGGAAAAAAGCTGAGAACCCAAAGTAAGGTGGCTGGTCGGATTAGTCACCTCAGGCGGCTGGCTGGAGAGGGTTGGAGGGACATTCTGGAGCAACTGGAAATGTTCTGAACCTCAACTTGGGTGGTATTTGCACAGGTGTACAGATGATAAAAATTCCTTGAGTGGTACACCTAAGATTTATACATAACCAAGATTTAATTGTACAAAAATTACATAATTCTCAATAAAAAGGTTCAAAAAATAATAGAAGGGTTGAGCAGCACTGGCCTTAGCTATTAGTTGGCATTAACTCATGGAAGCGTGTTTACAAGATGTAAAAGGACATTATTGGGAGGCTGGGAAACTACCACCAATCAAAGGAACCTTCCACCAAGCTGGATGTGAGCTCTTGGTGAGGCCCACTGCAAGGCCAGGCTGTGCCCTGGAGCCAGAGGAGCAGCACAGATCCAGAGGGAAGGGAGGGTGACAGTCGCCAGACACAGCTTTTCAGACCTCGGGGAAGGCGGCCTGCTGGGGCCAGAAAGACACAGCTTTCTTTGCTGTTGGCTCTAGACTGAGGGACACAGAGGTCAAACCCAAGGGGATCAAGGGAAAGAGAGTCTAACCCAGGGGAAAGGTGGTGGGTCTGAGAAGCGAGACAATGATGGGCCTCGGGTTCTGAGAGAGCGAGAGGCCCGAACGCTGACCACTGAGCATCGCTGTGTTCCCACAGCTGCTGCTGGCACCTGGCCGGGGGCTCAGGGCGGGCCATTTCCTCTCACACAACACCACTATATTCATATCATCAACTGTCCAGCCCAGTGCAAAGGCCAGCAGGGTGGAAACCAGTCTAGAGAGTGACCCGAGAGGGGACCCGGGCAGCAGGAGGAGGAGAGGAGGTTTCAGGAGGTGGCTCGCAGGCTCCCACACCGTAGGGTGAACGGCTCACTGGAGTCTGGCTCGGACATCCGCCGTGTTACGGTCCTGAGACTGTCATAAAAGCCTCACAGATGTCTGTGTGTTTGGCCCAGCAACCCCGCAAGGTGGGCGTCTTCATTCCCATTTTGCAGATAAAGACATGGCAGCCTGCAGAGAGGAGACCACCAACCCTGTCACACCACCGGCCAAAGACACAGGCCAGAGCCTGCAGGCCGCTTGCACAGACCTGTCTCCATTTTCGCAGACTCCAGAACAGGATCTGAATCTCTGTTCTCCAGGCTCAACAGAGCTCTGGTCATATTCGGGCACTGCAGTATGGACGTGAAGTCTGAGGCCTAACTCAGGAGCGCGTTTATGGCTCATTAGCTGAGACTTGGTTTTTATTCCTGTTTTAGAGGATAATTATTTATTAACTAAGACCTGGTAAAGTATTCTGACAATAGGAGAAATCAGTGGAATCATGACCTCAGTACTTGCTATGTGAAATACAAGACATGCAATTCTAGGTTTCTGTGGTGAGTCACACACACGTATTTCGATACAGTATGTATGAAAACTTTAGCATCAGTCCTTGCAATGAATATTCAGGGTTGATTTCCTGTAGGATTGACTCCTTTGATCTCCTTGCTGTCCAAGGGACTCTGAACAGTCTTCTCCAACACCATAGTTCGAAAGCCTCAATGCTAAAGCTGAAGCTCTAATACTTTGGCCAGCTGGTGGGAAGAGCACACTCACTGGAAAAGACCATGATGCTGGGAAAGACTGAAGACAAGAAGAAAAGAGGGTGGCAGAGGATGAGGTTGTTGGAAAGCATCAGTGACTCAATGCACATGAACTCGAGCAAACTCTGGGAGACAGTGGAGGACAGGGAAGCCGGGAGTGCTGCAGCCCAATGGATCACAAAGAGTCAGACATGACTTAGTGACTGAACAACAACGATATGGAAACTTGTAACGTACAGCAAATAATTTTTTTTCTAACAGTACAGTACATGTAACAAAAGCTACCATCTGAGCCATTTTAAAGTGACATTAACTATTTTGCATGGTTGTACAACCGTCACCACTACCATCTCCGGAACCTTCTCATCATCCCGAACTGAAACCCTGCACCGTTTTTCACAAGGACTCTCACTGCCTGTCCTCAGGTAGTAGCTTCCAAGGACTCTGCCCAGAGCACAAGCTTAGGAAATGCTTGTTGAAGAAGAGTGAGATTTACAGGCGCACAAGAAGACTGACTACTATATTCCACAAATAAAAGAGATTAGAGGGAATATTTTTTTCCATAACTAAAGACTGAGAGCAGTGTAGCCAAGAAGCATTAGGAGTAATTTGCGACTTGTTTACACTTCTGGCACCGGCTCTGATGGTCTATTGTGAGGGGGACCTTCTGCTCTCTGTCGACACGCCAGCAGGTGACCGCAACACCTCATGATGGGGTGGGCAAGCGGGGGTGCCTGGCCAGCCAGCACCTGGGGCTGGCTGCTGAGCTGTCACCGAGTGGACTGGCCCACGGTTCTCATCTGGGCAAGCCTCCTTTGACGGATTTGTGTGACTTGGCAGGGACCCTGTGATGGAAATTCACTGAGGAGCCTGGATTTCAACTCCTGGTGAGCAGGGCTTTCAGAGGTCTTCTGTAGAGACGCAGCCTGCAGAGAAGGCAGGGATTCCCAGTCCCGTTTGGGTGAAGCTGGAGAAGCAGAAAAGCACAGATGACGGGGCCTCTTACTGACCCTGGCGCTGCAGAAGCATGGAAAGCCTGAGCACAGGGGCCGTTTTGCTGTCGAATTTCCTAATCCGGTAGAGGCACACAGCCCTGAGAGGAAAGGGCTGGGGAGGGGGCTGTTTGTTGGAAGGAGGTTAGCTGGGTTTTCAAAAACTGACCGAGGGACCAGGCGGCCACGCATACAGCAATGGCCGCTGTGCCACTGGCTGGCCTCCCCTGACTTTCTCTGGCTAGAGAATAATTCAAGAAACAAATTTTGCTGGAGAAGAAATTATCCATTTGGATCTGCTCTCTGTGGGTTTGTGACTCATCTGAAACAACTGCTGTTCAACAGCTTTTCCTTTGCTTCCAGGAGGGACACGCCTTACCCGGTGCTTCAGACTTGAAACCCTGGGCTGGGAAAGGTGATTCTGAGCGGGTGGACTTGGACTGATTCAGAGATGCTCAGTTCCAAGAGAAGGAACCGAGAAATATCTGGGCTTTGGAAGTAACTTCGTGATGGCTGGATTCTGGGCTGGCACCAGCCTCTGGGGTTTAGGCACTCTGCTGTCATACGCTGCGCAGCCTTTCCAAGAAAAACTCTATAAAATGAAAATACTTTATTGCCATGGCCTTTGACTTCTTGAGAGTCACACAAATACTGTCATCTCGCGCAACATTTAATTTAAACTTGGTTCACCTAAAGAAAAGAAAAAAGAGTTCTGAATCTGCCCGTTTCCTTTCTTAAAAGAGCACCCAGTCTTCTCTATGTTGTCACTGTTTTGTTTGCTATGCGCCAAACTGTTATTTCACATATGTGAAAAGAAAGTTGGCATCAAGTCCATATGAACTAAACTGCTGGCAAAGGCGATGCTGGAGCTTGCCATTGAGAAGATTAGATTCCCAAGAAACTTCTCTAGCCGCGTCCAACATCCACAAACTAAAAAAGTGTGTGTGTAAATACATACATGCTCACTCGCCTGAAGGAAGCTGCCGCCCTTCCTCCGAGTTCAGGTAGTGTCCTATTGGTGGTTGATGTTACCCTCAGCTTAAATATCACAGTTGCACGAATAAATACATAGCAACAACAAAAAAAAAACACGCACTGATTAAGATAAATAGGAAATTGAGAATTTACTTTATTTAAGTATGAGGTTGCCCATTTCAACTATCTTCCTTATTTGTTTAATAAATAGGGTGATTCACACTTTCCCCATAAGTAAGACTGATTCGATCAGGTTTGGAGCGGGGAGGCGAGAGACGAGGGTCGGAGGGACACTTTCTAAAAAATTTTCAATTCAGGTTTTCCTTTAAAGATTTTTTTTTTCTATTAAAGTGTGCTATTTTGCAGACTTGTTTTGCCTTTGCGCTCGCCGATTCAAATATGGAACTAAACCAGGAGAGAAATGGAAAATTTCATCATCCGGAGTTGTGGTAAGTGGTTGAATACAACAAGGTAGTTGAAAACTGTGCTCCCTGAAACCCTGGAACCTGAGGCACCCGTGGCAACGCAGTGGTGGTGGCCTTGCCACCACAGCAGACGCCTCTCATCTGTGCCTGTCCCTTCTCTTCAGGGCCCTGCCCACAGATCACACTAGTGCAGTCTTTAGGGCTCAAGAATGACTACAGGTAAGGTGGGACAGTCATCTGAAACTCCGACACTTAGACAACGCAGTCTCACAAAGTTGGAATATTTCTAAAAGAAAGATGGAGACCCATACTTGAGGAAAACATGTAGAGAAAAGCTTGGATCCTTCAGATTTTTATATTCACCTTCTAAAATAATCTTTGTTTTTCGTAGTCACTGGGTATCACCTGTGGGGACACACTGATGTCTCTGACAGGACTGTTAACCACAGCTCACCCAGGGGTAACACATGATCCAGGCTCGGCCAATCACATGCTGCCATTTCCTCGGCAACAGCAATTGGTCCGGGGGTGGGTGTATGACTCAGGGTAGGACCAATTAGAATCCTTCCCTGAGACTGACTGCTTTACAAATGATGGAAGACACATGCTGCTTTCCACTGGAGTTGCTCAGCTTGGAAGTTGGGAAATCTGGAGCTACTGAGGGCCATGGTTCCTGCCACAGGGAGAAGCTGGAAGCCCATCCTCAGGCTGAGAGATGGAGAGAAAGTCTCAGTTGGGACCCAGTTCCAAACCCTGAGCCCGGGTTCTGCAGCTCTTCCTTTTAATTCTTTTTAAAAAAATTTTATTTATTTTAATTGGAGGCTAATTACTTTACAATATTGTAGTGGTTTTGCCATATATTGACATGAATGAGCCCGGTTCCTGCAGCTCTTCCTTTTAATCCTATGCTCTGTTCCAATAACGTTCCAACTCTATAAGCCAGGAAATTTCCTCTTTGCTAGGCTGGTTAGGATTAGGGCTTTGACACAACTCAGAGAGTTCTGAATAATACAGGGGCCCTTCTTAACTTGGAGATCACACTGTGACTAACTTCTTCAAGTGATTATAAGTGATTAATGCTTCCCAGCTGACTGTTAATGAAAGCCACTTATTTTCTCTGCCAACTGTTTGTTAGTGGCATCTCAAATCAAGGAAGAAATGGTGAAACTTATAGAGTGGAGGGGGGGGAAGCTTGTTTTAAAAATAAAAGCAGAATTATATTAATATACTTCTATCCATTTAGCATTTCTCAGCACATGGGGAAACATTCATTACTGAATGTGTTTACTGATTCAGGTGTTCACAGCACAAAAATTCTTAAGCACATCTTATTTTGTCATGATTGTTCATCTGCCTTGTGGAACAAAAGAGGCCAAGAACCAGAATGGGGAAGAATGGAAGAAAAGCTTCCATTCACAGGAGAGCCTAATGCTTCCTGCCCGTGTGTTTAGATTCAGCGCTTCCCGATCCAGGGCTGAATGTCTCAGAGACACTGGCAGGTACAAACACGCTCCCTTTTAATTATACCACCAAATTGCCGCAATAACTGATTGCCAGCTACATAATTACAATCAAGTGGCCATTGTGCATAACAATCATTTAATGAGTGCCATCCGCAAACACTGTAATAATAGAGAGCTTTAATGAAGAAATCTGGAGAAGGGCCAGGGTTTTATGGCGGTTTGCTTAAAGGGAGAGAGAGCCATAATCTGTATTTAAGATTAAAAGAAGCCTTTAATCCATATGCTCAACATTAAACAAGGGAGTGGAGTCATGTTTTGATCAAAAGTTACTGCAGGCATGAAAGAAAGCAATGTAAATGTTCTTTTAGGAATTAAAAATAAAAAAGGCTCCAGTAAATTATATTGAGGAAGTGTTCGTAACCATTTGCTTTGGGGGAAAAAAAATGAAAAGGAAAAACATCTGATTTTCATTTTGGACAAGAATACTTAGCTCAAATAAAATACAAGGGAATAGGATTTTATTTGATTTGTATAATATCACTAAAAATAAGGGAGCTGCCATTCAGGCTCCCTTGTACTAATAATCATTCTCCTACCGAATCTATTTTTTACCCTCACTTTCTTAGGCTGGGTCTGCATCTTTGGGAGGTGTAATTACATTCTCACACAAAGTCCTAATTGAAATGGTTTTGATGATCTCAGCTCTAGCAAACAGTAGTTCTCATCGGAGGGGGGGAAAAAAAAACAAAACCAAAAATCTCACCACATAAAACTCAGATCCACTGGCAGCTACCACCACTGCTGATGCAGGAGTATTTGACTAACGAATAGAACTGATATGCAGCCTGGCCAATGATAGCCTCCAGATTTTGCTAGAGTTGACTGCTGGGAGAGAACTAAAAGCAACATCAATCCTCTCAAGGAGGAATAAGAGGGGAAAGCAAAAACCAAACCAAAACAGTTCCTAGAGATATAAATAGCTGTAGACCAGATCTGGGCTCCAACAGCTGTCATCAATGTTAAGTCCAGGATACAGGAGCGGCACTAGACCCTGGTGAGGGGCCCACAGAACATCCCAGCCCCCAGGAAATCCTGATGATGGCTTGGGGCCATGGAAAGACTCCAAGAACAGGAGGGAAACACACCGCATCTGGGATCCTTCTTGTCCCAGGGTGGATGTTCAGGACAGAACACACTGCCCTGGCACTCCTGAGCTGCCCCAACCTGTCCAGGTTCCCCGGTGTGTGTGTGACAGAGACAGAGGAACCCGGGTTAGGGAATGGGGACAGGAAAGAGTCCCGCCAGACTGCCTACCTGGGGTCGAGGACACAGGTCAGGACAGATTTCCTAAGATCACTTCAGCTGAAGATTGACATAGGGGAAGGTGTAGGGTTTTAATTTTGACTTCAGGACTTTTCCTGACATTCTTAGTTAAGGATATTGACAAATTCTCCTTCAAGAAGTCCTCAGTTTTGAACTCGCCTACACTGTTGGTGGGAATGGAAGCTGATGCAGCCACAATGGAGAACAGTTATGGAGGTTCCTCAGAAAAGTAAAAATCGAGTTGGCAAGTAAGACGCCATTTTGCTGACAAAGGTTCGTATAGTCAAAGCTATGGTTTTTCCAGGAGTCACCTACGGATGTGAGAGTTGGACCATAAAGAAGGCTGAGCATGGAAGAATTGATGCTTTCAAACTGTGATGCTGGAGAAGACTCTTGAGAGTCCCTTGGACAGCAAGAAGATCAAACTAGCCAATCCTAAAGGAAATCAACCCTGAATATTCATTGGAAGGACTGATACTGAAGCTGAAGCACCAATGCTTTGGCCACCTGATGTGAAGAGCCGACTCACTGGAAAAGACCCTGATGCTGGGAAAGATTGAAGGCAAAAGAAGAGGGCAGCAGAGGATGAGATGGTTGGATGGCATCACCAACCCTCTCGACATGAACTTGAGCAAACTCCAGGCGATGGAGGACAGAGAAGGCTGGCACGCTGCAGTCCATGGGGTCACAGACTTAGACACAACTTAGCAATTGAACAACAAAATGATCCAGCTATCACACTCTTGGATGTGTATCTGGACACAACTAGAATTCAAAAAGACACGCGCGTCTGCATGTGCACAGCAGCACTAATCACAGTAGCCAAGACCTCGTAACAACTGACACGTCCGTCAACAGGTGAGTGGGGAAGACGTGGCACACCCATGCAACGGGATATTACTCAGCCACAGAGAAGAATGAAATGGTATCATCTGCAGCAACATGGACGGACCTAGAGATGATCAGACTAAGTGCAGTAAGTCAGAGAGAAAAGACACCGTATGATAACACTTATACATGGAATCCAAGATACGACACGTACAGATTTACCTCTGAAACAGAAACAGGCTCGCGGACATAGAGAACAGACCTGCAGCTGCTGGCAGGTGGGGGCGGGAGGCCTGGGAGTCTGGGATTAGTAGATATAAACTTTTATGTGTGAGATGAATAAGCAACAAGGTCCTACTTGTATAGCACAGGGAACTATATTCGATAACCCGCGATGAACCATAATGGCAAATATGAAAAAGAATATATATATATACGCATGCAACCGAATCACTCTGCTATGCGGCAGGAGTTAACACATCACTGTAAGTCAACTAGACTTCAACAGATAAACAAAATGGAGAGAAATGAGTCCCTGAGCTGCAGTCTGCGGTAGGGGTCTATCCGACCGCCTGTCTGGAACCCGGGGGAGCAGCCGAGAGCACCAGCGTCGCCTGCAGCATTCACCTCGGGGGTGTACCCAGTGCGGGCTGCCCTTTGATGGGTCCTCCGAATGCAGGTTCTTCACCAGCCACCTCAAAGTCACTCTGCCAAACTCCAGCAGCCTTCCACGTGCCCCCCAAGTCTCCCGGGTTGCTTCAGGGAGCTGGGTGCCTGGCAGTCAGACCCTCCTGTTCCCTTCCCCTTCTAGCCCCTGGTCAGAATCTTGGTTCTCTCCACTCTACCTCCTCCTCCATAAAAGCTGGCTTCAGTAATTAAAAAACAAAAAACAAAAAACAAAAAACAGCTTTTGAGGGTTTTGTGAGCCTGTGAGGACTTGATGGGAAATGCAGTGTGACTGGCTCTGCTGAGTGCTCCGTACGTGGGGTTATTATTGGCACACCACTGTCTTTAGGAGAAAATCCAAAGCCAGATCCTGTGCCAGGTCTGTGATAATGCCAGTGACTCAAACAACGTAACGTACCTCGCCCGGCCACTCATAACCAAACGTCCTTGCTTCAGCCCTTCTGCACCCGGTCCAGTCCCCACACCGCAGCTGAGACAGAGGGAAACGTCCACCCCCCCCCCCCCGTCACCTCTTGATTGACGCCGGCTCTTTCTCTCAGCCCCCGAGAGCCCATGTCACTTGCTCCCCACCGCGTCCCCCTCACTTCCTACCACTCTCACGGTACTTTTGCCAGGCTGGCCACATTGCCCCCCTACCCCCATTCTCAGACTGAAGGAGCTTATTTCCAACCTAGGTCTCTGCCCGGGGCGATCACGCAGCCTCCTGCTTCTCCCTTGGGTGCTCCTAGGTGTGGCTGCCTCCTCTGGGTTCAGGTATCAGCTCAGAAGCCACCTCTGCTCGGGGACCATTACCCACCTGCCAGTCTAAGCGGGGTCTAACTCCTGACTCTATGCCCTCCTCTCCCCTCCCCACTCTAAATCACTGTAGCTCAACAGCACCCTGTTTCGTTCTCACCTTTGTGCTCATCGGTAGCTGAACGTTTATTTGCTTGTTTGTGAAACTAGATGCAAGCCCCGGGAAAGCATGGAAAACATGTCTGCCTGACTACTTATGCACCCCCAGCACGTGGAAGGAACTCAGCATGGAGCAGACGCCGAGTGAACACGCCGTCCACCCCTGGAGCCTCACCCGCAGGCCACCACCTCCCAGGCACTCAGCGGCAGCTGAGCTGCCCTGCACGGAATGCAACCAAGGGGCAGACGACTGGGGCGCAGATAAAAATCGAGCCTTGGCCACTGTCTTGCCAGATCAGATGCATCATGAAGGGCTTGTAACTGGGACCAATGCTTATCAGAGACTTCACAGGACCCAAAAGGCAGTGGACCTGAGGGTGAACACGTGTGTAAAGACATCTGGGGCTGACCAATGTTTCTGGGTTCAAAAGAAATGTGAGGATACACAAATGTCTCAACTTACAGCACAGAATAGACTGAATAGCGGATCAGCACACTGTGAAACCGGGGCCAAGGTCACATTGAAAACAAAGCCTTGATTTAACATTTATATACGTGCCAGCTGGGTTCAGACAGAAGGAACCTAACTGGTGTATAACCTTAAATTCTTAACCTCTCTTTACCTTAAATCTCACATCTTTTAAGTAGTGAGAATAATACCCATCCCTCAAAGGGTTGCTATGAGAAATAAATAGGATGATTTGCAAAGGAGGCCTATTGGTGTACTGAATAGAAAGTAGGTACTCAAAAAAAAAAAAAAAATCAAAATCTCCATCTGGGTGGGTGGTAGGAACTCAGAAAACACTTCCTAGGTGACAAGCAAACGGGTGGAAAGCACGCCAGGAAACCAGCACACGAAGAGGGGCAGGGAAAAGGCAAGTTAGTGGGTGGGAGACACAGAGCAAGGCCACGTTCTGGGCCATGATGGTCTGCTGTCATGCCTCCTGCAAGGAGGGCCTGCCGATACGCACGCTTCATGGCCTGATGGTCACAGCGACGCGTGGCAGTCGGAGCTGAGCATCAGCAGGAAAGTCACCGAATGTGAGAAATCACGGGCTAACCGCAGAGAGAAAGTACGTTCCTGAGAAGAGCATTTGTTTTCCTGTTATTATTATTATTTGGTCCTGTAGCTTGCAGGATCTTAGTTCTCTGACCAGGGACTGAACCCAGGGCCACAGCAGTGAAACTGCTGAGTCCGAAGCACTGGACTGCTGGGGAACTCCCAAACTGTTTACTTTAAATCTACACAGTATCAGAGAACTCGTGGCAGGATTCCACTTTCAAAACCACTGGGCATGTGAGTATTCCATGATCTTACCAAGAGACACAGGTCCTCACACAAACATGCTGTGCCCACACCTCTCTGTCTCGCACTCCAAGGCCCCCACACAAACCCGGGGGGCTGCCAGACCCGTCACAGAGGCTAGGCTAAAAAGTCAGTCAAAGGCAGCAGTCGACTGGCTAGTCTTATTAATCCTAGGGGACAGATATTTACCAAAAAAAAAAAAGGGAGAAGATAAGCCACCTGCCTGGGGTCCATCATTCCATCTAGCTCTCGGAAATAAGAGGAATATTAGAAGTATCAACACAGAAAAGAAAGGAAACATAGCCACAGCAGACAGGGAGCCCTGCCCCGGCCCAGCCTGCATCACCACCTCTGTGACAGTCACGCCAGCTCTCCAATTTCTTACCGAGCTCTCCAATTTCTTCCCGAGCTCTCCCTGACTCTCACCCACGTGATCTGCGTGGGTCATTCGCCCCAAGCACCACGGTGATGAGAACACATCCTGCACCTGGGCAGGGAGAGCTACCCCTGTCCCACTGCGGTGAGGGGGCCACCAGCGACCAGCAAAGCAGGACAGGACAGTGTCACCAGGAACAAGGCTCCCTTTCCATGGAAGTCGCTACACCTGCGGCTCCCGGTGCCAACTTGCCCTCTTGAGGAGAGAGCCTGCCTGAGAAACAAGCGATGCAGAGACCGGCCAGGCAAGGGAGGAGGCAGAAAGGTCATGGCAGGTATTTTTTGAAAACTCGGATCTAGTAGTGCCTAAAGCTAGCTATCCATGAAAGTTTTCAGTTAGTTGAACAAATAAATCCCCATGTTTGCTTAAGTCTCTCTGAGTTAGTGTCTAACTTTCAACCAGGAGGCCTGACTGATATAGGAAGTAATCTTGTAGACTTTAATCCTAAAGGACGTCTCTAAAGAGGCAGCCTTTGAAGCACTCTTCTGAGTTCTCTTACAAAAAAAAAAAAAAAAAGAGCAGAACACGTGAGATACTGGGGGGGAACCACAGGCTTTTCTTGAGGCAGCAACTGCATTTGACCAAACACAGATGGAACATCAACGAGACGTGCACTGTGAGGTCGCTGTGGACACAGGGAGGCCTTCTACTGACCATGTGGCTGACCTTCCACCCTCACCTCCCCTCAGAGTCAAAACTTCACTCGTTCTTTCAAAAATATTTATAGTATGTGCCAGGTATTATGGTAGGTACAGAGGACGTGGAGATGCTTAAGATGTGGTTCTCATTCTCAGGAAGCTAATGAATAATTACGATCCAGGGTGACGAGTGTGAGAAGGGACCCTTCAGAAAGGATCAGTAGGTGCTTGCCAGGTGGGGAGAACAAGAGCAGAGGGGCGGCAGGGAGCACAGGTGGTCCAGGGCGGGAGGACGGAGCTTGGGAGGCAGGCTGAAGCCAGGCTCGTCTGCCCTGAGGGACTGATCGGATCCTGGAGCCCAAGCTGAGCCTCTGGGAGTCCCTGATTAACTGTGTGTGCCACTCAAGGCGGGGTGACCTGTGTAGAAGGCACACTGGAGGGGACGGAGACTGAAGCCTGTGGTCACTGATGGGAAATGACCGTGTGGACTCTGATGGAGAATAGCCAGGCTGGAAGAGAAGGCAAGTCTATAATCCTAACTCAGAGGGCACTGAAAACCAATGGCGCTCAGATGACTTGAGAAGAACTCTGCTCCGGGGGATTGTTTGCATCTCAGAGGACAGACTGAGTCAGAGGATTCTGGGGAGAGGTCACAAGCGCCTATGCTTCCTCAGACTCTGGATCCCAGCAGCTCCATCTGGAGTTCCCTCTCCACCCCTAAACCCCATCTGTCCACGGGGCTCGGCTTCAGGGAAGGCCCGGGCCCGGTCCTGCTGGCAGCTCGCCGGGAGCCCCTTTGCTACAGGATCCTACACTTGAATTTTAGACCTGATCACTCATGATATTTCTCTGAACCCCAGCTTCCTCCTCTTCAAAATGGGAACACTGTCGTTTACCACAGGATAAGGATTAAACTCTTGGTGCAAAATTCAGGCTTAAATTGAAGGAGGTCGGGAAAATCACTAGGACATTCAGGGATGACCTAAATCAGAGTCCTTATGATTATACCGTGGAAGTGATGAATAGATTCAAGGCATTAGACCTGGTAGCCAGACTGCCTGAAGAACTATGGACGGAGGTTCATGACACTGTACAGGAGGCAGGGATCAAAACCATCCCCAAGAAAAAGAAATGATAGAAGGCAAAGTGGCTGTTTGAGAAGGCTTTACAAATAGCTGAGAAAATAAGAGAGGCAAAAGGCAAGAGAGAAAGGGAACGATATATTCAATTGAATGCAGAGTTTCAGAGAAAAGCATGGAAAGATAAGAAGGCCTTCGTAATGAGAAGAAATAGAGGAAAACAACAGAATGGGAAAGTCTAGAGATCTCTTCAAGAAGATCGGAGATATCAAGGGAACATTTCATGCAAGGATGGGCACAGTAAAGGACAGAAACGGTATGGACCTAACATAAGCCAGAGAGATTAAGAAGAGGTGGCAAGAAAACACAGAAGAATTATACAAGAAAGGTCTTAATGACCTGGATAACCACAATGGTGTGGTCACTAATGTAGAGCCAGACATCCTGGAATGTGAAGTCAAGTGGATCTTAGGAAGCATTACTATGAACAAAGCTAGCAGAGGTGATGGAATTCCAGCTGAGCTATTTCAAATCCTAAAAGATGATGGACTCAGAGTGCTGCACTCAATATCAGCAAATTTGCAAAATTCAGCAGTGGCCACAGGACTGGAAAAGCTCAGTTTTCATTCGAGTCCCAAAGAAGGGCAATGCCAAAGAATGTTCTAACTACTGTACAACTGGGCTCATCTCATGTGTTAATAAGGTCACGCTCAAAATCCTTCAAGCTAGGCTTCAATAGTACATGAACTGAGAACTTTTAGATGTACAGGCTCAGTTTAAAAAAGGCAGAGGAACCAGAGATCAAATTGCCAATATTTGTTGGATTATGGAGAAAGCAGGGAAATTCCAGGAGACGTCTAGCTCTGCTTCACTGTTTACACTTCACTGACTGTGGATCACAACCAACTATGGAAAATTCTTAGAGAGGTGGGAATACCAGACCACCTTACCTGTCTCCTGAGAAACCTGTATGCAGGTCAAGAAGCAACAGTTAGAACCAGACATGGAGCAATGTTCAGGTTCAAAACTGGGAAAGGAGTATGACAAGGCTGTATATTGTCACCCTGCTTATTTAACCTATAGGCAGAATACATCATGCAAAACGTTGGGCTGGATGAAACACAAGCTGGAATCAAGACTGCTGGGAGAAACATCAACAACCTCAAATATGCAAATACCACTCTAGAGATACCACTCTAATGGCAGTAAGTGAAGAGGAACTAAAGAGCCTCTCTTGATGAGGGTAAAGCAGAAGTGTGAAAGAGTGGGCTTGAAACTCAGTATCAAAATTAAGATCATGGCATCCGGTCCCATCACTTCATGGTAAACAGGTGGAGAAAAAGTGGAGGCAGTGACAGGTCTTATCTTCTCGGGCTCCAAAATCACTGAGGGCAGTGACTGCAGCCATGAAATTAAAAGCCGCTTGCTCCTTGGAAGAAAACCTATGACCAACCTAGACTGCATATTAAAAAGCAGAGACATTACTTTGCTGACAAAGGTCTGCATAGTCAAAGCTATGGTTTTTCCAGTAGTCATGTGCTGATGTGAGTTGGACCATAAAGAAGACTGAGCGCTGAAGAACTGACGCCTTTGATCTGTGATGCTGGAGAAGACTCTTGAGAGTCCCTTAGACTGCAAGGAGATGAAAGGAAAACAGTCCTGAATACTCATTGGAAGGACTGAAGCGGAAGCTCTACTACTCTGGCCACCTGATGCAAAGAGTTACTTTTTGGAGAAGACCCTGATGCTGGAAAAGACTGATGGCAAAAGGAGAAGGGGCAGCAGGGGATGAGATGGTTGGACAGCATCACCGACTCCACGGACATGAATCTGAGCAAACTCTGGGAGACAGTGAAGGATGGGGACAGGGCATGCTGCAGTCCATGGGGCCACACAGAGTGGGACACGACTTAGCAACTGAACAACAATAAGAACAAAGGGATTAAATACAGCAAGTTTCACAGAGTGCTCTGCACAGAACTGGCACGTGATAAACAGTGCACAGAAGCTGCTAGGCTCCTGTGGAAGACGAAGCAGACTCCGCTATGCACTACAAAGACACAAAGACATCCTCATGCCAAGCAGCGACTTCTCACTTGCCAGGGATTTCCAGAGCTTACAGTCAATAGAGTTTTGTTGAAAGAACAAGACAGAAGCACTTTTTGTGGTAGTTAAAGCACGTGGACACGACCTCTAAAGGCCCCTAAGAACTCCAGTCAGGCTGCTGAGAAAGAGGCGGGAGAAGAGGGATGTTGGTGCTACTGGAGGCAGAAATGCAGCTCTCACCCTGCAGCTCTGGGGTGAAAAGGTCAAATGGACCTTGCGTCCTCGTCTGAGAGTGCAGGAATGGCTGGGGAGGGCTTTGTGACTGAAGGACTCTCGAGGAACAGACAGGCTTGATGGGGATGCGGCTTCACTGTATCCTTGCAGCTTCACTGTATCCTTAAAGCCACATCCGTGGACACATCTTGTTTGCAGAACTTCTTCAACCAAGCCCTCTGCTGACAAGTCAGGACTTGGATGCCAACGGGCCTGGCTTAATTGTTCGTGCAAAGAGCGAACTCAGTAAGAGATGAGTGAGCCGCGATGCAGAAGTCCAACAAGACTGGGCAGCTGTGCACTGCTTCAGCATTTCCATCCTCAACCCACCCACAGAGAGCTCTGAGTGCCAGGGGGCAGAGCTACAGAGTCTGCGAACACTGTGAAAATGTCTCAGGTCCACTTAGGGCCGCGGTTCCAGACCTATTTCAGACCTAAGGTATCTATCGCCTCAGGATTTAATGACACAAATCCGTCCCCCATAAAACACACACATGCAACCTTTTGTATGCAACCCCTGGGGGCGTGTTTGGGAACAGTCCCCACCTCACCCTCTAAGTTCATCTCAGTCCAATAGGAACTTAGAAGAACCACTTCATAGGGCCTGAAGGAATGAGGCCGGAGAGTCAAGAGCTCTTCTCGGGGTTCACATGGCTTGCGGCCATGAACCCCACCTCTTCGGGGGGAGCGGGCTAATGAAGGCCGTGGCACTCAGAGCCTGAACAGTTACCTGTCTGCACCACCTCACTCTGAGTGGCCGTGGGAAACCCTGGGGTCTTCAGTGGCTTCCCTCGTGCTGAGTAGATAAAAGCCAGAGGATGCTCTGGGCAGGGGGACTCCTCGGGTGATCAGCACCAAACCCGAATGGTTAAAAATAATTTGCTAAATACCTTCCTAGATAAATTGAAACCCAAGACCTTTCTGAGTCCTGTCCAGCCCTGCCTCAGAGGATGAGCCGGGCTGAAAAGTCCTGCTCTTTCCTTGCTGAATCCCTGAGTCAGACTTCTGCCTGTCAATCTTCTGACGTCATAAGTCAAACTGAGCCATGGAAGGCCGGGTAAGCAGCTTCAGGAAACAGAAGCCCGACTGTAAGCACACAGGTATTTCCAAACAGAAAACAACTCTGCCCAGTTGCTAACTCGGCTACTGTATATAAATTTAGCCATGACACCAGGAGGGGAATTTTTTTTAAAAATAGAAGTCAAAGGTCAAAAGGATAAACAGCAGTAGCGTACCACTCACTATCCTCGTCAAGAGGTATAAGTGGTAAACAAGACATAATAAAGTCTTTGCCCTTAAGACTGGGTGCTGGAGTGGAAGATGGAAAATAAACACAGACTGCAGACAGCGATAAATGCCGTATAGAAAATCAAACAGGGTAAAGGGGATAGAGACTGCTTGAGGTACTGTTTTCATGCCCAAAGAAAAAGATACAGATGAGGAAACTGAGGACAACAGAAGTTGGGTGAACCGTTCAAGGTCACAGCTAGTAAGGAGTGAACTTAAACTCGGCCGGTCTGATTCCTCCGTTGTTCCTAACTGCTACACCATGCTATCTCATTAATATCCAGAGAAATCAAACAATTTGGAGAATAGATAAGGTGAGAGGCCACCTTTATTTTTTTTAAATAAGTGTCTCCTTTAGGGTCAACAGCAAAATTCCAAGAGCTATGAACTCATACGAGTAGGCTACTGGCACCATTTTGACAGCAATGCAAAAAATATCTGAGATTCTATATGCAATATTTAACATACTTTAAACCTTAAAGCCACTCTCTGGGATGAGAATTGTGTGTGTGTGATGAGAATTGTGTGTGTGTGTGTGTGATGAGAATTGTGTGTGTGTGTGTGTGTGTGTTTAGTTGCTCAGTCATGTCCAACTCTTTTGCGACCCCATGGACTGTAGCCCACCAGGCTCCTCTGTCCGTGGGATTTCCCAGGAAAGAATACTGGAGTGGGCTGCCATTTCTTCCTCCAGGGGATCTTCCCACCCAAGGATCAATCTGCGTCTCCTGCATTGGCAGGTGGATTCTTTACCATCTGAGCCACCTGGGAAGCCAGAGATGGGAATTACTGTTCTTATATTTCATAAAAAGACACTGAGGCTCAGAGAGTGTAACCTGTTGAAAAATCACAGAGCTTTAAGTGTGGAAGCCTCAGTCTAGGCCTCATGCCTCCGAGCGCACTGCTTTTTCCATTACACCACGGTGCCTTCCAGAAGCCTCCCCCAAGAGCTGCGTTCTGCTCCCACTGGGAGACAGGGCAGTAACGATCTTGGCAATGCAGAGAGAAAGGAGTGACTGTTCTGTGTCTCTGCCAAATATTCGTGTCCTTTGCAATATGACTTGGATACAACATCCAACCCAGCACTAGCAGCTAAGCATTCTAGAATTTGCTTAAGGATTTTTTTTCCACCTTCTCCGTATGGGGTCCAAAATTAAAAGGGGAAAAAGCACATTTATGTCTCATTCAGAATTCAAAAAGTAATAAATCCTTCAAGGCCCTGGCAAGTTTCTCTAATCCACTGTAATCATGTTTCCTTGTATAACAAGTCTTGTGATGTCTGAGGCAGCGTCTCGCTATAGTAACGGCAGCCTGGATGCTGGAGCTCCTCTTCTCAGGCCTGGGGGATTACTCCATTTTCCACATTAGGAATAAGCCGCAGACTTTAGGTTCTAAAACAGAGCCAGAAACACTGACGAGGATCCAGATGCCCTAAATATAATTAGAACTAAATTTGACTGCCCTCTGTGAAAGGCACAAATGAAAAGAATGTTGCAGCTTCTAGAACACGGATCCAGGAAGCGAAGCTATGAGTAGGGCTGGCAACAGGCTTCTTACGCACTTGGAGATTTTCCAAATTTCCCCTGCTTCACATCCTTGGCTTTGTAACTTTTACAACAGCCTCCTATTAGGGAAGGGGGTTTCCTAGATGGCTCAGCGGGTAAAGAATATGCCTGCAATGCAGGAGATGTGGGTTCAATCCCTGGGTCGGGAAGATCCCCCGGAGGAGGTCATGGCAACCCACTCCAGTATTCTTGCCTGGAGAATTCCATGGACAGAGGAGCCTGGTGGGCTATAGTCCATGGGGTTGCGGAGTCAGACACGACTGAGCGACTAAGCACACACGGGACACACAGGAGAGAAGAAGGATGTACTACCGCTGCTGCTGAGTCGCCTCAGGCGTGTCCGACTCTGTGACCCCACAGACGGCAGCCCGCCAGGCTCCCCCGTCCCTGGGATTCTCCAGGCAAGAACACTGGAGTGGGGTGCCATTTCCTTCTCCAGTGCATGAAAGTGAAAAGTGAAAGTGAAGTCGCTCAGTCGTGTCCGACTTCGTCACCCCATGGACTGCAGCCCCCCAGGCTCCCCCATCCATGGGATCTTCCAGGCAAGAGTACTGGAGTGGGTTGCCGTTGCCTTCTCTGAGGATGTACTACAGATTCATCCTAATAAACCACATTTCCATGGAGGCAGCCTTTTCTTTTTTTAATTTACTTTGTTATTAAAATTTTTTTATTGGTGTATAGTTGATTTACAATGTTGCGTTAGTTTCTGCTGTGTAGCAAAGGGAATCAGAGGTAGCTTTTACATTAATGATAGTATTTAAACTTTCACAAGTTGATTTGATAAGTAACAGATAATTTATCTCTAAGGTCAAACATTTACTTCTGTTATTACCAGAAAGACATTTATTAAATTCTTGAATGGAAATGGCATCCTCTCATTAGACCACTTGACATGAGCAGTGCGGAAGAGCGTAAACATACATGTCTCACTTCAAACTGTGGGTGTTAACTATAATGACTGTGGCAGTGGTCCCATTTTTGAGTGCTTACTATGTGCCAGGAACTGTGCTCAGTGTTGTAAATACATCATTTTAGTGTTCAGAATGCCCTGACAAAGTTATCACTATTTCCATTTTACAGTACAGGGTCTCCACCTCAGGAAGGTCCCACCACTTGCCCCGGGTTGCACAGCTTGTTAGTGGTGAGCTAAAATTTGGCTTCCCAGGTGGCGCAGTGAGATGGAAGAGACATGGGTTTGATCCCTGGGTCGGGAAGATCCCCTGGAGAAGGAAATGGCAACCTACTCCAGTATTCTTGCCTGGAGAATCCCATGGACAGAGGAGCCTGGTGGGCTACAGTCCACGGGGTCGCAAAACAGTTGGACATAACTGAGCGACTGAACACACAGAATTTGTATAGATGGGATTAGACTCTAGAACCTGTTCTGGAATAAAAGGTCAAACCCTCTCCCCACTGCAGAAGAGTCATTGCTTCTAGCTATTGTCATTGAATCTTCCTGAAGTAAACTTGATTTTCATAGAAATAACTTTCTTTTGTGCACTTTTTTTTTTTTTCACTTTGGAGATATTTACTCAAATGGTATAATTACAACCATAAGTCCATCTGGCGTTTCCAGGTCTGGCAAGAAACATGAGTGACTCCTGGAGAGCATACGCCTCACCCGGTGGGAGCAGAAAAGCACGAGGTGTCCTGGAAACCACCCTGCAGGCTGAGAGCATCCCACCTCCCGTGGGCACCAGATCGTGCTGGACCAAGGGGGCGCGGAGTGCGTCAGTCAGGAGGGTCAGTGAAGGGAAAGCCGGTGAGAGGAGCCTCACTGAACACGTATTATTTTTCAAATGCGCATCACGCCTCTCGCTGCTTAAATCACTTCATCATCCCTCTCTTGGTGCAGTCAGGTTAGTACCAACACTTTCAGTTCTGCTTGTCCAGTACCTTCCGTCTCCTGGTAATGGCCAGTATCTTCCTTCCCTCATGCCAACCATGTTCCTTTTCAGACCCCGCCTCTCTGGTTCAACCTGGCTGACCCCCAAATAAGGAAGAGATGCAAGCTGGGCCGTCAGTTCTGGGTCTGGGTCGGGCGCTGGTCTGCGTCAGGTGCCTGAAGCTGCCAGCGGCCACGCTTCCTGCCTGGAGGAAGACGCCCGTCTCCAGGGAGAACACCTGTTCGTGCTGCTCCAAAACTCCAGCTTCACCCGAGGTTTGCTGGACCCACCTTTCCTTTCATTGTGTTCAGTGCCCCATGACTTCCCTTCGCCTCTGATGATTCAAGCTGGGTGTGTGTCACTTGAAGCCAACAGTGTTCTGGATAATTTAGAAAGGGTACCAGCCATGGAGAGTCTAGTGTAGACTCTGCCTGCCTCTACCAAGTCTAGATGCAGATAAGGATGAGAAATAATACTCCTTCCAGGGTGGAAAAAAAAAGCTCACTCACAATTGCTATTACAAGGTGGTAAAATGACTGGTTTAACAAAGCTGGGGGTTTAGGGGCTCTAGGGAAGCACAGATTGTTGGAGACACTATTTCTTGCAGCGAAGAGATGCTTCTGTGCCAGCTGGTTCACCTGGAAGCAGATAAGGACAGCAGAAGTGCCATCTGACACCCTAAAGGGAGGCCACTTCTGCTTCTGGTCAGCCATCTGAGTCCTTTGGAACAGAGGGCGCTGAATTTTCTGCTGCAAACTCAAGTCAGCGGCTGTCAGGGAAATGGAAGAGTTGGATAAATGGGTAGAAATCTACATACGGGGTGGAGGATGGGGAGCCAGGGCCCCTCATAAAGGCCCGGAACTCAGGTGCAGGCTGAGCAAGTGTCGGGTAAGAGAGATGGAGTGCCGTCCTGCGAGTCTTTGTTCGATTATTCACTGTGCAATCTCAGACCACAGGCTGGGTCTCCTCAGCTGCCTCTGAGCGGATTTGGGATGCCTGTCTTCACAAGGCAGTGAGAAGGGAAAACACTGTGGAAATCCTAGACACAATTAGGGCAAAGCTCTCTCTGAAATCAAAGGTCAGCTTCAAAATGACTTTGTTTGGGGCTCTCTGGCCCAAACGTTTCTGACTCCATCACTGTCTCCTGTGGTTGTCACACGTCTGTCCCACTCTTTGTGACCCCATGGACTGTCGCCCGCCAGGCTCCTCCGTCCATGGGATTCTCCCAGCAAGAATACTGGAGTGGGTTGCCATTCCCTTCTCCAGGGGATCTTCCTGATCCAGGGATTGAACCCAGGTCTCCTGCCCCGCAGGCGGATTCTTTACCGTCTGAGCCATGAGGGAAGCCCAATGGCTGTCGAAACATACTCCCTCACAGGGCCCATAGACAGGACTGAATCAGGTTTGGGCTCACTGGCGCCGTGATGCCTGTCTGCCCTTACCACAGCACTTCATAAGCATTACCTCACTGTATGGAAATGATTTGTTAAATTTATATGTCTGTGGCTACAAAAAAAATTTTTGGAGAAAGAGACTTAAGACTTATTCATCTTTTTACTATGTATCTTATACAAAGAGAGAATTCAACAGATTGTTGTGCAATGAATTAAGGAACCATGTCAATTATGTGAATCACTGCATTCTCTTCTCTTGAAGGGAAAATCATCTCAGAAGCCACAGGGTGCAGAGGGAAGCCCTGACCTTGAACTAGACCATGGCTGGCAAAGACATGCATTCATGCTTGCCCACGGCAGATGTGACGACTCAGCCGTGAACCTCTCTCATCACGTCTGAACCAGGCCTGAGACCCCTTCTCAACACAGCTTCCTAGGCAGCCACCCTCCTAAATGAGTCGGTCGGCATCCCTGATGCAGATGAAAGATCCTTGAAGACAAGGTGGTGGGTGGCGGATGTATGATGTGGCCTCACAAACACTGAGATGAGGGAAAGAATGCCTAGACGGAGCCCACACTGTTCCTTTAAAACGCAACATGCCACCTTAAAACAATGCGGGAAGAACCACTCAACTCAGTGAGCAAACAACTGACCTGCCCAGTTGGGTAGTCGGGGCTAAGGCGGCTGCCTAAGGTCTACCTGTTCCTTTAAACGAGACGCTCTGTCCTGAGAGGGCTCGGACCCTGGGAGTTGAGCTGCGTGACTGGTGCCAAGCGAAACCTCTGCATGATCTCAGAGGTAAGAGAGGCAGTGCGGTGCAGCGGGTCAGACCACAGGCCTCAGAGCGCTGTTCCCGCCTCACAGAGCTGCTTTAAGGATTTGATGTGTTACTATTAGATAAGGAGCCTAGAACAGTGTCTGGCACGTAAGCACGAAAAAAGTAAGCATCAGCTCCTATTACTTTATGTGGTGGTCTGGTGAAAGTCCCCCCAAGCAACTAGTAAAATAGCCATTAGCTATCATTCACTGATGGCTATTGCCTTGGTAATATAGCAGGCTCTTCGAACAGGCCTGGCAGGCTGACGAACTGTGCCTGCATTCTCCTTGTTGCCGTCCACAGCCATCACCCTGGCTGTTATCAGACAAGGAAGACGAGGCAGCCCGTTGCCTCCCTATTCGCTCTGGCTGCCAGGAACCACGGAGCTACACTCCATGCTCAACTCTGGAAGTTTCCCTTAGTTTATGTTTCCTAAAACAATGACTGTAAAAACACAAAACTTGGCTCTTGTCCTTTTAATCTTATCCTAGAGGCTTTTAGATTTAGTTATGTTTATGGTTTTGACTAAAACGATTTTAAATATTTTTTTTAGAATCAGGTAGAATGTACATAAATATAAGAAAAAAATATAACTGTCAGAGTCTTCATGCTGAATGCCAGCCAAGACATGAGTTTAAGGTGATATGTTACATTTTTGTATATTACACGTACCACAGTCCTCTTGGAAAACAGGGCAAATCTTACATAATATTCTGCAGACACCAAAAAAGACTCATTTTACTGTCGCGGTTCATCATTAAAAATGTCACGCACACACCTCTACCCTACATTTCCCCAGGATCACTGCTCCTTCGATAGAAAGTGAAGCTGGAATCAGAGAAGCTATCAGCTACGCCAAAGACAGATTATGTTGTTGAAACCAGTTCTTTTTCTCATCCTCTATCCTGATTCGCAGAATCAAAGAGCTCACTGACTGCAATTCTCTCACTTTATAGAGGACACTGAGACCCAGAGAGAAGTGACTAGCTTAAGGTCACATATTGGGTTCATGGTTGAGCTGAAAGTCAAACCTAAATCTGTCAGGTTTCTGTTCTAAGATGCCAAGATTGTTTCTAGACAACTAAAATGGAAAATGAGGATGTTTACTTAGTTTATAATTTTGAAATTCTTGAAATTTATTGTTTTATTATAGCAAAATAGAGGGCTTTTTAAAAAAAAATCAAAGCAATAGATCCATAAAAAAAATAGATCGACGTTCTCTGGGAAATATTTCTGTTGCAAAGTCTTTACTGTTAAGGCCTTTAACGTGTGTCTTTCACTTAGAATCAGGGCCCATTCTAAAACTAGGAAATCAAATTGCTCATTTATCCAATGTACACTTAATGGTTAATTACTATTAACCTGAGACTATCCTGAGACTATACTATTAGGAAGTGTCCCTGGGGATTTCCCTGGTGATCGGTGGTTAAGACTCCATGCTACTGATACAGCGGGTGCAGGTTCGATCCCTGGTCAGGGAGTTAAAATTGCACATGCTGTGCAGTGTGGCCAAAGATTAAAAAAAATATTTTTCCTTAATTAAAGAAAAGAAGAAATATCCCTGACGTCATGGAGCTCAAGATCTAGAACAAATGTTCAACATATACGCCATGCTCAGTATCTTTGGTGCTCATGGCAGATGACTATCTTTCCCGCTTCTATGACCATGTTCCTTGCTGACCCTGAAATGGCCTCAGAAAATCCTTCCTGACCCAACCCTCCAAGTGGCCAAGAGCAGTTGGTAAGACGGGCATGAGCTGAAAGCTACCTGTTCCTCCTGAACTAGTACAGTCATCACGTGTCTATTAAATCTTACACAACATGAGGTTATTATACTTGCTGGAACCTTGATTTCCCTCCATTAGAATGTAAACTCTTTCATGCATTTAGCACTGATTAAACTGGGAAGAGCAATGCTTCTAGGTGCTGGGAGAACCCTTGAGAACAACGCATGAAGGACCAATTACACCCCCAAGGAGAGAACCCGGTTGTCTCCCACGTGAAATGTCCCTTTCATCCCTGGAAGCTCGGCCCTCTGCCTCCTGCCCGTCATCACCCACGGCTGCCATCTGCTGCTGGAGAATCAACAGAGGTGCCGCGCCACTCACTTCAAAGCTGCTGCTTATCATGCCCAGTGATTTACCAACTGAGAGGAGGACCAGTTACTGACAGTGCCGCTGCCAGAGGACAGTTCTTCCTAGAGGAAAAAGCAAAAACAACAACAAACTTTTGATCTCGCCTTAAGGTGGACCCAAAGGCAGCTGCAGCACCTCCCTTTTATAAACCTGGCATCGGCCCTCCCCTTTGTGGAAGCAGTTCTTCTCCAGGTTTGATCAAGGGAGGAAGAGCAGGAAGACGGCTTTTCCTCTTAGTGGCTTTTACTGTGTCTGTAAACATTGTAATTGTTGGTGATAAGTGAGCAAGGGCCCTGGGAAGTCCCCCGCAGGGAGGTACGGTCATGCCCCAGAGCTGACCTGTCTCCACAGCACAGGGCGCTGCATAATGTCGTCCGGAAGGAGACGCGGTGGAAGCTGAGCCTGCTTAATGCCTCAAAATACACCCCTCTCGGGCCGCTCACACCTGGGGCAGCTATACACTAAAGACCTGCATTTGCAGACGGGTCCCCTCCTCTACTCCTGGGGCCCGGAGAGGCTGGACACTGTTAGAAAAGAGAGTAGAAGCAGCATAAACAGGAAGAGGTGACAAAAATCAGGGTTAAAGAAGGAAGGGAACCTCGCAAGTCTCTGCCTCTTTGTATTACATTTTCACGTCCAAGGAGTGGTTGTGTTTCTGGTTGGGAGACATGGTGGTTGGGGACTGGGTGGAGTACAGAGAAAAATGGGCTTATTTTTCCCTCCCTGCCCCCTGAGTTTAGATCCCCTAAGGAGGGAAAGATACAGCTTCTTGGAGGCATGTTCTGAGTCTTGTGCCTGCCTGTATCTCTGCAGCAGCACTGTTCTTAAGAGCTTTCTGCAATGATGAAAATGTTCTCTATCTGTTTTGTCCAGTATGGTGGTCACCAGCCACCTGTGGCTACTGAGCACTTGAGATGTGGAGGGTGCGACTTTAGGATCTAAAGCTTTTTTAAATTGAATTTTCACCCATTTAAATGTGCAGTTAAAGAGCCACATGTGGCTAGCGGCTGCTGTATTGGACAGTGCGGTCCTGTAAGATCCAGCACCAGACTAGGTTCCTCATGAGTGTTCAAGAAACATCTGTTCAACTGAATGAGACTTTGTGCAGTAAATACATACTGAGCTTCCTCTACATGCCAGGCACTCTGCCAGGTGCTGGGGCTGGCTGAGATGCTGCCCCTGAATGAGTTGGAACTCCTGGTTGTGAGCGACAGGAAACTCAACCTTGCTTCTGTTGTTCAGTCGCTAAATCGTGTCTGACTCTTTGCAACCCCATGGACTGCAGGACGCCAGGCTTCCCTGTCCTTTACCCTCTCCTGGAGCTTGCTCAAACTCGTGTCCATTGAGGTGATGAAGCCATCCAACCATCTCATCCTATGTGGCCCCCTTGACCTTGCTTTACCCAAGGCAAAAGGAGAGCTGGCTCACAGGCCAAGAGACCAAGATAACGGCACCCTCAGGGCAGCTCAGTTCTGGCCTTGGAGGATAAGGCCGTGACTGTCCTCACCCTCTCCCTCTCTCAGCTCAGAGAGACTCAACTCTCTTCCGTGTGTGGTTTCCACGTGCAAACTGGCTCTCCACTCAGGAGCACTAGAAGGCTGCCCCCGGCCCAGAGCTCATGCTGGCAACGCCCCCAGTCCTAGCCCCGCCTCCCAGCCCAAGTCTCATTGGATCCCATGGCTGTCACTGGGTCATATACCTATTTCTGCACCAATCATCATGACCAGAAGAATACAAGGGCGTGACTATCTGGGGCTTCAATTACAGACTTCAACCCTGAGCCAAAGGGGTAAGTCAACTCCACCAGAAAAAGCACATGGGATGACAGCAGAGGTCCAGGATGGGCTCTTAGACTAAAATCAATAGGCAAAGAGAGAATTTTGCTAAGGAGCAAAAACAACATAGATCCATTCTAGTCTCTACTTCAAAGGGCTCAGTGCCTCTCTAGGGAAATTTTAAATAAGAATGCTGGTTGGTCAGATCTGCTGGCCAGATAGAGAAGAAAACACTAAAGAGGAAAAGCTACATTTGGCAAGGTCTAGGTTGAAATGTTAGTAACGTTTAATGACACAGAATTTCCTCTAATGCTGTCTACTTTTTCATAGATAAGTCTCATGAAACCTGTGTGGCCAAGGTGCCACCTATAGGACCTAGATGCCTGGAGGAGGGATGGGGGCCTGGTGTCCGCAGCCTTCCTCAGTTTCAGGGATCCAAAGTCTCCTCTGTGCTCCCCTGTCTCCCGGCTCAGGGCGTGCTCGGGCCTCAGAAAGTCCTGCCGTGTGTGGACGCAGGCGGAACAGACGCAGCGCGGCCCACCCAGGGAAGGGACACACATTGCCAATTCACACAATGCAATGTGAATTGTCTATTTTCATAAGGGCTACTCCGAGAAAGATTATTTGTGGGCAGGATGACTCATGGGAGAGCCAGATGAATTCGAACCACAGAGAAGACAAAGGGCTTGGAACATCGCTGAGATGAGAGAAATTAGCCAGAACAGCTGCAGCACTTTAGGGTCTTTTAAATAGCCTCCTTCTCCACCCATTTCGAGCTGTGCTCTCTCACTCATTAAACACAGGCCGAGGTTTTCCTTTTGTTGGATCCAAGGGCTAGCAGAGGTTGGGAAATATTCTTTTCAGCAAGCTCATCTTTTTATCCCTCTGAGCTCTCTGGGATTATCTTTTTTTTTTTTTTTTGAGAAGATGATTCTGGATTACTCCGAGAACTACTCTGAAATTTCTTGGCTTTTTTCTAGGTGGGAAAAAAATGTTAATAAATGTTGTGGACCAGACTTTTCATGTTTCAAGGACGATCAGGGCTCAGGCCACATGGCAAGAAGGTCCATGACTCGGTCTCCTGGGATCCAGAAAACTTGCAGCCCCCCTCAATGTCAAACTGACCACCCCTCCTTTAACTGTACAACGAATCTTCCAGTTTGAGCGTGGCTCTCTTTAGGCAGGGCTTCCCTCATGGCTTGGTGATAGAGAATCTGCCTGCAATGCAGGAGACACAAGAGATGTAGGTTTGATCCCTGGATCAGGCAGATCCCCTAGAGAAGGAAACAACAACCCACTCCAGTATCAGTGCCTGGGAAATCCCATGGACAGAGGAGCCTGATGGACTATAGCCCACGGAGCCGCAAAACAGTCGGACACGACTGAGCTACTGAACAACAACAACTCTTCAGGCATGGGCTGTAGGTACTCCATGCTTGGTAAGCAAGGAAGAGCTGTTTGTTTTCAATATCCTTTCTGGGTTTTAACAGATTGCTCAGTTCAGCGGTTAAGTGGGCCTGTCCCCCGCTGGAATGGCACTGTGCTTCCTGGAGCCCAGGAGGCTGGACACTTGCAGCAGACAAGAACTGGTCCTCCCGTGGGTTGGCAGCAGACACACAGTCAGTGCTCAGTGACTGCTGGTGAATTGTGGAACACTGTTGGCAACTTAGAGATGCTTCTGTGCATAAAAAATACTGAAGAGAATGGGTCTGGACACTAGTATCTGCAATTATTTGTGTTTCAGAAAAGTGTTCCTCTCCTCTCTATAAACCTCAGTTCCCCGGTGGTAACAACTGTTCAACCCTAAGGTGACTCGGCTTTTTAAATGGTCCTTATTATGGGTCTCAAGCCTATGTAATAACTGGTTAGCTGACTGTGTAAACGCAGCTTGCTAAGTGGTCCTCTATTCCTCAAGGGTTAACTCGCTAGGATTCTAACAGATCAGATCTGCATGAATGAGTTTGCTTTTTAGAATGCCCTGAAAAAAAAAAAAAAATTGAATGCCCTGGTCTTACCCCTTTCAGTTGTGTAATGTCTAGTGGGCTTTCTTATGGGTTCTGCCTTCTCATTCATGGTCTTTATTTTTTTATGTCAAAAACTATTTTATTGCAGCACTGGTGGTAATAACAAAGTCAGAAATAATCTAAACATCCATCAACAGAGAAATGGAAAAATAACACGAAGTTACATATATACGAGAGAATATGATACTAGAGTTAAAAAAAATTTTTTTTAAGATAAAAGCATTAGACCTATATTTAGCGACATGGACAGGTCTTTAAAGCATCGGGTTGCATGAAAAAGGCAAGTTGCAAAACACAGCTTATGCAACTTCTGTACTGTTTGTGAACACCTGGAAAGTACAATTTGTTCAATATAAAAATACAGCAGTGAGGGCAGGCACGAGTAGTAGTGGTCTCCCTGGGGAAGGGCGAGGGATGTCAAGTGGGGGGCTTTGTCTGTAACATTCCTTTTACCTTAAAGAAAGAAAAACTTGAAGCAAAGAACACCAGCGGCAGTACCACATGGCGTGACCGGCAAGCGTCTGCCACATGAACGTTTGCTGCTACTTTTCAAGTTCACAGACTTTAAGAAAAGTTTTAGATTTACACCCGTGGTGGATTCATGTCAATGTATGGCAAAACCAATACAGTATTGTAAAGTAAAATAAAGTAAAAATTAAAATTAAAAAAATAATAATAATAAAATGCTTTGCTGGAAAAAAAAAATTGAGCAGAGTTCCACGTGTTCTCTCCTCAAGCCTCACAGTTTCCTTATTATTAACCTCTCGCATTAGTGTGGCACACTTGTTAACAACCGATGGGAACACTCGTAATACGTTATTATTAACTCCAGTCTGTATCTCACATTGGGGTTCACTCTGGTTTTATAGTTCTGTGGGTTCAGATATGTGCCCATCACTACAGTGTTATACAGAATATGTCATGAAAACCTCCTCTGGGCCACCTACGTAACCCTTCCTTCCTCCTCCTGAGCCCCTGACAAACTATCTTTAAACTATTTCTATGGTTTCGCCTTTTCCAGAATGTCGTGTCACCGAGTACTTACACACTAAGCAGGCTTTTCAGAACGAGGCCTTTCACTGAGCAACATGCATTTAAAGCTCCTCCATGTCCTTCTGTCATTTCATGGTTCATCTCTTTTTACTGCGGAATAATATTACACTGAATGAATGTATCTCTGTGTTTTTTATTTTTAAATCCATTCACCTACTGAAGGACACCTTGGCTGCTTCCAGTTTGTGTGGCTATATTATACAGCTCCCCTAAACACTCACATGCAGGTTTTTGTGGGGACATACGTTCCCAACCCCTTTGAATAAGTACCTAGGAGTACAATCCTGAACAATCCTGAGTCATAAACTAAGAACAGACAACTTGTTTTGTAAGAAGCTGCCCGACTGTCTTCAAAAAGGCCTGTGCTATTTCACATCCCCACCAGCAACAAGTTCTCATTCATTTTAAAATTAAATTTGTTGAGATACAACTCACATGCCACACAGTTTGCAGACCATACGATTCAGCCGTTTAAAGTGTAAAATTCTGTGGTTTACATGTCTTTGTGGAATTAAGAAACAATCACCACTGTCTAATTCCAGGACGTCTGTATCATCCCCCAAACACTCAGGACCCATCCTGATTTCCCCCAGCTCTCCCTGCACCCCCACCATCTCCTGACGACCGCTCATCGTTTTATGTCTCTATAGATTTGCATATGCTGGATATTTCATATAAATGGAATCTCATTCATTAAAAAAAAAAAAATTCTTGTTATTTTCTGGGGCATGCTAGCTTCCATGCCAGATGCTGGAATCACAGACTGGAGTAAAACCTAGCGTCTGCCTTCTAGCTGCTCACAGTCTAAGAATAAACATTTGCAGACCTCCCAGGGCTCTCTCTTGGCCACGACAGCCACACTTGGGTTAGCTGGCTGAGGCCCGTGTACCTCCTGGCCTGAGTTGGACGCTTGGGCCAGGAGGCCCGTCACTTCCCTTTGGGTTCAGCGCTGCTGGGTAGATGCTACCCAGGGATCCATCTCACTGGTGCTGATCAGGCCTACAAATGTTCCCGTTTATTGCTACTGATCAAGCAGATGGACTTGACCTAAACTTTTCAAAAGACACCCTCCTTGGTAATGACTCAGGAGTTTTAGCCTGTTTTCAAATACACCCAGTTTGTCATCTTCCTGCCATTAAGATCAAAGGAATGTTTCTCCTGGGTTTCCAGTAAGGTGCTTGAGATGTTCCCCTGCGATAATGACTGTACTTAGCACACATCAGTGGAGAAGGCAGTGGCACCCCACTCCAGTACTCTTGGCTGGAAAATCCATGGACAGAGGAGCCTGGTAGGCTGCAGTCCATGGGGTCTCGAAAAGTTGGACACGACTGAGCAACTTCACTTTCACTTTTCACTTTCATGAATTGGAGAAGGAAATGGCAACCCACTCCAGTGCTCTTGCCTGGAGAATCCCAGGGACAAGGGAGCCTGGTGGGCTGCCGTCTATGGGGTTGCACAGAGTCGGACACGACTGTAGCGTCTTAGCAGCAGCAGCGCATATCAGAGTGGGTACACTGAGGTCTCCCTGCAGATCCTGAAAATAAGGTTAGCCTCGGAGAGTGGAATCAGTAGAACTGACACATGCTGGAGGACCCTAGCCACGTGTCGAAGTTAGTCTACTGAAGAGATTGTAGAAAAGCAGTTGAGGATATAGGGGGCTTCCCACGTCAAAGCGACACAGGAGCCATGTCAGGAGACACATTTTAACTAAGAAAGTGAAAATCTACGTTAACTCTAGATTGTTCATAGGTGGTATCAGGCTGCACGTGGAGTCTGAAAAAGGGAGTCCAGGGTTTCTGCAACCATTTGTTCAGGCGTCTGCCTTTGTCTGGAGATTAGCAAGATGATCTTACTGGAAAGCAAAACCCTTCAGTTCCTGGGGGATCACAGGTCCATGAGGTGATCATGAAACCTCCCAACTACTAACTGTCTCCCCATGTATGGACGGGAAGTGGCAGACAAAACAAATGTAACAATGTGTTTTACATATCAGTTTCTTATGAGTTTGGCTATTGGGAGTTAGTCTTCAAGCTCTGTCAAGATTGAGTGTCTGACCCAAAGGGGTAGGACCCATGCACCATGACGATCCACCAAAGCACCTATCTGGAGAAGACAGGTTTAGGAGAGGTGAAAACCATGGTCCAACATACAAGGCCTGCCATTCAGAACAGGAATTTAACTAACTCTAAGGCAAGTCCAACAACTAGAGATATTGTACCATAATAGTTAAAAACACAGGTTTGGGAGCCAAATGACTTGGCTCCAACACTTACTAGCTACGTCAACTTGGGCAACTTAGCCTCTAGGCACCTTCATTTCCTCATCTGTGAAATAAAATGCTTGTGAAGACTAAATGAGATAACCCAAATAAATGCTCACTCAGACATCTGGAACACAGCAAGCTCTCAGAAGTTAGCCATCACATCACCATCGTCTGAAGGACGATCAGACCACCCTTTGAGACGGGGAGCCCCCCGGAGTTCAACTGGCAGAGATCTGTCAACTGAGGGCCAAATATAAACTTGATGTCGTTGAATTTTCTTCAACTCCAGGATTTCCAATGAGCTCTAAGCCCCTAAAGCTCTTACATACAATTCAAAACAAGAATGTGGTCTCAGTAGTTGATGCGGTTTTTTTTTACATAAAACCTTTTCTTGCCATCCAACCGATGGATACTTTCCTGAGGACTTATGTGCACAGCACCTGTCAGCCGATGAGAGCGGGAAAGGCGGCCCTTTCCTTCAAGAAGCTGAACATCTAACTGAGAAGAGGAGGCGAGAGAACAAGTGACGCAGACGAGTGCTGGATTCAGGCCGACCGCCCATCCGGCGCTTGCCTCTTTGCTGGAGGGACAGGGCAGTCTCTGTGTCCAGAATCACTCTGTTCTAAGGAACACGAGGAGTGTGTTGGTAAGCTAAGCTGCATCAGTCCCATTGCCTCTGCCTCCCTCTCTCAGCCTCAGTCTCTTTCCACTCCCTTCAAGGTACGACGAAGCAGTGTGATGGCTCTGTGGTCTTTCAGCCTCAGATTCCCAGGCGGTGCTGGCTGCACCAGGCAGCACCGCTGAAGGCAGACACGCAGCTTCTGTGCTTTCACTTCCCGGGACAGTAAAGGCTGCCCATTATTTACTTGTAAAGTGAAAGTGTCAGTTGCTCACTTGTGTCTTACTCTCTGCGACCCCATGGACTGTAGCCCACCAGGCTCCTCTGTCCATGGAATTCTCCAGATGAGAATACTGGAATGGGGAGCCATTCCCTTCTCCGGGGGATCTTCCCGACCTGGGGATCGAACCTGGGTCTCCCAAATTGCAGGCACATTCTTTACCATCTGAGCCACCATAAAGACTGCTCTGATGCCCCCTCCTCTCATCTGTAGACTCAGTGGGGGAGGAGGAAAGTGGGCTTTCTTCACGTGACCCCAGGAGGTTATTAATATTCACTGACTGAAGCAGGTTCACCCAAGGCTATTACAATCAGCATACGTAAGAAAAACCCTTGATCTTCTCTTAAAGCACCACCTCCACTCTCTAGTAACACTTTCTTTTTGTGACATTTGAACCACAGTTCCAGACTTCCTTTAGGTTCTGTGGGATCTGGCTGCTGCATTTTAAGTATATTACTCTCCTTTAACACACCAGGTAAGGGAGAGAGGCCCCGGGGGTCTGTCTTGCACTCTGTGGACGAGCAGCCGGGGCCAGGGACACCAGGAGACTCCTCTCAGTGGGACAGTCGCCAGTTTACTGATTGCTCTTTTGCCTCGAGAAATTCACAACACCTTCGGGCAAGAGGGAACAGCAGTGTGGTGTTTATTGAAATCTACATCTGGTAGCAATTTGTCCAACAGCAACCAGCTTTCCCCCCGTCCTTTTCTTCAAGTCAAATAATCCACAGGGGCCCATAATGCTCCACAAGTGTTCATTTGTGTGAGGCCTGTACCGCGCCGTTTATGTTCCTAATTACAGATCTGGGTTTATCAACAAGTTTCAGCACGGTAAGGACTTTTTTTTAGACTGCAGTGGACTGAGGGCTCGTGTCCCGAGGCAGCGATGTGGACTGGCCGTCCCCATCTGGGCTGAAAGAGGCGGCCTCATGCTGGCCTCTGGCCTCGCACTTGGCCAGCACAGATGGCCTGAGTAGTCCCCTTCCCTGCTCTCTGAGGTGTGGCCTCACGATGCTGCACAGACGCCTGGGAGAGGGGAGAGCTGAGCCCTAACCGACCAGGAGAAATGGATGTGCTGTGAGAAAGGAGCAGCCCAAGCTCCAGCCTCAGGCAAAACTCTTTCTTCCTTCAGCGGGCAGTGGTGGGGAGGGAAGCCGCGCAGCTAGCTGTTTGCTGAAGGACTCGCTGAGCAGAGAGTTCTTTTATGGAACCTGTAGTTAGGTGATAAGACGGTGCAAATCTAGAAGGCAGAGTATGTCAAGCTTGGGGGGGAATCTGGAGACTGGAATGCCCGGATTTACAATGCAGACCCCAGAGGAAAGCAGAACTGTTTAGGAGGGGCGAGAACAGACGGATGACTTAAGAGCAGGGTGGGCTTCTAAACACGTGCCCGGCTATGCGGTACCAGTTCGGGAAGGTCTGGCCTGTACCTCTTTGGATCCCCACCCAGCCATGAAATTGGAAAGGGGTCAATAAATATTTGCTGACTGACAGGAGCCAGGCTTAAGTATGAATAATATTACTAAAAATATACATTATAGAATATTTCGCATCCCCGTCCCTCTGTGCTCTCCCACAGCTAAGGTGAGAAGCAAGATGGATCAAAATGATGATTTCAGAACCGAGAATCAATTTAATTTTACAGTATCAAAACATGGAAACCCCCCAAGTACAACACAGAGCAGCTGTTATGTTTGCAAGTGAGAAGGGTCAGCTGTAAAAATACAGCCCCTAGGATCGGGGTCATGGGCCAAACGGCGAACACACCTCCCAGGCTCCCAGGACCCTCCGCTGTGGTCAGGAAGTCTGGGCCAGCGGCTCTCCACTTCCTCATCCCCACTTTCTCTCTCACAGGCTGAAAAATCCCTCCTCCCCGACAAAATGCACTCCTTTATCTTAATGCTTTTATAATCCAAAGTCATACACAAACTACCGAGGAGGAGAGCTTTAGGACAGGACAAGCTGTTCAGTATGCCATTCCACTGGGAGACGACAGAATTCGGAGGGTGGCGATGGTGGTGGGGGAACAACTTGATGGCTTAGCTGGTCCATATCATCTCAGTGGTTTACAGGTTGTATTCCCGTTTGGCTTCCTGGAGTCCCATTCCTACCTCCTCAAAGCCTCAGGCGCTGGGGACCCTGTGGAGGGGTGCGCTGGCCATCAGGACTGCCTCCGTCAGACCAGCATGCCCAGGAGATAACCTCAACTGGAAGAGGCCTGTGGGGGGGCGACAGGACAGTGGGGACACTGCCTAACGGGAGAAGTGTGTCTCCTCATGTAGAGATGAGGGTGCAAAGACAGCTTAACAGATATGCTCAAGTTTCTAAACCAAGGGACTGATGTTTAATTATTATTTCAAAAACTGCTTATGTATAAAGATACAAACTTAAGGAGAAAGCAAATAATGGCTTAAAAGGTGCCTTTAAAACCCTGCAAACTATTGGGAAATTTTGAGTTTGTGTTGGATTTTAGGTGGTGTTACAGTATTACTGTTCTTTACTCTGTGGTGACAACAGTATTCTATTTACATAGAAGACTGTCTGTATGTTTACCAGATTCAAAAAAACTTATAGGGGAGGGAGTGTCACTGTATACGGAACTTACTTTCAAACAGCTCAGGAAAAGAGAAAGCGTGTGAATATGCACGCGACGTGTGCGGAAAGAAAGAGCAAGAGACAGACAAGCAGGTGTGGCAAAACATGAAGAGACGAATTCAAGAGGAAGGCACTGGGTATTCATTTTACTTTTCTGTAAGCTTTTATGTATGTTTGAGACTTCTCACACACACACACAAAATATCTCGGGGAAAAAATAAAATCCTGTAACAAAGAGTGAAATTTTAAAGATTCAGAGCCAGGTTGGGATTTGGATCTTTCGAACGCCCACTTCAACTTAAACAACAACAGACCACAGGGCACCCTTGTCTTCCCTTTACCTCTCCATCAGGGGCTGACCCTGACTTTTTCCTCCTAAGGAGCCCACAAGGGAGGCAGTTGACCAGTGGGCTCTGTGGTGTTGGAGAAGACTCTTGAGAGTCCCTTGGACTGCAAGGAGATCCAACCAGTCCATCCTAAAGGAAATCAACTCTGAATATTCATTGAAGGACTGACGCTGAAGCTGAAGCTCCAATACTTTGGCCACCTGATGTGAAGAGCCGACTCACTGGCAAAGACCCTGATACTGGGAAAGACTGAGGGCAGGAGGAGGAGGAGGCGACAGAGGATGAGATGGCTGAATGGCAGTTAAAGCAAACCTGGGGAGATAGTGAAGGACAGGGCAGCGTGGCGTGCTGCAGTTCATGGGTTTGCAAAGAGTCAGACACAACTCAGCAAGTGAACAACAACAACTCAGCAAAGTATTTACTGGCTCCCAGTGGCAGGAGAAAGGGTTAAATGAGGTGTGCAGAGACCATGGCTTTGAAAACGAAGGCACAGTAAAACTGGAAGAGATCGTGGTCCCATCTACACCAAGTTCGCTCTTACAATGAGCTCGTTTTCACAAACAGAAAATCCCCACAACCCCCAGGACCCAGACAGAGAAAGGAGGAGACAGAAGCCGGGGACTCCCAAGCATGTGCCTTGGGGCCATGTACTTGCTTTCTCTTCAAAAATATTTTATGGAGAAAAAATTTACATGCCACACAATTCACCCGTTAATGTGAATTATTCAAAGGTTTTAGCACATTCGCAAGGTGCAATCATTATCACAATCCCAGAATGGAACAGTAATCAGAAAGAAACCCTTACCCAGAAGCAGTCACTCTTCACTTCCCCCCAAGTCTCCATACACACCCACTTCCCAGCAAAGCCTAATCTGCTCTGACGCTATGGACTGTTCAATCCTGGACATTTCGTACAAATGAAATACTGTAACAGGTGGCCTTTTGTGACTGGCCTCCTTCACTCAGCGTAAGGACTGCAAGTTCATCCTTCATCCACGGTGTAACATGCGCCTTTCTTTTTTATCACCAAGTAATACTTCATTATGATTCCAAGCATCACATCCACATTTGACTGGTCCGCTTTCCAGGTGCTGGGCCTGTGGGTTGCTCCTGCCTTCTGGCGATTATGATAAAGAACGCTGTTATAAACATGTGTGTACGGGTTTCTATGTGAACAGTAGTTTTCATTTCTCTTGTTTATATACCTAAAAGGGGAAGAACAGAGCCATATGATAACTCTATTTAACTTTTTGAGGAACTGCCAGACTGCTTTCCAGAGTGACTGCACCATTTCTCTGAGCAACAGTGTGTGAGGCTTCCAATTTCTCCGTACCTCACCAGCCACTTCTCCCTCTCATCTCTCATAGCCATCTTAGTGGGCCTGCAGTTGTTCTCACAGTGGTTTTGATGTGCATTTCTCTGATGGTTAATGATGCCAAGCCTCTTTTTTTTTTTAATGGACTTATTGGACATCTGTATATCTTCCAAAAAACGTCAACTTAAATCCACTGAAGTCACTCAGTCATGTCTGACTCTTTGCGACCCCATGGACTGTAGCCCACCAGGCTCCTTGGTCCATGGGATTTTTCCAGGCATGAATATTGGAATGGGTTGCCATTTCCTTCTCCAGGGGATCTTCCCAACCCAGGTATCGAACCCAGGTCACCTGCATTGTAGGCAAACACTTTACCACCTGAGCTACCAGGGCAGCCTGCCTTAAATCCATTGGCCATTTTTAAATCGAATTAGTGATTTTTTATTATTGAGTTATAAGAATTCCTTATATAAATATTCTAGATATTGGTTCCTAATCAGAAAAATGAATTGCAAAACACAAAACAAAACCTTTATTCTCTAATTCTTTTCCTTTCTTGATAGTGTCCTTTGAAGTACAAAGTTGCACATTTTCATGGAGCCCAATTCCCAATTAATCTGTATTCTCCTTTGTTAGGTGCTTTCTTCTTTAATGCTCACAGTAATTATGCAGAGTAGAGTTTACTGATCCCATTCAACAGATAAGGAAAAGGAAGCTTAGTGAAGCAAACGACCCAAGGTCTCACAGGGGACCACGGCACATGGCCCGGCCCTGCCACACGAGTGAACAGAGCAGCTGTGGCCACTGCTCGGAGCTGGGCCATGAATTCAGGCCTCCTGAGCAGGCGAGGCTCAGGCCTTCATATACTCTGGGAGTGTTACTGTGCAATATGGCCAAGTTTTAAACAGACTCCTCAGATATTACACATTTAACATTCTGAGGATGCTGCAACTACCTAAAACAAGGGGATCTGGGGAATCTGTCTTTGGAAGTTATATGAACAGGTAGTGAGTTGGGCGTGTTTTAGGTTTGAGTTTATGATGAAGCTGAAAGTCCTGGATACCAAGTCTGGAAAAGGAGGTAAGTTATTCAGTTGGATTGCGCCTTTTAGGGTTTATATACATGGTGACACACACACCAGCCAACACAAAGTACGAGAAGTCATTTAAGATTAAAGGTAGATCTAGGTCTCAGAACTGTTTCTAGCAATGGCAGCCAGATATGAGAGCTACCAGAGGACACTGATACACCGTATGAAAAGGAATCACACTGACACATTTGAAGACATTTTGACATAAAAACTGGCCATCTTTGTACTTCTCAGCCACACCAGTACACTGAATCAAAAACTCCCGAATTACTAGAGCTAAAAAGGATTTCACATTTCGTCCAATCCCCTTAATGTAAGTGATGTAACCGATGCACCAACTGTTGACTCGAGTCCTCACGAGAACACTAGCAGAACAGGGCTAAAATGTAAGGGGATGCAGTTTCCGTGCTCTAGTTCTTCTTATCAGCCGTTGGACTCTGCTTTTAGCATTGATGGCTCTTCCCCTCTCTCCCCGACAGACCTCCAAGCAGGTTGTGCCGTCCAAGACGCCTCTTCTAAAGGTGTGGAAGTGTGCCCGAGGTTCACTGTCCATCCTCCAAACGGATCGTCCCTAATACCAACTTATTTAATCATCTCAAGTCCATGGAGATAGGTCTGACAGCAAATAAAAGGGGCTCATTTTATGAAGTGAGTTCTGAAGGGATACTGCCAAGCCTTATTTCAAAAGCCAGGCTCCAGTTTCCAGTCTAAGAATTAGATGGCTTTCTGCCTGCTGTCTCTGCCTTTCCCCTCTCACTTAGGAAAGAAGGCCAAAGCTGAGCCTCGAGGGACTGCCTCATAAGGAAAAATCGACGCAGGGTACAGTGTCAGGATGGGCCAGTGCAGGTTGGAAGTGGGCTAGCAGAAGGCTTGGGAGAAGAGACGCTGCTTCGCGAGCGGGTTAGGTCAGTCCCCGGGGCCATTTCCCTCCACTGGAAACAGGTTTAAGTGCTGACACGGGGGTTTCCCACAGCTTCTACTAGCCTCCAAAGGCATATTTGTCATCGGAGGCTCTTGATGAAGCTGTACATAAATATCTGACTGTTGTTAAATACAAAACAAAACAAAACAAAAATATTCCACGGGAACCAAATCAAAACCAGCTGTGAGGAGGAGAGGCCAAAAACTCAGTGTCAGTGCAAAAGGCCCAGCAGAAACACTTGTTAATTGCGCTATTTACTTTGCTGAATAGTAAACTGCCATGCCAATGAAGTCATATCACATGACTACAATGTCTTTCATATGACTCTCCAGCTATGGGAGAAAATGGGCATTTTATTTTCTAGAATTCTGGTTTCTGTAGTAGATGAGTCAGAATCTGAGTTTTAATTCAGAATCAACCCGTCGGCCCGGGGCCTGTTCATTGCCAGTCATAAAAAAAAAAAAATTATGATTTTTACATCCTATGGTATATAGCTGGTGTGTTACACTTACTTTTTAAATGATCATTCATGAATGCCTAATTCTGCAGAAAGAAAGTGGTGCTTAGCAAAAACACAGCTCTTTTAAAGGAGTGCCATAATCGCAATCCTAACTGTATGACACAGTACCAAGTAGAAGGTGTGTGTGTGTGTGTGTGTGTGTGTGTGTGTGTGTGTGTGTGTGTGTCTGTGAGTCGCTCAGGCGTGTCTGACTCTGTGCGACCCCATGGACCGTAGCCCGCCAGGCTCCTCTGTCCATGGGATTCTCCAGGCAAGAATACTGGAGCGGGTTGCCATTTTCCCCTCCTGGGGATCTTCCCAGCCCAGGGATCAAACCCAGATCTCTCGCATTGTGGGCAGATTCTTTACCATCTGAGTCACCAGGGAAGCCAAGTAAAATGCAGCCTTGAAATGAATGCTGGGATCATGAAACCTGCCAACTTTCGAAACTGAGAATGAACGATTTCAGGCAAGTTGCGTTATGGAATCTTGGAATTTGAACATCTCAAGGATATACCAATATAGCTTGTTTTATTAACTCCTATAAATCAGTGTTTTCTCTCTCTGGTTAGACAGAGTTTGAAGCTTATTTGGCATTTCCCACAGCACAATGCTGAACTCACAGCTGGAACTAAAGCAGTACATGTGAGCTGCTACTTGATGAAAAACAACCCTAAGAAGGAAAGTCACAGCAAATTTTATGAAAAGATGGCTAAGTCATTCACAAGTTTGATTAGACTCGGCCTTTGTACAACAAGCTCAGCAGTTTAAACAGTATGTGGTGAGCATGTCAATGGCTCCGTGACTTGGATGTCTTGTGTTTCATCAACTTTAGGGTCATTTCCTCTGGTTCCAACTGGGATAAACGGTCAGGTAGGAGCCATGGGGGACTGGGGTCCATCTTCAAATATGCGAGACCATTCTCAACAGGGTCTTGAAGGTAAAGGTCAGAACTCTGTGCAAAATTCCCTGTTCAGAGAGCAACATTTTAAGAGGGTAAAAGCTGAGTGAGGCCTCCTAATACCTCATGGGCAGAGTGTACTTACCAAGAGCTAAACTAGCTACAAAGAATCTAGCAATCTCCGCCTAAGACCCTTTCCTTATGAAAAATTTATGAGGTGGGTGTTTTAAAAATTTTCAATCTACGACTTGAGATAAAATTAATTCATCACCACATGCTTTTCATGTAAGTATTTTCACTGCATCCGTGGTCGACAGCTTCTCTTCACAGTACTAAGTGAGACAGGAGGACTTTATCTGCCAAACCAAGCTACCAGTTTTGTTCTTTTTCTCCAAGCTGTATCTCCACCCTGTCTCTAATACCATCTAGTCATTTTCACTCATTTATCCCGCTACCTCAAAACCATCACAGCCCAAGAGAAACCGACCTCTGTGAATCTGGCACGCCCTCCCCCAACTACCAGCCCCCTTTTTGCACCCTGCTCCTCGCCCCTCTTCCAGCAGACCCAACCTGGCGATCTGTCTGTTCCTCTCAACAGCACTATCGTTAAACTAGCACAAAGGCAATCATTTTTGGATATTCGATGATGGGAGGGTCAATCTCACTAAACGTGGTGGATTCTGTCTTGAATCTCTCTCTCAGCCCATTCTCTCTGTGCCCCTTTCTATGAAAATAAAGGATCTGTAGTCTCTAGTGGGGTCAGTTTTGCATTCCTCCTTCATGAAGGGGCCATATCTGGGAGAGAGACCACAGATGTTAAGGGAGATGAAAAAGTTTAACAGCAATGAAACACTTTCTTTCTTTAAAGGAAAGGAATTACCCTGCTACAAAATGGATGAACCTAGAAAACATCACGCTAAGTAACAGACATCAGACACAAAGGCCTTAACTTGGTTTGGTTTCCGGCTCTTGAAAGTGAAGTCGCTCAGTCGTGTCCGACTCTTTGAGACGCCATGGACTCAAAGGCTCCTCCAGGCTCCTCCTGCCAGGCTCCTCCATCCGTGGGATTTTCCAAGCAGGAGTACTGGAGGGGGTTGCTATTTCCTTCTCCAGGGGATCTTCCCGAACCAGGGATCGAACCTGGGTCTCCTGAGCTACAATGGAAGCTCATTCAGCCTCTTGATGAAGGTCAAAGAGCAGAGTGAAAAAGCTGGCTTAAAATTCAAAACTAAAAAAGCTGAGATCATGGCATCCAGTCCCATCACTTTGCAGTAAATAGGAGAGGGGAAAAGTGGGAGCAGCGACAGACTTTATTTTCTTGGTCTACAAAATCGCTGTGGATGGTGTGACTGCAGCCATGAAATTAAGACACTTGCTCCTTGGAAGAAAATCTATGACCAACCAAGGCAGTGTGTTAAAAAGCAGAGACATCACTTTGTTGACAAAGGTCTGTATAGTCAAAGCTGGTTTTCCCAGTTGTCATGTAATGAGAGGGTAACAGGCAGGAAGGCTATGGGCCCCCAAATGGAGGAAACAGGCTGCAAATATCAGACATTAAAAAAAAAAAAAAAAACTCTCTCTTGAGTGGCAAGAGGAAACAAACTACAAATATCAAGATTTTTTTCCCTTCTCTATACAAAATTAAAAGGAGGTTCCTTTTAAAATTCTGTGTTGCCATAATGACACCTGGTTCTACCTGAACTTAACTTTTCTCACATCTTGAGCTAACCAATGCATTTTTCTTATGGAAATGTTTTTCTTAAGCTATGTTAATGAACTATGTATTTACCTTCAGTCAGTCAGTTCAGTCACTCAGCCACGTCTGACTCTTTAGCACCCCATGGACTGCAGCCAGGCCTCCCTGTCCTTAGATTCTGTCTTTCTTCAAGTTGGTTTGCCTAAGACTCAGAACCGACTTGACAAACCAGTCTGTTTTATTCAACAAACTAGTATGTTTTACTTATGCAAATATTCTCTTAAGCTATGTTAATGAGACTATGTTATTCCTTGGAAATCCACCTTTCTCCAAGATATATGTCAATCGTTTTATGGTCCGGGATGACTCACCTTGTGCCCATGTTATCTCAAAATGCAAGCTGCGGGTGAGGGGCCTGGAGCCACCATCTGAGTTTTGAGACACTTCCTTTCTCTAATTAGCAGCCTGCTAGTAGGTATGTAACTTCCTGCTAAAGGCTGGCAGGGGGGCACTCTTTCTGCCCGCTTCTGATGTCTACGTCAGAAGCATTCTCCATCTCTTTTATACTTTAATAAAACTTTATTACACAAAAGCTCTGAGCGATCATGCCTTGTCTGCTTTTGAACTGTGGTGTTGGAGAAGACTCTTGAGAGTCCCTTGGACTGCAAGGATATCAAACCAGTCCATCCTAAAGGAAATCGATCCTGAATATTCATTGAAAGGATTGATGCTGAAGCTGAAGCTACAATACTCTGGTCACGTGACATGAAGATCCAGCTCATTGGAAAAGACCTTGATGATAGAAGAAATTGAAAGCAAATGGAGAAGGGGGCAGCAGAGGATGAGATGGTTGCATAGTACCACTGAGTCAATGGACATGAGTTTGAGCAAGCTCCGGGAGATGGTGATGGACAGGGAAGCCTGACGTGCTGCAGTCCGTGGGGTCGCAGAGTCGGACACGACTGAGTGACTGGACTGCAACAACACGTGACATATCCAGGAGAGGAAAATCCACAGAGACAGAAGGGAGGTTAGTGGTCTCCAGGACTGGAAGGAAGAAGGCGGCGGGAGGGAGGCATGACAGCTCAGTGGGCACAGAGCTCCTTTTTGTGGGGATGAAAAGCACTAAGCCCGACAGTGATAGCAGCAGGACTGTGAGGCGGACTTCACCGTACGTGACCTGTAAGTCAATAACGCTGTTACTGAAAAGTGCATTCAGGGCTTCCCTGGTGGCTCAGTGGTTAAGAATCCGTCTGCCAAAGCAGGAGACACGGGTTCAATCCCTGAGTCGGGAAGATCCCAGCGGCCGCGGGGCAGCTAAGCCCGTGTGCCACAGCTACTAAGCCGGCGCTCTAGAGCCTGGGAGCCACTGCTACGGAAGCCTGTGTGCCCTGGAGCCTGTGCTCGGCAACAAGAGAGGCCGCCACAGTGAGAAGCCTGCACGCCGCAGTGAATAGCCCCCTCGCCGCAGTGAATAGCCCCCTCATCGCAACTAGAGGAAGCCTGTGTGAAGTATCAAAGACCCCGTGTGGCCAAACATAGGCAAACAAACAAACAGTCTCTGATATCGGATGACTCCAACTAAACGCTCAAGATCTGAGTAACATACTTTAGACTCCTGGCCTCTGAGACCTTTATTCCAAGGACACCCTGGCCTCCCTCTCCTGTTCCACTCCTTCCCCATGCTTTCCCTGCCCAAATCTTTTCAGAGACAGCCTACTTATCCTATCCCAACTAACTGGAAAATCTGGTCCCTTCCAAGGAAAGCTTTTTGTTGACATAGTTACTCCTCCAGGCAGGAGTAACTGTTCTCTCAGCACCTAATATGCAAATGTCTAAAGCGTTTTTTGCTGACACTAGAGTTCAGTAGTCGCGTCTCTGATGCACACACTGTGAGCTTGTCTCGCTAAGTTTTATATTCAGTTACGAGCACAGTGGACTGCTAGCGAGTTTTCAAAAGATGTTCAGTAAAGGCTTTCTCTTTTGCAAAACTAGCATTGTACAAACATTTTATAAACAATGTATAAAATGACACTGTCACATATAATTATCTGGTTGAATCTTTTGCAAGTGTGATGTTGATGAATGAAACCAGTGAGTCCAAGAAGAGAATTCACTGGGCATTCCTCATTGCATTGCTTCCCTGGTGGCTCAGAGGGTAAAGCGTCTGCCTGCAATGTGGGAGACCCTGGGTTCAATACCTGGGTTGGGAAGAGCCCCTGGAGAAGGAAATGGCAATCCACTCCAGTATTCTTGCCTGGAAAACCCCATGGACAGAGGAGCCTGGTAGGCTACAGTCCATGGGGTCACAAAGAGTCAGACACGACTGAGCAACTTCACTTTCTTTCTTTCTTTCATTCCATCGCCAAAACAAGTTGGGACTTTTCCATATGGGATGCAGAAGTTTGTATCTTTATTACTGAACATCTGTAAATGTACTGAGAGTTAACTGTGCAAATCAGCACAAGACCTTCACGCAGGTATGTGGATACCTTTTGATATTCATATTTATTCACACAGATTTTTCACAGTAAAGTAGAATAACATAGGCAAGACAATGACTTTTGTTGCTAGGAGGTCTGCTGGTAAGCATTCTTTTTTAAAAACATAGTCCTATTTCAAATTTTTGAAGAAAAAGAATAATCCTTTTCTAAGATAGGGGTTGCAAACTCCAATACCAGTAAGAGTCATCAACTGAAAAGCATCCTCAAAACAGCACTGTCACTTAAGAATATCTTTTGGGCAAGAAAGCAACAGCAGTGTTTGTCTCCACGAAGGGAACTGGGTGGTGAGGGCAGGTGTAGAAGGAAGGTTTCCTTTCCACACAGTGTTTTTATGCCTTTAAAACCTTGAATCAAGCACATTATTTAATCTATAAAATTGGCTTTTTGGCTCCAGCCAACTATCACTATTAAGGAATGCAGGCCTGGGGTTGCCAGATCGGATCTTTCAAAGAAGTTGGAAATGGGAAAACTCACATTTTTATGTAAAACTCTTAATTTTTAAAATGTTGGCTTCATTCAGAATTTAACACATGGGAGGCCAAACAAAACACACGTGTGAGCCATATCTGGTCACAGGCCAACCAGTTTACCATCTCTAATCTAAAACCTATGTGTGGCTTATGACTGCAAACTATAAATGTACTTTAATGGAGGAAAACTTCAGAATGAAAACTCAGACTGTGGATGAGGTCACTCCCCCTTCCTGCCCTACCATCTCACTGCTGTTGCTTTCTTAAACTGCCCCTTTGCCTTTTGGGTCTTCAAAAAGGCAACTAATGTTTGACCAACCAAAACGCAAAACAAGCCACGTTTGATCAATGAATATACCCTTTATCCTAGCATCCGGTCTGTTTTTAAAGAGTGAAACATGGTAGGCGGCGGCGATGGGGTTGATATCAAGTTGCAATTCTTCTAGGCAACCAAAGAGAAGTATGTGAATTATTTCTACGTGGGTGGAAAAATTCCCCCCGCCAACTAGTCAAACGCCACTAGTCCCTCACCATCAGCCCTGTTCAGGAGACAAAGTGCAGCCTTGATCAACCTAACATTCTGAACCTTCTCTGGGAAGCCAATCCCAGCGCTGGGGAAAATCTCACCGTCTCTTAAAGGCCTGCAGAGACACCAGTCATCTGCTGAGAGTGAGGCTAAGAGACTCTGTGTGGGCCTGATCACAGGTCACAAGTGGAAGACTGCCTCTGCTGGATGCCCAGAGGACACCGGGGCAAGGCAAAGAAGAATCGCTTTCAGTTCTACGACAAGCACTAGAGGAGTGCCATCACGCCTCTATGGTGAGGTGAACTCTTACTTCTATCTGCTGAGAGCTTCGGGAGATTTCATTTCGGCATTTCTGTGTGGTTTTCCTAACCTCGGTGATAGGTCCACTCTTATAAACAGCAGTCTTTTCACCACTAGCTAGTCCGGTGGTGGGCTGGCCCACCATTCACTGACCCCTGGGGCCTCCCCCAGTAGTAAGGATACACAACCCCAGATGGTAATCAATGAACAGGACTGGGGGTGATGGTAATTCTACAAATGTCCTGCTCCCAAAGGACACAGACACCCAAGCTTTTCTTATGTTACTTGAGGAAATGCTATGACAGGCCACGTTTTCATAAGAGCTTCTTTACCCAGGTTACTGTGGGAGAGGGCTGAGTCAGGGGGATGTGTTGATTTAATCTCATTCATCCATGTTGAGGGATTCCCTGGTAGCTCAAACGGTAAAGAAGTCCCCTGCAATGCAGGAGACCTGGGTTCAATCTCTGCGTCGGGAAGATCCCCTGGAGAAGGGAATGGCAACCCACTCCAGTATTCTTGCCTGGAGAATCCCATGGACAGAGGAGCCTGGCAGGCTACAGTCTATGGGCTCGCAGAGTCAGACACGACTGAGCAACTAAGCATCCACCTTGAGGAACTGTTTTGCCAAGTGACCGGGCAGTGCCACACATACAGAGCGTACTATTTTCTGAGAACAGCAAGCATTTGGAAAAGCAAAATGGTCATCTACCCTGTAATCCCAGTCTTTAACAAACAAACCACGATTATAGCAACCCAGGAAATTAAGATTTGCAAAATATCCTAAATGGCAAGCAAAACAAAACTCTCTCAGGTTGTAACTGAGGAAGCAACCTCATGGTGGGCTTCAGGGGCCCAAGAGGACGGATTCACTTGTGAAAAACCAGGCGTGTTCTCGATGAACATGGCTGGAGTCCAGTGTCTCCCCTGACTTGCATTTTGATGTACGGACATCACAGCCAACTCTGCATCGGCCACAGGCATGCTGCTCGATAGAAGGAGCCGGGATGCTTGGGCATCGATAACCCGCAGTCTCTCATCAGCAGTTTTGTGCATTTGGCACTCACCACACAGCAACCTGCACACAGCAGCATCCAGCCACTGCAAGAGGCTCACTGCCTCATGACTACCAGACCGACTGAGCAATCTGGTTCTGAGGAGAACACTCATAATTAACCACTTCCTTCCTTTTCTGTAAATCTGAATACCAAACAGGCTTTAGACACATCTGTCTTCTGAACAAGATGCTTGTCTTAAGTCTTACCTCAGCAGCCTGGGTCTCTTGATGCAGCAACGTAAGACCGGTCAAGTCCTCTAAGAAGGAATGTGAAGAATTGAACACCTTCGCCAGGAAGTTAAATCCTTCTCGTTCATACTGATCGAGAACCTGTAAAGACATTTATGAGTGAAAGTGTTAAGTCACTCAGTCATGTCCGACTCTTTTTACCCCATGGACTACAGCCCTCCAGGCTCCTCTGTCCATGGAATTCTCCAAGCAAGAATACTGGAGTGAGTAGCCATTTCCTTCTCCAGGAGATCTTCCTGACCCAGGATTGAACCGGGGTCTCCTATCTTGCATGTGGATTCTTTACTGTCTGAGCCACCATGGAAGTATATTAGATATATGTTAAGCGGGAGGTAGGATTTAAATGCATATTAAAAGATTTTTACTTCTAATAATCACCTGTCCAAAAATGGAACTAAAATAAGAATTAAAAATTAAATATGGGAAAAATCAATCTGTTAGGCAAAAACCTGTGAGGGTTTAATATTTATCATTTTCCCTTTCTTAGAAAGAATGACAATACCATCTTCCAATTTAGATGACAGTATTTATCAGACAAAATAAGTTACATGCAAATTCACTAAAAATTCTAGAAGAGTAGAGGTTGCTGATTCTAAAGTTCACTTTTTAGGAGAAAAGTAATAGGCAATTATTTCCTGGTATATTGACAGATGAATGGATAAAGAAACCGTGGTACGTATATACCATGGAATACTAGCCATAAAAAGGTGTGAATCTGAGTCAGTTGAAATTGGGTGGATGAACCTAGAGGTTGTTATACAGGGTGAAGTAAGTGACAAAGAAAGAAACAAATACTGTATATTAACGCATATCCATGAAATCTAGAAAAATGGTACTGATGACTATTTGCAGGGCAGGAAGGATGGACTCATGGACACAGCAGGGGAAGGAGAGGGTGAGACAAATTGAGAGCGTAGCACTGAATTATATCCACTATCACGTGTAACAGAGATGGCCAGCGGGAAGCTGCTGCGTGACACAGAAAGGTTAGCCACGCTCTGTGATGGCCCAGAGGGGTGGGATGAGGCTGCTGTTGAGACAGAGTCTCAAGAGACGGGCAGCACGTGTATATTCATAGCTGATTCACGCTGCTGCATGGCAGAAACACAACACTGTAAAGCAATTATCCTCCAATTAAAATAAATTAATAAAAGAACAAACAAGCAAAATTATAGGCGAGAGAAGAGCCAAGAAAAAAGTTTTTTAAGGATAAAGGGAAACAAAGGGACAAAAGGTGGGAAATGAGACCCAGCAGTTAGTCAAATGCATTCAAAATGATTTTTTTTAATGTAAAAATGAATTTCACCAGGTGTATCACAAAAAAGCTGCCCAAACAGCCAATAAACTTATGAAAAGTTGCTCAACATTACAAGTGACAGCTAAAAACTGCAATGAACGACTGCTTTGTGCCCACCAGAGTGGCTCAGATGAGCAAGACAGAAAACAGCAAGCGCTCACAAGGATGCGGAACAACCACTATTCTCTCGGGAAGACAAAATAAGATGACCGCCTTAGGCGTTTAATATTTATATGCCCTGTGATCAAGAGATTCTTAAAGAAGGCTGAGTGCCGAGAATCAGTGCTTTTGAACTGCAGTGTTGGAGAAGACTCTTGAGAGTCTCTTGGCCGGCAACATCAAACCAGCCCATCCTAAAGGAAATCAGTCCTGAATATTCATTGGAAGGACTGATGCTGAAGCTGAAGCTCCAATACTGTGGCCACCTGATACGAAGAGCTGACTCATTTGAAAAGACTCTGATGCTGGGAAAGATCGAAGGCAGGAGGAAAAGAGGACGGCAGAGGATGAGATGGTTGGATGGCAACCCTGATTTAATGGACATGAGTTTGAGCAAGCTTTGGGAGATGGTGAAGGACAGGGAAGCCTGGTGTGTCCACGGGGTTGCACAGACTCGGACATGACTGGGCAACTGAACAACACCAACCAACAAAAAAATGTGCACAGAAGTGCATCAGAAGACCTGAACAAAAGTGTCCACAGCAGCACCATTCACGACAGCCCCAGCAAGGAAAGACTCCAGTGTCCATCAACAGGAGACTGAATGAACAAACTGTGGCTTATTCATGCAACGGACTCACACAGAGACACGCAAATGTACGACCACTGCAAGCAGCAATACAAGTGATTCTCACAAACAACGTTAAACAAAAGAGGGAGGAGCAATGTACACTACAGGATTGCAACGACATAAAGTTTCTTTAAAAAATGAACCTGCGCTGTTAGAAGTCAGGAGTGTGGTGATGCAGTGAGGGACTGGAATTGGAATAGGGCACAGGGGAGGGTCTGAGGTGCTGGTAACTTTTTCTCTTTTATCTGGGTTCTGGTTACAAAGATACACCTGGTAAGAACTATCAAGCACTTTTTCATATATACATTGTCCTTTGATCAAAAGATCAAAAGAGGGACTTCCCTGGTGACGTAGTAGATAAAAACCTGCCTGCCAGTGCAGGGGACAAGGTTTGATCCCTGGTCCAAGAAGGCTCCACATGACACAGAGCAGCTCAGCCTGTGGACCACAGCTGTGAAGCTGCGCGCCCCGACTGCCGAGCCCTTGCGCCCCAGAGCCTCTGCAACAAGAGCAGCCAGCACAACGAGAACCCCCGTTCGCTGCAACCAGTGAAAGCTCACAGAAAGCCACAAAGACCCAGTGCAGCCAAAAGCAAAAAATATCAAAAGATAGGAGACCGGTAGTCTTTTGAGGAGAACAATATAAGAACATGACTGCTTAGAAGTGATTACCACACTGAGGGATTCAACGATCACAGAAACTGTGAGTTACGGCAGGTGAAGGAATTCATAGGGCCTGGACTCCATCTCAGGCCTGTTCACGCTGACCATGCTCGGCCACCGTTCCAATGGACTCTGAACTCTGTGTTTAGTGCTTATGAAAACAAACAACAGAAGGATAAGATCCCCTCCAGACAGGGGAACCTTGAAGATCGTATCTAGGTTACTCATCGCCTAAGAGAAAACATACACTCATCACCCCTTCCTCCAGACAGGCCATAAATTTTTCTGTATCAGTCAGAGTGTAACCTTGGGTTTATTGATTATTGGCTAATTGTTTGACTGAGCACATGAGCACATAGCATGTGAATGATGGGGTTACTGGGATTGTGTTTTTTCCTTGGTTTATGTAAGTCTCAAGGAATTTGGAGTGGTGGGTTCAGACACGTACACATGGGGTATCAAAGATTTTCAGAAATGCTGGTTGGGGTCCTTGGCTAAGAGGAGACTCTGCCTTGGGCACGCCGGTGTAATAAACTGCACTCCACTATCTGCACTGTCCTTCTGAGTGAGTTTGTTTCCCAGAACGCGTGGCTACAACAAAGGTACATAGTGAACCAGAATGCCTTGGAAATTCTCTCAAAACTCAGAGTAAATAAAGAGACAACTGCTTCAAATACACAGCAGACACTGATGATACATCCCAGAAATCAACACATGAACGGAAAGGTTGGAAAAGCAATGACACAAAATAAAGAAGAATTTGTTTTAAATGTCTCCTTGCAGAAATGAAAATGTAGAAGTCCTTCAATCCAGCAATTCCACTTCAAAGACTTTCAAAGAATTTTTGCTGTTGTTGAGGCTTGCGGAATTGTGATCCCCTCCCCGCTTCCAATATTCTTTAGTACTGAGACGGCAACAGGCAGGAAGGCCAGGGGTCTCCAAATGGAGGAAACAGGCTGCAAGTGTCAGACACTTTTTCTCTCTTGAGCGGCAGGAGGAAACAAACTACTTGTGTTACATTTTTTCCCCTTCTCTATACAAATCTAAAGCGAGGTTTCTTTTAAAATTCTGTGTTGCCACAATGACACCTGGTTCCACCTGCACTTAACTTTTCTCAAACCTCGAGCTAACCAATATATTTTTCTTATGGAAATGTTTGTCTTAAGCTATGTTAACAAACTATGTATTTACCCTAGACTCTGTCTTCAAGTAGGTTGCAAACCAGCATGCAAACAAACCAGTATGTTTTATTCATGCAAATGTTCTCTTAAGCTATGTTAACGAGAATGTATTTGCTTGGAAACCTACCTTTCTTCAAGATTCTTGTCAATCATTTTATGGCCGGGGACAACTCACCTTGTGCCAATGTTATCTCAAAATGCATGTTGTGGGTGAGGGGCCTGGTGCCATTCTCTGAGTTTTCAGACATTCCCTTTCTCTAATTAGCGGACTGTAGTAGCTATATAACATGCTGCTGAAGACTAGCAGGGGGGCACTCTTTCTGCCCCCTTCTGATGTCTATGTCAGAAGCTTTCTCTATCTCTTTCATACTTTCAGTTAAAACGTTATTACACAAAAGCTCTGAGCAGTCAAGCCTCGTCACTGGCCCTGGACTGAATTCTCCTCTGGAGCCCAAGTATCCTGGCATTTTTCGTGGTTCAGCAACAACCTTTCAATATTCAGCTATTTTTTCTTTTATAAGGTGAATATTTTAAAGAAAAGCTGATGATGAGCATGTTGACTCTTCAGTGGCATGCCCACCTCATCCCCACTTAAATCCTGCTTGTTGTTGGTCTGTCGCTCAGTCGTGTCCAACTCTTTTCGGCCCCATGGACTGCAGCCCGCCAGCCTTCTCTGTGCATGAGATTTCCCAACCAAGAATACTAGAGTGGGTTGCCATTTCCTTCTCCAATATTTTGCTTGCATGGGCACAAAGGCTGATGCGCAAGGACACTCACAGCAACACCATTTGCAACAACAAAAGATTCGAAATAACCACCCCTTTAAAGGTGCTGACTAACTAAACTGCAGTATATTTACGGTCAAAGACATAATCAGGATGCATTAAAAGAATGAGGCATTTCTACAGTACTGATATAAACTGACTTCCAAGACAGAGACATATTAAAAAGCAATATGCAGACCATGACTCTAGTACTGATGCTTTTAAAATAAAGGGGGAGGAGAGGAAGCAAGGGAAATACGCATATGCAGGGGCTTGTTTTTGCATATAGTATCCCTGGAAGAGCAGACACACACACACACACACACACACGCCTGACAGCAAGCGGTTGCTGCTGTGTATTCTTTCACACTGCTTGAGTGTTTTTAGACCATGTGCACATATTACCTATTCATATAATATCATAATCTCAAATTCTTTTTATTCATTTTTTCCTTTGGTGCCAGAGAAAGGTCTTAAAAGAAAAGGATGAAGAACTCTAACGTCCTAATGAGGAAGCTGGAGCTGGAGGGGAGCAGTGGCTCCTCGTGGGCACAGGAAGTGTGTAGGTAGGGACCAGGGAAGTAGCCGCAGTGCTAAGTTAAGGAGAATAAGGAGCTAGGTGCTGGGGAGCTCTAGGGTCTGGACAGTAAAGTCCAGTGAGGGCCAGTCAGCTCTGGGGTCAGGCGGTGAGGTCATCTGCTGCCAGAGAAGGGGACGTGGCGGGCCATGGAGCTGGAGGAGGGTAGTGATGGTCTGGGACAGCGGGGCGAAGAATGGGAGAGGGGCAGGTGGTTAGTGGTGCACGAAAGTGCTGACAACCTAAAACCCCCATTCAAGACAAAAATCATGAGTTTGGTGAGAAAGATATTTAACAGTCCATCAAAGCTTAGGGACTGGCCAGAAAGGGTCAGATAATTTGAGGTGCTAGTGAGTAATTAAAAGACAGTTGCCTCTTGGAAGGAAAGCTATGACAAAACTAGATAGCATATTAAAAAGCAGAGACATCACTTTGCCGACAAAAGTTTGTATAGTCAAAGCTGTAGCTTTTCCAGTAGTCATGTACAGATGTGAGAGTTGAACCTAAAGAAGGCTGAGTACTGAAGAATTGATACTTTTGAAGTGTGGTGCTTGAGAAGATTCTTGAGTCTCTTGGACAAGAAGGAGATCAAACCAGTCAATCCTACAGGAAATCAACCCTGAAAATTCATTGGAAGGACTGATGCTGAAGCTCCAATACTTTGGCCACCTGATGCGAAGAGCCGACTTATTAAAAAACTCCCTGAAACTGGCAAAAATTGAGGGCAGGAGGAGAAGGGGGTGACAGAGGCTGAGATGGATGGATGGCTGCTGCTGCTGCTAAGTTGCTTCAGTCATGTCCGACTCTGTGCGACCCCATAGACGGCACCTCACTAGGCTCCTCTGACCCTGGGATTCTCCAGGCAAGAACACTGGAGTGGGTTGCCATTTCCTTCTCCAATGCATGAAAGTGAAAAGTGAAAGTGAAGTCACTCAGGCATGCCCGACTCTTAGCGACCCCATGGACTGCAGCCTACAAGAGTCCTCCATGGGATTTTCAAGGCAAGAATACTGGAGTGGGGTGCCATTGCAACACCGATTTAATGGAGATGAGTTTGAGCAAACTCTGGGAAATGGTGAAGGACAAGGAAGCCTGGTTTGCTGCAGTCCATGGGGTCGCAAAGAGTTGGACACGACTGAACAACAGAAGTGAGTAGTCATGAAGGGGCCTGAGGTTGTTGAGCACAGACCTGCAGGCGGGAGGCACAGACCTGCAGGCGGGAGGCACAGAGAAGTGGAATCCTGGAGAGCTGGAGGAGCAGGGGGTGGCTCTTACATGCCAAGGCATCAACAAAGTACAGTTTTTGGCCGATTAGCCACAGTAAATTAATTTGACAACCCAATGCCTGGATAAAAAAGCATTTAATAACTGAATTCCTCAGTAATTACGAGATTCCTTACAAACCAGAATGTTATCTCAGGAAAAATGTGCATAGAAATTAGGTGACCCTTTTCAAAATGCCAAGAGCTCTGTGTTTAGTGATCATCCCATTTCTTTTAAAGAGAGATGACAGTAATATTGCTATTTTTCAATTGACATCTAGTTCATTTATAATGTGTTAGTTTCAGATGTACTGCAGAGAGAGTGGTTCATATATATGTATTCTTCTTCAGATTCTTTTTGCTTATAGGTTATTATAGAATAGTGAGTGGAATTCCCTGTGCTATGTACAACAGGTCCTTGCTGGTCATCTGTTTTATATATAGTGGCTTGTGTATGTTAATCTCACGCTCCTAATTTATCCATAGCCCTGTTACCATAGTCATAAATTCTCTCTGTTAATCGTAAGTTTTCTCTGTGTGTGGAAGTCTGTTTTGCAAAGAAGTTCATTTGTATCTTTTTTGTTCTCGATTCCACATATACGCAATATCATATGATATTTGTCTTCCTCTGTCTCCCTTCACTTAGTATGATAATGTCTAGGCCCATCCAGTGATCACTTATTTCTGAGTGAACTATTCAATGCATTAAACAGCTTCTTTCTGCCAGGTTTCCAGTAAGGAAAAAAAAAAAAAAAGACACAGGAATGAAAACTGGACAAAAACTTTGATTTTAAAAAAAAAAAAATTGGAGTAACTCCAGAGATGACTCTTTGTTGGACCTTAATTAAAGCTGGAAATTTCAAGCCTGTGTTTCCACAGATAATTTTGTAGTGCTACAAATCTGGACGAAGTGGAAAAAGCGAATGGCCAGGGCAGAATGAGTGAAGGCCTTCCCCATAATCAGGATGTACAGAAAGTTTGATGCTGAAACATTATTAATAGCTCTGGCTTGAAAAATATGTGGAAAAACTTAACCCTCCAGGGGCATATTTAATCATGCAAGAGTTTTCCAGTATTCCCTTTATGTGCTGGGAAGTTAATCTGTGTTATGAGTATAAGCAGCTTATAAAATGTAGGAGGATTTTTTTCCTCCTCCACAAACAGCTCAACCTTAAAGGAGAAAAAAATGTGTTTTAAATTATCAAAAAAAAAAGAAAAGAAAAAACTATCACAATGAATTTGAGCACTGCAACAACCTGTCATAAAACATAAAACATATAATACCTCTTAAGTAAGTTATATAATATGTGGTCTTATACACATTACATTTTGGAAGGTTATAAGTATTCTAAAGATACTAGGACAGTTTGCTAAGTAGAGAAATAATAACTCCTTTAAAGATATGGATCCTTTCCTGATGGACACAATTTTCCTTAATTAACTATGGCAACCCACCCCCGTATTCTTGCTGGGAAATCTCATGGACAGAGGAGCCTGATGCACTACAATCAGTGGGGTCACCAAGAGTCGGACACAAATGAACAACAGCAAGGCTATGCCACTCTCCATGGCACGCAGACTTGTCATGGGCATTGAAGGAAACGCTCTGCTTCACTGTCTCAGTAATCTGGCGCTGATCACTTTTAAATATCAACCAGATGCTCGGTAACTTTGTTTCTATTTATGTATATGTCCGTGATATAAACCAGATAATGGATTAGAAAACAGCTTCCTATGGAAATGCAGCTATCATCTTAACTAAATCAGTTGCTGTTAACTTCCTCTGTTTAGACACAGGCTTTACAATGTCAAAATGTTAAAAAGGAGGACAGTTCTGAGTTCAAGATACATAATAGCAGGGGATGATTCATGGGTGGAAGAGTGGGAGGTACAAACAATTCAGTACAAGACAGGTTACAAGGACATATAGTACAATGTGGGAGATAGCCAATATTTTGCAATAATTGCAAATAGAGTATAACCTTTCAAAAATATATAAAATTTTTTAAAAAGTGAGTCTGAAAAGATATAAATGATATTTTAAAGTTAACTAGTTCTTTCCTGTAAACTGATCTAATTTCATAATGTAAATAAAAATATAAACAAAGTTTAGAAAACGTACCAGTATGTCAAAAAGTATAGCATTAATCAGGATAATACCTGGCATGTCAAAAACACAGTACAGATAACTCTCTTATTCTTTCCCTAATGTCATTGTATAGTGTCCATTTTTCTTAGGCATCCAAATCTAAAACGGGTACAATGGTAATTTAGAGGATATGGGAGATTTTAAATCAAAATGTTGAATAGCTTTCAAGTTTCAACAATGGAATAAGAGTTCCGAAAACTTTGGGGATTTTAACTGAATTTCTTACAGTGCAACACACAACTATACTAAAAAAAAAAGCCAAATAATACTGTATCTTGGTGTTGTCACATGCCAAACTCAGAAATCTACTGAGGTTAATTGAGCAGAAGGAAAGAGACTGAAAATTGGGAGACAACATGCAATGGGCAGTGATTTGCCAACCGTGGGCAAAACTTCGTCTTTCTGAGTCTGTCTGCTCATCACTACAACGGGTTTGTCTGTTGCTTAGTCGCGAAGTCGTGTCCAACTCTTTGCAATCCCATGGACTGTGGTCCACCAGGCTCCTCTGTCCATGGGAAGAATACCGGCGTGGGTTGCCATTTCCTCCTCCAGGGGATCTTCCTGACTCAGCGACTGAACCTGCGTCTCCTACACTGGCAGGAGGGTTCTTACCACTGAACCACTGGGGAAAACCTACAGTGGGGATAAAACTTTAAGCCTATCTGTCCACTTAGATAAAAAAAAAAAAAGATTTTATGACTTCAATCACTGACTAAGAATGGTTCACGAAGGACAATAAAAACGCTACTCCTTCATTACCTTTTCTGCACTTATTCTCATGATATAGTTATCACCTAATAGGATGTGATACGTACAGCAAATACATGACAAAATGACACACAGTGACGTTGAGAAAATATCCGAGTAAGGATCTCTGAAAATACTCTCTTCCATAAACGAGGCGTATTTATTTAAGAGAAGCAGCTGTAAAAATAAGGTTTGTGGCATTTTAACTTGACCAATTCCCACCCCTTTTCCCCTTCTAGCTTGACTGTAGCCTTGAAAACCAGCACCATCACAGTGAAAACTAGGCTGGTAGCCAGCGGAGGAAGCACATCGGTGCTCTGAAGGAGCTGTGACCCCATGTTCAGAAAATTGCCACCTGTTTGTAAGGAAGACCCCACTCACTTGCTGTCTTTATTTGACTTGACTCAGAAATCACTGTATGTGAAAGCCTTTTTCCAGGTACCAGTTGTTGAAAAGTATCAGGAGCAACTGTTTAATACTGATCTGCTGAGGTGGTAAGCGACAGTTAAAGCAACAATAAGCTGACCAAAAAGCTTAAAAGGAAAATCTGGTGAATCCCACAGTCTTAGGTATCTAGACATAACACAGGAGCATAGAGCTAGGTGCATGCCCTAAGTCACACATGTGCTCAGGAAAGATCTGAGAAGGCCTAAGCTCTCACCTCGAGCTGATCAGGAGGATCTGGGCAGGTAGGAGACGAACAGTAAGGCAGAGTCCCTAACTGCCCAGGCGAGCACTGAAGACACGCCCCACCACATACAGAGCCCCCAACAAAGAGTGGAGGGCTTACTGGTTCTGTTAGGGGAAGCACACTGATTGAAACTGCCCACCCTGGCCAGGCACCATCGTAACCATTTGCATGAGTTGTTTTAGGACAGGAGATCCTGATAAGGAATACGGAACTAATAAGCCACCAACCCGAAGAGTTTAGGAAAGGTCGAAAGGAGACACCACGTGTCTGTCCACTTCCCAGAATCCCTCTTGCTAGCATCCATTTTGGCAGAGCGATGCGTGCGCCACCAGGAGAGACTCTGAATTAGAATGATTGGCCAAAGACCACCCGGAAACTAATCCCATCACCATAAAACTCGAGACTGCGAGCCACGTGGCAGAGCAGTTCTCCTGGGTTCCCTTACCCTACTGCTCTCCACCCGGGTGCCCTTTCCCAATAAAATCTCTTGCTTTGTCAGCACACGTGTCTCCTTGGACAATTCATTTCCAAGTGTTAGAAAAGAGCCCAGTTTCGGGCCCTGGAAGGGGTCCGCCTTCCTGCAACAGTTCCAGGCATTTCAGGAGATCTCTGTCCAGTCGTTAAATGGCCACTAAGTTAACTGGGCATAAAGGGCCACACAGGACAAAGACTACAGACCTAACGAGATTAGCTTAGAGGAGTCACTGAAGAACAGACAGCAGGAGCAGCAAGGAATGGCAACAAACCTCAGAGGAGGAAGAAAATCCGGTTCCCAGAACTTCTGCACTAGACTGTTGAAGATGTCCAGCTCTCAACAGAAAATCACCAGTTATGCAGAGAAACAGGAAAGTATGTCCCCCACACAAAACAAAAAGGAAATCAGTCTACAGAAACTGTCCCTGAGGACCCTACTAGACAAAGACTTGAAAACAGCTATTTTAAGTATGTTCAAATAACTAAAAAAAATCATGTATAAGTAACTAAAGGAAAGTATGAGAATGCTACCTCACCAAAATACAGAATACCAATAAAGGGAAATCATAAACAGCAACGACAACAAGAACACCCAAGAGACATTCTGGAATTGAAAAACACAACTGAAAAATTCATGACTCTCAACAGCGGATTTGGGTTAGCTGAAGAAAGAATTACTGAACATGAAGATAGGTCAATTGAGACTATCCAGTTTCAAAACTCTTTCAAAAAATTGTAGAGGAAGGAACACTTCTAAACTCATTCTATGAACCCACCATCACCCTGATACCAAAACCAGACAACAACATAGAAAAAGAAAATTATAGGCAAATATTACTGATGAACATAAATGCAAAAATCGTCAACAAAATTCCAGCAAACAGAATTCAACAACACGTTAAAAATTTCAAACACTGTGATCAGCTGGGTTTATTCCAGGGATGCAAGGATTCTTCCATATACACAAAGCAATCAATGTGACATACCATATTAACAAACTGAAAGATAAAAACCATATAATAATCTCAAGAGATGCAGAAAAAGCCTTTGACAAAATTCAGCACCAACTTATGATTAAAATTCTTCAAAAAATAGGCACAGAAGGAACCTACCTCAACACAGTTAAATCCATTTATGGTAAGCCCATAGCAAATTGTATTTTCAGTGGTGAAAAACTGAAAGCATTCCCTGTAAGATCAGGAACAAGGTAAGGGTGCCCACTCTCACCAATATTATTCAACATAGTTTTGGAAGTCCTAACTATGGCAATCAGAGAAGAAAAAGAAATAAAAGGAATCCAGATTGGAAAAAAAAAGAAACAAAGCTCTCACTGTTTGCAGATGACATGATACCATACACAGAAAACCCTAGAGATACTATCAGAAAATTACTAGAGCTAATCAGTGAATTTAGCAAAGCCGTGGGAAACAAAATCAATACACAGAAATCACTTGCATTCCTATATACCAACAATGAAAACTCAGAAAGAGAAACTAAGGAATCAATCCCATTCACCACTGCAACAAAAAGAATAAAATATCTAGGAATAAACCTACCTAAGGAGACAAAATAAGTGTATACAGACAATTATAAGGCACTGATGAAAGAAATCAAAGACGACATAAACAGATGGAGGGGTATTCCATGTTCCTGGGTTAGAAGAATCAATATTGTGAAAATGACTATACTACGAAACGCAATCTACAGATTCAATGCAATTCCTATCAAACTACCAATGGCATTTTTCACAGAACTAGAACATAAAATTTCACAATTCATATGGAAACACAAAATTCCCTGGACAGCCAAAGCAGTCTTAAAGAGGACGAATGGAAGTGGAGGAATCACCTTTCCTGACTTCAGATTATACTACAAAGCTACAATCATTAAGCCTCTATAGTACTGGCACAAAAACAGAAACCAATGGAACAAGATAGAGCGCCCAGAAATAAACCCATGCACCTATGGGTACCTTATTTTTGACAAAGGAGGCAAGACTATACAATATAAAAGAGGCTAAGATAGCCTCTTCAGTGAGTGGTGCTGGGAAAACTGGGAAGCTACATGGAAAAGAATGAAATTAGAACACTTCCTGACACCATACACAAAGATAAAATGGATTAAAGACCTAAATGTAGGACCAGAAACTATAAAACTCAGAGGAAAACATAGAATACTCGATGACATAAAGCAAGATTCTCTATGAACCACCTCCTAGAGTAACGGAAATAAAAACAAAAATAAACAAGTGAGACCTAATTAAACTTAAAAGCTTTTGCACAGCAAAGGAAACTATAAACAAGGTGAAAAGATAATCCTCAGAATGGGAGAAAATAGCAAATGAAACAACTGACAAAGGATTAATTTCCAAAACATACGAGCAGCTCTTACAATTCAATACCAGAAAAACAAACAACCCAATCAAAAAGTGGGGAAAAGACCTAAACAGACATTTTTCCAAAGAAGACATACAGATGGCTACTAAACACATGAAAAGATGCTCAACATTGCTTATTATTAGAGAAATGCAAAACAAAACCACAATGAGATATCACCTTACACTGGTCAGAATGGCCATCATCGAAAAGTTTACAACCAATATATGCTGAAGAGGGTATGGAGAAAAGGGAACCCTCTTGCACTGTTGGTGGGAATGTAAATTGATACAGCCACAATGGAAGACGGTATGGAGATTCCTTAAAAAACTAGAAATAAAACCACCACACGACCCAGCAATCCCACTCCCAGGCATATACCCTGAGAAAATAAAAACTGAAAAAGACACATGAACCCCACTGTTCACAAAAGCTAGAACATGAAAAGGAAAGGAAAGTTGCTCAGTCATGTCTGACTCTTTTCAACCCCATGGACTGTAGCCTACCAGGCTCCTCTGTCCATTGGATTTTCCAGGCAATAGTACTGGAGTGGATTGCCATTTCCTTCTCCAGTGGATCTTCCCAACCCAGGTCTCCCACATTGTAGAACATGGAAGCAACTTAGATGTCCATTGACTGATGGATGGGGAAAGAAGCTGTGGTACATATATACAATGGAATATCACTCAGCCATGAAAAGGAACACATTTGTGTCAGTTCTAATGAGATGGATGAACCTAGAACCTATTATACGGAGTGAAGTAAGTCAGAAGGAGAAAGATAAATATCGTATACTAACGCACATATGGTAAGTCAGTGGGTAAAGAATCTGCCTGCAATGCAGGAGACCTGGGTTCCATCCCTGGGTTGGGAAGATCCCTTGGAGGAGGGTATGACAACTCACTCCAGTGTCTTGCCTGGAGCATCCTCAAGGAGAGAGGAGCCTGGTGGGCTATAGTCCATGGGGTTGCAAAGAGTTAGACACAACTGAGCAACTAAGCACACACAGCAACTCATATATACGGAATCTGGGAAAGATGGTACTGATGAATTTATCTGCAGGGAAGCAACGGAGAAACTGACATGGAGAACAGGCTTATGGACACTGGGGGTGGGGGTGGCATGCAAGGAGAGGGTGAGATGTACAGAGAGAGTAACATGGAAACTTACATCACCATATGTAAAATACACAGCCAATGGAAGTCTCTGTATGGCTCAGGAAACTCAAACAGGCTCTGTATCAACCTAGAGGAGTGGGATGGGAAGGGAGATGGGAGGGAGATTTAAGAAGGAGGGGATATATGTATACCTATGTCTGATTCACGTTGATGTTTGACAGAAAACAACAAAATTCTGTAAAGCAATTATCCTTCTATTAAAAAATAAATTAAAAAAATTAAAAGTGATAGAGAAATTAACACACTCCAAGGTAAAGAGAAAACAGTTAATCACTAGAAAACCTGCCCTGTCAGAAAAACTAAAGGGAATTCTTCTGACTGAAATGAAAGGATACTGGACAGTAACTCAAATCCACATGAAGAAAACATTACAGGGAAAAGTAACTGTATAGATAAATACAGAAGACTAAATATATTTCTGTTGCAATTTTTTTCCTATGTGATTTAAAATACAAATGCATAATGCAATAATTATAAGTCTATGTTGTCATAAAATATACAAAGATGTAACTTGTGTGACAGGAAGCACAAAGGAAGGAAAGAGAAACAGATATATACAGGAGCAAAGTTTTAGATACTAATGAAATTAAGTTGATGTTAAACAAAATTACATTGCTATAAATTAAGATTTTGATTGTGATTTTCAGGACAGCCATTGAGAAAATAACTGAAAAAATTTATTATAAAAGAAAACACAAGGCATGAAATACAAGAAAAGTAATGTGGCATGTCCGAAAATATCTAGTTAACACGGAAGGAGGTGATAGAGAAACACAGAAAGAAAGATGTAAGACACATAGAAAACAAACAGCAATACTGCAAATGTAAATCCTGTCTTATCGGTAATTACATTAAATGTAAATGAATTAAACACTTCAACTAAAAGGCAGACATAGCAAAAAGCATAAAAAAGCATATCCAACTAAATGTTGTCTACTTGAGATGCATTTTAGATTCAAAGACACGAATAAACTGAAAGTAAAAGAAGAGAAAAAGGTATTCCATGCACTTTCAATAATGCAAGAGAAGTATTAATAAGTTCTAGAGACCTAATGACTATGGTAATGATAGTAAACAATAGTATATTGTTTACTTGAGGTCTGCTAATAGGATAGATTTGATATTAAACTTCTCATACACACACACACATACACACACAATAACTGCGCTCGTTGGAGGTGATGGATGTGTATTAGCTTTACTGTGGAGATAATTTCACAATACATACATATTTCAAGACATTAATTTGTATACCTTAAACACATATAATTTTATATGTCAATGATATCTCAATAAAGTTGTTGCGTTTTGCTTTTGGGGACATGCAGTGTGGCTTGTGGGATCCTAGTTCCTCCAGTCAGGGACTGAACCCTGGCCCCAGCAGTGAAAGCACCATCTTAACTAATGGACCATCAGGGAATTTCCTAACGTTATTTTTTTAAAAAAGATATCGCATGCAAATGGTAGCCAAAAGAGAGTTGGCTAGACTCTCTTTTGAGAGAGTCTAGACTTTAAAATTGTTAATAGAGACAAAGAAGAACATTATCTAATGATAAAAGGGTCAGTCTATCAAAAATGTATAATAATTATAATCATACATGTACCTATCAAACAGCCCCAAAATACACAAAATAAAAATTGACAGAATTGAAGGGGAAAATATAAGTAAACAACAGTTAGAGAAGTCAATACTGAACTTTCAATAATTATTATAACTAGAGAGAAGATCAGCGAGGAAACAGAAGACTTGAACAAAACTATATACCGGCTCGATCTAGCAGACGTCTGCAAAATACTATACCCAGTGACAGAAGAACACATATCCTCCTCAAAGGCGCCCGAAGCGCTCTCCAGGATATACAGTGTGCTAGACCATAAAGAAATGAAGTCATGCACTACATGCTCTCCAGCTACAATGGAATGAAATTTGTTATCGGTAACAAAGAATTTGGGAAACTCACAAATAAGTGGATATTAAAAAAACACACTCCCCAAAAGCAGTGAATCAAAGTGAAAAACCACATGGGAAATCAGAAAATACTTTGAGATGAACAAAAAAATTAACACAACATACCAAAATGTATGAGATGTAACGAATGCACTGCTTAGAGAGAAATGTATAATGATAAGTGTCTATAATAAAGAACAGTTTCAAATCATCAATTTTACCTTTCACCCTAAGAACAAAACAAAGCAAAAATCTAGCTAAATATGAAGCAAACACAAGGAAGGAAATATAAAAAATTGAGCATAAGTAAAATGTTGGTTTCTTGAAACATCAACAAAATTGACAAATCTTTATCTAGACTGATCAAAAATCTGAAGACTCAAACTATGAATATTGAAGGTGACAGAGGGGACTATCAATATTAGAGAAATAATGATTACAACACCATGAACAACTGTACACCTAGATGAAATGGACAAATTTATAGAAAGATACAAAGAACCAAAACTGACTTGCTGGTGAATTTTACTACACATTTAAAGAATTAACCAAACTTTCACAAACTCCAAAAAAAAAACAGAAAAGCAGGAAACATGTCTTAACTCACTCTCTGAGGCCAGTCGTATCCTGATGAATGAGAGAAGACATCACAAAGAAAAGTCCCTTATGAATATAAATGCAAACATCTTGAGTGAAGTACTAGCTGAATGAATCCAGCAACATAGAAAGAATTACACACCTCGAGAAAGTGGGATTTACTCCTGGAAAGCAAGGCTGGTTCAACATATAAAAATGAACTAATGTACTATACCATATTATGATAATAAGCAGCAAAAACCACATGATCACTGAGAGACACAAAACGCATTTAACAAATTCCAGAACCCTTTCATGACAATACACACGCAAATGAGGAACAGAAGAGAATTTCCTCAACCTGCCTAAGAGCATCAGTAGTCATCAGTACAGTGAAAGACTCAAAGCTTATTTACTAACATCAGGAACAAGACAAGGATGCCCACTTTCATCAGCTCCATTCAACACTGATTTGGAGGTCTGACTCAGGGTAATAGGCAAGAAAAAGAAATAAAAGACATCTATCTTCACTGAATTAGGGGAATTTTCTGGCAGTCCAGTGGTCAGGCCTCAGCTATTTTACTGCTGTGGCCAGGGTTCACTCCCTATATGCATGCTGTGTACAAAGTGGCAAAAACAAACAAACAAAGAAAACCCACTGAGTCTAGATTTGGAAGGAAGACATAAAACTATCTCTATCTGCAGATGACATGATCTTATATGGAGAAAGGTCAAAGGAAACCAAAATAAATTAAAAAACCACCTTAGAACAAACTAAGTACAGCATGGCTGCAGGATACAAGAGCCATATTAAAAAAAAAAATCAACTCTATTGCTATATACCAGCAATGAACAATTCTAAGAAGAAATTAAGAAAACAACTCTATTTTCAACAGTATCAAAAAATAAGAGGTGGGAGGAAGGTTCAAGAGGGAGGGGACACATATATACTTATTGCTGATGCACGCTGATGCACGCTGATGCATGGTAGAAGCCAACACAATATTGTAAAAGCAATTAACCTTCAATTAAAAATTAAAACCTTAAAAAGAAACATTAAAATACGTAGGAATAACTGTAACAAAATAAGTATAATGCATGTACACTAAAAAATAAAAAACTCCATTGAAAAAAATTAAAAAAACAAAATTAATTCAAAGACATCCCAAGTTCATGAATCTCAAAACGTAGTACTGGTAAGATGGCAGTACTCCCCAAATTGACCTAATATTCAATGTAATCTCAGATGGCTTTTGTCAATCAGATATTGACAAACTGATCCTAAAATTCATATAGAAATGTAAGGGACCTAGAATAGCCAAAATAATCCTGAAAAAGAACAAAGTTGGAGATCTCACACTATGTGATTTCAAAACTTACTAGAAAGATACAGGAGTTGATACTATGAGTTACTGGATATACAGATCAACAGAATAGAACTCAAAGTCCAAATATAAACCCCTCCCCCCTTTTTTTTTTTTTACAAAAGTGACAAGACATTTAATGGAGGCAAGAATCATCTTTTCATCAAGTAGAGCTGGAACAATTGAGTATCTACTTGCAAAAGCTTGAAGCTAGAACCACAGCATAAGCCATATACGAAAATTAACTGAAAATGGGTTATCAGCCTAAATTTAAGAACTAAAACAAATACACTCAGAATAAATCATAGTAAATCTTCATGATCTTGGGTGGGACACAGGTTTCTCAGTTATGACAACAAAGCCATAGGCAACCAGAGGGAAAAAAAAATTAGGACTTCATCAAAATTAAAAACTATTGTGCTTCAAAGCATAGGTTAACAATGAAAATACAAGCTATGTGAGAAAATATTTATAAATTATAAATCTGATAAGTTTGGTGTCCAGAATATATAAAGAGCTCTCATTAACATATCAATAAAAAGACAACTCAATTTAAAAATAGGCAAAGGAATTTAATAGCCATTCCTCCAAAAAAAAAGCTATAAAAATAGCCAACAAGCACATGAAAAGATGCTCAACATCACTGTTCTTTAGGGAAATGTAAATCAAAATCACTAGGCGATACCACTTCATGCTCAGTAGGGTAGTTATAATAAAAAGGAGACAATAACAAGTGTTGACAAGGAGGAGTGGAGAATCAGAGCCCTCGACACTGCTGACGGGAACTTAGAACAGTGCAGCTGTTGTGCGAAACAGTTTTGGCAGTTTCACAAAACGTTAAACATCGAGTTACCGTATGACCCGATAATTATACTCTTAGGTACACAACCAGGGGAACTGAGAACACTTGTTCACACTAAAACTTGTACACAAATGTTTATAGCAGCATTATTCACAATAGCCAAAAACATCTGTAATAGCCAAATATTCATGAGTTGCTAAGTGGATAAAAATATGGTCTATTTATACAATGGAATAGTATTCACCCATGGAAACAGATGGAATGCTGACACGAACTACAACATCGAGGAACCTTGAAGATATCATGCTAAGCGAAAGAAGCCATTCACAAAAGACCACATGTATAATCCTCTTCATATGAAATGTCCAAATAGGAAAATCCACAGAGACAGAAAGTGCTTGCCATAGTCTGGGGAAAGGTTGTGACTGGGGATAGACCTTTGTTTTGGGGGTGAAATTGTTCTGGAATTAAGATAGTGTGATGTTTGCACAAACTTGTAAATATACTAAAAAAGCCGATGAATTTTACATTTTAAAATGATGAATCTTAGGGCACGTGGATTTTATCTTAATTAAAAAAAAAATAAAGACAATCAGCTGTTAGTATGACAGGGTATCTATAAAGCAGCCTGAGTAATTAAAAACACTACCTGGATGGCTGGAGGAAGGGAGGGGAAAAGGGATGAACTTAGCCCTGCCCCCATTAATCCTTGGAGTGCTAGGGCATGCTTACTCAACATGTGTCATTTCCAATTAGAGTCTTCTGGAGCTAAATAAGCACCAAGTCTAATTTATCATTTTAAAAGATTAATAATGCTTCTGAAGATTCTTGGGAAAATAAAGAAACACATATGGTGAACAGAAAGGGAGAGAAACAGAAAGAGGAAGTTCACTTGAGGAGGTTTCCTAACCTTTACGTTTTAGGGACTAGAAGAGGATCAAAGAACTAGCAGAGAGCTTTTGTAGAAAAGTTAATCTGGTCCCCATTCCCCTAAAAATGGGGGAAAAAAATATGCCATGAGCAACTTTATCCAAATCTATAAACTAACTCTTTTTAATTCTAACATAAAAACAAAATGAGATTTTTCTCAAATAATTTGACTTTACAAACTTGAGCTGGTTAAAAAAAATACTTGAGCTGGCTAGTGAACAGGATATTATAATGACCAAAATATTTACAAATGGATGCTCTGACCAATTAATCCACTCTTGTAAAGCTCGTAAGTTTGAGGAGGGCTTGTTTTTACTGGGGTAAAATGTACGTGACATAAATTTATCATCTGAGTGCACAGTTCAGTAGCGTCAAGTACATTCACACTGCTGTGTAATCATCACCACCATCCATCTCTGGAACTCTCTTTATTTTGAAAAACTGAAACGCTATATGCATTAAACTCCCCATTGCCCCCGGCCTGGCCCCTGGCAACCACCACACTACTTAATGAATCTGACTACTCCAAGTACCTGATTCAGTGAAGTCATACAGTCTTTGTCTTTTTGGACTGGCTTATTTCACTTAGCCTAACGTCCTTTTTCTATTCATGTGGTAGCACGTTGGAATTTCCTTCCCTTTTTTAAGGCTTAGTAATGCTCTGTTGTATGTATACACCATGTTTATCCATTCGGCTGTCGATGAACACTTGGATCGCTTCTGAGTTTTAGCTCTTGTGAGTCATGCTGCTATGAACAGGGGTGTTCAGGGGTGCCATCTCTTGTCAAGGAGATAACCTAACATCTGCCCTGACACACAGTGCACACAGAACTATTTCTGAACTGGTGATACTCGTTCTTTGGTCTCAGGTTTGCTTATACAGTAGCATTTTGTTCGTTTGTTTTTATTTCTAATTTTCTTTGTTAGATCATTAGCACTCATTAACTTCCAAAATTAAGTCAGGGAAAAGGAACCAGGCTATCTTACAAACTTAAGTATTAACTAACAATAACATATCAAAAGAAGGCTTCCCTGGTAGCTTAGCTGGTAAAGAATCCACCTGCAATGCAGGAGACCCTGGTTCAATTCCTGGGTCAGGAAGATCCGCTGGAGAAGGGATAAGCTTCCCACTCCAGTATTCTTGAGCTTCCCTTGTGGCTCAGCTGGTAAAGAATCCGCCTGTAATGCAGAAGACCTGGATTGGATCCCTGGGTTGGGAAGATCCCCTGAAGAAGGGACTGGATACTTCACTCCAGTATTTTGGCCTGGCTGCAAAGAGTCAGACACGACTGAGTAACTGTCACTTTACTTAGCAAAGGAAGATTTTCCCCCCAATTAAAAGCAAGTAACTTACAGGCGGAAAAAATATTTAAAAATATATAAGTTAAAAGTTTACATTAGAGACCCAGGAAGCGGCCGGGAGGGCAGGGGGAAAAAAAAAAAAGTTTACATTAGGTACAAGTTGTAGAGGAATTGGACAAGAACTATCCTTTTTCAACATTTTCTTCTGAACACAAACAAGCTGAAATGCCGACCATCTCAGAAACAGACAAAAATCCTCTCAACTACCTCTCTCTTACTACCTTCCCCCAATGTCTTTAACAGAAAAAAATATCCCTGAGAAATGCATCTCTTTCAGCATACGGGAGCGGAGGAAAAAGGCACAAAGGGGGATATAACTGCATCTTTTGTCATACAAATCTCACTTTGAACTGGAATTGCTAGGGATGTTATTTTTCTTTCTCGGTTATCTTTTTAAACCAAATGTGTCTGTGTGTTTTACCTGATTCTAACATCCTGGATATATTCTTTAAAGGATCATTTGGAGGATTCCAAGACTTAAAATACATGGAAAACTTAATATAACAAAGCATAACTTTCTAAAGACATTCTTCAATCTGGAGCCGGCGTCAGAATCCCCTGGAGGGCTTGTTAAAACACAGAGCTGGGGTCCACCCCCAGAGTCTGTGATTAATTAGGTCTAGGGTAGGGTTGAACCAGTCAATCCTAAAGGAAATCAACCCTGAATATTCATTGGAAGGACTGATGCTGATGCTAAAGCTCCAATACTTCGGCCATCTGACAGGAAAAGCCAACTCATTGGAAAAGACCCTGATGCTGAGAAAGACTGAAAGCAGGAGAAGAGGGTGACAGGATGAGATGTTGGGTGGCGTCACGAACTCGATGGACATGAGTCTGAGCAAGCTCCGGGAGTTGGTGATGGACAGCGAGGCCTGGTGCGCGGCAGTCCATGGGGTCGCGGAGTAGGACACGACTTAGAAACTGCAGGACAACTACGAGGGTGGCATCTAAGAATGTGTATTTTCTACTGAGTTCTCAGATCACAGGGATGCTGTGGAGTCCTTTGAAAAAACCTGCTATATCCAAATAGAAGCATATTCTCTTGAGACTCAAGAAGCATGCACGTTCCCTTTAAACTAACTTTAAAAAGTCACCTTTAGCTGTTCCTCCAAAAAGAAATTACTCTATGGGATAATATGTTTAGTTAGCAGTTTTGGTCAATCCCTTTAATAAATTCTTTATGGTACAAAGTTTTTAGTACTCTTTCAGAGAGCCAGGTCTCATTAAAAGAACTTACTATCCCAAGTGACTTTTGTAACGTGTGAATTCTGGTTCAGCGAATTTCTTTCAATTTGGAGGCTGATAATTATACTAGCACATATTTGGCAAGCAAGCTCCACTGAGAAAAATTAGGTACTTGATTATATTATTTTACTCATTTTTCTCTATCTCCATCTGCATGATCCTTGAGCTTACTGCCATAAACCAACAGGCATTGGATCGAAATAGCCCACACACAGATTTGGTTTGATACGTGGAATACTTGCGGCAAGGGGAAGTTATGCTTGATCCAACACTTAAAAATCAGGTGCTTTCACATTAAAATTCAGATTTCCTCCATTCTTAAAATTAAAAAAAAAAAAAAACAAACACAAGATCTGGTAACGTTATTTCCAATTTTGCAGGTAAATCATCGTCCAGAGCTGGGCCACAGCTGCCCTTCACAGAGAGTTCGCGCTCTAGCTGGCCACAGTCTCCATTCATTTCCCATCGTCTCCTCCACTGGATTTATCAGCCTCACCTCTGTTGTTCAGTCACTCAGTTGTGTCCGACTGTCTGTGACCCCATGGACTGTAGCAAGCCAGGCTTCTCTGTCCAGGGAATCTCACAGGCAAGCGTATCTGAGTGTCAGGCATAAGAGGAATCGCATTGTAAGTCTCAGCTTCAAAAAGTACATATAAACTGGCTCAGATTCGGTGTGGTGTGGGTAGCTTCTCTGGACTCGGTCTCTTATGGCCTAAGGTTGTTGAGCAGTGGGATCTACGGGCAGGCCACTTCTATTCTCTGGAAATTCTTAGGAACCTGCAGGCTAGGATGAGCAGTCTCTGAAAAGCAATGTGTCAGGCTGAGACCCTTCCTAGGTGGCAAAAAGAACAGTGTAAATGATGGGCGTGTCTGTAAAAACTTGCATGCAGAAGGCCTATTTATTTATCATTAAAAAAAATTTACTGGAATTTATTTGCTCAGATGCCTATTTATCATCGTAACCCTTTCTCGTGTGAAATGACAGAAAAGTGAAAGGGGATACACAGCTTGAAACACTGTAGAGTAAACCTCTATATGAGCTTTCCTGGGGGCTCAGATAGTAAAGAATCTGCCTGCAAGGCAGGAGGCCCAGGTTCCATCCCTTGGTTGGGAGGATCCCCTGGAGAAGGAAATGGCAAACCCGCTCTGTTACTCTTGCCTGGAGAATCCCCGTGGACAGAGGAGCCCGGCGGGCTACATATAGTCCATGGGGTTGCAAAGAGTTGGACACGACTTGAGCAACTAACACACACACACTCTTAACCTCTGTGTAACCACTACTCAGTCAAGAACGCCAGAATTCCCTACAAAGCCACCCATCACCACACTTGGCTTGCCTTTCGGAGGTAAATACTGACTTGTAAGGGCTTCCCTGGTGGATCAGTGGTGAAGAATCTGCCTGCAATGGAGAAGATGTGGGGTCAATCCCTGGGTTGTGCTGCTTTTCTGACTTCCTGAGATAATATTTTCTAGTAATTTGAGGTCATTTTTCTTTCAAGGCCATACATTTTTCTACCATGTACTGTTTACCTGCATGCTATAAATTTTATTTCATTTTTTCTGCTATAAATTTCAAATGAATTTTATCATTTATTTTTAATTTCCACTGTATCTTTAATTTATTAGTTATTTAAGGTTATATATTTCAATTTGCAAACAAATTCTATTTATTACTGATTTCTAGCATAATTACATTGAAATCAGAGTACATATTAGGTATCATATCAATCTTTGAAATCCGCAGAGGGTTAACAATTCAGTGTCATAAATCCTTGTAAAATATTATGTGCCCGCTTAAAAAGAAAACGTACTTCACAGTTTGGTCAAGTTTGGTTCACCAGAATGTGTTTAGTAATTATGCCAACCAAATTTTCAAAAAACTTTACAGATTTTTTTCATATGCTTCTTTCATCAGTTACTGAGAAAGGCCTGTTAAAAATTTCCACTGTGATTATGTATCAGTTCAGTTCAGTTGCTCAGTCGTGTCCGACTCTTTGTGACCCCATGAATCACAGCACGCCAGGCCTCCCTGTCCATCACCATCTCCCGGAGTTCACTCAGATTCACATCCATCGAGTCAGTGATGCCATTCAGCCATCTCATCCTCTGTCGTCCCCTTCTCCTCCTGCCCTCAATCCCTCCCAGCATCAAAGTCTTTTCCAACGAGTCAACTCTTCGCATGAGGTGGCCCAAGTACTGGAGCTTCAGCTTTAGCATCATTCCTTCCAAAGAAATCCCAGGGCTCATCTCCTTCAGAATGGACTGGTTGGATCTCCTTGCAGTCCAAGGGACTCTCAAGAGTCTTCTCCAACACCACAGTTCAAAAGCATCAATTCTTCGGTGCTCAGCCTTCTTCACAGTCCAACTCTCACATCCATACATCACTACTGGAAAAACCATAGCCTTGACAAGACGGACCTTAGTCGGCAAAGTAATGTCTCTGCTTTTGAATATACTATATAGGTTGGTCATAACTTTTCTTCCAAGGAGTAAGCATCTTTTAATTTCATGGCTGCAGTCACCATCTGCAGTGATTTTGGAGCCACCAAAAATAAAGTCTGACACTGTTTCCACCGTTTCCCCATCTATTTCCCATGAAGTGATGGGACCGGATGCCATGATCTTTGTTTTCTGAATGCTGAGCTTTAAGCCAACTTTTCACTCTCCTCTTTCACTTTCATCAAGAGGCTTTTTAGATCCTCTTCACTTTCTGCCATAAGGGTGGTGTCATCTGCATATCTGAGGTGATTGATATTTCTCCCGGCAATCTTGATTCCAGCTTGTGCTTCTTCCAGCCCAGTGTTTCTCATGATGTACTCTGCATATAAGTTAAATAAGCAGGGCAACAATATACAGCCTTGACGCACTCCTTTTCCTATTTGGAACCAGTCTGTTGTTCCATGTCCAGTTCTAACTGTTGCTTCCTGACTTGCAGACAGATTTTTCAAGAGGCAGGTCAGGTAGTCTGATATTCCCATCTCTTTCAGAATTTTCCACAGTTTATTGTGATCCACACAGTCAAAGGCTTTGGCATAGTCAATAAAGCAGAAATAGACGTTTTTCTGGAACTCTCTTGCTTTCTCCATGATCCAGCGGATGTTGGCAATTTGATCTCTGGTTCCTCTGCCTTTTCTATAACCAGCTTGAACATCAGGGAGTTCACAGTTCACATATTGCTGAAGCCTGGCTTGGAGAATTTTCAGCATTACTTTACTAGCACATGAGATGAGTGCAATTGTGTGGTGGTTTGAGCATTCTTTGGCATTGCCTTTCTTTGGGATTGGAATGAAAACTGACCTTTTCCCTAGTCCTGTGGCCACTGCTGAGTTTTCTAAATTTGTTGGCATATTGAGTGCAGCACTTTCACAGCATCATCTTTCAGGATTTGAAATAGCTCTACTGGAATTCCATCACCTCCACTAGCTTTGTTCATAGTGATGCTTTCTAAGGCCCACCTGACTTCACATTCCAGGATGTCTGGCTCTAGGTGAGTGATCACACCATCGTGATTATCTTGGTTGTGAAGATCCTTTTTGTACATTTTTCTGTGTATTCTTGCCACCTCTTCTTAATATCTTCTGCTTCTGTTAGGTCCATACCATTTCTGTCCTTTATTGAGCCCATCTTTGCATGAAATGTACCCTAATTACATTAGCTCTAATTTTATCTCTAAGTTTATCTAATTATCTCTAATTTTCTTGAAGAGATCTCTAGTCTTTCCCATTCTGTTGTTTTCCTCTATTTCTTTGCATTGATCACTGAAGAAGGCTTTCTTATCTCTTCTTGCTATTCTTTGGAACTCTGCATTCAGATGCTTATATCTTTCCTTTTCTCCTTTGTTTTTCGCTTCTCTTCTTTTCACAACTATTTGTAAGGCCTCCCCAGACAGCCATTTCACTTTTTTGCATTTCTTTTCCATGGGTGATTATGTATAATATTATCTATTTCTCCTATAGTTCTACAAAATTTTGCTTTATATACTTTGCAAACATGGTATTTGTTATTGTTGAGTTGCTAAGTCGTGCCTACCAAGCTTCTCTGTCCATGGGATTTCCCAGGCAAGAATCCTGGAGTAAGCTGCCATTTCTCTTTCCAGGGGATCTTCCCAACCCAGGGATCAAACCTGCGTCTTCTGCACTGGCAGGAGGATTCTTTACCTCTGAGACATCCAGAAAGCAGGTATATCTATTAGGTACAGACAAACTTAAAATTCGATCTTCTTGGTGAATTAAAACTGATCATAAAAAAGTAACAGTAATACACAATAATGCTTTCTGGCCTGAAGTCTATTTTATCTGATATAAACATAGCTACACCAGCTTTCTTGTGATTAGCATTCATATTGTACACATTTTTACATCTTTTTATTTTTAATCATTCTGTATCCACAGATTTAACATACACTGTATAATTTATAAAATCTAGACTGAAAAATCTTTGTCTTTTAAACAGTAACAGTCAATTTATGTTTAATGTAATTACTGATATTTGTATTTGTCTACCATCTCTCTTGAGAGTCCCTTGGACTGCAAGGAGATCCAACCAGTCCATTCTGAAGGAGATCAGCCCTGGGATTTGTTTGGAGGGAATGATGCTAAAGCTGAAACTCCAGTACTTTGGCCACCTCATGTGAAGAGTTGACTCATTGGAAAAGACTCTGATGCTGGGAGGGATTGGGGGCAGGAGGAGAAGGGGACGACAGAGGATGAGATGGCTGGATGGCATCACTGACTCGATGGACGTGATTCTGAGTGAACTCCGGGAGATGGTGATGGACAGGGAGGCCTGGCGTGCTGTGATTCATGGGGTCACAAAGAGTCGGACCCGACTCAGCGACTGAACTGACCATCTCTTTTAGTGTTTTATATATTTCACTTGTTATGTTTCTTTTCTCTTCCTTTAAACTCTTCTTATTAGCATTCCCTTTGTTAGTTACAAATTAGAAAAGTTTCTATTTGTTTAATGTTTTTTCTATTATAACGTTTATCCTTGACTCATCCAGGTGAAATGTTAATTGACACCTTACTACCCTCCTCCAAAACAATGTACAAATCTCAGAACAGGCTAATTCCACTTACCTCCTCCAAATTTTTATGCTATGTTTGCGCTGTATTTTAAAAAATTCACCACGGTATTATCTTACCCAGCCAATGTTCACTTAGAGTTACCCACATACTTACCACTGCTTTTGTTTTTTTAACTATACTTTTGACCACCCATTTGTATTTCTTTTCTCCTACTTGAAGAGCCTGATGCTGGAAAAGACTAAGGGCAGGAGGAGAAAGGGGTGATAGAGGATGAGATAGTTACATGGCATCACTGACTCAATGGACGTGAGTTTGAACAAACTCCAGGAGGTAGTCAAGAACAGGGAAGCCAGGAGTGCTGCAGTCCATAGGGTCATGAAGAGTCGGATATGAGTTGGCAAATTAACAATAACAACAACTTGAAGACTACCCATTAGGAACTCCTTTTGGGCAAACAGCTGGTGGTAGACTCAGTTTTGTCCATATAAAATAGCTTTAACCTTCACTTTTATCTCTTTTCATTCCTGAACACTATTTTCTGCTGGGTCTAAAATTTGGGGCTGGCAGTTCTTTCTTTCAGCACACGAAAAACATTATTTCACTGTCCCTGGTTTATGTTCTACAACAGAAAAGTCAACTGCTGTCTAACCATCACTCTCCTAAAACCTTCATGACATTTCCCCTCCTTCCTGCTTTAAGATGTATGTTTGTATTCTGCTTCCGGAAGCTTCGTTATGATGAGTCGAGGTGTCGATTTAATCTTATTTCTACTATCTCGGCTTTATTGGGCGTCTTTGATGCTAAGCTTGAGGCCATTCATCTGTTTCAAACACGTTAAGCAATGATCCTTTCAGCATCTCACTCTCCTCTTCTCTAGGACTCGAACTGTACAACAGGCCTTCCTCTATCCTCTCCTACCTTCGCTTTATATGTATTTCTTTGTTCTCTCTCTGTGCTTCTCTTTGAATAGTTTCTTCTGATCAACTCTTCTGTTCACTATTTGCTTTTCAGATGGGTCCAACTGTCTGTAAACTTGTTCATTTTCTTTTACATATTCAGGTCTGGAGTTTTTTAATCTGCAAAGCCACAATTTAGAGTTTTTGGTCCTTGCTGAAAATAAACTTTTATTTCCTTGAATACTGTAAACACAGTACTTTTTACACTCTGCATCTGGTAAGTCCAATATCTAGAACTCTGAGTCTATTTCTGTCGTCTGTTGCTTTTGCTGATTCTCACCTATGGTGTCTTCTCTTTTTGGGTGCGTGTTTACCTGTAATTGTGGCCAGCTGTTACAACTGAAAATTTATTTATAGAAGTAATTTGAGAACTAGAATTATTATGCCTGTTTCTGAGAACATTTCATTGCTTTTGCCTGGTACCTATGGGTATTAGCTAAATGGAAATCATCTTATTCCAAGTTTTGGGGATATTATAGTTTCTGGGCTACTCAAATAATGTGAAATTGAGCTGCAGTCAATATGAGAGTTGGTTTGCTACTAGTCCACCCTTATCGTTAGACATATCCTCAAGGAGTCCCAACTCAAAGTAAGGAATATTTCACCAGGTTTCCCAGGTTTCAAAGACTCAGACTACAATTTTTACCTCCCTAACTCTGAAAGGACTCCAAAGGTGAGCTCAGACTCTCAACTTCCTTTTTCTGATTAGCAAATGCCCACAGGACAAAAGTGGCACCAGGGCTAAGATCAGTCTTCTTTTGTTTACATTCTCTCCCAAATCTTAACTCAAATCCATACAACTTACTAGTTCTTAAATGTTTAACATTAAGTACGTTTTTATCCAGCCTCTTTCAGTTCAGTTCAGTTGCTCAGTCATGTCTGACTCTTTGTGACCCCATGGACTGCAGCACGCCAGGCCTCCCTGTTCATTGCCAACTCCCAGACCTTGCTCAGACTTATGTCCACTGAGTCAGTGACACCATCCAACCATCCATCCTCTGTCATCCCCTTCTCCTCCTGCCTTCAATCTTTCCCAGCATCAGGGTCTTTTCAAACGAGTCAGTTCTTCGCATCAGGTGGCCAAAGTATTGGAGTTTCAGCTTCAGCCTCAGTCCTTCCAAAGAACATTCAGGACTGATTTCCTTTAGGATGGACTGGTTGGATCTCCTTGTAGTCCAAGGGACTCTCTAGAGTCTTCTCCAACACCTCAGTTCAGAAAGCATCAATTCTTAGGCGCTCAGCTTTCTTTATCGTCCAACTCTCACATCCATACATGACTACTGGAAAATCCATATCCTTGACTAGACAGACTTTGTTGGCAAAGTAATGCCTCTGCTTTTTAATATGCTGTCTAAGTTGGTCATAACTTTTCTTCCAAGGAGCAAGCCTCTTAATTTCACGGCTGCAGTTACCATCTATAGTGATTTTGCAGCACAAGAAAATCAAGTCTGTCACTGTTTCCACTGTTTCCCCATCTATTTCCTATGAAGATGTCATGATCTTAGTTTTCTGAATGCTGTTTTAAGCCAACCTTTTCACTCTCCTCTTTTACTTTCATCAAGAGGCTCTTTAGTTCTTCGCTTTCTGCCATAAGGGTGATGTCATCCGCATATCTGAGATGAATGATATTTCTCCCGGCAATCTTGATTCCGGGAGAAATCTTGATTTTTGTGCTTCTTCCAGCCCAGCGTTTCTCATGATGTACTCTGCATATAAGTTAAATAAGCAGAGTAACAATATACATCTTTGACGTACTCCTTTCCCTATTTGGAACCAGTCTGTTGTTTCATGTCCAGTTCTGACTGTTACTTCCTGACCTGCACACAGATTTCTCAGGAGGCAGGTGAGGTGGTCTGGTGTTCTCATCTCTTCAAGAATTTCCCAGGGTTTGTTGTGTTCCACACAACAGCCTCTTTAGGTGACTTCAGTAAAAGAGCTGCTTGAATTACACGGCTGACCACTAACTGAAGTAAAAGCGTCCTAGCATTCTGTTACATATTATAACCTTGGCACATGCCTTCAGCATTATGCTAGGCTTCAGTATTACGTTAACCAAGAACTTCCAGATATCCAAGCTGGGTTTAGAAAAGGAAGAGGAACTAGAGATCAGATTGTCAACATTCGCTGGATTATAGAGAAAGCAAGGGAATTTCAGAAACACATCTCTCTCGGTTCCATCGACTATCCTAAAGCCTTTGACTGTGTAGAACATGACAAACTGTGGAAAGCTCTTAGCTCTCTGGGAATACCAGACCATCTTATCTCCTGAGAAACCTGTATGTGGGTCAAGAAGCAACAGTTAGAACCCAGTGTGGAACAACTGACTGGTTTAAGATCAAGAAAGGAGTATGACGGGGCTGGCTGCTGTCACCCTGTTTGTTGAATTTATATGCTGAGTGCATCATGAAAAATGCTGGGCTGGATGAATTACAAGCTGGAATCAAGATAGGCGGGAGAACGTCAACAACCTCAGACATGTGGATGATACCACTCCACTTGCAGAAAGCGAAGAGGAAACTAGAGAGCCTTTTGATGAAGGTGAAAGACAGGAGTGAAAGAGCTGGCTTAAGACTAAATATTAAAGAAACTAGGATCATGGCATCCAGCTCTATTACTGCAGGGCGAATAGAAGGAGAAATGGTGGAAGCAGAGACAGATTTCCTCTTCTTGGGCTCTAAATCACTGCAGATGGTGACTGCAGCCATGAAACCAGAAGACGATTGCTTCTTGGCAGGAAAGTGATGGCAAACCTAGACAGCGTGTTGAAAAGCAGGGACATTACTCTGCCGACAAAGGTCCGTATACTCAAGGCTATGGTCTTTCCAGTGGTTACGTATGGTTGTGAGAGCTGTAATGAAGGCAGAATGCCAAAAATTGATGACTTCGAACTGTAGCGCTGGAGAAAACTCCCGAAAGTCCCTTAGATCAAACCAGTCACTCTTAAGGGAGATCAACCCTGAACATTGACTGGAAGGCCTGATGCTGAAGCTACAGTATTTTGGTCATCTGATGTGAACAGGTGACTCTTTGGAAAAGTCCCTGATGCTGGGAAAGACTGAGGGCAGAGCGAGAAGAGGGCATCAGAGGATGTGATGGCTGGGCGGCATCACTGATGCAATGAACATGAACTTAAGCAAACTCCAGGAGATGGTGAGGGAGGCCTGGCGTGCTGCAGTCCATGGGGTCGCAGAGTCGGACACGACTGAGCGACTGAACAGCAGCAGCAGCAACAGCACGGCCTTTGCTTGACAACACCTACTCCAAGGTGAAAAGTCCTGTGATAGTCTTTGAAGAACAGTAACAGTTCTTGGTAGCAACTTACCCCTATAATGCAGAGGAACTATGAAGGATGAGATTTCAAGTTACAGTTTCCTTCCATCAACAGATATATGAATAAAGGAAGATGTTTACATGTATTTGTGTGGATACAATGGAATATTACTCAGCCATAAGGAAATGAAGTCATGCATATATAGCTATTAATCCACAGTTAGACCTAGAGATGATCATACTAAGTGAAGTAAATCAAAGCAGAAAGACAAATATTCTATATCACTAACGTGGAATCTGAAAAATAGTACAAACTTATTTACAAAACAGGCTCACAGACATGGAAAACAAACATGGCTACCGAAGTGGAAGGTGGGGAGGAATAAATCGGGAGTCTGGGAATAACAGACACAGACCATCATATATAAAACAGGTAAACGACAAGGATTTACTGTATAGCCCAGGGAACTACACATAGTATCCTATAATAATCAATAATGGAAAAGGATTTTTAAAAAGAATATAGATATATACAAATAAACGTACTGCCAAATCACTGTGCTGTACATCTAAAACTAACACAATATTATAAATCAACTGTTCTTCCAAAAAAAGTTATAGTTCCTGTAACGTGTTCACTCTATGACCCTGGACAAAGATCTGCCTGCAAAACTGGGTAGGGGAAATAATACTTCCTTACGTATCAGAGTGCTGAGTCGCTCGGTGATATCCGGCTCTTTGCGACCCCACAGACTCTAGCCTGCCAGGCCCCTCTGTCCATGGGATTATACAGGCAAGAGTACTGGAGTACTGGCTATTCCCCGCCCCGGGATCAAACTGGTGTCTCCTGTGCCTTCCGCACTGCAGGTGGACCCTTTACCCACTGAGCCACTGGGGAAGGCAGGAGATCAGATCAAAGAACACAGAAGAACTAGAAAAAGCCTGTAAAACTAAAACTGCAATTCTCTTCCTTCCTTGCTCTGCCCTGTGGATGAGCCACTCATGCACGGCCTAGCTAATTCACCACAGCAGGCTAGTGCTCAACTCATAACTCAGGTCAGTCATCACTGGCTGGCAACATTCCGGAAGATGCAGCAGTCCAGGGGCCAATCAAGAGCTACCTGTTGTTATAGTATCTATATTTTAAAAACTTCTGTATACTGACTGTGCACACATATGACGTATATACACACACTTAAATACTGTAGCTAGATAGTATTTCAGGTACCTTAATTAAGAAATGCCTACTCCAGGTGTGGTTCACATTAGAAAGACTAGCAAATGCCCAACCTTCAGAGTCAGGTTATCATAAGCATGTCAACTACAGCTGCCTAAATCTACAGGAGAGGGTTCCCAATGAGAATAAAGAAAGATAAAAGGAACTTCTCTGACTTATAGCATTCAATACACATAAGGTTGGCTGGAATAGTTGTAGAGGGGCAGTCAGCCTTGTATATATACATGTGGGTTGTTAAGAATCTGGCAAACCAGGCAACTGAACACTCCTGCAGCAGCGCTCTGGGCCTGGTTCTGGACATTTCACAGAGAATCCCATCACCTGATCCGATGGAAAGGTTAGACACGTCCTGTGATGAGAATAAGTCTGCATCTGTTTCTACGGAACTTCTGATGTGGAACACCCAGTGAAGGCAAAAGGCCAGGGGCTTCTCTCTATAAGAGGCTGAACGACTAACTTTCGTGCCTGCATGCATGTCTGTGTGCTCGGTCGCTCCTTCGTGTCTGACTCTTTGCTACCCCATGGGCTGTAGCCCGCCAGGCTCCTCTGTCCGTAAGATTCTCCAGGCAAGAGTAACAGAGCAGGTTGCTCTCCAGGGAATCTTCCCGACCCAGGGATCGAACCTGGGTCTCCTGCAATGGCAGGTGGATTCTCTACCACTGGCGCCACCAAGGAAGCCCACTGAATGTTCTTATACATGGCAAAACTTGGTCTGAGACTTGACTTTATTGTTATAGATCAAATGGTAGCATGATATCCTCTAATCGCTGGAAGTTATCGATTTCTACCAGAAAGATTTGCACTGTCAGAAGCAGGGAGACCGTTGGCTCAGTTCACTTTGCAACAATTACTGATGCATCCGATTTCCCAAATGAAGCCTGTTGGAACAGAATCTCAAAGCAAGACCATCATGCTGATCAAGCTGATGTACTAACTTGCCAGCCTGGACACTCTAAGAGCAAAGCTGTTCCTCTTCAGTGGGAAAACCACAGGAAGCTACACAGACGGCCTTGGGGTGTGGGTTTTTCTGGGCCTGGGAGCCTGCCAAAAATACCATCATTCCATTTCTGGCCCCTAGAATGCAATGATACCCAAGCCTTTTTTTTTTTCTTTTTTCTTTTTTTGCCTCCAGGAATTCCCCTAAACCACCTGGACTCAGTACTTTGCTCAAAATGATGTCACTTAGACAGTATCTGTATTCAAAGGAATACATGGGAAGCAACTCTCCTACTTCCTTAAGTAAATGCAAAACAGAAGCATCTGTACTTTCAAAACAGCACTTGTTTTGGATTCCTAACAACTGTATGTCCCTTCCCTTCAATTTTTTTTTTTTAATTGAAGCTGAAAATATACCCAAATAGGAGAGTGCACTATGTTTGCCATGAACAGTTCCTTGAGGAAAACCTCTGAAATCCTCACTCCCCTCTCCCAGCCTGCATCTGGGCTGCTGGAGGGAGGCAGCACCTGCCATCGCTCCAGCCCACACGATATTCCCGACGACACCTTCTGAAGTCAAGACCCTGAGAAGCACGTTCAGCACGCTCCTCTGGGTATCAGAATTCCCCTTTAAAAACACAAGTTCCCCAAGGGTGGTCAACCAACTGGTTCATCAAGGAGCTTAACCAATCTATTTTTTTTTTTAATTTATTATTTTCTTTTTGTGGCTGCACTGGGTTTTCGTTGCTGGCTTTTATCTAGTTGCAGTGAGCAGGGGCTGCTCTCCAGGTACAGAGCACGGGCTCCTCGTTGCTGTGGCCTCCCCTGTGGCAGGGCAGTCTCTAGGCACGGGGGCTCAGTAGTTGTGGCGCGTGGTCTCAGTAGCTCCGCAGCACATGGAGTCTTTCCGGACCAGGGATCGAACCTGTGACCCCTGCACTGGCAGGTGGACTCCTCTGCTGTGCCATGCCACCAGCGCAGTCCCCAAGCTACCCTTGAAACTGTTAAAAATGTAAAGTGGACTCTTCCCCTCTGCCCCCAGATAAGTACACTGGAATACTCTGAGTGTGAGTTAATCCTTCCACCTCACTGTCTGGAGCTGTTTAATACAGCAGGTAAACAAACTGGGAGTCCTGGACTCTTGTACGACTTCTCTGAGTCCAGTGATCTCTCCACCTGATAGACTGGGAAGCCCCCTTGCTAGCCTCTTCACAGGAAGCTTGAAAGGGAGACTGGGAAGACGTCCATCAGGGATGCCAAGGTGGGCGGAAATGCCGCCGCCCAGGCAGCTGATGCACTCAGCTCCCGTTGCATTGGCCTCCAACCCACTCACAGCTCCAGCAAGAGGCAGGAGACAGGCAGGGACGAGAACGCACAGACAGGCAGCAGCCTGGAGCTGGCACAGAGCTGCCCTCCAGACCCTTGGGGCCTTGCCTCTAAGAGCGCAGGGAGATGCAGAGTTCAGAGGGAGCACAGGCAGAAGCCTTTCCCCAAGGCTCGCATCAGCTCCTCTCAAGCTGTGGGCCCAAGCCTGATCACATAAACCTGCAGGGATCTCCAGGAAATGAGAAGATTCACCCCTGCCTCGAGTGCACAATCCTGGGAACATTAAACCTCATTTCATTTTGGTTCATAAATAGAGCCCTGGGTGAACAGCCTACTGGAAAAGAAAAGAGAAAAGGAAAAAAAAAGACAAAGAATCTAACAGCCTGCACGTTTAATATTTGCTGACCTCCTAAAGCCATGCCCTTTTTACAAAAATTGCTCATCTTTTTTTTCTTCAAGTCATCTCGGTTTTTTTGGGTCAACTTCTGAAGATGGAAAGTTTGTTATGTCTGTAAATTAGAAAGTGAGCGCATTTATAAAGGACAATGAGAATGGCACCTGATCTCCACTTGCACAAAGGAGCAATCAAAAACATTTACAGAAGGACGTGCCTGGCGGTCCAGTGGTTAAGAATCTGCCTTGCAATGCAGGGGACGTGGGTTCGATCCTGGCCTGGGAACTGAGATCCCACAGGCCTTGGAGCAACGAAGCTTGCAGATGGCAACTACTGAGCCTGTGATACAACTCGAGAGCCCGTGAACTGCAATGCAACATCCTATATGTCACAACTAAGACCCAACAGTCAAACAAGTAAGAAAAACAAAGCAGGAGGCTGCGGGGGGAGACATGCACACAGTGGTGCCTCATCCATGACACTCGGCATACCTGCTTTTCTTTAATCCTCACTGCCACCGAGGAAGAATCATAGCTCTTCTCCCCCTGAGGAAACCGAACCGCAGAGACTTCCAGATACTTGCCACAGGTCACGTAGCTACTAGGTGGCACTGTCTTGAGAGCTGGTGCTCATTTCTAGTGCACAAACCCTGTCCAAGTGGCCTGTTGCCTTTCTGCCAGGCCTGCACACCCAGAGTTCCCTGGGACAGGAGCTCGCATCCGTTCAGACCTGCAAGCCGTCTGAAGCCTCTGCCGTTCTTTAAACATCACTGACTCAACAGACATGAGTTTGAGCAAACTCCGGGGGATGGTGAAGGTCAGGGAAGCCTGGCGTGCTGCAGTCCACGGGGGTCACAGAGAGTGGGACACGACTGAGAGACCCAACAACAGCAACAAAAACTTGAAACACTTTTTTTTTGCAAATGGCTCGTTCCCTTTATTCAGGACACACGGCTTCAAGCTGCTTTTGGCCTTTTCCAAAAAAAATCAAACCCATCCTCAAAGGTCAAGAATTCGCCACTGCTGAGGCTATGAGGAGGAAAATATTGTGAGGTCTGAAGCAATTTCCCAAGAAGAACTTGTCAACTGTTTTTGAGTTACCACAGCAGAACTGAAACAAGTACACACACCCCCTGTGCTGCACGCCCTCCCCACCTGCCCCCAGGGGTCCCTGAAACAGCCCATTTCTGGGGACTTTCAGTCCTTTTGGAGAGAGCACGATAGGGTGACGCGGGTCTCATCTTTCAGGTATTAAGTAAGTGCCTATTGGAATATTCTCAGTAATAGGGAGCAGTGAGTGATTAGGCAAAGAACACCAGATGTTGTGAAATAAAACTCATATTCCTCCAGCAGAGCCAAGTGGCAGGCGTGTGTTTTTGTTCTCTTACTTATGGCAACCCACTCCAGTACGCTTGCCTGGAGAATTTCATGGACGGAGGAGCCTGGTGGGCTACAGTCTATGGGGTCGCAGAGAGTCAGACACAACTAAGCAACTAACACACACACATATATACTGATCTACCAGGAAACCATTTTGCTCTCATTAATTTTTTTAGTTTTTCAGTCCACTTGCATTGTGACTGAAGTCAAGTTCGTCAGGTCAGACTGAACTAACAGAAAATCTGGATGTGGGCAGAGTGGCAAGCCCACGGCCGGTTTTCTGCTCAGGCTTCCTTCTCAAAGAAAGAACAATGTGGAGTTCATGTTCATGCTCGGGACGGGTGAGGGGTTTTTAATGCGACAGTGAATCACTGCCACTCGCTTCAAACCCCAACTTTTGCCATCATCTCCCATTAGGGTCCTTCAGGTAAACGTTGACATAAAACAAAAGGGAAATGTGAAGTTCAACCTGGAGCTGGGGGAAAACCCAGATTCTCTCTCCCACCTTTGTGAACAACACGAAAATGTACTTCTGCCTGGACTTCCGTTCGAAGCTAGAGTGCCAGTAAAGGTCTTAAAAATATCCATATGCTTCAGTGACTCAAGTCAACTGCCAAGACACCTAGGCTGCCTGGAGTTCTGACTGTGGGCTGTGACATTCATCACGGCCAGCAAAGCAGTCCTCGCGGGGAATGAGCACGTGTCCCAGCGATGCTGCTGTTCCTTAAGATTCTGCCGGGTGTCTGCTCACTGTGTCAAGATGATTCTTATAACTTAAACTTTGCTGTGTCTGCTCTCCCACCGACTGTTCACCTTTGGCAAGCCTGCAGCCCTGCCAGGGCCCCAGAGCAGATATCTCCCCACGTTTAGTCTGACAGCTGTAAACTTAAGATGTCTAACTTCAGTGTGTGCTTTAGCCAGCCCTTAAGATACTCCAGGAAACAGGAACATGCAGTCTTTTCTTCCGTGTTAAGAAAAATTAAAAAACCTTAATAAAACTTTTATGCTGGAAGAATTACTGAGAACTAGGAAAGGCCAGACACTGTAAAATTTATCACTATGATCACATACGATGTGATATAAACAAGTTATAACAACAGTAACTTTGAGAATAGGATGTTCTCAAATGGTTCTTTCACATTGTCTAGGGCAAGAAAGGCTGCAGTGATAAGTACTTTTAGAAATACCTGGACAGGATATCGGAAGACCTTTCAGAAAATAATAAAATGGAGACTTTTAAGAATCCTGCAAGAGAGCAAGCAAAAGCCTGCAAAGAGCTCACTGCCAGAATGCATCCTTTCATAAAATGTTAAGTCATCTTTGATGAATCCCAATGGCTCTTTGGTTTAATATACTTTGGAAACAGTCTTCCAACACAATAACAAATCATCGAAAGCATCAACTCAAGCGAACGAGGTAGTAAAAGCTGGAAAGCGGCTCAGCTGAACACGTACCCAGAGCGCTGGGATGTGACATTCGATTCCAGCTACCACGTACAGCTGCATGAGAGATCATGCCCACGCAGTGGCAGGCAGAGGGTGTGTGGCACCACGCCTCCGCTTCCTGCCCGACTCGGCTCCTGGAGGGCACAGCCTACCTTCCCGTCCCTCCCTGTCGTGCTGTTCATTTGTCCAGCTACAAAGCGCTCATTCATTTTTCTCACCATTCAAAGCTTATTTCATCAGTTCCTGCTACTTGCTATGAAATGGTTATCCCTTCCAAGCTTAGGAACATCTCTTGGGAAAACACGTTTAAGTAAGTTGATATGCCTGATGTACATAATTGTGTGGTGTCATTTTCCTACCTTGTCCAGAAAGACACCATCAGAAACTTCATAGGCTATCGTCTTGACCTGTGTATCATCTCAAAATGTTTCATGAAACAAAAGCTCCCAATGTTTGTTGAATAATGGTTGTGAAAATAAATACCAAAAAATATATTAACATGAGTTTAAGTACTCAATTTAAACAGTTTAATATATATATATTATTTCCAGCTTCCCTGATGGCACAGACAGTAAAGTGTCTGCCTACAATGTGGGAAACCTGGGTTCAATCCCTGGGTTGGGAAGATCTCCTGGAGAAGGAAATGGCACCCCACTCTAGTATTCTTGCCTGGAAAATCCCATGGACGGAGGAACCTGGTAGGCTACAGTCCATGGGATCGCAAAGAGTCGAACACGACTGAGAGGCTTCACTTTCGCTTTCTTTTATTCCAACTGTGTCTATACAATACAAGCATGAATGTCCACAAATGGTTTCCCAATTCAAGCTGACGGTGTCCTTATTTCTTGGAGTGGGAACCTATCCATTCTCCAGCGGATCTCCCCAACCCAGGAATCAAACCGGGGTCTCCGGCATTGCAGACGGATTCTTTACCAGCTGAGCTACTAGTGAAGCCCTCTTATTTCAAAAAACAGCAGTTACTCCCATGTTCTTCCCTCCCCCGCTTACAAAGGTATGAGGGGTAGAGGGAGGAGGGAAGACGATGCATGTATTACAGAAACAAGAAGGAACATGAGCAGATGGCAGCTGGGGCTCTTTGCCCATCAGGAAACAAACCCATGGGCACTGGAGTAGTGGCAACTAACTCCTAGAACCGCGCAGGGTCAGGGTCTCCTCCCTCCCCGACCTGGATGTAGCTCAGCCTAAAGAAAGTAGCTGATCAAGAGAGGCCACAATCTCCAAGTCGTGGAACAATACCCAGTGGTAGAGCAGCCCAGGCGTCTCCCCTCACTACAGCTGAGGGAAAGGGCTCGCCAGAGAGAGTGGGCTACTTTCCCAAGCCGCAGAGAGCTCACGGTGGGGCTGGCGGCACCCACATCCTGCAGTGTCTCGTCAGGAGAATGGGAATGTCATCCCAAACCTCCCCCACCCCAAACCCAAAGAAACCTCAGAGCAGGGATGCCTTCCGAGGATCCACGGGCATGTCTGATGGACTTCACAAGGCCAATGAGATCACCTACAAAATTGTGTGTGGCTTCCACGTCTCATGGGGGCAGGGTTTACTGGCTTCATCAGTCTGAATGAGGTCCAGAACCACTGTATCAAGAGCTGGGGAAGGCAGAAAGGCTAAAAGCAAATGAGATTAATTCCAAACTGAAAGGAACCCAGATTTTCAGTAACGTGAAGAGCCAGGCAGCCACTGGAACCTTCTAAGGGGAACACAGCCCTAAATTTTCTGGTCTGGATGTTAAAAGAAATACTGTGAGGAAAAAAAAAATGTGTTTGGACAGGCAAGGCGAGTTTTTGACCTCAAGTGGCAGGGAAAGCAGTAAGCACTGATTGGGTGGTCTCAGAAGACCACAGGTTAGACGTAACCAGCAGGGGAGGTTTTGGCATCAACAGTCGTCAGGGACCACGACGGAAGGTTTCTGCGGCCCCTCAAAGCCAAGGCAGCCTGTGCTTTCAAGCAGGCCTTTCACGGTACGGTACCTGCTGGGCAACAGCGAGCCCAGGAGGGAAGCCAGAAACCCGGGGAGGCCTAGCGCAGCCACAGCGGTCTCTGTTTCCCTCTTGTTTCTGATGCCGACATCAGTCCCAGGGCGGGCAAAGGCCTTGCTACTTGGTCACAGGGAACTGGATACACGTCAGCCATGGTGATTTCCCTGGGAGACAGAACATATTTTCCCCGCTCTATGGATGAGGAAACTGGAGCAAAGGGAGAACTGTCCACGGCTTTTCAAGGAGGTGAAGAGCTAAGAGCTCCGAGGTTAGGGGCCTGCAGCGAAAACACTCCACACTGGCTCAGGCTGGATGTTTTGCCTCCTTTTGGGAATGGAGCAGTTCTGGGGGGTTGGGGAAACCCTAGTTGCTAAGGACGAGATGTGGGATACAGTTTCACACAACACGGCCATACATATGGAGTCCATCACACATTAAAACAGAAGACTTGGGGCCTCGCTGGGTAAATGAGATAGAAAAAGGGAACCTGGGGGTTATTCATCATTTTCCAAATCAGAGATTTATGTCCCTTTTGGAAAGGAGAAGGAAAACCTGGCTGCAGCCCAGTTTTGAGGAGTAGTTGCCACTGAGAGGCTGCATGCAAAAATTCCTGGCCTGCGCTGTGGAGAGCTCTTCCGATTGGGCTCCTGCCAGTTCTTGTAAGTGACTGAGATTTAAACCCTGTATCAGATCAGAGGCCGAGAGCATGCTTGACACAGCAGCACAAATCCTCTCTCTAAAGTTGGTTTCAGGCTTGTAACAGGAGTGCTCAGAGAGGAGAATCACCTGTGCATACCCATAAAATGTAGGCTTCCCTGGTGGCTCAGACCGTTCAAGAATCTGCCAGCAGAAGACCTGGGTTCCATCCCTGGGTTGGGAAGATCCCCTGAAGGGAATGACTACCCACGTCGATAATCTTGCCTGGGAAATCTCATGGACAGAGGAGCCTGGTGGGCTACTCACCCTAAAATATAGGTGATTTTTAAGTCCAAAAGGGCAGACATCAACACCTGACCATGATCTGCATGGCTAGGATACAGTGAATTACTTCTTTATCCTTAAATACATTTGTTGATTTTTCTGCAATGAAAACGCATTGCTTGGGGACTAAAGAAAAAAGCAAGGAAAGGAAATATAAAAGCTAGAAACGTCGAGGGTCAACAGGGAGCCGGACCTTATCTCATCTGACTGACTCATGTAACAGAACAAAGGGAAGCTGGCAGAGCGGGGAGCACCGGGAAAGCCCTGCCTTTCTTCCCGGGCCCCTATCCCCATGCCGGGGCTGCAGCGGCTCAACTTCTCAGGTTAGGAACCCCCTAAGCCCAGTGCTAGGTGAGAAAGAGCCTCAAGGGCCAGAGGAAATACAGCCAGATTCCACTCAGGAACAACCAAGATGGAAACAGCTCACCAAGACAAGGGGAATGAGGTGTGCCGCTCCCCAGAACGCCTCAGAAACGTGCTATGTTCTCTTGCCCCGACTGTTGCCCACGTGATGCCCCGGGCCTGGAATATCTCCCCCGTGTCCTCTCCCCCATGGATCTCTACACATTCCTCCTTATCCTTTAACATCAGCTTAGAAGCTGCTGAGAGGCCTTCCTGGGTCTTCCCCATTTACAAAGCTAAATGGTACCGGGACACCCTCACTAGAGGATATCCTGCAACTTGCACAGCACAGCAAAACAAGAAGCAAGAGGATATGCCTTGACTCTGGAGCACATCACAGTGGCAGGGAGATTAGCATGGGTTTATAAGTCTCCCTCACTCTTGGCTCAGTCAGTCAAGAATCTGCCTGCAACACAGGAGACCCGAGTTCGACCCCGGGGTCAGGAAGATTCCCCTGGAGAAGGAATGGTAACCCACTCCAGTATTCTTGCTGGGAGAATCCCATGGACAGCGGAGCCTGGTGGGCTACAGTCCATGGGGTCACAAGAGTCAGATGCAACTGAGTGACTAAACTGGTCTCTTGTTAGTGTTCTTTGAAGGCGGCGGCTGCTTTAATCATCTCTGCATCTCTGGCACACAGCAGGCACTCCCATGTCAGTTGGGTGAACGCACGTCTGCTGACAGACAGTGAGAGTTCCATTTCTCCTTCCAAACCTACCCTTTGTCCTTCTGTCCTCAACAGCGCATCAGCAGAACTTTTAGGAAACAGGTTGCTCTGGGGTAGAGGTTTTTCTTAAAAGAATTTTAAATACTTGAGTTTAATGTTGACATTTCATGCTTCTTCAATTAAGAAAGAAAAGAGAAATGAGAGAAGAAAGGTAGGATTATACAATACCAAAAGAAAAACGACAGCCTGGCTCTGCCGAAGGCAGAATGAAAGCACAGTTGGCCGTATGATGATACCAGAGCTGACATACACTCTTCTTGCACCAGCCTCTCTGTGCTCAAGACGCACACACACAGGTGCACATGAAAAGCTAATTACAAGTCACTTTGGGAAGTTTACTCATAGCCCATCAACAGAAGGGCCCATCGTACTGTAAACACAAGAATGAGTACAGTGTTAGGGTTGCTAATGGCTAATTAAAGCGGAAGATCAGGTTTCTGGGCACATCTTGCTACATCTGGGCACTAGGCAGTCCCAGATGGTATGAGAACTGAGTTTGGGGCCTGCTTCCTCGTAAGAGGCTGTCCCTGCAACATTGCCAAGGTGGGGAGTGACGGAATCGTGCAGCCACAGCAAGAGTCCCCTCCCTGCGGTCTCCTTGGGAACGGCGCTGTTCCTGACTCGGAAGGTCCGAGAGAAGGTTCTGGTCAACTGCTGGGTCCCAGAAACAAGGCTACAGTTCCATCAACACCAAAGGGGACCTAGTTTTACTCCTTGGGAAAGAGAATGGTCACGATACTCAGCATATTGCTCCCCTCCCCTAAGACTGTCTCAGAAAGGGCACAAGGAAACTTTCCGGGGTAAGGGAAACACTCTGTGCCTTGACCGAAATGTAGGTTACATGGGTGTATGTGTTTGTCCTAAGTATAGAATTAAGTCTCTTAAGATTTCTGCATTTTGATCTATGCAAATTGTACCTAGAAAATAAGAACCATGCACAATGATCAAATTCCAGGCGGTAGGCTTACTATCTACAATGGGATGGACTAGCAATTTTGGAACTACTTTCTGTGCAGTTCAGTCAATCAGCCAGTGTAATGGGAGCCAGGTTTCTCACCGTGGGGGAAGGTAGTTACAAACACAGAAAGGGGGAAATTCTCACGACCGAAGCGGGGTAACATACACCATGTGCCTCCTGACACGAGGACACAAGATCTCTTCTTTCATCTCATCTCTCTGCCAAAAATTCATAACCTGAATCTAGTCATAAGGAAACAGTAGACAGATCCAAATAGAGGGAAATTCTACAAGATAACTGGCACAACGTCAAAGTGTTCAAGTTAAGGAAAGATAAAGAAAAGCTAAGGAACTCTTCCAGACTGAGGGAAGCCAGCCAGACGTGACAACTGAACGCCTGATCCCCCTGACTCGGAGTCTGGCCTGGAGAAAATGCTTATGGAGGACATCACTGGTACAAACGACAACAGCGGAAACAGTGACTGGGCGTCAGCTAACAGCATTATGCAAACATTTACCTGCCTGCATTTGATCGGCGCATTCTGCTTAGGTAAGACAGCAATCTTTTTCTGAGGAAACATACACTGATGTATTTAGCTGTAAACAATCACAATGTCTCCAACTCATCCCAGAGTTTCAAGAAAAAGAGGAGGGGGACTTCCCTGGTGGTCCAGTGGTTAAGAATCCACCTGCCAATGCAGGGGACACAGGTTCAATCCCTGGTCCGGGCACTAAGATCCCACATGTCACAGGTCAACTAAGCCCAGGAGCCACAAGTGCTGAGCCCACGTGCCGCAACCAGGGAAGCCACCACAGTGAGAAGCCCCGCGTTGAAGAGTAGCCCCTGCTCGCTGCAACTAGAGAAAGCTGGAGCACAGCGACAAAGACCCAGCGCGGGAAAAAAAAGAAAACGAGAGAAAAAGAGGAGAGGTAGGCAGGGAGAAGATCACATATACACACATGCGGAAAAATATGAACAACGGGGAGATCTGGTTAAAGGAGTTCCTTGCACTATTCCCACAGCTTGCCTGCAAGTTAAAGATCCTATCAAAGCAGAAAGGTGCCCCTCCAAATACCCTAACTTCCCCCAAATTATCGAGGTGAAAAATCTAAAGACAAATTAATTCAGAGTATTATGAGAAATTCTTTCAAGAATATTGGTTTCAAAATTATACTTTTCCCTCTGGTAGCAGTTCCACAAAACTATTTGGCTCTGAAAACTTAAAAAAAAGAAAGAAAGAAAGAAAGAAAGAAAAGACACAAACCTTGAAATAGGGTTTTTTGAAATTCCAGTGACAGATACTATCTATCATTTTAGAAAGTCTTACAAAGCAATGCACAGAAATCAGAATGAAGCCGGCTCCTCACTGCCCTCCTCCCTTCAGATCCTCCGGTATTTTTTCTGGAAGATGGAATAATTCACCTGGCTGCACGCCAACTGACATCAACTAGGATAAGGAGCAATGTGAGTATAGACGATCTAGCTTGCCTGTACTCTTCCCCAGCTCAGGCTTTATAAACAGTCTATGTTTTACTTGCATAAATAAGGTGACGAAGGCATTATTACTCAGCACAGCTTATTCTACCTCCCCAATCTGTATTTATGGTTAAATCAAGACACAAGCACGGCCTTGTGTGTGTGTGTGCACACGCTCAGTCGTGTCCGACTCTTTGCAACCCCATGGACTGCAGCCCTGGACCAGGCTCCTCGGTCCATGGAATTTTCTAGGCAAGAACACTGGAGCAGGTTGCCATTCTTCCTGATCCAGGGATCAAACCCACATGTCATGGGTTGGCAGGCAGATTCTTTACCACTGTGCCACCTGGGAAGCCCATTCTATTTAGTACTTTGCTTTTTAAAATCATAATAGTACTTCATGGAAGTAATATCAAGACACAAGTATGGCCTCAGTCCTATGGGGGGGTGGAGGGGGGGGGGTAGAGCAAAAATACTGAAAAGTACCAAAGGAAAAAATTACTTCATGGATGTCAAAGGAGAAATTTTTAAAAGTCATTTTTAGCCCCAAAGAATGTTTGAAACAAAAACAACTATGATATGACTCAGTATTAAAAAAATATCATGGTAATATGCATTAAGAAAAATTCATACGCACAGAGATGAAAATGTAACTGCATCTGTCATTTCAAAGTATTAATGCTGGGCCTGCAGATAATAGAGAATGACATTCCCCTAAGCAAATGAGTAAGGTAGCCAAGTGAGTACATGCTGGGCTTCTACTGTAAGGAAATACATGCACCCATGAAGCAACCTTTTCAGCACAAAAGAAATTTAATACCCGGACCACATGAAAAGTGATCGCTCTGGGAATAGCACAGCTGTTAAAATGCAAGTCAGTTTGTATTAAGCCGTCCAGCGTGTTTATGTAAAGCAGGACTCTCAGAATGACCACTAAGAGGAAATACTTTGCTAACAAAAAAGTACTATCTACACTTAATTCAAGGCTCAGAATAAGCGTGAAAGAAAAATGCAAAGCTATGCGCTTTCAAAGAATACGAGGGACCGCAGCTAGCGGATATGCTTGTGATCCTTTTGCAAACAGTATCTCCGGGGCTAATTTAATTAGAAATAGAACAAGGAGGGAAAAAAAATGAGTGTTTGCATTTCACTTAGAGAACCTAATTATCTTCACCTCATTTGACTAACTAGACTTAGATAAAGCCACAGAGAAGTCTCTGACACTTGTGTCAAACAATTTCAATATGAAAATTAATACTGCCAAGTTATTTTGAGCCCAATTAGCTCAGACATTCAAAGGAAAAAAAAAAGGTACCGTGCTGAAGAGCACATAATCCTAAAACCTGCATTTCTGAAGACGGAAGTGCACACAGACATCCTTGAGGCCTTGGCTCAGGCACATAGGCATCAGCCGCGCTCGAGAGCCCACGCAAAGTACGAGCTCGTGGATGACCACCTACAAATGGCAACGCTTAACTCTCAACATGGACACTTGGGATGCAGGGTGATAAAACCAGAACTCAGTCTACTTTTGAAGAAGAAAGAAAGAAAAAATTACTCGAAGTTTTTGAGCACCTAAAATTAATCACATTTATCAACACTGTTGGTCAAATGTGAGTTAACTTTTTAGAGAAACTGGTCAAGATGGTGCTTCTCCTAAGACGAGACCCAAGTAAAATTTTCAAAGACAGCCTGTCATCTCGGAGTGCAGAGACTTTACCCAGAATTCAGTCCTGTTCAGATTGATGTAGGCTACACAGCAAAGAAGCCCCAAATTATAACTGAGAGCCTGGAGTCTGGGATTAATAACCCCAATGCCTAACACTTGAACATGGAAGTCTTACCAAGAATCTTGAGTTTTAAAAGCCAGGTTAAATCACTTGGCGTTAGAAGGCTTAGAGAGCTTTCCAAAAGGAAGTCAGCTAGAACACACAGTGTATGTGTAAAAATAACTCAGACTATCTCAAGGCCTATTAAAAAAAACTGAGATGCCATCACTGTAGGTTTGAGGTGTATCAGCCGGTTCCCATTACAATGGGGGACACACGAGCTCTGTTTTTAGAGCCTCTGGAAAGATCAAAGCTGAATGGGCCTTTTTATTGGCTCCCCGTCCAGTCCCCTAATCTCTGTTTACTTTTTTTTTGTCATTATGTGGAACTCCAAAAGACACACCATCAGGACTGCCCTGGTCTCCCTCATCCTCTGAGCAACACTTAAAAAACTACTCTGTGATGGTTTGTGCGAGCGAGGAGCCTTCGGGCGAGGAACAAAGACGAGAAAAGTTCAAATTCGAGTCCAAATCAGCCTGCTTGCGGCAAGGACTGACACAGAGCTGAAATGATCCAATTCAGTCTCTCTCGCTATACTACAAACCGAACTTTCTCAGGCTGGTTTCCCTGTCAGAATGAACATAGCTAAATGAAACCATAACCCCTTCTGGTTTTCTTTTTTTTTTTTTTTCCAGACCCTCGCCCTCCCCAGCGAAAAGCCCTCAGCTGGTTTCGGGGCCTCTAGCTAGGAAGGCTGACTGGGCTCATATTAAAAAACAAGTCCCGCCAATGTAGAACAACTTACTTTGGAAGAACAAGCCGTGCATTTGTCAAAGGCCAGGCTGACAGGAAGGACGTTATCAAACCGTGACAGAAATCCCCGTATCTAGAAACAAACAAACAAACATTCATGTCAAGCCCCGAACGACACACCTGGAAGGACGTGTGTAGTTTCTGGCAAGAAGTGGGAAACAAGTAATCTGTGCTCTCGACACAGATTATGAACAGATTACTAACGAAAATGGAGTTCAATGTACTTTAGTACTTGTGCTAAATAAATCAGTTTTAAAGAAGAACTGTATTAGGTCCTTTATTCCGTTAAGAACTGGCACACAAGCTTTGCACATATCTGAGACCTAAACACAAACTGACTCCAAAACATAAAAACCAAGCTGAAAAATCTATTGTTTTAATAAATGTCTTCAAATATATTATCAGCCAACTAGTTTATTATGGCAATTCTCACATATGTTACAGTGAATATAGGATCAATGTGCACTTTCAGGATATGGCACTGGATGGGGCCTCACAAGGTAAGAAGGTCTGTGAACAACAGAAGGTAGAAATGGTCCTAAATGTTTATTGAGTTACTTGCCTGACTTGGAACCCACAGAGATAGAAATGCAAACATTACGAAAAGTATGGGAAAACAGCGCCACCCTGAGCATAAAATTCTGAACTACATCTGATTTCCACTTACAGGGTATCAGCCTGGGACAGAGGATGAGATAGTTCCAAGGCATCACTGACTCAATGGACATGAGTCATTGTCCATTGAGCAAGCTCCAGGAGTGGCAGACAGGGAAGCCTGGCGTGCTGCAGTCCATGGGGTCACAAAGAGTCAGACACAACTAAGCGACTGAACTGAACTAAGCCTGGGAAATCCCACGGACAGAGGAGCCTGAGGGCTACACAGTCCATGGGGTCACAAAGAGTCAGACACAACTTAGTGACGGGTTTTCATTTTCAGCTATAATCAGTAGGTGGCAAACAGAGGGGAAGTAACAGACCTCGGGCTCCAAAATCACTGCGGACGGTGACTGCAGCCATGAAATTAAAAGATGCTTTCTCCTTGGAAAGGAAAGCAATATAAACCTAGACAGCGTATTGGAAAGTAGAGACATCACTTTGCTGACGAAGGTCTGTAAAGTCAAAGCTACGGTTTTTCCAGAAGTCATGTACAGACGTGAGAGCTGGACCATAAAGAAAGCTGAGCACTGTAGAATTGATGCTTTCGAATTTAGGTGCAGGAGAGCAAACCAGTTTGATCAAACCAGGTCAAACAAGCTACAAGGAGATCAAACCAGTCAATCCTACAGGAAATCAACCCTGACTCTTCATTGGAAGGACTGGTGCTAAAGCTCCAATACTTTGGCCACCCGATGTGAAGAGCCAACTCACTGGAAAAGACCCTGAAGCTGGGAAAGATTGAAGGCAAAAGGAGAAAGGGGTAGCAGAGGATAAGATGGTTAGATAGCATCACCAACTCAGTGGACTTGAATTTGGGCAAACTCCGGGAGATAGCGGAAGACAGAGGAGCTTGGCTGCAGCCCATGGGGTTGAAAAGACTGGAACATGACTTAGTGACTATACAACAATAAGATATAGTCAGGTTTCACAAACTATGATTCAGGTAATTTATTCAGATATTATATATCCAGAACTACATTTATACCAAAAGAAGAGTTTAAACTTTATCATTTGTTATCACTGTTCAGTTGCTCAGTCATGTCAGTCTCTCTGCAACCCCATGGACTGCAGCACACCAGGCTTCCCTGTCCTTTATACTTATCAGATTATTAAAAATACATCTGGTGAAATCTCTAGACTCCAGAGGACTCAACATTTATAAGAAGCCAAACAACACGAATCTTGTTCCCAGTTAATTTATTTGATCTTGACGACTGTCCTGTTGATGGGACTCTGGCTGAGGAGGGTGAAGAATGTTGGCTCAGGCAAGCAGAGAGTGACTGCACTAAGATTCAGAAGTGGGTCCCCAACTCCAAACCTGCCTGGGCTCCACTGCTTCCCTCCCTCTCAGGACAGCACAGCTTTCATCTTCCATATGAGGCTCGCCACACATTTAACAGCCTCACTTGAACACAGCACAACCACCAACCCCTCCACCATCCCACCCCTAGTTCTTGCTGCCTGTAGCCACCCTAGCAATTCTCTGCTATCCCCCCTCACCGCCCACAAAAAAAATCCCAACAAAACCTGGCCGACTCTTTACGGAGACAGACCTCCTTCACAGTGTGGGTTAACCCCACTGCAACCAACAGTCTAGCTGCATTTGCACACTAATCAAGGGAAAATCTCACCTTAAAGGAAATGCCCACAGCAATCTTTTAGATGTCATCATCTATATGTGATGAGATTTCAGTGTAAAGCAATATCGAAAGAGTGTTTAGTAGAAATGATAAATTAGACAGCTGGGATAAGTAGCTGGCTTCGCGGTGAACCTTTGAAAATGGGACAATCGTGAGTTTCCTGTGTGAACCTTTGAAAATGGGATAATCGTGACTTTCCTGTGTCTTGGGAAGGTGGTGACCATTTCCTAGGCCAGTACTTGAGGCCCAAGTAGGGCCCTGAGTCTGCTCTCTGGTTCACCAAAACCGGAGACAGCAAACCGGCAGACCACAAACGGGCATGTTGACGTCCTCGTGAGATCTTGAAATGACAGGACTGAAAAAATTCTCAGAGCGAGTCTCCTCATATCTCAGTGGCTTTCACATTAAATTTACCTAGAAAAACATTCATCATATGTAGCCTATTTTCCATTAAAATATTCACTGCCATGGCCTACATCTCAATGGTTCCATATACACTTCATAAAAAGGTTTCCTGTCTTTTCTTTCATACAGCTAAGATCAGACTTCATGTTGTGCAAAGGAATAGTGGCAATTTGCGAGACGACTGGAGGTGGGGAGATAAAGGGAAGGGAGAGAGTAGAACCAATTAGGAGCAGAAAGGGAGAAAAGAGGAGAGGAAGGAAGGAAGGAAGGAGAGAGAAAATGTAAACAAAAAGCACAGATGGCCAGCAACAGAAAGGAGCTGTGGTGAACGGAGCGCCTGAGCGGGGGTCCCCACACCATTGTTTAGCACCCAGACAGCTCTCTACCAGGAAGCTGTGACTCACTTTCCCAGGAAACGAAGTAGAATAACATCTGTGCGTGAGGCCTTGCAAATTGCCTATGTTGGTATCAGAAGGCTCAGAACTCCAAACTAATTGCCGTTTTAGGAAATGTAAGAGACGAAAGCCTCTTCTCACACCGGCTGCGACAGACTCCTAACAGGGCCCTCGACAGGAGCGTGAGCTCCCAGCACTCTGGGGTGGACTGAGTCTCCTAAGACTCAGCTCTGAGTTATGCCACTTTCTCTCAGCTTCCTGTGTATGCCGAGTTGCTCAGCTGTGTCCCACTCTTTGCTGCCCCAAGGACTATAGCCTACCAAGCTCCTCCGTCCATAGGATTTTCCAGGCAAGAGTACTGGAGTGGGTTGCCATTTCCTTCTCCAGGGGATCTTCCCGACCCAGGAATCGAACCCCGGTCTTCCACGTTGCAGGCAGACACTTTACCACCTAAGCCACCAGGGAAGCCCCATCAGCTTCCTAGGGTGACCAAATACAGCAGAGAATTCCTCATGCTGACATTCAAGGGCCCCCAATCTGGGCCCAGCCTGCCTTTCTGATTACGTCCTGCATTCAATCTTTTCACAGGCTTCATATATACAACTACTAAGCTCAAAGCCAACCTCCCCCAGATAATCGGCCATTGCGGGCCTTAGCTATTCATTTACTCAGTCGTGTTCAACTCTCTACGACCCCATGGACTGCAGCACACCAGGCTTCCCTGTCCTTCATTATCTCCCGGAGCTTGCTCAAACTCATGTCCCTTGAGTCAGTGATGCCATGCAACCATCTCATCCTCTGCTGTCCCATTCTCCTCCTGCCTTCAATCTTTCCCAGCATCAGGGTCTTTTTCCAATGAGTCGTCTCTTCACATCAGGTGACCAAAGCATTGGAGCTTCAGCTTCAGCATCAGTCCCTCCAACAGCTACATTCAGGATTGATTTCCTTTAGGACAGATTGCTGGCCTTACCTCATGCCGAACTCTGTGACTCAGAGCTCTTCCTTTTGCAAGCAGCTATATATCCAAATCTCTAGCTTCCTTAAAAGCCACTCAAGCTCAAACACATCCCTTTCATAAATCCTAAAAAGCAGAGACACTACTTAGCCAACAAAGGTCCGTCTTGTCAAGGCTATGGTTTTTCCAGTAGTCATGTATGGATGTGAGAGTTGGACTATAAAGAAAGCTGAGCACCAAAGAATCGATGCTTTTGAACTGTGGTGTTGGAGAAGACTCTTGAGAGTCCCTTGGACAGCAAGGAGATCCAACCAGTCCATCCTAAAGGAAATCAGTCCTGAATATTCATTGGAAGGACTGATGCTGAAGCTGAAACTCCAATACTTTGGCCACCTGATGAGAAGAACTGAGTTGCTGGAAAAGATCCTGATGCTGGGAAAGATTGAAGGTGGGAGGAAAAGGGGAAGACAGAAGATGAGATGGTTGGATGGCATCACTGATTCAATGGAGATGAGCTTGCATAAACTCAAGGAGTTCGTGGTAGACAGGGAGGCCTGTCATGCTGTTGTCCATGGGGTTGCGAAGAGTCAGACACAATGGAACTGAACCCATCACTTGACTTAGAGATCATGCCTTCATTACATGAAATTCTTCTTTTTGGTATTTATCACCAAAATACCTTGTACAATAGTTATTTCTCTAAAAAAAAAACCAGGGGTATTGAGATTAAGATTCATGTACCATAAACCTCTCTTTTTAGAGTATACGATTCAGTGGCTTATAGAATATTCATGGAATTTCGAAACCATCAGCAATATCCAACTTCAGAACATTTTCAGCACCCTCAAAAGAAACTTGGAACCCATAGGAAATTAGCCTCCATTCTCCACGTTTCCCCGATGCCGGCAACAGCTACTCTACTTTCTGGGTTTCCCTGGCGGCCCAGGCCCATCCTGTCTTCCCGATTATGTCTTGCATTCAATCTTTTCACAGGCTTTGTATATACAGCTACTAAGCTCAAAGCCGACTTTCCCCCAGACAATCTGCCATCGCTGGCCTTTGTTGGTCAGTCTATTTTCTATTTCTAGAAAACAAAAATCTACTTTCTATTTCTACTGATTTGCCTATTGACTATGAATGCGATCATACACGACCGGCTTCACTTGGCATATCGTGTCATGCGTCTGTCCCTCACTCCTTTTCATTGCTAAACACTATTCAGCTACATGGGTACACCATATCTTGTCTGTCCATTCATAAGCTGAAGAACATTTCTGCTGGGTATAAACAGAGTGGAATCAATGAGTCACAAGGTAACTATAATACTTGCTTTACAGTTTGAGTACCCAAGTGACTGCACCATATTTCTTCTCTGCAACAGGGTTATTTTTCCACCGCATGTCTTTTGAGGATAACCATTATTCTAATGAATGCGAGGTGGTATCTCACTTTGCTTTTGATTTGTATCTCTCTAATAACTAGTAGTGTTGAGCATTCTTTTCATGTGCTTCTTGACCATTCATACTATCTGTCTTTGGAGAAATATCAATTCAAATTCTTAGCGAAACTTTATTAGAGTGTCTTTGATGTGAACCATTTTTAAAGTTTTTGTTGAATTTGTTACAATATTAATTCTGCTTTATGTTTTGGTTTTTTTTTGGCTACCTGACCAGGGATCAACCCTCACCACACCCCCCCAACTCCTCCCTCACACACACATTGGAAGGTGAAGTCTTAACCATTGGACCTCCAGTGAAGTCCTGTTGGCAAAAAAAAAAAAATTTTTTTTGACTACTCCTTGTTTTGGCTGCGCTGGGTTTAGCTGCTGCACATGCAACCTTCACCGCATTGGGGGGTGGGATCTTCGTTGTGGCACACGGACTCTCCAGTTGTGGACCACGTGCTCAGTAACTGAGGCACACGGTTTGAGCTGCTCTGCCGGATGGGGGACCCAGTCAGGGATAGAAGCTGAGACCCCTGCACAGCAAGGCAGATTCTTAACCACTGAACCGCCGGAAAGTCCTGGCCACATTTTAAACTGGGTTATTTTCCTTTTTATTGTTGACCTGTTTAGAGTTCTTTATATATTCTGGATTTAAGTTTCTTACAGATATATAATTCTGCAAATATTTTCTCCCATTCTGTGGAGAAAATAACAGGTTTATTCTGATACAATCATATGTAACAAATCACTTCTCAATGTCATGAAGACTGATTATGTTTTCTTCTCGTTTGATAGTTTTAGCCCTTACATTTAGGTCTATGATCCATTGTGAGGTGATTCTGAGGTGATTTTTGCATGTGGTGTGGGGTAAGAGTCCAAGTTCATTCTTCGCATGTGGAAATCCAGTTGCTTCAATACTTTGTTGAAAAGACTCTTCTTCCCTCCAAATGAACTCTAGAAATGACCCATAACGTAAAAGGGTTCATATCTGAGCTCTCATTTCTATTTTGTTGATTTGTATATCTATCCTTATGAAAGTATTACACTTTTTAAAAATCTGGACCATTTTAAAAGTCTTGATTGAATTTGTTACAATGTTTCTGTTTTATATTTTGATGGGTTTTTTTTTGGCCAGGAGGCATGTGGAAACTCTGACCAGGAATGGAACCCACACTCCCTGCTTTGGAAAGCAAACTCTTAACCACTGGACCACCAGGGAAGTCCCTATACTGTCTTGATTACAGTAGCTTTGTAGTAAGTTTTGAAACCAGCAAGTGTGCGTCTTTCAGCTTTGTTCGTCTTCAAGGTGACTTTCACTATTCTGGGTCCTGTGCCTTGCCATATGAATTTTAGAATCAGCTTGTGTAGTATAATTACTTAACATTTTATTCTTTATCTCACTTGCTTTTACAGGGCAAGACAGAGGTCAAACTATTTGCATCTGTCCATAGCACAGTGATGTGCACATAATAGATACTGATTATTAATTATGAAATGAAAGAATGAGAAAACACAAACATCCAAGAGCCAACCAAGTTATTCATGTCTGAAATATCCAGAGAAAACTATAGCCCCGGTAGCTCAGCTGGTAAAGAATCTACCTGCAATGCCGGAGACCCAGTTTAATTCCTGGGTTGGGAAGATCTGCTGGAGAAGGGATGGGCTACCCACTCGAGTATTATTGGGCTTCCCTGGTGGCTCAGATAGTAAACAATCTGCCTGCAATGCAGGACACCTGGTGGGAAGAGCCCCTGGAAAAGGAATCGGCTACTCACTCCAGTATTCTGGCCTGCAGAATTCCATGGAAAAAGGATCCTGGCGGGCTACAGTCCATGCGGTCACAAAGAGTCAGACACATCTGAGAGACTTTCACTTTCATCCCAAATGAACAACAACAAAAAAACCTCTTCCCGTCATTCACATTTTCCAAGTAATTTGAAACCCATCTCCATCAACAATGCTTTAAATTCACAGTATTACAAATGCTCTGAGCTCACACAATATGCTCTGTATTCCCTAATATCTTACAAGAAATGCTTAGAATTTAAAAAGTGGAGGTTGCCACTTAAAATTTTAGCACCTTCCTTAGACAGGCACTGAAATCTCAGAGCAATCCAAAATCCAGGCACCTGATGTGAAACCCAAACAAACATATTGCACCTGTTGAGAGAGGCCAGGCACCAATTCACAGCCAAACAAGTTACAAGGGGATGTCCCTGATGGTCCAGCTGTTAAAAATCTGCCTTCCAACGCAGGGGACAGGGGTTTGAGCCCTGGCCAGAGAACTAAGATCCCACATGCCACAGAGCAGGGCAACTAAGTCTATGCATTGCAGCGAGAGCCCGGGCAGCTAAATAAATATAGGTATAAAAAAAAATGCATAACAAGTTTGCTCTATACACTCACCATCACCTGTAAGACGTCAGAAGACCCAGGGAATCCGTCACCAAGCCTCTAGTTCTTTCCACGATTTCTGTGCATAACCCCATCACATCCAGCTACTTAAGCCACGTCTAAATTAATGTCTAAATGACAAGGCTTGACAAAGTGATCTCTCCATCCACACAAGGCCTCCTGACACTGCTCAAGACACAGATTCCATTTTGGGGACTGCACACAGCTTACCCTAAACTCTTAACTGATTACTAATATCTGCTGTCAATCTTTCCTTACAGGAGAATGTGTTAAACAGCTATTTTTAAAAATCTGATTCAACCCATAATAAAAAACAAGCATCTGACAGGAAACAAAAGCGCAAACAAAAAATCATTGGTACTCCCATGGCATACTTATGCCCGTTTTCCTACTTTTTTTAATATAGTATTTACATACTTAACTTCATTTTGAACAGCCTCCCCTGAATAATACTGGCCTCTCATTACTTTCCTTCCCCAAAGAGGGGGAAAACTGCCAATTTTCCACACACACACACACACCCCTCCACCCTCCTCTACCTAGCTTTCTGGCTAGTAGGAGGTATCCTTTAGCAGTGACAAACTTTGCCTGCATCCCTGCATGTTTTATTTTTTTAATTTACACTGATGACTTTTTTTCCCCTTTAATACTGAAAAGAACAAAGAAAATGTTAAAATGGTCCATATGAAAATCAGACCAGTGGGGATATTACCCTGGAAAAGGCACAAAGTCAACGTTAGGGGTGACAGAACTGCTCCAGGTCTTGTCTGTGGCAGTGGTGGCCACACACAGAGCACACACCTGTCAAGACTCATTAAGCTGCATATTTAGATGAGTGCATTTGACTACACATGTATTGTACCTCAAAAAAGAGGAGTTAAAAAAAAGACAGCCTTATTAACAGGTTCCAAACATTACAGAATGGTACAAAATGAAAAACATAAAGTCCCTATTGCTCCCAACCCCTCTGCCTCAAAAAAACAAAACGAAACAAAACCTTCAGCGTTAGCTTCCTGGATAGCTTTCTAGAGGGAAAAAACACTGTTTTATAAAACACAAAACACTTTACAATCTGTCTCTGCTGTGCTGTGCTTAGTCGTGCAGTCGTGTCTGACTCTGTGACCCCATGGACTACAGGCTGCCAGGCTCCTCTGTCCATGGGGATTCTCCAGGCAAGAATACTGGAGTGGGGTGCCATGCCCTCCTCCCGGGGATCTTCCCAACCCAGGGATTGAAGGTCTCCTGCATTGCGGGCAGATTCTTGACGCTCTGAGCTCTCAGGGAAGCCCATCTCTTTGCTACTCCCTGAATATGTAAAAGCCCCACCCAGGACCGATGGCATCTAGGAGGAGGACAGTTACCTGCAGCTTCCTGGCTCCGTGCCCTCTGTCACCCCCAGGCCCCACAAAGGGCAGAAGCAGCTTGAGCTGAAATCCTCATTGTCAAACACCAGTGAGATGAGGCGCTAGGCCATATTTGGGTTTGGCTAACAGGTCCTAATGCGAACAACTGACTCATTTGAAAAGACCCTGATGCTGAGAATGATTGAAGGTGGGAGGAGAGGGGGACGACAAAAGATGAGATGGTTGGATGACCTCACCAACTCAATGGACGTGAGTTTGAGCAAGCTCTGGGAGTTGGTGATGGACAGGGAGGCCTGGCATGCTGCAGTCTGTGGGGTCGCAAAGAGTCAGACACGACTGAGCGACTGAACTGAACAGGGCCTCATGCTCCCGTCCTCAGGAGGAGTAAAGGTGCACGCAGAGCAGAGCCTGTGGAAGCTCCTCCGCCTCCCTCCTCCCCGGGGTGGGTGGGTCCCAGGACAGGGTGGGGGGGGGCGGGGACCACCCATTAGGCGCACCTGTGCATGTCTAATTAGCCCCTCTGGCTGGGGGCGGGGGTCTGCCTGGGACCAGGAGTCAAGGGCCCTTTCGGAAGGAGAGCGAGTGTCCGTGTGAGGACAAAACTTAAAAAGTATGTTCAAAGACCAGGATTCGGCTTGTGTTAACTTGACAGACTATGTACTTTGTCCCATAGGATGCCATCAAGAAGCCATTTTTACAGACTGAAGCCGAGTCATCATTCTCAAAATGCCTAAGGTCCCTGGAGGCTGTCATGCAGTGGACCTGGAATGGGGCTGGGGATTCTGACATGGCTCCCGAGGAGGGTCTGGCACCAGATGTGGGAGCCCCTGGATTAGGCTATCTTCCACTTGAAGGCTCAAGGGCTCCAGCTCTATACCCAGATCCACTAACACCTCTTCTGGTCTGTCTCTGTGCAGCAGCCAAACCTGAAACCTGACCACATCCCGGCTCAGCTTATGACTTTTCAAGGGCTTTCTGCAGCCCCTGGCTATGTGGCCTGTGAGGTCCTGCTACCCCCAATCCCTCCACAGAAATGACGGCTCCCTCCCAGCCTAGGAGGTTGTGTAGGAGGGCCTGTCCCGGCATCACGTGGAAATGGTGGTGGGGGGATGGGGCAGAGGACCAACATTACACGCCATCCCTGGGACATCCCTGGGGGCTCAGCGGTGAAGAATCCGCCTACCAATGCAGGAGATGCAAGTTTGATCCCGGGGTGGGGAAGACCCCCTGGAGAAGGAATTGGCAACGCACTCCAGTATTCTTGCCTGGGAAATCCCAGGGACAGAGCAGTCAGGCCGGCCACAGTCCACGGGGTCACAAAGTCTGACACGACTGAGTGACTAAATAACAACACCCATGTGTCTGGCTCCGTGGAGTGTTTTCACATACTCCCCTCACAGGGGTCTCACTACCATCCTGTGACCTCCCTCGTATTCCAGACAAAGAAATCGAGGCTAAGGGAGTGGCTTGGCTTGCCCAAGATTCCACAACCACCAAGTAGCAAAGCCAGGGATCTGAGTTCTGTTCTTTCTCTCCAAAGTGTAGAGGGAAAGCTGAAAAGCAAGGAGAAGGTAGAAAGGAAAGAAGGAAGAAAGAAAAAGACCAGAGAAACTAAGAAACAAAGAAACAGACACCCTCCCCAAACCAAAAACTCATATGAAGATGGCTGCTATCAGGGTCTGAGTGGATTAAACTGTCTTTGGTCATTTATGCCCAACTGGCCACAAAATAAATAGATCAGGAATAGGAAGGGGTCCCATCCATTGGGCCACCCCTGGTAGTATTTACACCTAAGCTGAGTTAAAAGCAGCGTGGAGCCCCAAGCCCACCTCACCTGGATGAGAAGTGAAGGTCCAAGGCCAGAAACAAACAGAAACAGCTGCTCTGAGAAGGCACAGCCGTAGCCACAGAGGGGCCCCCTGCTCTCACCTCACACTGGGTTCCAGCAGGCCTGGCAATACTTCTGGAGCTTGGAGTCTGCGTAAGTAAGAACTAAGTCCAAACTCCACGAGGCTCTTGGATGTTGAAACGAGTCTTTACCAAATTCAATGCCAAAAGAGAGTTTAGCAATTTCGAAACCCCAGGTGCACCGCAGAGATCTGGACATTTTTCGGACAATGGCTCCAGCTACCACCACTGAGCCACCGCTCACTCTCAAACAGAGGCCACCGAGGAGCAGAAGCCACAAGCTGGAAATGAGCCAGCGTCGTCCTTGGAAAAACAGCGCAGGATGAGACTAATCCCTCCAGCCCTTCCCTACACTCACTGCTTCCGGAGTTTTATGAGATTCCTTGTAACCTCCTTTTTAGGAAGGTAGATAAGCTCGCACTTTACCATTTTAATGAAAAGTGAAAGAAGGGCCTTCCCTGGTGGTCCAGTGGTTAAGAATCCACCTTGCAATGTAGGGGAAAGTGGGTTCAATCCCTGGTCAGGGGACTAAGATTCTTCACATGTACGTGCCCGACTCTTTGCAACCCGATGCACTATAGAGCCCACCAGGCTCCTCTGTCCATGGGGATTCTCCAGGCAAGGGCACTGGAGAGGGCTGCCATGCCCCTCTTGGGTGTGCTAGGATTTAGAAACTATGATTTAACCTGTACATGAATCCCAGTGTCTTATTATGCCCATTCCAGTAATTTAAAATATAAGTTCTGAAAGGATCAGTAACATGCCCAAGGTCACACTGACAAGTGGCAAGAACTTCCTCAAACCCCTTTTATCAAACGAGCTGATGAAAAGGAAATGAAGAGGCAAAGTTGGGATTCCAATTGGGTCTGTATGATCATCGAGCCTTCAGGTTCCCTGCCATGTGGGCCTCCTACACAGGACAGCCTTATCAGGAGAGCAAAGCTTGTGGGGCATGAGAGACCTCCTTCAGCTGATGAAATTATACCCAGGCTGGAACTTCCCTGGGGGTCCCAGTGGTGAAGAATCTGCCTTCCAATACAGGGGATGATTGCTGGTCCGGGAAGATCTCACATGCCATGGGGCAACTAGGCCTAAGCACCACAGCTACTGAGTCTGTGCTCTAGAGCCCGGGAGCCACAGCCACGGAGCCCATAGGCCCTAAAGCTCGCAACCAGAGACGCCGCTGCAGTGAGAAGCCCACGTACCGCACCTAGAGAGCAGCCCTTGCAGCAGTGAAGGCTGAGCACAGCCTTGTTTACAAAATAAATTTAAAAACAAACAAAAAAAACAGACACCTTATTAAAAGGTAACAGCCTGAGAATTTGTGGGGAACAGCCTGTGCAGACAGGCCAAGGCATGGCTGGAGCCCACAGCTCTAGCTAGCTCAGCTTTCATCTCGGTGGGGAGATTTCCTGGGCTGGTCCCTCCCTGGGTCCTGCCTTAGTTTGGGCTTTGTCCTAGTTTTCTGAAATTAGCTAAGAGAAAGAACTCAAGAGCCCAGAAGAACCATGGGGTTGGCAAGACCAAACTCCTAGGAGGGGCATACCCATCCAGGGTCTTCATTGAGCAGTGCTTCAGGACCGAGAGTACCTTTGCATAAACACTAAAAAAAGGTGAACGGCTCTCATCCAGAGTCAGAGGAGAGCAGGACTGCTAGATTCACGGTCGTGGTGTTCGGATGACTACTGAATCGCCACGATGCTTTTCATTCTCTGAGGGATGTCCAGTTAGATGACCAGGAGCTACATCGGCTGCAAATTTCCATCACATCTCTGTCTCCCCAGTCTGCACACCAACTGCCTGGTGATGTCAGGAGTGGCTTCTACATTTGATAACTCCTGAACTGCGCCTCCCACCAAAGAACCAGGAAAGGAGGTGTCTGACCTCACAGAACTCAGTTGTGACCCCAGGAGCCAGGAAAAAGACAACCTTCTTTAAAAAATAAAATTAAATAACTAAAAGAGCCCACTCGTCGAGCAGCAGAGGGAACGCTGGTATGCTAAGGTCGACAGTGACAAAGTTCTCTCTACAGAAGAAGCCAGACTCCAAAGAGCACGCACCACTCTCGTTACAGAGAGTTCAGAATGGGACAGAAGTTTCCTGAGGTGTTCGGAGTCAAGGGATGCTTGTCTCTGTGTGCGAAGGAGGCCATGATAACTGGAAGCAGCATGGAAGGGGCTGCGGGGGGCTTGACAAGACTTCATTTTGACGCGTGTGCAGGGTGCACACGTGGTATTCATTCTATGGTAATCCAAGTTGTACACTGCATGGTCTGTGTGATAGCGTGCATTTTATATGTGGATAAAAATGACAAACTGAAACCACATTACAGACAGGAAGGGCTTATACTCATGACTTTCTGCTTGTAGAATCCCATCTACACACAATGGGCTGGAGGCTTTTTAAAAAACACAAATCCATAAGCCTATTTTCTCACCTCCAAATGGTTTCAAATGCAGTAAGAGGGTTGGGGTGCTTATTTTCCCCCCAGGCTGGGTATCACTGAATTTCAGGGCCTTCATGAAGCCTTTGCCTGCACTTGGCCAATCTCTGGATAAGCCAAATCCTGCCTGTGGGCACACAAACAGAGAGACTAAGTCACCCCCAGGCCTCCCAGGTCTGACCCCGAGGAAAGCAGAGACAGGAGAGCAGAAGTGAAGCAAGCTTCCCTAGATGATACGACTGACTGGCTGGTGGGTGGGTGGCCTTGGGATTCTCCGCTTGAGGACTATCACTTTTCTACTATATCTCATTCCACAGAGGCCAATTAATAAACGCTCTCCTTTGGGGAATGGAGAAAACGGAGCCCGGGGACGTCATGGGCCGCCCTCTGTATACAGAGCACACAAAGGGGCTTGGGAGTTCCTCTCCAACAGGAAGTCATTTGTCTGGGAGAGCCAGGAAGGGGGTTGGGGGGGCGGTGGTGCTGAGTCTGCACTGCACACAGCCCAGTGTTTCCATGGAAATGACAGTCTCCTGGTCAAAGCACGGCTGTATACACGGACTCACTCCACTTCAAAAAGGAAAAAAAAGGGAATAAATTTAAAGCCTCTAAATAGGGACCACACAACCCTGAATAATCGTGAAGTTCTTTCTCCACTGTCTTTTTTAGAAAGTAGCTAAAAATAAAGGCTTGACACTTGAAATAATGTAAGCAAGCAGTCACCCGCACGCACTAGGCCTTTCCCATATATGGCTGTGTTACCCTTCAGCCTTTGAAAAGGCCAAATGAAGAGATGGCCAACAACCAAAATAATCCTTCAGACGTTTGAAAACGAGGAGAAAGAAGTGGAAGAGTGGGTGACTGACAAACAATCGCCAGGCTCCATGGGGGTGAGTAACACTGAGAAGGATTAGTTGCCATAGTACTTGAAAAACACGGGCACGCATTTTGACACGGGACCCCTTCTATAAAGACTCTTTTTTGCCCTCTGGCCTCAGCACCGAGAAAACTACAACTGTGGTGATTTAACATCAAGGACTTCAAGACGGAAACTGGCGCGGGGCGTGACTGAAAATTTAATTAAGGCCCTTCTCAGCGGGAGATCTGCAAAGAAGGTGCGGGCACACCTCAAGGGCAGAGACGAGGAAGGCGACTGGAGAAGAGTGGCGAGGGTGGGCATTCATGTGAGCAGTGCCCAGCAGAGGTCGGCTCTGGAAGCTCGCTTCCTCGTCGTGGGGCTCACCGCAGGGTCTGCTGGGTCCTACTTGAGGGGTTTCTGCAGAAAAGGTTAACCCATTCGTGCCACACAAATGCCCTCCAGAATGAGGGAGGCTGGAAAAGTCTCATTTGCGTGGTGTTTCATGGTTTACAAAGCCTCATCATTTTAGACAATTCTGAACACGAGGTCCAGCACCTGGCGCGGACACGGAGGCTCGGGGAGGTGAATGACCTAACGTGAGACTGGGACGGGCGACTTGTGCAAGTGGCCCAGAGTGTGACTTGAAGTGAAGGGAGAAGACGCCTGAGAGTCCCTTAGACTGCAAGGGGAGCAAACCAGTCAGTCCTTAAGAAAATCAACCCTGAATATTCACTGGAAGGACTGATGCTGAAGCTCCAATACTTTGGCCACCTGATGCAAAGAGCTGGCTCACTGGAAAAGACCCTGATGTTGAGAAAGATGGAGGGCAGGAGAAGGGGGCAACAGGGGATGAGATGATTCGCTAGCATCACCAAATCAATGAACAAGAATCTGAGCAGACAGCTGGGGACAGCAGGGGGCAGAGGAGGTCAGTGTGCTGCAATCCATGGGGTCACAGAGAGTCAGACATGACTTAGTGACTGAACCCCACCTCCCCAACCTGCAGGCCAGGGCTGCTTCCACTCAAAAAGCCTCTGCCACAGCCCTGGTCAGAGAGCCACGCTGAGGTTTGGATTTCGGCATACCCACTGCCTCTCTCTTATGAAAGTGGCAGCTAACTTCCTGTCTTCTGATGCAGACCCTCAACCAGAAAACGACAGGGCAGGTGTGGGGAGCCCGAGAGAAAGGCGAGTGAGGTTGGCACGTGTCACCCTGCTCTCTGCGCCCATCTGGGGGTCTGCCCCAGGCAGGACTGTCGGGCACGCACACTGCTGCCCTCGGAGACGGCCCTCCTGCCACAGAGTGAAATACACACGCGCACAGAGCTCAGAGCCATGACTTCCCGACCAGAAAACCTCCAAAGCATGATCACAAACAATGGTGCAGAGGGAGCGCAAACTTAGCCTTTCACTCTCGTTCACTCTCCACGGGATGGGCCTTCCTTAGGAAGCCTCAGATTCTGTTTCTGAAAAGATGTCCCACTTTTTGGTGGCACTGTGTACTTCTGATGGTCTCACCATGTATGCCTGGAAAGGCTGCTCTTTGGCTAAGGGGCAGCATCATTACTAAGGGCTGTGACACTCTAGGCGCGGTCGCCGAGGCCTTTCTATACCCCACTTCTCATCTCTGCCGCTACCAGCTGAGGTAGGAGTTCCGGCCCACATTTTACAGACAGGAAAACTAAGGCTCCGAGTTTGGGGACATGGCCAAGGGAGGCCACCTTAATAACTGCAGGGCTGGGATTGACATTGCTCTCTCGTTGGCTCCAGAGCCCGTTCTCTCTCATTCTACTCCATCCAGGAGCCCCGAGTCACCATGAGAAATGCTAAATCAAGACTGGATACTAGTGTTCGTCCAGGGTTTCTTCTCATCACCATTCTACAGCCCGGGATCCCCTCCCGGTGCTCATAAAACACCGCCACTGAAATTCCAAGGAAGCAGGAGCACCGGGAGGGTGGAAGAGAGGTGGGCTGGGAGGATGGCACGGTAAGGTGACCCCCAAATACTTCCCTGCTGCACCACCGGGAGGGGGCCTGGAGTTGCGACTTCATTTCCACTCACTCACCTGGTGAGGCACGAGGCCGAGGGACGTTGGTGGCTCATTCATGCGGTCGTCACTGCTGCTGGCAATGGCGTAGCCCCTGAGAAAGGGAAACGGTGAGAGCTGCTCATTTCAGAGAAGTTTATGTTTAATTCCCGTGAAGATGATCGAGAGGAGGTCCGTGGAAGATTTATAAGGATAACCGAAACACCCTTTGCTAGGCAGCATAAGCCAGGGAAACAAAAAACTAACTTTCCTGGGAGGAAGGTAGAAGAATAGTTTAAAATAAAAAAAAAAAAGGCTTGTGTTTTGAAGTTAGAAAGACCAGAGCTTGTGGCCACAGGCTACTTGCCGATAAATATTAATTCTCGTTGTCTGAAAGAGTTTTATAAAACACCACAGCACATTGCTGACATTTTGAAACAGAAACCGTTTTGACCTTAACTTCTTGAGGTGATGCACCTGCTACTGCACGGAGGAAGGAGAAAGAAAAGTGAGGGACTCATGCGGCAGAACGGATGCGCTCCACCCCAAACCTCAGGGCGGAGCCTCCTTACGTCACAGAAGACAGAGACCCGGGCCCTGGTTCTAGCCCGTGACGACAACAAAGGCAGCCGAGCGGCCGGCGTGGGGCTGGTGCAAGGCCTTGCAGTCAGCTCTGAAAGATTTTATCCCAAATGCTTCCTGTCCGGGGGCCACAAGAGAACGCAGGCGCCAGGGAGATGACAATGATGAGACGAAGACAAAAAAGCTGCTTGTTTCCATTCAACTCAGAAGCAGGCATGCTAGTTATGTATGCCACCGACACTACAGAGGCCGTCTCTCCAAGCACGCAGAACTCTGACTCACACAGTAAGTGGAACGCGCATGTCGATTTCTAACAACTGGGAAAACAAACCTTTCAAAAATTCACTTCTTCCATGTCGGTATTACAAACAGCTTATCTTAACAGAGTGCATAAAGACCGAGTTTGCAGCCAAACTGGGCTGAGCTAAATCCCAGCGTTACTGCTCACCAGCTATGTGAATTTCAGCAACATAGTTATCTTGGCTATGCCTCTGTTTCCCCATCAAAACTGGGACAAAAAAAGAAAGAAAGAAAGAAAATGGGACAGATAACAGTTCTTTCCTAATGTTTGCTATGAGGATTAAATGAACTACTATTTGTAACATGCTTAGAATAAAGCATAACACAATGTAAATACCATGTCAGTGTTGAAAATATATCAGATAAATCACAGTGTATCTGTCACACAGACAGATGTAAATGTGTTTGGCTCCAGTCTGACTTCCATACAACCTTGACACCACTGCCTCTAACAGATATTGAGAAACTCTTAAATGGTTGATTTTCTTTTTCTTTCCTTTGTTGTCTTTCCTTTCCTTTTCTCCTTCCTTTTTTTTTTTTTTACATTTAGTTCAGTTCAGTTGCTCAGTCGTGTCCGACTCTTTGCGACCCCATGAATCGCAGCACGCCAGGCCTCCCTGTCCATCACCAACTCCTGGAGTTCACCCAAACCCATGTCCATTGAGTTGGTGAGCCATCCAATCATCTTATCCTCTGTCGAACCCTTCTCCTCCTGCCCTCAATCCCTCCCAGCATTAGAGTCTTTTCCAATGAGTCAACTCTTCACATGAAGTGGCCAAAGTACTGGAGTTTCAGCTTTAGCATCATTCCTTCCAAAGAAATCCCAGGGCTGATCTCCTTCAGAATGGACTGGTTGGATCTCCTTGCAGTCCAAGGGACTCTCAAGAGTCTTCTCCAACACCACAGTTCAAAAGCATCAATTCTTCGGCACTCAGGTTTCCTCATAGTCCAACTATCACATTCATACATGACCACAGGAAAAACCATAGCCTTGACTAGACAGACCTTTGTTGGCAAAGTAATGTCTCTGCTTTTGAATATACTATCTAGGTTGGTCATAACTTTTCTTCCAAGGAGTAAGCGTCTTTTAATTTCATAGCTGCAGTCACCATCTGCAGTGATTTTGGAGCCCAAAAAAATAAAGTCTGACACTCTTTTTAAATTAATTTTTGTCTCACTTTTATTTGCTAGAGGAAAGATAAATTACTTCTGTTGTTTGTAAGTCATAAAGGAAGATCTTCCTTGTTTGGAGAAGCAGGGTCTCTGGACCTCAGCTGTGCTGGTTTCTGCATCCACGATGCAGTGAGCTGCACACAGAGCCTACCATGAGGCCCAAGGCCGAGTCGAAACAAAACACGCCAGCCTACTCCTTTCCTTCCTCTCACAAGCAAGCCTAATGTGGTAAGTGCTTAATAAATCAAAAAGCTGAATAATCTGAAAACCATTTTTATAACTGGTGTGGCCTTGGTAGACTCGGTGGTTAGAACCACCCTCCCATTGAGAAGACAAGGCAAAGCCAGACTAAGTATAAAGAAAACCTGTGTTTGAAAGCATCGGAGAGTTCCTAAGGTAGGGGAGAATTACAGAGCCAAGGTATGTGAGAGGAGGGAAGCCCACAGAGGTAACCTAGGCATTTGCAAGGGGAGGTTCACCCGGCAAGCGACTGCCAGTCTCCAAAAGCAGTGGCCACTGGATCAGAAGCTGAACAGTGATCCTGACTGACTCATGGGGCTGATGGTACAGTCTAGAGCTGAGGTCTGCCCATAGGGAGGAACCATGGAGAACATCCCAGGCTTCGAGTTGGGATCATGGCGGGGATACATCCTCAGACTAAGGGAGAGCCTGAAAACAGACAAGCGCTAACTGGGTAAGATGGTCTAAGACGGCAGTCCACCTGGCCCAGCAGTTTGCAAGGAGGAAATGGAAGTCACAACATCTGTATAATTTTTCACATAACGGCCAGTACTCAGTCAAATAGCCAAGCAGATGCAAGAACTGAGGAAATTTCAATACTGATTGGATATGTGATAATATTAGGGAACTGCCTTTGTTTTTAAATGTAAAAACAGTGGAGATACATACCAAATAGATACATTTTTTTGACTAAAGTAGTATGTCTTGGATTTGCTTTAAAGTAAGTCAGTGGAAGAAGAAAAAACAGGGACAGTAGTACAGATAAATGATGACCGGTCATGTGTTGGTAATTACCGAAAATGGATGGTGCATACAAAGGAGTTTTTATATATACACAAATGGCTTGTGTGTATGTATACACATAACATATATCTTTTTTATATATGTTTTATTTTTCCATAATAAAAAGGCTTTGTTTAAAAAAAATGGTATATGAGGAGATAAAAACAATAGACAAGAGGAGCACACTCATTAGAGAGCTCACATTAATGGGCATATCTGATAAAAATTAAAAGGAAAACATGATTAAGTGTTTTCAAAGAATAAAAAAAAATCACAATTTCAGCAGAGAACAGAAAATGTGTAAAATAAGATCAAATTATTTCTAGAAATTCTAGAACTGAAACATATAATAATGAAATTTAAAACTCAGTGGATAGTTTAACAAACAGACATAGAAGAAGAAAGAATCAGTAAACTGGAAGATAAGCCAAAAAGCAAACAGCCAGACTGAAGCAAGGAAAGACATAATGATGGAAAACACAGAAAAGAGCATTATCGGATTCTAACATACAGCTGGGGACTCAAAAGGAAAGAATCAAAGCAGAGGCAGAAGCAAGGCTTTAGGAGACAATGGTGGAAAATTTTCCACCGTGGGTGAAAAACATCAAGCTGTAGATTCAAGAGGCACTAGAAAGCACAATCAGAGAAAACACAGAAATAGGTATATAATAATAAATACAGAATTAGGTAAATATTTCCAAATCCTGAAAACCAAAGACAGTGAGAAAATCATAGAAGCAACTGAGGACAGGGGAAGGGGGAGAAAATCCAACTGTACCAAAGGAGAAGCAATGAAATCAACACCTTGCTCCTCAACAAGGATAACGGCAGCCAGAGACACAGGATTATGTTCTCAACATGCTAAAAGACAAGTTAGGACCAACCTACACAGCACATTCAAAAGCAGAGACATGACTTTGCCAACAAAGGTCCGTCTAGTCAAGGCTATGGTTTTCCCTGTGGTCATGTATGGACTGTGAAGAAAGCTGAGCACCGAAGAATTGATACTTTTGAGCTGTGGTGTTGGAGAAGACTCTTGAGAGTCCCTTGGACAGCGAGGAGATCCAACCAGTCCATCCTAAAGGAGATCAGTCCTGGGTGTTCATTGGAAGGACTAATGTTGAAGCTGAAACTCCAATACTCTGGCCACCTGATGCGAAGAACTGACTCACTGGAAAAAAAACCCTGATGCTGGGAAAGATTGAGGGCAGGAGGAGAAGGGGATGACAGAGGATGAGATGGTTGGATGGCATCACCAACTCAATGGACATGAGTTTGAGTAAACTCCAAGAGTTGGTGATGGACAGGGAGGCCTGGCATGCTACAGTCCACGGGGTCACAAAGAGTTGGACACGACTGAGTGACTGAACTGAGCCAGTCTAGAATTCTGTACATGGCAAAAATATTTTTCACCATAAAGATAAAAAAAAGGCATTTTTAGACAAACAAAAATTAAAACATCTTTGTCACTGGCATTTCTAAAGGGTATTCTCTCAGCAGAAGGAAAATGACCTAGGATGGAAGCTCAAGGACATAGAAAGAAAAGTTTAAAAATGGAAAATAATAGCAAAATTAAATGAATCCAACTATGTAACAATAACAGTATATTCTAGTGTTTAAATATATACAGCATATAAACTCATTTTTAAATGAGTGTGTAGACACTGCTGGGTGCCTGCCCAATGTCCATTCTCCTTTCCTATCTTGTCATAGTTTCATTCAGAGACAATGTGCCCAGCTGAAGAGCCACATCTGTCCGTCTTCTTTGCAGTTATAAGGGCAAGGGCAAGTTATACACGAGTTTTAGAATCAATGCATAAGTCTTCCTGGAGAGCCATTTAAAGGGGGTCAGCCTCAGGGACTCCCCTGGAGGCCCAGAGGTTAAGACTCCATGCTTCCACTGCAGGAGGCACAGGCTCAATCCCTGGTTAGGAACTAAGATCCCACATGCTGCAGAACACGGCCAAAAAGGCGGGGTGGCGGCGGGGAGCCTTGGTTGAACAGAGCTCGCCTCCTTCGGTCATTCCCTTCCTCTTAACTGTGACACAGAAGCAGCCCTGAGGGCAGAGCACGCATCCTGTGGCCACAGCAGGACAAGCACAGGGAAGAAAGCCAAGAGTGGCTGAGTGCGCGGTAAAGAGACACAGTCTCCGACGGCACATGGGAAGCCGTCTTGGTGCCTGCTTCTGAGCTTCTTGCTGCATGAGAAAAGTAAAGCCTCGCCTCCATCTGACTGAGTCACTGAAGACGGATCTGTTCCAAACAGCCAAATCCAACTTCTATCATACGTGATGCACGTACTGCCTTTCAAATGCTTAGAGCTAAGAAGATCAAAATTAATATATTAACAGAATGAAAGCAGGTCCTAAAACCCCTGTGAAAATTTTTATCCTTCCTTATCATCAATTACCAAACAACCCTAGGAGAGTTCAGTTCTACAAGGACGCAGAGACACAGCTCCAAAGATCACATGACAAGTTTACCAACCGAAAGGATCAAACCAGGTTTTTTTTTTAATCTTGTTTTTTGAGAGTGGAAAGGACAATACAATTCTCAGAAAAAAGTCAGACTGAGAAAAGGCCAAGGGAGATACAGAAGCTGTCTTTGTTTCAACAGCCATCTCTAAATGGGAAACTCACCCTTCTGGATGCTGCAGAACGGAAACCATCAGCTCCACTGCCAGGGCTCCGGCGATCGTGGCTAGTCCCGGGCGACTCACAGTGCACTGCTGGTCCAAGGTCCGGTCTCTGGTTGACTACGGAGAAACAGTCATGGACGTGAATGCAAAGTTGTGTTCCCCGCAAGGCGAGCTATCAGGAGCATGCGACTCCTCCACGATAAAGCTCCATCACACAGCCAGATGCTCACTGTCGGCAGAGATCAGTCAGCCTCACATAATACCATGTCTTGTGAGTACCAAGAAAAACAAAATATACCTGTTAAGTAACGAAATGAGGTAATGCTCTAAAAACCCTCGAGCGCCCTGTAGACACTGGTGAGTGGGGCACAGCTGTTTACAGTCGATGATGCCAAGCAAGGCTCACGAGGGATAATGCCACCGCCCCAAATGAGACGATTTTCCTCTTTGTTAAAAGACAATATTTTAAACAGTCTTAAAGGAAAGAGCTGGGTCTTTTTGCCCTAGTGGGCAAGATGGCTGTAGGAGATACTTGGAACAACAAAGAAATCTACTTACATCCCCTGGGGCCACCACATCGTTGCAGAAGTAGCAGCCAAGTTTGTAGCCAGGAATGTTGGCAAACAGCGATGAACTCAGGAGGTCGGCAGACGCCATGGGGTAGCTGGGACACAAGTCCCCGGCTCCCTGATGCCTGGGCTTCTTCAGGCCATGTCTCATGACAACGAAGGTGTCAAATCCCAAGGCAGCGTTGATGACCAGCTGTGAGTTCCAAGGAATAAAGACCGGAATTAAGAGACACTTACATTTTAGGCCATGGCTAACTCCATATTGGGTCAACTTAAAAAATCTGTTTCGTAATATGTGTTTGTGTTCGACTGTAATTAGATTCTATAAGCTAATGTTGGTACTCGACCCTGAATATTCATTGGAAGGACTGATGCTGAAGCTCCAATACTTGGGCCACCTGATGTGACGAGCCGACTCATCAGAAAAGACCCTGATGCTGGGAAAGATTGAGGGCAGGAGATGAAGGGGGTGACAGAGGATGAGATGGTTGGATAGCACCGCTGACTCAGTGGACACGAATCTGAGCAAACTCTGGGAGACAGTGATAGACAGGGGAGCCTGGCATCATGCAGTCCATGTGGTCACGAAGAGTTAGACACAGCTTAGGAACTCAACAACAACGCTGGGAGCAGCTACCCAGGAATGAGGGCTTACTAAGTACGAAAGACTTGACAAGAGGTTAGCATAGATTCTCTCTCTCGGTTTTATTTAAAACTCCTAGCAAACATTTCTTATTTATAGAAGAAGATGCTGAAAGTCAGAAAGGTTATTTCTACAACTTGCCCAAAGTTGCTTAGCTGGTAAGAGGGAAGGTATATAAAACTAAGTCTCCAGAGTTCTCAAAGCCCTTCTTTGCAGCATTATGCTGTTGTTTGTCATTTCTACAGAGAATTTTTTTCATAAATCTCATATTTTTCACTTTATATAATTCACCCTTCACACAGGTTTTCAAGGAAAGCTTCTTTTCATTTATAATAACTTCTGTTAGTCATAAATTGACTCATTCTCCCAAATGTCTATTTACATAGAACACTGAAAAAATCAAAGAAAACTACACTGGAGAAGAAGACAAAAAATCACTCAGAATCTCACAGCCCCAACAATTGTAATAATAGTTCGAGGTGTTTATTATTTTCTCTCTTGCCCATCCCCCTCCTTTCTTTCTCCCTTTCTCTTGCCACCCCCATTCTTTGATAAACAGACATGGATATCTTCATATACATAAACATGACTGACGTAAGATATATATCTGTATCTTATTTAACTACGTAGTATTTTCCATCATATTAAAATTCTTTGACACCATAACCGGGAGCGGTTACATACTATTCTGTCCTGTGTACGCACCCTGACTTACTGAACCATTCATTCTTTCGGCCCTTCAAGCTGTCACTGGCCAGACCGTGGTGAATGAGCCGGAGTCTGTGTCCTGTGGGAGCTCACATTCCACTGTGAGCAGAGCGGCCCTGCCAGTGCACGGGGCTCACAGGGTAACACCTGGGTTGCATGATGGTGCGTGAGGCGGACGGTCTGCGGAGGAAGCCCTTGGCCTCAGGTCAGCAGGCCACACAAACACCCCTCCGCTCCGGAGGTGGGGGTGGACCGGGGGTCACTCCACCCTGGGAGATGGGGCCCATGCTCTACCTTTCTCTTGCTCGCGGCGATGACGGCAGGCAGCCACCGGCTCTCCCGGGTGTCCATCAACAGGAAGATGACGTCGTGGCCGTCGATGAGCTGCTCCAGCTGTTCCACGTCCCTGCGGGCCTGCTCCAGGGTGACGCTGGAGAAGTTCACGGGGTGCCCCGGCATGGGGATGCTCATGTTGAACCCTCTGGCGTTCTGGGGACACACCCAGAGAGGGGGGGCTTCTGAGGCAAAGGGATGGGTGGGATCTCAGAGCCTGCAACTCCCCATCACCTTGAGCACGTGGGGTCACTTACAACCTGACATCTCCCCATCATGACCACGCTGCCTCAGCCTTCTGCCAGCTGAGCTCTCCACCTTTTTCACCTCTGCGACCCAGACCACCTGTCCTGGCATCGCAGGTCCCTAAGGCTGGACAGGGCAGCAGAGACACACGGATCTAGCTCCAAAGTGGCAGGGGGTGGGAGGGAGGCACTTCTCCTGTGGACAAAACGAACCCTGGACAGAACTGTGAACCTTTGGCTCTTTCCTACAACCTGGGGCCAAGGAATGTCATCACAATGCCCTCGGCTTCCCCAAGGCCCTCGGTCCAGCCGGGCTGTCTCTCCACTTGTCCCCACATTGCCTTTCACTTTGCTTTTTAGTGTGGAACACCTCTAAAAGGGATGTCACAACAGAAATAATTTAACAAATTCACCTAAGATTAGGATGGCTCAGAGTCTTGCCTTAATTTTCACAGGGGCTATATGCATTAAAAACAAACAAAACCCTCAAAACTGAAGAACTCTCCTTGCTGACTAGCCAAAAAACTAGACTTAGGAATGTATAGATATTAGTCTGGTGGGGTTGCTGGGTGACAGCAGAGTGTTGTGCCGAAGTGAAGCTTCATTTCCTGTCCAAAAGCAGGAGCTGCCCAGTGACCCGGGTTCTCAGGACTCAGGACTTTTCATGGGGCCTTTAGAAGAGCTCTGTAACTTACCTTTCATCCCCTGCTGGCTCCACAATGTGTTGGCAGATGAACTGTGAGTCACATATGCATGCCAGTGAAGCCAGGGACACTGACTTTCCCCAGAAAAGAAAGAGTTCTAGAATCACAAACTCCACCCTCAATCCCCTGCATAGCACCTGCCACAGGGAAGCGTGTGAAACACCAGCTTTTTTATTTGTCAAAACCCCTCACATACTGCAAAAACAGCTCAGGGGACACAGCAGTAGGGCCCTTTACAAAGTAAAATCTATTCTGTAAATGGATGTTATTTTCTTCGTTAAACCTAATATCTGGAATTCAAGAAAGGCACAGTAGTAATAACAGCAAAAATTTCAAAAAGAGTTGGGCAGGGGGGAAAAAAAGGTTGCAGGAAAAGATGCCAGGCAGAAAGGACTTCAGTAAGAAGGAAGGTTCAAAACAAGTCCATTTTAACGAGGACACCACAAAGATATCTCTCAGGACCTCATAATTCACTCACTCATTCATTAAGTACAGTGATCTGCTGCATACCTAATACCGTAATGAACAGTAAGAAAAGCAACAACCACCGTAATAACAACAATAATACCTTACTGTCGTATTTGCAATTGATGTGTTTTAAACGATGGTTGCACAATCCACAAAATTATTGCCTGGGAATTTTAATGACACCAAGATTAAAGCATAATTACTCAACCCCAATTCTGACCTTCTGAATAACTCAGACCCTCACCCCCATCTCCATGGCTAACCTGAATGAATCTCTGCTTGCTGCAGCTCCAGCTACCAAGCCTGCAGAGGTGCACTGGCTCCCGGCCCACCACGGAGGCCACGAGTCTGAGGCTGCAATTCAGCGAGCTGCAGCACGGTACTTTTCAGGCCTGGCTGCACATCAGAACCACCTAGAGAGCTGTCTAGATTCCTAACGCCCAGCTTCTTCCCTGGACCACTTCAACTGGAGTCTCCGAGAGCGGGCCCAGGGATGGATATTTTCCAAAACTCTCCAGATGACTAAAACGTGCAGCCAGGGCGAGCAATCATTTACAGCAAGTGAAGTACACGGACGGACCTCGGGGGTCCAGTTTGATGTGTTCAGACAAGCTGCAGATTAACCCCTGCACACGCCCCTCAAGGCATCTACTATTATCCGAGGCAACGCTCTCATACCCTTTCGCAGGCAGTCCCCGGGACCTCTACCCCCAGACTGTGAGAGCTGTGGCTGCCCCTCCCCCTCCCACCCTTCAGCACTGTCGGTTTTCTAATTTTAGTCATCTCGGTGCGTGTGCAGGGATTCAGGCGTGGGCCTGATTCACACCCTATGATGACGACTGACGGTGCTGAGCATGACACGTGTTCCCTGGCCACGCACGGACCTTCCCTAGGAAGCCGTGCTGGCCCAACCCTTCAGTCCCTTAAAAAGAAAAAAAGGTTAGCCTGTCTTATTACTGGTTGGCAGAAATTGTTCACGTATCCTGGATATAGGCTTTTGCCAAATACATGTCCTCCGAGTAGTTCTAGTTTGGGCCAGCCTTTGTGTTCTCTTATTGGCATCTTTCGAGGAGCAGAAATTTTGAATTTCGAGGAAGTCCTGTTCACCCATTTTCTCACTTATGCTCCGTTTTTCCGTGGCTCTAGGAGTCTCTGCCACCACAGGATCGCCAGGCTGTTCTCTTCCAGAAGCACCTAGTTCCAGCTTTTATGTTTAGCTCTGCGGCCTCACTGGGGTGTCACCTACGGGCTCAGAGTGGCCATGAGGTCTCTCCCTTCTGGATGGCTGGGACTCTGGTGCCTTGCAGCCTGCAGGGGCTCTGGAACCTCATTCTGCCCACAGCAGACTCACGGTGCTTCCTGCCCAGATTACGGAGTGCTGCCCTGAGAATGTACAAAGCCTCAAGGTGCTGCTGCCCAGACACTCTTCTGGAATGCCTTCCCTGCACGACTCCCACAGGCCTGATACTCTGTCCTCAAGTTTCAGCTGCTTGGCTGCTCTGAATTCTCATCTCTGTTTCCTCAGCTCATCGAGACCAACAATACCTCCTTGGGCTCCCCGTGGGCTCTGACACAAGCTAAAAAGTGCCTCCGTGCAACAAACTGGGACAAACACTTTCTGAGCCCACAGTCTCTCACTGCCTGCTGGTCAGCATCTGCTGAGTCACTTTACACAACGTACCCGGGTGCAAAACCGGTAGATGCACCACGGCAGGAGAGCCAGTCCATCAGTCACTCATCAGGGTTGCAAACAGACGTCCAGAGACAGGCTTTAAAACCCTCAGTGTGGCTCTATAACCCTACATTTTATTGCCTCACCTTTGAGGGGGGAAATGGAAACCTCAGGTGGTTATTTGATTGATTCAAGGTCAGTTGTTTTCCTACTCAATGAATTCAACCCCAGGATCACGCATATTATTTGTGGCTGAGCCGTTCTTTTCAGGTCTTCTTCACTCAGACTAGCCTCCTGTCCAGGGTCTGGTATAAGGAGGGTGATGAGCTAGTCTCTGTTGAATGAAAAACTACACTAAATTGAACATACAAAGAGAATCACGTAAGCCTGGCTAGCCAATAAGTGAAACGGCTTCACAAGTTCTTTTCACAAATTTGATGCATTGCCCTAGAACTTAGGTGGGTTCAGCATTACCTACTATTTTCTAAACTTAAATTATTTCGGGCTGTGCTGGGTCTTGCTGCTGCACGGGGGTTTCTCTGGCTGCAGCGAGCAGGGGCTGCTCTCCGTTTTGGTGTGTGGGCTTCTCTTAGGACAAGGCACCAGCGCTGGGGCACATGGGCTCAGCAGTCACGGTGCAGGGGCTTAGCTGCTTCGCGGCATGTGGGATCTTCCCAGACCAGGGATCCAACCCGTGCCCCTTGCTTTGGCAGGCGGATTCTTCACCACTGAGCCACCAGGAAAGCCCCTATGTTAGCTATTATTCCTTATAAGGCATGAGGGGTAAAAGTATACGAGACCAGGCTCCCCACAGTAAGGACTGCATAATCCAACAGGGAAAATGCAGTAGCGTGATGTAGGTGCTGGGGAACAGGCTTGATCCTGGTGGGCTGATGCTTTCAAGAAAAGGGGAACCTGAACTCTAAGGCCCAGCATGACCTGGCCCTTGCTGATGCTCTAGCTCCGAGTCTGTCTTTCTTGACCCCGCGCCGCAGCCAGCCCGACTTCCTTTCTGTCCACAGGGGTAGAGGCTGCATCCTACCTCAGCGTCTGCACACGCCGCTCTGTCCACCCTGGTCTAGCTAACTCTCTCCCGCGTTTCAGGGCTTAGCTTCCTCAAGGAAGTCCGTTCTAGGCCAGGTGTGCCTGCTAAACATTCCCGCGGCCCCTGAGCCCCTGCTTTGTGCTCTTACTGCAAGCGCAGCCATTCATGAAGTTAGTTTGCTGGCCACATCCCCCACCAGACGCAGCTCCAGGCGAGGGAGGCGGAAGCTCATCTGCCTTGGTCCCCAGTCCCTACCACAGAGCAGGCCTTAAATAAACGCACGATGAATGAGTAAGCCACAGGGTAACCGAACAAATAAAACAGGGGGAACTGCACTGGGTCACAGACCATGGCTAGGATTTGAGTGAGCAAAAATCTCAGGCAGAGCTCAGATTCTGAGCCAGGTCTGTCTCCGGTGATAGAATGGATTATTCTTCCTGACTGTGACTGCCCACCTCTAAGAGAATTATGTGTCCATGCCCTTAGCCACGTGGCTTTGCAGGATCTCCCACCAGGTAGGCAGGGCATCCAGACCAACCCCACTGACTTGGGGCATGGCCCTGTGACCTGCTCTGGTCCAATAGAGGACACTGCTGAGACTTTAAGAGACACAGGAAGTACTGGTAGCCTGACCCACTCCTTTACACTTCCACCTTCCATCATAAGGAGAGCAGGACCAGCTCACCATTGCTCCCAGAGCCTAGACTCGGACAGCATGACACAAAGAGCAGACGAACAGGACTCAAAGCCAGAGTCCGGTCCAGCCCAGCCACTAAGTCCCGGCGAGCCCGTAGACCTGTGAACGTGAAATCAGTGTTCGTGATCGTAAGCCACTTGGATGCTGGAAGCGTGTGATGTGGAATGTTGTCACCGCAGAAATGTAACAACTAAGAGGCCTCCTCAGCGACAGGGTGTGACTTGTTCTCTCTCTTGTCATCCAGCACCCAGCTGGGTACAGAGGGCTCAGTTAGTCCCACTGAATTAAACCCAAGAGATGGCATTCTTCTGGTGAAACGGACTAAACGGTCAAAATCACTTTTAAAGCAAAGGCTGAGAGAAAGAGTGAATCTAATGCTCAGTGACTAAAGAGAGAAACCCCAAGAAAGCAGGCTTCTTTTTTTTTTTTTCTTTCTCTTTTTAAGCCAGGGCTGAGAGCCTCTTGTGGTACTTTCAGAAGAAGCAGATGCTTTGGGGGCACCTGAGCTAACCTCTGTCACACAAATCGACGAGGCATGCAAGACGCAGAATGTCTTCTGCTGGATAACCTCAAGAACACGGCCAGATGTTGAACCAGATGAGCTGCACGACTTGCCTCTCACTGTTTTCAAAGCACATGATGGATGTCAAGAACAAGCAGCAGCCAGAGTGAAAGGCTCAACGTTTCGCCAGATCTTCCTTGCACAGACTATTTAATTTCATAAACCTGTACTAACCACCAGGCATCCTGGCCATGAGGGAGGTAATATCCTACAGTGGATCCAATATCCAAAGCGGATAAACCCTTTGGAACAAGGCAGTATCTAAAGCTATGCAGACCCCCAAATCCCTCAACTCAGGGCTTTGTATCTTATGAAACATTTTTGTCATATAGTCTCCATGGTGGTTTCACAGTAATATATGAGGGGTTTATTTGTTCTTATAATCCCCACTTCTGAGGTGAGCAAACAGAGGTTCATGAAGAAATACACTATGGGGCCCTGGCAGTAAGCGACCAATGGCTGAGTCTGTTCCCTCCATCCCGTGGGGCCTCCTTCCCACATGATTAACGCTTAAACACTGACAGGCCAGGCAAAAAGCCCTGACCTTCTCAGCACCCAGCACCAACGTACCACTCCAGGGAATATCTTCTGCAGCCGGTCCGCTGCCGCCAGGGCCTTGGGCTTCCCACCCGCCAGGCAATCTTCAAATTCATACAGAGGCTGCCTCACAGGGTTGGAGTAGGAGATCTTGGCATTGTCCACAAACGTGATGTGTCTGACGCCCCAACCCTGCAAGGAAAAATAGGAGATTATGGTGGGTTTCTGATGAACATTTCACAGGCTGTCCCTCTGGAAATCTCTAAAAGGGGTTTGGCTTTGGGGCAGCTTGGGAACCTGAAAACACAGGAAACGCGGGAAATTGAATTGTGCAGAGTCCATGTTTGACAGATAGAATGTCAACTTCCTTTAAAAGTCGAAATAATTATACACCTAGTGCCTTGCTTCCTACAGCAATGAGACTAAGACATATGTCACTGCTGGTCTGACTAATACTTCACTATTTTTGACAATGGCACCAGAGGAAGCTTAGGAAGGTGAGTCCCTGCTGCTGTCTTCAGAGGACTGGGAAGGGCCACCCAGTGACCTCGCTTTCTCTGAATGAGTCAGTGGGCATACGTAACAGCGCATCCCAAAATTCACTCAAAGCCTGAAATAGCTCCATGCATTAATAAAAGTGACTTATAAGTTATTTCCAATTGTATAACACCATAGAAGATTCTGTACTATTTCTCAATGAGGCAAAGCCCTTATGAATATTCTGGAATGTAGGGGACAGCTCTACGTTCTCAGAAATAGCTTTCATGACTTCATCCATTTCAATTACATTTCAGAACTGAACAATTTTAAAGTTAGATAGGCTCCCTAAAATCTTTAGCTCCATTACTTTATTTTACAGATTCAGAAACCGAAGCCCAGAAAAGATACGTGACTCACCGTGGGTCATAAATCTGGTTAATGGTGAGGAGGAAATGAGATGCCCAGGGTGGAGGAAAAGAAGATGCCTCCTTTCTGGGGGGTGAGGTGGGATGTGTGTATTTCAGCAAATCACAAAGAATGGCCTAAGAGAAGCCCTGCTAGGACTGACTGCAGAGTCTGACTAAGAGTCTGATCTCTGTCTTATTTCAATATCCTTCCATCAGTTCAGTTAGTTCAGTTGCTCAGTCGTGTCTGACTCTGCGACCCCATGGACCACAGCACGCCAGGCTTCCCTGTCCCTCATCAATTCTCGAAGCTTACTCAAACTTATTTTCATAGAGTCGGTGATGCCATCCAACCATCTCATCCTCTATAGTCCCCTTCTCCTCCTGCCTCAGTCTTTCCCAGCATCAGGGTCTTTTTCAGTGAGTCAGCTCTTCACATCAGGTGGCCAAAACACTGGAGTTTCAGTTTCAGCATCAGTCCTTCCAATGAATATTCAGGACTGATTTCCTTTAGGATTGACTCGTTTGATCTCCTTGCTGTCCAAGGGACTCTCAAGAGTCTTCTCCAACACCACAGTTCAAAAGCATCAATTCTTTGGTGTTCAGCTCTCACATCCAATACATTACTATTGGAAAAACCACAGCTTTGACTAGATGGACCTTTGTTGGCAAGGTAATGTCTCTGCCTTTTAATATGCTGTCTAGGTTGGTCATAACTTTTCTTCCAAGGAGAAGGTGTCTTCTAATTTCACGACTAAAGTCACCATCTGCAGGGATTCTGGAGCCCCCCAAAAATAAAGTCTGTCGCTAATTCCATTGTTTCCCCATCTATTTGCCATGAAGTGATGGGATTGGATGCCATGATCTTCATTTTCTGAATGTTGAGTTTTAAGCCAACTTTTTCACTCTCCTCTCTCACTTTTATCAAGAGGTTCTTTAGTTCTTCTTCTGTTTCTGCCATAAGGGTGGTGTCATCTGCATACGTGAAGCTATTGACATTTCTCCCGGCAATCTTGATTTCAGCTTGTGCTTCATCTAGCCTGGCATTTCGCATGATGTACTCTGCCACTTATTTATAAGTTAAATAAGCAGGGTGACAATAGAGAGCCTTGGTGCACTCCTTTCCCAATCTGGAACCAATCTGCTATTCCCTCCATCAGGGACGCTGAAGTTCAGTCAGTCTGACAAGTGCAGAGGCAAAGTCAACACAACCCACGATTCGGGGCTGAGGGTGACGGGCCAGAATCCATCCTTTCAAAAGCACGGTTTAGACTGGCTGTGTGTTTTGAAGCCCATGGGTAACTCCAGTCTACTCACCCTGTTTCATAAGTGATTTTTCATCAGCTGAGCAAACCACCATGTAGGGGGAACAAAGGTATGGAAAATCGAAAACTCATTTGTGCTTGGCTAGGGGATGTTTATTTTGCATGCCTTAAAGCAATGCTGAGTGGAGAGCAAGGAAGGCAGTCTGGAAACTGCTAGACGGCAGAGGAAAGCTACGTAAGCGACAGGCGTGCTGCAGGTGAGTCGCAGGCACGTGCACTTGCACACTTAACTGTCGGTCTCTTGGAATGCTATACAGCACTGGGGCTTCCCTAGTAGATCAGCTGGCAAAGAATCCGCCTGCAATGCAGGAGACACTGGTTCAATTCCTGGGTCGGGAAGACCACCTGGAGCATGGACAGGTTACCCACTCCAGTATTCTTGGGCTTCCCTGGTGGCTCAGACAGTAAAGAATCCGCCTGCAATGCAGGAAACCCTGGTTCAATTCCTGGGTCAGGAAGACCACCTGGAGGAGGGATGGCAACCCATTACAGTATTCTTGCCTGGAGAATCCCCATGGACAGAGGTGCCTGGCGGGCTACAGCCCATGGGGTCACAAGGAGTTGGACTGAGAGACTAAGCGCATACAGAATAAGAAGTGAAGTGAAAGCCACTCAGTTGTGTCTGACTCTTTGTGACCCCACGCACTATACCATCCACGAAATTCACCAGGCCAGAATATTGAAGTGGGTGGCCTTTCCCCCATCCAGGGGATTTTCCAACCCAGGGTTTGAACCCAGGTCTCCCACATTGCAGGTGGATTCTTTACCAGCTGAGCCACAAGGCTCAAGACTACTGGGGAGGGTAGCCTATCCCTTCTCCAACAGACTAAGCACGTACAGTGTAATGGCTAATTGGCAAACATTAAAGAAAATTACAACACTCAATGCTACTGAGGATGGGGCTTTAGTGATTGAGAATGTAATACTGGTATTTTATTTCATTGACATTTCATTGATTGAGAATGTAAACTGGTATCACTCTTCCGGAAAGCAATCTGGCAATATGATTCTAGAATTTTTTACATGCTCATATCAATCATATCAACTTCCAGCAATCTAGCTTAGGAAATAATCCAAAATACTGACAAAAATGTAATCACCAAGATGTTCTCTGTAAAATAATTTATAGTTGTAAAATATTCAAAGCAATGTTAATGTCTAAAAATAGGGGAATGTCTCAGTAAATCATGTTTCATCATATAAGGCATTTTTACAGCCAACTTCTTGCTGCCAATATCCGATGGATCATAAAAAAGCAAGAGAGTTCCAGAAAAACATCTATTTCTGCTTTATTGACTACACCAAAGCCTTTCACTGTGTAGATCACAACAAACTATGGAAAATTCTTAAAGAGGTGGGAATATCAGACCACCTGACCTGCCTCCTGAGAAATCTGTATGCAGGTCAAGAAGCAACAGTTAGAACTGGACATGGAACAATGGACAGGTTCCAAATTGGGAAAGGAGTATGTCAAGGCTGTATACTGTCACCCTGCTTATTTAACTTATGTGCAGAGTACATCATGCAAAATGCCAGGCTGAACGAAGAACATGCCGGAGTCAAAGACAGCCAGGAGAAACAGCAATAACCTCAGATATGCAGATGACACCACCCTTATGGCAGAAAGTGAAGAGGAACTAAAGAGCCCCTTGATGAAAGTGAAAGAGGACAGTGAAAAAGTTGGCTTAAAACACAACATTCAACAAACAAAGATCATGGCATCCAGTCCCATCACTTCATGGCAAATAGATGGGGAAACAATGGAAGTAGTGACAGACTTTATTTTGGGGGGCTCCGAAATCGCTGCAGATGGTGACTGCAGTCATGAAATTAAAAGATGCTTACTCCTTGGAAGAAAAGCTGTGACCAACCTAGACAGCATATTAAAAAGCAGAGACATTACTTTGCCGACAAAGGTCCGTAATCATAGCTATGGTTTTTCTAGTAGTCATGTATGGATGTGAGAGTTGGACCATAAAGAAAACTGAACACTGAAGAACTGATGCTTTTGAACTGTGGTGTTGGAGAAGACTCTTGAGAGCCCCTTGGACTGCAAAGAGATCCAACCAGCCTATATCCTAAAGGAAATCAGTCCTGAATATTATTGGAAGGACTGATGCTGAAGCTGAAACTCCAATATTCTGGCCATCTGATATGAAGAGCTGACTCACTGGAAAAGACCCTGATGCTGGGAAAGATTGAAGGCAGGAGGAGAAGGGGATGACAGAGGATGAGATGTTTGGGTGGCGTCACTGACTCGATGGACATGAGTTTGAACAAGCTCTTGGAGTTGGTGATGGACAGGGAGGCCTGGCATGCTGCGGTCCATGGGGTCGCAAAGAGTTGGACACGACTGAGCAACTGAACTGAACTGATTCTACAGCCATTAAAAAAGCTTTTTAGGTATCCTTTTTAACAACATTAGAAAGTGTTTTGTGTTAACTGATGAAAACAAGGGACATTTTTACACATCAAATAAACAATTTAAATACATGTTACACAAACACTGAAAGGAAACAGGTGATAAAGTAGTAGAAAAATGGGCCTTCTTCCTCTGCCTCGTAACTCTCACACTGTAGGGATTTTCTATAATGGATCTAGATCTATACTGACTTCATAATTTTAAAAGTGCTGGGAAAACCTATGTACCTAATTCGGGAAGTTAGGGAAAGAATGAAATAAATTCCCATAAAAAGATGGAGAAATGAATAAAAAGTAGATAGTAATGAATCTGGAAACAAACCAAAACAAAAATTACAGAAAAAAGAGAGCAAGGATTTAGTTTTCTGGAAAGACAAGCCTATCAGGCAAGTCTGAATAAGAGGAGAAAAAGAGAAAACAGAAATATTCAACATTAGGAACATGGTTCAGGTGGTAAAGAACCTGCCTGCAACAGAGGAGACCTGGGCTCGATTCCTGGTTGGGAAGATCCCCTAGAGCAGGGCATGGCAACCCACCCCAGTATTCTTGCCTGAGAATCCCATGGACAGAGGAGCCTGACTGGCTGTAGTCCATGGGGTCGCAAAGAGGTGGACACAACTGAGCGACCAACACTGACTACTATTACAGAGAAAATGGGACTTCCCTGGGGGCCAGGACTTAAGACTCTGAGCTCCCACTGCAGGGATCCCACTCAATCCCTGGTCAGGGAACTAATATCCCACATGCCCTGCGGTGCTGCCAAAGATAAATAAATAGATAGTAAATAAAAGAAAGATGGGAAAGATGGCAAGAGAATCCTATATGTATTTTATATTACTTAACTTTCAAATTAGATGAAATGGATGATTTTCTAGGAAAACAACATGATTAAACTGACCCAAAAGCGGTATAAAATCTAAAAGGTCAATGACTGTAGACACATTTCTAAACGCCTCCACAGATCCCCTGCTCTCATTGCTAACAAAATTCCAAAGGCACCAGGCTGAGCTGGATTTATCAATGAATTTTACCAAACCATCAAGGAACTGATACTTTATACACTAAACCTGTCCTGCCACATAGAAAAAGGCAGAAAGTTTTCTTTTATAGAAGTAGTGTAATTCAGCTATGAGATAAACAATGACACCAGAAAGGAAAAGAAAAACATTACTAGAAACCAGTCTGACTTATTAATACATATGGAAGACTTAGCAGTAAAACATTACCAGTTGAACTCCATCGTATATTAGAAGAATAATGAACTATGAACAAATCAGAGTTTTCCCCCAGAATGCTCAGCATCTTGATAGATGTATTTGATGATAAAGCTCAACAATCATTTCTGATATAAACTCGCAGTAAACTAGAAGAAAAATCTGCCTCCTTAACTTGTGGAAGAACATTAGCAGAAACCAACATCACGTATCAAAACTAAAGGAAAAAACAAGAAGCTTCTCATTGAAATCAGTAACCAAATGAGGGTGCTAACTCTCACCACTGTTCCTCACCACTGCTATGGAGTCCTAGTCAATCCCATAAGACAAGGAAAAGAAACCGATACAGATGTTGGTGAGGAACACTTATCAACCTAGAAAATTTACAAGAATCAAACATAAAACCATCATAGCCAGGAAAGTGTAGAAAGATGACCAGATAGAAGATAAACAGTCAAAACTCACTATCTTTCTTATATATTCATCCCAGTAAGAGTCAATTGGAAAATTTAGTGGGAGGAACACATCTTTAAAAGAAAAAGAAGTTAAATATGTGAAAACTAATTAAAGGAGGCATGTGGGAAACCTAAATAAATAAAATGCTACAAAGATGATCTAAATAATTTAAGAGATATATATACAATGCTTCTGGAACTAAGGATCAATATTGTAAAGATGTTAATCTCTCCCAATTTATTTATAAATTCATTGTAATTTGAGTGAAAGCTATGAGTACTAATGAAGGAATGAACATATAGAATGATGGAATAAAAACAGACTCCAAAAAGAGACTCAGGTATAAAGGAATTTAGAATTTAATAAAGGCGGAAAAATGAGATTTGCATTAGTGAATGAATGACATTAAAGTAAATGACTATTTTCAAATGTTACATTGTTAAATTCCATAAAACAAAAAATAAATTCCACATTAATAAAGATCTTAACATAAAAACAGGAGTTCTGTATACCATAAAGGAGAAGATTAACATATTCAATAACATTTATTAATTAAAAATTAATACATTTTTAAAAACCTTTACATGGTTAAAGATAAATACATGGAGAAGAATATTTGCATGACATTACAGAAAAACGGTTAATATCCATAAAAAAGGAAAAGGGTTCGGCAGAAGATGAGATGGTTAGATAGCATCACTGACTCAATGGACAAGAATATGAGCGAACTCCAGGAGACAGTGGGGGACAAGAGGAGCCTGGCATGCTGTAGCCCACGGGGTCGCAAGAAGTCGAACGGGACTCAGCAACTGAACAATCCATTAAAAAAGGTACACCAAGTCAAGATACAAGAAACAGCCTAAAGGACACGAACAGAACAAACAAAATTTACAAATGAAATCAAGTTAAAGACTAACCCTCACTAATTAAAGAAATGCAAACAAAAAAGCTATTTTACATTCTTTCTAACATAGTAGTTCTGCTTCTAGAGTTTTTTTCCTAAAGAAATAATCCCGTGGACATGTGAAGGTATAAGAATGTTCATTTCAACAGCATCTCTAAAAGAAAAATATGCTGAAATTGTTTAAATGAACTGAAGCAAGTCATATAACAATGGGCTTCCCTGTTGGCTTAGACGGTGAAGAATCCATCTACAATGCGGGAGACCTGGGCTTAATCCCTGGGTTGGGAAGATCCCCTGGAGGAGGGCATGGCAACCCACTCCAGGATTCTTGCCTGGAGAATTCCCATGGACAGAGGAGCCTGGTGGGCTACAGCCCATGGGGTCGCAAAGAGTCAGGCATGACTAGGTGACTAAGCATAGCACAGCATATAACAAAATTCTACATGTACATAAAATGGAATAAATAGAGAACCACAATTATTGCTCCATTGAGTTAAAAATAGAAACTTGCTATAAACAGGTTGCAATGATGCAAGTTTTGCAAATATAAATAAATAAGAGCAAAGATGACCAGCGCATGTCTGTATTTGCACACGCCTACGAAAATTACAGGGAAAGATGCTCCACAGCACTTGACAAAGTCTGCTTAATTCTGGGAAGTGACTTGGGACCAGAGTGGAGGCAGATTTCTTGCTTCCACCGTATAACAAAAGTATGTGTTCCTTTTATACTGAAAGAGATACTGAGAAAAGAAAGGAGGGAGGGAGGGAGACAAGGAGAAAGAAGGCACTCAGGCGCAGTTGGTTGTCCCCTGGTATTCACACGGGGTGGGTTCCAGGAGCTCCTGGAACCAGCCAGAGATTCTTTTTTTTTTTTTTTTTTGAGTCAATGAACTCCTGCTTGAAGATCAAGGCAGGCTGGAAAACAAATATTTTTAAAATGTAAACTTCAGTCAAAACTGAACGATAACCTGAGAGGAAAAAAGAAAAAAGGAAGGAGGAATCCAACAAAAAGACCAAAAAAAAAAAAAAAAGAGGTGTATGCTTGGCTGTTGGGGTTGTTTAGTTGGTTAATTTTTGGTTTGGGTGCTTTTTTTTTTCTTAAAAAACAAAAATGCCCTCCTACTCTTGGATGCGAAACCCACAAGTCTGGAGGGTAGACTGTAGTGAAAGAAGAGAAGCCACAGCTTGAGAGGCGCCATTCGACCGCTGCAAACTCACCATCAACGTCCGGGCTACGTTACAGCCCAAGGTGCCGGCTCCGAGCAGCAGACACTTGGCAGACACAACCTTGTCTAAGTCCAGAGTAGGGACCAATCTCCAACACATCAGCTTGAGGTTGAGATCGACCGATGACTCAGCTAACCTAGGAAAGGAGAGAATCGTTTATTTATGTAGTCAGTCACTCGCTTATGCCCCCAGTCCTGTCCTTTTTCAGGAAGAAAGTAGCTTGTATGAGAAGATAAGAAACAAGTAACAGGGAATCAGGATCAAAGGAAAAGCAACACGAGGCTGGAGGGTAAGCGAGGACAGCAGTTACCACAGCGTGGTGTGTGCCGCCGTAATCCTCGGCAACTGCACCGTGACGGGCCCCCATTTGATCCTGAGCTCCCAGGAGCCCAGGTGAAACGGGAAGCCTGACTGGTTACAGGGGGTATTACGTCCGGGACTAAAACCACACCAGCCGCTTAAGAGGAAAGCTTTCCTAACGCTGGATACAGAGAAATTTCTGTCCCCTCAGTAGAGGGAGCACTTACATCACCCCTTCAGCACAAAGCTGGTTTCCGTGAAATCTTTCTTTCCATGGCCTTCCCTGTAGGCTAATGGGACACCAGTAAGGGAAGACAGACAAAGGACAAGAAGGTGGAGGAGGTGCACAGGTCTGAGAGGGCGGGCTTGAAGCGAGAGCGACATTTAGGATGTCCAGAAAAACAGACGCTGTGTGCCCTTCAGATATCCATCACTGATATTCATTCTCACAGCCAAACTTAAATCAGGAGGTGGCCAAGAGCGAATGAACACACTGACATCTGCCTTTCCCCGGCCCCACCTGGGCTGGGCGACGCGCTTGGCCTGACAGAACCAGGCGTGCACCCCGGCGGGAACGGCTTGCAAGCTGTACCTTTTAGGGTCCATACACTCGCTGAGGTTCACCATCCTCGGTCCCATGCCTCCCTTCTGGTTCTTTTCCCATCCAACCGCCTTGGGACAATCTGGAGACAAATAAAACAGCAATTTCAGTGAAGGAGAGAAGGATAAAGAATGAGTCCAAGGAGCAAGATGGTGCACACCTCGAGGAGCTTTCAGTCGATGTCTTTTTCAAGGAGGTGTGCAGGCCTGAATTTGCATCCACCTGCCTTGGCTGCCTCCTCGTGTCCCTGGGCCACGAGGAGTCTTGTTTAGAGACCCCCAGACCCAAGCACAGTCTTCCTGCACAGGGGCTTCTGAAAGAGCCCTGGCAACTCTGCCCTGAGTTGCCTCAACTTCTGCTGCTACTGGAGGCTGCTCAGAAAAACAAAAGAAAAAGAAGACTATACCTGCAGCGGGTCTAGGCCTGTGGAGGGGTCTCCATCTGAGGAAGCCCCGCCAGCGTGCCTGCAGCCCACCTTCCCACCCAGGTCAGCATGCGCCTCGAGCTCCTCATCCTTACGTCGCCCTCTCGCCCTGCCTCCCTGCCCACCACGGCGCACCTACCTGTCCACAGAGCTCAGCCCAGGGACTGCTCCTCTGCTAAGCTGTCCTCTCCATTAAGACTCCTCTTCCCTGACTTCTCCCTTCTCTGCTCATCTCTTTTAACCTCTGCTATGGGGGCCTCTGCAACTCCAATTCCAGCCGTTGTCAAAATGCCTCCCCCGTGCAAAGCTCTGGAGGATGACGATCCTGTGGCCAGCGGGCCTGGGAAGTGCTTCGTACCCTACCTGTGCCTCCATCCGCCCCCGCCCCCGCCCCCGCCTGGAGAGTCCCTCCCACGTAGTGGAGATAAAGCTCGGAGAGACCTGCAGTGAAGCAGCCACTCCATCTGATTTGGCTTTGAGCTTCACAGTCTTAGCTGGCTCTCTGTAACTCCCTCACCCCGTAACACTGACTAAAACCCCACGGGACACATTCAGGGAACTGCTGCTCTATTCCACTACTGCAAAATCCTCTCAAAAAAAAAAAAAAAAAAAATCTAGAGTGCCCTGCGGAATACCTCAATGGAATCCTGGTCTCCTTGGTGGAGACCTGGTCTTGTAACTCCTGCACCAGGGGGCCACCCACGCTTATATGCCCCACACCTGGGGACCTCAGTCACTTTCCCTTCTGCACTGAATTTCCCAAATTCAGAAGACAGTCTCAGCTCCTTCACAGGGAATTCACTCAGCCACCTACCATTCCAGTACCACCTCCAGTATCTGCTTTAACTGACAGTGTCTAAAGAAACAGGAGCTCCTTGATTTAAGGTTCAGAGGAATTTTAGGACAACTGGCAGGAATTTGTCACTAATTGTATACTGGCTTTCTTTGGAAATTTTCCTATTTTTATATTTCTATCAACACCCTATTTTCATTTCCTTGGACCTATTAGCTTTTAACCTTTGTTTCCTAAAATAATACTGCTCAATATAATTATGGGGCCAAGGGGTATTGATTTCCTTTACACAATTTTTTATTTCTGGGCTAGGATGACCACTGGGAAACCAAGTAGCTTCAAAAGCTACTTGGCTGCAGGCATCTTTCACAGCAGGGAGCCAGAAGACAAATGCCCCTTCCTATTCTGGTTCAGGTGCTATGAGCTGCTCCTTTTTTACATCACAAAAAAATTAAAGCTGAAATAATAGATTTGAGATCTTAAAGAGAAGAAGAACTCCAGAATTATTTTTCTGGGGAAAAAAAAAGTTCAAACCTGTTATTGATTCACATTTTGTTTGATTTCCTTATTGTTCTTACAGCAAATTTAAAAATGCTTCTTTAATACATGGCACAGAAATTTGACAGGAACTTTAGAAACACAGTCTAGTACTATGATTAATAACTCCAATCTAAGTTTGCTCCTATTACAGATAAGAAAGCATAAAACAAAAAGAAAATGTCATCGCAAATTAAAACCTCTCTGTACTCAAGACGTTACAGCCATTTTAATGAAATCAGACATACTTTAAACTTATTGATGATTTTTTAAAAATACTATGTGCTATGCTCAGTCGAGTCTGACTCTTTGCAACCCCATGGACTATAGGCCGCCAGGCTCCTCTGTCCATAGGATTCTCGAGGCAAGAATACTGGAGTGGGTTGCCATGCCCTCCTCCAGGGAATCTTCCCCACCCAGGGATCAAACCCAGGTCTCCTGCATTGCAGGAGCCACCACAGAAGGCCCCTGCTCCCATCTAACCTGCATCCATAAGACATACTCCAAGCTAATGAGAAAACAATAATTTTAGGGGAAAATAAGGCTCTGTTCTCCCCTAGTTGGACAAAGAGGAGAGTTGGATAGAGTTGCACATCATGGACAGGAACGGAAAGGAGGGGCCTCCCCTGCAGCTGGCTGCCCCTCCCTCAGCCAGCTGCAGGAATACTCTGGGTCAGCAAAGGAGAGGGAGCCTGGCTGCACCAGGAGAGCAGCAGCAGCCACAGGATGTTCAAAACTATTTCTTACGACACTGTCACTGCAACTATGGGATGTCTCAGAAATGTTAAAAGATACTAGCATACTAATAGCTTCAGTTTACATTACAATACAGAGTTTTATTTATTATGAAGTTTTATTCACACCTAAAACACAGAACATCAATCTGCATCAGAAACATCTGCCTTTCTTAAAGTAAATCATCTACACTTGACATCGAGTGTCAAGTATTGTGCTATAGAAAACCGCTTTCTCAAGTAGAAGTGCGTGGCGTAACCTGGGTTTGCCAGCTTCACCAAGCATCTGTGATATCGCAGCGATCAGAGAGTAATCCAGTGACTTTATCTTAAAAATTGAAAGAAAAGTGCCTCTCCCCAAAGGTGGTAGGCTGGAGAGGATGCTACATCAAACGCAAACATCCAAAGACGATGGACGAGAAATGCCCCTGACGCTGGGAGTGACTGAGGGCGGGAGGAGAAGGGGCATCAAAGGATGAGATGGCTGGACAGCAACCCTGACTAGACAGACATCAGTTTGAGCAAGCTCTGGGTGTTGGTGAAGGACACACACTAGAAACGCCCCTGATGCTGGGAAGGACTGAAGGCTGGAGGAGAAGGGGCAACAGAGGATGAGATGGCTGCAAGGCAACCCCGACTAGACAGACATCAGTCTGAGCAAGCTCTGGGTGTTGGTGAAGGACAGGGAAACCTGGCGTGCTTCAGTCCATGGGGTCGCAGAGAGTCAGGCATGACTGAGCGGCTAAACAGCAACAGGAAAAGACAGCGGAGAGACAAAAGATACCTTAACTCCAAACTCGCAAGTAAACAGCTTCCTCTTTTGCCTGACCAAGCAGAGATTTTAACACTCCTCATCTCCAAAACACACACTCACAGTAAGGCACATGACTCATGGATTGAAGTAAGGTGCCTTGGGACAGTGCAGATGCTGTAATACAGGAGCAAATTAAACCATGTAAGTATATAAAAGTATTCTGAAGAGCTTGCCGCACAAAGAAAGCTGAAGGGGTCATCTTGGAAGGAGTTCCGGACTTTGGGTAAGATGGGAAATTACCATAAATTAGCATTCATGAAGCAACTACAGCATGCCCTCACAGCGTCCGACTTTACACAGCAGTCAGATTCCTCATAGGGGCGCTCCACGAGATGGCTATCACCTCCTCTACTTCTACTCAAATCTGAGTATGTTATTCTGTCTTTGTGATGTGTACCTCAAGACAGACACAGACATAAATGCAAGACCATCTATACATAAACACACATCTCTCTCTCTCTCTCTCTCTCTCTCTCTATATATATATATATATATATATACATATATATAAAACATATCTGTGAGTCTGCATTTCCTAACTTATGAGGTGGGGATAAGATGAAGAACATTACATGTAGAAGGAGAAATGGCACTTTTGCTGACTAGTTTACAGAGAATAAGATCACACACAATATTTTGTAACAAATAACGTAGGTGCATTAATACTTCATTCTTCCTGCAAGAAGGGCAAGGAATAAAGATTCTTTTGTTAACCAAAAACAAAAAATTAAGGAAAAAAAAAATCCTCAAGGCTGAAAAAAATGCCGTGAGGGAATTCCCTGGCGAGAATCTCTGCCCTTCGTTCCAGGGACACACCCCCAGTGACAAAGAGACAGGAGCTGCAGCTCCCCTCCACTGTCACTGTACAGGGAGGAAAGGAAAGGGAGGCCGGATTGGTTTTCTGGGCTCCAATATCACTGCAGATGGTGACTACAGCCACGAAATTAAAAGACGCTTGCCCCTTGGAAGAAAATTTATGACCAACCTAGACAGAATATCAAAGAGCAGAGACATTACTTTGCCAACAAAGGTCTGTCTAGTCAAAGCTATGGTTTTTCCAGTAGTCATGTATGGATGTGAGAGTTGGACTATAAAGAAAGCTGAGCGCCGAAGAACTGATGCTTTTGAATTGTGGTGTTGGAGAAGATTCTTGAAAGTTCCTTGGACTGCAAGAAGATCCAATCAGTCCATTCTAAAGATCAGTCCTGAGTATTCATTGGAAGGATTGATGCTGAAGCTGAAGCTCCAATACTTTGGCCACCTGATAACGAAGAGCTGACTCATTTGAAAAGACCTTGGTGCTGGGAAAGATTGAAGGCGGGAAGAAAATGGGAAGAGAGAGGATGAGATGGTTGGATGGCATCACTGACTCAAAGGACATGAGTTTGGCAAGCTCTGTGAGTTGGTGACGGACAGGGAAGCCTGGTGTGCTGCAGTTCATGGGGTCACAAAGAGTTGGATACAACTGAGAGACTGAACCAAACTGAATTGACTGGGTTTCTAATAAATGGTAATTATGTGCATTCTCCAAGGTGGCAAATTACCTGGGCTGAATGCCATCTCTGGAAGCTTCACTTCGAAGACGATGCTGTGGGTGACGTCTCTCACCCCCTGCAGGGTGCGGTCCCGGAAGCAGACCACTTCCACGGACTGGAAACTGCCACTCCTGGTGTCAGCCCCGGATGTTTATGTTTCAGTTTTTTCAAGGAAGGAAAAGAGAGAGCTCACATAAGAGCTTTGGCAAACCCAGCTGAAGAGGATTCAAGTCACTGTAAGTACACCCCCCTGACACCCTTGGTGGACGCAGCTTTCACCTCTGAGATTCTGAGCACATCCACATGGGCTTCCTTTGTCCAAGCATCTAAAGGCTGGGTGTGGAACAGGCTCGGATTTCTTTTTAGGTGAGGTTTATATAACAACTTCATGTTGCACAGAAATAATTCTGACAAATGAATCTTGAATGCAGGGGGAAAGACGCTCATAAGACATTAAAAAGAAGCTTAAGACAAGCATGAGTTCCTCTGGTCCCTCTTCTGCCACAGGAGCTTACAGAGCAGGCCGTGGTGAGGAAGCCCATGGCTACACACTCACCACCAGGATAAGCACATGTAACCCTCTTCTTCTGGGGAAGGTCTATGATCTAGCAATCTCCCAGTGGACATGGTTGTCTAAGTAAAGCATACACAAATGTAAATACCCAAATCCTAAACACACAGGAGTGTGACTCATGCTTCCTCCCAGTCCTTAAACAGCCCCTTCAACAGCAACTCCTACTCTAACTTCTAAGTAGGGACTTAGGTTTTAACTTAAAAGGTCCAGCCTCTTTCATTCAACACTATGCTGTTAAACCCATCGTGCTGATAAGTGTACCAGTGGTTCACTCAGGCTGACTACAACACTGCATTCCATGGCAGTGAACACACCCCGCTGTATTAACCATTTCATTGTTCAAGGAGATCTGGGTTATTCCCAGTGTCTGGTTATAAAGAACAATGCTGCTGTCAGCATTCCCATATAGGTGTCTTGCTTGCATCTGAGGGTGCATTTCTGTGCTTTATGTACCTGAGAGGGAAACTGTTGAGCTACAGATATTTCTAACTTTGGGAGATACTTCCAAACAGGTACCCAGCGATGTCTGAGGGTTCCGATTCATCCACATTGTCGACAGCACTTGGTATTGTCATCTTTTTAAAATGAGTCTGGTAGGTATCTCATTATCTGGTGAGTGTGTGGTAGTATCTTTCATAACAGCATCTTATTATCTTTATTAATGAGTACTGTCTTTCCTGGATGACTGATGATGTTGGACATCTTTCCAAATGTGCACTACCCTCTGTTTTACTCAGCTTAGGGTCAGGATAAAGGGAGGACGATAGCAATGAGAAAATCCTTCCTGAACACAACTCAGCTCAAGTGGGGGCTAGAAAAGTTCGGGATGGGGATCCCCGAGCTGTGGGTCCTGCTCTACTCTACTCTGTCCTCAGCGCAATACAGTTGGAATCTGAAGCTCCGTAACAGACCTGCTTAGAGGCTCACTACCAAAAAAAACTGGATTATGACAATATACTGATTTGTTATCTGGTTTCTACACCAGCAATGACAAAAAAATTCATTTGAGAAAATAGAAATACAGACAGTCAAATAGAAAAACATACAGACAAAGACCGACAGAGACAGGCAGGCAGATGGACCACACACACACACGCGCACGCACACAGACACACACAGACACACACAGACAGAGACACACACAGACACACACACGTAAATACCATCTGTGGGCTGCTAGGACCAAAAGGTTCCTCAAAGGCCATCCGGGGTACTGCGCTAAGTTACAGGGATCGTACACACCAATCGTTATCTGTGAACAGAAAAACATCGCGTGAGGCAAGGACCGTGTCAGATTCACAGCACAAACACTGCTAATCCCTCCCCTCGCCTATGTATCTGGTTGTGCAAAAGCATCAACTATTAGACACGTGGTGAACGGCTGGAGGATAGAGAAGAAAGCAAAAGGACCTCACACCTGACGACAGAACGTCCTGATGGCCCGAGCTGTCAAATTCTTCCCTTCACCCTCTGTGACAAATTAGATACATTTAGAAGGAAGACTGAAAGGAAGACAGGGAGGGAGGGAGGGCAGCCAACTGTCAGGGCTCACAAAGAGAAGATCTTGTCTCAAAGAGATATGGTCTGTGAAAATTGCTAATTTTCATGTAATGAGAAAAGTGAAAGACGGGTCACTACCGCTGTACGTAAGTGCACAGTCAGACCAAACTAAAAAGCGAGACGCCTTCGACGCTGCTCACCTGCCTCTCCTCCCACTCCTCCCGCTTGCAGCTCCCCCAGCCCTGATCTCCATCTAGAAAGCTCTTCTTTTTGATGAAGACTGTCCCCAGAGGAGGTCGTCACCCTGTCTTTTCTGCTTCCTGATCCCTCTGTACATCATACAGGACACCTTTCACATTTTCTGTCTCTTTCCTCCGAAAGACACTGAGGTCTTAATCTCTAAATACTGTCCTCCAGTAAAAGGAATAGGGGCTCTCTGGACACATGGGTAATCCTAGGGCTAGAGGAGGGAAAAAAAAGGGCTTCCCTGATAGCTCAGTGGTACAGAAGCCGCCTGCAATGCAGGGGACAAAGGAGAAGCAAGTTCAATCCCTGCGTGAGGAAGGGATGGAGGAGGAAACGGTAACCCCCTCCAGTGTTCTTGCCTGGGAAATCCCATGGACAGAGGAGCCTGGTGGGCCACAGTCCATGGGGTTACAAACAGTCAGACACGACTGAGTGGCTGAGCACGCAAAGCAGGGAAAACAAAAGATGAGCCTGGAGCACGCTGTACACCAGAAAGCTAGCGAGTGCTGAGTGAGCAGAAGGCCAGGAGCATGGCAAGGGGCGCCAGACACACCTGAAAGGAGCGCTCAGTGGCCAAGGCCGGCACAAGGTGAGCAGGGAAACAAAGAACGCAGTACTGGATTGTAACCCAGCCCCAAATGAGTACCCATGAGTCCATAAGGACATAAACGATGAGACGGATATTTGAAAGTGAAGGGACAAGTCTTCCTTACAGAAGATTTCCAAGCAATATATGTAGATACAGACCCTCCAGGGACAGAGCTTAATCCCGCTCCACCTTGAGTGTGGGCTCAACTTAGTGACTCGTTCCCGAAGGAAAAATAGTAGGGATAGTTTTGAATATTACAAAAACAAGGGAATTCCAGAAAAACATCTATTTCTACTTCATTGACTATGCCAAAGCCTTTGACTTTCTGGATCACAACAAACTGGAAAATTCTTAAAGAGCTAGGAATACCAGACCACCTTACTTGTCTCCTGAGAAATCTGTATGCAGGGCAAAAGGCAACAGTTAGAACTGGACATGGAACAACAGACTGGTTCCAAATTGGGAAAGGAGTAAGTCAAGGCTGTATGCTGTCACCCTCCTTATTTAATTTATAAGCAGAGTACATCACATGAAGGAACCAGCCAAACGAATCACAAGCTGGAATCAAGATTGCCAGGAGAAATAGCAACAACCTCAGATATCCAGATGATACCACTCCAATGGCAGAAAGTGAAGAGGAACTAAAAAGGGCCTTTTGATGAAGGTGAAACAGGAGAGTGAAAAAGCTGGGTTAAAATGCAACATTCAAAAAACAAGATCATGGCATCTGATCCCATCATGGGCATCTCTTTCATGGCAAAGAGATGGGGAAACAATGGAAACAGTGGCAGATTTTATCTTCTTGAGCTCCAAAATCACTGCAGATGGTGACTGCAGCCATGAAATTAAAAGATGCTTGCTCCTTGGCAGGAAAGCTATGACAAACCCAGGCAGTATATTAAAAAGCTGAGACATCACTTTGCCAACAAAGATCCGTATAGCCAAAGCTATGGTTTTTTCATGTATGGCTGTGAGAGGTGGACCATAAACAAGGCTGAGTACTGAAGAATTGATGCTTTCAAACTGTGGCGCTAGAGAAGATTCTTGAGAGTCCCTTGGACAACAAGCAGATCAAACGAGTCAATCCTAAAGAAAATCAACCCTAAATATTCATTGGAAGGACTGACGCTGAAGCTCTAATACTGTGGCTACCTGATGTGAAGAGCCAACTCACTGGAAAAGATCCTAATCCTGGGAAAGACTGAGGGCAGGAGGAGAAGGGGCAATAGAGGATGAGAAGGTTGGATGGCATCACAGACTCAACAGGCATGAGCTTGAGCAAACTCCAGGAGATAGCGAAGGACAGGGGAGCCTGGCGTGCTACAGTCCATGGGGTCACAAACAGTCATGACTTAGTGACTGAATAATTTCACAGTGGAGAAACCTGGCCAATTCTACCTTACAAGTGATCAATTTTAACACCACTAGGAATGTCATGTGAGTTTCAGGTAGCTAATACATGATGTGATGACAAGGGCACTTCACCTTTGGGGCACTCTTTTCAAAAATAACCCCAACTGATATAACCCCATTAAATCATAAGTAGTTTCAGGATGTCTGCCCTCTGATCCCCTCTCTCAGTGCCTACTGTCAATCTGAACACATGGACCACAGCCTTGTCTGACTCTGTGAAAGTAAGCCATGCCGTGTGGGGCCACCCAAGACTGATGGGTCTTGGTGGAGAGGTCTGACAGAATGTGGTCCACTGAGAAGGGAATGGCAAACCACTTCAGTATTCTTGCCTTGAGCACCCCATGAACAGTACGAAAAGGCAAAAAGATAGGACACTGAAAGATGAATTCGCCAGGTCGGTAGCTGCCCAATATGCTACTGGAGATCAGTGGAGAAATAACTCCAGAAAGAATGAAGGGATGGAGCCAAAGCAAAAACAATACCCAGCTGTGGATGGGACTGGTGATAGAAACAAGGTCCGATGCTGTAAAGACCAATACTGCATAGGAACCTGGAATGTCAGGTCCATGAATCAAGGCAAATTGGAAGTGGTCAAAAAGGAGATGGCAAGAGTGAATATTGACATTCTAGGAATCAGTGAACTAAGACAGACTGGAATGGGTGAATTTAACTCAGATGACCATTATATCTACTACTCTGGGCAGGAATCCCTTAGAAGAAATGGAGTAGCCCTCATGGTCAACAAGAGAGTCTGAAATGCAGTACTTGGATGCAATCTCAAAAACAACAGAATGACCTCTGTTCATTTCCAAGGCAAACCGTTCAATATCACGATAATCCAAGACTATGCCCCAACCAGTAACACTGAAGAAGCTGAAGTTGAACGGTTCTATGAAGACCTACAAAACCTTCTAGAGCTAACACCCAAAAAAGATGTCCTTTTCATTACAGGGGCCTGGAATGCAAAGGGAGGAAGTCAAGAAACACCTGGAGTAACAGGCAAATTTGGCCTTGGAGTACAGAATGAAGCAGGGCAAAGGCTAATAGAGTTTTGCCAAGAGAACGCACTGGTCATAGCAAACACCCTCTTCCAACAACACAAGAGAAGACTCTACACATGGACATCACCAGAAGGTCGACACCAAAATCAAATTGATTATATTCTCTGCAGCCAAACATGAAGAAGCTCTATAGAGTCAGCAAAAACAAGATTGGAAGCTGACTGTGGCTCAGATCATGAACTCCTTATAGTCAAATTCAGACTGATATTGAAGAAAGTGGAGAAAACCACTAGACCATTCAGGTATGACCTAAATCAAATCCCTTATGACTATACAGTGGAAGTAAGAAATAGATTTAAGGGACTAGATCTGAGAGACAGAGTGCCTGATGAACTATGGACGGAGATTCGTTACATTGTACAGGGGACAGGAATCAAGATCATACCCAAGAAAAAGAAATGCAAAAAAGCAAAATGGCTGTCTGAGGAGGCCTTACAAATAGCTGTGAAAAGAAGGGAAACAAAAAGCAAAGGAGAAAAGGAAAGATATAAGCATCTGAATGCAGAGTTCCAAAGAATAGCAGGATAAGATAAGAAAGCCTTCCTCAGCGATGAATGCAAAGAAATAGAGGAAAACAATAGAATGGGAAAGACTAGAGATCTCTTCAAGAAAATTAGAGATACCAAGGAAATATTTCATGCAAAGATGGGCACAATAAAGGACAGAAATAGTATGGACCTAACAGAAGCAGAAGATATTAAGAGGTGGCAAGAATACATAGAAGAACTATTCAAAACAGATCTTTACGACCCAGATAATCAAAATGGTGTGATCACTCACCTAGAGAGAGATATCCTGGAATGTGAAGTAAAGTGGGCCTTAGGAAGCATCACTAAAACAAAGCTAGTGGAGGTGATGGCATTCCAGTTGAGCTATTTCAAATCCTGAAAGATGATGCTGTGAAAGTGCTGCACTCAACATGTCAGCAAATCTGGAAAACTCAGCAGTGGCCACAGCACTGGAAAAGTTCGGTTTTCATTCTAATCTCCAAGAAAGGCAATGCCAAACAATGCTCAAACTACCGCACAATTGTACCCGTCTCACACACTAGTAAAGTAATGCTTAAAATTCTCCAAGCCAGACTTCAGCAATACGTGAACCATGAACTTCCAGATGTTCAAGTTGGTTTTAGAAAAGGCAGAGGAACCAGAGATCAAATTGCCAACATCTTCTGGATCATCAAAAAAGCAAGAGAGTTCCAGAAAAACATCTATTTTTACTTTATTGACTATGCCAAAGCCTTTGACTGTGTGGATCACAATAAACTGTGGAAAATGCTGAAAGAGATGGAAATACCAGACCACCTGAACTGCCTCTTGAGAAACCTGTATGCAGGTCAGGAAGCAACAGTGAGAACTGGACATGGAACAACAGACTGGTTCCAAATAGGAAAAGGCTGTATATAGTCACCCTGCTTATTTAACTTCTATGCAGAGTACATCATGAGAAACGCTGGGCTACAGGAAGCACAAGCTGGAATCAAGATTGCCGGGAGAAAAATCAATAACCTCAGATATGCAGATGACACCACCCTTATGGCAGAAAGTGAAGAGGAACTAAAAAGCCTCTTGATGAAAGTGAAAGAAGAGAGTGAAAAAGGTGGCTTAAAGCTCAACATTCAGAAAACGAAGATCATGGCATCCAGTCCCATCTACCTCATGGGAAATAGATGGGAAAACAGTGGAAACAGTGTCAGACTTTATTTTCCTGGGCTCCAAAATCACTGCAAACAGTGATTGCAGCCGTGAAATTAAAATATGCTTACTCCTTGGAAGGAAAGTTATGACCAACCTAGACAGCATATTAAAAAGCAGAGACATTACTTTGCCAACAAAGGTCCATCTAGTCAAGGCTATGGTTTTTCCAGTGGTCATGTATGGATATGAGAGTTGGACTGTGAAGAAAGCTGAGCGCCGGAAAATTGATGCTTTTGAACTGTGGTGTTGGAGAAGACTCTTGAGAGTCCCTTGGACTGCAAGGAGATCCAACCAGTCCATCCTAAAGGAGATCAGTCCTGGGTGTTCATTGGAAGGACTGCTGTTGAAGCTGAAACTCCACTACTTTGGCCACCTGATGCAAACAGCTGACTCATTGGAAAAGACCCTGATGCTGGGAGGGATTGGGGATGGAGGAGAAGGGGACGACAGAGGGTGAGATGGCTGGATGGCATCACTGACTCAACGGACATGAGTTTGAGTGAACTCCGGGAGTTGGTGATGGACAGGGAGGCCTGGCGTGGCCCGATTCATGGGGTCGCAAAGAGTCAGACACGACTGAGCGACTGAACTGAACTGAATGAGTAAACAAGTGACAAACCCAAACTAAGAGGCATTTGACCAGAATAACTGAACTCTTCACAACTGTCAAGATCACTAAAAACAACAGAAGCCTGAGGAACTGTTAGAGACCAGAGGAGGAGACATGACAAGAGAACGCAGTCTCCTGGATGGGATCCTGGCGTGAAGGAGGGTGCTAATGGAAAAGCTGGGGAAATCTGAACAAACTCCATAGCGGAGTCAATGGTTATGCGTTAACGGTGGTTTCTCACTTCTGACAAGTGTACTGCGATAATGTAAGGTGACGACACCAGAGAAAACTAAAACGGGTGAGGGCAGCCTCTGCACTATACTTCAGCTTTTCTGTAAACCTAAAATTATTCCAAGATAAAGGCCATTAGAGAAGAAGAAGAGAGTGGGCATCTACCGCGCAGGGAGTAGCTTCCAGGTCTCCATGATGAGTTCACAGATACACAGCATATACCGAATGAAGGCAGGTGAATGGTGAAAAGATGGGAAGAGAGGGAGCAGGAGCAGGGGGAAGGGGTGGTGAAACAGTAGGTTAAAGCAGGGAGGGGAGGAAGGTGGCTGGCAGAAAACCATTAACTTATTAGCATCAGTTCAGTTCAGTTCAGTTCAGTCGCTCACTTGTGTTTGACTCTTTGCGACCCCATGAATCGGGCCATGCCAGGCCTCCCTGTCCATCATCAACTCCCAGAGTTCACTCAAACTCACGTCCATTCAGCTAGTGATGCCATCCAGTCATCCTCTGTTATCCCCTTCTCCTCCTGCCCTCAATCCCTCCCAGCATCAGAGTCTTTTCCAATGAGTCAGCTCTTCACATGAGGTGGCCAAAGTATTGGAGTTTCACCTTTAGCATCAGTCCTTCCAATGAACACCCAGGACTGATCTCCTTTAGGATGGACTGGTTGGATCCCCTTGAAGTCCAAGGGACTCCCAAGAGTCTTCTCCAACAACACAGTTCAAAAGCATCAATTCTTTGGCCCTCAGCTTTCTTCACAGTCCAACTCTCACATCCATACATGACTACTGGAAAAATCATAGCCTTGACTAGATGGACCTTTGTTGGCAAAGTAACATCTCTGCTTTTGAATATGCTATCTAGGTTGGTCATAACTTTCCTTCCAAGGAGTAAGCGTCTTTTAATTTCATGGCTGCAGTCACCATCTGCAGTGACTTTGGAGCCCCCCAAAATAAAGTCTGACACTGTTTCGTTTCCCCACCTATTTGCCATGAAGTGATGGGACCAGATGCCATGATCTTCATTTTCTGAATGTTGAGCTTTAAGCCACCTTTTTCACTCTCTTCTTTCACTTTCATCAAGAGGCTTTTTAGTTCCTCTTCACTTTCTGCCATAAGGGTGGTGTCATCTACATATTGAGGTTATTGATTTTTCTCCCAGCAATCTTGATTCCAGCTTGTGCTTTTTCCAGCCCAGTGTTTCTCATGATGTACTCTGCATAGAAGTTAAATAAGCAGGGTGACAATATATAGCCTTGATGTACTCCTTTTCCTATTTGGAACCAGTCTGTTGTTCAATGTCCAGTTCTCACTGTTGCTTCCTGACCTGCATATAGGTTTCTCAAGAGGCAACATCAACTGTATTCAATTTTCCACCCCTAGTACCAGGCTAGAGGATGTATGGCGGTGAGAGATGGATCATAAAGAAGGCTGAATGCCAAAGAATTGATGCTTTTGAACTGTGGTGTTGGAGAAGACTCTTGAAAGTCCCTTGGACTGCAAAGAGATCAAACCAGTCAATCCTAAATGTTCATCACAAGGACTGATGCTGAAGCTCCAATACTTTGGCCACCTGATGCGAGGAACGGACTCACTGGAAAAGACCCTGATGCTGGGAAAGGTTGAAGGTGGGAGGAGAAGGCGACTACAGAGGACGAGATGGTTGGATGGCATCACCGACTCAATGGACATGACTTTGAGCAAGCTCCGAAAGATGCTGATGGACAGGGAAGCCTGGTGTGCTGCAGTCCACGGGGTCAAAAAAGAGTTGGGCATGACTTAGGAAAGGAACAAGTACCTGGCTAGTTCCTCCCTGGTGCCGCCACTCTTCCCTTTCTCAGCATCACAGGCTCTCCACTTGGTGATGTTTTAATCCTGGGATTCTCCTGGGTGAGACAGTGAGGGCATGGTCTGAGAGACCATTTCCTATGAGAAGCATGAGCACCCTGAGGAGGTGGCCCCACCGTGCACGCTCTCTGAATGGAGATGCTACCGTCCTGGAGCTTTGCTTGTCCAGCTGGTCATCACCACCATGGGGGCAACTCTATTTTGTTCCCCCATATAGACTGTGATGGACAGCATCTGTCAGGCTGACTGCATTTAATAAGTCATCCTCGCTTCAACCGCATACTTTTAAAAATTTACCAAAGGCATTAATCACCCTTTTATCCAGCAAGAAAGCAGGGAGAAGGGAGAAGCTGGCATTCAAAGGCTGTAACATTTGAAACAGCTTAGAAAAGAGAATGGCCTGATGGTGGGGGAAAAAAAAAGAACCGGCTACAGCCTAGTGGGTATGGTTCTAATCCTGCCGTTAATTGATTCTAAGACCTTAGGAAGGTCTTCCCTCGCCTGTAAAATGAAGTGGTAAAATCATTTCACCTCAAAGGAATCTTTCTAGCTCCAGAATTATAGATCTTTATAGGCCATTAAAGAGAGATAGAGAAAAAAAAAAAAAAACATAGATAGGTTACAAAAAAAATAAGACTATATTAAGGTTCAATTTTACCTGGTGTCTAAAGGCTCTTCAATTTTTATTTGGGAAGAACCCAGACATATCAATCCAGAAAATGCCATTCATACAGAGATGCTACATTTCAATTTTCAAATACAACTCCATAGGCCTGGGCTGTTATCAAAGGCTCTGAGTTGCTCTCATCTGATCTTCAGCAATTTGACATCTCTGTGCCTAAATTTCTCATCTGTAGGGCCACTCTCATCTGCACTTGGCTCAGAGACTGAGAATAAGAGAAGCACGCAACCAACGAGAACCATAACCACAAAAATTCCATTGTCGTAAATCCATCGACCTCTCCGTTCAGTTCAGTCTATCACCGTCAGTCATCTGCCTTCAGCGTCAAAGTCATCATTTCTTAGCTGGCAGAGAAAAAGGGGGATAAGTTCTAGTTTATCAAATATTCTCTGGGTCTAGGTTTCATCACCTGAAACTGTAGAGCTGAGACTGATGTGACATCAGATAGAATGTGACATCAGATAGTACAAATGGATGCTTAACTTCAAAAAATGAGCCTATTTCTGACACTAAATACAAAGACAACCAGGCAGGAAGGTAGTAAGAAAAAAAAAAATCCTTTTAGATAAGACCAGGAATAAGTTTCTTAGAGCAACCTGACCTAAAAATGAGCTATAGAGAAGGAATGAACCACTAAAGAGAAATTGACCACTTATTTATAAAGAGAGGTTAGCTCACATCTGTTTTAAAGGAACTCTTCTACCCACAGGAGGCACACATAAGTATGAAGAGGAAGCGTACAGAGAGGAAGATGACAGAATCCATTTGACGCCAGGCTGAACACAATGAAATAGTCCTCTGATGATTCAAAAGTGACCCCAAAATCTTTCATTGCTTTAGGAATCAAACCTGCAAGCTTAATCACTGTAGGATTCAGTCTAAACGAGGCTGAGCAAGCCAGTTTAACTATTTGGGTAAACAGACTTCATAAATGGCAGTCAGAAATAACCACTGGCTAGGAGATTTGGATTCTAGAACTGGCTTTGCCACAGATTCATTGTGTGAATGTGGGCAAATCACCTCCTTTTACAAGAGAACTCAGCAGAAAGAAACAAAATGTAACTGCAAAAAAAAAAAAAAAATCTATTTAGAAGGTTTATGAAATAAATGATCCTTTCTCCTTGGCTGAGAGCATATAATTCATTGAAGTTGTTCAGTGATGAGCTGGCTACCATCCACCCAGCAATTTGCTGAAAAAGTACAACATGAGAAGAGAAAGAGGGCAAAATTGCCAACTTGAGCGTCTGGAGAAATTTTCACACTGCCATAAAACATGCTTAACTGACAAATGACTATCTATTGCCCACACGCTCGATGTAACAGGAAATGCACAAAGGGGATTATGTGTTTTAAAAGTATAGGAAAAAAGTTCCGAGATCACATGCATGGCGATGTCACCGATGGAGACCAAGATGTAGATACCGCTGAATGAAGCAACAGCCTCTAACTAACAGCAGACCAAGTACTGCTCCTTTGCTAATGCTCTTGTCCTAAGATTTCACAACCCGAGAACTGAAGGCTGACGCTGTCAAAATGACAAAATGTTTCCCAAACATTCAATCTCGAATAGCTGTTCTGGAGAAAGAACGAAACTCAGTCAAGCAAGCTTTCCCTGACTATGGGCAGTGGAGCAGCGTCAGGGGCTGTATCAGCACGAACCCCAGAAGAGCTGCACCAGGACCCACACTGGAGGGCAAAAAGAGCTTCGACAAAGCCCATTTTCAGCCAGCCCAATGCATATAATACTCGGTGCTGCTTAGGGAGCATTGCGAGCTTGAGGGAGATCGGCAGTGCGGGCAAGAGTCACCAGAAGCAGTGGTGCGGGAGCTGGCCCCACAGGCGGGGAAGCCACTGGGTACTGGCCCTTCCTGGCTCTGTAGCCTGTGACTTCCACACACTGGAAGCCCAAGAGTTGGGGGGGCCACAGTGGGAGAGCTGAGGCCAGAGAAATAAGCAGACACCACGAACGCACAGCACCCCCCACCCCAAGAGCCTGCCGTCAGACATCGGCCAGCACACGACTGAGGATAAACCTTAACACGCCCAGCCTCTTAACCTAGTAATTCCACATCTAGAATCTTTCCTAAGAAAACAAATAATTCAAAGTACAAAGAGGAGGGCAGCGAGGGTGGGATTTCATGCATAAAGAAGCTCCTAATAGTGAAGAATTACGAGAGACCTAAATGTCCGGAACTTGAGAAATTCATGATGATACATGTTTATTAAAAAGGATGTTGATGCAGAGTTTAATATTATGCTAAAATAAAACAGAAGGTAGTATAATCTGAGTCATTAAAAACTGCACAGGAGATTTAAAGATTTTCAGTAAATGGAGTGCTATGAGAACCCATTGTGGACAGAATAAACCATTTTACGGAAGTCAGGGGTGGGGGGAACTTTCTTCCAAGAATCATGAGTAAGTTTCACTCTGAAGAAACTGGGAAGAGAGGAGGTACAGGGGTGGGGAGAGGAGAGGCAGAAGAAGAGAAAGGAGACAGGAGTTCCAGGCATGAGCCCTGCAGGGGGAGGGAAGTCAGCACCTCTGAGGGGAGCACCAAGGGAGCTGGGGCCAGATCCGCACAGGGCCTGGGCCACGTGGGGTCCTCTGCAAACCACACGGGGGACCCGGGGCCAGATCCGTACAGGGCCTGGGCCACGTGGGGTCCTCTGCACACCACACGGGGGACCAGAGACAGATCCACACAGGGCCCGGGGCACGTGGGATCCTCTGCAAACCACACGGGAGACCAGAGACAGATCCACACAGGCCCGGGGCACGTGGGGTCCTCTGTACACCACATGGGGACTGGGGACAGCTACACACAGGCCCGGGGCACGTGAGGTCCTCTGCACACCACACGAGGGACCCGGGGCCAGATCCGTACAGGGCCTGGGCAACGTGGGGTCCTCTGCATACCACACGGGGGACCTGGGTTCTTAGAACACAGGAGAGACAGCATTGCTCCACCTCATTTGGAGAGTGACATGATCAGATCTGCTTTTCAGGGGACTTCCTGGAATGATACGGGGACGGACTGGAGGGAGGCCTGAGCAGGCACACAGAGCCCACTGGGAAGCTACCGTGGGAAAGCAGATGAAAGACCGTGACGCTCAGGCTGGGCAGGTGGCAGAAGAAACGCAGAGGCGGCAGACAGAGAGAAGTTTAGGAGGTGAGATCCACGGATATGGTGCTGGTAGAGGATAGAGAGGCGGCCAGCTGGCTGCCCAGATTCCCAGCTCTCGTGACCGGATGGATGGCAGTGTCGCTACAAGACAGCGATGCCCAGGAGAGGACCAGACTTGGGGTGAAGACCTTGAGTTCAACTCAGACATACTGAATTCGAGGTGCTGGAGTAGGCAGGCAGGGGGTTGGCTAATGCAGGCCAGGATCCAGAGGGAAGTTCAGGCTGGAGACGGTGGTCAGTAGGGTTGTGGGCACCAGGTTTCCCAGAAGAGAAAGCAGACTAAAAGGAGAGAAACCCGGGGGGATTCCAGCGGCTCTCCAGCTTCTGTGTGAAGGCACCACGGCAGGGCTCACAGAGGAGCAGGGGCTTCTCGAGGGTCAAAGTCCCTGCTAAGAGAAGGAGGCAGGAAATAGAGTAAAACAGGAAGCTGGAGCACAAAGGCAGGAATTCATGTCGAAAAGAATGCCTATTTCTCGAAGCACAGGATAAAAAGTTTCAAGGAAAGTTCATGACTCAAAGAACATGAAAGAGAAAGTGGAACCATGCGAAAGCAAGTGAACAGGGTTCACACCATGAGGCAGGAACGGGCTCGAGTGAAGTGAGAGCTGGGTTTCACAGGCATTATGTCTCCAGAAAGAAAAGAGTCGCTCAGTCGTGTCCAACTCTTTGCAACCCCATGGACAGTCCATGGAATTCTCCAGGCCAGAGTCCTGGAGTGGGTAGGCTTTCCCTTCTCCAGGGGATCTTCCCATCCCAGGCTCGAACCCAGGTCTTCCGCACTGAATTCTGTACCAGCTGAGCCACCAGGGAAGCTCTCATGCCTTCAGGGCTCTGCTCCAGCCTTGCTTTTCTGGGAAGTCTCCGTGCTCACCAGCCTCGTGCTTGTCCACGGGGATCAGCAGCTCTCTCCTCTCTAAATTCACGCACAAACCATGTGCCCATTAAGTACCTGGCATCACGCTACAGGCAGAGCATGTGCTGTGGGGTGTTACATGGTCTGGTGTGACCGCTGCTCCGGGCTGATCAGGGATCCCAGTTGAGATGACCTGCGGCAAACCAGCGATGGTGCGCAAGCCCAGTCAGTGCCCAGAGACAGGCCGCTACCAGCACACGGAAGAGGGGTGTCAAACAGCGCCGGACCGCGCCAGTGCTTCCAGGGTGTGAACTGGGAAGGGAGGGGGTGAGATACTGGCCAGCAGCAGGAGGAACACTGGCCGGCGTGACCGAGGGCGGCAAGACGGGGAGAAGACGAGGGCAGCAGGGGCGTCTGGAGGGCACAGTTTGGGGAGCTGTCGAAGGCGAGGTGGGAGGGATGGGCAGGCGCCAGGTCTGAGGAGGCCCTGAACGCTAAGCCTTTCTAACTCTGTCTTGAAGACCACAGGAATCACAGGGGGGGTTCAGGTAGCAGAGGGACACGATCCAATTGCTGTGTGAGAACATGCATCTGGGCAGCACAGCGGGGCTGGATGGGACACCCAGGACCACAGAAGGGAGGTCGGCCGCGAGGCCATGGAGCTCCCAAGAGTCCACAGTCTATGTAGCCTCTGGCAATCCTTCCTAGAACAAGACTGGACACAGAGGCACAGACAAACCACCTAGTATCGTCCGTGTCATCTCGCTGGCCCATCTTTTCTGTGACTTGAATTTCTAGCTAGCTTTCCACGAGTCGATGTCTCATCGCTCCTACAAGGACTTGGGTTCCACAAGAACGGGTGCAATCATATTTCATGATTTCTGGCTCACAGGAAGTGTTCATGATATGCGCTGAGCCATGTCAGGCTTTCCTGAGATACAGCCTTTACCCAGTGAAGGATGCCGTGTCCGAATCAGGTGGTGGTTGGCCTCTGGGTCAGGGGCCTCGCCAACTCGCCCAAACCACTTCACAGGGGACACCAGAGAACTGTTCAGGCTTTAAAAACTGGCTGCTGCTGAGGAGGGAAGGAAGTGGACTCTCACTGCCCACCTGCTGCGAGCTGGGCACTTGGTCCACGTTGTCGCATTTCTTGTGAGCAGTGTCGGGGTAGAGAGGAGCCTGGCGGACTACAGTCTGTGGAGTCTCAAAGAGTGAGACACCACTGAGCAAGCATGCACACACAGGTGGTAGCGTTACCACCACAGGACAGCGAGACCTGGGTGACGCAAGGGTGTGCGCACCCCCCGAGGTCACAGACCTACGAGGTGGCAACACTGGAAGTCAGACTGACTTGATTCCAAATGGCAAGCAGGGTCCACCTCTCCCCCAGCGACAAGAGAACGGACTGGAAGAAAGTGCATGGGCTTCGGAACCAGACAACTAAGCCGTGTGAGTCTCATTTGTGTCAGAGAGAAAACGCAGGACTTCCCTGGTGATCCAGTGATTAAGAATCCACCTGCCAATGCAGAGAACATGGGTTCCATCCCTGGTCTGGGAAGATCCCCCATGCCTCGGGGCAACTAAGCCCGTGCGCCCTAACTGTGGAGCCCACGGGCCCTCGAGCCGGCGCTCCACAGCAAAAGAAGCCAGCGCAATGAGAAGCCTGCCCACCACAACCAGAGAGCGGCCCCTGCAAGCTCAACCAGAGACAGCGGGCACACAGCGACGAAAGACCCGGCACAGCCAAAAATAAATAAAAACAGGAAACGCAGGTACTGAGAATAGCTATATCACGAAGCTACTACACGACAGAGCATGCGAAAGCCCCCTTAAACTGCCAACTGTTGCTCTGGCAGAGCTGCCCTCCTGGGGAAGACCACGTCTTCACGCACAACCTGAAGTCCAGCCGCTTTCAAAGCCAGGCCGATCTGCCCCATCTGCCGTCACAACGGGGCCTCGAAGCACCAACGGCTGGTCTTGCTGCTGCTAAGTTAGCTGCTGCTGCTGCTGCTGCTGCTAAGTCGCTTCAGTCGTGTGCGACTCTGTGCGACCCCATAAATGGGAGCCCACCAGGCTCCCCCGTCCCTGGGACTCTCCAGGCAAGAACACTGGAGTGGGTTGCCACTGCCTTCTCCAATGCATGACAGTGGAAAGTGAAAGTGAAGTCGCTCAGTTGTGTCTGACTCTTAGCGACCCCATGGACTGCAGCCCACCAGGCTCCTCCATCCATGGGATTTTCCAGGCAAGAGTACTGGAGTGGGGAGCCATTGCCTTCTCCCGCTAAGTTAGCTACAGGTCTGCAAACCTGACTGCAGTGGGGCTTGGGGCAAGAATTATAATAAAAACCCAACCCTCAGTCATCAATCTAAAGAGGGCTCCCTCTGACAAAGAAAATGCTAGAGTAGGTGAGAAAGAAAAAAATCTACTTAAAAAAAAAAGGCACCTGAAGTTCAGGCCAAGAAGAGCCAGGGCACCAGCGAGCGGCCGGTCTCGTCTCAGCTCTGACATACCTACATGGCGACCGAAACTCTCCCGCTTGATCTCAAACCTGCATGATACTCATCATCAATATTTTATTTTTAATTTTCAGTGTCTTAATACGCCTAGGACAGCTTCCTATCTACCTCATCACATCTAAAAGACACTTACAGTACTCCTTCCCTCATTCAAGAGTTTTACTGAGGGCCTGCGGCGAGGGCTGACCACTATGTTGAGGCAGATACGTGTGGGACTCGGTCCCTGCCCGCTGGCAGCTCACAGTCCAACAGCATGAAAGATAGTGTGTGCAAGGGAGTGAGAAGGGGAGTGAGGCGGGGGAGGCCGGGGGCAAGGCCAGTGAGCTCAGAGGGGACAAGTCACACCTGAAACACCAGGAGAAGGCCTCTCCATGGACGCAGGGCTTTGACAACGGGAGAGTCTCTTAGCATCCCCACAGGCAGGACCTACTTCAGGAAACCCAAACAACACGAGGACAAAGACAGACACAGGAACACTTCTGGGTCTGTTTGCTTAGAGGGACTGTCTGGTGAAAACCAGAGGAGCTCAGCGGGACCACTGGCTCATGAGGGAAATAGGGGAAGATGAGGCAGGAACGGTGGACTGGGGGCAGAAGGAGGACGTCTTGAGCTCTTGATCAGTGAACGGCACGGGGCTGAGGCAGATCCTTGCAGGGTGGAGACCGTCACTGACCACGAGCGAGAGGACCAGAGTGTGCACTGCCGCGGTAGCTCTGGCAATCAACTAAAGCACAGACAGAAAGTGTACCAGGAAGAAAAACCGAGGAAGTGAGGAATCCAGAATTACTCTGAGGCGCCACAGAGCTAAGAAAACCCGGAGGAGGTCCTGATTTGGGAAGTGCAGGGGTGGGGGACGGTGAAGATGCGGAGATGTCCAGAAACCTCTGGAAGGCTTAAGACACCTAAATGAGCCTGAATTTCGCAGTGGTCTATCGTAACATGAACATCAGATTTTCTTACTGGATAATAAAACGCTTCTCAAAGTTTCTCTGACCTTTGTCCTTTGACCCTGGAAGAAATCGCTGTAGTGTTTGAGCGAGGAAACCAGCACCGTGGTCTCATCATACTTGATTAGGAAGTAAGGCAGCGCTGGGACTCCTTCTGTCTGACAAAGGTCATCATACGCGTGCTCGAGGGCTTGAATCTGAAATCAGGAAACACTGAGTTATTCTCCAGACAACTACTTACCTAGCTCTGAACTGAGAAAAATTAACATACAGTAAAAGGTACTTTCAGGCCAGAAGACTGGAAATGATTGCTCACACCCCTGTTCCTCTCTTGCAGCAACCAAACCTAAGAGTGCCCCAAATCATACCACCTCACTCTGAGATAATGCATCGCGGAGTGTCTCAGACAGGAGCACATACAAATATTTTACGGCACCCTTAGCGTGATGGCGCCTGATTCCCTAAGATGCCACCACAAAGGTTTAGAGAGGTGTCCAGACACTAAGTCTCGCCTGTGATATCCAAGCATGAATCTACCATGGATGGATTTTGCCCTGACCCCTTCTATAATCTTCAATAGCTCCCTTGAGACACGCTTTCTCTTACTTATCATACAAGTGACTCATTCACAAAGCACAATTCAAGGCTGTTTATAGCACGTCCATAGCGATTTGTCACAATACTTTCAGAACATTCTTGTTCCCATTAAGAGAAACCTCAAACCCATCAGTACTCAATCCCCAGGCCTAGTCTTTTGTTCCCACTTACAGTTCTCCTTAGAAAATTCATTCCACAGAACCACAACCTTTGATTTATCTTAGCAAATGAGCTTTTTAATTAACAAGGGCTCTCCCTGGCTTCGGATTTCTGGGCTTTAGTGAGTCACGTGCTTCATGAATTCAAGTCATCTTGACACTCAGCATTTGCCTCGACGACAATCAGAATTTGGCGGCTGAGGGCCTGTCTTCTACCAGCTTGATGGTTTGCACTGCTGTTCTGGGAACCGCCTCTAATGACCTTATTACCTTCCTTAAACTGCAAGGACTAGCTCTGCAGGGACCGTCCCTAACGCAGAAGATCTGCAACTTGGCATAAAGGAAGGAAGACGTCTTCTCTTTGATTGCAAAGACTCTCTCCACTGAGAGTGGAGATCACGCTTGGGCAAATTCCCACAGTCTTTCAAAGTGCTCCTGTAATTCCTCCCTACTGGCTTAGCACCTCAGCACATGTCACAAGGACCTGGACCTACTAGCTTAGCACCTCAGCACAGGTCACGAGGACCTGGACAAGTGCTGCTGACCACGCTTCACACGCGCTTACGAAACACTGTGCAAGGAGGTCTGCTCTTAGTGCCGCCTCTGGAGGATTCCACAGAGCCCGCCTCCCCACCCAGACAAGGGCAGGTCTGCCTTTAGAATGAGCTAGATGAACCACTCATGCACATTTAAACTCAGTTTGATCTGCATTTTGTTTTATTTGTTGATACCTGTTTTGGCAAAAACCATTGATCCAAGCCCACTGGCCCCTGAATGAGGGGTATGCTCTCTGGAAGGCAGAGGGCGGGGGAGCAGAACCAGTAGTAGAAATGGTACTTCTTTAGATCCTGGAAGAAACAGGACAACACATCAGAATGGCACGGTGATCACACGGAAACGCGCCTACTAACGCTAACTGCCCAACAGCTACGTGAGACAGAAAAACTAACGCACGCCAGATAAAACCGGCTTGTCAGATGACAGAACCCCGGGGTTTATCTGAAATGTCCCCACACATCACACACTAATGTATCAGGATAGACACATTTTATCAACCACTTCCTAACAGAAGGTATCCAAAAAGTAACTGATGTTTGTTGTCATCATTGTTTAACATATAAAATCTCCCCGGGAGGTAACTATTATCTGCCCATTTTATAGACAGAAAACTGAAGCCTAGAGAGGGGTGGAAAGCTTCAACATAGATACTAAGAGGCAGAGAGGAGAGGAGAATTCTACTTCCAAAATGTAAGCTCTTGTCCATGGTACCAGGCGTACGCAGCGTGCCATCTGTGGAGGTACAACTTGCCCACAGTTACCGCTCTTGTCACAACTGAATGAGCTGAGCATGCTACTGAAGTTATTAGAACGAGCTACGCACAACCTGAGATAATAGAACAGTGTTTTCAGAAATGTCGTACTGGTGAAATTCAAGTCAACAACTAAGCACTTGCTGTGTACAAGGCAAAATGTTAGATACTCCGGCAGTAAGAAGACGAAGAAAATGCAGCCCAGCCCTCACGGAGCTCAGTCACTGCAGGGAACAGAGAGGAAACAAGTATGTGAGTAGCTGGATGCCTCACAGAAGAGCTTCCAAGAACTAGGGTGCACCGACGACAGAAGAGGGCGTGCTTTCAGGGGTGTGTGTGACTGCTCCCCAGCCAAGGGAAGCGAGAAAGGGCCTGTGACTTGTGAGGCTGTCCCCACTCAGGCCCAGTGTTCTCGTCTCTGAATTTCTGTAGCAGATGTGGCCTGAGTCACTCATGTGGGAAGATCCTGTGGCTATGTGGGTACTCGACAGCTTCCCCACCAGCCTGTTACCACTGACCACTTTGTAGTTTATGTCGCTACTTGACATTTCCTCTAGGATCTTGCCAGGAATCAGGAGGGGACGGATGCTTGATGACTTCTCACTGAGGTACGATTAAGGCACCATAAAGGCCACCGAATTGGACTTACCTGGTGGCGTACTGGTAAGAATCTGCCTGCCAATGCAGGGGACCCAGGTTTGATCTCTGGTCTGGGAAGATCCCAGGTGCCTCGGGGTAACTAAGCGTGAGCGCCACGACTACCGGACAGTTCTTTAGCGCCCGGGAGCCACAACTGCTGAGGCCACGTGCCCGGGAGCGTGTGCTCCGCGACAAGAGAAGCCACTGCAGTGAGAAGCCCGGGCACCTCCCGGGCACAAGAAAGGAGCCTCCATTCGCTGCAACTAGAGAGAGCCCACACAAGGCAATGAAGCCGAAAAGAGTCACCGTGTTAAAGATGTCAAAGCACATTAAGCGGTTTTCTAGTATACTGACAAGGCTGTGCCACCATCCCCACCAATTTCAGAATGTATTCATCGCCCCCAAAAGAAACCCCAATAGCAGAAACTCCCCAGTGGTTTATTAGTTAGAAATACCATTCACAGAAACTGTCCATTCACCTCACTCTCATCCCCTGGAAACCCCTAGCCTACATTCAGTCTGTATAGATTCGCCTATTCTGGACTTTCCAAACAAATGGGGTCATACTTAGGTGACTTTTTAAAAACAAACTTATACATAAACACATGTCCAGATGAAAAAGACTAGTCATTATAGTTGCCACAGTCTTTATTTCTGTCACGAACTGGCCGACTAAGGACAAATTCCCTTCAACAGCAGCAAAGCAAGGTGCAAAATGGAAACTACTGAAGTGCCGACGCCTTGGAGCCCCAGAAAGAGCAGAAAGGAAAGGAAAACGCCTCTAGAGATGCTTATCTCTTCCGCGAGCTTGAATGACCTGCCATAACTGATCTTTAGCGAAAGGTTAAAAGATTCAAGATGAAGGCTTTGGCAGTTTCTGAAAGCTCTTATCAGGTCATCTTCAAGAGTCAAAAGGCTTGAATTTCTTAGGATGCTTTTCAGGATACAAGAGACCTCGATTACATCAAACATAAAGCTCTTTCTGTCTGATGGGTTTCTAAAGACAGAGACTTTTTAATTTTCTTTAAACGCAGGCTAAGAATACTCACTAGAAAGGGCAACACGGCCAACTCACATAATGACTCTGAGAGATGCCTTAAAACTTTAAATGAGATCCAATGCTATTTTCTCGTTAAACGCAAGTTGTCCATTAGATTTTACTAGCTAGAACCCTTAATACAGAAGATTTATTGATGGTGAAGTAAAAAAAAAAAAAAAACTTTAATTAGCATTGCTTTTATTTATCCTTACAAAATTACTCAATTTATAAAATATCAATGCCAAATCGTGTTTAGTAATCCCCTGAAGTAGCTGGCGTTTTTCTATCTTGCCACTGACACACAGAAAGCACTTTAACTTGTTAGGAAACGCGCTCCTTGCAAGGCCCCCATGCCCACCGCCCCCCACTCTGGGTATGACCCCCAGTTCGAATCCTCTCTCTCTCTCCCCTTTGCCTCGGGTGGTGCATCAAAGAGGCAGCAGGAGGAAGAAATGGAGGACGAGTTCATGGGAGGAAGGAAGGCAGGACCTATATCTTGGCAAACCGAAAAAGAAAAGAAAAATGTAGGGAAGAGGATTAACACCCGGAGCTGATAAAGCTGGGGTGAACAACCAGCGCACTTAATGCGTGTCCACATCAGTGCGTCTACATGCCCACTCCAGTGGGCCATCTTCTAAAGAAATAAGCGGGTAAAGAAAATCAGTGTGGCTGACAATGTTCAGTGCAACTTTTTTTAAATAACAGTGAATATTGGGGACTTGCCTTGCAGTCCAGTAGTTCAAACTGCTTCCAGTGCAGGGGTCGTGGGTTCAACCCCTGGTTGGGGAACTAAGATCCCACGTGCTGCGTAGCACGGTCAAAAGCAAAATAAAATAGCGAATATGAAAACAACCGAGATGTAAAAAGGTCTGTAGAGCACACACTTGACAGAACACTATAACGTTAACATAATTATAAAGGGCGAACAAGCCTTCTGCAGAGACATATGGAGACGCACACACGCACGTGTGTGTATACACGTGCATACGCGTGTGTGTGGGCTGGCACTTCTATTAAAAGCAACCAGCCCTCGCCTTCTGCCATGTTTCCCACCACCGAGGCTCCCTCCCCCTGCTCCCCTGGGCAGCAGGTGTTCCCCCAATGTGACTTCTTCTCTTCAAAGCTGCCCTTAAAGTTCACTTTAACTAGATTTCACTTACATAAAACATTTTCTTTGTTTAAAAAAAAAAAAAAACAGCAACACAGCTGTGTGGACAAGCTTTGCAGGGTGACCCCCCTCTCGTCTAGAAGTCACCTAGGGATGGCTTAGATCCTCGAGTCATCACTTGTTTCTTATGTCGATGGACCCAGCAACTGAGCTCTGCGGCACTGAACTTAAAGACGTTAGCAGCGATGAACCCAGCTCCCAGAACTGGACTTTGTCACGTCCTCAAATGACGAGAGCTGGGTCCCCCTGTCACATAAACTAGGCAACAGCCACCAGCGCGATCGAGGAGAATGAATTAATCTTGCATCAGTGAGAAACGCCAGCCACTACCGGGTCACCAAGCACCCAAGGATTTGTTTAGCAGACGTGACTTGAGAGAAGAGAGCAGCCTGTCCCACCAGCGCCCTGGGCTTGGCCGGGGTAGTCCACAGTCCACACCCCGCCGAGCCCGCAGACTTACCGCAAATGTCAAGAGGAGGAACTTGTTGAGGAGCACGGGGTTGTCCAGGGCAGCCCCCGACTTGATGGATTCCCAGATCTGCCGGGAGGAGAAGCAGCGTCAAGGCAGGTCCCGGGGTCTCCTCCCGCCTCCCTCCCAGGAGCACACGGAGCTGCGGGGCAGTGCGCCTTCCTGCCCACAGGCCCAGCACACTCATCCTGGGCCCCCTGCAGAGACAGAGGAAAGTCCAAAAGCATCCTCTCTCTTGCTGGGTCTCAGTATCAGGGAGGAAACCCAGCCCGTTCATGCCTTGGTTACGGCCTTCCACAGATGTTTACTTATTGTCAACTACAGAGCAAGCACATCGGGACTACAGAAGTTAAGAGGCACAGTCCCCGCCCTCCAGAAGCTAAGAGCCTGGGAGAGAGCAGGGCACCCATGTCTGTATGCCGCTGGCAGCAGGGGATCTCGCAGACGGGCGGACAGTACCTGGGAGAAGCCCTGACCTCGGCTAAGGACAGGCGCCAGGAAGGAGCCAGGGATGGGCTCCAGAAGCCGTGATCTGAACTATGTACAGGGCATTTCTTAAAAGCCTTATTTGGGATAATCTTTCCCTGAAGAGAAAAAAAAATCAAGTCTATGGATACTCGGGAAGGGCTGTGACTGGAAGCAGAAGCGGGCCCTGGTCACACGTTTCAGGAACTAAGACCAGTGGCTAAACTTTGTGCCACTAAGCAAACTAGCAGCTGTGCCACCAGAAACCCCGGCACACACACGAGCGGAAGAGGGAAACAAGCAGAGAGAAGGTCCTGCTGCGGAAACAACGAGCTTGGAGAAGTTGGAGCCCAGGAGAGCGGGCCCCGCTTCTGACAAACCGAAGGGGAGGCTGAGCCCCGGACACGGGACAGGGCTGGGATTCCCGTGGGGAGCAGCCTGCTGTTTCCAATAACAGCCTAAGACCCGGCTGTTGAGACTCTCTTGAGACCCACTCTCCTGACCCACTCTCTCGAGATGGCCTCTGAAACACGCAAGAGCCCATGAGCAGTCACGCCGCAGGCCGAGGAAAGCAACCATCGCCCACATCACGAGGGGCGGGACAGACACCTTCCTCAGGCCCGAGGAAGGGGATGCCCCTCTCTGACCACGGCGCCCACATAACTAAGACTCACTGGGGTGAAGCTCATCGATGATGTGGGTGGCAGAGAGGGCGGGGATAAGCCGCCCGCCCCCCACTTATTCCTCACACTAACTCAGACGTGACTAAGGAAAGGAAGGACACTCAAGGCAGAGAAAAACATTGAGTTCCAGGGAGAAGGGGCCACAGAAAGCGGTGAAGGGAGGAATGCTCCCTGATGTGCCGTGAGTGGTCAGAGACGGTGAGGGCAAGGGAAATGGGACGGAAGGCCACAGGGCCACGGAGGCCGGGCTGTCCCACGGGGCCTTTCCATTTAGCCCTGAGGGCGCGGGGGAGACATGATGGGCTCTGACAGCTGACAGCAGTCAGGACTAAAAAGCCTCTTCGGGGGGGCACTAGGAACAGAGAACCCAAATCCATGAGACACAGGCATGGAGCTGGCGCACTCAGAGAGGCTGAGCTAACTGGGGAGAGCCGGCGAGTGCGTCCCTTCTCTGCTGTGACCTTCTCCTCAGGCAAGAGCCTGGCTGTCTCCTCCCTGACCCACCCATCACTGCAGAAGGCCCTGAGCAGCTTGAGCACCGGGTACACGCTAGCTTCTGTGACAGAGTCAGACACTTGGTCTGCGACCGTGTGCCCACGGGACCATGGACAAGACAACAGGTACATTGCGTTTCCCAGCTAACCTCGTTTGCTGCTTCTTCCAGAAGTAGCTTCTTATCTGCAGCCTTGAAAGCCTCGAGTGTGTTGGTATTATACAGTGTGCCGACCGCCGGACAGCAGCGGGCTGGGGTGGGCGCACTCCTGGGCACGAGAGAAACATGGTTAATGGGCATAGCTGGGACGCGGAGAGCCAGCAAACGACAAACAAACCAGAAGACAGTCAGAGACAAGGACCGTGCTCTACAGGGCAAAGAGAAGGCTGGTTTACATTTCTCTGGAAAATGACGAATATCACTGCTTCACGAGTAAAAACGTGCGCTCTATCCCCAAAAGCCTCTCTATTCCCCTTCCCCTAATGTCTCTGCATGCTGTCTTTCCGCTGCACCACACACCACCCCCCCCCCGCCCCCGCCGATATAAGCTCTTTTCCTATTTAAAAAAATTCTTTCCCATCTTTAAACTGAAAGAGATTTTATTTACTGAGCTTCTACTGAAGCTGGGTATAAGGTTTCGGTTCTGAAAGGAGTTTGTTCTCCCTCTTGAAGGATTAAGTAACTTGCTTAAGGTCACATAACAGGCAGGGCAGGGGTCTCAACTCAGAACTGTTGACTCAAAGGGTCTGTGTTGCCCACTCCCCACTCAAGCACTCCCAGGCTTCAGCACCCTGCTGTAAATCCTCCTCTTCCAGGAAGCCATCCATCCATTCCCCCCTCTCTGATCATGAGCATAGTTATTTTAGAGTGTTTCCAAGACCAACAATCACACCCCTTGGGGGACAGGAAGCTCTCCAAAGGCAGGGGCATGCCGCCTCCTCCTGACTGCACTGCACGCTGGACATCTGCATGGCCATGTCGTGCCGCGTGGGTGTCACATTCTACATTGTCCCCTTCCCCGCCAGCCCCCCGGCCTCAGAGTAACCCAGGTCAGGAGATGAGAAAGATAAGATGATTCTGGGCACAACCCAGATGTGGAAAACCTGGTGTCACCTCCGAAATGATTAATTTGCGTTTCAGAGGTTGTGTGTGTGGGCTGAGTTGCTCAGTCCGTGTTTGACTCCTTGTGAGCTTAGGGACTGTGGCCCGCCAGGCTCCTCTGTCCATGGGCTTCTCCAGGCAAGAACACTGCAGTGAGTTGCCACTCCCTTCTCCAGGGGATCTTCCCGACCCAGGGACCGAACCCACGTCTCCTGCATTGGCAGGCGGGTTCTTTACCACTGAGCCACCTGGGAAGCCCTTCAGAGGTTACAGCTGTTAACTGAAAATAGCGGTCATCTTATCACAAGATGCACACTGTGGTCACAACCACTGCAGAGAGGATGCTCACTGCTCACACCGATGGCAGCTCTTCAGACCCAGCGTTTCTTCCTTCCGAGTCTCAGTAGAATGGGGTTCAGGGATGAGGGCTTAGAGAGCTCTAAACCCTCAGCAGGTGTGGAGGGTGCAACGGGTGAGGAGGTTCTGCCAAATGCTGTCTCTAAGGCTCAAATGCCAAGTCCTGGGAGAAGCAACTTCCAAAGGCCAGAGCTTGCCTCTGGGAGCTGATGAGTCAGTGGCTCATAGGCTGTATCTGTCACCACTCTGCAACAATAGAAGAATATTCCTCACTCGGGTGAGATGAGGACATCAAGGACAGACTTGAGGAGGAAAAAGAAATCAGAAAAGGATAAGACTAGGCTGAGAGGGAAGAAAAAGGAAGCGCAGCAGCTGGTAAACCAGGCTTCTGCAGGCAGACGTGGTTCTACACGCAGACATGGCCTCATGAAATGGCTACAGAAACAGAGAAGGATGCTCTGATCGAATATGGTACCCTCCCTCCCAGCATCCAGATGTCCAGATGTGCGAATGCTGGGCCGAAGCCTTGCTGTGAGAGCAGAGGAAACTAAAGCATGCGAACTCAAGCAGCTGCTAGGACATCGGCCCTCGTGTGAGCTCATTAGTGAGTCTCAGAGGAGACTTTCAGAGGAGAAGCATTTTTCAAGGCTTAAAGTTCCACCCAGGGAGGTGGCCAGAGGAGAGAACTTAAAATGTGATCGTGGGAGGGTAAGCCAGTCCAGTAGTTTCTCCAGGTTCAAGTTCCACTTGTTCCAGAAAGAGGTGGCTCAGAGGAGGACTGGAAAGAGCCCTAAACTTGGAAACCAGAGAGTTTCCAAATCCTGCGCCCGGACATGTATGAGTTCAGTTTGCTGTGATGCCATTGCTGTGAAATGTCCAGAGCAGCCAAATCCATAGAGACAGACAGCAGAGTCGTGGCTGCCCAGCGCGGGGGACAGGCAGAAGGGAGGGATGGGGAGTGACTGCGAAGGGTGCAGGGCTTCCCTCTGGAGTGGCAAAAATGTGCAGTGGTGGCGGCTGCACCTCGTGAACATATTAAGACGTGCTGAATTGTGCACTTTAAATGGGTAAATTGTATGGTACATAAAGTGAAGTGAAGTCGCTCAGTCGTGTCCGACTCTTAGCGACCCCGTGGACTGTATCCTACCAGGCTCCTCCATCCATGGGATTTTCCAGGCAAGAGTACCAGAATGGGCTGCCATTTCCTTCTCCAGATCTTCCCGACCCAGGGGTAGAACCCAGGTCTCCTGCATTGTAGGCAGACGCTTTACCGTCTGAGCCACCAGGAAAGTCCACATGGTACGTAAAGTATACCTCAATAAAGCTATTTTAGAAAACTAGAATTAGACATCTTCCCCATGTCCTACAGCCTACAGTGAACTCTAACTAGTTAGTGAACACACTAACCCAAGTTGGGGAAAACATGGGATCCTACAAAGGCCTGAAGCCTGGCACGTTTTCTCTGGACACCAGGCCCTCAACATCACTCAGCCTCACAGTGATGACTCAGGAAAGTCTGAGAGCTGTTATGGAACCTCCTGGGCAAAGGCAGACACATGGCCAGATCCTCCAGAACAGACAGGCAGTGACGGTGGCTGGGATGGAACGAATCTAGAGAAGCCTTTACTACGTGTGCGCAGTCTCATCTACCTGAGGGGAGCTCTGGCATCTAAGTCACATTCAGTCTAAGGGCCCGACTGCATGATCTCCTGCTTTCTGTAACCATCTCTGAGCTTTTGTTCATCGCGTCCTCTATCGGGGCCCATGCGTGCCTTTCCACCAGCCATGCCACTTCCCATTTTGACAGCCAGGCCCTCAGACTGCTTGCAATTGACGCCAACGGCTACCTGAGCGGCCAGTCCATGTCGGACCTGAGTGAGGTGCTGGCAAGATGGTGGAGAATAAGAGGGCCCGTGCCCTGCACAGATGATCTAGCAAATGAGCTGTATTTCCTCAGCTACTGTTTAAGGTCTCTGAACGCAAGGGTATGCCTTCTATTTATCTTACTAAGCCCAACTTGAAGCTTAGAAAAGGAAAATATGTCTTATCACTAATTAGGTAAATGTTGGGATTCCCTAGTGGTCCAGTGATTAAGAATCTGCCTGGCAATGCAGGGGACAACCGTTCAGTCCCTGGTCCAGGAAGATGCCACATGCCACGGCGCAATTAAGCCTGTGTACCACAACCTCTGAGTCCCCGTGCCTACGGACCCTGCTCCGCAACAGGGATAAGCCTGAGCACCACATCCAGAGAGCAGCCCCACTCGCCACAACCAGAGAAAGTCTGTAGCAACGAAGACTCAGCACACCAAAAATTAATTAATTAAAAACCATTTTGAAACGGTGCTATATATTTTAAAAATAAATAACTAGGTAAATGTTCCTCAAAGGAATTTTTTTTTTTCTAACCAGCTTTAAATCCATACAGAGACTGCCCACCAAAGTCTATTTTTCTCTCTTTATATAGAAGTGATGCTCTGATGCTTGTAGTTCAGCACCATGTCTCAGCCTCCCCTACAAGACGGTGAGGCCTCGGCTCTGCCTGATGGAACGCGAGTGGGGTGATACATGCCCCCCAACCCCATGCTTATCCAGGCCATTAAGGGTCTTTAAGAGAGCTGGGTGTGTCTCCTCAGATTTTCACTTTGGTTCTCTTGTGCCTCCTCTTTTATGCCACCGGAAGGCGACAATTCCATTCTCAGCAGCACACAAGCCCTCCAGGAGGACGGAGCCACAAGACACAAAAAGACTGGACTACCTCCGCCCCCAACCCCCACCTGGACTACTAAGCAGGTAAGAAACAGACTCCCTCTGTGTTAGGGCCATTACGTATCGGGGGCTGGTTCATCAGTGTGCCAGCCTAAGACAGCTCCCTCTAGGGCAGGACAGTTGGTGCCTGATCAGTCAAGTGCGACTGATAATTCAGCCGAAACAAGGTAGATAACAGGATCCTGTGATGCCAACTGCTGGTAGAGATTCATCTGGCTTCCGGGATCTCAGAGTGAAAGGGGTTTCTCTGGTGCCGTGCAAAGCTGAGGTACACCTGGCATCTACAGATGAAGACTCGGGCTGTTAGCTCTCTAAACTGCATCTTATGCTTCTCTGTATGCCCAGGGCCCAGCACATTCTATCATCAAGACACAGTGGAAGCAATCAATAAGCATTTCTGAACCAACTATCAGCCCCCCACGTTTGCTCCAGCACTGCATACCCTGTGACGCTAATACCTGTCTTCCACCTCCATGCAGAGCTCCTCCAGAGTCCCCTGTTTGCTTAAGTCTTTGTATTTCTACCACCTACACGTCTGCACACAAGAAACATTCAGTGTTTGATGAATAAATGCACAGAGATTTTCCCTACAAACCCACGCAGATGCTCAGCAATAAATGCAAAGAAAGAACAATCATGAGAAAAACAATGTGGATACAAAGACCTCGTTTCTCCAGAGGAGCTCCGAGTGCTTTCAGTAAACTTCCTGACTGTCTCAGTCTGCCCCAGCAGAGGTTGTACCACACCACAGACTGGGGGGCTGCCAAACAACAGACGTTTATCCCTCACGGCTCTGGAAGCTGGAAGTCCAAGATCAAAGCACCAGCTCCTGGCGAAGAGCTTCTTCCGCTTCAGCTGTGTCCTCTCAGGGTGGAGGGGGTAAGCTAGGTCTCTGGGGTTCCTGTCATTAACCCCATGCATGAGAGCCCTGCCCTCACCGCCTCCCAAAGGCCCACTTCTTCAGACTGTAACCTTGGGCCCTGGGTTTACAACATACGTGCTTTTGAAGAACACCAACGTTTAGACCATGGCACCAGCCATCCTAAGAAAGGGGGGGCGTCAGAAAATCACAGACTTTTACAAAAAAGTTAAATAAAAAAAAAAGAAAGGAAGAAAATCAGACTTTTAAAACTGAAAGGAACATTTAGAAGCTGGGAGCTGCGGATGAGGAAACCAAAGCTGAGAAAATGAAAAAGACTCATTCCAGGTAAGGCAGTTAATCAGGGGCAGATTCCAAGCCATCAAGCTTCCAATCCAGGACTCCCATGTCGTAATTCTCGCTCATCTCCCCCAGTGCCTGCCGTGAAGCCTCACGCACGGTGAATATTCAGCAGCTAACTGACAAACGATGATGAAGAAAATCGGGCCATCTGGGTGAAAACCACAGCCACAGGATCACAGACTTTATCTCCTTCAACTAAAATTTCCGGATTGTAAGGTTTAAGAAACCTGGATTTTGCAACAAGATCAAGCCTAACTTCTGTGAATAGTTTTGTTTTGTTTTGTTTTGTTTTTCTGTAATTAGTTGTGCCGAAGAATAAAATTACTGAAACTCAAAATATAATAAGCTTTCATCTAGTGTCAGAAGAGACAGGAGCCGGCTTCCCTGGTGGCTCAGTGGATAAGAATCTGCCTGCCAATGCAGGAGACACAGGTTCGATCCTTGATATGGGAAGATCCCACGTGCTGCAGAACAACTAAGCCCTAAGCCTGTGTGCCACTACTACTGAGGCTGTGCTCTAGAGCCCACGGGCTGCCACTACTGCAGCACACGCACCCTAGAGCCTGCGCCCTGCAACAAGAGAAGCCCCCGCAATCAGAAGCCCACACAACTAGAGAGGAGCCCCCATTTGCCACAACTAGAGAGGAGCCCACACAGCGGCAAGGCCCAGCACAGCCATAAATAAATAAATCAAATTATACATTAAAAAACAAAAGACAGACAGGAATGAGGGCAGCTGGTGAGGAATGCTGGACCCTCCAGGTTATACTAGAACTACACTACCCCATTTATTAGCCTCAGATAATTTAAGACTGTACGCCGAATGCATTTTCCTCATGATTTTGTGATTGCTCCAAAAGTCAGTCAGTCTTTGCTGATGCAGAAGAGAGATGACTAGGATTTTTTGCTTTGACGCGCAGTCACAAGGATTTATTATGGAGCAAGAAAGCTCCGAAGGGAATAAGAAACATCAACACATATCTTTTAAAGGTACAAAGACTAACATCATTTTCGATTCAAGTTGTGCAGTTTAGTTTCACAATTTGATTGTGACAGAGGAATAAAATGTATTGACTTGTGAAGAGATTTTTTGTTTTCAAATTCCAGGGAGACTTTATTTGAAATACCCTAATGTTTGACTACGGAGAAGGCAATGGCACCCCACTCCAGTACTCTTTCTGGAAAATCCCATGGACGGAGGAGCCTGGTGGGCTGCAGTCCATAATCCTGTCCCATCACTTCACGGCAAATAGATGGGGAAACAGTGGAAACAGGGAGAGACTTTATTTTCTTGGCCTCCAAACTCACTGCAGATAGTGACTGGAGCCATGAAATTAAAAGACGTTTGCTCCTCGTAAAAACAGCTGTGACCAACCTAAGCAGCATATTAAAAAGCAGAGACATTACTTTGCCAACAAAGGTCCACAAAGTCAAAGCTGTTATCTTTCCAGTAGTCATGTATGGATGTGAGAGTCGAACTATAACAAAGGCTGAATGATGAAGAATTGATGCTTTTGAACTGTGGTGCTGAAGACTCTTGAGAGACCATTGAACAGCAAGGAGATCAAACCAGTCAGTCCTCAAGGAAATGAACCCTGATTACTCACTGGAAGGACTGATGCTGAAGCTGGAGTCCCAATAGTTTGGCCAGCTGATGTGAAGACCTGACTCATTAGAAAAGACTGTGATGCTGGGCAAACTGAGGGCAGGAGGAGAAGGGGGCGACAGAGGATGAGATGGTTGGATGGCATCACCGACTCAATGGACATGAGTTTGAGCAAGCTCCGGGAGATGGTGAAGGACAGGGAAGCCTGGCGTGCTGCAGTCCAAGGGTTCACAAAGAGTTGGACACGCCTGAGCGACCGAACAACAACAATGAATCTGACTATCTCCATATTTAGATGGTCTTTACAAATACCTCTTCATGTTCCCCCTATCCCCCACCCTCACACAGCAAACACACGAGGGAGCAGAAAATTATGGCCCCCTCCTGGAAGCCTGTAATCCTCCAGCTCTCAGTTATCTTAAAGCCTCTCAACATGCTTTCTGCTCTGCCCCAGGCGCAGAATTTAGTTTCTCACACAACCCAGTCAACAATTCCAGCGACCGGAGCACTGAGCTCTGGCCTTTCTGATTCTGCCGCTGCTGACCCTCTTTCCTTGCTGAAAACAGCATCTCTGGCTCTTCTTCTCCAGCGAGTCACGTCTCTCTGGCGAGTTCTGCATCTCTGCCCTTCCTTTCCCTCACGCTACAGCCTCTTCCTATCTTACAGCCTGGGCTCTGTCAGCTCTAACTCAACATGTCCTAAACCAAATCTACCTCCTCCCCAAACTACATCCACCCCCTGGCTTCTCGGTTTCTACAGAAAATAGGAAATTGCCCGCAGCTACTCAGACTTCAACCTCAGAAATACAGGTCACTTTTCTCTCACCCTTGTTTCCTAAAGTTAGCCATGTCTAAATGACTTGGGTAAGTCACTTCACCTTTGGACTCGTGGTTTCCTCACCTGTGAAAGGGAAGAAAACCACACCTGGTAGGTCTGAAAGGATTCTCTCTAGAAAATAAGTCAGTAATTAACTCAATAAATGTGTTTCTTCTCTCCAGCAACTCCCCCACGGTCCCCAATCAGTCAAAGGCACCTCTGTGAGGACATTATGTCACGTTTCTTTGTACATCCCTACAATGCTGTTGCACAGAAACTTGTATATAGAAGTAGTCTAATAAATGCTCACTGCTGCACCTAACAGGTGATAAATACGTGCTGAAAAAGTGAACCAGACAGTCCTGAGCACCCAGCACTTGTCTCCATGCCGTGGGAGGTACAACAGAACCACGAGATGCTAGCCCTGCTCTCGGAAACTTCTGGGGATCGCCCCATGGCCCACCTACAATGAAGGTTAAGAACCCTCATTCCTTGCAAAAATCAGCATTCTCTATTTTAGATTCTGATAAAAAAATACTCACATGTCGAAAGCACTGAACTCCAGTGTTAAGCGAGCTGGCAGCCCTGCAGAGTCACCTGGAAGGAAGCATTTACATGTTCACTCATGAGTTAGTCACAGCAGCCTTTGCAACAGAAACATTTGTGGATCACTCTCTTCTGGTGAAGCCCAAAGGGCCCCATCCAATTTCCAGCCACCCGAGCTGAACAAGGACTCAGCAGCAGATGATGGCTTTTGTGAATCCAAGGTATTTGCCAAGAATATTAACGCAAAGATTCACTGAGCAATACTCAGTGATGGGTATTAACTCTTCCGATTAATACACTGGCTTCTCCCTTTCTTCTCCCAATAAGGAGAAAAGAAATGAACATGGGTCAAAAAGTCAGGAAGTAAAGTAGAAACCAGGGGATACCATTAACGGTAAAAGTCAAGGATATCCCATTCCGAAGGAGAGCTGACCCTACACTGGGCAGAGAAGGTAAGAGAAAAGAACGGAGTTTCCGATTGCCTACCGTTGTAGTAATAACCCTTAATGTCCTTGGGAGCTTCGTCTAGCCGGTACTCATTCAGCTTCTTCTGGGTTAACTCATGCCAGAAGCCAACATCCAAGGCACTGCTGAAGGGGGCGAACTGCAATCTGGAGAGGCCGGGGTCCCCCATAGCTGCCGCCATTCGCTATCGCCTGCTAGAAACAAATCACGGCAATGCACAGGATACGGTGAGAAAGGCCATTTGTAACCACACTTGACACAGAGAAACAGAAAGTGACCAGAGGCTGAGAAGCTGCCTGAAGACATAGCTTTGGAAATCAACCCCAGGCTCCTGGCCACGTTGCCGCAGTCAGCCTCTGGGCGACACAACGGACCTCCCGGGCCTTCACTTCGGGGCATCTTTCTTTCTCACAGGCTGGTCTGACTGACGCGCTAGTGTTATCCCTTCTTCGAGCCATCCTGTGTGACCCCAGGGAACTTTACCAGCACAAAAACCTGAAGTCCAGCCAGTGACCAGCGCCAACTGTCAGGGTTCTCAGTGAGGCAGCGCTTGAGCACCCCAGCCAGGAAGGATGAAGAAGCTCCGCCACCCAAACCATGGTATCAAAACTGCTTTGAAATCTCGCATTTTATCCTTCAAATTCAGGAAATTTGCACTTTACTATATCTACTTTATTTTTTTAATTTTATTTTTTTACTTTGTATTAGGGTAGAGCTGACAGACCTAGATAGTGTGTTAAAAAGCAAAGGCATGAGTTTGCTGACAAAGGTTCATACAGTCAAGGCTGTGGTCTTTTCAGTAATCATATATGGATGTGACAGCTGGACCATAAAGAAGACTGAGTGCGTAAGAATTGATGCTTTTGAACTGTGGTGCTGGAGAAGTCTCTTGAGAGTCCCTTGGACTGCAAGGAGATCAAACCAGTCAATCTTGAAGGAATCAACCCTGCATATTCATTGGAAGGACTCATGCTGAAGCTTCAATATTTTAGCCACCTGAAGTGAAGACCTTGGTAAAGACCCTGATGCTGGGAAAGATTGACAGCAGGAGGAGGGGGCAGCAGAGGATGAGATGGTTGGACGGCATCACCGATTCAAATCATCAAATAAATTTGACCGTCCCGGCCAGCAGGCGTACGTTCAATGTAATACCCTATGTCCCCTGCACACTCTCGTGAGTGGGCGGGGAGGGGACACAGACCTGGGGCTGATGGGGTGGTGGTGTGGGGGGAAGCACAACCCCAGAGGAACTTGCAGTTCCAAAGGCACACGGTGATGAGGTCACTTGAGTCTCCAACTGCCCCAAGACAGATGAGTGTGTCTGCAGTGGGATGTATGAGCAGTCACACTAGAGGGGACAAATAAAAGAAGACAGGTCATGTCTACTCAGAGAGGTCCTGCGTGAGTTTTGGGCCAAGATTTTTTAAAACCTTTCAGTTCTCTAAACATGTTGGCTATCAGAGACAAGGAGCTCTAGTGCAATAGCAGTTACATGGTAAAATGCAAGTGAGCGCCACCTAAACCCGGGAAAAACCAGGCGGAGGAGGCGCGGGCAGGTCAGAGAAGGCAGAAGACTCCGAGCAGGGCCTGCGCACTCTGCAGCCTTGGCCTGGATGCGCTACTTCACACCAGCCAGCACTGAACAAGTGTTTCCACCTCCTGTTGGGCTTATTAAAAAATGAACATGCCTCGGATCCACTTGCTAGGGGGTGGGGGGGGGGGTGGTGGCGGGTTGGGGGAGAAAGGACAGAGAGGGTGGCAGGGACCGGTGCCCTGGGGGGATCCTGATTCGAGTTTGATGCTATCTTGAAGCCTTCAGGACAGCAGCACTCTTACTTCTGGAGTCAGAATTGGCCTGCCAAATGCAGGAGACATGGGTTCGATCCCTGGATCAGGAAGATCCCCTGGAGAAGGAAATAGCAATCCACTACAGTGTTCTTGTCTGGAAAATCCCATGGACAGAGGAGCCTGGTGGGCTACAGACCATGAGGTCGCAAAGAGTTGGACAGGACTGAGCATGCACACACAGGCAGACACAGCGACCTCCAAGCCATTTCGAACCCATTTAAATGCACCCTGGGCCCATATGAAACCAGCTCTGGCTTTTGTCTAAAAGGCTCTTCGTAGCTTTGCGCTTGCAGAATGTTCACCTTTTGGGGTCACTCCAGTCTTCACACGGCCCAGAAAAGTCTGTGGGTCCCGGGCACTGTCCCTTCAGGGCCCCAGTGGAGAAACAGACCCTCATGCTGGCGGCCTGGGGCCCACCCTGTGAGCGACACTGGCATGGAACACCCTCACAGTCACCTGCTTGGTTCTGCGGGTTTCTCCATCGCTCCCTTCTCTCTGCCCCTCCACAACACAGCTGGCGTTCTCCTGCTACTGCTGGCTTCTGAAAGCTTCCGTGCTCAGCCCTCTCCTTTGTCTAAGCTTTCCCCAAAGCAAGTTTTTCATTTTATACACCCATTTCCATCTAGATGCCAATGAATCCCAGGATGGTGTTTCTAGAGCTAACCTCCAACTATATATTAAAGTGTCTTCTAAAGGCTGAAACTGAATTTCTCACAGGCATCTTCAGCTTGACAAATCGAAAACTGAATGTTCCTTTCACTGAAACTGTGTCCATTTTCCTATATGTCCTAGTTTATTAAACAGCACCACCATATAGCCATGAAGAAACCTCAAAGTCATCTTCAATTCTCTCTCTCACATCCAATAAACCACTGCATGCTAGAGGATCAACAGTCCTCCGCCACGAGATGAAAGTGGAAGTTACAAAGCACAGGCTGGGGCCAGGCACTGCGGCAGGGGTGGGCACCTGCATTATTTCCTCCCCAAAGTCCTATGAAGTGACAGTTCCGGTTTCACAGAAGATGGCACTGACGTTCAGAGAGATAAGAATCAACACCCCAGCAGAACAGCAATACAAATAGATCTCATCGGAAATCCTCTGTGGGATGGGGCATCAGACCCCTACACATACTTTACAATCAACCGCAAGTTAGTCTTGAAAGTCGACAGTAACCCATTTTGATGACCTACTAACATCACCAAGATGTTGAAGTACCACGGAATGTAGCTTGCCAAGCTCCCCTGTTCATGGAATTCTCCAGGCAAGAATACTGGAGTGGGCAGCCAGTCCCTTCTCCAGGGCATCAAAGGTGACCAAGATGAAATTTTACCAGTGCCAAAGACAAAAGAGAAAATTCTATTCCATACAGCACTTGAGCAGCCAGGAAAAAGGGGAGGACCACAGAAGAGAGTGGGCTAGAAAGTAATCTGCATTAAGAGGCACACTGCTGGGCTTTCCCCGGGGGTCCAGTGGCTAAGACTCCGAGCTCCCACACACCACAAATGAGATCCAGCACAGCCAAATAAATAATATTAAAACAAATCAGAGGCCCAGGCTTCATTTCTGACATATTTGGTCTTTGAGAAATTCTGAACAGAACCCAAGAGCCCATTTCACAAGAGGATGTGGCTGGTGTCCAGCCGCTGAAGTGCTGCCTTACTGGCTAGGGTGATGGAAAGGTCTTAAGCAACGCCAGCCAACGGGTGATTAGGAAGCTGCTGGAAACATCTGAACAGGATACTCGAGTAAAAAGGTAACACCTAGCAGCCGTGCAACGTCTATGTCACACTGTCCCTCAACTAGAAGGGAAGACTTAAGACGTAACGATCAGGAGGGAATCCTGGAGGAGGAGGAAGTGAGTCCCAGGGGCAAAGTCATTCATGTGTTACCAACCTAGACACAAACAGTACCTGCGTCCTGAAAGGTCAGGCTTGCCCGGATAATCCCAAATGGTGCAGGAGAGACTTGAGGCCTCAGCTCAGCTTACAAAGCTGACAGCTTATTTCCACTGATCGTCAACGTTTTATTCAGGATGTGAAACCCAAGAGTTTCACACAAGATGGGATTGCATCATTTCTGGTGAAAGAGGAAAGGCTTTGAGTACAGTCTCATTACTTGAAACTGTAATGAACAAGAGTCCCAGCAGCAGAAGAGACCCAGTGGTAACCAAAATATCCAGTGAGGAGTTACCTGAAATAACGCAGATGCATGTCAAGCAATACGAACCCTCTGCATCTACCACCCAAACTTACCAATTTTAGGCTTTTCTAGAAATAAAACTCGGGTGATGGCACCCCACTCCAGTACTCTTGCCTGGAAAATTCCATGGATGGAGGAGCCTGGTAGGCTGCAGTCCATGGGGTCGCTAAGAGTCGGACATGACTGAGCAATTTCACTTTCACTTTTCACTTTCATGCACCGGAGAAGGAAATGGCAACCCACTAGTGTTCTTGCCTGGAGAATCCCAGGGACGGGGGAGCCTGGTGGGCTGCCGTCTATGGGGTTGCACAGAGTCAGACACGACTGAAGTGACTTAGCAGCAGCAGCAGCAGAAATAAAACTAGGTCACACTCAGCAACTTAAACAAGTTAAGAGCTCAAAAAACACTACCCTGTGGTACTTTCCAGAAGTTCCTGTCCAAATGGACCTAACCATTGTGATAGTGCTGTTCTTCACCATTAGGTCCCCACAGGACGCATGTAATAGTGGTTGCCTCCCAGGAAAGAAGTTCCAGGGGTCAGAGACAGGGCAGTGGACAGACTGATTTTCACTGTGTGTCCTTTCTGCCTTTGGGGTTTTGTACTGTCTAATGTGAGATAGTAACACAGAAAGAAGTAAAATAAGGAAAGAGAAAAGCCCTGACCCAATGGCAAGAAGAGAAGGAATGAGAGACAGGTGAGAAGACCAGTTCAACTGTTTTGGTTCAGAGAAATAAGACATGGAAAACCCTGACGCAAGAACCTTGTCCTACTTATCTTTCTCTAGCACTCAGCACAGTGCCTAGGATAGATTAGGCACTCAAAACCTGCTGACATGAACTAACAGCTTTCTTCTCCCCAAAAGAGCCAATGGATGGATGCTGGCTTAAAATTCAACATTCAAAAAACGAGGATCATGGCATCCAGTCCCATCACTTCATGGCAAACAGATGGGGAAATGATGGAAACAGTGACAGACTTTTTTTTCTTGGGCTCCAAAATCACTGCAGATGGTGACTGCAGCCATGAAATCAAAAGACGCTTGTTCCTTGGAAGAAAAGCTATGACCAACCTAGATAGCATATTAAAAACCAGAGACAGTACTTCGCCAACAATGGTCCATCTAGTCAAGGCTATTTCCAGTAGTCATGTATGGATGTGAGAGTTGGACCATAAAGAAGGCTGAGCACTGAATAATTGATATTTTTGAACAGTGGTGTTGGAGAAGAATCTTGAGAGTCCCTTGGACTAGCAAGAAGATCAAACCAGTCAATCCTCAAGAAAATCAACCCTGAATATTTACTGGAAGGACTGATGCTTACGCTGAAGCTCCAATACTTTGGCCATCTGATGTGGAGAACTGACTCACTGGAAAAAACCCTGATGCTGGGAAAGACTGAAGGCAGGAGAAGCGGGCAACAGAAGGCAAGATGGTTGGATGGCATCACTGACTCAATGGACATGCATCTGAGCAAATTCTGGAAGACAGTGAAGGACAGGAAAGCCTGGCGTCTTACAGTCCATGGGGTCGCAGAGTTGGATATGACTGAGCAACTGAACAATCAGGAGGCAAGAATTGGGCAGAGTTTAAGAGTGATAACCTGACTTGTCCAAACAGGAAGCAGGCGGACCAGAAAGATGATGCATTTTCCATTAGTGGAAGTACTCGAGCACGCATCAGGCAATCATTTGCCAGGTCATTTTGCACAGGTGGTCAGACAAGAACACGGGTTGGCAAGCTTTTTCTGAACAGAGCCAAATAGTAAATACTTTAGCCACTGCAGTCCAAAATAGTTTCTGTCCTATTTTCTTTTTTCCCAACTCTTGAAAAACGTAAAAGAATCTTTAGCTCATGGACTGCACAATAAAAGGCCTTGGGCTGGGTGAGCCCCAGGGGCTATAGTTGGCCAACCTTGGACTAGATGGTCTTCGAAACCTGCTGTTGTTTTGATTCCTGGAAGGTGCCAATAAGGCATTTTGTTTCTAGGGTGACTGATATTTGGGGCAGAATCTTCTCAGAGGGCAGGAGAGATGTGCTGAGGGTGAAGCAGATGACGAGGCTGGAATCCTAGGCCGCATGAGCCATCTATGGCGCCAGTCCGTCTTGAGGGACTGGCAACTGCGGTCTCCACAGACCACTCGCACACAGATGGGAGCATCACTAACCCAAGACGAAGTGCCTTTGGTATTCACTCAGGCTCATCACACACGGGAAAGCCTGCGGCAGCAGCAGGACTCCACATCCTCAGCAGGCGCACAGCCACACCCATGGCGGGCTCCTCCACGCTTTCTCCTGGCCCCTTGCTACTGCCTCCCGGCTTCTCCAGTGCCACCCTGAGGGGCCTGCCCCCCTCACCTCCACCCGATGCTGCAGAAACAACCAAGCTGCTCGGTACTCGCTAACTCGCCTGCGGACCTGCCTCGGTGCCTCTGTCTGAAAGGCGCTCTCCCCGTGTCCCTGCACAAGCTGACCCACTCCCGAAGGCCTTGCGGAGCTGCTGCTGGCTCCACCCTCCCCTGCACCTCTCCATCAGCCACTGTGAGCACCGCTACCCCGCGGCCCCCTGACAGAGAGCACTGCGGGTCCCTCTGAATAAGCACTGAAAATGAAGTATCACTCCCATAGATCTTCTGGCATTTTGTTATTCAAGATGCTCAAGATGGACATATTTTGGCTTCGCTGCTTATCAAGTTAACTGGAGCAGAGGTGTTTTCCTGGAATGAGTCTGCCCAGCCCTTCTCCCTTGGTGCGCACCGAGAGGACTAGAGGCAGCAAAGAGCAAGCCAGTACAGGATTTCTGGAGAAGGAAGGAGTAAAACTGGTGGAGAACAACATCATAGAGATTAAAAAACAAGCAGACCTACCTTGAGCGACACTAGGCCCTCGGTGGGGGAGAACAGAAAAACAGACCAGCCTGACTATGTAAACATCTCTCGCTAGGATTTTTCACCTGTGTGTTCTTGGGGTTTTGTTTGTTTGCTTTGGGAAGGCAGGGGAGTTGTTTTTTTTTTTCAGTGGTTCGGAGAAAGGATGCTGAAAGCTAAGGTAGCTGGGAGCCGGGTCCTCAGTCAGATCAACTGACATTGGGAGTTCTGGCCCCATCACACACTGGCTTCCCAGCCCAGGGTGGGTAACATCGCGGCCTGTGCCTCTGCTTCATCATCTGCAGATAATCATACCCAACCACGAGGCTGCTGGGAGGGCTAAATGGGAAAGTATGGGACGCACCTCTTCCGGTGTCTGGCTGAGAGCCAGCGGCCAGTCCAGGGCAGCCGCTCTTGTCTGTCTTCTCGCCTCCCCCTCCCCCGCCACCAGCCAAATGCGGCTGCAGTTCCCCACGCGCTCACCACCAGATCTTCCCGCGCCTCGAGCAGCCCTCCCTCACCAGAGCTCTGCAGACACAGCAGAGGTTTAGTTACAGGGAACGCCGGTCTCCTGCTATAGGTCATCCAGGGGAAGTCCAGAGAGGCGAGCGCTGACAGGTTGGGAGCGCTCTGTGGTCAGTTTCTCGGAGCCCACGCGGGGCCATTCCCTTAGCAGAAGGGCCGCCATCACCACAATTTGGCCCTGAGGTACCATCTCTGGGCCAAAAAAATGGAGCGGAGAGAGCAGACTTCTCCAGCTCCCAGCTGCAGGGCTTGCGAGCTCTGGCAGTCATTAAAATAAGCAGCGAGGCACATGAGCTTAGCTGCTGATGGGTGAGAAGGCAGTGGAGACCACCAGGAGTGGGGAGGCGGCTCCTCTGGCATGTGGAGCCGATGCCCGTTTTGCTGGGCAATGATGCTTCTGCAACTTCGTGAGTTTTGGAAGTCATCTGCCAGGCTGTTAAAGAAGGAAGTTTTTAAACAGCTCTCCCTTCCAAAAAGGAGGCGGGCGCGAAGTTCCAAACTTAGAAGAAAGAGTAGGTTTTACCAGAAGATGAAAACTCGAGACTCCTACAGGGGAACCAGCTGGTACAGAAGCCCCAATTTCTTTTAAAAACAGCATCAGAGTCAAGATGTTCCCCGAGCCAAACTGATGATGTCTCCACAAGACACCCAGTCACCCCAAATGGCTTTTTTGGCAATGGTACTATTAGGCGCTGACAGCTGATGGGAGCAGGCAGGATAACTGCTCGCAAGGTCGGGTTGTCCCTCTCGCCTCCGTGGGCCACCTCTGCCCTGCAAGGATCCACACGACCTGCTTCTTTGGGAGGTCGGCCGGGGAACCGGCGACCGCCTCCGCGGGCTGCAGACTGTAACCTGTAGTCCCCAGTTACTTCTGGGACGTGTTCTTCTTCAGCTTCATTGTCTCTTCCCTGCTGTAATAACCTCACACTTCCCATGCGATCTGCTCTCTTGTTCGGCCTCAGATTGGAGAAAGGATGCCCTGGATAACAGCATTGTGGGGTATGGCAAACCTATGAGAGAGTGGAGGCTGGGAAAACACAGGCAGGGAGGGAGTCAAAGAGATCGTACGAGGAACGGGGCAGACACCATGCCACTTTCGGGGCCTCTGCGTCCCATCCGCCCATCAAGCTTGACAACCTGCTCCATCCTGTACCTGAGTGACAGCCACGGGATTTACCTAAACCACGGAGGAGCCCTCAGGTCAGCCAATGGCTACAATCCGTGATGGTTTCCTAAAAGCTGGCTGAGGTATGAAGGATTGCGTGTGAGTAACAGTCTTCGTTTTCATTTCTGATGACCTTGATAAAGTTCTGGAAAATGAAAGGCGCTGAAAAACTGGGCCAAGCTATCACTTGGTTTCAGGTTTTCAAAATAACTACCAAAGATGAGAATATAGATGGATTCTGTAGCCCACTGGACAGAGACTCTGCTCCCAGGGGAGGCGTCACACAGGCCATTCTGGTTCCCACGGCACCTCTGCACAGTAAGAAACTGTGCCACTTCCTCAAAACATTCCACCTCCATTTCTGAGAAAACTACTGTAATACATTAAGTTAGCTCAAGACATCTTTGCCCTTCTCTGCCAGAAAACCATCATGACAAAATACACCCATGGCGCCTATGATCTGAACAGAACCCTCAGATGTGGCCCCACGTGCAGTGTGCAACCTGACAACTGCACGCGTCCGCCCTGAGTGTCCACAAAGGCCCCCCGGTTTCCCCAAGAACAAGCCAGGACAGCGTCACTGCACTGCCGCCACGGTCATGGAAGAACCACAGACAAAGGCAACAGGCTACGGGGCCTCAGCAAGGTCTCTGACAAGGCTTCTCCAGACAGCACAAGAGACGAGATGTAGATGCAAGAACCGACACAATTAGAAGGACTTAAAACTGGTAACACAATCTTATTCAAAGGATTCTGGTTAAGGAATGAACTAATGTCAATCACACAGGAGCTGCCAGGGATGTCTTTGGTTCAGTCTCGGGGCCTATCACGTTTGTATTTTATTATCTCTGTGAATGAATATCCATCATATTTACAAAGCATCTCACGTGGGCTGAACCTTCTGTGCTCCACTAAGACAGCAGAGCAGGACACATGCTCATGTTCTCCTGCGAGAACTCCAAAATTACAACTCACTGCTGGACAACCGTCGAGAGAATGTTGGATCCCACCAAAAAGATACCCCTCATACAAGGGCAAAGGAGAAGCCCGAGCAAGACGGTAGGTGGGGCGAAATCGCATCTAGAATCAAACCCCATAACCACCAGACACTCAGAGGGCTCAAAGAAATCTTGTGTGCACCAAGACCCAGAGACCTCACAGAGACTGAGCCAGGACTGTGTGTGAGTGTCTCCTGAGGAGGTGCGGGTCAGCAGCGGCCTGCCGCAGGGGCAGGGGCGCTGGGTGCAGCAGACCTGGGGATGGCACACGCCCTCTTGAAGGAGGTTGCCATTAACCCCACCGCAGAGCCGCCAGAACTCACACAGGACTGGGATACAGACTTGGAGGGCACAAACAGAACCTTGTGTGCACCAGGACCCAGGAGAAAGGAGCAGTGACCCCACAAGAGACTGACCCAGACCTGCCCATGAGTGTCCAGGGGTTTCTGGTGGAGGTGAGGGTTGGTGGGGGCCTGCTGCAGGGTCAGGGGCACTGAGTGCAGCAGTGCCTCATGGGACCTTTTGAAGGAGGCACCCATTATCTTCATTGCCTCCACCATAGTTTGGCCTCAGGTCAAACAACAGGGAGTGAACACAGTTCCACCCATCAACAGAAAATAGGATTAAAGATTTACTGAGCATGGCCCTGCCCATCAGACAAGACCCAATTTCCTCCTCAGTCAGTCTCTGCCATTAGGAAGCTTCCATAAACCTTATCCTTCTCCATCAGAGGACAGACAGAATGAAAACCACAATCACAGAAAACTAACCAAACTGATCACACGGACCACAGTCTTGTCCAACTTAATGAAACTATGAGTCATCTCTTGTAGGGCCACCCAAGACGGACGGGTTACGGTGGAGAGTTCTGACAAAATGCGGTCCACTGGAGAAGGGAATGGCAAACCACTTCAATATTCTTGCCTTGAGAACCCCATGAACAGCATGAAAAGCCAAAAAGATAGGACACTGAAAGATGAACTCCCCAGGTTGGTAGGTGCCCAATACGCTACTAAAGATCAGTGGAGAAGTAACTCCCGAAAGAATGAAGAGACTGAGCCAAAGCGAAAGCAACGCCCACCGTGGATGTTACTGGTGGTGGACGTCAAGTCCAAAGCCATAAAGAGCAAGACTGCACAGGAACCTGGAATGGTAGGTTCATGAATCAAGGGTAAATTGGAAGTGATCAAACAGGAGATGGCAAGAGTGAACATGGACATTTTAGGAATCAGTGAACTAAAATGGATCGGAATGGGTGAATTTGACTCAGATGACCATTATATCTACTACTGTGCACAAGAATCCCTTAGAAGAAATGGAGTAGCCCTCATAGTCAACAAAACGGTCTGAAATGCAGTACTTGGATGCAATCTCAAAAATGACACTGCTCTCTGTTTGTTTCCAAGGCAAACCATTCAACATCACAGTAATCCAAGTCTCTACCCCTACCAGTAATGCTGAAGAAGCTGAAGTTGAACAGTTCTATGAAGACATACAAGACCTTCTAGAACTGACACGAAAAAAAAAGATGTCCTTTTCATTATAGGGGACTATAATGAAAGAGTAGGATGTCAGGAAACACCTGTAAGTAGCAGGCAAATTTGGCCTTGAAGTACAAAACAAAGCAGGGCAAAGGCTAACAGAGTTTTGCCAAGATAATGCACTGGTCAGAGCAAACATCCTCTTCCAACAACACAAGAGAAGACTCTACACGTGGACATCACCAGATGGTCAATACTGAAATCAGATTGATAATATTCTTTGCAGCTGAAGATGAAGAAGCTCTATAGTCAGCAAAAATAAGACTGGGAGCTGACTGTGGCTCAGATCATGAACCCCTTATTGCCAAATTCAGACTTATATTGAAGAAAGTAGGGAAAACCACTAGACCATTCAGGTATGACCTAAATCAAATCCCTTATGATTATACAGTGGAAGTGACAAGCAGATTCAAGGGATTAGATCTGATAGAGTGCCTGAAGAACAATGGACAGAGGTTCCTGACATTGTACAGGAGGCAGTGATTAAGACCATAACCAAGAAAAAGAAATGCAAAATTGTTCTCTAAGGAGGCCTCACAAATAGCTGAGAAAAGAACAGAAGTGAAAGGCAAAGGAGAAAAGGAAAGATATATCCATCTGAATGCAGAGTTCCAAAGAATAGCAAGAAGAGATAAGAAAGCCTTCCTCAGTGATTAATGCAAAGAAATAGAGGAAAACAACAGAATGGGAAAGACTAGAGATCTCTTCAAGAAAATTAGAGATACCAAGGGAACATTTCATGCAAAGATGGGCATAATAAAGGAAAGAAATGGTATGGACCTAACAGAAGCAGAAGATATTAAGAAGAGGCGGCAAGAACACACAGAAGAACTGTACAAAAAAGATCTTCATGACCCAGATAATCACGATGGTGTGATCACTCATCTAGAGTCAGATATCCTGGAATGTGAAGTCAAGTGGGCCTTAGGAAGCATCGCTACAAAAAAAGCTAGTGGAGGGGGTGGAATACCAGTTGAGCTATCTCAAATCCTACAAGGTGATGCTGTGAAAGTGAGGCACTCAATATGCCAGCAAATTTGGAAAACTCAGCAGGAGCCACAGGACTGGAAAAGGTCAGTCTTCATTCCAATCCCAAAGAAAGGTAATACTAAAGAATGTTCAAACTACCACACAATTGCACTCATCTCACACACTAGCAAAGTGATGCTCAAAATTCTCCAAGCCAGGCTTCAACAGTACATGAACCGTGAACTTCCAGATGTTCAACCTGGATTTAGAAAAGGCAGAGGAATCAGAGATCAAATTGCCAACATCTGTTGGATTATAGAAAAAGCAAGAGTTCCAGAAAAACATCTACTTCTGCTTTATTGACTATGCCAAAGCCTGTGACTCTTTGGTTCACCATGAAGTGAAGTGAAGTTGCTCAGTCATGTCTGACTCTTTGCGACCCCATGGACTGTAGCCTACCAGGCTCCTCCCTACATGGGATTCTCCAGGCAAGAGTACTGGAGTGGGTTACCATTTCCTTCTCCAGGGGATCTTTCCGACCCAGGGATCAAACCTAGGTCTCCAACATTCCAGGTAGACGCTTTAGCCTCTGAGCCATCAGGGAAGCCATAAACTGGAAAATTCTTAAAGAGACGGGAATACCAGACCACCTGATCTGCCTCCTTGGAAATCTATATACAGGTCAGGAAGCAACAGTTAGAACTGGACATAGAACAACAGGCTGGTTCCAAATCAGGAAGGGAGTATGTCAAGGCAGTACATTATCACCCTGCCTATTTAACTTATATGCAGAGTATATCTTGCAAAACACCAGGCTGGATGAAACACAAGCTGGAATCAAGACTGCCGGGAGAAATACCAATATCCTCAGATATTCAGATGACACCACCTTATGGCAGAAAGCGAAGAATGAAAGAGCCTCTTGATGAAAGTAAAAGAGGAAAGTGAAAAAGTTGGCTTAAAACTCAACATTCAGAAAAATAAGATCATGGCATCTGATCCCATCACTTCATGGCAAATAGACTAGGGAGAAAAATGGAAACAGTGAGAGACTTTATTTTGGGGGGCTCCAAAATCACTGCAGATGGTAACTTCAGCCTTGAAATTAAAAGCCACTTGCTCTTTGGAAGAAAAGTTATGACCAACCTAGACAGCATATTAAAAAGCAGAGACATTACTTTGCCAGTGAAGGTCCATCTGGTCAAAGCTATAGTATTTCCAGTAGTCATGTATGGATGTGACATTTGGACCATAAAGAGAGCTGAACACCAAAGAATAGATGCTTTTGAACTGTGGTGTTGGAGAAGACTCTTCAGAGTCCCTTGGACTGCAAGGAGATCCAACCGGTCTATACCCTAAGGGAAATCAGTCCTGAATATTCATTGCAAGGACTGATGCTGAAGCTGAAACTCCAATACTTTGGCCACCTGATGAGAAGAACTGAGTTGCTGGAAAAGATCCTGATGCTGGGAAAGATTGAAGGCAGGAGGAGAAGGGGACGATAGAGGATGAGATGGTTGGATGCCATCACTGACTCGATGGACATGAGTCTGAGTAAGCTCCAGGAGCTGGTGATGGACAGGGAAGCCTGGTGTGCTGCAGTCCATGGGGTCGCAAACAGTAGGACACGACTGAGTGACTGAACTGAACTAAACCTTGCTACAGCAAGTAAAGTCCTTGGTGGCTCAGATGGTAAAGAATCTGCCTGCAATGCAGAAAACCCACTTCTGATTCTTATAACCACATCTTACCAGTGACTTAGATAACAATACAGGTTTGCTTAATTCCACACTCGGGGCTTCCCTGGTGGGCCAGAGGTTAAGGATCTGCCTGCCAATCCTGGGGACATGGGTTTGATCCCTGGTCTGAGAAGATTCCAAATGCCACAGAACCACCAAGTCTATGCACCACAACTACTGAGCTGGCATGCTCTAGAGTCTGTGCTCTGCAATAAGAGAAGCACAATAAGAAGCCGAAGCACCGCAACTAGAGAGTGGTCCCCATTCGCGGCAACTAGAAAAATCTTGTGAACAGCAACCAAGGCCCACCTCAACCAAAAAACCAAAAATCTACACGACAGGAATAGGAAGAGGCTATGATCCATAAGAGAAATTTAGAATAAAAGATTCTGGCCACCTGGAATGACAGGCCTATTTATCAAGATTACAATTTTCAAGTTGTTAAATGGCGAAAAGTGAAGAGGAATTAAAGAGCGTCTTGATGAGAGTGAAGGAGAAGAATCAAAGAGTGGCTTAAGATTTAAAAAACTAAGATAATGGCATCCGCCCCCATTCAGTTCAGTTCAGTTCAGTCGTTCAGTCGTGTCCGACTCTTTGCAACCCCATGAATCGCAGCATGCCAGGCCTCCCTGTCCATCACCATCTCCCGGAGTTCACTCAGACTCACATCCATCGAGTCTATGATGCCATCCAGCCATCTCATCCTCTGTTGTCCCCTTTCCCTCCTGCCCCCAATCCCTCCCAGCATCAGAGTCTTTTCCAATGAGCCAACTCTTCGCATGAGGTGGCCAAAGTACTGGAGCTTCAGCTTTAGCATCATTCCTTCCAAAGAAATCCCAGGGCTGATCTCCTTCAGAATGGACTGGTTGGATCTCCTTGCAGTCCAAAGGACTCTCAAGAGTCTTCTCCAACACCACAGTTCAAAAGCATCAATTCTTCGGTGCTCAGCCTTCTTCACAGTCCAACTCTCACATCCATACATGACCACAGGAAAAACCATAGCCTTGACTAGACAGACCTTAGTCGGCAAAGTAATGTCTCTGCTTTTGAATACACTATCTAGGTTGTTGGTCATAAATTTTCTTCCAAGAAGTGTCTTTTAATTTCATGGCTGCAGTCACCATCTGCGGTGATTTTGGAGCCCCCAAAAATAAAGTCTGACACTGTTTCTACTGTTTCCCCATCTATTTCCCATGAAGTGATGGGACCGGATGCCATGATCTTTGTTTTCTGAATGTTGAGCTTTAAGCCAACTTTTTCACTCTCCTCTTTCACTTTCATCAAGAGGCTTTTTAGTTCCTCTTCACTTTCTGCCTTAAGGGTGGTGTCATCTGCATGTCTGAGGTTATTGATATTTCTCCCGGCAATCTAGATTCCAGCTTGTGTTTCCTCCAGCCCAGAGTTTCTCATGATGTACTCTACATAGAAGTTAAATAAGCAGGGTGACAATATACAACCTTGACGTACTCCTTTTCCTATTTGGAACCAGTCTGTTGTTCCATGTCCAGTTCTAACTGTTGCTTCCTGACCTGCATACAGATTTCTCAAGAGGCAGGTTAGGTCGTCTGGTATTCCCATCTCTTTCAGAATTTTCCACAATTTATTGTAATCTACAGTCAAAGGCTTTGGCATAGTCAATAAAGCAGAAATAGATGTTTTTCTGGAACTCTCTTGCTTTTTCCATGAAACTAAGATAATGGCATCCGCCCCCATTACTGCATGGCAAATAGAAGGGGAAAAGGTGGAAGTAGTGACAGATTTCCTCTTGGGCTCCAAAATCACTGTGGATGTGAGTGCAGCCATAAAATCAGAATATGATTGTTTCTTGGCAGGAAAGCGATGACAAACCTAGACAGTGTGTTGAAAAGCAGAGACATTACTCTGCCAACAAAGGTCCGTATAGTCAAGGCTATGGTCCTCCCAGTGGTCACCTACGGCTGTGAAAGCTGTACCATAAAGAAGGCAGAATGCCAAGGAATTGATGCCTTTGAACTGTGGTGCTGGAGAAGACTTCTGAAAGTCCCTCAGACAGCAAGGACATCAATTCAGTCCATCTTAAGGGAGAACAACCCTGAATATTCACTAAAAGGACTGATGCTGAAGCTCAAGCGCCAGTAGTTTGGTCATCTGATGCAAACAGATGACTCATTGGCAAAGTGCTTGAAGCTGGGAAAGACTGAGGGCAGAAGGAGAAGAGGGCATCAGAGGATGCGATGGCTGGACGGCATCACTGATGCAATGAACATGAACTTGGGCAAGTCCTAGGACATGGTGAGGGACAGGGAGGCCTGGCGTGCTGCAGTCCATGGGGTCCCAAAGAGTCAGACACGACTGTGCAACTGAACAACAACAACAAAATTTTCAGAGGTCAATCTAGGGCCTTAAGTCTCAGTCCACAAAAACACCTGGACAAGCATGCAATCTGACACACTGGAGACACATATATGGTAGACAGAAGGGTGTAGCTTCATGAGCCAGAGAGACCCAAGTTCAAATCCCACCTTTGAAACTTCCAGCCACACAGCCTTGGGCAAGTCATTTATCTTCTCTGAGCCTACTTCCTCATCTGTAAGATGGGAAACCATCTGCGGTGCAGAATTATTGAGAGGATTCAACTAGAAAATGCATGAATCTGGCACACAGGAGGCACTCAAAAAGAACATACCATCAATAAAACACACACCCAAAACATGGGGTTTCCATTTCATCATTCCTTCAATAGACACTGGTTTGATGTACCAGCTGCTGCTACGTAGTCACTTCAGTCATGTCCAACTCTTTGCAACCCCATGGACTGTAGCCCACCAGGCTCCTTTGTCCATGGGATTCTCCAGGCAAGAATGCTGGAGTAGGTTGCCATTTCCTTTTCCAGGGTATCTTCCCGATCCAGGGATAGAAGCCAGGTCTCCCACATTGCGGGCAGACTTTACCATCTGAGCCACCAGGGAAGTCCTGATGTACCAGACCCTGTGCTGAATTTCAGGCCTCAGTGGCAGAAGGCCATGGTTCCTGAGTTTAAGGAGCTAACAGTCTCAAGGAATGACCAGGAATGACCATATAGCAGGTTACAGGTAAAATGAGCACAGCTGTCTGGTGTAAGCATCTGCACCAGATGTGATGAGGAGGAGGAGGGAGGGACAGTCAAATTAGCCTGAAGAGGCAGGGGTGTTTCCCACAAAAACCCTTGAGCCCAGGCTCTTAAGAGAACCGGCAGTGGATTCTCAACAAGGGCACCACTTGACATGCTGGGAGGGACAATTCTTCATTTGGTGCTGGCCCCACACATTGTCTTTTCCTACTGTTTGGGGTTCTAGAGGCAAGAATACTAGAGTAGGTTGCCATGAAGGCAGCCATGAAATTAAAACACACTTGCTCCTTGGAGGAAAGCTATGACAAATCTAGACAGCATGTTAAAAGACAGAGACAGCACTTTGCTGACAAAGGTCCACACAGCCAAAGCTATGGCTTTTCCACTAGTCACGTACTGATGTGAGAATTGGACCATAAAGAAGGCTGAGCACCAAAGAATTGATGCTTTTGAACTGTGGTTTTGGAGAAGACTCTTGAGAGTCCCCTGGACAGCAAGGAAACCAAACCACTCAGTCCTAAAGGAAATCAGTCCTGAATATGCACTGGAAAGACCAAGGCTGAAGCTCTAATACTTTGGCCACCTGATGCGAAGAGCCAACTCACTAGAAAAGACCCTGATGCTGGGAAACACTGAAGGCAGGAGAAGGGGGCGACAGAGGATGAGATGGCGGGATGGCATCGCCAACTCAGTGGACATGGGTGTGAGTAAATTCCGATGGGGAAGGACAAGGAAACCTGGCGTGCTGCAGTCCATGGGGTCACGGGGTCAGACGTGACTGAGTGACTGAACAACCACCACCATCACACACTGCAGAGTGCCTATCATCCCTGGCACCCTCTTAAATGCAGCTGTGCTCTGTGGTTATATCACAAAGTTAAACAGCTGCCCCCTCTCCCAAATGTCCTCTGGACGGCTGAGAGAGGGGAGTCGGCGGCGGCCGCAGCCCAAGCCAGTCCCAGTGGATGAGGAATGTCATGCTGGGGAGTGGGGACAGTCCAGGCAAAAAGAGCAAGCTTGTCCCAGTTCCACATCTGCAATTCTGGAAACACCCAACAGTCTCTGCAGAAGCTGAGAACGTTCTTATTCATCCATGTGCCCAATGTCTGCTTGATCCCTCTTCTCCCTTCAGATCTCAGCTCAACCATCATGAGAGAGGAGCCTTCCCTGACTCCCTCAACTCCCACTCAGGTCAATTTTCCTGTATCCGACCCACAAGGGCATCACCACCTCCCCTCCAGAGCACACGCGCAGTGTGAACGTCATGCTCCCTGCTAGAAGAAAAGCTCTTTGAGAAAGGCACTGTGTCAGCTTCTCATTTTCCTCCAACCATCGCTGTTTTCCCAGCGCCTGCCTCAGTCCCAGCCCCCCACAGGTGCCCAATAAATACTTCCTGACGACCCAATCTATGCACCAAGGAAACAGCACGGTCCGTTTCAGAACACACCCCGAGTTCTGTGTGGTGAGAAGGCAAGGTTCGTGTGCCACAGGAGCTGGAAACCACGCCTGTGAAGAAGGCAAATGCCAAATCACGAAAGGACTTCCATGAGAAGCTACTGATTTGTATTTTAGCAAATACTGGGGGGTTCTGTTTGCTTTCTACATTTTGGGAGCACACAGCATATGGGATCTTAGTTCCCTAGCCAGGGACTGAACCTGCACCCACCGTGGTGGGAGCGCAGAGTCTTAAGCACTGCACTGCCAGGGAGGAACTGCAAAGACCTGGATTTTCAGAAAGGGCACTCCAGCAACAGGTAGGGCCAGACTGCTGAGGCTGGGCAACCAGCTCGGAGGCCGGGCAGGAACACAGGCAGGAAGTGAGAAGGGGCCTGATCAGAGGCAGGGGAGGAGGAAACGCAGATGATGAAAACGTGTCCAGTCAGCAGCAAGGGAGGAGAAGCTGTGGAACTCTGATGACTTCCAGGCCGGGAAGGAGGACGGAGGCATGGTGTGAGTGGGAAAAGTTCAAGAGGACTCACAGGGCTCTCTGCCTGGAATCAATAAATGCAGAAGGGGAATGCGAGAGAGTACAGACAGGAAGAAGAGTCGCAGGTTTGGAGAGATGATGATGGCCTTAGCTTGGGACTCACTGAGACAGAGGGCTAGTGCTCAGGAGAGATCTGGACTCAAGAGTCAGAGCAGAGGTCACTGGCCCAGGAATGAGAGTTTATGCTGTGCATGAGATGAGCGTGCATATGAGACCGGGCCTTGACGAAAACCAGCATTTAAGGGACAAAAGGAAGAAAAGAGCCTGCAATGAAAACTGAGGGGAAACGGCCAGAGACAGAGTTCGGACCAGGAGCGCTTTTTCACAAGTAAAGGGAAGGCATCAATGTCAGACGCACTGAGAATGAGAAAAGGGGAAGGAAGGGAAAGAGTTCGGGGTTCCTGGTGACACCGAGACCTGGTGACTTTGAGGAGAGCGGTCTGTGGGGAGGGCTGCTGCAGAAGTAGAATTTCAGGGAATGCTGACTTCAGGCAGTAGAGGTGGCAACTTGTCCGAGAAATGTGGCTGCGACAGGGCAGAGCAGAGGTTAACGGGAGGGTGTTTTGTTTTTGCAAAAATGAAAGTAAAAACGGGGGGGAGGGGATAGATAGTAAACAGAGGGGTTAGTTAAACAGGAAAGAAATGGGAACAATCATGGGAACCAGGTCCTGAGGAAAAGGCAGTGATAAAGGGATCTCAGCACAAGTAAAGGAATTAATCTTAGAACAAACACCATTTTCCCCCCACGGAATCAGAATAAAAGGCAAAGTCATAGGGTTGGCTGGATTTAAGTTTGTAACGATACAAGCTGAGCAGCTCTGACTGATGGCTGCAATGCAGCGAAGTCAAAAGCAAGAAAGGCGGCTGGGAGAGGGGTGAACATGCGAGAGGCAAGCAGGGACGTGCAGACAGCAGCACGCTGACTCTCAGTGTGACGGTGTCGACAGCATGCAGCGTCCATGACGAAGCCTAGCAGAGTCATGTGGGGTCCTGGGTTACGGCAAGGACAGTAAGTACAGCGTTGCGCTGCATGGCCAGACTCCATGGGAAAAAGACTTGCTTTCTATGCCACACACTCACAGAGAGACTGACACATAGGAACAAGTTCAAAGGAGGGTAAGCAGAAAGAAGGTGTGAAAACCCCTGAGGTGATCACTCTGAGACCAGGTGGGACAGCTGACACCCAGCCCGCCACGACCACGGAGATGCACGTAGCCAGCCTGGTGACAGAGCAGCACCTATGGTTCACCCTTGAACACCCTGCAGCCACAGGACTGGAAAAGGTCAGTTTTCATTCCACTCCCCAAGAAAGGAAAAGCCGAAGAATGTTCAAACTATCTCACAATTGCACTCATTTCACATGCTAGCAAAGCAGTGCTCAAAAGTCTCCAAGTGAGGCTTCAACAGTATGTGAACCGAGAACTTCCAGATGTTCAAGCTGGATTTACAAAAGGCAGAGGAACCAGAGATCAAATTGCCAACGTCTGTTGGGTTATAGAAAAAGCAAGAGAGTTTCAGGAAAACATCTACTTCTGGTTCATTGACTATGCCAAAGCCTTTGACTGTGTGGATCACAACAAACTGTGGAAAATTCCTAAAGAGATGGGAATACCAGACCACCTGACCTGCCTCCTGAGAAATCTGTATGCACGTCAAATAGCAACAGTTAGAACTGGACATGGAACAATGGACTGATTTCAAATTGAGAAAGGAGTACATCAAGGATGTATATTGTCACCCTGCTTATTTAACTTAAATGCAGAGTACATCATGAGACACGCTGGGCTGGATGAAGCACAAGGTGGAATCAAGATTGCTGGGAGAAACATCAATAACCTCACATATGCAGATGACACCATCCTTTTGGCAGAAAGTAAAGAGGAGCTAATAAAGAGCCTCTTGATGAAAGTGAAAGAGGAGAGTAAAAATGCTGGTTTAAAACTCAACATTCAAAAAATGAAGATCATGGCATCCAGTCCCATCACTTCATGGCAAATAGATGGGGAAACAATAGAAACAGTTGAGACTTTATTTTCTTGGGCTCCAAAATCACTGCAGATGGTGATTGCAGCCATGAAATTAAAAGATGCTTGCTCCTTGGAAGAAAAACTATGACTAACCTAGACAGCACATTAAAAAGCAGAGACATTACTCTGCCAACATAGGTCTGCCTAGTCAAAGCTATGGTTTTTCCAGTAGTATGTATGAATGTGAGAGCTGAACCATAAAGAAGGCTGAATGCTGAATAATTGATATTTTTGAACAGTGGTGTTGGAGAAGAATCTTGAGAGTCCCTTGGACTAGCAAGAAGATCAAACCAGTCAATCCTCAAGAAAATCAACCCTGAATATTCATTGGAAGGACTGATGCTGAAGCTGAAACTCCAATACTTTGGCCACCTGATGCAAAGAACTGACTCACTGGAAAAGACACTGATGCTGGGAAAGACAGGCAGGAGAAGGCAGGAGAAAGGGACGACAGAGGATGAGATGGTTGGATGGCATCACCGACTCAATGGACCTGAGTTTGAGCAAGCTCCGGGAGTTGATGATGGACAGGAAAACCTGGCGTGCTACAGTCCGTGGGGCCAGAGGCGGACATGACTGAGCAACTGAACTGAACACACTGTGGGGCGCCACTAGAAAGAGCAGGGAGGATCGAGAGAAAGAGAGGAGGAAGGCATCAGAGAATCTATTTTCCATGAGCAAAAGTGGAAGACAGAGGTCATTCTGACTTTCAAATAAAATCTCTGAGGTCAAGGGTACTGATCAAACAACTTATCATTTTTATTTCCACGTAGAGGGTTCATTCTCCATCCTCGACCCCCAAAATCCTGACTCCCCCAGCATCATCCAACCAGTTACCAGTCCAGTGAATCTCACTTCCTTGTCTCTTGAATCCACCCACCCCTCTCCATCCCCATAGGTGCTGCCTTGGTTCAGGCCCACCTCTTCCGCCACCTGGACCACAGCAACAGTGCCCTGACCGGTCTGCCTGCAGGTCCTTCCTGCCCACTCTAATCAGCACATCACTGCCTGGCTAATTTAAAAGAGATAAAACCATGGCACAACCCTGCTTAAAAATTCCTCAGGGCTCTACTCTTTACACCCACATTTCCAAATAAAGCTTCTTAACATGTCTTAACTTGGCAATAGTAACTGCAACAGTTTATTGTTTACTATCAACTAGTGCCAAGTGGTGGAGAAGGCAATGGCACCCCACTCCAGTACTCTTGCCTGGAAAACCCCATGGACAGAGGAGCCTGGTGTGCTGCAGTCCATGGGGTCGCAAAGAGTCAGAGATGACTGAGCGACTTCACTTTCACTCCTCACTTTCATGCACTGGAGAAAGAAATGGCAACCCACTCCAGTATTCTTGCCTGGAGGATCCCAGGGATGGCGGAGCTTGGTGGGCCATCTATGGGGTTGCACAGAGTCAGACACGACTGAAGCGATTTAGCAGCAGCAGCAGCAGTGTCAAGTGGCTAACATCCTCTAATTCACTTCTCACACCCACCCTAGAAGGTGGATTAATGTCTGCCCTTCGTTTTTGTTCTTTTTTTTGGGGGAGGGGGGGGCGGTGGCGGGGATGTTTGGCTACGTCATGTGGCTTGTAAGATCTCAGTTCCCTGATCAGGGATTGAACCCCGGGCCAAAACAGTGAAAGCCCAGAATCCTAACCACTAGGCCATCAGGGAACTCCCTATTTGCTCCTTTTACAGATGAGGAAACTGAAGCTAAGAAAGGGAGTGACCAGCCCAAGCTCACAAACTTAGCTCAGTGGCAAAGCCAGACATGGCACACAAGTACCTCAGCTTCCAAAGTCTGTGCTCCTCACGCTGTGGCCCACACGATCCTTCATGATCTGGCTTTCCAGAGTTGCCTCTCCCACAACTGGGCATTCCAGCTTGAGTGAACTCCTTACAGGTCACTCACTGGAGAGCCTTCTGTTCACGCCACTCCCAATGTCTGGGGTATCGTCCCACCTCACTGCCCTCTTCACCTGATTAACCCTGCTCATCCTTTAGGACCAAACCCTACTGATGCCTCAGCCTGACCTGTGAGCACCCTAAGTCTGCCAGCAAACCCCTACAACAGTTTCATACTGTAGTGCTATCTCCTTGACTTAAAAAAAAGAAATTAACTCGAGGACAGGGATGTGTACCTTACTCATTTTGGCATCCCCAGCTTGCAGAGCAGTGCTAGGATCAGTACTTACACTTATTCTCTACCATGAGAAACTGGCTGGAACAGAAAAAGGCCCTTGCGGGTTGCATGTGAGGCCTGTACTCAGCTCCTGAAAAGCGTTTCAACATCATGTCACATGAAGGGAGGAGAGGACGCGCCAGAAAAGACACGCCAGTGACAGCAAGACCGGGCAAAGCCAGGAAGAGAGAGCCCAGGCGTCCTTGTCCCCCGTGTGCCCACACAGGATGTCCAGAGCACTCGCTGCCAGGGGACAGGCGGGAATTACTTTGTTAATTAGCAAGAGCTTCCTAGTCGGAAGACCCCGGGCTGAATCAGCCTGAGGGGGACGTGACCGCAGACAGAAGGCGAGAGCCAGAGTCGGTGTGTCTCCCTAGAGGAGGGAGGCCCGCCTCTTGAAGGAGGCTCCTCAGACCCGCCGTGACCCTCGACCTCACCGCCGAGCTCACCCCTCAGGCCCAGGGCTACAGAAACCGACCTCGCAGGACCCCTGTCCTCCTCAACAGCGCGGCTCACTTACCGCCGCCCAACTTCCGGCAACCGCGGCGAAATCCGCGGCGCGCGTCCCGATGACGCACGTGGCCCCGCCCCCGCAGGCTTGAGGGGGGTGCGCGCATGCGCACGAGGACGCGCTGGTCGGCCCAGTGAAGGAGCCCCTAGCACTCGGCGGAGTGGGAGGAACCTGGCCTCTGGGGAAGGCGGGTCAGCAGGAGGCTGGTCACGCCCCCTTGGGAGAGCCGGGGAACAGCCTCTCTACCAGAGGCGGCAATGTGTATATATGGCCCTCAGGCTGTTAAAAGTGTCCCGAATCCCATGGATAGAGGAGCCTGGCAGGCTATAGTCCACGGGGTTGCAAAGAGTCGGACACGACTGAGCGACTTCACTTCACTTCACTTCCTCCCCTCTAATGATTTGAGGATGACAGGAATTATCACTTCCATTTTCCAGGCAGCATTAAATTTTTTATCACACGGACCCTTAGGGAGGCACGTGTAGAGAGACAGGCCCTTTTTAATGCATTAAGTGAAGTGAAACTCGCTTAGTTGGTGTCCGACTCTTTGCGACCCCATGGACTATATACAGTTCATGGAATTCTCCAGGCCAGAATACTGGAGTGGGTAGCCTTTCACTTCTCCAGAGAATCTTCTCAGCCCAGGGATTGAACCCAGGTCTCCCACGTTGCAGGCAGATTCTCTACCAGCTGAGCCACCAGGTCTCCCACGTTGCAGGCAGATTCTCTACCAGCTGAGCCACCAGGGAACCCCAAGAAGACTGGAGTGGGTAGCCTGTCCCTTTTCCAGCGGATCTTCCCAACCCAGGAATCAAATCGGGGTCTCCTGCATTGCAGGTGGATTCTTTACCAACTGAGCTATCAGGGAAGCCATTTAGGGCCGGATGAAAGTCAACAGTGACCAACCTCCTCTTTCTAAACCAGGTATTTTTCTCACAGCTTCGTGGTATCAAGGGATAAACTTGTTCATTCCAAATTGTTTATTGAGAGTATACTCTGTTGCAAGCATTGGACAGTGTTAAAGACACAACAGTGAGTGTAAACTTAATCTGACATATAAGGCCAGGACTCTAACATAACTCTATAGAATACTATTTATTGATTATCTATCATAGTTCCATGGTTTCCCATCTCTAATCATCACAAAGGTACTACAAGGTAAAAATTATATCATCCCCATTTTACACATAAAAGAACAGGAGACATGAAAAGTTTTGACTTTTTGAAGGTTAAAGATCTTTGGGGCTACGATTCTAGTAGAAACATATTTGACTTCAAAATAAGAAAACAAACTCAGGCTTATTAATGTGCTTAGTCACTCAGTCATGTCTGACTCTTTGCCACCCTATGAACTGCAGCCTGCCAGGCTCCTCTGTCCATGGGATTCTCCAGGCAAGAATACTGGAGTGGGCTGTATTTCCTTCTCCAAGACTTATTGGAGGAGGGAGGGAGTGGGGGAGGGGAGGACTAGAGCAGTGGGGACACCACACCAACCAAAGCTCTCCAGGCATCTCAGTCGGTTCAGTCGCTCAGTCATGTCTGACTCTTGGTGACCCCATGGACCACAGTATGTCAGGCTTCCCTGTCCATTACCAACTCCCAGAGCTTGCGCAGACTCACGTGCATTGAGTCAGTGATGCCATCCAACCATCACCCTCTGTTGTCGCCATCTCCTGCCTTCAATCATCCAGCATCAGGGTCTTTTCCAGTGAGTCAGTTCTTTGCATCAGATGACCAAAGTATTGGAGCTTCAGCTTCAGCATCAGTCCTTCCAATGAATATTTCGGACTAATTTCCTTGAGGATTGACTGGTTTGATCTCCTTGTAGTACAAGGGATGCTCAAGTCTTCTCCAACACCATAGTTCAAAAGCATCAATTCTTCAGTGCTTGGCTTTCTGTATAGTCCAACTCTCACATCCATACATGACTACTGTAAAAACCATAATTTTGACTATATGAACCTTTGTCAGTAAGTAATGTCTCTGCTTTTTAATATGCTATCTAGGTTAGTCATAGCTTTCCTTCCAAGGAGCAAGCATCTTTTAATTTCATGGCTGCAATCACCACCTGCAGGTGATTATCATTTTGGAGCCCAAGGAAATAAAGTCTCTCACTGTTTCTATTGTTTCCCTGTCTATTTGCCATGAAGTGATGGGACCGGATGCCATGATCTTCATTTTTTGAATGTTGAGTTTTAAACCAGCATTTTTACTCTCCTCTTTCACTTTCATCAAGAGGCTCTTTAGCTCCTCTTCACTTTCTGCCAAAAGGGTGGTGTCATCTGCATATGTGAGGTTATTGATGTTTCTCCCAGCAATCTTGATTCCAGCTTGTGCTTTATCCAGCCGAGCATTTCTCATGATGTACTCTGCATTTAAGTTAAATAAGCAGGGTGACAGTATACATCCTTGATGTACTCCTTTCTCAATTTGGAATCAGTCCATTGTTCCATGTCCAGTTCTAACTGTTGCTTCTTGATTTATATACAGATTTCTCAGGAGGCAGATAAGGTGGTTTGGTATTCCCAACTCTTTAAGAATTTTCCACAGTTTGTTGTGATCCGCACAGTCAAAGGCTTTAGCATAGTCAATGAACCAGAAGTAGATATTTTTCTGGAATTCTCTTGCTTTTTCTATAACCAAACAGATGTTGGCAATTTGATCTCTGGTTCCTCTGTCTTTTCTAAGTCCAGCTTGAACATCTGGAAGTTCTCGGTTCATGTACTGTTGAAGCCTCATTTGGAGAATTCTGAGCATTACTTTGCTAGCGTGTGAGATGGGTGCAATTGTGCAGTAGTTTGAGCATTCTTTGGCATTGCTTTTCTTTGGGATTAGAGTGAAAACTGACCTTTTCCAATCCTGTGGCCACTGCTGAGTTTCCCAAATTTGCTGGCATATTGAGTGCAGCACTTTCACAGCATCATCTTTTAGGATTTGAAATAGCTCAACTGAAATTCCATCACCTCTACTAGCTTTTTTTGTAGTGATGCTTCCTAAGGCCCACTTGACTTCACATTCCAGGATGTCTGCCTCTAGATGAGTGATCACACCATCGTGATTATCCGGGTCGTGAAGATCTTTTTTGTACAGTTCTGTGTATTCTTGCCACTTCTTACTATCTTCTGCTTCTGTTAGGTCCAGACCATTTCTGTCCTTTATTGAGCCCATCTTTGCATGAAATTTTCCTTTGCTATCTCTAATTTTTTTGAAGAGATCTCTAGTCTTTCCCATTCTATTGTTTTCCTCTATTTCTTTGCACTGATCACTTAGGAAGGGTTTCTTATCTCCTTGCTATTCTTTATCCATCTGCATTCAGATGGATATATCTTTCCTTTTCTCCTTTGCTTTTCATTTCTCTAATTTTCTCAGCTATTTGTAAGGCCTCCTCAGACAACCATTTTGCCTTTCTGCATTTCTTTCTCTTGGGTGTGGTTTTGATCATCACCTCCTGTACAGTGTTACAAATCTCTGTCCATAGTTCTTCAGGCACTCTATCAGATCTAACCACTTGAATCTGTTTGTCACTTCCACTATATAATCGTAATGGATTTTATTTAGGTCATACCTGTATGCTCTAATTTTTTGCCCTACTTTCTTCAATTTAAGTCTGAATTTGGCAATAAGGAGTTCATGATCTGAGCCACAGTCAGCTCCTAGTCTTGTTTTTGCTGACTGTATAGAGCTTCTCCATCTTCAGCTGCAAAGAATATTATCAATCTGATTTCGGTGTTGACCATCTGGTGATGTCCATGCGTAGAGTTGTCTCTTGTGTTGTGGGAAGAACGTGTTTGGCATGACCAGTGCGTTCACTCGACAAAACTTGTTAGCCTTTGTCCTCCTTTGTTTTGTACTCCAAGGCTGAAACTGCCTCTTACTCCAGGTAGCTCTTGACTTCCTGCTTTTTCATTCCGGTCCCTTATAATGAAAAGGACGTCTTTTTTTCTGGTGTTAGTTCTAGAAGGTCTTGTAGGTCCTCATAGAACCATTCAACTTCAGCTTCTTCAGCATTAGTGGTTGGAGCACAGACTTGGATTACTGTGATACTGAATAGTTTGCCTTGGAAACAGAGATCATTCTGTCATTTCTGAGATTGCACCCAAGTACTGCATTTCGGACTCTTCTGTTGACTATGAGGGCTACTCCATTTCTTCTAAGGGATTCTTGCCCACAGTAGTAGACATAATGGTCATCTGATTTATATTCACCCATTCCAGTCCATTTTAGTTTGCTGATTCCTAAAATGTCGATGTTCACTCTTGCCATCTCCTGTTTGACCACTTCCAATTTACCTGGATTCATGGACCTAACATTCCAGGTTCCTATGCAATATTGTTGTTTATAGCATTGGACTTTACTTTCATCACTAGTCACATCTACAACTGGGGATTGTTTCCACTTTGGCTTCGTCTCTTCATTTTTTCTGGAGCTGTTTTTCCACTGATCTCCAGTAGCATACTGGGCACCTACCGACCTGGGGAGTTCATCTTTCAGTATCCCATCTTTTTGCCTTTTCATACTGTTCATGGCATTCTCAAGGCAAGAATACTGAAGTGGTTTGCCATTCCCTTCTCCAGTGGACCACATTTTGTCAGAGCTCTCCACCATGAGCCATCCGTCTTTTGTGGCCCTACATGGAATGGCTCACAGTTTCGTTGAGTTAGACAAGACTGTGGTCCATGTGATCAGTTTGGTTAGTTTTCTGTGATTGTGGTTTCCACTCTGTCTCCCCTCTGATGGATAAGGATAAGAGGCTTGTGGAAGCTTCCTGATGGTTGGGACTGGCTATGGTGGAATCTGGGTCTTGCTCTGATGGCAGGGCCATGCTCTGTAAATCTTTAATCCAACTTTCTGTCGATTGGTGGGGCTGTGTTCCCTCCCTGTAGTTTGGCCTCAGGCCAGACTATGGTAGGGGTAATGGTGACCTGCTTCAAAAGGACTTATTCCAGGACTGCTGTACTCAGTGCCCCTGATCTCATGGCAGGCCATTGTTGACCCACACCTCCACTGCAGACCCCTGGACACTCACAGGCAAGTCTGGCTCAATCTCTTGTGGGGTCACAGCTCCGTTCTCCTGAGTCCTGGTGCACACAAGATTTTATTTGTGCCCTCCAAGAGTCTGTTTCCCCAGTCCTATGGAAGTTCTGTAATCAAATCCCAGTGGCCCTCAAAGTCCAATTCTCTAGGGGGTTCTCAAACCCTTTGCTGGATCTCCAGGCTGGGAATTCTGTTGTGGGCCCTAGAACTTTCCCAGCAGTGTGAGAACTTCTTCAGTGTAATTGTTCCCCAGTAAGTGGGTTGTCTGCTCGGTGGCTCTATGGTGGGGTTCACACTGCACCTCCAAGGTCTGTTGCACCCAGAGCCCCTGCCTCTGAAGCAGGCCACTGCCGACCTGTGTCTCTGCAGGAGACACTCAAACACTCAAAGGCAGGTCTGCTTCACTCTCTATGGAGTCCCTGTGTCCTTGTGTGCACAAGGTTTTATTTGGCCCTCTGAGTGTCTCTGGTGGGTATGGGGTTTGATTCTAAATGTGATTTTGCAGGTGTCTCAAGGATTAGGCAAAAAGAGTTTTTCCTTGAAGAGTGAAGAAAGCCAGAAAGGACTAGATGTGGAAGAGTGGGAAGAAAGGGTGGCTTGACTGAAGAGTAGTAAGTCAGAGAATGTTTTAGCTTGAGGCCTGCATGTTCTCAGGAGGAGTTCTGTGCTGACTCAGGCTGTGCCTGTGTGCCACATTACTTCAACCGTGTCTGACTCTCTGCAACCCCATGGACTGTAGCCCACCAGGCTCCTCTCTCCATGGGATTCTCCAGGCGAGAACACTGAAGTGGTCTGCCATGACCTCCTCCAGGGAATCTTCCCAACCCAGGGATCAAACGCACATCTCTTATGTCTCCTGCATTGGCAGGCAGGTTCTTTACCACTAGGCCATCTGGGAAGCTCAGCTGGGGCTGTTGCTGTTCAGTTGTTCAGTCACTAAGTCATGGCTGACTCTTTGTGACCCCATGGACTGAAGGATGCCAGGCTTCCTTGTCATTCACTATCTCCCAGAGGTTGCTCAAACTCATGTCCATTGAGATGGTGATGCCATCAAACCATCTCATCCTCTGTCACCCCCTTCTCAGAACGTCTGCTTTCAATCTTTCCCAGCATCAGGGTCTTTTCCAATGGGTTGACTCTTCACAATAGGTGGCTAGAGTACTGGAGCTTCACCTTCAGCATCAGTCTTTGCATTGAATATTTAGAATTAATTTGCTTTAGGATTGACTGGTTTGATCTCCTTCCAGTGCAAGGGACTCTCAAGAGTCTTCTCCAACAGCACAGTTCGAAAGCACCCATTCTTCTCTAACACCACAGTTCAAAAGCATCATTCTTCGAAAGCATCCAGCTTTCTTCAAGGTCCAACTCTCGTATCCCTGCATGACTACTGGAAAAAACCATAGCTTTGACTACACTGACTCAGGCAGGGTGTGCAAAAATTAAGGAGCCTGGAAAAATGAGACAAGTTTAAAATTTTGTTGACCAGCATTTTGTCCTATTGATCAGTGGAAACCAGTAGTTCGGGGAATCTTTTATACGGTAAAAAATAGGAATTCAGAAGGACTGTGTGTCACCTTGCCACAGGTACTGAGTGAAGCAATCAGGAATCTTATGTAGGTCCTACAGGAAGAGGTGTTTCTTTGCAGTAAACTATTTCCAGAGGACAAAAGAGTTGGGAGATTTCTTCACCATCCCGGTTTTTCAAGAGTGCAGGGCTCAGGTAGAAGTCAACACGGTCATCTCTTTCCACTTTATCAGGCTCCTGTCCTGCCACTGCCTGCTCAGACTGCTTGTGTCAATCACACTAAACTGATTCTGGTGTTTAAAGCACACTCTGCTCTTTCAAGTCTCCATCCCGACAACATCCTCTCTTTCTCTTAGGCTCCAAAACACTGTTTTGAAATGTTGTTGAATCTTAGACAAAACGTTGATGGAGAAAGAGTCCACACTGTACCATTCCACTTGAAGAAAGTTCTAGAATAAGCAAAACCAATCTATAGTGACAGAAGTCACTTTAGTGGCTGCCTAGGGCCTAAAGGAGAGCATTATCTGCAAAGGGGCTTGAGAATCTTTCTAAGGTGATAGAAGTCTTCTATATCTAGACTGAGATGCAAATGACGTGGTTGTACACATCTGTCAAAACTTATTGAGCTCCACATTTAAAATAGGTGCATTTTACTGTATACATTGGGCTTCCCCTGTGGCTCAGGAGTAAAGAATCCGCCTGCAATGAAGGAGCCACAGGAGACTCAGGTTTGATCCCTGGGTGGGAACGATCCCCTGAAGTAGGAAATGGCAAGCCACTCCAGTATTCTTGTCTGGAGAATCCCATGAATAGAGAAGTCTGGCGGCTACAGTCCATGGAGTTGCAAAGAGTTGTACACAGTTGAAGTGACAGAGCACACATCCATTACTGTATATATTGAATGTAATAAACTTGGTTTTAAAAAAGATAAGTGGAGATGTCACCTTCTAAGTGAAAATGTGCCTAACACCCACCTATCCCTGAGTTTCAGTTAATTAAGCATCTATGAGGCTGAGCTGAATGTAGTTCTTTATAAGATTTCCTCTGCTGAACTTCAAGATCCTTGCAATGAATCCTTTTTTTCTTTTTCTTTTTTTATTCTTTTTAGAGTTTCTGCTCTTCTCACAGTGACTCCTGCTCCTCTGGGAACTGTTGGTACTCTGCCCAGGTTATGCCAACTGGCTCCCACCTCCCTTTAGAGCTGATTGCAGCAGGTGGACATAAGATGATTCTTCACTCTAGCTTTGGAGTTTTGAACTGATGCTCATAGCAAGTAGAAATAGGAGTGATTCATATAAGTCAATGGCAGCATTCTAGTGGGAATGTCCTCCGATTCTGCTTGATGAGGTTCAAGAAGCTGACTTGGCTTGAGCCTTTCAGAAGTGAGGTCATCCAAAGTGCTCCTGGATTCCACAAAACATGCCAGTCACCACTCCAGTAGAAGTTTGTTTCTGTCACTTGCAACGCTGTAGTAGATCCAGGGGGTGGAAATCATATCTGACATGACCTCTATTGTCTCCTAAGGCCTGGTCCCAAGGACTGGCCCAAGAAGTGCTCAAAAGCATTTGTGAAATTATTAGATGAGGTCTGGGCATCCCATGTAGATGGTCACCTAGGTCATAAATGTGGCCTCCATGTTAGCAGGAAATTGGGGTGAGGCTCAGAGCAGATCAGCCCCTGCTGCCCACTATTGGGGAGACAGATCACTGGAGCACCAAGATGGTGAGCCTCAAGAAAGAGGCATGACCAGGAGCCATAAAAAGACAGAGAACATTCTCAGACATAGTTGGGCAGCGAGGCCCATTACACTTTTTCAAGACCACAGTGATCCAAGTCAGTGTACCTTCGTCACTTCTCTTACAGCTCAGTTGAGGGCATCATACATCCCTGCACAATGGGAACCATTGCACAGCCTAGGTTTTGTAAGCCCAAGAAATTGTGGCACGATGCGCTGGCACTGTAGGTCTTAGCAGCATTGTTTCTTTACGGCTCTTCAAGTACATCACAGCCAGGACAGCCCAGAATCTTCCTTGTCTTCTTCTTGAGACTTATGTTTCTCTCCTAGAAGACCGATCTTCAAAAAAGAGACAAGTAATCTTCTGCCAGCTAAGTAACCGAATGACAGATTTATCAAATGGCCAATCTGGAGACTCATGGATTTTTCTGAATGGACATTTTGCAAGTGTAAGCAGATAGGTAGGGGGTCTCCAGAGAAAAAGAACCAGGCATTGGTTTCTTGACATGAGAGAAGCTATTTTTGGCCTTAGTCATTTTGTGATCTGAGCCTGGCCACAGTGCTTATCATTGAACAGGTCTCAGTAATTAATGATCTTAAGGGAACAACAACAACAACAACAAAAACCCTGCTTGACTTTTATCAAGCAAGAGAAGTAATGATAAGCAAAAATAATACCTGTTGTAAAGACTCCCAGATCTGCTTCAACGGTAAATACTAGCTTGAAGCACTTTCTTGAGCTGCTTTGCAGAATTTAATCTGCACCCCACCCCCATCCTCCTGCCTTAGGAGCTCAGCCACCGGATCAGTTGCAACCTGAAGGATGATGATGTTGACCTTTTCTGAGTTTTGTGACTTCAATCAACACCCAAGCTCCTTCATAAATATGCAAACAACCCTAGCTTAAATCTTCCCAAGTTTTGCTGTTGCGGAGACACTGCTTTGGGAAAGATCTCTGGTGTTCTCCTTACAACAAGGAATAAATACTTATTCTGCAAAGAATAAATCCTTCCTTCTCCTGCTCTTGGGTTTGGTTGTGTCTTTTGGCTCAATATGCACCAAAAGGCAAACCCAGCCTTTGCAGTAACATTAACTTAGCAACGTCGAAAATTTATGGCAATTTCTACTGGATGGAATGGCTTTGCAAGCTTTTATAGATTTATATGATGATGTAATTGATGGTTGAAAACCATCAATATGAAATATTGCCTTCAGACTACAAAGAAAGCTGAGCACCAAAGAATTGATGTGTTTGAACTGTGGTGCTGGAGAAGACTCTTGAGAGTCCCCTGGACTGCGAGCAGATCCAACCAGTCCATCCTAAAGGAAATCAGTCCTGAATATTCATTGGAAGGACTGATGCTGAAGCTGAAACTCCAATATTTTGGCCACCTGATGCAAAGAACTGACTCATTGGAAAAGACCCTGATGCTGAGAAAGATTGAAGGTGGGAGGAGAAGGGGACAACAGAGGATGAGATGGTTGGGTGGCATCACTGACTCGAGCATGAGTTTGAGTAAGCTCTGGGAGTTGGTGATGGACAGGGAAGTCCGTGGGGTCGCAAAGAGTCGGATACAACTGAGTGACTGAACTGAATTGAACTGAAGGATAAAAATAAATGCTACGGGTGGGTTTATTCTTCCTTTGAATATATTTAAACTATGAACACATTAGTGAAGAATATATTCTTTTCTCCCCTCCCCTTTTAGTATAAAATAAGCCTGAATTCTAACTCAGGGAAGACACTTCTTTGGGATACTAGTCCACCTTCTTTCTGGTCCATTGGCTTTCAAAGTAAAGTCAGTATTCTTTGCTCCAGCAACTCATCTCTTGACTTACTGACCTACTGCAGGAGCAGTAGGAGCTTGGCCTCAGTAACACCCCCACCTCCCCTGGTTTCCTCTTGTTTTGACCCATTGTTTTCCCCTCTTCACCTGCAGTCTCTTCTCCTCTATTGCTCCCCTCTCTGCCGCTTGGCCTTTCCCTGCAAATAGCAGTGATCTGGGGACAAAGCATATTGAACCTTCCTCGACACACAGCAGTGAAGAAAAACAAACGTCTGTCAGTCTAAGTTCACAACTTGCAGAAAACTGCTCTTAAAGAGCTCATCCAACATGCATTGCTGTAAACCCTGTAAATTGTTTAAAAGAACCCAATGTTTGGTAAGCTTCACACACTGGTCAGTGGAGGAATTGACTTCAAGCTCATCAGCTTTAAGTCCATAAAGAGAAACCCAAGGGGGTGGCTTCTTTTTAATCTAAAATGTATAATCAAGTTTTAATCTATAATCAAGTTCTCTAACAGCCTTTTCCAAGAAGGCATTTATTTTTGTATTTGGAGCAGAGAGCCTGGTTTCAACTGAATTTTGAGTAAGCCATCAGCCACTAATTCTTTCCTGAGTGGGCTAGGGCTGAGTTATGTCTGCACCCTCATCCACTGCCTTTCATGAATTCAACAGTTAATTCAATTGTACAGAGAGTTGGAGGAAGAAAAGGTTGATACCGTGGAAAGGAAGCCCATTCCAGAATCAGGTCTTAGACTCGGTTCTTATTAACCCCTCTGTGCTATGGTTTACCTATTTTTAAAAACCACAGAAATCTGCCTCACAAGGTTGTTGTAAAGATTAGATAGAAGTGGTAAAGCATGACGTATACGCTCAGTATACTTTAAAACTCCAAGTCCCCACTGGGTACCGTATACTCTGCAAGCACTGTAAACACCTTACACAGTGACACATGGAACCTTGTTTTTTATGCTCTGGCAGATTATACTGACCATTTTTGTTCTTTTCAGATTCAAATCCAGATCTCGCTGACCAAGATCTGAACTTGTAACCACTTGGCTTCCCTAGTTGCTTCAGCTGTTCATCAATATCGGTAACGGGCACTTAGCCATTGGTCTGTGTGGGGTGTGTCTTTAGAAAGACTTAAAGTGCTCCTTGGTCCAGAGGGGGCCCAGGAAGCAACTCTTCTGGTTTTTGACATGGAAACAGACCAGGATAACCCAAAGCAGGATAAAAGTCTCTTTGGCTCCCTCCAGTTTTGAGGGAGAAGAGCTTAGGGAGGTGCAAAGTAGAGAGGGAAGCTTGTTATAAAAAGTAAGTCCTTTTCTAAAGACATTTACAATATGACCAGAAACCAAAGGGAAACCTTGTATCAAATCTTATAACATTTAACGTTACATTTCAGTACATCTTCTTAAGTCCAAGAGACTCAGAAAGGCAGAATTAAATCAATCAACCTTATAACAGTTGAACTTCAAAGATCATATTTTAGTAGGTAAAAATCTCTCATTTTAACGGATCATGCAAAAAGGAACACAAGACATAAAATACCAGCTTATACAGGCACTCCCACCGGCTGCATATATGACAGTTTAACATCCAGTTTTAAAATATAAATCACAACCAGATTGCAACATAAACACCGAGTAAAACTGCCTGTTCCCATGCCTTTGCAAGTTTTGACTTAAAAAGTGTGACCATAAAAGTACATGATGATGTTTCTTGGATAAACACAGCAGAATTCACAGATGAAAAAGTATACTGTTCCTCCTCAAAGTATCGCCTCTGTGGCCACATTCTATGTCAGCTGTTCCTCCTCTCAATATACACTTGTGAACTGCCACCACTCTCAGGAATTGTGTGTGTGTGTGTGTGTGTGTGTGTGTACTGAATAGAACAAATTTTTGCCTTTTGGAGAAAATGTGTTACAGTGAGTTGAAACCATAGGATGTTTGCTCCAGCTTTCTTATAACTAGCTGTGTGATCTCAGGTACCTTATTGCACCTTGTGGTCCCTCCATTTGCTTTTCTAGTAATACCATCCTCCTGTTGTGGGGTGTCCAGGGGCTTAAATGACATCCACCTGGCACAGCCCTCAAGCAATATGGCTTTATTCTCCCCACTTCTCTTTGTTTCTAATATACAACCATCTAAAAAATACTCCTTTTCTCTTTGAGGGAGGCATTTAACCTCTTCTTTAATAGGAGACCGGAATTTGGGTTTGAAAATGATGGATGTGCAGACTGCATCATTTCCCATCAACTCTTAAGATGCGCGTGAGTGAGAAATAATACGGTGGAGGAGCCAGGGTTGTTCAGACACTGGATCTGGAGAAAGCTGCATAAGAGGCTCAGAAGAGAGGTGTTCTGAGACGTGGCAGTCACAGTGGAGTAGCTGTCCTGCCTTTCAAGGTGACCCTGGGCAGGGACAGCATCTATCTGCATGTCTAAGGTCTCTGCTCCACAGTCGTGGAGCTCATTTGAAGAAGGCTCCAGAGTTCCACTGGAACTCTACACACATGTCCCTTCAGTAGCCTGATAATTTGAGTTTGAAAGCTGGAATTACAGTGTGAGCTTGAGGCCCCCACATTCCTGAGGAACAGGAGAGCTCAGACAGATCTAAGTCTCTTGCAAATATTCAGCTCTCAGAGTACAATCTCTCTGCTGACCACCGCCATCTGCTGTTCTTCCTGCTGCACCTACGAACTCTCCAAACTCCCCAGCCCCTAAGACCATTCTTGCGACTCCAGAAAGCCCAGGTGCCTGGCAATGCAACAGGCTTCCTCCTTCACTTCCTTCAGGGACGTCGTTAAGCGTCACTTGGTTGCATCCCCTGGGAGCCTCCCCTAGGAACGAATGTGCAGAATTTTCTTGAAGGTCTTCTTGAAGTTCTCATTGCACAAGGGGTAGATGAGGGGGTTCAGCGTGGAGTTGATGTAGCCCAGCCAGATGGTGAACATGTGTACACGCTCGTTAGAGCAGCTCTCGCAGAAGGCGACGACCATGAAGAAGACGAAGTAAGGAATCCAGCAGACGATGAAGGCCGCCATGATAAACCCCAGCTGCTTGGCGGCCTTCCGCTCTCGGTTCATGTGCAACCCAGACACGTACTGTCGCGAATGCGAGCGCAGCCTCTTCCAAGTGAACTTGATGTACTCCAGGCCTGTGCTAGACTCGCTTCGCGACTTGCCTTTCCCCGGTGCCGCCGGCTCTGCGGGGGTGTCCGAGTCTGTCCGGGAGAAGGACTGGCTGTCACCTTGGATCTGATCCTCTAAGGCCTCCTTAGCCCCAGGCATGTTCAGGCCCTGCTCACCCATCTCAAACTGGTTCTGGCTCTGGTTGATGGCTGCATAGCCCCTGCCACTCCCTTCTGCCTCTGGCTGCGTCTGCACAGTGTCAAGCGGGAAGCAGTAGAAGTTGCCCGGTTCTCCATCCTTCTCTTGGCTGAAGACGCCTAGAGATGTCACCTCCTTTGGCTCCTGGGATGGTGGCTTCAAGACAGGTCCACCCCCAGTGTCTTTTGGCTTCCTTTTCAGAACCTCCCAGGGGGACTCCTTCCCCGGTTTCTTGGCGCCCAGCTGGAGGTTCTCTGGCTTCATCTTCACGTCAGAGAAGGAGGGGAAGGACCCGTTGATGAGCTCCCGGTGCTGGCAGTGCTGCCGCACAGCCTTGTAGATCTTAGCATAGAACCAGAGCATGAGCAAGGTGGGCAGGTAGAAGTTGACGATGGCGGTCATGATTTTGAACCATGTGACTTTGTAGAAGTCCGTCTCACACTTATGCCCCAGGGGCTCTGGGGTCTTCAGCTGGAAGTGACGCCAGCTCAGAATGGGGATAATCCACAGGAAGGACAGAAACCAGGCGGCTAGGATGGTGACGGATGCTCGGGTCTTGGTACGATACCGCAGGTACTTGAGGGGCTGCTGCACAGAACGGTAGCGGTCGATGCACAAGATGAAGACGCTGAAAATGGACGCTGTGCTGGCCACATAGTCCATGGAAAGCCAGAAGAGGCAGAGAGGGCGCCCCAGGGACCACCTGCACCTGAGGAGGTAGAGGATGTTCATGGGCATGACGACCACCCCCACAATCAGATCGGCCACCGAGAGGCTGACGATGTAGAGGTTCCCCACCGTGTGCAGTTTCCGCTCGCTGCGCACAGCGTACAGGACCAGCAGGTTGAGTCCCACTGTGACCAAGGAGATGGCGCTCAGGACCACCACCAGGGGCATCAGCTGGGCATCACTGGCAGGGGCGGTCTTATTCCCCTCACACATCTCGTCTTCGAAGATGCAGGAGGAATTGGGACAGGTCATTGGCACAAGTGTAGCCTCCAGCTATGGTTCACTCCCTGGGGGGAAAGACACAAGGATTCAGGTCAGAGGTCCCGTGATCAGTAGCATCACTCAGCGCTGTCACAGGCGTCAAACCATGGTTGTGTGAGATCAGGATGATAGACACTGCTGGTTACCTGAGGCCTATACCCCCTGCCTCCTTAGCCATCCCCTCCTTCTTTCCAGTTATTGACTATTCATTGCATTGCTGGGCATTGTCCTGGATGCTGGGAATACAGTAGTGAACAGAGCAAAAACCTCTGTCTTCAAGGAGGTTACATTCTAGTGGAGGGGCATGGGCTAAAACGAGATGAGGTTTGTACAAGTCCCCTGTTGCACACACGTGCTGGGAGGTGGGTTGCATCACGATTGGTCTAAGCTGCATATGTGCCATTGTTTCTCTTTGCCAGCGGCTGGTCTAGGAGTGGGTGTCAGACATACCTGCGGCTGACGAGGTAGATGGGGAAGGCTCATGGCAGAATTGGGGTTCTGGAGAAGTTCTTCCTCTTTGACAAATGAGCAAAATGAATACAAGGGTGTCTCCTACTTGCCCTCTTCTTTGTGATAGTGAGTGATGCACGGAGCAATGGCAGTCATCTTGGGGCCATCAGGGAAATACCGAGAAAACCACTGAGATGCCAACTCAGAGTCTAGTTATTACTGAGCTGCTGAGCTGACCCTGGAGTCTTCTTCCACCAGGCTGATTATTATGAGAAATACTTAAATATCTTTTTTGCTTAAGTCACTCTTGTGAGAGTTTTTACTTGCATCTAAAGCACTGCTAACCAATATAAGGGAGGGTTACGAGGGCACACAAAGCATGAAATAAATCTAGAAAATCTGCTTAGATGAATGGTTCTCAAATGGGAAGAGGATTATGTTATCTGAGAAAGCATTTTTATCATTTCACTTTTATATTTGAATCTTTTTTCATTACATAACTATGCAAAGCAATATGTAACACAACCTCTGCTAGTGGAACTATACTGAAAACAGATGGCTACAGCTGATCCTCAACTGGGGTGGGAGGTCAAAGTTGGTATTAAAACTTCCAGAAGGTGTTGTTAGATTTTTATATCAATCAAAAAGTGGTATGAGTTTAAGGAAAACTGAGAAATACCAACAGTGTAAATGTCTCTTGTTAATTCGGCAAAAAACATTATTTCTACATTAAGGCAAAGCGAGATAAATTCTTGGCTAGAAGGCTACATTCTTATGATTTTTAAAGATAAAAAGCAAAACCCAGCCCAAAACAAATGGACTTAATTAAATTTGAATTCTTTTGCACAGCAAAAGGATCCATGGACAAAATGGAAAGACAGTCTACTGAATGGGGGAAGATATTTGCAAATGATATGATTGATACGAGGTTAATATTGAATATATACAAACAGCTCATATAACTCAACATAGAAAAAAAAAAACCCAAAGAACCTGATTAAAAAATGGACAGAAGACCCTAATGGACATTTTTCCAAGGAGGACATGCAGATGGCCAGCTAGCACATGAAAAGGTGCTCCACAGCACTAATCATTAGGGAAATAAATGTGAATCAAAACCACGATGATACGTCACCTCATACCCGTCAGAATGGCTATCAGCGAAAAGAACACAGATATTGTTGGTGAGGATGTGGAGAAATGGGCAGCCTTGCACACTATTGGTAAGAATGTAAATTTGTATAACCATTATTGAGAACAGTATGGAGGTGCCTTAAAAAACCATGAGTAGAATGACTATGTGGCCCAGCAGTTCCGCATCTGGGTGTACATCTGACAAAAACAAAAACGGGAATTCAGAAAGACGCATCTCCCCCGACGTTCACTGCAGCATTACTCACAGCTGCCAAGATACTGGAGCAACCCAAGTGTCCATCAACAAATGAATCCAGAGGATTGTTGCATATTATATATATATATGTATATACACACACACACACACAATGGAATACTACTCAGCCATAACAAAGAAATAAAAGTTGCCGTCTGCCACAACACAGATGGACTTAGAATGCATTACGCTTAGTGAACAACCTCAGATATGCAGATGATACCACTCTACTGACAAAAAGCAAAGAGGAACTAAGCAGCGTTTTGATGAGGGTGAAAGAGAAGAGTGAAAAAGCTGGCTTAAAACTCAACATTCAAAAAACTAAGATCATGGCATCCAGTCTCATCACTTCATGGCAAATAGAAGAAGAAAAAGTGGAAGCAGTGACAGGTTTTATTTTCTTGGGCTCCAAAATCCCTGCGGATGGTGATTGCCCCCATGAAATTAAAAGACATCTGCTCCTTGGAAGGAAAGCTATGACAAACCTAGACAGTATATTGTCAGCTACAAATTGGTACTTGCCTGTCAACTACAAATTTGTACTTGCCAAGAGCATCTGCCAGGGACTGAACAGTAGCATTTGCCATCTGCCTCCGTGGAGATTGAACCTTGTACCTCTGCAGCTGTTGGCCTTCAACCCCCGCTGTTGAAGGGATCCAGGGCGCAGTGAGGCATCCTGTTCTCCAGGGAATCTGGTGGAACAGGTCTTCAGATAGTTAGATATTTTCAGGAACTGATTTCACGATCCCAATCCTTGTATCTCTTCATATTTAGGAAAACACTAAATCCCTTCATGGGGACGTCAACGCCTTGTGACTAGCAGAAAAACTTCTGTAGAGTAAGCTCTCGATTGCATTGAACTTCTCCTTACCAAAATCTTATATATTGACATTTCCCAACTGCCTCTTTGCAGCAGTCTCTCAGTGCTATCTGAGGGGCTATCTCCTGGGCTGTAGTCCTCGTTTTGCCCCAAATAAAACTTAACTCACAACTCTCAAGTTGCACACATCTTTAAAAAGTAGAGGCATCACTTTGCCGACAAAGGCCCATCTAGTCAAAGCTATGGTGTTTCCAGTAGTCATGTACAGATATGAGAGTTGTACTATAAAGAAGGCTGAACACTGAATTGATGCTTTCGAATTGTGCTGGAGGAGACTCTTGCGAGTCCTTTGGACTGCAAGGAGATCAAACCAGTCAATCCTGAAGGAAATCAACCCTGAATATTCATTGGAAGGACTGATGTTGAAGCTGAAGCTCCAATACTCTGGCCACCTGATACAAAGAGCCGACTCACTGGAGAAACACTGATGCTGGGAAAGATTGAAGGCAAAGAGAGAAGAGGGTGGCAAAGGATGAGATGGTTAGACAGCATCCCCGACTCCATGGACATGAATCTGAGCAAACTCTGGGAGATAGTGAAGGACGGGGAAGTCTGGCATGCTGCAGTCCATGGGGTCCCAAAGAGTCGGATACGACTTAGGGATTGAACAACAACAGCAATGCCAACAAAAAAACAAATGCTTAGTGAATTAGTCCAGACAAAGACAAATACTGTATGATATCACTTATATGCAGAATCTGAGAGACAAAACAAACCAGTGAATATAATAGAAAAAGAAGCCGACTATAGATAAAGAGAACCAGTGATTACCAGTGAGGAGAGGGAAGGGGGAAGATAGAGAGAGGGGTACAGGACAGGATGAAGAGGCACAAGCTATTGTGTATAAAATAAATAAGCTACAAGGATAGATTGTACAACACAGATAATATAGTCAACATTTTATAACCATAAATAAGCTATAAAAATATGGAAACACCATGCTGCACACCTATTAGTTATACCTGTAATAAACATAATATTGTACATCAACTCTACTTCAACTGAAAACAAAAAAGCAAGACCCTAAGATATTTGATCTTTATGGAAGGAACCCTTGAGTCACTTCATTGGAAAAGAGCTACTTGAACAGCACCGACTTTTGGTTGTTATTCAGTGACCTTGTCGTGTCTGACTCGTTGTGACCCCATGGACTGCAGCACACCAGGCGTCCCTGTCCTCCCGGAGCTTGCTCAAACTCATGTCCGTTGAGTCGGTGATGCCATCCAATCACCTCACCCTCTGTCGTCCCCTTCTCCTCCTGCCCTCAATCTTTCCCAGCATCAGAGTCTTTTCCAATGAGTTGGCTCTTCGCATCAGGTGGCCAAAGTATTGGAGCTTCAGCTTCAGCATCAGTCCTTTCAATGACTTTGCCCCAGCTCTATCACCAAGACAGATCTGAGGGATCTCTCAGCCTGCGTCTTCTCATGGGGCATATGTGATAGGTGCAGTCGGTGATCTCCAAAGGTTCTTCCAGAGTGTCTGTTTTAGAGTCTCACTGTAGGTGTTTTTCCAAGTTCTCCTCCAGCTCTGCACGGCCGCAGCCAGGGCAGCTATCCCACTCCTCCAACTGTGCCTCCTGTGACGGCTTCATTAGCACCCCCTTCTCTTCCCGTGACCCGGCCCTGCCCTCTGCTCCATCACTCTCTGCTGTTGGCCTCCGGGGTCTCACCCACTCACCCCACCCCACTCCAGCCATCATCTCTGTCAGCTAAGCCCCGAACCTACAGCTTTAGCCTGTCGCTTTCTCCACTCCCATATCGCTTCAGTCGTGTCTGACTCTTTGCAATGCCATGGACTGTAGCCACCAGGTTCCTCTGTCCATGGGATTTCCCAGGACAGGAATACTGGAGTGGGTTGTCATTTCCTTCTCCAGGGGATCTTCCCGACCCAGGGATTGAACCCATGTCTCTTATGTCTCCTGCGCTGGCAGGCAGGTTCTTTAGCACTAGTGCCACCTGGGAAGCCCTCCCTTCAGCCTTGCCCAAGCCCAGATCACTTGGAACTGTCCACAGCCCCTTCACAAAGGAGAAGAAAGCCTAGGGCAATATCATCCCTGAGATTTTTATTTTTTATTTTGGTTAGGAGGAAGCAGGAAGCACTTCCCTAATATACTTCCAGCTGGGTCTTCCCTAGGTAGCTCTTACCTCCTGTTTCCACAGGAGGCTCTCATTTCTCTCTTTCCTTCTAGCCTTGAGGAAATTCCTTTCCTAATTTCTCTTTTTGCTCTTTGCCCCACACATACAGAGAAAAACAATTCTTTTTTATTGTGCATATACTAGTTATCATTCCACAGTTCCATTTGACAAAAAGTTATGTTTTTATATAAGAATCTGTGTATCTTTCCCTTTTTGATTAAAAAACAGAAGTTTTCTTGCTTGAACTGAGATCAGGGAAATGATAATAAGTGTGAAATTAAGTAGTTAAGGGTGAAATCTACTGGTGTCTGCAACGTAACTTTGATATGAGTCAGAAAGTAAGTTGAATGGATGATTGCTTAGAAGAATGGATAAATGAGTAGATGTATGATAAAGCAAAAAGAGCAAAACATTAATTTATGACCTGGGTGGTCGGTGTATTAGTGTTCACTGTACAATGCTTCTAAATTTTCTCTTTCATTGATACTTTTCATAATAAAATATGGGAGAAAATAGATAAACAACAAGATCTTACTGTATAGCACAGGAAATGATATTCACTATCCTGTAACAAACCATATCGGAAAATAATATGAAACATAATATGTATACATATGTATATAATTGAATCAGCTTGCCATACAACAGAAACTAATATTATAAATCAATTATACTTCAGTTCCAAAAAAGGATAAAATATTAGAGAAAACTAATACAACATAAGCTTATCTTCCTCACTTAGTTCAGTTCAGTTCAGTCACTCAGTTGTGTCCGACTGTTTGTGACCCCATGGACTGCAGCACACCAGGCTTCCCTCCATCACCAACTCCGGAGCTTGCTCAAACTCATGTGCATTCAGTCAGGGATGCCATCCAACCATCTCATCCTCTGTCGTCCCCTTCTCCTCCTGCCTTCAATCTTTCCCAGCATCAGGGTCTTTTCCAATGAGTCAATTCTTTGCATCAGGTGGCCAAATTATTGTAGCTTCAGCATCAGTCCTTCCAATGAGTACTCAAGACTGATTTCCTTCAGGATGGACTGGATGGATCTCCTTGCAATCTAAGGGACTCTCAAGAGTCTTCTCCAACACCACAGTTCAAAAGCATCCATTCTTTCGTAGTCAGCTTTCTTTATAGTCCAACTCTCACATCCATACACGACTATTGGAAAAATCATACCTTTGACTAGACAGACCTTTGCTGGCAAAGTAATGTCTCTGCTTTTTAATACGCTGTCTAGGTTGGTCATAGCTTTTCTTCCAAGGAGCAAGCATCTTTTAATTTCATGGCTGCAGTCACCATCTGCAGTGATTTTGGAGCCCAAGAAAATAAAGTCAGCCACTGTTTCCCGTTTCCCCATCTATTTGTCATGAAGTGATGGGACCAGATGCCATGATCTTCGTTTTCCGAATGTTGAGCTTTAAGCCAACTTCTTCACTTTCCTCTTTCACTTTTATCAAGAAGCTCTTTAGCTCTTCTTCGCTTTCTGTGATAAGTGTGGTGTCATCTGCATATCTGAGGTGATTGATATTTCTCTCGGCAATCTTGATTCCAGCTTGTGCTTCTTCCAGCCCAGCGTTTCTCATGATGTACTCTGCATAGAAGTTAAATAAGCAGGGTGACAATATGCAGCCTTGATGTACCCCTTTCCTGATTTGGAACCAGTCTGTTGTTCCATGTCCAGTTCTAACTGTTGCTTCTTGGTGTGCATACAGATTTCTCAGGAGGCAGGTCAGGTTGTCTGGTATTCCCATCTCTTTCAGAATTTTCCACAGTTTATTGTGATCCACACAGTCAAAGGCTTTGGCATAGTCAATAAAGCAGAAGTAGATGTTTTTCTGGAACTCTCTTGCTTTTTCCATGATCCAGCGGATGTTGGCAATTTGATCTCTGGTTCCTCTGCCCTTTCTAAAACCAGCTTGAATATCTGGAATTTCATAGTTCACATACTGTTGAAGCCTGGCTTGGAGAATTTTGAGCATTACTGTGCTAGTGTGTGAGATGAGTGCAATTGTGTGGTAGTTTGAACATTCTTTGGCATTGCCTTTCTTTGGGATTGGAATGAAAACCGACCTTTTCCAGTCTTGCGGCCACTGGTGAGTTTTCCAAATTTGCTGACATATTGAGTGCAGCACTTTCACAGCATCATCTTTTAGGATTTTTAAATAGCTCAACTGCAATTCCATCACCTGCACTAGCTTTGTTCATTGTGATGGTTCCTAAGGCCCACTTGACTTCGCACTCCAGGATGTCTGGCTCTAGGTGAGTGATCACACCATCGTGGTTATCTGGGTCATGAAGATCTTTTTTGTACAGTTCTTCTGTGTATTCTTGCCACCTCTTCTTAATACCTTAATACCTGCTTCTGTTAGGTCCATGCTATTTCTGTCCTTTATTGTGCCCATCTTTGCATGAAATGTTCCCTTGGTATCTCTAGTTTTCTTGAAGAGATCTCTAGTCTTTCCCATTCTATAGTTTTCCTTTATTTCTTTGCACTGATCACTGAGGAAGGCTTTCTTACCTCCCCTTGCTATTCTTTAGAACTATGCAGTCCTCACTTAAGTATCACCATCAGCTCCATTTTTAACCACAGTTTCTTTTTCAGAGTTTAGGCACGTTATTTTGATAACATTATAAAGATAAAAGGAGAATATCAAGAAATATTTGTCAAGTGAATAAACAAATGAGCAAGAGGCAGGATGCTCCAAAATACCTCAGCTCAGAACTCATTCATTCAACAGATATTTACTGGTAAAAGGTTTTTTTTCAGCTCAGGGATCCGTTTTAGGAGCAAGAAAACCCACTTTTGTTCTCTGAAACCACGTGTTTCAGAAGGATTCCTGGAAAGGGGTGTGCAGGAGCCAGGCTGCTGCAGAGACACACGGAGCTGCTGCTGGAAGCCGGGCAGGGGGAGGAGAAGGGAGGCCCAGGGGACTGGGCTCCTGGGAAAAGTGCATCCCACTGGGAGGGCAGCCCAGAGGGCAGCAGGGGGTGGTCACATCTGCAGCTCCTGCACAACCCACTCCAGACATAATATGCAGGGCCCATTGCAAAATGAAAAGCCAGAAAGTTATTAATCATTTCAGGATGGAGGCAGCAGAACATTAACCTGAGCGTGGGGCCATCCTGAGCGCAGGGCTGGGTGACTGCCATTCTGGCCTCTCTTTTCTCACCTGATCCCTGAAACGGCTCCACTCAGTGACACAGCTAATGTAAGGCGCTTTCCCCTCCGTGGGGATCTGAGCTCCTCGAGGGATGATCTTGGAATGGTTTTCCCTCTCTCAATGCCAAACAGATGCCAGGCACTCTGGCCGAGGGGGGGCAGTACCTGGGGACATGGGTTCACGTGGCTGCACAGGCTGCCCCACCCCCTTCAGGCTGCCCAGTCCCTGCTGGGCTCTGAGGTGCCCTCTCTGCGGTCAAGGTCGAGCCTACAGAGAGGATATGCCCTGAGGAAAAAGAACCGAACCTCAGGAGGCCCTCGGGACAGGGCATTTCTAGAAGAAAGAACCTGGGCAACCAGGGGTCTCGATAACACCGCGTCCCTCGAGGAGCAGGCCATGCGAGAGAGCGTTCTCACCCGACTCTGCCACATGATGGGCCGCGTGGAACCTGGGAAAACAGCCGGGTCTCCAATGTCCTCAACTGTAAAGTAGGGCAAGCAGTATCTGCCTCCCTGCACAGCTGTCTGGAGCCTCAGTTGAGACAGTGAGTAGGAGTGTTCTGCTAACCCCCTGTGATGACAACGCGGTACCAAGCAGAAACAGATCCTTCCTCTCTAAGAGGCAAGCCATCATTTCTGAGTTGAGGCAATGGCTCCATTCCAAAACCATGAGCTGCAGTGGAATTTTTACTAGAGTGATTACAGTCTAATGCAACAGGTCCACGTGCCAGCAAATGAAGGTGGTCAACTGTCCATCCACACCCCGGGAGTGCTGACTGGGGCAGCTAGCTCCTGGGACTTTTCAGAAATCTGTTAGTAAGTAAGTACCCGCCACAAGCCCACAGCGAGGTCTTCTGATGATCTCCAAGGCAGAGAGGAGGAAATGGTGAGCTCAGGCTCAGAGAAGTACATCGACTTACTCAAAGTCACACAGCTAGAAGTGGTTGGGGAAGCCAAGATTCAAAACTAGGTCTGACTCAGAGTTTCTCAGCGTCCACTCTATTGACATTTTGAGCTGGATAATTCTTTGTCGTGAAGGGGTGTCCTGTGCCTCATTGGATGTTTAGCAGCACCCCCAGCCTCTACTCACCAGATGCCAACAACACCGTCTCCTTCATTCCCAGACATGACAACCAAAAAAATCTCTAGACATTTCCAGATATTCACTGGGAAGCAAATGAGCCACAGTTGAGAACCACGGATCTAACTGAAGAATAAGCCAGAGAAAACAGCTTTCAGCTCAAAGTAAAGGGTGTCGAAAAAATAGATGTTGTCTAACAATACAATGAATTGCCTTGAGAGATACTGAGCTCTCCACCACAGGAGGTATCCAAGAAGAAGAGGCTTTGGCTCCAAATTAGAAACACTTCTGCTTTCTCAATGGCAACTGTTGGTTTTAGATATAAGGAGCTGTGGGGCAGGAACTTCTGTTGATATCCAGAAAGGGAAGGCAAGGGGAACTGGAGGATCTGAGAGATGCTACACAGGAGACAAGGCTCCCAGTACCTCACCTGTTCCTCTTTCTCTCTCATTTAAGCAATGCTGGTCCATGGAAGGCTTGGAGCTCATGCAGGGAGTAGGGCAGGGCAGCAGTCCAGAACCCAGGCTTTGGAAACCAGTCGACCTCTGCTGTCATCCCGCTTCTGCCCTGGTTAGCTGGGCAAGAAATTTCCCTTCCTGAAGCCTCAGTACTCTTCACCTCTAAAACAGGGATAAACTGCTAAGATAGGGGCTGACGCACCAGAAGTGCTTGTTTAACAGTAGCTACGCTGTTTTCTCCCATTTCTTGGTGAGTGACGCAGCAAGCCCCTAGCCAGCCCCATCGAGCTCAGAGGAAATCACACTGGCCTCTCCCTGCTTTTCCCGGTGGCAGAAACTGTTAACAGGTCCCCAGTATCCCTTCTCTTCTATTCAGGAATAGACTCCTGCTATCCACATGAAAACACGGCTTCCTAGAATAGGACCACATTCCCCAGGCTTCTTTGTGGCTGGGTATGAACACGTGACTCAGTTCCAATGAAATGGAAATGGAAACACAGCTGGCAAGTTCCAGAAATCAGCCCTAAAGGAAGGATGCGTTCTTTTCTTTGGCCCTTCATTCTTCCAGCTGGCTGGAATGCTGACAGGACGAGCAGAGCTTAAGCAGCTATTTTGGGACCATGAGAAAGAGCCTCAAGATGAGGGAAGTGAAGCAGTAATTGGGAAGGAGCTGAGGTCCCTGATGATCGTGAAGTTGCCATACCAGCCAGAACCACCTCTGGATGAGCTTGGGTTTTCTATCACTGAATTCTAACCAGTAGTGCTGCCCCTGACTTCAAGGAATTTGTCATATTAGGATGAGAAGAAAAACAAAAGATAAACAAACAGCATCAGAAAAAATACATTAGAAATTCCATGACGGCATCACCGACTCAATAGACCTGAGTCTGAGCAAACTCCAGGAGGCAGTGAAGGCCAGGGAAGCCTGGCGGCTGCAGTCCATGGGGTCGCAAAGAGTCGGACAGACGCGACTGAGCGACTGATCAACAATTCGACTGGGACAAGTGTGATAACCGAGGTAAGATCAAAGCAGGCGGCAGGATATGGGAGGGAAGAGCAGTCTCTCCCAGGGTAAAGTGGGGATGCGGAGAAGGACATCAGAGAACGGGTGATGTGTGACTGGGCTTTGAAGGATGAGTACCAGTTCGCAGGGCGGAAGGAAGAGGGATTTAAGGATGGATAAAAGAAAGAATAAAAGTCCAGAGCTGCGTTTGAGGCGTTGGGAGGGAATCGTTGGAAGAGACTGGAGTACAGAATAAGGACTCAGGGGACGCAGGTTGGGGCTCAGGCGGAGCTGTTGTTTGTTTGCTCAGTTGTGTCCAACATTTCTGCAGTCCCATGGGCTGTAGCCCGCCAGGCTCCTCTGTCCATGGGATTTCCCAGGCAAGAATACTGGTGTGAGTTGCCATCCACTGCTCCAGTAAGTAAGGGTTTTTACCCTCTATGCCTTTGCCTGTGCGGTTTCTCCTTCCTGGAGCATCCTCTCGCCTTGAAGCTCTTAGCTGCTCCTCTTTCTGTGCTCAAGACACCCTAACACTCCCCTTTATATCACCTATCTTATCATTCTTTCTTTACTTGATTCTCCGCAACAACAAGGGGGTACCTCTAGGACATGGGGAGTGCCCACTAATTCTGCTTCTGAAGGTCGACACCCAGGCTTATAAAGGGGACACCACCTCCTTGCTGGCAGGGACCACACCTTTTCCTTGCCGCTATTCCCCTGCACTGGTGCATGAGACGTGCCCAGTGGATGCTCAGAGTTTAAGGGATGAGCTCTGAAACGAAGACCCACACAGGGAAAGAGCAGCAGAAGACACGGAAGGACCTCAGTGCAGAAGCTGCAGGCGTATTTTTCACAGGCATCTTTAAACCAACAAGAACTTGAGATAAGATCTGTACTATTGATGAATACCAATACCTTTCAGTGACCTTTCCAACGTTTTCTGGGAAGCTTCTTTCATGGTAATCTAAAACATGAATAAAGACCCACACATAAAGATGCCCGCCGAGACGTTATTTATGGTAAGAAACGAAAGGAAATAATCTAACCTTTGGGAACCACACATATTATGGGATAGCTGCAGTCATCGACAGTCACATTTACGGAGCACCAGTAATGATATGGGAAGATGCTTATGATGAAATTATATTTACAACAGATGTTGTTTGCACAGGATGATGTCAGTTCTGTGAACTAACAGGCTTAGAGAGAGGGTGAGTCTCTGCTATGTTAAAGGTGGTTTCCTCTGGGTAGTAAATAATGTTTAGTATCTCTCACAGTTTCCAAGATTTCAACAGCGAAGACAGACATGTTAGTTTTGTAACAGTGTGAGTAAGAACTAACTGTCCTCATTTTTTAAAGCAATATAAAATAGATTTATCCCATTGGAAAAAAGTTTTTTAATGTCTTCCACACTCTTGGAACATCTTTTATTTTCTTTGGTAGAAAGTGGGAATTTGGGATTCCCTTTTGTGATACATTCTGAACTGCCTCCCTCCCCACTCCCCATTCCAAACTGCTCTGCCTTCTGCCTCATTTGTGTTGGTCAAGTAAGCCAGAACATTAAATTCTTTGCTCTAATTCTAAGAAAGAGGTGCCACGCATGAGGGGCCCCCAAGTACTGCATATTCTCATTGAGCCTGGCTCTGGCATCATTTCCATCAAACACTCATGTTTATCAATACCGCTGGCAGTGGTGCCGAGAGCTGAATGCAAATAGCAAAATTCCATTATGAGCCCAGCACGGCACGAATGTGGCTGATTGAAACTGGGACACTGCTGGGCTCAGAGGCAGTGAGACGCAAGAGGCACAGGACTCTGTGGGCAGGCAGTGGCCCCAGAGAGTTTTCTGGGGGTGGCGGTACACATTCAAACATCTACAGCGTCAGGATGGCGGTTTAGTCGCTAAGTCATGCCGGACTCTTGCGACACCCTGGATTGTAGCCTGCCAGGCTCTTCTGTCCATGGAATTCTCCAGGCAAGAATACTGGAGTGGGTTGCTATTTCCTCCTCCAGGGGATCTTCCTGACCCAGGAATCGAACTCAGGTCTCCTGCATTGCAGGCAGATTCTTTACCGATGGGAAGCCCACAGAGTCAGGGAGGAAAAGTTAATGAGAGCAGAGGACTGTGTGTGAAGTGACAGAGTGTGGGCGCTGGGGCAAGCAGGAGACGATGTCTTCTGTCGGAAGAGGACAGTTGCCACTCAGAGGCCACCAACAGGCAAGTCCAGAACTGCCTAACTTTAAAATGAATCCTAAAAGCTGGATTTTTGCATGAAAACTCAAAGGTTTTTTTTTTTTTTTTTAAGTTGTCCATTAGTTGGTTATTTCATTTGTTTTCTTGGACACTTAAACACAGGTGGAGCAGAAACCAGTTTGGGGGAATCTGACTGTGAGCCCTGAACTGGAGACGTGGATCTAGTTCACAGGGGATCCAGGGTGGTAAATACAAGAAAATGAGCCTGAGGCCGAAGAGACACTTTTTGGGGATATTTGTCCAGCTCACACCAAGCCTCCTCTCTGAGAACCAGCACTCATCTAGGAGTGGGTCCTAGTGGCCAAAGTCACACCATGTACACTCAACGTGATTGGACCAAGGGCTGTCTTCTGATCCCAAATGGGCCAATCCGTCCGGTTCTTCTTCCCGAAAACTGGAATTAAGAGTTGCGCAGTCAAGATACTCAAGCCTCCGGAACTGAAGTGAGGCGGAATGAGGGCGGAGGCTGCCACTGGGGGGCAGTGTTGCTCACCTCCAGGCAGAAGGCGAGGAGGCAGACAGATGCAGGGATGCTGCTGCGCAAAGCTGAACTAAACCTTCCCCTCACACCACACACACAGACTACCCCAGCTCACGCCAGAAGTCCTAAATGTGTGAGCCAAACCTCTCAAACATCTTAGACGAAAGAGAAGAAAATCCTTATGACCTTGAGTTAGCCAAAGCTTTCTTAGTCACAACCCCAAAGGCACAACCAATATAGGAAATAAATGGCTAACCTGGTCTTCATCACAACTAAAAACTTCTGTGTTTCAAAAGCAAACAAAAAGCTACAGAATGGGAGAAAATGTTTGTATACTGTATATCTGATAGATCATGTATCTGATGTATCCAGAACACATAAAGAACTCTTCCAACTCATAAGACAAATAAACCGATTTAAAAATGGAAAAAGGACATGAATAGATACTTCACCAAGAAAGATATAGGAATGGCTCACGAGCACATGAAAAGATGCTCAACAGCGTCAGTCTTTAGGGAAACACAAATCAAAACTGTAGTGAGATACTACTGCACACCCACCAGGATGTCTATAATTTTAAAAGACATACAAGAATAAACGTTGATGAGGACATGGAGACATTAGAATCCTCATATATGCTGCTGCTGGGAATGTAAAAGGGAACAGCTACTTTGGAAAAGCCTGGCATTTCCTTAACACTTAAACATAGTTACCAGATGATTCTCAGTAACTAGAATCATCTAGAGATATGCCCAAAAGAACTGGAGATATATGCCCACGTATTTGTGTGTTAACGTTTCCAACACTCTTCATAACAACCAAAAAGTGAAAACAACCCGAAGGTCTATCAACTGGTGAGCAGATAATCAAATTATGGTCTATTCATATTTGTCAATTAAAAGGAACAAAGTACCTATCCATGATATAACATGGAGGAACTGCAAAATCAGCATGCTAAGTGAAAAGAATCCAGATGCAAAAGGCCACGTATTGCATGATTCCATTTCTATGAAGTGTTCACAACAGGCAAATCCATACAGATAGAAAGAGGATTAGTGGTTGCCTGGGCTTTTTTATTAGTGGTTGGTTGGGGGTGAGAACAGGAAGGAGTCTTTGAAAGTGTTGGCAATGTTCTAAGGTTAGTTTCTGACAAAGGTCCATCTAGTCAAAGCTATGGTTTTTCCAGTAGTCATGTATGGATGTGAGAGTTGGACTATAAAGCTGAGTGCCAAAGAATTGATGCTTTTGAACTGTGGTGTTGGAGAAGACTCTCGAGAGTCCCTTGGACTGCAAGGAGTTCAAATCAGTCCATGCTAAAGGAAATCAGTCCTGAATATTCATTGGAAGGACTGATGCTGAAGCTGAAGCTCCTGTACTTCGGCCACCTGATACAAGGAACTGACTCACTGGAAAAGACCCTGATGCTGGGAAAGATTGAAGGCAGGAGGAGAAGGGGAACACAGAGGATGAGATGGTTGGATGGCATCACTGACTTGATGGACATGAGTTTGAACAAGCTCTGGGAGTTGGTGATGGACAGGGAAGCCTGGCGTGCTGCAGTCCATGGGGTCACAAAGAGTTGGACATGACTGAGTGACTGAACTGATCTAAAAGTTAGATTTGGATGGTGACTGTATAACCCTGTACACTAACAATAACTGAATTGAATGAGTCACTTAGAATGGGTGAATTTCATGGCATATAAATAATGAAGTTGCTTGAAAAGAAATTCAGTGATTCAAGAAAGAAGCTGCCTGGGTTTCCAGATCTGTTTTGGTATACTAGCGTTGCTCCCCCAAATACTTACCATAAGGTTTGTTCTTAAAGGAAATAAACACAGGAGACTTCCCTGGTGGCTCAGACGGTAAAGCGTCTGTCTACAGTGTGGGAGACCTGGGTTCGATCCCTGGGTCGGGAAGTTCCCTGGAGAAGGAAAAGGCAACCCACTCCAGTACGCTTGCCTAGAAAATCCCATGGATGAAGGAGCCTGGTGTCCATGGGGTTGCAAAGAGTCGGACACGACTGAGCGACTTCACTTTCACTTAGACAAAGAAGAATGAAAGTAAATATGGGTCTCAAAGGGTCACTATAGTTGGGCCACGGTTTTCACTCTGAGCTTCCCAGGAGCCAGAGCAAAGAGGAAAACAGGATCAATTACAAGATTTTTGGTGTCATTTAAATGAAAGCAAACTAGCTGCTTAGCATAAGGACAACTTTAGCTGATAGGAAGTTTTCATTAAAATGTATCTTATGGTTTCTTAAAGGGACCACAGTGAAATGTTACACATAATTTCTTGGTTAATCATCAGAATTGGAAATATGGAAACGATGTAGCAATATCAACCCTTTCCTCCTATACCTAACTGGTTTTCTCTCCTTGTATAATTTGCCTTAAGACTTTGGAAGATTGGACTGGCTTGATTGTTTGTCTGCCCCTCCCAGCCCCCAGCACTGGTAGGACAGGCTGGAATTTTTGTTTTTTAATTAGGTACAGGAAAGGGAAGCTGAAGGCTAATCATCACTAAATGGCAGAAGAAAAAAGTATTAAAAAAGACCAAACAACCCAGCTCTGTGTATTCTCTGGTCTGGAAATGCAGTGGAGAAAAAGAAAAGTCATATTTCAAAGACTTTCTATATACCTGCACTGAGCTAGGGGGTGGGGTGGTTTCCTTATTTAATCCTCACAGTGCTGAGAACCGCACGAGAAAGTAATCCTTCATGCCCTCATTTCAGAGATGTGGACGCAGAGACTTCTGCAGTTTGCTGGTTGCCCTGCATTAAGGAAGCTCCAAGGGCAATTGAAGGGCAAGTATTATTTAAAGGCCTAAGTGATACCCACCTTCTAAGACACCTGAATGAGCTGCAGACACCCCCTTCCTTGCCCTCATTTGCCCTCCTTTTCACTACAGCGAGAAACAGAGGAAAGTGAATAAATGCTTTACGTAATGAATTCATGGAATTGGAAATATAAACATCCGTGCTAACATTAGTCAAGGACGCAGCATCCACGGTACTGGGCCCAGCACGAGCGCACGTATCATTTCAGGACATGATGAATAATGCTTTCTTTCTGGTCCAAATCCTTGGAGACTAAGCCGTGAGAAAGGTACTCTCAAAGACAAAAGTTATCCATCCAGGCTGTCCTCTTCTTTAGAATTATGATATTGAAGTAAATAAAAGAGCTGACAGAAGAGAAAGGAGAGGCAGACACGGTGTTTATATGCGACAGCTCCTGGGTGATCAGGATTTTCTTCAACCTCTCCGTCTCCTTCAGTCAAGTGACCTGGTGCCCGACTGCAGTGGCCATCCCAGCCCCACACCAGGGCTCTTCTGCGCCACTAGCGGGTCAAGCCTTCCCATTGGTTCTGGGGCCAGACTTACCAGTGATGTGTACGTATAGGGGCTCAGGTGTGTGTCGGTCAGTCTGGCTGCTGACTCCACGCTAATATTCATCCATCCATCCAACCATATAAAAAGTCTTTATGGGACCCCATGGACTATAGCCTGCCAGGCTCCTCTGTCCAGGGAATTCTCCAGGCAACAATACTGGAGTGGGTAGCCATTCCCTTCTCCAGGGGATTGTCCCAACCCTGGAATCAAACCTGGGTCTCTCCTGCATTGCAGGCAGAATCTTTACCACCTGAGCCACCAGTTAACATAAAGGCTAAGCATAATCCCTGTCTTCATGAAGCTTACAACCTATACTAGTGGTTATCAACCTTGGCCTGGAGAGCTTTTAACACATACTAAAACATCTGCTTCAAGGAAGATGGGGTACAGGTACTTTTTCCTCTTCTTCTGGCTAAGCTCAATTTAAAAACCCTGGACATCATATTTAAAACAAACAGAAGATGATTCTGAAAAATGAAGAGGCGTAGGTGGACCAGCTACTCTTTGGATTTCTTTGGAATCCAGGACCCAAAGAATCACACAGCATTGAGTCCCCTGGGTTTTCACTTGGCTAAATATATTCTGAGACTTTGAGCTGAAGAAGTTGGCAACTCAAAGCACCAAAGGGCACAGGCAAAAGAAAAATAGCTCCAGTAAAAGCCTGCTGTGTCCAGACAAAAACACAGGAAAAGCGCAGGCCAGGAAGAGAGAACACCTCCAGACAATGACTGCTCTGCAGCAGACAAACAGAAAAACATGGGAGCCCAGCTCCCATCCTCGCCAGCAAGGGCTGAGAGGGGAACCAAGATCTCGACCCTTGTCAGGCTACCCATGGAGACCCAAGCCCTCTGCCCCCACTGGGGTGGTGCCCCTGCAAGTCCCTAGTAGGGCTGTTCATCCCTATCCGTGAAGACAAACCCCGCATCCACCCTCACAGTGTCTATGGAGGCAAACCAGCCCCTCCCAGCCAGGGAGTTATCCCTGGGGCCCTGGTGGGGAGCCAGAACTCTACCTCCCTGCTCATCAGTAAGGAAGACCCCTCCCCACTTCAAGTGTCAGAGAAGCTGAGCGGGGAGAAGCCACAAGGAAGTAATGAGTCAGTGCACCCTCCCCCCAGTGGCCCTGCCTCCTTTGCTGAAGCAGGGATGTCCCTGGTGGCCCAGGGGTTGAGAATCTGCCTTCCAATGCAAGGGATGCAGGTTTGATCCCTGCTTGGGGAACTAGGATCCCACATGCCCTGGGGAAACCCACACGTGGCGACAACCAGGCCTGCACCACAACTAACCCTCGGTGCAACCAGAAATATACCAAGTATTAAAAAAGTTAAAAAATCAATAGGACAAGACTCAAATATGATTCAGAGTCTCATCAAATAATCTAAACTGTCCACTCTTCAATCAAAAATCACTTGTCATGTCAAAAACTGGGGAAATTTCAAATGGCATTAAAAAAAAAAATCAAGAGATACCCATGCCATGATGATAGAGATGTAAGGATTGTGTGATGAATATTTTAAAGTAATGATCATAAACACACCCAGTGTGCAAATGGGAACATGGTTGAAACAAGTGAAAAATGGAAGGCCCATGTGCCTAGAGCCCGTGCTCCACAGTAAGAGAAGACAAGGCAATGAGAAACCCACGCACTGGAATGAAGAGCAGCCCCCACTCACCACAACCAGAGGAAAGCTCACATGAAGAGATGAAGACTCAGCACAACCACAAATACACAAAGAATTTAAAAAGATTCAATAGTTATAAAACCAAAATAAGAACTAAATGGACATTTTCAAACTGAAAAAAAAAAAAAAAAACACTCACCGGACGTGTTCAACATCAGGATGGAGGGAGCTGAGGAAAGAATTAGTGAACTAGAAGACAACACAAGAGAAATGATCTAACCTGAACATCCGAAGGAGGAGACCGAAAACAAAACAGAGTCCCAGGCACCTGCGGGGCAGCAACAAAACAGCTAGCATTCCTGTAAACAGGCTTGGGAGTTGATGAAAAAGAGGCTGGGGATAAAAAGATACTGGAAGATAAAACGGCTGAAAATGTCCTAAATTTGACAAGAGATAGAAACCTACAAAGCCAAGCAGCTGAGATAACCTCCCCGACTCCACAAAAGAATCCAGACCAAGACACATCATAATAAAACTTCTGAAAATTAAGGAAGAAAAAAATCTGGAAAGCAGTCAGAAAAAATAAACAAACAAACAAAAACATGTTACCATAATAAGAAAGACAGCAGATCACTCTTCAGAAAATACACAGAGGAACAGGAAGTGACACAAGGTTTCTCGGAGGCTGCAAGGAAAGAATTGTCAACCCAGGATCTTATACTCAGTGAAAATATCCTTAAGGAATAAAGGATGTCAGCATGTTCTCAGATAAAGAACTTGTACAACACTTTTATGCAGAAAACTGCAAAATGCTAATAAAAGAAAGATAAGATCTAAATAGACACACAGTGTCCACGGATTAGAAGATTCATAGTAAATATGTAAGCATAGTAAATAAGTCAGTTCTCCTCAAATCAATGTAAAGATGTAATACAGTTTCTCTCTCGATCTCAGAAGATGTCTTATGGAGAAGGAAAGACTATTCTAAAATCTATATAGAAAGACAAAAGGACTAGAAATAGCTAAGATAATCTCAAACAAGACAAATAAAGAAATCAGTCTGTGTGATTTCAAGACATTCTATGGCTGCAGTCATCAAGACTGTGGTATCAGTGGAGATAATGGAACAGAATAGAGAACTAAGACATAGACCTGCACAAATAATATGCCCAAGAGATTTTTCACAAACGCACAACACCGATTTAACTGAGGTTAGGGTGTTTTCAACGAATGGTGCTGGAGCAGCTGGACATCCACAGACAAAAACTAGAATCTCATATGTGATTTAAAAATTTACTCAAAATGGTTCACAGACATAAATGTGTTCAGTCGCTCGGTTGTGTCTGACTCTTTGCAACCCCAGGGACTGTAGCCCACCGGGCTCCTCCGCCCATGGAATTTTCCCAGGCAAGAATACTGGAGTGAGGTTCCATTTTTTCCTCCAGAGGATCTTCCTGACCCAGGGATTCAACCCATGTCTCTTCTACCTCCTGCACTAGCAGGCAGATTCTTTATCACTAATGCCATGTGGGGTGCTCCAAAGGCAAAGCATAAAACCGTAAAACATTTATTACAAAAAATACAGAAAATCTTCAGGGTCCAGGCCAAGGCAAAGAGTTCTTAGACTTGACACCAAAAGCATGAACCATAAAAAAGAAAAACTGATGAACTGGCTCTCTTGTTCAGTTATTTACCTACTCCCATCAGTACAGCACAGCATATACATGTGTCTCTTATACCATTATTTACTTTGTAATTTTTTTTAACAAATTCACCTTCTTTTTTTAAGCTTAAATGCATCCCACTACATATGAAAAACTAGTCATCTTTTTTTTATCGTCTGCAGAAACTTTCCATAAGAATAAATACTAGTGACAACAGAATATTGTATCTAAATTCTAGCCAAACGTTTTGAGGACTGCTCTTCTTTGTTGTTTTTTTTTTTTTTTAAAGATGAGCAAGGGTAAGATAGGTGTTAAAGATCTACCAACACCAAACTGTGACTCTCCTGGAGGTCATCAGAAAGACTGAAAACCTATGTGGTCAGTGTTAATTAATGCCACATCTGCGTACCCTTTAGAGTCACTTCAAGTGAAAGTGAAAGTCGCTCAGTCATGCCTGACTCTTTGTGACCCCTGGACAATCCATGGAATTCTCCAGGCAAGAATACTGGGGTGGACAGCCTTATCCCTTCTCCAGGGGATCTTCCTAATCCAGGGATCGAACCCAGGTCTCCCGCATTGCAGGTGGATTCTTTAACAGCTGAGCCACAACGGAAGCCCAAGAATACCAGAGTAGGTAGCCTATCCCTTCTTCAGCGGATCTTCCCAACCCAGGGATCGAACTGGCGTCTCCTGCTTTGCAGGCTGATTCTCTACCAACTGAGCTATCAGGTATCAACTAAAATTCATTAAATACTGTTTTCAGCCTCATCATACAATTGCTTTGCTCCTAAATGCCTCTAAGGAAAAGTGCAAACTCTACAGACTGCTGGCAGGACTAACCCTAACCCACTAAACTGCAGTAAAAATGCTCCCATTGTCCCCAACCACACAGGTTCTTTCAGCTTTAGGGTTCTGTACAGGTTTCTTCTTCCTCAGAGAATGTGCCTTGAGGGTTGCGACCCCATCTTTCTTTACTGTTGTTTCCTTCTGGCTCCATTTCAGAGCCTGCCTGGAACAAAGTAGGTGAGAAGGATGGGGTGGGGTGGGGGTCGGGAGTGGGAAGGGATGGAAGGGTTGACAGAGAAGACAGGAGGGAAGAAAAAGAAAAGAAGGGAGGAAGGTGGGAACGAAAAGAAGGAAGGATGGAGCAGGGAGCGGAGGAAAGGAGATACTGATGAGCTTCTATTTTCTGAGCACGTGAAGTGAAAGCTGCCCAGTCGTGTCTGACTCTTTGCGACCCATGAACTGTTGCCCGCCAGGCTCCTCTGTCCATAGGAGTCTCCAGGCAAGAATGCTCAAGCAGGTGATCTTCTCCAGGTGATCTTCCCAACCCAGGGATCACCGGGGTCTCCTGCATTGCAGGCAGATGCTTTAACAGCTGAGCTACCAGGGAAGCCCTGTTTGCAGAACAAAAGCCATCTGAAAAATTCCTTCCTCTCTGAAGGTTGCCCATGTCCTTTAGCCACCTCTAAGCATTCCTGTCTCTAAGATCCCACAGTGCTCTTTTCATATCTCCATCAAGGCATTTAACTGTCTGCATTCTACTGAATGAATACATGAATAAATTCAGATTTTCTTCATTAGACTTTGAGCCTTACCAGGGCAGGGCCAGTACAATATTCAGTTATACTTTGGCACCTAACCCAATGGTTCTCAACCTCAGCTGCACACTGGAATAACACAAAGAGCTTTAAAAAGTACTCATGCTAGGACTTCCCTGGAAATGAGGAACCTCACTTCCCCACTTGCACTGTAGGAGGCACAGGCCCAATCCCTAGTTGGGGAACTAAGATCCTGCAAGCTGCATGGGGTGATTAAAAAAAAAAAGGCTTAGGGAATTCCCTGGCAGTCGCTCTCACACCCTGGGACATGATTCTGACTTAACTGATCTTGAGTGTGGTCTAGTTTTCAGGATTTTTTTTTAAACTTTTTAAGAGTTTCGATAACTCTCCAGATGAAGCCAAGGTTTTGAACCACGGTCCTAACTCAAAGCAAAGTGGTAGGAGGAACTCAATAAATGATTTACTCAATGAATCAGTAAATGGATGAATTCTGTCTTTAACACAGGGTCCCTAAGCACAGGGCCAGGGACCAGTACCGGTTTACACAGAAAGAGGTGAGTGAGTGAAGCTTCATCTGTGTTTACAGGCACTCCCCATCTCTCATGGGCTTCCCAGGTGGCGCAAGTGGTAAAGAATCCGCCTGCCAGTGCAGGACACACAGCAGGTGGGGGTTTGATCCCCAGGGGGGAGAAATCCTCTGGGGGAGGAAATGGCAACCCACTCCAGTATTGTCTGGGAAATCCTGTGGACAGAGGAGCCTGATGTGCTTCAGCCCATGGGGTCACAAACAGTAGGGCACGACTGAGCACGCACACCCACACAGTGCCTCCCGTCTCTCACATTAGCTTAGGGCTCCCACTGACTCTGCAGTACGGTGAGCCGTATGGTTATTTCACTATACGCCACAAATGTAGCCATGATAGAGACAGAGTGCACAATAAATGCATTTGAATCATCCTGAAACCAAACCATTCAGTATCACGGGAATCCAAGCCTATGCCCCAACCAGGAACGCTGAGGAAGCTGAAGTTGAACGGTTCTATGAAGACCTACAAGACTTTTTAGAACTAACACCCAAAAAAGATGTCCTTTTCATTATAGGGGACTGGAATGCAAAAGTAGGAAGTCAAGAAACACCTGGAATAACAGGCAATTTTGGCCTTGGAATGCGGAATGAATCAGGGCAAAGACTAATAGAGTTTTGCCAAGAAGATGCACTGGTCATAGCAAACACCCTCTTCCAACAACACAAGAGAAGACTCTACACATGGACATCACCAGATGGTCAACACCGAAATCAGATTGATTATATTCTTTGCAGCCAAAGTGGAGAAGCTCTATACAGTCAACAAAAACAAGACTGGGAGCTGACTGTGGCTCAGATCATGAACTCCTTATTGCCAAATTCAGACTTAAATTGAAGAAAGTAGGGAAAACCACTAGACCATTCAGGTATGACCTAAATCAAATCCCTTATGATTATGCAGTAGAAGTGAGAAATAGATTTAAGGGCCTAGATCTGATAGATAGAGTGCCTGATGAACTATGGAATGAGGTTCGTGACATTGTACAGGAGACAGGGATCAAGACCATCCCCATGGAAAAGAAATGCCAAAAAGCAAAATGGCTGTCTGGGGAGGCCTTACAAATAGCTGTGAAAAGAAGAGAAGCAAAAAACAAAGGAGAAAAGGAAAGATATAAGCATCTGAATGCAGAGTTCCAAAGAATAGCAAGAAGAGATAAGAAAGCCTTCTTCAGTGATCAATACAAAGAAATAGAGAAAAACAACAGAATCGGAAAGACTAGAGATCTCTTCAAGAAAATTAGAGATATCAAGGGAACATTTCATGCAAAGATGGGCTCGATAAACGACAGAAATGGTCTGGACCTAACAGAAGCAGAAGATAGTAAGAAGAGGTGACAAGAATACACAGAAGAACTGTACAAAAAAGATCTTCACGACCAAGATAATCATGATGGTGTGATCACTCACCTAGAGCCAGACATCCTGCAATGTGAAGTCAAGTGGGCCTTAGAAAGCATCACTACGAACAAAGCTAGTGGAGGTGATGGAATTCCAGTGGAGCGATTTCAAATCCTGAAAGATGATGCTGTGAAAGTGCTGCACTCAATATGCCAGCAAATTTGGAAAACTCAGCAGTGGCCACAGGACTGGAAAAGGTCAATTTTCATTCCAACCCCAAAGAAAGGCAATGCCAAAGAATGCTCAAACTACCGCACAATTGCACTCATCTCACATGCTAATAAAGTAATGCTCAAAATTCTCCAAGCCAGGCTTAAGCAATATGTGAACCGTGAACTTCCAGATGTTCAAGCTGGTTTTAGAAAAGGTAGAGGAACCAGAGATCAAATTGCCAACATCCGCTGGATCATGGAAAAAGCAAGAGAGTTCCAGAAAAACATTTATTTCTGCTTTATTGACTATGCCAAAGCCTTTGACTGTGTGGATCACAATAGACTGTGGAAAATTCTGAGAGAGATGGGAATACCAGACCACCTGACCTGCCTCTTGAGAAATCTGTATGCCGGTCAGGAAGCAACAGTCAGAACTGGACATGGAACAATAGACTGGTTCCAAATAGGAAAAGGAGTACGTCAGGGCTGTATATTGTCACCATGCTTATTTAACTTCTATGCAGAGTACATCATGAGAAACGCTGGGCTGGAAGAAACACAAGCTGGAATCAAGATTGCCGGGAGAAATATCAATAACCTCAGATACGCAGATGACACCACCCTTATGGCAGAAAGTGAGGAGGAATTAAAAAGCCTCTTGATGAAAGTGAAAGAGGAGAGCAAAAAAGTTGGCTTAAAGCTCAACATTCAGAAAATGAAGATCATGGCATCCGGTCCCATCACTTCATGGGAAATAGATGGGGAAACAGTGGAAACAGTGTCAGACTTTATTTTGGGGGGGCTCCAAAATCACTGCAGATGGTGACTGCAGCCATGAAATTAAAAGACGCTTACTCCTTGGAAGGAAAGTTATGACCAACCTAGACAGCATATTCAAAAGCAGAGACATTACTTTGCTGACTAAGGTCCATCTAGTCAAGGCTATGGTTTTTCCAGTAGTCATGTATGGATGTGAGAGTTGGACTGTGAAGAAGGCTGAGCGCCAAAGAATTGATGCTCTTGAACTGTGGTGTTGGAGAAGAGTCTTGAGAGTCCCTTGGACTGCAAGGAGATCCAACCAGTCCATTCTGAAGGAGATCAGCCCTGGGATTTCTTTGAAAGGAATGATGCTAAAGCTGAAACTCCAGTACTTGGGCCACCTCATGCGAAGAGTTGACTCATTGGAAAAGACTTTGATATGGGAGGGATTGGGGGCAGGAGGAGAAGGGGACGACAGAGGATGAGATGGCTGGATGGCATCACCGACTCGATGGATGTGAATCTGGGTCAACTCCAGGAGTTGGTGATGGACAGGGAGGCCTGGCGTGCTGCGATTCATGGGGTCGCAAAGAGTCGGACACGACTGAGCGACTGAACTGAACTGAAACCATCTCCCCTCCCCTAGCTGTGGAGAAATTGTTTTTGACACAACTGGTCCCTGGTGTCAAAAAGATTGGGGACTGCTGCTTTAACATAACACAGTCCTGCTGCAACACAACCATTTTCAGGGTTTCATGTAATACTGAATATATTATACGAATTCATTCATTCATTCATTCATTAAGCAGGAACCATTAATTAAGCAATAATTCAGTACCAGGGGTTACACAAGGCCAAACTGCTAGAGATGCAAACATGATTAAGACACTCACTGCCCCCACCTTGTTCCAATGTGCCTTAGGGAACTCTGCAGTTGGGTTCCAGTCCATCCAAGAACTTTGTGTCCTGCTGACTAAATTGGCCAGTCCCGGGTTCAATCCCTGGGTTGGGAAGATCCCCTGGAGAAGGAAATGGCAATGCACTCTAGTATATTGCCTGGAAAATCCCATGGACAGAGGAGCCTGGAAGGCTACAGTCCCTGGGGTCACAAAGAGTCGGACACGACTGAGCGACTTCACTGCGACAGTAATCACCTCCACAGTGATGGCAGCAAACCTTACTTTGAGCTGCTTGGGGAATATAAGGACAGATTCTACTTACTCCCAGTGGAAAATGTTCCAGGAGGGTGTGGGTGAGGCAAAAGATTCAAAGAAATAAAAAAATTGCTTCTGTCTAGACTTCTCTGAACCCTTCAGAAGACAAAGGCAAGTCTCAAGGGACAGACCAAAGTCCTGTGCTGCTCAAGTAAACTTCCTCTGGGTGTGTATTTACAGAAAGAAAATCTAGGGCCTCAGGATATGATTAAGATCTTAATTAGCCCAAGGCAAAGGGCCTTTCCTTCCCAGCTATGCCCCTCACTGCTGTGCACTCTTGTTGTTCAGGCAGCTCACTCATGTCACTCTTTGTGACTCCGTGCGTGCCCTGTAGCACACCAGGCTCCCCTGTCCTTCATTATCTTCCGGAGTTCACCCAAACCCATGTCCTTCGAGTCGGTGATGCCATCCAACAGTCTCATCCTCTGTTGCCCCTTTCTTCTCCTTCTCTCCATCTTTCCCAGCATCAGGGTCTTTTCCAATGAGTCTGTTCTTTGCATCAGGTGGCCAAAGTATTGGAGCTTCAGCTTTAGCATCAGTCCTCCCAATAAACACTTAGGGTTGATTTCCTTTAGGATTGACTGGTTTGAACTCCTTGCTATTTAAGGGACTCTCAAGACCTGGTGGGCTGCCATCTATGGGGTCGCACAGAGTCGGACACGCCTGAAGTGACTTAGCAGCAGCAGCAGCAAGAGTCTTCTCCAGCACCACAGTTCCAAAGCATCAATTCTTGAGCACTTAGCCTTCTTTATGGTCCAACTCTCACATCTGCATATGACTACTAGAAAAACCATAGCTTTGAGACTATACAAACATTTGTCAGCAAAGTGATATCTCTGCTTTTTAATACATGGTCTAGGTTTGTCATAGCTTTTCTTCCAAGAAAAGCTTTTAATTTCGTGGCTGTTGTCACCATCTGCAGTAATTTTGGAGCCCCCCCCAAATAAAATCTGTCACTATTTCCACTTTTTTTCCATCTGTTTGCCATGAAGTGATGGGATCAGATGCCATGATCTTAGTCTCTGAATGTTGAGTTTTAAGCCAGCTTTTTCAGCTTCCTCTTTAACCCTCATCAAGAGGCCCTTTAGTTCATCTTCACTTTCTGCCATTGAAGTAGTAATATCTGCATATCTGAGGTTGTTGATATTTCTCCCAGCAATCTTGATTCACTTTGTGATTCATCCAGCATTCCACATGATGTGCTCTGCCTATAAGTTAAGTAAGCAGGGTAACAGTGTACAGCCTCGACGCACTCCTTTCCCATTTTTGAACCAGTTCGTTGTTCCATGTCCGGTTCTAACTATTGCTTCTTGGCCTGTATGTAGGTTTCTCTGGCGATAGGTAAGGTGGTCTGGTATTCCCATTTCTAAGAATTTTCCACAGTTTGTTGTGATCCACACAGTCAAAGGCCATAGCATAGTCAATGAATGAGAAGCAGATGGTTTTCTGGAATTCCTTTGCTTTTTCTATGATCCAATGAATGTTGGCAATTGGATCTCTGGTTCCTCTGCCTTTATTAAATCCACCTTCTACATCTAAAATTTCTCAATTCACATACTGCTGAAGCCTAGCTTGAGGGGTTTTGAGCATTACCTTGCTAGCATGTGAAATGAGTACAGTAGTTTGAGCATTCTTTGGCATTGCCTTTCTTTGCGATTAGAATGAAAACTGACCTTTTCCGGTGCTCTGGCCACTGCTGAGTTTTCCAAATTTGCTGACATATTGAGTGCAGCACTTTCACAGCTTCATCTTTCAGGATGTGAAATAACTCAGCTGGGATTCCATCATCTCCACTAGCTTTTTTTCATAATAATTCAAGGATGGGCACAATAAAGGACAGAAATGGCAAGGATCTAACAGAAGCAGAAGAGATTAAGAAGAGGTGGCAAGACTATACAGATGAACAATACAAAGAAGGTCTTAATGCCCCAGATAACCACGATGGTGCTGTTACTCACCTAGAGCCAGACACCCTGGAGTATAAAGTCAAGTGGGCCTTAGGAAGAACTACTATGAACAAGATTCTGCACTACACAAACCTGCAGAGCAGGGATAATAGCCACGAGCGCTGCCTGCTCTGTGGAGACTTCTGCAATACGTGTCTCCTCCTGGGGGCTTCCCTGGGGGCTCAGTGGTAAAGAACACACCTGCCAGTGTAGGAGGCTTGGGTTTGACCCCTGGGTTGGGAAGATCCCCTGGAAAAGGAATGGCAACCCACTCCAGCATTCTTGCCAGGGAAATCCCATGGACAGAGGAGCCTGGCGGGCTATAATCCATGGGGTTACAAGAGAGTCGGACACGGCTAAGCCACCGAGCACATATACCTGTATCTCCCCGTGACCATCCTAACAGCTTCCCAAATGGCCATCCTGATCCTGGCCTTGGCCCCTTCAGCCCACCCTACATGCAAAAGCCAAATAATCCTTCTAGTCCAACCACTTTTCCTCCTATCTGATACTGTTTAGTGGTCTGATATTGCTGTCAGGATGTAACCGGATGCATAGAATAAGCCCCTGACATATCACACAAGTGTAACCCAGTAAAACCGGGGTTCCTTGGGTCTAGTCCAACCACTATGCTACATTCAGAAGGACTCAAGTCCAACATCCAGGGGAAAGAAAAGATGGAATATAAACTTTTCCTGAAGATTCTCAAAGAGGCAAAGAAACCAAAAAATCCTTAAAAAACTCTCTTCTCCCATTTACCATGCCAAAAGTGCCAATTCCTCATCCTCAAATCTCCCTCCCCCCACAAACACTTGAGCTTGCACTAAGAAAGAAAGTGAAATCACTCAGTGGTGTCCTACTCTTTGCAACCCCATGGACTGTAGCCTATCAGGCTCCTCCGTCCATGGGATTCTCCAGGCAAGAACACTGGAGTGGGTTGCCATTTCCTTCTCCAGGAGATCTTCCCAACCCAGGGATTAAACCGGGGTCTCCCGCATTGTAGGCAGACGCTTTACCATCTAAGCCTCCAGGGAAGTCCTGCTGCTGCTGCTGCTGCTAAGTCACTTCAGTCGTGTCCAACTCTGTGCGAGCCCATAGACGGCCTCCCACCAGGCTCCCCCATCCCTGGGATTCTCCAGGCAAGAACCTGGAGTGGGTTGCCATTCCCTAGCTCTGCTCTATTCTTACCCACTCTCCAATCTCTCTGACCTACTGAAGGGCACCAGAAATCCACTTAGTTTTCCCAATGCCTTCTCTTCATTTATTCCTGTAATCAGCACAACTAAAGCCCAAGAGACAAACATTCAAATGCAGACCCTACTTCTGGAAACTCTGCCGAGTACATCAAGCAAAATGCCAGCTGGATGAATCACAAGCTGGAATCAAGATTGCCCAGGGAGAAATGTCAACAACCTCAGATATGCAGATGATACCACTCTGTTGACAGAAAGCAAAGAGGATCTAAAAAGCCTCTTGATGAAAGTGAAAGTGGAGAGCGAAAAAGCTGGCTTAAAATTCAACATTCAAAAAACTAAGATCATGGCATCTGGTCCTATCATTTCACAGCAGACAGATGAAGGAAAAGTGGAAACAGTGACATTTTATTTTCTTGAGCACCAAAATCAGGGCAGATGGTGAGTGCACCCATGAAATTAAAAGATGCTTGCTCCTTGGATGAAAAGCTATGACAAATTTAGATAGCATATTAAAAAGTAGAGATATCACTTTGCCAACAAAGGTCTGTATAGCCAAAGCTATGGTTTTTCCAGTAGTCACGTACAGATGTGAGAGTTGGATCGTAAAGAAGGCTGAGTGTCAAAGAATTGATGCTTTTTAACTGTGGTGTTAGAGAAGACTCTTAAGAGTCCCTTAAACAGCAAGGATATCAAACCAGTCAATCCTCAAGGAAATCAACCCTAAATGTTCGTTGGAAGGACTGAGGCTAAAGCTGAAGCTCCAATAGTTTGGCCACCTGATAGGAAGAGCTGACTCATTGGAAAAGACCCTGATGTTGGGAAGATTGAAGGCAGGAGGAGAAAGGGGCAACAGAGGAGATCACTGACTCAATGGACATGAGTTTGAGCAAACTCTGGGATATAGTGACGGATAGGGAAGTCTGGCGTGTTACAGTCCATGGCGTGGCAAAGAGTCGAACACGACTTAGTGACTGAACAGCAACAAAGTTATCTTAAAAATGGAATATTATTCAGCCTCAGAAAAGAATGGGATTCTGACACCTGCTACAATGTGGAGGAACCTTGAGGACATTATGCTAAATTATATAAACCAGTCACAAAAAGACAAACACGATGATTCCATTCATACCTAGACCAGCCAAATTCATAGAGAAGGAAAATAGAACGGTGGTTGCCAGGGGCTGGAGGTACGGGGAATGGGGAGTCAGAGTTTAATGGGGACAGAGTTTCAGTTCTGCAAGAGGAAAACATTTCTGGAGACGGATGGTGGTGGCCATCGTATAACAGTGTGAATGTACCTAAGGCCACTGAGCTGCCACTTGGAAAATGGCGAAAACAGTACATTTTGTTATGCATATTTTATCACAATAATAAATAAATGGAAGGGTAAATAAGAAACCTGGCAGCTCCTTACATCATTCAGGATGGAGCAGGGCTGGGGTGGGGTACCTAACATGAAAGGATTTGCCAACTGAAGGGGATGTTTAGACGGAATCTTTCTGGGAACCCAGGGCAGGGTGAGTGAAAGTGGCTAGTAGATGCCAGCGCTAGACAAAAGTAGTTTCTTGTAAACTCACATTCCTGCATCCAGATACGATGGGGGGAGTGGTAATTCCAGAGGTTGCCCTGTGTCTGGATTTCCCTTCAGGGCAGTTAAGGGATTAAGGACTGGAGTCCTTTCCCCACTTCCTGCGGAGGGGAGATTCTGTCAAAAGTGGATGTAAGGACTTCCCTGGTGGTCAAGAGGCTAAGACTCCACGCTCTCGATGCAGGGGGCCCAGGTTCAACCCCTGGTTGGGGAGCTAGATCCCATGTACCACAGCTAAAGATCCCACAGGCTGCAAGGAAAACATGCTGCAACTAAGGCCTGGCACAGCCAAATAAATACAATCTTTTTTTTTTTTTAAAGCGGCTTCGATGAGCAGGTAACCCTCGCCCAAGGTTGCTGTCATCACCCAACATTTGATTATTCTTCAGGTTCACCCAGCCTGATAAAGGCAGCAGAGGGTAAACAAGGCTTACAGGAGACAGCCCAAACCTCCGGAGTAAAAAGCAGCATGCTTTCTCCTGCAGAGGACAACAGGAAGCAATTTACTGTCTCGGTTCTCTGTCTGGGGCTCATTTTCACCTGCCAGTGACTGGGACGTATTCACAATTCCACACATCCACTTCCTGCGGAGACCGAGGCTTTGTTGGAGGAAATGCAAGCTTCGGCAGGCTCAGCCCTGAGTACCATGGGTCCCGGCAGGCAGCCCACAGCCTGTGTTAGCACTCTCGCCCAGGGCTGAGGATTATCAGGGAAAGTAAGAGGCATTCAATTCCCCCGGGTGACACAGCAAGTGGGGGTGGAGGGGAGGAGGGCCCTCGGGGCTTCTTATTTCCAGAAGCAGCAACAACTCACTTTCATAACATTCACTGGGGCCAGGCACAGTCCTGCGGGACAGTGTGTGTTGTCTTACTAAAAAGCCACAGTGCTAGGAGCTTAGTACTATGATCATTTCTTTTCCAGATGAGGGAACTGTGAGGTTAAGTCACTCCCCAACAGTCATGGAGCTGATGGGAGGAGGAACCTGGATTTTATCCAGATCGGTGTGACTCCTCTCTCTCTCTTTTAACATTTGCTCCAACACCTCTTATCCAACACCTTCTCTCTTTCTTCTAACAAGTGGTTTTTCCTTTTTTTTTTTTTTTGAAAAATAAAACAAAAACACACAAATCTAGCATATGAATTAATAGATTATCATAAGGCAAACACCGCTCAGAAAAGAAAGAGCACCCGGCCCCCAGCCCTGGAAACCCCATGCACACACACTCCCCCACTCACGGCCCCCACAGTAATGCCTTTCCTGACTTTTAAGGAATCACTTCCTACATCTTTTTTTTTTTAATTGTTTTATTACCCGAATGCGCAACCCTGGACAGAATACTCTGGCCCATCTGAAAAGTCGACCAGTCTCTTAGGTCTGTTTTAATCTATGGGTTCCTCATCCATCCTTTTTGTTTCCTTGCACGTGTTCATCCGAAGCGCCTGGGAGTTTGCGGCATCTCCCAGTCGACGTTGCCGAGTGCACACCCAGGGTCCAGTTCAACATCTCCTCTCTTCTGCCCCTCTGCAAACTGAAAGCTGGTTCTGGAGACTCGACCAGATTCAGATGGTTCTTTGCGTGTGCTTAGTCACTCCGTCATGCCTGGCTCTTGTGACCCCCAAAGACTGTAGCCTGTCAGGATCCTCTGTCCATGGGGTTTCCCAGGTAAGAATACTGGAGTGGGCTGCCATTTCCTTCTCCAGGGGATCTTCTCAACCCAGGAATCAAACCCGGGTCTCCTGCATTGCAGGCAGACTCTTTAACCACTGAGCTACAAGGGGAGCCAGGGGGCTCTTTAGGGCATACATAATATCTGCTTGCTGTAATTCTGGATAATCTTAGCAGCTGTGGATATTTCCTGCTTACATCTGCTCACATGTCTCTTTAAAATTCTTTTTAATTGTGATAAAATACACATAACATAGAAGTTATCATCGTCACCATTTTTAAGTGTGAAGTTCAGTAGTGTTAAATATATTCATACTGTTCCACAACCAATTCATCATGAACTCTTTTCATCTCGCAAAACTGAAACTCTGTCCTCATTAAACAACAACTTGCCACCTCCTTTCCCCCCAGCCCCTGGCACCCACTCTTTTACTTTCTGTCTCTAGGAATCTGTTCTAGGGGCTTCAGATAAGTGGAATCATACAGTATTCGTCCTTTTGTGATGGGCTTATTTCATATTGCCAGGAGGAATATCAACAACCTCAGATATGCAGATGATACCACTCTAATGGTAGAAACTGAAGAGAAACTAAAGAACCTCTTGATGGGGATGCGAGAGGAGAATGAAAAAGCTGGCTTGAAACTCAACATTACAAAAGCTAAGATCATGGCATCCAGTCCCATCATGCACTGGAAGGACTGATGCTGAAGCTGAAGCTCCAATACTTTGCCCACCTGATGCAAAGAGTCAACTCATTGGAAGAGACCCTGATGCTGGGAAAGACTGAAGCAGAAGAGGGTGGAGGAGGATGAGATGGTTGGATGGCATCACTGACTCAATGGACATGAGTCTGAGCAAACTCCTGGAGATAGTGAAGGCAGGGGAGCCTGGTGTGCTGCAGTCTGTGGGATCACAAAGAGCAAAGAGTTGGACATAACTTCAGTTCAGTTCAGTTCAGTCACTCAGTCATGTCTGACTCTTTGCAGCCCCATGAATCACAGCACGCCAGGCCTCCCTGTCCATCACCAACTCCCGGAGTTCACCCAAACTCAAGTGCACCGAGTCGGTGATGCCATCCAGCCATCTCATCCTCTGTCATCCCCTTCTCCTCCTGCCCCCAATCCCTCCCAGTATCAGAGTCTTTTCCAATGAGTCAACTCTTCACATGAGGTGGCCAAAGTATTGGAGTTTCAGCCTCAGCATCAGTCCTTCCAATGAACACCCAGGACTGGTCTCCTTTAGGGTGGACTGGTTGGATCTCCTTGCAGTCCAAGGGACTCTCAAGAGTCTTCTCCAACACCACAGTTCAAAAGCATCAGTTCTTCGCCGCTCAGCTTTCTTGACAGTCCAACTCTCACATCCGTACATGACCACTGGAAAAACCATAGCCTTGACTAGATGGACCTTTGTTGGCAAAGTAATGTCTCTGCTTTTTAATATGTTATCTAGGTTGGTCATAACTTTCCTTCCAAGGAGCAAGTGTCTTTTAATTACATGGCTGCAACCACCATCTGCGGTGATTTTGGAGCCCCCAAAAATAAAGTCTGACACTGTCTCCCCATCTATTTCCCATGAAGTGACGGAACCAGATGCCATGATCTTCGTTTTCTGAATGTTGAGCTTTAAGCCAACTTTTTCACTCTCCTCTTTCACTTTCATCAAGAGGCTCTCTAGTTCCTCTTCACTTTCTGCCATAAGGGTGGTGTCATCTGCATATCTGAGGTTACTGGTATTTCTCCCAACAATCATGATTCCAGCTTGTGCTTCATCCAGCCCGGCGTTTCTCATGATGTACTTTGCATAGAAGTTAAATAAGCAGGGTGACAATATACAGCACTGACGTACTCCTTTTCCTATTTGGAACTGGTCTGTTGTTCCATGTCCAGTTCTAACTGTTGCTTCCTGACCTGCATATAGGTTTCTCAAGAGGCAGGGCAGGTGGTCTGGTATTCCCATCTCTTTCAGAATTTTACACAGTTTATTGTGTGGACACGACTTAGTGACTACAAAAAAAAAAAAAAAAAGTCCTCAAGTTTCATCCGCGTTATAACAGGTGCCAGCATTTCTTCTTTCTAGTAATATCCCACTGAATGCATAGATCACACTTTGCTTATCTGCTCACATGCCACTGAACACTGGGTTGTTTTCACCCTTTCGTTACCATGAGTAACACTGCTATGAACACAGATGTACAAGTTCTGCTTCAAGACACTGCTTTCAGCTCTTCCAGATAAACGCCCAGAAGTGGAGTTTCTGGTCCGGCGTTGATTCTAGGTTTCATGTTTTGAACCTGTGCTGTTTTTCACAGCGGCTGCACCATTTTATGTTCCCATCCTCTGTTCCCTTTTACTGTCCATTTGCACTCCTCACCATTCAGAGCTCCCCTCTACCCAGTGAGGAAGAACAACGCAACATTCCCTGTTATAGTCCCAAACTGGAGATGACGTAAAGGTCCACTGAAAAGGGATCAGTTTCGTGGTAGGTCCCTGCCACTGAACCCCAGGCATACAGTTGTGGTGAGAGTCTTTGATGACATAAAAAGCTGCCTCTGCTCTTCCCTTGAGTTAGCAAAAAAAGGCTACAGAACAGCATAGGAAGGCTGAATCCTTTTTGTTTTTTTAAGATAACTATTTGTTTACAGGAGATGCTCTCTTAATTAGCATAACTAATTCACTGGATTAACCAAAATCCTTCCCTCCTTCTTGTAAGACAGTGATCCAGCATCTCTAGTTTCGCCCCTTCTGTTCCCAGCCACTGTGTTGTACGCACTAAGAGTTAGCTCTGTTTCCAAACTGTGTGTTCTGATTGTATCCATTGTACATCAACTAGCAAATTACATTCAACACAAGAAGGTGAAATATGAGTGCAGGAAGATTGTCTCTATGAGAACCAAGTTGAATGCTTGGTGAAGACTCATGAAGCCTTTTGAGGGGTGGATGAGACAACTGGAAAACTCTGGAGATGTGAGCTCTTTAAGGAGTCCTGCCTCTCTGACTTGGGTTTCCCTGGTGGTGCTGGTGGTAAAGAGCCTGCTTGCCAATGGGGGAGACGTAAGACGCAGGTTCGACCCCTGGATGGGGAAGATCCCCCTGGAGGAGGGCATGGCAACCCACTTCAGTAGTACGGCCTGGAGAATCCCAAGGACAGAGGAGCCTGGTGGGCCACGGTCGATAGGGTGGCAAAGAGTCAGGCACGACTGAAGTAACTTAGCATGCGTGGACTTCTCTGAGTTACCATCCTGGGGCACCACTTCCTGTCTCCTTTGCAGCCCTGAATACCTGCAGCACTCCACGTGAGTTACTAGCCACATCGCACTCACCAACTGTGCAGGCTCAAGAAATTATTTTCTTCTGCTTTAAACCCTCAGGTCAGTGAATAATAGGTATACACACAGCTCATTCCTGCAGTGGCAAAGCTGTGGCGTTTGACCTACGATTCTCCTCCTTAACCCCATGCAGACATTACTAATCAGTCACCAGATTCCTTTCTGCTAAGCTCACTCTATTGTCTCAGAAATCTTCTCTGGGCAGCCGTAAAAAAATCAACTGGAATTGACATTTGAGATGAAACCTCCAACATCCCTTAAGTTATGGAAATTTTCTTCTTTTCAGTCGAGTAGAGTTGGCTCAGTAGTAAAGAACTCCTCTTGCCTGCAGTGCAGGAGACGCAAGAGATACAGGTTCAATGCCTGAGTTGGGAAGATCCTCTGGAGGAGAAAATGGCAACCCACTCCAGTGTTCTTGCCTGGGAAATCCCATGGACAGAGGAGCCTGGCGGGCTGTAGTCCATGGGGTCACGATTTAGTGACTAAACAACAACAACAAAGAAAATGAAACTATGCCAAGGGGCCAAAGTCCCGGCCACCGGGCCCGGGGCCTGAAGACGCTGCGTTGTACAGAGTAAGTGCTCAGCGTTCAGCGGATGGACGGCAGATGCTAGTCCTCCTGCTTTCTGAAGTTAACAATTTAGTCCTTCCCCCTCACATCTTCCTTCTTGGCTTCCCTTTACAGATGTATTTTTAATTTCTTCTCAATCTACAACACAGCACGGTAGCCCTGTACCCAGAAATCTCACCATAACCAATAGGTGTCTTAGGGAGGTGAGAACTCATTCAAGGTTATTTACAGGTAACACCTGGCAGAAATAAAAACACCTGATACATCTGGCATCCCCATAGAAGGGTTGTGAGGAGCCAAAAGGCAAGGCCAAGGGATTGCTTTACTGACTGCAAAGCCCTCTGCCCCAAAAAGGGGACCGGAAATCAGATTTTATCTTAGTTCGATTGTTGCAATAACTGGTTTCTCTTGCAGGGAGAAAAAAAATGCTTCCACATCCTTATTCTGCTTCTCCCCACCCTCCCCATGTTTCACAGTCCCCAGAGTTTACGAAGCATGCCTAACTAGTCCCTGAACTTCCTCCCTCTGCTTCTTCCCTCTCATTGCCCCATCTTTTGTACCATCATTCCACAAACTCAGTACCGACCTGCTCAGAACCTGTCTAGCCCAGAGTCCTGCCAACCCCGTGAGAAGCCTTTCCTGATTCCAGCCACCTGGGTGGAGCCACTGCCATCTCTCAACACGATGGCCCTTTGCAAACCTCTTTCATTTTCGTTAGCACCTTCCATTTTACTCTGATGGTCTAAATAAGAAGAGTCTAAGGTAGGTCAGAATTCACTGAGGACTTTGAGTGTGCTAGTAACCATGCAAGGCTCTGACATGCACTGTCCCCTTTAACACGTAAAGCCCCATGACAAGTTCATTTCACAGGCCTGGTCCCTGAGGCTCAGAATGCTACGGAGCTTCAGCTCACACAGCTGGTAAGGAATAGAGGCAGGCATTCATTCATTCAATCCACCAATCATTACTTACTAAGGGCCTACAATACACTTAACATGTATTAGATGTTGGGAAAATAGCAGTAACCAAGGCACAGCTCCTATCTACAGGGAGCTATCATTCTCGTGGGGGGAGAGAGGTTCAAAAAAAAAAAAAAAAAGGAAGTGAATAAATACTATATAAAGACTTGCCGGGTCGAACAGTTGTAAACAGTCCACCTGCTAATGCCGCAGATGCAGCTTCCATCTCTGGGTTGGGAAGATCCCCTGGAGAAGGAAACAGCAACCCACTCCAGTATTCTAGCCTGGGAAGTCCCATGGGCAGAGGAGCCTACAGTACAAGGGGTCGCAGAGGGTCAGACACGACTGAGCAAGTTATCTCTACATCAACATCTAAGCACACACACAACATGGAAACTCTGTACATGCTCGGAGGAAAACGGGGTTAGTGATGGCTGGGGTGAATGCTATTTTATTCAGGATGGTCAGGGTAATGTGGTGATTTCTGAGCAGAGACCTAAAGGAAGTGAGGAAAGGAGTGTCACAGAGATCTGGGGGGAAAGAGCGTTACAGGAGGAAGAAGCAGCCTGTGCCAAGGTCCTGGGGTGGATGCACCCTTGGCATGTTCAACAAACATGATGCACCCTTGGCATGTTCAACAAACATGAGGGGTACTACGGAGGTTAGTAGACCAGGGAGGTTAGCACAGCTGGCGCTGAATGAGAGGCAGAGGAGGTTAGAGAGGTGACCGGGACTAGATCGCCAATGGCCTTGCTGACGCGGGAGGGACTCTGGCTCTGACTGCAAGCCAGATGGGAAGCTACTGGAGAATGGTTCGAGGAACACATGCTCTAATGAGTATGATACACAGCAGATGGATGAATGTCATTCAGTCACTAAGCCGTGTCCGACTTTGCAACCCCATAGATTGCAGCACGCCAGGCTTCCCTGTCCTTCACTATCTCCCAGAGTTTCTTCAAACTCAAGCCCATTGAGTTGATGATGCCATCCAACCATCTCGACCTCTGTCATCCCCTTCTCTTCCTGCCATCAATCTTCCCCAGCATCAGGGTCTTTTCCATTGAGTCGGCTCTTCCATTCAGGTGGCCAAAGTATTGGAGCTTCAGCTTTGGCATCAGCCCTTCTGATGAATATTCAGGGTGGATTTCCTTAAGGATGGACTGGTTGGATCTCCTTGCTGTCCAAGGGACTCTCAAGAGTCTTCTCCAGTGCCACAGTTCAAAAGCATCAATTCTTTGGCGCAGGGATGCATGAATGGATGTCAAAAGGTACTTGGAAATGTTTTCTCATTAAAACTAGCAGGATGGCAGCCAGACAGTCTGAAAGCAGTCCCGGAAAGGGCAGATCTGAGCTAACGAGGATGGGTACTGATTAAGAGGAGCATGACCGTCCCCTCTGTTGCCAGAAGTCTACGTGTCTCCCCTACAGCCTAGGACTGGGCTCTGTCATGGCCCCAGTAAATCCACTAGCTGAACTCAATAAAAAGTAAATTTCCAAGTCCTGTCCCGGGGGAGGTTTCAGCCTGTCCCTGAAAATGTGTCCTTTTCTCATACAAGGCAGTGAGAAAAAAAAAAAGCCAACTTCTGCAATGACTCACCAGAGAGAAATGACAATTGTGTTCAGGATGGAAAGAATCCATTGGAAAGTGACACATTTGCCTCCAGAATACATATATCAGGCTTTTTCTTTTTTTCTTCTCATTTGAAGGATGACAGAGGCTTTTCACCCACTTCCTCACCGCATGAGGATATTGGAGCTTCAGTTTCAGCATCAGTGCTTCGAATGGGTATTTGGGGCTGACTTTCCTTAGGATGGACTGGTTGGATCTGCCTGCCGTCCAAGGGACTCTCAAGGACAATCCAGACTGCAACTGTTCTTCTGATCAGTGGCCCCACTCAACTGTGTGTCGGTGTGTGCAAAGTCCCTTCAGTCGTGTCCGATTCTTTGCAACCCCGTAGACTGTAGCCCACCAGGCTCCTCTGTCCATGGGATTCTCCAGGCAAGAATACTGGAGTGGGTGACCTTGCCCTCCTCCAGGGGATCTTCCCGACTTAGGGATCGAACCCACATCTCTTTGGCAGGTGGGTTCCTTACCACTAGCCCCACCTGGGAAGTCCCCCTACTCATCCACTGTCCCCTAACTTTGCAGGGTGTGTGAACCACTGGAGAGCTTGTTGAAGGCAGATTCCAGGGGCCTGCATGTAGCAGGTCTAGGACAGGGCTGGAAGCTACGTTTTAAATAAGGAATCCCAGAGAATTCTGCCATTGGTGGTCTAAGAATCACCACCCTGAATGACAGAGGTAGTGTTGAAAACCCAATCTTTCCGCATTTAAGCCTATAGGACATGGTGGCCCCCAATCCTTCCCAGACCGTGAACAGATCACTTGGGCTCCTGACAGGGCCGTGAACCCTCCTGGGCAAATCACGACAGAAGAGAATCCTGAAATCACAGTCCGTGCCGATGTTCACCTAAATCCTCTGCACACACCACCCTGGCATGAGCTGCCCTGGGCTTGCTCTCTGGTCCTGCCCGGGAAAGCCTGAGTCCTGGGCTTCGCAGCTGCCTCGGGTGCAGCCAGGACTGGAGAGGCTGCCAGACCTTGCCATAATCACAAAGGGTAACAAAAGGCCTAGCTGTGATGATGAAATCCTGCCTCATTTCTCAATTTGTCACATTTACATGTTGACAATAGGTACTCCCCTAACAGCTGGAAATAGTAAAAGAGCTCAGCGTGCACTGTTAACATTCGCTGGAGCAGGAGCCCAGACACAGCTCCTGGCTGCACCCCTTCCACGTGGCTCAACAAGCTGGTTTGAGGGCCCTGTGCCCTGCCTCCTTTGGGCCCAACATTGCTAATTAAAGTCATCTCATGGTGCATGCCACCTCCTTCCAGTCTCTGCTCAGATGCCACGTCCCTTGTTGTGCATGCGAAACGGCTTCTGTCGTGTCTGACTTTTTGCAACCTCATAGGTTGTAGCCCACCAGGCGCCTCTGTCCATGGGATTCTGGAGCCGAGACTACTGGAGTGGACTGCCATGCCCTCCTCCAGGGAATCTTCCGTACCCAGGGATCAAGCCTGAATATGTTGCATTGGCAGGCGGGTTCTTTACTGTAAGCACCACCTGGGAAGCCTGTTTTGTGTGTTTTAAATCACTGGTCTCCAACCTTTTGGACACCAGGGATCGGTTTTGGGGAAGACAATTTTTCCACAGACTTGGGTGGTGGTGGTGGGGAGGATGGTTTCGGGCTGATTCAAGCTCATTCCATTCATTGCACACTTTATGCCTATTTTGCGGCAATTTCAGGCTCTTCAGCCTTGACTTTAAGGGTAGGGTTCGCGCCCCTATGAGAGTCTAACGCCACCACTGATCTAACAGGAGGCAGAGCTGATAGCAATGCAGGCAATGGGGAGCGGCTATAAATGCGGACGAATGCCGACCGGTGGCTCCAGGGCTTGGTGAGCCCTGGTGGAGATAACTCCCCTCCCCAACCCCTCTCTTGTTATCTCTAACTCTAAGCCTGCTTGGCTTTCCTTCATAGCACCCAGCTCTCCGGCAGGGGTTCCTGACTCACCCTCTTCCCACACTTGCCCAGCAAGCGCAAGCAGTCAGTGCTGAACGAGGTTCACTTGTAGAGACGCTCCGCAATTTTCGCGCCTCTTCTCACAACTGCTCTAGGAGAGAGGCCTTTGGATTATCCCTCCTCTATTTCACAGATGAAGAAACCAAGGCTCAGAGAGGTCAAGAGTCTTGTCCAAGGTCACACAGCAGGGAAGTGGAGAAGCTCAGACTCCAGGCCAGGTCCATCTGATTCTTGAACCCATGACCCCAAACCTCTAGTTAGTTCTGACTTGGCCTGGCCTTTGATGCTCAGCATGATCTGGCCTCCTTGGAAGAAAAGCTATGATAAATCTGGACGTCGTATTAAAAAGCAGAGACATCACTTCGCCAACAAAGGTCTATCTAGTTAAAGCTTTGGTTTTTTTTTGTAGTCATGAATGGATATGAGGGTTGGACCATAAAGAAGGCTGAGGGCCAAAGAATTGATGCTTTTGAATTGTGGTACTGGAGAAGACTTTTGAGAGTCCCTTGGACAGCAAAGAGACAAATCCAGGTCAATTGTAAAGGAAATTCAACCCTCGGTATTCATTGCAAGGACTGATGATGAAGCTGAAGGTCCAATACTTTGGCCACCTGATGCGAAGACCTACTCATTGGAAAAGACCCTGATGCTGGGAAAGATTGAAGGCAGAAGGAGAAGGGGACGACAGAGGATGACATGGTGGGATGGCATCACCGAGTTGATGGACGAGAATTTGAGCACACACCAGGAGATAGTGAAGGACAGGAAAGCCTGGCATGCTGTGGTCCATGGGGTTGCAGAGTCAGACACGACTAAGGGAGTGAACGAGAATGACCTGGCCTCTACCTATGCTTCTTGCCTCCCCTCCCACGGTGCTCCCCACCCATCATCCATCCCTGGTCCCTACACTTCAATGCACCCCAGTACCTCACACCTGCAAGCCAGTGCCCCTGCTGCTCCCTCATTGCTTTCCGCTGCAAGACTGCAGAGACTTCCACGCTTCCTTCAACTCTCAAGGCAAGTGTTCGCTCCGCTGAGGCCCCTGCTTCCCTTGACTCCGCCCTGGGAAGACAAAGGCCTTCTCCACAGTCTCTTTCACGCCACTCCCCTGAGTTCCCTCCACCGCCACACTTCCTCCTGGCCTGTCATTGTCTGTCCCCTGCCTGTCCCTGTGTGTGTGCTCGCTGAGGCTAAAGATAGTGGTCTCTCCATCCCAGGTGCTGGGCGCAGCACCTGGCACACAGCACGCACTTGGGAACCACAGGGCAGCTTGCCTAGAGGGCTCACAAAGAAGGCCAGGAGTCAGACAGACATGGTCGGAGCTCCAGCTCTTCCCTGTACCAGCTGTGTGTCCTCAGGCAAGTCACTCCACTTCTCTGAGCCTCAGTTTCTATATAAGTAAACTGTTGTGAGAATGTGGTAACATAATTAAAGGTAAAGAGCTCGCCACAACTATTAGCTCTAATAATGATGATGTCAGTTGAATCATTTATTTATAAATAAGTGCATCTGGCCACAGGTGGCGGGGCCGTAGACTAAGTGATGGTGGAGGGGCGGGGGTCAGGTGACAGAAAAAAGTCCTGGCTGGAAGGCCAAGTTTGACATCCAGAATGGGAAAACAGCCAACCAACAGGTGGCTACCCATGCAAAGAAGCAGGTATTGGTTGTTCCTGTGCCTCACAGACAGGTGGACCACAGGGCAGGGCATCCAGGACCTGGAGAAAGTCTAACTCCACGACAGCAACAATAAGAGATCTCGGAACCTAGGGTCTGGGTCAGAACTACCCACACAGAATCTGGGGACCTGGCAGAACCAGTGGAAATGCCCAACATGAATGGGCTGGGTGCTTACCAAGCGCTTTCCATGCATTATCTCATTTCATCTTCACAGCAGCCTTATAAGCTGATGCTATCAGCATTTCGCTTCACAGAGGAGGACGCTGAGGCCCAGAGAGGTTAAGAAACTTGCCCAAAGACACACAGCCAATGAGTGGAAGAGTGGGATTTGAACCCAGGTGGTCTGGTTCCAGAGAACTGCCTCAGCCCCTCCTGGCCCACATCAGGAGGCCAGGGCAGAGCTAGCAGGTGGGGGTCATGGGGCTCAGAGGGGAGGAAGGTTGCAGGAGCCCTGAAGTGGGTGACCCCTACACCAGGGGTCACGAGCCCGGGGCAGTTTCTGCACACCGCGGGTTATCTCGCTGCACAGGAAGCACTTCCCCTCGGAGCCCAGCCAAGGGCAGCGTGGGGGGTTCCAGCACGCACACTTCCCCTACCCTCAGACCTACCAACAGAGCAGAGAGAAACTGATAAGAGTCCTACGTCACGGGCGAAAATGCCTCCAAATTGCCTTCTTCGTGAACTGTACAAATTTGCATCTTAATGAGACTTGATGGAATACAATGACCAGACCCCAAGTTTTCTCTCTCTGATTCAAGCAAGGATGCTGCTGAGACGGACCAGAAGCTAAAACCTGCGGCTGAGGAGAGCCTGTCCAGGTTTTCCCTGCAGGAAATCTCGCACCTGGAAAAGGGGGGTCAAGGTGCTGGGCGGGGGCGCTGGCAGCTTCATGGGTCCAGGCCCGAGCTGGGGTTTGAGGAGGCCTGGGCTGTGGATCGGGGCTGCCCAGCTCCACCTCTGACCAGCAGTGTGACCTGCCCTCTGTGACCCTCAGTTTTCCCACATGTAAACAGGATGGGTGGCTCAGGGGAGCAGACGAGATCACACGCATGACCGTCTGGCACACGGCGTGTTCTCTTTCTCCAGGCCCTCTCCACACGCACCTCTGAGACCTTGGAAAACTCTAAGCTCCTTCTTGCTTCAAGGGCTTTGAAGTGCTGTTCCCTCCGCTCAGATCACCTGGCCCCTCCCTCTGCCTGGGTAACACCTACTCATGCTTCCCACCTCAGTTCAAACACTGCTTCCTCCAGGAAGCCTTCCCCAGCCTAGACTAAACTCTTCTAACAACATTTACCTGCAGGGAGATGTCATCAGGGCCCCCTCCCCTCCTAGACACTGAGCTCCATGAGCGTGGGGAACACGTTCATTGTGTTCTCCGTTGTATCTCCAGCACAGGCTCAGGGTTCATCCTGTGGTAGGCCCTTAATTCATACTCGTGTAAATGGATGAGTGGATACATCTCGCTGAGCCTCAGTGAGTGCACCTGTCAAATGGGAATCATGACGCCATCCTCCTCACGGTGTTATGAAATGATTAAACGATTTCTGGCATGCAGTAGGTCCTCGAGAGACCATCTCCCCACCCTCCCATTCCTCTGATCAAGGAAGAGGCAGAACAGGAGTGGAGCTGGCTGCAAGAGTGGCCGCACCCTGGGTAGGGGGGCAGGGAGCCCTGAGTGGCCAACACTGCCAAGGTTCGGGCTGCTGAAAGCTTAGAAATGATCTGGTTAATTGGCTCCCAAACAAAGGCTCTTTTAGAAATCTTTTCTGCATGAAATAATTCCATCCACCACCAAAGTCCAGGGATTAAGAGAGACTCTACTTTCCGAGCTTTGAATGGCTCAAAGGCACACTTGGTGTGTTCCATCGCAGTCTCATGGTGAGAGCACAGAGCCGAGCCACCGTGTCAAGGCAAATCCAGCAGAGACGGAGGCGGCCTGGGCGGCAAGTAAACGATTTCCTCTGACTTCCCGAAATGTTAACAACAGCCCTGAGCGCAGGGGCCCCCGTCTGCAACCACCGTGTGACTACCTGAAGGGGACACGCCTCCGCTCTGGTTTTTCCAGGACAAGCTCCCTGTGGGCAGCTCAGGGGACTCAGGACAAAGTCTACGTAGGAGAGCTTTCTTCCCCAGGTCGGTTCCCTCTCTTGGGGACAGTGATGGCCTGGTGACATCTTCAATTTACAGATGACCCTTAACCAACAAAGCCTGAGGTTGCATTGAATTTTTTTTTTTAAGCCTGTTTCTCAGAAGCCCGAATCAGACATTAGGTCCTTACAAGCCTCTGGAGAAAACCCCACCCCCACCCCAGCAAAGTGCCCTGTATCCTGCCTCCTCTGGCGGGCTCCTCTCCCACGTGGAATTCCACCCTTCCCCTGCCCTCCACCATCTCCCCTGCCCGCCTGCCTGGTCTGTGCTGTGCTTAGTTGCTCAGTGTGTCCAACTCTTCGCGACCCCATGGACTGCAGCCCTCCAGGCTCCTCTGTCCATGGCATTCTCCAGGCAAGAACACTGGAGTGGGTTGCCATGCCCTCCTCCAGGGAGTCTTCCTCACCCAGGGATCGAACCCACATCTCCTGGGTCTCCTGCACTGGTGGGTGGGTCTTTTACCACTGGGGTTGGGGGAGGCCCTCAGTATATAACCCTATCTATCAAGTAAGTACTTTCTTCCCTAGACCTTGAGAATCCCGGTGGATACAAATGTGTCTAAGTCCCTGGGTTACACAGCCCAGCACATGGCAGGCCCTCAGTATACAATGCTATCAAGTTATGGACCCTCTTTGAGCTGGAGATCTAGCCCAGCCTTCCCATTTTACAGACAAAGAAGCTGAGCCTCAGAGCCAGGAGACAATTCCTCAGCCCAACAGACGGCTTTAGGGGAGACCTCCTCTCCCTTATGAGCTGGGAAGTAGCAATATTAATATTAATCCACCCATCTTTCCACGGAGAAGGCAATGGCAACCCACTCTAGTGTTCTTGCCTGGAGAATCCTAGGGACAGGGGAGCCTGGTGGGCTGCCGACTATGGGGTCACACAGGGTCGGACACGACTGAAGCGACTTAGCAGCAGCAGCAGCAGCATCTTTTCACTTCGAGTCCAGTGCTTTTTCAAGCACCTACTATGTGCAAGGTACCACACGGGGCTACAGAAATGATGAGCGTCAAGCCACAGGGAGAGAATATGCAAGCAGGGATCGTGGAGACACACAGACAAGAACCCGGAGGAGGGAGAGAGGAGGCTTTGTGGAGAAGCGGCACCCGAGCTTTGTACAAAGAGCTCACGGACCATCAGAGCTGGAGCTGGAGCCCACATCCCTGCTGCGCTGTCCACCTGCTCTCAGACTGCACTGTGCCTCCAGCACGTGGTGTAACTGTTGGGCTGACTTAGGCTAAAAGGAACAGAAAACCCCAACTCACTTGGCGGAAGTGATAAGTGTCTTCTCCCTCTAGCAAGAAGTCCTGAGTCAGGACAGCTCCGGGGTTGGTGAGCTCCGCTCTTCGAGGATGTCATCAAGGACTCCTTTGCCACCTTTTGGCTCTGCTGTGCCCAGTGTCTCTAAGGAGTGTGCTCAGATCACTTCCTGGTTATGAGACAGAGGCCCAGGCCCAGAGGTCACACCCAGGCATGACAACATCCTGCTCTCTAACTTTCTTCCCTAAGATCAAGGAATCTTTCCTAGAAACACATGGACTCCAGCCCCACCAACTTTCCTAACGTCTCAAGCCCTAATGTCTCACTACCGAGTAAATTGCCAACAATGGGGGTAGATTTCCCAGGAGTGGCTGAGTTAAGAACAGGGTCACCTTCCCTGAGGGTTAGTTACTCAAAAAATGAGGGTTCTACCTGCCAGGAACCAGGGGGCTGACTGCCAATTGTGATTATGACACTTACCGACCACAGTGACTGTGTGTCGGGTTCCTTATCTGGGGATCATCAGAAACGGAGCAAACAATGGTGGCAGGTCTTCAGCCAGGCACTGTCTTGGATCCACAGAAGCACCTAACAATTATGCCTGGGTCCCTGCCATGGGCCTGGCTCCGTGCCAGGCAGGGGGGGTTGTGATGGGCCAGATAGACAGTTCTGTGCCCAGGAGGGGAACAGACACATGAACGGGCAGTTACCACGCAGCAAGACGAGTGCTATGGTGGTGAACGGGACAGCCACGGATGCCGGGGAAGTGGCTCACTCTGCCCAAGACAGGAAGGCTGTAAGCAGAGAAGGCTTCCTGGAGGAGGCATAGTCCAAACCGTGACCTGAAGGAAAAGTGAGAGTTACCCAGGCAGGCAAATGTGGGTGAGAGGAAATGTGGGCACTGAAGGCAGAGGGAAGAGCATATGCAAAGGCCCTGAGGTGAATGACTCTGAGTGTCCCCTAGGGCTGGCGGGATGCTTCACGAATAAGCACAGGGTCTGGAAGTCACCAGTAAGCGGGAACAGGACTGCAGGCAAGCTGCTGAGACTTCAGTGCCTGAACTATTTCAGGGGTAATAATGTCAAAACAGATCTCATAGGGTGGGTGTGAGGCTCAAATATCTTGCCTTTATAACCATCACACCACTGTCCAGTATTGTAATTATCTTATTATGAGGCTTGGATCCTACAGTGAAGAGCTGACAGCAGAGGCGTGTGGGGGGCTGGCCTTCTCCTCGGGACCCTCCGGGCAGGTGGCCTGGGCTTCCGCCACCGCATATGTGGCCACCAGCCACATGTGCCTGGGGAGACCTTGACTGGGGTGGGTCTGAGTTGAGAGCTGCTGTAAGTTGGAGAGCATACACTGGAGTTTGAAGAATTAATCCTTCCTCCCTGGCCACCATGTAAAATGGCTCATTCAAATTTCTTTATGTTGATTCCATGCTGAAATGATAAGATTAGGAGTATACTGAGTTAGATAAAATGTGTTATTGAAATGAATGGCATTTCTTTTTCCTTTTTAAAACGTGGCTACCAGAGAGGCTTCCCAGGTGGCACTAGTGGTAAGCAACTCGTCTGCCAACACAGGAGACTTAAGAGACACAGGTTCGATCCCTGGGTCAGGAAGATCCCCTGGAGGAGGGCATGGAGACCCACTCCAGGATTCTTGCCTGGAGAATCCCATAGACATGGGAGCCTGGCAGGCTTCAGTTCAGAGGGTCACACAGAGTCAGACACGACTGAAGCAGCTTAGCATGCAGCACCAGATGTGTGCCGTCACATGTGTGGTTCAAGTAGATTTCTATAATATCAGATGGTGCTGGGCTAGGCATGACATCCCACTGCAGATGTAAAGAAACAGAAGTACAGGCCCATTCAACGACCCCGCCTGGTCTGTGGCTAAGAGGATGCAGCGGGGACAGGGATCCAGCGCCAGCTCCATGACCTTCGCTCATCGGCTCACGCTGCTCTCTGCACGAGCCCCTCCTCTGACTGCAGGGAGCTCACTTAGTGTCGCTCATGTGGATACGCTCCTCACCCCACTCGGCTCTCCTGCTTTTGAAGCTCCAGACTGTCTTCGGACGGACCTATCTCCTCCCAGGCTACTTGCTTCCTCTTTGCTTAATGAGCCCCATTTGTTGGAACTGTTGACAAGTGATGCTCGCGACAGAGCAGGAGGGAGGGCAGAGGTGTAGAAAGAGCCGACGGCTATTGTGCAGGAAGGGAACCAAGCGCTGAAGTCACGTGGGCTCTGCAGGCAGCCCAGGGGTGGGAGGAGAGCATGTGTGCTGGGTCTAATCCGACCATGGACCCACGAGGGCCCTAAACAAGCACGAACACCCATGGGTCCAGGGCACAGCATCCAGGGCCCCTTGACGGCTGCTGCCGCGTCACCACTATCTGTTCGGGGATATCTCCAGGGGCAAGTCTCAGATGCCGGGGACTCAACCCATCTGAGCTGTCTCATCACCTGTCACAAATTTAGCAGACCCCTTGGTCTGCTCTGAGATAACTGTGCATTTCCAAAAGGGCTCTCCTCCTGTGGACACTCTCTCCCCAACCCTTCTACCCCCGACTTCCCTCACCCCTTCCACCCCCCACAAGCCCCCCACCACTACAGGACAGGATGGAGGTGTGGGAGAGTTAACCAATCCTGCAGCAGTCTGCTCAACTGGCTTCTGGAGACCAACCTCAGGCGTGGTCCCCAGTGCCTCGGGGGTCCCCAGGAGAGCCAAGGCTCCCCTGCCCGCAGCAGTACCGTGTGTGCTCACAGCTTTCATCAGTATCCTCCTTTCCCACTCAGCTTCCTCATCGTCCCCTGACTCCAAATCCTCACTGCAAGGTCTGCTCTGGGAACAAGGCAAACTAAGTCGTCATCTTTCCCCCGAAACTGCTCCTCGTTCCCAGATTGTCCTGCCCTCCTCTCAGACGCTGTGGCATCTGGAACACAGGAAGCCAACTTTGATTTCTGTCCCCATCTCACCTGCCACGTTCCAACCATCTCTAAGTGCTGCCCATCCTACCTCCTAAATGTTTCTCAGTTCCATCCACTTTTCCAGATCACTTTGCCGCTGCTTCTGGGTCACCTCACCATCGTCTCTCTAGCCTTCTGAATCCCTGCGGCAAGCCCCCAATCCATCCAGATCTGCCAAGCCCAGGCCCACGTATCCAAACACCTGGACAACTCCTCCCACAGGGCCCCTCAAGGCTGGCATCTCCCAGCCTCCTCCGGGGTACCTGGTCTATGGCTGGGTGCCCACCCCCCAGCTGCACACCTATAAAGCAGGAAGTCGTCCCCAGGCGATTTCTTTCCGCATCATCCCGCTTCTGCCTTGTGAAGTTCTTACACATCAACCCTCTCCTTTCTTTTTTCCCCGTCCCTGCCTTGCTTCAGGCGGCAGGAATGCTACGATCCTCTCCTAACTGGTCTGCCCTCCTCCTGTCTTGCCCTCTCTCATCCCTTCTCTTTGTTGTTGTTACAGGGATTGTCCTAAGACACCATCATGCCAGCATCCTGGTCCACTCCTCACTGCTCCCCACGTCCCACAGGGTAAACTTGGTCTTTGACATGAAAGACCCCTTACAATTTGGTTCCAAAAACCTCATCTCCCACATCTATCCCCCAAATCCATGACTGCAACCGCCCCAGTCCATTTATACTCTTTCTTGCTAGGGCTCAGTGGCCATTAGGGCTGGACCTAGAGGTGGCATCTCCCTTGAAAGCCCCGTCAGTGTGGTAAGAAGCCCCCACTCCCCTCTCCTCCACCCCAGAGAACGCCACCCACCACCAGCCACCTGCACATTCACCCCAAAAACCAAGCAAAACCAGATGTCCAATACAGAATGCCGATTGTTAGCATAATAAGAGATGGGCTCCAAGTCATTCATCTACTTTTGTCCTCCCATTCCTCCATTAAATAAAATCCTGGCAGCAGGACAGAATGGAATTAGATCTGAGGGGAAAATGTCTGGAGCATGAGGAATTGGAAAGGGAGGGTGGGGAATGGGAGCTGGTTTGGGTGGCACTTTGTGAGGAGGGCAGCGAGCAAGCACTGTGGGCATGCAAGGCAGAGGGTGTGCAGGGCAGATGGGGTGTGCAAGGTGGAAGAATATGCAAGGCAGAGGGTGTGCAAGGCGGATGGGATATGTGAGGTGGTAGGGTGTGTGAAGAGGATGTGCAAGATGGAAGAATGTGAGTGGTGGACATTGTACAAGGTAGATAGGGTGTGCAAGGTGGAGGGTGTGCAGGAACAGGAAGTGTGAGGGCACAGGGGACCAGCCGCAGCTCTCAGGACCTACAGCTTTGCAGAAGCCTGGATCTCGGGTCCCCCCGGGTCCCTGGGCTACAGATAGAAGAGGCTACAGGTAGTGAAGGAGGGGAATGACCGAGGGAGGGGTATCTGGATAACTGAGTCTTTGGCTACATGTAGTGAAGGAGGGGAATGACCGAGGGAGGGGTATCTGGATAACTGAGTCTTTAGCTACAGAGTGGGATAAATGATGCTGAAAGGCAAGCAGACTCAGAGAGCAGCATTTCCATTTTCTAGGAATGTCATGAGGATTGGAGTTGAAAACTCACCTGCAACCACCACTAATAAAGGCAGCGCAAGGACTTTCCAGTCACCTGTCCAATGTGGGCCTCCCTGCTCTGCCCCTAGGGGCTAACACCTCAGGGTTAGGAATTGTGCAGATATGAGGGAAGCCTTCAGGGAGCAGTCTTTTTCTAAATTAATTTTGCAGATGCAGGTTGTGACCCCCACAACATAAACATATACTGTAATACTTTTAAAGATGATCTTCAAAGGCCACGCGTAACGTGATATCCAGCAATTACAACCGTGAAGTCATGCTTTAAAGAAATGATGACTAAATTGGGTCGCATTTCTTTTTTATGGAATCCACCAGGTGACTGCTATAAACATCCAAACTAGCACTGAGGTCATTTTAAGATAATGTGCCTTTCCCAGACAGTACTTTTGGTTCAAAACAAAATAATTTATAGAGCATCCTATAAAATGAAAGGTTTTCTGTGGACCTTTCCTGGGGCGTAACTTTAGGGAGAAAAATCCTTGCCTATAACATGCCAGGCCTGTACCTGGCCCTGAGGTCATGCAGGGTCCCAGCTTCAGGAAAGCTCATGGTACAGAAGACATGCACTGAGAAATGGAAGGAAGTCAAGGCAGATTGTAGGAATGTATAAAAGTGTCTTAATCCAATGCTTCTCAAACTTTAATCGCACATGAATCACTTAGTGAAATATAGATTCTCCAGGCTTCTCTGGTGCTCCAGTGTTAAGAATTCACCTTGAAATACAGGAGACTCAGGATCGATCCCTGGTCAGAGAACTAAGAACCCACATGACTCAGGGCAATGAAGCCCGTGTGCCACAATTAAACAGAGTCCGTGCACCTCAATGAAAAATCTTGCAACAAAGATCCCACGTGCTGTCACTGAGAGCCAACGCAGCCAAACGAATAAATTTTAAAAAATGAGTTAGACTTTATGAACAAAAATACACATTCTCAATGAGTAGGACTGGGGTCGAGTCCAAGATTTTGCATTTTTAACCAGCTCCCCAGGTGATGTCGATGCTGCCGGTCCGTGGACCACACTTTGAGTAGCTGAATGGCTGCTTGTGATTTGGGATATAATTCCCTATAACAGCATTATATTTGTTTCCAAAAGGGCAGCGTCTCAAACATAATACATGAGTCGATAGCATCACCGACTCAAAGGACATGAATCTGAGCAAACTCTGGGAAACAGTAGAGGACAGAGGAGCCTGGTGTGCTATAGTCCATGGGGTCACAGAGCGTCAGGCGTGACTTAGCAACTGAACAGTAACAATGACAATGAAAATCAAAGCTCTGAAAGGCTGGGAGGGGTGACATGATGAGGCTGAAGCTGCTGTTCCTGAGGGGCACCGACTGTGTGGTAGGAGAGGAAACAGACAAGTTTCCATCCTGCAGGCGTGAGCAGCTGAATGGAGGGAGACAAGTAAAAATCAAAGACTCCTCATACACACAAATGTAAACGCACATCTGGGACAAAGGTTGTGAGAGTCTGTAAGAGGGAGCATGACCTGGCTGGGGAGGTTGGGCACGGGGGAAGGAGGGAAGAGCGAAGGCCTGGCTGAGGACCAAGGGGACCTGGATGAGGCTGGGCAGAGGGGTGAGGCCCCTACACAGGGGCCGACCACGCAGGACTTAGAGAAGTTTCACCTTCATGCTAAGAGTGTGAGGGGCTCCTGAAGTGTCTTACCCAGGAGGAAGAATATAATCAGATTTGCATTGTGAAAAGATCGCTCTGGCTGCAGTGGAGGATGGGCTGGAGGGGCCAGAGCATGTCCGTCCCTTGGGAGGCACAGGGCCTGATACAGTATTTAGTCTCTCTCTTGGTGGCAGAAAACTCTCAAGCTACGGACGGCCGCTTTCTGCCCCATGGATGCTGGAAGCAGGACAGTCGGTCTGCTCAGACACACGGGACTGAATCGGACACCCGGGAAGTAACTGCGGGAGAGAGGTCTTGCAGAGGAGGACGGGCGGGCTGGGCCTCTGCTGTACTCCAGCTTCTGGTTCCAGCCCTTCCTGAAGGCTCCTCTGCAGCCTTGCCCCTATTTCTTGGACTGCCTCTGTATCCTTATGAAGAGTTCCTTGGTTGAGGAGGTTTCTGTTCTTCGCAACCCTGAGAGTCCTTGAGAGCTCAGCAGCACACTTGCCCTGAGGCTTTCACAAGTGCGAGAGTACCACCCAGGCGGTAGCAGCATCCCAGGATTAGAGTCTCCAGACGCCCCATAATTTGAGCCAGTGGCACTGTAAAGTCACTAAGTTCTGGAGAATCCACGCCGGTTCCTAAGCTCCGGCAGGGACCACGAGGTGGTTCCCACCCACTGTGCTGCGGGGGTGGGAGTTACGGCCAAGCCAGGCGCAGGAAGATGGGGGCAGTGGGCGGCCAAGGGACCACGTGCTAGAAATGCCTGGACGTGGTCCCAGTGGAAGCACAGCCAGGCTTTGAAGGCCCACCTCCGGCCCTGTCCAGCCAGCCCCGTTCAAAGCCGTTCACGGTTTCTCCTCACGTCGGAGGCTTGGGTTTGATTTACAAGGGACGGGGAGGAACTGTGAATCTTTTCAAAAGGAACAACAGACTTGCAGGAAGCTTCGAGGTCCAGGAACCACTTATTACAGTGTCCTGCTCTCTTTGGTGACAGGGGAGGAGATTCAGGATCTGAAAGATTGCCTTTGAAAAGAAAACATCTTGAAGGAAGGTCAAATCGACCTTTGAAAGCTACCAAGATGATGTCTTGTTAATCAGGAAATTCATTTCTTCATCTCGAACACGGGATAATTCTCCTCTTGATATGACATCTTGAGGATTAAATATGGACATTCGGGGTATCCTAAAATATGCTGTGGGCTTCCCAGGTGGTGTGAGTGGTAAAGAACTCGCCAGCCAATGCACCAGATGAGACGCAGGTTCGATCCCTGGGTCGGGAAGATCCCCTGGAGAAGGACATGGCAACCCACTCCAGTGTTCTTGCCTGGAAAACCCCAGGGACAGAGGAGCCTGGCGGGCTGCAGTCCATGGGGTTGCAAAGAGTTGGCCATGACTGACCCCACTTAGCACATAGCCCAACAAAATATGCTGTGAAGATAAATGCTGGTAAACACAGTGATTCTTTTCTTTTTTGTCTCACACAAAGAAAATTGCTGTTTTTATGGTTATGTACGTATTTCAAGGCATATTAGAAAAAAAAAAAAAAGCACCTCAAGCCCACAGTTTCATGGCTAGTATTGCTCAGGATGAGGCCTACTTTGAAAAATGAGTTGAGGATAAACGACAAGGCCCTGTTGTAAAGCACAGGCAACTGTAATCAAAACCCTGTGATAAACCACAATGGAAAGGAATATGAGAAAGAATAAATATGCATAACTGAGTCACTTTGCTGTACAGCAAAAATTAACACAATATTGTAGATCAAGTATTCTGCTGCTGCTAAGTCGCTCAGTTGTGTCAGACTCTTTGTGACCCCCAAGAACTGTAGCCTACCAGGCTCCCAGGCTCCTCTGTCCGTGGGATTCTCCAGGCAAGAATAACTGGAGTGAGTTGCCATGCCCTCCTTCTGGGGATTTTCCCGACCTAGGGATTGAACCCGTGTCTCTTACATCGCCTACACTGGCAGGTGGATTCTTTACCGCTAGCACCACCAACTATACTTTGACAAAATTTTAAAAGTTACTGGAAAATTTCATCAGGCAGCTTATAATGTTACCTAACTTTCTAAAATAAAAAATACTATATGTTGGCAGAAAAACAGTGAGTGGACTTATGAAGTATTGGGTTGGCCAAAGATGCTCTGTGACATCTTATGGAAAAACTCAAAGGAACATTTTGGCCGATGCAATAACTGAGTGGACAATAGTGCATTTCAGTTCAGTTTAAGGCCAAGGGCGTAGATTCAAGAGCACCGGGGTGGAGGGAAGGCAAGCATCTGGCACAGAACCTGGTATAGACCAGGAGTCCCATCGTGACAGCCACCATATCACAAGTACCTGCGCCATTGCTGGTCCTTCTAACTGGCAGGTAGGAATTATCCTTCCTATCTTAGAGTTGATAACGGGAGGCCTGGAGAAATGAGAATACTCGCCAAATGCACACAACTAGAGAGCGCTGAGGTTGGGATATTTGAACATAGGTCTGCTTACCTTCGCACAGAGTCGGACACAACTGAAGTGACTTAGCAGCAGCAGCAGCTGCTTACCTTCAGCTCCCAATTTCCCTAACTGCAACACATCACCCTTAACAATACATCATTTTCTCTCTTCTCTAGAAAACACAAGCGTCTTTCAGAAGAGACCTCGTAAAGCCCCCAGGTTTGGGGCCTAGTCTATTTTACCCCAACCTATATACTTACACTACGTATCTGTTTGTGTTTGTGCTGGGGCAACTGAGTTGGACCATAAAGAAGGCTGAGCACAAAGAACAATTGATGCTTTCGAACTGAAGCACTGGAGAAGACTCTTGAGAGTCCCTTGGACTGCAAGGAGATCCAACCAGTCCATCCTAAAGGAAATCAGCCCTGAATATTCGTGAGAAGGACTGACGCTGAAGGTGAAGCTCCAATGCTTTGGCCACGAGTTGTGAAGAGCCAAGTCACTGGAAAAGATCCTGATGCTGGGAAACACTGAGGGCAGGAGGAGAAGGTGGTGACAGAGGATGAGATGGTTGGATGGTATCACCGACTCAATGGACATGAGTTTGAGCAAACTTAGGGAGATAGTGAAGGACAGGGAAGCCTGGCCTGCTGCAGTCCATGGGGCTGCAAAAAGTTGGACACGACTGAGCGACTGAACAACGAAAACAAACTTCTACTGAACCAACAAACTTTAAGACCAGCCCTTCCTGCCATGTGACTGACCTACTGCCCCACCCTTAGCAGGCCCGGGGGGCCTAGCCTGGGTCAGCTTGGCCTGGGGCAGCGTGTGACGGCCGTCTTTCCTCACTATTGGGCGGGAAGAGCTCAGGCCCGAGTGAAGACTAGGGAAGGGGCAGAGGCCTTGCATTCTGGTCTAACTGTGCTCACCTGGGGGTCCCGGGGGTCCAGGTGCGTTGCTGGAGTCGCGGTTGCGGAATGACGCTCTGCTCAGCGTCCTCTGAGCACTTACATCTCCTCTGGGGGTGTGCAGGGCATGAGTCGGTCTTCCTGGGCCACTGACTAAACACCACGGGAATCACACCCTTCTACCAACATCTGCAGTTTCCCAACGGTTCCCCACATGGCACCAAAGACATTCCTGCCTTTCTCCCTACACGCAGCCACTCCAGAGGCGCAGGCTTCCTGATGTCTCTCCTCAGATTACATGGGTTCTCACTATTCTCACTCCCTTAGTGGGCATTTTTCACAAAGGGGTGCATATGTGTTTAAATTATCGTCATAATACCATTCCACGTAAGTAGTTAACTTCTGTTTCAGCCAAACAACAAGCTGTTACACATCCTGGACCACTGAGCTCCCTGAGAATTGCCCACAATCCATCTACTGCTGCCCAGGGTCCCATTAGGGTCCTGGCTGATGTGGATGGAGCCCTGCGCCCCCAGCACTATTTTAAGACCATTGTACGCATTAGCTGACTTTTTCTTAAGGTACTATTGCCTCCCCATTTTACAGATGAAGAGACTGAGTCTCAGAAGGGTTGAATGACCAGATTATGAGTGCAGAGCTGTGCCCGTCAACACCAGGCTGGTCTATGGCAAGAGCGCATCTCCTGAATCTGGAAGGATCACAGGTTTATCTGAGAGTAGAGAGATCTGGGCTGCAGTTACACAGAGCGGTGTGACCTTGGACAATGTACTCCTTCCTCATCTGTGCAAGGGGGACAAGGCCTGCTCTGCTCACTCAGAGGGTTTCTGTTAAGCTCAGAAGAGGTAACTGATGGGAAAATACTTAGTTTTTGGCAAATGCGTGCATGAAGAGACTGGGACAGGCGGGTGAGTCCAAGGCGGTCGTGCCTTCAGGTCGCATTAGGATCTTAGGAGCAGATACATATTCTTCGGTGGGATCCTGCCCAAAGCCCAGTGTTTGAGGAACAGCTGTGAGGAGCACCGGGAAAGCACCATGAAATCTGAATCGGGACACTTCCCATCTCTGGGCTTTGCCCTCCTCCACCCGAAAGTGAGGGCGTCTCAGAGGCGGTCCCTTCCTATCCCGGTGTTTTACAATGTTGACCCTGTTTCTGGGTTAAAATACTCATGAAACAGGGAATGGCTTATCTTAGGAATTCTTCTTGCTGGTGGGAGCAAAACACTAGTGATGTGCCTGACAGACATAATGGTGTGTACAGAGGCAACACATAAGCAGCCTTTAGAACGGCACTTCTGTCTCCCAAACATTGGCGTTCTGCTAGGGGATCTTGAGCCTGGATGTTCCTTCTCATCAGAAACTAAGGACCTCGCCTTTATCCCATGAGCCCAGACTCCAACCTTCCCCTTCCAGAATACATTTTCTTGTCTAAGCTCTCTTGAACTTGAAACTAGTTTAGGAGGAAACAGCAACCTTGAAGTCAGACAGACCTGAGGCTGAATCACGATCCTGCAACTTACCAGCTGCTTGACACTGGGCAAGACTCTCTGAATGCTTCCTTGTCTGGGAAATGGACATGGTAACAGCTCTCTTACAGGGTGGCAGTGAGGATTAAATGAAACAAAACAAGTTAAGTCCTTGGGCATACAGTAGGCGTTCAATAAATAGTAGCTCTTATTACTGAGGGCCGGGATTGTATTAGTCAGCCTTGGCTAGGTTATGCTGCAAAAAACAAACACAACCAAATCTCAGAGGTATAACAAAGCAAAAGTTAATTTCTTCCTCATGCTAAATGGTCAGTCCTGGTCAGCAGGGGATTCTGTTCCATGTGGTGACTCTGGGAGGCAGGATGAAGAGGCTCTGTCATCTGATACACAGCTGATTAACACCACATGGGATGCGAGAGCCAAAGGATCTTCAATAGCCAATGAAATGCATGGACATGACTATCCTGAGCTAGGTACTGGCCCTGATTGGCTGCCAGGGGCTGGGCAATGTAGGGGAGTACACGGAATATTAGATGACACGGAGTCAAACTTTATGCAATACAGAGCCAAATTTTGTCGACCTTTACTTTTCCCCCAGTGCTTAGCATAATGTTATTAGAGAAAGTAAGACACGAGTCGAAAAGAAGCCATCTCTGATGATGTAATAATTTTCTAACTGAAAGACTGTACTCTCTTTTACTTTCCATTTTAATCAGATGTTTGTTACTCTTATTATGCAGTTTATCAGTGAGACCAGTATTTCAGAAGTTTTATAAATAATGCTCATTGTGAGGAAGTTGGCCAATACCCTTTGAATTAAGAGAAAATCCCAGGTCATGTTTATGCCATGAGTTTACACTTGCGAGGAGGAAGAAAGAGAAGTGGGAATGAGCCTGATAAGGAAAAGATAACAAGTTACTGGCATTTCTTAATGTTTCCAACCCTCGTCAGGAACCTTAAGTCACCCTGGGGGTAGGTAGGCAGTTGCTGGCATGGAAGTCAGAGCAAGGAAGCAGTATGGCTTGCCCATGGATCCCAGACAAGTCAAGGGTAGGTCAATGTTCCTCCCAAACCTAGCCAGTGTATTAAAAAGCAGAGACATCACTTTGCTGACAAAGGTCCATTTAGTCAAAGCTATGGTTTTTCTAGTAGTCATGTATGGATATGAGAGTTGGACCAGAAAGAAGGCTGCGTGTTGAAGAACTGATGCTTTTGAACTGTGGTGCTGGAGAAGGCTCTGAGAGTCTCTTGGACAGCAAGAAGATCAAACCATTCAATCCTAAAGAAATCAACCTTGAACATTCACTGGAAGAACTGATGCTGAAGCTGAAGCTCCAATACTCTGGCTACCTGATGTGAAGAGCTGACTCAGTGGAAAAGACCCTGATGCTGGGAAAGACTGAAGCAGGAGGAGAAGGGGGTGACAGAGGATGAGATGGTTGGATGGCATCAGCGACTCAATGGACCTGAGTTTGAGCAAGCTCCAAGAGAATGTGATGGACAGGGAAGCCTGGCGTGCTGCAGTCCATGGGGTCACAAAGAGTTGGACATACCTGCGTGACCAAACTTCCCACACTTTCTCTTCTTCCCAGACCCTGGCGTTCTGCAAGGTCCTCCTTCCTGCCCTACATTCGTTGAAATTATCGTGAGTCAGGACAACACGTGGATCCATCTACACAAGAGAATGCCTGAGCGCCGCTGCTGACTGCACCTCACCCCCTATTCTGGGTGGAGAAAGCAGAGCTCAGGAAAGATCCTTTCCCATGGAAGGAACGGCCCATCGCTGGGCTCCCTTCCGGACTCCCAGATGTGTTCTGGTCCTGGCTCTGCCGCACATCACTGGGTGACTGTGGACTGGATGCTCCTCTTGGGGCCTCCCTTTATTCATCCGTAAACTCCTTCACAAGCATGCGTGCAGGTTGGGAGGAGGGCTAGGGGACAGGTAGGCGGCTAAGCCATGAACTTGCTCTCTAAGCAGAGGAGTGGGGTGCACAGGGGTCAGGAGGGCTGCCTATGCCAGCAGGCCAGGCATAGACAACAGGGAGGGTGGAGGCCAGTGGCTGGGGGGCTGTGGACAGCTCGCGTTCACGCTACGACCAAAGGAGCCAGCTGCCTCTCAGCTCCCGATGTGCTCGCCAAGTGGGAGTGCGGGTCCGGTGTTGGCAAAATCTCTTGAATTTTTTTTTTTTTTCCAAGAGAAGCAGGAAAGATAAAATTATATATGACATGTGAGCAGACCAACCAAATCAACTTCATCTGTTGCCTGGCTGAAGTCCATGGCCCACCCATTTGTAAGATGTCAGTGAGAGGACTTTATGACACTATAAGATGATATGATCCTATTTGACCTCATTATTTTTCATACAATCAGGCTTTAAAAAAAATGCATTGTTTTACTCTAATAAGAAATGTATTGCTACAGAAAGTTGCAAGCAGCTATATTCCTTAATTATTCCTAATACCATTCCCCCAAAGTTAACATTTTGACGTATATTTCCTACCAGCCTTTTATCTATGCATAAATTATATAAATAATATTATATGTGTGTATATGTTTATGTATGTGTGTATGTATGTATATGCTTTCTAGGTGGCACTAATGGTAAAGAACCCACCTGTCAATGCAAGAGACTTAAGAGACGCAGGTTCAATCCCTGGGTCGGGAAGATCTCCTGGAGAAGGAAATAGGAACCTGCTCCAGTGTCCCTGCCTGGAGAATCCCCTGGAAAGAGGAGCCTGGCAGGGTATTATATAAATAAAATGTGTAACATGAATCTCTTCTAAAATTGCTAAGTCGCTTCAGTCGTGTCCGACTCTGTGCGACCCCATAGACAGCAGCCCACCAGGCTCCCCCGTCCCTGGGATTCTCCAGGCAAGAACACTGGAGTGGGTTGCCATTTCCTTCTCCAATGGATGAAAGTGAAAAGTAAAAGTGAAGTCGCTCAGTCGTGTCCAACTCTTAGCAACCACATGGACTGCAGCCCACCAGGCTCCTCTACCCATGGGATTTTCCAGGCAAGAGTACTGGAGTGGGGTGCCATTGCCTTCTCCGCTTCTAAAATTAGGGGGACACTATTTTGGCTGTTTGACTTTGCATCCACTATTTTTTACTTAACATGACATTGTGTCATTATATATTCTGCAAAAACATGACTTTTAATAGCTATATAAAAATTCTATAATACAGATTTACCATAACATACATTTAACTTACACCTGAACATTTGAAGGAGTTTCTGATTTTTAAAAATATATATTAATAAAAGGAACTTCACTTTTATTTCACTTTCACCTTTCAAAAGGAACTGCAATGAACATTCTTATATATAAATATCTGTTCATGTATCTGATTATTTCTTTAGGATAAATTTCCACAAGTGGAATTCTAGGGTCTAAAGGCATTAACATTTTTAAGGTTGTTGATATATATTGAAGGAGTCTTTGGGCCTAGGAAAGAAAACAACAGTCTCAAAGGCCCTTGCTGAATCATCTAACTTCAGAGAAAACAAAACAGAACTCTAGGTCCCGCCCTGATGCTCCACGCCGGTTGCATCTATCTGGGACTTATCACCCCCTATCCAGAAACTTTCCACCCCCTACACCTGCCCAGAAGACTTAGCACCCCCTGCCCAACTACAAATGCCATCTCAGCTAAAGAATACCCAAAACATCCTGCCTGATTAACGTTTCCCTTACCGCTTCCATAAGCCTCCCTCCAAATATGGAACCTCCCTGATCCCTCTCTGCCCTCAGCCTGGTCGTTAGGCAGACGGTCGCCCCTCGTTGCCTGAATAAAGGTAACCTACTTCTGTTGAGGTCGTCTTTCCTCTTTCTGCCTCGGCCTGAACTATACCTTACATTCTTGGTGCCGAAACCGGGAGAGGGCGAGGCACTCGTCTCTCTCCCACACTTTCATTGTTTTCTCTTTTCCCGGAGTCTGGGAGCACGAACATCCTCCGAGCTCACTTTTCTGCCAGGGCTCAAGTTCCCCTCGGGGATGCTAAGGCTTTATTGATGCTTTGTGTACCCCCGGGCTTCGGCTCTATCCCCCTTCCCTCTCTCTCTCTGATGACCTCTGGAACAGGGAACTCTTGCCATTCGACTGCTCTACATGCAACACTCCACTCAAGCCGGCCCCTGGATTAAGGTAAGATGTGGACGGTGTTCTAGAGGCGCCCCAGAACTCAGTCCTCTCCGGGTCCTGGGGCCCCCGGCCCAGGGCCACCCTGTAGGCGACGGCGGGGGACGCTCCACCTCGACACAGAGCTCTCTCCTCATTACTCCTATTGCGACTCCGGGTGACGGCTCGAGCTCTCGACAGGAGCCTCTGCTTGCTTTCCATTACGGGGTCTGGTCAGTCTGTCCCAAAAGATCCCCCCTGACCTGTGTTCTCAAAACTCTCAAACCACTCTCACTCACTGAACTCAGAGCTAACCGATTAAAACAACTCTGTACACAGATTTGGCCTCAATACCACTTAGACAATCAAGACTGCTGGCCTGAAGCCAGCACATTTGACTTTAACATTCTTCAAAATCTCACCAACTTCCTCAATCTGAATGGCAAGCGGTCGGAGGTCCCCTATGCCCAAGCCTTTTGGGCCCTTCAGAGCAGGCCCTCCCTATGCAAGGCCTGCTCCACCCACGAGGTCCTTCTGCGCACCTTGCCTCCCAAGCAAAAGGGCTCTTCTTCCTCAACTAACTGCAGACTGCGACCTTCCGCGCCCCTGGAGTTCGACCCCAAAGACTAGCCCCCTCCCTACCCGCCACCCTCTCCTTCCCCTTCATCCAACTCTCCTACTGGCCTGGAAACCTCTCCTGATTCCCCCTTGACCCCGCTACCCCATCTCCCTGACTCCTCCTCCCCTCTTCCTCCCCCGCCCCTTCCACACGTTTCCCCTGAGAGAGGGGGCAGGACCAGAGGGCCCCACCCGAGTCCATCTGCCGTTTTCACTGTCAGATGTGAGCCAGAGAGAAGAAAAGTTAGGATCATTTTCTGAAAATCCTACCAGATACAGAAAAGAATTCCCGAGACTCTCCCAGGCCTATAACCTCATGTGGAGTGACGTATATTATATCCTAAATGCCATTCTCACCCCTGATGAAAAAGACCTATCTGGCAAGCACAAAAGCCCATGCTGGTCATTTACATAACCAAGACCGGGATAGCCCAGCTGCTGCTGAGGCAGCGCCTCAGTTAGATTCCCACTGGACTTACCAGCCGGTGACCCAGGTATCAGGAGACTCTATCATATGATTACCTGCATTCTAGAAGGAATGCAGTCAGAGAAATCACCCAAGGGGCAGACGAAAATCCAGCCTTAGTCTTGGCATGCCTCGCAGAGGCAGTCCAGAAGTATACCAACCTTGATATCACCACCCCTGCTGGGTTACGCTACCTTCACGTTCAATTCATCAGCCAGTCCGCCCCTGACATCAGACACAAGCTTCGACAACTAGAAAAGGGCCCTGAGACGCCCCCCCTCAAAGAGACCTTCTAGAAGTAGCCTTCAAGGTGTTCAATAATAGGGAGGAGGAGGCTAAGAGAAAAAAAGAACGTGAGAGAAAAGCTAAATATGCCTTTTTGGCGGCAGCAAGTAAGGGAAGAGATCAGGCTGGCCCAAGTCATCCCAGAACGGGGCTTAAGACCACCCCCGCCCCAGGCCCTGCTTCTGATGCAACCAGTCAGGACGCTGGGCAAAGGCATGCCCAAACCCGCGGCCCCCCACAAAAGCATGCCCAACTTGTGGCCAGTGGGGACACTGGAAGATGGACTGTCCCCAGGGACGCCCTGGCACCCCTGGGGAGGTCCTCACCTCCCAGACCTGGAGAGCAGAGTGTCCACAGGGATGCCCTGGTGCCTCTGGGGAAATCCCCACTTCTCCCCAGAAGCCCAGCCCAACCCCATGAGAGCTGTTCCAATGACGGGGCCCAGGTTCCAGCCCCCTGGCCCATGTCCCAAACACGAGCTCAGAACTTAGGGTAGACGGGGTGTGGCCAGAAAAAAGATCTCCTTTATAGTAGACACAAGCCACTTTCTCTCTCATAACTTCCTACTCTGGCCCAACTCAAGACTCAGAACCCATAATCAAGGGGGTCTCTGGAGTTTCCCTAAGGCCAAAAATCGGCCCTCCATTACTCTGTCAATTTGGAAAATCGACCCTTATACACTCATAATGCCTCGGTGCCCAGTGGCACTCCTAGGGAGAGATTTGTTATCTAAATTGGGGGTCTTTATTACCATAACCCCCCAATACAGTCTCTATATTCTGCATACAAATGGCACCTAGATGGTCCCTATCCCTCACCCCTGACCTTCCCTTGGATCCACCCGCCTTAGACCCCCAAGTCTGGGACACTGATCACCCATCCATAGCCAAACATCATCCCCCAGTCCACATCACCCTAAAAGACCTGTCGACTGTAATCACCCAACAACAGTACTCTCTCACCCCGGAGGCCCACAGGGACTTAAGCCTATCATAGACTGCCTTCTTCAAGCCTCTATCCTAATTCCTACCCATTCACCACACAACACCCCTATTCTGGCAGTAAGGAAGGGACCAAGCTCTTGGAGACTGGTCCAGGATCTGTGAAATGTCAATGAGGCCATCACATCGACATTCCCAGTAGTCCCTGACCCTTACACCCTTCTGTCCACCATACCCCCGACTGCAACCCGCTTCACGGTATTAGATCTCAAAGACGCCTTTTTCACCATCCCCCTCCACCCTCTCTCCCAACCCCTTTTCACCTTCACCTGGCAAGACCGGAACACTCACATTTCCCAATAACTAACATGAAGAGTTCTCCCCCAGGGGTTCAGAGACAGCCCCCACTTTTTTGGACAGGCTTTACAAAAGGACCTACAGACACTCGACCTAGCCCCGAGTCATCTCCTCCAATATGTAGATGACCTCCTCCTTCGTAGCCCAAACCGAAAACTCCGCCTCCAACATACTGCCAAACTCCTTGGGGCCCCGGGGATCCTGGGGTTATCGGGTATCCCAATCTAAGGCCCAAATAGCCCAGGCAAACGTCACCTACCTGGGGCTCTCCATATCCCATCAACAAAGAACTATTTCCCCAGATAGAATTCAGGCCTTGATTAACTGTCCATTTCCAAAAATGAAAAGGGAACTCCTGTCTATCCTCGGCCTCCTAAACTTTTTCCGTATCTGGATCCCTAACTTCTCCTTCACTGCAAAGCCACTCTATGAGGCAACTAAAGGATGTCTGGATGAGCCCCTCTTTAGTCCCTCCTCGCTGGCCAATCCTCTTTGTCAGCTCACCCAGAGCCTCCTCTGAGTGCCAGCTCTCCACCTGCCAGACCACACCAGACCATTCTTTCTCTTGGCACATTCCAACCAAGGACAGGCCCTGGGACTTCTGTGTCAGCGGGCTGGAGACACTTGGGCTCCCATAGCCTATCTGTCAAAACAGCTGGACATGGTGACCCAGGGGTGGCCTCCCTGCATACAGGCCACGGCTGCTATAGCAGCCCTCGTACCCAAAGCAAATCAACTCTCTGGATATGCCCCTTTAAAAGTCTGTTCTCCACATACCTTCCGAGACTTACTATCACATTGGACTTTCCTCTCCCTTCCCCCTTCCAGGGTACAGGTCCTACATGCCTTTCTCCTCGACCCTCGGCCCTCATTCTCCCCCTGCTCGCCCCTTAACCCCGCCAGCTTATTGCCCATGCCCTCTACAACAGACTCCCTCCTACATAGCTGCAGCCTAACAGTAGATCTTACCCAAAACCCCTTCCAACATTTAACAGATCAGCCCGTCCTAGACCCAGACACCCCACACCGGTTCGTTGATGGCAGCTCTCAAAAATCCCCACCCTTCGCAGCCGGATATGCCATCATCCAGGGGGACCTTCATCACAATCATGGGACCCAGAGAACTGAGGCTTCACCTCTGCCACCTCACACCACCTCCCAACACGCAGAACTGATAGCTCTCACCAGAGCTTTAACTCTGGCTAAAAATCTAAGGGTTAACATCCACACAGACTCCAAAAATGCCTATAACATACTTCACTCAAACATCCTAATATGGAAAGAAAGAGGTTTCCTATCCCCAAAGGGATCCCCCATTATTAATTCAGACCTGATCCACAAACTTCCAGAGGCAGCACTCTTACCAAACAAAGCCGCCATCCTCCACTGTGGGGGACATCAAAAGGGAAGTCTCATATCAGCCTGCAACAGTGCTGCAGACCAGAAGGCAAAGGAGACAGCCCTGTGCCATCCTTCCCTCCAGTCCCTGTCATCTTAGCTCTGACTCCTCCCGACCTTCCCACCACCACAGAAATCCTCTCTTATCTACACTCACTTTTTCATCCCTCATCCAAGACACCCCAGCAGTTCCTCCGTAATCACTTCCCCGTATCCAATGCTGACCAACAATATTTAGGTAACCTTACCCACTCCTGTCAAACATGTCAATGTATTAACCCCAATTCCAACCTTAAACCGACATCCTTTCCAACCCATCAAATGCGAGGCAGCCTCCCAGCACAGGACTGGCAGATAGACTTTACTCATATGGCCCTGGTCCGGAGAATCAGATACCTCCTGGTCCTTGTGGACACCTTTTCAGGATGGGTAGAAGCATTTCCCACTACAAACAAAAGAGCCCACACCGTGGCCCAAATCCTCCTCACAGAAATTATCCCTAGGTTTGGCCTGCCTTCATCCCTACAGTTTGATAATGGCCCAAAATTTACATCCAAGGTCACCCAACAACTTGTCCAATTCTTACAGATACCCTGGAGATTTTACATTCCATACCGTCTCCAGTCCTCAGGAAGGCAAAAAGGATAAATAGGATAATCACAGAAACACTAACCAAACCAACTCTCGAAATACATCTGGATTGGACTAAACTTTTGCCAATTGTTCTCCTCAGAATATGGGCTTTGCCCGGAAAGCCCCTGGGGCTGAGCCCCTTTGGGGTGATGTATGGAAGGCCCAGGCTCCCTCCCGGACTCCCCCCGAACCTCCTCCCATACGAAGCTTCTTACACTCCCCTCTGCTGGCGGAACTCCGCAATGCCCTCTGGAAATACATCAACCACAACTTGCCTGCCCCTGGCCCCCAAGCCTCCCTGCACCCTTTACAAACTGGGGACATGGTCTATCTGTCTGATAATCCCCAGGGTGACCTAACCCCAAAGTGGCAGGGACCATTCAAAATCATCCTCCTTACCCCAACTGCAGCTAAACTCAAGAAGGTCACCTCCTGGGTACCCCTCTCTCACCTCAAATGGGTTACCTCCAACCCTGGGCTGCCCTCCTTAACTGACCCCTATCAAGTCTCCCTCACAGAACCTACCTCCTTAAAATTCACCCGGCGACAACCTCTGTCGACCATCCAAGAAGACGCTGAATGACCTGGACTCGCTTCAACCTACAGCTGTTCGTGACCCAACTACTACCAGATCTCTGGACCAGTGCCCGCAGGAACCTCCTCCAAAGACCTGACCACACTGGTGTCTCACCTGTGGCTCCAGGGAACTTTCTACAACCTGACTCCAGACGAAGCTGATTTCTTTACTCTCATTCTCTACAATGTTTTACATCCTAATGAACACTGTTCCTCCTCAGATTCAAGCAATCACTAACTTGGGGCCTTTTTCCCCTCGCCCTGACTGGCCTCTCCCCGTCTCTCTAACCATAACCGCACTCTTGATCTTAATCCTTGCTGTATGCCTAGTAACTGTCTCCCTCAGGACTGGCCACCTACCCTTCGTCTTTCTGTGGGTATTGCCTGCATTGCCAGCTGGGTTCCACTCCTAGGCTGCTGTTTCCTCTGTGCTGCCTCACTAACAGCCCATGACTCCCCTGTTCCTTATCCTGGCTGCACCCCCAGCCCTCTGGCTACTCCCTGCCCCTGCTCCGACATTTACTCCTATGTTCATTCCTCATGTTATAACACAGCTCCAAAACCATGCACCATGAACCTCGGGGGTGAGAAGCCCAAATCCCTACTCACTGTTGAAGTACAAAAGAGAGGGAATTTTGTGAGTTCCTGCCATAAGCCAAATGGAAGAAACATGTTTTTATCCCATTACCCACTGGGGGTACTCAGACGGGGGCGGGGTACTAGATCAAAATCGAAAAAAGAAACAGGAACAAGTCATAAAAAACATAATTTCCGAGTTACAGGCGACCCCTGAGCCTTATAAACGCGTAGACCTTCTTTCCCAGTTACGGCCTCTCCTAAAACCTCCCTCTGGCAACCAACACCGTACCCGCCTTCTCAGCTCTTCCTTCCAATTCTTCCAGTACACACAACACACGTCCCAGTGCTGGACATGCATGTCACTGTGTCCCTCACTGCACACAGCAGTTCCCTTACGCTCAGACTGGCTGTCACAGGGCAACCATACGTCCCCTTCCCAACAGAAAACTACACAACTCACTGGGCCAGTCTCTGACAATGTCCTGCTCCCAGCCTCTTCAAGCCTAATCTGTATTAACTACTCTAGTCCCAACAACACTGGTCTTACAGACTCCACTCCCTCCTTCTGTTCCACTTGGGGTCTCTGGAACAGCACAAAGAATTGCACCAACCTGGGAATCTTCATTCTCTGCGGGACCTATGCATACTCATGCCTCCCCTTGGAGCCCCCTGGGCCTTGCATCTTGGTCTTCCTGACCCCGGGCCTAACATTCTTCAAAAAGGAAGAAGTAGAGCAAACAGTCTGCCCCCAAGGGGGACTTTCCCACAGGAAAAGACAGCTGTCACAGCCCCCTCCTGATGGGGACTGGCACAGCAGCAGCCCTGGGCACCGGGACTGGAGGCATCGCGACCTCTGCCCATTTCTGCGACAAGCTGTCCCAAGGACTTAATGAAGACATGGAGCAGGTACTAGAGTCCTTCGTTTCAATTCAAAGACAAATTAACTCATTAGCTTCTGTGGCCCTACAAAGTAGGCCAGCCCGGGAGCTTCTCACCGCAGAAAAGGGAGGGACCTGCCTTTTCCTAGAAGATGACTGCTGCTATTCTGTTAATGAAACGGGCAGAGTCCAGGGCAGAGTCAAAAAACTTAGAGACAGAATTGAACGCCACAAAAAAGAGTTACAAAACCTTCACAGTGCCCAAAACCTGTTCCAACAGGTCCTCCCTTGGCCGCTCCCTTTCCTGGTACTTATCATTCTGTTTCTCTTATTCAGACCCTGTCTCTTCAATCTCTTTCAAAGATTTCTCCAAGAACTGATTCGGGCCATCTCTAGAGATCAGGTCAAGACCATTCTTCTTCTTGAGAGTCTCACCCCAAGCTCAGAAAAAGGAGACCCTGGACCCTAGGACGATCCTCCATTCCAGACCCAAAATCGTTGCCCCCTATCCAGCAGGAAGTAGCCAGAGAGATACGGCACCCTTTTCCCCATTTTTTTAAATGGTTTCAGGGTCTAGAATGAAGGAATCTTTTGGGCCTAGGAAAGAAAACAACAGTCTCAAAGGCCCTTACTGAATCATCTAACTTTGGAGAAAACAAAACAGAACTTTAGGTTCCACCCTGATGCCCACGCTCCTTTCATCTATCTGGGACTTATCACCCCCATCCAGAAACTTTCCACCCCCTACACCTGCCCAGAAGACTTATCACCCCCTGTCCGGAAACCTTCTACCCCCTACACCTGCCCAGAAGACTTATCACCCCCTGCCCAACTACAAATGCCATCTCTATTAAAGATTACCCAAAACATCCCGCCTGATTAACATTTCCGTTATCACTTCCACGAGCCTCCCTACAAATATGGAGCCTCCCTGACCCCTCTCCGCACTCAGCCTGGTCGTTAGGTGGACTGTTGCTCCTCCTTTCCTGAATAAAGGTAACTTACTTCTGTTGAGGTCATCTTTCCTTTTTCTGCCTCGGCCTGAACTATAACTTATATATATACGTAATTGCTTTTCAGAAAAGCTATATTACTTATGCTTTCATTATATTCTTATTGCATACTGTCATTTTAAAAACTGAATGTTAATTTGATGAAGTTAAGTGATATTTCATGGTGATCCTAGTTTTACCAGTGAAGTTTGAGCTGTTTGCCCCCAAGATGTTTCCTGGCCTTTTGTATTTATTTTCTGAGTTGTCAAGCTGGTTTTAGAAAAGGCAGAGGAACCAGAGATCAAATTGCCAACATCTGCTGGATCATGGAAAAAGCAAGAGAGTTCCAGAAAAACATCTTTATTGACTATGCCAAAGCCTTTGACTGTGTGGATCACAATAAACTGTGGAAAATTCTGAAAGAGATGGGAATACCAGACCACCTGACCTGCCTCTTGAGAAACCCATATGGAGGTCAGGAAGCAACAGTTAGAACTGGACATGGAACAACAGACCAGTTCCAAATAGGAAAGGGAGTATGTCAAGGCTGTATATTGTCACCCTGCTTATTTAACTTCTATGCAGAGAACATCATGAGAAACGCTGGGCTGGAAGAAACACAAGCTGGAATCAAGATTGCCGGGAGAAATATCAATCACCTCAGATATGCAGATGACACCACCCTTATGGCACAAAGTCAAGAGGAACTAAAGAACCTCTTGATGAAAGTGAAAGAGGAGAGTGAAAAAGTTGGCTTAAAGCTCAACATTCAGAAAATGAAGATCATGGCATCTGGTCCCATCACTTCATGGGAAATAGATGGGGAAACAGTGGAAACAGTGTCAGACTTTATTTTGGGGGGCTCCAAAATCACTGCAGATGGTGACTGCAGCCATGAAATTAAAAGATGCTTACTCCTTGGAAGAAAAGTTATGACCAACCTAGATAGCATATTGAAAAGCAGAGACATTACTTTGCCAACAAAGGTCTGTCTAGTCAAGGCTATGGTTTTTCCAGTGGTCATATACGGATGTGAGAGTTGGACTGTGAAGAAAGCTGAGTGCCGAAGAATTAATGCTTTTGAACTGTGGTGTTGGAGAAGACTCTTGAGAGTCCCTTGGACTGCAAGGAGATCCAACCAGTCCATTCTGAAGGAGATCAGCCCTGGGATTTCTTTGGAAGGAATGATGCTGAAGCTGAAACTCCAGTACTTGGGCCACCTCATGCGAAGAGTTGACTCATTGGAAAAGACTCTGGTGCTGGGAGGGATTGGAGACAGGAGCAGAAGGGGATGACAGAGGATGAGATGGCTGGATGGCATCATCGACTCGAGGGACGTGAGTCTGAGTGAACTCCAGGAGTTGGTGATGGACAAGGAGGCCTGGCGTGCTGCAATTCATGGGGCCGCAAAGAGTCAGACACGACTGAGCGACTGAACGGAATGCTCTCTTAAAGAACCATTTCCTATATTATATGCAGGAAAACTCTATATCATATATTTGTATAATAATAAAAAATGAGATGAAAATCTAAATGTCCAGCAACAGGAAAATTTTAAGTCAACAAAGGCACAAGTAATTGGTGGAATATTATGCAGTTATTAAAATGTGAGGGTACAGGAGCTTTAGCATTGTGGAAAAACACTCGTGACATATGTTAAATGAAAAAGAGCAGCTATAAAACTAAATGTGTATGGTGTTCCACGTTAACAACCACAGAAAAATAGCAATTATAATAGTTGTGTTTAAGGGGTGGGATCTTTGAAGACAGTCTTTTTTTTTTGCTTCTATGTTTCAAATCTTCTGTGATTCTGTTAGTAATGTTTTGTGGTTAAGAGAAAAAATACTTGAAAGACATATTTTCAGTTGTCTTTCCAAATGTGTCTTTCTAGTTTCCTTCTGTATTCCTTTTAAAAACGTCCTTATTTGTGTCACAGGAGACAAAACACTTTTGATTTACTTAAATAAATCTGCTGGCACTGTAGTCAGCAGAGAAAAAGACAGTTTGTCATTGGGAGCAAGCAGGGCTCACAGTAATGACCTTGAGGGCGGGCTATTCCAGGTCTTTGGGTCCCTTCCTTCCCCACTCCACACCTCTGAGGCTTGGGAAGAAGGAAGGTTTGGAATTGCATAGACTTGAGGGTCCTCCAGTAAATGGTGGGGGAGCAGGAGGGAAGAAATAGGCTGTTCCCATCAGAAAGAGGAAGACGTCTTCCAGACCTCCAGGGTTAGGAATCACCCACGTGAGACCCAGACAGGCACGTTTGACAGATGACAAAACGGAAGCACAGAGAGGAAGAATTTTCATCAGGAGAAGCAGACCGACTCTGTGGGATGGCCCAGAGAAACCTTAAATAACAACAACATCATCACTGTCACTACTGCTGTTCGAACACAGGACACCTTCCAAGCAGGTTCCTTTTGGATGGCTGTGCTGATCTTCACAATGGCCCCGCGAGGCAGCAGTGCTGGGATTCAGGGTTCCACTTTAGCAGGAGAGGAGACTCAGGTGCAGTAAGGGGGAAGGGAAGGGTTATATTAAGTCCCTCTCATGTGACAAGTGATTCTGTGTTGCTTGGTTTATTATTTCTTTGGACATGCAATAAATAGCAGAGAAGGCAATGGGAACCCACTCCAGTACTCTTGCCTGGAAAATCCCATGGACGGAGGATCCTGGTAGGCTGCAGTCTATGGGGTCGCTAAGAGTAGGACATGACTGAGTGACTTCTCTTTCACTTTTCACTTTCATGCATTGGAGAAGGAAATAGCAACCCACTCTAGTGTTCTTGCCTGGAGAGTCCCAGAGACGGGGGAGCCTGGCGGGCTGCCATCTCTGGGGTTGCACAGAGTTGGACACGACTGAAGTGACTTAGCAGCAGCAGCAGCAGCAGCAGCAGCAGCAGCAGCAGCAGCAGCAGCAGCAGCAGCAGCAATAAATAGATTTATGCACAGGGTTAGAAAAAAAATGATACTAAAGAAAATAGAGTAAAAACCAAGCCCTGTCCCACCAGCAGCCACTCAGAACTCATTCCCAGAAGCGTCTGTCACTCCTTCCTCGGGTGCCCTTGCAAGGCCAGGCTAAGTGCACACGGGCATATGCATTGCATGCTCTTGGTTCCTTCCTTTCTTTCTTTTGTTGTCTCTTACCCACCCTTTCCTTTCTTTCTTTTGAAAAAATTGCTTCTGGGAAAGCATTCTGTTATCAGTTGATACAGGCTGGCTTCATTGTTTCCCATAGATGCATACAGTAAGCCATATATGGAGAGATGACCGTTTATTTAGCCAGTGCCCTAGAGGTGGATATTTATGGATCTTTCCAAGCTTCTGTTGGGCTTCCTTGGCAGTTCAAATGGTAAAGAGTCTGCCTGCAATGCAGGAGACCCAGATTTGATCCCTGAGTTGAGAAGATCCCCCAGAGAAGGGAATGGCTACCTACTCCAGTATTCTTGCCTGGAGAATTCTATGGACAGAGGAGCCTTTTGCCTTCAGTCCATGGGGTCATAAAGAGTTAGACATGACCAAGCAACTAATATTTTCACTTTCGCTTTTTCCAAGCTTCTGTCACGTCTGACTCTCCTCAGACGATCATTGGTTCACATGTGCACAAGTTCATCTGTAGGATGGATTCCTGGAAGCAAAATTTCTGGGCCAAAGGATTTGTGCATTAAAAATTTTTTTTTGAAGATCCAAAGTAATTTCCCTGAAGGCTATAAGTATTTGTACAACGTTCACAGTTTATGAGGGTATCTGATTTTGCACAACCTTGACAACAGGGTATCTTGTCTAACTTAAAAATTTTTTGCCAATCTAATATGTTATAATGGTACCCAATTGTAGTTTAGTTTACACTTATAATAAAGGAAGTTAAGCATCATTTCACAGGGTTAAACACCATTTGTAGTTCCTTTTCATTTTCTTTGACCATTCTTCCTTATGAGTTTGGATTTATTATTATTATCATTGATTGGTAGGGGCTCTTTATATATTAAGAAAATTAGCTGCTTCCTACGATTTATGCTTGGCATTATTTTTCCCAAATAACTCATTTGTCTTTTTTTTTTTTTTTTGCTAATCGTATTGTGATGAAGACATTTAAAATTTTTAGGTATTAGAGTATATCAAAAATTTTGGTACATTTTAAATTACACATTATACCTAGGAAAACCTTCTCCACCTTGGGATTATTTTTAAAATCTCTTATTTCTTCAAATAGTTGTATTTAAGCTTTAGGAAAGCACATGCTGAGTCATCTGGAATTAATTCTGATAAAAGGAGCAAGCTGCAGTCCAAGTTAATATTTTCCAGGTGTTTCTTCAATTGTTCCAATACCGTTTATTGAGTAATTTATCTTTGCACCCCAGCCCAGCAGCTGTGCTGATGGGTGGCAAGTGGCCTGACCGAGTGGAGCCAATTCAATTATATAACAGCGCCAGAGACCCTGGGAACCCCCAGAGGCCTGGGAATCTCAAGGGAAGAGGACTCTGAAGGCCAGTGAAGATTTGCTTACAGAACTTGCATAGCACTGGGGGAAGCAGAGACTCCTGGGGGTACAAACAAAACCTGTGCACATCCTGACACTGGGGAAAGGAGCAGGGACCCCCACAGGAGACTGAGCCAGACCTGGCTGTGAGTGTTCGAGGGACTCCTGCAGAGGCATGGGTCAGCAGTGGCCTGCCGAGGGGACAGCAGCACTGGCAGCAGCCGTCCTGGAAGGTTCCTTGGACATAAGTCCTTTTGCAGGGCACCAAAAGGCGGGATGGCATCACCAACTCAATGGAAATGAGTTTGGATAAACTCCAGGAGTTGGTGATGGACAGGGAGGCCGGGCATGCTGCGGTCCATGGGGTGGCAAAGAGTCCGACATGACTGAATGACTGAACTGAACTGATCAGTCCTACCATAAACGATAGGATACTGAAAGAGGAACTCCCCAGGTCAGTAGGTGCCCATTATGCTACTGGAGATCAGTGGAGAAATAACTCCAGAAAGAATGAAGGATGGAGCCAAAGCAAAAACAATACCCAGTTGTGGATGGGACTGGTGATAGAAGCAAGATCCGATGCTGTAAAGAGCAATATTGCATAGGAAACTGGAATGTCAGGTCCATGACTCAAGGCAAACTGGAAGTGGTCAAACAGGAGATGGCAAGAGTGAATGTCGACATTCTAGGAATCAGCGAACTAAAATGGACTGGAATGGGTGAATTTAACTCAGATGACCATTATATCTACTACTGCGGGCAGGAATCCCTCAGAAGAAATGGAGTAGCCATCATAGCCAACAAAAGATTCCGAAGTGCAGTACTTGGATGCAATCTCAAAAACAACAGAATGATCTCTGTTCGTTTCCAAGCAAACCATTCAATATCACAGTAATCCAAGTCTATGGCCCAACCAGTAATGGTGAAGAAGCTGAAGTTGAACAGTCCTATGAAGACCTACAAGACCTTTTAGAACACCCCAAAAAGATGTCCTTTTCATTATAGGCGAATGGAATGAAAAAGTAGGAAGTCAAGAAACACCTGGGGCAACAGGCAAATTTGGCCTTGGAATACAGAATGAAGCAGGGCAAAGGCTAATAGAGTTTTGCCAAGAAAATGCACTGGTCATAGCAAACACCCTCTTCCAAAAACACAAGAGAAGACTACACATGGACATCACCAGATGGTCAACACCAAAATGAGATTGATTATATTCTTTGCAGCCAAAGATGGAGAAGCTCTATACAGTCATCAAAAAAAGACCAGGAGCTGACTGTGGCTCAGATCATGAACTCCTTATTGCCAAATTCAGACTCAAATTGAAGAAAGGAGGGAAAACCACTAGACCATTCAGGTATGACCTAAATCAAATCCCTTATGATTATACAGTGGAAGTGAGAAATAGATTTAAGGGCCTAGATCTGATAGATAGAGTGCCTGATGGAACTATGGAATGAGGTTCGTGACATTGTACAGGAGACAGGGATCAAGACCATCCCCATGGAAAAGAAATGCAAAAAAGCAAAATGGCTGTCTGGGGAGGCCTTACAAATAGCTGTGAAAAGAAGAGAGGAGAAAAGGAAAGATATAAGCATCTGAATGCAGAGTACCAAAGAATAGCAAGAAGAGATAAGAAAGCCTTCTTCAGTGATCAATGCAAAGAAATAGAGAAAAACAACAGAATGGGAAAGACTAGAGATCTCTTCAAGAAGATTAGAGATACCAAGGGAACATATCATGCAAAGATGGGCTCGATAAAGGATAGAAATGGTATGGACCTAACAGAAGCAGAAGATATTAAAAAGAGGTGGCAAGAATACATAGAAGAACTGTACAAAAAAGATCTTCACGACCAAGATAATCATGATGGTGTGATCACTCACCTAGAGCCAGACATCCTGCAATGTGAAGTCAAGTGGGCCTTAGGAAGCATCACTACAAACAAAGCTAGTGGAGGTGATGGAATTCCAGTTGAGCTATTTCAAATCCTGAAAGATGATGCTGTGAAAGTGCTGCACTCAATATGCCAGCAAATTTGGAAAACTCAGCAGTGGCCACAGGACTGGAAAAGGTCAGTTTTCATTCCAATCCCAAAGAAAGTCAATGCCAAAGAATGCTCAAACTACCACACAATTACACTCATCTCACATGCTAATAAAGTAATGCTCCAAAATCTCCAAGTCAGGCTTCAGCAATAAGTGAACCGTGAACTTCCTGATGTTCAAGCTGGTTTTAGAAAAGGCAGAGGAACCAGAGATCAAATTGCCAACATCCGCTGGATCATGGAAAAAGCAAGAGAGTTCCAGAAAAACGTCTATTTCTGCTTTATTGACTATGCCAAAGCCTTTGACTGTGTGGATCACAATAAACTGTGGAAAATCCTGAGAGAGATGGGAATACCAGACCACCTGACCTGCCTCTTGAGAAACCTATATGCAGGTCAGGAAGCAACAGTTAGAACTGGACATGGAACAACAGACTGGTTTCAAATAGAAAAAGGAGTACATCAAGGCTGTATATTGTCACCCTGCTTATTTAACTTATATGCAGAGTACATCATGAGAAACGTTGGACTGGAAGAAACACAAGCTGGAATCAAGATTGCCGGGAGAAATATCAGTCACCTCAGATATGCAGACGACACCACCCTTATGGCAGAAAGTGAAGAGGAGCTAAAAAGCCTCTTGATGAAAGTGAATGTGGAGAGTGAAAAAGTTGGCTTAAAGCTCAACATTCAGAAAATGAAGATCATGGCTTCTGGTCCCATCACTTCATGGGAAATAGATGGGGAAACAGTGGAAACAGTGTCAGACTTTATTTTGGGGGGCTCCAAAAACACTGCAGATGGTGACTGCAGCCATGAAATTAAAAGACGCTTACTCCTTGGAAGAAAAGTTATGACCAACCTAGACCGCATATTCAAAAGCAGAGACATTACTTTGCCGACTAAGGTCCGTCTAGTCAAGGCTATGGTTTTTCCTGTGGTCATGTATGGATGTGAGGTGGACTGTGAAGAAGGCTGAGCGGCGAAGAACTGATGCTTTTGAACTGTGGTGTTGGAGAAGACTCTTGAGAGTCCCTTGGACTGCAAGGAGATCCAACCAGTCCATTCTGAAGATCAGCCCTGGGATTTCTTTGGAAGGAATGATGCTGAAGCTGAAACTCCAGTGCTTTGGCACCTCATGCGAAGAGTTGCCTCATTGGAAAAGACTCTGATGCTGGGAGGGATTGGAGGCACGAGGAGAAGGGGATGACAGAGGATGAGATGGCTTGATGGCATCACTGACTCGATGGATGTGAGTCTGAGTGAACTCCGGGAGTTGGTGACGGACAGGGAGGCCTGGTGTGTTGCGATTCATCGGGTCACAGAGAGTCGGACATGACTGAGTGACTGAACTGAACTGGAGGTGGAAAGTCAGGGGCTGTTTATGGTTACAACTTAAGCTTAAGGCATCTTCTCTGACCAACCGTTGTTGTTGTTCAGTTGCTAAATGGTGTCTGACTCTTTGCGACTTGACTGCCGCACACCAGGCTCCTCTGTCCTTCACCATCTCCTGGAGTTTTTTCAGATTCATGTCCATTGAGTCGGTGATGCTCTCTAACCATCTCATCCTCTGCCTTCCTCTTCTCCTTTTGCCTTCAGTCTTTCCCAGCATCAGAGGCTTTTCCAATGATCAACTGCTATCATTCACCAAGTGCTGCCTGAGAACCAGCTCTGATGGTTTCCTGTGCTGGGCACTGGGACACAGCAGTGAAAGAGATACAGCCCCTGCCCCGAGGACCTCACTTCCACCCCCACTGAGGAGGTAGATTTTCCCAAGGGATCTTTGCCCCCAGACTCAGCACAATCTACGCTGGGGGTGGCCTTGGAGATAGTTGAATTTCTGACCTCCCCAGGCCATCACTCTAAGAAGGTGGTTCTCAGCGGAGCCTGGACTGCATTTGAAAGTGTCGGATCAGGAGCTCAAAGAAGTGATAAAAGGATTTTCTTTTTCCTCAGGATTCCTCTACGGTCATTCGAGAGTGTACGATATAACAATGATGAATATCAGAAAAGGAAGGAAAAGGGGAAAGTGGTTCCCAGGAGGCAGAGCAAAAGCTAGCGTGGGCACTGGAGTTGGACGATCCTGGGGTTGAATCCTGGAGCTCTCACTTTCTAGACACGAGCCCTCGGGTAAGGGGCTTCACTTCTCTGAGCATCAGTTTCCACATCTGTGGAATGGGCAGGTAGGGACATGTAGGACTTGGTGGCGATGGGAGGACTGAGCAAGATGAGTTTTCAGACAGTTTTTGTACACGTGAGCTGCTCAGTGCCGGCTAGCTGCACCCCTCCGTCATCTCCGTTTTGTAGATGAGACCACTGAGGTGCAAGGAGAGGAGGTGATCTGCCCACATGATCTGGGCTCCATCCCAGATCTGCTGTAAGCCATTTCTGAAGCCAATAGCAGGAAGTAACTTCCTCCCTCCTCTGGCCTGAGTGGCTTCATCTGTGAAATGGGTGGATGGAGCAGAGGATCAGATCATATGATATCTGGAGGTTTATCTGACGCTGGGAATTAAAAGAATGTTCTATTAATGACAACAGCTAACAGCTACTTTGAGCAAACAGCTAACAACGGAGGACAGGGAAGCCTGGAGTGCTGCAATTCACGGGGTCGCAGACAGTCTGATTCAATTTAGTGCCTGAACAACAACAACAGCTACCTAGGGTATGTCGGGTGCCTTACATATATTGTTTCTAATCTGAGAAAGAAAGCAAATCCCAAACAGGAGAACTGAGGCCTCACGTAGCTGAGAAGGGACTAATATCCAGACAATACAAAGAACTCACACAAATCAGCAGTAATAATACACATAACCCGACTATAAAATGAGCAAAGACCCTGAACAGACATTTCTCCATAGAACCTATGTAAACAGTCAATAAGCACATAAGAAAATGCTGAACATCATTAGCTATCAGGGAAATGCACATAAAACCACAGTGAGACATCGCTTTACCCACAGCAGGATGGAGACAATCAAACTCACAATAACAGGTGCTGCCAAAGATATGGAAAAATGGAAACCTTCAAAGACGCTGATGAGGTTGTGAAATGGTGCAGCCTCTTTGGAAAACAGGCAATCCCTTGAAAAGTTAAAGATACAGTTACTGTATAACACTGTATAGTAGTCCTAAATATATACATCTATGCCTGAGAGAAATAAAACCCTTTTTCCATACAAAAATCTGTTCACAGCAGCGCTATAAACAATAGCCCCAAAAATGGAAACAACGTCAGGTGGATGGACGAAGTAGGCCACATCCATACAATGGAATATTATTCAGCCACGAAAAGGAATGAACCTCGCAAATATTATACTGAGTCAAAGAGAGTGACCCACAAAGACCACACATTATTTGACTGCACTTACACGACATGCCCAGAGCAGGGAGACTGACAGACACAGAACGTGGACTAGTGGTTGCCATGGGTTTGAGGAGGGACGGAAGGAAAAGCAGAGTGCCTGAATGGGTAGGGGTTTCTTTTTGGGGTGATGAAAATGTACTACAATTAGATTGTAGTGAAGGTAGTGTATCTCTGTGAACATATTGGAAACCCCTGAATTGTGCATTTTAAATAAGTGGATTACATACTATGTAAATTGCATGTTAATAAAGCTGTTAAAAAAGAAAGAAAAAGTCTGAGGCCTAGAGAGGCAAAGAGACTTACTAAAGGTTAATCAGCTAACTTTAGAACAAGACCCAGGCCTCCCATTCCCAGGCCAGTGACCCAGGCTGACTTTCTGAAAAGAGGGATCACTAACAGGGGCTGTGGACTCACTACTTGTCCCACACCAAGCGCCTTACATACTATTTTATCTAATCCTGCCAACAAGTCTAAGAAATATACATGTCTAACCCCAAGTCACAGATGAGAAAACCGAGGCTCTGAAACGCGAACGACCTGCCCAAGTCACTGTCCTTATTCAAGCTCCGTAGCAGCAGACACAGAGATGGGCGATGTATGAAGGAAGTACTCCAAGGAGAAGGTGGAGAGGGGGCGGGGGTGGACCGAGCAGAGAAGGCAGGCATGGCAGGCAGAGTCCTGCCCTCTCTGCAGTGTGAGTCATCCCCAGGCTTGGCCCTGGTGAGGCAAGCGAGAGAGAGAATCGGCCCCGGCACACCCAAGAGCCTTTGGTCAAGGGCCTCAGGGATGGGGTGGGAGGTGGACATCCCCAGGTGTGTCTAGGTTTCTGCACTTGTGGACAAATGGCTCACAGCCCAACAGTAGCCTCCAGAGGAGGGTCGCAGGTGCAAGCCTTTGGAGGCAAAAGCACAGCCCGGTTGGAGGCGGGTTTCCCAGACACCGCAAAGGATCCAAGGGCTGTGGGTGGAGTAGCAACACCCCCCGCCTCGGGCACCTAACTAGGAAATAAGGCATCTGGGGTTTGTCCCTGGGTCTGCCCCCAAAGCCCATGACTTCCTCACCCTCTTCCAGAAGGATGTGTTCATAGCCTGGGCTGGGGAAGTTCCTAGTGCATGGCCCAGAGGGGTTAGGATGACAAGCAGAGACAGGACAAGGACGGTGGTGGTCAGTGCCCAGATCCCAGGGAAGACACAAGAGGAAAAGGCAGGCATGAGGTGGGTGCTGAGGGCTGGCAAGCAGCAGCCCCTCCCTCTGTGGCCTGGAGCTAAATGCAATCCAAGCACCTCTTCTCTGCTGCTGACAGCTCTTGTTAGGGGGTGGAGGGACCCAGCTAACAGACATGACTGCAGGATACAGATGTGCTTGAAAGAAACCCCCACGGAGGGAAGTGTTTTGGATAAACCTCTTCAGAGGGAGGCTGGACAGAGGCAGGGACATGCTGACTCCTGTCTCTATCGGTGCTAACGGAGAAGCTGCAGTGTTTAAAGAGAGGCCATCAACCGCTACTAAATCCCAGGTGACTGTGACCTGTTCCACTTAGTCACCCAGCAAAAAGGATCTGCTTTGAGAATCGCTTAGCAGGCAAAGTGAGTTGATTCAATCAAACATTCCTTCGGTCTCCACTTATTCATGCCTGTGATGCAGCCGGCTGACGCTGTGTTTGGCGTTGAGGGTGAAGGGAAGGTGCCGGGGGTGGTCTTAAAAATGAATCAGAGGTCTCTACACTTAGGGAGTGCATCGTGAAGCAGGGGAGACAGACAGAGTAGGAACCACAACACATGGTGATAACTGTCATGGTGAGAGTTACGGATGGGAGCCCAGAGGAGGGAATACTCCCTCGCACTGGCGGACTTGGGAATAACTTACACAAAGGGTGAGGCTGGAGTTGGGTTTTGACGGATGAGTAGGAGTTGACCTGAAAGCACGAGAGAAATGCCCTTTCAAATTTCCTTGACTGATGAAGAGTAGCATTGGGGCTGTGCTGTGTTCAGCTGTGCTCTGAACACTACACAATACTGTCTGTCTTGAGACTCCCATTTCATTAGTCCCCCAAATTACAACTTTTTAAAGTATGGTAGAAATAAATCCCTTCAGAGTCAGTCCTGTTTGAATGACCTTGTGCCCAACTCAGAGTAAACACTCAGTGTTCATTAATTTATTTTTCCCCATTTTCTTACATGGCTACAGGCTAAGCCTCTCCAGCCCCTAGGCCAACCTGAGACACTGGCCACTATTTATCAGGTCAACCAGGAGGTAGCATCTAGAACTGTAGACAGTAGGGATGAAATTCACTGTGTGTGGGAAGGGTGGGAACTGTGAGTGCCCGTGTGCCTCTCTGAACTTCAGACCCCGCCCTGCCCCACCATGGTAACCTATGAGGGTAGCTTTCAGTGGGGGAGTGGAGATGGGGGAGAGGTACCATCTTCTGGTAGCTCCTTGGAAAAAGATGCTTGCTCCTTGGAAGGAAACCTATGATAAACCTAAACAGGGTATTAGAAAGCAGAGACATCATTTTGCCAACGAAGGTGTATATAGTCAAAGCTATGGTTTTTCCAGTACTCACATATGGATGTGAGAGTTGAACCATAAAGAAGGCTGAGCGCCAAAGAATTGATGCTTTCGAATTGTGGTGCTGAAGAAGACTCTTGAGAGTCCCTTGCCAGCAAGGAAATCAAACCAGTCAATCGTAAAGGAAATCAACCCTGAAGATTCACTGGAAGGATTGAAGCTGAAGTTCCAATACGTTGGCCCTCTGATGTGAACAGCCGACTCACTGGCAAAGATCTTGATGCTGGGAAAGATTGAAGGCAGGAAGAGAAGAGGGAAGCAGAGGATGAGATGGTTGGATGGCCTCACCAACTCATGGACATGAATTTGGGCAAACTCTGGGAGATGGTGAAGGACAGGGAAGCCTGGCATGCTGCAGTCCATGGGGTCACAAAGAGTTGGACGTGACTGAGCAACTGAACCACAACCACCGCCTTCTGGAAACAGAGAGGTCATTCTGAGTTATCACATTGATTTGGAGGACACAACTGGCATTAGTGGGTAGCAGCCTTTGTCTTCTGTCCTGCCATGTTCCAAATGTGCCCTGGAAGATATGTAGGTAGAATAACCTGTTTGTGTGAAATTTGCTCAGCCGTGTCCGATTCTTTGCGACCCCATGGAGTCCATGGAATTTTCCAGGCCAGAGTACTGGAGTGGGTAACCGTTCCCTTCTCCAGGGGATCTTTCCAACCCAGGGATTGAACCCAGGTCTCCCACATTGCAGGTGGATTCTTTACCAGCTGATCCACAAGGGAAGCCCCCCAAACCTGTTTATAATCATCTAAATCCAACCCTCCGAATCTATATTTCCTGTAAACACAAAAACTCACTGCACAGCTTTAATCCACTCTAAATTGTCTATGATTGCTCTGATGATGTAAGCTGAGGGAAAGTGATACAGGATTCTGTTTGGAGGTTTTTCAGCAGTTGAATCATCAGTGTTCGAGTTGCCCATTCAACACACCTATACCCGTCTGTTCTGGTAACTGTGTATTTACTCAATTTTAGACATGACTACAGGGATCAACTGCTTCAGAAAATCTTTAAGTGTGGGCATGCCCAAGCATTTATCTGCTACTGCTGCTAAGTCGCTTCAGTCGTGTCCGACTCTGTGCGACCCCATAGACAGGCAGCCCACCAGGCTCCCCCGTCCCTGGGATTCTCCAGGCAAGAACGCTGGAGTGGGTTGTATTTCCTTCTCCAATGCATGAAAATGAAAAGTGAAAGGGAAGTTGCTCAGTCATGTCTGACTCTTCGGGACCCCACGGACTGCAGTCTACCAGGCTTCTCCACCCATGGGATTTTCTGGGCAAGAGTACTGGAGTGGGGTGCCATTGCCTTTATCTAGAGAAATATATATTTCTATTTCATTACAAATGGCTTTCCTTTTATTTCTCCTTTACCATCTGATTGGCATATTATTGTTATTACTGTTTTTAGTATTTGTGGATAAACTGTATGATCTAGGCACGAACTGTCTTTCACGATTATAAAGAGGGCATCACAAACTGTTTGTTATAAAGAGGGCACTGAAGGATTCAGAACCACTGACAGGATCTAGACAACTGGAATCTATCCTATTTCCCTTGGGATGACAGACAGAACAGCCTAAAGATCAGAGACAAGGCTTGGGAGCCAGAAGGACTGAAATGTAAACCTCAGAGCTGTTGCTTACGAACTATATGAACCGGGGGAATACATATACTCTTGCTAGTTCTTAGCATCCTCATCTGCAAAATGGGGGTATAAAATGTTAGTTGTTCAGTTGTGTCTGACTCTTTGAGACCCATGGACTGTAGCCCCAGGCTACAGATCCTCTGGCCATGGGATTCTCCAGGCAAGAATACTGGAGTGGGTAATCATTCCCTTCTGCAAGGGATCTTCCTTACCCAGGGATCAAACCCGGGTCTCCTGCATTGCAGGCAGACTCTTTACTTTTTGAGCTACTAGGGAATCCCAGAGGTTGACTTCAGAGGTTGACTACAGAAAGACACCAATTAAGTGCTGAGTGCTAAGAAAGTTGCTATCATCACTGTCAATGCTGTTATTATTATGTTTCCAAGGAATCCTCCCCAGATGGGAGCCTGAGAGGGATAGGACATTAGCACCCCCCTCTCCCTACGCATCCAGTCTGCCTCAGCATCCTGGATCTCCAGACACTGATCCACAGGAACCACAACAACTGAGACCCCCTGTTGGATCCATGATAACTAAGATAACTAACCGTGCTAACTAACATGACTAACCATCAGGACTAGCATGATAACTAACCACGATAACTAAGATCCCCCTGCGCCAGGCCTCACCCTCTGCTGTATGTTGCCACGGGTGGTGATGGGGGAGCAGACTATTGCCCAACAGCTCCCCGAGTCTCCCCACTGGCTTCCAGCTCGCCTGCCCTGTGCTCCCCGCCACTGCAGGGGCCCTGGCATGCCCTGCGCTGAGTCCCCAGCTGTTGGGGCCAGCCAGATCAGCCTCTCAGCTTTCAGCTCTGGATTCAAGCCTCCAGAGCAGCCCCTCTGCACTGGCCCACCCTGGCCTGGGAGCTGTCTCCTTCCAAGGTTAAGTAAGCATCCAGAGGACCCTCAACCCAGCTCTCAACAAGCCATCCCCCTGACAGGTCTCGGTGGGTGAACTCCGGAGTGGACGCTGGGAGCTGCCTTGCTCATCACCGCTCCTCTGCGGTTCTCTCCACCCTTCCACAGCAGGAATCCCAGCGTTCATCTCCTGCCTTCCCCATCCCCCTGGGACTTCTGCTCTTAGGGACCCCAGGAAGGTCTTGACCCCAAGGCAAAGGGAACCCGCACAGTTGTTAGAGCTGAGAGGGCCCCTCCCAGCCTCAGAAGACCCAGAGCCACCTCTTCAGTCCTCCAGTCATTGGCGGAGTCATTAGGACTCCCTGAAATGTAATGGATGAAATATGGTTTTGATCAAGTGCTGTGTGAGATCTCTGAAATGACACACACGGGGCCCACCCTGAAGAAGTTCGTGGTCTGGCTGGGAGGGACAGTCATATAACTGATAACTGCAGTTCCGACGTGATCCGTGGTGAGTGTGAGCTATGTGTTAGAGGCCAGTGGCCTTGTCACGGGCAAGGCAGGAAGGCTTCTGAGAAAGGGTAACATCAAAATGGAATATTGAAGAATGAGCTGGAGTTTTCCAAGGCCTGAACTAGACTCTCAAGTCTCCTCCCCTATTTCTAAGCCCTACAATCCCAGCATGGCGAGCCCATGCCTGTCTTCCTGAGTGACAGTCTCGGGGGAAGAGGAGACAGAGGAGAAGCTGAGGATGGAGAACAGCTCTTTACATCTGGAAGGATCCATGTTTAGACTGGATCCTGGGTTCAGAGACACTGGCTTCCCCAGACAATTCCAAACACACAAAAATCAGTATTTCCCAGAGTCCCACAGAGCATGACTTCCTTAGGAAAGAACTATATGTTAAGTGAAAAAGAAGACTCCAAGATCATATATTTCAGAGACACTGAGGAAGCAGAGTCAAGCAGACATTACTGCAGGACTTCTCAGGGCCTTTAAAGGTAAAATAAGATATTAATTTACGTATTTAAAATAGATTTGTATAACTATAATGATTCAATATTGAAAATATAATAATAATTTTATAGCTATCTTTTATTTGGTGCTTCCTAAAGTACAAACCACACGTTGTATGTTATCTCATTGTTGTTCAGTCACTAAGTTGTGTCCAACTCTTTGAGACCTCATAGACCCCAGCATACCAGCCTCCTCCACTCTCTCCCAGAGTTTGCTCAAACTCATGTCCAACCATCTCATCCTCAGCTGCCCCTTCTCCTCCTGTCCTCAATGTTTACCAGCATCAGGGTCTTTTCCAATGAGTTGGCTCTTTGCATCAGGTGGCCAAAGTATTGGAGCTTCAGCTTCAGCATCTGTCTTTCCAATGAATATTCAGGGTTGATTCCCTCTACAATTGACTGGTTGGATCTCCTTTCAGTCCAAGGGACTCTCAAGAGTCTTCTCCAACACCACAGTTCAAAAGCATCAGTCCTTCAGCATTCAGCCTTGTTTATGGTCCAACTCTCATATCCATACATGACTACTGAAAAAAACCCCATAGCTTTGACTATATGGGCCTTTGCTAGCAAAGTAATGTCTCTGCTTTTTAATATGCTGTCTAGGTTGGTCATAACTTTCCTTTCATAGTTGTCTCATGAATCCTTATAAAACGTCAGGTCATCAGTACTGGCCCGTTTTGCCCATAGGGAAACTTAATCAAGCCGAGAAGTGAAGTTCACTGCCCAAGATCACACAGTGAAGAATGGCTGTGATTCAAAGTCAAGTTCTGTCTGACCCAGCATCTCCACCCTTTCCTGAGAATTCTGAATCCCTAAGAAGGGGCTGTGAGGTATTGCATTTCCACACTTCTTCAGCTGTGGACCTTGCTTATATCTAGGGTTCTAAAAAGTGACTTTTGGGAATCACTGCTCTTTTGTTTGTTCCCAGAAGATTCCCCAAAAGCAACCCAAGGATATCTGAGGTTCTGCTCCCCTTCTTGCTCCCTGTCCGACCCCAGGCCCCTGGGTGCGAGTTCCTGAATAGTCACTGTGTTCACTCCAGGGGCCAATGGGAGAATAAGGAGGGGTTCCCATCAGTGGCTGGGATTCCAGCTGGCAGCTCCAAAGCTGTCCAGATCTAAACAGATGACTTCATTGGTCACATACGGTCCACCGAGGGTTCCAAATTCTCTTCCCAGCCAGTTTTGAGTTGCTGTTTCAAACTCAGCTGCTACTTGAGTCGCCAGCAGACTAGTTACGTTATGAACTCAGAATCCTTTGAACCGTTGCCCTCTTAGGAAAAAGGACCCTCTAAGGCCAAATGCCGGAGAAGGCAATGGCACCCCACTCCAGTACTCTTGCCTGAAAAACCCCTGGACGGAGGAGCCTGGAAGGTTGCAGTCCACGGGATCGCTGAGGGTCAGACATGACTGAGCGACTTCACTTTCACTTTTCACTTTCATGCACTGGAGAAGGAAATGGCAACCCACTCCAGTGTTCTTGCCTGGAGAATCCCAGGGACTGGGGAGCCTGGTGGGCTGCTGTCTATGGGGTCGCACAGAGTCGGACACGACTGAAGCGACTTAGCAGCAGCAGCAGCAAAGCTGAAAGCAGTTGACCAAAGAAGGCCACTGGCTGGACCCAGGCCTTGTCTTTCTCACTCGGGTGCCCATGTCGGCCTCTGTGCTCATGTGTCCAGACACTTCCTGCCACCTCCTCCCCGCTGGCAGAGCAGTCTTGCAACAGGCAACGTTCAACTTGTCACTCCTAAGAACTCTCCTATGGCTCCCTAGCGCCCACAGCAGAAGTCAAGACCACCGAGCCTGATTTTCAAGGTCTCTGGAAGTGGGGGAGACTCTGCAGTCACTTTCCCTTCTCAGGGGGCTTCCCTGGCGGCTCAGGCAGTAAAGAATCTGCTTGCAATGAGGAAGGCCTGAGTTCAATCCCTGGATTGGGAAGATTCCCTGGAGAAGGGAATGTCAACTCACTCTCGTATTCTTGCCTGGAGAATTCCATGGACAGAGGGGCCTGGGGGGTCTGTAGTCCATGGGGTTACAAAGAGTTTGGACACAAGTGAGCAACTAATACAACACTTCCCTTTCTAAGAGAACAAGTAGGGACTTCCCTGGTGGTCTGGTGGTTAAGAATCCAAGCCTCCAAAGCAGAGGGAGCAGGTTCAATTCCTGGTCAGGGAACTAAGATTCCACGTGCCGTGCGGCCAAACAGAAAAAAATTAACTGATTAAAATAAAACATTCCAGATTAGACCAAGACAGGAAAGGAGGTGATCCCTGCTGACCCTGCTTCTTTCTCTAGGAGGGTCCGCCTCCTACCACCTCCTGCCCTTAAGCTTTACTTTACATTCTGGCACGCCTAATTCTTCACAGTTTCTTACACACGTCATGCTATTTTGGATGCTATGTTGCTCTGCTCAGGCTGTATCTTCTCCTGAAAGCTCTTCTGACCTTACTCTGCTGAATTAAGACCTGCGCATCTTTGAAAACCCTGCTGGCACATCCTGGGGCTGAGATGAGCGCCCTGCCCCCGCCCCCCTGCAGCTTCTGCACACATGTGACCCTGGGAACATGGAGACCATAACACGTATCTTATTACACGGAGACTGCCTGAGTCTGGGTATGCTTTCCCCACCAGGCTGAGGTTCAAAAGCAAGGCTTGTACCTTGTTCTGTCTGTCTCCCCGGTGCCCAGCACAGAGTCTGCACACAATGGGTGCACCATAAGTGTTTGTGGAACTTATTCAAAGCTGGCAACATCTCTAAGGGAAGGGTTTCTTTCATCGTAAAGAAAAATTATTTAATTTCATAAACAAAATACGTGCATGCGTGTGTTCTGATGCCTTCCTTGCTCCCAAGTTTAAAGAAAAGTGTGAAATGATAGGGCTTCCCTGGTGGCTCAGATGGTAAAGAATCGCCTGCAACGCAGGAGACCCGGGTTTGATCCCTGGAGCGGGAAGATCCCCTGGAGAAGGGAATGGCCACCCACTGCAGTATGCTTGCCTGGAGAGTCCCCATGGACAGAGGAGCCTGGGGTCGCAAAGAGTGGTCATATTAGTAATGTTGTCTGCAGATGTCTCACCTGGATTAACGCGTTGAATCCTGTGATGCGGGTTCAGCTATCAACCCCCTTGAACAGTTAAGAAATCTGAGACTCACAGGACCAGCGGGCTGTCAACAACAGCTAAGCGGCCGCACACGTGGGGGTTCCAACACAGCCCTGCATGACACCAAGAGCAGCGGCCTCTCTGCTGAGCTCTCAGAGCTGCAGAGCTGGAGGTTTGCATTCGAAACGGGGGAGGGACAGGCTTGACAATGGTCACACGCTGGAGAGGAGGAGGCGGGAAGGGCAGAAAGACACAGGGATGGGGGACCAGAACCGTGCCTGCCTGCAAGGCAGCGAGCACCTCCCTCTGACACGTGTTCAGAGAAGCAGCCAGAAGTGCCGTCGGCTTTGACCTGATGGCGATGGGGTGGGGAGGCTCTTTCAAAGAGAAGAAGACAATGACTGCATCGCCTCTTGAAGAGGGACAAGGGATGGAAGAAATGAGTCACATCCCGCTCCAGCCTGCCCAGGCCTCGGGAGGCCCAGGAGGTGGCTGCTCGTGGCCCCACAGGTGGGAGGGCCCTGTGTACCCCACACTCCATAGAGGAACAAAGCCTTGGTGGGGTGGGGATCCCAGCGGCCTTTGTCTCCATGGGGGCAGAGGGCCTCAATTCCCACCCCCGCTCTGCTCCTCTGAGCCATCCCTGCTACAACGAGCCAGCTGAGGTGGGTCAGAAGGTGACCGCGGGAAGGACGTCCCCTCCCCCACACCTCCTCTGGACCTCGCCTATTCCCCCATCCCTTGGTTTCCATGGCAGCGTCGGGCAATGAGACATCTACTGCAAAATGCTGGCAGGAATGCCAGGCGGGAGCTGCAGGGACGCAGGCCTGGGGTGAGAGGAGAAGCTCACCAGGGGAGTGCCCAGTCCACACGGGTCCCGCCCAGTCCACGCGGGTCCCACCCACGGCTTCACATCCATCACCCGCCCCACGCCGCACCCGTCAGGCAAGGGACCTATTATTACCCCATTTTATCCCAGATAAAGCGGCTGACGCACAGAGTAAGGAAAGGCTGTGCCCAGAGTGGCACAGCCAGTCAGTGGCAGAGCCAGGATTCGCACTCAGGTTTCCGTGGATCCCAAGTCCAGGCCTTTATTCACTTCTTGCCTCTTGGCCAGGGCTTAGCTGCTCAGGCCGGAGCTCTGCCATGGGGCTACAGGCTCTTTTGGGTGAATCCCTTTGCCTCTCCCAGACTCTGCAAAATGGGGTGGTGAGTCCCATTGCTCCAAGGGGCCGGGAGGACTGAGGTGGGTTGGGAGAAGCCCTGGGGTTCGGGAAAGGGGTCTGCTCCTCCATTTCCAAATGGGGAGACTCCCATCCCAAGGTTCCCAGACAAGGAGACACAGCTGCCCGGATGCACTGGGGGAAGTCGGCCCAGCAGTACCCCTGGCATGCTGCCCCCGACCCAATGCTCTTGACAATGACATCTGCTGGGCATCCACCTCAGGTCAGGAGCCCGCTAGGGCCCTGCATGCTGCCAGTGACCCTGAGAGGGAAACACACTCACCCTCCTCTTGTTACAGATCAGGAAAGCCAGCCGTGGCACCCACGCTGAGCTCATTGGAAAAAATCCTGATGCTGGGAAAGATTGAAGGCAGGAGGAGAAGGGGACGACAGGGGATGAGATGGTTGGATGGCATCACCGAGGCAATGGGCATGAATTTGGGCAAACTGCAGGAGATGGTGAAGGACAGGGAAGCCTGGCGAGGTGCAGTTCACGGGGTCACAAAGAGTCGGACACGACTGAGACTAAACAACCACCACCCCCCACGCCGAGCACCCCAGGAGCAGAAACGGGGTGGCACTTCCACCGACCTATGACTGGGGGAAGGTGCCTCAGACACACACCCAGTACGCTCAGCTCTACCTTCAAACTAGACCTGGAGGCTGACCCTTCCCACCAAACCCACATTTCACCCTGGCCTGGCCACCCCGGCCCTGGCTCCAAGGCCAGTGAGCCTCCCTTGGAGTCCCTGGGGCACTGTTCCTCGTCCTTTCTGTCTCCTCTGCACAGCAGGCTGGGCGATGCCTCTCATCGCACGCCTCATCCTGTCATCGGAGGCCCTAAGCCCTCCAGTGACCCCCAAGGTCTTCCCAAGCCAAAGCCAGGCCCTCACAGTAGCCAACACGGGGACATCAGCTCATGACCTCTCTGACCTCATCCCCTACACCCACCCTTGTTCACTCTCCTGCAGCCACGGAACATTCTTCCTAAAACATTCTAAATCACTTCCAGACCAGGACGTTGCTATTGCCTCTGCCCAGAATACATGCTTTCAGACACAAGCATGATTCAATTCCTCGTGATTCAAATGCCGTCTCTCCCACCATTTATAAATGACCCCTCCCACTCACTCACCCTGTTTATCTGTGACTGCTCAACACTCAGTTCAGACGCATTTGTCAGCTGTATCTCTTGCCTGGCTCTCCACTAGACTATAAGCCCTAGGAAGGCAGGACTGTACCTTTTGTTTCTTTTTTAAGCTTTTTTTGTTTTCGTTTTTTTCTGGCTGCGGCCCATGGCCTGTGGGATCTTAGTTCCCTGACTTAGGACTGAACTCACACCTCCCGCATTGGAAGGCAAGAGTCCTAACCACTGCACCACCAGGGAAGTTCCAAGACTGTCTATCTTGTTCATCCCTGTCCCTCACCGCCCAGAAGAGCCTTTGACCCTCCTTCACAGGGCAAAATTTTTGGACAACCAGGTACTAGTTAACTGAACTAATAAGATTCCCTCTGGAAAGGCTGAGTTTGACACACACGAAGCAGCAGCAGTTGGTGGGAATCAGAGACAGAAATCAAAAGGCACAAGTCTGCAGGAGCCAGGAGCCATAGAAACTGTGAGACAACAGATGTCACGAGCCAGCAGGAGCCGGGAGGCAGGAGCAGGCTCCACCTGGGTGGGCATCTTTGCTTTCTCCCGCAGCAAACCCCAAGGGTCCGGAGGAGGGCCCGGGGCACACAGGTGCTCAATAACTGTGTGCTGAATAAATGAAAGGTGGGGTGGAGTCCAGAGAGGAGTCAGCGGCAAAGCAGGAAGAGCCAGAGTGAGAGGGCAGGGAGTGGAGACCCCGGTCATCCGCGGGAAGCAGGGGTCACGGCTACAGAACAGACAGCGTTACGGCTCCAGGGTGCCCACGTGACCCTGCAGTCCCCGTGGCGCTTGGCAGCGTGGTAGTGATGCTGCTTTCTGCCCTTTGTTACATCCTCCTATATCCAGACCACAACCCCACTAACCAAGGCTAACTTGGACACGCCTCTAGTCCCAAGCACTCTGCTAACAGGTTTCCTGGAAGAGGCATCTTGGAAGGCGGAACTTGAAATAGGTATCCCCTAAACCCTCTTCTTAACATTTCTTTTCTTAAAAAAAAAGCTTTATTAAGATTACAATTTATATTCCATGAGACTCACTTATTTTGCAATGTATATTTTATCCCAATTAAAAAAACAAAAATTCAGAATCAAGCTCTTGGGGACTTAGGGTTCGAGTGGGCAGAGGAGGCAGCAGGGTATGTTGGCAGCAAAGTCATGGTGATGAGGAAGCCCAAGATGCGTCTGGGGAAAGGCGAGGTGTCCTGCATGGATGGGCAGGTGGAGAGGGCGGGGGTAGGGGGTGAAAGGCACCCAGGGCAGTGTAGAGAGGGCAGCGTATAGATAGCCTATGAACGGAACGCTGGCGAAGGTCTGGGCCTGCTGTGATGAGCCTTGGAAGGAGCATGGTCTGCCTGAAGCCAGTGAGGTGCCCACAGAGGTCAGCAGGGCGGGGTCCCAGAGCCAGTTCTTACAGCCTTCCCCCCTCCCTCTCTCCCTCTCCTGGTCCTTTGCTCCCCCTCAAAGGAGGGCCTTCACCACCCCTCCCCAGCATCTCCCAAAGTCCCTTGCAGCTCTAACTTCCCTTAGAACAAAATGTGATGAGGAGGAGGGAGCTGGGAGCCAGACCCAGCTTGGAAGCCCTGGTCCTCCCCCTTCTAGCTGAGTGACCCTGGGCTCCTCATTTCTAGGATGCAGACAATAGTCCTGACCGCACACAGCTGCTGAAAGGACCAAATGAGGCAACAAACAGACCATTGTCTCATGTTGGCTGATGGTCTTAAGATGCACGAGGGCCACCCTGCAAACCAACAAGCATAGAAGTGGAGAGCTGCTCCGAGCTGCAGTGGCAGTGCGTGGACAGACACACAGCTTGGTGTCTGGGGTCAAAGGGAGGAAAAGGCAGTTGTCAGAAGAAAGCGTGGTTTCCCTGCGTGAGTAAGGATGCAGAGAAAGCCCCATGGGTTCAGAATCAGCCTGCTGTGCTCGTGGGTACAGAGCCCGGCACCAGTGGGGCAACCTAGCCCTCCACCTGCCCGAACCTGGGGTGTCCATCCTTGTAACTCACTCCAGCTTTCCCTCCTATCTGTAGACTCAAATGCTCCCTTGATTCTTCCTCCCTGTTTGCCTATGTGACTTTTTCTGTTTTTAACAGTGAGAAACCAACAACATCTCTGGGTATCTATGGGCATTCCAGATCAGAAACCCAAGGCTTTATTTTGGGAATTAGTTTTGCTACATAGCCAGGAACTCAGGAGAAAGGGTATGGCCAGGGTCTAACATCTAGAAATACCCACCTTTTATATTTACACGACAGACTGAATGGACAAATGCGACATAAAGTACCAAGAGAAGAACTGGAAGGGTTACCTAAGGCTGAACTGTTTCCATAAACACTTCAGGCAATTAGAATTTCACTGTGAGAGGCTGCCTAGCACATGGGAGAGAGATCCAAGCATCTCACGCCAAACTCCAGCTCAGCTAGAAGAGCTGTGTGACCTTGGGGCATTCACGTTGCCTCTCTGAGCCTCGGTCTGCACCGTGCTTCCCCATCTGATGAATATTGTTACTCATCCAGCCAGGGTCTTCATCGCCCTGCAAAGCCAGGGCTGTGTCTGTCTGTCCTGCTGCAATGTCCCCTGCACACAGCAGGGGGATGATCCCCATGATCCCCACGATCATGATCCCAGCTCTTCCTTCCCGCACCTCTGCTGCTGGCTAGCATGCTGCCACTTTGGGTTTGGCAAAGATTCTGTTCAGTCCCAAGAGCTTAAGTGAGGACCTGCTCTTCTGCAGGCCACTGGTCAAAGCCCAGCACCGCTGTCTGACCCAGCAATGAACCGCAGGGCTGTTCTTGCTTCTGGTGTGATTCAAGAACTCCATAAAAAGGGAGCAGAGTTGGTTTGATTAAGCACAGAAGCTATGAATCATCAACTCCCACAAGAACCCGAGTGACTTATACTAGGATCCAGACATCAGGATACACAACACAATCTGTCTGTAGCCCTAGGTGACAGAGAAAAAACAGGGGTGGATGAAGAGACAGCTTATCCCTGTGGGCAGGAGTTTTAGAAAAAAGAGGGGGGAACACCATACATTTCCATCTCTTGGGGAGTTTGCTGTCTGGGGATGGAAAGAGACAGGGAAAGCAGCTGCTGATTTCACCTATGGTGAGTGCACCTAAGCCAGTCTGGGGCATCAGGGTAGAAATGGGACAGGGACATGATGGTCCCAGAGGTCCCGTCCTTGCCCTGCCCACCCCCAGGACACCTCTCATGCCCCCTGCCCACCTTGCCCACCATAGTTGGTCTCTGTTACCCTCCCCAATTACATGCTTTTCTGTGTCCTGACCAGGCCACCTGCTCTTCCTGGAACTCGTAGCTTCCCACCTCTGCCAGGAAGGTTCTTTCTTCACATCTGTACCCCTTGAAAACTTATGTTTCAAAGTCCTGCTCACACTCATTCATTCGATCATTCAACAAGAATTTCTAAGGGCTCACTATGTCCCTGACACTGCGATGGGCACTAGGGATATAATGGGGAAGCCATAGCCTGTGTCTTCAGACTGCTTACAGCCTTGGGGAGACAGTCACCATAACGAGGAATACGTGTGTGGTAGACCTGAGTCCAGAGAAGGCGCCTAACCCAGCTTTGGTGGGATGTGTTCAGGGAAGGCTTCCTGGAAGAGGAGAATTCGGAGTCTTGACGTACGAGGTGAAAATGGGGAGATGTGCCTATAAGTGGAGGTGAGCCTATATCACTGTAATAGGAGCTGCTGCTAGCAGCCTTTGGAGAAGGACATGGCACCCCGCTCCAGTGTTCTTGCCTGGAGAATGTCAGGGATGGGGGAGCCTGGTGGGCTGCCATCTATGGGGTCGCACAGAGTCGGACACAACTGAAGCGACTCAGCAGCTAGGAGCCAGCGGGGCTTCCTTAGTGGTTTAGCAGTGAAGAACACGCCTGCTGATGCAGAAGATATGGGTTCGATCCCTGGGTTTGGGAAGATCCCCTGGAGAAGGAAATGGCAACCCACCCCAGCATTCTTGCCTGGAGAATCCCATGGACAGAAGAGCGGGGCAGGCTACAGTCCATGAGGTCACAAAAGAGTCGGACACGACTTAGTGACTAAACAACAACTGGGAGCCCAGCACTGGGCTCAGCCCGGCACGGGTATCAACAGCTTTTCAGCCCTTACAACCCGTTGGGAGTGAGTACTGTCGTCATTCCCATCGCCAGATGAGGAATCTGAGGCACAGAGAAGTTCAGAACTCACTCCTGGCCACACAGCTACCAAGCAGCAGAGCCGGGGTTCAAACTCAGCACAGCCCCAGAGCCCAGGCTTCCCACCTCTGCCCTCTCAGGCTGTCGGTATTATTCCGCACATCCTCTTTTCATTTGGTGATGAATTGACCGCAGACATCCTTCCAAAGCGGTGCATGCCAGGCTCCATTCTACTTATTGACTGCAGAGGTCGGATGTCACTGGCATCTGAGCAGGGGAGCGACTTGACCAGATTCTTCCCTGGGAAGCAGGTAGGGGGCTGGCTGCCTAGCGGCAGGGGAGCCGTGCTGGGGTCCTGGGGAGGGGCGCCCAGGCCTCAGCTCAGGCTGGGAGAGGGAGGCTCTGGGGATGTGGCTGAGCAGCAGCGAGCCCTGCCAGTCCAGGGATGGTGGAAGGCGGAGAACGGGTCCTGAGCTCACACCCTCCACTCCCCGCCACCGCCGACAGGCCTCTCACAGACTCAGCATCCCTCCTGTCGTTCCCACCCCGGCCCTTCGGAGCCGACCCTCTCTGTGCACACCCCAGCTGGCCCTCCCAATTAAGAGTGCGCCATCGCCAGTTCAGTTCAGGCGTGTGCAGATGTGCTGTCTGTGGAATTCTTAATTCACTCAACAGTCTTTGCCCAGGAGCGTCACATCTGTTCTCCCCAAAGTGCAAAAAGAAAAAAACCAAAACCACCACAAGTTACGCAGCAGCACCGCTTCAACACTGTCCGCCAGGACCGCCGCGCCCAGCCCCACCACTCAGTCCTATCGCGCCTGCCCCAAACGTCTGTCTGTCCACTCCCCTCCAGGGCCCTCACCGCTGGTCTGAGCGACCCTCCTCTCTCACCTGGATGGCTGCCATAGCTTCCTTCCTGGTCTCCCCAGCTCCACAGCTCCAGCCTCAGTTTTCAGACCTCTGCAATGGACACACTGACACTTCTCTCACAGGGCTGTAGGGAGGATGGGGTGACGTGATGAACCGAAAGCCTTGGCCAGGGAGAGCCTGTGTCCGACTCAGCTCTCTACCAGGAAGGAGGAGGGCCTTGGGTCTGCAGGGACCCAGGCTTGCCTGCCCCTGGGCAGGTGGGAAATCCTTCAGCATTAGCCAGCCCACATGCTCTGATGTCACTCGGACTGGTGATAAAAGGGGACATTTTGTTCTCTGGCTACCTCGCTTTTTTGTCTTAATCCTGGGTTGCTCCGGACCTCAGGCTGGGCAGAGGGGCGCTATTTACCGGCCCCTCCCACCTCCAAAAGGAATACGCAGTGGGAGAAGACCCCACCCCCTGTTCCTGACCTATTAATGGATCTCCTGAGGGCCTCCCTCCTCAAGCCCGGTGCTGGGTGCTGTGAGAACCAATCAATAAATGACTGGCAAACACTGAGCTCCTGATATTAATATAACCGTGAAAAGAACCCATCTTGGCTCAGTGTTTCTCGCTACTTTTGAGATGCCTAAAAGGCTTTTTCAGGCACCTGAACACTATGAAGTGCTGGTACCCTTCTCCAATGAGGCGGTCTTAACTGCCATTGGCGTGATCAGAACATGCCTGGTCTTCCGGGATCTAGCTGTGAACTCATCCAACTTCCTTCATCCAGGGTTTTTACTGCACACCTATTAGGTGCCAGGTGCTAAGGATGAAGGCACCGCGGGCACGGCCATCAACCAGGCAGCTGATACTCCTACATTCAGGCAAGCTGGCGCAGTAATGAAGTCATTCAACAGACAGGGAGTGGGTTGGGTGGGGCTCTCAACAGGGTCGTCAGGGAAGGATGCTCTGAGGAGTGAACAGCTGAGTCCTCAGTGATGGGAAGGTGCCAGTCACTGCAAGACCTGTGGGGGGAGACTCTCAATAATGCTGTGAGTGGTGGTACTATTATTATTATTAAGATCCCCCTTTCCCAGGTGTAGAAACTGAGGCCAAGGAGGTTACAATACTTCCTTTGAGGCCAAAGAGGTAACTATTTACGGAACCAGGTCAAAACTCGGAAACCCCAGCTACTGCCACCAAACCCACCTGTCTCTAGGGTCCAGCCCTTTTCAAAAGAATCTTAACTTCAGAGATCTTCAACAAAGTAGCACACAGCACTGTCTCCAGGAGGCTCCAGTCTAATCTAAGAAAACGCCTTTACGCAAAAACACAAAGTGTGTTAGAAATTAACGCAGCGGTCCCCAACCTTTTTGACATTAGGAGCTAGTATCATGGAAGAAGATTTTTCCACAGACCGGGGACATGGGGGATGGTTTGGGGAGGACTCAAGCGCACGACGCTTACTGTGTACCTTATTCCTATGACATCAGCTGCACCTCAGATCATTAGGCACTAGATTCCAGGGACCCCGATATGATTAATCTAGTTTAAAATTTTAATCTCCAGTGGGATTTATTCTGAAACCTGACAAGATGACTCCCAGCTTCTTGGGGGAAAGGAAACCCATATGCTATAGTTATTTTTTCTTTGGTTTATTTCATAAACATTTATGAGTTGCCAGGCTCTGTTTCCAAAGCCTTTCAAACTTTAATTCTTTCAAACCTCATGACTCATTTAATACTCATAACAATCCTGTAAGTTAATACCGTCACCAACTCCACTTTCTAATCAAAGGAATCACGGCAAAGACAGGGTAGATGGCTTGCTGGAGACACATTCTGCAAAGCGGTGCAGCTGAGATCCAAACCTCGGTCATCTAGTGCTGGAAACTTCACTCTTCACCTTAAACTGAATTTACAAGTATCATTCACACAATTGAATTCACATGTACAATTGCGTTTTGTCTCTCTGCCTCTTCCTGTCATTTCTGCTCAGCGGTGTCTGACCCTTTCAACCCCATGGACTGTAGCCCGCCAGGCTCCTCTGCCCATGGGATTCTCCAGGCAGGAACACTGGAGTGGGTGCCATGTCCTCCTCCAGGGGATCTTCCCGACCCGGGGATGGAGCACGTCTGCCTGCATCTCCTGCGTTGCAGGCAGAGTCTTTACACTGAGCCGCTGGGAAAGCCCCTGTGTCTTTCTGCCTCACATGAACTTGTTTTCAGATGGTCTGATTTAAATGCAGAACTTACCGTTTCCCCCAAATTTGCTGTGGGGAATCCTCCGACAAGTTAGACCGTCATCCTCCAGGGAGGCAGAAGCTAGTTCTCCCAGAGGCTCAAATTAGGCCCATCAAGGTGGACTGGCTATACAAGCAGTGAGATGCCACAGACAAAGGAAAGGAAACAGGCTTGCATGAAGGACCCAGTGTCAAGGTTACCCTGACGGACCCTCAGGATCACATGTGTGGGCTGGAGATAGAACTGGGATTCACTTGGGCTCAGGGAGAAGGCCAGTGGGATGGATTCATTTAGTGATTATTTTCTCTAGGAAGGGGCTTCCCTGGTGGCTCAGATGGTACAGAATCTGTCTGCAACACAGAGACCCAGGGTTGATCCCTGGGTTAGGAAGATGCCCTGGAGAAGGGAATGGCAACCCACTCCAGTATTCTGACCTGGAGAACTCCATGGACAGAGGAGCCTGGTGGGCTACAGTCTAGCAACAGGGAAAAGCCAGCTAGTAAATAAATGAAGTTCTCCTGAAAGAATAAACCAAGGGACAACTAGAAAGTTTGTGAGAAAGAAAGTACCTAGAAAGTTTGAAAGAAAGAAAGAGAGAGAAAGAAGTGGGGTTAGGGTTAGGTTAACAGCTTTGGGAGCTGTTAACATTTATGCTCCGCCAAGCATCCCCGCGGGCTTCCCAGGTGGTTCAGTGGTAAAGAAGTCACTTGCCAATGCAGGAGACCTGGGTTTGACCCCTGGGTCGGGAAGATCCCCTGGAGGAGGAAATGATAACCCACTCCACTATTCTTGCCTGGGAAATCCCATGGACAGAAAAGCCTGGCAGGCTGCAGTCTATGGAGTCTCAGAGAGTCAAAGACACAACTGAGCAACTAGACAGCAACAAGCATGCCCCCAGCAGCAGGGCGTGGACCTGCACTGTTCTCCGCCAGCCGCAGCTGCCCAGCCAGCGTCTGCCCTGGCCCTGTCTGAGGCTTGGCCACCAGAATCATCAGAAAGTTCAACACCCAAATAGCCAGGAAGGAGGCCTGCTGCTGAGGATGGGGTTCCAAGCGGCAAACCCTGAGGTCTTCGAGAGAAAACCATGTGAATGGTGCCCCCCCCCCCACCCTGGAGATGTGCAGGGCTGGCCGCTCTGCCTCTGAAGACACAGAGCCACTGAGGAGCTGATGATACAGGTGACAGAGGCAAGGGAAGGAAGACAGAGCTCGTGGACAGGGTGGGGACAACTGGGGTAGGATGTGAAAAGAGGGCTGAGCGACACCGTCATCTGATGTCCAAAGCCAGACATGTTAGAGAGTGACCCAGTAAAAAAAAAAAAAAATAATGAAAGTGTTAGTTGCTCAGTTGTACCTGACTCTTCGCGACCCCATGGACCATAGCCTGCCAGGCTCTTCTGTTCATGGGATTTCCCAGGCAAGAATACTGGAGTGGGTTGCCATTTCCTCCTCCAGGGGAATCTTTTAACCCTGAGACTGAACCTGGGTCTCCCCCATTGCAGGTGTATTCTTTACTGTCTGGGCCACCAGGAAAGCTCCAGAGAGGGAAAACTTCCTGTGAAAGATGAAACCATTAAAACTATTCACAACTAGAAACTCTGTCTTCCTAATCTGAATAATGGGGAGGTCATAGAGCTCCCTCATGGCCTTGTTTTGGGAATTAAGAGAGATGATCCAAGTTAGCTCAGGGCTTGGCACTTCAGTAAAAGAGAAACTGAGAAACTTGCCCAAATCTAGATCCCTTGGGAGTCAGGGGAACTGGCTGGAGGAGTGTGTGGTCCCAGGTCAGAATAGGGGAATTCTAGGCAAACTGACATCACAGAGACAGAAGGAGGAGGTGAGCGTGGGTGGAGTCAGGTCCTTGCATTGCAGGCCCTGGACAGACAGTATTCATTCACCACAAGTAAAGCTTCCCTGGGGGACCAGGCGGAAAAGACTCTGCCTGCAATGCAGGAGATCTGGGTTTTGATCCGAGTCGAGAAGGTCTCCTGGAGGAGGGCATGGCTACCCACTCCAGTACTCCTCCCTGGAGAATCCTATGGATAGAGGAGCCTGGTGGGCTCCATGGGGTCACAAAGCATCGGGCATGACTGAGCAACTCATTTACTTTCACAACTTTCACTTTCTTTCATGCTGGGTCTGCAGTTGCAGCAACTTGAGGAGGAGACGACGGGCACCAGATTTTCACCCTGGGCTGGACTTCCTCCATCTGGGATGCATGGCTGGGAGAACCCTACCCAGCGCTCCCTGCAGTGCTCAGGACAGCTGGGCTAGTGGGCTCTGCCCACTTCCCTGAGGCAGCCCAAGCCATTCCCTATTGGAAGGTTCTGCCTTGGACTGAGCTGAGACCGGCTGTCCTTCTCCACCCTCTACTTGGCTTCCACCCACTGCGGGGCGGTGGGGGGGTGGTTGGCGGGGAAGTGGGGGAGTCCCCATGGGTCAATTCAAAACTCTTGATAAGAACAACACCCAGATTACACAATCTCTTCCAGAGAACTGCTGAAGTGGGAACACAGTCCACCGTGTGGTGTGAGGCCAGCCTAACCTCGACGCCAAAGTCGGACAAGTGAGAAGCAGAAAGGAAAAGCGCAAATGTAGACAGCCCTCCACAACAGAGAGGAAAAGATGAAAATCACAAACCAAAAGGGATGGAAGGATTGAAAAGGAAGAAACAAAACAGTTATTTGCACCTCCTAGGATCGCATACAATTTTCTAAAATAATCTACAAGCACATTTTCTAAAATTAGTAATAGAGTTTGGCAAGATTCCTGGATATAAAGCATGCAAAATCCAAAAATATTTCTCTGAAAAGCAACCGATGTATCATAATTTTTTTTTTTAATGTGTTGAAAGATCTAGGTAGATATACCATTTACAATAGCATAAATGTGAATGCGAAGTCGCTCAGTCGTGTCCGACTCTTTGCGACCCCGTGGACTGTAGCCCACCAGGCTCCTGCGTCCATGGGATTCTCCAGGCAAGAATACCGGAGTGGGTTGCCATTTCCTTCTCCAGGGGATCTTCCTGACCCAGGGATCGAACCTAGGTCTCCTGCATTACAGGCAGATGCTTTAACCTCTGCGCCACCAGGGAATCCCTTACAATAGCATAGAGTTCTCTATTGCCCGTTGTGGGTAGAGGGTGCAAAAGTTAGACTTCCATGAACATGGTATCTCTTTTCATGATTTAGGATACAGTTTAGCTCCAGTTTCCTAATTTTCCCTTGGTGGCCTTGCACATTTTTGTTAGATTTATTCCTCGGTATATGGTATTTTCTATTTAGAAGTCTAAATAAGTCTAACGGGCAATAGAGAACTCAGCAGGAACACCTGGCAGATGAGAGTAACCTGAGCTTACATTCTACCTCCTGCTGCTTCTAAAATGTGTTACTCTGGGTGTTCCACCAAGCCCTCTGAATCCAGCTTCCTCACGTGTAAAACACGGGTAGCCAGTCCTGACTAGTTGTAAGGAGTCAATGGTAACAGAGCACTTTAGGAGAAGGGAGGGATACACCGGGAATTTGAGATTAACAACAGATACACACTGCTACATATAAAATAAATAAACTACAAGGACCTACTGCACAGGGAACTATATTCAATACTTGTAACAACATTACACACACATATATGTATATTCAGTTTAATACACACACACACATATATCATGTTGCTGTACAGCTGAAACACTAAATCAACCATATTTAGCAAAAAAGAGAAGAAAGCACTTTGCAGAGTGTTGCATAAATACAAGGATTCTTATGACTAGCATTATCACCCCTTGTTGGTCTGAGAGCGAGGGGAAAGCTCTTTCTACCATATTAGGCTGGCTGTGTCTTTGCTTCTGCTCATCAGCTTGTCATCCAAGGCATTGCTGCACGCTTATTCTGTATACAACATTTTCTCATTCAGTGCTCCAGCAACCCAAGAGGCAGGTGCTGTGTTAGCCCCATTTTACAGATGAGAAAGCGGAAACTTACACAAGCAACTTGGACATTCATGAGCCCCTTCTCTGTACCAGGAGCTGTGAATACCCTGGGGAATAAGATGGACGTGGTCCTTGCTCTTTTAGAACTGACGGTAGATGTGGGAAGACAGATAAAAATCAGACCCCAACTAACAAGCTGACAGGACCAAGATTCAGACTCAGGTCTGCTGGACATGAGAATCCATCCTTTGAACCATCCGCTGAGGTGTCTTCCTCAGCTTCCTCTGCTCAGTCCTCTCTGCTGTGATGTAATGGCTTCTAACACCCACTCTGCCATCGGCGACAAGTTTCAGTGGATCTTGCCATCCAAGCTGCAGCACAAATGGAGAGCTGTCAGCTTCCACCCTGGCTCATGTGATGCTTATCCGTTATCACTGCAGAATTGCAGCCAGGAAGATGAACGCGTGAACGAGGAGAGCATCCTGTAACCCCTCCCCCCAGCATCAGCAGCATTGTTCCCGATGAGTGTGCGCCTGAGTCCTCTGCCACCATTAACGGCAGGAGTGAGTCACTTATAAATAAGACTCGGGAGCTTTATTATAATGACATCCCAAGATTCAGAAATGCTCAGCGTCACTGTGAAAGGGAGGGCAGCAGGTGACTGGGCTTCAGTGATCCTCTGCCAGGTACGTCTTTCAGATGAAACGTCTTGGGTCAGGAGCAATTACAGCTAATGCCCAGCCTGAATGCTAATGAGAAGTACTTACAATTGCTTGTAAGTCTTTGCCATTTATACTATCTGCTTTTCCCCTTCCTTCCTCTTCTTTTCCCACCCTGGCATTAACCCTGAGAGGCAGACACCAGAAAATATCACTAATGGCCATTTTGAAGATGAGGAAACCGATGCTCAAGGTGACTCAGCTCAAAGAGCCAGGGGTTCTAACCCTGAACTGTTTTTTTTTTTAACTCCTCGGTGGCTCAGTGGTAAAGAATTCATCTGCCAATGCAGAAAGTGCAGGAGACCTCGGGTTCGATCCCTGGATCGGGAAGATTCCCTGGAGGAGGAAATGGCAACCCACTCCAGTATTCTTGTCTGGGAAAGCCCATGGACAAGAGGAGCCTAGTGGGCTACAGTTTGGTTGGTTGCAGAGTCTTTAAGAAGAAAAAGAAAATCGGAACTCTGGACAAGTCTTCTCCACATGGAAGGTACACAAAATATCAGTCTGAAAGGCAGCAGAGGTGGTGTGTTGTGCTGATGTCTTTGCCTTGGTGAGGACGGGGCAGACCTTATGAAATGACCTTCAAACCTACCCTCTGCCACACCACAGCCGCCAAGAGGTGCACACTTGTCTCTGAGAAGCGACCATGAAGTGAGAACCTGGGCAGAAAGAAGAGTCCTTCTTGTGCCCACACAAAGCAGAAAACTGTCTCAAACCCATGCCCCTAAGAAACACGCCAGAGGACCAGGTTCAGGCTACAGCGTGAAGGAGTGCAGTCCGCCCTGACAGTGGGAAATGTCGTAATGCCGAGCATTTGTTGAGCACCTCGTACAGCACCGGAGGTTTTTTACATAATCCTGCACTGGGACTCGAGGCTTTCAGCTATTTAAAGCTTGAGCCTGCACTAGACCACTCCCACTTTACAAACTAGAAAGAGAGTCTTATGGAGGTCCGGTGGAGCCAGGCTACCAAGCTGCATCTGTTTTGATCTTAATAGTAACAGTAGCGCCAGCTAACATCTCAACAGCACTTCTGTGGATTGCCTGACCATCTAGGCACTTCAGGTGCATGAACACATCCAGTTCTCTCACCAACCCAGTGAGGAATGTGCTAGAAATACTCCCGTCCTAAAAATGGAACAGAGAGGTTCAGCAACTCGTCCAAGGCCACAGATCTCTTAAGTGGCAGGGCTGGGATGTGAGCCAGTGCCAGAATCCATACTTCTGATCTCTCCGCCACGCCTCCTCTTTGTTACCGAAAGGCCACACCTTTCCACCAGGCACTCCTTGATTATATTTTTTTAAAAAAAGGAAAGTGCAAACAGGAACAGGGAATCTTGAGAGAGTCTGAAGGGAGGAGGCTCAGACGCAAGTTCTTCCTACCTCAGACATTCAGTCAGGAGGGACCACTCCCAGCCCAGCACTGCCCTAACTCCTCCAGGGTACAGGGGCTTGCAGGCTGCTCCGGCCTCCACCCAGCTCTGAAATCATGTTTGGACTTCGCTGGGCCACCTCCACACTCCACCCTCCACCCTGGAGGGATTTTCTATTTATGCTTGAAAGTGGTACTGGGCCTCCTTACAGACCTGCCCTCCAGGAGGGGAAACCCCTCCAGAGACAGCGGGACAGCCTCACCCTTCCGTGGGGGGCCCACCAAGCCCTGGGTTGTATGCGGGAAATTGTGTGGGTCTGTCAGGGATTTCTGTGATAACCTGCTCAGCGGCAGGCCTCCTGAACGATGCCTCTCACAGAGAGAGGAGGGTGGTACAGGGGTAGGTGGCTCTGTGGTAAAGACCCTACCTGCCAATGCAGGAGACTCAAGAGACGTGGGTTCGATCCCTGAGTCGGGAAGATCCCCTGGGGTAGGAACTGGGAATCTGCTCCAGTATTCCTGCCTGGAGAATTCCATGGACAGGGCGGCCTGGCGGGCTACAGTCCATGGGGTCACAAAGAGTCGGATGCAACTGAGCATGCAGGCCTCAAGGTTCGTTTGTGTTACGGCATGTGTTCAAATTTCCTTCCTTTGGGCTTCCCTGGGGGCTCAGACGGTAAAGGATCTGCCTGCAATGCAGGAGCCCAGGGTTCAATCCCTGGGGTCGGGAAGATTCCCTGGAGAAGAGAATGACAACCCATTCCGGTATTCTTGCCTAGAGAATTCCATGGACAGAGGAGCCTGGTGGACTATAATCCATGGGGATTCGGACATGACCGAGCGATCAACACAGGGGTATTGGGACCCTGTTGCTTGGCATCTCTCTATTTTCATCTCCGCTGCTACCGGCCACACTTAGGAGGGACCTAAGTTCCCTTCTACAGCCTAGATGTCACTGACAATCTAGAAGGAGTCAGGGAAAACCTGTATTCAAATCCCAAATCTGCCACAGACCAGCTGGGCAACCACAGGCAAGCTATTTAACCTCTCTGAGCCTCAACCGACTATCTGTTCAATGAAGGTGATAATAACAATAGCACCTGCTTTGCAAAGCTGCTGTGAAAATTGAGTGGGATAATGACACTCTGACCTGTCCATTCTCTCTCCCGTTCTCTGCTGATTCCTGCCTGCCTCTGAAACTAAAGCCAAGATTGAGGCAGTCAGGACCTGCCTATCCGACCCCCAGCTCGACTCTCCTTCATGCTCTGGAAACATGTTCCATCTTGGCGCGAGTCACAGGGCACTAGCTCCCACCGTGGAATCAGGCCCGCAAGCACCTTGCGGCTGGAGGAGCTTATTCACAGAGTACTTCCAGCACCACGGTGGGGCTCCAGGGCTGAGGTGGGAGCCCCCTGCTGGAGGACAGGAGCCCTGCATGGAGCATCTCCCAGGCAGAGCCCGTACCTCTGAGATTAAGGGATGAGGTGGGGTCTCCCCGGGCAGCGGAGTGGTGCCTCAGATGGTCAAGAATCCGCCTGTAATGTAGGAGACCCAGGTTCAACCCCTGGGTCGGGAAGATCCCCTGGAGAAGGGCATGGCTACCCACTCCAGTATTCTTGCCCGGAGAATTCCAATGGACAGAGGAGCCTGGCGGGCTACAGCCCATGGGTCACGAAGAGCCAGACAGGACTGGGCCACTACACTTACTTACTGCTTGGGCAGTGGAGGTGGGGGCCAGAGGGGAGAGTGACCCAGAAAGGGAAAGAGCTTTCTGTGAAGATCTGCGGTGCTTCAGCCCCAGCTCCTGACTCCCTTGGCTCCTTCCAGAAAAATCAAGAGTAACTTCCGTAATTGGGCTCCTCTCACCTGAAACGGCAGCCCCCACAGGGCTTCTGCCACCGGAATCCACTTCCAGAAATGTAAGGGTCTCCCACCTTTCCAAAGGATCCTCCCTGAGCCACAATGAGGAGGAGGCGGCCGGCGACTCCTGGGTTTGCAGCCGGGCTGTAGAGACGGCTAAGGTGGTCTCCATGCTTCCCCCGCCAAACCCTACCCCTGGTGATGCTGAACCTGGGTGAACCTGGGGCTCAACCGCATCATGTGGTGAAGTGGTTTGGGTCCGGCCGCCTGGGGCTCAACCTCCTGGCTCTCTCCTTGACTGGTTGGTGCTCCTGGACGCAACTTGCCCCTTCTGAGCCTCTTTCCCCCTCTGCAAAATGGGTATAATAATACCGGATCATCGAGTTACAGGGAAAACCCAAAGAGATGAGGGATAACCCAGTGCCTGGCACACTCAACGCACTCAAGAGATGGGCTGGAACTGTGGAGAACATTGAGGTCAGAGTCTGGGGCAGGGCTGGGGAAACTCGCCCTCTCGGGTCTCTCCGATACGAGCCCGAGGCAGCTGCCCCGGGCGCGCACGCGGGCGAACCCCGGCAGAGCCACAGGTGTGTGCGCGTCGGGGTGGGGGGAACCAGAGCTGGGTTCTCAGGCTGCCGCGGACCCCTACCCGCGCCGCCCACAGTCCCCAGGGCCCCCAGGCGCGCCCACCCCACGCCGGCGGCTCGGGGAGCTCCGTGGCTCGGCCAGGATGCCCGGACACAAGCCCGGGCGGCCGCGCAGCGTCTCGCCCCGCCGCCGCCGCCGCGCTCCGGCCCATTGCCCGCGCCCTGCCCGCTCTCCGCTCCGACTCACCGGCGCCGGCTCCGGGGAAAGTTTGGTGGCGCGGCGGCCGCGACGGCCAGGCTGCTCGGGGCTCGGTGGCGGCGCGGCGCCCAGGGAGCCGACCCGGAGGCGGGGCGCCGGGGGAGGAGCCGCGCCGAGGGGGCAGCCCGGGGGGAGGCCGGGAGGCGGAGACCCGGGCCCCGGGCCCGCCGCTCCCCGCCCCCGGCTCCGCGCGCCGCGGCCGCCCCCGCGCCTGCAGGCGGCGCGAGGGGCGCCACCTCTCTCCCTCCACTCCCGCCCCGGGGACCGAGGGGCGGCCCCGAGCGCCCCTGCCTGGGGCCCGGCTCGGGGGCGCGGCTCCTCGGGTGGGGAGCGAGCGGGGAAAGGAGCCCCAGAAGCCGGGCGAGAACTCCCTCCGCCCCGCGCACACCTGCGGACGCGCCCAGAGGTAAGTCAGCCCGAGGAGGCCCGGAGCGGCAGAGGCGGAGCCGCGATGCCGCTTGGCCAAGGGAGCCACAGCCGACTGACCGCCAGTGACACTTCAGTCCCACGGCTCTGCCGGAGAGGCCGATCGAGGGAGGGACGAAGGGGCGCCGCGGAGACGAGGGCTGACAGACAGGCACCCCACCCCCAGAGGCTCCACCGGGATCTAGAGAGACACCGCCCCCCCAACCCCGCCCCGGGTCTAGAACTCCACCTCTCCTCGCCCGCCAGCTGTTTCTCTCCTGCTGCTCAGATGAGCTCAAGTTTCAAAACGCAGTGAGTTCCTGCTAGCATCCTGAGGGTGGGGTGGGGGGTGTGTGTGGGGGTGTGGTTCCTCTGCAGGTCTCCTCTGCCTCTGATGCTGGGAGCCTGAGAATTCTTGCCAGCTGCCTTGATCCGGGGGACCGAAGAAGCAGAATTCTCTCCTTTTCCTCAATGCCAGGAAAACTCCACTGGAGCCACTCAACTAGCATCTTATCTCAACACTCCAAAAGAGACACCTAAACTTAGTCGGGGAGATGGGTGTTTGGAAGGAGGGAGGGACTTCCTTGGTGGTCCAGTGGTTAGGACCAACTCTTTCACTGCAAGAGAGCATGGGTTTTAATCCCAGGTCCTGGGAACTAAGATCCGCGCATACCCTGCTGCGGGGCCAAAAAAAAAGAGAGGTGGCTGGGTGTGGGTTTGGGGCTATTTCATGGCGATATCTTAGCTTCCATTGAGTGCAGGTAAATTCCACCCAGAGGTAGTGAAATGGTGCAGTGATTTTGAGGCCCAGCTTCATGACCTGTGTATGGTACGTGGGTGATCTGGCTTTCCCACCCCAGGGTCCACATCTGTAAAATGAGGGTTAATAAAAACAGCTGTCACTGTGCCATGCACCCCTCTAAATGCTGCAAGTACTTACTCACTCAATCCTCACAACAGCCCTGAATCCGTGGGAACTATTATTATCACATGGCAACCCACTCCAGTGTTCCTGCCTGGAGAATCCCAGGGACGGGGGAGCCTGGTGGGCTGCCGTCTATGGGGTCGCACAGAGTCGGACACGACTGAAGTGACTTAGCATTATTATCACTAGTTTGCAGAGAAGAGAACTAAGGTACAGAGGAGCTAAGTAAATTACTCAAGGTCACACAGGAGAACTGGGAGCCTAACCTATGCAGCCTGGCTCCAAGATTCAAAGTCATAATTATTGTACTGTACTTTCGTCTCAATGGGGCTGCCGGAAAGTTCCACGAGATCATTTATGTAAAGGAGTTAGCAAGTGCTCCATAAATGGTAGCTCATAGATCACTGAGCCTGTCTACAAGGTGGGGATTTGAGGGGAAAGAGGAGACTGGATTCTGGATAACTGGCAGACCATGTGACTCTGACTTTTATGAAACCGAGAGGCAATGGATTTCCCATGTGTTCCTCTGACCGGCCCCCTGTGCCTTAGCATAGCCCCACGACCAGGACTCACCCTGAGTCCACAGTAAGCCCTCTCCATTCCCTGGTGATTCTCCAAGGCCTCCATATTTTACACTTTACCAGACTCTTGCACCCTTTGGAACTGAGTGAGCACTTGTGGTAGCAACTGTTATACACTCTAGAGGAAATGCATTTCTGCTCTCCACAGCTGTAGGGCTGATAGGAATGAAGGGGAAGGGCCCTCGGAAATGGCTGGGTCCATATCCATCCCCTCTCGCCTTTCTGCAATTCAGCAAAGGCTTGATTATTTGGAATTCCTCTGCAAAGTTTCACTTCCTGGGCTGGTTTTAGACCTACTAAAGCCCACAGTGATCAGCATTTTGAGAAACATCAATATTTGAAAAACAGCACATCAGACATTAATTGAGGTCCCTCACGACCAGGGTGTGTTTTGTTTTCTTATGGCATTTGAAACTGATGTATCATGAGATAACTCAGGCCATATCCTGGGTGTGTGGGGTGGAGAGGGAATAGCCAACTTCCTAAGAAGATACAGGCAGCAGAAGAAAAATAATAGCTAGCCCTTGGGTCACACTTAGTGTTTGCCAGGCTAGTCCAAAAGTGTTACATAATCTATTTTGTCTATTCACAATAATCCTATGAGGTAGATACTATTAACCTGCCATTCTGCAGATGAGAAAACTGAGGAACAAAGAGACGAGGAGATGTGTTTAGTAAATACAGCCAGTGAGTCACCTCAAGATCAGACAGGTAGAAAGCAGCTGAAGCAGGTCTGGAACCTGGATCAGCCTGGATCCACAAGCCTCTTTTACTTCTGTGGTTTGTGAATGAAAACTAAAAAGGAGGAATCACTTGAGGCCCTGAGTAGAGACTAGAGGTATGGATTAAAAAGAAATAGAGATAAATTACAAGTTTGGGTTTAACATATATATACTGCTGCTGCTGCTGCTAAGTCACTTCAGTCGTGTCTGACTCTGTGCGACCCCATAGACGGCAGCCCACCAGGCAAGAGTACTGGAGTGGGGTGCCGTTGCCTTCTCCCCATATATATATACTACATGTAAAATAGGTAAAAAACACAGACCTACAGTACGGCACAGGGAACTAGACCCACTATCTTGTAATAACTTATAATGGAAAACAATCTGAAAAAGAAAATGTGTGTAACTGAATCTTTGCTGTATACTTCAAACCAACAGAACATTGTAAGTTAACTGTGTGTGTGTTAGTGAGTCGCTCACTAACTAACTAACTAGAGAGTTAGTGTCCAACTCTTTGCAACCCCATGGACTGTAGCCCGCCAGGTTCCCCTGTCCATGGAATTCTCCAAGCAAGAATACTGGAGTGGGTTGCCATTCCCTTCTCCAGGGGATCTTTCTGACCCGGGGGTGGAGGGAAGCCCATGAGTTAACTCTAATTTTGTAAAAGAAGTTGATTCAAAATATCTGTTCTGCCACTTGTTAGTTCTCTGCTTCCTTTGCTTCCCTGAGCCTGTTTCCTCACCTGTAAAATGAGAATAATAATGCCTATGCTGCGTCTAGGATTTTAGTGATGACCTTTTAGTAGCAGGATACATTAAACCCAATTGTAACCAGCTTTAGCCCAAAGGGGCTTTAAGCTGAAAAATGCAGGAAGTCATTCTGGATTCAGACACAGTCCATGCCAGAAGCTCAAGGGAAGTTGTCATGAATCTGTCTTTATCTCTTGACTGTTTTCTTCTTCTTTTAAAAAATATTTATTTATTTGGCTGCTCCAGGTCTTACCTGAGGCATGTGGGGTTTTTGAGTTGCAACAGGTGAACTCTTAGTTGCTGCATGTGGGATCGAGTTCCCCAGTCAGGGATCGAGCCCCAGGGTGGAATCCCAGCCAATGGGACACCAGAGAAGTCTCTTGACTGTTTTTAAATTTTGCATCAGTTTTATTAGCAGGCTAGGTCTCTTTATGCTGCTGCTGCTGCTGTTTAGTTGCTTGGCTGTGTCTGACTCTTCCCGACCCCTGCACTATAGCCTGCCAGGCTCTTCTGTCCATGGAATTCTCCAGGCAAGAATACTGGAGTAGATTGCCATTTCCTTCTTCAGCAAATGTTCCTGACGCAGGGATCAAACCCACATCTCCTACTTGGCAGGTGGATTCTCTACCATGAGCCACTTGGGAAGCCCAGGTCTCTCCATAGGGAGGCCGAAATGGCCTGTTAAGCAGCCTCAAGCCAAGAGATCACTTCCTTCTCCAAACCTCCAGCAAACATCCTAGATCTGATTCCCATTGGCCTGGCTTAAGTCTCATGCCCAGCCCTGAAACCATCATAGTTGCTCTGATTGGCCAAACCTGAGTCACATGCCTTTATAACAGGAGTGGGAGAGGAGGGTCAGTCCTCCCCAAGTCACCAGGACTAGAAGTGGGTGAGAGATGGTTCTATAAAAGAAAATCAGGGTGGGGCTTCCCTGGTAGCCCAGTGGTTAAGAATCTGTCTGCCACTGCAGAGGACACAGGTTTGATGCCATGGGGCAGCTAAGCCCATGCGCCACAACTACTCAAGCCCACATGCCTAGAGTTTGTGCTCTGCAACAAGAGAAACCAATCCAGTGAGAAGCCCTTGCCCCACAGCAAAGAGTAGCCCCTGCTCACTGCAGCTGGAGAAAGCCCGCACACAGCAACAAAGACCAATCACAGCCAAAAATAAATTAATATTAAAAAAAAAGAAAACCAGGGTGCTGTGAGCAGAATGAGGGGGCATCAGTGCTGGACAGGCACAGATGTCTGCTTCCTCACAGAGCCCTGGTACGTTAAATACACCTGTGTTTGCAAAGTGTATGGCTTTGGTGGGTACTCAGGAACTGAGTCCCTCCCTCTTCCCTCTCCTCTAGGAAACAGGATTCACATCCCACCAAATCCAGGCCACCAGCTTCCTTGTTCACATGTGGAGACTAAGAAGCTCCAGAGACAAGAAGGGACTTTGCCCAGGGTAACCCAACAACCAGCCAAGCAGGCATCGAATCTGTCTTTTGACCTGAAACAAATCTCAGTGAAAGTCTGAGCTGAGAACGCTGAGATCCCCTATGCGCCAGCGGAGTTCGCTGGCATGCGCACAGGGGAGGTGGGAAAGGTGCAGCCTGCTGAAGACCCAGAGGAAATGATGCCGCTCACGTGGGGATCCCAGACTGTGCGCCAAGCTGTGGGCCGGTGGCTCTGGCAGAGTGCAGGTCCAGCCCCCTGCCCATCATGCTATGAACTCAGCCATCTCTGGGGACTCCGCACTCTGGAGGCTGAGAGACCCAAGCGGTCATGTTTCCTACGGCTGCCCCAGGTGGGCGACACGGCCCTTCCCTTGTTAGTTTCCGGCTCCGTTTGTGAGAGGGGACGTGCCTCCTTCAGGACGCAAGTGGACCAAGTAGCAAGCATGTGACTTAGAGCTGTCAATATTGACCCTTTCAATTTGGCCCTTGACTCGGCTCTAGGGTTTCCAACCTTGGGCAGGTCGTCTGACTTCTCCACTCTAAATATAGTTAGGTTGGCATGCTGTGAAGCGATCTATTTAAAGGAAGCTGGGCTAGACTCACACACATCTGGCCGGAGTGGCTAGATTGCTCCCTCCATCCCCCATCAAGTGAAGCACATTGGTTTGCTATACACTGCTGGGGGGAGTAAACATTGCTACCGCCTTCCTGGAGGGTACTTTGGAGCCAGGTGATGACACCTTTAAAAATGTTCAGACTATTATTCCATACCCTATGAAGTTTTCCTGAGAAAATAACCATGGATGTCACCAAGATATGCATAAAGATATTTATTGCAGGACTGCACGTAGTAAAATAATCCAAATATCTAACCACAGGGAATTGGTTAATTTAATTAACCAATTAATTAATTTAATTATGGTTCCCAGGTGGCACTAGTGGTAAAAAAAAAACAAAAAAACACAAAACAACAACAAAAAAAAAACCACCTACCAAAGCAGGAGACATGAGACATGGGTTCAATCCTTGGATCAGGAAGATCCCCTGGAGAAGGGAATGGCAACCACTCCAGTATTCTTGCCTGGAGAATCCCATGGACAGAGGAGTCTTGTGGGCTATAGTCCCCAGGGTCTCAAAGAGTCAGACATGACTGAAGAGACTTAGCACGCACACAGTCATATGGATAGAGTAGACTGTTATACAGATACGATTGTACTACAGCATATGGAATTATGTGAAAACTGATAATAATATGAAAGTCAAAATGAGGTTTGACAGAAAACAAAATTCTTTAAAGCAATTATCCTTCAATTAAAAATAAATAAATTTATTTAAAAAATAGAACCTTAAAAAATAGTAAGTTATAAACTCATTTTGTGAAAAAATACACCTATTTATGTATTAAAAAGCTTAAAGCGGTTGTATCGGAGATAGGTGGGAAGGAGAGAAAAATCTGTGGGTGTTCTTGGTTTTCACATACCTGTGTATTTTTCTAACATTTCATTAATAAATTTGTATTACTTCATTAATTAGGAAAAATGCCCAGTAGTTTTTACAAAGAGATTTTTGCTGGTTTCCTTTTTAAAAAGTACTTTTACTTATTGAAAATCACCATCAGGAATGAGGCTAAACTGATCTTTCTCTCTCTCTCTGTCTCTCTCTCAGGCTATGATATGTGGAGATGAATGGGGAGCTGGCGGTTGAGGGAGCACATTGGTTTGCTATAGAGCAGAGCAATACAGCCACAGAACAATACAGTGCAGGAAGGTTGCGCCAGGAGGCTCGACCCATTTGCTGTGTGACCCTGGGCAACTCACTCAGCATCTCTGGGCCTCAGTTGCCACATCCACAAGATGAAATATCTAATTACATCATCTCTGGCGTTCTTTCCAGCATGCAGATTCTACTATGGATAAGTCTGTGTGCTTCATAAATTGTTTCCGTCTCTCCAGACCCGTGAGACTGCGGAAAACTCTGCCTGGCCTGTGTCAGCACGTGCCTTCTGCTCAGTCTCTTTATCCAGCTACTTTCAAACTGGCAAATTCATGGGGAAGCACATTGACTTCAGGCTCTCATACTCTGGGATTTCCAGCACTCAACTCCTGGCTTCCTGGATAGCTCTTTGAAGCCTTCTAACAGATTTAAATTTTCTTTTCAACCACTTTATCTAGGTCTTCTAGTTGTTAATTGAGAGGGTTGATCTCTCTCTACAAGTTAGTTTGTCACAGGCAGAAGCAGAAGTCCCTTCATACGTTAGTAAGTAAAACAAGTAGTTATAGAGTGGTATGTAAAGTGGGTTCTATTTATATGCAAAGTATATATGAAAATATGTGTGTGTGTGTGTATTCGTGAAGAAGAAAGAGAAAGAACAAAAGCTATTCACACTGCTTAACTACTGAGGTTTTCATTTTTTAACATAAATATTTCCAGTTTTATACAATGGACACTGTGTCCAAACTGGGATTGACTTTTGAGGTCATTTATACCCATTTTGAAAATGAGGACGTGGAGGCCAGGGACAGTTAAATTCATTTCAGTTCAACAATTATTGGAGACTTGTTGTGGGCAGAGAACCATGCAGTGGGCCTCAGGGTATCCAAGGAAGAGTAAGACCCAGTTACCTAATCCTCTGTTCAAGTGTCTCCAGTGTATGCTAGACTTTGGGAGATGAGGATAAAGATGACAAGAATCTGCCCTCAAGAAATGCTGGCTGTGGAGACAGTTATCCAGATAAACTATCCCACATATGATGTGATAAATGCTAAGGAAATGACATGGCAGAGATTGCGGTTTTTTTCTTAATAGCTATTCTTTCAACATCCAACTAAAAGATTGTATTTCCTGGTCTCCCTTATAATGAGTTGTGGTCATGTAACAAAATTTTGGTCCATGAGATGTTGGAGGAAATGTTGTGGGAGTTTCTGGGAAGTCTTTTTAAAGGGAACAGCAAATCTTCCCTTTTTTTTGCTGCTTGGAATTTAGATGCAATGTCTGGAGCTTTAGTAATCGTTTTGAACTGTGAAGGGACCCCCATACTAGGATGTTGGAACAGATAAAAGTAGCCTTAGTCACCAACACCACGGAGCTGCTCTATCAGCCCTGTATTTCTATGTTTATACTTACTTCACACAGGAGAGAAAGAATCATCTTATTTCTTATGCCACTATTATTTAGGATTTTTTTTCCTACATGCAAATAAAGAAAGTCTCAATTTATACAAATCCTAAAAATAAAATGTTACAGGAGCAAGGGAGTGAGTGAAGAAAGAGTGAGTATTTCCATTGTTGAGCAGCAAAGAAGTCAGAACAGGCATGGGGGTTGTGAAGGGAGTTTGCCAATGAGATGGGCAGGGATGAAGGAGGAAGCGTGGGCCAAGAAGGGAGCATGGGTACAGGGCAGGGAATGGGCTGAGGGGTGTTGGAATCACTCAGCCTGGATTCAAACCCCATCACAATCACTTCATTGCTCTAAGCCTCAGTTTCCCCATCTGTAAAATGGGGGTAATCATAGTGTTAGCTGCATCAGGTTGTAGTGAGGATCACATGAGCTAATATAATGTGCCTGGTGCCTGGTGAGTGCTCAGTAAAGGCTGGCTATTAATGTGCGTATCTGAAAATTGGGATAATCACCGTCTGATCTCTAAGGGCAGCCAGGCTAGATAACACAGCACAGGGCACTACCCAGACTGGATGCCCAGCTATGGAGCCCCCTTTCTCCCCCTGCTGTCAGGGAATTTACAATCACTATTTAACAAATCTTCACCAAGCCCCTGCTCTGAGCCAGGTACTGGGCCAGGAGGTTGCTGACTCCAGGAAGAATCAGACCTTATCCCTGACCTCCGGTTGCTCACAGTCCCGAGGAGACGAAAGGAAAATAAAAAGACAAACCTAATACAGGATGAGAAATGCAACAGGTCCAAGTTCAGTCCACGAGCTCAGGTGAGCAAGAAAGGTAACATTATTTTGGTTAAATAAGCTCAGTCTGGGCTATGATCTCCCATATTAGGTGGGAAACCTTAATCTCAGGCAAAGCTGAGACTTTCCTCTTTCTCTGGGGGTGGTGTTTCAGTTCCAGGGATCTTGTGGGGAGTGTCTGAGTTGTGTCATCACTTATCCACGCTGATATCTGTTGAGACATCTTTATTCCTATCGGAGGAGGGGTCACCCACACACCCAGGCCACTGCTAAGTTGTCCCTTGAAGTTTCATCCCCTCTCTCAGCTGTTTCTGTGGCCCTTGAACCATTGCTCAAGTTCCCATGGCCCCTGGCACACAGGGAGGTCTGTTAGACATATGAGGTTCTTCTGCTCAGCCACACAGTCACTTCTTTCCACTTGAGAATCTGCCCAGGAGAAGAGTGCAGGTCCTCTCCACATTTAATTTCCTCGAGGATTCCATGGTCTCTCCGAGGGCTATGGCTGTGGAAGCAGCAGGTTCAAGTGTCTCTTCCCTCCAGGGATATACCATCCATCTTCCCCTTTCCTGATGCTTCAGGTCTCTCCTCACTCTTATCTAGAAAGTTTGGTCTGGATTCAGGAAGGCAGAATCTTGCTTTTGAACTCCCTGCCCTTTCCCATATCAATCATGTCATAACACACAAGAGACTTTTCCTGTTGCCCTTTTGAAACTGAAAAACCAGGCAAAGATTCCAGTTTCTCTTTTTCTGCAGGGCCAGAGAAAGAACAGTAGGCTTGAAACAATCATCTACTATTTTTTGTTATAACGCCAGGGGTATGGAGGTGCGTGTAAGGCTTCTGGGTAACAGAAATTAGCAAGACAGAAAAACAACATGATGAGCTCCCTCCATTCCCCCATCCCTCCCCAGAATGGCTGAAATTAAGAAGACTGACACAATCAAGTGTTGGCCAGGGTGTGGACACACTGGAACTCTTCCCTCAGGTGGTGGGAATGTGAAATAGGACAGGCACTATGGAACACCGCTCTGCAGCCTTAATAAAGGCAGATCTATCTTATGATCCAGAAAGTCCACTCCTAGGTATATCTCTAAGAGAAATGAAAACATACATCTATGAAAGACTGTGCATAAATCCTAACAGCTTATTCATCATATCCCAAGTTGGAAAGTGAAAGTGAAAGTCACTCAGTCGTGTCTGACTCTTTGCAACCCCATGGACTATAGAGTACATGGAATTCTCCAGGCCAAAATACAGGACTGGGTAGCCTTTCCCTTCTCCAGGGGATCTTCCCAACCCAGAGATCAAACCGAGGTCTCCCACACTGCAGGCAGATTCTTTACCAGCTGAGCCACAAGGGAAGCCCAAGAATACTGGAGTGGGTAGCCTATTCCTTCTCCAGTGGATCTTCCTGACCCAGGAATAAAACTGGGATCTCCTGCTTTGCAGGTGGATTCTTTACCAACTTAGCTATCAGGGAAGCCCCAAGCTGAAAACAACCCAACTGTCTATCAACAAGAGCTTGAAAAAACACACTTTAGTTAAGTTAAACAACCCAAGAATTAATCACAACCCTGGTTGTGAGAGTTGGACCATACAGAAAGCTGAGCCTCAAAGAAATGATGCTTTTGAACTGTGGTGTTGGAGGAGACTCTTGAGAGTCCCTTGGACTGCAAGGAGATCAAACCAGTCAATCCTAAAGGAAATGAGTCCTGAACATTCACTGAAAGGGCTGAGGCTGAAGCTGAAGCTCCAATACTCTGGCCACCTGATGTGAAGACCTGACTCAATGGAAAAGACCCTGATGCTGGGAAAGACTGAAGGCAGTGGGAGAAGTGGATGACAGAGGATGAGCTGGTTGGATGGCATCACCAACTCGGTGGACATGAGTTTGAGCAAGCTCTAGGAGTTGGTGCTGGACAGGGAAGGCTGGTGTGCTGCAGTCCATGGGGCTGCAAAGAGTTGGACACGACTAAGCGACTGAACTGAACTGAAACACCCAAATGTCTATCAACAGGAGCTTGCAAAAACACACTTTAGGTAAGTTCATACTAACGGATAGCACATGACCATAAAAGCAGGTGAACTACTGCTGTCCACGAAACACAAACGTCAACATCATCATTCTGAATAAATGAAGCCAAACACGAAAGAGTAAAGATTATATATTCTACTTCTGGGAAGTTCAGAACTAATCTATAGTTTTGGAAGTGGTTATCTCTGGGGGAGAGTGGGGGGCAACTGTCATTGACCATGAGGGGCACTGAAAGTGACTTCTGGAAGACTCTGATCTTGGGATTGGTAACACAGGTATAGGACAGGTAAAATTAATATTTGTGTATTCTATCATATATAAAATTATACCTCAATTTTAAAAAAATTGAAATTTCCTTAAAAAAAAAAACCACAGAGGCTAACATTTCAAAAATAATGTGCCACCCTGGTGCCATGAAGAGGTAAGCACACAGCACTCGGTCCAGGAGGGCAGTGGCCACTCCAAAGTAAAGAGAGCTGTGTGCCTGGGGATACCGTTCGGCCTCCTAGACCCAGCTGCACCTGCCTAACCTGGACTTTTCATTTTTATGAGGAGATAGCTCTCTATCAGCCATGGAGAAAGGTCTCACCAGAATCCAATCAGGCTAGCACCTTGACCTCAGAGTTGAGCCTCCAGAACTGACAGAAGGTAAGCCTGTGTTGTTTAAACCACCTGGGTTTAGGTGAGTAGACTAAGGCACGTGGCAATGTACATTTTACAGATGGGGAACACTGAGGCCCAGGGAAGTGACATGATTCTCACAAAGTCACACAGGCTTTAAGTGGCAAAGCCCAGGGTAAAAGCCAGCACAACTGGGTATGGTTAGAAGTGCATATGGTAGATGGGAGGTCAGCGGGCTTCCTCTAGGAGAGGCTCCAGGAGGAGGGGAGTGGGGAGCAGGGGCCTGAAATGGGAGGTGGCTTAGTGGAGAGGGTGGGCAAGGGAGGCTCTGAGGGGCCACAGTGAGTCCCCAGGAGGCTCCTGGGGTGTGTGAAGTGAAAAAGGGAGCACAGCTGGAGTGACAGGAATGAGCAAGACTGGGTGTGTGGAAGAGGCTTGGTTAGTGAATTCGTGTTGCTGAAATTTTAGTTGGAAGGCTGTGCAGAGAGAGATCTCAGAGCTGGCCCTGTACCTAAAGGGAAGAAGGGCTCCTTTTACTTCTTGAGTGGCCTCAGTACATTCACAGTTTTGTTCAGTGATCGCCACTGCCCATTTCTAGAACATTCCCATCAACCCCCAAGATACCTCTGTATTTCCCAATTCTCATCTTCCCCCTATTCCTCTGCAACCATTAATCTTCTTTCTGTCCCTATAGATTTCCCTATTCTGCACGTTCATATAAGTGGGATCAACTCCACGATGTTGTCTGATGTGACTGTCTTCTTTCTCGCAGCATAACGTGTTTGAGGTTTGTCTATGGCGCAACGTATACAGGCACTTCATTCCTTTTTATGGCTGTATAATATCCCATTGTGCGGATCTTTCACATTTTCTGTATTGATCCTTCAGTGGATAGACACATGGGTTGTTACTTCTTTTGCGCTGTTATGCAAAATGCTGCTATGAATGTTCTTGTACAAGTTTTCCTATGAACCTATGCTTTTTACTCTCTTAGGTATATACCTGGGAATGCAACTGCTGGATCATTTTGTGACCCCATGGACTGTAGCTCACCAGGCTTCTCTGTCCCTGGGATTTCCCAGGCAAGAATACTCGAATGGGTTGCCATTTCCTTCTGCAGGGGATCTTCTCAACCCAGGGATCTAACCCAAGTCTCCTGCATTAGCAGGTGGATGCTTCACTGAGCCACCATGGGGGTCCCAGGCACCACCACCCCAACGGTGATTCTATGCTTGGCTTTTTCAGAAATCACCAAACTGTTTTCCAGGGCAGCTGCACCATTCTACGTTTCCATTGGTAATGTCTGAGAATCCTAAAGGCTGTTCATATCCTTGCCAACTTATCTTCCCCCCACCCTTTTATACATCCATCTGAATGGGGGTGAAGTTGTATCTCTTTGGTTTTGATTTGCTTTTCCCTAATGACTAATGATGTTGAGCACCTTTGCATATACTTATTGGCCATTTGTATGTCTTCTCTGGAGAAATGTCTATTCAACTTTTGTCCATTTAAATAAAAAGAATCAGCTGGGTTGTTTGCTTTTTTAGTATTGACCTTAAGAATTTTTTTAATATGTTCTAGACACTAGACGCATATCAGACATTTGGTTTGTAATTATTTTCTCCCATTCTCTGGGAGTCGCCTTTTTTAAATTCACACCGGAGTACCTTTGGGTCCGGTGGGGACAGTAACCCTATTGTCAAAGCCCAGGTCACTTTCCTGCCACAAAACCAGAAACAGTCTTGCCCAGGTCTCACCAAGAGGACATGGAAGCACCTCAGCACCTTTACAGCCGGTCTGCTACGCACGTGCCTGGCATTAGGGGCTTAAATCTGGAGATAATACGGTCCTTTTCCACGCTTTCGCACCTCCTTGAACGATACTTGCAATCAATCCCTCAGGCTCTCAAGCCAAACACTGGCTGCCCTTGACTCCGCCCCTTTGCGCCGCCAGCCAATCGGCTCCCGCAGTCGTCACCTGTCCTTCCTCCTCCTCCCCGCACCCCAGCCTAGGCGGTGGGTACCCGAACAGGCTCAGGATTCTTGGTCGCGTGCAACCTCACGGCTGGCTGGCTTCTTCCCGTCCTTCCCAGCTCCACCAGGGCAGGAGCGGAGTGACTTTTCTTAAGTGAAAATCCATCCTGGGGCTCCCCTGATCGACAAGTTCCCATGGCTATAGCCATGAAAAATGTCTGGGACTGGTCTCTCCACCCACTTCTTGAAGTGACTCAGCCTGATCGAATCTTCTCCCCATTTCCCAGCTCTCCCTGCCTCCAGGCTGTACAGAATCCGCACCAGCACCAGCCTCCCCCCACCCCTGCCCCCGCAGTAGGGGGGATCGGAGAGATGTGGCAGTGAAGATTTTACCGAGAGAAATCTCAGGGTGGGCGGCAGCTGGTCAGGGAGGAGAGGGGGTTTGGGTGGATAAGGGGAAGGGTGACGGGGAGGGGAGGAACCTCCCTCCGCCTGTGCAGTGACACCCTTCACACCTGGCCCGCCTGGGACTCACCCTGGTCACCTGAGACGCTCCTGGGAGGCACCTGAGAGGTGTGTGAGAGCCTGACTCAGCCTCAAGCATCAGCAGGCAGATTCCTCTGGCCCTCTTGGAGCCTCTTAGATTCTTCAGACCAAGAGCTAGAAAAGCCATCAGCGCCCCCCCCACCCCCGCTCACCTCCATAAGCCTCCATCTAGACTCTTGGGCTAACTCTGATAACAAACGAGGGCGACTGAGGCCCACAGAGAGGAAGAGGCCCTTTCCAATCTTGACTGTGTCTTGACCACCGGGGGAAAGTGAAAGTGTTAGTTGCTCGGTCATATCCGACCCTTTGCGACACCCTCGAATGCAGCCCACCAGGCTCCTCTGTCCATCGGATTCTCCAGGCCAGATTACTGGAGTGGGTAGCCATTCCCTTCTCCGGCGGATCTTCCTAACTCAGGGATCAAACCTGGGTCTCCCACATTGCAGGCACCCCAGGGGAATTTGAAGGAAATAAGCTTCCTTAGATGCTACTGCCAGCTTGGGGCAGGAGCCCTGTCATCTGCATTTTTTAATAGATGATTCTGCTGCAGGAGGGCCGCTGATAGCTGGGCGGACACAGAAAGGTGTGGGAGCGTGTTGGGGGGGGGCATCTCTTGATAGGGTCTGGCTTTCTTCCCAGAATCCTGGGGTGTGCCCGTGGTGAGGGGTCAACAGGTCTGGGCTGTGTGTGGCCAGACCACCTTGCTTTCTCAGCCTGGAAGCCAAGGCTGGCTCTCCGGCTGCCAAGATGCTGGGACTGCGGCTCGCCTCTGTGCTCTGGACTTGGCTGTTCAGGATGTTCTGGAGAGAGAAGGCTCCCGGGTGAACCGTTCTCCTCTGAGGAGCTTTCAGCTCTGAAACCTGGGAGGGGGAGGGTCAGAGGCCAGGGGAGAAGTAGCGGAAGGACAGAGCCTCTGTCCGAGGGTAAATACAACAGAAACCGAACTACAAAGGAGCCTGTTTGTCTCAGGGCAGGGTGGGGGCGGATATGAGGGGTGGTGGTGCAGGCAGGCGTGTCAGCTGTCACTTCCACACCTGCCCAGGCTCCCGGCAGCCTCCTGGCTCCCTGCCCACTCTTCCATCAAAATGTGTTCCCTGGGCGTGATGTGCAACCCATCCACACTTGGGTGCAATCGCCTGGTAACGCGGATCCAAAACACGAGTGTGTTCCCTTCTTGCTCTCCTTCTTCCTTCTCCCCGCCCCGTGATCTGCTTTCTCATTGCACTCCTGGTCTTGAGCTTTTTGATCTGAGCTTCCTGTTCCTCAGGTCTTTTCTTCCTCACTCATCATGTCTGTTTTCCACGCTCACTTGGCCAAGCCGCCAACCCTGGGCGTGTCCCGCTCGCAGCCACCCCAGCCTCCACCCCCGTGCAGCTGCTGTTGGACCGGGCTGGAGAACAGCAAGCGCTCTGGCTGTGCTTGTGTTAAACTCGTGACCTTGAATGTTAAGAGAGCCCTCGGCGCAGCCTGGCAGTTGGACCCGACCTCCCCATTCGTTCACTCCTTGGCTCTCTAAATGTCTCTGTGCCTCCTCCCCAGCCCCCATTCTGGGCTTCCAGTTCACTGAGCTCATCAAAGCAGTCAGAACGTCCACAGACCCACCAGCATCTCCACCCGTTTCTCATCCTGCCTACCCACTGCCACAGGTGAGCCGACCTGACTCTTGCACATCTGTGTTGTGCGCTGAACCCCACTCCCTTCCTCTGCTGCAGGATGTCTCTCCAGCAACCCTCTCTCTTCTTTCACAGCATCATTTTTAACCTCCTGTAGATCGTTCTCGCAAGCATACAAACACGCCATTATTTCCCCATCCTTAAAACAATAACAGCAAAACAATCTTCTTGACTCCCCTTCCCCTTCCCCTTCCAGCTACTCCTTCATGTCTCCCTGTTGGCTTAGTTATTGCTGCGTAACAGTCCACCCCAAATGTAGTGGCTTTCAAACCATCACCCTTTTATTATCTCATCAGTTTTATTTTCTTGGGCTCCCAAATCACTGCAGATGTTAACTGCAGCCATGAAATTAAAAGACGCTTGCTCCTTGGAAGGAAAGCTATGACAAACCTAGACAGAATATTAAAAAGCAGAGACATTACTTTGCTGACAAAGGTCTGTTTAGTCAAAGCTATGGTTTTTCCAGTGGTCATGTATGGATGTGAGAGCTGGACCATAAAGAAGGCTGAGCACCGAAGAACTGATGTTTTCAAACTGTGGTGCTGGAGAAGACTCTTGAGAGTCCTATGACCTGCAAGGAGATCCAACCAGTCCATCCTAAAGGAAATAAGTCCTGAATATTCACTGGAAGGACTGATGCTGAAGCTGAAGCTCCAATGCATTGGCCATGTGATGAGAAGAGCTGACTCATTGGAAAAGACCCCGATGCTGGGAAAGACTGAAGGCAGCAGGAGAAGGGGGCGACAGAGGATGAGATGGTTGGATGGCATCACTGACTCAGTGAGTGTGCATTTGAGCAAACTAGGCGATGGTGAAGGACAGGGAAGCCTGGCATGCTGCAGTTCATGGGGTTGCAAAGAGTTGGACACAACTGAGCAAATGAAGAGCAAGAGCTTGGTGGGTGGAAGGGGCTTAGATGGGTGGTATTTGGTTTTATGTTGTATCGGTTGGGCTGTGGGCTCCACTGGGCTAGGATGTCACAAGTTCTGTGGCTGATGCTGGCTGTTGGCTGGATCTCAGTTTGGCCTGTTGAGCCCAAGGCCTGCCTGGTTCCAAAAGTCCAAAAGCCGCCAGGCCTCCTTAAGGCCTAGGCCTGGAACTGGCCCAGTGTGGCTTTTGCCACCTTCTACTCATTAAAGCCAATCACAGGGAGAGCCTAGTTGTAAGGGTAAGGGCTACACCACGACTTGAATAGCAGGAGGCAAGGTCACTGCGGGCCCACAACCGACTAACTTCCACACTCCCCTTTTCAAAGGTGCTCTCTGTCCTCAGTCTTTCCGATTCCTCTGTGAAATGAAATGCCTTTTCCTGTATTAACAAACACAGATGCAACAGCCAACAGCGATTTCAGGCCTCCAAATGTGAACGAGGGCTCCCAAAAGGGAAAACAAAGCCTGTGATTCAGCAGATGCCACCTCTCCTCCCACCCCCTCACCCCTCACCCCGCAGTGATTGCTGAGGAGTTGGGTGGAGGGGGACTGAGAAATCAAAATATAGGATGCTGGCCCCAGATAGCTGAGACGCATATGGAAGGGATGACTTCAATAATCCCCAGACTCTTGCATCTTCCCATACATGGAAGAGATCTGGTTTTCCTTAATTAACAATAATCTTTGATGTTCAGACACCTGCCCTCCTTTGTTACAAGCTTCTGTGAATCCTGACTCCTTCCCCCACCTCCTCGGAGCAGCCTCCCAGGGCTCCTTGACCTGCTGTCTCCTGGGCTTAAAGTCCTAAGATCTTCCCACTGAATAAAACACTCTCTACTTTCAGGCTGTAGACTCATTTTTTAAATCGACGCCTCCCTCCCAACTTTCTTAAACCCGTTCCAATCAAGGTGTTCACTCCTGCTACTCCACAGACGACCCCCCTGGTCAAGACTGCCAGGAGTCTCATCATGACAAGCTCGACGGTAAGCTCTTGGTCCCCGTCCCCTGCATGGTTTGGCCCCATTGGCTGCTCCCTTCTTGCCTTGATTTCTGGACCCCAAGCTGTCCTGGTTGTCCCCTTCTCACTCTCCTCCACTGACTGGTTCTCTTCTCTCCCAACCTCTTAATATCGGGACGACCCAGGGGCTCAGCCTTCAACCCTTGTCTCTTCTCTGTATCACTTTTTTGGTGATCTCCCCTGATCTCATCACTTTAAACACCACTCATGTGTCACTGACTCCGCATTCATATCTCCAGCCTAGACCGCTCCTGAACTCCAGCTCACATCGAACACCTACCTGCTACCTCCACTGGGTATCCAGTGCACGTAAAACCTGCATGTCCAAAACCAAACTCCGTGTTCACCCCTCAGCCCCACCCCACCACAACTTTGATCTGACTTCAGCTTCCCCCATGTAGCTTGATGGCAACTCGCTTCTTGCAGTTACTCAGGCCCAAACCCCAGCATCAAACTTGATTTCTCGCTTTCTCTCACACCAGTATCCACACTGCCATGAACTCGTGTTGGGTCTCCCTTCAGAATATATCCAGACTCCAACCACCTCTCATCTCTTTGAGGGTCACCACCCTGGTGGGAGCTCCCATTCCCTTAGCTGGATGACTTCTCACTGGTCTATCCCTACCCTGACCTCCTAAAACCTGCTGATTTATAGCTGGGTGGCCAGAGGGGGTCTTTTAAAATCTAAGCTGTTTTTTTTTTTTCTCTTTTTGCTAGATAGCATTAGAGATATTCACAGCATGTGAACCCTTGCAGGGCTGAATTCCATTTGAATTTTTTGTTTTTAATGAGATTCCCTAATAATGTCTTTATTACATTTCTTTAAAAACTAAAATAAATAAAACCTAAGCTAGATCATATCCCTTCCCTGCCCAACACCCTTCAAGCACTCCCATGTTACTCAGCAAAACTTTGCCAGAGTCCTCGCCATCACTTGTAAGGCCCTGTGTGGCCTGGATGCCCTGTTGCCTCTGACCCCCTTCTGCACTCCACTTCACTCCCCCTGCTCCAGCTGCTTGGCCTCTGATACAGTCTTTCACACTCAGCAGGCACACTGCCACCCAGAGTCTTTGCCCAGGCCTTTCCCCTACCCCTAGATCTCTGCAAGGCTCCCTTCCTTGCCTCCCTCTCTCTTTGCTCAGAGGTCACCTCCTCCAAGAGGCCTTCCCTGACCTCCCCATTTAGAACTGCCTCCCAGCTCTGCCTCTGGTTTTTCCAGCCTCCCTTTTCCTGCCCTTTTCTCTCGCCGATAGCTCTCCGCCTTCTAACATACTCTGGAATTTACTCATTTATCTTTATTGCTTTATCTGACTCATGCTGCTAATATGTAAGGTTCACAAGGGGAGCACCTTTGCCTCTTGTTCACGGAGGTGTTCTCATGCCTGGAGCAGAGTCAGGTCCAGAGAGGGTGCTCAAATTTTATGTTTTTAATTTTACTGTAAGTATCTCAAATCCTTTTAAGTATATCACACCCTTTGTGACACAAGGCAGGGTGTAGACACATTTACTGGTGCCTTTGCTCTTCCATCTATCCATCCATTCACTCAACTGCCCACCCATCTGTTTATAATCATTTATCTGCTTAACACCGTCTACTCATGTCTGTCTCTCTGTCCAGCTATTCATCTGTCCAGCCTGCCATATACCTAAACAGTCCTTCAGCAAACATATTTGAAGCTTCCAATTTTGGCCCAAGCTCTGTGCCGGGCTCTGCAATCACATCCGTGACAATAAGATTCTGACCCCAGGGGTGGCTGTAAATAACTGTTTCAGGATGTGTGCATTTGTTAAGAGAACAAAACAAAACGGGACCTTGAGTCTTAATGTAAAGAATGGCACCATAATCAGCAACTGGTGAATTGCTTGGGTGGAGGTGGACTGAGGTGAGGGGGTGGGGGGTGGGTGGAGAGGAAGCTCCTACCCTCCTCTGTCTCAGCTCCAGGCTGCCGCCCGCCCCAGACCACTGACCTAGGACTTCTGGGTTCTACTTTCTCCGGGCCCCTGAGCCCCAGGTTCCTCACTGGCACAATGAGCTAGCAGTGCTCATCTGACCCAGTTTACTAAAGCATGCGTGAGACTTCTTGCAACATGGATTCTAACCCTGGCTGCACACTCTAAACCCCCAGGAGTAGGACGCCCAGGCCTCATTTTCGAACAATGAGATCTGAAACCTCTTGGAGTGGGGCCTGGGCACTGCTGTTTTTAAAAAGCTTCCAGGGGATTCTGATGTGCAGCCAGGCTTATGTACCAGCGGAGCTAGTGCCTGTTTAATCAATGCCCTTTATCTATTTAATTGATCTTGAATATTGCAGCTGGAGAAAAGCAGATTTAATTAGAGGAGCCTCGACATTTGTGAAGATGCTGATGTCAGTGTCTGAATACTTTCAAGGGCTTCGCAAGTTGTGTGTTGCTCATTATTAATATTTTACTCTTAGCTGCTTCAGATTTAGGTTGTTTTAGATTTAGTCACTCAGTCATGTCTGACACTTGGGGACCCCCTGGATTGTAATCCACAAGGCTGTGCTGTCCATGGGATTCTTGAGGCAAGAATACTGGAGTGGGTTGCCATGCCCTCCTCCAGGGCACCTTCCCAACCCAGGGATCCAACTTAGGTCTCCTGCATTGCAGGCAGATTCTTTACCGTCTGAGCCACCGTCGGAAGCATCATGGGAAAAACTCATGTTCATAAAGCTAACTTTGGAGAGAGCAGTTTAAAACAGTAAGGGCTGGAGAGAAACTATCAATGGTTGAGTCCATAGGGAGGAAGAGAAAGTGAGAGATAATGAGAGAGAGAAAGAAAAGAAGGAGAGGAAGAAACTTTCCTGAGCTCACTGGGACAAGAGTAAGTGGTAAAGAATTTGTCTGCCAGTGCAGGAGACCTGGGTACGATCCCTGGATTGGGACATCCCCTGGTGAAGGGAATGACTATCCGCTCCAGTTTTCTTGCCTGGGAAAGCCTACAGACAGAGGAGGCAGGCTACAGTCAGCGGGGTTGCAAAGAGTCAGACATGGCTGAGCGATTAAACAGCAGCAGCAAGTAGAGACATGGCAAAGAAAACTCTGCGAACACACAAGAGAGCTGGCCCGAGGCCATATTCTCCAGCTGCTGGCTCAGGGATGACTGAGCAGGCTGGGCAGGGGGGCACCTCCCTCCAAGGGACCCTGGCTCCCAGCTCACAGTCTTACTGTGATAGAATGCCAGGCCCTCCAGGAAGCAAACCTCCAGACAAGAGGCAACACAAGGGATTTATTGGGGAGCAACTTGTGAGAAATGAGAGGCAGGAGAGCCGCAGATGGCAGTGGTGGTCGGTCGGACACCTGTAAAAGGAGAGAGGGGAGGAGAGGCTTGGACCGAAGGAACCTCTGACTGCCAGGCGGCATTGAGAAAACCCCCACCAGGCTGGGGGCGCCCTGGAGCAAAGACTGGCTGTTAGAGGAGCCCCCACTGGGAGGAGAAGGCCTAGCTCTGGTACCCCCACCAGGTCCAGTCTTTGTCGGGGAGCAGCTGGGGCACCAGCTGGAGGCTGTCAGCCAAACACAACTCTTCCCATGAGGGACTCTTCAAGGGGCAGCTCCAGGGACACCACGGATACTCACAAACTAATGAAGACATTCATTCACCCAACCAATATTGGTTGAGCTCATATTCAACATAAAGTGCTGTGCTAGGTGTTGTGGTTATAACAGTGCCCAAGGCAGGCATGCCCCTGCCCTTGGACTCTTTCACACCACATCTAGGAGGTGGATATCACAAGATGTCTGCGTCACAGTTAAGAGAAGCTTGGAGAATCTAAGCTTCCCAGGTGGTGCAGTTGGTAAAGAACCCACTTGCCAAGGCAGGAGACATGGGTTTGATCCCTGGGTGGGGAAGATCCCCTGGAAGAGGAAGTGGCAACCCACTCCAGTATTCTTGGCTGGAAAATTCCATGGACAGAGGAGACTTGTGGGCTACAGTCCATGGGGTCACAGAGAATCGGGCAATCTGTAATGGGTGGGGTGAACATAGAATTTACCTGGACCTCTTTGAGATGAAAGTGATTGCTACTAATAACCATGCCCGGACAACTGGCATAAACTGGAACCATCCTGAGCAAACTGGGATATGAGCTGATACTGAAATAGAGACACATGATCCAGTCCAGGGAGTCAGGGAAGACTTCCTTGGGAAAGAGACATTAGGAGCTGGGCTCCGAAGGGTGCGTAGGAGTTAACTTGTTGCTCAGGTCCCTTATGTGTTATCAGAGCCTGTTGCGCCCTTAGGTGGCTGTCCCCACAGGTGTTCACTGACCATCTGATGGCTGATTTCTCACTGTCTCAGGGACTCCCATATGGGGGACATCACTGTTGTCTGAAAGAGCCCTGCCCAGGATTCTTCTGGTGGCACCGAAAAGGAGACACCGGTGCTGAGAAAGAGTCTGTCTGTAGCTTTCCTCTGCCTAGGATGATGTCATTCTGCACAGCGGATAAGGGAAGCTGGTCACATGGATCACAGTCCACGTTTACCTTTTTTGAGACATCATGGATCTGCTTTTACCTAATCTCTTTTACTGTTGTAAATACACATAACATAAAATTCACCACCTGGTCATTTCTAAGTGTGCAGTTGAACAACGTTAAGTATATCTGCAGTGTTGTACAACCATTACCACCATCCATCTCCAGAACATTCTCAGCTACCCAAACTGAAAGGCAGGATCTAAGTCCCCATTCTTCTCTCTCCCAGCCCCCAGCAACCACCTTTCTGCTTTCTGTCTCTATGGATTTAACTACTCTGGGGACTGCATGTAAGTGGAATGATGTGATACTTGTCTTACTGTGTCTGACTTATTTCACTTAGCCTAAGGTCTTCAGGGTTCATCCGTGGTATAGCGTGTGTCAGGATATCATTCCTTTTAAAGGCTGAATAATATTCTATTGTGAGATTTACCCCATGTTACCTGCCCATTCACCTATCAGCGGGCATTCGGGTTGTCTCTGCCTTTTGGCTATGATGAACAATGCCACTATGAACACGGGTGTGCAAATAACTTGAGCTCCTATTCTCAACTCATTTAAATATATACCCAGAAGTGGAATGTTTGGATTACATGGTAATTCTGTGTTTCAGTCTTTGAGGAATTGCCTCACTGTTTTGAACAGTGTTTTCGCCACTTTACATCTCCGTCAACAGGGCAAAAGGGTTTTGACTTCTCTGCATCCTTACCAACGGCAATTTTCACCTCTAGTCTTTTAAAGGGACTTGAATTTTTTTAGATTCAGAGAGAATTGTCGATTCACAAGCAATTGTAAGAAATATTTGTGGGGAGGTCCCGTATAAGCTTCATCCATTTCCCCCCAGGGGCGACATCGTTCATAACTTCAGCACAATATCACAGCCAGGATATTGCCGTTGACACAGTCCATTGACCTTATTCAGATGTCACCGGTTCTACGTACCCTCATGCGTGTGTGTGTGTGTGTAGAATCAGTGATCCATGTGGCCACCACCACATCATGGTCACAGTCAAGACAGTACAGTTCCATCGCACGGATCCACAGAAGAGATTTAAACACATCTTTTATTTTGGAAAAACTAACACTACACCAGAGTAGAGAGCAGAGCGTAACGAAACACCCATGAACCAGTGCCCGTCTCAATGGAAATTTCATTTCCTCTATAGCCTCACCCGCTTCCGTGTTACAACGGAGAAAATCTCAGCCTTCTTATCATTTTTCTGTAAACAAGTATTTCAGACCATAGCTCTAAGAGACACCTCCCTTTCAATCAGAACCATAACACCATCATTATGCTCTATCCCCAGCCCACAGCCAACAATAATCCCCAGAGGTGTCACAGAGAATTTGCAGATATCATTGGTTCTCTTTCCTCAAGCAAGCTCTTAGAAGGGACCTTCATGGGCCGTGGATAAGTGGTTGAAGGAAAATGGACAGGGGTAACTAGTGCTTTTTCTCCCATCCTCCCACCCACAACCAATCCATCAGAAAACTCCATGCCACCACCTGCAAAAGAGAATCGGAACCCAACCCTGGGCCACCACCTCCGCTCCCACCGCCCCTGGGCCAGCAACCGTGCCTCTCACCTGGGCCAGCCGCCCAGCCTCATCCTTGCTCTCCCGGCCTCCATGTCTGCCCCGCTCTGCCTGCTCTCTGCGTGGAGGCAGAGGGGGGCTGTCAAAACCGAGGGCAGAGCACGTGCTCCTCTGCTCCCCACCCTCCAGGCCTGCTCACTGCATCCAGGAGCTGCTGCCCAACACCTCTGTTGTCTTGGGATTTCACGCACTCTTCTCTCTCTGCAGCCACATAGATATGCCAGCCCCTCCCCCACCACAGGGCCTTTGCCCATGCTCCGTCCTCTGCCTGAAATGCTCTTCTCCAGGTGTCCCCTCGACCTTGCTTCCTTCAGGTCTCTGCTCGTATGTGAGTATCTTCCATTTAAACACCCGGATCCACTCCACCCCCATGTCTACCCTGCTCTGTCCCGCAGGGGCTGACTGTGGGGCCTAAACCCATGGAGTCCCTCCTCCCCTGGCTCCCACTGGGTCTTCTCTGTGAGGGAAACTGAGAAGGTGATGATGGGGGAGGAGAGGAGGGAGGTTGCAGTTTATCCCCAGGCCCCCTTCCCAGACGACTGCTGCAGGCCGTGCGCACACAGCCTTCCTCCTCTTTGCCCCCCGTCCTGTCTCTGGCCTTCCAGCCTCGGCGCACAGCAGTACCACTCTGCTGTCCCTGTAGATCCCTCCGTCCTGCCCATCTTGTTGAAAGCAGTTCCTCTGCTCACTCCTCTCCACGACCCACTTGCCACTTGCCGAGCCAGCTGCTCCCTGCTGAGATTCTGACTAATCCTGCCATCTTCTCCGTGAGCCCGCCCCTGGCCACGCCCGCCCCAGGCCCGCACCCGCTCTGCATTCTCTGCCTTACATCCCTCGGCCTTTCTCACCATCTAACGTGCTACATGCTGTACTTGCCTGTATCTGTCTCCTCCGACGGGGAGAGCTGTGTCCTGTTGCACAGACTGTGCACTGCACAGCGCCTGAGGTCACCGTTTACACAGATTACAGTGTGGCAGGGCAACGTCACCTCCTGGAGGTGTGCGACTGGGTGGCCCCACCCCTACTGGAGTAAGGGCTCTGCTTTCTTCTCCTTCCCACTGCTGTATCTCAGTCGCTTAGAGCACTGGTGGCTCAGATGGGAAAGAATCTGCCTGCAACAGAGGAGACCCAGGTTTGACCCCTGGGTCAGGAAGATCCCCTGGAGGAGGGCATGGCAACCCACTCCAGTATTCTTGCCTGGGAAACCCCCTGGACAGAGGAGGCTGGCGGACCACAGTCCATGGGGTTGCAAAGAGTCGGACACGACTGAGCGACTCAGCAACAACAAAGGTTGGTTAGGAGCCTCTGATGCCAGGAATGTCATATCCCTCAATTTTTCCGACAACCTCGGGAGGTGGGAGCAGCCGTCACCGTTGCCCTGGCCTGCTCAGCTCTTTGCTCTTCTCTGAATGTTGACTCTCGTCTGGCTGGCTCACCTGTTAGCCCCTGGTGGGGTGGCTTTCTGTCTCATGGCCTCTTTCCCCCAGAGACCAGGGCTCGGAGGTGCTCTGTGGATGTTCTCTGCCTGATTGAAAGTGCTTTAGGAACCAGGAGGGACTCGGGAAAAGACAGCAATTAGAATGTACCATTAGGTATTAATGCCACCTGCCATCAGAACGCTGGCCAGACTGGCCTCCCCTGAGTCTGATGGGCTGAGGTTAATTAGTTTTTGGATTCTTAGCTGTGGGGTGTCGCTTTAATTCAGCTGCCACCTGGCCCCGGCTCAGCCCTGGCGAGAGAGAGAGAGAGAAAGGGAGAGAGAGAGAGAGGCCTCTAGAAGCATGAGCTGATGCAGGGACATTCCTGCAGAGGGGAAGCCCTCAGAGCCGAACCAACGCTTCAGTGACCAGACTGCCCGCCTGCTCACCCCACGAGAGGAATCAGAGGCCTCCAGAGGGGAACCTGACCCTCGGCACGCAGCAGAGCCGGGTGGAGCACTCAGGCGGCCTCTGTGATGCTTTGGGGCTTTGTCCATTTGTGAACCCCTCCATCCCTTCACTCAAACTTGGCCGGCACCTCCTCTGGCTGGGATGCAGAGCAGTGAAAGAATCTACCCTGAGTTGCCTTATACAGGGACAATGGAGAAAACCTCTCTGAGGGGCTGGCGATTCTCCTAAGACTTTTCCTTAGAGAACGGCAGCGAATAAATAAAAATGAAATAATAGAATGGGATTCCCTGGTGGCTCGGTGGTAAACAATTCACCCCTGATGCAGGAGACAGGAGACGTGGGTTCGATTCCCCGGGTCGGGAAGATCCCCTGGAGGAGGAAATGAAAACCCACTCCAGCGTTCTTGCCTGGAGAATCCCATGGACGGAGAAGCCTTGGGGCTACAGACCATGGGGTCGCAGAGAGTTGGACATTCTGAGCGACATACACGCACTTGTGGATCCAGACTTTGGGCTTCAGCGGCTGCAGACGTTACAGAAAGGGAGGCCAGCAGACACCAAGGGCTTCATGACCGAAGGACGTGACACGGCCCTAAAACTGCCAGAAAATTAAGGGGAATCTGATCAGGCTGCTAGCACGGCCCTGTCCAATGAAATATACACAAAGGCGACTCAACTTGTCACATGTGCAATTTAAAATTGTTTGGAAAGTACATTGAAAAAAAGTAAAAGGAAGCAAGTGGAATTAATTTATTTTTTTTTCTTATTCAGTCATGCATTCATTCATTCAAAAATCATATTTATTGAGCACCCATAGTGTTTCATGCAATAGATTAAGTATTTTGAGGTTATAAAAAGCGTTGTTGTTGTTCAGTTGCTAAGTCATGTCTGACTCTGCAGCCCCACCAGGCTGAAGAGTACCATATCTCTTGTCCTATTGAAACGAGCAAACTGTTTGGATGTTACAGAACTTACAGTGATTATTTCTCTTCCCAGAAGAAATTTCCAGAGAAGTCATAAAGAAAAGACTTGCAAAAATGAAATGAGGGATATTTTCCATTAATTCCATCCCTGTAGCTCAGGGAGAGAGAACCAATTCAATCCCTGGGTCGGGAAGATCCCTGGAGGAGGAAATGGCACCCCACTCCAGTATTCTTGCCTGGAGAATCCCATGGACAGAGGAGCCTGGCAGGCTATCGTCCACAGGGTTGCAAAGTGTAGAACATGACTGAGCCCCCAGCACTCCTACTAGTACTAAGGGAGGAGTTAATTTTAATTTTTTATTTAGCCCAATCTCTCCAAAACAGTCTCGGTACATCATTTGATGTATATATTTTGATATATAATCAATGTGAAAATGATCAGTGAAATAGCTTCCGCTCTTCTTTGCACAGCTGGCCTTTGAAATCGGATGTACACTCGACACAACACATCTCAGTTTGGATGGGCCACAGGACAAGTGCTCAGCATCCGCTTGCGGCTGCTGGTAGCCGTCCTGGACAGCACGGCTCTAAGTCAACTGCAAGTTTGCAGGAAATTCAGAAAGCAAAGGAACATGGGATGCAACACCATGCTGATGTAATCAACAGACTCCAGACACTCTGGGTTTCTAGAAAACTACAGGAAAAGCAACGCAGCTTTTTCTTTAAAGAAATATATCATAAAGGGGAACATAATGGAGAGAGAAGCCATAATTGCTTTCAAAGCAGAAACAGATGTGCACAGAACAAACATATATAGACACCAAATGGGAAAATGGGAGGCAGGATGAATTGGGAGATTGGCATTGACATATATACACTGCTACGTACGAGACAGGTAACTAATGAGAACCTACCGTACGGCATAGGGAACTCTGCTCAACACTGTCGTGATCTAAATGGGAAGGAAATCCAAAAACGAGGGGAGATGTATACATGTATAGCTGATTCACTTTGCTGAACAGCAGAAACTAACACAACATTGTAAAGCAACTATACTCCAATAAAATAAATTTTTAACCAATAACAATGTGTAAACAATTTCAAACAATACATAAACGATTTTATTGTTGTTGCTTAGTCGTTCTGTCACGGCCCACACTTTTACAACCCCACTGACTGTCCAGCCCGTCAGGCTCCTGTGTCCATGGGATTTCTCAGGTAAGAATTCTAGAGTGGGTTGCCATGCCCTCTTCCGTGGGATCTTCCTGACCCAGGAATTGAACCTGCGCCTCCACATCAGTAGGCGGATTCTTCACCACTGAGCCACCAGGAAAGACCTAAAACACTTTATAGTATTTATGAAATAAGTGGAAATCTGAACGCTGAATGATGCTCCTTTGATGCTCTTAAAGGACTGTTATTTGTTCTAGGTGTGATAATGATACTGCGGTTATGTTTTTTTTTTTTTTTGAGAGAGAGAGAGTCATTATCTTTTAGAGAGATATCCTGCAGTACTTACAAAGGCATATGGAAATAATATGAATTCTTCAGTTTGCTACAGAAAAGCACAGGATGAAGGAGAAGAATGGGAGTGGGCGTAAATGAAACAAGGCTGATAACGGGTCATCCTAGGTGATGGATGCTTGGATTTTACTAAGCTACACTGACTACGTTTGCATGTGTTTGAAGTCTTCCGTAGTAAAAAAGTTTTACGGAAACTGAGATGATATTGCAAAGGAAAACGGATGCTGTAATAGAGGGTATAAAATGACAGATTCCAGGAGGGCAGGGATGTCACCTAACCCATTAGTGTTTTATAGCATCTCACAGAAACAGAACACATGGTAGATACTTAGCACATGTTTTTTTTCTTCTTCACGGTTATTTTCATCCTTAGAGCGCTTCAGGTATATCCTACCAGGGATGTGCAGTCAAATTACTCTGTTTTTGGTTTTTTTTTTTTTTTTTAAGAAATAGTTCTTCTCCATGTGATTATATCACCAACTTTCACAAAGGTTTGTTTCGCTTGACTTTTTAACTTTAATTTTGTTTCATAATTGTGGAACACATTTGGATGTTTCCCAGGTCAAATCTACAAAGCAAGGCAGAAAGGAGCACACTTCAGTCCCTGGCAAACTTTCCTCCATCCTTTGGCTATAGCTACTGGGAGTGAGAGCTTCCCAGGTAGCTCAGTGGTAGAGAATCTACCTGTAATATGGAAAACCCAGAGTTTGATTCCTGGGTTGGGAAGATCCCCTGGAGAAGGAAATAGCAACCTACTCCAGTATTCTTGCCTAGGAAATCCCCCAGAGGAGCCTGGCGGGCTACAGTCCAGGAGGTCGCAAGAGTTAGACATGACTGAGCAGCTGAAGAACAAGAGAGAGTGAAGTTGAAGACTCCCTAGCTAAAGGGTTGACCCATGGCCCAGAAACTAACCCTTGGCCATACCTTTTTGGAACTGCAGACTCTAGTGAAGTGAAAGTCAGTCAGTCGTGTCCGACTCTTTGCAACCCCATGGATTGTATAGTCCATGGAATTCTCCAGACCAGAATACTGGGGTAGGTGGCCATTTCCTTCTCTAGAGGAATCTTCCCCATCCAGGGATGGAACCCAGGTCTCCCATATTGCAGGCAGATTCTTTACCAGCTGAGCCACTAGGGAAGCCCAGACTCTAACAGAGGGACAAAGAGATAAAGGGGTTGGATTCTACTCATCAGGGGGTGGGGTACCGACCAGCATGCCTCTGCTCAGACTCCTGAGGTCCTGGAGTCCAGCCCTCTGACACTGCTTTGGATCCTGCATGGATCCCAGGCAGGTCCCTGAGGCTTCATGAAATTCTCAGCCTCTGCTTTGAACCCACCAGATTCCCTCAGGCTAACAGCAGCCTGAGTCTGTTTCTGTTGCTTGTACCTTAAGAAACCAAACAGAAGCATAGATCTTCAGTGACAAGTTGCCTAGTTAATTACTTCACCCAAATCCTGATAAGACGAACCCACGGTACTATGATAGCCCACAACCGAACTTGGGGGGCAGATTGAGCTTGAAGAATGCTCTGAATCAGGCACAGCTGGAGACGTAGGGGCAGCAACCAGGACACCACCCTGGAGGCTTGGCTGAGACAACGTGTATTTCTGAGCATTCCGTATGTAGCTGGGGGTTTTGGCCTGATGGTCCCCAGAGCCTGTGCTTATGATGGTATTCCCTGAATCCTTCGTTCTCACCTCTCCCCAGCTTACACATCCCTGTTGACGACACCATCAGGGCAAGGGCTTGTGTTTCACCACAGCTCAGCCTCGTTAGCTATTCTGATGACAGGCCTTTGAGGCTCAGGTCCCTCTGGCTGTGTTGAACCCTCCAGACTCTACTTGGGGCCGGCTGATGGAAATGCCTGGCGGGGCCAGTTCCCATGTAGGATGACATGGAGCACTGCGGGGCTGAGGAGCTGGAAGAGTTCTGGTTCTAGTGATTGTCCCCGTGGGAGAATGGAAGTTCAGGATTGCCAGATTCCTGACTTTTCATGAGAGCCTGAAAATTAGACACTTTATGAAAAATGTTATTTTTCACACACACACAAAATCTCTGAAGGCCAAACAAAATATATCTGTGCAATGAATTCATTCCATAGGCCACTAGTTTGAAAGCACTAGTTTGGTCCACCGCCTACGTCATGGTTTTCCTCTCTATATTCCTGTCCGTTTGTCTCTTTCATGAGACCCTGAGCTTTGAAAGGGCCAGGATCAGGACTGTCTTGTTTAAAGTTAGGCACTGCATGCCTAGCTCAGTTCTTGGTGTGCAGTGGAGATCTATATATGCATAAATGGGTGAATGGTCAGCTGGATGCATGCATGTGTGTGTATATGGGTGGAGAGTGAGTAGACAGATGGAGAGATGGATGGATGAGGTCACACACTGATGCTGGAAGACAAAGCATAGATGTGATCGGTACCAGAGCAGGCAGAGGGAGGGAGAGAGAGAAGAGAGGTGAGTTGGTTTCTTCATTTGGGTGGTTATGCCACGAGCTGGCTCTTGTGTTGGGGTCCATGAGAGTCACACCGATCCCTCTGCAGAGCTGCCAGATTCTTTTCTAGGAATAGTGTGCTTCAGAACACTAACTCCACCCTGAGTGAGGGACCTGCGCTCTTTGGTCCACAAAGCTTGCTGTCTGGTTGCTCAGATCGGAGAGCCTGAGGCCTATGGCTCCGTAGGCTTTCCCCCTCTGCCTGGCCTCTGGGCATCTCCATGCCCCCAGCCTCAGCAGGGAAGTAGCCTGCCTGAAGTATGGAAGTCAGAGCTGCCAGGCCAGGGTGGGGCAGGGAGCGGGGGTTTCCCTCGGTCTGCCCCCCTTCGCTCCCTGCTGGCTTCCTTTGAAGAGCTTCTTCCTTCCTTGCTCTGCCACCCACTTGGCTGTAAGGATACAAAAAGGCTCATCAGTTGCTATAACAACACCCACCACCTTCCTCTGCACTTAGCCAGGCTGTTTATTCTCTCTCAGATAATGGATCTGCCTGCAGAGTGACCGGTCCCCTTTGTCCTCAGAGTTGGGCTTGAGCAATTGCTATTATTATGATTCGTCATGTTGTTATTGTTGGTTTGAGCTGCCATTTATTGAGAGCTCATTGTGCCATGTGATAACCAAGCCTTTCCGAGCACTATCTCATTTAATCCTCACAGTGATACTATGAGTCAGGGAATACCGCTCTCGGTTTATGGCTAGGGAGAAAGTTGGTATGGCCTAGTTTATAACAGCAGGAGTCCTGGAACCCAATGGCCTGGGTTCAGATCCTGATTCTTCTGTGTGAGCAAATTACATATCTGCTCCCTGCCTCAGTTTCCCCATCTGTGAAATGGAGATAATAGCGGTGCCTGGAGGAAGCGCCGATCATATAACAAGAGCTTTTCTTGGTTACCCCAGAAGCATTTCTTGAGACAAGAAATATAGTCTATCTATACCACCGACTCAATGGACCTGAGTTTCAGTAAACTCCGGGAGTTGGTGATGGACGGGGCAGCCTGGCATGCTTCGATTCATGGGGTCACAAAGAGTCGGACACGACTGAGCGACTGAACTGAACTGAATTGATACCAGCAGAAGTATAGCTTGGGGGAGATCTGAGGTTAGGAGTAGGGTTAGGCGTGGAAAGCCAGGCATCCCAGAAGGTGCACTTTATTAACGAAGTGGCCACTTTGGGAAGCTGGAGATAAAGCCTGCTGGGAGCGGCTATAGACACACGCCGAGCTACTCCATCCACAGGGTGATGGACTTGGGTTACTTATCCGCCAGCTCCCATCAGCTATAGGCTGAGGGCTGCTCCCGGGTGGGTGTGAATTCCCCAGCACTTCTGTCCTTCCACATGGGCTCTGCCAAGTTCCTCCGGCAGCTGGAGAGAGCCTCTGACCAGGCGATGCAGGCAGCAACGGGAAGCTGTGGTGGCCGATACTGAAGGCACCCACGGTGACTGCCACAAAGCTAATTAGCGCTTGTTGGATGGATGAGCAAGGAAGAGGCAAGTGCAATAGGCATGATGCAAATACCCTAACCCCAACTAAAGAGGTCAATGGCCTAATCCCATTATGAAGATGTGAATGTCTTCTGTTACATGGCAAAAGGACTTTGCAGATGTTATCAGACTTACAGATCCTTACTTACAGATCCTCAAAGAGGGAGAGGACCCTGGATCTTCCTCATCTAATTATATGAGCCATTAAAAGCAGATGGCTTTCCCTGGTTGAAGTAGGGAAGGAGCCACAAGGAGAAGCTGGAGGTCATGGATTTTTTTTTTTGGGGGGGCATCACTTTTTATTTGTTTTTTGGCCATGCCCAGTGGCAGGCAGAATCTTAGTTCCCCAACCAGGGATTGAACCCATGTCCTCTGTAGTAGAAGGTGGAGTCTTAACCACTGGGCCACCAGTGAGCTACAGATGGTGAGATAACAAACTGGGGTGGTTCTAAGCCCCCGACTTTGTGGGAATTCATTACAGCAGCCCTGGGACACGAGTATAGAAACTCAGACTCAGGACGTGCAAGTGACTTGCTCGACGCCATACAGCCAGTGAGTGACGGAGCTGGCATGTGAACAGAGCTGTTTATCTTTAGGTCCCAGGATTTTATACTCTCTGTATTGCTGTCTCCTGCTCCTTGAGGGGCAGGAAGAAAGAGGAGATCCCTGAGAAAGTCTGCGGGAAGCGGGGCAGAAAGGAGAGTTGTTGCTGAACAGCACAGCATCAGCTAGAAGCACAAATTCTGAGCCAGACAGGTGAGTATTTTACGTCTGCTCTGTAACTAATTAGCTGGGTCGTTTTGGGTAAAGTCACGTTGCTTTCTTAAGCCTGATTTTCCTCATCTATAACATAGGATTGATACTCTTTGATGGAGTACATTGTGATAATTAAATGAGATTGTGCTTATAAAGAGTTGTTTGCAATGCCTGGCACAGCTAAAGTGCTCAGTAAACGTTACCTATTATTACAGTCATCTGAAAGTGTTAGTTGCTCAGTCATGCCTGATTCTTTGTGACCCCCTGGACTATAGCCCGCCAGGCTCCTCTGCCCATAGGATTTTCCAAGCAAGAATACTGGAGTGAGTAGCCATTCCCTTCTCCTGGAGGCCCAGGTTTGATCCCTGGGTTGGGAAGATTCCCTGGAGAAGAGAATGGCCACCCACTGCAGTATTCTTGCCTGGGAAATCCCATGGACAGAGGAGTCTGGCGGGCTGCAGTCCAGGGGGTTCCAAAGAGTCTGGACACGGCTGAGTGACTAACATTTTATAGTTATCTGTTCAGCATCAGTTTTGTGTCAGGTCGCCATAGTGGTACCCTAGTCTGTACACGACTGCTCTCTAGGATAAGTATTGTACCCACTTTACAGATGAGACAGTACAGCTCGTGGAGATGAAGGGGCTTGTCTAAGGTCACACAGATGGTGTTACAGCTGGACTTGAACCTGCTCTGCTTGAGTCCCAGACCCTGCAGCTCTGTGCTGCGCTCCCCAGCAGTCCTGACTCCTGAGCTTGGGACTCCACCAGTGAGACCGGGGAACCATCAGAGCCTTCCTCTCTACCCTGAAGGCTGCCTGTCAATTCCAGAGGTCCACAGAAAACTTTCACCTTCCTTTTTCATTTTGGTCTGGCTATCTGATTCATGGTCCATACCTGGTACCAGAACAGGGTCTCCTGGCTTCATGAAGCAAACACTCCGAGGGTCCTTGGCTCTGATACACCCTGTCCTGGGTGCCAGGGAGCACTTGATTCAGACAGCTCTGGGTGCCCCTCCACCCTCACCCTTGAAGAGTACCCTGTCTCATGAAGGAAACGTATCTGTGAATAACTACAGCACCATGTGCCCAGGTTATAAACCAGGTCTGAACAGTGAGTGGTGACGATGATGGTAATAATTATCCACTGTATTGGGATTGTTTTCAGAGCTGGCTAGTGAGGAGATAATAGAAATTCAAGAGGATAAACGCAATTCCAGGGTATCGTATGTTTGTGAGAGGTGATAAAGATTTAAGGAAAAGAAACGGTAAGGAATAGGAATGGTTATGAAGGGGTGATGAAATTTAGACTGTTTATCGGGGAGGCCTTACAGAGAAGATCCTTCTAAAGGAAGTCCCAAGGAAGTGATGGAGTGAGCTATGAAGACACTAGGAAGAGTTCCCCCAAGCAGTGACAAGAGCCAGTGCAGAGCCCTAAGACAGAAGTTAAATCAGGACATGAAAAGATGCTTCACGTCATTTGTTATTCGGTAAATGGAAGTTACTGAAAGTGTGATATTGAAGCGCCGGACATTATTGTTGGTCTATTTCTTTCTTCAGTTCTGGCAGTTTGTGTTTCATGTATTTTGGGAATCTCTTGTTAGGAACATATATGTTTATAATCATTGTATCTTCTTGATGCATTAACCCTTCAATTATCATCAAATATCCTTCTTTGTCTCTGCATGTTCAGTTGTGTCCAACTCTCTGCAACCCTACAAATTGGAGCCTGCCAGGCTCCTCTGACCATGGAATTTTCCAGGCAAGAATACTGGAGTGGGTTGCTATTTCCTCCTCCAGGAGATCTTCCCAACCCAGGTATCTTTGTCTCTACTAATGGTTTTTTTCCAAAGTCTATTTTTCTCTCATGTTAGTAGAGCCACTCAAGGTCTGTTTTGATTATGGTTTTCATAATATATCTCCAGTTTGGTTCAGTTCAGTCGCTCAGTTGTGTCCGACTCTGCGACTCCATGAATCGCAGCATGCCAGGCCTCCCTGTCCATCACCAACTCCTGGGGTTCACTCAAACTCACGTCCATTAAGTCAGTGATACCATCCAGCCATCTCATCCTCTGTCGTCCCCTTCTCCTCCTGCCCCCAGTCCCTCCCAGCATCAGAGTCTTTTCCAATGAGTCAACTCTTCGCATGAGGTGGCCAAAGTACTGGAGATTCAGCTTCAGCATCATTCCTTCCAAAGAACACTGAATAATATATTTTACCATCTCTTTTAAACTTATTTTTCTTTGAAACCTCAAAACTTAGCATCTAGTTAGATCACAGTAGGCCTTAAAACAAGTCTTTATACATTTTTAAAGATTGAATATCATATAAGGCATATCCTCTGACCACAGTGGAATAAAATCAGAACTCATCATAGCTGTAAATACCTATCAAAAAGAGGCAGAAAGATCTCAAATCAATAACCTAACTTTATACTTTAAGAAAGTAGAGAAAGAAGAGCCAATTGAACCAAAACTAAGCAGAAGAAAAGAGGAAGGAAGGAAAGAAGGAAGGAAGCAATTGTTAGAGTCAATAATTAAGTTTAGGAAGGCGTCAGGACACAAAATCAGTACATAAAAGTCAAATGTGTTTCTAGCAGTGAATGGCCCCAAAGTGAGATTAAGAAAGCAATTCCATTTACAACTGAAAGACTGAAATACTTAGGAAAAAATTTAACAAAAGAGGTGAAAGACTTTTACACGGAAAACTACAAAGCATCTTTGAGAGCAACTAAAGACCTCTATAGATGGAAAGACATTTGTGTTCATGGATTGGGAGATTTGCTACTGTTAAAATGGCAATACTGCCCAAAGTTATCTACACATTCATTGCATTCCCTCTCAAAATTAAAGCTGCCCTTTTGGGGGCAGAAACTGACAAGCTGATCCTAAAATTCAAATGCAAATGGAAGAGACCCAGAAAAGTCAAAACGATTTTGGAAAAGGATAGTGAAGTTGGGAAGAATCATACTTCCTAACTTCACAACTTGCTTCAAACCTGTCAAGTAATAAAGACTGTGGTGCTGGTATAAGGATAGACATACATTTAGACTAGAACTGAAAGTCCAAAAATAAAGATCTGCCTTTATGATCAATTGATTTCTGACAGGGTGCCAAGGCAATTCAACAGGAAAAGAATAGTCTTTTCCACAGAAGGTACTAGGAGAACTGGATATCCACATGCAAAATGAATCACAGACCCAAGTGTGAGAGCTAAAACTAGAAAACTCATAGAGGAAAAAGAGGTGTTCATTTTAGTGACCTTGGATTAGACCATAGTTTCTTAGGCAGAATACAAAAACAGCACAAGCAACAAAGGAGAAAATAACTGGGACTTTATCAACATTAAACACTTGTGCTTCCAAGGACACCATCAAGGAGTAAGAAGACAATCCATAGAAAGGGATAAAGCATTTACAAACCACACAAAGTAATGTTCGATATACATAAAACTCTTGGAGCTCAACAATAAAAGACAGACAACCAAGTTTAAAAAGGGATGGATGGAATAGACATTTCTCCAAAGAAAAAATATGTAAGTGACAAATTAGCACATGAAACAATGCCGAACACTTGGGAAATGAAAATCAGAACCTCAGTGAGACACCATGCCACATGCATTATGGTGGCTGTAATGAAAGAGGAAAACCCAGCAATAGCGAGTGTTGGCAGGATGTAGGGGGCCTGTAGCTCTCTGCTGGGGATGGAAATGGTGCAGCTGCCAAAGAGTAGAGACTGGCAGTTCCTCCAAAAGGTAAACACGGAATCACCCTATGACCCAAAGACTTCACTCCCACGGTAGATGCCCAAGAGAACTGGGAGACGTACGTTCACACAAAATCCCATACACAAATGTTCATAACAGCATTATTTAAAAAACCCAAAGAGCAGAAACAACCCAAATGTTCACCAGCTGATGAGTCAAGAACCAAAACGTGGCATATCCACAGAAAAGGGCAACCATAAGAGGGAATCAAGGACGCACACAGGCTCAGCATGGATGAACCTTGGAAATGTTATGCCAAGTAGAAGAGGCCAGATAGAAAATGGCACATCCTGAATGTAGATGTATATATACACACGCACACATATTTCAAAATATGCAAATGCAGAGCTCAAAAGTAGATGAATAGTTGCCAGGAGCTGTGGGCAGAGGGGAATTGGGGAATGTTTCCTCTCGGATGATGAAAACATTCTGTAGTTAAACAGTGGGGCTAGCTGCACAACCTGAATATACTGAAAAGATAGATTGTATGCTTTATTGGAAGGACTGATGCTGAAGCTGAAGCTCCCCTACTTTGGCCACCTGATCCGAAGAGCCACCTCGTTGGAAAAGACCCTGATGGTGGGAAAGATTAAGGGCAGGAGAAGCGGGTGACAGAGGATAAGATGGTTGGATGTCATCACCAGCTCAATGGACATGAGTTTGAGCAAACTCCAGGAGACAATAGGGGAAAGGGAAATGGCGTGCTGCCATTAGTGGGGCTGAGCAGCTGAACAACAGCAACGGAACAGGACTTATTCAATTTTTATAAATTTGATTAACCTACTATTAATGTATTCAACTAACGAGCTAGAAAGAAGTACATAGCAAATGTTGAATCCAGTATTCTCTACAGGGATTTAAGATGTAATAGTACCCACCAAGGATGCATCACGACCTCCACCTTCAACGCCAGAGACTCTCCTGACAGGTTCCATCTCTCAATAGCTGGACACCCTCTAGCAAGGGAGCACCAGTATGGAATAAGAGACCTTGGAACAACCTATGTGTGTCTCAGCAGCACAGATGAGTTCATTCCTAATTATTCCTCTCTGAGAAAGAGTGATAGGTGGAATATTTCTGTTTGTAAATGGAAAAATAGTTAACAAAATTAAAATAACCAGCATTTTTTTTAAATAGGCAAAAGACTTGAATAGTTGCTTCACAGAATAATATACAAGAATGGCCAATGACCGTGTGCAGAAGTGCTTGCGTTTGTAAGTTATCAGAGAAACACCATTTCTGAAGTTAAAAGCCCTGAAAAGCCAAATGTCTCTGAGGCTATCAAGCAGCTCAAAATGTCAAGCGCTGCTGGTGGGAGTGCAGAATGACATGCCCACTTTAGAGAACAGTTTGCTACTTTCTTGCCAAGTTAGCAACACCTATTCCGTGACCCACCAATTCCACCCCTGGTTATTAACCCACGAGAAATGAAAACACATGTCCACAGACTTACTCAAGAATGTTCACAGCGGTCTTATTCAATAGCCAAGAATAGAAATAGCGCAAACGTCCCTCAACAGGACAATGGAGGAATAATTGCGGCGTATTCATACAAAGGGACACCACTCAGAGACAGACAGGAGTCCTGACTGCTGCCTGCCTAGCGCGGACAAATTTCACAGACAGGGTGTCGCCTGAAAGAGACCAGACCCCAAAAGTACAGACTGTGTGATTCCATTTATATGACGGCCAAAAGCAGGTACATCTAATTCCCAGCGGCAGAAAGCAGAACAGCGATTGCCTACGGGGGTTAACCTGAAAAGGAACACACAGGCACACGCAAACCCCTCTGGAGTGATGGAACATACCATATGCGGAGAGCTGTGCTCACGACACAGGGGCGCACACTTATCCAAATTCACTTCCCGGGACACCCAAGGCTTCTGTATTTCGGTGTATGTAAATTTGACTTCAATTAAAAGAAACGCAAAAGGTGCTTCAAATTCATTTAACCGAAGCAGCAGTAGGGACTGGAAGAAGGGTGTTTCTGGAGCCGAATCGCAAGAGGCAAGAACGCAGGGCTCTGATGCCCGGGTCCTGGGGGCAGGCAGAGGTGTGGGCTCGGCCTCTGCTGTGTGTTCCGGGCAACACTGTCTGCCTCCTGTTCCCTTGCCCCGCAGCTTTGGCGGCTGAGTCAGCCAAGCTCCTCGCATCTGGGCTTTGCCATTGGCCCCTCCTCCCTGAGACACTTTGGAGGGCTTGTCCCCAGGGAGAGGCTCACCTGGAGCCACAGCAGCCTCTGGGTCTCCCTGCCTCCAGGCCTGGGGTGACCAGGACCGGGGGCGGGCGGGGAGGCTCCCCCTCAGCCCCTGCCTCCCGGAGCCGCGATGGACTGCAGCTTCTGAGAAATCTCATCTCCAGTGCCTGCTGCCCGCCCAGCCCTGCTCCTGATCCTCGCCGCTCTGCGCGGGCAGGCGATGACTCAGTGCGGGGGAGGGCGACAAGGGCCGCTGCAGCTGGAGGAGGAAAAGGCCCCTATCCCTGCGGGGCCTGGGGTTTCTGCTCCCCACCTGTCTGCTCTCCAGGCAGGATGAAGGAACAGAAAGGGCTTGCACTTCAGGGACAGACTAAGCTGGGGTGGAGGCACCATCCTGCTTAAGCCTCGGTTTCCTGTCCTGTAAATAGGGTGATGGTATCTTAGGACACTGGGCGATTTACTGAGGAAGGACTCCGGAAAAACCTGGAAGGGGTGAAGGAAGCAGGACAGGGAAGGGGGAAGCCGAGCGGGGAGGTAGCCACACGTCAGGTCCCCCTGATCCGCTGGGGGCTGAGGGGTTGATCACATCCCAAAGCTGTTACCCACTCCAGATGCACCCCCAGGTCAGCACTGGCTGTGGGTGGTCTTGGGAGGACATGACTGCCTGGTGAGGCTCTGGTTAACAGACGGTGATTCTCTGCAGAAGGAGGGTTGGCTGTGAGCTCTTAGCAGCCAGCATGCTAGAGGGTGGACAGGCTGGCCTAGTGGGGGAGACGTCCTGATGTGGGACCCACAAGAGCAACTATAGTAGGAGGGAGTCACTGGTTGCTCTGGGCTTTTGTAAATTCACGCAATCAGCAGTGAAGAAAGAGTAGCTATTTCTTAGCTGCATGAGAAAGGCTACCTAGTACCATAAATGTGTGTGGCCTGCCTACCGCAGATTTAACGTGATTTAGCGATCAGGGCAGAGTGAGAACCAATATCCATGCATCTAAGAATGAGCAGTATAAAGAAACACTTGGCAGTGCAAACTGTTATATGGAGGATATGGTACGCAGGATGGATGCTTTTGAGCTGTAGTGTTGGAGAAGACTCTTGAGAGTCCCTTGGACAGCAACGAGATCAAACCAGTCCATAAAGGGAATCAACCCTTAATACTCCCTGGAAAGACTGATGCTGAGGGTGAAGTTCCAATACTCTGGCCACCTGATGCAAAGAGCTGACTCATTGGAAAAGACCCTGATGTTGGGAAAGATTGAGGACAAGAGGAGAAGGGGGTGACAGAGGATGAGATGGCTGGATGGCATCAGACTCAATGGAGGTGAGTTTGAGCGAGCTCCAGGAGACAATGAAGGACAGGGAAGCCTGGCGTGCTGTAGTCCATGGAGTCGCAAAGAGCTGGACACGACTGAGCAGCTAAACAACAACAAACAACGGAAGGTCTAACTGTATAGCACAGGGAATTGTTAAAAATATTCAGTATCCCACGATAAACCATAATAGAAAAGAATATATATATATGAATCACTTTGCTGTAGAGCAGAAATTAACATGTTATAAATCAACTATACAGAAATTAACATGTTATAAATCAACTACATAGAGATTAACATGTTATAAATCAACTATACTTCAATAGAATAAATTAAAAAAACCACAACAGCCAGAAGTAGGCAGAGCAGTTGTGTCCTAAAGGCCTGCCTTTTATTCCTGGCCACGGGAAAGTTCGGGGTTTCCAAGGAAATTAGCTGGAGTCGAGGTGGAAGGCACTCAAGGGACATGGGGCAGTGGCTGCCTACCATCTGGTCTCACCACTTTGCCACACCATTCTGCCTTTCTTCCACACACCTGGAAGATCTTCATGCCCACCTGCCTGGGCCTGTGCCCATCTGTATCCACTCCTCCCCTTAACAGCTCTCTGTTTTGTGCTTCTAAGAACTTGAGACTGGTCACTGGGTACCATCACCTGGTCCATCCAACCTGGGACTCTGCTTCTCAAGGGGCTTTCCAGAAACAGGGAGTTCGAAATGTTCCCGGGATATCCATGTCTCCTCTAATAACATACATCATCGGAGGGAAGAACACGGACTTCAGGGTCAGACAGACCTGGGTTTGAACCCAGCTCTGCCATCTGATGGCTGTGTGCTCTTGATCAAGTTGCTTTACCTTTCTGAGCCTCAGAATCCCTCTCTGTAAAAACTGGATACATTGATGTGCTTGCTCAGAAGGGTGATGAAGAAGACTAAGAGCTGCATTAGTGAAGGCCTCAGCGCACAGAAAGCCCTTGATAAATGCCCACTCTTTGCCCCTTGTCTCCTCTGCAGGGATGCATTTTCAGTCTTGCCATCCCTGGGGCAGGGGCAGCTTTCCTAGGCTCACCATGTGCACTGAGGGTCCAGCTCACTTGGTTCGTTTGGCCTAATGAACTTCCTTACCCTCTGGGAAGGGGCCCTGGTCCTGTCCGCTTCTGGCCTCAGTTCCAGGAACTGCCCCACGGTTTGATTTATTTCCTCTCAGCTGTTTCTTACATCTCCCAGGAGACTCATCTCTTTTACAAACATCCTCCTTGTCTCCTCGTCCAGCTGCCCTTTCCTTGGAAAGATGGTTTGGCCAAGTTGGCTCCTTTGCCAGCTTGCCAGTAAGCTGTGTCTTTTGTTTGGCATTCTGATAAGATGGTATGGAGCCCCCGTGGGATCGGCCATCACAGTTGAGGACTTGAAAAAGGCCGGCGGTCAGATGCCTGAGCACCTCTTTCTTCCACCTTAGAGTTGCCTCTGCAGACAAGGAGGGACCTCTGGGTCTTACATGTTGGGGCACAGAAAGCAATATCCCAGCCTGACCTTGGGGTGGCTTACAATGAAACTGTGTCTTTTGATGGTCTGGGGGTTTGGAGAGAGTAGAAGAGAGACCCACGCATGGAGGGGCCCTGCCTTGATTTCTGGAACTGCCACACATGGCGGGAGGGGGTCTGGGTTTGAGTCCTGGCATGACCACTTACCAGCGATGTGATGTAGGGTATTTTATTGAACCACTCTGTACCTCAGTTTCTACTCCTGTAAAATGGGTATAATGACAGCGAGCATTTCCCCTGGCACTGGGGTTTTACCTCCTATACACACGTGCATCACACAGCTGCTGTCCCTGGGGAAACGCCCCTGCACACCCAGGCCCTGTGCTGGGTGAGGTTGACCTTGGCCTCTAGCCTTCAGGTTGGGCATGTATTTCAGACCTAGCCTGTGAGCATATTCTCAAGATATGTCCCTGGATATGTTCCTTGGGGTGTTGGGTGTTCGGATATGGATGCCAGACCCCTAAGGGCTCAGTCAGACTCAATGCCAGGGCTCCTGTTGGAAGTTGAGAACCAGAAGGTCTCTTTCTCCAGGGACTTCAAAGAGATTATGGTTTCTGCTCAGAGCTGCTCCTGATGATTTTGCCTCCATGAAAGGAGAACGTGATTGAGAAAGAAGCCAGAGGAGACGAAGAGAGAGAGGTTCTCGATAGCATCCTTTGAACGCCTGGATCCAGCTGGGCCTGAAGATCAGCCTTGGGGTTTCTAATCACCATCTTCGGCTAAAGACACTTTATGTCGGGTTTTCTGTCCCTTATAATCACAGAGTCCTTCAGTCCTATTGAATGTACAACAATAACACCTCCCTCTCTGCACCCCGCTCCAGTACTCTTGCCTGGAGAATCCCATGGACAGAGGAGCCTGGCAGCTACGGTCCCTGGGTTCATGAAGAGTCAGACACAACGAGCCGCCAGGGAAGCCTGAGATACTGGGACATAAAAAAAGGTGCAAAAATCTCACAGTCTAAAGACACAGAAATCATACAGAGTCTGTTCTCTTTTCACTGTGGATTTATATTAGAAATCAATGAGATAGAATTTGTATCCTGCTGCTGTGTGAAAACTGTATAAATCTTCCTTTTGTGGAATTGGTTCATAGTGCTTTCCAAGTCTACGATGTTCTTCTACTTTTCTGTTCATTCTGTTATTTTTTGAGAGTTTGGTATTGAAACTCCCACTGGAAATCTTAATCTACCTACTTAAAAAAAAAACTTCCCTGGTGGCCCAATGGTTAAGACTCTGCCTTGCAATGCAAGGGACTCAGGCTCCATCCCTGGTCAGGGAACTAAGATCCCACATGTTGTGGAGCAACTAAGCCCAGGTACCACAACTGCTGAGCCCACACACCACCGCTGCTGAGCCCACACGCCACCGCTGCTGAGCCCACACGCCACCGCTGCTGAGCCCACACACCACCGCTAGTAGTCTATGCGACCCAATAAATAACAAACCACTAACAAACCTGATGCAGCCAAATAAATAAATATTTTAAAAATATCTACAACATATAGTGGAACCAGACATAACTTTGTTCTGTATTTTCCAAGATGTGTTACCGTACTTCTGTTGATTTTATTAGCACTATGAACTCTAATTAAGCTTTTGAGTGTTTTTTTCAATTGCACTTTTTATTGCTGTTAAAAATCTCTGCCTCTACGTTGGCCTTTTGCAGCTCTGTGGAATTTTCCTGTTTCTTTTTTTTTTTCCTACTTTTTCTCTTTTTTAAATTTTAATTAAAATTTTTTTAAAATCTATTATTATTTTTTCTACATTTATTCCTTTGTTTGCTCTTCCTCCTGTTCTCCCTCCCTTGCAGTTAATCTTTAACGTGTGTGTCTTCTTTCTCCAGCTCGATTTAACTTTGCATTTCTATTCTTCCTTTCCGTTCTTCTCACCATATCTGTTAGCTTTGTTTTCATTGCTTTAGTCCCCAGTTGGCACCTTGCTTTAGTCTGTGCTTTAGTCAGTTTTGTTCTTCGCTGGTAGCTATCGGTTTTGGTCTCCTTTGTCCACTGGGTCAGTCTATTGTACTTTATTTTTGCCGGATTGTGTTGATTTGCTTACGGCTGTATATGCACATGTGTGTATTCCATTATTTTCATTATTATTTGCCTGATTTTTGTCACTGCCACTTGTCTGGTGTTCACCTTGGTTTCTCGTTTCTGGGCATTTGTATTAATAGCATTTAATGCCATAATAAACCATCTGTGGAATCTCTGTTACTGGCCCAAGATCAAGCCCTGAGCCTTCGGATTGGGAGCGCTGACTCCAAGACTCTAGACTACCAAAGAACTCCTAACCCTAAGGAGTATCAAATAGAGAGAATTCTCACAAAGGCAACCACTTCTATACAAGACCCAGCATCACCCAGCTGCCAGTAGCATCCTGTGCAGGACGCCTCATCCAAATGAAAAACAAGACAAAAGTGCAAACCTTTTCATCAGCAGACAGGATTCCCCCCTCACTCAGCCCTGCCCATCAGAGGAAAAAAAAAAACAAAACTCAGCACAAGTCTCACCCTGCAGAAAGCTTACACACACCACTGGACCAACCTTAGGAGGGCAGAAACCAAAAGGAAGAAAGAATTCAACCTTGAAGCCTGGGAAAAGGAGACCTCAAACACAGTAAGTTTAAAAAAAAATGAAAAGGTAGAGAAATAGTGTACAAATGAACGAACAAACTAGAAACACACAACTCCAAAGAAATGAAAGAAATTAAAAAAAAGAAGAAGCCTACTTTCCCTGAAAAGAAGGTGACCTTGCACACACAACTGTTCCGTGCTGGTGTAACGTCCTTGTCCTGCTCCCTTCCTCCTTTAAAAACCTTTCAGTTTGCATAGCATCTCAGAGCCCCTTTCCCTCTGCTGGATAGGATGTTGTTTGATTCATGAATCAGTGAATAAACTTTTAAGATCTTTAAAGCTTACTCAGGCAAATTCATTTTTTAACAGATTTTGTGGCAGCAATGGGATCTGGAGGAAACTTCTGACGACCTTGGGGACAAGAAACACAGGTGTTGGTAGGCACAAATCCCTTTAGTTCTCTGCCTTTCTTGCCATTTCCAAGGGCGGGGGGTAAGTTCTCCTCAGTTCAGAGCTCTGTTCTCTTTGCACGAAACCGCTAACGTGCCTGGCTTTCCAGCCCAGGGCAGGTCAGCTTGAGTTAGCAGACAGCCCTAGATGCTGAGCTCTTGGCTCAGTCCCTGGATTCCATGTTGGGTTGGTAGTTCGGCGCACAGGGCCCCATTCGGCTGGAGTCGCAGTGTACAGCCTGCATTCTTTGGGGATGTGCTGGTTCAGTCCTTTCGGCAGTCCCCAGGTCCACACCGGAACTGCTAGTGCTGCACGCAAGGCCTCCTCTTGGCCAGTCTGCAGTAACAACTCTTTGGTTATTGCCGGTGTGCTAACAGGAAGGAAAGGCTATTTCTGGTGGCAATCTCAGAAGCCAAAAGCTGCAACACTGGTGGGCATGGACTGAGCACTTCAAAGCTGTTAGGGCACTCAGCACCTAATTCCAAGATTCTTGTGTTAGAACACGCTGATCACAGAATGGGTTAGACTGACACTAGCTCCCGCATCAGCCTAAAGCACATTTCCATGTAGTGAGGTACCCTGCAAAACCATGCAAATTCTCAACCCAGTGGCACATGCCTCTTAAGTATAATACTAACTTGGCTCCAAGAGACCCAAGGCTTTGCTGAAGAAATGGGATCCTGAAGTCCCCACGAACTGAGCACACTTTCAGCATCCTTGCTTGTTTACATCTAAGAACTATGGTCTCAGGCTAAGATGACCTAGAAGTATAATGGCCATTAAGAGGAATGGTTTAAGACAAGGTCACTTAAGAAATGCACTTGAAAGTCAGGGCTCCTGAATCAAACAAACAATAGGTTTCCTGATTTAGTTGTCACGCGGAAGCCTCCAAAGGGCTTCAAAGCTCCAAAATAGCTTCATTGACAAAGGCTAATGAAAAATTAGAAGGTATAAGATGCGCATAAAATAACAGGCCACGAGCGTGAGGTAACTCGTACCCCCCTCCTCCGCCTGCCTTTATTCGCCATTGTCACTGAGCACACCAGGACCTGTGGGCCAGAAGTGATCGGACGCTGCCCTCTCCTCAACCTCCCGCCTCAGCCAACCTTGCTGATTGCGACCCTGCCTGGGGCCGTAGAGACCTGGACAGAATGCTGCTGTGGGATCTAAACGCTCTTACCCTCCACTAGGATGGTTCTACCACGTCCTGTGGGTCAGCTCCAGTCCCCCAGGCAGATGTGTTGGAGGCATAGCTGGACGCGATACTTCTGCCCCCACATTCATACAGTGTCAGAACAGAGGGTGAGATGGCCACAGGGCACAGTGGGGAAGTAAGACCAGTTTCGATACCAAGTGCAAACTGGAAAAACTATGCCGAGCTGGAAAAACTATGAGTCTTCTGAAGCCTGTTCCCAAGAGGAACTAAGAGGTTCCTGTATCTTGGGGTATGACTTAGATTACATGGAACTTGGCCGGAAGAAGGTGAGAGAGCCTGGGGGAAATCACAGCTTTAACTCTTTCTCTGATTATTTTGAGTTGTACTGTCCAGATTCCTGTGGCATCAAAGAGGTGGTTGCTATCCTAGAAGCTACCTGCTCTTGCCTGTGCAGTATACAAACTGTTCCTTAGTGACCGTCAAGATTCTCCTCCCCCATATCCTAAGTATCGTCCATGTTCCCATCGTTATTAGAGGTTCACCAGCTCAGCGGGACCACGTCCCAAAGGCGTGAAGTCTGAGTTCGCAGGTCCCCGTGGTGCAGCCTCAGGTTTTGGCAGGGAAATGAGCATTTAGGACCAAGGTTCTGCACTGGCTTGGGAACTGGAGGATATTAGACTATTTGGCAGCAATACCGATTCTCAGACACATGGAACCACCTGTCCCACCCTCTCTTGTGCTCCAGCCTGCGCAAGAGATCTGCTTACCACTTCTCAGGGGAACGGGTTGTTCCTCAGCATATTCAAGCTCAGAGACAAGATCCAGAACAGTACCAGGAGAGGGTGGTACTTGAAGATAATCAGAAAGTAAAAAGTTGAAGTCAAACACTGGTTGCAAAACGTTTGGTTTTTCACCGCTTTCTCTTTTTAAAAAAGTTCTGCCTGCTAACAAGTGGGCAAAAGGAATATGCAATGGTTTTGTGATGTTCCGTGTTTTTAAATTTTGTGCTGTTTGAGGATGGTGGTATGTGACAGCATGCTTATAGAGAGAAATGCATGTCTGTGTAGCATGTAGATGTATATTAGGACTTTTGAAAGTGACGATTACTGTGGGACGCTAGAAGTGCATTGTTTAATTTATAAAAGAGTTAAGAATGGGATGGCATAAGAAGGGTTAAGAATGAAGGCTCTACACCAATAGACCATAAATACAGAACATTTCAGACTTAGGTGGTTTTAGCTGGTGAGTCATTACTTTGTAAAAGCAGTGATAATCGAGTTGGTATTTTTCAGTGGGTGTGTGTGCTGTGCTCAGTCATTCGGTCGGGTCCACCTCTTTGCAGCCCCATGGACTGCATGTGGGCCGCCAGAGTTCTCTGTCCACGGGGATTCTCCAGGCAAGAATACTGGAGTGGGTTGCCATGCCCTCCTCCTCGTGGGTGTTTACTCTTCTTCAAACATTTAAACCAAGCCTCTGACTACTGATTATACTTATCTGTGTTGTTTTGATCACTTCTGAGCTCAGGAGCTTCAGATTCTTCAGTGGTGTCTGGGGTTCTGGTAAATGAGAATTCTCTTTTTTCAGAAAAGGTAGAAAATAAGTATCTAGAAGGTTGTTGTGAAGGATTGTGTGCTTAAAAAAAATGCTTGAAACCTCCATTTCATTTTAAAAATGGAAATATAGCTGATTTAAATATGGTATTCGTTTCAGGTATATAACATATACCTGAACATATGATTGAACATTTTTATATATTATAATATATTTCAAGTTATTATAAATTATTGGCTATATTCCCTGTGCTGTACAATATATCCTTTTAGCTTATTTAATTATATTTATTTACTTTTGGCTGCACCGCTTGGTTTGTAGGATCTTAGTTCCCCAACCAAGGATTGAACCCAGGCCCTGGGCAGTGAGAGTGCAGAGTCCCAGCCACTGGACCACTAGGGAATTCCCCAGCTTATTCAGTTTATGCATAGGAATTTCCTACCCCTAGCTTGTCCTTCCCCACTACCCGCTCCCCGTTGGTAGCCACTAGATTATTCTCGATATCTGTGAATTTGTTTTGTGATATTCATTCATTTTATCTTTTAGATTCCACATAAATGTGATAACAGACGATATTTGTCTTTCTCTGTCTGACTGATTTCTTTAAGCATTATACTCTCTAGGTCTATCCATGTCATTTCAAATGGCAGAATCTCATTGATTTTAATGGTTGAGTAGTAGTCTATTACTATATGTATATGTGTGTGTGTGTATGTACCAGGAGGCACAGTGGTGAAGAATCCACCTGCCAGTGCAGAAGACGGAGGAGACACGGGTCCGATCGCTAGGTTGGGAAGATCCCCTGGAGGAGGAAATGGCAACCCACTCCAGTATTCTTGCCTGGAGAATCCCATGGAGAGAGAAGCCTGGTGGGCTACAGACCATGAGGTTGCAAAGAGTTGGATGTGACTGCACACAGACACACATACATATAAACATATATGTATACAGACCCTGATGATGGGAAAGAATGAAGGCAGGAGGAGAAAGGGGTGACCGAGGATGAGATGCTTGGGTGGCATCACCGACTCGATGGACATGAGTTTGAGCAAGGTCCAGGAGTTGGTGATGGACAGGGAGGCCTGGCGTGCTGCAGTCCGTGGGGTCACAAAGAGTCGGACACGACTGAGGGACTGAACTAAATACAGACGCACATCCATCTGTTGTTGATGGACCACATTCATTTTTTTAAGAGGTAAAGTTCAAATGCTTCAGCAAATCTCTTCCAACAGCAAAATCACGCAATTCTCTGTGTAAACCGCAGTGTCGCTGTAGCTGCCTGTTTCAGTCTTATATTAAAACGATAGAAAAATAAAATAAGACCACCTGAGGCTGTGGGTGATCCTCTCCAGGGACCTTTCACTCCTTGGTCAAGGACCAAATGAAGGATTAAAGAATTTTCTAAACCCAGGGAAGATCCCCAAAAGCTTTCTGAAAAATTTAGAGGCCTTACTGAGGCCCATGACCCCAGGCTGCCAGGTCTTTAGCATCTTGTGGGCGTGCTGGTAGGACCTGCTGCTGCTAAGTCGCTTCAGTTGTGTCTGACTGTTTGTGACCCCATGAACTGTAGCCCACAAGGCTCCTCTGTCCATGGGATTCTCCAGGTAAGAATACTGGAGTGGATTACCATGCCCCCCTCCAGGGGATCTTCCCGACCTAGGGATCGAACCCACGTCTCATATCTCCTACGTTGGCAGGTGTGTTCTTTACCACTAGCACCACCTGGGAAGCTCAAAAATGGATGCAGGAACCAGAAGCTCAGAACCCCAAAGATGATACCTGAGATCCTCAGTTTTCAACATGGTCTCCTTATGCACCAGAAAAAGCCTGCAAAATAACAACTGGTCTTTTAGAAGCTGTTTCTCGTCTCTGTGCCTGCACTGATGGGTCTGTTATTCAAACACACAAACAAAACCGACATGAATCTGTACCAGCCTTTAAAGCCCATTTGGAACCTCTCTTCCTACGGTGTTCGGGTTCCGTACAATAAACGATGTCACCCAACCCACTCTGGCTGCCCTGTTTGTAAATGGATTATCTCTTGAGATTAGTGGTTCGATAAAAAGCAGAAAATAGAATGCGAGGCCACTGATCTGACTGGACTTGACTATAGCAGAGCACTCTGAAAGGATTGTAAACAAAGGTCCATCAAGCTGCAACTGCTCCAAGGCCAGAAGCCTAAAATAATTGTCCGTTCACCGTGTGCGCCAGGGCTCCGTCATGAAAATGCTGTCCCCAGTGGGACAATGTTGCATTTATAATCAACTGGGACGCTGGAAAAAAAGATTTTCCTCAAAGATTTTGTGCAGATCCTTCCGCATCAACTTGAATGTCTTCATATATACCCTTGAAGGCAGTGGTGGTAGTTAGTTTAGTCACTAAGCTGTGTCCAACTCATTGCAACCCCATGGACTGTAGATTACCAGGCAACTCTGTCCATGAGATTTCCCAGGCAAGAATATTGGAGTGGGTAGCCACTTCCTTCTCCAGGGGATCTTCCTGACCCACATTGCAGGCAGATTCTTTACTGACAAGCCACCAGGGAAGTCCCCATTGAAGGACTCCCAAATGGACCCCTCTGAGGGTTACTGGATCTCTAAAGGATTTTCTGGTAAAGTGCTGTGTTACTCCCTTAAACCGCCAAGGGAAACGAACATTAAAATTAATGGAAGGCTATGATAAATTCTGGTAGATACTGGAGCCTACTGATGCAATCTAGGGAGAACTGGGAGAATCCAGTAAAGGGTGAGAATTCTTACCAAAATCAGCTTCCCCAAATCTCTGCCTCTAGTGCTTGGTGGAGAGAAGAAAATACCATGTCATACTGTCCCTTTCCAAATCCAGACCCAGTGGTTATCGATCTTTCTCTCCCAGGAACAGCTGTCACCTCCCTGTCTTGTCTGTGTCCTGACAGCTTGACTTGGTGACGGCCAGGCTGGAAGGGGGGGCCTCAAAATATGGCCGGAAAGAAATGTGGATTGAACTCCATTTGTGGCCAGGGTCCACAGCCAGCTCTCAGGGGAACAGTCTAAGTCTTTCTTTCCTTTGGTGGTCTCCAGGAGTGGCCCTAGGAAGGATGCTCTCTTTTGCACCTTTCTTTGAGGATGCCTCCTGTGTCCAGGGGGTTGTTCAGTACCGTCAGAAATACTTATTGCTTGTGTCAGCTGAAACCTGACAAGATATTTGAAAGGATTTCTTTTTGAAAGGATTTTTAATGTGGCTTAATTGTCCAATGTTGGCCAAATTGGAAGCTAGTATTCAGAGCCTGATAGGGATGTTTTTAAAAGCCTTTCCCCTTAAGCTAAGTGTATCTAGAGGGAAAGCAAAACCTTCTGAAGCCCTTGAGGAAAGATTTACTAAAACATTCTAAAGACAAACACTCCTACATCCAGACCACAGAACTCATTCAATTTCCATCTTAGTTGCAAATCTTCTCCCTCATATAAAGAAGCAAACTGAAGATAGTGTATTAAGTATCTGGAAGGGCAGATCAGCCCCTAGGTATCATTTAGGCTACAACTGATTCTTTGAGGAATTAAAAACAACTGTTTTTGGCTTTCAAATTTCTGCAAAATTTGAAGTGCTGCTCTAGAAACAATTCAAAGTCCACTTATCTTTACCATCTCCAATTCCTAAGACTAGAAACAAGGGAGAAGGAAGCTTTTTAAAAAAACAAACTGCCATAGAAGCTCCTTTGCTAAAAATCTAGCCCTCGACTTTCATAAAGATTACTTGCCAAGGATGAATACAAATATTAAGCATCTTCTTCAAAAATATTAATAGAAAAAACTTTAACCATCCCAGCAGGTACACTTATTTCAACTGCCCCCAAACAAAGTTTGAATTCAACTATTCTTTTATAAGCTAATGGATTTTACATTATCATATCCATTTCATGGCTGAACATGTTAAAGCTGGAAGATCTCTGTTTGCATTTGTCTAAATGTTGATTTATGTCTATGAATATATGTTGTAGATGTGTGATATTTTTCTACCTTTGAGTGGTGTTGCTAAGATTAACCAGAAAAGGCAATGGCACCCCACTCCAGTACTCTTGCCTGGAAAATCCCATGGATGGTGGGCCTGGTGGGCTGCAGTCCATGGGGTCGCTAAGAGTCGGACACGACTGAGTGACTTCACTTTCACTTTTCACTTTCATGCATTGGAGAAGGAAGTGGCAACCCACTCCAGTGTTCTAGCCTGGAGAATCCCAGGGACAGGGGAGCCGGGTGGGCTGCCGTCTATGGGGTCTCACAGAGTCAGACATGACTGAAGCGACTTAGCAGCAGCAGCAGCAGCTAAGGTTAACTTGTAAAAGAGCTTTATTTAATTGACTTGAAGGAAAATAAATGCATCTAGACTCTCAAAAATATAGAAATTAACCCAAATGTTTTCCAACTTAACATTGAAATATTTAGTAAATAAAATATTTAGGCTAAATATTTAGTAAATAAATTTTTACTAAAATGTTTTTAGTAAAAAATAATTTAGCTTAAATTTTTTTATTTGACTAAAACAGGCCTGTCTTTAGAATTATCAGTATTAAATGTAAAACTTTTATTTTTCTTAGGCTTACTAAAGTCAAAGAAGCTCATGTTATCTCTATTAAAGAATCTGTTGGCAAGAAAAATAGCTTGGGATGATGGCTGACTTTGTTCAACATCTTAAGAAGCTTTCACAGATAGTCAAAATATAATTGTTAAGAACAAGTCATGTAGAGAAATGTAAATGAAATGAGTTTGTAGGTGAACGTTCAGAAATAACTATGTGTAAAAGCATATCTAGTAGTTTGCCAAATATCTTTTGTAATTTGAAATTTTAAGGTTTTTTAAATATAAATTTATTTATTTTAATTGGAGGTTAATTACTTTACAATATTGTATTGGTTTTTCCATACATCAACATGAATCCGCCACAGGTATACACATGTTCCCCATCCTGAACCCCTCTCCCTCCTCCCTCCCCGTACCATCCCTCTGGGTCATCCCAGTGCACCAGCCCCAAGCATCCTGTATCCTGCATCGAACCTGGACTGGCGATTCGTTTCATATATGATATTATACATGTTTCAATGCCATTCTCCCAAATCATCCCACCCTCGCCCTCTCCCACAGAGTCCAAAAGACTGTTCTATATATCTGTGTCTCTTTTTCTGTCTCACATACAGGGTTATCGTTACCATCTGTCTAAATGGGAGCCTATTATACAGAGTGAAGTAAGCCAGAAAGAAAAACACCAATACAGTATACTGACGCATATATATGGAAATTTTAAGGTTTTGATAATTTAAATGATGGAAACTCATTGACTATCTTGATCACTTCCAAACAATTACTGAATACAGTTTTACCCACTGTTAACTTCTTCTCAGAGAAACTAAAGCTATTTGAGTCTATCAGTAAACATGTCTTCTTCCACGTTTAAAAAATGGTACTGTGAGGAAGTATATGCTTCTAGAGTTCATTCATGCATTATTCATGAATTTGCCAATTTAAAGATACTAGTGAAAGAGACAGTCTATACTTGCTTATTTCTCAGTTGTCACTAGAAATTGCAGGTTCTAAGAGCTAATAATTCTGATCAATACATGTAACTAAAACCACTTAGAAATAATAAGGGTGAAAGAAAACAAGTGTTTATGAAAATTAGGTTAAAAAGCAAAATGACTGATCCAGGGTGAGAGACAGAAAAAATACCCAGGACAAAGTCCGAGAGGATATGCAAAAATGACCTGCAGAGGTTTTGTGCAAAAGAAAGAATTCTTAGGAAAGGAATTTTATGCATGGTCAGCTCAGACGAGAATGAATTAAAGTTAAAAAGGGAGTTTTTTATATCAGAAGTATACTGGTACAAAATCAGAATTCAGCTTTCTTAAAGTTTCTTTTTTTTTTTAGACTATTGGTCTGCTCTTGATAAGAAAGGTTTTTCTTCACCTTTTGAGTAATCTGCCTAGAATGCAAAGATTTTATGTCTTACGAAACAGTTTCCTGTGCTTCACGTTGCCTTAATCAGGTCTTTGCGTATTTAAGAAAACTGAGTTTTCTCAACAGTAAAAGAGCTAAGTTTTGCTTAAGACTGCGTAATCTTTTTTGCCTTTGAAATATTTTTTTTCTTTTCTTTTTTTTAATTTTACTTTATTTTACTTTACAATACTGTTTTATTGTCACTTTGGTGAAACAGATAACTAAGTGTTGCTTCATTATAACCTGTGATCTTTATTTAATCAAGTATCGAAGACTTTTCTTTCTTTTTTTTTTTAAACAAACTCCACCAAATCAAATTCTAAATGAAGTCTTTTTGACTTAGAAGTAACTTTGGGACTTTTTGAGAGGATCCCTGGAACATCTCAGAAGACATGTTCTCTCTCCTTAGAAAAAGGAAGATGTTAAAGTAATTATCTTCTTGGGCTCCAAAATCATTGCAGATGGTGACTGCAGCCATGAAATTGAAAGATGCTTGCTCCTTGGAAGAAAAGCCATGATAAACCTCGGCAGAATATTAAAGAGCAGAGATATTACTTTGCCAACAAAGGTGCATCTAGTCAACGCTATGGGTTTTCCAGCAGTCATGTATGGATGTGAGAACTGGACCATAAAGAAGGTTGAGCACTGAAGAACTGATGCTTTTGAACTGCAGTGTTGGAGAAGACTCTTGAGAGTCCCTTAGACTGCAAGGAGATCAAACCTAAAGGATCAATCCTAAAGGAAATCAACCCTGAATATTCATTGGAAGGACTGATGTTGAAACTCTAATACTTTGGCCACCTGATGCAAAGAACTGACTCATTGGAAAAGACCCTGATGCTGGGAAAGATTGAAGGCAGGAGGAGAAGGGGAACACAGAGGATGAGAGGGTTGGATGGCATCACTGACTCAATGGACATGAGTTTGAGTAAGCTCTGGGAGTTGGTGATGAACAGGGAGGCCTGGCTGCTGCAGGTCCAGAGGGTTGCAGAGTCAACACAACTGAGTGACTGAACAACAACAAGCTAATTAGGCTTATTTGACATATTAAATTACATGAGAAGACTTGTCATATAAGAACTAATATCAAGCCTTCTTTATGTTGTACTCACAAAGATATAGCGCTTCCCAGGTGGCTCAGTGGTAAAGAATCTGCCTGCCAACGCAGGAGACATGAATTCAATCCCCGGGTCAGGAAGATGCCCTGGCAAAGGGAATGGCTGCTCATTCCAGTATTCTTGCCTGGGAAATCCCACGGACAGAGGAGTCTGGAAGGCTACTTTCCATGTCAATTAAACAATAACAACATAAAGGGACAAGTTATAAGTATTTCAGAAATTATATGGAATTCCTAAAATTCTGATGTGTCCTGGGTATAATGTTATCAGTCATAATTCTAGCCATTATCTTAAAACATTTTATGTCTTAGAAATAAACCAATTTCTTTGTCATTTGCATTATAATGAATCCTAATCAGATCTGTAACTATGGCCAAGCAAGGAATTCCAAAAGAAAAATCTACTCCTGCTTCATTGACTATGCTAAAGACTTTGTCTGTGTGGATCACAACAAACTGTGGAATATTCTTAAAGAGATGGGAATGCCAGACCACCTTACCTCCTGAGAAGCCTGTTTGCAAGTCAAGAAGCAACAGTTAGAACTGGACATGGAACAACGGATTGGTTCAAAATTGGGAAAGGAGTACGTCAAGGCTGTATATAGTCACCCCACTTATTTAATTTATATCCAGAGTACATCATGGAAAATATCGGGCTGGATGAATTTCAAGCTGGACTCAAGATTGCTGGGAGAAATATCAACAACTTCAGATATGCAGATGAAACCATTTTGGTGGCAGAAAGCTAAGGAGGAACTAAAGAGCCTCTTGATGATGGTAAAAGACCAGAGTGAACAAGTTGGCTCGAAACTCAGCCTTCAGAAAACGAAGATCATTGCATCCGGTCCCATCACTTCATAGCAAATAGTCAGGGAAAAAGTGAATATAGCGACAGATTTTATTTTCCTGGGCTCCAAAATCACTGTGGAGGGTGACTCTTGCCCTTGGAAGGAAAGTTGTAACAAACCTATACAGTGTATCAAAAAGCAGAGACATCACCTTGCTGACAAAGGCCTATATAGTGAAAGCTATGGTTTTTCCAGTAGTCATGTACGGATGTGAGAGCTGGACCATAAAGATGGCTGAGTCAGACATGACTTAGCAACTGAACAACAACAATGACGAGGTCTTCTGCTGTTCACCTGCACTGATTATTGTTCTTCTCTGATGCTGTTGGGAAAGCGAGATTCACGTGAAGGACCATAACAAGTATCCCTGGCCACTGACACCAGGGCCAAATGACAAGGTGTCGAAACTTTGAGACATATTTCACAACTGAAGAAGACCCCATCTGACATCAGGTCATATGCAAACACCAGAGACCTCACAATCAAATTGGCCTGGAAGTGGTCAACCTGGAGGCAGACTGCTTCCTCCCAAAGCATCAGATCAAGAGGATCAAGCATGTTTTTTCCATTCCTTCTTCCCTTTCTGATCATTCTTTTCCTAATTCTTACACAAGAAGCTCTTTATGATTCTTTTGCCCATTTTCCCCCTGCTCTGGCCTGGAAAGTTTACTGTTCACATAACTCAGGCCACTGCAAAGGAGGATAAATAGATTATTGGATTTGCTTTGATGCTGGTGATCATGTAGTTTTTTCTGCTTGTTTCATAAACTTCTTCCTGATTTTGGACTCCTCAGTTTCTCAAAAAAAAAAAAAAAAAAAACCAAAAACCAATCAAATAAACAGGGACTTACTTCCCTGATGATCTAGGGACTAAGATGCCTCCCTCCCAATGCAGGGATCTCGGGTTCAATCTCCGGTCAGGGAAGTAGACCCCATATGCTGCAACTAAAATTTCCACACACCACAGTGAAGATCGAAGATCTGGAGTGCCGCAAATAAGACTCAGTGCAGACAAATAAAATAAATAAGTAAAAATAAATATTTAAAATAAACAAACAAAAGAACTGCTCAGCCCCCTCTCTATCGGATCAGTCTCTCTGACCTTGCAAATCCATTTCCTTACCTCTGATTGACGCATGCAAACCCAGAGAGCCTTGATCCATGCTGTATATAAGGAAAGGGAGCCAAGGCAAAGCCAAGCAAAAGAAAACCTCCCGTGTGTTCTAGCAACTCTTAAATTTTACTGACCTCTGTGGCTGTCACCTTTCTAGTCCTGAGCCGCAGACCCAAATGGGAAAAGCAGAGACATCACTTTGCTGAAAAAGGTCCATATAGTCAAAGCTATGGTTTTCCCTATAGTCATGTATGGATGTGAGTTGGACCATAAAGAAGTCTGAGCAGCGAAGAATTGGAGCTTTTGCACTGTGGTGCTGGAGAAGACTCTTGAGAGTCCCTTGGACAGCAAGGAAATCAAACCACTCAATCCTAAAGGAAATCAATCCTGAATATTCACTGGAAGGGCTGATGCTGAAGCTGAAGCTCTAATACTTTGGCCACCTGATGCAAAGAGCTGACTGATTAGAAAAGACCCTGATGCTGGGAAAGACTGAGGGCGGGAGGAGAAGAGGGCAATAGAGGATGAGATGGTTGGATGGCATCACCAACTCAGTGGATGTGAGTTTGAGCGAACTCTGGCAGACAGTGAAGGACAGGGAAGCTTGGCGTGCTGCAGTTCACGGGGTCACAAAGACTTAGTGACCGAACAAGACCAGCAACAATTCATGACTCTAAATTATCTCCTTTTGGTAGATCATGCCTCACCTTGCTAAGAGTAAATGCAAAACTATGGTCAGAAAGTTCTTAACTTTTGAAGACTTTGTAGACTCCACTGCTAAAGCAATTGCTGCCATACCAAAATTCTTACATTCTCTGGCCACAGTTTTTCCTGCTCACAGGCTGTCCTTGATTATCTTCTGGCTGAGCGAAGAGGTGCCCGGGCAACGGCCAACACCACTTGCTGCAATTGGATAAATACTTTTGGAGAAACTGAGACTCAGCTACCTAAGATCACTGAACTAGGCACTTGGCTTAGGAAATTGACTCCTTTCTTTGACTCGTTAGGTTCTGATTGGTTTGGGTCTGGGGGCACACAGCTCTGAAGTGTACTCCAGACGCTAAGAACTATCCTGCTGATAGTAATCGAAGTGGTTCCCCTGGGGTACTGTATTCTCTCAAAAGCTTTCAATTCATGTTGGCAACTGCCAGTCACCCAGCAAATGATCTCTTGAAGACTAGAATGTCAGAAAAGGAATGAAGAGAATGGCCCACTTAAAATAAGCAAACCTGAAGCTGTGACCTGTGAATATCACAGAGATTCAGTAAAGATGTCATGACATGTAAATACCACATGGAGGGTCAGTAAAAACTGTAAGAACTCCAGAGAGGTAGCTGGAAGTAGGGCTAATGCCTTAAATTTTGATCACATCTCTCAGTTAGACTGAGAGCTTCACCAAAAGTGGGCAATTGTTAAAAATAAAAGCGAGAGAGACAACAGGCTCCAAATGGAGCCACTTATGCTAAATACCATGTAACCAAACTGAGAGTTAATGCCTAACTTTATTACAGATTTGCCTTTCCCAGGAATGGAAACTTCAACCAGTCCGTCGGGAATTACCCGGTCAGCACTAGTCAGGTCATCTGCCTGACATAACCCTGCCATCCTCTTTAGGAAGATGACCTTGCCAGAACCAGTCCACTTTTCGTTAGTACAGCTTCCTTGCCCACCCCTTTCTGCCTATTACATCTTTCATTTTGTACGGCATCTAGGAGCTCCTTTTTGTTTGCTCCATGGGATTCTGCCCCATTTATGAATATTGTTAAATAAAGCGAGTAAGATCTTTACATTTTACCCAGTCGGATTTTGCTCCGTAACGCTTGTTACGGCAGGAACAGGAGCTCATGTAAGCATGCACACGTATTCACGTCATTCATTCATCATTTAGCAACTGTGAACCAGGCCCTGTTAGTAAAACACAGCGTCTGCTCATAATCTACTTGGGGACACAAATCCTTAATACCCAGTTTGCAAATCTCTGGAATGGGAAAATTAATGCTCAGTTTGACGAGCAGTACAACAAAGAGCCTACAGGTTTCTACGGGAACACAGAGGCGGCCCCTTACACAGCTTGGGAGTGGGGCTGGTGGTGGTCAGGGAAGGCTTCCTGTAGAAAACGCCATCCAAGCAGAGACCTGAGAGGATGAGCAGAATTAACCAGGATATGAGCAGCGTGACCTGGGACGAGCTAACAAGTATACGGTGGTTTACTGGGGTTCTCCAGGGAAAGAGAACAGCAGAATGTGTATGTGTGTATGTGGAGGTTTATTTTAAGGAATTGGCTCACAAAATTGTGCAGGCGTGATGATTTCAAAATCTGCAGTGTCGGCCTGCAGGCTAGAGCCTCAATCAGCAGAATTCCTTCTTGCTTGGTGCAAGTCAGTCTTTATTCTAGCAAGGCCTTCAACTGATTGGATGAGGCCCACCCCCATTATGGAGGGCAATCTGCTTTACTCAACATTCAACTTAAACGTTGATCTCATCCCCCAAAAAACACCTTCTTAGAAATATTTCAGCCAAATATCTGTGGTCCAGCCAAACTGACATGTAAAACTGCCCATCACAGGCAGGCACCCATTTGCTCCATAACACGCGCTGTACCACGCTCAGCCGCTCAGTCATGTCCGACTCTTTGCAACCCCATAGACTGTAGCCCACCAGGCTGCTCTATCCATGGGATTTCCCAGGCTAGAATACTGCAGTGGTTTCCACTTCCTTCTCCAGGGCACAGACCTTCCACTGCAAGTTACTTGTTTTCCTGAAATTCACATTTCACTGAGCATCTTGTATACTCTGTAGCAGTCCCACCACTGAGAAATAAAAAGCACAAGCCTCAACCAGAAGGTAAAGGAGAAAAATGCAGGAAGAGAGCAGGGTCTGACCTATCTGGACCCAGCTCTGGAACCTGCCCAGGGGCTGTGAGCTGGAACCTTGGTGGCATCTGTCCCTCGGGCTAAAAAGCTATAAGATCTGAAAGAGTCACTTTGACACTTTGACTCTTCTGGCTGAAGCGAGAGGTTGGATTTAACTTGGGGCCCGTGTTAAATGGAACATAGTCTCATTTTAAAGTCAGCCTGTTCTGGAGACCAGGTCCCATACGGACACACGCAAAGTCAATATTATCTTATTTGCCTCAGTCATGTAAGATTGTCCCTCTGCCCCCACTCACCAGGCTGGCAAGCACTTCCGTCTCAGGCACGGTTTTATGGGCTACTCAGTTAGGGGCTGAAACAAGAATCAACGCTGGGGGCTTTCTGTGACAATGGGAAAACCGGGGTGGGACTTGTTCCCCAGCTTGCTGAGAGGCTACTACGGTCATTTACCCTTCTGCTCCCCATGGCAGTCATTTTGGAACATGGGTTCAATCCCTAGTCCGAAAAGATCCCACGTGCCACAGGGCAACTAAGCCTGTGTGCCACAACTGCTAAGTCCAGGCTCGAGAGCCTGTGAGCCACGAGGGAGACTCTCATCAAGGCAGAGCTGCCGGGGGATAGCAACTGTATCTTCTCCATCTGCTTCCCGTCCATCATTCATTCATTCAACAAGTATTTAGTGAGTGTGTACCATGTGCTGCGGCCGTAAAGTAGTGGACAGGACTGATCATCTTGGCCGATGGAGTTTATTGTCTAGATGGGAGAGAGGGAAATGAATAAATGAATTAACAACACGAGGATTTTTTAATAACAAATTTACAGCCCAGGCCCCAGGCATTTCTGCTGCCCACCACCCCCCCCGACCCCCCCCCCCGCGCCGAGTCTCAAGAGTGGCAGAGTTTTCTGGAAAAGTCCGTCTTTCTAAAGCCTCAGCTCCTGAGTCATTCTAAACTGCACTTCTAAAGAGTGTCCAGCAGGAGCGCCGTCTCCACCAGCAGATCTATGGATCTGCTTTTTTTTTTTTTGCCACACCTTGTAGGTTGTGGGATCTTAGTTCCCCAACCAGGGACTGAACCCATGCCCTAGGCATCAAAAGCTTGGAGTCCTAACCACTGGACTGCCAGGGAGTTCCCTGGATCTGCTGTTGATCCAGCTGGGCATGGGGAGTGTTGGTGAGAAACAGATCTGTTTCCTCCTCCTCCTCCCTGGACTTCCTATTTCCTCGACCCTCAGAGACTTTTATTGTTGTTCAGTCGCTCAGTCACGCCTGACTCTGTGCGAGTCCATGGACTACAGCACGCCAGTCTTCCCTGTCCTTCACTCTCTCCTGGAATTTGCTCAAACTCATGTCTATTGAGTTGAAGGTGCCATCCACCCATCTCATCCTCTGTCACCTTGGAGGGCAGGAGATGCCCAGACAAGCTCCAGAGGACCCTTGTGCCTGGGGTTTGGGTTGTGGAGGGGTAGCACTGGAAGGGCTTTGGTGACTGCAGATACGCAAAGTAGACGGATCTCAAACACGGATGTCTCTCTTAGAATTCAGGGAGCCCGAGGCTGTGCAGTGCTGGAGTGGCCAAGAGGAGCTACTCCGCCTCCAAGGTCAGGAGCGGCGGCCAAGAGGAGATACCCCACACCCGAGGTCAGGGGTGACGGCTGCACTTTGCTGGAGCAGCCGTGAAGAGATACCCCAGGTTCAAGGTAAGAGAAACCCCAGTAAGACAGTAGGTGTTGAGAGAGGGCATCAGAGGTAGACACACTGAAACCACAGTCACAGAAAACTAGCCAATCTGATCACACGGACCACAGCCTTGTCTAACTCAATGAAACTAAGCCATGCCGTGTGGGGCCACCCAAGAAGGACGGGTCATGGTGGAGAGGTCTGACAGAATGTGGTCCACTGGAGAAGGGAATGGCAAACCGCTTCAGTATTCTTGCCTTGAGAACCCCATGAACAGTATGAAAAGGCAAAATGATAGGACACTGAAAGAGGAACTCCCCAGGTTGGTAGGTGCCCAATATGCTACAGGAGATCAGTGGAGAAATAACTCCAGAAAGAATGAAGGGATGGAGCCAAAGTAAAAACAATACCCAGCTGTGGATGGGACTGGTGATAGAAGCAAGGTCCCATGCTGTAGAGAGCAACATTGCATAGGAACCTGGAATGTCAGGTCCATGACTCAAGGCAAATGGGAAGTGGTCAAACAGGAGATGGCAAGAGTGAATGTTGACATTCTAGGAATCAGCGAACTAAAATGGACTGGAATGGGTGAGTTTAACTCAGATGACCATTACATCTACTACTGTGGGCAAGAATCTCTTCGAAGAAATGGAGTAGCCATCATGGTCAACAAAAGAGTCTGAAATGCAGTATTTGGATGCAATCTCAAAAATGACAGAATGATCTCTGTTCGTCTCCAAGGCAAACCATTCACATTCACGGTAATCCAAGCCTATGCCGCAATCAGTAACACTGAAGAAGCTGAAGTTGAACGGTTCTATGAAGACCTACAAGATCTTCTAGAACTAACACCCAAAAAAGATGTCCTTTTCATTATAGGTGACTGGAATGAAAAAGTAGGTAGCCAAGAAACACCTGGAGTAACAGGCAAATTGGGGCTTGGAGTACGGAATGAAGCAGGGCAAAGGCTGATAGAGTTTTGCCAAGAAAATGCTCTGGTCATAGCAAACACCCACTTCCAACAGCACAAGAGAAGACTCTACACATGGACATTAGCAGATGGTCAACACTGAAATCAAACTGATTATATTCTTTGCAGCCAAAGATGGAGAAGCTCTATACAGTCAGCAAAAACAAGACCAGGAGCTGACTGTGGCTCAGATCATGAACTCCTTATTGCCAAATTCAGACTTAAATTGAAGAAAGTGGGGAAAACCACTAGACCATTCAGGTATGACCTAAATCAAATCCCTTATGATTATACAGTGGAAGTGAGATAGATTTAAGGGACTAGATCTGATAGATAGAGTGCCTGATGAACTATGGAATGAGGTTCGTGACATTGTACAGGAGACAGGGAGCAAGACCATTCCCAAGAAAAGGCAAAAAAGCAAAATGTCTTTCTATTTGTAAGGAGGAGACCTTACAAATAGCTGAGAAAAGAGAAGTGAAAAGCAAAGGAGAGAAAAACAGATATACCCATTTGAATGCAGAGTTCCAAAGAATAGCAAGGAGAGATAAGAAAGCCTTCCTCAGTGATCAGTGCAAAGAAATAGAGGAAAACAATAGAATGGGAAAGACTAGAGATCTCTTCAAGAAAATTAGAGATATCAAGGGAACATTTCATGCAAAGAGGGGCTCGATAAAGGACAGAAATGGTAGGGACCTAACAGAAGCAGAAGATATTAAGAAGAGGTGACAAGAATACACAGAAGAACTGTACCAAAAAGATCTTCACGATCCAGATAATCACAACAGTGTGATCACTCACCTAGAGCCAGACATCCTGGAATGTGAAGTCAAGTGGGCCTTAGGAAGCATCACTATGAACAAAGCTAGTGGAGGTGATGGAATTCCAGTTGAGCTATTTCAAATCCTGAAAGATGATGCTGTGAAAGTGCTGCACTCAATATGCCAGCAAATTTGGAAAACTCAGCAACGGCCACAGGACTGGAAAAGGTCAGTTTTCATTCCAATCCCAAAGAAAGTCAATGCCAAAGAATGCTCAAACTACCACACAATTGCACTCATCTCACATGCTAGTAAAGTAATGCTCAAAATTCTCTAACTTAGGCTTCAACAGTACATGAACCATGAACTTCCAGATATTCAAGCTGGATTTAGGAAAGGCAGAGGAACCAGAGATCAAATTGCCAACATCTGCTAGATCATTGAAAATGCAAGAGAGTTCCAGAAAAACATCTATTTCTGCTTTATTGACTATGCCAAAGCTTTTGACTATGTGGATCACAATAAACTGTGGAAAATTCTGAAAGAGATGGGAATACCAGACCACCTGACCTGCCTCTTGAGAAACCTATATGCAGGTCAGGAAGCAACAGCTAGAACTGGACATGGAGCAACAGACTGTTTCCCAATATGAAAAGGAGTACGTCAAGTCTGTATAAGGTCACCCTGCTTATTTAACGTCTATCCAGAGTACATCATGACAAACGCCAGGCTGGATGAAGCACAAGCTGGAATCAAGGTTGCCAGGAGAAATATCAATAACCTCAGATATGCAGATGACACCACCCTTATGGGAGAAAGTGAAGAGGAACTAAAGAGCCTCTTGATGAAAGTGAAAATGGAGAGTGAAAAAGTTGGCTTAAAGCTCAACATTCGGAAAACAAAGATCATGGCATCTAGTCCCATCACTTCGTGGCAAATAGATGGGGAAACAGTAGAAACAGTGGCTGAGTTTATTTTTCTGGGCTCCAAAATCACTGCAGGTGGTGACTGCAGCCATGAAATTAAAAGACGCTTACACCTTGGAGGGAAAGTTATGACCAACCTAGACAGCATATTAAAAACCAGAGATGTTACTTTGCCAACAAAAGTCCGTCTAGTCATGGCTATGGTTTTTCCAGTAGTCATGTATGGATGTGAGAGTTGGACCATAAAGAAAGCAGAGTGCTGAAGAATTGATGCTTTTGAATTGTGGGGTTGGAGAAGACTCTTGAGAGTCCCTTGTTCTGCAAGCAGATCAAACCAGTCCATCCTAAAGGAAATCAGTCCTGAATATTCATTGGAAGGACTGAGGCTGAAACTGAAGCTCCAGTACTCTGGCCACCTGATGCAGAGTTGACTCATTTGAAAAGACCCTGATGCTGGGAAAGATTGAGGGCAGGAGGAGAAGGGGGTGACGGGATGAGAAGGGGGTGACAGGATGAGATGGCTGGATGGCATCACCGACTCAATGGACATGAGTTTGAGTAAACTCCAGGAGTTGGTGATGGATAGGGAGGTCTGGCATGCTACAGTCCATGGGGTTGCAAAGAGTCGGACACGACTGAGCAACTGAACAGAACTGAAGGCATTTTCTATCCTGCATTGCTCTCCCCCGGCCATCTCATTTGCTAAAGACAGAGCTTCTGGCCAGCAGCCCAGTCTTGGGGCTGGAGGGAAGATACCTTCAAGGAGGTGGCAGACCTACCTCTTGGCTGCTCCTGACTGGTGGGGGCAGAACAACGGCCTGGGACTTAGAAGACCTGGCTGCAGGCTCAGTGGCTCCTAGGGCCATTACTGCAAAGAAACGTAAGTCAGTGTGAGATGCAGAAGCTGTGTTCTTTTTAGAGGGATCGTGTGAGGGCTTGCCGCTTTCCCATAGTCTGGGTACCAGGCTACGGGGAACTGAAGTTGTAGACAGAATTCCACCCCTACAGTGACATTTATTAAGCAACAATTATGAGCAAGCAGGCCCTAAAGAGTTCATGTAACATGATATTAATTCACGAATTCTTAGGGACTTTCTGGTGGTTGGTAAGGATCCCACCTTCCACTGCAGGGGCACGAGCTGGACCCCTGATTGTGGAACCAAAGTCCCACATTGCTATGGGGTGTGGCCCAAAATTAAAAAGAAAAAGATCAATAAATCTTAGACAGAGGTAAGAATATTCCAGAGCCACATTCTGTGACTATTAAGAGTTTCCATCAGGCAACCAGAATCTCCCTTCATCAGTGGCATCGCTCCCCTTTTGACCTCCTCGGGGCCTTCTGTGCAGGTGTAGTTGGGGAATGAGAGTGTAGTCTCTTTCTCCTGATTCCAAGAATGAGATGTATGTGGTCTCCTATCTTCTGTCCAGGCAGGGCCCAGCCTCCTCTTTTGACTGTCTTGCTATTCTTGTCTCAGTGTATCAATCTGAGGGATCGATACAGGGAATGAAATCTCCAATTGCTTCACCCTGCAGGGCCCATCTACCTTCTGCCTCCGTTTTAGGTGTACAACGTAATGATTCAATATTTGTATGTATTGTGAAATGATCACTGCAGTAAGTCTAGTGAACATTCATCACCAGTTACAATTCTTTTCTTGTGATGAGAATTTCTAACACTTACTCTCCTAGCAACTGTCAAATATGCAACACAGGGTTATTAACTATGCATCACCAGACCTTACATCCTACGACTTTCTTATTGTACACACTGGAGATTTGTACCTTTTGGGGCCCTTTGCTCATTTCTCCCACCTCTCAACGCCCCCACCTCTGGAAACCATTGATTTCTTCTCTGTATCCACGAGCTCAGTTTTGTTTGTTTAGACTCCACATGTAAGCGAGATCACACAGTATTTGCCTTTCTCTGGATTATTTCACTTACCGCTGTGCCCACTTACCACTGTGTCCACACATGCAGTGGTAAATGGCAGGCTTTCCTTCTTTTTAAAATTAATTTATTTATATTTTGGCTGCTCTGGGTCTTTGCTGCTATTGTGTGGGCGTCCTCTAGTTGTGGCAAGCGTGGGCAACTTAGAGGCAGTACACGGCTTCTCAGAGGGATGGTTTCTCTAGCTGTGGTGCACAAGCGCTAAGCATACGGGCTGAGTTGTCCCCAGGCAAGTAGGGTCTTCCTGGACCAGGGATCGAACCTGTGTCCCCGGCATTGGCAAGTGGACTCCTATCCACGGGACCACCAGGGAAGTCTAAGACTTCCTTCTTCTTACGGCTGAGTAATATTCCATTTCGTGTGTGTGTGTGAGAAAGAGAAAGATGTCAATAATGTGTATATATATATAATATGTATCTCTCACATCAGTATCACGTTTTCTTCATTCACTCACTGATGGACACTAGACTGTTTCTAAATCTTGGCTATTGTCAGCAATGCTGCAGGGAACAGGGGGGTGCAGGGATCTTTTCCAATCAACGTTTCTGCTTCCTTCAGATAAACACCCAAATGTGCAGTTGCTGTATTCCTGGGGAGTTTTTATGTTTTGAGGGCCTCCACCCTGTTTTCCGAAGAGGTTGCATCAAATTACGCTCCCGCCAGTAGCGCCCAACGCTTCCCTTTTCTCTACGCCCTTCCTCACCAACATTTGCAGTTTCTTGTCTTTTGGGTGATAGCCACTCCGTCCTGGCTTTGATTTGCATTTTCCTGATGACGAGCGATGTTGAGTATCTTTCCATGTACCTGTTGGCCATCCGTAAGTCTTCTTTGGAAGACTGTGTGTTCAGATCCTCTGCCCATTTTTAAATCGGAGTCTTTGTAAACACCTTTCATTTTGGCAACAACAATCCTGCCAGCCAGTTGGGCTTCCCTCTGTCAAGAGGTCACAGTTTCTCCTCCAAAGGCCTCTATCCCAGAGTGCTTATGCTTGGGACAATGTGTCTGTTTGCTGCTGGAAGAATCAAGCCTTATCCCCAACACTCTGGTTCACCTTGTGCGTTAACAATTTGCGGGGTTATTTTCCATGTGCTGGTGATGGTGCCAGTGTTAATTTTCTGTCTCTCCAGCTAGACCATTTGCTGCGCCCTCTGTGCCTAGAGCATCCTGGGACTCAGGAAATATCGCCGTAGTGTGTGGGTGAATGGAGGAGAGAGAAGCCTGGTTCAGGGCTGCGGATGCCTGAGCAGAAGCATGGCCGCAGCAGCAGCACGGCCTCGCCCTGATGCTTCCTTGGCCCCTCTATTGAATGCTTCTCCCAGGTTGGGTTAAGCCTTGAGAGAGAGGATGAGTTAACTGCAAGGCTTCCTTCTCTGGCTGAGTGCCCTGTAAGAGAGACTGCAATTAGCTGATCACCAGAGCGAGAGGTTCTTTTCCTTGTCTGATTCCCCTGGGATTCTGCAAAGCTGAGGCCTGGTGACACTGCAGTGGTTCAAGGGAGACAGAGGGAAAGAAATTGAAAGGGCAGATGGAGAGAGCAAGTCAGAGCCAGCTACCACCTGCTGAGATTTCCCTCCGTCTTGGCCAAGCTTGGGGCGAGGCTTAGAGATGGACGGCTGAAAAATAACCAGGCCCTGGCCCTTAAGGAACTTGGAGTCTAGACCAGGGGCCAGCAAACTCCAACCAGTGGGCTGACTCTGGCCCATGAACTGCTCTTGTAAATAAAGTTTTACTGGAACACAGCCAGGCTCATTCATTTGAGTATTGTTTACGGCTGTGTTCTGGGCTTCCCAGGTGGCACTAGTGGTAAAGAACCCGCCTGCCGATGCTGGAGGCATGAGAGATGCGGGTTCAGTCCCTCGATTGGGAAGATCCCCTGGAGAAGGGAATGGCAACCCACTCCACTATTCTTACCTGGGAAATCCCACGGACAGAGGGCGTGGCGGGCTGCAGCCTGTAGGGTCGCACAGGGTCAGACACGACTGAAGCGACGTAGCACGCATGCACGCATGGCTGCTTCCAGTCGGCCACAGCGCCGAGTATTTGCAACAGGAACTGTACGTGGTCATCAATCCTAAAAGACTGACAGTCTGCAGGGAAAGGGAAAGCCTGCCCGGCCCTGCGGCAGAGCCCAGGCAGACATGCAGTCAGAAAGAGAAGCAGAGAGAAGCGTGAGGGAAGTGAAAGTGCGTGCAGCTGGAAAACTGGGGAGAACAGGACACACCTGCCTCGTGACGTGATGCGGGGCCAGCAGTTCCCCAAATATCCCAACTGCCATCCTTTGCCAGGACGAAACCCCACTATCCAGAGCCTGTTCCTCTGCATGATCAGTGCTTTTGAACATGCTGCTGGGGAGGGTCATTCGCCCTCGACTCACACCCTGACTGTGGGTTAGCTGACGAGATCGGGCAGGAGGAGGCAAGGCTGCCCGGGCTTTCCAGAGTCTGGAAGATGGGAGGGGGAAAGTCAGCAGCATTGTAAGCCAAAGCAGCTGTGTTTATCAGAGGTGAGCTCGCTGCGAGGGCGTCTCTGAGGCTGGGGTTTCTGAAAGGTGGGGTCGCAGGTGTGACTTAGGGGACTTGCCCCCCCTAAAAGCAGAGCTGCCCTTCCTGCTCCCCTCCCAAACCTTGCAGAGTGCCTCTGCACATGCAGGCGTGTGGACACCCAGATCCGCACACGTGTGCTCACTTGCATACATCCAGCACACTAGTGTGTTAGGGATGTGTTCACATTTTGTCTCAGTGGTGGCGGTGGGCGAACTTTATACAATTTGGGGGACACACTTCATAGTCGACAAAAGAGTCTGAAATGCAGCTGACTCGTTAGAGAAGACCCTGATGCTGGCAAAGACTGAGGCAGGAGGAGAAGGGGACGACAGAGGATGAGATGGTTGGAGGGCATCACCGACCTGATGGACATGCGTTTGAGCACACTCCGGGAGATGGTGATGACAGGGAAGCCTGGCGTGCTGCAGTCCATGGGGTTACAGAGTTGTACATGCCTGAGCAACTGAACAACAACTTTAAGACAAAGATTTCAAAATTATCAACACAAATTTAGGTATACAAGTACACATGTTTTCAGAGTTTTAAAAATGGACAAATACCAGAAACATCACAAAAGCTAGAAGATTCATATATATTTTATTAACTCCCTGATATCATTGCTGGAGAAGACAATGGCACCCCACTCCAGTACTCTTGCCTGGAGAATCCCATGGATGGAGGAGCCTGGTAGGCTGCAGTCTATGGGGTCGCTGAGAGTGGGACAAGACTGAGCAACTTCACTTTCACTTTTCACTTTCATGCATTGGAGAAGGAAATGGCAACCCACTCCAGTGTTCTTGCCTGGAGAATCCCAGGGACAAGGGAGCCTGGTGGGCTGCCATCTATGGGGTCGCACAGAGTCGGACACGACTGACGCGACTTAGCAGCAGGTATCATTGCAAATGAGTTTTCTACTCTTTTTTTGGGGGGGGGGGTGCTGTAAACTGCGACAGCCTCTTCAGCCCTCTATTTCAAAAGGAAAAACGCATCCCTATGCTCATAGCAGTACTATTCACAATAGTCAGACATGGAAACAACCCGCATCCCCATCAGCAGATGAATGGACAGAGATGCGGCTTGTATGCACAATGGAGCACTATTCAGCCACAAAAAGAATGAAGGCAGGCCTTTTTCAGCACCACGATGGGCCCACAGATTATCGCACTAAGTGAAGCAAGTCAGAAAGAGAAAGACAAATACCACGTGACATCGTTTACACATGGGACCTAAAATACAGCAGAAAGGGACGCGTCTATGAAACAGACTCACAGACACAGAGAGCGGTCTTGTGATTGCCAAGGAGGCGGGAAGCTGAGGTTGGCAGGCACAGACTGCTAGCCCGAGTGGACAACAAGGTCCTACTGTACAGCAGGGGGACCTCTTTCAGTCTCCTGTGATTAAACCACAGTGGAAAAGAATTTGTAAAAAGAATGTATGTGCCTGTGTATGTATAACCAAATTGCTTTCCTATACAGCAGACATTACCGCAACACTGTCCATCAGCTATACTAAGATGCATGAGACAGGACTTCATGCAGGCATTTGCTACTTAACATGGCTTTGCATGTGGTCCTGTGGACACAGGAATTCTGATCAGCTCACGTTTGTATGTTTTCCATCCCAAAAAGAAGAAGATATACAGTGTGCTCGGAGTGATATGTTGCAGATTCGGGCACAAGCTGCACTATCAAACTTAGGCCCAAACAGAGGGAAAAAACACCTTTTTGACTAGGTGTCGATGAGAACTGGATCCAGCTACAGAATACATGTCTGACGATTAGGAGAATCTCTCACGTTCATTTCCAAGAGTAACTCCTGACTCTCTCTCCAACCTTGTTCCCTATGGCCCATGCACTTCTGAGATGCAAGGCGCCAGGAACACAATGAGGCGGTCCAGCCCAGCCCCAGGCCCCTCTGCTCCACCTGCTGACTCAGGGGAGCTGGCACCTTGAGGCAGGGTGATTGCTGGAGTGATCGCCAGGCCAGCATGGCTAATATTAAACCGTCTATGCGACAGTTGTTATTCAGACTCTAAGTCGCATCTGAATCTTCGCAGCTCCATGGTGCACGCCAGTCTCCTCTGTCCTGCACTAGCTCGTGGAGTTTGCTCAGAGTCATGTTCATCGAGTCAGTGATGCCATCCAGCCATCTCATCCTCTGTCGTCCCCTTCTCCTTCTGCCCCCAATCCCTCCCAGCATCAGGGTCTTTTCCAATGAGTCAGCTCTTCGCATCAGGTGGCCAAGTATTGAAGCTTCAGCATCAGTCCTTCCAATGAATATTCAGGACTGATTTCCTTTAGGATGGACTGGTTTGATCTCCTTGCTGTCCAAGAGTCTTCCCTACCACCAGAGTTTAAAAGCTTCAATGCTAAAACTGAAGCTCCAATACTTTGGCCACTTGATGTGAAGAGACAACATATTGGAAAAGACCCTGATGCTAGGAAAGATTAAGGGCAGGAGGAGAAGGGGGCGACAGGACCAGATGGTTGGATGACATGATTGATTCAATGGGCAGGAGTTTGTCCATTGGACTCAGTGGGCACTGAGTCATTGGACTCAATGGACATGGGCAAACTCCAGGAGATGGTGAAGGACAAGGAAGCCCGATGTGCTGCAGTCCATGGGTTGCAAAGAGTCGGACATAACTAAGCAACTGAACAATGACAATTATATACGGGTGTGCCCACTGCTGTTTGCTGTGAACCTGCTTCTGTCGTATTTTCTCTGAGTGTGTACACATGTGTTACATGCATGCAGGAATGGGTACTTTCTGGAAGCTTTTCTACTTGTTGGTTTGTGCAAGTGTGAGCTTTCCTAGACGAATGCCAAGTATATTTGCTGCAGACCAGCACGTGCCTCCCAACCCCCAATCCCAATCCCCCAGGGAGATTCTGGAGTCTCTGAGCCCGTCCCGATCAGTTCCCCAAGCTGGGCAACTATTAGAGGGCACAGGCTTTGAAATCCGGACAGCTGGTTTCAAATACCAGTCCTGCCACTGACTGGCTTGGCAAGTGAGTCCAGCCCCAGTTTTCCGATCTGTAAAATGGGGACACACTTCCCAGCTTCCCTGTGAGTAGCCTCCACGGTAACGCTTGTGAAAGGGCTTGGTAACAGGCGCCGTGCTGTGGCCTGGTTAGTTGCGAGGGTCCTGGGGGAGCGATTTCCCTCCCCACTCCACATCCCACAGACCTGACCCTCTCCAGGTGCTGAAACTGGAGGAGGCTGGGCATCCCTGACCGTGCTGCTATGGCAACCGCTGCCCCCTGCTCGTATGTCAGCAGTGTGGGATGGGGCTGTGTGGCCCCATAGCCGCTGCGCCTGGGCAGAGGGGAGAAGCAGGCTCACGGGAAGTCCCTACCCCACCCTGCTCTTCCGAAGTGCTCAGGGAAGGATTCAGGGAGGTTCAGGAGTCACGTTCTTTGTTCCTTGGGTTCTGCTTCTTCTGCCATGCCCCCTCCAACAGCAGCTCGAGCATTATCTTTAAACTCAGCACGCCTGAAAACCAAATGGGCGGCGTTCAGAAATGCAGACACTTGTGCCTACCCCCAGAAAGTCTGCTTCAGTACAGCCGAGAGGGTCCTGGGCATCTGCATTCTTTCTATGCTCTCTGGAACCATACCTGCAAAAACTTGGCCTCCTTCGTGTGGGGACACGCCACTGCTTATGCTGATGATCCCCGCAGCACGATCAGACAGTTCGCTCATTCACTTTTTCACTCACCAGTGTATTTGCCTAATCAATTATCCATTCATCCACTCGCATGTAAATAACCATTCCCTCATTTGTCTTCTTATTCATTTAAAGACATCTATTAACATCTTAAGCTCTGGGAGATGAGGAAAGAATTATGGATGTATTCCCTGCAGCCCAGCAGGAGGTTCCAGGCAGTGTTTTTCACATTGTAGCGAAATGAATTTAATGGATTCACTGACATATTTTAAAAATTGAAGAGAATAGGCTGTAATAGAAAATATTAGTGTGCATAGCAGTTAGCAAGGGAAAACAGTGTTTGGGAAACTTTCACATCCTGTGTACACGTGGGCGTGGGTATTGGCTTTTAGTGAGAAAGGCATTTTCCGCCGAGGGGCTGGAGGCTGGAAATAAATGACAATGTGGCTAGTATGCCGGTTGCTGGGAGTGGGTGGTGCTGAGGGGCGACACAGCTCCAGCCCTCTCTCAGGGTGGCATTGAGAGGCTTCATGGAGAAGGTGACATTTGAACTGGGTCTTGAACCATGAGCAGGGGTTCTTCCACTGAAGGAGGAGGAGGGGGGTTTCAGGCAGAGGTAACAGTGTGTGCAAAATCACAGAGGCTTGGAAAAGCAGAGGGAAGAGCCAGACGACCAGCGGGCCTGCAGCGCGGAAGACGTGGCTGCAAATGGCGTGAGCAGAGGCTGGAGAGTAAGAAGTCTGGATCCCGAAGGGCCTGAATACCAGGGAAGGTGCTCAGGTGTTAGTATGATGCCCTCTGGAGCCCCTGGGGCGAGAGCAGTGAGGTGACGTGGTCAGAGTGGCCTTCTGCATGGACCGCACCAGCAAGGCTGGGCCAAGAAAACCGGCAGACGACTGCGGCTGCTCTGCGGTGTGGTCCGTGGTCCTGGGTGGGTTCAGACGCTGCACTGTGGTGTGAGGAGGTAGGGATCATTGCCAGGCAGTGGTCTGTGGCTGGCAGTTAAGGATACACTTGAGGAGCATTTAGGAGGTGAAATAAACAGGACGCACTGATGGGCCAGGAGAAGGGAGCATCCAGAAGAGTACGCAGCGATGCCTGGGGTCCTGCTGTGGGGAACTGGGTGGATGGGAAAACCGCCAAATCCCATCTTAGCAGGCCTCCCTAGTGGCTCAGCAGTAAGGAATCCGCCTGCCAATGCGGGAGATGTGGGTCCCATCTCTGGTCCAGAAAGATCCCCTAGAGGAGGAAATGGCAACCCACTCCTGTATTCTTGCCTGGAGAATCCCACGGACAGAGGAGCCTGGCGGGCTACAGTTCAAGGGGTCACAAAGAGTTGGACGCGGCTGAGCAACTGAACTGATGTTGCCAGCTGATTTCAGCACACACGCTATCCCTGGGAAGTGGGGGTAGTTACCGAGCCCTCCAACTGAGAGAGGAGGTTTTATAGCCTTATAATTGAAACAAAAGTTTTAATGTTGGTAACAGAGGCTCATCACAGGAGTCATGACCAGGGTGTGGTGTCCACTGCTAACCTCACTTCCCCTGTTCTCAACGTCTGGACAATTCCCGTGAAGGCTAATTTTACACATTACCTTGACCGGACTGTGGGTGCCCAGATAACTAGCTAAACATTATTTCTGGGTATGACCGTGAGGATGTTTCCAGAAGAGACCCGCATTTGTGTTGATAGACTGAGTAAAGACCGTCTCCCCAGTGCAGGTGGGTGTCACCCAACCTGGGAAGGGCTTGAATGGAACAAAAAGCAGGACAAAGAGGGGGGGCATTTATCTCTCAGCTTGATTGCTGGAGCCGCAACCTTGTTCTCCTGCCCTAGGACTGGGGCACACACCATTGGCTCACCTGGTTCTCGGGACTTTGGAATCAGACTAGGAACACACCATCAGCCTTTCTGGAGCTCCGGCGTGCAGACAGAAGACTGTGGAACTTCTCAGCTTCCATAACAGCATGAGCTGATTCGCTGCTGCGGCTCAGCTTTTCAGCACTCACTTCCTCCGGCTCAGAAACCCTGAAGTCCTGTGTTGAAACATCAGTGTCATAAATGGGTGGCCCGTCAGCCAACTGGATCCCTAAGCGAACAGCCCCCACCCACCTGGGCCAGCCCTTGGATGGACGTGTAGTATGAGCAAGAAGTAAATCTCTGTTGCCTTAAGCTGGTGAAATGCAGGGTTATTTCTTACCCACCTGGCTGGCATGAACCTCCCCCCCCCCACCCAGCATCTATTGAGCATCTACTGTGTACCAGGCTCTTTCCCTATCAAATAGCTAGAAGGACTCTGTCACTGTACACGAGTTTTGCCACTTCATACCAAACCCTTCTTGACCTCCCATCCCATTCAGAGGGAAAGCCCTGTTCTGACCAGTAGGACCTAGAAAGCCCTTCACTGTCTGTTGTCTGCTCTGTCTGCCCCTCCTCACACCCTCCTCCCAACCCTACAGGCTTCCTTGCTTTTCCTCCAGCGCCAAGCACGCACCTACCCCAGACCCCTGCTCTTGCTATTCCTTCCGCCTAGAATGCTGTTCCTCTGCGCATCCTCACGATTTGCCATCTCACCTCCTTTGCTCAAACCTCAGTTTCTCAGCAAGGTGTTCCTGGACTAAACATTTAATCCCCACCTGCCTTCGCTTCAGTATTACTTTTCTTTATCACCTTCTCCTGATTTAACACGTACCTAATTTTTTCTTATGTACTCTCTCCCCACCGGAATGGGGTCTCCCCAGAGCAAGGAGTTTGGTTGTCTCTGATCCCTGTGGAATCCCCAAGGCCTGGCACATAGAGGTCCTCAAGAAATTCACTTGAATGAATGAAAACATGAGCTCCTCGCATCCTCCCAACAGTCTGTGAGGAGGGCACTTTTGGTTCCATCGTCAGTAGAGGAAGCAGAGACTCACCATCTGGCCGAGATGGTTCAGTTATAAGGCCCACAGCTCACGTTCTAAACCCGACCTGTCTCATACGTTGCTCTTTACTCGCTCCGTCGTGTCTGACTCTCTTCGCAGCCCCGTGGACTGTAGCCCGCCAGGCTCCTCTGTCCATGGGATTTCCCAGGCAAGAGTACCGGAGTGGGTTGCCATTTCCTCCTCCAGGGGATCCTCCTGACCCAGGGAGCAAACCCACGCCTCTTGCATTGGGAGGCAGGTTCTTTACCTCTGAGCCACCAGAGAAGCCCGTCTCATACGTTAGGCAACAGCAAAGCTGTGTGGGGATTCCCATCTTTATCTTGAGCATCTGGAGGGCTGCTGTGACTTCAGGCTGGTCCTACTAAACTGGTCCAGCTAGGCTGGCCTGGCATAGAGGGATCTACCCCATGCAGGGTTCTGGGCTCTGCTGGGGCTTCTGAGTCAGGCAGCAGCGCCACCTGCTGGACACGTGAATCCCTCTGTGTCTCTCGCTCCCTGATGGGCCCGGAAGGAGCCAGGCAAGCTCCGGGACTTAAAGAGTTGAAGTGCATGCCTACAGGGCATAAGCCCAGGGACCCCATTATCTCCGCAATTATTCACAGCAGCGTTAAGAGCTGGGCTTCAACAGACCTGGCTTTAATTCCCAGCTGCACCACATTTGAAAAGCCCCTGATGCTGGGAGGGATTGGGGGCAGGAGGAGAAGGGGACGACAGAGGATGAGACGGTTGGGTGGCATCACCGACTCGATGGACATGAGTTTGAGTAAGCGCCAGGAGTTGGTGACGGACAGGGAGGCCTGGCGCGCTGTGGTCCTTGGGGTCACAGGGAGTCGGACACGACTGAGCAGCTGAACTGAACTGCACCACTGTCCAGCTGTGTAACCCCTAGTTTCACACCCTCGTCTGTAAATTGGGCAGCTATTTCCCGGATGGAGTGAGTGTCAAGCTGGTAATGCCCACAGATCACCCCTCAGAGAGCCCTTCCCAGACCATGCCCGTCTGAAAGAGCTCCTCCTCTCCCTCCAAGCCTTTTTTTTTTTTTTTTTTTTTTGGTCCTTTCACTTTCCCTTATTTTTTTCTTTATGGCACATAGCACCGTCTGACATTTTAATATTCCTTGTTCACTGTCTTCCCCACAAAACGTCAGCTCTATCAGCGTAAAGACTTTGCTCCCTGCTGTATTCCAAGAGCCTTCTGCAGGGCTGGGCGCATTGCACGGCTAAAGAAAAAATACTTCTGTGTTAAAACACACTTTGTATTTTGACACAAAGTGTTTGGTAAACATTGCTGTTTTTGTGGTTCTGCGTTCATTTATTCATTTGCTCCTCTCGAGCTGATTCACTCACATATGCTTCTTTTTTCATTATGGTGAAACGTTCAGAACTCAAAAGCTACCGCTGTAAAAACGTTTTGAAGTGCACAGTCCAGCGGCATTAAGGATGCTCACACTGCTGTGTAACCATCACCAACAAGCCTCTCCAGAAAATCTTCACCTTCCCCCACTCCCAGGCCCTGGCCCTCACCGTTTCGCTTTCTGCCTCTATGACTTTTGGCTACTCCAGGGACTTCATGTAGGAGTGATAGTTGCTCACTCTTGCCTGACTCTTTGCAATCCCATGGACTGAAGCCTGCCAGGATCCTCGGTCCATGGAATTCTCCAGGCAAGATTACTGGATTGAGTTGCCATTTATTTCTCCAGGAATAAGTTAATTAATCTATGCAAAAGTCACTCAGTCGTGTCCAACTTTTTGTCACCCCATGGACTGTATAGTCAGTCCATGGAATTCTCCAGGCCAGAACACTGGAGTGGGTAGTCTTTCCCTTCTCCAGGGGATCTTCCCAAACCAGGGATCGAACCCAGGTCTCCCGCATGGCAAGTGGATTCTATACCAGCTGGGCCACAAGGGAAACCCTCATGTAAGAGGAATCGCCCTCTAGCTTTTGTCACATGTATTTCTTGAGCCCCTACTGCGTGCATAGGAAGTGGTTCCGGTAGGACTACGGTGAGGGCTGGAGGTGATCAGTGCACCCTGATCACAGGGGAAGAGCCCAAATAAAGTGGGCACCGTCCCCTGCAGATTCCTTTCTGAGCTGTGAGGTGCTCAAGCTGGGGCGGGGAATGAATTCTCAGACTCCTGCCTGTAATTTTTCCTTGGGTGCTATACCGAGTACCGACACAAGGTGGCAGCCTCGTGCCATGAAGAGGCCTTTGGCCGCTGCCTTCAGAGGCAGATGATGTCTGGAGCTCCAGGGGCAGTAGGAAGTGGTTTAGAAGATCCTAGCCGGTGGGATACTGAGGCCCAAGTCCTTCAGGGTTTGAATCAGCCCCAACAAGCAGGAGGCGGACGGGAAGAGAAGAAGGGGCAGCATGTTGTAGGGAAAGGTGCATGGGTTGGCAACCCACTGGTGGGCTCACCTGGTGGGCTCGAGCCGCGCCACTTCTCTGCTGTGTGGTATTGGGTGAGTCCCTTCACCTCCCTGAGCCTCGGCTTCAGCATCTGTAAAAGGTGCTGTGCTTAGTCACTCAGCCGCGTCCAACTCTCTGCGACCCCATGGACTTAAGCCCGCCAGGCTCCTCTGTCCTTGGAGATCCTCCAGGCAAGAATACTGGAGTGGGTTGCCATGCCCTCCTGCACGGCATCTTCCTGACCCTGGGGTTGAACCCATGTCTCCTGCATTGCAGGTAGATTCTTTACCGTCTGAGCCAGCAGGGGAGCCCGTCTGTAAAATAGGTCTTCTAACAGACCCTCTGCAGGGTGGTCAGGAAAAGGGAAAACACAGCAAGCGCTACTTGGTTACCGGCATTTATTGGTGTTTATTGAAATGGAAGAAAGATTCTCTGTGACCTCTGCAAAGTCAGGAGGTGAGGGGAATCTTTTCCCCTCTTCCTGACACTCACGAAAGGTCAGACTGATTCCCACTTCCCAAGTTCTTACTGCCACCCTGAGCCAGGTGCCGGCCACCCTGAGCAGTCAGCAGTTTTCCAGACCGCTTTACAGCCTACTGCTCCAGAGCCCCTCCTGCCTGCTTTTCGGCCCAAGCTGCTTCCATGAGCTTCTTCCTTCCAAGCAGGAGCAGCCTGGCAGGGTTTTTCATATCCCTGCTTTACAGATTCCTTGCTGATTTCAGAAACTAGGTTTTATCGCCCATAAGAAGTCTGATTTAAGAAGCAGACACAAAGGCTCAGATTTGGAATGATTCCCATTTATATGAAATGTCCAGAAAAGGTACATCCATAGCGACAGAAAGTAGGTTACTGGTTAGCAGGGCCTGGGGGAGGGGAGGATGAGGAGAAACCATTTAATGGGGTTTTATTGTGGAGTGATGACATAGTTTGGAGTCAGATAGGGGTGGTGGTTGTATAATATTGTGAATGGACTAAACATCACTGACTTATTCACTCTAAAAATGGTGAATTTTATGGTAATTTCATCTCAGTTCAGTTCGGTTGTTCAGTCATATCTGACTCTTTGCAACCCCACGGACTGCAGCACACCAGGCTTCCCTGTCCATCACCAGCTCCTGGAGCTTGCTGAAACTCATGTCCGTCACAGCGGTGATCCCATCCAATGTTCTCATCCTCTGTTGTCCCTTTCTCCCTCAATCTTTCCCAGCATCAGGGTCTTTTCCAATGAGTCAGTTCTTTGCATGAGGTGGCCAAAGTATTGGAGTTTCAGCCTCAACATCAGTCCTTCCAATGAACACCCAGGACTGATCTTTAGGATGGACTGGTTGGATCTCCTTGCAGTCCAAGGGACTCTCAAGAGTCTTCTCCAACATCACAGTTCAAAAAGCATCAGTTCTTCAGTGCTCAGCTTTCTTCATCATCCACCTCGCACATCCATACATAACCACTGGAAAAACCATAGCTTTGACTAGATGGACATTTATCAGCAAAGTAATGCCTCTGCTTTTTAATATGCTGTTTAGCTTGATCATAGCTTTTCTTCCAAGGAGCAAGCATCTTTTAATTTCATGGCTGCAGCCACCATCTGCAGTGATTTTGGAGCCCAAGAAAATAAAATCAGTCACTGTTTCCATTGTTTCCCCATCCATTTGCCATGAAGTGATGGAACTGGATGCAATGATCTTAGTTTTCTGAATGTTGAATTTTAAGCCAGTTTTTTTTACTTTCCTTTTTCACTTTCATCAGGGCTTAGGGCTTCCCTGGTGGCTCAGACGGTAAAGCGTCTGCCTGCAATGCGGGAGACCCGGGTTCGATTCCTGGGTCGGGAAGTTCCCCTGGAGAAGGAAATGGCAATCTACTCCAGCACTCTTGCCTGGAAAATCCCATGGACAGAGGAGCCTGATAGGCTACAGTCCATGGGGTCACAAAGAGTCGGACACAACTGAGCGACTTCACTTCACTTTCATCAAGAGGCTCTTTAATTCCTCTTCACTTTCTGCCATAAGAGTGGTGTCATCTGCATATCTGAGGTTATTGATGTTTCTCCCGGCAATCTTGATTCCAGCTTGTGCTTCATTCAGCTTGGCCTTTCACATGATGTACTCTGCATATAAGTTAAATAAGCAGAGTGACAATATACAGCCTTGATGTACTCCTTTCCCAATTTGGAACCAGTCTGTTGTTCCATGTCCAGTTCTAACTGCTGTTTCTTAACTGGCATACACATTTCTCAGGAGGCAGGTCAGGTGGTCTGGTATTCTTACCTCTTAAAGAATTTTCCGCAGTTTGTTGTGATCCACACAGTCAAAGACTTTGGCGTAGTCAATACAGCAAAAGTAGATGTTTTCTGGAACTCTCTTGCTTTTTCAATGATCCAGTGGATGTCGGCAATTTGAGCTCTGGTTCCTCTGCCTTTTCTAAATCCAGCTTGAACATCTGGAAGTTCGTAGTTCACATACTGTTGAAGCCTGGCTTGAAGAATTTCACCTCAGTTACCAAAAAAAATAAATAAATAAAAGAAATCTGATTTAAGAATATGTTATTGTTGGGATTTCCCTGGTAGTCCAGTGGCTAAGGCTCTGAGCTCTCAATGCAGGGCCCAGGTCAGGGAACAAGATCCCACGTGCTGCAACCAAAACCCGGCACAGCCAAATAAATGACATATAAAGAATATGTTACTGTCACCATTAAAGATAAGGCTGGGGAAGAGGTACAGTGGCCCTCCAAACCTTGAAATTTAAGACTAGTGCTTTTTCCCCTCTGATCATCGAGCAAGGACTGGCATTGATTCACCTATGCATCCACTCACATTCTCCTCCACTAGTTACGATTAACCTATCACACTCTTATTATTTATCCAGAAGTATATCATTCCCTCTTGCCACTCAGCTACTTGTCCATTCATCCGCCTACCCATCCATCCATCCATCCATCCACTCATTTACCCACTCAGCAACCCCTCTACCCACCCATCTACAGGCCACCCATCCATCCATCCATCCATCCACGCACTCATTCACCAGTCCATCAGACCTTAGCACCTTCTCAGTCCGAGGCACCCGTATTTTAATAATAAGCAACCCTGACTTGGTCCCTATCCTCAAGGAGTTCCCTAGGTCCAAAAAAAGAGACATATTTTTAAGCATTTACAACAGAGTGTAATGAATGCTCCAAGAAGGAAGCTTAGGAAGCTGTGGAAACCCTTAGCAGGAGTCGCTGACTCGGCTTGCAGTCAGGGGAGTGCCGGGGAGGGTCTCCCCAAGGCAGGGATGTGTAAGTGCCGCAGCTTGGGTGTGGTGAGCGGGGAGAGGGGCTTGGAGAGAACTGCATGGCCGAGAGAGGACAGGAGAGCACAGCAAAAGGATGTTCAGCGTGGCCAGCACCGAGCAGGTAACGTGCGGAGGAGAGTGGTCAGATAGCCCGGCGGACAGGGGCTTCGTGGTCATGGCAGAGTCTGAGCTTCATATGGTGGGAGCCAGGCGGAGAGCCTCGTGTGCTCGTCACTCAGTCGTGTCTGACTCTTTGTGGCCCCACAGACTGTAGCCCGCCAGATTCCTCTGTCCTCGGATTTCTCCAGGCAAGAGTACTGGAGTGGGCTGCCATGCCCTCCTCCAGGGGATCTTCCCGACCCAGGGATCAAGCCCCGGTCTCCCACATTGCAGATAGATTCTCTGCCATCTGAGCCACCACGGGCTGTTGGGCTCCGATTTGCATCCCAGATAGACCCCTGGGAGCAGGGCTGGAGGAAGGAGGTGGGCAGGAGCCCGCCGATGGGGTCTCAGGCTGCCCGGTGTCGGCGGGAGTGACAGGACTGAAATGGCTGGCATGCGGGCGGTGATTCTCATTCGCTGCCTCGCAGCCCCAGTTGTGCTCAGCAGGCCCGCCCGTCTGCCCTCCTCTAAGCCCAGCTGGCTGGACCTGGCTGGGGTCTATCTGATGGGTGTTGCGGAGCTCACGCTTCATCACTTTGCTCATATTAGGTGGCGGCTGTGGGGTCCAGGGATTTGAAGGACTGAGCCTCTACAAGGGGCAGGGAGCGGAGGGGGAGGAGGATCCCTGGCCAGGGATGGGTCCAGGACCTGCAGGGGACAGTCCTTCTCCCAGTGGCCGTCCCCTCCCCACCCTTTGCATCACCCTGCTCAGGGCCTGTTCTTGCAACGCCTCTTATTCTACCGCCCTGGGAAGGGGCAGGGATCTTATCTCACCCACGAGGAAATGGAAGCACAGTGAAGCCAAGTGACTTGCCCCAAGGTACACATGGAGAAAGCAGCCTCTCTGGGGCTGAACACACCTCCCTGAGTCCCCACCCTTCCAACTTTAATGTGTGTGTTACTCGTTCAGTCGAGTCCGACTCTGTGTGACCCCAAGGACGGTAGCCCGCCAGGCTCCTCAGTCCATGCAATTCTCCAGGCAAGAATACTGGAGCGGGTAGCCGTTCCCTTCTCTAGGGGATCTTCCCCACCCAGGACTGAACCTGGTCTCTGGCATTGGAGGCAGACTCTTTACCACCTGAGCCACCAGGGAAGCCCGACTTTGATAGCACTACCTTAATATCCATCCTTTTTAAAAAAAAATTGCTACAAAGAACAATCCATGCCTACATTTCCACATCTACGTCCACACTGAGAAGCAGAAAAAACTGAGGACCAATCACACAGCCTATGAAGCCGTAGGGCCTCAGCCTGAATCCTGCTCCTCTCCTTGCCGGGAAAGCTGTGTGACCTTGGGAAGGTCACCCAGCGTCTCTGTGCCTCTGTGTTTCCTTCTGCCAGATGGGCTAGTGAAAGTGACTACCAGGGAGATGTTGCAATGGACCAATGGGTTAACTTGTATAAACGCAACGTGTTTAATAACGGTAAACATTTATCGAGGGCAGGGCATGTACCAGGCACTGTTCTTACACTTTACACATATTTAGTAATTTAATTCTCACAAGAGCCTTGTGAGACGGGCCTTCACTATTGTGCCTATTTTACAGATGAGGAAACTGAGGCCCAGAGAGGTAGATCCCACTGCCCTTGGTCACATAGACAGGGAGTATAGAGGTTGAGCCCTGAAGTCGTGCTCTCGTCGGTGCCCCTCTAGGGACAGCCATGTTCTGTCATTATTGGACGCAGTGGTTATAGCCACCACCGCCACCACCCAGCATCGCCTCAACCTCCAGCCCTGCTGTTGGGCCCCGGGAAACCTGGCTCAAGAGAAGGGACAAACGTGAGTCGGGAAGGTCCTTCCTCCCCTTCATCTCGTCTGAGCAAACAACCTGAGAAGTCAGGCTGGCGGGCACGTGGGGCGAGAGGGAGCAGAGGAACAAGGACGACGGCCTGGGGACCCAGAGCCCCTGCCCCCGGCGCGGCCCGCGCCACATTCTCCCTGCACTTCGGATGCCTGCCACTCACAGCAGTTCTGTCTCAAGCTGGGGAGAGCCCTCTCCGGGGCGTGTGGGCTCTGGGATCACCCACACTTCTTCACTGCAGTTAGAAGATGCCAGTCCCACTGGGACCTCAGGAGACTGCTGCTGTCTGGAACGTTCCAGACACTTTGCATAAACAAATGGTTTTATTGCTTTTCCCCAGTTGATTATAGAAGAGATAGATGTCCATTGTAAATAGCTCAGAAAAGAAGTTTTTAAAGCATCCAAAAGGTTTAACCGTCTACCCATAACCACACTGAGAGAGACTGGGTATAGAAGAGAAGGTAGAAGCTGTGGGCTCTGGAGTTGGGCAGTCTTGACCTTGATGAGAAACTCAATTTCTTCTGCCTCAGTGGTCCCATCTGCAGAATGGGAATCATAAACGTGGCAATCCCAGGGGTGGTTATGAGGAAGAATGAGATCAATGTATGTCCTACATTGCCCTGCTAAACAAATTTAGCCAGTATTGCTGTGTACACTGTGAACCTTTAGGGAGATTTTCTTCCAGGAATAAAATACAATTCAAAACAACCCAACCCAGTCCAGTGCAATTCGAACGACACTATGTACATGTAATTTTGCATCCTGTTTATTTTTACTCAGCAGTCAATTTTGGACACTTTCAGAAAAATGACACTGATTTTCCTTTTACCACATTGCTTGTAACGGCTGGGTCATGTTCCATGACTGGGCATGCCATCGCTTATTGCACCCACCCTACTGCTGGACTTAGAGGTGAAGTCCTTTCTTTTGTTGTTATTATATATAATAATGTAGCGAAAAAAAAAAACCAACAACTTTAAGACAAACTATGTCCAGAATTTCTGAGTATTTTCTAAAAGATTCCTAGAAATGGAATTGCTGAGTTAAAAGGAATAAGTGTTCTGGCTATGTTAGCAAATTATCCAGACAGTTTTTAAAAATCAGTTTGGGTATCTGCGCTGCATCTAAAAACGTGTTTATTTCCCTGCATCCTTACTGGTACTGCCATTTATGATTTTTTTTTTAAGTTTTGTAGATTTAATGGGTGAGGAAGAGTCCCTCTAGCTGCTTTCTTAGTTACTAGGTGAAAAGATGAGTATCTTGGTATTTAACGTTGAGTGTTTGGTAGCTGACAGAGCAAGTGTCTCATCTCTCTTCACTCTGGAGCCTGACCTGTAAATTGGGGATACTGTCCACTTCACAGGATGGTTGTGAAGACACGATGAGTTAATGCATATCAACCTGCTAGAGCTCATCCTGATAAATGTCAAACCGACCTCAGAAAGTCTCACGATCTTTGTCTGCTGCTCTGTTGCATTGCGCAGGCATGCTTCAGGGCCTGCCTGCTAAAGCAAAGAGCCCCGTGCAGGCCCCATTCCTGTCTGTCCCTCGGTTTCTGAATCTGTTGGGTGGGGCTGAGAACACCTTGCCTTGAAGAAATCAATGAGGGTTTCCTTCTCAGAGGCCTGGGCACATGTAAGGGTTTACACACGACTGCCTCTCTTCCAGTTTGATGAGACTTAGATTCCAAAAAGAGGTGCTAACACTCCAGGCAGTCTGCCTAGCAGGGCACCAGAGCCAACACTTGAAACAGGGGTTAGAGTGGCCAGTTGGACACGAGGAGGAGGGTCCAGTCAGAGCAAGCAGCAGGCGCAGAAGCGGATGTTTAGAAGAGTTTCAGGGGTGGGGGGCAGAGAAGGCAATGGCACCCCACTCCAGTGCTCTTGCCTGGAAAACCCCATGGACGGAGGAGCCTGGTGGGCTGCAGTCCATGGGGTCGCGAAGAGTTGGGCACGACTGAGCGACTTCACTTTCACTTTTCACTTTCATGCACTGGAGAAGGAAGTGGCAACCCACTCCAGTGTTCTTGCCTGGAGAATCCCAGGGACGGGGGAGTCTGGTTGGGCTGCCGTCTATGGGGTCGCACAGAGTCAGACACGACTGAGGCGACTTAGCAGCAGCAGCAGCAGCAGGGGAGGGGGACGTGAATGGTGAGAGAGAGGGTGGGAGCCTAAAAATGCCTTTGTGACTAGACATTTGATTGTTTCAGACGTGGGCTGTTACAAATAGCATGTCTATAAAAGTTATTCTATAAAGCCTTGGGTGTCCATGAGCAAGCATTTCTATTCTACCTAGGATAAAACTGGTTGGGTCATAGAGTATGCATAACCTTCAGTTTTAGTTGATACTTAGGCTTCATTATTTTTTAAACATTACTATGAAAAATTTCAAACATACAGAAAAGTTGAAAGAACAGTACAGTGAGCATCTTTATACCCACCGTGACTCTATCATTAACGCTTTATTACACTTGTTCGGTCATCAACAACCCATCCACTAGCTGGCACACTAGGCCTGATGCACACTAGCAAAGTCATGCTCAAAATTCTCCAGGCGAGGAGTCGACAGTGCATGAGCCAAGAACTCCAGGTGTTCAAGCTGCATTTAGAAAGGCAGAGGAACCAGAGATCAAATTGCCAACCTCCGCTGGATCATAGTAAAAGCAAGAGAGTTCCAGAAAAACAGCTACTTCTGCTTCATTGACTATGCTAAAGCCTTTGACTGTGTGGATCACAACAAACTGTGGATAATTCCTCAAGAGATAGGAACACCAGACCAACTTACCTGCCTCCTGAGAAATGTGTATGCAGCAGTTAGAATCGGACATGGAACAACAGACTGGTTCCAAATTGGAAAAGGGGTACATCAAGGCTGTATATTGTCACCCTGCGTATTTAACTTATATGCAGAGTACATCATGCGAAATGCTGGGCTGGATAAAGCACAAGCTGGAATAAAGATTGCTGGGAGAAATATCAATAACCTCAGATACGCAGATGACACCACCCTTATGGCAGAAAGTGAAGAGGAATTAAAGAGCCTCTTGATGAAAGTGAAAGAGGAAAGTAAAAAAACTGGCTTAAAGCTCAACATTCAAAAAACGAAGATCATTGCATCCAGTTCCATCACTTCATGGCAAATGAATGGGGAAACAGTGACTGCCTCTATTTTTTGGGGCTCCAAAATCACTGCAGATGGTGACTGCGGCCATGAAATTAGAAGATGCTTGCTCCTTGGAAGAAAAGCTATGACCAACCTAGACAACATATTAAAAAGCAGAGGTATTACGTTGCTGACAAAGGTCCATCTAGTCAAAGCTATGGTTTTTCCAGTAGTCATGTATGGATGTGAGAGTTGGACTATAAAGAAAGCTGAGTGCTGAAAAATTGATGCTTTTTGAACTGTGGTGTTGGAGAAGACTCTTGAGAGTCCTTGGACAGCAAGGAGATCAAACCCGTCCATTCTAAAGGAAATTTGTTTTGGATATTCATTGTACTTTGGCCACCTGATGCGAAGAGCTGACTCACCGGGACTCTGATGATGGGAAAAATTGAAGGCAGGAGGAGAAGGGGATGACAGAGGATGAGCTAGTTGGATGGCATCACCAACGCCATGGACATGAGTTTGAGCAAGCTCCAGGAGTTGGTGATGGACAGGGAAACCTGGTGTGCTGCAGTCCATGGGGTGGCAAAGAGCTGGACACGACTGAGCGACTGAACTGAACTGAATACTTGTTTTATCATGTCTCCATCAATCCATCCATCTCCCACCCATTCACCCATCCTTTTCCCCCCCCAGTGTCTATTTTCAAGAACCAAAAAACTCCCCCACCCCTCCCACTGCCCGGCTCCTCACCCCTCACTGGCCATAACTGCTTTCATGCCCATGAGTCTACCAATCACTGCCCAGGAGAATGGAATCACATGATTGACATAGACCAACCAACATTTCCCATCTGGAGCTGGGGCAGAGCCCCACTTCTGTACGCTGAGGCTGCCTGCTGATACCCGAGTAGGATCAGGGTTCGGTTCTGAGGAAGAACAGGGGAGATGGCTGTTGGCTCCCTGTCTCCAGACGCCGCCTTGGTAGACAGGAAAATGAGCTGTGTGAAGGCCGAGCATCCTCCGAGGCCAGGAGTGTCCTGTAGGCACGAGAGCCAGGTGCCTCCTGTTGGTTTCCTGCCTCACAGGCTCCTGTTTGTGACCCCCTTGGGTCCTGGTGGGCCTTGGGGGCCCAGAAAGCAGGGGATAGGTCTCGGGGAAGCAGGAAGACTTGGCCTAGTTGAGCCAGTGCTGAGCACCCCTCAGGGACCTCCCATCCCTAGCTTCTGTTGACTTAAAAAACCACCCAACCTGAAAGCTGAGAATTCTGTTTCATTTGCAACATTCCTGAGGACTTAAACCAAGATACATACAGTCTCTCAGATACCTCTCAGGGACTATTTCAGAGTTAAGTGAGAAGTCAGGCTATACAGAAGTTAAAAAGAAAAGCAGGTAGTTAAATATCAAAAGATTAGTGCTAATTAAAGAAAACCAGACATCTCAAGTTAATGGATTCAGTGTTTTTCTATGCCTGCCAATGCAGGAGACCTAAGAGGCATATAGGTTCGATTCCAGGATCGGAAAGATCCCCTGGAGAAGAATACGGCAACCCACTCCAGTATTCTTACCTGGAGAATCCCATGGACAGAGGAGACAGGAGGGCTACAGTCCATAGGGTTGCACAGAGTCGAACATGACTGAAGCGACCTAGCTCGCATGCATGCATGCATGGGAGAATGCAAGTCTGGGCTTACTGAAATTTGATATGCACCTTAACTACCTAGACCCAGTACCCTGTTTTTCTCAATCCTGAACCGCAGGGTGCAACACCAGGGTGGCTGCCGTGGCTCAAGGTTTGACGGCGGCAGCACACTCTGTTTATTGAAATGGCAGGCTGACGTTCCTTGTTCACGGTTCCAACCCTGGGGTGCTTGTGTCAACTTCAAAGAGGCAAGTCTGAGTTAAGAAGCCTGCCCCCACCAGCTCGGAACTACGCCTGGCACGTAGAAAGTGCTCAATAAACATTGCCATTACATCTGGCTTTGGGCAGATTACTCATCTTCCGCAGGTCTCAGGCTCCTCATCACAGAAACGGAAAGGTAAAGAAACAAGATTGGAGGATGGTTGCTTTATGGTGTTGTGTGCTTTATGGTCTTTATGGGGAACAGCGAGATGAATCGGCTGTGTGTTTACACGTATCCTTTCCTTCTTGGATTTCCTTTCCATTTACATCGCCACAGGGCAGTGAGCAGGGTTCCCCGTGCTGTGCACTGGGCTCTCGCTGGTTATCTTTTTTATAGATAGTATCAATAGTGTGTGTATGTCAGTTCCTAGCTCCAATTCATTCCACCCCACTTTCCCAAACCCAGTCCAGGGAATGAGCACCTCTGATTTCAGGGCATTAAGTTCGTCGTTAGTACTGTAGAAGTATTTCTTGTTCATTGGCTCAGGCGTGTCCAGCTCTTTGCCATCCCATGGACTGAAGCCCTCCAGGCTTCCCTGTCCTGCACTATTTCTTGGAGTTTGCTCAGACTCATGTCCATTGAGTCAATGATGCCATCCAACCATCTCATCCTCTGCCGCCCCCTTCTCCCCCTGCCCTCAATCCTTCCCACCATCAGGGCCTTTCCAATGAGTCAGCTCTTCGTATCAGGTGGTTAGATTATTGGAGCTTCAGCTTCAGCATCAGTCCTTTCAAAGAATATTCAGAGTTGATTTTCTAGGATTGACTGTCCAAGGGACTCTCTTGTGTCTCCTCCAGCACCACAGTTCAAAAGCATCGATTCTCTGGCAGTCAGCCTTCTTTAGGGTCCAACTCTCACATCCATACAGGACTACTGGAAAAACCATAGCTTTGTATCCATATGGACCTTTGTTGGCAAAGTGATGTCTCTGCTTTTTAATACGCTGTCTAGGTTTGTCATAGCTCTTCTTCCAAGGAACAAGCGTCTCTTAATTTCATGGCTGCAGTCACCATCCACAGTGATTTTGGAGCCCAAGAAAATAAAAGTCTGGCACTGTTTCCATTGTCCCCCATCTATTTGCCATGAAGTGAACAGCAAGCCATTGGGGGCATATTATTCTTGAAGTGAGGGTTGGAGGGAAGAGGAAGGAGAGTAAGTGCTCATTTTCAGGCCTCTGGCATCCCAAGTCCCTTCTTCCCACTGGACCTGCTTAGAAACCATCTGCTGTCAGGAGAATCAACCCCCCATCCCACCTGGGTGTGCAGCCAACTCTGTCAAAGTGGCGTTCTCTGCATGCATACCCCCTAGGGATGGGGAGCTCACTCACTACCAAGGAAGCTTGTTCTACTGTTGGAGAGCCCTGGCCAGGAGACTGTGCTTCCTCATCTGGAGTCTGCCTCCCATCCGCCCCTGGTACACATTCCCTTCATCCCTCTGGGGTCACAGAACACTCGGATCTTCTACTTTGTTTGCTTATTCATTTATTCAATAAAATTTCTTTTAAGGAAAATCTCTTCATTTTTCTAAGCATTATTTTTTCATCCATCATGTGGAATTAATCAGGCCTGTTGTCACCAGTGAAACCCATAAACAATTCTTAGGGAATATAAATGGAGTGTGGGTAATAAAAACGTCTGTTCTCTTTTATAGTTTTCCTTTGCCCTTTTGATTCATTCTCTCATGGGGTGCTGCAGGCAGAGGTCTTGCACCCAGTTCTTTAGACTAGCGTTCCTAGGGTGGCAGGAACTCTGCACCCAACAATTTTGCCCATGCCACCACAATTCATGACAGTGATGGCCGGCCGTGTGCAGAGATGCTGTGCTCAGCACTTGGACCTGAATCCTTGAGCAGCATAGCTGTATCCCACCAGTAAGAACTCCGCCTTCTCCCTGCCGAGGAGAACAAGAAATTCTTGTGTTTGAGTGGCAGGACCCAAACACACAACAAAAAAAACAACAATACTGCTGGAGAGTCCTGCCCCAAGGGTTCAAAAAGCCCCCTACCATCTTTGGGGAAACTTTAGCTAAAAACCTAAAAGATATATTTTGAGGAACTACTGCAACCATTCTGAAATGCCTAGCCTATAAAGGATATAAGGTGTCCAAGAAAGAAGGCTCAAGTGTCACAAACGAGGGTGATCTACCCAGGCTTCATTCTCACAGAAGGTCAGAGAAGCCGTCCCAGGAAAGGCAAGAAACCATTTACAGCCTCACCCTTGCTAAGAGCGGAAGACAGCTCAAGGGTTTCCCGGGGATGGCTGGGTTTTGTAGCATCTGGATCCCTAACTATGGTCTAATAGCTAGGCCTCTATGTGAAAAGTTGAAAGGAAAGGATAATGACCCTTCTGAATGGAATTTAGGATACAAAAGGGCCTTTTAAGAATTGGAAAAGCAAAAAAAAAAAAAAAAAATTGGAAAAGCAATTACGTTTGAGTCTGGCTCTGTCCCTCTCAGATTAACGAAACCCTTTGACCTCTGGGGGCTTCCCTGGTGGCTCAGACAGTAAAGAATCTGCCTGCAATGTGGGAGACCTGGGTTTGATCCCTGGGTTGCTAAGGTCCTCTGGAGAAGGGAATGGCAACCCACTCCAGTATTCTTACCTGGGAATCCATGGGCTTGCAAAGAGTCAGACACGACTGAGTGACTAATCCTTGGACCTTTACTTTCATGAGAGAAGGGTGATTGTCCCCTCAAATATTAACTCAAAAACTGGGACCCCTTGCTCAGGTGATTGCTTATTTCTCTAAACAATCAGATCAAACCGCCAAGGGGTAGCCGCCTCGCCTATGGACTATACTGCTGCTGCTGCTGCTGCTAAGTCGCTTCAGTCGTGTCCGACTCTGTGCGACCCCAGAGACGGCAGCGCACCAGGCTCCCCCGTCCCTGGGATTCTCCAGGCAAGAACACTGGAGAGGGTTGCCATTTCCTTCTCCAATGGGTGAAAGTGAAAAGTGAAAGTGAAGTCGCTCAGTCTGTACAAGTTACCACAACTCTGCAAAAGGAGGCCTCAGTGAAAAGTTAATATCTGGTCACTGAATCACTATATAGACCCCACACCAAGTTCAGGCTTTAGTTAGCTCTAAGGAAACAGAATGGCTATCCCCCAGAAGGTCAATTCAAGTTCAGGCTATGCTTTTAGACAGCCCAGGGGCTACCTCAAAACCCTGACACAGCCTGAATCCTGCCACCCTGCTGCTACCCACAGAAACGGGGCCCCTGGAGCTTGACTGTACAGAAACCATAGAGAAACTATGCCAAACTTTACGACTGACTGCTCTGATATCCCTGCTGTCCAAGGGACTTCCAAGCAGGATAAATCTCAGCCTTAGAGTGGTTTCACACCTTACTGAGAGATATCGGAAAACTTGACTTTTAAAGCTAGCATCATGAGTTAATTGGATTGATGCTTTTTTTTTTCCTGATTGAGATATAATTCACATACCATAAAATTTACTCATTTAAACTATACAATTAATTTTGGGTATGCTTACATGGTAAGTATGTAACCCCAAATCTAAGAGGTCAGCCTCTCCCAAACCCCAAAGAGTAATGGTTCACAGATGGGAGCAGTTTTAAGAGAGAGGGGAAAGGTGAAAAGGTGAGTGGGGTATGCAGTGACCGTCCAGACCGAAGTTACAGAAGCAAGAAGCCTACCCCAGGGATTTTGCTCAAAAGGCCACACTGACAGCCCTCACCTGAGCCTCAGAAGCTTGGGGAAGGGAAGGCCTTAAATCTTTACAGATTCCCAGTATGTATATACCATCCTGTACACACACACACACACACGGCTATTTGTAAGGAAAGTGGGATGCTTAGTGCAGAGTATAAACAGTAAAACCTTGCTTACACCTACTGAAGCTCTGAGAACTAGTACAGCTTCCAAAAATCATGTGGCAGCGATCCATTGCAGGAGTCTCCAATAAGGAGATGCAGAATTAATAAAATGAAACAGCAAGGTGGACCCAAGTGCCAAAGGGAGGCCCTGGAGCCAGAAACCTGGCAACCACCCCCCACACCTCAAAGGCCAGACCCACCCAATCACTCCCCAGTGACACAAAGGAAGAATTAGACAAAGCCCCAAATGGGGCTTCAACAGAGATCCGGGGGTGTCTAGTTAGTGAACATGGGCAATACTTCTTTCCCCAAACTGCAGCTCGTCAAGCCACGAAGGAGGGTCAGCAAGGACCTCACTGTGTGAGGGAAACCCCATATAACTGGTTTGCTGTCTGGGTGTGTGCTAAGTCGCTCAGTCGTGTCCAAGTCCTTGTGACCCCATGGGCTGCAGCCTGCCAGGCTCTGTGTATGGGATTTTCCAGGCAAGGATACTGGAGTGGGTTGCCTCCAGTAAGTACATACTTACATGGTAAGTATGTAGCCCCAAATCTAAGAAATCAGCCTCTCCCAAACCCCAAAGAGTAATGGTTCACAGATGGGAGCAGTTTTAGGAGAGAGGGGAAAAGGCGAAAAGGACGAACTTTTCGTCCCACTGGAACGAACCCACTGGTCCTCCAGGGGATCTTCCTGACCCAGAGATGGAACCTAAGTCTCCTGCATTGTGGGCGGATTCTTTACCACTGCTCCACAGGGGCTGAATTGATTAGTTGAGGATGTGGTAACTTTTGGCATGAAAAGTAACAACCTTAACACAAAACCCACCAGAGGCCCACAGATAAGGCCCATTCAGACCTGAGGGACTTATCCTAGGGATAAGTCCATCTAAAATCCTGGCAAACCGGTGGCTGCCAAGTCCAGCTCACCCCTAAGGGAACAGGCCCCACCGGGCGACCCTAACCATCCTTTTGACTGGAAGTCGCAGGGACCCCTCCATGCGTGCCTCGCACTCAAGAGAAGGGAACCCCAAGCCCTCACCTCTGCAGGGACAACCTGGGGCAGGGACCCCTTGACTGTCTGTGGGAACCTCTCTCTTACCTGAAGCTTCTCTTCCGTAAAACCACCATCAAATCATGACCGGGAAGATTCAGCCGCAGCAGGGCCTGGACGCCAGGGCCCTCTCGCCCTGACCCACAGGCCAAGGACCCAGAGACCCGTGTTCGCAGCAAACAGTTGACAGGTGAGCACTATTCTCTTGTTAATATTTGGGCCTTTTGGAACTTTACACTGTCTCATGTTCTTTGTCTCCAAAAGGTTACACAAACGGGGGTGGCTCAGGGATGGGAACAATCAGGGTCTAGGCCTGGGGGCAACCAGATATACATAAAGGCAGCCGGGGAGCAGGCCACCCCTCCAGGGGGCTCTGACGACACCCCACACCCACAAGCAGCAGTCACAGAAGGCGGTCTAGCGCCCCTCGACAGTGAGGGGCAGGATATGGAGCAGGGGTGTGTCACCAGCAAAGCCCGTTGACAACTCCCAGGAAATGAAAGTAGAATCTGGGTAATAAAACCAAGTCTAACCTTTCGTTTTCCTGTGCGTGCAGTCTAGCTTCACTGGCTCAGAGGATGCTGCATGCTCTGTACCGTGTGGCCTCACACCTGGGGCTCTGCACTCTTTAGAACCAAGTTCCTGCTTCAAAATGCCGCGGGGCCAACACTTCAGTTGGCTTTGCCGGCTGTGTGCAGGAGCGAGCCAAGATCACTATAAGGCAACCCCGCCTATGGCCTGTTCTGCACAAATAAGCGTGTGCTCTAGAGCAAGTTCACACCTCTCCATTCTTTGCTGGAAGGAATAAGCTTTCTCCTGCTTCTGAACCAAACTCGTCCTTGTTTTATCAACTTGAACAGCACCAGGCAGGAGAACCCTTTTAGGGAACTCAAGCGAAATGGTCAGGTCGGTACCATTACCTTATAGGTTTGCGGGTACTAATGAGAGAGGTTAGGCATGTGTGCATGCTACATTGCTTCAGTCGTGTCCGACCCCGTGTGGCCCTATGCACTGTAGCCCGCCAGGCTCCTCTGTCCATGGGATTCTCCAGGCAAGAATGCTGGAGTGGGGTGCCATGACCTCCTCCAGGGGATCAAACTCACATCTCTTATGTCTCCTGCATCGGCAGGCAGGTTCTTTACCTCTAGCACCACCTGGGAAGCCCCAGGGGTTTAGCAGCGTTTAGTTATTAATAGCTAGGGTGTATCATGAAATGCTGAGTTTAAAGAATCAGAAACTAAAAGCGAACTCTTTTGAGCACTGGCCTGTGATAAGTTTTGTGCCAGTCCTGGCCGCCCAAAGACCCATGAGACACAGCCACTCCCTTCCAGCCGCAGTGGGAGAGCCTGAGTGAGCAGAAAGGGGCTGACTTCGCTCGGCAGCTCTGACAGCAAGGAGGGACCCCCGAAACACACACACACACACATGCAGTCTGCATGTGTGAGCCTGCTAGCAACCAAGGAGGTGACTTCTGGGCTGAGACTTGAAGGAGGGGCTTTCCAGAAGAAAAGGGACAGTTACGGGGGTAGGAGTGTGAGAGTGAGGGGTGGTCCTGGTACAAACGAAAGCCTGTGTGCATCTCTCCACCCCTCAGCCCTGCAGGAACTCCCATCCCCACAGCCCCATACAGCTCTCGTCAAATGAAGGTGACACGCAGGTCTTCCTCGATTGTTTAAATAGCTTCACTTAGAAGTTGCAAACCTAGTATTTGTGCACAACCTTCCCCCAGACTTCTCAGGTGGTCTTTCTCCACGTGTGCCTGTTTCCTCATCTCCTTCCCACTCGACACACACACAACACACACATGCACATACCACATATGTGTGGGTTATTCTTTTTCCTCGATCATTGGAGAATCAATTGTAGACAAGGTATTCCTTCACTCCTGAGTATTTCAGCATGTTTCCTAAAAGCAAGGATATTCTTGTATGTATCCACAAAGCAAATCAAAATCAGGAAATTCACATTGACACAATATTATCATCTAACCTTATTCAAAGTTTTAGATTATGAAAATTTCACCTAGTGTCCCACTAATGCCCTTTGTAACAAAAGAATAAAAGCTTTTTTCCCTCTGGCCCAGTGTCTAACTGGGGAGGAGGCACTGCGTTCAGTAGTCATGTTTCCTTAATCTGAAAAATTACTCCGTTTTGCCTTTTATGACCTTGACGTTTTTGAAGAGGATAGGCCAGTTGGCTTATAAAACGCCCCTGAATTTGGGTTCTTGGGTTCTTCTATACAGTGTGGCTGGCAGCCAACTTTCTCCATGAGAAAGGCTGAGCGTTAACGTGTATTGGGCCCACTCCTACGTCTTCTCATCAGTGACTATCCTCTAATCTCCCAACTCACCTGGATCCTTACTCCCTTATTTCTCCCACAACTGTAAAAGGCTTGTTCTATAATAAATCCCTTACCCCGTACCACTCGGAGCGTTTCTGCTTCCCACACGAACCCTGATGGACAGACAGACTTGAATGTGAAAACAGACAAAAGCTGGTGAATCTGGGTGATTGTTGAGTCATCTGAAAACTTCTCTGTAGAATTCAAATTTTCAATATGATGTTAAAATTAAATATTTTGAGGAATGAGTCACAAGAGAATGAGTGCTGCTAACTAAGTGTGCCCCTTTTATGCTAGCTTTAGACCTTGATTTACTTGACTGCTTTATAGTTTTACAACAGTGAAACCACCTCCCTTATGTGGCTCAGAAGCATTCCAAGACTCGGGGGGAAGTCCAGCTCCATGTCCCTCGATTTTGAGCCCAAATCTCTCTCTGTTGGGGAAAAATATTTTAATGTTTTTTGTGTGTGTCTATCATTGCCCTGATGAAAGAGGTTATCGTGCCCCCACCCCCAAGAATTGAAGGTCTAACGTTGTATATCATAGAACCTTTATTATTTTTTCCTCTATATTCTTAGAAACGTACATAACGCCCGTGCTCTAGTTATAACACCATTTATAGACATTTAAAATGCATCTTCATTTATAAATATTTTACATTTGGTCCATAGAACAGATCATTTTACTAAATACTGTAATTTTTTTTAAAACAGGCTCTGTATATAGTTTGAATATGTATATATTACATATATTTTTTAATATAGAGATAGATTTACTTGGTGTTCTGAGAATAAACCCTTATTGCAAAAAAAAAAAAAGCATATATGATAATACAATATCTTTCCCTCCCCAGGGCAAATACTAAAAAAAGTTACACATATTCACAGTTCTCACAGTAATTGTACGACACGTAATATTGTGCTATATATGTAGGTTTGGATGGAAATCAGTTAAGGGATTTCTTGCCAAACATCTGACTTAGATTTGCTTACAAACATTATTAAATACACTGCATTTGTCTTTGAAAGACTTGTTCTTAGTTTCAGAATGAAGAACAAAGAGAAAGTTAGAAGTCTTCCTGCCCTTATTTTAAAGGAATTCACGCCAAGGCTGAGGGGGCGGGACCATGAGACACAGAGAAGGGTTCCTTTTGTTCTAAACCCTATAATTTAACGATACATATGCATGTGGATCCTGGATTCACCAGTTGGCATTTGGGATGCCTTAGTGATGAGACTATTTTACAGATGACTTCAGGAAAAGCTTGTGGATTTCCTACACAGTATCAGATGAGACCCTAGGTACCACACGCGAGGATGAATGTACGTATGTGTGCGTTTCTATGCATACACGAACATTTTTTCTACAAGAATGTGCTTAATATTCTGAGGGTAATATCTTATTGCAAGAACTGGTATGCTGGTCACTTCTGGATGAGGATGACAGATTTTAAAAAACCCACAGTCACAGTTATTTACCATAGTTATTAAGGATTAGTTGTAAAACACAGCTCGTGAGTTTAACTAGCTAAGGAGTACAGGGCACAACGTACGACTTGCTACATGGGGACCCACGTTCCCAGCAAAGGAGAAACTGCTGAGTTGCTGGAGCTTGCAAGAAACTCTTCACTGGATCTGCCACCATCGCCACCACCATCACCACCTTGGAGCCCAGTTCTGGAAATGCACACACACCACCTCCCGATGAAGCAGTTTTAATCTCGGAAGCACTTGGGGAGGGGGTCTGGATTAACACCAGCCCCTTGGTTACTGGGCTGGTGGGTTTTAGTGGCAGCGAGGAGATGCCCACTGGGGAATTTCAGAGGAGGGGAGAGGGCAGCAGGCGTGACTGGGGTGGCTGTAAGGGGTGAGACGGTTCAAGAAGGAGACAGTTCAAACCACTCGATCCACTTTGCAGTCAAGCACAGGGCCTCACCTTCACTTCCCATGGACGGTTCTGTCCCCTGCAAAGCAGGCTGGCCTCAGAAAAGGGCTCCTGGTTAGGGAACTTCCCCGGCGGGATCAGAGCCCCTCCACAGCCAATGGTGGTTAAAAAAAATCAATTGTGCTTTGCAGCAGTTTTCCGAGGAGCAGGGGCTTTGTCTGGAAGGACTGCTGCTGGGCCAGGCGCCCTCAGAATGGCCTGGCGAGGAGTGTGGAGTGGGGTGGGTTGGGAGGGGGGTGAGCGGGGACGTAGGCAAACAGTGCAGAGATGCCCGTTCAGTTGGGTGGAAGGGAAACAGGTTACTGGATCGACTGCTTGAGAAAGCAGCTCTGGGAATGCTGACGGACCTGCGGGGGTGGGCGGGGGTGTCAAGCTGCCTCGGGAAGGAGAAAAACAACACGAAAGCGCTGGCTCCCTGCTCTTATTAAAGGTGAGCTCTCCCTGGAAACGCCCATTATACATAAAATACCCTTTCCACGCGCACAGAGCAGCATTCCCGGCAGAACCCAACTCCTGCCAAACCGGAGATAACAGTCATGGGTTTCGGCAGTAAGAGTACAGTCGGAAATTAAAACTAAAAGTCAGGAGCGCACGGTCTCGCCGCCTCTCCCTGGCCGGCGGGGTAGTAAAAAAGAGCTATTACAGCGGCCCGTGTAGCCGATGCTGACGGGGGAGGGGGGAGGCTGGGTTACAAATGTCACCAGCCCGCGAGCATCTACTCCTCCCACGGCGGGAGCCCCCCACCCCCGGGGGTGTGACTGTCCCCACCTCCCTTTCTTTGCCTGGGGATGCTGTCTGGACTCTCCACTCGAGGTAGGTTGAGATAGACGGTATCTTCAGACTTCAAGTGGTGGTCACGTGCAGCCGGGGTGGGGGGTGAGAGCGTGGGTGGGCGAGCCGCCCTGCACCCCTAGATGTAGGCCTCCTTGCTGGCTGAGCCGCTGGCCTGGGACTGCTCCGGACCGTTCTCCGGGCGCACAATGTCTTCACTTGGCTGGATCATAACCTGGATCCGCTGTGGGCGGCAGAGGGATTCGCTAGGATGGCGGGAGGCTGGCTTCTCGTTGGCCCACCCACTTTCCAGGCACCCCCCCCCCCCGCCCCGCCCCGCCCCGCGCGTGCTGGCCTGCAAGGCCGGGGCTCCCAGCCCCCTCCTGCTCCTCTGCTGAGGCTCTTGGGGCCACGCCCACCTCTTTTCACGTGGGTCATTGTAGCAACTCCCCCGCTGCCCACCCCCCAACCCCGTCTACTTCCGTTCTTACCCCTCACCCTTTTCATTCTATTCTTGACACCCCAGCCGGATGGATTAGTGAAAAGAGAAGTCAGATCAGGTCCCTCGGGACCCGACAGTGGCCCCCATTTCACCAAAGTCCTACCCATCCCTTCACTGCAGACCTCACTGTTCTCCTTCACCCCCTCGCTTCCTCCACTCTAGCCAGGCAAGCCTCCTCACACGCACGGAGCAAGGGCCCCTGCTGTCCCCGCTGACTGGTACATCCTTCCTTTCAGTGACACAGCTCGACCTCTGTCTCCTGAGGTCTCGGCTCACTGTTATCTCCCCAGCGAGCCCTTGCCCGCTAAGCCCCCTAAACCCCCTTTCTCCATACTGCTTAGCCCCCTCAAGCATGACTTTATTTAATTGTGGATCTTTCTCGCTGAGAAAGTATCGCCCATGGTGGTGGTGGTTTAGTTCCTAAGTTGTGTCTGACTCTTTGCAACGGCATGGACTTGCAAAGCCAGGCTCCTCCGTCCAGGGGGATTCTCCAGGCAAGAATACTGGAGTGGGTAGCCATGTCCTCCTCCAGGGGATCTTCCCCACCCAGGGATTGGACCATGTCTCCTGCTGAGCCACCAGGGACGCCAGTGAAGATGGGACTTGGGCTCAGGGCTGAGTCCCCGGCACTGACATTGGTGTCTGGCACATAGCAACTGCTCAGTGTGCATCTGCTGATGGGGTGACCCGCTTCCACCTTCTCTGCACGCCCTGCCCCATCCAACCCCATCAGCATATGTCCTCAGACGAGCCTTCCTGTTTCCCACCGTGGGGCCTTTGTACAGGCCGTGATCTCTGCCACTCTGAGACCTGACTACCTTTTGAGACTTAGTAGAGAATCGTGGGGAAAAAAAGCCTTGGACGTGGACTTGGAAGAAAAGGCCACAAGGGCCCTAATCTGCTAATACCTGACTGCAAGGGGTGGAGAAGAGGCTTCCTGCCACGTCTTCCCTGTGCTGCAGAACTGCAGCCTCTCTTGCTGGCTCTGAGTGGGTCTTGGTGGGAAGTCAGGCTAAGAAGTGCGGATCCAGGTCCTCCCCAGCTGTGGCCCTGCATCCGTCCTCAGTGAATCCCCCAGCCCACACTTACTCCGTCAATGTCTCAGCCCCTGGACCTCCAGCACAGCCTTGTTCACTCAAGGATTCAATATAATTTAACAAAGAGCTGCAATGGACCCAGCATGTGCTAGGGGGCCCCCGCTGGGGATAGCATGCCTTTCATGAGTTAAGCTCTTAGCACATCTGATTCCACCCTTCACCTGCTCCTCAACGGCTCCGCACAACCCTCAGGATAAAGTCCCAAGTTCTTGTCCTGGTTTTCCAAGCCCTTCATGATCTGGGCCAACCTTCTTACATTCCCAGCCTCATCTCTCATCACCTCCCTGCATGCTGCCTCCCCACTCTGCCTGCCAGCCTCACTGATCAGTTTATACCCCTGGGCCTTTGCACATGCTTCCTACCCTCTGCCAGGGACATTCTCTCTGCTTCTAGTGTTTATCTATCTATTCTTTTCAGATTTGTTCTTATAGGTTATTACAGACTATTGAGCAGTGTGCCCTGTGCTCTCCAGCAGGTCCTTCTTGCCTGCTTTATGTATATCACTGTATGTATGCTAACCCCAGCTTCCTAATGTATTCCTCCCTTATCTCCTTTCCCTTTGGTAACTGTAAGTTTGTTTTCTACGTCTGTAGATCCGTTTCTGTTTTGTAAAGAAGCTCGTTTGTATCTTTCCTTCCTGCTTCTACTTTTAAGTGTGGTTTGTCCTTAGGTCTTTTCTTTGTTGTCCCCTCTTTCAGAAGGCCTCTCCAATCCTCCTCAATGCGGGCAGGGCTAACCCGCCTCCCTGGTTCACCCCAGTCGTGACCTCTGACACTCTACTGTCATTGGCTATCGACCTGTCTTCTCCCCAGCTAGACTGCGCTCACAAGGGCAGGGGTGGTGCTCAGCACAGAAGAGAAGGGGCCCAGCGACAGGAAGGGCAAGGAACGGGCTTACCTGCTTCAGGGAGCCCTTTAAGGTGAGGAACATGTAGGCCATGTATCCGGGGATGAGAACCATGGAAGACAGAGCCATGAGCCAGCCCACGCCCTGGCCCCACTTGGGGAAGACGTAGCTCCCCATGGTGAGAGGGGTCATCTGCACGGCGCTGAAAATGAACACGCCCTGGGGCGGGGGCGAGAGGGAGGGGCCGGCGGTCACCCAGACTGGACTGCCAAGGCCCTTCCTCAGGCCCTGTAGATGGCAGGGCCACTGCGCCCCACCCTGCCCTGGAGCTGACAAGGGCCCAGCATCTTGGGAATCCCGCATCCAGGGCCACTGCTAGGATATAAGGTAACTTTGTGTAGAACAGAAGAAGCCACCATCTCTGAGAGGACCAATAATAAAAGGTGCCTTCTCTGTGACAGCCAATAGAAAAGGGCCTCCCTGCTGGGAGAGCCAATAAGAAAAAGGTGCCCTCTCTGGAAGAACCAATAGAAAAAGGCGGTTCCTCCGGGAGGACCAATTGCAAAAGGCATCCCTTCGTCCAGGTAACTAGAACAGGGGTGGGAGGTCGCCCCAGCCTGCCGTTGGCTGGGTGCCCTTGTGCCGCACACAATATATACAGTGGCCCAGGCCCACTGCAAAGACCTGGGTGGTCCCTCCCAGGCCGGTTCCTGCCTTAGTTCCCCCTTGCAGGAGGGAATGAGGGACGCTGAGAATGCGGGGCCTCCCCACGTGGATGGTTTGGCTTCAGAATCAGGCCAACACGGTTTGAGGACAGCACCTGCCCACTGGGTGAGGCTGGCTGGTGAGCCCCAGCCCCCCACAGCAGTGAAGTGAGGCAAAGACAGCTACTGTGCTGAGGTTTGTGAAGACTCCAGGGAACAGAGGAAATGCTCAGCACAGATGGGAGAGAGCAGTATTCCTAGGGAATAGAGGTCTGGGGCTCTTCCACCTGCCTTTGGCTCCGGAAGTTTCTCTCTGGCCCTGAGTCACCCCAGGGTCCGGTCTCGCCCTGCCCTTACCGCCACAATGATGGGGGTGAAGAAGGACCAACAGAGCTTCCACCAGATGCAGGGCCTGGAGCCGACCATCTCTTGGATGTTGTCATAGAACCGGTTGACGCCTGTGACAGTTGGGACGAGAGCAGGAGGGATGAGAGAGCAGTGGGCTCGAGGCCCCGACCTGCTGCTTCCTCACACCGCAGCCACGGCCAAGTCACCTAACCTCTCTGAGCCTCAGTTTCCTCGTCGGTAACACAGGGCGAATGCTCCAGGGTAGGGAGTCCTCGTTAGCTAAGTGCTCAATAACCAAAGCCCCCCCACCCCCACCCCCACCACCCCCAGCAAGTGGGGCAGTCACCTGAAGGTGAGACCATCTACCACCAAGAGGATGTACCTACAGGAAGCAGCCCCACCAGCCTCAGGTCCCCCCACTCAACATCTCTCCCAGCAAGGCCTTTGAAGCTTTGCTGGGCAAAGGTTTTCCCTGCTGATCTATTGCATGAGCGGCTGCAGATAAGACTGCATGGAAGAACTCCCAGTCGTGCAGAAAGAAGCCGCAGAGGTCCTGAAGTTCACGAGAGTTCACACTGGGCGCTGCTCAGACTAAAAGCAAGGTCATTGAGAATGAGGACCTGGGAGGGTCAGACCAGGTGGAGAGCAAGAAGGGAGAATGATGAGGAGGGTGAGGGGGCAGGGCTACAGGGACCCCAAGGGACCCTGGAGAACACTTCTTCCAAAACCACCAGCTTGCTGTGAAAACCAAAGTGCCCAAAAGGACAGCTTTTTCACTATCAGGCAGTTGAGTCCAGAAACTCAGGCCACAGAATCAACAAACACAAATCACCATGTCCTGCATTCTTTGTTCTATGATTGTTGCCGTTGTTCAGTCACTAAGTCACGTCTGACTCTTTGCATCCCCATAGATTGTAGCACACCAGGATCCTCTGTCCTTCACTATCTCCCGGAGTTTGCTCAAATTGACATCCATTGAGTCGGTGATGCCAACCATCTAATACTCTTCTAATACCCTCTTCTCCTCCTGCCCTCGATCTTTCCCAACATCAAGGTCTTTTCCAATGAGTAGTTGGCTCTTCGTATCAGGTGGCCAAGGTATTGGGGCTTCAACTTCAGTGTCAGTCCTTTCAATGAATACTCAGGGTTGATTTCCTTTAGGACTGACTGGTTTGATCTCTTTGCAGTCCAAGGGACTCTCAAGGGTCTTCTCTGGTACTGCAGCTTGAAAAGCAACTTGAAAGGTGCTCAGCCTTCTTTATGGTCTAGCTCTCTTAACCGTACATGACTACTGTTCTAAAACACTGCATGCTTTTACTTATAGTTTAGCTTTTAAAAAATATTTAACTTTAGAACTTTTTTTTGTAGTTTTGCTTTTCTTTTTCTAGATACAATTTGAAATAATCTTTGATCCCCAAATTTATGAAGAAATGTTGGCTCCCACTTTAAAGGAGTTTAACTCAAGAGTTCAGTTCAGTTCAGTTCAGTTCAGTCGCTCAGTCAAGTCCAACTCTCCCAGAGTTTACCCAAACTCATGTCCATCGAGTTGGTGATGCCATCCAACTAGCTCATCCTCTGTTGTCCCCTTCTCCTTCTGCCTTCAATCTTTCCCAGCATCAGGGTCTTTTCCAATGAGTCAGCTCTTTGCATCAGGTTGCCAAACTATTGGAGTTTCAGCTAGGGTATCTTCTAAACATGGGACGTCCTATGCTAACTTCATTGAATTGCTGTGAGGACCAAATAAATTAATGCATGGAAAAGGCCTGGTGTTGAAACTGTATTTGCAGAATGATGAGTGGAGGAAGGATGACTGGATGGATGAAGGAATGAATGGCGGAGGAGGGGCTGGTGCTCACCGTAAAACCAGGAAATGGAGACACATTCAAAGAACACGAGGAACAGCAGGCTCATGCCGCTGGCCGAGTAGTAATCGAAGAGTTTGAAGACATAAATGCCCCCCTGCAAGAGGAGAAGAGGGCAGAATGGGTCCACTTACCCTGGGGTCCAGTGCATTCAATTCAGCGTCAACACAGGCTTTGCAGGTTGGGGTTAGGCTACCCTGCAGCAAGAAGGCCTGACAGTAGATTAGAGGAAGGGCAGGGGGCCTTGCAGCCCTGCAAGGATGTGAGCGTGGATTCTGGGGACCAGGAATAAAGTGTCTGAGTGGCGGATGCAAACACCCCATTTCTGGGAAGGCTGGAGGGCAGAAAGGGGAGCTAGTCACCCGAGCTGCATGTTCGCAATGTCCAATGAGCCATGTCTCCCCCCATAAGCTCTTCCATAACTTAAATAAGACCGTAATGTAACACATAAAAAGACAGATAAAATAAAATCCAAAACGTATTTGGAACGTCCTGCCCAATCCGGCTCTGCACCCACGACCTACCCCCTGACTCCGTCACCTCCACACTGGCCTTCCTCCTGTCCCCCACACTCGCCGAGTCCATTCCCACCCCGGAGCCTCTGCACCTGCTGTGGAGGTCTCTCCCCTGGCAAGGCCTCTCCCCTGGCTGGCTCTCCCGCACCAGTGAGTTTCCGCTCCGCCCTCACCCCCTGACTACTCCGTCCCGGGCGGCGGCCCTCCCGCCCTGCTGCTCATTCTCCGTCCACTCTCCCGTCTCATTCTGCCACGTTAACTGCAGAATCTGCAGGGTCACGCCAGACCCACAGCAGCTGGTGAGCAACGATGAAGAATGGAGTAGCAGAGCAAGAATAAACCTGGGGCCGAACGGCATCTGGATCCAGGGATGGCTTTTGCGGCTCATAAATCAGACCCACAGGGCTGAGCTCACAGCTTCAGGCTCATTTGTATTTATCATGTAATTCCTCAGTTGTGTGTCTCTCTTCCAACTAGACTGGAAGCTCTTTCTTTAAAAAAAACAATTTTATTTATGTGTTTGGCTGTGCTAGGTCTCAGTTTAACTGAGGCACGTGGGGCCCTCAGTTGTCGCACTCAGGATCTAGTTCCCTGACCAGGGATGGAACCCCGGGCCCCCTGCACTGGGAGCCCAGAGTCCTAGCCAGCGGACCACCAGGGAAGTGCCTTGGAAGCCTCTGAATGCAGAGAGGCCTGCTCACTCTCCGGATAGAAACAGGAAGGTGGAAATGAAAGGAAAGGAGAGCATCAGCCTCCAAGGCCCAGCTGCAACCTGACTCCCTGGGTTAACTCTGTGAGTCTTTCAGGCTCAACCCCGCATTTCCTCCTCCAGGAAGCAGTTGCTGGGGCCCCACGTCAGGTTGGGGAGGCTGTGTTCTCATTTCCCCCTCAGCGTCTGCATCTCCCACCAGCCTGGGAGCCCCTTGAAGGCAGGAACCCTGTCTGAGTCATGGCTTGGGGCCTGGCACAGAGACGATGCTCAGCAGACACATGAGAGGGGGCACAGCAGGCCTGCTGGGGGCCCCAGGTAGCAGCAGCGGCAGAGACGTGCCAGGCGCCCACCTGGGTGATGTTGGACAGGCCGATCAGGTAGGAGACGAGGCAGACGGCGGCGATGAACAGCTCCCGGCGGTTGCGGAGCAGCCTGGGGTACTCATCCACCAGTGCGGTGATGAAGCCCTCCACTGTGCAGAACTGCGGGGGGGCGGAGGTCAGCCACCTGGGCAGCTCCAGCCCCCACCCCCCAACCCCAACCCCAACCCAAGCCTGACCCTTGGGCCCGGCAGGGCCAGGAGAGCCTGCAATCCAGGCCTGACTCTCCCGCCACCTCCCTCCGTGACCTCAGAAGAGGGCCTTCCCTCTGGGCATCAGTTTCCCCATCTGGAAACTGGGCAAGGTGGCTGACCTGCCCCTAACATCTCACATGCCGGAATATTCTAGGGGGTCTGAAACTCGTGGCCATGTTCCCAGGGACCTAAGACAGTGGGCTGCTCTCCTGGCTGGTTCCTGGACCCGGGAGGCTGGCAGGGGCTCCTCGAGGTGCCAGGGATGGCGTCCTCACCTGGCTATCAATGCCCAGCATGAGCAGCATGGAGAAGAAGAGGATGGCCCAGAGCGGGGAGATGGGCAACTGGGTGACGGCCTCCGGGTACGCCAGGAACGCCAGGCCGGGGCCTGTGCAGGGAGAGGCAGAGGAGGAGAAAACACGAGGCCCTGAGCGCCCGCGGCCGCCCCAGCACACTTGCCGCCTAAGCTCCAGCTCACCTCACGTTCAGAGTCATCTTTTCAGAGAGTGTTGTCAGCCTCCCTTTCCAGACAAAGAAACAGTGTGGGAAGGGGCTGGGAGGGAGGCAGGGGGTTACCGGGTAGGGTTCGGAGGCAAGGGGACCAGTGAGATGAGATGAGCGAGGGCAGGGGCCTGGCCAGCGGTGTGGGGACTTCCAGGTGCAGAGAGGGGGCCAGCTGCGGAGACACTCAGGAGGCAGAGTGGGCAGCTCCTGGTTTTGGCTGGTTTGTGAGGGAAGATGAGGGAAGCACCAGGATGCTGCTGGGGTCTGGCCTGGGCACTGGACACTAGAACCCTTTGCTGTGATGGGAACACAGGGTATAAGGCTCAAGGAGTTTAGAGGAGTTTGTGTCTGAGTGTCTGGCGGTGGGAAAGGGTGGGGCAACTATTCAGGAGATCAGGGAAAACCTTGGAACAAGGAGATTGTAACCTCCCTGGGGTCTGGGTCTGGAAAGGGGGCAGTTAGGAAGCTCCCTCCATGGGCAGGGGAGATGAGGACCTCAGTGAATACTGCTCTTTCCACACGACCTGCCCAGCTCTCCACAAAGGGAATGGACAAGTCACAGTGCCTCTCTGAGCCTCTGCTGTGTGCCCAGGGGGTTCCTGTCCTTGCCCTGCAGCAAGGAGGGCGGCGGGGTAGGGACACTTGATGCCAGCGAGCCCAGGGGGGCGGCCGTGGTGGTGACGGCGAGGAAGACGGCAAAGCCTGTGCAGTTATTCCCTCCCCGCAACCCTCGCTGGTGCAGGTGCTGACCTGAGGCCGCCACGTCAGCAATGGACCTCTTGGTGACGTGGGCCATGAAGCCCACGATGGAGAAGATCACGAATCCCGCGAACATGCTGGTACAGGAGTTGATGCAGCAAACGATGATGGAGTCCCTGCAGAGAGGGAGGGGCGGGGTCAGGAAGGCTGGGGCCGGCGGAGGGGGACCCAGTGGGCAGTGGTTGTGGAGTGACCTGGGGGACGAGGGTAGCTGGGAACAGAGCTACTGGTGTGCCCGCCCCTAACCTCCAGGGCAGGGACAGAACTAGCAGGAGGGGCCAGAAGGTGCTGGCTCAGAGATGGGTGGAGGGCCAGGGGAGGGGCGTGGCCGTGGAGGGGGTGAGGCCGGGGAGTAGAGGGCGTGGCCACGGGTGGGCGTGGCGTGGAGGGCGTGGGCGTGGCGTGGAGGGCGTGGCCGTGGGGTTCACCTGTAGACGTTGTTGTGGAAAGAGTTGTAGCTCCCGAGAGCTATCAGGGATCCCAGGCCCAGTCCGTAGGAGAAGAAGATCTGGGTGGCTGCATCCAGCCACACCTGCAGGCAGAATGATTTAAAAAATAGTCAAAATTAGAACCACAGCCAGAGCACCCCAAGACCTTTTATACTAATCACCTCTACCCGGCAGCACCCGAGTTTACAAAAGACAGTCGGAGACATGCGATGTTGCTGTTCAGCCGCTAAGTCACGTCCGACTCTTTGCGACCCCGCGGACTATAGCACGCCAGGCTCCTCTGTCCTCCACTATCCCCCAGAGTTGGCTCAAATTCACGTCCACTGAGTCGGTGATGCTATCTAACCATCTCAGCTGCTGCCGCCCCCTTCTCCTGTCGCCATCAGTCTTTCCCAGCATCAGGGTCTTTTCCTGGAGACGTGCGATAACTTACCCTAAAGCTGGTATGGGGACTCAGGACTCAGGTGTGTGCTCTTAACTCAGAGCAGGCCCTCCAGGAAGGCCAGGAGGTGAGGCCAGGAGAGTCGCTCACCTCGGAGTCCGACAGCTTGCGGAAGTTGGGCGTGATGTAAAAGAGGATGCCTTCCTTGGCTCCGGGCAGCGTCACTCCACGGAAGAACAGGATGATCAGCATGATGTAGGGATAGGTGGCGGAGAAGTAGACCACCTGGGAAGAAAGGGGGTGAAGGGTCACACCCCTCCAGCACACCGACTCTCCCCCTCCCCACTTTACCTACATCCATACCTGCTGTGGCTCTGGGCTTGGTTCCAGTTCATCTTCCTCCAGGAAGCCTTCCTGGATTCCTAACCTGCTCTGAATGGCCACCTTTCTGAAGCCCCTCCTTGGTATCCGAATCAAACAGGTCGGCACCCATGTCTTCCCTTTCCCTACCCCTCCAGTTTTTAAATTTTCATTTGAAGTATTCAAATAATACATGTTTGATGAGGAAATTTTAAAATTACACATGAACACACACACACAATTAAAGTTCCTTTCAACAGTCCATAGAATACAAGTTACATGAGGGACAGGACGTGTGTTCACATCTCTGCTTTACGACTGCCTAGAATGTCCATGGTGTCTAGCAGACACTCAGTAAGTGCCCAACAAATACATAAGCGCATCGATGTTAATATTTTAATGTTTTCTTTTGAGGCTTCGCATATATGATTCCATTTTCCTACAAATGAGGCTCAATTCTATGCCTGCCTTTTCAATTGACATGTTTAAAGTTAAAAAACACACAGTACAAACCACTTTGTTTCTTGTGCTGTTTACTGAATGCTTTTCGATTGTCTCCTAAGACTGTGATTTCTAATTATACAAAACAGTCCCTCAGGAGGTCCCATCAGCCGATGGTCCAGGAGCCACATCTACCCTCTGTTTTGCGATGGCTCTGCCCAGCTCAGGGGAATCGCACTGTGCTAAGAGCATGACACGCACTGTCTCCTTGAATCCTGACAACTTCCCAGAAGGTAGGTAATGTTGTTACTCCCCTTCTACAGGAGAGGAAACCGAGGCAGCACAGAGCCACGAAGGGACCTGCTTAACTCAGAGCTGGGTGAGGTTCCCTGGAGCTGACTCGTCACCCAATGCAGAGAGTCCCTCTGAAAACCCATCTCCCGCAGGGCCCCACTGTGCAGACCCCTTACCTTTCCAGTCCAGCCAACACCCTTCCAGATGCAGAAATACACCAGGATCCAGGCAATGGCCAGGGTGATGGCCAGGGGCCAGCGGATCTGACCTGGCTTATCCAGCCCGTCTGTCATCTGATGCATGTTGCGCCTGGTGGAACACAGGAGGGAAGACAAAGTCACGTGGGGCTGGCAGGGGCTGGAGTGACCTGGGGGTGCCCAGGGCGTGGACACGGGTGATAGCTTTCTCTGTGATGCTGCTGACAACTCTGATCACCGGGCTCCACGAGCTGGGCAGAGACTGCATGCCAGTTAAACTAATGGGGACAAAGTGCTGTGTGCTCAAGGGTCCTGCCAGCAGCTTCATTCAGCCAGCAGGATGGCTCACCTGGGTGTCTGCAGTGGCTTTCCAGCAAGACCCCATCCCCTCTTCTGCTCTGTCCCCACTCCAGCCCCGGGGAGCCTTCTAATGTCTGATCATGTCACCTTCCTGCTTGCAGCGAATAGCTCGGTTGTTCTCAGTGTTGTTTTTCCTGAGTGACACCCCCCACAACCTTGTGGACAGCCCCCGCACTCACTCCCAGAACTCCACCACGGCGCTGGTCATGTTGGTGGTGTTGATGGCACTGTAGTTGGAGAAGCAGCGGTCTGTGTTCCAGGAGTTGCCACACTGCTTCCACGGCAGCGTCTGCAAAGACACAGCCGCACAGGCAAGCCCCATGAGCCCCAGGAGCTGACAGCAGCGGCCCCAGGACATCCCGCGCACCACCATGGTCCCCGAGCCTCCTCACACCAGCACGCCACCTCCCCTTCCCAAAAGCTGCCGGGCGCTGGTCATGCTGTGCACCCCAATTTAGAGATCAGAGGGGCAGCAACCTGCTCAAGATCACACAGCTCCTCAGCGTCAGAGCTTTACACTTTTGAAAACCAGCTCTCCAAGCTAACCCATGAGGTCTTCCATGTCCCCCCTGGGGCCACCTCCCAGCCACGTGACCCTGGGTAAGTGACCTCGCCCATCTGAGGCCTGCACATGGAAGTTAACAGCAAACACTTACAATGCTTGTTCTTTGCTGGGTACAGTTCTAAATACTTTACACGTATGTGTTCCTTAAGCCTCGTACAACCATATGAGGCAGATTTTACTTTAAGGCCCATTTTGTAAACAAGGGCACTGTGGCTCAGAGAGGTTCAGTCTCTTTCCTGAAGCTGCACAGCTGGTATACACTAGGGGTCAGGATTTGAACCCAGGCTGTCCGGGCCCCTCTAAGATGGGCTACCGATGCTATGACTTTTGGAGAGACAAGCGCAGCTGGAGACAAACCATGCCCCAGAGGAATGGCCCCGTTGGCAGAATGGCGGTAAGGGATGGGGGGCCGGGCTGGGTGTGGTTTCCTCGGGGTGGGGGCAGGCCAAGGGGCACTGACCGTGGTAAAGGAGTTGTACAGGTAGTAGATGGCCCAGGAGATGATGACGATGTAGTAGACGTTCAGCCAGAAGGACAGCACCGCCGCGGCCAGGCCCACACCTGGGAGCAGACGCGCCAGCGCCACACTCAGTGAGGCGCGGACAGGAACCGTCCCGGCTCCTGCCGCTGCTGTCCCTTCCTCGCGGACAGGAACCGTCCCGGCTCCTGCCGCTGCCGTCCCTTCCTCGACATCTCCAATCGCACGAGACCCCGGAGCAAGGCGGGGACCCGGCTGAGGTCACACCCACGTGGCGGGTGAGGGAGCCGGGACTTGCCGCTGGGGCCCAGCCCAGGCTGGAGGCAGGTGAGGGGAGAGGGGCCGAGGTCAGCCAGGCAAGCACGACCCTCCACGCGTCCACCCGAGTGTCCGTCAGGCACCGAGCGAGGAAGCAAACAAAGTCATACCCAGCCCCTGCGGGGGCAACGAGCTCGTAGGACAGGGCGGGCGGACGTGGGCTGGGGCCGCTGGCTTGGGGCTTCCCCTGACCATCATCACCGGCGGTCACCTGCCTCCAGCAAAGGCTCCTCTCATCCAGATGTGACCCGACAGCTCCCTCTGTCTGGGGCCCGGACGTGGGGAACAGGAACATGACCACACCCCACAGCCCTACTGTGCCCACTTACCCTTGAACATGGGGGCCAGCTTCCACACCCCCAGACCCCCAATGGACGTGTACTGGCCCAGGGAGCACTCCAACAGGAAGAGGGGGACCCCCGCGAAGATGAGCGTCAGGAAGTAGGGGATCAGGAAGGCCCCTGTGAGGTTGAGAAGAGAGGTGCTCATGGCCTCAGAGCTTCAAGAAACCCGGTTGGTCAGAGGGAGCATCATGGAGTTGGGGGTGCTGGTGTCCTGGGGTCCCTGCCACGACTGCCTTATATTCGGCCACCAAAGCAGCTCCCAAAGGCAGAGTAAGGCCTGAGGACATCCTGTGCTCAGAACCAAGGCCCTGCACTTTGCAGGTGATCTAGAGGTGAACTCTTTGGTATCATTGACAGAGGACTACTGCCCTTTGGAATTCTTAGGAAAAAGATAAGAAACGGGAAGTGGGGCCTGGCACTTCCTTTGGAGTCTTGGTTGTTTGGTCACTCAGTTGTGTCCAGCTCTTTGTGACCCCATGGACTGTAGCCCCCCCGCCCCCAGGCTCCTCTGTCCATGGGATTCTCCAGGCAAGAATGCTGGAGTGGGGTGCCATTTCCTCCTCCAGGGGATCTTCCCAACCCCGGGGTCGAATCTGTGTCTGCTGCATCGGCAGGTGGATTCTTTACCACTAGCGCCACCCGGGAAGCCCTCGGAGTCTTTAGGGGACCCATTTCCCCCAGCTCACCCCCTAAAACGCCTCCTCGGGGTTTCCCCCCCCAGGAGGTTGCCAGGCCAGCACCTACCACCACCATTTTTCCCGCAGAGATATGGGAACCTCCAGACATTGCCCAGGCCGATGGCGTAGCCCACGCAGGACATGAGGAAGTCGAAGCGGCCCTTCCACGTGTCCCGGTCCGGAAGGTCTGCCGCCTTTTTCTGCACCTTGACCACCAGGGTTTTGGGCTTGTCATTGGCCACGGGGACCTCGCTGACCTCCGTGGAGATCTGCCCGTCGGCCAGCTTGCTGCCGTTGGTCGCCATGTCTCGGAGTTTGGACGCAGGGGTCCTGGCAGACGGACGTGCAATGTCAGCCCCGGTCCACGCAGACAGCAGTTTTGCAGCTCAAGGTCACCCTAGGAGAGCAGACAGTTGGAGCGATAGGCACTGAAGGTATCAAGATCCTAGAGCGTCCCCAATATAACAGGAGGAAATAACACACAAGCCAGGGGCTATAGAGGGCTCTCCCCTCTTCCTTCCACCAGCTCCTGCTCCAGGAGGAAGGTGCCTTTTGTTCCCAAGGTCAGCGAGTGAGGGTATGGCCTGATGTCTCCCGGGCCCGCAGCAATGCTGGCCATCTGCAGCACGTGCCCTCTGCCATGTATGTGCTCTGCTCAGAGAATACTGTCCATGCTACGTTGCCTCAGGTGTGTCCCGCTCTTTGTGACCCCCGTGGACTGTAGCCCACCAGGCTCCTCTGTCCATGAGGATTCTCCAGGCAAGAATACTGGAGTGGCTTGCCATTTGCTTCTCCAGGGGATCCTCCCGACCCAGGGATCGAACCTGCATCTCTCACGTCTCCTACATCAGCAGGTGGGTTCTTTACCACTAGCACCACCTGTGAAGCCAGCTCGGAGAGTAGCCCAAGGCAACCAAAATTCCAAACTACCCTTGATTGCTCTGGCCTCAGTTTCCCCACCTATAAAATGGGTGGGGGTAATCTTCTCTGGCTTATAGAATTATAGCTAAAAGGAACTTTTAATGGCTATGAAGGTGCTTTTCACCCAGATGGTTCAGGAAGGAGCTCCGCTGATGACTGCTTGCACTCTGGCTGTTGACGTTACCTGATGGTTTTCTGCGCGGGGTCAGCTCCGCAGCAGTTCCCCCTGCAATCGCGGGGTGGGAGCCTGCAAAGGGGATAGACAGGGTGGTGAGCTGGCAGACAGGCTGCGGGCAGCCCTGGGTCCAGGCGGCGGGGGTGCAGGCAGCCTGCCAGCATCTGAGCTGTGGACGGGCACCAGGGAGCCACCCAGCTGGGTGACCGCAGTGGGTCCATGCGACCAGGTGCTGGTCCCCTGGGTGCTGGGAACATGCAGGAGCGGGCTTGCTGCCGCTGGGACCACGGCAGGGGGTGGGCACAAAGGCGAGGCGAGGAAGACGTTCCATAATTTTATCACAAGGAAAAGAGAAACCCACAGAGGGCCCCCAGCTCCTCAGGGTCCCTCGGGGAACTAAACGAAGTGGCTATTTTTCTGTGTCCTCCGTCCACATGTGTAGAGATGTCATCACAGGTCACATTAAAAGCGTGCCAGAGCGAGAAGTAGGTTTCAAGACAGTGTGTTTAGTGTGACCCTATGTTTGCCAACCCCCCAAGCTGTTCATTAAAGAAAAAACTAAAATATCAGAAGGATAGAGCCTAAGATATTCGCATTGTGTAGTTTCTGAGCTCTGGTTTCTTCTTCGTGCCTTCCTGGGTTTCTATAATGTTCCACGTTTGAAAAAATAAAACACCAGAATAAACTTATGGAACCCTCAGAGCAGGAGCACACGGGCGCTGGTCAGTGGGCTCCCAGGTGCAGGAGCAGGGCCAAAGCAACGTGCCGTGTGGGCCTGGCCCATCCCAGCGGCCCCCCCTCAGCTCGGCCCCACCCACGAGGGCCCCCCCCACACCCTCACATGCGGCCCCCAGTTACCAAACACCAGTGTCTCTTCCCAGAGTTCACGGAGCGCCAGACCACCTTCCAGGAAGCCACACTTGACCACCAGCCCTGCTTCTCGTTCTCAAGGCCAGTTTCCGGTGCCTAAGACCCCGGCCTGAGCAGAGCAAGGTTGCAGGGAGCTTTAGTCTCAGGCCGGGGTGACTGCCCCCTAAACATCAGGACTTGCCAGAGGCAGCTGATTCTGGGGTCTACCAGCAAGTCCAGGGGACAGAGAAGCCTTAGGCAAGTGGGGAGAGGCTGGAGCCGACCCTCTTTGGGGGAGGAAGCATGGACCATTAACTGTTAAAAGACAACGATGCCCTTAACTGTCTGCACAATTTGACCTTGTGGGTACCAGCCTCCATATTTGTTCAAAAACGATCCAACCACTTTGCACCAGGGCTAGTCACCTGATCCTACCAGTCAATCAAGGCTCCCTCCCTGGCAATTGGAGGAAGAAGGCAGTCTCCCCCTCCACTTGGGAACTCTGAGGCAGCTATCTTTGCCCACCTTGTCTTCGGAGCAGCAGAGAGAGATGGTTTGCTGAGCTGGGAGGAAATCAGAAATCAAAAGACGAATCAAGTCTTCAAGGCATTCTATTCTGCAGTTCCAGGCATCCTTAAAATGGGCTACATTCCTGCTCTTAGAGTTTATAAGCCCCATGGTTGTAATGGGGCTTCCCTGGTGGCTCAGATGGTAAAGAATCTGCCTGTAATACAGGAGACCCGGGTTCAATCCCTGGGTTGAGAAGAAGGGAATGGCAACCCACCGCAGTATTCTTGCCTGGAGAATCCCATGGACGGAAGAGTCTGGTGGGCTGTAGTCCATGGGGGTGGCAGAGAGTCAGACAGGAGGCTGAGCAACTAATACTTTCATGGTTGTAAAATAAATCCCCCGCTTCTGCTTACCTTGGCTCCTGGGTTCCTGCTCTAATCCTGAAATTTCTGCACACACCCTCTGTGTTCCATGGGAACACCAGCTTCAGGTCTCCACTCTGGGTTTACTTGTTGGTTATCAGAGACTCAATTCCAACCAACTCCAAAATCTACCAGGCTTTGGAAACTGATGCACGCACGGGGCCACAGGATCGTCTGACTCCATCTGGGGAGACAGACGGACAGACGGCAGGACGTGTTGAACAGAGTGGGTGGGTGTGTACATGCTTTGAGAGAACCATTCAGGGCTGGGGGAGGCATGCTCTGGTTCACCAGGAGGTTTAGTCCGTCATCGTCTTCTCCATGAGTATATTGAAGACCTCATGCCAAGCCTGGAAGGATCAAAGATAGCAGCTGCTCCAAAGACCTGCTCTGGAAGATGTCCATGAACTTCCAGAACTGGGGAGAGTACTGAGATTCAGCCCAATGTCTGTAACTTCCCCGTGAGAAGCCATATCACCAAATGTGCAGTCTTCCGGGATCAAGCGCGTAATAAAGCCAGGAATTAATACAACTGATGCTCTTTTCTTCTTTTTTTGCAGAGTCACACTGAGAAGGCCCTCCTTGCAAGGACCAGCCTGAGGCTAACTCAGACAGACTGTAGGGATCCCTCTAACACTTACCTTGGGCAAACTCTGTCACCTCTTTGGTCCTCTTTGGTAAAACGAGGGGAAAATACTTCTCTCCCAGGGTTGTGGGGAAGATGAAATGAGACATGCCTGCAAAGCATGGGAAAGTGCGCCAGGCTCACAGTGAGGGTAAAGGGAATCTCGGCCATTAGCATTGTGATTGGGCCCATCCATGTACAGATCGTGGCTCTTAATCTCGTGTTCTCTGCTTCCCAGAAGGCCACAAAGATGATGATCATGATATAACAATAATAGCAGTAATAAGAATAGCAGCTAACATTTATTGAGAGCTTATTATTCAGGCCCTGGAGCGACTTGAAGCATTTTCAGAAGCTGGATAGAAATCAACCTTTAGTTGCCATGGGGAATACTAGTTAATAAAAATGTCAGGCCCTTTGCTTTGGGCTGTTTTTATACCAGCTCAGAGTGGTCTAGCTGATCACCTTGGGCCAATCAGAAGCCAGCAATGGTAGCTTTGAATGTTTGGTTAATTAAAAAAAAAAAAAATCTTATTCTGTAGTAAATAAAATCTGGTAAGAAAAAAAAGAATCCAGAACATCTTACAGATGGGAGGAAAACAATAAAAGGTCCCCATTGGTGAAAAAAGGACTCCCAGGTGGCCCAGTGGTAGGTAAAGGATCAGCCTGCAATGCAGGAGATATGGGTTCAATCCCTGGGTTGGGAAGATGCCCTGGAGAAGGGAGTGGCAACTCGCTCCAGTATTCTTGCCTTCGGAAATCCCATGGACCGAGAAGCCTGGCGGGCTACAGTCCACGGGGTCGCGGAACAACTGAACACACACATTCATGAGAAAGCCTGGGACCCTGTGCTAATAACCCAGAGCTCTTCCAGGAAACCACCTCGTCATTCATACCCTGCTGCTCGGAGAACTTTAATCCCTGACCCAGCTGGTTCACCCGTCACCTCCCCGTCGCAAAGAACAGCACGCAGAAAGCACAGGCACGTGCCTGTTTACGGCAAGGGAACCCGTGTTTCGACAAAATGAACGCTCTCTGAAGCAGAGGCAACCTTTCCACCGCTGTGACCTCATCTTTCCTGAAAGGAGCGCCCGTGCTCTGCAGCTCCAGGGTTTCTGGAGGATGGCTCCGCAGGCCTCTTCCCTCCTCCTCTTTTATCTGCTGGCAGAGGCGGTGGAAGGACAGGCCTCACCATCTCTGGATCTGAGGCATGTTGCCAACACGTGTGTCTCCCAGTTCTTCCTCACCAGGTGGCAATGTTCTGCAGACCAAGAATCCAGCTATGTATTCCTCCAGCTCTGTCATTAACTGAACCCCAGCAAGGCAGCATTCAAAAGGCTACAGTTAATAATGTGAGGCCACAAGCAATGCGTCCTCTGTATTCATCACCTACTCTGCATGCCTTCATCCGTTCATTCAAGCATTTACTGAGCACGTGCCAAGAACTGGTGGTGGGACAGTTGTTCCAAGCGTTTTGCATTCTGAGTTACACATGGCCACCAGAGTTTGAATCAGTGAACTGACAGGTACCAGAAGATAGATTCTCTTGCGTTAACTATTTACTGAGGGCCTAATGTGTGCATGGAGCTGGGCTGGACACTCGGATGGCGAGGATTAATAAGACAAGATCCGTGACCTTCACAAGGTCACGGCGTCTAAAGAGAAACAGCTCTGCTACAGCTATTCCTAATACTCTGTGTCAGTGCAGCAAGAGTATGATGAAGCAGACAGGCCTAAAAGGAATGACTTAATTCAGCCAGTGAAGGCATCCCAGAGGAAGGGACATTTGAACTGGGCTTTGAAGGCTGTATATGTGGTCGTTAGGCTCAAAAAGAGGGAAATGGTATCCGCGGTAGAGGGAAACCCATAAACAAAGGCTGGGAGGTTTGAAGCTAGGAAGGTCAGTTTGTGAAGGGCCTCCAAACTCAGGCTAGGGAACTTAGGGGGACCAACTGCAGGGACGGAACAGGGGTGACAGTGGGATCACGTTCATATTACAGAAGGAGACGCCCTCCAGGAGGCTCTGTGAAGGATGGAGTTAGAGAAAGAGATTCCGGACAGAAAGATGCTCAAGATGTTCCCATGATGTCCCATGCTTCCTTGACGTGCTCTATGACCAGGTCTTAAAGCCATCGATAAAAATGAGGCCAAACCAAGCAGGAAGCATGCTTTGTAAGAAAAGAAAACATGTTGCGTCTGGAAGCTCCAGATCAGGCAAACTGGGTCAAAACTGGCCCTGGGGCTTGTTTTATTACTTAGCCTGAACAAAAAAAATTTTTTTTTCAGTTTGGATCAGGAGCCAGAGATGTGATTGTCTTGGATCCAGCATTTCAAGCAGAGGAAAGAACAAGTGCGAAGGCCCCGGAGCAGGCGTAAGTTTGGCACGATTGCGAGCCGGCAAGGAGGCCAGGGGGGCGGGAGTCCAGGGCAGGAGGGGACAGTTCTAGGCAGGCAGGGCCAGATCATGCAAGGTCTCAGCGACCACAGTGAGAAGCTCAGATTTCATCGTAAAGGGGAAGGGAGAAAGTGGAGGGCGTAGTGGCAGGGCTGGCCTGACTTACATTTAGGAGTCCTCTCTGACTGCCCAGGAGAGGATGCGGGGAGGCTCCTTAAGAGCTGAGAGTCCAGGCACGGGAGGATGGTGACTTGAAGCCTGGCTGCAAGGCGAGGCCAGAGCTGGTGAGGAGTGGTGGGGGATCCACTTTGGAGGCGCGGCCCCCGGGCCTTGCTGGAGGCTTGGCAGTAAGCAGTCCAACGCCAGGCCAGATGGCAGGCTGGGGGGAGGGGAGCGCACGGCAGCTGCCTGGGACAATCCCCCTCTGTCCCGCTGCCGCATCAGAGGGACGGGCAGGGCGGCTGCGTGGGGTGGGGACCTAGGCAGAGGCAGAAAGGCCAAGACGGAGTCTCAGGCTGCTATTGTCTAGGGCCGGGGCTGGGCCCAGAACCCACTGGGAGCCGGGGCGGGGAGGGGGGTGCTCTGCAGGGGCGAGGAGGGGGAGAAACAGGCCTGGGAGGGGCCGCTTCCTCCCATGATGCTGTGAGCGCTTGCATCCCTGCTTTGTTTTGCCTCCCATTCTGTAATTACAGAAATTACAGAGGCTTGCTTCAGACCACATTCGCTGCTCTTCTCGCTTTTCTTCCCTTCTGAAACTCTGTGGTTCAAGAAAAAAATTAATATTGGGTTTGGCCGCATGCCAAAGGGAAACATAATGGTTTATTCCCTGCTTTTTAGGAAGAAACGCTAGGCTCGGTCCACTGCACACGGCTTTATTGGGCATCTGTTGCGTACCCAGACCCATAACAGTTCCAATGAAGGAAGAAGAGCCAGCGTCTACTGAACACCTCTTTTGTGCCAGGCACTTATCTCACAGATCTTAGGTCTGCCAGTCCTCACTTCACCTCAAGAAGCCGAGGCCTATGTCACCCATTTGACAGATGAGTAAACTGAGGCTTGCCAGCCTGGGGCAGTTACTGTAGAGGAGTCTCAACTCAAATGGCTCAGCTACTCAGAGACTTGCTACTTAAAGTGTGCTTCTCCGAGGGCAGACTGGCAGCCCGTTAGAAATGCAGAGTCCTGGACTCTGCTCCAGACCCATGGAATCAGAAGCTGCATTAAAAAAAATTATTATTTATTTATTTACTTCTGGCTGTGCTGACTCAATGGACGTGAGTTTGAGCAAGCTCCGGGAGTTGGTGATTGACAGGTAAGCCTGGCATGTGGCAATCCATGGGGTCGCAAAGAGTCAGACAGGACTGAGCAACTGAACTGAACTGAACTACGCTGCACTTGAGCTTTCTCTAGTTGCAGTGAACAGGCTTAGTTGCTCTGAGACACGTGGGATTGTCCCAGACCAGGGATTGAACTCATGTCCCTTGCATTCCAAGGTGAATTCTTAACCACTGGACTACCAGAGAATCCCAGAAGCTGCATTTTAACAAGCGTCCCTGGGATTCAGGTGCCCACGGCAGCTTCCAAGGGTACAGGTTATGGGTGACCCTGATTATCTCACGGAGTTTGATTCAAATCCCTGGGTGACCAGGAGCTAGATGTTTACTTTGCTTGAGCCTCAGTTTCCTGATTGCAAACCTGGACCCCTGTATTTCACAGCATCACTGTGTCGACACTGAAGTGAGATGATGAGTCTCAGGGAAGCAGAGGGCCTGGCGCACAGGAAGTACTCGATACAGAGCAGCTTAGATTGCCATTCAGAGAGATGAATAGTTACGGAAGTGCCTGCTTTGTAATCGAAAAACATCATATAAAAGTGGCCCAATTAATAGCTGATGCTCAGTGCAGAAAGGGTAGAGGGAGGCTGGACTGTGCAGTGAAAGGCGGGTGCTGAGGGCAGCCCTTGCTATGAATCACCCTGCAAGTCAGGGGAGGCTCCCTGGAGAAGCTTCTGTGATGGAAAAGCTGGAGAGGGTCTCCCAGGCCTCAGGACTTTGGCCCCAGAGACCAGAGCCCAGTCAGGGGGTGAGAAGTCAATCTTTTTGCCTGGCAAAACGGATGCCTGTGAGTCCAGATATTAGGCCCTCATCCTTGGACTCTCAGTCCAAGCGGGGCTTGGGGCTGGGACCAAGGCAGCCAGCCTCCTTCCTGATCCAGACTTGGGCTACAGCAGCAGTCTACAGACGAAGACAGGCCCAGGAGGGCTGGGGGCTGGTCCGAGGTCACATAGCACAGGAGTCACATGGCCCTTACAGACCCCCAGGGCCCCCAGATCTCAGCCCCCTGCACACTCTCACTTTGGAGATGAAGGAAGGAGGGTCCGCATCTTGGTGCAAACCCCTCGGCGGCCTCGACAACCCTGAAGGCCATCTGCAGTTCCAGGCGCGGTTCGCAGCAGTACTGAACGCCGCTCCTCCACAACATCCCAGGCTGACTTTCAAGTAAGCCATGTAATTTCTCAAACTGTCAGTTTCTTCGTCGGGAAACGGGGCCAATGGTAACTGCTTTATACATGATGACCGCTAGCTTGAGATGTCCCAGTCCTGGGCCCAGCCCAGCAAATCGTAATACAGTGACGCTAAAATGATTATTAGTTCCATTTTGCAGATCATGGTTCTGAGGCTCAGAGAGGTCAAATAACCTGCCCAAGGTCACAGAGGGTTTAACCCAGGCCCTCTGCTCACTTAGCAGGTGCCTTCTGGACACTGGTCTATGTGAAATGCTCTCAAGCACATGGACACGGCCCCTGGCCTTCTGAGCCTGCCTGTGGGCTCTGGGGAGGAAGAGAGGTATCAGCGTGAAGAGGTGTCTGCCTGGCCTCTCAGCGTGCTACAAGGAAGGAAATTGAGGTGCAAGCCCTCCTGCCTGCAGCCTCAGAGAGCCTGGAAGTCTGGTTTTCTAGGGTGCCTCTCAAATCAGAAATTACGAGAAGGTTAGAGGACATCCCACCCCAGCAACCAGAGTGAGAAAAAGATCCGCTTTATAACTGCTGGAGGCTTCTTAAATCCATCAGTTAGTTCAGATGCTCAGTCGTGTCTGACTCCTTGTGACCCCATGGACTGCAGCATGCCTAGCTTCCCTGTCCGTCAGCAACTCCTGGAACTTGCTCAAACGCATGCTCATTGAGCTGGTGATGCCATCCACGCAAAGGTGAAATAAGTCATGCTGCTCTTCTGTCTGTGAATACACACTGGAAACAGTCCCCAACTTTTTGTTAACAAAGAAGGAAGGAGAAAGAAGAGCTTGAAGTACGAGAAGAAAGTGAGCTGGGGGCTTAACACATCAGAGTGTGCTCTAAACGCTTTATGGAGAGCACTGGGTTGGTCAAAAAGTTTGTTCCAGTTTTCCCGTAAGATGCTAGCCGGCTCAAAAACTTGCCACTCTCGCCCCTCCTCCACATTTTACTGATGGGTAAAGAGTCGGACATGACTAAGCAACTGAACTAAACCGAACTGAAACCAAGGCAGAGAGGGGGACTTGCCAAAGGTCTCCCAGCTAGGAACTAGGGGGGCCAGGGCTAGAACCCAGGCAGCTGGTCTCCTGTGTCCATATCCTTAACCAGCCCACTCCGCTATCTCTAGTCGGATGCCTGCAGAACTCCCCTGCAAGGCCCACCTTTAGGATGGGAGAGAATGTAATTCCCTCCAGAGCAAACCCCCAAGGACAAGGAGCCCAGAGTGGCTGTGGACTCTACTTCCCCAAGGTCTGGCTCCGTGAAGGTTAACTGGTCCCCATGGTCAGACCGGGCAAACCTTGCAGGCGTCCTGGGAGCCGACAAGGGGTCACGTGGGATCCCAGCTGAGCAGCTATCAGCAGGGCCCCAGGGCTGGGCTCTAAAGAGAGCCCCCGGGAGGCAGCTGGCCCAGGGGTGGCAATCCCCGTAGGAGTCCCCAGCTCTCCTCTGCCTGCAGACACAGCCCGTGCTCGCAGAAAAGCAGGCCTTTCTAGGGGCGGGGAGAGGAGGACGCGCAGTCAGCTTGAGGCTTTGGAGTCTGCAGACCCGGGTCTGAATCCTCACTCTGCACGCTACAGGCCGTGTGATGCAGAGCCAGGCCCTTCACCTCTCTGTGCTTTGGTCTCCTTCCGTGCACAAGGAGAGGACTCAGGCTCTGGCCCGGAGCACCCTTCTGACTTCATCCTGCTGCTCATCTCAGCCCGCCTGCCTCGCTCACACGGTCCACAGCCTGCTAACATCTGTTCTAGCCCCTAATCGTCTGCAATGCCCGACTGTGCACCTCGCTTTGTCGAGGCAGTTTTCAATCCAATCCGACCTGGATCGACCGTGCACCTCCAGGGAGCCGGGTCCCACGCTGGGTGCAGAGCGATCCAGACGCCAGCTGGAGTCTGGGTCCTGCTGCCACGAAGCGCTGGCGACAGCTGGGCATCCGGATAAACGACATCCACTTGGGGAAGTTCTCCCACAGCCCAGAGAAGGGGGGATGGCGCCCGGCTGCGGCCGGGGGCTGGATTCAGGCAAGAAACCAGGAGACGATGGCATTAGGGCTGGTGGAAAGGGGACACAAGTGGGACATTCTTTCTACAATCACAGCGAGAGAAGCAGGACCAGAACCTTTGCTCCTCCCCCCAAGCCTATCACTTCTAGTCCACCCCAGGCGGAGCGGATGGAGACAAGGCATAATGTGCTCACAGACAATGAGGAGGGACTTGGTCTGGCTGGCGAGAACCTGGGGTCCATTAGGGAGCCTGGCTGGGGAGGTGGCAGCAACGGTCAAGGGCTCTGAAGCAGGAGAAGGGGGTGCGCTCTGTCCCGGAGCAAGAATAGCGATCATGCGGAAGGTTTATCTGGCGCTTTCGTTCAGTGGGCTTCCCTGAGAGCTCAGTTGGTAAAGGATCCGCCTGCAATGCAGGAGACCCCAGTTCAATTCCTGGGTCAGGAAGACCCCCTGGAGAAGGCATAGGCTACCCACTCCAGTATCTTTGGGCTTCCCTTGTGGCTCAGCTGGTAAAGAATCCGCCTGCAGTGTGGGAGACCTGGGTTCGATGCCTGGGTTGGGAAGATGCCTGCAGAAGGGAAAGGCTACCCACGCCAGTATTCTGGCCTGAAGAATTCCATGGACTGTATAGTCCATGGGGTCGCAAAGAGGCGGACACAACTGAGCAACCTTCATTCATCTGACGGATGCTCACCTTTAATTCTCACAGACACAGAGCCTGATGCAATAGGACTTGCCCAAGTCCGCGATCTGGAGGCATCTGCTCAATTCCCATGCTTTTAACCTCTCCCCCAACATCCCCCCCCCCCACCCCACAGTAAGGAGGCAAGGATGAGACAGTTGGATGGCATCACCAACTCAATGGACATGAGTTTGAGCAAACTCCAGGAGACAGTGAAGGACAGGGAAGCCCGCAGCCCGTGGGGTGGCAGAGTCAGACACGACTGAGCGACTGGACTGAGCGACTGGACAGCAACCCGCGGCGAGCACTGAGCGGGGGGGACTTGGGGACCTTTGAAAGAAGGGAGATTTGATCTGATGGTGATGTGGCAAGCACCCATCTGCTGAGTATGTGGTGGGGCGGAGGGACGGGGGCTGAGCTGGGACTGGGGGTGGGGGTGATGGGGAAGGCCCAGTCCCTCTGCACAACCTGCCTTCTGTCCTCTGACAAGTTAACTGATCCTTCTACCCTGTCTCTCCAGCTCCACTGGTCCTTTCTGCACCAATGGGACCTGGGTCTTCACATTGCTCTGCTTCCCTCCATGGCAGCTTACACAGTGCCCTCCCCCCCCCCCCCACACACACACACACATGCTCTCCTGAGTCCCACCATGGGGACATTGCTATCACAAGTCTTCGAGAAATGTCGGTTACGGAGAAGGTGGCGCCCGTCCCGTTGCCAAAGCAGGGGTGTGCTGGTGAGCTTGAACAACGGGCTCTCCAGAAAGCAAGGGACCGGCCCAGCTGGGAGTTTCTGCTGATTTCTGCAGGGTCTGCGTTCCCGCCCCAGTGGGGTCAGGGTCCACCTTGAGGTCACAGGATCAGAAGAGATGTGCTCACTCAGTGAGCCTTGCAGGTTCTTGACTGCTTCCTGTAAGGAAAGCCTTGGACACCAAAGATGAGGCTTAGAAGGAGAGATAGAGACTAGAGAAGAGCAGCAGCAGGACAGGGAGAAGGCTCCAGAAGGAAGAGAAGGCAGGAGAGAGGAGGGAAGGGAGGGAGTGGGGAGACCCAGGGGGTGCTGCCGGTTTCCTCTTTGCCCTGCTCTGGTGACCTCCCGGGACCTGCCCAGACCCCAAGGAGGGAGGGGGCCGGTGTGTGCATGCCCAGTCGCTCACTCGTGTCCGACCTTTGCAGGCCCCGTGGAGTGCAGCTCGCCAGGCTCCTCCGTCTATGGAATTCTCCAGGCAAGAATCCTGGAGCGGGTTGCCATTTCCTTCTCCGGGGATCTTCCCACCCAGGGACTGAACTCACAGTCCCTTCCGTCTCCTGCATCAGCAGGTGAGTTCTTTACCACTAGCACCACCCGAGAAGCCCAAGAGCCTGAAGAGGGAGACGAGGGAGGAAGCCAAAGTTTCAGAGACCCGGGCAGAATTCCAGGAGGTAAGGGGCTGAAAAGCTGAGACTGCGACCAGGTCCGGGGCTTCCCTCCCCCAAGCTTCCTCCAGCTGTCCTAACTGGCTGAGCCAGGGCGGGCTCCAGGCACCCCTGAGAACCATCGAGTCTCTCATCGCCCCTCTCCCCTGCTTCCTCCACCCAGTGTGGGGAATGCTGGAGTCTCTGCTCCAGGGGACACCTCTGAAAAGCACCCCCTGCTCCTCTGGCCAGAAAGGATGAACTCGGATCAGGAAATAGAGAGTGACAAGACAACCCGCCCGGCGTTCTTTTCACACTGCTCTTCTCCTTGGAAGGCGCGCTTGTGAGAAAACCAAGGGTTAAAGGACCCTCTCCTCCTGTTTAAGAAGTGCTTGAAGGACTCTGAAGGTCATAAGGATGAAGGCCCTTTAAGAACTCAGATTCGGGAAGAAGCAAAGCACAGTACTGCGGGGGTTGGTGGAACTAAAGGGTTTTCAGTCCCCGAAGATGCACAGCTGACCCCGCGCCGCAGGACGGGGCTGTGGACGACAGCAGCCCCGGGCAGCTCCGTGGCTCCCTTACCAAGTGTCCACAGCCTGCGACCCTCCTTCCTCCTCCGGACACCTCTGCAGGCTTTCTCAGCCCCGCTCTAGAGACCCACGCACCGATGTCCCAAAGACAGACTAGATTAAGATCACACAGTCCGCCTAAGAACCACCGGGGATCTCAGAGCGCCTGCCGCCTGCCGTGGGCCAGAACGGGCCCCCACATGTGTCTGGTTGAGCGCTTTGGGGACGGGGAGAAGGTGTGTATGTACCAGTGTATTACAAGTCCCCCCACAACTGTCACCTTGCTCCTGACCTCTGAACTCAGTTCTTTGACCCACCCAGCCTTCCGTGGCCTTCGAGTTTGCAATTCTAATATATAGGGCAGAGTCTAGCCATGCCAGACAGCTCCTTCTCAGAGTGGTCAGAGGAGGGGCCTCTGTTGCCCCTTTCCTAAGAAATATGCAAAATTTGGGGGAGGGTGGTTAAAAAAGTGAGGTCAGCATTTCGAGTTTATATTTGGGAAACAACAAATCCTACTGTTCTTTTAATACAGCTCAGATGGATTTTAAAAAATCTTGAGAGACACTGCTTTAGGATATTTTTCAAAAATGAGGAGGGTGTGTATTTTCAGTCGATTAAGGGTCAGATTCCTGGGTCTCAAGTATTTCCTACAAGAGAAAGCCAATTTTGTTTTTGAAAGACTCCAACGAATGCTCACTTTAGCCAACACATCCATTCCGGATTCATTCACCAAGCTTTCTAAAGAAATCTTCCTCGTATGGATACCCCATCCCCATTTCCGTCAGGAAAAAAAATTCCCATGTAGGGAGAAGAGACCACCCATTTGGGGAAATGAGACTTTTATTGAGAAAACGGTCTGAAGTCCCAGGAACAATGAAGAAATTCATGAGTAACTTCCGCTCAGGAGGTCAAGGGTATTCGGACGTTTATTTGTCAAGAGCCAGGATGGAATAGGGCAGTGTTTAAGGGCACTGGCCCCGAGGGTGAGGAAACCTGGTTTTCAGTCAGTTCAGAAGCTGCAAGAATGCAAAACCTCTCGAACACGGAGGTGAAAATGCCTCCTCTTACGGCCACTATGAGGAACACCTGGGGAGACTACGAAAAGTAGTTCACGCAGAGCCTGGTACGTACTAAATACTTGTTACCTGGCAGAAATTATAATAAATCACCTGATTAGGGCTGCTTTTTTTTTTTTTCAAGATAGCTATGGGAAAAAAGTCCCAGGCAGGATGCCACAGTTATCTTAACCCACAGGCAGTTGATAAAAGGCAATGGTGAAGCCACTGTCAATGCCGACCACATCAAATTCTCAGAGCAAACTGGTCCCTAAACACGGTCCCCCTGCAATTAGCACATCTGCTCAAACCTCCTTAAATGTCAACTGTCTTCATCCGTCCACAGAATGGATCTCCCAACCCTCCCTCCCGCCTGCCGAGGATGGAATAGTCAGAGTCTGGGGGTGAGAGGGGGGCGGTTTGGGCTCACTGCTTCGCACGCACCCCCCCACCCCCCCATCCAGTCTCAGGAGCAGCAGCGAGCAGACAACCCTCCCTCTCTGGGGAATCCAGGACCAGGTTGCTTCTCTGGGGGTGGACGTGCTCAGACAGGTTAGCGGGAACAAAATGGTCGCTTGCCTCTAAGTCATTAGGATCCTAGCTCTCCGCCGTGCTTTTGAAACAGCCAAACCCCGAGGCCAGCACCCTCTTTCTGCTTCCTAAATGGAGTGGGGCTGTCTGCCAGCTCGCCTCCCCTCTTTGCCAGCATGCAATGATGTACTTTGGGGTTCCTCGGGGTGTTAACCCCGTGCTCCCCGACCCCCAGGTAGGGAAGAGAGCATATTGCCCCAGCTGTTCGGGATGGAGAGATGAAGGGCGTGGGTGAGAGTGCTTATTTTCCACGGGCTCACTTGGAGAGCGGCACACAACAGACACGACTCCCCCAGCCTGGTGTGTGCCCAGGTTTGCGGGCTCGGTACGTTTACAGCGAGGTATACACCAATCATGCCCTCCAAACACAGAGTACTTATCACGTTTTTAAGGACGGAAGCTGTGGGTTTGTCCTGGTGACACTCACTAAGCCTGCACTGAAGACCCCTGTTATTTACTGCTCTCGTTCTCGTTTTGGCCAATTTCACTCTTCCTGCCATCTACACCTACTCTTCCTACACCGTATCTTACAAGCCGATACATGGATGGGAACACACCTACCTGTCTAGCCTCTTCCCTTTGGTTGATGCTCAGCAGTGGGGCCTGGTGCTCTGCCTACCTACCCTATTTGATCTCATAACAATTGTATGAGGTTGATCTGTTCTTATCCCCATTTTGCAGGTGAGGACACTGAGTCTCAGAGAGGTAAAGTGGCTTGCTCAGGGTCACGCAGCTAGGAAGTGCGAGGGTGGGCTTTGGACTTACTGTTTCCCATTCCTCTTGGGCTGGAATTGTTGCTTCCAGCCCACCAGAAGCTCTGTGTTTCAGAGTCTCCTCAACAGTCTTTAGAGAGGTCTAGGTACTCCGAGCACAGTGTCCCCAGCTCACCAACTGCCCTCCCGCTGGCTGTACCTCTCCCAGGGCCTCCGTAGCCCAGACTCCCTGCAGCCACCGGAGTTTTGAAGCCCAGCTCCATCTCGTGCACAGGTGTGTGACCTGGTGAAGTCACTTAACCCCTCTGCACCTCACTCTGCACCTCCACAAATGAAGGAAATTACCCCGTCCTGCGAGGCTGCAGCAAGGGTGCTTCCAGACAAAGCCAGTTTCCCTGCAGCTATCCCCACCCCCCACCCCCAGCCTCTTTTCTGGGGAAGCTCGAGCCCTAGACACAGTCCCGTCCACTCACTCCATCACTCACTCGAGCGGCTCCCGAATCAGCATTCAACACGCATCATTCTGCCTTGTGCAACGCCATTATCTCCCGAGGACACAGGCTCCGTTGTCATGGCAACCAGAGTCCTTCCACCAACTCTATTTAATAATTTTTCAACAGCGGCACTGGGCTTGGGGCAGGGGAAGGAGCACTGGGTTAGGGGTTAGGAGCTCTGGGTCCTAGCACCTGTGGGCCTCAGACCCCGCCTCTTTAGGCCTCAGTTTACCCACCTATAACAGAGGTATCTGAAATGGGTGGCTTTTGTGACTTTCCCTGGCCTAGAAAAACCTCAGAAACTGATTTCAAGGTCCAAGAAGCAGGAGGCAGGGAACCAGAGCGACTGGGGAGGTCTGAAGGTTCGAGTGACACTTTCAGTCCACAGGAAGAATCAGAAGCGGCCTTTGTGATCAGATCTCTCCTGCTGCCTCTGCAATGCCACTTTTCAGACATTTCTGCAACCTCCTGACCTGCCACGGCCAGAGCTAGGGTTCATTCCGAGACAGGCTTGCCTGCAGTCTTCACAGCCCTCACTGTGCCCGGCATGTTGCTGTTTAGTCTCTAAGTCGTGTCCAACTCTTTTGGGACTCCATGGACTGTAGCCCACAGGGCTCCTCTGTCCATGGGGTTTTCCAGGCAAGAATACTGGAGTGGGTTGCCATGCCCTCCCTCCTCCAGGGGACTTTCCCAAGCCAGGGATTGAACCCACGTCTCCTGAATTGGCAGGTGGGTTCTTTACAACTGAGCCGTGTGAGAAGAAGCCCCAAACCCAATTTGCAGATGTGCAAACTGAGGCAAAGGAGCCCATGAGTACCAGCAAGTGAGAAGCCCAGCTCCTGGAAAGGCTAGGCTGGCGGTGCCCAGGAAGCAAGCCAGTCCCCTTGCCTTGCCCTTCTACCCCATTCAGCCCATGACGGGCCAGCTCTGGCCCCGACCTGTGCAGCCTCTGGCTTCCCCTCAAGCAGTCACAGAAACAAGCAAAAGCAAGAATTAAGTGCTTGCTCTGTGTCCCCGACTACGTGGGGCACCGCAGACCCCAGAAGACACGGCGTTTCTGCTCCTGGCTTATCTGCATGACCCACAGTAGGGCCTGGCACACAGTAGGTGCTCAAAGCTTTATTTGGTCCCGTAGTTGGCCCACATTGGCCTCTGATCACCCCGTCCCCAAAGGCCACTAAAGAAAATCTCCCAGAGCAGCCACCAACGTCTCAGGTCCAAGGAGCCGCTGCGGACCCCATGCTGGGGAGGGGGGCCGGCTGGCTCCGGGACTGGGGAGGGGGCAGCTCTGTCTTGGCACAGGCTGATGGCACCGCTTTCAGGCCCAGCCGCTGCCAGCCCAGTGGCGCTATTTAACTCCTCTGGGGCTGGCATTTCATTTAATACCCGCGGCATAATTAACAGCGCTGCATCTGCTCTGTCATTAGCGGCGTTCTCTGCCATTCGGAGAAAGGGCCCTTATAGTTCCAGTCATTAGTCTCGGGGAGGCTGTCATGGGGGAAATGGAGGAGGAAGTGGGGCACGCAGCCTGCCTTTCCCCGCTCGGAGAGCTGGCACCGGGTGCATGGAGTGGCCGATCGGCGTGTCCAGTCCAAAGCCCTTGGCTTTATAGACAGAGAAAGGGGAAGGATCAGATTGGGGAAGGACCCAGCCCACCATTCCTCAGGCTCCCAGGCAGCCCACAGGGAGGTGGCGCTCCCCACCACTTCCTGGGGTCTACAAGCCCAGGCCTCGGGTCTCTGTCAGCGGGACGGAGCAACCTGGGCAGCCAGGAGACCGCCCTGGGCTCGGTCACCTACTGAAGGTCCTGGAACACAGTTTATAAAATACCGGGCTCGGTGCCTGCGTCAGAAGTCAGAGCCCAGAACTGGGGCTCCTACGCATCGGATGACTTGGTGACACGGTGCAGAGCCAACCTGTTAAAAGCATGTCCGTGCAATAGAGGAAGGGCACTCAGATTCCTTCAGGAAGACTACTTCTTCCCCACCCCCAAGCCCACTTGCAAAAACCATAGGTGGGTCCCTGACCACAAGTGCTGGAGACAGCCAACAGGAGTGCTGAGAGGCGCGAGGCTCGGTGGCCGCGAGGGCTGGCCGCAGGACGGGGAGCACACAGCACGTGGGGAGAGGCTGCCTCTGGCTGCGGTCACTTTTGTGCTGGCTCCCCCCACGACGATCCCACCCGGGTGCTCCCCAGAGGCAGCAGGTGGCATGGGAGGGCACAGGGGGCTGGCATCAGCAAGACCTGGGCTTGAACTCTGTAGTATAACTCGGGCGGAGCAACCCCACCTCCATCAACCTTGGGGTCGTCCTCCGGCCGATGGGGACGGCACCGCTGGTCCCCTGGCACTGTTCTCACCTCCTCGGGCAGCCCACAGTCGATGCCCGGGAAGTGCTCCAGCCTCGCTGGTCAGGGCTGGTCTGGCCACGCAGCCAGGGGACATGTCAAACCCCCAAGTTCCCCCGGCCTCCCCCTACCTCATCCTATTCCACAACCTTCAGCATGGGCAGCAGTCGAGAGAAGAGGAGAAGTGGGTAATGTCCAGGGCAAGTGGTTTCCATCCCCTACCCACCCCTTCCCTTCCCTCTCGGTCGGGCATAACTCTGAGCCACACGGCAGGTCCCAAACCACCTTGAGGCTCATGTGCGAACACCTGCCCACAACTTTCCAGGCCACCAAGGCCCTCAGATCCTTCTGGATGCTCTCACGGGGCCCCTGAAGCTCAAATCCGTGTAGATGAGCACTGGTGTGCTCGTGCACTTCAGAGCAAGCATCCTTCTTGTCCCCAGGCACTGCCACCAGTTGGGCACCCCGGCCAAACGAGTCCACTTCAGACCCCAACTGGATACAACGGAGGACATGTCAGCAGCGGGCCAGAGCTCAGGGCAGGCAAGAACAGGATCTGCGGCCCTTTCCTCCAAAACCTCACGCCGTGCCTTTCCACGTGTGGGTCTGGCAGGCTCGACCCCAGCGCTGTGACCTGCCTCCCACAGAGGTTCCTTCCAAGGGGCTCCCTGATGAACTGGGATTAGGGCTTAGGAAAGGTGACTCCCCTCAGCTGGGAAACCAGAGGTCAGGCTGAGGGTGTACAGGGCTTGCTGAGCCCCCGTTTCCCCATCGAAAAAGTGGAGATAGATAATAATGGAAACAATAAGAATATTACTTTCACCTGGAGCTCCCAGCTACTGCAAACTTGAACAGAAAGTGCGTCGCGCCAGTCGGTGTAGCATTAACTGTGTGCGCATTTCACATGTGTGCAAAGAGGCTGCATTTGAGTCAAGGTCATTCCGATAAGGGCTTTCTGAGAAAGTCACTTACAGAAAATGCCTCTTTTTGTTGGACAGAGGACTCTTCTCTGTCAGAGACTATATTTTCTTCCCCTGGAATAGTTCAGACAGGAGCAAAAGAAAGAACAACTACAAGAGCGTTTTTTTTTTCTTTCTGTGCACTGTGAAGTGTTGTTCTGGTGACTGACAGAATTGCTATCAGGACTAAGTTCCAGAAGACGCAATGCTGACACCAAATGTCACTATTCACCCTCCTTGTGGCCGCTGCCTTCTCCCTGCACAGAACCTCCTCACCAAACAATAAGGCCGTGAAAGCTACCTGCTGTCAGTGTCTTTCGGGGCATCTCTGACCTTGAATGTCCCTCTGGCCAGAACACAGTTGTCTCCAGAGCTGGCAGGCGACACCGGTCTTGCAGACACCATGCAGCTGACAGGTGGGCAGAGCTGCAGATCACTGTCCGAAGAGGCCACTAACTCGTCCACCCTCCAGCCCGGCCTGACTGCCATGATGCCATCCGGCCTCGGAAGCTGGGGACCCTCTTCTGTAGCCAGGAGGGCCCCTGGCACCCTAATGTGGCCTGTTCCACCTAGCTGCACAACCCCCTGCCTGCACAGGGCTCCAGCCAATCACTCCGCAAGACCTGGCCTCCTTGTAATTTCCAATTTGTAAGAAAGGTAAAAATAGAAGGCCATTCGCTGCAGGCAGCTCGCATCAAATCGCATGCCACTTTGGTGTCATGTCAGATCACGGTAAACAGAGCTGATGGCTTCCTCGGCTGCTCCCGGGGACTTCCAGAGCAGCAAGAGGGTGGTGACAAGTTGGGGTTGGGGGGGAGCACCTGAGAGTCAGGGCAATGTGGCTGGGTGCACGATATCAACACAAGCTTTAAGTGAATCTAAAGCACAGGTCACAAATACGCTATATATTATGGGGGCACCTGGGCACAAAGCCCAGTTCCGCCACTTAGCAGCCAAGGGACCTTGGGTACAAATTCATCTCTCTGTACCTCAACCTCCCCAGCTAGCAAAGAGCAGCGATCACACTACCAGCCTCCTGAGCGGGGGAAAAGCTCAACTGATGGGGTGAATGCAAGGTGCTTCCTAATGGGCAGCTCCTTAAACAGGGTGTCGCGGTCCTGGCCACGCGATCGGGGCCAGGGCCTTCTTCATGGCAGGGGCGTCAGTACCACGTGGCTGCACCTGGGCTCCTGGGCCAGCTCCTAGCCCAGTGGTCTTGCAGCTGGTGCCTTCACCTCTCTCCGTCTCAGTTTCCTCATCGGTCCAGGGACAATTCCACTATGGAGCTCAAGGGGCTTTGTGGAAGTGAGACACAGTTCTGTCAGGAAGGCGCACAGCACAGCCCCCTGGCATATCACTAACTCTTAGCTGTGCCTGTTTATTGATGAGATTATCACTGGAACCACATTTCGTGGAGTTTGTTTTTTTTTCCTGTTTATGACTGAATCCAAGTCTGTGCTGAAATATCACAGCTTGCGTTCACACCTACGGTCCATGCCAGGCAACCCCGTCTCCGCTATTAGCCGGCTCCCCACTCATTCCCTCTCTGCCTCTGCTCTGGAGGCCCTCAGGTGAGCTCGGAGTAAAGATGCTGGATGTTCATAAGGCTCACAGAGGCACATTTCCTGGGAAGCCCTATCTTGGGGTCCACATCGGGCCTCCCAGTATTTCCCCCTCTCAAGTACCATGCCCTTTCCCACCACCTTCCAGAGGATGGGTGGCCCCAAGTGCACACCCCAGCCCACCCCGGTTCAGGGCTCACTTGGGGAGCTGGCGCCAGGGATGCCACAGAGCAGCGGCTGAGCATCTGATGATGTTCTTGCTGCGGGCCGGGGAGGACTTGCAGGGGCTCTTTGCAGTTGCTGTCGATGTAATTGCTTCCATCACGGCAGGTGTGCTCTGCCCGCCATTCGAGCAGCTCAGCCCGGCTGAATGGAAGGGGCAGTCCTGACCCAGGCAGAGGGCAGCAGACACTTCTCTGTCTCTACCTGGGGCTCAGGTGATTAAGAGCCTCTGGCTGGGTTTGGTGTTGGAGCCCTAGCTGGGCGAGAGGGCTCAGGTGATCAAAGGGAGGAAGTGCTAGGCCCGTTTCAGGCCAGGGACACGGAGGGGCTTGGGTACCACCACCCACCCCCGCTCTCAAGACAAAGAGGGTGGGCTTTGGGATGCTGGGGGGGCTGGAGGCAGCAGGCAAGGATTAATCAACTGGGGTTGATGCTTGGCTTGTGATCCACACACCCGCAAGGGACAAAAAGACATTTCTAAATTCCAAGTGACTTGGGACATCTCAGCTACTGAGCTCATAGCCAAGTGCGGGAACAGCGTCTTCATGTGCAGGCAAGAGGCCACCTGACGCTGTGCTTTACTGAAAGCTGCTCTCAGCATATGCTGGGAAGGCAGGGGAGCAGCCACTGCTCGGATGGTGCTCCAGAGGGGCCTCACTGTCAGTCATCCTGACCATGACCACACCACCTCGTTTTGTGGAGGTGGAAGCAAGGCCCAGAGACCTATCAACGGGACAAAGCATTGGCCTGGAGGTCAGAAGAAGAGTGGGGTTCAAACCTCTGCCCCGCCTCCTCCTGGCTGTGTGACCTTGGGCAAGTCATGTTCCCTTTCTGTCCCGCAGGTCCCTCACCTCCAAACTGGGGGGTTAGAACAGTACCTGCTGCACAAGGTCACTGCAGGAATCACAAGCTGGGGACCCAGCAGCTTTCAATACTCCGTCCCCACCTCCCCAAACAGATGAGAACTTGCCCAAGGTCACCTGTGGAAAGCAGCCACAGCCCTGCTCAAAGCCCATTCATCCAGGGTCATTCCTGGCTGTGGTCTCAGAGGCTGTATTTCATAGCCTCAATGATACCGGGAGGTCCACGCTCGCACTGTCTTCACCTTCCATCAGTGCTGGCTTTATTCTAAGATCCTTACTGAGCGCCTGCAAGGTCCTGGGTGACCGGTAAACACACTCACAGCATTTGGAGCTCCAGGTTGCCATGCACCTGAGAACCAGGGACAGACGGAGCGATTGTGCTTCTTTCAGCTTTGAGGGACCTACTCCTTCCTTGTCTTGACCCTCCATGTTCCCTCCTCCTGGGCCTCTAGAAGCCCCCTCCCAGCCCCATCCTGAGATCCTGGGGGACCCTGCTCCTCACCGAGCCTCCAGCCGGGACTGAACAGGCAGGCAGAGTGTCAGCAGAGACGGTTCCCGCTTCCCCCCTGCAGCAGCCGCCTTTCTCCTGTAATTCTCAAGGCTCACCCCACGCTACAGATGCCCTGCCAGACAAGCTGGGTTTCCTCCCGCTGCCGGGGACTCATGGCTCATCCTCTAAGGACTGGCCATTGAGCCAGCGCTTGGCTGGATAGAGAGCGGTTTCTTTGTTTGCAGCCTGCCTAACAGTTTCTTCCTGAGGCTCAAGGGAAGCTCGGCCATTTTGCCCCATCGCCCTGGGAAAAGGTCCCTCTCACTTGTCCAGGGACCTGCAGCCTCCTCTGCCTTTGGGGTGGGGGGTCTGGGGCTGCTCTGTCAGGACGAGGGCAGGGGCTGGGTCTACCCTTCACAGAGACAGACAAGAGGCAGAGGACACACGCCTGCGGTTCCCACTGACATCCTTTGTTCTGGAATCTCGGAGTTGGGGTACCGCATTTCATGCTCTGTTATGAATGCATTTCCTCCAAAGTTGCCAACGAGAGAATCTAGGCCATATCCAACACCCAATACCCCCTCTCTCACCGAACACCGACCGTGCACATCACAGATCAGGACTGACCCCCAAGTCCGCTCACTTAGCCTGACGGAGTCTCTGATTTGGGGGTGTCGCCAAAGCTCGGGAGCCATCTGATTCAGTGCCCCCTCCCCAGTTCTTCATGAAGACGAGGCTGAGCTTCCCGGGACAGGACAGAGAGCTCAAGCCCCACATCAGGCAGACACTGGGCATTATAACTCCCCGGGATTCACGTCTGTTTGGAGAGAAGATCAGCTCAGAGCCTCCATGCGGGGCTGCCGGGTCTGGGTTCCTTAGCAGAAAAGCAAGCTAAGCTAGAACACAGCGTCTGTAGATGCCAGCCATGGGGACATGTGGGTACAAGAGGACCCCCCATGGAGACCTGCTGGTCATTGTCCCGAGGGGTGGCAGGGTCGCCTCTTTTTCCAGTGTCCGGAAAATAAGTGTCAGAATGTAAGGCAAGAAGACAGACATAGTCGTCAAACCTCACGGACGCCCCCCCTCCCCCAATCCTACATTGCTCGGAGAGCGCGGCGCGGACTTCTGTGCGCTCAGCTCAAGCCCAAGCTGCGGTGTGCTTTCTAGCCAACGTTTCTTGAGAGCTTAAGCTGTGTAAGACAGAAAGGAAGTGTCCCATTCCCCAGTCGCCTGGTCCCCGGAGCCCGCAGGGAACAGAAGAGGGGCGCAGCTCGACCTCGGAGCAGCTGACCCCACACAGAGAAGGGGCACACGGCTCGCCAAACACTATCATTCTTTCCCGGGTCCCCCGCCGTCCCCTGGGGGTGAACGGGGCGCTTCGACGGCTCCAGCAGAATTTAGCATCAGCTGGGGGTGGGGGGGCCAAGGGGCCCGCGACCCCTTGGAAAAAAGCCGGAGATTTTGGTGACCCTCGTGCGTGCTCCCCCGGCCCCCTCGCGCATCCCAGAGGGATGGCCCGGGTGCGCGTCGACTGTCGGAGCGGCGCCTCGGGCTCCTTCCTGCGGGCCCGAGGCCGGGCGAGGCGCGGGGGTCTGGAAACTCGGCGAGCCCGACCCCATCCCGCCCGGCCCGTGGCGGCAGCTCTGGGCGCCCGGTCTCGCCGTCCGGCCGTCCCAGACTCAGCGCCCCGACGCCGGCCGCCCTTCTCCTACCTGCGGCCGGGGCTGCGCTGCCCGCGGCGGGCGCTGCGCGGGCAGCTCGGCCGCTCCGGTGCGCTCCGGGCGCGGGGCCGCTCCCGGCTCGGGCCGCGCTGCGCTCCCGGGCTCCTCCGTTCCTCCGCTGCGCGCTTCTCGCCCGCAACCCCGCCGCGCGCCAGGTCTTCCGAGGGCGGGCGCACGGACGCGGGGAGGAGAGGGGCGGGGAGCGCCGGGGGCGGGGCCGGGGCGCGGGAGCCCGCCCAGCCCGGGGAGGGGCGCCGCCGCGCCGCCCCGCCCTCCGGCCCCTGCACCCCGCCCCCTTCGCTCCCCTCCTCGCCTCCCCTCTCCCTTCTCCCACTTCCCGTTCCTCTCTCCCCATCGCCCGGGTCTCCCGCCCCCGCCGCCCCCCGTCCTCTCCTTTTCTTCTCTCTTCTCTGCCCCGCCCCATCCGCCTCGCCCGCTCCCCTCTCCCCGCGCCCTCCTCACGCGCCTTCTTCCTTCGCCTTCAGTCTGGCTGCCTCTTTCCTGGTTCGGGCCGGGTGTCTGTGTCTCTGTCCCAGTCCTTTGCCACAAGGATTTCCCTCGGGGCTTTTCTCCTCCCAGCCCTGCCGATCTGCTCTGTCTCTTTTCTCTATCACCTTCTTCTCTCCCCGTAGGTCGCCAGGCTCTCTTGGGGGGTGGATGGAGGGTGCGCCCCTGCCCCCTCTCTGCTCTCCTCCCAGGGGCAGCCCCCCTCCCCCGCCCCGCATCCATGCCTGCTAACGCTGGGAAGTTTTTGAGCTGGAGCGCCCAGGCTCTGGGGCCCAGGCGTGCACGTGGCAGGGAGGTGCGGCTTGGGGAGGACTCCCTGGCTGCTGCCGGGAGTAGGGTGGTGGTGGTGGTGGAGAGGCAACTGGCTCAGTGTGTGGATGGGCAGATGGATACACATCTGATTAAGAATGGAAACACAGCCTGCAGCAACCCCCGGGAATGGGAGCTGAGCGCGCCCCACCCCCACCCCCCAGATACCCACCTTCCTTCCAGGTCTTGGGGTTTGAGAGGCCCTGCCCAGAGACACCTCTTTCCCAGTCAATGTTCACCCCGTGCCTGACGCCTCCCTCCCTTCCCCTTGACCCCTGACCCCTTTCACAAAGACTCCTGGTATTGGGGCTGCGACTGCCCTTCCCTCCAGGTTCCCCAAGGACTCACAGAAAGGATTTCCTCCCTCTAGCCTACTCTTGGCCTCCTATCTCTGGCCCCAGGGCTGGCATTTGCCAATAGACTTGCCATCCCCCACCCCACATTGACCCCCAGCCCCATCATCCATGGGCTCCCCAGGTGGCTCGGTGGCAAAGAATCCGCCTGCAGTGCTGGCGCTGCAGAAGATGCAGGCTCCATCCCTGGGTGGGGCAGATCCCCTGGAGGAGGGCATGGCGACCCCACTCCAGTAATCTTGCCTGGAGAATCCCATGGACAGAGGAGCCTGGTGGGCTACAGTCCATGGGGTCACAAAGAGTTGGACACGACTTAGCACGCACGCAAGACTGTCATCCATTGTGGGGTCTCCTAAAGGTGACCCTAACTGCTCCTGCCTCTTTCCCACATTCTCACCCACAAGCATGGAATCCTGATATCTTCCCTGACTGGCCCATCCTCCCCCGTCACTGGTCACCAGTCCCATGCTATGACCACCTGTACTTCAGTGTCTATTGAACTCCTCCTACTTGCCAGGCACTGTCCTGAGTCCTGGTGACAGTATGGGGAACAAGACAGGTCACAGACCCCTAGGTCCTGGTGGAGGGTGGGAGACAGGCTTCTGTCAAATAATCACAAAAGCCCAGGCGGACAAGCTCTGCCAGGAACGCACATTCAGGTTGGGATCCAATCTCAATCCATCCCAGTCCAGCTTGGGATGGTTGGGAAAGGTTTCCTCAAGGAAATGCCATTTGAACCAATGGCCAAAGGATGGGCAGATGCTGTCTGGCTGGAAACACCGGGCACAGATTTGAGCAAGGTTATGAGGCAATGGCACCCCACTCCAGTACTCTTGCCTGCAAAATCCCGTGGACAGAGGAGCCTGGTGGGCTGCAGTCCATGGGGTTGCTAAGAGTCGGACACGACTGAGCGACTTCACTTTCACTTTTCACTTTCATGCATTAGAGAAGGAGATGGCAGCCCAGTCCTGTGTTCTTGCCTGGAGAATCCCAGGGACGGAGGAGCCTGGTGGGCTACCGTCTATGGAGTTGCACAGAGTCTGACACGACTGAAGCAACTTAGCAGCAGCAGCAGCAGCATGAGGGTAACTAAACTATTGGGCTCCAAAATCACTGCAGATGGTGACTGCAGCCATGAAAGTAAAAGATGCTTACTCCTGGGAAGGAAAGTTATGACCAATCTAGACAGCATATTAAAAAGCAGAGACATTACTTTGCCAACAAAGGTCCATCTAGTCAAGGCTATGGTTTTTCCAATAGTCATGTATGGATGTGAAAGTTGGACTATAAAGAAAGCTGAGTGCAGAAGAATTGATGCTTTTGAACTGTGGTGTTGGAGAAGACTCTTGAGAGTCCCTTGGACTGCAAGGAGATACAACCAGTCCATCCTAAAGGTGATCAATCCTGGGTGTTCGTTGGAAGGACTGATGTTGAAGCTGAAACTCCAATACTTTGGCCACCTCATGCAAAGAGCTGATTCATTTGAAAAGACCCTGATGCTGGGAAAGACTGAGGGCGGGAGGACAAGAGGATGACAGAGGATGAGATGGCTGGATGGCATTAGCAACTCAATGGACATGGGTTTGGGTGGATTCTGGGAGTTGGTGATGGACAGGGAGTCCTGGCGTGCTGCAGCTCATGGGGTCGCAAAGAGTTGGACATGACTGAGCGACTGAACTGAACTGATGAAGGTAGCAAAAACAGAAGCTGTCTTTTCCTTGCCTGACATTCATTTCAGTTTGGGTGACAGCACCTCGGTTTTGATTTGGGGACTTCTCCTCCTCCGTTTGCATTCATCGGGTTGGATGGGGTTTCCGCCTTTCAGAGATGGCATGTAACGTGGGCACAGCTATCGCACATCACCCCGACCTCGCTGGGAGGAATGTGATGGATCCTGAGTCGATGAGAATTCTTCCTGGGACTTTGGCTAAAAGGACTGTCAGACAGAAGTTTGATCTCCACCACAGAATCCATGGATGTCCTCGAGGGGCCTTGAGGCCAGAGGGGAGCTGAAAGGCAGGGCTCTTGCCCCGCAAACCAGCCCTGGGAAGAGGAAGCCGACTGCCGCGGCAGGAAAGAGGGCCCGTCTAGGGATGACCAGGGCCTGGCAAGGGCCCTGGTGCTGAGTGACGTCTAAGGGTCTGTGCAGCTTGCAGGCACAGGTTAAAACCCGTTGAGGGCTCCCCCAAATGCTCAAAGCACATGAGTGCGTCCACCCAGTGGCGGGTGGCGTGGGCTTCCTCATGGTATCTGACTGGAGAGCTGTCTGAGGTCTTGGCCTCCGGCAATCTTCTTCACACACTCATTTCTTCCAGGCCTGAGAAAGCAACCTTCAGGCAGACTGAGCTTAAGAAATGTGTGTGGCTGATCACTCACAGGGGGCCCACCCAGAGCAGCTGCCCAGGCCCATGGGCCACGTTCCCCTGGCCAAGGGGCCATGCCCACCCATAAGCCAGCCCCAGCGCACTGCTAGCTAGGACCTCAGGAGAAGCCTTTGCTGAGCCCCTCCTGAGCACCTCTGAGCTGCCAGGTGGGCATGAGAGGCTGTGGACCTAGGATTTGGAAAGAGCTTGGACATGGTGGGGGCTTCCCTGGTGGTTCAGTGGTAAATAGCCCGCCTGCCAATGCAGGAGATGCAGATTCGATTCCTGGGTCGGGAAGATTCCCTGAATTTGGAAATGGCAACCCCCTGCAGTATTCTTGCCTGGAGACTCCCATAGACAGAGGAGCCTGGAGGGCTACAGTTCATGGGGTTGCAGAGTCGAACACGACTGAACGACTAAACGAAAATGACAGCCACAGTTTCTGAGCCTGGAGCTGCGGGCAGCGTGTGGTCATTCCTCGAGCAGGTCAGGAGCGCTGAAGAATGCATGCTTTGGAACTGTGATGCTGGAGAAGACTCCTGAGAGCCCCTTGGACTGCAAGGAGATCCAACCAGCCCATCCTGAAGGAAATTAGTCTTGAATATTCACTGGAAGGACTGATGCTGAAGCTGAACCTCCAGTACTTTGGCCACCTGATGTGAAGAACTGAATCACTGGAAAAGACCCTGATGCTGGGAAAGATTTAAGACAGGAGGAGAAGGGGACGGCAGAGGATGAGATGGTTGGATGGCATCACCGACTCAATGGACATGAGTTTGAGCAAGCTCCGGGAGTTGGTGACAGACAGGGAAGCCTGGTGTGCTGCAGTCCATGGGGTCGCAGAGTTGGACACGACTGAGCAATTTACTGAACTGAACTGAGCAGGTCAAGTCTGAAAGTGGAGCCAACACAGAGGAAGGCAGAGCTGAGTGATGGGGAAGGGGCAGGACATGAATATTGTCTGAGTCCCTGGACTCAGCCATGCCCGAAGGCAGTTTTATTATTTAAATCTCATTAAGTTCCTTTTTTTTTTTTTGTCATTTACACAGATTTGAGTTCAGTTTATGTTGCTTAAGACCAAAATAGTCCCGAAGAATCCAGTGCTGGATTGAGAAACAGGAAATATTACCAAGAGAAACGAGTTATAATAACCATTTCCACTCCCCTTTCTTCCCTCAAGTCTCTCTTCCTCACAATCATCTCTCTTTGCTTCTGTATTTCTGTTCAGAAGTTAACTCACCTCTGTTTTCATTGCTCTAACTGTGTTTTGCCTACTTACGAAAGGAAAGTCTGTTTAGCTATCAGGTCAGTTTCATAGACTGGCCATCTGATGCTTGAATTATCTCCATCACACCCCCTGCTCCCGGCCTCCCTTCCCCACCCCACCTGCCCATAACTGTCTAGCATCTGTCTGCACCTCTCCAATGATGGGGAACTCATTATTCCTCCAGGCAGATGGCTTCAGCCCGCAAACTCTTATCTCAGTGGAGTTCTGAGGACTGTCTGGCTGCTGTGCAGGGGCGGCTTCAGATAAAGGACCCCATACTATAAAGTTGAGATGGCCAAGGCACCATCTCCATGTCCTTCCTAAAGGCCCAGTTGAAGTCTTCCAGAGAATTCACATGCTTCCCTTGTGGGCTCAGAGGCATGGGTTCTGTTAGCAGAGTTCCCAAAATGTGGGCAGCAAGCACTGGCAGTAGTTAGGATAATTTTCAGTGGGGTGAAATAACTTGGCGTGAAAGAGCTCTTCCGTCTTCATCCCCTGTAGCATGCTTGCAATCGCTGTCCACAGGCAAGTCTCAGGATGGTGCTCCTTCGTCTCCACCACCTCTCACGGTGCTGAGCCACCCCATGTTAACTGAGAGAGAGAGCAGCCCTAGGCCTGCAGCCCTGGTAGACAGCAATATGTAGTTGGCACTGAACACAGTGCTCATCTGTCCTTGTGTCTATTTTAGTGGAGACCTATTCCTGGCAAGTAATACTGATCCTCTGGTTACAGTATGATGTACGGTTTCCTTTTCAGATACATTTATTTAATCTAAAAAAGGAAAATACTTAAGTAAACAAAAATAGACACAATGCACAGATTTCTGCAAAACTCTTGCGGCTGGTCTGCAAATGACTAAAGTTTGCGTAGCCTTAATTTAGAGAAATATTTCACCCATATGTTCATTCAGTCAACGAATGTTCATTGAGCACCTCTGAGGCGAGACATGGGGGAGGACTGGACGAAGAGACAACACAGCTGGTACGAAATTCCATTAGAGAGGGCAGGGCCTGAGCACGGAAGGCTTCACCATCATGTGGAGGAACTGGACCTCACCTTGGCCGGGGGTGGCTCTGCGGAGCCATTGAACGCGCTAAAGCAGAGCAAAGTAGGGTTGAAGATGGCTGAGACAGGCCAGGTATGCATGGTGGATTAAAGAGAGGACTGGAAGCCGGGAGGCCGGGAGGTGGCTGTTGTGATACTGTAGACCTGGCAGGAAGGGAGAACCAGCGCCTAACAGTGGACATTCAATACACGGCTAAGACGATTATTGCTAATATTGTTGCGGTAGTCCCCTCCCTTCCCTTGACTCAGGGTGGTTCTCTGAGTCATAGACTTACAAGGCATCAGACTGGAGATGGCCTTGAGATACTACCTAGTCAAATCCTTTTATTTTAGAAATGGGCAAATTGAGGTTTGTATGGTCAAAGCTGTGCTTTTTCCAGTAGTCATGTCCAGGTGTGAGAGTTGAACCATAAAGATGCCAAGCACCAAAACCCGATGCTTTTGAATTGTGTGCTGGGGAAGACTCTTGAGAGTCCCTTGGACTGCATGGAGATCAACCCTAAAGGAAATCAACCCTGAATATTCAGGGACTGATGCGGAAGCTCCAACACTTTGGCCGCCTGATGCAAAGAGCCAACTCATTGGAAAAGACCCTGATGCCGGGAAAGACTGAAGAGAGGAGGAGAAGGGCACTACAGAGGATGAGATGGTTGGATGGCATCACCGGCTCCATGGGCATGAGTTTGAGCAAACTCCAGGAGATAGTGGAGGATCTTGGGGTCACCAAGAGTCGGACATGACTTAGCGACTAGACAACAACAGCAAAATTGAGGTCCCGAGAGAAGAAGTACCTTGCCTGTGAGCATTGGGCTACCTGGTACCAGAGCCAGGAAGGTGATCACCTCTAGCTGTATTTTGGAGCACTGTTCTGTGCTCACCACTGACAACTGGGGGAGCAGAGGCTCAGAGAGTTAGTGGCCCAAAGTCACCGAGTAGAACAGAGCTGGGGTCCCCATTCAAGCCTCCAAAGCTAGCACGCTGTGCCATTAAGTTCATTAATCTTGCCGCCAGGGCTTTCCTGTCACCCCAGTCAACCCCTTGTCAGGCCACGGGTGATGCTGTGGGTAGAGACCTGATTTGGGGGGTCAGGATACTCAAATCTATCACCAGCCCTCTGTGCCTGCTTTGGCAAATCCCTTTCCCCCTCTGAGCCCCAGTTTCCTCACCTGTAAATTAAAGAGATGGCACCTCCCTTCTGCCATTCCTTGGGCTTCCCTGGGGGCGCAGGGGTAAAGAACCCACCTGCCAATGCAGGAGATGACGCAGTTTTGATCCTTGGCTCAGGAGGATCCCCTGGAGAAGGAAATGGCTACCCACCCCAGTATTCTTGCCTGGGAAATCCCATGGACAGAGGATCTTGGTGGGCTGCAGTCCATGAGTGACCCAACAACAGTAACAACCCGCCACCAGGGGTGAGGGGCTCAGGAGGAAAGGCCATGCCTGAGTCTGTTCCCCACGCCTCACCCGGGCCTCCGCCCTGATGCCTTCAGCTGCTCAGAACACACTCTGTCTCTCCGGACAACAGAATTCCCTCCACCAGCTTCTCTGAGGCTCTAGTAAGACCGAGAAGCCTCTCTTTGACCTAAGAAAACATCTCCCGAAGAGAAACAAGGCTTTGTGTTTTGTTTTCAGAAATGGTGCTATCATCTTAACCACACCCCCCTCCATGCAAAGAATTCCTCCATTAGCAAAAGAGCCATCACATTAATGTATTACCACTTGATAAACCACAATAAACCTCGCGGGACATAATGGGAGGTAAGATAATTTTGTTATGGTCCTAAAGGAACCAAAGAGCCTCCTGATGAAAGTGAAGGAGGAGAATGAAAAAGCTGGCTTAAAACTCAACATTCAAAAAAACTAAGATCACAGCATCCAGTCCCATCACTTCATGGAAAATAGATAGGGAAAGAAATGGAAACAGTGACAGAATTTATTTTCTTCAGCTCCAGTATCACTGTGGATGGTGACTGCAGCCATGAAATTAAAAGATGCTTGCTCCTTGGAAGAAAAGCTGTGACATGCCTAGACAGCATATTAAAAAGCAGAGATATTACCGACAAAGGTCCGTCTAGTAAACACTACGGTTTTTCCAGTAGTCGTGTATGGATGAGAGAGTTGGACCATAAAGAAGACTGAGCACTGAAGAACTGATGCTTTTGAACTGTGGTGTTGGAAAAGACTCTTGAGAGTCCCTTAGACTGCAAGAAGATCATACACGTCAATCTTAAAAGAAATCAATCCTGAATATTCATTGGAAGAACTAATGCTGAAGCTCCAACACTTTAGCCACCTGATCCTAAGAACTGACTTATTGGAAAAGACCCTGATTCTGGGAAAGTTGAAAGCAGGAGGAGAAGGGGACGACAGAGGATGGGATGACTGGATGGCATCACCAACTTGATGGACAGGAGTCTGAGCAAGCTCCAGGAGTTGGTGATGGACAGGGAAGCCTGGTGTGCTGCAGTCCATGGGGTCTCAAAGAGTTGGACACGACTGAGCAACTGAACTGAACTGAAGATCATTTTGTTACCCTGCCCTTGAATCACGCTGGGGCAGGTCCTTTTCGCTGAACATTGAAATATTTATTCATGTCTCACCATGCTGAACTCAACACAGAAACACTCTGACAGACTGCTGCTTCTGAACAGACATCCCTCAAAGGTAAAGAGCAGGCTGTGCTCGGTGTAGACAGAGCCTGTCCCAAGGACACGGCCCGATAACATTTCTTCACAGTGTCCAGTCTGTGGGTTACGTGCAGTCTGCGGAGCTAGACAGACCTTGGAAAATGACCTCATGTTCCTGGGCTTCAGTTTCCTCATCTACAGAATGGGAATAATAACAATAGTTATAGGGACTTCCCCGTTGGTCCAGTGGGTTAGACCCACACTCCCAATGCAGGGGCCCGGGTTCCATCCCTGGTGTGGGAACTAAGAGCTGGTGCGGGCGTGCTGAGTCGCTCAGTTGTGTCTGGCTCTGTATGGCCCCGAGGACTGTAGCCCACCAGGCCCCTCTGTCCGTGGGATTCTCCAGGCAAGAATACTGGAGTGGGTTGCCATTCTCCCCTCCAGGGGATCTTCCTGATCCAGGGATCTAACCACACCTCTTACGTCTACTTGCATTGGCGGGTGGGCTCTTTACCACCAGCACCACCTGGGAAAGCCAAGACCTGGTGCAGCCAAATAAAGAAAGACATATTAAAAAAAAAAAAATAACAATAGCTATAGCTTTTACCTGACAATATTGGTGGGAGGAAGCTAGCTCCTGTTCTGGTGTATGGGGAATGCTCCAATTATTCAGGTGCCATTTGCAAGCTCTTCGCCACCTGACTCAGAAGACTCTACTTGAGGGTTGAAGGCAGTCTCAAAGGCCACCACCTCCAAGAATCTTGTCTGACTTTCACCCAACTGCGTAGGGTTCCTTCTGCTCCAGTTCCCACAGAGATCTTGTTCCTGCCTCCCTTCAGGTACTCACCACTCTCCCTTCGGTGGGAGTAGGGATTGCCCTCTAGGAGCCTTGCACACAATATCGGCTCAATACCCACTGAGACTTCATTAATATCTGCTCCCAGGGCAGAGAACCGGGGCCTCTGGGTTCCTTCCACGCTGCTTGTGGACATGCAGCCTTGTGAGACTACCTTCAGCACTCATCAAGAGGTGCCCATCTCGGGGCCTTTACCCATGGCTGTTGCCTCTGCCAAGAGCACGTTCCCTTACCCTCTTCTCTCATGGACTCACCTGTACCATGCTCGCTCCTGCTCGGATGCCAGCAGCATGAGTCCTGCCCCCTGGCCCGGTTGAGTTCCCCGGTTGGATCCACTCTGCGTATTTCCCCATCATAGACATGCACGCACTGGGTTGCTTAACTACTGGTTTCATCCTCTCTCTCTCCAGCTCGTCTGTAAGCTCTGCGAGGTCAGGGATGGGTACACAGCCCAGTGCTCGGCACACAGGAAATGCTCGATAAATATCTGATGAAGAGAGAAATATATGCGTGCTCAGTTGCCCAGTCGTGTCCAACTCTTCGTGGCTCCATGGACTATAGCCCGTCAGGCTCCTCTGCCCATGGAATTCTCCAGGTAAGAACGTTGGAGTGGGTTGCCATGCCCTCCTCCAGGGGATCTTTCCGAGGACCCAGGGATCAAACACACATCTTCTGCACTACAGGCAGATTCTTTCCCACTAGCGCCACCTGGGAAGCCCGAAGAGAACTGCACACATGAAGACAACAGGCTCTTGTCTCACTCAAGTGGCAGATTCTTAAGGACCTGCCTGCTGGTCCCTGGGACAGACCAGGCGTGAGTAGGGCTCAGAGTTCTGAAAATCCTGGCTTTTTCTCCCCTGAGCACTCCTGGAAGTGAAAACCCTGCCTGTTGGCAAGCATGGGAATCAGTCACTCTCAGGATGGAGCTGAGTGTCAGTCTCACCTGTGGGCATCTGACAATCAACCCGGGCTCAGTGACATCTCCGGGCCACAGTTTCTTTCTCTGTTACAAGGCACAGCCGTGATGACCCAGGAGAGTCTGCTGAGAGGGCCGGAGGAGTTCACGGCGCTCAAACCCTGGCATGGAGTGGATGCCCATGAAAGCACTGGCACCCAGCCATCTGTCTCTATCTTCGGAAATCCAGAAGCAGCAAACGCCTGCTCTGCCTTCATTGTCTGCCATCAGAATGGCAGCTAATCACACTATCGTTATTTATGAGAGCGACGGATTCAGCATTTTTATTCCGAACAGAAGCTGTTGACATTCCTAGAATAGTCCCTGGAGAGGGAAAGCCCATTGCAAAATGCTCCTTCAGAAACAATTTGCAATCAGTGGGCCAGGCGTGGGTCCAGGGATGTGGGCCCTGCTGGTTCTCACTGATAAGGGGAATAAAGAAAGCTTCCACTGGAGGCCGGGGCCAGGGGCGGGCAGGAGCCAGCAGAGAGCTGACATCTTAATGGGAGACAACACTGCAAGGCCCTGGGGCTGCAGCTTGCCTGCCCCAGCTGACGTGGGCTGGGGGCATCTTCACAGGTGGGAGAAGATGGGCCCTGGGGAGTCCTGCCCCTTTCTGTTCCCCTCTGCCTTCCACCCCATCCCTTTCTCTCTGACTCTCTGTCTTCTCTTTTTACCAGCCTTTTCTCTCCCTCCCTCTCTTCTTTCCTTATTTTGTTTTCCTTCATTTTTTCTCTTTAAAAATCACCCTTAATTACCGGAGTATTTCTGGTATTTACTCCTTGTAAACCTATCACAGTACTTAAGACAGATGTTCCTTTCGATCTTCCAAATGCAATCCTCACTTACTCCTCCCCTTAGCAGACAGGAAGAGTTTGCTGTGTGTCCTCTCCGAGCTTTCTTTCTTTCCTTTTGCATATATCTATATACACCTAGTAAATATGTTTTTGGTGGGTGTCGTTTACATTATAAAAATAGCGTCGTACTCTAGTTGTCATTCTATCGCTTGCTTATTTTTTAAAAAACAACAGGACTTCCCTGGTGGTCCAGCGGCTAAGGCTCTGTGCTCCCAGCGCAGGGGGCTCTAGTTCCATCCCTGGTTGGGAAACTAGATCCCTTGTGCTGCAACAAAGTGTTCACATGTTTCAACTAAAGATCCCACATGCCGTGAGGCACAGCCAAATAAATAAAGAAAAATAAACATTTTAAAAAAACAACAAGCTTTTTTTAGAAGAGAAGTTTTGGGGGACTTTCTTGGTGGTCCAGCGGTTAAGAATCCACCTGTCAATGCAGGAGACATGAGTTGGATCCCTGGTCTGGGAATATTCTACGTGCGGTGGGGCAACCAAGCTCGCGTGCCACAACTACTGAGTCTGTGCTCTAGAGCCCCCGGGAGCTGCAGCTAGTGAGCCCACACGCCTAGAGCTTGTGTTCTGCAACAAGAGAGGCCACCCCACTGACGGCCCCACGCACTGCAGTGAGGCCCCAGCACAGCCAAAAATAAATAAAGACTCTTTTAAAAAAGAGAGATGCTTTGGCTCCTGCAAAATTAAGAGGAAGGTACAGAGGTTTCCCCCACACCTCCTGCCCTGACGCAAGCAAAGCTTCCCTCAGTATCAACACCTCCTGCAAAGTGGTCCACTTGTTACAACTGATGAACTTGCAGGACACAAGGTTAGCACCCTAAGCCCACAGTTTACCTTTCGGTTCCGTCTTGGCTTTGTACATTCTGTGGGTTTGCACAAACATGTACCGTTATTACACTGGGTTGGCCAGAAAGGTCATTCAGGTTTTCTGTTATATCAACGAACTTTTTGGCCAACCCAATAGTATCCACTGCCCTAAACATCCTCAGTGCTCTACCTATTCATCTCCGTTCCCCACCCCTCATTCCCAAGCAACCACTGATCCGTTCACCGTCTCCATAATTTTGCCTTTTCCGCAATGTCGTAGAGTCGGAACCGTGCAATGTGTAGCCTTTCAGACTGTCTTCTTTCACTTAGTAATAATATGCATTTAATATGTCTTTTCACGGCTTGATAGCTCATTTCCTTTCAGTGCTGAAGAGCTTTCCATTGTCTGGATGTACCTCAATTTATGTTTCCATTCACCTACTGAATGGACATCTTGGCTGCTTCCAAGTTCTGGCAGTTATGAATAAAGCTGCTATAAATATCTATGCGAGTTTATGGACGTAAGTTTCAACTCCTTCGGGTAAATAACAATGAGTGGTATTGCTGCATAGCATTGCCAGAATATGTTTAGCTTTGTAAGAAGCCAGCAAAACGTCTGGAGAAGGCAATGGCAGCCCACTCCAGTACTCTTGCCTGGAAAATCCCATGGACGGAGGAGCCTGGTAGGCTGCAGTCCATGGGGTCGCCAGGAGTCGGACACGACTGAGCGACTTCACTTTTCACTTTCATGCCTTGGAGAAGGACATGGCAACCCACTCCAGTGTTCTTGCCTGGAGAATCCCAGGGACAGGGGAGCCTGGTGGGCTTCTGTCTATGGGGTCGCACAGAGTTGGACACGACTGAAGCGACTTAGCAGCAGCAGCAGCAGCAGCATGTCTTCCACAGTGACTGCACCATTTTGCATTCCCACCAGCGATAAATGAGAACCCCCTGTGCTCTAAATCCCCACCAGCATTTGATGCTGTCAGTGTTCCAGATTTTAGCCAATCTAATAGGTAGCTCACTGTCATTTCAATTTGCATTTCCCTGATGATATATGATGTGGGGCATCTTTTCGTATGCTTATTTACTATCTGCATATCTTCTTCAGTGAGATGTCTGTTAAGATCTTATGATTTTTAAATTGGGTAGTTTTTTTCTTATTGCTGAGTTTTAAGAGTTCTTTGCGCATTTTGGATATGTCTTTTGCAAATATTTTTCCCAGTCTATGACTTGCCTTCTCATTCTTTTGATATCGTCTTCTGCAGAGTGGAAGTTTTTAATTTTAATGGAGTTCAGTCTAATCAATTATTTCCTTCATGGACTGTTCCTTTGGTGTTATTTAAAAAGTCATCATCGTACCCAAAGGAAATCAACCTTGAATATTCATTGGAAGGACTGATACTGAAGCTTGAGCTCCAATACTTTGGCTACCTGATGTCAAGAGCCTTATTAGAAAAGACCCTGATGCTGGGAAAGATGGAAGGCAGGAGGAGAAGGTGATGACAGAAGACGAGGTGGCTGGATGGCATCACCAACTCAAAGGGCATGAGTTTGAGCAAGCTCTGGGAGATGGTGAAAGAGAGAGAAGCCTGGCGTGCTGCAGTCCATGGAGTCGCAAAGAGTCAGACGTGACTGAGCAATTGAACTACAACAATAACAAGTCATCACCACACCCAAAGTTGTATAAATTTTACCCTATATTATCTTCAAGGAGTTTTCTCATTTTGCCTTTTATATGTATGTGAATTTAGGATCTATGACCCATTGTAAGTTAGTTTTTGTGAAGGGTGTCAGGTCTGTGTCTGGATTCCTTTTTCTGTGCGTGGACGTATAGTTGTTGCAGAACCATTGGCTGAAGAGGCTATCATTGCTCCATTTCGATGCCTTCGCTCATTTATCAAGGATCAGTTGATTGTATTCATCTGGATCTATTTCTGGGCTCTCCATTGTGTTCCATTGATCTATTTGTCTGTTCTTTCATTATTAGCACACTGTCTTGATCACTCAACTTTATAGCAAGTCTTAAAGTCAAGTAGTGCCTGTCCCCCAACTTTGTTCTTCTTCAATGTTGTTTCACTTTCAAGGTTATACGACTAGTGACCAGTGGCACTAACTCAAGGCTTGGACCCTTATTCCAGCGTGGAAGAGGGGAGGAGACAAGGATGAGAAGAACAGCTAAGGGGGGATCACGGGGGGCCTTGAGAACCAGACTGAGGCACAAGGATCTTGTCCTGATGGCAATGGGGAGCCAAAGAGGGTTCTTGAGCAGCAGAGTGACTGGGAAGCCTTGGGAAGATTAATCTGGTGTTGGTATGTGCTGTGAGTTTGACGGAGGGAGAGGTGTGGGAATCGAGAGGCATTCAGGAGGTGGCTGCAATTATCCAGGAAGGAATGATGGTGTCATGAAGAGAAACCCTAACAACCAGCCCTGCACAAAGAACTCCCAACTGTCCACTAGGAGGGCCACTCCTGGGGCCAGTCCATATACCATGATGCATGTCATATCATGGAGCTGGACTCACTGCTGGCTCTAGAGATGGGCAAATGCCCCAAGCCTGGCCGACCAGGATAAATTCATCATCCCCATAGGGGTGATTAGTTCAGGAAGGAGCACGTGATGAAAGCTGGCCCAGAATGAATGAATCCCAGACTTTTGCTGATGAAGGGTACCTGTCTAAAATCAAGGCCAAACTAGAGGCAAATGTAGTCAAGGAATAGTGAGAGTGAAACTCAGTCATAATGAGTCCTAATGATGTCATCTGAGCTCCTGGATCCAGCCATGCCTGAAGTCCCCTTGGAACTTTTTTTCTTATGTGACCCCAAAAGCCCTCCTCCCCTAAACAATGTTTAGTATAAGCTAGTCTGCATTGGGATTCTTTTCATACAACCTAAAGTGTCCTGGGGGCTTTCCAGGTGGCACTAGTGGGAAAGAATCCACCTGCCAGTGCAGGAGATGCAAAAGACATGGGTTCACAGAAAAATAAATGACCCAATCAAAAAATGGGCCAAAGAACTAAACAGACATTTCTCCGAATAAGACATCCACATAGCTAACAAACACATGAAAAGATGCTTAACATCACTCATCTGAGAAATGCACCAATGGTACCTCAAAACCACAATGAGGTACCATCTCACACAGGTCAGAATGGCTGCTATGCAAAAGTCTACAAACAATAAACGCTGGAGAGGATGTGAAGTAAAGGGAACCCTCTTACACTGTTGGTGGGAATGCAAACTAGTATAGCCACTGTGGAGAAAAGTCTGGAGTTTCCTTAAAAAACTGGAAATAGAACTGCCATATGACCCAGCAATCCCACTGTTAGGCATACACACTGAGGAAACCAGAATTGAAAGAGACACATGTACCCCAATGTTCATTGCAGCACTGTTTACAATACCCAGGACATGGAAGCAACTTACATGTCCATCGGCAGACAAATGGATAAGCAATTTTGTGGTACATATACACAATGGAATATTACTCAGCTATAAAAAACAACACATCTGAGTCAGTTCTAATTAGGTGGATGAAACTGGAGCCTATTATACAGAGTGAAGTAAGTCAGAAAGAGAAACACCAATGCAGTATATTAATGCGTATATGTGGAATTTAGAAAGACAGTAATGATGACCTACATGCAAGATAGCAAAAGAGACACAGGTGTAAAGAACAGACTTTTGGACTCTGTGGGAGAGGGCGAGGGTGGGATGATATGAGAGAATAGCATTGAAACATGTATATTACCATACGTAAAAAAAATGACCAGTGCAAATTCTATGCATGAAGCAGAGCACTCAAAGCTGGTGCTCTGGGACAACCCAGAGGGATGGGGTGGGGAGGGAGGTGGGAGAGGGGTTCAGGATGGTGGGACACATGTCCACCCATGGCTGATTCATCTCGATGTATGGCAGAAACCATCATGATATTGTAAAGTAATTAGCCTCCAATTAAATTAATTAAACAAAAAGACACGGGTTCAATCCCTGGGTGGGGAAGATCCCCTGGAGTAGGAAACGGCAACCCACTCCAGTATTCTTGCCTAGAAAATTCCATAGACAGAGGAGCCTGAAGGGTGGCAAAGAGTCGGACACGACCAAGCACACACAGACACTCTTTTTCCTAAAGTGTCCTGACTGACACACCAGTCACCTGCATCGGGGTCAGCAATCTACAGCCCATGGGCCAAGGTCAGCCTACCGCCTGTTCTTCATAAGCAGAGTTGTTTTGGAACACAGCCCTGCCCATCTGTTTGCGTGTCGTCTATGGCTGTTCTTGCATTGCAAGGCAGAATTGAGTAGTTCTGACAGAGACCCTATGACCCACAAAGCCTACCACATTGTTTTATATGGACTTTTACAAAAACATACATCAACACATGACCTAGCTCAATCTCTCTCACCTCTTACTAAGGTGGAAACGGGGGCCCAGAGAAGGGCTTGCCCAACACTGGGGCAGAACCAGCCTAGAATCCAGATTTTCTGACACCCAGCCTGGAGTGCCTGGTTCTGCCTCTGCTTGTCCCCAGACACTGCCCTGAAGTGTCCATGTGTCCTTCTGGAAGGTGTTTGGGTCACTTGATAGTTGAATCCCCCTTGTAGGCCCAAACAAAATCCTTCTCTGTGAAGCTCCTGGGAGTGGCAGGGAGCCGGGGAAATTGAATTCCATAAATAACCAAGCCTGACAGCCCAGCCAGTCCTTCCTGCCTCCCCTAGCGACCTGCTAAATGGAACTGGAGCAGACACGGAGGTTGATTGCCTTGATTGGGACCCCGTCCACATCCCGCAGGTGCCCTCCTGGCCAGGGGGCCCAGGAACAGGGGACGGCCCACTTGTATTGATAAAATGCTTTTACATCATTTAAACAAGACAAGGTAAGGGTTTGGAGGCTCATGCATCTTCCCATCAGTTCATGGCAAATAGATGGGGAAAAAATAGAAACAGTGACAGACTATTTTCCTAGGCTCCAAAATCACAGCAGACAGTGACTGCAGCCATGAAATTAAAAGACGCTTGCTCCTTGGAAGAAAAGCTATGACAAACCTAGACAGTGTATTAAAAAGCAGAGACATCACTTTGCCGACAAAGTCCATATAGTCAAAGCTATGGTTTTTTCAGTAGTTCTTTATAAATGTGGGAGTTGGACCATAAAGAAGACCAAGCACTGAACAACTGATGCTTTTGAACTGTGGTGCTGGAGAAGACTCTTGAGAGTCCCTTGGACTGCAAGATCAAACCAGTCAATTCTGAGGGAAATCAACTGTGAATAATCATTGGAAGGGCCGATGCTGAAGCTGAAACTCCAGGTCTTTGGCCACCTGATGTGAAGAGCTGACTCATTGGAAAAGACCCTGATGCTGGGAAAGACTGATGGCAGGAGGAGAAGGGGGCAACAGATGATTGAGATGGTTGGATGGCATCACCGACTCAGTGGGCATGAGTTTGAGCAAACTCCAGGAGATAGTGAAGTACAGGGAAGCTTGGCATGTGGGAGTCCACGGGGTTGCAGAGAGTCGGACATGACTGAGTGACTGAACAACAGCTATCTTAAGGAGGCTGGGAGGTGATTTGGATCACTGCGGGTAGAGCTGGGAGGGCTCAGAGGCATAAGGAATTTGCAGTCACAGAAGGTTCCCTGGAGGAGGCAGTCTAGAGTATTCAAAGTAAAAAATGTTCAGGAAATGCTCAGGAAAACCTTTGCTACCTCTCTGAACCCTGCCCGCCCCCAGCTGTCCACACTCCAGCCACACGGGCATAACCCAAACATGCCAGCCCCACTCCTGCCTCGGGACATTTGCAGCTGCTGTCCGCCCAGCCAGGAGTCCCTGAGCCTCAGACCTTTGCGTTGCTGGTTTCTTCTCATTATTGGGTCTCAGCATGCTTGTCACCACCTCTGAGAAGCCTTCCGTCACCACCTACCTGAAAGCTGCTGCCCGAGCCTAGTTGGTCTCCCTCTCGTCCTCCTTGTTTTCATCCATCTCTGGCCTCTAGAATTGTCCCTGGCCTGGGGCAGGGAGAGATCAGTAGTGTTTGTTAAGCGAGTGACTGAGGAAGCAGCACGTCCCCCCAGGAACTTACAGTTTAGCGGGGGAGACACGAGCCCCCTGCGGGGTGAGCGGCCCCACGAAGGGATGAAGGGACGGCGCACGGCAGGGAAGGCAGCCCTTAGGAGGCAGGGGAGACTTCCTGGAGGAGGGCAGGGTGGGCAGGAGTGAGCTGGGAAAGTGTGAAGGAGACTGGAGGAGGGAAGAATCAGAGTTGAGGGAGCGTGGGGGAGGGACTCAGTGCTAGAGCAGAGAGCAGGGACTTCCATGGCGGTCCCGTGGCTAAGGCTCCGGGCGCCCAGTGCAGAGGGCCCAGGTTCAATCCCTGGTCCGGGAACAAGATCCCACCTGCCGCAACCAAGGATCCCAAGGGCCACAACTAAGACCTAGTGCAGCCAAAGAAATACATGTATTTGATTGAAAAATAAAAAGAACAGAGGGGAGGTGGGGCTGAGAGGCCAGACAGGTGGGTGAGCCTCAAGGCCAGGGCCAGCCTCAGCTCTTGGGGAGGCTGGACTCCATCCCAGGCCAGGACGGTGGTTGAGCGGGGGCATGACAAAGGCTGCCCTAGGCATGAGAGGCTCATTTCAAGGATGTATTGGAATCAGAAATCAGGACCAAGTTGGTGGGGTCATCTTCCCTCCTGGAAAGGGGGAGCGTGGTCACCAGAGAATCAGACGGGGTGACCTATGTCCTCTGCTGCACCGCCGCACCAGCATCCACATTCAGGGCTGCAGTCCTGCTGTAGCCCAGGCCTGGCCCCTCCAGGCTGCTAATCAGGCGGCTTCCCGGAAGAGGTGGCCTGGAGCAGCCCTGGCCGCAGTGTGAACAGGGAGACCTTAGCGAGAGACTCGGTTTTGCTTCCAGTGGGGTGTGTAAACGTGTACAGCTCTCAGCGCCTCGGTTTCCTCATCGGCTGAACAGGGCAAGGAGCAGCATCTCTGTCTTGGGCCTAAATGAGACGGTGCAGGTCAAGTGCAGAGCACAGAGCCAGGCCCAGAACATGGCAGGGGTGACTATCAGGGGCTGGCTTGTTCTGCCCCAACAAAGGTTCCTATGTGGCGGGCGGGGAGAGGTGAGTTGGGAGTGGGAGAATGTTGCTGGAGGTCTGGGGCAGCCTAAGGCATTTGGGGGGCTTCCCAGGTGGCGCTAGTGGTAAAGAATCCACCTGCCAAGGCAGGAGAGGCAGGTTTGATCTCTGGATTGGCACGATCCCCTGGAGTAGCAAATGGCAACCCACTGCAGTATTCTTGCCTGGAGAATCCCATGGACAGAGGTGCCTGGGGGACTACAGTCCATGGGGATACAAAGAGGCAGACACGACTGAGCCACTAAGCGTGCACAAGGCATTTTGGAGAACCCCGAATCCCTTCTGGAAGATCTGTCTTTAGCTGTGGCTCAGGACTGCATCTGTCTGCTGGGCTCCCATTCCCCCGGGGCAGCTCTGAGAGTCAGTCCTGGGTCTGGGAGGCACCTTAGCCTCTGGAGCTGCTGGCCAGTCCTGCCGCCGTCACTGTGCAGCCTCGGTGCTCGAGCCAGGTGGAGACGGCCCAGCGGCTGCGTGGACGGCGACAGATGGCCACAAATGAGGGGTGAATGAATCTGCTAAATCATCAGCTGGGAAATTGAGCATCTCGCCTCCCATCTGTGACGGCTTCTTCTCTGGGGACGGGAGCGTATGTTGGGGTGTGAGTGTGGGGGGCATTTGCTGTACGTGCAGATGGACGCAGTGCTGGGGTGTGGGCTTGTGGCACACAGGTACATACATGCTTGCATGGGTGTGCACACACTTACTCGTATGCACACACATAAACTTGCACACACATGCTCACACCCTCCCCTGACTCACATTCTTCCCATCACACACACTCTCATTTGTCCGTTCAAGCACAGGCTCTTGTGCACACCATTTACACACTTTTTTTTTTTTATACCCAGAAACACCAACTGACACCTGCGTACACCCAGAAGCACAAGGTACCCACACAGATAGATTTGTGCAGCTGTACTTTCTCACAGTCACCAAGAGCCACTGAGACACACAGTAGTTATGTACGGATAAGAGAGTTGGACCCTAAAGAAGGCTGAGCATCGAAGAACGGATGCTTTCCAACTGTGGTGTTGGGGAAGACTTTCGAGAGTCCCTCAGACTGCCAGGAGATCAAACCAGTCAATCCTAAAGGAATCAACCCTGAATATTCATTGGAAGGATTGATGCTGAAGCTAAAGCTCCAATACTTTGGCCACCTGATGTGAAGAGGTGACTCATTGGAAAAGACCCTGATGCTGGGAAAGATTGAGGGCAGGAGAAGGGGGACGACAGAGGATGAGATGGTTGGATGGCATCACTGACATGAGTTTGAACAAATTCTGGGAGATGGTGAAGGATAGGCAAGCCTGGTGTGTGCAGTACATGGGGTCGTAAAGACTTGGCACAACTGAGTTTGGACATGAGTTTGAACAAAGAACTTGGCACAACTGAGCAGCTAGAGACAACAATGACATGCACAGCTTTGCACAGCCCTGCGCCTGAGTAGGGTAGGCTGGCTCCCATTCAAGTGTGCTTCCTGGCTCTCCCCGAGGGAGGGGCCACTTCCCATGAGAACAGGCCCAGTCACGTGACCAGAGCCAGCGCCTGAAACTGGAGGGGAAGAGCTGTGTGCCCCTCTGGGTGGGAGCCTCCAGAGCCAGCTCTCAGTTCCTCCATGCTCTCCTTTGCCTCTGCTGTGGGGAGGCACTCCGGGTAGATGCTGCCCATTTACTCTTGGCCCAGAGAGCAGCGGGCAGGGTGCAGAGCCAGAGGCAACCCTAGAAGTAACTCATGCTGGGAAGTAAATCTTCATTGTTATGAGCTACTGTGATCTGGGGACCACTTGTTACTGCAACATGGAGTAGCCTCAGCTAAGAGAGACAACACACACACATACAAACACGTCTCACAAACATACTATGAGATTTTATATATATATATATATATATATATATATATACACACACACACACACACACTTGTTGATTGATCTCTGCCCCCAGTTCCTGGCACAGAGCTCCTGAAACCCTTGGAACTTCCTAAATAACAGGAGTGTTTTTTTCCCCTAATTATGTGACATTAGGTGGGCTCCTGGATGACTTTAGGATAGGTGCTGGTCCGCAGAAAGACCAAGCCACGATCAGAAGCTTGGAACTTTCAGCCCCACCCCTTACCCTCTAGGAAAAGAAGAGGGTCTGGAGATTGAGTTAATTGGGACTATATGGTGGTGGTGGGGGGGGCTGAGTTGCTAGGTCATGTCTGACTCTTGCGACCCCATGGACTATAGCCTGCCAGGTTCCTCTGACCATGGGATTCTACAGGCAAGAACACTGGAATAAGTCGCCGTGCCCGTCTCCCGGGGATCTTCCCGACCCAGGGGTAGAATCTGTGTCTCTTATATCTCCTGCACTAACAGATTCTTTACTGCTACTGCCACCTGGGAAACTTGAGACTCTTCTGGACCTTTCTGTACGCACCTCTTCATCTAGCTGTTCATCCATATCCTTTGTTATATAAAAAAGCAGTAACTAAAGTATGTGTTTCCCTGAGTCCTATGAGCCATTCTGGCAAGTGATCAACCCCAAGGTGGGAGTCACGGGGACCCTGACTTCTGTCTGGCTGGTGAGAAGTACGGGTGCACTCAGGACCTGTGCCCAGATGGACAGAAGGGCACTCAGGACATGCGACTGGTGTCTGAAGTGGGGGCAGTCTCGGGGGACTGCGGCCATAACCTGTGGGATCTGACTCTGACTCCAGGTAGACAGCGTCAGCCCTGAGTTCAGTTGGAGGACTCCCAGGTGAGGTTGCAGAATTGCTTGAGGTGTGCAAAACCCACAATCTGGAGTCAAAAGTACTGTGAGTGTGGTCACAGTGTGAGAGCAGAGGAGAAAGGCAGCAGGGAGCATCGTTTCTTATGTACACAGAGGCTCAGGGGTCCTGCAGGGTACATACACACACACCCCACTCCCGTGTGCTCACACACTCTCCCCAGCACACACCAGGTTAGTCTGACAAGTAGTACATCCAGCCTCTGGTCAGGATCAGGGCGAGCGGCTAGGACAGGATGAGGTGGGAACAAACGGGTAGGTTGGTGATGGGGCTGTGTGTGTGGACTCAGTCGCTCAGTCATGCCTGACTCCCTGCGACCCCAGGGACTGTAGCCCGCCAGGCTCCTCTGTCCATGGGATTCTCCAGGCAAGAATACTGGGGTGGGTTGCCATTTCTTCCTCCAGGGGATCTTTCTGACCCAGGGATCGCACCTGAGTCTCTTGCATCTCCTGCACCGGTAGGTGGATTCTTTACCACTGCTCCACCTGGGAAGCCAACAGAGCTGTGGTTGAATTGTTTCCTTATTAGGGGATTTTCTGTTGTCAAAGGATGCAGAGCTCGAGTGAGGCAAGTTTCCGAGGGTCAAGGAGCACTTCCCAGGGAGTCAGGAGTCAGGAAACTTGGCGTTGGGCCTTGCGTGGCAGTGTCCCCTTCTCTGCTCTGCACCTCCCTGGGGATGGGCATTGCTTTGAATCCAGGAAGGAAGGAGGCTGGTCAAATCTGAATAATAATAAACAGCCCAACACAGCCCACCCCTGGCATGGAGTCAGCCTCTTCCTGAGCTGGAGTCCACTGGTGAAGCCCTCACAGGGGCCCTCTGAGATCTCAGGGTCAATGGATTAAAGTCCCCTCAGCAGATATCTGCGGGTGGCTCCCAGCCTGCAAATGCTGGTGCTGGACGTGGGTGATGCCGTGGTGACCCCCCGCGCTCATAGGCACAGCTGACTGGAATCCATGGCAGGAGGGGCACGCATGATCTTGGGACGGAATGACATGCGGTCCCAGGGACAAGTGGACACATCTTGGGGAAGTCTGGTTTCCCTCAGCAGGGCTAACTAAGCCGGGCCTTCAGAAGCTAACGAGGTCATGCGTTTTGGTGACAGAAAGACCTGGATTCATGTCTCAACTCCGCTGCTTCCTAGATATGGAACTTTGGGTAAGGACTTACCTTGACCAGGTTCCTCATCTGTAAAGTGGATATAATCATGGTTATAATCATTGTTGGGTTTTTGTGGCAAGGATGAAATGAGAAGATGCTCAGAACAGCCCCAGGCAGGGCCTGTCTTTGCTTAAAGGCTCATATCTGATGCTCCTTCCTCCAGGAAGCCTTCCAAGATCTCTTTCCCCTCCGAAATTGTGGAGCAGTTTGTACCTGATTAAAACACCATTCCCACTGAGCTTGAATTAGAGTTTGTGTGTGTGTGTGTGCGCGCGCGCGCTTAGTTGTGTCTGACTCTTTGCAACTCCATAGACTGCAGCCCGCCAGGCTTCTCTATCCTTGGGATTTCCCCGGCAAGAATACTGGATTGGGGCGCCATTCTCTTCTCCAGGGGATCTTTCCCACCCAGGGATTGAACCTGTGTCTCTGTCTCCTGCAGTGGCAGGCGGGTTTTTTACCAGCTGAGCCACATTACCCTGGAGAATTAGCATTAACTCAGTCGGGAATTGTGTGTTTTCTTAAGACCCATCTCTGTATCAGGCCCACGGCTAGGGGCTGGAGTGTGGGGGTGAGTTGGAGGTTGCTGCCCTCCCCAAATGCCCCGCCCATGTGCCTGTTATCAGGCTGAGGCTGTGGCCAAGCTCTGTTTTCCCCACTGTGGGGCTCAGAGACAGGGACACAGGGCCGCCCTAGGGACTGGGAGACAGAAGGGCAGGGTGGGAAGGACTCCAGCCTGCAGTCATGTCTAAGCTCTGTTCCTTTCTTACTCTGTGACCTTGGGCAAGCCCAGGACCTCCCTGAGCCTCAGTGCCTCTACCTGCATGCCAAATGGCAGGGGTTGGGCCTGCCAGGGGCTGGGCCTAATACTCTAGGTGCCCCTGGGCGCTGGCCCTGCAGAGCTGTTGAGCATGAGCCTGTCCTCACATGGGAGGACAGTGGGTGGCCCAGAGCCTACCCCAGGCTCATCTCCCCCGGGCCCTGACTGTGTCCTGCAGAGGAAGCTGCGGAGGGTTAATGCCGAGCTCTCGGAAGGCCGCCCTTTGTCTGGGGCGACTTGAATTAGCATCTGCGGGCTGATCAGAGTCCGGTTATTAATGAGCCATTGAGTCAGAGCCAGGTTTCCAGTGCGCTGTGCCGTTGATGGATTAATCGCTTCTGACAGCTCTGAAGGCCGACTCTGTGCTCATCCTCACAGCAAGCCTGGGGTGGCCCTGGGCGGGGCCCAGGCCACCCCTCGCCCTCAGCAGCATTTCAGCAGCTCAGCCTGGGTTCTAGGCCTCTTTAATCGACTCCACCCTCGTTCCTTTCCATCCACCACTTTTTCTTAATTCCTAATCCAGTCCCACCCAGGCCAGATCATTCAGCACCCCCCAGTTAGAATAGTGGGTGAATGTCGAAACACTATCTCATCTCTTGGGCAACAATGTGCTGAAAATCGCATGCTCTCAGAAGCTCATTTCCTCCCCGGGAAGACAGGTGTTTTGTTTGGATGAATATTTATATACTTTTGGGGCGGATTGGGGTGAGGAATGCAAACTGAGGGCAGGGCAGAATTGTTTGAGCAGTAAGGAGGATTTTTAGAGACTATGTGGGGAGAAGAGAAAGGAAGAGATGCAGACATATTCTGGTTGCTGCTTCTGTCTTGGCCTTTTGGCGATTCCTTGACCACTCCATGACCTTTCACACCCCTGGGCCTTTGCTTGAGCTGCTCCCTCTACTTGGAATGCCCAGGCCTCTCTTCTTGGTTCAAGACAACTCCTAATCATACTTCAAAGCCCACTCTACATTCTCCAATTAACCCTTTCTAGGTCTCCACTCAACTCTGAAAAGATTGCCTCAGAGGTGAAATTAAGGAAACAATTCCATTCACCATTGCATCAAAAAGAATAAAATACCTAGGAATAAACCTACCTGAGGAGTCAAAAGACCTATACTCTGAAAACGATAAAAACACCGATGAAAGTAACCCATATATGTACAGAATTTGAAAAAGAATGAATACGTGTATAACTGAATCACTTTGCTACACACTTGAAATTAACACGACACTGTAAATGAAGTATACTCTAATAAAATTTTCTAAAAAAAAGAACAAAAGTTCCTTAAAAAGAAAAACTTTGGGGGCTTCCCTGGGGGCTTGGTAGTAAAGAATCCTCCTGCCACTGTAGGAGACACGGGTTCAATCCCTGGTCTAGGAAGATCCTACATGCCGTGGAGTAACTAAGCCCGTGTGTCCCAACTACTGAGTCTGTGCTCTGGAGTCTGGAAATCACAACAAATGAGCCCACGTTGCCACAACTACGAAACCCATGCTCTAGAACAAGGGAAGCCGCCACAGTGAGAAGCCTGTGTACTGCAGTTAGAGCGGAGCCCCTGCTCAGCACAACGAGAGAAACGCCTGTGCCGCAGTGAAGACCCAGCACAGACATAAGTAAACAAGATTATGTTTTAAAATGGTATGGGAACATATTTAAAAAAAAACAAACACACACACACACAATTGCCTCAGGGCTTCCCTGGTGGCTCAGATGGCAAAGAACCTGCCAGCACTGAAGAAGACCCAGTTGTGATCCCTGGGTCAGAAGATCCCCTGGAGGAGGGCATGGCAACCCACTCCAGTATTCTTGCCTGGAGAATCCCATGGACAGAGGAGCCTGGCGGGCTAGAGTCCATGAGGTCACAAAGAGTCGGACATGACTGAAGTGACTTACCAAGCACATAGGCACGCTGGAAGCCTGGCTGAGAGCTCCTTGAGGGCAGGGACCTTGTCTCATTCAACAGTGTAGCCCTAGGCACATCTGCTGCGGTCAGGCACCTGCGATGACCACACTCTGAGCAGCCTCATCTGCCACTATGGGCTCCTCCCTTCAGAGCAGGCCTGCTTTCAGCAGAAGGTTAGTATCTGAGCAATTGTGACTGTTTCTGCTGTTCGGTAGGAGTGCCACGGCCTCAGCCTGCTGCATGGGGGACTGGCAGGCCGCCCAGGGAGCTGGAGGAGGATGAGAAGGGCCGCCCTGATGGCCTGGTGCCTCCTGAAAGTGGTGTTCTGAGGGGAAACAGTTGTCACAAGGCTTCTGATCATCGTCCCTGCGTGGGGCTGACTTTCATGCCTATGATCACACCGGCCCCCTGAGGCTGCGCTGGTGGTGGGAACACAGGGCTGGCGGGGCAGCTGGATCACAGCAAAGACCGCCAGCCTCCCGCCAGGCCCAGCTGTCTGTCTGCGGGGCCCGGATTCCAGACTCTGTGTGCAGTGTGGCTTCCACCAGCTCCCCGCCCTCTCCTGCCTCTTGTCCCTCCATAAAGTAAGTGGCTAAACTGTGAAGAGGTACAAGGATTCTCACTCACTCATTCATGCGTTACTAAATTCTCTTCTCAACCTGGTAGCCAGGGGGATTCTGTTGAATGACCAGACCCCTCCTCTGTTCAGAAGCCACTACCCTCAGAGTAGAAATCAAAGCCCCTGCAGTGGCCTTTGAGGCAGGATCTGGGCCGGTGGTGCGCTCTCCTGGGAAGCCCACCCCTGGTCTCAGCCACACCGACCTCCTGGCTGCTTCTGAGCTCCGCACACGGGCCGGCTCTTGCCTCAGCAGCCTCTGTTCACACCCCCTTCACCTGGGACATGGTTCCCTCACACGGGACCCTCCTGCCCTCGCCTCTGGTGAGCCCTTAAATGCTGCCGTCTTTAGAATCTTTCTCTGATCGCTCTGTTCTATTTTTAGCCTTCCCCCAGCATTCCCAGTCTTCTCTATCTTACACACACATAGTATAGGTAGTCCGTATATCTATACACACACACCTATCTCCTTAAGTTTTCCACAGCATTTGTTGCCTTTTAAAGGCCCGCATATTTTGCTTGTCTATCTATTTATCAGAATTAAAAGGACACCAGGGCAGGAGTTTTCATTTATTCTGTTCATTTGCCAGCTGTCTGACCTTACAGAAGCCATGCAACCTCTATGCGTCAGTTTCCTTGTCTGTCAAGCGCAGGAGACTGTCCCCACAAGCTCACCTCACAGCCCTGTGAGAGGACCCCACACAGCTTATGTTAAGGGACGGACCCCTGCACAGACGCCGGCCATGCAAACCCAGGACTCCCGTCACAGGAGGCTCTGCCTTGCTCCTCTGACGGAGGGTGCGTTTCAAGTGGAAGAGGTGCCGGTAGTTCCTCCTGTGGGCTCTGCCCCTCTCCACCCAGTTGCTTTCTCTTGGCCATGCAGGTCAGGTCGGGCGCACTCCTGGAAGCAGCCCCAGCCAAAGACGGACGATGGACGGGAGTGGGAGGATGTAGTCCAGCTTCCTGCCCCTCCAGCATGGCTTGACGTGAGCCTGAAGCCCCAGCGGCACATGGCAGGAACCTGCTCAGCAGTGAGCCTTTTCTTTACTCCCTCACTCCCCAGCTTCCCCAACAAGGGCTTCCTGGGGTCACCAGCTAAGAAGTTGCTTCCATTCGAATCCTTGTCTCAAGGTCTGATTCTGGTGAATCCAACCTGAGGCAAGCGGATTCCTGGAAGGTCTGCCTAGGGCGCCTCCATATCCCCTCTCTCCCAGCCCAGCCAAGCCTGTCCACCACGACAGTTGTCTCTGTGGTTTTCTTAAAAGTGCCTTTTGAGTTTCCCTTTGAGACAGAAAGAGACCGACCCAAAACTGGAATCACAGAGCAGCCTACAGCCCATGGGCTAGAAACAAGATGTTCTTGGGAGCTATTTACATTCCAAGCTTCACTCCTGAAGCCAGAAACCTGTAGACACAGCTCTTTCTGGTTGTCTACACTCCATCAAATGAACTATTTTCATAGAGTGGCTTGTGCATGTGTGTGTGTGTGTGTGTGTGTGTGTGCATGTGTGTGTGTGTGTACTGGGCAGGGGGGAATTGTGACTGGGTAGGATACTGGGTAAGAGCTTTAAGCCTTGGGAGCTAGATAACCAATAATCACAGTGAATTTTCACTCAGTACATACTGTGTATCTGGACCATGCTGAATGTGTTTGTTACTTGTGAGATTTTTCTAAGCTTTCCTGGTAGCTCCATGGGAGACTGTATCAGGCAGGGTCCTGATGGGAAAGAGGAGGTCCACACATTAAGGAGAAAATCAGGAGAGTTTAACAAAAGGGGCAGGGAAACCAATAGGGATGATGAAGCGCCTAAGTTCAGCAGGTGTGGGCCTAAAAAGGAGCACAGAGAGAGTAGCTGGAGCTCAGGAGAGGGCCGCCTGCCAGGAGCTGTGGCTTCGATGGAACAATGTGGCCAAACTGCAGGGAGGAGACAGGACAAACACCCCAGTGGGGGATGGGCAGCATGCCCTTGGACCCAAGCACCCACCCTCCTCCGGCCCTCCGGTCTCCCATGCGCTGAACCCAACTGTTCAACAGGGGATAAGGGACACTGAGGGCTAGTTCTTAAAAGCCAGTGTCCTGGGCCATAGGGCAGGGGAAGAATGCTGGAGAGCAGGGCTGCAGGGAAAACACGCGTCCAGTAAAGGGAGGAGCTGTGACTGTCACTCCCACGCAGGACTAGCTGAGTGTGAGGCGCAGGGCTCAGTGCAAAATGAAAATGCCCATCCCCCCTGTTAAACAGTTATTGAGAATTTCAAGACAGTGACAGGAGAAAATTAAACCATGTCACGTGCCCCTGGAGCCAACCTTGTTCCCTCGTTACCGATGGAGAGACTGAGACACAGAGCGGTAAGGTGCTCTATCTAAGGCAGTTATACTTGGGCTTCGAGTCCTGGCTCTGCCCTTCTAGTACAGAGCCTCAGACAAAACACTTTCCTGCCCTACAGGAGGGTCTCAAGACATCTGACTACCGTAGAGGCGTTGCTAAGAACAAGGGGGATGAAAGCTGGCTAGCCAAGCAGAGTCTCTGAGAGCTGTCCGAGGTGCTGGTGTGCCATTGGGCTCCCTGGGCCGCCCAAGTGTCTCTTGGATGTTTAGGAAGGCAACAGCTTTTAAAATAGCCTATTTCCACTCCCAGCCTGTCTCTGGGCTCCTCTAAGTGTCAGAACACAGAGACGTGAAGTGTTATTGTCTGGAGTGTGCGATGTGGTGAGCTGGAAAGAGCATAGCAATGGGAGTCAGGAAATGGAGGTTTAACAAGGGCAGTGTTGACATCATCTCATTTCATCCCCACAGCCATCCCTCAGGATGAGGGGTCCCCAGCCTCTGGTATCTAACACCCAATGCTCTCACGTGGATCTGATATCATAATAGAAGATATAAAGTGCACAATAAATGCAATGTGCTTGAATCATCCCCAAACCATTCACCACCCCCCAACCCTGCTGGTCCCTGGGAAAACTGTCTTCCATGAAACCAGTCCCTGGTGCCAAAAAGGTTAGGGACCGCTACTCAGAAGTACCACTGTAGCCACATTACAGGCTTTCCTGAACACTCTCTACTAGGCAGGCTTAACCACTGCACAGTTACTCTATCGTATAAATGTTGTTATCATCCTCACTCGTGGACCAGGATTCTTAGGGCAAGAGACAGTCACCACTGCAGTAGATCCCATGACGCTTGCTCTGTGCACAGGGAAAGCTGAAAATGCTGGAGCTGATGCCCGTGGAACCAGCGCTCAATCAATGACGGGCTGGGGTTGGAAGGACAAACACCCCTGTGTCCTCACCTTGAGGTTGGGATGATGCTGAGGCATGTTCTGCAGTGTCTTCCAGGGTCCTTGTGTGGGCTTAAGCTCCAGTTACCAACAGTGGGATCTGGCTTGCTACCACACCCTCTGCTGGTGTCCTTTGCTTCCTCTGTCTCACTTTCTGTCTCAGCCAACCTCTAAGGTGACCCCCGTGACCCCCACCTCCTGGTATTCAAACTCGAGTAGCCCCTCCCACACTATATCAGAGTTGGTTTGTGTGACCAATAAAATGGAACAAAAGTGATGGTACGTACGGCTCCTGTCTGGAGATCTCTGGCGCGCTCTCTCTCTCCCGTCACTCACTCTGGGGAGAACATGCTTCCTTATCATGGAAAGCAGTATGGGGAAGCCAACATTGGGAGGTGCTGAAGCCCTCAGCCAGCAGCCCGTGAGGATCCCAGAGCTGCCCAGAACTATGAGAGTGAGCTTAGCGGTGAACCTTTAGCCTCACTTGTCATCCAGTCACTAAGTCATGGCTCACTCAAGCCTACAGCAGTCAGGTTTCCCTGTCCTTCACCATCTCCAGGCGTTTGCTCAAACTTATGTCCTTTGAGTTGATTTGGCCATCTAACAATCTCATCCTCTGTCGTCCCCTTCTCCTCCTGCCCTCAATCCTTCCCAGCATCAGGGTCTTTTCCAATGAGTCTGCTCTTTGCATCAGGTGACCAAAGTATTGGAACTTCAGCATCAGTCCTTCCAATACATATTCAGGGTTGATTTCCTTGAGGATGGACTGGTTTGATCTCCTTGCAGTCCAAGGGACTCTCAGGAGTCTTCTCCAACACAATTCGAAAGCATCAGTTCTTCGGCACTCAGCCTTCTTTATGGTCCAACTCTTACAGCCATACATGACTACTGGAAAAACCATAGCTTTGACTAGACAGACCTTTGTCAGCAAAGTGATGTCTCTGCTTTTTAATATGCTGTTTAGACTAGTCACTCCAGGGGATCTTCCCGACCCAGGGATCGAACCCAGGTCTCCTGCATTGCAGGCAGACGCTTCAACCTCTGAGCCACCAGGGAAGCCCTCTTCCAAGGAGTAAGTGTCTTTTAATTTCGTGGCTGCAGTCTCAGTCAGTTCTTCAAATCATCAGCTGTGGCCGATAGTTTGATTAAAACCGCATAAGCAGCCCTGAGCTAAACAACTTCCAGATTCCCAACCCTCAGAAACCATTAGATAATAGACACTTGTTGTTTGACACTGCTAAGTTTTGAGGTAATTTGTAATGGTGATTGTTAACTAATATGCTTTCTTATTCCACCATCAAGGTTTTCTGAATTCAGTTCTCAAATGAACTATGTAAACTTGAATCCTCATTTCAGCCTTAGCTCTCAGAGGAACCCAAACTCAGACCTCTACCCAAGGGCATCTGCCTGGTAATTGGAGAAGCCAGGATTCACACCCACATGCGAAATGACAGCTCAAGGATTCAGAGCTGTACATGTCAGCCACTCTTAGCTGCAGCCTACAAGCACCTCGGTTACAGGGACCCTATAGTCTATAGGAGCCTATAATCTTGGCCCCTTTAGTGGCCTCCACACCCAGCTCAGTGCCTTTCACACATGAGGCGCTCAGTATATGTTCCTGCCCTTTATTATGGATGTTTGGCTTCAGAGCACAGCTCTCCTGTTTATATTGAGATTTAAGTATCTGAACTAAGGATTTAGGCTGTGTTCAAATCCTGATTCTGGAATTCACTACCAGGGTGACTTTGAACCTTTCTTCCTCTATAAAATGGGGTGATATGGTAACTACCTCACTGAGATAATGGTAAATAACTGAAATAAATGTGTGTATCAGTTCAGTTCTGTCTCTCAGTTGTGTCTGACTCTTTGAGACCCCATGGACTCAGCATGCCAGGCCTCTCTGTCCATCACCAACTCCTGGAGCTTGCTCAAACTCATATCCATCGAGTCGGTGATGCCATCCAACCGTCGCATCCTGTTATCCCCTTCTTCTCCTGCCTTCAATTTTTCCCAGCATCAGGGTCTTTTCCAATGAGTTGGTTCTTCACATCAGGTGGGTGGCCAAAGTATTGGAGCTTCAGCTTCAGCATCAGTCCTTGCAATGAATATTCAGGACTGATTTCCTTTAGAATTGACTGGTTTGATCTCCTTGCAGTCCAAAGAACTCTCAAGAGCCTTCTCTAACACCACAGGTCAAAAGCATCAATTCTACAACACTCAGCTTTCTTAATGATCCAACGCTCACATCCATACATGACTACTGGAAAAACCATAGCTTTGACTAGACAAATGTGTGTATAGTCTTGGTCAACACCCAGCACTTAGGAAGTGCTGTATCAGGGTCTGTGTGGCCAGGAGCATTTCAGATGCGTCTCCACCCTCCCATTTTCAGATGGCACACAACTCAAATAACTATTGATTTGGTAGATGACTTTGAGAGACACGAGACCTGATTTCTTTCAACTCCCAGAGCCCCTTGGGGACCCTTACCAAACATGTATAACTTAGAACAAGGTCTCACCTCACCCAGATGATGCAGAGAGCAAAGCTCCTTGGGAGTAGGAAGGGAGATGCAGGGTCTGGGGGGAGCGGAACACACTCTATGAACTTCATTAAAAAAAAATTTTTTTTGCCAAGAATGAATCCTGGCTGCCTTCCCAGCAGGTGCTCAGTAAATACACATGAAAAGATGGATTGGAAAAATGCCAGGATGAACATCACTGCCTTGAAAACAGGGGTGCATTTTACATAAAACAACATCTCCTGGGAACAGTCACACAGCATCACTCCTAAACACATATCTAGCTGCCCTTTTCTCCTCTACCTTCTGAACTGATGACCACAACCCTTGGCTGGTACTGATAACTCTACCAGAGACCCCGAAGGCACCATAATTCATATTCCTCTCCCATGGTGGGTTAAGAATATTGGCCCATTTATGCCCTAATTATGCTAATTAAGTAATTTTTTTAAAATAAAGGAGACAGTTATTACCTTCAGTTTGACAGCATCTGACTCCATTAGCAGTCACAGCTGCCAGCATCGTAGTGCTGATTAGTTACCTCGAGTTGCTTAGAGAAAGTCAATTGTCATCAGGGCGCACCCACAGTGTCTCTTGGATTATGGCGGCATCGGACTCAATGGTTTCAACAGTGAGCCAGAGTCTAGGGAGATGAAGCCACAGTCAGGGGGTCACCAGCTCTGACTGTGGTTTAGGCAAAGGCAATGCAGTTGGCCTGGCACGCTGGGGTCCACGGAGTCACAGAGTCTGACATGACTTGGTGACTAAACAACAACAATGCAGTTGGAGCAGGAGGCCACTAGAGTGGAGGTCAAGACAGCTGTGACGGCTGGTCTAGGATCAGAGGAGCCATGGTGACCGGAAGTCCCCTTTTCCCCAATCTGTGTCGCTTTCCATGGTCCTGAAACACTCTGCACTAGGGCTCATGGTTTCACCTAACCCTGGGCTCCTGGTTCCGGAAACTCAAGGACAACTATCCCCACAGCTCATGTCTTTTATTTCTTAAACTCTTTATCTCTTGATACACATTTTTGTCATTTTTTATGCTGTCACCGATTAGTTAGGCCCGTGTCTTTTTAATAATTCACAGGAGTGACTCCATACACCGTTGACAGTTCCATAATGCTTCTGACAGTTACACACTTTATTTTTGTCTCTGAGAGGCTGGGAGGGGAGCTCGCGTGACCTTAGCTGCCTTCTCCAAGGTTCTGCTTTTGAGCAGTGGGTGCACTTGGGGGAGGGTGAGGATGAGGCCTCCAGAAACACTGACTTGCACTTTAGAGAGTCGAGGGCAAAATTCTGATGAATGCCACTGAAGGGACAGGAATGGGGAGGGGGGGACCTTCAGCAGAAAATGGGAGCCAAATCTGCCAGTGCCTCCTGAGGCACAGTGCCATCAGAACTGTGCCCTCCCACGGGAGTTCCCTGGAAGCCCTGTGAACTTCCTGGCCATCCCCCTTATTTAGGCTAAGATGTTGGCATAACTTTAAGCGAAGAGAAAAGGAGCCTGCACAGACAGCTGGGCTGAGATCAGGAGCCAGTGGAAGGGCGACCAGATGGGGTGGGGGGAATGGGATGGGGGGTCATGGGGGGGGCAGGAAATGGAGAGCATGTGAGTTGGAATCATTCCAGGCACCAGAATGCACTTGCCATTCACTGGACTTCCTTTAAGTATGTCCTTGATTCCCCACCTTTGGCATGACTGCTCTCACTCAATAGACCAGATAACACTCACTAAGCTTTGCTAGGTGCCAAGTTCTGTTCTCGTCGCTTTCCATCTGTGAACTCTTTTAAACTTCCCGACCATTCTGCAAGTACTGTTCTTGTTATTGTTTCCATTTTACAGATGAGAAAACTGAGGTCCAGCTAGTTAAGTGGGGAAAGTTGGATACAAATTTAGCCCCAAAGTCAGAGCCTCTAATTACTCTTCTGTGATACTCCAAATTCCAAGTTGCTGGGCACATCAGGAGAATATTTGGGATATTTCTACTTTAGCGTTGGACTTGCCAGGCAGCACTTAATGGTTAAGAAATTGCCTCCCAATGCAGGAGACATAAGAGATACGGGTTTGATCCCTGGATTGGAAAGATCCACTGGAGAAGGGCATGACAACCCACTCTAGTATTCTTGCCTGGGGACAGAGAGGCCTGGTGGGCTACAGTCCTTGGGGTTGCAAGAGTTGGACAGGGCTGAAGCGACTTAGCACACACGCATGCTGACTCAGCATCATGTGGCCCTCCACTGGCTCAGATCACTTCATGCGGAGGACTGGGGCAGAGCAAGTTCCCAGCACCGGGATGCTGGGGGGAAGTGGGACTCGAGAAGCCTGGGGTAGGTACCTTGTTTCACCCCTGCGGGCTCTATGGGGAACCAGTGGAAACAGTGTCAGACTTTATTTTTGGGGGGTCCAAAATCACTGCAGATGGTGACTGCAGCCATGAAATTAAAAGACACTTACTCCTTGGAAGAAAAGTTATGACCAACCTAGATAGTATATTCAAAAGCAGAGACATTACTTTGCCGACTAAGGTCGGTCTAGTCAAGGCTATGGTTTTTCCTGTGGTCATGTATCGATGTGAGAGTCGGACTGTGAAGAAGGCTGAGTGCCGAAGAATTGATGCTTTTGAACTGTGGTGTCGGAGAAGACTCTTGAGAGTCCCTTGGACTGCAAGGAGATCCAACCAGTCCATTCTGAAGGAGATCAGCCCTGGGATTTCTTTGGAAGGAAGGATGCTAAAGCTGAAACTCCAGAACTTTGGCCACCTCATGAGAAGAGTTGACTCATTGGAAAAGACTCTGATACTGGGAGGGATTGGGGGCAGGAGGAGAAGGGGACGACTGAGGATGAGATGGCTGGATGGCATCATGGACTCGATGGACGTGAGTCTGAGTGAACTCCGGGAGATGGTGATGGACAGGGAGGCCTGGCGTGCTGAGATTCATGGGGTTGCAAAGAGTAGGACACGACTGAGCGACTGAACTGAACTGAACTGAAGGCCTTCCCAGGGACTGCTTTTACAGACGTCATCCATCCCTTTCCTCCGTCTCTGGCCACCGCCCTGGGCCTGGGTCTCCACAGAACCTTGTCTTGAACGCATGTAAGAATTAAAGATTTTAAAATTAAAAAAAAAAAAAGAACCTTGTCTTGTACCCTGGAGGTGCAGGCACAGAGCTGTTGAGAAATAGCTACCCAGATCTGGTGGCCTCCACAGCTTGATTCCCAGCAGCCGTGGCAGGGGAGTTGCTGGGTCATTTACAGCAGGGAAGCCCTCCAAGCCACCAGCGACTCTTGACTGCTTCTGAATGCACCACTCAAGGCCAGCTCCCCTCAGCTCCCCTCTGTCCCCGGGGGAGGGGCCACGGCTTTTAAAGAGGCGTCAGGGTGGTGGGGGAGACAGTATGGTGTCCTGGGGCACCTATCTTCCTGCCTGGCCGGCTGACTTAGGGTCCATCACCCTCCCCTGGGCTTCTCTGTGGAAAGCAGAGAGATGGGGCTGCTCCAGGTCTCCCTGCTGGGGGTCACAGAGGATGGAGCAGGGTAATCACCTGCACTGGGGCGCTCATCCCCTTGTCTGCAAGCTCTGTCTCGGGGCCCACAGCCAAATGTTTTCTTTCATCCTAGACCCCCAGGGCCGTGCATGCAGGTAAGTGCTGCATAAACGTGCCGTCTATAGAACCACACGCCATTCCTGATTATCATTATTAATATTTATCACTGGCTGCAAGTCTACTCTGAATAAGGCTGTTACAGCATCACTGCCTCTGGGAAGGTCTCCATTTTACAGATAAAGAAACAGGATGAAAGGAATTAAGCCACCTGTCCCAGATCTCACTGCTCCGAGGGCCAGAGCCTGGAGTCCAGCCTAGGTCCAGCTACCTCCAGAGCCGAGCCCCCCAGCTTCTGGTACACTAGGATGAGAATCACAGCTGCTGCTTATGGAGCAGACTTCTCAGCAGGCCCCCCTCCCAGGAAGTTTATAGATACTATTTCACTGAATCTTTGCAACAGCCCATGTTATGGGGGAGGAAACAGACTGGGAAGAAAGAAGTCAATTGCAAGACCACAGAGGGCCCAGAAAGGAGGGAGTCAGGTTTGCAGCCCACCTCTGGCTGTATCATTTGTATCAAAATTTGATGTATCTTGTATATATTTGATACAAATGTATCATTTTGACCACCATACTGCCCCTCCCCCATACTCCCCACTCCAAATAAAGTTGGGACACACAGGGGAAAAGCCTTCCAGAACACCCAGCATAAGCCAAAGGCTCTCCCGGCAGCCCCCCACCCCCCACCATGGGCTGTGCTTGAGTTGTGCAAACCTGCCTCTCCCTGCAGCGGCAAGAGGTAGAAATTGGGGTCAAAGTCTGTGGCAGGAGAGGAGCAAATGCAAGATGACAGCCCCGTGGCCGGCGGGCCTGCGGGGAGGGAATGGAAGTGGGTTAGCGTCCAGGGCAGCGCTGACCCACTTTGGGGCTCGTTTCCTCTCTCTAAGCCTTGCTCAGGCTCCTCCTCCCCTGCCCGTCGGGACTGGGTGAGTGGGCTTGCCCCCACCCACAGGGAAGCCAGGGACACTGGGTTGATCTTTCTCTCTTTGCCTCTCTTGTGGAAAGCACGTGCCTGGTACCCTGGGCGCCAAGGAGACCTGCCTGAGAGATTTCAGCACGCCCATCTGAGCAGGAACAAGGGGCTGGCTCCATGGGCCCTGGGAATCCACTGGGCAGCTGTTACAAACCGGTGGTTTCTCTCTGAACATCCACAAGAAGGACATCTCTCAAAGACAACCGTGAAAACTCCTGCCCTTGATTAAGCACCCCTGTGTGCTGGGAACTTGATGCAACTCATATAGAATCTGCAATGAATGCAGAGACCAGAGTTATATCCCATTTTCCCGTTACAGATGAGGAAAGCAAGGCTCAGAGAGGTTCAGCAACCGTCCCAGGATCACACAGTATGTCTGTTAGAGCAGACTGCTGGCTTTTCTGTCTCCAGGGCCCCCCAGCTATCCCCTCTGTCCTGAGACTTGCCAGGTCTCTACTCCAGAGTGGTGTTTTCCCAATCACGAAGAACTCTGTTAAAAATACAGGGTTCCCTAGAAAATCCTGAACTGACAAGTCAGGGATGGGCCATGGGAAGCCAGAGTTTTTAGAAGTTTCTGGTGGGGTTGGGAGCCCCACGCTGATCGGAACGTGGAAGGTGAGCTCTAGGGGGCAGTCCTAGTAACTGCAGACTGGGTTTCAGGCTGCCTCCACCCGGTTTGCTTCAGCTGGATCGGGAGTCCAGGAAACCGAATGGCGAAACTGCTGGGACGTGAAGGAATTTGTTGTCTGAGCGCCAGACCTCTTGAAAGCTCTTGTTTCGACCCCAGCAGGCGGGCCTCAGATGAGCATCTCTGCCTGGGCCCGTGTGCCTGGAGCGGCCATGGGTCAGGTGAAGGCATCAAGGAGGGGCTGTTTTTGCAGCTGCTGCCCTGAACAGCACCCCCGAGGCCCCATCTGGCCTGTGGACTCTGTCTCCTGGCTGGGGGGGCGGTCACTAACGGTGAGGCAGCCAGGTGTGGCGCACAGTAGGCCCTCAACAAGTCACAGCACTGGCCTCCACTTTCCCAAAGCGGAAACCGACTGGTCCCTGATTCCGGCTACGCCCCGACGGCCCTGCCTCCCGGCCGCTGCCCCTGTCCCCCCGTGCAGCCCACACCCCGCCACCTTGCCTCACTCACCACCGTCCAGTGGCTCCGGCCTCCTCTGTGTAGTCCACACACACCCGGGGAGTTGCATCTGCTCTTTCCTTTCCTGACCATGTTGCTGTCCCCACCCTGCCTGGCTGGCGCCTTCTCCTGCTGGTGTCTCCTTCAGAGCAGTCTTTCCTAACCACTGTCAGGAGCAGCCCGCCCCCAGGCTTAAGACTAAGGATCTCAGGCCACTGACCCCTTCCCAGCAAGCAGCACCGTTATAGTTCTGCTTACTTCCAGGTGGATACATTAAGGTGTATCCTCCACACAGCAAGAATATGCATCCAGCGTGGAGGCTGGCTCATAGTAGGTGCTCCACAAGGTTTTATTTAGTGAGTTAATGAACAGTTAACAAATGATCCCCAACCGCACCTCTAACTGAAGGCCTTCCCTCCTGCTCCTGGCCCCCTGCCACTACTAGATCTTTTGAAAATGGAAGATGAAAGGGACTGACAGAGTCACAGTGAAAAGATGACTTTAACAAAATGTAAAGAGAAATCTGGGCAAGGGCGGTCTGGTGAAAGTCTCCAAGCCCATCCAGACAGACACGCCGAGGCTGTGACAAGGTCCTCCGTCCAAACCAGGCGTGAGGCCAGTGCTGCCGGAGCAAGAGGCTGGGCAGAGAGGCCCGCCAGGCTGGGGTCAGGGAGCCCCCGCCCCCCAGGAAGGCCTTCACCCGTCCCTGCGGTGGACCAAGCCCTGAGTCCCAGCAGGGCTGACCACGGGGGCCCGCTGCCTGCTCCCTGTGTCTGCTCGCTGCTCTCAGCCACCTCGCCTCTGCAGGGCCTGCGTGGCCAGCCTCAGCTCCACTGGAGGCCCTGGCGGTGCTGGCCCACGTGGGGGCCCCTGTGTTTCTTGACTGGGTCAGAATGACCGTATCTGAGACGAGAAGACCAAGAAGATGATGAAATGATGGAAACATCTCAGGGGGAGAAAAGCCAAACAGCTCCTAGGAAAAGTCAGCATGTGTGGTGTGGGGTGTTTGTGTGTGTGTGCATGTGTGTGTGAGGTGGTGTGTGTGTGTGCGTCTGTGTGGTTTGTGATGTGCTGTGTGTGTGTGATGTGGTGTGTGTCTGTGTGATGTGTATATGCATGTGTGTGTGTGTGGTGTGTATGGTGTGTGATGTGTATGATGTGGTATGTGTGGTGTGTGATGTGTGGGTGTGATGTGGAGTATGTGGTGTGTGATATGTGTGTGTGTGTGTGATGTGGTGTGTGGTGTGATGTATGTGGTATGTGATGTGTATGTGTGTGAGATGTGGTGTGTGATGTGTGTGGTGTGTGATGTGTGTGTGTGTGTGTGATGTGGTGTGTGGTATGTGATGTGTATGCATGTGAGATGTGGTGTGTGATGTGTGTGGTGTGTGATGTGTGTGTGTGATGTGGTGTGTGGTGTGTGTGTGTGTGATGTGGTGTCTGTATGATGCATGATGTGGTATGTGGTGTGTGTGATGCGGTGTGTGGTGTGTGGTGTGTGGTGTGTATATGATGTGTGTGTGATGTGTGTGTGTGATGTGGTGTGTGTGTGATTGTGGTGTGTGATATGTGTGTGTGATGTACTGTGTGGTATGTGTGTGATGTGTGTGGTGTGATGTGGTATGTGGTGTCTGATGTGTGTGTGATGTGTGTGTAATGTGTGTGGTGTGATGTGTGTGTGTGTGGTGTGGTGTGTGTGTGATGTGTGTGTGTGATATGTGTGTGTGTGATGTGGTATATGTGTGTGTGTGTATGATGTGTGTGGTATGTGTGTGATGTGGTGTGTGTGTATGATGTGGTGTGTGATGTGTGTGTGTGGTGTGGTGTGTGTGGTGTGTGTATGGTGTATGATGTGGTGTGTGGTGTGTGTGTGATGTGATGTGTATGTGTGATGTGTGTGGTGTGAGTGAGTGATGTGTGTGTGTGATGTGGGTTTGTGTGATGTGTGTGTGATGTGGTGTGTGGTGTGTGTGATGTGGTGTGTGGTGTGTGGTGTGTGTGATGTGGTGTGCGGTGTGTGTGATGTGTGTCTATGATGTATGATGTGGTGTGTGTGTGTGATGTGGTGTGTGGTGTGTGTGATGTGGTGTCTGTCTGATGTGGTGTATGTGATGTGGTGTGTGGTGTGTGTGATGTGGTGTGTGGTGTGTGGTGTGTGTGATGTGGTGTGCGGTGTGTGTGATGTGTGTCTATGATGTATGATGTGGTGTGTGTGTGTGATGTGGTGTGTGGTGTGTGTGATGTGGTGTCTGTCTGATGTGGTGTATGTGATGTGGTGTGTGGTGTGTGTGATGTGGTGTGTGGTGTGTGTGATGTGTGTCTATGATGTATGATGTGGTGTGTGGTGTCTGTCTGATGTGGTGTGTGTGATGTGGTGTGTGGTGTGTGTGTGTGATGTGTGTGGTGTGTGTGTGATGTGGTGTGTGGTGTGTGTGATGTGGTGTGTGGTGTGTGGTGTGTGTGATGTGGTGTCTGTCTGATGTGGTGTGTGTGATGTGGTGTGTGTGATGTGGTGTGGGGTGTGTGTGATGTGTGTGTGGTGTGTGTCTATGATGTATGATGTGGTGTGTGGTGTCTGTCTGATGTGGTGTGTGTGATGTGTTTGTGTGTGTGTACAGGTGCACATGCAGGCACATTTCCCTTAGAACTTCTCATTTCAAGTCCGCCTGTTTAGAAGATCTTCCCAGGAAGCTCCCTCCAGCCTGATTCTCTGCTAACACCTCTCTGAACGCTCAGCACCTGGTCTGCAGGGCAGACTATGTCACGATGTCCTTCCTGCTCCGGCAGAGGGCCTGTGTCCAGCAAAGGGTGGACAACCTGGACCCACGCACCGCAGCCCTGGGCAGGTCGACGCTCTCCCTTCTCTTCCGCATGTCGTTGTTCAGTTGCTCAGTCGTGACTGACTCTTTGCAACCCCATGGACTGCAGCACACCGGGCTTCCCTGTCCATCACCAACTCCTGGAGTTTGCTCAAACTCATGTCCATTGAGTCGATGATGTCATCCAACCATCTCGTCCTCTGTCTTCCCCTTCTCTTCCTGCCCTCAATCTTTCCCAGCATCAGGGTCTTTTCTAATGAGTTGGCGTGTGAGTGTGAAGGGGGAGCCAAGCCAGCTTCCCCCCAACAGCCACGAAGAGGCAGAGTGGGGTAAGGGTCTGAGTCTGGAGTCGGGAGAGAAAAAGAAGTCGATGGAGGGAGGCTGTTGACTCCCCCTGAGCAGCCAGCCAGCTGTTCAAGAGAACCCAGCAGCGGTCACCCCTCCCCAGCCGATACCCATCCCCCAGCTCCCTCGTGTCCTTCCCTCTCCAGTTTCACCAAGACCCGCGTGCTCAGCTCAGGTTCCCCCTCAGCCTCACACTTAACCTCGCTGGCTGGGCCAACATCTGCCCCAGGAAGGGAGCGGCTGGCAGAGCTGGAAGGTGGAGGTGTGCCTGGGGGGAGGCAAACAAGGAAGGGGAGAAGGGGTAAAGTGTCCTCAGACACCTCCTCTGGGCTTGGTGCCTGGGGAGTGCTTGCACCCAATCCCTGGCTTTCTTTTTACAGGCTTGCTGTCATCAAACCCTTTCTATAGCAGACAGCCTGAGGTCCAGAGAGGTGGAGGGGCTTGCCCACAGTCACCCAGCAAGAAGACAGCACATGGCTAAGACCTGAGCCTCTGAATCCTAAGTCCCATGCATGTTTCATTCTGCCACATTTCTCTGGGCCTCAGTTTACCCACCTGTAAATGAGGTCAGAACAGATAAGAGAGAATAAACAGGATTATCTTTCATGACGAGTCTGGTCTGGTATTAGAACTGCCTGGCCACCGTGTTGAGAATTCTGAGCTCAGGCTGGGCTCGGTGGGAAGGAGGTCAGTCATCCACTAGCAACGTCTGCCCTGGCTCAGGAATTGTGGGTTGTAGCACATGTCTTCTTATGGAGCTGATTTCTAACGGTCCTGCCAGCTCTGATGTTTTGGTGCTAGAATGAGTTAACCCTCACCCCCAGTGGCCTTGGGTAAGTCCCTGCACACCTCTGACGCTCAGGTTCTCCCTAGGCCCGGCCTTCGGAACGCCTTCCACCAGCCCCTTTGTGAAGGATGGAGCCAGCTGCTCGGCCTCCCTCGACTCAACCTCTGCCTTTACCTTCAGCCTTGAGCAGCTGTTGCCTAGCAACAGGGGGTGGGAGGCTTGGAGGGGTTTGTAGAATCCCAGAATCTGGGCAAACATTCTGCCTATCTCCCACGTCCCAAGCATGGGCCTTGGAGACCCAGAACCATCCCCGTGAGGGTCCCCAGAGCTGGGGCCTAGGACAGGCCATATAGCTGCTGTGGACTCGACCTGCTGCAGACTAGGGGCTCATGGCTTCACCTTCCTGAGCTGAGTGTCTTTATGTAGAACACTGAGATGACTCACCCAACCTGGCTGAGGCATGGGAAGGGTTACGAAGATAATGGGTTTGAAGGGGCCTTGGAAAACCTTAACTCTCCAGACCCTCTGCTTCCCTCTGAGGGCTCATGTAGAAACTGAGAGTGGCTCACACATTCATTTCCCTGCCCAGAGATCAAGTCTGGGGTCAAGGTTGGTCTTGAGCCCCTTATTACAGTTCCTGAGAACCACTGTGTGTCAGGCGGGTGCTCAGGACATCAGGGGAGGACTTCGGGCTTGCATCTCCCTCCTCAGGATGGTCCATCCTGGCCTGGCCTGGTCTGATCCTTGCAGCCCAGCCCGGGACCCTGGGCAGGATGGACAGAGGTCCCTCGCCTCGTGAAGAGATGGGAGCAGGGTCGTTAGGTGGGGATCTGCACAGAGGGAGATAATTAGGGATGAGGTCTTCAGACAAAGAGGGGTATAAAAAGATGGGGAGCGGGGAGGGAGCAGAAATGCTGAAGAGAAGAGAAAGGCGGGTAGGGGAGGAGCTGAGGGATGCTGGAGAAAGAAGGGGCCTTAGGGTAGCAGAGAGGGGAGGGGTGAACTGATGCGCGTGCTCCTCAGAAACTTCTGTGGGCTGGAAAGGGCCATCAACCAGGAGCCAGCAGTGATCCACTCCCCAGGGCTGCCCAGCACCCTGAGGCCAGGGCAGGCATTGAGGGGAATTCCAGTCCCTTTTGCCAGAGCTCTGAAGCCTTGTTGCTGCCAACAGGCCCTTGCTTAGGCTGCCTGGCATCCTGGGAGCCAGGGCCAGGTCTCCACTGCCTCCTCACTCCCTGTATCCCAGGAGGGCAGGCAGAGCTCCCTCATCCTAGAGGCCCACAGGCTCTCTGAGGTAGGGAGAAGGACCTAGGGTTCAGACCCAAAGCAGACATCCCCTCCATGACCTCCTTCCCAGTGAATACTCATAAGCTTCTTGCACTCCTCTCTGCATGGAGAGTTCACTACCCCCAGGGCACCCCACTTGCTCCCAGGCAAGTCCCAGGAAGCAAGGCTTAACTCCACCTAATAAATGAGCAGGAGTTCACTGGACAAGAAAAGGGAGAGGAGGTGCTCTAAGAAGCAGCAGCAATGTCCTCTGGCGGACAGTCACACAGTGGGTTGAAGATTGAAAGAAGACCGCAGCACTGCAGGGAAGGGGCGGGTGGTGTAAAGTGACTCTGGGGAAGGCACCAGGCCCTGTATGGTTCTGGAGACCAAAGAGCAAAGTGTGGGCTTCGAGAAGTCTCTGTCTCTGAAGTAACGGGGAGCCATGGATGGCTTAGGCTGGGAGGTGGCGCTGGAGTTCAGATTTGCGTTTTAAGAAGACCCTTCAATCTGCTGTGTAGCAAACAGACAAGAGGGTACCCAAGTGGCAGCAAGGAGTCCAGGAAGGGAGGAGGCTGCTACGTGATGATGGGGGCTTGGGCTGGCGGCGGGGAGTGTGAGGGTGTGGAGAACCAGGTGGACTGGAGGCCCATTTGAGAGTAGAGCAGACAGGTCGTGTGGATGGATGGGGCTGGGGTGGGGGGCGGGGTCTCGGGGCAGAATTGACTGCTGTCAGACAGAACCACTGACCCACCTCTGGAGAGTGTCTTAAAACACTGATTCTTGGGCCCATCCAGGCCTATTGATTCCAGGTCTCTAAGGCTGGGTGCAGAATCTACATTTTCCAAAGGGACATTCAGATTATTCCAGGAATCAGTCCATCCATCATGGGCAATGGCTAGAACCTGGGATACCCTGAATCGACTCCCAATTTTAAGGAGGAAGAAACAGATTTCTGGAGTGGGAAAAAAAACAACAACAAAAAACTTTTCCAGGATCACACACAGGACTGGTATAGTAGAAATAAGCAGCATTAGACCCCTGCTCTATTATTCTAATTCATGGTTTCCCTTAACTCTGGCCAAGAGCCCTGAGCAGGCTCTGGTGTGCTGGGAAGCATAGACTTTGCCCTTGCAATGACCTTGGTTCAAATCCAGACTTCACCATGCCCTGGCTGGGCCATCGTGGGTAAGCGGTATCACCTCTGGGAGCCTCAGGAGCCTCAGGAGTGGCACCTATTTCAGGAGACACGAAATAGGTGCCAAAGATGACCGTGGTGTTTGCACAAGGTAAGGTGTCCCAGGTACATGGCAATGTGCTCAGTAAAGGGAAACAATGATTATTAAAGTTCATCCCACTGCACCAAGTACTGGCAGGAGCAGAGACATCTGTGTGAGTTTGTATGTGTGCAAGAAAGAGAGAGAGGGGGAAGGCTGGAACTATGCTCCTTCGGCTCATGACCAATCATGACCACAGTATCTGGAAGCCCACTGTGAAAACCACCCTTCCCTAGGCACTATTTTGTTCCTTGCCTTCTTGAGCACAGAACTTTGCAGCGGAGGAAATAGAGGCTGGGGACGGGGCAGGGGTGGGCGGGTGGGGGACTTGACCTCCCCATGTCCCACCGGCGGTGGAGGCAGAATGAGGAGCCCAGCCCGGCTGTGCTGCACCCCCTCGAGGGTCCAGGGTCTCTGGGTGCTGGTGGGTGGCAGGGCCACGGTCCCCGGAGCGGGAGCACGGACGCCCCGGGGAGCCTGGGGAGGGGGCTGGGCGATGCGCTCGCCATCATCAAGGCGCAATCAGCGCTAATCAGCGTGTTCTTGAAATAGACCCAACTGGATGGGGGAAGCGAGCAGCCGCCTGGGTTTGTATAGCGGCAATCAAGAGGGAGGCAATTTTAGATCTGCGGGAACAACAGCTCTTTGTCCGCGCGCAGGGACTTTGCCGAGCTCTGCGGAGCCCACTGCGGCTTGGAGATAAAAAACACCCCATTGGGGGCTGCAGCTGCCCCCGCCCAGGAAGGGGGGCGTTCAGGCAGTGGGTCCAGCTGCCTCCGGGGTGAAGTCCAAACTCTCCAGCACTTTGGCTGGGCCCCTACTATGTACTGGGTGCACAGAGGGCTGCTTTTTTGGTGACCAGTGGGCTCCATTTTGGGCTTCACAGGTGGCGCTAGTGGTAAAGAACCCGCCTATCAATGCAGAAGACGTAAGAGACACGAGTTCGATCCCAGGGTCTGGAAGATCCTCTGGAGGAGGGCATGGCAACCCACTCCATTATTCTTGCCTGGAGAATCCTATGGACAGAGGAGGCTGGAGGGCTGCAGTCCATGGGGTCGAAAAGATTCGGACAGGACTGAAGCAACTTAGCATGCACGGACAGGGCTCTACTTTACAAGAGGCGTGGCAGGTGGTGGAGGCTCAGTGAGGTGGGGAGTTTCGTGGTGGGTCACCTGGCTGGTAAGTGGCTGAGCTGGGATGGAAATCCAGTCTATCCTACGACAGACCTTGAGGCTCTTCCTTTTATGGGGGACCTTCTGACACTAGGAGGCCTTATCCTGAGTTAAGCCGACACCCTAATGGGACTCTCAGGCCTTGAAAATATGTCAAAGCCTGGGGATAACTGGTTCCAGTCTGCAGATGAGGCAAACTGAGGCTCAGAGAGATAGAGAGACTTGCTCAGGGTCATCCAGATGGTGTATGTGGTAGAGCAAGCCTGTGTAGGTGCTCGCTCGTGTCTGACTCTCTCCGACCCCATGGGCTGCAGCCCTCCAGGCTCCTCTGTCCATGGGATTCTCCAGGCAAGAATACTGGAGTGGGTTGCCATGCCCTCCTCCAGAGGATCTTCCCGACCTTGGGATCGAACCCGCGTCTCCCTCATTGCAGGCTGATTCTATAAGGCAGAGCCACCTGGGAAGTTGAGGAGCCACTGAAAGAGAAACGCCTCTGAGGCCCGCCCACCTGCCCGCCGGCCCCGCCCACCTCAGTTGCCGCTGTAGCCCAGGCGCCTCTCCTGACAGTCCTGGCCCTGCACCTCCAAGACCTCCACTTTGGGATCCCTTCTCTCGCACCGAACGTTAAAGGCCCATGGGGGTCCTCAAACAGCCCGTGGTCAGTCTCCAAGTCGTCCCGGTAGCCCTGGCAAAGTCTGGGGTGGGTTCCGCCTGGGAAGTGGTAGAGCCAGCGCTCAAACCCCTGCCTGTGAGAGGCCAGAGCCTCTTGAAATCAGCAAGCTCTGGGTTTCTCCAAGGCCCCAGCCAGCGCCACAGCCACCAGGAAGCTTTCCCTGCCAACTCCGGGGCTGCCCCTCTGAGTGACGTTTGGTTGTGGAACTGGCCTGGTGGTCGGGTATGGCTGGCTGGAGAACTTCTGGGGTTTTGGTGGCCCAGCATCATTCCCTCTCTCTGTCAGTACTGATGCCCCCTGATTTCCCGTTTTGGGGAGTAACTCCCAGGCTGAAGGTAACCTCCCTGACAGCCAGCGGTCAGTCAGGGGCTCTAACAGGGGTGATGGGCAGGATCTCAAGGGGAGAACACAGCAGGGAGGCGGGGTGCAGACCAGGCAAGAGGCCACAGCAGCGGCCAGAGGAGGGCAGATGGTCCAGGGAAGTGGCTGGAGCAGAGGAAGTGAGCGGATCTGAGAGGTTTCGAGGAGCAAGGTCTGGGGAGACCAGCTGACTGGTGGAATGTGGGGAGTGAGGAGAGAGTCTCACTTGACCCACTGGCTCCACACCCCAGGCATCCCTGACTCCCCTCACAATCCCAGGAAATCCTACCTTCAAAATATGGCCACAATCTGACCACATCCACCCTTCTCTGTCTCCTCACCTCTTGCCTACACGACACTCCTCACTGATCTCCCCACTTCCACCCAGTCCCCCCGACAGCAGCCAGATGGAAACAGAAGTCAGGTTATGTCCCTCTTCTGCTCGGTTGGCTCACGTCTACACCAGCCTCCCAGCTGGTGACCTGCCCACCACGTCTCTCACTTCCTTTCTACGTGGTCCCCTTGCTCCCCACACTTCGGCCATGCTGGCTTCCTCCTCACTCTGGGAACAGTGCAGATAAGCACTTATCCCAGGGCCTTTGCACATGCTGTTTCCTCTGCCCCAGAACACCCTTCCCCAGACAGGCTCCAGACAGGCCAGACTCCCTTCCCCTTTCTTCTTTCCCTTGCCCTGATCATCTTATTTAAAATTCCGACACCACTCCACACTCCCGGGTCCTCCTGATACTTCCCCTCTATTTTATTTCTAGCCCTATTATTTATCATCCTATACGCTGTCTATTTTTACTCTTTAACATATTTATTGCCATCTTGTAATAACCTACAATGGAAAAGAATCTGAAAAAGCACACACACACACACACACACACACACATAACCGAATCATTTTCCTGTACACTTGAAACCTTATAAATCACGTAGACTTCAATTTTAAAAAAAATCACGGTCTGGTCCTCCCATTAGGATGTAAGCACTATGAGGGCAGAGTCACTGTGGGTCCTCAATCAATATTTGCTGAGTGAAGGAAGTGGTTGGAGGGCAGTGTCATTTATTGAGATAGGGAGGAATGGACTGGTGTGTGTGGGTGCTGGAGGAGATGAATTCACCCGGGAAATTTGAGTCTGAAATGTCCCTATGGGCACCCAGGAGCAGCTTTCAGAAAGCAGTAAAGAAAAAATCTAAGCAAAGACCTTAGTTTCTTCATCTGTAAATTGGGCTGATAATCTCAGCTCCCTCAGTGGGTATGTGTGTGGTGAGGGCAGGTCTGTTGAGATACAAGGGCGGCAGTACTTAGCGCACAGTCAGTCCTCAACAAAGCATGGCTTCCTTGCTTGTGTGTTTCCCTCTCCCTTCCAACAGCTATGACAAGTTTGTTGTGACAAGTTCCCTGTGACAAGTGAAGCCGCCGGCATGTCCATAAATGTTTGGAGGATTATGTGGCCTGGAGGAGGGGTCCTGCCCCCTTTGCTTCTCCCCCTTCCTGCCAGCTCACGGGGTGCCCAGAGGCCCCAGCAGAGGCTGGAGCTGAGGTTGAGGACCGTGTGCAGTGGCAAATCCCCCCCTTCTCCCTGTCATCATTTCTTCCAACCACATGGGAATCATTTTCCATTCCCTGTGGGCCTGCATTTGTAACCAACCTCCCAGTGGTGAGGGGAGGATTTTTAAAAATAGCTTTATTGATTTTATCTTTTGGAAGATAAAAGCAATAGATGTTCTTTGTTAAAGGAAAAAGTAGACGGTATAGAAAGAAAATGAAAATCAGCCCAAACTTTATCACCCAGAGATAATAATCATCTACATTTCAGGATTTGACCTTCGCATTTCTGTGCTGTGTCTTTGTGTCCCAATGGGTTTGGGGCAGGACCCTGGGGCAGATGGAGCAAGGTGGGGACTGTGGGGAGGTGGACAGGTACCAATGCAGGTAACTGGTGTCGGGGCCTGTGTAATTGCTGGTACGTGGTCAGAGCAAACCCACAGTCTGTCTCACGTGCCACATCGGCGCCTGAGAAGCTGCCTTGCACTCCTCAGATTTTATCATCATTTGTATATTCACCTCACCACAACCCCTATTATATCTTTAATACTTTTCCTGCTTGTCTGAAGCTCTGTAAAACAAACACCATATAGCCACTATCTCATTTAATCTTTAGAATAACCAAAAGAGCGAGTTCCTGTTATTAGTTCCATTTTACAGATGAAGAGACTGAGGCCCAGGGAGGCAAAATGACTGTCCAAGGCATGGCGTGAGTTCAGACCAGGATCCAGGTCTCCTGACACCAGCATGCTAAGCAGAGCTACATGTAACAAGAAGCACATTCTTTTCACGTGCCAGACACACACCCTCAACATCCCTGCCAGAGGGATTGATTCTGTCCATCTGTCCAGTTGCACAGATGAGGAAACTGAAGTCAGAAAGGTGAGGTCATTTGCCTAAGGCCACACACCCAGGGCTGTTGAGAATTGGAGGCAGGTGTGTCTGGCCGCAAACAGGAGCTCTGGACAGGCTGGAATAAGAAGGGTGACTGTTTTGTCATGGGCAGCCTCTTTGTCCCTCATCTGGGCACCCAGAGTGGAGCCTCAGGACCCTCTTGTCTCGATTCCAGTCTGCTCCGGTCCTGACCTTACTGGTCATGGCCTGGACCACGGGGATGGGGGTTGGGTTTAGCAACAGCACCACCTGGTGGCTGATTCTGCCACAAGAGCCCATCTGAGCCCAGGACTCTGGGTGGGAGGGCAGTGATGGAGGGGTGGGGGAAGCCCCCTAGCTCATTCTCCCACATTGGAGCCCTGGGTCACCCAACAGTTGCCTGGTATAGAGAAGAAACAGGGGCTCTGGGTTTTGTAAACCTGGCTTTGAATTCCAGCTTAGTCTGTGTGATGTCAGCCAAGCTCCTCCACTCATTTCTCTTGAGTTTGGACTTTGAGTTTTCACATCTGTAAAATGGGTATGAACCGCAGTCGCAGGGTAGTTCTGAGGCTGATGGAAAATACCTGCCTCCCCCCACAGTCACCCACAGATCACGCCCAGACCCTCTTTCAGGCTTCTCCTTAGTCACCCGGCTAGTGGGGCCCAAGCTTCTGTCCAGACCAGGCTAAGAGAGCCTTCCCATTCTAGAAACAGCTCACTTGGGGAAGATACTCAAAAGGAAGGCAGAGAATATCCACGGGAAAACAAGAAAAGTCGAGTGTTGGCTAGAACTGGTCTGACACAATGGTGGGGCTGGGGGGCTGGGTGGTTTCTCTGGGAGAGCAAAGCTTGTTCCACTCTCTCAAGGTCAAAGTTGCCTGCTGAGTCCTTTGCCCAGACCCGTCTTGCCCGCCACCTTACGTGGTCTGCAGTCTGGCTGGCTTCCCCATCACTGCCGGGTGGGCAGGCCCACCTCTGTTCACATTCACATCAGGTTCACTTTGCCCACCCAACCCCTGAAAGCACTTCCGAGCGCCCCTCCTCCCCTTCCTCAAGGCTGTGCCCTGCAGGGTGTTCTTCAGAAGCTCGCTGTCCACACTGAGACCCCAAGAGTCCCCCTAGAATGCTAGATGGCTCCAAAGCCCCCCAGTAAAGACCAAGATATTTTTATAGCTCCTGATGCATGCGTGCTAAGTCGCTTCAGTCGTGTCCAACTCTTTGTGACCCCATGGAGTGTAGTCCGCCAGGCTCCTCTATCCATGGGATTCTCTAGGCAAGAATACTGGAGTGGGTTGCCATGTCCTCCTCCAGGGGATCTTACTGACCCAGGGATCGAACCCGTGTCTTTTACATCTCCTGCACTGGCAAGCAGGTTTTTTACCACTAGCGCCACCTAGGAAGCCCAGCTCCTGACGACCTCAGTAACTCTGACTTGCTCTTCAGTGGTCCTCCATTTCCCCCAGTGATTCCCTATTCACAGGAGCACGGGTCCCCTCTGGTACTCTGAACCCCTCTGAACCCCCAAAGGGCTCCATCGCCCACCAATGGCTTCACGCAGCTGTGCTGCCTCCCTAAAGCCCCCAACCTCACTCTTAGGTGCCCAGGGATCCCAGTGGTCCCTTCAAACATCCCTCTCGTCCATCTCAGTGAACCCAGTGGCAGGATATCATTCCTGGGAGACCCTGGAGACTTCCAGAGGTCCCAAGTACCAGCAAAGGGGTTTCAAGGCTCCTGAAGATCCTCGGACTTGCCCCGACAGGCCTCCTGCCGTCACTCATCCTTGATGGGCCTGAGTGACCTGTCACTGCTAGTGAGGCACTCAGTGCTTTCCAAAGGGGGAGTGTGGGAAGCGTGTGGGCCTTGCAGCCAGGCACCCCGGGGCTGTTGCTCAGCAGCATCCAGTGATGAGACCCAGGCAGCCTGTGTGCTCATTGGTGGAACGTGACCACCGTGCCAACCCACAAGGGGATTGAGGGAAGGCAATACCTACGGGAGGGCCAGCATGGTGTCCAGCACCAGGGAGGTCTTCACTGCCTACTCACTGCCTGTCCCACAGCGCCCCCTCTCGGGTAAGCTGAGCACTCACTCGCGGAAGCCCCTGCTCCTGGAACGACATGTTCTGTGTGAGGAGCTGCACTGATGCTGGTTTTACCCAGACCCCTCCTTCCGAGACCCTGGGGAGGGGCCGCTGCACAGGAGCTGAGTGGGTTATAAGAGCCACCCAGAGCTGGTGGGGGAGGGACTCTGCTCTTCGCCGTGTCTCCCCAAAGACTTCTTCTTGCCTCTGCTTTTGCTCAGGCTGTTCCCCGTCTCAGACGGGCTTCCCTGCCCAGCAAGTTCTCTCCATCTCTCTCCATGCCGCTCCAGTCCCCAGCCCCTGGTTCAGTGCTTGGGCGTGTGGGACCCGTGCAGACCTGGCAAACGGCGATCCTACTCAGCTCCTCCACTTTCCACGAGGCGTATCTGGTGTCTTTTTTTTTTTTTTTTAATAAGTTGTGCAGCTTGTGGGATCTTAGTTCCCAGATCAGGAATTGAACCCTAGTTCCCTGACTTGGACGCTCAGAGTCTTAACCACTGGACCACCAGGGAAGCCCCCGGTGTCATTATTTTTTTGGGGGGGGCAAATTATTTACAGTTTCTGAACATTAGTTCCTTGTATTAAGCAATGAGATGAATAAATCTTACCTGTTAGGTTTGTTGTGGGGCTCAGACGAGGTAATGCCGGCGTGACCCCTGGAACATAGTGGGTGCTCAATAAACTGTCCTGCTCCTGCCCCTGGCACTCCCTGGCACGCTCTGCCCTGCAGTCTCTCCTGCGGGGTGGTTCTGACAGTCCACCTAGCCTGACACTGAGGGCGGTGCCTGTGTGGCTCCTCCCAGTCGCCTTCACGAAGTGGACCTTATTCTAAATGAGGGAGAGAAGGCCAGGAGTTGGCAACAGAGCCTGATTCGGCTCCCTACGGGGTCAGGAGGTGCCCAGGCCAAGGGCTCGCTTGAGTGTTCACAGCCTGAGAGGGTGCCAGGGGCTGAGTACGAGACAGGAGGGTAGAGGGCTTCTGGGGGAATCCCGAGCTGGTCACGTTTCCTCTCTGGGTCACATTTTCTTCACCACTCTACTGATGGCCAAGCCAAGGCCCAGACAAGTGGGCAACCTTGCCAAGGGCCGCACTGCGGAGCTCGACTGGCTGGAGAAGACCGGCCAAGGCAGAGGGCTTCTCCCTCTAGGCGCCCCCAGTCTGGAGCGGCACAGGCACCCTTCCGCATGACTAGGAAGGGCAGAAGCACGCAGACAAAGGGCTCTTCCACTTGTCTAAGTACTCCTAGTCCTGGGTCCACACGGGGAACATGCGGGGTGCTCGATAGAACCCACCGAACACCAAACCCAACCCTGTTATCCAAAATTTGCAGCCCTCAGCCAACCTGGGGAAACGAATAAACAAAGTGGGGTTGTGGCTGGATTAGAAAGACAACTCTTGTAAAGCACTTAGCAGACAGTAGCCATTCATTGTATGGTGATCACATGAAAGGCAGTGTGGGCTTCTGAAACAGCCCTGGGTGTTCCTAACTGATAAACCCCTCCGTTGAAACAAACACCCCCAAATATGGAACCCAGACGGTTTTGCAGGAACCTCACGGAAGTCAGAGAACCGGGAGAATCACCCGACGAGTTACAACCACTCCGCCAGGAAGAGCCACAGAGAGTTGGTTCAATTCTTTTAATTTTTAAAAATGAGTAAGCAGACAATCGTGTACCCTTTGAATACCCCATAAAAACGTTCATTATGCAAAACAGTACAACCTTTTTCAGTTTTTAATAATACTGTAAATATCTCAGAAAGGATGTATTGTTTCTAATGAATATCAAAAAGAGTCACCGTGATGACGTTTCGCCTGCCCCCACGTTTCCCTCCCTGCCCCCCGCCCCAAGTTACCCAGATACTAGTAGGAAATTATAAAAAGCGAAGAACAAAAGCCCTCCCTCCGCCCTGGCCCACGAGTCCCGTTGAGTGAGTGAAGTGTTGAGTGCCACGCGAGCAGCACGTCCCCAGCGAGGCAGAGGGGCGGTGCTTCGGTGGCCACGGTGGGTGGGGAATCGGTAGCAGCAGAAGTGGGGAGACCCCGCCCCAGCCTATTGTGAGAAGAGCCGAGGAGGGCGGACGCAGGCAGGGGCTCAGCCAGGGCCCCGATCTTCCTGCGTCCATTTCCGGGGTCCACCGGAGCAGACAGGTCAAGGAGATGCCGGGCTGTGTGTGCAAAAGGGGGAGCCCTGGAACCGGACATCCTGACCTGCCTGGGTGGCGGCAGCGCTTGGCCTCTCTCTTAGCAAACGCGGGCTTCAGACGGGGACCGCTGGGGGCCGAGCAGCTGGGCGTTTGGGTGAATCAGACACGCAGGTTTATTCCAGGAAACTAAATCCTCTGTTTGGAGAAGGCTTGCATCGCCACCGCATAAGACTGGGCACGGAAAGTAGAAGGATGAAGGATGCTCCTTGCCTGTCCCCAGATAACTCAGGTCAGAGGCGCGACATCAAAGCCAGTTAAGGAAGAGAGGGACCAGCCAGGGAGGCCCGGAGCAGTGCCAGCTGCTGCTCCAGACCCTGGAGCTGTTCAAGGGAGGGAGGGGATGGGCGCCCAGGACGCCACACCAGTGAGCTCTGAGGCTCCTCAGCCCCTTGGCCAGAGAGGCAGGAGGGCCGGCTCCTGGGGAAAAGGTAGAGGAGAAGCCTTGTGAAGATCCCAGGGCTCTGCTGGTGGCAGGAAGGGTGGGCAGGGACGGGGTGGGGGGGGGGTGCGGGTCACAGGAATGCAGGCGAGGGAAGAGGGCAGGGGGATGCCCAGAGGGAGGAGACGAGGTCAGGGGATGAAGGGGCTGGAGGACGAAACCCGGCTCCAGGCCTGACTGCAGCTCTGACCTAGGAGGCTGGTGGGGGGTCACATGGTGCAGACCCCGGCAGGGGCAGTGGTAGGACAGACAGCCACAAGCAGGACAGCGCCCAGGAACCATCAGCCAGGTGCCTCCAGCCAGCCTGCTGAGGAGGACGGAGTGGCAGAGCTGAGAGCACGAGCAGATGGCCTGGAGGAGCCCTGCCGTCTGCAGGGCCGAGGACCAGGCTGGTCTCCACGGGAGGGAACCTCTCACGGAGGAAATCAAGCCCCATGGTTTCCAGGATAAACTTGCTTTAAAGAAGGGAGTGACGAGTGGCAAGTCTTCAGAAGAATCCAAGATCAACAGCAGGTCTGCACGCCCAGGAGGCACGCAAAGGATCCCCAGAGAAGTGCAGCCAGGCCAGGCAGAAACCCCCAGAGCTCACCTGACCCAGCTGTCCCCACTGGGGAGACTCAGGAGGGCTGGGAAGAGCCCAGGTCACCCAGTGGGACCAGGGCAGAGGGGGGCCTGTCGCCCAGGAGTCCTGAGTTGGCTGGGATGTTTTCTTCTCTGACACAGCCTGGCTGTCTGCAAACCCACCACTTCTGGGAAGCCCGGGAGGATGGGCAAGGGAGGGGCTTCAGGGGAAGCCTGGAGGCATGGAGACAGAAAGACTGGGCTGACGCGGGGCACGGAGGACAGGTTGGTTCAGAGGCTGACGGAGGAGGCAGACGTCGCTCCCACCCGCTCACCCCACAGCCCGAGGATAAAAAAGTCCGGTCCTATGGTACAACTTCTTCCTAACCCCGAGGGAATGCTGGTTACTCCCTCCTCGGATGAGAAGTCCCTGTACAGGGTTATCTCTTCGCATCATTACTCTCACGGCAGTTGGGGGGATGGGACGAGGAAGGGGCATGACTTGAAACCAGAGTGGGCACGGCCACCTTAAAATTAACTTGTTAATAAATCCTGTGCAAAAAAACCCAAAACAAAACAGAAACGAGCAAGCCTCTACCATTAGGTGAAGTACGCGGTTCAGGTGTTCATTTGTACACACGGCGGTGGACGGCAGGGGGCGAGCAGGCGGGACACCGAGGTGGCGGGGCGCTCAGAAGTGCGTCTCCTTCTCTGTAATGGCCGCAACGGCCCCATCGCCCTTGAGTTTGGCGTCACAGTCATTAACCGCCACCGTCCGTGGGCCTGCCCCAAGCGAGCCCCGCATTTTCAGGTCGGCGCTGGGGATCATCAACTTGCGGAATCTCTACACGGTTGGAGAGGAGAAGAGCTGTCTGAGAAGAGCAGCTGTTGGGGTCCCCGGGGGGCCTGCCTCAGCGACACCTCTGGGGGTGGAGGGGCATGGAAACGGCCGGGCTTGCAGCCGGGCTTGCAGCTCTGCCCTGGGCAATGCGTCGACCTGGAGATCTATTTCCTGCCCCCACCCCGGGACATGGGGACGACAAGGTACCATCACTGGGTGAGGAAGGAGAGGATGAACAGAGTTGCCTGCCCTGTACCTGGCCCGCTGCAGGTGACCAGGACACAGGAGCTATACCCAGGCCGCATCCTTCCTTCCTGGGCAGACTGAGGCTGGGGTCTGAGTCCCTGCTTGGCCTCGCTACGTGTGGGGCCAGTCACCTAGCGCCACTGAGCCGTGCTGTCCCACCTGTGAGATGGGCCAGCTGTTCCTCCTGTAGACTCTGCTGTGAGGGTGAGCTACACCACCTCCAGGACACAGTGGTCTCTGCATAAGTGAGTATGTTTCCCATTGAAGGCTGTCATCATGCCCGCCATCCCCGTCAAGGGAACAGGAGGTGTGTGTCTGAAGATGGAAACGTTCTCACTAAGGCCCCAACCCCGCAGAGTGGCTGGCAGTGTGCTGGCCGAACGAGGTGGCCATCGTCCACTCCACCCCTGACACACGCTCCTGCCCCTTGATCCTGCCTGCCCACCCCCCTCAACACCTCAGCCTCATGTGCACATCCAGAAGACGTCAGGCCAGGATTTGGGAGGTCCTTCCTGGGCCTTTCCCCAGGAAGGCTGGAAGGACTTTGGGGTGCTGGTTTCTTACGATCAAGGTCCTGTTTTCATGTTCAGATCCTGCCACGCCTAATAGGCTGGGCCTATTCTGCCCAAGAGGGATTAACCAGCAGGATGCCCCTCTTCCCCCCATAATACCATCATGCGGAGCATCTCCTAGGTGCCAGGCAAGGCGCTAGGATCTTGACACAGGATAGGAGCTGGGAGCATAGGCTCTGGAGCTGGGTGCCTGGGCTGGACTCCCAGTTCCACCGCTTCACTGAGGCAAGAACTTAACCCTCTGCATCTCGGTCCTTCATCTGTCAAAGAGGTTCACAGCAGCACCTGCCTTGAGCGTCATTTTCCTGAGGTGTGTCAGATTTGTTGACCTGTGCATGGTTCTTAGCATAGACTACCCACCCTCATAGCAACTCTCTGACCCCCATCTTTCCTTCCAGATCCTTCTCATCATCTGGCAGAACCTTCTGGAAATGCGTGCGTGTGTGCTAAGTGTCTTCAGTCATGTCTGACTCTTGACACCCTATGGACTTGTAGCCCGCCAGGCTCTTCTGTCCATAGGATTCTCCCAGGCAAGAAAACTGGAGTGGGTTGCCATTTCCCTTTCCAGGGGATCTATTCCCAGGAATAGAACCTGCATCACTTACGTTTCCTGCACTGGCAGGCAGGTTCTTTACCACTAGTGCCCCCTGGGAAGCCCCTCTGGAAATGGAGGGATGTGAACGTGTTGGCAGGGGCCAGCCGGGGCCAAGGTATCCGGGCTCCAGGGCAGCTCTCCTCTGCACATGCCTGGTCCCAAGTCAGAATCAACAACTGCCCTTGCCCTACATTCCCTGTAGGAGTGGAGGACCTGGCCTTGCTCTGGGGGAGGAGCAGGCTGGAGAGAGGGACCTTCCCTCTCAGCTTGCTCCCCCTGGCTGGGTGCTGGCTCTTCCCTGGGTGGACAGCAGGGCTGGCTGGAGCTGACTCTGGGCTGGCACTCGCCTTGGGGGGCATTGCCACACAGGCCGCATGTCTGTGAGACACAGCTCAGCCCCGAGAACCTGGGGTGCTGCACTGGGGCCAGAACCAGGCAAGGGGTATGGGGCATGAAGGCACAGCCTCAGGTGCCTGCTCTACCACTCCAAGGCTGTGGGCCCTGGGGTAATTTGCTTTCCCTCTCTGTGCTCAGCTTCCTCACCTGTGATGTGGGGACAGGAAGCACCTCCACCTCACAGGACAGCTGTGAGGGAGGATTCGGCAGCCTACTGGCTGTCGACGGCTTAGAGCGGCGTCTGGCACAGAGCACACAGTTAGCAAAAGGGGCATGAAGCTGACTCAGACCTCCTGATCCCCCAGCAGGTGGGAAAGGAGAGTGAAGAGAGAGGGTGTCCAGGCTATGACGGGCCGGGGTCCAAATTCACTAAACAACCAGGAGATCATGGGCAGCACGATTCCACTGGCACGAAATGCCCCCAAAGAAGCACATACAGAGAGATTTCTGGGTCTGGGGCTTGGGACAGGGCTTACTGGGAACAGGCACTGGGAATCTTATGAATACCTAAGAATACATGTAAATAAATAAAAATGTTTGCAAATGGATTTATGGTGATGACAGCACGGCACAGAACACTGCTACAAAAAATATGCCACTGAACCAGAAACGGGTGAAGTTTATGATGCAGAGAACATACTTCAACAGAATTGTTGAAGATGGTCGGTTTGCTCATTCTTGGCAGTCTGATCTCAGGCAAGTGCCTGCATTTCTCTGACGATAGAGGAGATGCAGAGCAGAGAGAGCTCTGCACGATGACGGCACAGGATAGATGCCTCCAGATGGCAGACCCTCTCCCTGCGCCCTGGAAACGGGGTCCTTAATGAACGGGGTCGACAGGACACCAGGAGCTGACACTTGGCCCCTCTCTCTCCCAAGTCCTGGCTCAAGTGCTGTCCCTCTGGGCACTCCCTGAGTCCTCAAACAACCTCTGCAAGTGAGGGACTGCTGCTGACCCATTTGCAGATGGGAAAACTGAACTCAGGGAAGGCAGAACTCAGGGAAGGCAGCTCAATCTTCAGGCCTCAGCACAGCAGTACTGATGAATCCCTGCCATGGAGGAACTGGCCAGGCTTCCCCAGGAGACACGTGGAGGCACGTTCTCATCATGCCCGTGGCCCAGATGAGGAAGCGGGAACCCAGAGGCTCCTGTGGCCACACTCACACTCCCCAGCACAGCCAGCCCCGCCCTGTGTCACACTCCCCGCCGCCCCAGCCTCACTGACCCCTCCTCCCGGGCCGCTCACCTCTGGCAGCGTCCCTTCCGTCTTCCACACCTTGATGCAGACCCAGACCGGGATGCAGAGCATGGAGGACAGGGCCATGAGCCAGCCGATGCCGTAGCCCCAGGCGGGGTAGGTGTACACGTTGTTGTACTTGAGGGGCTTGTATTTGACCAGGAAGAAAATGAAGATGCCCTGCAGAGAGATGGGGAGAGGTCCCTGGGGCGGCCCTCAGCCTGGGTGCGAGCGGCTGGCAGGGGAGATGGCCGACCCTGTGCACTGGCCTCGGAGAGGTGGCACCCTGCCTGTCCACAGCGAGAAGCACAGGAACAGGCCTCATAGGTCCCAGGAGACTCTTCTCGACCCCCCAGGAGCCTGATCCCCAGCCTCTAAACAGTCAGAATTTTTTTTTTTCTAGCTACTTCTCAGGGCTGGTTTCAAAGCTGACTTTCAGAACTAAGATGGTTGGTGAAGATGCTCTGAGATACTTCCAGTGCCAAGGACTGGGGGAAGAGCAGCGGTTTTGTTTCTTTAATTAAACATCCTTTCACCAAGGCCTCTCCGCAGTTTGGTCTGAGGGGCAGAGCGTGAGCCTCTCATCACCCTCAAGCTGCTGCTTCATTGTTAACAGCAGAGCCAGATGTCTTTCACGCCTCACCCCCTACCGAGGCGGGTGCCATCTGCCCAGGCTTGCGGGCTCAGAATCTGAGGCCCCAAGAAGAGAGGTGACTTGCTCACTGTGACAGCAAGCTGGTGGCATGACTGGGGTCTTAGTGAGGCCCCCTAGCCCAGCCCAGAGACTGACTCCCAAAAACACATGGGCTTGGAAAGGTGTCAGTTGCCTTGGACTTTCTGAATGCACAGAGGGTCCCCCAGGAGGACATCACCTCCTCAGTTTTGGCCTCAGTCAGGCCTGGGCTCTGGGGTGAAGTGGGTGGGGGGTGGAGAAGTAGGGGCGTGGTGGGCTGCAGGTGGCTCCCAGCAGCACCCTTACCGCACAGATCCCGGGGGTCACGACCTTCCAGCACCATTTAATGAGTGACACTGGCCGGTAGCCAATCATGTCTTCGATGTTATCATAGAAGCGGTCGCTTCCTGTCCAGAATAAAGCAGACGGGCACACGCACCCCAGAGAATTTCTGTACAAGCCTCAGAGGAAAGGCGACGAGTGTCTGCGTTCCCCAGCAGGAGACAAACTGCGGCAGGGACCCGACTTACCGCTTAGAAACTACCAGGGTGTTAGTGATGTGCGGCGTGAGGACAAACTGTGGTGGAAGGGGCTCTGAAGAGACCCCTCCTGACTCAGTCAGGAGTTTCTGGGGAAAAGGTGGAGGGTGGTCGCTCTGAGCAGGGTCAGGCTGGCTGACCTGCGTGGGTGGGGTGGGGGTCGGGGCTCAGACAGAAGGGCTGGTGGGCGTCTATTCACAAGCCCAGCAACTCCCATCCACTCACTTGGTCTGGGGAACAGGAAGACCCAAAGTCAGGTGCTAAGGGCCGGTCACTGGGCTGGCTGGTTTGTCTACACTCCCTCCTACCGGCAGCCACCATGATGACTACTCCATTATACAGATGGGAAAACTGAGCCTCAGGGGCAGGAGGATGGACCCAAGGTTACAGTGCCTGAGCCTGGAACCCCTCCCTGTGCTGCAAAAGGGTATACAAGCAGGAGGGTCTTCCAACAGGTGGGAGAACCCGAGACGTCCCTGAGGGGAAGAGGCTGATGGAGATGGAGACGGGCCACAGGGAAGCCCAGCCCACCCAGGTCCCGGGCGCTGGGGGTGGCGGGCTGGGCCTCCGCTCACCGTACACCCAGCCGATGCAGATGCACTCGAAGATGGCCACAAAGAGAAGGCACATCCCGCTGGCGGCGTAGGAGTCAAAGAGCTGGAAGATGTACATACCGCCCTGCGGGGTGGAGGACAGACGCAGGGAAGACGGACAGACAGACATACGGGAGAGCGGGGTTAGCTGGCTGGCCTCGGCGAGGGCGCCCCGCCCTGCGGTCACCTCCCACCCTGGAGTCACGTCCACCAGGGCAGACTGGTCTCTCCAGCATTCTGAATGCCGCACCCACTGCAGCTGGGTGCCCCCTTAGACCACCCTCAGGGGTTGCTGGGATCTCAGAGGTTTGTCTTGTCTCTGCTCCCTGAATGCTAGACACAACACAGAAAACTGGAGACTGGAGGTCGGGTGGGCTCAGCACCTCTCTCCAGGGGGCTGTGACGGCCTCCCCACAGGCCTCCCTGCCTCTAGCCTCGCCCTCTCCTACGCGTCCACACAGCAGCTTTTGTAGGTCCTGCCTCGTGCGGTCATAAGGCCGGTGCTGCTGGGGTCCTCAGTGCGCACGCAGGGAAGCGGAGCCCCGGGGTGCTGAGAACCCACACCACCGGTCACCACAGGTCACCCAGCTGTGGGCCTGAGGACCGGGCCTAGGCGTCTGGCTACAGAGCCTGTGACCTTCGCCGCCTACCCTCTCACCTCCGTGGAGGAGCAGATATTTGCAGACTATTTTCCCCTACAGCAGAGCTTTAAATGTGTTTAAATGAGGGAGAAGATCGTTCCAGCAATTACTGAGTCTGCCACGGCCCATTTGGCAGGTTTAATTTCCCAGTGTGGTCACTCACAGACATGCCTCTGCAGAGGGCGAAGGTGAGTGTGTGGGGCCTGAGTGTCTGCTGATTCCTGGTCCAGGGCAGGCACAGCACTGGCTCCGTGTTGGGTCTGGGGCCCAAGGCCTGGGAGAGGGCTCTGTGAGCCAGGGTACCAGGGCCGGCCAGCTGGCGTCCAGGAGAGCCCTCCACCGATGGGCCTGCTGCAAGCCGAGGATGCCCACGAATGCCTGCTTTTCCTGTAGCCCACCAGCCTCTTGAAGGCATCAGGTAACCCCCCAGTTTGTACGTGACAAAAGACTCTACTTTGTGTAATTAATCAGCACTTAATGAGGCCCTGCTCACTGGTTGTGTAGAGAAAGGCAGGGGGAAGTGTGGCACCATTCATTTGCTCCAATGCTGATTATCCTCCCATTACTGTGACAATGACTAGGAGCAGGCCCCAAGGGCACAGAACAGATCAAGGCTGGCTCCTATTCTTGACAACCTTGGGGCCTGGTGGGGCAGGTGAATAGACAGGTCACTGTAATGCCCAGATGGAGCCTGGATCGAGCTTAGAATGAAGTCCTGGGTGGGAAGGAAAGCAGAGGAGGCTTCCAGAAGGAGGTGGCCTTTTTGAATTGAGAGGCAGAGAATGATGAAGATCAGCAGACCGACCTCAGTACCACATCAGCTGCTTTGACAGATTCTAAATTCCCTCACTTTTTCCATGTTCCTTACAAAACCCCTTTGTGTCTCCTGGCAACAGTTTTTTGGTTATTTGGAGGGGAAGAGCAGCTTGGTTTTTTAAATTAATTTTGTGAGTGTGGGTAAAAAGATACCTAATTTCGCCTTCCCAAGGTACTTAAGAAAGTATTTGTTAGACAGGATGCTGCAGGAGGGAAGAGAATCATGGCTTTATGAGACTGTCTGAGTTTGGGGGTGTGATGAGCCCCTCCTTGCCCACAGGCCTGGCAGAGATAAGAGGGGACATGCGGAGGGTTGGAGCTGGAACACGCAGCACCTGAAGGTGTCCAGGTTCCTCAGCGATGAAGCCTGTTCTGAACTTGAGGCCAGTGAAAGCCACTAGCTGGGGGTTCTCCAGCAGACAGTGCCTCCTTCGCCCAGAAGTTTCACTAGAAGGGGTAGCCTGGGCATCTGGATACTCATGGGCTTAGCTGCTCAGTCGTGTCTGACTCTTTGTGACCCCATGGACTCTAGCCCGCTAGGCTCCTATGTCCATGGAGTTCTCCAGGCAAGAGTACTGGAGTGGGTTGCCATGGCTGCTCGTAATGACCAAGTAAACCCAGCCTTCCTCACTGTGAGTGTTATTCCTTCTGGCGGGGGAGACCTGGAGCTGAGCATTTATACAAGTGCTGAATGAGAACTTCCATGGCGTCTCACGATGACTCATCATGAGCACGAGAACATAGAGTCGCTGAGAAGGGCCGGACCTGGAGGCAGGGTCACCCAGCCAGTCAAGGTCAGAGCTGGCATGTGATGTCAGATCCGCCTAACCCAAACGGGTCCATGCTAAGTCACTTCAGTTGTGTCTGACACTTCACAGCCTCATGGACTGTAGTCTGCCAGGCTCCTCTGTCCATGGGGTTCTCCAGGCAAGAATACTGGGGTGGGTTGCCATGTCCACCTCCAAGGGATCTTCCGGACCCAGGCATCAAACTTGCGTCTCTTATGTCTCCTGCATTGGCAAGGGGGTTCTTTACCACTAGCGCCACCAAAGCCCAGGCACTTACCCCTCGTGTTACTCTGTCCATGCCACTTACCTGTGTGGCTATCACTCACCTCCGTTAACATCACAAGACCCAGAAAGTAGGAGGTGGCCGACAGGGCCAGGATGAGCAGCTCCCGCCGATAGCCTCTCCGGAAGACCTTGGGGTACATGTCTACCACGGCGGTCACCAGGCTCTCCACACATACGAACTGGATGGGGCAGAAATGACGGTGTGAGGCCCTGGCTCCAGGCAGACACAGCAGCCCTAAAGCCTGGCCTTCCCTCCCCGCCGGGCCTCGCCTTCACTGCCACACTTTCTCACCCTGACGGAGGATCCGAGAATAACAACAGTATCCCCCGCGCTTACAGAATGCCAGCAGGCCCATTCAACACAAGAGGACCCTGAGGCTCAGAGAGGGAAGGTGACCAGCCCAAAGTCTCTCAGCTAGGAAGCAGCAGAGTCCTCCTGACTCTAAAGCCAGAATTCCTTCTCCCTTATGCTGCCAGTCATGTGCCCATGTGCTGGGCCTTGTTCTAGGGTGGACGAAATAAATGAGATCCAGTCTTGGCCTGGGAAGCAAACTGGCAGTGTGGGTAACTGTCTTGAGAGCTGAGGGCTCTGATCAGTCTGTGGGGGCCTGACTTACTTCATCTTCCAGGTCCGTGACAGTGCCCCTGCCCTTTGCTTCCGGAGGGCGGGTGGCCTTCTGCTGGGGGGAGGGCAACCAAGGGAGCTAATACCCAGCTCTTGTGTTTGGGCTGGGCAAGTTTAGATGGCAGAGCTTGAGGCACTATGCATATGTGTACCACCATGCTGAGAGAGGGCCAGGAATGAGATCAGTCACACTCCTACTCAACCGTCAACACCCAGACCAAATAGCCCAGCATATCCCTCACCCCCTCCCCGAGTTCTCCCAGCACTGCAGGCAGGTCTCCTGCATGAGCCTTTCCCTGACTGCTGCTTCTTGCCCTTGACTTGGGCAGAACAGACCCCAGCCCCTATTCCAGGTCCAGTCCATACCCCTCATCTATAGGGTCCATGCTTGCTCAGATCTGTCTCCTTACAAAAAGGTGAGGCCCTGGAAGGCAAGGGCCATGTCACTGACATCTACTTCAAGTGGCACAGAGCAGAAGCTCAGAAAATGATAAATGATAATAACAACAGTGGTGAACACACGGTGCTTATTGTGTGCCAGGCTCAGTTCTAGGTAGTTAACAGATGTTAATTTCTTTAACCTCTATGTATTAAGTTCTACCATTGTCCCTCTTTTGTAAAGACACAGAAGCATAGTGGTGTAGGGAACTTGCCCTGAGGTCACAAAGGTCTAATCTTTTAGGGCCTGAATTTGAACCAGGCAATCTTGTTCCAGAGGCTGGGCTGTCACCACTGTGGGGCACTGGGAGGTCATTATTTGGGGGCACTCCCATCCCTGGAGCCACTGCTTGGCTCCATGTCCTTTCTGGTCCATGTCTATCTCCCCAGGGAAGGTATTTCCATCCTCATTGTGCAAAGGGATTGAGCACAGCCCAGAGTCACCCAGCTGGCAAGAGTTGGGACTTAAACTCAGTCTAGACTCCAACGCCCAGGCTCCTGGCCTCCAGGTTGTCCTGTCTCTAGGGAAAGACTAGCTGTGCTCGTCCTTTCTCTAGGGTCTATAGGGAAGGAAGGGGACTCAGGGGATGCTGTTGATCCAGCACTTAAACTGAAAAGGCATCAGAGCAGATGGGCTATGAGGTGCAGAGACCTGGGAGCATATCCCGTCAAGTCACTTGGCCTTTCTGAGCCTCAGTTTCTTCCTCTGTGAAATGGGGATAACAGAAGCCCTGCCCCCACCAGCCCATATGGCTATCATGGTTAAAAACTGGGGACACAGCCCAGGCACACCTGGGGGTGGTCTGAGCAGCCACCCCCTGCCCTGGGGCCCCAGGCCCCCTTTGCAAACAGAGTACCGCAGCCCTAGTGTTGGTTTGGCTCAGCCCAGGGCCTCGCACCCCTCTGAGGAGACAAGCCGGTCACTGTCACACAAGCTGCTGATCCCTCCTGAGGCCTCTGCCGGTGACAATGGAGGGACGGTTATCAGCAAAAACACCCGGTTGCTTCTGCAGCTCGGCTTAGCAGCTTCTGAGAAATCATCCAGGGGAAGAAATAGGACGTGGCTGGATTGACAGCCACACCAGCCATGGGGCCTGGATGCTGAGTGACTCGCACAAGGTCACAGGCAGGGGGGCGGGGAGCACCTCACAAAGAGACCCCTGTCTGAGAGCCTCAGAGTGCCTGGCTTTGGCTGGAAGACCTTCTCTGGGGCTCTTAGGAAGGCCAGCCACAATACAGCAGCAGGACCAAGGGTTGATTTCCGGAGATGAAGAGGCCACAGGATTCCAGCAGGAAAACCAAAGAGGGGATTGAAAGAGGGTGGGAGGGTAGACGGGCATGAAAAGATGTAAGTGCGCACATTTGCGTTAAGAGAAAGGAAAATGCAAACAGATAAATTGTTAGTTCTAACTCCACATCCTTCCTGGAGGAAGGTGGGCTGCCAAGTGGGGGTGGGTCTGGGAGAGGCAGGAGAACAGAGGTGGGTGGGGGCAGGGTACGGATGTGGGGGGAGCGGGAGCGGGTGGTGGTACCCAGGACCCACCCAGGCGTCCACCTGGGGCATGTCACGGGAGCCCCGATGTGGAGATCAGGGAAGAAAGCAGATGCTTTTCTGTGTTCCCAAGTCTTTTACGATCTGGTTGCTCCTGACTGACTAGAACCAGGACATGGCGTGCAGGCCCCAGATCTGTTCCTGGGAGCAGCGCCTGCCCCCAGTGCTGCTGCCCCCCTGGGCTCCCCGCTTACCTGGCTGTCCAGGCCCAGAAAGATGAGCATCATGAAGAACAAGGCGGCCCAGAGTGGGGAGAGGGGCATCATGGTGACAGCCTTTGGGTAGGCGATAAAGGCCAGGCCAGGGCCTGGAGAGGAAGCAGAGAGAAGGGGGCTGAGTGGAGTTCAGTGCCTCATTCAATTACTATGTTCATCTAAAATGGACTAAGTGTTTCTTTTGTGCCAGGTGCTGTGCTGAATTCTTCCTTGAATCATGTACATCTCACAGCCACCCCATGCTCCTGGTTCTACAAGGATACCCACTGTACAGATGAGCAAGCTGAGGCAGAGAGAAGGAAGCAAGGATCTGGAAGGGTCAAGACTCAAGTCCAGGTTAGTCTGACACCCAGACCCTCCTCTACACAGACATGTCTCTATTCTTACTGGGGTAGGTGAAGAGAGGTGGTGGTGGGAGGCATTCTTATTAAAATGCAGGTTCTCAGGCCCACCTAGAGATCCTAATTCAGGCAGTCTAGGGTGACAGAAGGACCAGTGGCTCCTATGTAAGCAGTCAGGGCTTGGACAAATGCTGGTCCACCCAGGCCGCCTTCTCCTTTGAGCATCTCCCAGGTCCACACTCACTCCTCTTGACTGCTCCCAAAAGGGGGCTTGACAGCACAGCCTCAGGATGGGATGTTCTAGCCCTGCAGCACGGGGTGGCCAAGGGTTCAAATCCCCATTCTTTACTGGGAGCTTCACCCTTGTCCCCTCAGCTAGAAAATGGGAACAATGGATTCCTACCTAAGAAGGCAGCTGGCGGAGTTCAGTGTGATGATGCAAAAATATGGAAAGCACTTAAAAAGGTAAATGTTCAAGAAACATTTATCCTCATTATCTTCTACCTTAAAAAACAGCCTTATTAAAGTCAATTTACTGATCATAAGTGTTCATTTTAAGTGTATGATTCAATGAGTTTTGAAACGTGGAGACACCCAGATAACCGCCACTGGAGCAGAGAGCACTTCCTCCATCCCTGGCCCCCTCTGCAGTCTCTCCGCCCTCACTTCCGGTCTCTGTACTGGGCAACTACTGATCTTTTTTTTTTTTCCCACCTGAGATTAGCTTTGTTCATCCTACCTAGGAGGGGCATTACCAGGTCATATGGGAATCATGTTTAATTTTCTAAGAAATGCCAAACATATTTCCAAAGTGACTCTGTCATTTTACATTCCTATCAGCAACAATTGAGTTTCAGGGGCTCCACATCCTTGTCAACACTTGAGGTTGTCAGTCTTTTAAATTTAGTCATTATAGTGGATATGAAGTGTTATATGTTTTAAATTTGTATTTCCCTGAAGACTAACAGTGTGAAGTATCTTCACATATCTTTATTGTCCATTAATAAATTTTTTTACTATTTTTTTAAAATTTTCAATTTATTTATTTTTTTGCCCATGTTGTGACTTGCAGGATCTCAGTTCCCCAACCAAGGACTGAACCCAGATCCTCAGCAGTGAAAGCAAGGAGTCCTGATCACTGGACTATCAAGGATTTGCTACATATCAACATCTTCTTTTGTGAAGTACCTCCTGTGTTCTTGCCCATTTTCAGTTGGGTTAGCTCCTTTTTACTGAATTGTGAGAATTCTTAATATATTTGGGATGCTGCTGCTGCTGCTTCAAGTCGCTTCAGTCGTGTCCAATTCTGTGCAACCCCATAGACGGAAGCCCACCAGGCTGCGTCCCCAGGATTCTCCAGGCAAGAACACTGGAGTGGGTTGCCATTTCCTTCTCCAAACCCTTTATGAATTATGATTATCTTCTCCAAGTCTATTGCTTACCTTTTCGTTTCTAAATTACATTTTGTGAAAAGCAGAATATAAAAATTTCCCAATTGTTTGTTGTTGGTTAAAAATTTTTTTTGGTAGATTTCTTAGGATTTTCTGTGTGGTCAATCATGTTGTTTATGAATGAAGACAGTTTTAATTTTTCCTTTATAATCTTAATACTTCTACTTTTTCTTGCCTTATTATACTCTCTAGGAATTTCAGTACAATATGGAACATGTTTTCAGCTTTACAATGTTCAGTCAACATACTGCTTCCTGAAATTCACTTTTGTTAGCTCTTTTCTGTCCCATTCTTTTCAGAATGACTGCATTATGCATTTGTAATATAGTTAAGTTCATTCATTACTATTTGTATTATATTTGGTTTCACCCACACAAAAGTAACTATTTGTCTTGGGTGCTCTCAGTAATACTGTGGCTCTCAGTAAGAGCTACCAAAGATAAATACTCAGAGGTGTTCTTCCTTCTCCTTACTTCTTAATTCCTCACCTTTTTCTATCCCTTTTCCACTCACCACTGTAGGCAACCATTCTCTTTACTTTTTAAACTTTTATGCACACACCTATTTTAAAAAATATCCTTTAATTTCCATTTATTTATTTTTTATAATGAATGAATACTGAATTTTTCCAGGACTTTTTCCGCATCTATGGAGATAATTTTATGATTTACTTTGTTTGGACTATTAATATGGTGTGTGATATTAATGGCTTTAGCATTAAATCAACCTTCCAGTATTCCTGAATAAATCTTACCTGGACATGGTATATATTACCTTCTTAATGTGATTTTGGATTCTAATATTTTAGATTTGAGTTTGCTAATACTTTATTTGGTATTTTGGCATCAACATGCATGAGTGATATTAATCTGTAGTTTTCTTTCTTGGCATTGTCTATTTGGTTTAGGTTTCAATACTATGTGTTTCAGATAATGAATTAGGAAAGTTTCCTCCATTTTCAATAACTTGGAATAATTTATAGAGCACTGGGCCTATCTTATCTGGTCTCAAAGGTTTGGTAGAATTCCTCTGAGAAGCCATCAGGGCCTGACGTTTTCTTGTGAGGTTGCTCTTCAGTAACTTTGTCTGTTTCTTCTATGGAAATTGGCCTGTTTAAGCTTTCTAAGTCAAATGGGGTCAGTTTAGCAATCTCCATTTCCCTAGGAAAATATTCATTTCATCTAGGTTTTCAAATTTATATGCAAAGAGGATTGCAAAGTAATCTCTTATGATTTTAAAAAATGTCTTCTGCTCCAATGGTTATCTCCCCTTTGTAATTTCTTATTTTGTTATTTGTATGTTCTCTACCCTCCAACCTTGTTTCCCTCCCCCCGCCCCCCGCCTTGCTCATCTGGTGATTTGCCTATTTTTATTTTGAAAAACCTAGAATTTTCATTCATTATTTTAAAAAAACACCCCAGTTCTCTACTTCATTACTTTCTGCTTTTTGTTTTTTCCTTCCTTGAACTGTCTTTTAGTTCATTTTGTTGCTGTTCTTATTTTTCGGCACAAGGAATGCAATTATTTTCATTCCTGCACTTTTATTGATAAATGTGTTTAGTAAAGTTCTTATTGTTAGTTTATTTCTATGTCCCCTTGCACTGTCTGCAGTTCTTTGCTTCATAAAGATTATTGCTGTGTTATTTGGTCCATACATTTGTGTGTGTGCTATATCTTCACTGTGAATTGTGCTTTTTAACATTAAAAAAAGTATTATCCTTTGTCATCCTTAATACACGTGGGCTTGAATGCTACTCTGTCTTTATTTATGGCCTTTGTGAGTCACTTTGTTCTGGGTGTGTCTCTTATATACAGAATAGATAAGCATACCTCAGAGATGTTGTAGGTTTAGCTCCAGACTACGACGGCAAATTGAACATCCCAGTACAGCAAGTCACATGAACTTTTTTGGTTTCCCAGCAAATATAAAAGTTATGTTTACACTATACTCTAGTCTACTAAGTGAACAATACCAGTTGGTCTAAGAAAAGGTATGTACATTGATTAAAAAATAGTTTATTGCTGAAGAATGCTAACCATTGTCTGAGTTTTCAGTGAGTTGTAGTGTTTTTGCTGGGGGAAGGTCTTGCCGCGATGTTGATGGCTGCTGACTGATCAGGGTGGTGGTTGCTAAAGGCTGGGGTGGCTGTGGCAATTTCTTAAAATAAGACAAGAATGAAGTTTGCTGCCATCGACTGACTCTTCTTTTCACAAGTGATTTCTCTGTAGCATGCAGGGCTCTTGGATAGCATTTGTACCCAGAGTAGAACTTCTTTCAAAGTTGGAGTCAATCCTCTTAAATTCTGCTGCTGCTTTAGCAGTTATGTTTACTGTTGTTGTCCAGTTGCTCAGTCATGTCTGACTCTTTGTGACCCCATGGGCTGTGGCACGCCAGGCCTCCTTGTCCCTCACCATTTCCCAAAGTTTGCTCAAGTTCATTTCCATTGCACCATGATGCCATCTAGCCATCTCATCTCTGACACCCTCTTCTCCTTCTGCTCCCAATCTTTCCTAGCATCGGGGTCTTTTGCAGTGAGTCAGCTCATCACATCAGGTGGCCAAAGTATTGGAGCTTCAGTGTCAGTCCTTCCAATGAATATTCAGGGTTGATTTCCCTTAGGACTGACTGGTTTGATCTCCATGCTGTCCAAGGGACTCTCAAGAGTCTTCTCCAGCACTTTTGCTGTCATTTCAACAAACGCCACAACATCTTTACCAGTAGTATATTCGATCTCAAGAAACCATTTTCTTTACTCACTCATGAAAAGCAACTCCTCATCTACCAGTTTTAATAATAATTTAAAAGTTTGAAATACTGTGAGAATTACCAAAATGTGACACAGAGACATGAAGTGAGTAAACGCTGTTGGAAAAATTGTGCTGGTAGACGTGGCTTGATGCAGAGTTGCCACAAACGGTGAGTTTGTGAAAAATCCAAAAATAAAAGAAGTGAAGCACAGTAAAACACGGTATGCCTATAGGTTTTACTTTGTGAGTCAAACTGAAAGTCTTTTTCTTTCAATAGATGAGTTAAGGTCATTCACCTTTACTGACAAAATTGATATATTTGGTCTTGACTGACAATATATAATTATGTATATTTCATATGTATATGAGTTGTGTATTGTTTTTTTTTTTAAATTATTATTTAGGAAGGCTTATGTTGCTCTTCTGGTAGCTCAGTGGTTTAAAAAAAAAAAAAAAAGCCAATGCAGGAGATACAGGTTTGGTCCTTGGTCTGGGAAGATCCTCTGGAGAAGGAAATGAAACTCACTCTAGGGTTCTTGCCTGGAGAAGCCTGTGCACAGAGGAGCCTGGCATGCTACAGTCCATGGGGTAGCAAAGAGTCAGACTCATTTAGCAACTGAACAATAACAATGTTTTTATTCTAGTGGTTAACTTCATACTTGTACTCTTTTTAATGCTCTTAGGCCCTTAGTCTCTTATTTAAACCTTTAATATATGTCTTTTCAGGTCCCCCACACCCACGAGTATCTACCACCACTTATTACTCACACACCAGGAAGTTTTTTCTACCTTCTCTTGCCTCCTCTTTCTATTTTTTGGTTGAATGATCCCTACTTTGTAACAGTATGCAGCGTATTTCTACACTAGTTCTCTATCTTCTTCCCCACCTTTGTTTTGATGTTATATATATACATGCATATTAATACATTTTATATATTTTAAGAGCTCAACATAAGTCTTTTCTGGGGTTTTACCAGTTGTTATTGGGTTGGATGACGTTCATGCTCTGATAGAAGAATGTCAGAATATCACAAGAAGCCTCTAAGTTCTTGCATATTAAAAATGGCTTTTCTATATAGCTTTAACATACTATATATAACATATATAGCCATAAGATACATGAAGACATGGCTGGATATTAAATCCTGGTTTTTACTTAGTAACATGAATTTTAAAAAATGCTATACCATAGTTGCCTTGCTTTGTATGGTGGTTTCAAAAAGTATGGTGCTAGGTTAATACTTTTGCTATTATGATCTTTTCTTGCCTGGAAGCCTTGAGGATTGTATCTATTTATTTGAAATTTGGCCCACTGCACTGGGAGCGTGGAGTCCTAGCCACTGGACCACCAGGAAAGTCCCTGGTTCTCTTTTGTTTTGCAGGCCTTTACATTTTACCTCTTTTTCTTGGGCTCCCTTCACTATGCATGTGTTCACCATCTCCCTATAAAAGGATGCTCTTCTTTCTTTTTGCCCCCTGCCTCTTTTTTTCTCAGCAAGGTTTATGTTTCAAATGTCTCCTTTAAAATGTGCCTATGCCTTTAAATGGTCCTTACTCCTTGAAAGCACACCTACTTTGAACCCCTGTAGTCCCTGCTAAAGGATCTGTTAAGATGCTTTCCAGGACTTTCAGATTGAGAGTAGATTCAATCTTTCTGGTGACTGCACCAAATCACTCCCAGATCCTTTCCCTCTTCTTATCTGTCCCACGGTTTTTCTCAGCTTGTCTTTGCAGCAGATATTGTGTGCTGGGATTGGTGATTTTTCTTTCTGTCACAGTTATCTGCAGCTTCAACATTTTCTGTCTTCAAATTATCCAGAAGGCAGTTTTGTGTAGAATATACTTTTCCCTTCCTGTTTTATCTTGTTGTTTGCAGGAAAAAACTGGGGTAAGAAGCTATATAGTTGTCACTGTCCTCAGATACTCTTACTTCCTCTAATTTTTAAAAGCCTTTGTGTAAGACTGATAAGATCCATCTAGTCAAAGCTATAGTTTTTCCAGTAGTCATGTATGGATGTGAGAGTTGGACCATGAACAAAGCTGAGCACTGAAGAACTGATGCTTTCGAACTGTGGTACTTGAGAAGACTATTGAGAGTCCCTTGGACTGCAAGGAGATCAAACAGTCAATCCTAAAGGAATCAACCCTGAATATTTATTGGAAGGACTGATGTTGAAGCTGAGGCTCCAATACTTTGGCCACCTGATGCGAAGAGCCAACTTACTGGAAAAGACTGATGCTGGGAAAGATTGAGGGCAAGAGGAGAAGGGAGGCGACAGAGGATGAGATGGTTGGATGGCATCACTAACTCAATGGATATGATTTTGAGCAAACTCCAGGAGATAGTAAAGGACAGGGAAGCCTGGTGTGCTGCAGTCCATGGGGTCACAGTTGGACATGACTGAGTGACTGAACAAGAAGACTGACATTATTTCTACTTAAACATTTAGTAGAATTCAGCAGTGAAACAGCAGGGCCTGGAGTCTTCTTGGTAGAAAGATTTTTGACAATGAATTCAATTTCTTTTGGAAATACAAAGCCATTTAGTTTTTCTGTTTCTTCTTGAGTTAGCTTAACTAAATTATGTAGTATTTTTTAGGAAGTTCCCATTTAATTTACATTATCAAGTATTAGTTTGAAGTTGTTCATGGTATCTCCTTATTCTCATTTTTAATGTTTGCAGGACCTGTAGCCACATCTCCTCTTTCATTTCTGATATCAGTAATTTGTATTTTCTCTCCTTTTTCCTTTCATTAGTCCTGTCAACGTGTTATAAATTTTGCTATCTTTTATAATACAAAATTTTCACTTTGAAATTTTCCCTATTTCTTGCATGTCTTACCTTAATTAGTTCTTTGCTTCTGCTTACTCTGGGCTTCCCTGGTGGCTCAGGCAGTTAAGAATCTACCTGCAATGCAGGAGACCCGGGTATAATCCGTGGGTTGGGAAGAGCCCCTTGAGAAGGGAATGGGTACTGATTCCAGTATTCTTGGCTGGAGAGTTCACGGACAGAGGAGCTTGGTGAGCTACAGTCCACAGGGTAGCAAAGAGCTGGATACAACAAACTGACTAACAGTTCTAACATTCTCTACTTACTTTGTATTCCTGTCTTTGCCCCAGCTTCTTCTGATGAAAACTTAAAGTGTTTACTTTAAATCCTTCTAATTAGGTATTGAAAGTTACAATTTTCCCTGTAAGATCCTGCTGAGCAAGGTGAGAGGGCTACATACTTGCAATATGCAATTTCTGCAAAAGGCAGGAACTCCTAAAGGGCATCTTGGTCTGATTCACACCCCTAAGCACAGAGCAGGTTTACCTCCTTAGCACCTGAAGTGACACAGAGGGTGAGGCAGAAGAGATGGCAGCCAAGCCGGCTGTACCACTATGTTCTGTGCGGCCTTAGAGGAACCACTTCATGCTCTGAGCCACAGAGCAGTGTCCTCATCTCTAACGGGCAGCATAAAGCCCAGGACTGCCGTCTACATGAATGGCGTCCCCTGTAGCTGTGCAGGGCACATTCTGCACAGCCTTCATAAAACCTGCCTTGCAGAGGTGCTGTAGGTGCTTCACGAAGTACTGTATGAACAACCAGCCTGGGGCCTGATAGGTGAGACAGAGTAAATCACTCATGGTACATCTGTTTAGGGGAATACCACACATCAATTATGGCACACCCATTCTGTGGAATCTCACTTGACCATGAAAAGTCACGATTAAGCTCTCTATCTGTGCTCACCCATCTCTGACTCTTTGCTACCCCATGGACTGCAGCCTGGCAGGCTCCTCTGTCCATGGGATTATCCCAGCAAGAATACTGGAGTGGCTTGGCATTTTCTCCTCCAGGGGATCTGCCTGACCCAGGGATTGAGCCCACATCTCCTGCACTGCAGGCAGATTCTTTACCAATGAGCCACCTGGGATGCTGAGATCTCTCCTTACTGAGGAAGAAAACTCTCATGCTTTATTGTGAATGGAAAAATAAAACCGAATACGATCCAGTTTTTATTAGTATAGGTATAGCAGTATATGTATGGAAATCTGGCAAGAGAACCTCACAGTGCAGTCTGAGTCAGACTGGTGACTTTTTCCTTTGTCAATATTTAAACATTTTCCTACAGTAAGTATGCTTACAATTTGAAAAAAGAAAAAAAATTTGTCTTAGTTGGCTCTTTTCCTTTCTACCTCCACTCTGAGCTTCATCTTTAAAATGCATCTATCAAATGGAAATAACGATAAAAAGAGCAACAACAGTGCCACAGATATGCTGTGTCACTCAACACCTGAGCTGGGAATTAGTTTGCTCATTTTGCAGAGGAAGAAGCAGATTCTCTGAGCAGGCATAGGTCCCGTGGAGGAGGTGCCACTTCCTCTTTGCAGGGCTGCGCTGCGGTTTACTGCCATGAAGGAACATGGACGTTGTGTGAAGTGCCAGGTGCCTGCCTACCGTGGGCTGCAGGACAGAGCACTCAGAGCGTGGCCTGGATCAAATCCAATAGCTCTGTTCCTTGCAGTGTATGTGACCTTAGGTAAGCGACCACACCTCTCTGAGCCTCAGCTTCCTCACTGGTAAAACAGGGGTAGCGAAAGTGCCACCTTGCGGGGCTGAGTTGAGGATCATATGAGGCAGTTCCTGCCCTGAGTGTGCAATCTACGATCGACAGCTTTGGTCATGTTAATATCCTCTGGTCCAGCTCTGGTCCCCTGATTTCAGCAGGGACTGTCTCTCTCTCTTTCTGACAGATATCATGTAGAAGAAGGTGGAGCCCCAGGGGCCATGACGCCGAGCTCGGCAACTGGCTTCCTGATCCAGGGTCCACACCCACCACCCTGCCCAGCTTGGTGGGTCAGAGGGGTACTTCCTATCTGTGCATGTCAGGCAAAAGCAGCCACGCCACGGACTAGAGTTCTCAACGGAGGCAACGCAGCCCTGCAGGTGGCAGGGGTTGTCCTAACAAAAGGGGGTCGTGAGCAGCCTTGAGCAGACAGAAGCCAGGGAGGCTGGACCCCCTGTGAGGCTCCTGACTGCCTCACCAGACATTCCTGTAGCTGAGAAACCTATTTAGATGTATGAAGGTTAGCGTCTAACTCTGTCATGTAGATACAAACTATTTTTGTACTTTAAAATACTATACAATGAATTGTCCCAGGATTCAAAACCATGTGAATCAAGGGGAGACTTCTTCACCATTTTGCACAATCTCTTCAGCAGCAACTACCCTACCTGTGGCGTGTCTGATACAAACACGTGTCATTTTACATGAAGAATGTCAAACTCATGGTGAGTCTACCCATCGAATGAAGAAAGAGAAAGGGGTCCTTTCAGCAGAGGGAGAACAGTACGTGCAAAAGCGCTGGGGTGGGAGGGAGGCGGCAACCACAGACGTGAAAGGGGACCGCGATGTGGTGGGGAATGAGCCTGGGGGAGCGAGGTGCACAGTGAGACCACAGGAGCTGGGCAGGGCAGGGCCTTGGGGGCCACGCCGAGAGGTCGGCCTTATGAGAAGCCAAAAGAGACTGTTCGCCAGGGGAGCACACGGTCAGCTTTGCATTTCAAAGCCCAATCACTCTGCAGGAGCGGGACGCTCGGGACAGAGGGGACGGCAGTGGAGGCAGGGAGGCCAGCGGAGGCTCCTGTGGTTCTCGAGGCGACAGTGGCGGTGCTCTGGGCTGGCGGCTTCCCCCGCAGGAGCCTGGTCTGCAGAGGGACGGGGGCCCCCTCCTGAGACCTGAGCCCAGGAGAAGAGCAAGCTGAGGAGGAAGGCCACGGTTCCACTTTGGCAAACTCACCTGACTCTGCCACCTCGGCGATGGGCACCCCCTGCTCATATGCCATGAAGCCCAGGACTGAGAAGATGGCAAACCCGGCCACGAAGCTGGTGCCGCTGTTCAAGCAACAGAGCATGATGCAGTCCCTGGCGGGGGAAGCAGGCAGAGGGGCTCGGGTCAGAATCCGGTGGGTGGAACTGGTGCAGCGCTGGCACGTTTCGTCTTAGCGCCAAGGAAGCCCTCAGGGTTCAGAGAGGGGAGGTGGCTGGCCCACGGTCACACAGCTTCTCCTGCATTTTCCTAGAAGGTGAGGTCAGTCGCAGACCAGAAGCACAGACAGGGGGTGGGAAGGAAGGGAGGCTGGCAAGTGGGAAAACGTACACCAGGAAGGAAAGACTTGGAGACAAACCAATGCTTCTCCAAACTCCTGGCAGGAGAGAAAACCAAGGGAAGTGAGAGAGGATTGATTTTCTGGGAGCTCAAAGCATGAAGATAGCAACCTCTAAAACAAAGGGCTGCTTCCCAGCCAGCAGAGAGGCCTCAGGAGAGACACCCCTCCTGGCCCAGCGTCTCCCAGACCTCACACAAGCCTCCACTCTGATGCTGCAAGGAGCAGACCCTCCCAGGCCAGACCCCACATGGAGTTGGGTGGTGGGGGGCTGCTTCACCAGGGCAGTGACTGCCCCCTGCTCCTGGCCAGGATTCACAGCAAAGAAGCACCAGCACAGAGCCGTGATGCAGGAGATTCCAGACTACAAACGACGAGGCTCCGCCAAGAGGAAGAAGACGGAGCCCGTACCTCCCGGCCCCTCCAACCTGGGGCTGTGCGCCCTCACGCAGGCGGGTCAGGGACTCAGACTCTTGGGACCTTGGCCACCACAGAGCATGCACGTGAGAGTCAGGCTTACAACACCCGTGACGCTTCACTTTAAAGGGAGGGCCCTGGGTGGGCTGTCCAGTCTCCTCCCTGGAGCAGCACCAGCCCGGAGCATCCCCACCACGACCCTAGCCAGCAGGACCACCCACCTTGCTCCATGGCGCTTCGCTCCTCGGATGGCTCCTGCCGCTGACAGTGTAAGAACTTCCTCATGCTCTGTTCGACCCAAATCCACTTTCTCTGGGAAGTGTTAGTTCTAATCTCCCTGACAGCCTAAAGGCCTGAAGACAGAGGCCCTATAGCTCCTTGAGGCTTCAGCTCGCTCAGTTGAACCCCCCAGGTCCCTTACCGGTGACCCTGTTTGTGCTCTGAAATTCAGCCCAGCTCGTCCCTCTTCAAGAGTGTCACACCCAGGACTGAGCACTAGACTCAAGCACAGAGCAGGACTCTCACCTCCTCTTCTCCTGACACCATACTCTTTGCAATGCAATCAAAGGTTACACTGATGTTGGTGACTGTGATCCCCAGTTGCCTTGCGTTGACCCTGGGAATCAAGGGCATGGTGGGAAGAGCATTAGACTAGGGTTCCAATTCTCCCTGCAGTATCTTCTCTCTGGGCCTGCTCTCATTGGCTAGATGACAAGGTGGCTTGGATAAGAGGGTCTCTTGGGCCTTGTGATCAATTAAGTCATTTTCCAGCAAGCAGTCACTTCCACGCCTTCCTCCCTGGGGTGGAGTGTATTTCCCAGCCCCATTGACTGAGGGCTTACCCACGTGACTTGGTTTGACCAATGAGATAGCAACAGATGTGACATAAACAGAGTTGAGATGCACTTGTGCAATTGGTCTTGTCCTCACCCCTTCTGTGATTTGCCATGAGAAGCCCTTTCCAAGAGTAGCTCCTGTCTCTGCAGCCTGGACCCAAGAATGTACACATGGCATGGCCTTGAGCCTTGCCTGGACCCTGGAGCCAAACCTGTCCAACCTACAGCCTGAAAGACAGAGTCCCCAACAGACTTATGAGCAATAAAAGCAAATGCTGTGGTTTTGGTGGTTAGCTACTGAGTTCTGGGGATGCTTGTTACACGGCATTCTTGCAGCAGTGACTGACAGATACAGGCCTTTTCTACAGAACTCTTCAGGCACTGTGGACAGAAACTGGGCTACCAAGACTGGAGACTTTATCTGCAGGCCTGATCACCTTCTGGGCTTCCCACGTGGCGCCAGTGCTAAAGAACCCAACTGCCAATGCAGGAGACCTAAGAGACACAGGTTTGATCCCTGGATTGCAATGATCCCCTGGATAAGGGCATGGTAACCCACTCCAGTATTTTTGCCTGGAGAATCCCATGGACAGAGGAGCCTGGCGGGCAACAGTCCATAGGGTTGCAAAGAGTTGGACATGACTATAACAACTTAGCACGCATGATCACCTCTACTCTGAGGGAAAGTCAGCTCAGCCCAGGAAGGCCAAGTTATTCCTAAGGCTGAGATAAGTCTGTCCTGCATGCCTGTTTCCCGCCCCTGGAAACAGTGCAAAGCAAGGCAGCACTGCTGAGGAAAGGGTTTTCTCCACAGCCTCTCCATGCTGGGATTCTTCTGTGTTTTTGGACCAGAAGTGCTGAGCACTGTCACTGAATCCTGAGGCCCAGGGAGGGCAGACACACACTCAAGCTCTCTGTCATCTGCTGGTGAAGCTGGAAAAGACCCTGATGCTGGGAAAGACTGAAAGCAAAAGGAGAAGATGGGGATGAGATGGTTAGATAGCATCACTGACTCAGTGGACACGAATCTGAGCAAACTCGGGAGATACTGGAGGACAGAGGAGCCTGGAGTACTGCAGTCCACGGGGTCGCAAAGAGCTGGACACGACTTAAGAGACTGAACAACACTGAGGCTGAGATATGAATCCAGCTGTCCCAGACACAAAAGCCTACTTTTTCCCTAGGAGCTACACAGAAACAGTGCTCCCTAAGAATTCAGACTTCTAAATCCTGACTTTTGGAAAATAACCTTTGGGTATTCATGTGGTTGCTGGAAACAAATGTCCCTTATTGCAAGGTCCCCACCTTCCCTCAGAGCCCACCTGCCTCAAGTGACTTCCTGACCACAGAGGGACACAGGCTCTGAGCAGATCCAAGGCCCCTTCCAGCTCTGTGCCCTTGCTCCCCTTCTTCAGAGCACCCCTACCTACAAGCAGAGAGCTTAGCAGCCTGTGTTCTGAAGTGAGGATTTTCCCCATCTGGTTTGCTCCATTTGTAGCCCTCTAATTCCTTCCCCACAGGGCACCTTCTAGGTGAAAAGCTACATAACATGCACTTTGAAGTTGGCAGGAGCTGAGCTGGGCTTTGAAGACCTCCAGAAGCTATTATGCTGTCGGAAGAGGGTATTAATTTACTCCCTCTGAGTCAGGAAGATCCGTTCACAGAACAATTTGGAAATGGAAATAAAAGGAGCCCTCAGACTTTTGCAATGTCATTTAGGAGATTTGCTTTCTTCTGCTGATGGGAAGGGGAGAAAAACCTGCCTGTTGGATGGGGGAGCTGAAGGGGTCTGGGGCGGTCGGCATATTTCACCCACGTGCTCGGCGGGGAAGAAAGCTGCCGCTGTCCCAAGACACAGCCTGATGACATGCAGTCTTGGCCAAATCCTTGCTTATTTTAGTAGTTGGGAAAGAAATGGCTAAGCCTGGGAGTGCAGAATAAGGGTGCAGGAGCCAGAAAGGCGCAGGTTCAAAGCCACCACGTTGCATCGAGCCTCAGTGTCCCCATCTGCATAATGGCATGGCTCTTTCCTCGCTTCCTTGTACTTCGGCCAGTGCTCTCCTAGGCTGGAGGGACGATGATGAACAAGAGGACTCAGACTGCGTCCTCATGGAGCTGAAGGCTGAGCAGGAGGTGACCTAGAGATCTCTGTCACGCCTGGCACACAACAGGCAGGCTGGCGGCTGATGTGCAGACAGATGGATGCGGACAGCATCTCTCTCTAGCATCCCAAGGGTGTCACCCTCAGCCTGGACCAGAGGCCTGCTGGTGCTTTCCCTGTGCCCACGCCTCTCCTCTGACCCTGGTTCTATCCGCCTCACTGCTGATAGTGCTCTACCTATCACATCCCAGACCCGCCTCCTGTAAACCCCTTGAAGGATGAGAGGGTCTACCTCGCAACCCGGCCTGACCTCCCCCGGGTCTAGCATCCCTCTGTCCAGTGGTCCCCAGTGACCTCTCTGCCCAACAGCCCAGGGACTCTTAAGAGAGCTCGCTGGCTTCCCCTGTGGCCTTTCCTCCAGCATGTGGGATCTGCCCCCTTCCCTTGCCTCGGTTTGGCTAAGGTGCAACCTCTATAGACTGGAGCTGTACCTCTCAAGGTAGCGATTGGGGGTCTCACACTTAGTGGCACACAGAGCACATGGCTGGCTTAACAAGTGGGTGAGCAAAGCCATCACAAACTCAGCTTTCTGAGAAGATGTGGTGGAGTGCTGGGGTGGAGGTTAGCAGACCGTGGCCAGGGTCCAGGTCCACCACACCTAGCTGGCGGGTGGCGGGGGAGACCATATCCATGAGCTTCAATTTCCCTTCCCTCAAAGATGGGGATAACATGAGAGGGACTTCACCACTGACCAAGTCCTCAGAAACGAGGCACCCACTTGAGCCTCACAATAACCGAATCATGCGGCTACCACCGCCCCAAGGCCCCATCCCACCACCACACGCTGACACGGCTCCTCCCACTGTACCCTCACCTACACCGAGGGTTCATTTTCAGATCACAGCTCATTTGCTGGTGGAGGAAAACGAGCTGATTATTTTAAGAGCGTGTTATGATCTTTTTCTTGGTGTTTTAGGATTTTTCATTTAGATCTGTTTCTATTCTTTACATTGGTAGGGAACTAACCCTTTCGAGTATCATATTACATGTTAATTGATTTTGAGTATCATGTTACATGTTAACTGACTTAAATTGAAAAAAGTAGGGAAAACTACTAGACCACTCAGCTATGACCTAAATCCCTTACAATCATACACTGGAAGTAATAAATAGATTCAAGGGGTTAGATCTGAAACAGTGCCTGAAAAACTATGGACAGAGGTTCGTAATGTTGTACAGGAGGTGGTGTTCAAAACCATCCCTAAGAAAAAGAAGCGCAAAACAGGCAACACAGTTTTGTCAGGAGGCCTTACAAATAGCTGAGAGAAGAAGAGAAGCAAAAGGCCAAGGAGAAAAAGAAAGACATACCATTTGAATGCAGAGTTCCAAAGAATAGCAATGAGAGATAAGAAAGGCTTCCTAAGTGATCAACACAAAGAAATAGAGGAAAACAACAGGATGGGAAAGACTAGAGATCTCTTCAAGAAAATTAGAGATACCAAGGGAACATTTCATGCAAAGATGGGCTCGATAAAGGACAGAAACGGTATGGACCTAACAGAAGCAGAAGATAGTAAGAAGAGGTGGCAAGAATACACAGAAGATCTTCACGACCCAGATAACCACAATGCTATAATCACTCACCGAGAGCCACCCTGGAGTGCAAAGTCAAGTGGGCCTTAGGAAGCATCACTACAAACAAAGCTAGTGCAGGTGATGGAATTCCAGCTGCACTACGTCAAATCCTAAAAGACGCTGTGAAAGTGCTGCACTCAATATGCCAGCAAACTTGGAAAACTCAGCAGTGGCCACAGGACTGGAAAAGGTCAGTTTTCATTCTAATCTCAAAGAAAAGCAATGCCAAAGAATGTTTAAACTACCTCACAACTGCACTCATCTCACATGCTAGCAAAACAATGCTCAAAACTCTCAAGCAAGGCTTCAACAGTATGTGAACCAAGAACTTCCAGATTTTCAAGCTGGATTTAGAAATGGCAGAGGAAATGGCAGAGATCAAATTGCCAATATCCACTGGATCAGAGCAAAAGCAAGAGGATTCCAGAAAAACATCTACTTCTGCTTCATTGACTACGCCAAAGCCTTTGACTGTGTGGATCAAAACAAAATGTGGAAAATTCTTAAAGAGGTGGGAATACCAGACTGCCTGACCTGCCTCCTGAGAAACCTGGATACAGATCACGAAGCAACAGTTAGAACCAGACATGGAACACAGACTGGTTCCAAATAGGGAAAGGAGTACGTTAAGGCTGTATATTGTCACCTTGCTTATTTAACTTATATGAAGAGTACCTCATGTGAAATGCCAGGCTAGAAGAAGCACAACCTGGCATCAAGACTGCCAGGAGAAATATCAATAACCTCAGATATGCAGATAACACCACCCTTATGACAGAAAGCGAAGAGGAACTAAAAAGCCTCTTGATGAAAGGGAAAGAGAACTGTGAAAAAAAAAATGGCTTAAAACTCAACATTCAGAAAACTAAGATTATGGCATATCCAGTCCCATAGCTTCACAACAAATAGATGGGGAAACAATGGAAACAGTGAGACTTTATTTTCTTGGGCTCCAAAATCACTGCAGTAGTAACTGCAGCCATGAAATGAAAAGATGCTTGCTCCTTGGCAGAAAAGCTACAACAAACCTAGACAGCATGTTAAAAAGCAGAGCCAGTACTTTGCCAACAAAGGCAAACATAATCAAAGCTATGGTTTGTCCAGTAGTCACGTATGGGGGTGAGAGTTGGACTATAAAGAAAGCTGAGCGCTGAAGAATTGAGGCTTTTGAACTGTAGTGTTGGAGAAGACTCTTGAGAGGCCCTTGGACTGCAAGCAGATCAAACCAGTCCATCTTAAAGGAAATCAGTCCTGAATATTCACTGGAAGGACGGATGCTGAAGCTGAAGCCCCAGTACTCCAGGCTGATGTGAAGAACTGACTCATTGGAAAAGATCCTGATATTGGGAAAGATTGAAGGCAGGAGGAGAAGGGGACGACAGAGGATGAGATGGTTGGATGGCATCACTTAATGCCATCAAGTGATGACTTGATGGAACATGAGTTTGAGCAAGCTTTGCGGGCTGGTGATGGACAGGGAAGCTGGGCATGCTGCAGTCCATGGGGTCGCAAAGAGCCGGACACGACTGAGTAACTGAACTGAACTGAATTACATGTTATTATGTCCTTTAATTTTGTAGATGATTTTCATATTATGTTTGGAGATGTTATGCAGAATGTATATAGATAACCTTTGTATTAATGTGACTTTTTAAGGATTATAAAATCTATATGTACTCAAGAGTAAAGACAAGACAAAACATTTAAATTGTATGGGAAAGTACAAGTAGAAAAAGCCCATCATTCCACCTCAATGCTTCTCTTCAGAGGTGGCTCTTTAATAGCTCCTTATGTCTTTCTAGAAAATTTGAAGTTCTAGATATTTATGTGAATCAGTGTGTCATTTCCCTTCCTGACCTAATCATTTTGGGTGTTTCCATATCTTTTTCATTATGAAAACAGTATTTTACTCCTCATTTTAGGATGGTTTCCTTTTTTAAAAAAGTATTTAATTCTTTAGTTTTCCTGCATTTACTATGGTGCATATGTGGGGCAAAGTATTAGGCTCCATCCTAACTATTTCTACCAAAATACTTATCCTAGCTCAGAAACATTTGCTGAAAAATCCTTCCTTTTCCAGTGAATCTGTGTTGAGGGACAGCATCATCGCCATGAGTCTGCGAGTTTTCACATTACAATGAGGAGCTCTTGATCTTGGGGGCAGAGATGTGCCATCTGCCCAGCCCTGCATATTCACCATCTGTGTCTGTGACGGACATGGAATCAGAGGTGTAGAGACCTCAGCAAACAAGCCACTGGCCTATGGTTAGAGACCAACGTGCCAAGTTCACTTCTGCCAGACACTTTTGGCTGACCTTGGGCAAGTCCTTGGACTTCTGTGGTCTCAGCCTCAGGGCAGAATCCAGGCTGCAGGCATGAGGACCAGGCAGCCAGGGTCACACAGCCCGGGCTCACCCCCAGCGTGGGTCCCCTCTCCACACCGGGTGGAGCAGTTGCAGGAGGCTGGGGGTGCGGAGGAAGGGCCATTAAGAAAAAGGCAGCAGGGCGCTGGCCACTCCAGGTCAGACTGGACAGGACCCTACAGTCAAGCGAAAGGAAGCAGGAAAGAAATTCCTGACCAGAAAGCAGAATAAGGCCCTCAGTTTTGGAAGACCTGGATTCAACTAGCTGTGTGACCTTGGGCCAAACCCTTATCTGCCCTGGGATAAAGCTCTGCTGGAGAGGGTGGGATGGAGGCCTGAATACAATTCCTGGCATGGACTCCCTCTGAAGCCTGGAAATTGCTCTGATCACGTTTGTCATTCTCTGAGCTCCTCTGATGGACCACTCTTAGACTCTGGGCTGGGAGAGGCTATCAGATCGCCCAGGGTCCTCCCCTGCCCCACCTGGATGGCTGGCACCTTGCCTCTCCTCCTCTGACAGGCCTGTTTCCCTCACCCAGCCTTGCAAGGGTGAGGGGAGATGACAAGGAACTAGCCAGGCAGCGTGGAGGGCTCCCGGGTTCTGTGGAGAGCGGGTGGGCAGGGCTGGGGACATGCTCACCTGTAGCAGTTGTTGTTATAATTGTTATAACTTCCCAGAGCGGTCAGACAACCCAGGCAGATGGCATAGGAGAAGAAGATTTGCGTCCCAGCATCTACCCAGACCTGTAGGAGGGCACAAAGAAGTTGGCAGAGAGAGAAGTCAGATGCACGGCCAGGGGGTAGGGAGGCGGGGTGGCCCCGTTCTCTGAAATCCCCCGCCCACGCCCAACCCCCACAAAAGACTCCAAAAAGGGACAATCAAATGTCCTCATCTCAGGAACGTGGTTTTTAGAAGTTCTATTCTCAGGATTTTTAAATATAAATGTCCTTAATTAAATCCAGAAATTTCTGGAGGTTTTGGACAGTAGTTCACCAAGCAGCAATAATTTGGGTGTTAGGACACTGCTGCAGCTGTGTGAGCTTGGAAAAGTTACTTAACCTCTCGGAGGCTTAGTCTCGCCACCAGCAAAGTGGGGAATAAACTTCCCTCTCAGGACTACTGAAGCCAAGAGTCATTTTTCTTCTGATGGCTGAGACCATCTTGAGAGAAGCTCTCTTGGGTATCTTTGAACTCACAGAGTTTTATAGTGTCTAGCGGGGGTGGGGGGCATTCACTAGGGGCCCAGTTACAATGAAGCCCCCAGTTTTCTACAAGTCTGGAGGCTTCTCCCACTCTGCCCCATGCACTCAGCCAGGGGACAGTGAAAGGACAAGAAAGGGGGTAGGCACCACCTCTTGATCACTTTTCCAGAGAGCTGTTACTTGGGGGCTTCCTGTGTGGTACACGTGGAAACTCCTTTCTCAGTCTCCAAGTGTCCCTCTGACAGAACTGCCAGGGGATGGCATGACACACGCAAGAGGAATTATGGTAATTTGTCTAACACTCCTTCGGGCTCTCTTTGAGCTCCACTTTAGAAGTCATCAGGAAACGCCACAGCTCCAACTCAAATGCAGCTGATGAGACTGATGCTTGAGAATCCAGTATCATCTAGAGAATAAGGTTTTATTGTGAAGAAGCTTTTAAGTTTAATTAGGTCCCAATTGTTTATTTTTGCTTTTATTTCCAATATTCTGGGAGGTGGGTCATAGAGGATCCTGCTGTGATTTATGTCGGAGAGTGTTTTGCCTATGTTCTCTTCTAGGAGTTTTATAGTTTCTGATCTTACGTTTAGATTCTTAATCCCACTGCTGGGCATACACACTGAGGAAACCAGAATTGAAAGAGACACATGTACCCCAACGTTCATTACAGCACTGTTTATAATAGCCAGGACATGGAAGCAACCTAGATGTCCATCAGCAGATGAACGGATAAGAAAGCTGTGGTACATATACACAATGGGGTATTACTCAGCCATTAAAAATAATACATTTGAATCTGTTCCAATGAGGTGGATGAAACTGGAGCCTATTATACAAAGTGAAGTAAGCCAGAAAGAAAAACACCAATACAGTATACTAACGCATATATATATGGAATTTAGAAAGATGGTAATGATAACCCTGTATGCGAGACAGCAAAAGAGACACAGATGTATAGAACAGTCTTTTGGACTCTGTGGGAGAGGGCAAAGGTGGGATGATTTGGGAGAATGGCATTGAAACATTTATAATATATATGAAACAAATCGCCAGTCCATGTTCGATGCATGATACTGGATGCTTGGGGCTGGTGCACTGGGATGACCCAGACAGATGGTACAGGGAAGGAGGAGGGAGGGGGGTTCAGGATGGGGAACACGTGTACACTTGTGGCGGATGCATGCTGATGTATGGCAAAACCAATACAATACTGCAAAGTAATTAGCCTCCAATTAAAATAAATAAATTTATATTAAAAAAAGGGAATACGGTTTTATATCAATTCAAATACTAGCAAACATTTGCTAAGCACGTCCGACGTGCCAGGCACTGCTGTGAACCCTGTATGCGTTACTACACTTGAATATTCACACCAACGCCATGCAGGAGGTGCTATTATTAGCCCCCTTCTACAACTGAGGAAACTGAGGAGCAGAGAGGTAAAGTAACTTGCTCAAGACCACGCAGCTGAGAGTGGCAGAAATGAATCCAGGGAAACCTGCCTCTGGAGAAGCACGCCTAACCAGTCCCGGAATTCCGGATGCCTTCTGCTGTGAACTCCCATGCAACACAGGACTCTCCTCCGGAACTTCTGACAGAATGGTCTCTGCTTGATTGCTGCCAGTGACAGGGAGCTCACTAACTTTTGACACAGCCCCTTTCCTCTTCAGAGAATGCTGACCATTAGCACATTTCTTAAAATGAGAGGAAATCTACCTTTCAAGTTCCCAACTCTGGGGCCACCCAGGCCATATCTTCCTCTCCCATGTGGAAACACCATACAGATTTGAAGAACTCTCTAGAACACTCCCTTTTCTAGGCAAATTATCACTATTTCCTCTTTTCTGGGGATTTGATTACACAGCCCACGTTGCTTTACCCTGGATTTGCTTGCTTGTTAAATCATTCAACAAATACTTGTTATGAGCAAAGTTCACAATGCTGTCTCTTGATCTGAGAAGCGCATACATTTTTTTCCCCCTGTAACACAGAGCTTTTGGGTTTAGTGTTTTTGGAGCTAAGTGAGGAGCTTAGGGGAAGCTATTTCATGAAGAGTGTGTGTGTGTGTGTGAGTTGGGCATGATGGGGGAGGATGCCAGAAGATCATAGTTGACTGAGATATGGTGAGGGGGAAATGGGAAGAAGAATCATTAAAATCATTTTTCAAGAAAGGGGAGTTGGGAGATAGGATAGCCGTGAGAGTAAACACATTCAGGGAGGATTTTTTCCAAATGGTAGAAACTTTAGGATACTTAAATGTTGAAAGAAACAACCCAGGGTAGGGAAAAAGTGTTAAAAAAAAAAAAAGATTTGAGAGAGAAATGGGTATATTTTAAAGTCCTCCTCTGCCTTGGTCTCCCCACTTGCCACCTCAGTGGATTCCCTTTTCTCCTCAGGAAGGCCAGGAAATGTTACGAAGAAGCAAAAGACAGGTTTGCTGCTGAACCGGGAAACAAAGTCAGATCCCAGGAGCATGGTGTGAGGATGCTCAGCACTCGACCAAGCACCGTATGTATAGCCTCTGCAGGACTTTCGTGGTGGTCCAGGGGTTAAGACTCCAGGCTTCCCTATCTACAATATCTAGGACATGGAAGAAACCTAGATGTTGCTCAACAGATGAATGGATAAAGAAGCTGCGGTACATACATACAATGGAATATTACTCTGCCACGAAAAGAAACACACTTGAGTTAGTGCTAATGAGGCGGACAAACCTAGAGCCTCATTATAAAAATCAGAAAGAGAAAAGCAAATATTCTATATTAACACATGTACATGGAATCTGGAAAGATGGTACTTATGAGCCTACTTGCAGGAGACGGCAATGGAGACACAGATACAGAGAGCAAACTTGTGGACAGAGTGGGGGAAGGAGAGGGTGGGGCAAACTGAGAGCAGTGCTGAAACATGCACATCACCGGATGTGAAATGGCCAGCCAGTGGGAATTTGCTGCAAGATGCAGGGAGCTCCAGCCTGGCGCTCTGTGGCAACCTACAGGGGTGGGGTGGGGTGGGAGGAGGCAGGGAGGCTCAGGAGGAACGGGACCATGTATGCCTATGGCTCGTTCATATTGATGTATGGCAGAAACCAGCACAATATTGTAAAGCCACTGCGATGATCTAATAGAAGGGGCAAAGTAAGGCTAACAGAGCAGGCCAACAGGACATTCATGATCCATCGACCAGTCTGGTGATGCCTTAGGAAGCGGGAATCCTGAGTGGCCATTTGTTGAAAACCTTACTGTGTATGCGAGGCTCTCTGGGGACAATCTCATAATTTGCATAACCATCTCACTAGGGAGTATTGTTATCTCCATATTTAGAGAAGAGGAAATGGACCCATAGATGGTCAAGCAGCTAATGAGGGACAGGGTCAGGTTTGAACCCTAGGTGTCCTGGCTCCACATTTTGAAGAGAGAAGCCGGGGCGTTCTGGTGTGCTGGGCAGGCCTGGACTTTCGGCAGGGGTTCACACAGCTCTGTGACTGTGAGGTCAACAGGACAAAGGCAACATCTCCTCCATGAAAGGAAGACCAGGACACTGAGTCCCACTGACTGACCGGCATCTCCTGCAACAAAGGGAACAGCTCAGCTCGAAGGGCTTCTGAGTTCTTGACACAATCTGAAGGGGAAATAGTCTCCACTGAACAAACAAACCCTAAGGAAGCTGGGTCAGCAGCTGAGAACCGGATCAGTCCCCATGATCTGTGGCAGTGAATGGGGGGCGTTCTGGCCATGAAGCTGGGGGCAGTCTTCATTCAGAGGTCTGGAGAACAAATTTACATGGGAATCTGGGGGGCAGGGCCCCTTTGGAAGAGAGGTGGTCCCGCCCTCTAGCTCTGGGGCAACCAGTTCAGAGCAACTGATTCCAGTGAGCCCTGGCGCATAGCAGGTGCCAAGAACAACAGACTGGGGTGTAACCTGCCCTCCCCACTGGACCAGCAGGGCCCAGCTGGGAGAAGCAAGGTAGGATGGGCGGATGAGGACACAGCCTCCTCTACCAAGATCAGGAGGCACACTGTCAAGCTGGGCGTGTACTTCCTGCTGTCTCGTCCCCATGGCCCGCACTCTGCAGTGTACAAGGCATCGTCCGCGTCCTGTGATCTGGCCCCTGCCCTGGGGAGGGCGTCATCACAGCCAGGCTAGAGACCGCTGTGTGTGGGGGGAACATGCCTGCCCACCTTGACCTTTACATGTATCAACAGAGTGTCTAATCTCCTAGAAGTTTAGGGGGAACGCTTCACGTCTTTCTCTCACCTCTTGGAGAGAAGGGACCTCTCGACTGGGGAGACAGAGAGGGTCATGGTGCATGTGTGGTGAGTCCCTCCCTTTTTCTCTCAAGCACAGATGATTCAATGAGATGCGTTGTGCTTAGTTGTTGAGTCATGTTTGATTCTTTGTGACCCCATGGACTGTAGCCCACCAGGCTCCTCTGTCCATGGGATTCTCCAGGCAAGAACACTGCAGTGGGTTGCCATTGCCTCCTCCAGGGGATCTTCCCAAATCAGGGATCGATCCATGTCTCCTGCATTATAGGAGGATTCTTTACCTGCTGAGCCCTCGGGGAAGCCCCTCAGTGAGATGTGTGTGGAACAAATACTCAGCACAGCGCCTGGCTCTCGGAGAGCACAGAGAACGTGCTCAGAAACCCAGCCACGAGCTCCGAGAGACAGCAGGTTGCTTAGTCAATGTTCATCCCTTCTCAGGATCCAGCAGTCCTCACAAATCTGGAGAGAAGAGCCTCTCTTCCCTTTTCTGCCCACAGTACACAAGGCGGGGTGTCCACTATGTGCCAGGCGAAGTCCCAGGGGCTAAAGCCCTCCCCTCTCTTAAGAGCAGGAGAGAAAGACAACAAAGGCAGGCAGATGCTCCGGAACACATCATCCGGTGGAGAGGGGAGTGTGAAGGATGGTGTGAGGTGGGGCATGGAGCACAGGGCAGCAGGGGCCAGGGCTCTGCTCCGTGAGGGGCATGGCACCTGCTGCTCAGGCAGCTGGAAGGGGACGGGAGCTGCAGACGTGACTTGCTGCCGTGTCTAAGGCAGCGCAGGCTGCAGACAGAAGCTCTCTCAGTAACCCGCTTTCATGTCTACAAACAGCCACCCGGCCGAGCATAAGGGCAGCACTTCTGTCTGGGATCAAAGCCGGTGCCAGCAGGTGGGCCTGGTCTGACCTTCCCTGCCCCCTGGAGGAGGTGGCGCTTGCCGCATTGATGCTCCGAGGTCTCTGACAAACCCAGTGGTGACCCAACCTGCCAGGGAAGCACCAGCAAGAGAAGCCAGCAATCAGGCAGCAATCATACATCAGCTTCATCTCCAGAAGCACAGATGACATGCCGGGGAGGGGGTGGGGAGTTCCACACACTTCACAGGCATGAGACTCACTGCTGCGGTCTGGTGCAATGATTATCCCCCTTTTATGCATGAGAAAAAACTAACTCCCAGGAAGGGGGCATTTCTTGTCTATTTAGCCTTGGAGAGATGTACACACTAAAGAGACAAACAAACCTCTGTAACCCAGCCTGCCGTGGGGAGACGGCACTGAAGCTTCATGCAAAGGAGACTACGTTAGACGAGATGGCTCTTCCCAGGTGCCTGGTTCCCCATCTTCCTGGGGCTTTGTGGATAGGGCCTGGGCTCCAGGGTCAGGTAGACCCAGGCTGCCACTTATCTGCATGTTACTTCACTTCTCTGAGCCCCAACTCCCTTGTCCACAAATGAGAGACACAACGAATGCAAAGAACACAGCGGGGGACCAAGTCAGGCAGTCAGGCAGTCGCTCAGTCGTGCCCGACTCTTTGCGACCCCAGGGACTGCAGCACGCCAGGCCTCCCTGTGCATCACCAACTCCCGGAGCTTACTCAAACCCATGTCCATCACGTCGGTGATGCCATCCAACCATCTCATCCTCTGTCGTCCCCTTCTCCTCCAGCTTTCAATCCTTCCCAGCATCAGGGTCTCTTCCAATGTGTTGGTTCTTTGCATCAGGTGGCCAAAGTATTGGAGTTTCAGCTTCAGCATCAGTCCTTCCAATGAATATTCAGGACTGATTTCCTTTAGGATGGACTGGCTGGATCTCCTTGCAGTCCAAGGGACTCTCAAGAGTTTTCTCCAACACCACAGTTCAAAAGCACCATACAACTCCCTTACTCTGCCTCTTCTTGGCGGTTAACACTTCTCCAATACACGTGCTATGAAAATAGGTTCCCGGGGCTTTCCCTCCACCCCAGCCCGCCCAGTACCAGGCCAAGACACCAGACCCGAGGGCACATGTACACGCCGCCAGGACAGAGCTCGGTGGCCATCTTGGGCCCATGATGACCCAAAGCCTTTTCTTTCTTTAACATTTCCCTTTCAGACGGACAGCCACATACAGACACACGAATACACACACACAACACAACTTCTGTAAATAAAGCCCTCCACTGAGGTGAAACATACAGCCTGGCAGAAAAGGGCTGAAATTAAGCTCTTTCTCTGGGCTGTTTATATGGGTAAATATTCTCAAAAGATTAAAAGTAGGTTAGGAGAATAATACAACAGCTGTGTTTCCAGTGTGTACCTGACAACGGCCTTTGTAGGAGTGAATAATTACATGAAAATCACTTCCTTCCCACCTCTTTTGCAGCCCCCTCCAGGTTGCTAGGCACCCCGTCTCCTCTGCTCAGCTAATGCCACATACAGATGCCGGTGAATACAGTAAGGGCCATTCGGAGGGAAGGGAGTGCAGGACTGGGGCAGACTTGAGCGGCCCCTCCCCCATGGATTCAGTGCGAGAAGAGGGCTCCAGAGGGCTCCAGGGGAAGATGATTCTGGGATTCTGGACGTATTTAAATGCTAATGTGCTGGGCAGCCGGGCAGGTCCAGCGGGAACAGTGGTGGGAAGGGGCAGAGGCTCTTGGCCTGGGAGCCCCACTGGAAACACGTTCTGTGGCCTCTGGCTCCAGTGCCAGCCTGTCCTCGGGCAGCCAGCCCTGCTGGCCGACTCGAGCCCAGCCAGAGGCCCTGCCAGCACAGTGTCACTGGGTTGAAGGTGGCACCGTGGGTGGTGAGGGGAGCCTTGGTGTGTCGCCTGACCCTGGCGGCCCCTTCATGCAGAGCAGGCAGCGGGGTCACTGGGCCGGGCCTTTGCCCAGAGGCTGGACAGCCGTGTCCTAGTCAGAGTATGGAGGGAGTGGACAAGCAGTTGCTGGCATGGGGCCAATGGCAACGATTTCTGTGGTTTATATGGTAGAACCCTGGGGCTGTGCACATCTACCCTTAACCCACTGCGTGAGGCAACTGAGCCCCAATTTCATTGTTATTTAGTTGCTAAGTCGTGTCTAACTCTGCGACCCCATGGACTACAGCTCGCCAGGCTCCTCTGTCCATGGGATTCTCCGGGCAAGGATACTGGAGTGGGTTGCCATTTCCTTCAGCAGGGGATCTTTTGAACCGAGTATCCTGCGTCTCCTGCATTGGCAGGCGGATTCGTTACCACTGAGCAACCTGGGAAGCTCTGAGCCCCACTTTACTATGGGACTAAACAGAGGAGGTTTGGTCTGAACCATTCCCAGGACTGTCCACCTGGCCTCGGGGGCTACATTGTAGGGCAACGTCTTCTCCTCTCACAAAGTGTTCCTCTAAGAGAGTGCTACTCTGGACAGGACACTCATCATGTAGGATGGTCCTGTTCATTGTAGGAGGTTCAGCATCACTGGGTCCGACTCTTTAAACATCAGAGCTGCCCCATCAGAGAGGAACCTGAATTACACCTCCATGTATTTCTAAATGAGCCCATGGTAGTGGTCCTACCTTCCCCCGTGGGAGAATCATGGAGGTGGGGGAGCCTGAGCTGGCATCCGTGGTGGAGCTGCAGAACCCAACTGCCTTCACTGGGCACACAAGCCCAGGGTCTTCTGGGCCAAACCGAGCTCCGAACTGGCATGTTCTCCTGTGCCATCCGAGCAAGGGTCCATGGCGTCGCAAGGGCCTGACACAACTTGGCGACTAAATGACAGTAACAAGGACCCAGAGAGGCTACGGCAGTGGGCCTGGGTCAGCCAGCAGGCAGGGGGACGATCACAACCCCACTGCTGACCCCAAAGCCCCTCCCTTCAGTCTCCCTGAAGACTCTCACTATCTCAGCCAAGAGGGAGCAGCCAGGGCGACCAGCCTGCTGCCGGTCCCTGCTCCTCCCACGTCCACGTCCCAGCGGATGTGGCCCTTAGCGTCCGGAGCCTGCCTTGTCCACTCACACACTCTCCTTTCATCCCCCCCTGCCCTGTGTCCCAGCCAATCTCTGTGGTCACACGGCCATCTGCTCCACGCCACCTCTCCCCTGCTCATCTGAATGGAGAGGTGACAGCTTTAAACAACACCAGATCCTCGGGAAGCTGTAACAGAGCAGCAAGCCCAGGGCACCCAGGAAGAATGCCGAAGCAGGTCTGAAGACCGGGTGAGTGGACGACCGGCAGTATATGGCCAGCCACCCCCTCACCCACAAGCACTGAGGCTGTCTTCCTGACCACACAGGTCAAGGTCATGGAGGACGGGAAAACTGAAGGGATGGGTAAGGTCACATGTGGACTCACGGGAGACGAGACAGGTGGCCACAGCAGTCCCTCCCCACTGATGCTGCAGGACAGTGGCCTCAGCTCTGGGCAGAGCCACCCGACACAGGACGGTCCTCACCCTCAGACCTCCCTCAGTGACATCCCTGGGCATCTGCTTGAGCAACAAAACCCAGGATGACCAGGCTAAAAATAAATCAAGATATGGATGTGGCAGTGTTTAGGGGGGCAAGTGTGCTGATATCTGCAACTTATTTTGAAATGAGAGACAGTGAAAGTGTTGGTTGCTCAGTCCTGTCCGACTCTTTGTGGCCCCTTGGACTGTAGCCCACCAGGCTCTTCTGTCTGTAGGATTCTCCAGGCAAGAATACTGGAGTGGGTCCTCATTCGCTTCTCCAGGGGAATCTTCCCGACCCAGGGATCGAATCCATGTCTCCCACACTGCAGGCAGATTCTTTCCCATCTGAGCCACCAGGGAAACCCTTACTTTGAAATGTATACAAGGAAATAAAATGGATCGATGGATACAAATCTTGGGAAGATACTGGATGGAGCCAACACGGCAAAATGTCGAGGCAGAATCTAGGTGGTGGGTAAAGTGGGGGTGTTCCCTGTGCAGCTAGAACCAACAGGACGCTGGGCGGGATGCTCTCAGCCCAGCAGAGGGGACTGGCAGGTTCACTGTGGAGATGGGTCCAGAACTTCCAGGAGGACCGCGTCTGCGAGAAAACGTGTGCTCTGTGACCAATACCTCATGAGTAAGACACTGCGGGTGAACTAAGGAAATCCCTGCTCTGCCCAGGTGACATTCAAGAGCCAAAGCCAGTGTTCAGTTCCCGAACAGAAAACCTAGGAGCTTCCTGGGAGTTACACGTCTCCTTGACCTCACCTCAAAGATTAAAAACACATCCATTGTGATTCATGGATTTATCTGTTGTTCTTCAGTCGCCAAGTCGTGTCTGACTGTTTGTGACCCCATGGACTGCAGGACACCAGGCTTCCCTGTCCCTTACCATCTCCCGGAGTTTGCCCAAGTTCATGTCCACTGAAACAGTGAAGCTGAAGCTCCAATACTTTGGCCAACTGATGCAAACAGCCAACTCATTGGAAAAGACTCTGATGCTGGGATAGACTGAGGGCAGGAGGAGAAGAGCGTGACAGAGGATGAGGGGGTTGGATTTATCTGAGCAGGGCTTAAACCTCACTGTCAGCCATGATTCCTTTCTGGCTGAAGCAGAACAGGTTTCCAGGGTTCAGGAGAGGAGCAGGTGGTGACTGAGAAGGCACCATCGCTCGCTGCACGACCTCCCAGGTGCACGTGGCATTGTCTCTGAGGCATTCGCTCAGAAGCCCGTGTCTGCAACTTGCTGTCCTCATCTATCTTCCTTAGAGGATCTGTACTTATCGCCTCCTTTTGCATCTTCTCTGCGCTGCCACCTATTTCGAGGCATAATCAGTGGCCGTGGCAGGCCCTGTCCCAGGCAGCGGCACAGCACTGAGACGACGAAGGCCTCCGACAGCGGGTATTTAGGGAACACGTCCTGTGTGCTGGGCAGCGCGGCGGCCCCCATGGCGGAGGTACGGTCGGATCAGATGTGCCCCGCGTGCGGCAAGGGTAGTCTTGGATGGTGTATTTTAGATCATCTCTCTACGGATGTTAACTATTCTTGCTTAGAATGACATTCATCCAACCCTCCCACCCCACTTATTCACATGGCCTTGAAAATTCTTTTTTTTCAAACGATGGATTTGAAACTTTTTTTTTCAAATGATGGATTTTTAAACTTTTTATGGATTTGAAACTTTTTTTTCAAATGATGGATTTTTAAACTTTTTATTTTGTATTGGAGTATAGCCAGTTAATATCACAACTTAACTTTGTTAAGTTGTGATAGTTGCAGGGGAAAGCAAAGGGACTCAGCCATACATATACCTGTATCCATTCTCCCCCTAACTCCCCTCCCATCCAGGCTGTCACATAATACTGAACAGAGTTCCCTGTGCTGGCCTTGAGAACTCTTACTGTGCTACCATCTCTAACCTTGAAGACACGTGGATGACTTATAACATAAACACATTCACATGCCCACAGATAAATCATCTCCCATCTCAGTCTTACTTTCACAGAGGATATTTAAAAGAGTAATTTCTGGGCTCTGACACCTTTCATTGGTCACACACAAACAACCACTAATAGAAACTGCCTGTCAGCATGAAATAAACCAGGAGAACGGATCATAAGGGGAGAAAGAAAAGTCAAAGGTCACTGAACATGGAAAAGTTTGAAAATCAGTTGATTTTACTCAATGCCCTCATTTTATGACTGAGGGAACTCAGTACAAGGAAGGACAATGGCCCTTCCAAGTCAGTGATGGAGCTGGGTCCCTGATCCTGAGCCTGGGAATTTCCCACTATGCCACACTGCCTCCGGTGGGCAAAGGCACAGAGGAAGGAGCTGAACCATGCGAGACATCTCTAGGCACTAAGCAAGGAGCGGGAGCAGCGTCTGCCCTCTTTGTGAATGCCCCGCAGGGCTCTGCGCTTGCCCTGGGGGGTCTTTTCAGCGCTTGCTTACACACGAGAAGGAAGGGAGGCAGAACATGAGATTCACACACCAGTGAGCTTTCAGCACTAAAAGTCACAATCCCCAGCAAACTCAGATGAATCAAAGCCTCATCATCGTGCTGCTCACAGAGAGAATAAAGCCTTGCTCTCCCTGCCCCAACCTGCGCTGGGTGAGGAATCATCAGACTACATCGCCCTTGCAAAGCACGCACCTTCCTCACCAAGGAGGCGTCCGGGGAGGCAGACCCAGCATCTTCAAGACAGGAACGGTGTACACCTCTCGGCAGCCCTGTGTTCCTCAGGGCACCATCGTCCAGGTCAGCCCCCTTGATACTCTCACCGGTCAGCAGAGGTGGAGAGGGTCAAGCTTGTAAGGACAGAAGCCCAGAGAGGTTCAGTGATGTGCTCAAGGTTGTGAAGCTAGTGAGTGAGGACCTCATTCCACATCTGGTCTAACCTCTTGATTTCATAGTTGAGGAAACAGGCTCAAAGGGTGGAAGGGTAAGAGATGTTTCAGTCGGAGATTCTATTTTCTCGTCCAGTTCTCTCCCAGCTGTGGCTGGGGGCAAGTCATCTCCTTGCTCGGGGACTGAAACCCAAACTTGTCCACCAAAGAAGGTGAATCTAGAAACTGACTCTCAGACTTGTTAAGACAGCAAAGAAATGGGCCATGGGGCACTTCTGCCAAATACCTTGGTGAATATGATTTTACTTCATGTGTTAGAAACAAATTTACTATCAGAAAACATAATCATGGATAGTATGAAATATGAAATCATCCTCGCAAATGTATGACTTTATGAATAAAACTGAACTGTTGGATTAAGCATGAATGACTCAAGGCGACTTTCTTTAATTTTAATTTCCTGCTTGAACTTCCGGTGTGTCGTGTTCAAGACCAGCAGATGAAGAGCAGCAAATGCCAAGAGTCAAATGTGTTTTTTATGAGAGATACAGGAAACAAGTCATTATGAAATATAATATACACTGAAAATTCATAACCTGGCTGGAAAGGAAGATAGAAAAGTCCCCCAGATGCCAGAAATGAGAGAGATCAAAGCTAAAAGATGAGGAGAAGGAAAAGACTCAGTAACCCGTGGGGACGCCCAAGTAGACAGATACCCGAGTGGCTGGGGCTCAAATTCCCTCCCAATGATAGAGTTAAAACCTCAGGCCCTGGCAAAGAAATCCCAAAGGAGAATAGACAGACTTTCCAATAACTGGCCATGGGAAAACTGGACAGCTAAATGTAAAAGAGTGAAATTAGTATATTCTCTAACACCATAGACAAAAATAGACTCAAAATGGATTAAGGATCCAAACGTGAGACTGGAAATCATAAAATTCCTAGAGGAAAACTTAGGTAGAACACTGTTTGACCTAAGTCACAGCAATATTTTTTTTTTTTTGGCTCTGTCTCCTAAAGTAAAGGAAATAAAAGCAAAAGTGAACAAATGGGACCTAATTGAACTTAAAAACTTTTGCATAGAAAAGAAATCATCAAAAAAATGAAAAGACAATCTACTGAATGGGAGGGGATGTTTACAAATTATATGACCAACAATGTGTTAATACCCAACATATATAAAGAGTTCATACAACTCAACATAAAAGGAAGAAAACAAACAACCCAATTGAAAAATGGGCAGAATAGACATGTTTCTAAAGAGGACATACAGGTGGCCTCATGAAAAGAAGCTCATCACCATTAATCATCAGGGAAATGCAGATCAAAACCACGATGAGCGATTACCTCACACCAGTTGGAATGGCTATCACCAAAAGAAACACAAATAACAACTGTTGGCGAGGATAGAGAGAATAGAAAAGCCTGTATACTGTTGGTATACAGTACATATACCCACAGGTGCAAATACTGTGGAAAAACAGTATGGGGGGGAGGTTTCCCAACTAACTAGAAACAGAACCACCATATGACCCAGCAGTTTCACTCCTGAGTATATATCTGAAAAAAAATAATAAAAACACGAATTTGAAAAAATACATATATTCATAGCAGTATTATCTACAATTGCTGAGCTATGGAAGCAGTCTAAGTGCCCATCAACAGATGAATGGATAAAGAAGATGGGGTGCATTTATACAGCGGAATACTACTCAGTCATAAAAAAAGAATGAAACCATGCCATTTGTAGCAACATGGATGGACTTGGAGGATATAACGCTAAGTGCGATAACTAAAACTGAGAAAGGCAAACACTACGTGCTATCACTTATATGTGGAATCTAAAATAGACAACAAACTAGTGAACCTGGCAAGAAAAGAACCAGACTCACAGACACAGAGAACAAGCTGGTGGTTTCCAGTGGGGAGAGGGAGGGGAGGAAGCACAGGGGTAGAAGATTAAGAGGCACAAATTCCTATGTGTAAAATAAGCTGCAAGGATATATTATACAACACTGGGAATGTGGCCAGTATTTTGTAATGATTATAAACGGAGTATAAACTTTAAAAATCACTATATCACAAGTCACTATGTTGTACACCTGTAAATTACATAATACTGTACAACAACTGTACCTCAGTAAAACAAACTATTTCTAAAAAGATTTCAAGCCCTGGGCATGACCAGATGCTGAGTGGTTGTACTCTAAAATGTAGGAGCCAGAATGGAGTTGCCCTGTAGTGAATCATGTATCAGGAAACTCCGTGCCTCAGGCCAGGACTCGATCTAGGAGTAACAGGTATGGGTGTGATCACACACTGCTCCTGCAAAGTGGGCATCCAAGTTTAAACTGACACTTTAAAATTACTGTCCTTTTCATGAATTAAGAGAGCTTGGTTTTCACAAGCCTTTGCTGAAAGAACTACTAAAGGATGTATTCCAATAAGAAGGAAATTTAATCCATTAGAAAGGAGTGAAAATAGGAAGCAAAGCAATCAGCAAACACCTTGTAAAATTCAAGTAAATATCAACTTTAAATGGTAATAAAGCAGACTTTTTAAAGGGGCGGAAAACAGTCACAAGGTTAGGGAGAGAGTGGAGCTGGAAAGAAATTTGTGTCCTATGGTATTTTCCTGTTGAGAAAGAGGACAAAGCTAGTTAAGAGCCACTCTAACTGGGCTCCTGCATCTTCTGTCTTTCCAATGCACTGGGGGGGGGGGGGGATTCTCTCCTCCCATCCTGGGGCCACTGCAAGTGCAGCTACTACAGCCTCCGTGACATGTCCCTGGGTGGACCTCCATTGCAGTCCTCTCTGCCCAAGGCAGCGGTGGCCCCAGTTCTGGTCCTGACTCTTCAACGTGCTGTCTTAGAACTCTTCTTGAAATGACCAGGCCCCTCTAAGGGCAGAGGTATTCTCTGGTGGCTCAAATGGTAAACAGTCTGCCTACAATGTGAGACAGCCAGGTTCAATCCCCAAGTTGGGAAGATCCCCTGGAGAAGGAAATGGCAATCCACTCCAGCATTCTTGCCTGGAGAATTCCATGGACAGAGGAATCTGGTGGGCTACAGTCCATGCAGTCACAAAGAGTCGGACACGACTGAGTGGCTAACACTTTCTAACACACTCTAAGGGGTGGAGGAAAGAAACCCACAGTGCTGACAGCAGGCCTTCAGAGAGCCAGGGCTCACTTGGACCCGGTGCAATCTGAGCTTGAGTTTCCACAGACTCTTCTGCTTCTTGGGCCTCCTTCCCTCTAGAGCATGAATGTCCAATAGAATGTTCTGCAATGATAGAAACTTTCTGTATCTGCTCTGTCCAGTAAGGGAGGGCCCAGGCCCAGGTGGCTATTGAGCACCTGAAGTCTGATGTGTGAAACCGAGGAACTGAATATTGGCTTGCACTTAATTTCAAGCACTTTCAATTTAAATGGTTAGATGTGGCTTGTGGTCAGTGTGCTGGATGGTATAGTTCTAGAGGGTGGGCACTCCCTGAAGGGATCCATCCCATTTCCAGATCACCCTGAGAGAGACGGGTGCAAGTCTCTCCCACCCTCTGCCCTGGAGCATGAGTGAGAGCAGGGAGGTGACCCCAACTCCCAGGACATCCTTGCTCACCTTGTTTGGCCCCAGCATCTCTGCCTCCCTGACCACACCCCTCAGTGATGTGTCTGACAGGTCTCAGAATGCTGAACGCTGAGTGCTCTTAGACCAGTGCTCCTCAGACTTGCACTGTAAAACCTACAGAAGATACTGCTGAGATGCAGACTCTGATGGGGCAGGTTGGCAATGGGGCCTGAGGGTCCACATTTCTAATAAGCTCCCATATAAGACTGATGCTACTGCCGGTCTGGGGACCACATGTTGAGCAGTAAAGTTGTAGACAGTTGTCTTGAAATGTCAGTTTGTTCTTCCTACACATATCATGCTGAAGCTGAAGCTGCAAATACTTTGGGCACCTAATGTGAAGAGCTGAATCATTAGAAAAGACCCTGATGCTGGGAAGACAGAAGGCAGGAGGCGAAGGGGATGACAGAGGACGGGATGGTTGCATGGCATCACTGATTCAATGGACGTGAGTTTGAGCAAACTCTGGGAGATGGTGAAGGACAGGGAAGCCTGGCATGCTGCAGTTCATGGGGTTGCAAAGAGTTGGACATGACCGAGTGGCTGAACAACACCACCACCACCTGCCATGACAGCTAGCATAATAGCTTACGTTAATATCTGTATCTCATCTTTTTGCCGTATCTGTTCTCTAAGACTTCTAAAAGCATACTCTGTGAGAACAGGATGGGTTAAATCAGTTCATGCTGTGCAGTGCCACAAAAATGCCTGAAGCTTTGGTCAAGAAAATAAAATTAAATGCATATTTGTCTCTTACAGAAAATTATAGCCAACATTTATTGAGCATTTACCATGTGCTGGACACAGTGCTATGCATACAATGAACGAGTATTGTCTCATTTAATCCTTATAACAACCTTTTTCACAGAAGACAAAATCAAGGCACAGATAGGCCAAGTAATTGTGCCTGTGGTCATACAGCTAGTAAGCAGATGAGCCATGGAATCCAAGTAGTCTGATGGGACCCCCACCCTGTACCCGCAGCTTTGGTTGAAAGCTTAAGATCAGGGCATCTCTATGAAAGTCAATGGACTCTTTTAGAGAAATAGATTCTAATGAAATACCTGCCCACAGGTATTCATAGTGGCTTTATTCACAATGATCAAACTTGGAAGTACCCAAGGTGCCCACCAATAGGTGAAAGAATAAACAAATTACACATTATCCAGACAACGGAATATTAGTCAGAGATAAAAAGATAAGAGCTTAAGGACACATAAAGACATACAGGAAACTTAAATTCATATTACTCAGTGAAAGAAGCCAGTCTGAAAAGGCTACATAACGTATGGCATTCTGGAAAAGGCAAAACTATGGAGACAGGAAAAGGATCAGCGGTTGCCAGGGGTTTGGGGAGGAAGGAGGAGGGATGAACAGGTGGAGCAACTTTAAGGTAGTGAGACTATCCTGGATGATGCTGTAACACGGATACATGACATGATGCATCTGCCAAAACCCACTGCCTGCACGACACAAAGAGTGAGCCCGAATGTCAAATATGGGCTTGTTGAGCTAATAATACTGTATCAGCACGGCTTTTCAATTGTAACAAACGTACCTTCTCACCTTTCAAGGATTAAATCAAAGGCTACACACATTTGTTGTTGTTTAGTCTCGACTCTTTGGGGACCCCATGGACTGTAGCCTGCCAGTTTCCTGGAGTGGGTTGCCATGCCTTCCTCTGGGGATCTTCCCAACCCAGGGATCGAATCTGCGTCTCCTGCATTGCAGACGGATTCTTTACCAATGAGCCACTTGGGAAGCCCACCACACATATATAGGATGTTAATAGTAGGGAAAAGTGTGGCCAAGGGAGAGGAGATATATGGGAACTCTCTGTATTTTCAGCCTAATTATTCTGTAAAATCTGCTTTTAAAAAGTTTATTAATTGAAAAAGAACACGCTTAATGCACACATCTTTATATCGAACTTTGGAGAGGGGGGCCCAAGAGCCTCCAGCAATGACCAAACTCCTGTCCCAGAATATATCACTCATCCAGCCACTCCACCCCACTCCCCCAGAGCCCAGCAAAGGTCTGGCAGGAGTGGATACTTTGTACATTTCTGTCAATTCATTTTAAAAGCAAAGACCCAGCATAACGCCTGGCGCAGGTGTCAGCAATACCTGCCAGATGAACAAACATGTAAGGCTGGAATTCTGAAAAAGTGGCCTAAGAATGCCCGGAGACGGCTCACAGCTGTTCCCTTCCTGTGCTGGTACAGCCGAGGCCTCATCCTCCGTCGCTCTTGCCAGCCCCAGCTGTGGCCCCTCCCAGTGGCATCTCAAGGGCAAAACCACTGCCCGATTCATCTCTCATACTCCTACCCCACAGGCAGGCCTTGCACACAGTAGGTGCGTCCTGAATGCTTGCTGATACCTGGCTCGTGGGCTGCTGCAGGTGGCCAGACACACTCACACAACTGCCTGTGCCTCTGTGAAATCACAGCAGGAGGGACCTTCCCACATCCCCTCCCACACCGCAAACCGCTCTCCCACCCCCACGGCAAGGTCACTGGATGCATGTCTCCACTTCGTCCCTCTGTCTCCAAACTTACTCTATTCGCTCGCTCCTTCTATGCACCCAGAGAAGTCTGCTTGTGCTGATTCATCCACCCTTATCACATCTATGAGGGGCAGGAGGTGAGTGAAAGATTGGACTCTGCCCACGAGAAGCTCACAAGAGACAAACTGAGCCTCAGAGAGAGTGAGCTGTCTGCTCAAGGTCACACAGCAGATGAAGAAGGGTCAGGCAATCAAATGGAGTTCCTTGTGACTCTAAAGCTCTTTGTCACGGAGTTCTGCTGAGCCTCTCATCTGCATAATCTTCTGAAGTTACAGCTCTGTTCATGACGGTCAACCCCTTGTACTGAAATACTCAACGGCTCCCTGTAGACCACTGGATAAAATCTTCAGCTCTCTGGGCTTGACATCTGGTGTTCCCAATGAAGGGGCCACAGTCTGCTGTCTGAACCTTATTTCTTGTGATTACCTGTCACAAAATCTATCCCGTGGCCACAATGAACTACTTACCTTTTCCTCCATATATGTAGACTTTCTGGGCTTTGCTTTATCTCCAAATAGTCTTCCCTTCCCCATACTTCAAGGATCAAATAAAAGATTGTATGGTTTCATAAAATCTTCTCTGGGACATCCAACTGGAAATAATTTTGGTCTCCTCTGTTTGCAGTCCTTTATCTAAATCACTGTACACCATACACTCATCTACCTGTTCACCCACCTACCCATCCTCCCATCCACTCATCCATCCATCCCTCTATCTACCCATTCACCAACCCAACAACCATCCATGCATCCACCCCTCTATCTACCCATTCACCAACCCAACCATCCATCCATCCCCCCACTCATGCACTCACCCAGCTACTGATCCATCCATCCATCCATCCACTTACTCACTCATCCATCCCCTTATCTATCAGTTCACCTACTCATCCACCTATCCATCCACTCATTCAACCACCCACCTACTCATCCTGTATTGACTGGGAGCCTAACATGTGCCAGGTTCTCTGACAGGTGCCAGGGAGTCGCAGTGGATAAGACAAACATATCCTCAGCTTACATGGAGCTGGCAATCTAATGCAGGGAGGTTAACAGTGAAGCTTCAACAAATGAACACAAGATTGCTTCAAACAGCCATCTGCCCTATGCATAAAATAATACAGAGGCTTGGTTAAAGTCATGAGGTTTAGCGGGGGTGCTTGAGCCCAGCTGATCAGATATAACTGTGGAGCAGAGACTATAGGGTCAGAGGGAGCCAGCCATGGGAATATCTGATGGGACAGTGGTCCAGACAGAGAGGGTCTGTGATGCTCTGGAAAGAGCCTTGGATGTCCAGGACCATGCTAGAGATGGGACCAGGCCACAGAGGGGTTCCTTAGCCTTGGTCATGGTTGAGTGGTCTGAATTCTAATTCTAGTGTAAGGAAAAGCTGCTAGGACTTATAAGCAGGAGAGTCAGACTTCTGCTTCTGGTCCTGACTGAGCGACTGGAAAGGAATGGCCCTCCTGCCATAAGCAGCTATCAGAACAGACAAAAACAGAACCATTTTCAGGCAGTGGGTAACACTCAGGGCAAGACTATTACCCCTGAGAGATGGGGCGATGCTAAGAGGGGTATGCTGAGCCCTCTTCCTGGGGACAAGAACTGGAGCCCAAACAGAGCACAGAGTCCCGTCACCCTGAACAGGCAGGGCCAGAGGGTAGGGCAGCTGATGTAACTGGACACTACAGTGGGCAGCACAGGGAAGGGGGAGCTGGGCAGAGCAGGGGCCCCGTATGTCCATGTGGAGGTTCCTGAGAGGCTGTGGCTGATGGCTGGGCTGCAAACATCCAGGGTGAGACCACCAAGGCTCCCCAGGGAGCACTGCTTGGGGCTGGCAGTGCAGCAGCACACTCGAGGCCAGACACTGCCGAAGAAGCCAGAGTCAGAGGGTCGGGCTCCAGCCCTGCCGGAGTAGACAGGTCTGGCCAACACCAAGCATTCATTCATCCTTGGTACCTGGCTGAGACAAAGCAAGACCTTCCCTTAGGGGAAAGAACCATGTCCTAAAGCAGGGATTTTGTACTGTGGCACTGTGGACATTTGTGACCCACCATTCTTGGTCGCAGGGGCCGTCCTGCGCCTTGTTAGAACATTTAACAGCATCCCCAGCCTCTACTCACTAGATGCCAGTAGCCATCCCTCCCCACAATCAAGCTGCAACCTCCAATAATGTTTGCAGACATTTCCAAGTGTCTCCTGGGAGGCAAAACTTCCCTAGTTGAGAGCCATCACTCTAGAGTAATCACTACTCTAGAGCCATCCTTAAAAAGCCTAAAGCCAAGCCCTGGAAAGATCTACAGGGGAGACGGAGTTGAGAATCCCATTAAGCCCTACTCAGTCCTATTAAGTTAGAGGAGCTTGACAAACAGCTTGGGATTTCCACCGACTCACACTAAAAAACAAATCTGAACTTATACAAGTTTAAGGTGATCAGCCAGTAGCTGAATTATCTATTAAAATAAAAAACAACTACTCTTCAGAGGAAGATAACAAGCCCAGAATGTTGACAACATATTATCCACAATATTTAGTGAAAAACTACTGGACATGGGGCTTCCCTGGCAGCACAGGGGTAAAGAATCCACCTGCTCATGCAGGAGATGCAAGAGATGCAGGTTTGATCCCTGGATCACAAAGATCCCTAGAGAAGGAAATGACAAACCCACTCCAGCTTTCTTGCCTGGGAAATCCCATGGACAAAGGAACTTGGCGGGCTACAGTCCCTGGGGTCACAAGAGAGTCAGACATGACTTAGTGACTATACAACAACATGTAGCACATAGCTCCTGAGTCTGGAACATAATAATTTTCAACACCTGACTATTTTCTGATTAAGTGAATTAGATAAATTAAATGACAAGCTTGTAAAGCACAGTATCTGATACAGACTCAGCCATCAAGAAATGATAACCAGTAACCAGTATCACTACTCTTGGGGGATAGCTGAGCAGCTCTTCAAGCACCGAGTGTACAGATTAATAAGGCACCACTAAATTGCTTAAGACTAAAAAGCACACACCTTCACCACGAGTAAATCTGTGGCTGGAAGAATTTAGTGGGTGCCCAGCCATGCACGGCATTTCAGGGTGTGTACAGAAATTCTGATTCCACCAACAAGCAACTCTTAAGGACTTGCAAGCAGTAAAGAAAAAACCATTCACTATCTTAGGTGCATATGATATTAAACTGGGCTTCCCAGGTGGCACAAGTGGTAAAGAACCCATCCACCACAGCAGGAGATGTAAGAGACGTGGATTCGATCCCTGGGTCTGGAAGATCCTCTGGAGGAGGGCATGGCAACCCACTCCAGTATCCTTGCCTGGAGAATCCCATGGACAGAGGAGCCTGGTCAGCTACAGATCATTCATTGTTGTTGTTCAGTTGCTCAGTCATGTCCAACTCTTTGCGACCCCGTGGACTCTAGCATGCCAGGCTTCCCTACCCTTCACCAACTCCTGGAGCTAGCACAAACTCACATCCATTGAGTTGGTGATGCCATCCAACCATCTCATCCTCTGTCATCCCCTTCTCCTCCCACCTTCAATCTTTCCCTGCATCAGGATCTTTTCCAATGAGTCAGTTCTTCCTTCAGGTAGCCAAAATATTGGAGCTTCAGCATCAGTCCTTCCAATGAATATTCAGGAAGGATTTCCTTTGGGATTGACTGGTTGGATCTCTTTGCAGTCCAAGGGACTCTCAAGAGTCCTCTCCAACACCACAATTCAAAAGCATCAATTCTTCGGCACTCAGCTTTCTTTATGGTCCAACTCTCACATCCATACATGACTACTGGAAAAACCATAGCTTTGACTAGATGGACCTTTGTCAGCAAAGTAATGTCTCTGCTTTTTAATATGCTGTCTAGGTTGGTCATAGCTTTTCTTCCAAGGAACAAGCGTCTTTTCATTTCTTGGCTGCAGTCACCGTCCATAGGGTTGCACAGAGCTGGACACAGCTGAGGTGACTTGGCAGGCACATGGTGGTTAGGTTTGATAACACCCCTTGAGTTCCCGAGGCGTCTGCCTGATGACTGGAAGGAGTGCACCTTCAGGTGCATTCCAGCCCCCGCACAGCCCATCACCACTGTCATCACCGACTTTACTGTGTCTCTTTCCGAGGAGACTGTCAACCAACCCCTTGAAGATAAGAACAACATGTGATCTGATTCTGCCTCCCCCTGCTTGGTTCTGAGCGGAAAATACATCTGCGTGGTGGAACCATGACCATAACCCAGGATCAAATAAAGCGAAAGGAAAACTTTGGGGGATTTTCAGTCCCAAGGAGTGAGGTTTGCAAGCACCCGTGTCAGTGAGGTTTGCAATCTTTTCCAAAATATCTCCAATGTCTCTAAGTCAGTATCAGTTCTGTAAATACTGGTTTGAATGTCCGACAGCTAAGAGGCCCATTTTGCCTAGGGTCCGAACCTGGAATCTGAGTATACTGCCACCAGGGGGCAGCAATTCCATGGGCCCATCCCTGAGGTTCATCAGTTCAGTTCAGTTCAGTCGCTCCCTTGTGTCCGACTCTTTGTGACCCCATGGACTGCAGCACACCAGGCCTCCCTGTCCATCACCAACTCCCAGAGCCTACTCAAACTCATGTCCATCACGTCGGTGATGCCATCCAACCATCTCATCCTCTGTCATCCCCTTCTTCTTCCACCTTCAATCCTTCCCAGCATCAGGGTCTTTTCCAAAGAGTAGGTTCTTGGCATCAGGTGGCCAAAGTATTGGAGTTTCAGCTTCAGCATCAGTCCTTCCAAGGAATATTCAGGACTGATTCATCAGGTAGGTTTTTTTTTAATTGTTTACTTTAATTGTAGGATAACTACTTGACAGCATTGTGATGGCTTTTGCTGTACATCAACATGAACCAGTCATAGGCACACATGTGATCCCTCCCTCCCGAACCCCGCCTCCCACTGCCTTCCCCACCCTATCCCTCAGGTTGTCACAGAGCACTAGCTTTGGGTTCCCTGCATCATACATCAAACGCCCACTGGCTATCGATTTCACATGGGGTAATGGATGTTTCAATGCTATTCTCTCAAATCATCCCACCCTCTCCTTCTCCCACTGTGTCCAAAAGCCTGTTCTTTATGTCTGTTTCTCCTTTGCTGCCCTGCACCTAGGATCGTCGGTGCCATCTTTCCAGATTCCATATACATCAGATGGGGTTTTAAACCGGGGTCTTGTCTTCCCTGACTTGTCCCCCGGTGAGGTGGAGAGAGGGGGAGACTTGGCATTCTGAGGGCTTTCTCTGGGCATCGTCCAACCCTGACCCTTAGCTTCAGGCTCCAGTTCCCTCCAGAGAGGAGGCTGTCTTGGGGTGCTTGTCCCTGACTTGGGAAAGCAGACCCCGGGACTTGGATCTGTGACAGGCCTTTCTGTTCCTGCCCTGAAAACACACACTCGAAACACAATGAAGAGCGAGAGTGGCAGAAATCTGGGGCAAGGAAAATGTGATTTCCTGCAAGAGCCCCTCCACTCGCCCAAAGACTGAAAAGGCAGAAAATAAAAATTCGAGGGGGGGAAAAATGGACTGGAAGCACTTCACACTTGAGAGAGAACACAGGGCTGACAGAGAAGACAAATAGATGTTTAGAAAGTTATAACAGACCTTGGAATGCAAATTGCCAGGGGACAAAGGCGGCGAGCTGCTGTGTCGCTTCAAGTGCTTGACGAGAAACTTAATTACTGGACCCATGATTAGAGGCGCTCGGTTCTGAGTTCAAGGCCTCCCCCTTGGGCTGCGGGGCCTGGGCTCATCCTGGCCAGAGCCAGTGGCATGGACACAGAAGGAGGAACACTGCCGAGTGCCCGATGCCCTACTATGTGCCAGGCCCTGGCCAGGCACCCACACTGAAAGCTGGAAGTGCGTTTGCCTTCCCAGGCGCACTGGCTTCACGGCTGCCGTGCGCAGCAGATGTTCATACCTGGATGGACAGGTGACAGCCCTGAGCTCAGAGAGGGATGGGCTGAAGGCTGCCCAGGAACTCAATGGCAGGAGTGTCTCCGATTTCCTTCCCACTGCACGGGAAACCCCCCTGTCTGAACACCCAACCCTGGCACACGCCATGTCACCACAGTGCAGCCAGCCAGGCTCTGCTGGCAACTGTCCTTCCTTTCCTCACTCCTTCCTTCCAAATCGATTCACTGAGCGTGCACGCTGCTGCAGGCACTGGAGGTCCACCAGTGACTGTACCGGGTCAATCCCTGCCCTTACAGACCCCACACTGTCGCGCACGGCAGACAGTGATACTCAATGAATAAAGTCCGAATGTTGGCAAGGGCCACGGAGAAGTCAACGCCGGGAAGGTGGACGGGATGTGCGGGGGGTGGGAGGGAGCGGCGGTTTGAAACCAGGCAGGCAGGAAGCCCTCAGGGACACGACAGCCCTGCAGACCTGGAGACCACGTCCATGGCTCTCTCGACACCACAATGTCCCATGACAAAGGCTTTCTCCTGGCTCCCAAGCTCCCAGCACTCAGCTCTTCACCTGTTTTCCATTTCTGGAGTTCTCTCTGCTGCCTCACTAGCTTGGGAGCCAGGAGAAGGAGACTGCTGTGAACACTGCCTCCCCAACCCTGCCCAGCCCCACAATCAGTTTTCATGGAGAATCCCTGCCATACAAGCTCAGAGGGGCCAGGAGGGCCCCTCAAAGGGAACTGTCCCTTGTTAAAAGGCCCCGGGAGCTGGTGTCTAGAGCTCTGCACCAGTAAGGCTCCCTCTGTCCCTTTGCAAACGTAAATGACACAGCAAATAGCTGTGTCTGAGCCCCTTGTAAGTGGGAAGGAAGGCGGGCCGGGCCGGATCTCGAATTAACGGAGATCCCGGACCCTGCAGAGGCTGCATCTGAACTCCTTGTCACCCTGGTCGGGATGCTGGCAGAAGAGCATCCCCATGGGGCAGGAAGACACCCTGGGGACCCCCCTTCTGTGTGTCACTGCCTCCCCTCCCCTGTTGACCCGCATAGGTACCACCCCTCCCACTACAGGCCCCAGACTTTAGGGAATGCCAAACATGTCTGCAGAAAAGTGACACTCTGACGGTAAGGTGCAGCCCCCCCAGTTATCACTGGAGCCTCAGGACAGGGCTGGCTGCAGCAGAAGAGACCAGGTGACTTGGGGGTTCTGTCCAATGCCTGCAGGCTAGGCATCAGCATCCCTGAAGCCCCCACGCAGCAAGCCTCTGGGAAGGCAAGAGCGAGCCTCTGGGAAGGCAAGAGCGGGAAAGCAACAGCAAGAGTGCAGCCGCTCCCCATCCCCTGGGATGGATGCAGACAAGGCTGATCGGTCCCTGGCTTTGCCACAAGGACGGTCATCGGTAACATCTTTTCACAGGGAGAGGAACTCGGGTGAGGAGGGGAGACTCTGCTCTCTTGCACCAGACGGTAGGACACCTGCAGGGAAGAGGGTCTTGCTCATTCTACACACTGAGTGTCTGACACTTGTGTTCGTATTGTTCAGGGCTTGGTTCAGTGTGGGCAAGGCCTGTGGGCAAGGCCTCTTTCCACAGCATGGATAAGCCCCAGGGAACAGGCAGAATGGTGACCTTTTCTAGACTTGTAAGTAGCCAGTGAAATCACTAAGCGGAGTTCTTCCATCACAAAGCAGAGTACTTTGTTAATATGGGTTTCACTTTTTCCAAGGATAATCCCTTATTGCCATGGGGGAAGCGGGAGGGGGGTTTGGGATTGGGAACACGTGTACACCTGTGGTGGATTCATGTTGATGTGTGGCAAAACCAATACAATATTGTAAAGTTAAAATAAGTAAATAAATAATTTTAAAAAAATAAATGCAGAAAATAAATAAATAAAATAAACAATGACAAAAATTGTGTATCAACTGGTAATTAATCCCACTCAGACTCTTTTGGCCTTTCCCAATTTGGGGTGGGGTGGGAGGGGAGGATATTAAAATAGTTTTAAGAAGTGAAAAAAAAAATAGTGCCCTTTGCTTCTTCATGGTCTGGAACATGTACCCAGTTGTAACTGGGTGGTATGGATACTCACCTCCTTTCATTTAGGAGTTGTCCTGCCCAGAACCCAGGGACTCTAGGCTGTAGTTCTCATTGGGTTGCTCAGTTGCTGTGTGGCCACAGGCAAGTGTCCCAGCCTCTCTGATCTGAGTCTCTCTGCCTGCCAAGTGGATGCTCTAGCTGGGGCACTGTGACTCTGCTGTCCTGCTCATGGGCTGCTCTCTCTCGGCACAGGGAGACAAGCTGTTCATGGTGCATCTGTCTCCAAAGGTGGAGGAACTGTCAAAACCCTTACACATACTCAGCGTGCCTGTACGCTCCACTGCCTGCCTTTCAGCCCCAAAGCAGATAGAGAGCTGGTTCAGGGCTGCTCCCATCCCGCTTTCCAGCCATGCTGAGCCCTTCCTGCAACACACCCAGCTGTCAAAAACACTACCTACATGGAGTGCTATTTGCCATTCCCTTTGGGGTCACTAACCTTATCTATGCACCAGACAGTCAGCGATGACTATAGCTTTTTGGTGGAGCTACACACATGGCGGTGCGGGAGAAGACTCTCCAGAGACCCTCGGACAGCAAGTAGACCAAACCTGTCCATCCTAAAGGAAATCAACCCTGAAGATTTGTTGGAAGGACTGATGCTGAAACTCCAATATTTTGGCCACCTGATTCGAAGAGCTGACTCATTGAAAAAGACTCTGATGCTGGGAAAGACTGAAGGTGGGAGAAGGGGACCACAGAGGATTGAGACGGTTGGATGGCATCACTGACTCGATGGACATGACTTTGAGCAAACTCTAGGAGACAGTACAGGACAGGGAGACCTGGCATGCTGCAGTCCATAGGGTCGCAAAGAGTCGGACGTGACTTGGTGACTGAGCAACAACGCCACAAAGACCGAACATATCCATGTCTTGGCCGTTACTCATGGAGAAGCAGCAACTATTATAGCTCGCAGATCTGGTGAGCTAGAGGTTTTCAGACTTCTTGCTGAAGCAACAAAACATTTCTTTAAAAGCCAAAATAGCTCTGGCTGTTACATTCATTCAGCAAACATTTATTGAGCTACTGTGTAACAGGACCTTCTGCGTTTTGCTAACCCCTTTCCACCGAATGCAGGATGGTAAGGGTGGGAGGTCTTGGAACCCTTGATAAAGGTGGTCACATGGTTTCTGCCTCCACTACTCAATTCTACCTTTGACTCATGCCTTTGGAGAGCCACAGACAATACGTAAAAAAATAATAATACCATGTTCAATGCTCCAGTAAGACCTTATTTATATAGACGGGCAGAGGGCTGAATTTGACCAGAAGGTTATAGTTTGCCAACCCATACTCACAGAAAACTCTCCAAGTCTATTTTGAAAACCATTGAGTGAATTCACCCTTTCATGTCATCTGTGGGGAACTGAGGCCCAGAAGGAGAAAGGAGAAGGAACTTGTCCAGGGTCACTCAGGACCAGAGGAAGAACCCAAGCCCTGACTCCCAGCTCCATCACTCAAAGTGGCCACGCTCCACAGAACAGCCTTGTAGGTGAGTGCTGGCCGCGGACCCAGACTTTTTATTAAAGGAAGAGCTGGTAGGTCACTGGGATGATTAGGGCAGATGGTCTGAATGGGGAACTGCCTGGCCTCACCTTTGTTCTTCGGCCTGTGGGCGTGCGTCTATCTATGTGTACACGTGTGTCCATGTACAGGGCTCCAAGGCTGGGAAAGACTGAGGGAGGGAGAGGAAGGGGCAACAGAGGGTGAGATGGCTGGATGGCATCACTAACTCAAAGGACATGAGTTTGAGTAAACTCTGGGAGATAGTGGAGGTCAGGGAAGCCTGGCATGCTGCAGCCTGTGGGGTCATAGAGAGTCACACACGACTTAACAACTGAACAACACTAAGACTGTAGGTATCACAGTTGGGTTTTCACAAACTTTTCTGATCATCAGGGTGGTCACTGAAGCCTCTTAATAATATAGATGCTCACGTGCCATCTCAGCCCCCCAACAATGCTTCTCAATGTTTGCCAAGGTGTCTTGGGGATCAGCCAGGTTTGGAAGCTCTGGGAGATGCTTGGGACCAGCCGACCCTGAGGACCAGGAGAAGGAAGCCAGTGAGCAGAGGAGAGAACAGGACAGCTGTCCTGGGTCAAGGCAGAATTCGTGGACCTAACAAAATACACAGACCGGTGATTTCGGAAATCTGTTTTTCAAAACTGCTTCTTCAACTGAGCCCTTGGCATCAGAGGTTGGAGTTGGAGAGGCCAACCGTCAGGAGCTCATTTCCTTCTTCCTAGGGATTCTGCCTGCAACTCAGGTGGCTGCTGTCAGCAGCCCGGTAGGGTCTGAGCCTCGGGGCCCTCATGGTGTGGCAAACTGAGACAGAAATGAACACACAGGCCCGTGCCACCATCCGCTTTAATCCACCGTAATGAGCTATACCTGAGCTGCACAAACCAGGCCTCCTCAAACATTCCGGCCCCTACCTTCCTAACAGGGGGCAGCCTCAGCCGGGACCACAGACGTGACATCTGTGAAATGAAAATAACAAACAAGAAATGTCACAGCCATCAGAGATTTCTGTCCTCCAAATGTGAATGAGGGCTGCCCAAACTGCAACCCAGCAGATGCTGCCACCCCTCCAAGGTGACTGCTGAGGTGCTGGGGGAATTGCAAGAAGCAAGGTGAAGGGGGAGACAGGACTGTCCCCAGACAGCTGAGGTGCATAGGAAAGGAATGAATTCAGTGAGCCCAGAGGCTTGCATCTTCCCATATACAGAATGCTAAATTCTTTAATTTGATATCTGATCTTTGCTGTTCAGACCGCCTGCTCCCTTTGTTGCAAACTTGTAGACAGCTTGACTTCCCCTCCTGTCTCCTTGGAGCAGTTTTGTCAGAGCTACTGAGATGCTGGTCTTCCCAGGCTTGGAGTCCTAAACATTCCCACCAAATAAACTTTCTACTTTGAGGTTGTGACTATGTTTTTTATTTGACACATCTCTTGCAAGCTTTGTAATCAGCTCAACACAGATTCTACACTCTACTCTGTAATCTGTATTTGTTTTCACAGAAAAACGAGTGCCTCCTCACCCACTGGGATATCTGTGAGTATGTTATTTCACATGTTGGAGCTGCCAGGGGGCCCTCAAATAACACTGAGACCTGGGACCCGCCTCCAGAGAGTTTGCTTTCATTGCTCTGGGTTGTGCTCTGGGAATCAGGATCTTCTAAAGCTCCCCAGGGCTTTCTAACAAGTGGTGGGGGTTGGAAAGACTTGATCCCCTAAGACGTTATCTTCATCTCTTGTCTAACACCCTCAGGCACACACAACACCCCTGCCCACCTGGAGATGCTTCAGCATAAACAGTTCCACCCAGGATTCAGAATGGCTGATGCCTTTCCAAAGACAACTAACAGCCTGGCCAGTTTCTGAGAGAAACTGGGTCTTGGCGATTTTCTTTGTGGGGGGTTTGCTCACAAGTTACTGGTTATCTTCTTTCTGTGAGCAAACTCCCTGCAAAGAAAATCACCAAGACCCAGTTTCTCTCAGAGAACCACGGCTGCAGAGATCTGTGTTCTCAGGTGGGGGAAAAAGGTGTATTTTTATTTTTACTGGCCTCTAACTGAGCAATTCCTTCAATTATGAATGCAGGCAATAGACCACAGTCCAAGCAGCAGTATGCATATGCGTGCTTAGTTGCTCAGCTGTGTCCAACTCTCTGCAACCCCAAGACTGTAGCCTGCCAGGCTCCTCTGTCCATGGAATCCTCCAGGCAAGAATACTGGAGTGGGTTGCCATGCCCTTCTCCAGGAGATTTTCCTGACCTAGGGAATGAACCTGGGTCTCCTACATTATAGACGGATTCTTTACTGTTGGAGCCACTAGGGAAGCACTGTTAGCAGTAGAAACCCCAGGTATTTTCATATCACGGTATAGATATCTCCAAATATCATTTATGCTCATCACTGCTTTGAAATCATGGAAATTATTCATCATATGCTGGATCTTGCTACATTGTGCTGTGCTAAGTTGCTTGCTGCTTGACCGTGTCACAAAATCTGTCTTTTTTCATGTTTTGGAGATTGTATTTCAATATATCTGATTCCCTGTTTTATGCATTGAGAAGCATTATTCTGAGAAGGAGGCCATTGACCTTCCAACTACTCAACAGGGCCACTGAGCCTCCAAGGAGAAGCCTCCGTGGAGGTGGCAGGTGGCTGTGGACGGAGCCAGCAACTCTTACCTGTGGGTCGGAGAGCCGGGAGAGGTCGGGGTACAGGTAGAACTTGACGCCTTCGGAGGCCCCGGGCAACGTGACCCCTCGGATCAGGAGGATCAGCAGCATGACATAGGGGAACGTCGCAGTGACATAGACCACCTGCCAGGAGAGGAGGGCAAGAGTCAAGAAGGGGCGATGATGGTGGGCAAAGCAGCAGCTCCCGCCCCTAACTTCTCGCCGGCAGCAAAGGGCTGCCCAGCGCAGCAGCAAGAGCCCTAACACGCGTTCTCCCCGCAAGGCCAGATCTTGCGGCGAGCATCTCCTGAGAGCCTGTGGGTGCTGCTGGATCAGCAGTCCTCTCCAGCCTTCTTCTGGCCGGCACCGAGGAAAGGAAAACATGTGACACCACAACCGCACACGTGAAGAGCCAAGACAGGACGCTCTGCAGGCTCATGCTCACCTCACACGCGTGATGCACTCTAAGACTTTCGATCAGACGGCTCCATTTGAAAAAGAAAAAAAACTGGTCATGATCCTTTAAATTCACGCACGATTTACCAACAGGTCAAGACCCACGTTTTTGAAAATCACTGCTCTTAACAGAAAATCAAGTTTTCATAGCCAAAGCCAGGACAGAAGAAGACAGAATAAACCAGAGAAGGGAATGGGAAGGGGAGAGGAGGCTGGGGAGCTCTTTAGGGCGCTGTTTTCCCAGAATCATTCTGGCATGGTCCGCCTGGAAGGAGGAGACTGATGAACCTGATTGGCCCCTGCAGCCCAAGGATTCTGTGCACGAATCAAGGCAGGGAAAGAGACAGAATCTTCCCCACGCATCCTTGAGCAGGAGCAGCTTCGAAGGAAATGGCCACACCATGACAGATCGCGGGAATTCCTGTCTGCCCGGGATGCCCGCTCCTGGCCACGCTCGTCCTCCCGCACATCCTCTCCTCCAATCACTTGGCTCCTCTATCTAGAGCTGAAACTTGTTAACCTCTGGGGGCCGCAGACACTTCTGAGACTCTCCTGACAACTGTGGACAGACTCCCCCTCTCCGTTCACAGATCACGCACGCCAGCTTTTGGATGGCCCAGAGGCTCTGATTCCTCAGGTAAAGGACCTACATGTGATCTGAATCCTGCCATCACTCTGGAGCCTCTCACCCCTTTGCAAGGCAGGGCTTCTTCTACCAGCGGCTCAGGCCTTCACGCTACTCATTTATTTACAATATTTACTTATTCATCCCTCTACTCACTCACACCCACCCCCAACACTATTATGAACGGAACACTGAGCTAGACTTTTGGATTAAGTGGGGGCTGGTCACAGAATGTGGGTCTCTGTTCAAGAGGCTTCCCCACTGGTTAAAAAAAAAAAAAAGATAGACGTGTATATAGGTAGATAGAGCATCCACTGTGTAACTGGGGGAACAGAGGATGGTGGAGCACAGAGAAGCCAGTAGCTAAGCTCAGGGACAGTCAGGGAGGGCTTCTCCAAGGAGGTGATCCAGCTGTTGACCCATAAAAGATGAAGAGGAGTTTCAGGACACAGGAAACTTGGAGAAAAGGAAGAAGGAACATGTAAGATCCTACCGCATGCTGGACACTTTACACATGATGACAGAAATGGCTAGGTTTATTCACCACTTTTACACGCCAGTCATTCATTCTTCAGATAGCTATGATTATCCTCTTATTAGATATGAAGAAGATATCTAGCATCCTAGATGCTAACTCAGGATGGCCCAGCTAAGGAATAGCTGATGTGGATTTAGAAGGAGGCCTGTGGTAAAGGTCACGGCTTCAAGGTCATGTGATCAACCACTGGGCTGTGTATGTGACTCTTATGACAGCAATGCGAATTCAGTGTTATTTCCCCCATGTTTAGAGATGTGACTCTCAGAGAAGTCTAGTCATTTGATGGGCAATTTTAACTCAGTCCTCAAAAATAAAAAAATAAAAACCACCCAGGGGTGGTGTCAATGGGTCCCGCCACTGAGACAACCTGGAAGGCTGGATAACCTCTTCCAGACACTGTCCCCAACCTGCGGTGACCACGCCACCCTCAGGCCACCCACAGTCCTGCCCCGCAGATTTTGGCATCCGTGTTCAATCCACATGTCATGTAATCAATGCAAACAATCTCTTGCCATCACAAATGTAATCCAGAGAAGACAAATGCAAGTTAAATATATAATGAGAGACCAGCAGTCATTATTAGTAGTATAATAAAACATCCCAGGTTGCACTAGGGGTAAAGAATCTGCCTTCCAAGGCAGGAGACACAGGTTTGATCCCTGGGTCAGGAAGATCCCCTGGAGAAGGGAATGGCAACCCCCTGCAGTATTCTTGCCTGAAAAATCCCATGGACAGAGGAGCCTGGTGCACTACAGTCTATAGGGCTATATACATACTACGTACATAATAGTAACATTAATAATAAATTGGAGACCAATCAGCAAAAAGTGTTGCTAAGAGTGAGAGCTAAGAGTGCTATAGAATCTCCACCTCCCTTAGCACAATCTATCTATCACAGATCTTCAGCATTTCAGCTAAAAGCTTGATTCTCCTGCCTTCAAAATGAAGGCCCCCTAGTCAACTAGCTTATGTCTATGAAGCTGGGGAGGCTAAACTCCATTGCTTTCATTGTATAATTTCCACTTCTGCTTCTGCTATATGGTGGAAGATTAATTATCCAGAATGCCTAGGACCTGATTAATGATATTTCTGGAGTTTAACTCCCAATGCTCACTGAATCAGGGGGGAAAAAAGTGTTACTATGTGAAACGTAAGGACAAAGGAAAATCATAGACATCTGTCCTTCAATCTGTGGGACCATCTTGGTGTGACTTGACATTCTGCTTATTCTCTGCCTGGTCTGTAGTGCGTGGACTGGGCCAATGGTGTGTCATTAGATGTCACTTGTAACCTGGCCGCACATACCTGTGCAGGGTCCTGGAAGCGCACAGAGCAGACAGTCAGCACAGGGGCACGGTTTATGAAGTGACTGATCACTATTCTGAAGCAATCCCAATGTTCAGAGTCCTAAATGGATGCTCTGCTTCCACACGACACTTGGGAGAACTCTGCTCTCTCTGCTGGCACCCACACCCTCCTTTTCAACATTCATTGTGTAAAACCATCAGGGAAATAAAACATTCAGGTACAGTGCCCAAAGACCATGGTGTGGACAATGAGTCAGGCTGCCAGAAGAAAACCTCTGGCTGGCAGGCGCTGGCGAAAACAATCCCTTCTGTAAGCCAGTGTTTGTGAGCCCAGAGTCAGGGTACAAAAGGTGGTTCGGGGGCATCATTACGTAATGGACGCAAGTGGAGAGTGCCATGAAAGGTGAGATGCAGTGCTGACCCAGCTCTCCTAAAGGGCCCTCCCAGTCTGTCTCTCCCCTCAGCCATTCCAGACACGTGAATAGCACCTTCGATTTCTCCCGAAAGCAGCTACAGGCTGTCCAAACAATACAGACCACGTCATCGAGAGCGCGCCTGTAAACGGCTCACACGCGGCCACACCTTTCCCGTGCCCATGCCAGGTATCACTAATGGGCCACCTTCATCTGCAGCTAAGCCTGGATGCAGCCCCAGAACCCTCTAGGACTCTAGGCAGCACCGTTCTCGGTTGGGACGAGACCTGCTATCTGCTCTCCTTGCTCTAGCCCATTTTTCACTCATGCCTTTGCCTTCCACTGTGGATCCTTAGTTCTGGCCCCCAGAGTGGTGAGACCAGGTCTTGTGCTCAAGGAAACAACTGCTGGATGCGTGCACACGGATGAAGAACCTGGGGTCACGAGCCCACCGCAGCAGCGTGAAACCAGGGCCAGAGGCCAGAGAGACAGGTTGGAGGGTCTCAGGAAGGGCTCTGGCCTTCTCCTGGCCAGGTCGGCGAGGCTGGAGCTGGGTCTCTGAGGTTCGGCAGGAACGGGAGAGGCCAGTCGGGCGGGGAAGGTATGGAACCAGCTGAGGATGTGGACGCAAGCATAGATCTGGTCCCCTGGGATGTCTAGGCACCTCCAGGTTGTCCCCTGGTGCTCAGCTGGAGTCAGCCTTGTCACTTCCCTCCGCTTCCTCCACATCCGAGCAGTAGCATCAGGTCCTGCCAACCTGACCTCCAACTGTATTCTGAAACTACAGCCCTGTCTTCATCCCTGTCATCAGGGCCCTCCATCACCCTTCTTCTCAGCCATGTGACAGCCCCTTTCTGTGGCCCGAGGTTTACAAAGAAGACTCTGGCATGTGTCTTCCTGCTCCCCTGAGTCCAAACCCCCAGCCACACAACCCAGGCTGTGGGATAGAGCCGAGAGCTGGGCTCTGAGTCAGGGACCCCGCGCTCCAGTCCTGGCACTGCCCCCACTTGCCGTGCGGCTCAACCAGTCTCCACTGCACCCCCCGCCCCCAGCCCCAGCCACTCCGCTCTCAGCTGTGCCAGGCCCCTCGCTGCTGGGGCGCAGGCCAGGCCTCCTGCAGGCCTCCCTGCCTTTTCATGCCTCCCTTTGTCCGAACGTCCACCCCCAGCTCCTGGGCCACCCACGGCGTCAGTCCTGGGTATGCCCGACTCCCCATGGCTCTGAGGGCCCCTCAAAGGCAGGGGCCCTGCCTTCCAGCTGTGATGTCCTGGTCCCATTACTGTGCATGTTAGGCAGGGTGGCCCCAGCGGTGGGTCTGAAATTCCTTGGTCTCACATCAGGGGCTGCCCAATTCACTAGAAACCACGCCGTGTGCCCTGTCCTCCCCAACCCCCACCCCACCCACATCCACCCCCACTCACGCCTGCATCCTCCCGGCACTAGAGTTCTTCTCTGTCAGTTGTTTAACTCACTGTCTTGTCAATTTAAGATTTCTAAAATCCAAGTTCCACAAAAACAGGGGAGTTTCATCTTTTCCTTTCCCTGCTGTATCCACAGTGCCCAGGCCAGCCTACATTTCACAAAACGAGCTCAAAAAACATCTGTGAGAGAGACAAATCAGCAGGCTGATATCTGAACCCTGAGATTAGATGTAGGTCTTCAGAACAGCTCCCGTGCTTTGTCTACTGGAAATGCCAGATCCACATAAAATGGGGTTCAGAAAATTGCATCGGATTTTAAGGAGCGTTCATGGCTTCCCTGATGGCTGAGCAGGTAAAGAATCTGCCTGCAACACAGAAGACACAGTAGATGAGGGTTCAGTTCCTGGGTCTGGAAGATCCCCTGGAGGAAGGCATGGCAACCCATTCCAGTATTCTTGCCTGGAGAATCCCATGGACAGAGGAGCCTGACAGGCTACAGTCCAAAGGGTTGCAAAGAGTCACATATGACTGACTGAGCGACTAAGCGCGCAAACACACACGCATAAGCACAAGAATAAGGAAATCACAGTAAACGTGGCTTTAAAAGATGGACCAGTTCAATGACGGAGGGCTAAGACGTTCAGGTGCAGAGTTCAGTTTCACTGTGTCTGAGGCCCTAGGATCCATCTGGAAGAGCCAAGCAGGGCTCAGGCATTACGCTAAATGATATAGGATCTGGTTACAGACAAAAATAAGGTCACTGACAAGGTACTATTTGGGAGGCCGGTTGCTGGCCGCTGTCAGTAGTGGTGTGGACCCAGAGAGGTGGGCGTAGGGGAAGGAGGGGTGGTCTCAGCTGTCAGACCACTTGGGCCTCTGAAAGGAGATTCCTGACCAAAGCACACCCTTGGGTTAAGAAAGAGGTGTTTTTTTTTTTTAAAACTATTGTTTAATTTCCTTTCAGCAGGTCAAGTCCTACTGAATATAAAGGTTAGCACAATTGGTGGTAATTATACTGTATCCTGTTTTAATTGACTCTAATTGCTCATTTGCATTCCAATACTGGAATCGAGGGGTGTTTTCTCCCTACTTCCAGCACACTGCTATTTATTTCAGGATGGGGAGGGAACTGTGTAATCACTGAGAATGCCGTGAAAGTTCAGAAGGGCGGTCTCTTCGATGGAGTCAGCTAGAAGCATCAATCAAAAGGCACTGAGCTGGAAGGGTGGTGTGGTGCCAGGGACCCAAGACCACAGGGTCAGAAGACACAATTTGCAGGGCAGTGTAGGCGAGTTACACACCCTCTCTGGGCCGGCATTTTACCGTGGACAATGAGGAAGGGTAAACTAAACTAAAGCGCAATCATCTTACCATCTTCCCAAAGTTGTTTTTGCTGTATACATGTGTCATCTTTATTTTCTTAGTATCTTCTATAAAATATGCTCTCTTGCATTAAATAAATAGTATATAATAAGAAAACTGTGATTTTTTTTTACCATAAACTGAAAATCTTTATCTCTTACCACAAACCGAAGGTAAAAGCAAAAATAAATGCAATGAAGATAAAATGTGATTAAATTCTAGCCAAAGGCTCTGAGACTGCACTGTGTTCTCAGGTTCAAAAGCAAGACTAGCAAGTGTCAGAGAGTTACTAAAATAGCTAAAAAGCTTACTGCACCTTAAGACACATGGGCATGATGTGATGTTCTTTAATCCAGGTTCATGCATCACTAAAATCACCCTGCGGACCACCAGGAGAAAGAGCCTTTCCCACATTCCTGAGAAAGACAGATGATCGCTGAGGTCTATCCTAGCAACTACAGTGTTTTCTAGAACACAATCCTTTTCAAAGGACCAGGAGGACTCCTGGGAGCTCTCCGGGGTCCTGATTCTGACTTGGACTGAACCTTCCTCGAGCCAGCTACCTGCAGCTTGGGAGACCCTGAGGTTGGCTGAGCACCAACCCGGTGCCTGAGATATGTCACAAACCACTAACTGATCTGCATACCACCTGAATAAGCTCTATCCTCATTTTGAAGATGAAGAGAAAACAGACGTTTGAGAGAGAACTGCTTTGTTCCCAGTCACAGAGCAAGAAGAGATAAGAAAACCTTCCTCAGTGATCAATGCAAAGAAATAGAGGAAAACAACAGAATGGGAAAGACTAGAGATTGCTTCAAGAAAATTAGAGATCCCAAGGGAACATTTCATGCAAAGGTGGGCACAATAAAGGACAGAAATGGCATGGACCTAACAGAAGAGGAAGACATTAAGAAAAGGTGGCAACAATACACAGAAGGACTATACAAAAAAGATCTTAATGACTCAGATAACCACAATGGTGTGATCACTCACATACAGCCAGACATCCTGGAGTCTGAAGTCAAGTGGGCCTTAGGAAGCATCACAATGAACAAAGCTAGTGGAGGTGATGGAATTCTGGCTGAGCTATTTCAAATCCTAAAAGATGCTGTTAAGGTGCTGCACTCAATATGCTAGCAAACTTGGTAAACTTAGCACTGACCACAGGACTGAAAAAGATCAGTGTTCATTCCATCCCAAAGAAACGCAATGCCAAAGAATGTTCAAATTACCGCACAATTGCACTCATCTCACATGCTAGCAAAATAATGCTCAAAATTCTCCAAGCTAGGCTTCAACAGCACATGAACTGAGAACTTCCAGATGTTCAAGCTGGATTTAGAAATGGCAGAGGAACCAGAGATCAAATTGCCAACATCCATTGGATCATTGAAAAAGCAAGAGTTCCAGAAAAACATCTACTTCTGCTTTAATGATCATGGCAAAGCCTTTGACTGTGTGGATCACAACATACTGTGGAAAATTCTTCAAGAGATGGGAATACCAGACCACCTGACCTGCCTCCTGAGAAATCTATATGCAGGTAAAGAAGCAACAGTTAAAACCAGACCTGGAACAACAGACTGGTTCCAAATTGGGAAAGGAGTATGTCAAGGCTGTATATTGCCATCCTGAATATTTAACTTATATGCAGAGTACATCATGCAAAATGCCAGGCTGGATGAAGCACAAGCTGGAATCAAGATTGCCAGGAGAAACAGCAATAACCTCGGATATGCAGATGACACCACCCTTACGGCAGAAAGCTAAGAGGAACTAAAGAGCGTCTTGATGAAAGTGAAAAAGGAGAGTGAAAAAGCTGGCTTAAAACTCAACAATCAAAAAACGAAGATCATGGTATCTGGTCCCCAAATAGATGGGGAAAAATAGAAACAGTGACAAACTTTATTTTCTTGGGCTCCAAAATCACTGCAGATGGCTACTACAGCCGTGAAATTAAAAGGCGCTTGCTCCTTGGAAGAAAAGCCATGACCAACCTAGACAGCATAATATAAAGCAGAGACAGTACTTTGCCAACAAAGGTCTGTCTAGTCAAAGCTATGATTTTTTTTCCAGTAGTCATGTATGGATGTGAGAGTTGGACTATTAAGAAAGCTGAACATTGAAGAATTGAAGTTTTTGAACTGTGATATTGAAGAAGACTCTTGATAATCCCTTGGACTGCAGAGAGATCCAACCAGTCAATCCTAAAGGAAATCAGTCCTGAATATTCATTGGAAGGGCTGATGCTGAAGCTCCAATACTTTGGCCACCTGTTGCGAAGAGCTGACTCATTGTAAAAGACCCCGATACTGGGAAAGACTGAAGGCAGGAGGAGAAGGGGACGACAGAGGATGAGATGGTTGGGTGGCATCACAGACTTGATGGACATGAGTTTCAGCAAGCTCTGGGAACTGGTGATGAACAGGGAACCCTGGAGTACTGCAGTCATGGGGTTGCAAAGTGTCGGCCAAGACTGAGCGACTGAACTAAACAGAACAGAGCTGTCAGTCAGTGATCAGAAGTCTGCCTTCTCCACCACACGTGCTAGGCTCTCTGCCTCAAACCTGGCCACACGATACCATCCGCTTTCAACTTCTTTGTGCTCCTCTGTCTGTCCTTTAACCTCAAGGGTCCATCCTGCCTGACTCTGGGCAGCATCTCATTACCAGCTACCCCAGACTGGGTAACGCTGTGGTAGCCTAGCCCCGTCCCCCTTTCCTTCCACCCATGCTTGCCTCTGTCTGGGGTATAGCTGCACATCCCATATGGTTGGAAAGCACAGTATTGAACATTCAATCTTAAGAGAACCACTGCTTTGAACACCAACAGACTTTTCCCAGATTGGGATTCTGAGAGAGTACTACCTGAATTCCCATGAGAGAACGCTATAGCAGGTGCCAAACAGTCTGGCAGAACCGCCACTAAGATGCTATCAATCTCCAGGAACAAGATGCCAGGGGGATGAGAATCGGAAAAGGGCAGTCACCAGAGACACACCTCTCCTCTTTACCAGTTTCAGAGATGTTCTTAGACCAGTCTATCAGAAACAGTAAATGAAGAAATACAGCATTCCCTCTGCTTCAAGTAACCACATTCTAAATAGGTACAGGAAGTAATGTCTTAAAAAGAAAAGACTGAAGGTACTCACTATTCAAGGAGGCAACAGTCTTTTGGCGGTGGTGCTTTGGTCACTTGGTCATGTCCAACTCTTTGTGACACCATGGCCTGTAGCCCACCAGGCTCCTCTGTCCATGCAATTTCCCAGGCAAGAATACTGGAGTGGGTTGCCATTTTCTGCTCCAGGGGATCTTCCCAACCCAGGGACTGAACAAGAGTCTCCTGCATTGCAGGCAGATGCTTGACCACTGAGCCTCCAGGGAAGCCCAACCGTCCTTTAGCAGTGGAGCAATATTTCCATGAGGAAACGTGCTGTTCTCTGCAGCCAAGCTGTTGGGTGCAGCTTATGGTGAGAAACGTGCAGAGACTTCTCAGATACTGACCCCAAAATGCCACTCTCAGCCCTGGTGAGGTCAAGACAGAAGGATTCGCTCAACATCTAACGTCATCTTCAGGGTTGGGATATTGTGGGCAAGAAACCCAACATCTTAGGAGACCAGTGAATAGTATTACTCTTACTTCTGGCTGATGGTTGGGACCAAAAAGATCACCTTCACCCATGGCCTATTCTGACCTTGAGATTCCATGGCTTTATTATTGTGTAGTCAAGGACATCCTGGTTGAAAGCAGAGGGCTCAAGAGGGAAAGTGCTGGCTGGGGACAAATGTAAGATCAGGAGACATCGAGTAAAGATACAATGATGGGAAAAATAATTTCTGTTGGCTCTACATTCTAATGTCAGGAAGTGAAGAGGAACTAAAGAACCTCTTGATGGTGAAAGAGGAGAGGGGAAAAGTAAAACACAACATTTAAAAAACTAAGATTATGGCATCCAGTCCCACCACTTCATGGCAAATAGATGGGGGGGAAAGTGGAAGCAGTGACAGATTTTATTTTTTTAGACTTTAAAATCACTGCAGATGATGACTACAGCCATAAAATTGAAAGATGCTCGCTCCTTGGAAAGAAAGTTGTGACAGAGACAGCATATTAAAATATAGAGACATCACTTTGCCAGTGAAGGCCTATGTAGTCAAAGCTACGGTTTTTTCAGTAGTCATGTATGGGTCTGAGAGCTGGACCACAGAGAAGGCTGAATGCTGAAGAACTGATGCTTTTGAATTGTGGTGCTGGAGAAGACTCTTAAGAGTCCCTTGAACTGCAAGATCAAACCAGTCCATCCTAAAGGAAATCAACCCTGAATATTCACTGGACTGATGCTGAAGCTCCAATACATTGGCCACCTAATGCGATGAGCCAACTCACTGGAAAAGACCCTTAGGCTGGGAAAGACTGAAGGCAAAAGGAGAAGGGGGTTGCAGAGGATGAGATGGTTAGATAGCATCACTGACTCAATGGACATGAATAAAAGCAAACTTTGGGAGATAATGAAGGGTAGGGAAGCCTGGAGTGTTGCAGTTCATGGCATCGCAAAGAGTTGGACACGACTGAGCGACTGAATGACAACTACAGGCACTGCTTGTTCTCAAAGATGGAAACTAGTATCATTACAGAGGTGGAAATGGAGGCACCCAAACTGGAGTGTTCGGCCCACAGTTGCCCAGCTAGAAAAACGTCGGATTCAAGTTCAGATCCACCCACCTCCAAAGTCTGATGCTCAGCCACTACCTAGACCCAAGGGGAGTTCAAGTGCAGCCTCATCTCACACCAGGTCTCCCTCTGCTCCCTGAACAAATCCTGCACTTCCCGACGTGTAAGCCTCTCCTTCTGTCATCCCCTTTACCCGGAAGGTCCTGTCCCCCTTCTGAACTCATCGAAAGCTTGCCAGCCTTCAAGGCCAGTTCAGTGACTGTGTCTTCCAGGACTCAGCATGAAGCCGCCAGCCAGGAAGACAAGGCGCCTTCCCCAGTCTGCTGCACACTGGCTGACATGGCACACAGGTATGGGATCAGCGCATCCCCCCACATGGTAAAATTCCCTGGTGGCTCAGATGGTAAAGACGCTACTGCAGTGCAGGAGTCCCAGGTCCAATCCCTGGGTCGGGAAGATCCTCCGGAGAAGGGAATGACTACCTACTCCAGTATTCTTACCTGGAGAATCCCATGGACAGAGGAGCCTGGCGGATTAGAGTCCATGGAGTTCGAAAGAACTGGATACAATTGCGCGACTAACACTTTCACTTTTCTGGGAAAACTAAGTACAAAAACCTAACTTCTGGCACTGTCTACATCTGTGACTGATCCGGGGCAAGCTCTGTATTTCAAGGGCTTGATATTCTTCTCTGTGAAGTGGGAACAATAATCAAGCAGGTTCTCAAGTCCATGGAACGTGGCTGAGTTCTCACCTCCCTCGGGAGCTAGCATCTCCACCGCAGCAGGCACAGTGGCCCTTAGTCAACACCTCTCAGAGCCTCCTCTCTCTACTGAGCTCTTTTCTCACTCTGCCCTCTCCTGCGCCTGCCTCTCCCGTACTGAGCCGTATCTCTGTGGTTCTGACTTTTTCTCACAGAGGCCCATGAAGGCTGTAAACAGTTGGTGAATGAGCACACTCAAACCCCAATAACCCAGCAAGAATGAACGCAACAGGACATACTCCCATCAGTCTACAATGGGCTTTTGGTGCAAACAGGCTCTGTTCTTGCCCAAGCCTCTCCATCTGAGTGTGAAGGGCTTTCTGTCCAGTTCAATTCACTAGCTGTTTTGTAAGCCCCCCTGGGTGCCAGCTGCTGGGCTGGCCTCGGAGATTATGCTGGTGAATGAGCCAGCCCCAGACAGTGACAGTCGTGTCAACAGACCATTTGGTGGATGGTAATGGGAGCTTAGGGACACGTGCAGGCAACTCAGGTGGCAGCGGTGTTCCTAGGGAGGCCCTCCTGGAGCTGGGCTTTGAAAGGGGCATGGGCTGTCCTGTTGCTCCAAGGACTCTGGACCTACAATGTGCTCTGCGAGTAAATTCCTCACAGCAAGAAGAGTGAGCACCCAGGGAGCTTCAGCCTAGGAAGAACTGCACCTTTAAGAAAGAAACAAGATCTGCACAGGGACGGGGAAGCTGGGCCTGGAGCAAACAAGAGGCTTGAAGAACAACGACATCCATGAAGATGGCTGAGCCCAATTCAAGTCCTTGTCCACAGGACATCTGAAAAAGAAAAATCACTGGAAGGGGAATCTGGTATTAAGCCTATTTCACGGTGAATTAAGATTAGTGAGAGAGTCAATGCTATTGATTTTTACATAGCTCCACCATGAAGACCACAAAAATGAAAACAAATCCCCAGAATAGTCCAAATGACATAAATATTCCATGCAGTGCCCAGCCAAGCTTCCACCAGCATTAGGAGCTATTATTTACTGCCTGGAAAACACATTGGTACCTTGGCTAATAATGATTTAAACATTATCCATCTCCCTTGGACTGGAAGGCTGCTGTCACCATAGCGACCAAGGGCACCATGAAAACACACCCTTAAATCCCGGGCAGGGCTCTACAGGTGCAAGGAGGCTGTTGGGCCAGAAATACCACTCTGTGTCCTCTTCCTCCAATATCCAACACGCTCTTGGTGATGGAGGGGGAAGAAGAGCATCCATGCGTGGGGGCTGTGTCTTAGCCAGAAAGGCAAGATGCTGCCTGCATCCTTTCAACATCACCTGTTCACTGAGACAGACTGCCTCCCGTCTATCCCACAGGCCACTTACTGGGGGCTCTCCTGGGCCCTTCCTCAGGCATCCTCAGCAACACAGGTCCCTCCCAGACCACCTGCAGTAGCCATAACATGCTCCTTCCAAAACAACTTCATTTGTTAAAAGAACAATCTATGTTGCTTCCTGTTCTTGCCTCAGGTGCCTTATCTCCCACCTCTCCACCCAGGGGCCACCCCCAAGGACACTAGAGGGCCCCATTAAGTCAAGTCTAATAGCTTCTTAGCCTTTGTCTTTCTCCCAGTTCCCAGCTTAAACACTTATCCCCATTAGAAAGTTTCTGCTTTCCTGCTTCCTTTCCTCGTGATTTTTTAAAAGTCATTTACAGGTTCATCTTCTCACACATTCTCTCCATCAGCTAATCAACCAGTTGGCCAGTTTTGATCTGTTATGTGCCAGACACTGCAGTGGGCACAGTGGATGCCAAGGTAGATGGGGAACGAGCCCCCCCTCTAGTTGTTCTGGCGGCTGCCTGCTGTGTCTGCAGATTTCTAAGCTGCTTCCCGGAAGACCGGCCTCCTCTCACATCTGTTCTTTCTCTACACGTTCCCGTGGCTTTTCTTACCTATTCCTATAGAGGGCTTCCCCGGTAGCTCAGGGGTTAAGAATCCGCCTGCAGTGCAGGAGCTATGGGTTTGATCCCTGGGTTGGGAAGATGTCCTGGAAGAGGGCATGGCAACCCACTCCAGTATTCTTGCCTGGAGAATCCCCATGAGCAGAGGAGCCTGGTGGGCTACAGTCCACAGAGTCGCAAAGAGTCGGACACGACTGAAGTGACTCAGCACACACACACATGGTTTTCAGAACCACTGATGCACTGATGGTCTTCAGTGTCTCTCACCAGCCCAGTGGTATCTCTTGAGTTTAAGACCCATATTTTCAACTCCCGTTTCTGTACATCCTCTTGGATTTCCTATCTACAATCTCACATGCTCAAAATCAAAACCATCACTTTCTCCTCTAATCTGTTCCTCCCTCTGTGTGTCTTTCTTGGATAACAGTGTCACCTACATGACGACCTCACTGCATCCTCTTTGAGTCCAGCTTCTGAATTCAAATGAATAAAGCCTTTGAAAGGGAGAGAGATACACAGTTGGGATCCACTGCCCTGCAGCCCTTCATAGCCCTCTGCAGGCGTGGCCAGCTTCAGGGGGCCCTCCCTCTCCTGCTCCCCTCCAGGCCCCCCTTCTAGCCCTTCTCTACTTCCCTCATCTCTCAGCTCCCAAAGTCCCATATCTTTTGCTGTTATTCAGTTGCTAAATTGTGTTCAACTCTTTGCGACCCATGGACTGCAGCATGCCAGGCTTCCCTGTCCTTCACTATCTCCCAGAGTTTGCTCAAACTCATGTCGTTTGATTCAGTGATGCCATCCAACCCATCTCATCCTCTGTCACCCCCTTCTCCTCCTGCCTTCAGTCTTTCCCAGCATCAGTATCTTTTCTGGTGAGTTGGCTCTTTGCATCAGGTGGCCAAAGTATCGGAGCTTCAGCTTCAGCATCAGTCCTTCTAATGAATATTCAGAGTTGATTTCCTTTAGGATGGACTGGTTGCATTTCCTTGCAGTCCAAGGGACTCTCAAGAGTCTTCTCCAGCACCACAATTGGAAAACATCAATTCTTCAGTGCTCAGCCTTCTTTATGGTCCAACTCTCACATCCATACATGACTACTGAAAAAACCATGCTTTGACTATATGGACCTTACCCTTCATCCTTCTCTTGAATTCTTTCCCTAGGTATCCCACCTGTTCCCAGAGCTCTAATTCCATCAGCTCTAAGATGCATGCATTTAGCACTATTCACCTTATTATCTCTGAAATCAGGATGCCACCCCTCTAAGGAGAAGGGACTGGGGTCAGAGCTGATCCTATTATCACCACTTCAGTTGAGTTATGGGCTTGTGGGGCTAAAATATTTTAAATCAATTTAAATCAACTGGTGTTTGAAGGTTTACGATGTCTTTTTTAAAAAGATCATACTGTGTTTCAGACACGGGAGTGAAAGTTGACACTGTAAAGCAAATATAAATCATTGTAGAGAAATGATCACACATTTTCTTGCAAAGAAACAACTTTATGAATCTGAGAAGATACCCACCAGCAGATGTAGCTGGATCACACTGTTACTGCGGCACATGCAAGCTGATTACTATGGCACCTCAAACAACACAAGTGCAGACCGGAGAACCTGCCGATTCCTTTAGGAGGCATAAAGGATCTTCAAAGCAACAGGAGTCTGGCGCGGTAGCTCACATGTCACAGGGAGTAACCAGTGTCAAGTCAGCGTAGAGCAGACTGACTAGTAGTGCTTCTGCTTCTGATGCCCATTCCTCTTAACTGGACACATTAGGTGCCTTCTGGTGTATAAGATGGACTTCGCTGGTGGCCCACACTTAGCTAAAGAATCTGCCCTCAGGGTAGGAAACCTGGGCTTGATTCCTGGGTCAGGAAGATCCCCCGGAGAAGGCAGTGGCTACCCACTCCAGCATTCTCGTGGGTTCCCTGGAGGCTCAGACTGTAAAGAATCTGTCTGCAAGGTGGGAAACTCGGGTTTGATCACTGGGTTGGGAAGATCCCCTGGAGAACGGCATGGCAACTCACTCCAGTATTCTGGGCTGGAGAATTCCGTGGACAGAAGAGCCTGGCGGGCTACAGTCCGCGGGGTCACAAAGAGTCAGACACGGCTGAGCCACCATATGGTGCAACTCAGATCAGGTGAAATATGGCATGTCAGAAGTTTCTCATCTTTTAGGGGACACAGGCCCTTTCAAAAATCAGATGATAGCTATAGACTCACACCCTAGCAAAATGTACTTATTCTCATGACTCCATCATTTTTACACAATTCCACGGGGTTCAGGGGCTTCTTGAAGCATTTTGGGTCCCAGGTAAAGAAATCCAAACATGAAAGCTGATGACTCCCCTCCACATCCCTCTCTCTGCAGTGCTCCAGGCTTCCCGTCCACCACCCAGACATCCCTACTTGCAGCCTCAGAGGCATCGCAAACCTAATGGGTCCCCAAAGAGAGGCACATCTCCCCCAACTCCAGCCACAGCTCTCCCCGCTCTGACACTATCCTGACCCACCAATGGCACCACCAAGCACAGCCACTCAAGCCAGGAAGCAGCCTGGGCCTCTCCAGCCCCCTACACCCTCTTCATTCAGGTACCGGGAATGGATGGATGGATTCTCACGCTTGCATATTTCCCAAACCACCCTCTTCTCTCCTCAAAGCTGCCACCACCTTCTCCCGAATGACCACTATGTGGAATCCAACCTTGGCCCCTGCGTACCCACTCCCCACGCTGCAACCACAGTGGCCTTTCTATAAAGAAATCCTGGCCATGACACCCCCTCCATGTTAAGCCCTTTGCGGCACTCCACCGCTTTCATCTTATTACGAGGCCTGCCTACAAGCCCTTCCTAAGCCACCCCTCCCTGCCACTCCAGCCTGTTTCCCTCTGTCCCCTTTCCAGGTCTGTGCACTGGCCACTCTGAACTGCTTTCTGTTCCTCTCCTGAGCCACAACCCTCATCCCATCCACTCTCTGTACCAGCCCACGTCGTCCACAGGGACCACATCTTAGATATTTGCCTCTCTGTATCCAGGACTCACCAGGGTGCCTGTAATCCAGTAGGTGTTTAATAAATGCATGCTGAAGTAATCCTAGGGCACATGGTCCCACAAAACACGAACTCAGTAATAAATGCTCCGGTGAGGTAGAAAAACAGAGATGGTTCTGGTCCCAGCTCTGGGGCCTTAAGCAGGTTATGGCACTTCTTCAAGCCTCAGTGTGCCCATCCAGGAAGTGGGAATGAAAACAGTGACTTCACAAGATGGTTGTGAAGCTTAAAGAATTTAATACAAGTTGGCAGTTGCTGCAAAAGCAGTACTGTCCTCTAAAGGGCCACCAGGGGACATATAAGGCTGTTTTGTGTGCATGCGCAGTTGCTTCAGTCGTGTCTGACTCTTGGTGACCCCATGGAGGGTAGCCCACCAGGCTCCTCTGTCCATAGGATTCTCCAGGCAAGAATAGTGGAGTGGGTTGCCATGCCCTCCTCCAGGGGATCTTCCCCACCCAGGGACAGAAACTGAATCTCTTGTATCTCCTGCATTGGAGGTAGATTCTTTACCTGCCAAGCCACAAGGGAAGCTCAAGGGCTATTTTAGGTGACCATAAAGACTGAGGGTCAGCATTTAATGACCAAGGTAAGCTGGCAATCCTACATGCACGGGCACAGTCCCCTACAACAGTACTGCCCTATTTCTCGGGATTTCCAAATGTGCCACCAGACACTCATGTGTGTGGCTTGTAATATTTTTTTGGCCATGCCACACAGCATGTGGGATCTCAGTCCCTCATCTAGGGGTCAAACCTGAGCCCCGCTGCATTGGAAACTCAGAGTCTTAATCACTGGCCCGCCAGAGAAGTCCTGCTTATAATTATTAAGCCTAGAATCTAACTCTGTTTTATATATAACCTCAAAGTATTTTCACCCCATTTTAATAGAAACTGAATGTTCCAGAAATGCAATTTACCATATGAATGGAAAGTGGACTGTGCTCTCTTTAATTTGGTGCTTTACCAAATGTCATCCATCACTTGAGAAAATCATGCCACTACTGGCAATGCCACTGGTGGAACCCAAGTGCCAGTGCCACCTCTTCCTATCAGTCCCCGCTGTGGTTGTGGCATTCATGGTGATTCCATCATAATGTATTGCTCAGCTCTTATTTCAAGATATAAACTGCAGAGAAAAAGAACCGACAACATTCAGTGGAACCTCGGCTCTCGCACCTCATAGTTGAACGCAATCACACCGGGGTGGTGCCCGCCCCGTTGAGTCTGGCATGTTTGTACCTGAGTGTTTACATGTCAAAACACATATTGTTTTAGTATATGTTGCTTCCTTTCTGCTCGCCCTTTAAAATATAAAGGGGGTATTCTATAGATTTTCTTGGACTTAACCTGGGCTGGTAGATTATTGACGACCTGCATTTCCAGGTGGTAAGGAGGCATTAATACAAACCTCATCATCAACAGGGGTGCTGGGTCGATCAACAGGGCTCATGAAGGCCGTGGTGCCAGGGCGGGCATGGAGTCAGCCCTGGCTTCCTGGTTTTGATATGATAACCACCAGAGTACTGGGCCAGTCAAACTGTGACACAGCATGGTTGTGATTCAGGACCACGGTCATGCCTGGCTTTTGCAGAGTGAGTTACCATCTGCTGCTATGTTCTCACTAGGTGGGGAGGCGGGGGTCTTGTTTATTATCCATTGGGGGAGAGTTGCTGTCAATCAGGAAGGAAGAGAGATGCTGCCCAGCACAGACAGCAATGTAAGGGCCTATCAGTGACCCCTCTACTCTCCAATACACCCCTGCTCAAGAGCTCTCAAGGGCTTCCCCAGTTGCTCAGCAGTAAAGAATCTGCCTGCAGTGCAGGAGATGTAGGAAACACGGGTTCGATTCCTGGGCTGGGGAGATCCCCCAGAGGAGGGAAATGGCTACCCGCTCCAGGATTCTTGCCTAGAGAATACTGGACAGAATCCCATGGGCAGAGGAGCCTGGTGGGCTACACAGTCCACAGGGTCTCCGAGTCGGCCACGACTGAGTGACTGCGCACACACAAGGCTGCACAAGACTCTCAGTGGCTCCGCACGGCCCGCAGGACCTGGTCTAGCCCAACCCTGGAGCCTGGCCCAGCCGATCACGTCCCGGCCTCCACGGCCACCCGGGATGCCCCTTCTCCCTACCCCGGGAAGGCACAGCCCTGCCCTCCACACGGCTGTCTTTCAACGTGCCGCTCACACCTCCTCCCAGGAGGCCCTTCCAGAATGCTGTGGTCCACAGCAACTTCCTTACTGAAACTCCATCCCAGCAGTGACTGGGCCATCATCTATCCAGCGGCCCCCAACTTTTCCAGCACCAGGGGTTGGTTTCATGGAAGACAGTTTTCCCATGGACCAGGGTAGGGATGGGGGATGGTTTCGGGATGATTCAAGCGTATTACATTTACTGTGCCCTTTACTTCTAATTTTGCCACTGATCTGACAGGAGGTACCATTCAGTGGCCTAGAGGTTGGGGGCCCTGTGATCTGTACTACAAAATCCTGTTATTATCTTCAAGTGAATGAATCCAGTCTTACTGCCCCACTAGACTGAAAACTCTTTGAAGTTGGAGCATGGGTTTATAGAAATCTCAGCCATAAAATAAAAACAATTGCAATTCGTGTGTTTACTGTGTGACAAGCAGGTAACTTACAGGCATCACCTCGTTCAAGGTCTAGAGCAACCCAATGAGATGTGTGCACCGACGACCCTGTGGTGAAGGCCGAGGAAGCAGCTCCAGGGCAAAGAAAGGCGCACACCGGAGGTCATGCTGGAGGCAGGGCCATGGCGCAAACTCTGTCCACCTGGCTCTGCTCTCCCCGCCCCACCTCCCCGGCCCCCACCAACAGCGCTGGGCGAGCGGTGCGCACTCAGGCTGGCAGGCGGGTGGAGGCTCACTTACTGAAGGCTCTGCATTCACCACTGGGAAGAACACTGGCTGGGGAGCCACCTAGGTAGCGTGCATGCTTTATCGCTCAGTTGTGTCTAACTCTCTGTGACCCTCTGTAGACCTGGGTTCAAATCTTGTCTCCGATCGCTTCTCGGCCTTTTGGCTAAGATCAAGTGTAGGATCAAATCTTGTCTCCACTAGCCATGTGACCTATCCGAGCACATCACTTAGCCCTCCAGGACTTCACTTTTAAAGTCGACTTGCTGATACTCCCCTGTCCATCTGTTGGGGGGTGTTAAATTAGACAATGAACAGAAGCACTGAGCCCAACGTCAGGCACACGGTTGGCGCTTTGTAAAGTCAAAGTCATTTGCTTAGCTGGGGGGAGGATCCGCACTTAGAACCTGGGCTGCGTGACTCTTCAGCTTCTGTGGCCCCCTGCCCATCTCCCTGCACCCCTCCCCACCAGCAATTGCCCCTCATCTGCACCTCGTCCCCACAGAGGGTCTCGCACCTATAGCTGCAGCCGGACCGCGCACATTCCCATTCACCCTGCTCCATTTTCCACCCCTCTCCCCCAAGACGGGTTTTCCTTTTGCTGTCTCTCTACCCGCAGGGGAGGTCAGGGGAGAAAGCCTGGTTGTGTGACTGCCAGGAAACACTTCAGGACTTTTACCTCAATCCAACAGGTCCTACCACGTGACGAGCAAACACACATTTGTTTGCTGACTGAAATCAACACGCGATGGTTCCCAGGATCTACCATGTGGGTTACCCTGGACACAGAAAAATGCACAAGGGCCCTGGTCATGCAGCGCTTCCCAGGTGGCTCAGGGGTAATGAATCTGCCTGCCAGTGCAGGGGAACCAAGTTTAATCCCTGGGTTGGAAAGATCCCCTGGAGAAGGAAATGACAACCCACTCCGATATTCTTGCCTGGGAAATCCCACGGACTGTAGTTGTCCATGGGGTTGCAAAGAGTCAGACACAACTGAGCAACTAAACAGCCCATCGTGCAATGGATGCTAGCCAACATATATGAGGAGGAAGGAGGAGGGAAAGAAGAAGATAGGGAGGGGGAGTACGCTAGCTTTTTGGCCTTTGTACCTGGGCCCTCTGACCTAGAATCTCCTTTCTCCTCTGCCTTTGGGTAATTAATAACCATCTGCACCTCCCCAGCCAGCTTGGATCCCACTGCCTCCTGGGGCTGCATTCATCTCCAGCACAGGGACATTTTGTAACTGTCTGTTTACTTCTCTGCCTACACGCCCAGCCTCTAAACTTGTTTAGAGTTGATATCTGTGGTCCTGGGCACAGGACATGGTACACAGGAATGTTTCACAAATATTTGCCCTACGGGGTAAGAAATGTCTCTGGACCCACAAGCCCAGCAGTCACGAGACAATGAGAGGCTAACACAGGACAGTTGGAAGCTGCTGTGGGCGAGAGCCATCAGTGAAGGGAAGAGGAGGTTGAGAAGGATGGGGGTGCGGGGCCCCAGAAGGCCTCCTGGAGGAGGCGGAGGAGAAAGCAGGGTGGTAGGGAAGGAAGAGCTTGTTGTTCAGTTGCTCAGTCGTATGTAATTCTTTGTGACCCCACGGACTGCAACATACCAGGCTTCCCTGTCCTTCCCAGAGTCTGCTCAAACTCATGTCCATTGAGTCAGTGATGCCATCCATCTCATTCTCTGTCACCTCCTTCTCCTCCTGACTTTAATCTTTCCTAGCATCAGGGTCTTTGCCAACGAGATGCCTCTTCACATCACGTGGCCAAAGTATTGGAGCTTCATCATTAGCATCAGTCCTTCCAATGAATATTCGGGACTGATTTCCATTAGGATTGACTGGTTTGATCTCCTTGCAGTCCAAGGGACTCTCAAAGAGTCTTAACTGGAAAGCACCAATTCTTCAGTGCTCAGCCTTCTTTATGGTCCAACTTTCACATCTGTACATGACTCCTGGAAAAGCCACAGCTTTGACTATACGGACCGTGATTGGCAAAGTGATTTCTGTTTTTTTAATATGCTGTCTAGGTGTGTTCATAGCTTTCCTTCCAAGGAGCAAGCGTCTTTTAATTTCACGGCTGCAGTCACCATCGGCAGTGATTCTGGAGCCCAAGAAAATAACGTCTGTCACTGCTTCTACTCTTTCCCAATTTATTTGCCATGAAGTGATGGGACCGAATGCCATGATCTTAGTTTTCTGAAGGTGTATTATAGATAGCATCAAAGTCCAAAATCAGTTGACTTTAAGTAAGAGAGACTGTTCTACATGACCTGGGTAGGCTGATGCAATTGATGGAAAGGCCTTAATAGCATAACTGAGGTTTCTCTAATGAGGAAGGTTCGCCTGTGGTCACTGCCACGGTCTCCTACAGAGAGCTGCAGCCTGCCCTCTGCATGCCAGCCTTGCCCGGCCCACCTCACAACACCAACGCTTCGTACAGAATCTGCTGGTTCTGCTTCTCTGGCTGAATGCTGACCAACAGAGGTGGCCACAGGGGTGCAGAGCAGGGGGGGGCCGGCAGGCCCCCTGGAGGGAGACAAGTACTCTGGAGTGACTGCTGCCGCCACAACAGGCCAGCCTCAGCTTAGCTGCCCAGCCTGCACTCTGCACAAGCTCGCACCTTCCCTCTCTGCTCCCCCGGTGCCTCTCTGGGTCTTTGCCCGTCACTTTTCCCGCCACACCTGTCAGAGCCAGCCCACATGTCACCTGCCCAGAGCCTCCTGGACACGCTGACCCCATGTCCTGCACCTCCCAGGCAAGCTGTGGTTCAAAGGTTCTAGTGACACCAACACAGTACCCGCCACCTGTCACCGCACCTGTTACACTACACTTGAAAGAAGGGGAAACTGAGGCCGAGAGAAATGGAGTGATGGGAACAGCCAGTGAGGCTGATGATGGCCTGCACTGACCCACGCTGCTGCCACGTGGTGGGGCAGGACTCCTGACTCCAAACACGGGCTCATTCCGGTCTCCACTGCCAGCTCTGTCTTTGGCTTCTTTGCCCGATTCTTGAAGGCAGGGTACACGGCGAGTAAGTCTTTTATTTTTATTTATTTATCTCATTTTTTACTTTTTTTTTTTTGGCTATGCCAAGTGGCATGTGGGATCTTAGGTCCCCAAGCAGGGATCAAACCTGTGTCCCCAGCACTGGAAGCATGGAGTCTTAACCACTGGACCACCACAGAAGTCCCAGCTAGCAATATTTTTAAATTTCCCCTGCAGTGCTCAGCCTGGCACTAAGATTGAAGTGGCACACCACAAATATCTCTGCCCGTTTCTGGTTGAATCTGCGGCATCATGCCTGATCTCACGTGGAGCTCAAAGCCATCTGGACTCCTTGCCTCTGCCACTCAGGAGGGCAGCTCATTTCCCAGTGACATGGGTACACATGGATGGCGCCTGGAGGGGCTGGGCTCCTTGGGGTGCTCTGGAAGGGTTAATAGCACCCAGTCCCCTCGGGCCCCCCTCTGTGTGCTGAGGGCTTTCTCAGGAGGCAGCCAGCCCTGTAGGACCCCTCCCACCAGCAACCAGTCGGACTTTGGGGGGGCCTTTGTGCTTCAATAAAGACAGTATTACCCAGCCGCAAAGCTTCCCTCCTTTCCAACCCTCCTCGCTGCCAGGGTTCCCGCTAAAGGTGAAGCGCTGTCATTCAAAGCCAAAGAAAGGGCTGAATCAAGACGCTAAACTCTTTTGACTTCATGTGACAATCGACGGCTCTCCCCAGACCAGCGGTGTGAGAGCTCCCAACGCCGCACAAAGGACCCTCGGCAGCAGCTTCGGGTGTCCTCGGGCCCCGGGGCTGGAGGGCAGGAGATCTCCTTGCGGGGCTCTCTGCATGCATCTCATGAACGCTCTAGTTTCCTCTCTGAATGCAGACAGCAGCGGGCGCTGGGAGAGCCCCACCACCAACGCCGTTCCCGCTTGCTTCGGGCTGCAACAAAGGCCACTTGAGGGCCCAGAGACAGCGCTGCCCAGTTCCTTTCCTGGGCCTGTTCTCTTCCCTTTCACACATCTTTCCCTTTCACTCCCCCTGCCCCCTTTGCTACTGCTTTACGCCTCATTGAATCCATCAGCCACTTTACAGGGTGCTCCTGAAGAATAAATTTTCTGTGTGGGGCTCCTGATGGCTCCCCTGCTGGCAGCTCCGGCCTGCCTTGGTGGCAGTGGGGTGGAGGGGGCGGGGAAAGGCACACACTTGAGGAGGAGCTATTGATACCTGCCCCCCAGCCTGCATCTCCATCTGGCAGGTCAGGGGTAAGCTGGCTGGAGCAGGCACCCTCACCTGCCAAGGGGCCCCACCCTGCTCCTCCCCAATCCTGGAGGCATCCGTTCCCCCAGGAGCTTAGCATAAGCAGCTTAAGCCCTGTGAGCCTCTATCTTCTCATCTGCAAAATGGGGATAACAACCGTACCGTTCTCTTCTGCGTGTGTGTTGGTCACTCGGTCTTGTCTGACTCTGCGACCCCATGGACTGTAGCCCTCCAGGCTCCTCTGTCCATGGAATTCTGCAGGCAAGAATACTGGAGTGGGTTGCCATTTCCCTCTCCAGGGACTGAACCCGGGTCTCCCATATTGCAGGCAGATTCTTTACCATCTGAGTCACCAGGGAATGCTCAGTGGGTTAATGTAGCAAGGGCCTTGGAACCAGGCCCGGATCAAAGTGCCACTTAAGCATCTTCTTTACCATTAGCATTATGCAGAGAAGGCAGGCTGTTTAAGAGTCGTTGTACCGGGCTTCCCTGGGGGGCCAGTGGTTGAGCCCACCTTGCAACACAGGGGATAAGTGTTTGATGCCTGGTCTGGGAAGATCCCACATGCTGTGGAGCAACTTAGCCCCTGCACCACAACTACGGAGCCAACGCACTGCAACTACTGGGACCCAGACAGCCTAGATCCCATGCTCTGCAACAAGAATGTTTGTTGTTGTTTAGTCGCTAAGTCAGGTCTGACTCTTTGTAACCCCATGGGCTCTAGCCCACCATGCCTCTGTGTGCAACGAGAGGAGGCACTGCAATGAGAAGCTGGCATGACACAATGAAACAGTAGACCCGCTCACTGCAACTAGAGAAAGCCCACACATGGCAACCAAGACCCAGCAGAGCCAAAATTAAATAAATAAATGAAATGAAAAGAAAAAAAAAAAAGTCTTTGTACAGATGTAACAAACAGAAGCAGACTCACAGATACAGAGAACAAACTAGTGGTTACCAGTAGGAGGACAGGTGAAGGGAACCAAGAGGTACAAACTACTAGGTATAAAATAAATAAGTTACAAGGATGTAAGCACAGCATAGGAAGTGGAGCCAATATTTCAAAATAACAACTTCATCTGGAGTTTAATCTATAAAATTACTGAACCACTATGTTATACACCTGAAACTAACATTGTAAGTCAACTACACTTTAATAAATGGAAAAAAAAAAAAAAGAGTCCTTGTACCACCTCCAACTCCTCTACTTGTTGGTGAATGAAGGAAGGAAAAGAAAAAAAAAATCAATTCAAGGCTATTTGCAGCTGTTTCTGTGTGAGCGCGTCTGTCTGTGTGTGTGTTTTCTTTTTTCCTGCCTTGGTGTCCTGGAGCTCTGAAAAGGATAAAAACAGTGGCCTAAAGCAGTGAAAAGGCAGGATTCTTCTTAAAATCCCAGCTAATCCTGCAGCTTCCTTTAAAGTGGCAGCAGCAGGAGGGGGAGGGGCCCAGAATTGTTTTTGCAGCACCCTCCCCTCCCAACCACTGCTCCTGGAGACCAGGAAACGAGGGGGAAAAATCCATAAATCATTCTCCAGAGGAGGACAGAAGGAGGAACGCTCAGGGAGACAGAACAGAGAACAGGAGCCAGCCCGGGGGGTGTGGGGGCAGCAGGAGAGGGCACCTGACTATCTGGTGGGCAGGGAGGGCTGCCTGCAGAGGGCAAAGCATCCAGGCAAGAGCTGGACCAGTCAGCCCATTCAAAAGTCAAAAAAAGAGGGCTTCCCTGGTGGTCCAGTGGTTAGGAATCCACCTTGCAATGCAGGGGACACCAGTTCGATCCCTGGTCCAGGAAGATCCCACAAGCTGTGGGACAACTAAGCCCATAAGCCACAACCACTGAGCCCGCATGCAGCAACTACTGAAGCCCGTGTGCTCTACAGCCTGGGTTCCACAGCAAGAGAAGCCACCACAGTGAGAGGCCTGTGCCCTGCAACTGGAGTGTAGCCCAAGCTCTCTGCAACGAGAGAAAGTCCACCAGCAGCAACGAAGACCCAGTGCAGTCATAGATAGATACTTTTTTTTTTAAAAAAAGGTCAAAAAAGAGAAAATTCTCAAACTCTGGTGCACCATCAGGTCCTGCAGAACGAGGATGCCACACCGGAAGGTGTTTCTGATTGGATCACCTCTCTCCGTGCATTGCACCTCCACCCTGGACACACACTAACTGGGTTCCCTAACCTCTCCATTCTGCAGCCCCCCTGCCCCCGCCACCCATTCACAATGAGTAGCCAGAGCCAGTTTTTAGGGATGAAAGTCAGATCATGTCACCCTTCCTTAAAATCTTCCAGTGGTTCCCCACTGCCCTTAGAATAAAATCCCCGACCGCTCAGCACAGCTGAGAAAGTCTGCAAGGTCTGAGCCCTGCCCTATCATATGCCACCATCTACTCCATCTGGCCCCAGTTCTGTGTCACCTCTCCAATTCACCAGGTCCTTCCCCCACTTGAGAATTTCATCTATGCTGCTCACCTGGACACTCCCTTCCCATCCTTGCCATCATCGATGGGGGGCCCACTCAGTACTGCTTTCCTTTACCCTCCTCGCCCCAAGGGGACCTCCTGCCTTCATTCTTCCCCCTCCAGCCCCCATTCTCTGCCCAAAACATTCCTATAACTGCTCACTCTTCATCTGACAATCAGCTTCACAGTCTGACTCACTCACCCCTAAAAAGAGCCCCCCCCAACAGTCTCGTACCTGGCACACAGTAGGTGAGCAATAAGGCACTTAGTGGATTAATAAAATAATCAATGAGTAACACTCACTGCAAGTGAGCATTTAGATACAAAAACCCAGCACATTTGGGAGCTGGCAGAGCTGGGGTGAGATTTTTAAGGATCCTTCGGAAAAGCTCTCTATCCCAAATCATCACTGTAACTTTTCAGTATCTCAAATGGTCCGTGCTTTGGGTGACAACAATTTTGATGTTAGTTTCTTTTTGCGTGGCAAACAGTTTTCATGAATTAGTTTAACAGATTAGAGATCCAAGAACTTTTTCTGTGAAGGGCCAGATAGTGCATATTTTAGGCTTTGTGGGTCCACATACTCCGCTGCAATTACTCAACTCTGGCATTGTACCAGCACAGAAGAAGTTGACAGAGATGCAGAAAGATGGATGTGGCTGTGCTCCAGCAAAACCTTATTTACAAAAGCAGGTCATGGGTCAGATTTTCTGTGAAAGACCAATGCTGACTGATCCATGGGTCAGGCTAAGGCCTAGCAAAGCCACAAGAGAAGGACGCATAGTAAAGATGAGTCTCTACACTCTTCGGCAAGCATGCAGAGCAGGTACTAGGATCACCCTCCTCTAATGTTTCCATGGGGCAGTACGACAACACAGAATAAAGACAAGAACATCTGGAATTTATTTTAAATTATTGTTTTGTAGAGCATAAAGGATTTTGGTTGTATCATTTTGCATGTCAGCAACAGGCTTCCCTGATAGCTCAGTTGGTAAAGAATCCTCCTGCAATGCGGGAAACCCAGGTTCGATCCCTGGGTTGGGATGATCCCCTGGAGAAGGGAAAGGCTACCCACTCCAGTATTCCAGCCTGGAGCATTCCTCAGACTGTACAGTCTGTGGGGTTGCAGAGTTGGACAAGACTGAGTGACTTTCACTTTCAATATGTTTGTGCAAATGGGAAATTCTAAGGGCAATTTTCTCTCTAGAGGACCTGGGGAGCTATTGTTAAATGTCTAGGTGGGTGGGTGAGTGGATGGATTGACAATAAAAATGGAGAAGACAAGGTGTTTTCTAAGGTGGTTATAAGGTAGACTTGGCTAATACTTAGACGAGATGTTAGAGGAGAAGTTGTCCAAATGAATTAGCGGTTTCAGGCCTATGAGGCCATAGAAAGGACCCAGTGGCAGGGATGAGCAAGATGAATCTGGTGACAAAAAATGAGTGAAAAGCAAAGACTTTTCAACAAACAGACATTCATATGCAGAAATGAATTGAGACACATACCCTACACCCTTTACAAAAATTTACTCAAAATGGGTCATAGATCTAAATGCAAAATGCACAACTATAAAAAGTCATCTAGGGAAAACCTAGACTTTGCATATGGCAGAGACTTTTAGACAAAATATAACACCCAAAGCACAATCTGGGAAGGAACTAGGTTGGACTCCATTAAATTAAAATTTTCTGTTACACAAAAGACAATCTCAAAAGTATGTGAAAGCAAACCACAGACAAGGAGAAAATATTTGCAAAAGACACATCTGATAAAGTACTGTTATCCAAAACACACAAAGAGCTCTTAAAGCTCAACAATAAGAAAACAAACAACCAATAACGAAATGGGTCAAAAACCTCAACGGACACCTCACCAAGGAGATACACGGATAGTAAATATGCGAATGGAAAGATGCTTCCCATCACCTACGCTCCGGGAAATGCAAGTTACTATGATCAGGAAATACCACTGCACGTCTATTGTTGTTGTTTAGTTGCTGAGTCGTGTCTGACTCTTTGCGACCCCATGGACTGCAGCCCGCCAGGCTCCTCTGTCCATGGGATTTCCCAGGCAAGAATACTGGAGTGGGTTGCCTTTTCCTTTTCCAGGCAATCTTCCTGAACCAGAGATCAAACCCGAGTGTCCTGCTTGGCAGGTGGATTCTTTACCACAGTGCCACCAGGGAGGCCCCACATACCAGTCAGGATGTAGGACAGCTCAAATCCAAAACACTGATGATACCAAATGCTGGCAAGGATACAGAGCAACAGGGGCTCTCTTACACTGAAGGTGGGAACGTAAGCTGGTATAGCCGCTTTGGAGATAGTCCAGTAGCTTCATATAAAATTAAACATACTCTTACCATAAGAACCAGCAGTTAAGTTCCTTGGTATTTATCCAAAGAGTTGAAAACTTAAGCCCATACAAATGCTTATACATGTATGTTCATAACAGCTTTATTCCTAGTTGTCAAACTTGGAAGTACCCAAGAGTCCATCCACAGGTGAATGTGGTACACATCCAGACAACGGGATATTAGTCAGTGATAAAAAGACATGAGCTATCAAGACACAAAAAGACATGGAGGAAACTTAAATGCACCTTGCTGAGTGAAAGAAGTCAATCTTAAAAAAAGCTACAAACAGTATCATTCCAATGATACGGCATTCTGGAAAAGTCAAAAGTATGGAGACAGCAAAAAGATTGGGTTTTGGTGGTTGCCAGGGATGGGGAAGTAGGGGGAGATGAACAGGAAGTGCACAGATTTTTAGGGTAGTAGAACTACTTTATATGAGACTTTAATATTAGATCCATGTCATTATACATTAGGAAAGTGAAAGTGTTAATCACTCACTCGTGTACAACTCTTTGCAATCCCACGGACTGTATTCTGCTAGGCTCCTCTGTCCATGGAATTCTCCAGGCAAGAATACTGGAGTTGCTTACCATTCCCTTCTCCAGGGGATCTTCCCCACCCAGGGATCAAGCCAGGGTCTCCTGCACTGCACGCAGATTCTTTACTGTCTGACCCATGAGTGATTTAGGCAGTAAGTGTTATGTGTGTGCTTAGTTGCTCAGTCGTGTGCAACATTTCACGACCCCATGGACTGTAGCCTGCCAGGATTACACATTTGTCCAAATTCACAGACTGTACAACACCAAAAGTGAGCCCTAATATAAATTATAGACTTTGGGAGAATATGATATGTCTATATAGGCTCATCAGTTTTAACCAATGTACCACTCTGGTGGGGGTTGTTGATAATGGGGGAGGGAACACAGTGTCAGGGCAGGGCGTAGATGAGAAATCCCTGGACTTCCTGCTTCACTCTGCTGTGAACCTAAAACTGCTCTAAAAAGAGAAAATCTCCAAAACCAAAACAAAAAATCAAGAACACAGGAAAATGACAAAGCTGTCTCCATGTCTTAGCCACTTGATTTCAATTATCCAGACTGAGAACGTTTATCATCCAGAAGATGACAACCTATTAACAGCTTGGAAGTTTCTTCCTAAAGAAACCAAGTGTTTCAGAATCCTATATTTACTCATTTACAATTGAGAAATGTTCTTATTTATTTTGTTAATCCAGACTTCTGGGAATTTTCAATACCGTCTAGAGTGAGGGGATGAATAACTGTGTGGAACTAAAACTGGGGCAAGAAAATAAATGGCTTACTAAGCCCTTGTCACACGCTCAGAAATTGGATCTACATGTTGTCTTTGAAGCTGGACATGAGCCCCCAGCTGGAGGTATCATAACAGATGAGGCCAAGTTTTAGGGAAAGCAGGAGCTCTGCTCCTTCCAAGCAGGATGGCCTCAGGCAAATTTTGCGACCTCTCTGGGCCTCCACCTCCTTACTTGTACAATAGGGTTTGGACTTAAACCCTCCCAGCCCAGACAAGCTGTATTCTAATATTCCAGAGCTGGGTCTCTGCCATTAGAATCCCCTTGCTCACAGGACCTGATTCTCTAGTTTACTGCTTCATGTGAGCACTACTACACAGAACCATAATTGCTCATCTGTCGGTGTCTACCGCACCCAGGGGGGAGTGCACACTCTTCGGGGGCAAGACTGTCCACCGTCGCCCCGGGTGCATCCTGGCCCCTTGCAGGGAGCCCCACACAGGTGGGATTCAGCCTTTCCACAAAAGCCTACTAAGCAGCAGGCATGCACCACTTGCTCTACACTGAAGCTGGATCCCAGAGACCATCTCTCCAGCCAGATCAGCCTCTTCTGAGTGTCCAGGTTGCTCACTCAGACCCTGGGAGACCCTGAATGTGGGTCTGTGATGTCAGAAGGATGGAAAGTGCTGAGGAAGGTACAGGAGAAGATGGAGCTAAAGGTCACATGCAGCGATTATCCTTCGTGGGGTAGGGGACACCGATGCCAACACAGCCTCGGGGCCCCCCTACCGCCCCGCAGACCAACGGAGAGCACTGTCACACCTCCACCTGAGGCCTTGCCACAGTCTCATCTGGGATCTACTTATTTGTGAAGTGAAAAGACAAAGTGTTAGTCTATCATCTGTGTCTGACTCTTTGTGACCCCATGGACTGTAGCCCACCAGGCTCCTCTGTGCATGGGGTTCTCCAGGGAAGAATACTGGAGTGGGTTGCCATGCCCTCCTTCAGGGGATCTTCCCGATCCAGGGATTTAACCTGGGTCTCCTGCATTGCAGGCAGATTCTTTACGATCTGAGCCACCGGGGAAGCCCTGATCCTAAATCCACACTTACCGAAGCACCTGCCAAGAGGCTGAGCCTCCAGTGTCTGCATCCACTCCTGAGCAAGGGTTGTGGTCTCAACTGAGTTACAGTCGGGGTTACAGTTTTTGCCTTGGAGATGGGATGGAGCCAGGAACTTTTCCTCAACTTGATGAAATTTCAGAAATTTCTCCTGAGGCCCAGGTATGGATAGCGGGCGGAACTTGGGGTGAAGAGGAAATGCCAGCTCGGGCATGGCCTGGACAACAGCAGGAAGATGGAGTCCCTCCTGCTTCCTTGAACTGACCCCTGAGGGTGACTCTGGCCAGAGTCCTGCAGACAGGTGGCAGGGGCGACCTCTGCCCACTCACTAAGACTCAGATGACCTGCGTTTATTTTTAACTGCTTTTACATAAAATCTGAAGTCTTTGGACGCTGGGCTCACATCCAAGGTGAGGTGAACAAACAGTAACAAAATAAATAAAAGCATCAGACCCTAGAGACCACATGCTGATCTGGGGCCTCCTATTCTCCTCGAGCTGTCAGACGTGACCTCCAGAACCTTATTGATAAGCAGCCAGGGAAGTCCCTCATGCTGGGAAGGAAAGACTAAGGGCAGGAGGAGAAGTGGGTGACAGAGGATGAGATGGTTGGAGGGCACCACCGACTTGATGGACATGAGTTTGAGCAAGCTCTGGGAGATGGTGATGGACAAGGAAGCCTGGCGTGCTGCAGTCCATGGGGCTGCAAAGAGTCAGACACAACTAAGCCACTGAACAGCAAGGGAGCTGGGCCATCAGAGCAGGTCCTGACCTGACACTTACTCACCATGTAACTGTGAACAAGTCCCTTTTGCTCTCTGAACCTCAGTTTCCTCATCCATAAAATATGGGTGTGGATGGACCAGATCGTCTTCAAGGAACCTTGCAGGTCCTGAAACCCACATCTCATCCTGGACACTCATCCTGGTCTTGGGCATGGAACATGGAGAAGAGCCCATGAAGCGCAGTCTTAAGGAAAGGACTTAATTGCTCATGTCAACATTTCCCTTAATAGGACCATTTAGCTGCATCCAACAGTCACAGAGCACCTACTATGTGCTCTTAACAGCCTCTTCATAAGCCACCTGTAAGGGAACCGTCACTGCCCTCAGGCCACACGTGACAGGGTCGATGGTGCACTCTCCCAGAGCCTGGGCTATGCAGTCACCAGGGCGTGAGGTCAATCCCAGCCCCTCCCCCTTCCCCACGTGAGTGCTCTTGAGTATCCTTGTGGGGTTATAGAACCCCACAAATCTTCAGTTTCCTCATCTGTACAATGGAGATAATGCCGGCCCCTGTGTCTCATGCAGTTGTTTCAGGCTCTGAATGGAATGGGCTTGTGAAGCACTCAGTAACCATCTTCCTGCCTCCCCCTAAACCTCTTCTGAAGTCCCTCAGCATGTAGCCTGCTGGGCCTTCCTTGATACTGGGTCCCTGCCTTGGGATTCTCTGACACACAGGCTTGACGGTCCCGCCAGTGGCAAGCGGTCCTGCCTTGGGACTGAGCTGCCTCCCACCATGGCCCACGCCCAGGCCCGACAGCCCAAGGCCACATGTTCACGGGGACAGCCCACACATGTGCACACATCAGAACCTCATCCGTACTGTCCTCCCCACAGCCTTAGACAACTGCCACCCAGCCAGGCTCCACTGGCCCCGAGTGAACACCCGAAAAGCTGGTCATCGTAGTAGAAGCAACAAGAGCACCAAGCATGACAGCCCTCCCCCCTGTTTCAGATGGTTCACGAAGCACTGTCACACAGATCACCTGTGGAGGGTAGAGGCTGTGTTTTATTCATCTTAGATGCCCACTGAATAATGCCAGGTATCAAGCAGATACTCAGAAACTATTTCTTGGATGAATAAGTTTGACAACAAGATTTTTAAAAATCACCATCTGCTTCTCACACTTATGATCAGTTCTCCGTTCTGCTAAGCGTTAAAATGTGCAGCCATGCATTTCAGTCTTGTAACCACCCCGTGAGATGAGCTCACTTACCAATCCCTATTTGGCCAAAGAGGAAACAGGCTCAGAGAAGGTAAGTGATTCACCCCAGGTCTCAGTCAGTGAGAGACAGACCTGGGATGTGGACCCTGATTTTAAATTCTGGTTCTCACCCCCTGCAGTCTGTCTCCTCTTTTTTAGCCAAAAAAAGCAGTGGCTGGGGGTGGGGGGAAGGAAGGGAATGGTGCATGGGAGCAGGATGCATGTAGTCTAAAATAGTAGATTGATAATGCAGTGATTTTTATACTTTGGAAAAAGAGAAAAAAAAATCCTATTGTCTTGAAGACACGAATCAGAGAAAGCAAAGATCGGCAAAATCATCTCGCCTGAAGGGACACGAGAGTCTCTGTCCTACTTTCTGGCCCCTGAGGCACATTCATGGTTACTTTCTAGTACGTCCTCAGCCTCCTGATAGCTCATAACGTGAGGCTTGTTGACGTCTCTTCTGTGTTCTTCTAAGTCCTCTCACTCAGGTCTGCCCACCTCCCACATTTTAGCAGTTGGTTCGTCATCCCACCTGCCACCTTGGGAGCTGAGGGGACCATCTTTTGCAAAAGGTCCCAGAGTCATTAAGTTCTTACTTCCTCAGAGGTTTTGTCTCCACGCATTGCCTCCGCCAATGACTTAAGAGTAAAGCTTACGAGCAACTGCCTACCAGAAGCCGGCAGCCAGAGACTATGACACGGTCAGGGTGACACAGGCATTTTTAAAAAGCCCTATCTTCCTCTTTCCCACAAATGAGGAAGTCAATGGTGGCTCAGATGGTAAAGAATCTGCCTGCAATATATGGGAGACCTGTGTTTGATCCCTGGGTCGGGAAGATCCTCTGGAGAAGGGAATGACTACCTACTCCAGTATTCTTGCCTGGAGAATTCCATGGACAGAAGAGCCTGGCGGGCTATAACCTATGGGTTCACACAGAGTCAGACATGACTGAGCAACTAACGCTGTTCATGGCATTGACACTCAGCCACAGGACTGTGGACTGCGGCCAACCGAGTACCCATAGAAGCAGGTGGCTGCTGCTCAGCTCAGCCCAGCCCAAGGCTGCCAGGCAGGTACACAAGCCCAGTGGTGCCCAGTCTTCCAACTTTCCAAGGGAGAACCTGTTGGTTTTTTCATATATTTCAAATGAAATTACCTGGTTTCTACATCTTGGTAACGAATTCTCCTCCCCCCCTTTTTTTAAATAAAATACACGGATGGGCTGGACTTGGCCACGAGCTGCACACGTGACTCTTGTGGCACCGACGGCTACAGTCGTCAGACATCCCTCTGGTCCCTCGTGTCTAAGCCTCCCTGGCAGCTGGTGAAGCCGTGTCTCAGGCTCTGGGCAGCGGGTTGGGAGTGGAAGAGCCGCTGTGACTTTCAGGCCAGAGCTTGCTGTCTGCTCCCATCTTTCTTCTCCTATGGTCCCTGGTGGCTCAGCCATAAAGGAACCACCTGCAATGCAGGAGATGCGGGTTTGATCCCTGGGTCAGGAAGATCCCCTGGAAAAGGGAATAGTAACCTACTCCAGCATTCTTGCCTGGGAAATCCTATGGACAGAGGAACCTGGTGGGCTACATCCATGGAGTTGCAAAGGGTCAGATACGACCGATCGACTAGAAAACAAACAAACAACAGTGAGGCACTGGAGGCCACGTGGTACAGACAGCGCAGAAGGATGGAGGCGGCTGGCCTTCCCCTCACAGACCGCAGGCGGGTGAGACCCAGGTCCATCAGTGGAGACAGCCCGCGCCACCCGCCCGAGCACACTCCTGGAGCCCAGGTCCTCATCACAAAATCCCCCATGGTCGTAGTTTAGCACTCCCTGGTTTCTAAAGTACTTCAGCTCTCCTTCCTGTATGTGACTCTCAACCCAGGAAGAAAACAGGATGAGGCTTTGCTATTTCACAGGTGAGCAAACCAAGGCACAGAAGGGGGATGTGAACAACCCTGAGGCATGTGGCGAACAGCCGGTGGACAGGGTGTTTCAACTCTGGACTCCAGAGTGCTGCACAGTGCCCCTCCTGGCTCCCAACCAGGAGCTGATGCCCCAGGTGCTGGGTCACCTGTGAGCCTGCACGAGGACCACTCGCCCCCTCCCCTCCTGCAGCGAGCTGAAGATCCATCTCTTACCTTTCCCGTGGACTTGGTCCCCTTCCAGATGCAGAAGTAACAGATGGTCCAGGCCGCCAGCAGACACAAGGCCAGCTCCCAGCGAAGGTCCCCAATGTGCTCGATCCCATTTGAGATGGCCAGGACCCGGCGCCTGCAGAACGGAGGGTCCAGAGTCATGGGGGCTGGAGATGGGCCACACAGCCCCCACCGTGGGCAGGGGCTAGTGCTGCAGAGGGGCAGGGGCAGGTCACTCAGCCATGCGTCCACCGTTCACCAAGCGTCTCCTCTGGGTCATACCAGGGCCGGGTGTGGGGGTCTCAGAAAGGAGCGAGACCCAGCCCCTAGCCATCCTGGATTCACCCTGTGGGGTAAAGGGGACCGGATGGGGGTTTGGAGATGGCGTATGGGACAGTATGGTAAGAGCCATGTGGAGGACGTCCAGGGGAAGCACTGAACCTACTTCAGGGATCCCAGGAGATGGCAGGACTGTCCACAAACACTCCAGGTCCCCCTCTGAGGGGTGAGCGGTGATGACACGTTCCTGCTGAGCTCAGCTCTGGCCAGAGGACCTGCTGTGGCCGAAGGCACACACGGCCCTTCAGACGGCGGCATTCAGAGCCAGGTGGTGTGGTCTGCCCTGTTCCTTCACACGAGTGCTGCTGTCCTAACAGAAGCATGTGTCCAAGCGACCCACTAAAAGCTCAAGTTCATGAAACAATACGTGAGCCTTCTGGCCACCCTAGGTCAGTGCCGCTGTATGAGCAAGAAAGAAACTGCTGAAAGACAAGTGCTGGATGATGTTACTTGTACGAGGAATCTAAAAATACAGCAAACTAGTGAATAAAACCAAAGAGCAGCAGATTCACAGATACAGAGAACAAACTAGTGGTTACCAGTGGGGAGAAGGAAGGCAGGGCAAGGGGAGATACAGGGTAGGAGCTTCTTTAAAAAAAAAAATTATTACAGGGTTATTCCAGGACTTCCTTGGTGGCTCAGATGGTAAAGAGTCTTCCTGCAATGCAGGAGACACAGGTTCAGTCCCTGGGTTGAGCAGATCCCTTGCAGAAAGGAATGGCTACCCACTCCAGGATTCGTACCTGGGAAACTCCATGGACAGAGGAGCCTGCTGGGATACACAGTCCCTGGGATTGCAAAAGAGTCAGATACGACCGAGCAACTAACACACGTGGGAATATAGAAGGTCATGTGTGTGAAACTTTTCAAAGTTGTAAAGCACTGTGGAATTTAAATAACCAATCATTCAAAAAACACCAGACCTCGATTTCTTCAAGCTAGTAAGATCTTCGTTACTGCAACACAACCCAGACTATCCCGACTGCCATGGGGTCAGAGAAAGCTGTGTGGAAGAAGCAACATTTGAGCTAGAGTTTGAAGGATGATCGAGTTTAGCCAGAAGAGCGAGTAGGGAGAGATAGTTTCAGGCCCAGGGACAAGCATGAGCAATGGCCAGAAAACAGAGCATGGGGTACTTGGGGAACGTGGGGGCCCAGAGAGCAGAAGGGAAAAGCTGGGCAGATACACAGAGGCAGCATCACTGGGAGCGCTGAACAGCGGGCCAAGGGGCAGGGGTGTCCAGGGGGCCCAGGCCACAGGATGCATCCACCCACAGCCTCGCCTGGAACCCACCCGTCCTTCAGAGCTGACACAGGCCTGTCTCTCACAGCAGATCCTGGGGCTTGTGTTTCTCCAGAGTCAGACTTGCCACACTCCATATTGTCCAGAACTGTGGCATCAACACTAGCCCCCTCCACATTTGCTCCACGAACCCCATTTCGGCTGCCAAGCCACCCCCACCAGACCACGCCAGTCGCCTGGGCGCTCTGGGAACGTTCTCTGAGAAAAAGCAGCTCCCATCCCACCAAGCATGAAAGGCTCCCTCAGTGTCTATCTCCCTGGGAATCTACTCGGGGCCTGATTCTGCATTAATGACTTCGTGGCAATAATTAGCCCTGGTCTGCAGGCTCCCTCCAGCCCCAAACCCTGCTGGAGAAATCAGGCAGGCCCCCAGACAAAACTGGGCTGCGTACAGTCAGGGATTTACTCTCAAGAAAGCCAGCTCTCACTAGACTGATAGCCAGAAAGGGGAACATCTACTTAAATACATATTTATTGAGCACATACTAGGTGCCAGGCACTACACTTATACTGAGGATAAAGAAGCATGCATGATGCAGTTCTTGCCCTATACTAGGAGGAATTGGGCAAAAAGAAGTACAAGCTGTTTGAGAAAGAAAGGAAACAGCTGCTTCGTTATAAGGATTACTTTATTTGTTTCTCATGCCTCAGCAGTCTTTGGCTTTAATTTATTTTAAAGTGAGGGGCTGTATTAAATGAAACTTCTATGAATATCTATTCTTATAACATCCTGGAGAAAGAAATGGCAACCCACTCCAGTATTCTTGTCTGGGAAATCCCATGGACAGAGGGGCCTGGCAGGCTACGGTTCATGGGATCACAAAAAGTCAGATACAACTGAGCAACTGAGCACATTCTTATAACCAAGCAGCAAGATCCAGAGCATGGTCCTTGTGGGACGCCTGCTGAAAATGTAAAAATTCCTGGGTCCCATCCTGGACCCATCAGGTCTGAATCCTTATGGAATGGTTCTGAGGAAGCTTGCATTTTGCTACATTTTCCCAAGGATTGCTCATGCAGGGCAAGGCTTGGCTATCACTGCAGAAGTAGAATTTCCTGGTAATGAAGGAATAACTTAGAAACAACAAGGCTTTTTTTTTTTTTTTTTTGAGAGAGAGAGAGAGAACATGAAGGGAGGGGAGCTTCTCTAATGCCTCAGACAGTAAAGAATCTACCTGCAATGCAGAAGACCCAGGTTTGATCCCTGGGTCGGAAAGATCCCCTGGAGAAGGGAATGGCAACCCACTCCAGTATTCTTGCCTGGAGAATCCCATGGACGGAGGAGGATGACGGGCTACAATCCACGAGGTCGCAAAGAGTCGGACACGACTGAGCGACTTTCACTACCACTATCACTACTTGAAGAGGGAGTAGGGGTCCTCTGAGAAGTTACTGAAGGGATGCACTGTCTCCCCAGAACAGAGCAATACACTGCTGTGCCCGCTCACCCCCAAACCTCTGCAGGAACTTCAGGGTGCTCACCGACTTCCTTGTCTCCAGACCAAGAGCCTCGTAGCCGAGGATGCATACTCCCACCTGACATACTGCATGAGATCTCCCCACCCCTGGCCCCTGAAAGCTTCCAGAACATCCATCAGCTGACGAATGGGAAAGGACAACCCGGAGCAGAAGAGACAGTGGCCGAGGAAGAGGGAGATGTCCAGGGTACCGAGGACTCAGATCTAGCAGGGCTGCACGCACACACATGCCCTCTGACTGATGTCGTGGTTTTTCTGAACGGAGCACCTGAAACTGGAGACAGCATGGGGACCCAGGGACAAAGAAGGGGTTAGACCTGCCAGGAGCAAGCTGGCGCAGGCCCCCTCTGCCACATTTTGGAGGCTGCACACTTTTGAGTCATGCAGCCGGCTTCAGCGCCCTCTCGCTTAATTGAACAATCTAGTTCCCAGAATAGGAAGCACATTACTAAAAGCTACGCGGGATGAATGGCTCTTTTGTTCCACCAGACACTATTTGAAAACATCCTCAAACTATTTTCTTTAGGTTTTACCAGCGCTGACTCTAACTAGCAATGGACCTTGAGTTTCTAAAGAAAGGAGGCTCGGGGGGCCAGGTTCTCAGCCTGCAGGGCTGTGGGGTTGTTTTCAAACCCACAAGGACAGCCTTTGAGAGCCTGGGGGCTGGGACACTCAACTCCGGAGACTTGGAGAAGGCACAGCTCTTCCTGGGGGGGGAGAAAAAAAACTTTCTTAATGACCCTCCCCCATGAAGTGCTGGGACAGAAGAAGGGTCTGAATAAAGAAGAGTCTGCTGCCAACACCCTAGCCGAAAAGGACCCGGGAACAGACCTCCCGACACCGTTCAGGGGGCAGGAGATGCTGAAGACTGCATGGGGCCCTTCGGAGGCATTCATTGACCTGGGTTATACTGTGCACCTACTGTGAGACAGGCAGGAAGGCAGGTTCTTCACATGGCATTTTTCTTTCAGGCCATTAAGACTATGCCTGGAGATTTCCACTCAGCACTTGGAGGTGTAATGTCTCTGCTTCTTCAGCCCTCAGCACATACAGAAATGCCTGGGCTCGAAACCGAGCTCTGCTCCTGACCCTGGGGAAGGGACATCACTCCTTTCCATAGGTTTTCTCTTTGTTGTTGTATTTTTGTCCTTAGTCCTTTTTTTTTTAACATTTATTTATTTTTAATTGGAAGATAATTGCTTTACAATATTGTGTTGGCTCCTGCCATACATCAACATGAATCAGCCATAGGTATACACATGTTCCCTCCCTCCTGAGACTCCCACCCACCTCCCAGCCCACCCCACCCGTCTAGGTGGGATTTGAGCCTCCTGCACCATGTAGCAAATTTCCACCGGTCATCTGCTTTTATATATAGTAGCGTCTATGTTTCAATGCTATTCTCTCCATTTGTCCCACCGCCTCCTTCTCCCCCCTGCCATGTCCACAAGTCTGCCCTCTAGGTCTGTGTCTCCATTGGTTTTCAAGCAGGAACTCATCTTACCCTCCTAACAATCCTTGAGGAAGGTACAGTTGTTATCATCATTTCAAAGATGGGGAAACTGACGTGCCAGGCAGTCAGGTAACTTGCCCAAAGTCACTGAGAGCAAGTGACAGGGTTGGGATCTGAACCCAAAGATCCTGGCTCCAGGGCCCACACATTCACCCGTGGTGCCTGCTCCTTAGACTCCCCCATGACATGAAAATCACCCCTTCCTCTCTTTACAAATCAAAGGCACGAACCCAAAGCTACTTCACGTGTCTTCGTGTGCTGGGTAAAAGCAGTACCCGGCACACGTCCTTCATGCATTTGTCAATTTCTTCAAGCGGTGCTTATGAAGGTGTCTTCAGTGTGTCGGGTACTGCACTACACTGGGCGCCCTTCAGGCGCTCACGGTCCACCGGGGAAGACAGCCCACTGAACAGAGCAGAGTGCGGAGAGGGTGAGGACAGGGAGCAGCAGGGGCCCCTCACTGCAAGTCTGGCCAGTGTCAGAATGTGGGGGTGGGGTGGGGAGGTCCCGGGGAGCAGGAGGACAGTTAACAAAGAAGAGGGAGGCATTGGGGGCAGAAAGGCCACCAAAGGCAAAAGCCGGGAGGCTGGAACCAGGGCTCCCGGAGGCCAGAAAAAGGCTCAGTGTGCAGCAGGCAGCAGGGTGAGACGCAAGGGCGAGGACAAGGCTGGAGTGATGAGCAGGTGAGCCTTGTGGAGGGGCAGGCGCCCCCTCCTGAGGGTGATGGAAGCCTAGGAGAACCTTACAAAGGGGCAAGGCTCCATCAGGTGCATGTTTTGGAAAGCTCTCTTTGGTTGCAGTGGGAAGACTGGACGGTAGGCGTGGAATGGAGCAAGGTGCCCAGTGTGGAAACTTTTGCATTAACTAGGACAATAAAGAAGGAGGGGCTGGACTAAGGTAGGGAAATGACTTTGGAGGGGAAGAGCGGGGCTGAGGAGCAGCAGGGACACCAGGTGGCTCCCTGGGGGTAGCAGGTAGCAGGGAAGTGGGAGGTCCAGGCTGACACCAACTGTGTACCTGAATGGATACACGGGGGTGGCGGGGGGACTCGTTAGCTGAGCAGGAGTGAACTGTTACGTAGGATAGAAGAGGAGGAGGTGGAGACTCAGTCAGTCTTTTAGATAAGCTGATTTTGAGATGCCTGTGGAACACCCAGGAGGCTGCAAGGGCCAGAAGCAGCTGAGTCTCTGGCTGTAAAAGCTCACAACAGAGATGCAGGGGGGAGATCGGACCTGAGCCCTTGGCCATCAAGCGTCCGGGGAGAGCATGAGGTCAACTGGGCAGAGGTGGAGAAATGAGCAGGAGGGGCACCCAGAGCCCCACCATTTACAGGCAGAGAGGACAACAGAGGAGCCCTTTTAGGGGACAGAGAAGGGCTGAGCATCCCTAGAGAAGGCGGCATCTGCAGGCAGAGGGCGTCTTCCCAGCAGCCTGCTGAGAGGGGCAGTGCTGTGGGGTTCGGAACCCAGGAGGTGGGGGAAGGAAGGAGAGCTGCTCAGCCCTGGTGGGGCAGGCTTCAGACAGCAGTGTATGTGGGGAGGTGAGACCTGCTGAGACAGATCTTTGGGGAAGTTGCTCTGACGGGGTCGGAGGCTGGTAGTTCTTGGCCACAGGGTATCAGAGCTGTCTTACATTTGTTTTATTTGCAGGTTGGCACGACTGGGAAAGAGTCAGGAGGGAGGGAAAAGTTTCAAATACAGGATGGAAGGGGGGACAAGGGAGAAAGGAGTGAGTAGAAGTCTCTGAGATGGGCAACAGGGGCAAAGTCCACAGGTGGAGACGTCATTTCTGTGGGAAGAGGAGGGAAAAAGTTGGGGAATCCAACAGGTGAGTTTAAAAGCAAACCATCTTTGTTAAGAGATTCTCGGAGGAAGGAACAAGAAGGAGCTGGTGGCAGAAGTGACTGTGGCAGGTGCCACGCAAGGGTCCTCATATCTTACACATTCAGTCTTCACGGCAACGTAACCACTCCAAGGACATTCTTATACCCATTCTACAGGTGGGGCAACTGAGGTCCAGAAAGGCCAATCAACTGACCCAGATTGGGACCCAAAACAGGTTTCTGATGATGATGCCCATAGCCTTGGCAGAAGCTGGCCCCAGAGAGAGGAGGCCTTTTGCTCAAGGCTTCTCCTCTGTCCTCCACAGTCTCAAGGAAGTATCTAGATCTGATCCCGAAACACCCTTATTACCCTCTCCATACCCCCTCCACGCCCCTTACACACAGAGGGGCTGAGTCTGGAGGGGAGCTCCACACCCAGCAACTCCCTTCCAAACACCAGCTTCCAGACCTGAGAGTGGTTTGACCTGAGGAAGAAGAGGTGGAGCAGGTCCTTCTCCCACCACGGCAGAGAGCCTGGGGCAGGCGGTGTGCGAACAGGCCCCCAGCTGGTGAAAGGGGGCCTCATCTTAATGTCCAGCATGTAGCTGGTATACACATCACCTTTCTTTAACCTGTCACGGACGGGAGCGCTGCCGGGGATGTGGAGACCGCCCTAAATACTGGCACTGAGGGGCCGAGCTATAAATAGCCTTGCTCAGGCCTCCTCTCCAGTCTCCCAAAGCAACAAACAAACAAAAAAACCGTTGATCACCCAAACAAATGTGCCTTCCCTGCCCCCTCGGGGTCCTGCTCTCGCCTCCCTGGCCCAGAGTGGGCCATCAACTCTCCCCGTGTCAGAGGTCTGTTCCTGCAGGGCCCTTGGTGGAGGCACCAAACCGAGCTGGGGACTCAAGGCAAGAACCCTCCTGGCGGGAAACTCAGGCCTCCACATCACGCATTCCCTCGGGAAAATGACTGAGTGTTACTTGCGGGCTGCTCAGTGCGCTGAGAACAGGGGCTGCGGTGATGAGGAAGGCAGGTGACTTTTGCCCTCAGGGAGGAGACAGGTGATGACAAGGACAGGGACAGTTGGCATTTCCTTCCTGGTCACTGAGGTCAGTGCAACCATGATACCCAGTTTACAGATGGGAAAACCGTGGCTTAGGGAAGCAATGTGCCCAGAAAGGCAGAGGCTGAAGCCACAAGTGCTCAACTTGAGAGATAGAGCTCAGTCCCACAGCCCTGTCTTGGGAAGATGGACCAGAAATGTGTCACTCAGGGCTGACAACAAGGCAATGAAGCTGGTCTGTAACGCGTGGAATTCCAGCACAATTTCTTCTGTGGCTGCAGAAATCCTCCCAGATCGTGTGGAAGTCCCCTCCAGTCCTGAACACATCCTACACTCTTCTGTTCCCCAGGATCCATCCCACAGTTCTTTCTACCAGGAACGTCCCTCTCAGTTCTCACATGCCTTCACAATTGTGCCTGTCCTTCAAGCATCAGCTCAAATAATACAAAGCCTTACCAAGTGCTTCCTTGGTCTGTACCTGTAAACCGGGAACCTCCTTCACTCTGAAGATGCAGTGAGCATCTGTGTTGACCTCTGACCTAGAAATGCCTGGTGCACAAACTGTTTCTATATAAAATGCCAGACAGTATGGATTTAGGCTTCACAAGGTGTACGGTCTCTGTTCCAACTATTCAACTCTACCCTTGCTGTGTGAAAGCAGCCGGAGACAATTAAACAAATGCTGTGGCTGTCTTCCAATAAAACTTTATTTACAAAAACAGGCAGCAGATGGGTTTGGTCCACGGTTTTCTGACCTCTGTCCTAGGCTAATGCTTCCCAAAGAACACTAATCCTGTATGGCACCCTGAGGTCATACAGGGAGCTCCCTGAGGAATGGCTACATACTGTGGCCCTCTTCAGAGAGTCCCAATGCTCATTAGAATATTGAAGGCTCTGAGAAGTCCCGCAATAGAGGCATCTCTATAGCTCTGTCTCTCTGGGCTTCCCTGGTGGCTGAGATGGTAAGGAATTTGCCTGCAGTACAGGAGACAGGGCTCAATCCCTGGGTCAGGAAGATCCCCTGGAGAAGGGAATGGCTACCCAGTCCTGTATTCTTGCCTGGAGAATTCCATGGACAGAGGAGCTTGGCAGGGTACAGTCCATCGGGTCAAAAAGAGTTGGATGTGACCGAGTAACTAACAATAGCTCTGTCTAACCCAATGTTTCCCAAACTTACTTAGAACTAGTCTTCATTAAAGTGCAAATTAAAACCAAAATGAGATGCCACTTCATGCCCACAAGGGTACACCCACGAGGATGGCTTAATCCAAAAGCTAGACAATAATAAGTATCTTCAAGAACCGATGTGAAATAGATGAGCAGTCCAAGTTTGATGCATGAAACAGGGCACTCAAAGTCGAGGTACTGGGACAACCCAGAGGGATGGAATAGGGAGGGAGGTGGGAGGGGGGGATTCAGGATGGGGGGACACACGTACACCATGGTTCATTCATGTCAATGTATGGCAAAAACCACCACAATATTTTAAAGTAATTAGCCTCCAATTAAAATGAATAAATTAAAAAAAAATTACACCAAGACAAGCAATCACACTGGGACCAGAGAAACCAAAATGTGCACTCGTCCCACCAAAAATTACAGTCTTTTCTGTCAACATATCGAAATCATAATATCACTCATACATATTCAAGAATTTTTGTTGAACTTTGACTCCTAAAAATGTACTATTCTTCCAGTATAATTTTTTCTATCTTGTCACTTCCTTGTTAATTAGTATAAAAAATAATATTTGGAGTAACTCCTTAAGATAGACCCATAAAAAGTATATTCCTAGCCAATCTGAATAAATCAAGAGCATCTGCTAAAAAAAGAAAAAAAAAGGGGGATACGGAGAAATGGAACTCATCTATTTCTGGCAGGAACGTAAAACAGTTTAGCCACATTGGGAAAGTTTGCCAGTTTGTTAAAAAGGTAAACATAAAACTCAGCCTTTGCAAAACCCCTAGGTTCTTCAAACCCCATCTGAATGCAGAGTGCCAATAGCAAGGAGAGATGAGAAAGCCTTCCTCAGGGATCAATGCAAAGAAATAGAGGAAAACAACAGAATGGGAAAGACTAGAGATCTCCTCAAGAAAACTAGAGATACCAAGGGAATATTTCATGCAAAGATGGGCACAGTAAACGACAGAAACAGTATGGATCTAACAGAAACAGAAGATATTAAGAAGAGGTGGCAAGAATACACAGAAGAACTATACAAAAAATATCTTCACGACCAAGATAATCACGATGGTGTGATCACTCACCTAGAGCCAGACATCCTGGAATGTGAAGTCAAGTGGGCCTTAGGAAGCATCACTACAAACAAAGCTACTGGAAGTGACAGAATTCCAGTTGAGCTAATTCAAATCCTAAAAGATGTTGCTGTTAAAGTGCTGCATTCAATATGCCAGCAAAATTAGAAAACTCAGCAGTGGCCACAGGATTGGAAAATATCAGTTTCCATTCCAATCCCAAAGAAAGACAATGCCAAAGAATGTTCAAACTACCAAACAATTGCACTCATCTTACACTCCAGCAAAGTAATGCTCAGAATTCTCCAAGCTAAGCTTTAACAGTACCTGAACCATGAACTTTCAAATGTTCAAGCTGGAATTAGAAATGGCAGAGGAACCAGAGCTCAAATTGCCAACATCCACTGGATCATCGAAAAAGCAAGAGCTCCAGAAAAATATAAATTTCTGCTTTATTGATTACACCAAAGCCCTTGACTGTGAGGATCACAACATACTTGGAAAATTCTTCAAGTGATAGAAATACCAGACCACCTTTCCTGCCTCTTGAGAAATCTGTATGCAAGTCAAGAAGCAACAGTTAGAACCAAACATGGAACAACAGACTGGTTCCAAATTGAAAAAGGAGTATGTCAAGGCTATATATTGTCACCCTGCTTATTTAACTTACATGCAGAGTATATCATGCAAAATGCCACGCTGGATGAAGCACAAGCTGGAATCAAGATTGCCAGGAGAAATACCTCAGATATGCAGATGAAACCACCCTCTATGGCAGAAAGTGAAGAGGAGCTAAAGACCCTCTTGATGAAAGTGAAAGAGGAGAGTGAAAAAGCTGGCTTAAAACTCAACATTCAAGAAACTAATGGCATCCAGTTAAAAACATCATGGCATCCAGTCCCATCACTTCATGGCAAATAGATGGGGAAACAATGAAAACAGTGACAAACTTTATTTTGGGGGGCTCCAAAATCACTGCAGATGGTGACTGCAGCCATGAAATTAAAAGACACTTGCTTCTTGGAAGAAAAGCTATGTCCAACCTAGACAGCATATTAAAAAGCAGAGATATTACTTTGCTGACAAAGGTCCATCTAGTCAAAGCTATGGTTTTTCCAGCACTGATGTATGACTGTGAGAGTTGGACTATAAAGAGAGCTAAATGCTGAAGAATTGATGCTTTTGAATTGTAGTGTTGGAGAAGACTCTTGAGAGTCCCTTGGACTGCAAGGAGATCAAACCAGTCAATCCTAAAGGAAATCAGTCCTGAGGACTGAATATTGGAAGGACTGATGCTGAAGTTGAAGCTCCAATACTTGGCCACCTGTTACGAAGAACTGACTCAATGGAAAAGACCCTGATGCTGGGAAAGACTGAAGGCAGGAGGAGAAGGGGACAACAGAGGATGAAATGGTCAGATGGCATCACCGACTCGATGGACATTAGTTTGAGCAACCTCTGGGAGTTGGTGATGGACAGGGGAGCCTGGTGTGCTGCAATCCATGGGGTTGCAAAGAGCCAGACATGACTGAGTGACTGGTTATTCAAAAACAGCCCCAAACTGAAAACTACCCAAATGTCCATCAACCCACAGTCAGACAAATGAAACTAGGAATATTAGCCACAAAAGGAATAAAGCAGTGACACAGGCTGGAACATGCATGAAGCCTGGAAACATTTTGCTAAGTAAGTGAAAGAGGACGTTGAGCAAGGACCACACATTGTGTGACTCCACTGAGTATGTGATATCCAGACTATATGAACCCAAGAAGCAGACAGCAGGTGAGTAGTTGCCTGGCAGTGGGACTGAGATGAACTATACATGGGCACGAGAGATCTTGTTAGGATGATGAACACGGTCCAAAACAGTCTTGTGGTGACCACTCCACATTTGGCATGTTTGCTCAAAGGTCATGAATTATACACTGAAAAGGGGTACAGTTTATGGTATGTAAATATACCACCAAGTCATTTAAAGGCTATTAAGAAGGAAGTGCCCCACCAGGCTTCTGCCTTTCCAAAGCAATACGTCCAGAGTGTACAGAACACGCTCTGGCAGAGATAACACCGTGCAGGTTAGCCTGTGTTACACCCACTGCCCAAAGCAGACTCAGGCTCCAGGAAGGTGTGGACCTTGCCACGGACCACAGGCAGTCAGTGGCAGAGCCTGGCCTTGCACCCCTATCTCCTGACCCCAAGCTCAATACCTATTCCAGTCCCGCATGGCTGGAGGGTAAGATCCAGCAACACAGGAGGCAATAAGGAGAGGCATCTATATGCAGGGATCCCACACAGTGGAAAGGGCCTCGCTGCCCCGAGGCTGGGGTCCCAGCTCCCTCGGGTTCCTGCCCTTCTCCCCCTTGGCAGGACTCAGCATAGCTTCAAAGTGCTGCCCAAGCCTTCCACACCTCCCCGAGTATAGCAGCTCTGTATTACAAGTGGCCAAAGGCTCAGAGAGGGTCTGACACCACATTCAGTGTTAAGGCTAGCAGAGTCACTGTCTGCTACAGAGGGGGTGGTGGGCAGGAAACACATATGACATAGGAAAAGTCCTGGATGAGAGATCCGGCGTGGGAGTGTGGGTGGGTCGGGGGTCTTCCCCCTCACCCCTGGTCCTTCCCCAACCCCCACCGGTCCAGGGTATCCCACCAGGAGGCCTCCATTCTTTGAATGTCACCTGAACCACCTGAGCTGTGGGGTGGCAGCGGGGACAGGCTGAGGATGGGAAAGATGCAGGGGTGAGAGGAGCTACTACTGTTGATGGACTACTGGCCCCCGCCCCACCTCCATCACTGTATGCTGACTGCGCCTGCACCTGGAAGGGTGGCGGGGCACACCTGTTTCTCCAGGGAGGAAGCTCAAGTTCAGAATTGCATGCCAGGGTCCCCATGAGTAAGTAGGAGAGTCAGGTCCCAGCTCTGGGGCTTCTTCCTAATCTTCCAGGTCTTCCAGGGAAAGCATGGAGCTGAGTGTGTGTGTAAAATCTGGAGAGTTTCAAACACTTTCTCTTGGCTTTATCAGAATATGGAATTGAGATGATGCACTAAAATTTGGGAGCAGGCCCTTCTGTGTGACTCTCTGCCTGAGCTTGAATTAAAGCCATTCATGAACCCCCTGTGCCACCAGCTGCGGGGCCACAATACACACTGGGGGGCCAGCCTCAATCTCCATCTGTCATCACAGCAGATCAGAGCCTGCTGGCCTCACACATGCCTGGCTCAGCTGGAAACCAGTGTTCTGCTAAAAGCAAGGTTCAAGTCATTTCCTAAAGGTGCCTCTTGAAATCCAAGAAGACATAAGCCAACAAGTTTTCTGTGTTTTGGTTGTGCTGGGCACGGAAGACTTAAGTCCTTCCTCGTGCATCCCTCCCTCCCTCCATCAATTATATAGAGCTGTGGGGCTGGAGAAGACTCTTGAGAGTCCCGTGGACTGCAAGGACATCAAACCAGCCAATCCTAAAGGAAACCAACCCTCAAGATTCACTGGAAGGACTGATGCTCATGCTGAACCTCCAATACCTTGGCCACCTGATATGAAGAGCCGACTTGTTGGAAAAGACCCTGATGCTGGGAAAGATTGAGGGCAGGAGAAGCCGGCAGCAGAGGATGAGATGGTTGGATGGCATCACTGAATCAATGGACATGAGTCTGAGCCAACTCCAGGAGATAATGAAGGACAGGGAGGCCTGGCATGATGCAGTCCATGGGGTCGCCAAGGCTCAAACGCGACTTAGTGACTGAACAACTACAATCTGCTGCAAAACTCTCCCTTTGAGAACCTAGTGCCTCAGGACTGCAGAGAGGAGGGACAGGCCATGGGGATTCTGCCCTGAGATAAAACAGGCAGCTGATGGCGTTTCAGTCACGGGCAAGAGGAGCATGCAAGGAAGGGTGGAGGGACACAGCAGGGATCAGAGAGGCCGGCTCTCAGCCCAGCTCCGGCTCTTGCTCACCAAGAAAGGCACTCTGGATGAGCCCCTTAACCTCTTCCTGCCTCAGAATCCCCTGAGATGAGAATCTGTCCAGTGATGCCGTACCATCTCTCCCATGGGCGGGTGGAGTAAATGAAGCGATGGGCCTGGAGGACCATGCTTGGGGCCAGGGTACACAGCAAGTGCTTAGTAACTAACTGTGACCTCCTTTCTCTTCCTGCACGCATCAGGATGTAAAAGGAACCTCAGACACAACTCTTGCAGTTCAGTAAATCCCTGCCTCCCATGACTCAGTGTGAGACACCCACTATTTATGAAAACAAATCTCCTCATAGCAGATTTTATATACGAGCATCTTTACTCTAATGTTCAAGAATGAGTAATATTTTATAGATCACAGCTCTTCCGCAGTTACTAAGCCCAACTGTTCCTCCTCCTCCTCTTCCCCCTCCTCCTCTCATTTTCCAGACAAAGAAAATGAGCTGCAAACAGATTCAAGCAGTGAGCCCAAAGCTGATAAGTGGAAGCAACAGTATTTAAATTCTTGCTGTCTGGCTTTAAAGCCCAGGTCTCTGTCTGCATCCTCACATCTTATCACTACACTTCTCTGGAACATTTCAGCACCTGGATATACAAGCAGTGCCTCTACCCCTAGCTTCCGCTCTCAGCATCATGTTCAGACCTCCTCATCTATTTACTGGTCCTTCTAGGGCCGCGGGGGCTCTGGGCAAGCAGGGACCCTTGGTGTTGACAAGTCGGGGCAGACAGTTGCCAGCAGCAGCGAGAGTGAAGAAGCACTGCTCTCTGCTCTGTGGGGGGAGGCCTGGTTTGTGCTTCAGGCACGGTTATCCAGGGAGGGTCTGGTGGATACTAGCAAGTCTGAACATCAGACTTAGGCAAGTAACCCCTCCCTGCTTTAGCATCATGGAAAATAAAATCTCATTGTATGCAGTTTTTTCCTTCTTCTACTCAGACATACTTCCTACATTTTTCTACAAGAAAGCACAGGTGACTTTGGCAATAAGGAAATCAAGTGTTCACCAGAGAACCCACTTCTATAAAGGGGAGCTGATCTAAGAGACGAATGATGTTTCTGAACCTGGGAATACACTTTAATACACGGAGCAAGAGTGAACTAAGACAACACTGACCTCCACAGGGTTAGAAACTCATTCACTCATTCATTCACTCATCCATCCATGCATGTTAATAAATATTTATTGAGCACTTAGAATGTGCTCTAAACAGGACAGTCCTTGCTGGCATAGGGCTTTCAGTCTAACAGAGAGACAGAAAGAGAATAAACTAGTAAATAAGGGCACAAGGATTTCAGATAGTCCTATGTAGACAACAAAACAGACAGATGGGGTGGAGAAGGACTAGGGTACTGACTCAGCTGGATGGGCTGGGAGAGCTTACTGAATGACATTTGAATTAAGACCTGATGATAAGAAAGAGCCAGATACACGAGGAACTGGTGAGGAATCTTCTAAGCAAAATGACTCTTCTCTACAAAAGCCTGCGACTGAGCCTAGGACAAGCCCAGGACGTACAAAGGGCACCAGTCCAGAGAAGGGGGGTGGGCAGAAGGGAAGATGAGGCTGTGAGGGAGGCAGGGGCAGCCCCAGAACCACAGAAAGAATTAACAGTTTCACTTCAGCAACTCTGAGCCCAAATTCTGTGTCCAAATGAAAATCAACTCAAGTGGCCATGTGATTTAGAAATACACAAAATTTTAAAACCTCCTCCAGTAAGAGACACCAAAAAGACAAGACTGCATCCTTCTGAATAAAGACAGAGAAGAAATTACCCTTTAGAGCTTAATGCAGGCTTAGCACACAATATGCTCACAACAAATGTGTGCTGAACGGACGCCATGCAAAAAACACTTTCAATTGTACGCATGGTGAACATGCACTTGCTTGCAAAACCGTGGACAAGAGAGATGAGAGTGCCTAGAAAAGAAAGTGAAAACAGAACACAGTCCATCTGATGCCACAATGCTGGTTACACTCTTATAGCACTCAATCCCCACAGGGCACATGGGCTCAAAACGCAGAACTGCAAACATATTGAGATAGATGTACAGGTGCCAGACGCATAATGAGTTACTAAGGGAAACCAGGGTGGCCTGATTTTGAAATCTGACATTAGGAAGACAAGCTGCCCCTGCCCCACAGGCCCCCTGCCCGACCCAGAACCCAGGACTGATCCAGAGCCTGAGCTGTTCTCAGTGGCTAAGACAGTCATTAATTATTCCCTGAAAGGGGAAATGAACCTTCAAGATGTCAGAAGCCCAAGGTCAGGGTAAAGGCATGGCCAGCCATGGGCAGGGAAGTAGCACCTTATAACTGAGATCCACAGGCTTGTTTCTCCTCTGTTTCTAGAGGGCTAGGGCCACAGCTTCTACTTTCACCACTCCCAGCTATGCCAGTCTCCTTCTCACATGCACCAGGAGCTCAGGTGTTTGCTGAATGAAAGAACAAGCACCCAGCCGAGGTAGTCTATTCTGACCAAGCCGTGTGGCCCTGATGAGGACCTGGGGTTAGAGGCAGCAGGGACAGCACACGAAGAGCACAGTGTAGGCAGGAATCAGACACACGAGGAAATAGCAAAGAGAACCAGGAAAGACACACCTTCAAGGACACTTGATCCAATACATGAAGCGTCGTCACATAGGAAAGGAATCAGGCACATTCCCTCTAAACCCCAGAAGCCAAGCTTTGGCTGAATTCAAGAACTTCCTCCTAGCGTGGCATTTGCCAGGCTGCGTTTAGTGGAATGCTAGCATTCCGGGGTTGTGGAGGGCACGCAGATGAGGGGAAAGATTCCAAACTGCACGGGAAAAATACGTTCGGGAATTTGAGTTAATCAAAGGTAATGGATATTCTTATTGGAGGGCACAGCTTTCAGCCCTTCTCAAGTTTATGTGGCCCCAAACAGTTTTTCACAGGATGCTACAAACATCTCACAGTGTCTTATGTTCCAAGGTCACCTCTGGGGAAAAGATGAATTAGAGCTGTCTGATACAAATATCTTACGAAGGAAGGAAGGAGTGTCACACCAGAATTGGACGGCTTTAAGGATGCAGAATTCAACACTGCATGAAAAGTGAAAGTTTAGTCACTCAGTCGTGTCCAACTCTTTGCGACCCCGTGGACTGTAGCCCACCAGGCTCCTCTGTCCACAGGATTTTCCAGGCAAGAGTACTGGAGCGGGTTGCCATTTCCTTCTTCAGAGGATCTTCCCGATGCAGGGATCGAACCCGGGTCTTCCACATTGTAGGCAGACGCTTTACCGTCTGAGTCACCAGGGAAATGCACAACATAGATGATACAAATACAATCAGAGTAGAAAATTGGAACCATGGGGTCATTCTGCCATCGACTTTCATCTTGAATGACTGAGTAGCAGGCAAAAAGGCCCAGTTGCACGTGAGGACACAGACTAACTGTCCCCTCCCACCACTTGGTGTCCAAATGCTTGGGTAACGTGGATACTATGGGCTTCCCAGGTGGCTCAGTGCTAAAGAACTCACCTGCCTATGCAGCAGATGCAAGAGACTCAGGTTTAACCCCTAGGTCGGGAAGATTCCCTGCAGGAGGGCCCAGCAACACACTCCAGGATTCCTGCCTGGAGAATGCCATGAACAGAGGAGCCTGGTGGGCTACAGTCCATAGTGTCACAAAGAACTGGACATGACTGAGGCGATTAAGTATGCATGCACACACGGATATTACTAAGGGGTCCTCGAAGCAGTCGGTGCTGTTCCGAGGAGCTTAGGGATAAGATGAGTACTTGCCAGAGCCCTCTTTGACTCTCCTCGTGTACTATTTTCTAGAAAATACTGTCTGCTTGCCTTCCTCCCATGTACCTTTACATTCGGTAAATATTCACTGAGGGTCTTCCATATACCAGCAGTGGGGAGCAAAACCAGAAAAGGTGCTGCTTCATGACAGCCTCCTGGGGAATTCAGACAAACACGCTGTACAAATAAGAACTGAGTCCAGGTTTCCCATACACATTACAAAGGAAATGAATGGTACACAACAATGTAAGTTACATAGAGACCTCGTCCAGTGTAGGACTTCGGTTTCTGTTCTCTAAGGGACCACAGAGACCATCTTTTGCCATCCTCAAATGTGCAGGTCCAAAACATTCTTATAGGAAACTATAGTCCACTGAGGCTGGAAAAGGCCAGGTAGCGCCCCTCCCACCCCCACCCCCACACACACAAAGCAGCCTCCACTCCGGCACAATGTCGCATACATGATCAATTTGACTGACTCAGTAGGTCATAGTCAAATAGAGCATCACTGACTCAGTGAATATGAGTTTGAGCAAACTCCGGGAGATAGTGAAGGGGGGAACCTGGGCATGCTACAGTCCATGGGGTCGTGAAGAATCAGACATGACTGAGCAACTGAACAACAGAAGGTCTGGATAGAGCTGGTGAGTTTGCGTTTCCAACCATGCGATGCTTCTTTGCCAACCACATTAGGTAGCACTACTTCATCAGGCATTTTAAACAACCTAAATAAACTGAGGGCTATACCATGTTCATGAACAGAGGGGCTTAATCACAAAGGTGTCAGTTTTCTCAGATTAACCTATAAATTCATTATCCTCCCAACCGAAGTCCCCACAGAGTTGTTCTTTATTGTTATTGTATTTTTAACCTGACAAGCTTATCCTAAAATTCATCTGGAAGACTAAAATAATTTTGGAAAACAGCAAAGTAAGGGACCTGTCTTGTGGGTTCAAGGCTTAAAATTAAACTTTAGGTATAGTACTGATACACAGGTAGCAAAATAGATGAAGAGATCACAGTGCCCTCAAACAGATCTATGCTTTTAGTAAAACTTTATATGGAAGATGGCATTACAAATCAGTAAGGAAAGTATGAATGATTCAGCAAATACTGCTGGAGAAGTTGGTTATTTATATAAAAAACAAAACTGGATTCCTACTTCATATCTTATACGAAATAATATTCCAGGTAGATTATATTCCTGAATGTGAAAAAAAACTTAAAACTCTTAGAAGAAAACCCAGAAATATATATATATATTTTGTTTGTTTGTTTGTTTTGCAACTTTGAGGTAGGGAACTATATCTTAAATAAGACACTCACTGTGCAAACCGAAAAGAAAAATACTGGCAGCTTTGAATTCAATATAGTTGAAACTCCTGTATACTACACATAAATAATGAAGAAAAGCCACACCCTAAGAATGGTATCTGGTTAAATTTTTTTAAAAAATCACTCATAAAACCATTGCTTCTCTACACTACTATTCATCAGCACTAGGGTAGGGGAGGTTCCTCAATGAAGTCAGACCTTTTCAAACTGAAAAGCCTCAGTGAGCCTTTATCCAGTCTTCAACCCATAGAGGAGACTTTTCTTCAATTCCTGGGGCACTGCACAATTCTGCATATTCACAATGTAAATGTTGCCCTCTAGGGTTGTGCAGTGAACAACTTATACAACTGTATATGGCAGCCCTACAACTCCAAGGGCCACAGATCCCTCTGGAACACTGATGAAAAATGCCCGTCTCTGGGAAAATGCCCACCCATACAACTACTGCCTATGAAGTCAGTGGATTCAGGCACTGTCCCCAAAACCATCAACAGCCTTCTGTTGGTCAAACACTTCCAGGTATGAGGGCTCACAACCTGTGAAAGTACTTGCAGGCAACACTGTGGGCTGCACGCTTCCTTAAGTACTTGTTTCTTTACAGCCTCTCCCTATTCAAGTTGATCTACATCCTTTCCACGTGACCTTGCAGCTACTGAATGAAAGCCAACCTGTCCCCCCAGGAGACTTCTGCTTTCCAGGCTAAATATACTCTTGACTTGGTTTATTGCAAACAGTCCAAACCTTCTCTTTTGCTAAAAATGAACTTTTAAACTGCCCATCATTTTACCAAGCACTTCTTGCCATAGTAAGTAACCAGGCATGCTGAAATGTCAACAAAGAACGAGAAAGCATTTTTCTCATCTGTGCCCCTTTGGAAAACCTCTCAAGATCTCCATTCTGGCTTCTAAAGAAATGCCCACAGAAGCCAGGAAGTTCGAGGCTGGAGGCTGGAGGCTGGAGGCTGGAAGCAGGGTCAGGCTTTTTTCAGGGGTGGGGTGGGGGCAACCAGGGCAGAGACTCCACAGGCCGAAGGAGACAAGGTGTTTCCACTTACTCCCAAAACTCCATGACAGGAGAGGTGGCGTTCTGCAAGGACACATGGCTGTGGTTGGTCACGTTCAGTTTCTGGAACTCCACGCAGTTCTCTGCAGCAGGAAACAGGACAAGAAACACAAGAAAATTACCCTCTGCAAGGGCTGGAGCTTAGACAACATTCAGAGCCAATGGTGCAACCAGGTGGTTTTTACCCAGCCGCTCCAGGTAAACATGCCTCAGAGAGCGCTGCGGGGAAAATCAATCACGTACAAACAGTTTAACAGGGAGGCTTGGCTTGATTCCAACCAGAGAAGACGTTTTGGGGGTAGGGCACCTCCTCCCTCTATTTCCCACTAGTACGCCCTGTCCAATTCTTTCCTCCTGAATCTTTCACCTTTTCCACTTCCCTGCCTAAGGCTTGTTCATGGCATCTACCTGTTCCACCCTGGCAGGAACATGAGGGATAAAAAAGGGCATCAGCCATGGTGTCCCTGGGCCAATCACGCAGGTGAGACTCAGGCTAAAGTCACAGCTGCTTCATAAAGACCCGACAATTAGATGAAACAATATCCGAATGTGTAAAGAATCCCTGGTTCCTTCATCATTCCCTCACTCACTCAGTCTAAGAAAGGATTTATTGAATATCTCTTCTCATTTCATGAGACTTGATGACCAAAGGGGATTTGAATCTCAAGGTAAAAACATGAGTGTCCGTCATTTGAGCCCAGATCAGCCTATTGTCCTCTCCTCCAGGAAGCCTTCTTTGATCTCCCTCTCCTGAATTCTAAGGCAGTTAGAACTTCAAGGTCCTCCAAGAAACTTCCTTCTCCAACTCCCTTCATTTCAAAGAGGATGAATCAAGGGTCAGAAGTAGTCAAGGGACCTCTGCCCATACCTTCTCCCTGCTCACAAGTTACCAGCCAGTTAGGGGAAGAAAACAGTCCAGCCAAGGCTCCACTCCTTTGCCATGGTTATTGCCTGGTTCTGTCTGCCACCATGGAATCCAGGTCTCTTTACAGCACCTCCCTGTTCATAGAGCCGCCTTAGTCACCAGGCTGTGAGCTCCCTGAGGACAGCGTCGCGTGCGCCCACTCACTTCAAAGCCCCTGCCCCCAGCACGGTGACCAGCCTGAAGCCTGCATTTAGCTTCACGCTGGCCCTTCACTCCGCTCATGTATGCACAAACCCTCCAACCACATCTATAATCACTGGAGCATGAAGCCCTCCTGTACATGACACTTCACACATTACAAGTGTTGACATGCCTTCAGAGAAAGGGGAGTGCAAATTAGTGGAAGAAAGCTTTGCAGCCCACTGGGGGAAAAGCCCCCCAAGTGTCTGCTCCCTTCCCACTTCTCTGGACAAGTGCTAACCATACCAGGAAGGGAGATGGTCTGTGGGGTCCACAGCCAATCCTAAGAGAAGTCTGGGAACCTAAAGTTATAAGCAAAATGCCTGAATGTGCCGTTGTGCCTTTTTCTAGAGCAAGGAGCCCTCGGCTTTAATCAGATTCTCTAATACAGTATCTCTCAAATTTTTTTTTTTCTAGAGTAAAAAAACTTCTCAGACAACCAAAGTTGACAAGGCATTTTTATTAAAATGATATTTAATCATTTATAAAGAGTAAGCAATGAGTTATAAAGCCTATGTGATTCAAGTATTCAAACAACTCTAAAGCCAGATTTTACAAGCTAAATACCAACCATACTACTGAACCAACACAATTCAAATTGATAGCATAAAATGGGTGTGCACGATAATGCCATCTTGTGAGATTAAACTGACTTCCCAACAGAAAAATGGACCTGACAGGTAGGAGGCAAGGTCTGTGGAGTTAAACTTGCTTATTTTTCCATGCGCTATTTGAGATTTAGTTCTATCGCCATTTTTCTCTGGTCTGCAGAACCTTTGTTCCTACAGTTCATTGCATTCTTGTCTGGACTTAGTATCAGTGACCATTTACGAATTAAATCTCTTTTTCCCTTGGTCACCATCATCCTATTCACCAAGAATGCATCTTAAATTGTCAAGGTGGACAACGTCAGGCATTGAGATCCCCAACCATCCTCATTTATAAAGTGAATGTACAGATGATTAGAACATGCACCTATTTTAGAGTATCCTCAAAATAAATTTGCCCAATTAATTTATCATGGACAACTTGCAGACTTCCAAGAATATGTCCTTGAACTTTAGTTTGATAAACATCTTGATTATGCTTCTGGGCAAAGAAAGGTGAAGAACCAGGGAAAGAAAATGAGACTCCCCTCAACCCCCCCAAAATATGTGCTGGGTGGGGAAACAAGGCAAGCTTTTGCAGGGATAAAAGCTAGTTCACATCATTTTCTTGGCCTAATGACTGCTGTTCCTTCTGCCAGTGAGCAGCATCCTGCCCTGTCTACTGTATCTCAGCTTTCAGGATGACTGGCCACTTACAGGGACAACCTAACCACAGGTTACAACACAGATGGTGAATACATTACAGCAGGTATGTTGACTGCAGTCAAAAGGCAGTGACTGTCTAGAGCAGTCCTGAGCAGAGCTCTGAGGTCAAAACTAGACTCAAAATAGAAGAGTTCTGCCATCGATTAGTGATGTCTGTACAGAGCAGTCTCCATACACAGGGGTTGAGAAGTATTTGTCTTCCCTAGATTGTAAGACTCAGTCCTGACAGGTTGACAAATTGATAAGTAAGCAGTATATCAGAATCCAAAGTAATCTCAAAAGTTACCCATTGAAGGGAGGAGGAGGGGGGTGAATGCAAGTGTCTACTGGGGTGGACAGGTAGAATAAAGGAGCTGTATGAGCTGGGTGGGGACTGTGGCCAGCTTGAGGACGGATGCTTCACCCACAGACAGCAGCCGTTTCTCAGCTGCGGCCACTGCTGCCAAGCGTGACTGTGGGAATGTGGCTCTGCTGTTGCCAGACCTTTTTAACTTTTCAAGAGAAGCTGGGAATCTGGATTTTCATCCCCGGCCTTCTGATTTTGCAACTTTTGAAAATACAAATACAAAAAAAAAAAAAAGAAAATACAAATACAACAAACACATTTTTGAAATGGGCTGGTCACCGATTTAAAGCCTAATTGGCCGATAGCCCTCCTGTCTGCAACCCTTGATCTAGTCTAACCCCTTCATTTTAGAGAGGAAAATCTGACACTCAGAGGCAGGGCTGGAATCACAGCCTGAAGCCCTGGATCTCAGTTTAGCACTTCATACTTGCATCCTTACTGTGTGCCCAAAGGACACAGCCTCTATATTTGGCAAAGCAAGGTTAAGAAAGCCACAATTCTTCTCCCTGTACCAGTCCCTGGGCTAGTGCTCAGCTCATGCGAGTATGCAGACCAGGCACAGAAATGACCCCCAGCTTTAGTGGAACCTGAACTCACAGCAAGACATGTGACACACCATCAATCCCAGCTCGCCCAGTAAGACCAGCAGAGAGAGCCTCTAGGGAGGCCATACCTGTGTTCCACTCGTGGCCACAGGTGGCCCAGGGGAGCTCGGTGGTGAAGCAGTTGCTCAGGTAGAAAATGGCCCATGCCAGGATGATAATGTAGTACACGTTTAGATGGGCCTCAATCACCTGCGTTGCATAACCAATGCCTGAAAGAACAAAGAAAAGGCAGTGATCTGAGTCCCTCTCCAACTTGTTAAAAAAAGCTGCCCTTCACAGCCTGACAATACCCAGGCACTCTTTCATGTTCTGATTAACTCAGCACGTACCTTCAAATAAAGGGCACACTTTCCTCCAACATGTAATGCCACCTTCACTCGTAAACTGTCCCAGAGCTGTTTCCAGGAAAAAAACAGGAATCCCACAGCATATAAAAAACACCACATAGGGAATCAGGAATGCCCCTGCAAAGATGCAAAGGAAAGGAATGAAGTTAAAGTTGCTTCTGCCACTTCAGCCCTTGAATAACCTGTTAGAGGCAAGACAGCATATGCTCTGAGCTTGAGTTCCTGCTATGAGGACCAGAGTCAGACAATGTGAGCCTGGGTTTGGGCTCTCTGCCACCTACTCCCTTGAGTAAGTCCATGTCACATCTTCCAGCCTCAACTTCTTCACCTGTAAAATAAGCCTTTAATACGTACGAACTGCACCACTTATCTCACAGAATGGTTGTACAGTTAAGATGACAAAGTTTAAGAAACTGCGTAATATGCTTGACTCTTTCATTTACGCATTGGACCCTCCAGCACAAGTCAAATCTATTCCCTCCCTGAATGCTGCAGCCTCCTTTTATATTACAAAGTAACCTCAACCGGCCAGGGGAGGGGGCCTCTTCTTTTTACTTTGGAAGTAATCTGCAAAAAATATTTATAAAGAAAGGCATTATTAAGGAAACACACAATGAGCAGTAACAGGTCCCTGTACATGAGCACCAGGTATGGAGGTGAGATACGAGGAGTTCATAGCAAGAATACAGCCAGAGAGGCTGGCTTTGAATCAGTCTGGAGAAAAGACCACCGTAAGCTTTAGTGCTCCCATTTTGAAACACAATACCCACCGCCTGGGCCTTTCTGTGAAACAAATTAAATAACTGAGGTGAACATGAGCCATTACAAGCAGAAAGGGATTTTTCCAAATCCCTCATTCTCTCTCTCCTGTCTAATAACAAAGCATGAAAACACAAGCTATTCCCCACCATCTGATCTTGCGAATGAAGGCTTTCACTGAAATTGCTTTTTGCTAAATGAAGTCCCTTTAACCCAGGATTAACAGCAATGATTTTGATCAATCCTGGTAATAGGACAATATTTACCAGGTTGTGAAAGGGTCTTAGCTTTTCTATTTTTACAAAGTTTCACATCGGGAAAGAAATACTAAAGTATTGTTGCAACTTAAGAGTAGAGCCCTGTAGATTTTTTTTAAAGAAAGTTAAACAGTTGATAAGCAGATACCCCAACTATATTAGAAAGCAAAAAGTGCCTGAAAGATAAAAGGGTCTGTTTGCTGAATCTGATTAAGACAAGCCACAGAAGTTTCCCTAACATGCTGTAATTTAAAATAAAATGACACTTTCTGAAAGCCTTGTGGCCTCTCTATTCACAAAGCTAGTAATCCTTAAGATAATTAAACCAGGATATCTGTACACCCAGCGGAGATTCTTGTTAAGAGTTAAAAAAAAAAAAAAGACTCATTTTTAAACTGTACTCACTACAACTTTTTTTTTTTTTTAATCTGAGAGTTTGTAATTAATGCAGCTTATACAATGTTCTGATTTTAAGAATGCGTTTCTGGTTTTGGTATAACAATTTCCTGCTTTAAAAAAAAAAGGAGAGGTTTAAACAACTCTTGCCTGGGACGATCCTAAAGGGTTTCCACAGGCGTCTAAGCGGACACAGCAGCTTACACAGGCTGAATGCGCAAAAAGGAGAGGCAGGTTCCCAGCGGAGGGCTCAGGGCACGTTCGGGGTCTCTGAGGCCACTCCCTCTCTCCCCGTGCCAAGCCACCGACACCGGCGGCCACTTCATTACCAGTGCAGAGCAGGCTTGGAGCAGCCTGTGCCTTCAGGATGAATGTCTCCAAAGAAAAGGGCCCTGGCCAAGCAGTCCCCTTCTCGCTCTCCCTGCAGCTGCCCGCACAGGAAGTCCTGCCCCGTAAAGCCCGACAGTGTTCAGTTCAGTTCAGTTCAGTCGCTCAGTCGTGTTCGACTCTTTGCGACCCCATGAATCGCAGCACGCCAGGCCTCCCTGTCCATCACCATCACCCGGAGTTCACTCTGACTGTCCCTGCCAAACCTCTGAGGCACCTTTGCTGGGCTCTGGGGATCCGCTGGAGGGACACAGCAAAGAGAAGGAGGATTACACGGACATGGGCTTTTCTCTGCAGAAACTGTGCCCCTTGAGGTTTCACAGGGTCCCTTGCCATGGCCCTGCCAGCTCTCCTGTTGATATGACAGGTGGGGGCTCCTCAAGTCTGGAGCCCCCCACCCCCCACCCCCCGCGCCCTTCTTGGAGCTGGGACATCTGAGGACTTAACTGTTGCGTCTCCACCACGCAGCCTCGGACATGCTGCCACTAGAAACGACTCTGTGCTCACCTTCGTTTCCCTGACCCCGGCAAGCTCTGAGCACCTTCTAAGCAGCAAGTCAGTACTGTTGCTGACTGTTCTGAGACCAGTCAAAGAAGCTGTTCGGTGCCCATCTTCCCACCAGACAGTCCTAGAAAGGGCCCTACGGGCAAATGAAAGGAAGGAAAACCAAACGGCAACGGGCCTCACCTAAAAAAGTTCTGCCGCTTGTGCGTCCAATCGCACTTTAAAACCAGGCCTGTGGTGTCGGAACCCCACCCTTCCCCCTGGGGAGTGAGCGACTTCTCTGTCCCTCAGTTTCCTCCCCTGCAAAACGGGGTATATACCCCCACCTACAAAGACGACTGTGAAACGAGATGAGGTAAGTTAAGTCGAGTCCAGAGGCTGGCATTTCGGGAAGCCCTCAGAACCCCGAAGCTGCTCGGATGACCAAAGTCCCCTTTCCTTCACGCGCGTTTCCAGTCAGGAAAGCGGAGGCTCCAGGGGACTGCCTCCTGCCCCCGAACTCCCGCCAAGGGCTCCCGGCCGCGGTCGGCACCGCACGCCCCCGGGGCCGGGACACACAGCCGGCGGACGAGGGCCCGCGTGCGAGCAGGTGGCGCGCTCAGGTGCGAAGCGGCGGCGCGAGCATGCGCACTGGGCGGCGAGCGTCGCGCGGGGGGTCGCTCTCGCGCCCGGCGGCCCCGGGGCCGGGCGGCCGGCCGGCGTCCCCGCGAGACTGGGGTCCCGCCGCACGCAGGCGCGGGAGGGGCGGCTCCCCGCCCCCACAGGGCCGCCTTCTCCCGCCCCGTCCTCCTCGCGGCCGCGCGCCGCCTCACCTCCGCCGTTCTTGTAGCACAGGTAGGGGAAGCGCCACACGTTGCCCAGCCCGATGATCTCCCCCGCCACGCTCAGCACGAACTCCACCTTGTTATTCCAGTGGCCGCGCTCGTGGACCGCCTTGTCGCGCTTGTCGCGCGCGGACACCGCGCCCCCGCCGCCGCCGCTCAGCACCTCAGACTCCCGCGCCTCCTCGGCAGCCTTCCCGTTGCCCAGAGGCAGCGCCTTCTCCGCCGTCATGGCCGCGCTGGCTGCCTCCTCGTGCGCCGGGCCCGGCTCTGCGCCGCCGCCCCGGGCGGGCTGGCTTTTCAGGAGGCGCGAGCGGGCGGGAGGGGGAGGCAGGGGGTGGAGCTGAGGGGCCGGGCCGGGCCAGCGCGGAGACGGGGACGGGGACGCGGCGGCCCGGCCCCGCCGGGCGCCCGCGTCGCCTCAGCCCGGCTAGGCCGGGCCCGGGAGCCCGCGAGCACCTTGCGCGCGCCGAGCACCTTGCGCGCGCCGAGCACCTTGCGCGCGCCGAGCACCTTGCGCGCGCCGAGCACCTTGCGCGCGCCGAGCACCTTGCGCGCGCCGAGCACCTTGCGCGCGCCGAGCACCTTGCGCGCGCCGAGCACCTTGCGCGCGCCCCCTCCCTCCCCGTGTCCTACCCACTGGCCTCTTTAAGAGTGGAAGCATGTATTCAGGCCTAGGCTGGGCTCCAGACACCAAGCCCTGAAGTTTCCCCACTCTGTGATCTCCGAATTTCTGGGTCTCAGTATCTCACCTCTAATAAGAGGAGCGGCTGTAAAGCAGGCTTCTGCAGTCTGAGCGCCTGCGCATCCTATTAAACTGCAGACCCTGATCTAGTGGGTGGGGCAGGACTGGAGCTTTTGCGTTTGTTGGAACGTGTGCGCCCAGGTGATGCTAGTAATGTTGGCAGGGACCACAGTGTGGAAGAAGGAAGAAAATGAACTTTCTTCCCAGCGCTCAGACTGTGAGCTCCCCTAGGCTAGTGACGACTCCAGATCTTGTCCATCCTGGCGCCCACCGTTCTAAACACAGTGACTCAGGACAGTGTGGCAGTTAGATTTGCCTGTGGAAATGGGCGAATCTAATTTGAACCGCCATTCATCTTAGTCTTTTTAGTCGTGTGAAGTCATCTGACATTTCTGTGCCTCAGTTTCCTGGTTTGCAAATAGGAATACCAATATTGCAAATAGTGCTTTTGTTACAAATGTGTGTGTGGAGTTAATACGAAAATGCTTACAAACTATTTAGTATATTGGAAGTGCTTTATGAATATTATCATATGCTATGTAGTCACATATAGTTATGTATCATCTTGTTTAATATCTGTCTTCCCACTCAACTGAGAGGGTGATGTGCCCCGCCTTGTTTATTATAAAAGGCATAGAACCTAACACAAGAACCTGCACATAGTAGGTGCTCATTAGGTATTTGTGGAGAGAAGAAGGAAAGGCTAAAGGGAGGAAGAAAAAAAGCAAAAGAAGGTAAGGTTTGCAAGGAGCCACAGAGATAGACCCTCGCTCTGTGATTTCACAGCCCTGAAGAAGTCCAGCCAAGTGAGCTGTCTGTAACGCCACCCAACGAGCCTTCCATCCATCCCTTAGAGCTCTCTGTGGGGCTCTGGAGAAGAGCCTCCCTGTCTCGTGGCCTCAGCTTCTCCTTCATTATGGTGTACACCTGCTTGAGTCCCTTCCCACCTCTAGCTCCCCAAGAAAATGCTTCCAGCTACCATCTTCCCCTTTCAGGCTTCCTCCCTCCCCTCCCCCTCACTATCATATTTCTTGAAAGAGTAAGTTTACATGCTGCCTGCCCCATCTTCACCTCCCACTCATTCCTCAGCCCACAGCAATCTGGCATCCACCCCCGCCACTCCCCTGAAAATGCTGTCTGTGAAGTCCCGGAAGCCCTCTTAAGTTGGCAGATCCTACAGTTCCTTGTCCCTCCCCATCCTGCCTGATCTCTAGGTAGCTTTCTGCACCATTATACCTGTCTTTCCTTCTTAAAATTTCTACGTGCCTGGTTTCCTTGCCACTGCCTGCCTTTTTTTTTTTTTTCCTGTTTCTCTTTCCGCTCCTCTGGTCCTCCTCTCTTTCTCTGGTCCCCCTCCCAAAGAAATTGGGTCTTTCTCATTACATTAGCCATCCAACTAAATGCCGATAGCTCCCAAACCTCCACTCCCAGGTGCTGTCCTGCATATACTCAAAAGCAGAGATCCTGTGGAGTGTTTAGGGTGAGAGTGAACTGGACTCAGGTAGATCCAGGCTCTGCCCCTTACAAGCTGTATTACCTCTGCCTCAGGGTTCTCCTCTGTAATGTGGGGTTAATATTAGTTATGACCTCATGGGCTGAGTTTGAGGGATAGTTGTCTTGAGCACAGTTGGTGCTCTGTGAGTAGTATTTTTTATTTTTATTGTGATCAGGATGAAGGTGGTGGTGATGTCATTCCTCTGCTTAAATGCCTTCATTGGTCCTTTTTTTCCTACAGGATAAAATCAAATCCCTGACCCTGGCATTTTGAATTATGCCCACAATCTGATTGTCCCAGACTTTCCTTCTAGATTGATTCCATCTTCTCCCATGCTAAAAACTCTGCATCAGCATTTTCCTTTTCTTTGCAGTGATCCTCAGTGCTGCATACAGAATGAGCAGTCAAGATCGTCTTTGACTTTGATGGTCCCCACACATAATAAGTGCCTAGGAGTTCATTTGTTAGGTGAACAGCTACATCTGAAATTAGAGATATATTCCTGGATTTTGTTATTGCAATATTAGGCTATACCCCAGAATCTATGTAAACCTCCTTTAAATCTAATTACATTTTCACTTTGTACAGCCCATCAGCATAGTTAGCTACAGAAATTGACTTCCTCTGAGCAGCTATGGTTTTACAAAACCTGCTTGGGAAGTAACGTGAACTAGCAGCACGAGGTGAACTAGCAGCACGAGGGGGTGGGGAACCCAGGCTCAGTTCTGCTGATGGGTTCCGTGGCATTGGCTACCGCCCCTAACTTCTGAGCTTTGATGTCTCCAGTTCATTAACATGAGCTGATTATCCTCATCTCCCATGGTGGTCTTCAAGATGAAGCAAGACCGTATGTGGAGAACTCTGTACAAATCCTGATGTCCCAAACTCACCTCTCGAGTTTTAGCATTTCCCTTTATGAAAGTTAACCAGGTCAGTGTCCTCTTGCTAGAATTCAGTAAATAAATATTTAAAGTCCATCTCCATGATTATTTCATGGCTCTTGAAAAGCCTTCCTCTTTTTTCTCTGTCTTTATCCGGAAGAACCCACGTCTCCCTTATCGCTTCACAGCCTCAACTTTGGACGTTTTCTACTAGGTTATTTCTTTGTTTAGGTTCAGTGACCTGCTGAGTGCACACCATATCCAGGGGCTGGATGTCCTTAGGTTGGAGCAGAGATGGGGGAACGCGGCATGGCTCATTTCCAGAGCTGGTCCTGATGCAACATAGCATAGTCGTTAGGAGCATGGGTTCTACCATCAAACTTCCTGTGTTCAAAACCCAGCTCTACCACCTAGGCAGATTACTCTAAGCTTCAGTTTCCTTATCTGTAAAATGAGAATACTAGACATATCCGCCTTTTAACTGCTATGAGAAGTAAATGGGTTAGCACTTGAAAAGCACTTGGAATCTGTGCCTGATGTAGACATTTTGTTAAACAAATGTAGAAATAGTTCTTTAGAGAACAGAAATGCCATGACTCCCTGCTCTTCTTGGAGGGGTGTGTGTATGTGTGTGTGTGTGTCTGACTCTTTGTGATCCCATGAACTGCAGACCACCAAACTCCTCTGTCCATGGGATTTCCTAGGCAAGAATACTGGAGTGGGTTGCCATTTCCTCCTCCAGGGGATCTTGCTGACCCAGGGATTGAACCTGCGTCTCCTGCATTGGCAGGCAGATTCTTTACCACTGTACCACCTGGGAAGTCCCATTCCTGAGGCAAGCATTAGAAGTCTTTTATCTTCTAGAATCAGCAATTACTGTCCTGAAGGCTTATTTAAACTTCAGCATTGTTCATTCATTCATTTACCAAATACTTAATGGTTCCTGAGCTGTTTTTCAGGTCTTAAGGGGGGCAGATACAAGGCCTGCCCCAGGGGGATGCTAGAAACCCCCTCAGACCACCTGGGGGAAGCTGATGGTGACATTGTCAGGATTTTTGCAAGCCACAATTGCTGGCAGCTGGAAATCTGTCAGGGTAGTTGTATTTACACCACGGAAGCCTGCACTGCAGATGCTGCAGACACTATCAATCAGTCCTACCCACCCTACCCAGCCAGCGTACCACCTGCTGTTATGGGAGGAGGCAGCTGCTAGTCAAGTAGTCACAGTAGTGAATGGAAAGTCGGTGGTATGCACCACGAAGGAAGGGTCTTCTGCGCTAGGAGACCTTGTAACTGAGAGGTTCGACCTCGTCAAGGAGGTCCGGGCAGGTGACTTGTGAGCCAGAGCCTGAAGGGACAAGAGCAGTGGCCAGGAGGAGGAAGGATGTGAGGGTCCTGATAAATGATCCCCCGGGCTGAGGCTGGAGCGCAGAGTGGGGAAAGCTTTAGCAGTGGGCAGTATGAGCAGCTTTGTGTTATAACGAGATTACTGCTGCTGCAGGGTGAGAAGTGGGCTATGGGGCAGGGTGGGGACAGTGAAGAGGCTACTGCAGTGATCCCGGCCAGAGGAGAGGATGGCAGCGTAGAGGAGGGAGGTGTCCTTGGAGAAGAACGGAAGACGGTGGAGTGGAGTGAGATGGCAGGGGCGAAATGCAGAGGGCTCAGCCTGGGACTGGATACGGAGGACGAGGGAAGGCGCGGTGTCAGGGAAATCTCCCGGTGGGTGGAGCTCAGCACCCCTTGGTGGGGTGATGGTCCTGCTCACCTTTGTCCGGGTGTGTCCACCACTGGCTCACTCAGGGACTGAGCACGGTCCTCAACCGTGTGAATGACTGCCGGACTGAAAACCTGCATGGCAGGACCAGGATCAAAGACAGGAAGCAAAAAGGCACTGGGTACTGGAAAGAACTTCCTGCAAGTTGTCTGGTCTGAATAGTCTGTTCCAGCGGGTGGTGAGCTCCTCAGAGCTGGAATGTCCAGGTAGAAGCTGGACCGGCACGAGGGAGGGACACCTCAGGGAACTTAGGGATGGGATTCCCCAACTATGGGAGGCACAGAGAACACAGTTTTCTGGAAATACCTTGCCCAGTTGTTGTTCAGTCGCTAAGTCATGTCCAATTTTTTGTGATGCCGTGGTCTGCAGCACACCAGACTCCCAGGTCCTTCACTATCTCCCAGAGTTTGCTCAAACTCATGTCCATTGAGTCAGTGATGCCATCTAACCATCTCATCCCCTGTCTCCGCCTTCTCCTTTTGCCTTCAATCTTTCCCAGCATCGGGGTCTCTTCCAGTGAGTTGGTTTTTTGCATCAGGTGCCTGAAGTATTGGAGCTTCAGCTTCAGCAACATCCTTCCAAAGAATATTCAGAGTTGATTTCCTTTAGAATTGACTGGTTTGATCTTGCAGTCCAAGGGACTCTCAAGAGTCTTCTCCAGCACCACAATTGGAAAGCATCAATTCATCATTATTACCACCATCCTTTTTCTGATAAGCTTACATTTTTCTAATAAGTCTACAATCCACTGATGGATGTGTGAGTTCCAAGCCTCGACGGACTGTCTTTCTCTTCACCTGCTTCTTCAAAAGTATTTTCCAAGTCAGTCTGCTGGTCCAGGAGGAAAACAAGATACAGAGCAGAACCTCCCCAGCTGAGGTGCCCCCAGACAAACCCAAACTGAAGCAGAGTCTGCAGTGACCCACAGAAGGATGAGCAAACCCAGCCCAGGCTGCCTCCTGACGATGACTTGGGAGAATGGCACTGAAACATGTATACTATTATATATGAAATGAATCGCCAGTCAATGTTCAATACAGGATACAATATGCTTGGGGCTGGTGCACGGGGATGATCCAGAGAGATGATTTGGGGAGGGAGGTGGGAGGGGTGTTCAGGATTGGGAACTCATGTACACCCGTGGCGGATTCATGTCAATGTATGGCAAAACCAATACAGTATTGTAAAGTAAAATAAAGTAAAAATAAAGATTTTTTTTAAAAAGCCATAATAGTCAAAGCCTGTTGTTTTGAGCCACTGATTTAGGTGAGGCTTATACACATTTGTTCAGGTCCTTCCCGTTCTTTAACACCCCCGTTTATGCCTTAGGGATGAGCAGCTCATTCCCTCAAGACCATATTAATGCTCACCTTCTTCACAAATTCTAAAATTCTGTCTCCACCTTCTGAACTCTTGGGGCTCCTTGATGACTGAATCTTCCAGCATGAGGCTTTGTTTTGCAACCCTTACTCATCCGACCTATGACATACCTCCAGGCAGGTCTGTGTAGAAACATTTTCCCCTGCAAGCCCTCAGTGTTGGCTTCAGGCAAGGTCTTTACTGGTAGCACCAGAATTTAGATGGAAGGACAGGGGAGACTTGCTGGTAGTGCATCCCTCTCCTTGACCACTAGCAATCTCCATTAAGTCTTCACTCCATCTACTTATCTCCTGCCACAGTGTCTGGGACAGCTGTCTTTTAGGTATTTCTTTAGGGAAGAAATACTAAAAGAACTACGTGAGTTTCCACTGAAACGCTTGCATGAATGAGCACCAGTAGATGACAGATCTGGCTGTATACTGTAGTAGATTGAATGATGGGTCCTGTCTTTTCACTCCCCCGTAGTTGTGTTCATATCCTCATTCTTGCTGTGGCCTCATGAGGGGCAGACTGTCCTCCTTGCCTTGACTTTGGGCTCACCCATGTGATTCACAGTGGCCAAGCAGTGGTTTGACTGTTCTACACAGTTGGCTCTGCCCTCTTATCTGCTGACATTATTGTGAGAAGAACACTCCCCACATGGCTGCTGTCCTCACAGCCCCTACCCAGAAGGAGACAATGGGCCTCGTTACACAAGGGGCTGATAGGCTTTTTAAACAATTTTATTTTGGGCTGCACTGGGTCTTTGTTGCTTCGCGAGAGCTTTCTCTCGTTGTGGCGAGCGGGGACTACTCTTGAGTTGCCGTGCATGGGCTCCTCGTTGTGGCAGCTTCTCTTGTTGTGGAGCACCGGCTCTAGGGCACATGGGCTCCAGTAACTGTGGCACCTAGACTTCGTTGCTCCAAGGCATTTGGGATCTTCCTTGGACCAGGGATTGAACCCATGTGCCCTGCACCAGCAGGTGAATCCATAGCCACTGGACCACCAGGCAAGTCCCTGACTGACACACTTTTCACAGGCTGCACTTGGTGCCTTGTGCACTCCTGCTCTGTTATGTTGTACACCACCACTCTGGGGGAGGAATAATGTAATATTTCCATTCTACAGATAGCGAAACTGAAGCTCAGAGAGGTTGAGCCCCTCGTCCAGTGGAACCAGAATCGAACCTCAGTTCTTTCTCTGACTTACTCTTTGATCTGCCAGCTCTGACCACAGTCCTCTTCCAGCCAGTGATTTCACCCACATGAGCTTTGCCTTCCCCTGTCTGATCTAAGCAGAAAAAGGAGGGGACAAAGGAAGAAGTCCTTGTCCTCTTCCTTATCTGAGCCTGAGATCATTAGCTCAAAATTTAATCACTACATCCTGGATGTGAACCTGGGAAGAACAGCCCCATCTGGGCCGTTTCTGGAGGAGAGTCTTTCCAAGTTTCCAAACCCTGATTTTACACTTGGACTTTGAGCCACAGCCCTTCTGGAGCTGGGTGGCCTCTGTGTTGTGAACACTCGTGGTTCCTCACTTCTGAGCTTCCCTGTGCTTGTATCTCATCTCCCTGATGTCCTGGCTCAGACGTCTGAAGCCAGTGACATGTCAAGACCTTTATGTTTACCTATGGGTGGGGCTTACAGAATGACCACATCTGGCCAGCAGGCTGTGTGTGCTCAGCCCCAGCGGCACCATTCACATCGTCACTCGGGGATTGTGCAACTTGGTGGCCCTGACCCTGTTAGGACACATGGCAACCCCGACCCTAGGTTACACAGCTGGGAGATGGCTACGCTCCCCCTGGGCTCCAGATGTACAGTGCCTTACAGCTGTACATCGAGATTGCTCAGATATTTCCAGTGAGGAGCATAAGCTAAGAACTGGGTGACAGTCAACGATACATCCAGCCCCAAATCATAGCTCTCTGGGTCCATTTCTCTCTTAACAGTAATCCCAAGCAATGTTCTCTACACCACCTTGGTTTTTTGTTGTCCATAACCAAAAAAAAAAAAAAAAATCAATGGGGAACTTTTAAAGAAATTTTCCTGGTGCCCTAATTTCCTCATCCCAGAAAGAGCCTGCAGTTGCCTCCACATTCTGCTGTGTGCTAAGCAAGGTACTGGGTACTAGTGATGGCTCAGATGTGATATTGGCCTTTCAGCAAGTTAACAAACATAATCCAGTGTGGTGGGTGCTCAAATAGAGGTGGAAACAAGGTCCTATGGGAGCACAGGGGGAAGAGTGTCCTCATCCTAGGGAACTGGATAAGGCTTCAGGGAGGAGGTGTCATTTGCACTAAACCCTTGAAGTCCATTCTGAAGGAGATCAACCCTGGGATTTCTTTGGAAGGACTGATGCTAAAGCTGAAACTCCAGTACTTTGGCCACCTCATGCAAAGAGTTGACTCATTGGAAAAGACTCTGATGCTGGGAGGGATTGGGGGCAGGAGGAGAAGGGGACGACAGAGGATGAGATGGCTGGATGGCATCCCTGACTCGATGGATGTGAGTCTGAGAGAACTCCGGGAGTTGGTGATGGACAGGGAGGCCTGGCGTGCTGCGATTCATGGGGTCGCAAAGGGTTGGACATGACTGAGCGACTGAACTGAACTTAAAGTATGAGCAGGCATTCAGGTGGGCAAAGGGGAGGAGGCTGTGCCACGCAGAAGTAACAGTCTAGGCAGAGGTATGGAGGTGTGGAGACGCTCACTGGTTTGGGGCATGCCAACCCAGGTAACTCTAGTGGTAAAGAATTTGCCTGTCAGTGCAGGAGATGCAAGAGACACAGGTTCGATCTCTGGGTTAGGAAGATCCCCTGGAGGAGGAAATGGCAACCCACTCCAGTATTCTTGCTTGAGAAATTCTAGGGACAGAGGAGCCTGGTTGGTACAGTCCATGGGGTTGCAAAGAGTTGGACATGATTGAGCACACGCACACAACTACCTAAGACTGAAGTGTCTGGCAGAGCAGCCACCAGCTGCACGTGGTTACTAAGTGCTTTAAACGTGGCTGGTCTTACTGGAGAAATAAAGCACAGTCCAGATTTTGAAGACTTAGTATAAAAATGAAGAATGTAAAACAGCTCATCAATATTTTTAACATTGATTATATGTAGAAATGGTAATATTTTGGATTAGTGGGTGTGATATTGTGATTTATAAGAAATATGCATTTAATCATTCAGATGATCAAACTCTAGTTCTTACATACTTTTAGACTTCATCCACAGTTTCTGTCTCATAGCACTCAAAACCCTTGGGATTTCCTGAATGAAAAGGGCAATAGAAACATCTTGTGTCATATTTGATCTCTTGTCCTCAGTCCCTAAAATCCTTGGGAGCCGTGACAGGGAAATGGTATGTTGTTATTCATAGCAAGTCTCTTTCCACCACAGCTTCTAGTAATAGCATGAGGTGATTTTTGGTAAACACCTAAAAATGAGGTCTGATGGCCAGGAGAACCAACCATTAATAGAGGGGTGGAGCTTTCATTCTCACTCCCTGATTCTATGGAGGGGAGAGGGGTTGGAGGTCAGATTACTCACTAATGGTCAATGAATTGTGCCTGTATCATGAAGACTCCATAAAACCCAACTGGATAAGACTGGGAGAACTTCTAGACTAGTGAACACAGAACATCCTTCCCATGCCTTGCCCCACACATCTCTTCTATGTGCTGTTCCTCAGTTATCCCTTTATTGTTGTTCAGTTGCTCAGTCATGTCCACCTCTTTGTGACCCCATGAACTGCAGTGTACCAAGCTTTCCTGTCCTTCACTATCTCCCAGAGTTTGCTCAAACTCATGTCCATTGAGTAGGTGATGGCATCCAACCATCTCATCCTCTGTCTCCCCCTTCTTCTCTTGCCCTCAATCTTTCCCAGCATCAGGGTCTTTTCCAGTGAGTCACCTGTTCACATCAGGTGGTCAAACTATTGGAGCCTTGGCTTTAGCTTCAGCATCAGCCCTTCCAATGAATATTCAGGACTGATTTCCTTTAGGATTGACTGGTTTGATCTCCTTGCTTTCCAAGGGACTCTCAACAGTTTTCTCCAGCACCACAGTTTGAAAGCTTCAGTTCTTCAGTGCTCAGCCTTCTTATGGTCCAACTCTCAAATCCGTACATGGAAAAACTATGGAAAAGCTATGGAACTACATGGATCTTTGTTGGTAAAGTGATATTTCTACTTTTTAATATGCTGTCTAGGTTTGTCATAGCTTTCCTTCTAAGGAGCAAGTATCTTTTAATTTCATGGCTGCAGTCACCATCTGCAATGATTTTGGAGTCCAAGAAAATAAAATCACTGCTTCCACTTTTCCCACTTCTATTTGCCATGAAGTGATGGGACCTATATCATGAAGCCTCTGTAAAACCTAAATGGACAGACTAATCACTTCTAGATTAGTATCACAAGGACGTTCTTCCCATACCTTGCCCTGTGCATGTCTTCTATCTGCTATTCCTTAGTTATATCCATTTATAATAAGCCAATTATCTAGTAAATAAGCTGTTTCTCTGAGTTCTCTGAGCTCTATCACAGTAATCAGACCCAAGGAGGGGGGAGTGGGATCCTGGGATTTATAGCCTGTTGGCCAGAAGCAAGGGTGATAGCCTGCACTTGTGATTGGCATCTGAAGTTGGGGAGGGTGCAGTCTTGTGGGACAGAGCCCTTAGTCTGAAGAATCTGATGCTATTTCTGGGTAGATAACGTTAGAATTGATCTGAATGGTAAGACACTGAGCTGGTGTCTTGAGAGTTGCTTGCTGGGAGCAGAAAAGCCCCACCCATATTGGAATTGGTGATCAGAATCATCTATTGGGTTAAGTATAATAGGATATTAAAATTAATTTCATCTTTCTCCTCACACTTTTTAAATGTGGCTACTAGAACAGTTTAAATTACTTATGTGACATATTTCTATTAGTTTATAAAAACTGGAGCCATAGGGGGCAGTAAATTCAGATCTGAGCCTTTAGTTCGGCTGTGTGCTGAAATGAGCCTGTATGCATGCCCGATTTGCTGCACAGCTCAGAGTACCAGTCACTCACTGTTATATGGCAGCCAGCCTCTTCACACTGATAAGCGCTCTGTGCAGTCCCCGAAGCATCTGTGCTTTCAATGCTGCTGTGAGCGCCGTGGTGGCCACAGTCCCCAGAGTGGCAGCCAGACCTTGAATGTCCCAGCTTTTCCAGACCGGTGCTGCCCTGTTGAGATATATTGAGAAGAGGTCCAGACTCGCATTCCTGGGCTGCCCAGTCTATGCTATAAACCCAGTCTGAGTCCCAACCAAGTAAGCTCTCAGGGGCCCATTTGAGGTCTTGATCAAAGCTGTTGCCAAGCCAAGACAGACAGCTTCCTGCCGGAGGCTAAGGATACAGCCCTGACTTAGAGATCAGCCCCCAGCCCCCACCTCACCCAGTGGGCCATTTGCTTCTCATCAAGCTGTGAGTTACGGTGCGCTGTGCCCATTTCTAAATGCCCATCTGTTCTCCTTGTTGGAGAGTGGCAAGGGGACAGGTGTCTGTCGCTTCCCCAAGTAGATTTTTCTCAACTGTCTTTCTTGCAGATTCCCTCACTCAGTTCCCAACCACAAATAGTGTGTGGTTTGCATATCTTTGTCTCCTCCAATTTACATTTGAGCAAACCAGGCTGAAAGAGTTTGAATGACCCACATAGCTCGTAAGCGGGCTGCTATGGCTTTCAAAGCCATCTTCCTGTTGCCTCCCAAGGCTGTTGACCTGGCCTCAGCCTGGTTGTGTTAGGAACACTTCCCAAGCTCCAGTCATAGAGCTCTGTGTTAGTTAAGAGAATGCTGGTGGCTGTAACACATGAACACAGAAATCCCAGTGCTTACATATATTTGAGATTTACTCTCAGTATGCAAAGCCCACTCAGGCATTTTCCATGCAGTGATACAAGGGCCCAGGTTCCACCCATGTTGAGGTCCTATTAATTTTCATATTGGGCTCCTAAGATCTCTGCCAGTCACCTCCCTGGGTGCATGTGCATGCTAAGTCACTTTAGTTGTGCCCGACTCTTTGCAACCCTATGGACTGTAGCCCACCAGGCTCCTCTGTCCATGGGATTCTCCAGGCAAGAATGCTGGAGTGGGTCGCCATGCCCTCCTGCAGGGAATCTTCTCGACCCAGGGATTGAAACTGCGTCTCCTGCAACTCCTGCATTGCAGGTGGATTCTTTACCCTGGAGCCACCCGGGAAGAAGCCCCCATGGCTGTGTGAAAGGACAGAACACAGCTGAGATCCTGGCTGGGGATGTCACAAGGCTTCCCTGGTGGCCCAGTGGGTAAAGAGTCGGCCTGCAATGTGGGAGAGCCGTGTTCGATCCCTGGGTTGGGAAGATCCCCTGGAGAAGGAAATGGCAACCCACTCCAATATTCTTGCCTGGAGAATTCCATGGACAGAGGAGCCTGGTGGCCTACAGTCTGTGAGGTCACAAGGAATCGGTCATGACTGAGTAACTAACACTTTCAATTTCACTTTCTGTTTGGGGAGAAAACATCAGGCAGCATTGGCATTCCACTTCTAGTGCAGAGACCCCAAATGGTGATGTCTTAAATAGAGGAGGTTTGCCCCTCTTCCCTGCCTTCTTTACCCTGCTGCTCAGGACGCAGACATGGTCTTGAGGCACCTTGAGCCACATGGTTGAGAAAATTACCCTGAGGATGGCAGAGCACGTGAACCTAGGCTGAGTCCCTGAATAACTACATGGGGCCAGCCCAGTACTACCTGCCTCCAGATTGCATGCAGGAGAAAAGGGTATCCGTCTCATTTAAGCCACTGTTGTTTTGCATACCTCATCCATGCAGTTGAACCTCTATCCTAAATACAAGGAGCCCACTCTTTTTGTCCACAACAGGACTCTGGGCAAACAGTGGATGGAAAAAGAGTTAGCCCACAAGCCTCAGACCTTAGCTCAGGTGCTCAGGGGGTCAGCAGAGGGAATAACACTGTTTGGGCATATCATGACGTTTCTTATTGTGATAAAATAGATATAACCTACGTGGTTGGATGGCATCACAGACTCAATGAACATGAGTTTGAACAAGCTCTGGGAGCTGGTGATGGACATGGAAGCCTGGCATGCTGCAGTCCATGGGGTCAGACACGACTGAGTGACTGAACTGAACTGAACATAAATTTACCATCTTAACTATTTTTAAGAGACCAGTTCAGGCACATTAAGTACAACACTGTTGTTTTGCCATCACCACCATCATCTCCAGAACACTCTTCCTCTATCCAGAGGGAGACTCTGTACCCATTAAACCCTAACTCCCCCTTCTCCCTTCCTCCACCCACTGGCAACCACCCTTCTATTCTCTGTCTCTAGGACTCTGACTGCTCTCGGGACCACACGGAAGAAGAATCACAGTCTTTGTCCTTCTATGACTGGCTTATTTCACTTGACATAATGTCCTCAAAGTTCATTCACTTGTCAGAATCTCCTTTTTTAAGGCTGAATAATATTCTGTGTATCGACGGATCACATTTTTTTTACCCACTCATTTGCTGATGGACGCTTGGGTTGCTTCCACCTTTTGGCTATTGTGAGTAATGCTGCTATGAAGAAAAGGTCTCCACAGGAAGAGGAAGAGGAGGTAGAAATGGCGCACCCGCATCCTGGACCTGGGAGTAGTGTGCAGCTTTTCAACTCATGTATCATTGGCAGAAACTAGTCATAGTGTGTACTAGTTATCTGTTGCTGAATAACAAGTTACCCCAAAACTCAGTGGCATAAAACCATACATACATAGTTGTTGTTGTTTAGTTGCTGAGTTCCACGTCCTACTCTTTGCAACCCCATGGACCCGCCCACCAGGCTCCTCTGTCCATGGGATTTTCCAGGCAAGAATACTGGAGTGGATTGCCATTCCCTTCTCCAGAGGATCTTCTGACTCAGGGATCAAACCCACGTCTCCTGCATTAGCAGGTGAATTTTTTACCTCTGAGCCGCCAGGGAAGCCCAAATATATAACACCTTGTGATTTCTAGGGTCAGGAAGTAAGGAGCAGATTCACTGAGTGGTCCTGGCTCAGGGCCTCTCATGAGACTGCAAGGACCTGCTTCCAACATAGCCCAATCAGATGACTGTTGGCAAAAGGCCTCAGTTCTCTTTGCCACGTAGATCTTTCCCTAAGGCTCATTGAGCGTCCTCAGAATGTCAACTAATATTCTCCAAGGGGCTTCCCTTGTGGCTCAGTGATCAAGAACACCCCTGCCAATGAAGGAGATGCAAGAGACATGGGTTCGTTCGATTCCTGGGATGGGAAGATTCCTTGGAGTAGGAAATGGCAAGCCACTCCAGTATTCTTCCCTGGGAAATCCCATAAACAGAGGAGCCTGGTGGGCTATAGTCCATGGGGCTGCAAAGAGTCAGACATGACTGAGCATACGCACACACAATTCTCCAAAGTAAGGGATCCAACCTAACCTTAGAAATTATACACCATCATTTATATGTTATTCTGGTTACACAGGTCAGGGTTGTAGGTGATACTCAGTGGTATAGTTCAGACCCAAGTCTCTAAGAGGCATCATGAGAAAAAGTATGGATGGGAGTTGAATTCTGGGACTGGGACCCCAGGAAGCGGTAGAGCATGTCAGGTAAGAGCATTGGTCTTGGGGTCAACAGCTTGGGTTCAAAATCCGCTTAAAATTCTTTGTTCTTAAATGAACACTCTCACCTCTCACTAGTCCATTTTCTTTTGCTGTTATAGAGTTGCTAAGTCATGTCCAGCTCTTTGTGGCCCCATGAACTGCAGCAGGCCAGACTTCCCTGACCTTCACTATCTCCCAGAGTTTGCTCAAACTCATGTCCATTGAGTCAGTGATGCCATCCAACCATCTCATCCTCTCACCCCCTTTTCCTCCTGTCCTCAATCTTTCCCAGCATCAGAGTCTTTTCCAATGAGTCGTCTCTTCACATCAGGTGGCCAAAGTATTGGAGCTTCAGCTTCAGCATCAGTTCTTCCAATGAATATTCAGGATTAATTTCCTTTAGGATTGACTGGTTTGATCTCCTTTCTGTCCAAGGGACTCTCGAGAGTCTTCTCCAGCACCACAATTTGAAAGCATCAATTCTTTGGTGCTCAGCCTTTTTTATGGTCCAACTTTTCCATCTGTGTATGACTACTGGGAAAACCATAACCAGTTTCCTTATAACAAGAAAAAAGCATTTGCCTCATAGGATTATTAGGCCTGTTGATCTAATCCAGTGTTTCCTAATCTTTGCTTTGTCTCCTTAATGCTTTTTTCATATTTGTATGCCATCTGTAGAGTTACCTAATATTTTTATATACTTTATAGCATCTTTATTGATATATAGTTCACATAATACAACTTGCCCATTTAAGGTATACAATTTAATGATTTTAGTATATTCACAGTTGTTTAAGTATTACTCTCATCAGTTTTTGAACACCCCAATTTTCATCACCCTAGAAAGAAGCCATGTATACTTTAGCAATCACTCTCCATTTTCCCCAGCTCACCCAGTCTCCAGCCCTGGGAAACCTCTGATGTGCTCTCTATCTCTGTGGACTTTCCCATTATGGACGCTTTATACAAATGAAATCATAAAAATATGTGGCCTTTTGTGTCTGGCTTTTTTTATTTACATAATGTTTTCAAGATTCATCTACATGTAGCATATATCAGAACTTTATTTTTTATAGCTGGAAAATCCACTGTATGGATAGGTCACATTTCATTTATTCATTTGTCTCTTGATGAACATCAGGACTGCTTTCAGTTTTGCACTGTCGTGACCATTGCTATGAACATTTGTGTGGACATATGTGTTCAGTTCTCCTGGCTGTATTTAGGAGTGAAATTACCTGGTCATATGATAAATCTATGTTTAGCCTTTTGAGGATCTGTTAGACTGTTGTGTGAGGGTTACAGTTTCTTCAATACTCATCATTATCTTTTTTGAAAAATTGTAGCCATTCTAGTTGGTGTGAAGTGGTATCTAATCATGGTTTTGATTTGCTTTTCCTTGTTATAGACTCATTTTGTTTATATTTAAAGGAGATTTTACATTGTTACTCTAAGTGGGAAGACTATCGTTTACCATACACAGGTGGTAACCCCTTAATAACATAACTATCAGGGTGACACTTGTCTGTGTATCACAGGCTGTAGTTGATGTTTGCTGCATTTTGGGAAACTTGAATATAGTCTAGGTAATAAGTGTGGAGCTGCATAGGCAGAAGAGAGTCTTGTGTTGTGTTGTGTTTTTCCAGGAAGAGGGTAGGGTAAGATGCAGAGATCTGAAGATCCATGTTGAAGAGAGAGGTCCAGCTAGTGGTAGAGAGCAGCCTTAGGAAACTGAAAACAACCAGCATGTGGATGGCGAGGATTTATGAAGTAGTGTTAGATGTAAAACCTGCTGTCTGGCAGCAGTGAGAGTTCAGGGGTTCTTTTCTGCAGTCCTTGTTGATCTTAACTCCTTTTCTCATACTTGCAAGGCAGGCTACCGTCTATGTTCTTAGAGCTCAGAGGGGCAGCACTGGGTCTGATTCAACCTTAGACACCTTTCCCCACCCTCAGTAATTCTGCTCAGACAGTGTTTGAGGAGCATGGGGCTTGTCAGGGAGTCCTGACCTGGCAGGTGAGGTTCAGAGGGTACAGGAACTTGTCCAAGTTCACAGGTTTATAGACAGGAGACCTGGGATTAGAATCTGGGTTCCATGACCCTCCTACCATGTTTCTTTCTGGAAAGGTCTTCTTGGCTCTTCATTTCACCTGTTTGTATTGTGAGATGCCCACAGATTTCTTGCTAGTAGACTGAGATTTTCTGCTCACAGTGTGGTTCACACCACCAGCAGCATCTGGGAGCTTGTTAGAAATACAGACTCTTCAGCCCCTCCCAGACTTACTGAAATCAGAACCTGCATTTTAACAAATCCCCAGGTAATATAAATTAAAAGATGCTTGCTTCTTGGAAGAAAAGCTATGACAAACCTAGACAGTGTATTAAAAACTAGAGACATCACTTAACCAACAAAAGTCTGTATAGTCGTATAGCCAAAGCTATGGTTTTTCAAGTAGTCATGGATGGAGGTAAGAGTTAGAGCATAATGAAGGCTGAGTGCCAAAGGACTGATGCTTTCGAATTGTGGCACTAGAGAAGACTCTTGAGAATTCCCTTGGACAGCAAGGAGATCAAACCAGTCAATCCTAAAGGAAATCAACCCTGAATATTCACTGGAAAGACTGATGCTGAAGCTGAAGCTCCAATACTTTGGCCACCTGATGTAAAGAGCTGACTCACTGGGAAAGACACCGATGCTAGGAAAAGATTGAAGGCTAAAGGAGAAGGGGGTGTCAGAGGATGAAGGGGCTGGATGGCATCACCTACTTAATGGCTGTGGGTTTGAGCAAACTCCTGGAGATGATGAAGCACAGGAAAGCCTGGGGTGCTGCAGTTCATGAGGTCATATAGAGTCAGACACAACTGAGAGACTGAACACCAACAGTAGGTCATCTGAATGCACATTCCTGTTTCAGAAACCTGGATTAAGAGATAACCTTTATTTTAGCACCTACTGTCTGCTGGGCTCTAGTACATGCTAAGCAAGCAGAAGCTCTCAGGCCAGTCAGGGAAATGGATGAGAAACCAGAGATCACTGACCGATCACTGGCTTTTATTTATGTGTGTACTTATTGCTCACTGAAAAAGCAGTTGCTTTGTTGATTTTCCTAAAAATGAATCGCTAAGAATTCACTGGTGGCTGCTCTAGGTGGTGTTTTATGTCTGTCCAGCAGGCTTTGGGAGAAGGCAATGGCACCCCACTGTAGTACTCTTGCCTGGAAAATCCCATGGATGGAGGAGCTTGGTGGGCTGCAATCCATGGGGTTGCTAAGAGTCGAACACGACTGAGCGACTTCACTTTCATGCATTGGAGAAGGGCAACCCACTCCAGTGTTCTTGCCTGGAGAATCCCAGGGACAGTGGAGCCTGGTGGGCTGCCGTCTATGGGGTCGCACAGAGTTGGACATGACTGAAGCAACTTAGCAGCAGCAGCAGCAGCAGCAGCAGCAGCAGCAGCAGCAGCAGCAGCAGCAGCAGCAGCAGCAGCAGACTTTGCCTTTGTCCTCTTCCAGATCCTTTGGAACTTCCTCCCATACTCATTTTTAATTCAGAAATATTTACTGATCACCTTTAAATGCCAAGACCTGTCCTAGACACTTGACAACAGTGGTCAAGAAATCAGCCAGAGCCCCTCTTTTCAAGAAGCTTCTTTATATTGTAGTAAGGAATGAAAAGTAAATAATACCAAAGAGTGATAGATATTCTGGTTAAAAATAAAAATGGCAAAACGGTCATCTTGCACCCCACACTCTATCCGGGCATCTACTCTTGGAGAACCTCCAACATTTGGTGCCAGAGCTGGTCTGAGAAGGCAGGTCACGGGCTGTTGGAGCTAGAGCCCTCGCTGCCTGGGTGGTGAGAGGGCCTGTGGCCGACACAGCAGAGACAGCCCACTTGTTATAACTCTCACGAGAAGGGGATCTAAGGCCGATCTGTGGAAGGAGCTGCACTGGTGTGCGTGGTGCACGGGGAGACTGACAGGGATGGAGGACACGATGGGGCAGACAGGGCTGAAGGCCATGCCCAGGCACCGCTGAAGCTTTATACCCAGGGGTCACAGACTTTTTCCTTAAGGGCCAGACAGCAGATATTTTAGCCTTTGCAGCCCATGCAGTCTGTTGTAACACTCGGCTCTCCTGTTGTGGCACAAAGCAGCAGTAGACGATACGTCAACAACCAATAAAACCTTCCGCAAACAGGCTGTCCGCCAGATTTGACCCGTGAGCTGTGGTTTGCTCATTCTTACTCTGTACTGAAGCAGGTAGTGAACAGCTAAGGGTGGCTAACCAGACAAGTGATTGCTTCCAAAGAGAGAATCTTCCTTTTTCTTTCCAGTAGCAGAGAGAAGAAAGCTGAGGGCCGAAGTCAGGACTCCAGGATGTCATAATTTGTTGTTGTTCAGTTGCTAAGTCATGTCTGACTCTGAGACCCCATGAATGCCAGGCTTCTCTGCAGCACTCCAGGCTCCTTTGTCCTCCAGTATCTCCTAGTGTTAGTCGCTCAGTCATGTCCAACTCTTTGCGACCCCATGGACTGTAGCCCACCAGGCTCCTCGGTCCGTGGGATTTTCCAGGCAAGCATACTGGAGCGGGTTGCCATTTCTTTCTCCAGGGGATCTTCCCAATGCAGGGATCGAACCCAGGTCTCCTGCATTGTAGGCAGATGCTTTACCATCTGAGCCACCAGAGAAGCTTTTAGAGTTCGTGCAAATTCATGTCCACTGAGTCAATGATACCATCCAACCATCTCATCCTCTGCTGCCCCCTTCTCCTCCTGCTCTCAATCTTTCCCAGCATCAGGGTCTTTTCCATTGAATCTGCTCTTCAAACCAGGTGGCCAAAGTATTAGAGCTTCAGCTTCAGCATCAATTCTTCCAATGAATATTCAGGGTTAATTTCCTTTAGGATTGACTGGTTTGATCTCCTCGCAGTCAAGGGACTCTCAAGTTTTCTCCAGCATCAGACTTCAAAAACATCAATTCTTTAACGACAGTCAGCCTTCTTAATGGTCCAACTCTTCACCTCTGTCCATGACTACTGGAAAAACCATAGCTTTGATTATAAGGACCTTTGTTGGCAAAATGATGTCTCTGCTTTTTAATATGCTGTCTAGGTTTGTCATAGCTTTCCTTCCAAAGACAAGCGTCTTTTAATTTCATGGCTGCAGTCACCGTCTGCAGTGATTTTGGAGCTCAAGAAAAGAAAATCTGCCACTGCTTCCACTTTTCCCCCTTCCATTTGTCTTGGAGTGATGGGACCAGATATCATAATGTTAGTTTTCTTTAAATAACAGCTAAATAAACATCCCAAATTCTCTCTCCAGAATTCTGTTGGTTTTCATCAGGCACTCAAACATGTTAGTCGCTCAGTCGTTTCCTATTCTGCAGCCCCATGCTCTGTAGCCCACCAGGCTCCTCTGTCCCTGGAATTCTCTAGGGAAGAATACTGGTGTGGGTAGCTGTTTCCTTGTCCAGGGCATCTTCTCCACCTAGGGATCGAACCTGGGTCTCCTGCTTTGCAGGCAGAGTCTTTACCATCTGAGTCACCAAGGAAACCCTTTGCACTCAGAGAGTTACCTTTTTTTGATAAGTGTGACATTCATAAGAAAAATATTCAAGTCATAAGTATACATATGAGTGAATTTCACAGGGTGAGCCCGTCATAACCAGCACCCAGATCAAGTAACAGAACAGTACTAGAGGACCCCTTATGCCCCGTCTCAGTTGCTCCTGCTCCTAAGAGTACCACTACCTTGACTTTCAGCACGTGTAGATTACCCTTCCCTGCTTATGAACTTGATAGAAATGAGTCCTACTGCATGTAATTTTACATGTCTGGCTGGCGGTTTTACTCAGTATCATCAGCATAGCCTTCATCTATATGTTTGTAGCTTGTTTGTTCCCATGGTGTGAATATATTGCATTTATTAATTCTACAGTTGATGATCATTTGAGTTGTTTCCAGTTCTGACTATGAGGAATGGTGCTTCTGTGAACATTTTTGTATATGTCTTGAACATATACAAAACATATTCCAAGCCCATGGAAGTACAGCATCTCCTTTTTGGGCTTCCCTGGTAGCTCAGCTGGTAAAGAATCCACCTGCAATCCAGGAAACCCCAGTTTGATTCCTCAGTCAGGAAGATCCCCTGGAGAAGAGATAGGGCTACCCACTCCAGTATTCTTGGCCTTCCCTGGTGGCTCAGGCAGTAAAGAATCCACCTGCAAAGCGGGAGACCTGGGTTCAGTCCCTGGGTTGGGAAGATCCCCTGAAGGAAGGCATGGAAACCCAGTCCAGTATTTTGGCCTGGAGAATCCCATGGACAGAGGAGCCTGGCAGGCTGCAGTCCGTGAGGTGGCAAAGGGTCAGACATGACTGGGTGACTAAGCATGCACGCTTGAACACACGCACAGATCCTTGTCAGATATATTCCTAAGTAGCAATGCTGGATCATAGGGTACTTGTATGTTTGATTTAATAGATCCTGGCAAAGAGTTTTCAACATGGTTACACAGTAAACACTTCTACCAACAATATGTGAGACTACTACTAACTGCTCTACATTCTTGCCAACATTTAGTATTTTCTGCCTTTTTAATTTTAGCCATTCTGATGGGTGAATAATGGTATTGTATTGGGTTTTTAATTTTCATTTTTATATTTTTTGTACTTTTCTCATGTCTACTGAACATTTAGATGTTTTATTTTGTGAAATGCTGTTTAGGTTGTGTGCCCATTTTTCCACTCAGTTTTTTTGCTATTTTATTTACTTGTAGGAGTTCCTATTAAATTCTAGATATGAGTCTTGTCAGATGCACGTATCATAAATATCTTCTCCCACTATGTGGCTTTCCTTTGCAGTAACTTTTATGTGCTTTTATTTTTAGTTTAAGAAGTCTTTGCATACTTAAGGACATCTAGGTATTTTCTCATTTTTCTTCTAAAAGTAATATTGTTTTATCTTTCACATGTAGACCTGCAATCCATCTGGAATTTATTTTTGTGTAAGATATGAGCTAGAAGGATTCTTCTTTCCCCAGATGGTAATCTAATTGCTGCAGCAGCATTTATTAAAAAGATCATTTGTTCATCACTGAATTGCAGTGACTCCACTGTGTTACCATGTATGTGTGGATCTTTTATGGACCCTCTGTTTTGTTTCATTGGTCTGTTTGTCTGTATGTGTGCTAATACCATGCTGTCTTACTTGCTATATTTTTTTTTTTACTACAAGTTGAAATCTGGTAACATAAGTCCTGCAACTTTGTTTGATTCTTCAAGATGGCTATCTAGATCCTTTGCATTTCCATACATATTTTTAAAATAATTTCTCAATTTCCATAAAAAACCAATTAGGAGTTTTGATGTAGATTGCACTGAATGCAGTCACATGAAAGATAATTAACATCTCAACAATCCTGAGTCTTCTTATCATGAACGTGGAATTTCTCTCCTTTTATTCAGTTCCGCTTTGATTGTTCTCACTCATGTCTGTAATTTTCAGTCTAGAGGTCTTAAACATGTTTTGGTGGCTTTATTCTTCGGTATTTGGCATTTCTGATGGTTTTCAGTTCAGTTCAGTTGCTCAGTCGTGTCTGACTCTTTGTGACCCCACGGACTGCAGGACACCAGGCTTCCCTGGCCGTCACCAACTCCCAGAGCTTACTCAGATTCATGTCCATTGAGTCAGGGATGCCATCAAACCATCTCATCTTCTGTCTTCCCCTTTTCCTCCCACCGTCAATCTTTCCCAGCATCAAGGTCTTTTCCAACGAGTCAGTTTGCATCAGGTGGCCAAAGTATTGGAGTTTCAGCTTCAGCATCAGTCCTTCCAATGAACACTCAGGACTGATCTCCTTTAGGATGGACTGGTTTGATCTCCTTGCTGTCCAAGGGACTCTCAAGAGTCTTCTCCAACACCACAGTTCAAAAGCATCAATTCTGTGCTCAGCTTTCTTTATAGTCCAACTCTCACATCCATACATGACTACTAGAAAAACCAAAGCTTTAACTAGATGGACCTTTGTTGGCAAAGTACTGTCTCTGCTTTTTAATATGCTGTCTAGGTTGATCATAATTTTTCTTCCAAGGAACAAACGTCTTTTAAATTCATGGCTGCAGTCACCATCTGCAGTGATTTTGGAGCCCCCCAAAATAAAGTCTGTCACTGTTTCCATTGTTTCCCCATCTGTTTGCTATGAAGTGATGGGACCAGATGCCATGATCTTAGTTTTCTGAATGTTGAGTTTTAAGCCAACTTTTTCACTTTCCTCTTTCACTTTCATCAAGATGCTCAACATCACTCATTATCAGAGAAATGCAAATCAAAACCACAATGAGGTACCATTTCACGCCAGCCAGAATGGCGGCTATCCAAAAGTCTACAAGCAATAAATGCTGGAGAGGGTGTTGAGAAAAGGGAACCCTCTTATGCTGCTGGTGGGAATGCAAACTAGTACAGCCACTATGGAGAACAGTGTGGAGATTCCTTGAAAAATTGGAAATAGAACTGCCATATGACCCAGCAGTCCCATTGCTGGGCATACACACCAAGGAAACCAGAATTGAAAGAGACATGTGTACCCCAATGTTCATCGCACGACTGTTTATAATAGCCAGGACATGGAAGCAACCTAGATGTCCATCAGCAGATGAATGGATAAGAAAGCTGTGGTACATATACACAGTGGAGTATTACTCAGCCATTAAAAAGAATACATTTGAATCAGTTCTAATGAGGTGGATGAAACTGGAGCCGATTATACAGAGTGAAGGAAGCCAGAGAGAAAGACACCAATACAGTATACTAACGCATATATATGGAATTTAGAAAGACGGCAACGATGACCCTGTATGCGAGAGAGCAAAAGAGACACAGATGTATAGAACAGTCTTTTGGATTCTGTGGGAGAGGGAGAGGGTGGGATAATTTGGGAGAATGGCATTGAAACATGTATAATATCATATGTGAAACAAATCGCCAGTCCAGGTTTGATGCATGGTACAGGATGCTCGGGGCTGGTGCACTGGGATGACCCAGAGGGATGGGATGGGAAGGGAGGTGGGAGGGGGGTTTAGGATGGGGAACACGTGTATCCCCGTGGCAGATGCATGTTGATGTATGGCAAAACCAATACAATATTATAAAGTAATTAGCCTCCAATTAAAATAAATTTATATTTTAAAAAAGAGATTCTTTTGTTCTTCTTCGCTTTCTGCCATAAGTGTGGTGTCATTTGCATATCTTTTTGACATTTCTCCTGACAGTATTGATTCCAGCTTGTGCTTCATCCAGTCCAGCATTTTCCACGATGTACTCTGCTCAATGGACATGAGTTTGAGTAAACTCCAGGAGCTGGCAATGGACAGGGAGGCTTGGTGTGCTTCAGTCCATGGGGTCACAAAGAGTCAGACATGACTGAGTGACTGAACTGAACTCTGGATGTAAGTTAAATAAGCAGGGTGACAATATACAGCCTTGACATACTCCTTTCCTGATCTGATGGTTGGAGATGGTATTTAAAATCTTTTTCCCATTTCTTGTTTCATGAAAACACATTGAGGCACAACTGATTTTTTTTTTACAGCTTTTTGAAGTATAGTTGAGGTACAGTAAGTTGTACATGTTTCAGTTCAGTTCAGTTCAGTTCAGTCACTCAGTCATGTCTGACTCTTTGCAACCCCATAAATTGCAGCATGCCAGGCCTCCCTGTCTATCACCAACTCCTGGAGTCCACCCAAACTCATGTCCATCAAGTCGGTGATGCCATCCAGCCATCTCATCCTCTGTCATCCCCTTCTCCTCCTGCCCCTAATCGCTCGCAGCATCAGGGTCTTTTCCAATGAGTCAATTCTTCGCATGAGGTGGCCAAAGTATTGAAGTTTCAGCTTCACCATCAGTCCTTCCAATAAACACCCAGGACTGATCTCCTTTAGGATGGACTGGTTGGATCTCCTTACAGTCCAAGAGGCTCGCAAGAGTCTTCTCCAGCACCAAAGTTCAAAAGCATCAATTCTTCGGCACTCAGCCTTCTTCACAGTCCAACTGTCACATCCAGACATGACCACTGGAAAGAGTGTACAAATGACAAGTTGTGACATACATATATACTGTGAAACTATTACCATAATCAAAATAATGAAGATGTCTGTCACTCCCAAAACTTATCACGCTGCTTTCCATATCTTCCTGCCCTAGACTGTCACATGCAACAACTCATCTGCTTCTGTCAATATAGATTAATTTGCATTTTATAGATTTTTATATAAGTTGCAATTCATAGTATATGTACTTATTTGGGGGAGGGAAATAGGAGTTCTTTCACAAAGATAATTATCTTGAGATTTAGTCCCGCTTCATGTATCAGTAGTTGACTTCTGTTTTTGTTGTTTAGTTAGTATTCATTACATACATGTAACACAGTTCATTTATCCATCTTCATCATACTCATCAGTTGATGGATATTTTAACTATTTCCAGTTTTGTGCTGTTGCAAATAAAACAGCTACAAATATTTTTGTACAAATCTTTCTGTGGACATTTATTTTCATTTCTCATGTCTTGAGTATGAATTGGATGGAATATATGATATTTTAAACTTTTTTATATGGAAATTAAATAAGATACTTTAATTTTTTATTGAATGAAAGATTCTTTAAATTCTGTAGTGCTATACAATTTGTAAAAGTTTCACAAACATGCTTTCATAACATCCAGGAATAACCTTTTTTTCCATTACCTCTATATTGCCCCTTTCCACTTCTGTCTCCCTATTGGTAACTAATAATTTGTCCTCTGTATCTGTGAGTCTTCTTTTTTAGTATATCCACTAGTTTGTTGTATTTTTTAGATGCTTTGTATAAATGATGTCCTACAATATTTGTCTTTCTCTGTCTGACTTACTTCTTTTAGCATAATATCCTTCAAGTCCTTCTATGTTGTTGCAAATGGCAAATTTTCATTCTTTTTTATAGCTGAGTAGTATTCCATTATATATTGAACATATCACATCTTCTTTATCCATTCACCTATTGTTGGATACCTAGGTTTCTTCCATACCTTGGCAAATGTAAGTGATGCTGCTGTGAACATTAGGGTATATGTATCAGGTTGAATGGAGGAGGCAATGGCACCCTGCTCCAGTACTCTTGCCTGGAAAATCCCATGGATGGAGGAGCCTGGTAGGCTGCAGTCCATGAGGTCGTTAAGAGTCAGACACGACTGAGCGACTTCACTTTCACTTTTCACATTCATGCATTGGAGAAGGAAATGGCAACCCACTCCAGTGTTCTTGCCTGGAGCATCCTGGGGACGGGGGAGCCTGGTGGGCTTCCGTGTACGGGGTTGCACAGAGTCGGACATGACTGAAACGACTTAGTAGTAGCAGCATCAGGTTGAATTTTTTTTTTTTTTTCCAAATACACACTCAGGAGTGTAATTGCTGGGTCATATGGTAGTTCTATTTTCCGTTTTTAAGGAAACCTCCATACTGTTACAGTGGCTGCACCAATATACATTTCCACCAACAGGATAGGAGGGCCCCCTTTTCTCCACATACTTGCCAACATCTTTTATTTACATTCTTTTCGATGATAACCATTCTGACAGGTGTGAAGTGATATCTCATGGTGAGTTTGATTTGCGTTTCCCTGATGATTAACATCTTTTCCTGTTGGCTATCTGCATTTCCTCTTTAGAAAAATGTTTGTTCAATTCTTCTGTCCATTTCTTCATTGGTTTTTAAAAATTTTTTGAGTTGTATAAGCTGTTTACATATATTAGATATCAACCCCTTATCAGTCATGTCATTTGCAAATATGTTCTCCCATTTAGTAGGTTGTCTTTTTATTTTGTCAATGGTTTCCTTTGCTGTGTAAAAGCTTTTAAGTTTAATTAGGCCTCATTTGTTTATTTTTGCTTTTATTTCCTTTACTTTAAGAGACAGATCCACAAAAAATATTGCTGCAATTTTTGTCAAAGACTATTTTGCCTATGTTTTCCTCTGAGAGTTTTCTAGTATCCAGTCTAACATTTAGGCCTTTAATCCATTTTGAAGTTTTGTTTTTGTTCTTCCTTTTATATATCATGTTAGAGAATCTTCTAATTTCAAGTAACTGTTGAGCTTTCCTAGCACCACTTATTGAAGAGACTGTTTTTATTTTCCACTGTGTATTCTTGCCTCTTTTGTCATAGTTCAGTTCAGACCCCATGAATTGCAGCACGCCAGGCCTCCCTGTCCAACACCGTCTCCCGGAGTTCACTCAAACTCACATCCGTCGAGTCGGTGATGCCATTCAGCCATCTCGTCCTCCATCATCCCCTTATCCTCCTGCCCCCAATCCCTCACAGCGTCAGGGTCATTTCCAGTGAGTCAACTCTTTGCATGAAGTGGCAAAAGTACTGGAGTTTCAGCTTTAGCATCAGTCCTTCCAATGAACACCCAGGACTGATCTCCTTTAGAACTGACTGGTTGGATCTCCTTGCAGTCCAAGAGACTCTCAAGAATCTTCTCCAACACCACAGTTCAAAAGCATCAATTCTTCGGTGCTCAGCTTTCTTCACGGTCCAACTTTCACATTCATTCATGACCACTGGAAAAACCATAGCCTTGACTAGACAGACCTTTGTTGGCAAAGTAATGTCTCTGCTTTTCAATATGCTATCTAGGTTGGTCATAACTTTCCTTCCAAGGAGTAAGCGTCTTTTAATTTCATGGCTGCAGTCACCATCTGCAGTGATTTTGGAGCCCAAAAAAATAAAGTCTAACACTGTTTCCACTAATTGATCATAATTGTGTGGGTTGTTTCTGGGCTCTACATTCTATCTGAGCTATGTGTCTGTTTTTATGCCAGTGCCATAAAAACAGGCTTCCCAAGTGGAGCTAGTGATAAAAAACCCACCTGCCAATGCAGGAGACGTAGAGATGCAGGTTCAGTCCCTGGGTCAGAAATGTGGTCTGGAGGCGGGCAAGGCAAACCCCTTCAGTATTCTTGCCTAGAAAATCCTATGGACAGAGGAGCCTGGAGGGCTCCAGTCCATGTGTTCTCAAAGAGTTGGACACTACTGAAGCAACCTAGCATGCACCATACCATTCTGATTACTATAACTTTGTACTATAGTCTGAAGTCAGGGACCATGATTCTTCCAGCTCTGTTCTTCTTTCTCAAGATTGCTTTGCCAATTTGGGGTCTTTTGTGTTTTTCTACAGAATTTTAAAATTATTAGTTCTAGTTCTGTGAAAAACGCCCTTGGTATTTTGATAGAGATTGCACTGAATCTGTAGGTTGCCTTGGGTAAGTAAGTATGGTCATTTTAAAAATAGTAATTCTTTTGATCCAAGAACTTGGTGTACATTTCCATCTCTTTGTGTCATCTTCAATTTCTTTAATCACTGTCTTATAGTGTTCCACGTATAGTTCTTTTACTACCTTGTGCTGTGTGCTTAGTTGCTAAGTTGTGTCTGGCTCTTTGTGACCCCATGGACTGTACCCAACCAGGCTCCTCTGTCCATGGGGATTCTCCAGGCAAGAATACTGGAGTGGGTTGCCTTGCCCTCTTCCAGGGAATTTTCCTAACCCAGGGATCAAACCCAGGTCTCCCACATTGCAGGTGGATTCTTTACCATCTGAGCCACAAGAATACTGGAGTGGGTAGCCTATCCCTTCTCCGGGAGAACTTCCCACTCCAGGAAATGAAACAGGGTCTCCTGCATTGCAGGTGGATTCTTTCCCAGCTGAGTTTCCCTACCTTATGTTGGTTCATTTCTAGGTATTTTAGTCTTTTTGATGTGATGGTAAATGGGATTGTTTCCTTAATTTCTGTGATAGTTCATTTTTATGTATAGAAATGCAACAGATTTCTGTGTTAATTTTGTACCCTGAAACTTTACTAAATTCACTGATGAGCCCTAATAGTCTTCAGCCATGAAATTAAAAGACGCTTACTCCTTGGAAGAAAAGTTATGACCAACCTAGATAGCATATTGAAAAGCAGAGACATTACTTTGCCGACTAAGGTCCGTCTAGTCAAGGCTATGGTTTTTCCAGTGGTCATGTATGGATGTGAGAGTTGGACTGTGAAGAAGGCTGAGCACCGAAGAATTGATGCATTTGAACTGTGGTGTTGGAGAAGACTCTTGAGGGTCCCTTGGACTGCAAGGAGATCCAACCAGTCCATTTTGAAGGAGATCAACCCTGGGATTTCCTTGGAAGGAATGATGCTAAAGCTGAAGCTCCAGTACTTTGGACACCTCATGTGAAGATTTGACTCATTGGAAAAGACTCTGATGCTGGGAGATATTGGGGGCAGGAAGAGAAGGGGACGACCCAGGATGAGATGGCTGGATGGCATCACGGACTCGATGGACGTGAGTCTGAGTGAACTCTGGGAGATGGTGATGGACAGGGAGGCCTGGCGTGCTGCGATTCATGGGGTTGCAAAGAGTCGGACACGACTGAGCGACAGAACTGAACTGAACTGAATAGTCTTCAGGTAGGGTCTTTAGGATTTTCTATGTATAGTATCACGTCACCTGCAAACAGTGACAATTTTATGGGCATAAAGGTAGCATACTGTAATATAGTAAAGGCCATATATGGAAAACTCACAACTAACATCATAGTCAGTGGTGAAAAGCTGAAAGCATTTTCTCTACGATCAGGAAGACCACAAGGTTATGCACTCTCAATGCTTTTATTCAGCATAGTTTTGGAAGTCCTAACCAAAGCAGTCAGTCTTTGCTAGTAGCTCAGGTGGTAAAGCATCCACCCGCAGGAGACTCAGGTTCAATCTCTGGATCGAGAAGGTCACTTGGAGAAGGAAATGGCAACACACTCCAGTATTCTTGCCTGGAGAATTCTAAGGACATAGGAGCCTGGTGGGCTACAGTCCATGTGGTCGTAAAGTGTCAGGCACACAGAGCGACTAGCATACACACAGTCAAAGCAATCAGGGAAGAAAATGAAATAAAAGGGATCCAAAGAGGAAAGGAAGAGGTATTTTTAACTTTTTGAACAACTATAATCTGTTTTTCAAAGTGACCATACCATTTTATATTCCCACGAGCAGAGTATGAAAGTTCCGATTGCTCCACATCCTCACTAACACTTGGAGTGGTCAGTCTTTTTAATTGGAACCATCCTAGTTCCAGATGGTGCTAGTGGTAAAGAACCAGCCTGCCAATGTAGGAGACGTAAGAGATGCAAGTTCAATCCCTGGGTTGGGAAGATAGCCTGGAGCAGGGCATGGCAGCCCACTCCAGTATTCTTGCCTGCAGAATACCATGAACAGAGGAGCCTGGGGGGGGGGTGGTATAGTCCATGGGGTCGCATAGAGTCAGACATGAGTGAGCACACAGTGCATATACAATGTCATAGAGATTGTGAAGTGGTATCTCATTGTGGTTTTGAATTACTTTTCCCTAATGACTAATGATGTGAGGCATATTTTGATGTACTTATTTGACATCTTCTTTTTTTGAAATATCAGATCAAATCCTTTACCATTTTCTTTGGGCTGTTTGTCTTACTATTGAGTTATACATTTTAAGAACATATTCTACATACAAATGCTTTGCTGATTATGTTTTGCAAATATTTTCTCCCGGTCTGTGGCATGCCTTTTCATTCTTATAACAGTATCTGTTGAAGACCAAATGTTTTTGAATTTTGCTAGACATTAGTTAAATTATTGTTCCTTTTATAGTTTATGCTTTTTGTATTATATTTAATAATTTTTGCCAAATATAAGATTACAAAGGAATTGTCTCATCATTTCTTCTAGAAGTTTTATAGTTTACAATTTTACACCTAGATCTATGATCCATTGTAAGTAGTTTCTATTTATGGTTTGAGTACTTATCTGGTTGATTTTTTATTTCAAATATTCAACTGTTTCAGAACCATTTGTTGAAAAGATTATCCTTTGTCCATCAAACTCCCTTGGCACTTTTGTTGAAAATTAATTGACCACGGGTATGTGGGTCTATCTGCGCAGCACAGGAGCTGGGGCTGCGAGAGGCAGGGGTGGCCAAGAGGAGCTACCCCACATCCAAGGTCAGGGGCGGTGGCCAAGAGGAGCTACCCCGCATCCAAGGTAAGGAGCAGCAGCTGCACTTTGCTGGAGCAGCAGTGAAGAGATACCCCATATCCAAGGTATGAGAAACCCAAGTAAGATGGTAGGCACTGAGAGAGTGCATCAGAGGGCAGACAGACTGAAACCACAATCACAGACAACTAGGCAATCTGATCACACAGACCACACCTTGTCTAACTCAACAAAACTAAGCCATGCTATGTGGGGCCACCCAAGACGGATGGGTCATGCTGGAGAGGTCTGACAGAATGTGATCCACTGGAAAAGGGAATGGCAAACCACTTCAGTATTCTTTCCTTGAGCACCCCATGAACAGTATGAAAAGGCAAAAAGATAGGACACTGAAAGATGAACTCCCCAGGTCAGTAGGTACCCAATATGCTACTGGGGATCAGTGGAGAAATAACTCCAGAAAGAATGAAGGGATGGAGCCAAAGCAGAAACAATACCCAGTTGTGGATGTGACTGGTGATAGAACCAAAGTCCAGTGCTGTAAAGAGCAATATTGCATAGGAACCTGGAATGTTAGGTCCATGAATCAAGGCAAATTGGAAGTGGTCAAACAGGAGATGGCAAGAGTGAATGTTGACATTCTAGGAATCCGTGAACTAAGATGAACTGGAATGGGTGACTTTAGCTCAGATGGTCATTATACCTACTACTGTGGGCAGGAATCCCTTAGAAGAAATGGAGTAGCCATTATAGTCAAGAAAAGAGTCTGAAATGCAGTACTTGGATGCACTCTCAAAAACAACAGAATGATCTCTGTTCATTTCCAAGGCAAACCATTCAATATCGCAGTAATCCAAGTCTATGCCCTAACCAGTAATGCTGAAGAAGCTGAAGTTGAACAGTTCTATGAAGACCTACAAGATCTTCTAGAGCTAATACCCCAAAAAGATGTCCTTTTCATTATAGGGGACTGGAATGCAAAAGTAGGAAGTCAAGAAACACCTGGAGTAACAGGCAAATTGGGGCTTGGAGTACAGAATGAAGCAGGGCAAAGGCTAATAGAGTTTTGCCAAGAGAATGCACTGGTCATAGCAAACACCCTCTTTCAACAGCACAAGAGAATACTCTACACATGGACATCATCAGATGATCAACACCGAAATCAGGTTGATTATATTCTTTGCAGCCAAAGATGGAGAAGCTCTATACAGTCAGCAAAAACAAGACCAGGAGCTGACTGTGGCTCAGATCATGAACTCCTTATTGCCAAATTCAGACTTAAATTGAAGAAAGCAGAGAAAACCTCTAGACCATTCAGGTATGACTTAAATCAAATCCTGATGCTGGGAAAGATTGAGGGCAGGAGGAGAAGGGGAAGACAGAAGATGAGATGGTTGGATGCCATCACCAACTCAATGGACATGAGTTTGAGTAAACTCCAGGAGTTGATGATGGGGTCGCAGAGTCGGACACCACTGAGCGACTAAACTGAACTGAACTGATGTGGGTCTGTTTCTGGACTTTCCATTCTATTTCACTGATATTGTATCTTTATGCAGCGATCACACTGCCTTTATAGAATTGCTTTATAATAAATCTTGAAATCAAGTAGTCTAAGCCTTCCAACTTTGTTCTTCATTTTCAAAATTATTTTGGATATTCAAGGTCCTTCACATTTTAATATAAATTTTAAAATCAAGCTGTCAGTTTCCACAAAAAACAAATCCTGCTGGAATTTTGATTGAGATTGATTGTGTCTATAGATTTATTTGCTGAGAATTGCTACCTTAGTATTGATTTTGCCGTTTCTTAAACATGATGTATTTTTCCATCTATTTAGATTTTCTGTTGCTTCTGTTAGCAGTGTTTTGAAGTTTTTGACATGCGAGTCTTGTGTAACTTTTATTTAAAGATTTGGTAAGTATTTTATATTTTTGATGCTATCATATTGTTCTTTACAAGTAGCAATTCCAAATTGTCTTTTTCTGGTACATATAAATATGTATAAATTATATGTATAAATTTGTATGTATTTATACATATAAATATGTATAAATACACATATAATTAGTTGTTGTTAACTTGGTATCTTGTTACCTTCCTAAGTTCACTTATTTCAGCATTTTTTGGTAAATTCCTTAGGATTTTCTGCCCTAACCCTAAGGGCAGAAAATAGAAAATATTTCTTATAATTTTGTCTACAAATAAAGACTGTTTTATTTCTTCCTTTTGGAATTATACATGTGTTTCAAGTTTTCTTGTCTGTTATACTGGATAGAACCTCCAGTATAATGTCATATACGTTTTAAGAATAGACATCTTTGCCTTTCCGCTGACCTTTGTGGGGAATGTATTCAGTCTGTCACAGTTAGGTATGATGATATTATTAATAGCCCTGTGTTTTTACGGGTCACCTTTATCAGGGTGAGGAAGTCCCCATCTCTTCCTAGTTTGCCTAGAGTTTCTGCCCTGGTTGATTGTTGGATTCTATCAAATACTGCTTCCTCCTCCTTCTGTCCCCTTCCTTATTCTTCTTTCTCCTCTTCCTCCTCATCACATCGTTTGAGATGGTAAATGCTTCTTTTCTTCTTTTTCTTCCATAAGTATGATGAATCACATTTGTATTTGTGTTAAGTGTAAAACCAACCTTGCATTCCAGGGGTAAACTCTACTTGGTCATTCCTTTTACATGTTGTAGTTATGATTTACTAAACTCATATTTTTGCACCTACGTTCATGAAAGATAAGATCTATGGTTTTGTTTTCCTCTTTCTTGTAATGTGTTTGTCTGGTTTTGCTATCAGGTTAATGTTGGCCTCATAGAATTTGTTGGGAAGTGAGTGCTCCTTCTCCTTGATTTTGAAGAAGAATTTTGTGTAAAATTGATATGATCTCTATTAAAGGTTTCATAGAATTCACTGGTGAAACCATCTGGCCCTGGAGTGGGAAGGGTTTTAACTACCAGAAAAAGTTCCTACTAGATATAGGGCTATGTAGGATACACATTTATTCTTGAGTGAGCTTTGGTAATTTGTATCTTGCAAGAAGTTTATCCATTTCATTAAAAATGCTGAATTTATTGTTATATGGTAGTGGTTTAGTCACTGAACCACTGGCTTCTTATTGCAGTGGCTTCTCTTGCAGGGCAGAGGCTCTAGGGTGCCTCGGTCCAACTCTTGCAACCCCATTGACTGTAACCTTCCAGGCTCCTCTGTCCATGGGATTCTCTAGGCAATACTATTGGAGTGGGTTGCCATTTCCTCCTCCAGGGGATCTTCCTGACTCAGGGATTGAACCCAGGTCTCCTGCATTGCAGGCAAATTCTTCACCAACTAAGCTATGAGGGAAGCCCTTGTATATTGTTATATATTTATACATAATACTCCCCATTAACCTTTAACATTTGTAGGATTTGTAGTCATGACCTTTTATTCCTGGTATTAGTAATTTGTGTCATCTTTTGGCCTCCTTGATAAGTCTGGCCAGTGGTTTGTCAATTTGAATAACTTTCTTTTTCTTTGTTACTTTTAAGTTTCAGTTTCACTGATGTTTTTTTCTGTATTTTCATCTGCTCATTTTAGATTTAAGTTGCTATTCTCAGAATAAGTTTGATTAGAATATCAATTTAGAAACCAAAAGCATTGATTTGGAATTCTTCTTTTCTACTCTAAGCACATATTACTATAAATTTCCCTTTAAGTGCTATTTTAGCCACATCCTACAAACTTTGATGTGTTGTATTTTTACTTTCTTTCAATTCATTTTGTAATTTCCCTTGTAATTTATTTTTAAAAATTTCTTCTTTGATCAATAAGTTAAGTAGAAGCGTGTTGTTTAACTTCCTATATTTGAGGATTTTCCAGATCTGTTACTGATTTATAAGTTAATTCCATTGTAGTTTAAGAACATAACTGATGTTATTTAAATTCTTTTAAATGTGTTGATTTAAAAGTTAACTTCCGGCTGTAGTAGGTCTTCGTTTCTGTGTGCAGCTTTTCTCCAGCTGCAGTGAGCAGGGGCTACTCCCTACCCATGCACTGGCTTCTCACTGCAGTGAGCAGGGGCTGCTCCCTAGCCATGCAAAGGCTTCTCACTGCAGTGAGCAGGGGCTGCTCCCTAGTCGTGCACCGGCTTCTCACTGCGGTGGCTTTTCGTGTTGCAGGGCATGGGCTCAAGGGTGCTTGGCTTAGTAGTCACAGCAGGGAGCTCAGTAGTTGTGGCACACGGCTTACTTGCCATGTGGCAGGTGGAATCTTCCTGGACCAGAGACCCGACCTGTATCCCTTGCATTGGCAGGTGGCCTCTTAACCACTGGACCATCAAGGAAATGCTAAATGCATTGATTTTTACATTGATCCTGTATCTAGTGGCCTTGAAAATTTCACTTATTAATTATAATAGTTTGCTTCCAAGAATGCGAATGAGACAGTGGACATCCTTATCTTGTTCCCAACCACAGGAGGAAAGAACGCAGTATTTCATCATTAACTTTAGTTTAGCTGTGGATATCTTATTTCCCAGGTGGCACTAGTGGTAAAGAACCCGCCTGCCAATGCAGGGTCGGGAAGATCCACTGGAGGAGGGCACAGCAACCCACTCTAGTACTCTTGCCTAGAGAATCCCATGGACCAAGGGTCCTGGCAAGCTGAAGTCCATAGAGTTGCACACGACTGAATCACTTAGCACGCATGCATGCATTTTACACATATTCATCGTATAGTTAAAGAAGTTCCCTTCTGTTCCTAGTGCTGAGGAATTTTATATAAATAGGCATTAATTTTATCGTGTTTTTAATAATCTTTTGAGATATGATTTTTCTCAACAGGGAAAAATGCATTGACTGATATTTGTGTATTAAATTATACTGGTATTTTTCAAATAAACTTCACTCAGTCATGCTAGATTATCCTTTTAAAAAATCTACCATTATATTCAATTTGCTAATATTTTGTATAGCATTTTTGCATCTCTATTCATGAGTGGTATTGACCAGTAATTTTATTTTCTTGTAATCTCTTTGTTTGGTTTTGTACCAGGGTTGAGTTGGTTTCAAAGTGAAATGTTGAGAAACTTCCCCTCTTTATTTTTGGGACAAGACGCTGTATATTGGTATTTTTTAAATATGTAGAAGGAATTGTTTGTCTTTTTAAAAGAATATAGGACTATTCAGATCTAGTGTTTTTTTCTTGTTTTCATTTTGGCAAGTTATCTTTTTCAAAGAATGATGGCATAAAATTGCCTCTTTTAGCAACATGAACATCCACTCATGTAAAGTTGCCTGTAGCACAGTGTGTCAGTTTTATTTTATCAGCATACCCACTGGCCAAAGGCAAAACCAGGAAAGTCATCCCACCACTTTAGGAGAAAAATTTATGGTAGCATGTAACAACACTTTTGGGCTTCCCTGGTAGCTCAGCTGGTAAAGAATCTGCCTGCAATGCAGGAGACCCCAATTTGATTCCTAAGTTGGGAAGATCTGCTGGAGAAGGGATAGGCTATCCACCCCAGTATTCTTGGGCTTCCCTGGTGGCTTAGACAGTGAAGAATCTGCCTGCAATGCAGGAGACCTGGGTTCAATCCCTGGGTTGGGAAGATCACCTGGAGAAGGGAACAGCTACCCACTCCAGTATCCTGGTTTGGGTCGCCAAGAGTCGGATACAGCTGAGCAACTTTCACTTTCAACTACACTTTACACGCTGTTAAGTGAATGCATACAGATTGTTGTTGGGTTTTTAGCGAGGTGAAAACATAGTTTGGAATGCCTGAGATGCTTGTTGGCTAAGTCTGTCTGCTCTGTGTGTGTGTGCTGTGCCAAGATGGGTTGGAAAATACAGCTTGCTAAGAGTCTCCTCATAGAACATGAGTTTGAGCAAACTCTGGGAGAGAATGAAGGAAAAGGAAGCCTGGCGTGCTGTAGTCCATGGGGTCCCAAAGAGTCAGACACAACTTAGTGACTGAACAACAAGAGTCTCCAAGCATCCAAGGAACACTGGTATACATGTTTGCATCACCAGGTTCATGGTAGCCAGGATTTAGAGCTCCTTTTGAGGGGAGAAGACACCTCACTGGAAATCATTTCCTTCAATCAGCAGCTCCCTGGAAGCTGAAGCCAGGAAAAATAGTGCATGAGTCAGAAACCAGAAGGATTCTCCAGAATCTGGGTGTGGACTAGAGGTAGCAGTGAGGTCAGGGTGAGGGCCAGGGGGGGCCATGAGCCCCGAGCTAAAGTCACCTCCTAACTGAGGGGCCTGATGGGTCGCCTTCCTATCCCCCCATCTCAGGGAGCAGAGGCTGTCCTGGATTCCAGAGTCACCAAGTTAGCCATCTCTGGCTAGAGTGGGTCGGATGTTAGGACATCACTTCATTTATCCGCTTGCTTGTCTTGGGTCACCACTGAGATTCCAGGGCCCTGGAAATTCTATCCTGGTGGATACAAACCTCCTTCCCCTAACAGTCCCCGTCTCATCCCCTTTTCTTTCTCAGCTCATGTTTTCTCTCCCTTCTCATCACTCCTGCTTCCTCTCTCCCCCCTTTTTTTCTCCCTTCTCTCCATCTTACCCTCGCTCATGTCTACCTTCTACTCCCCTTCCCCCCAACCTAAGACACATTTCTCCCATTCCTCCCTCCTTACCGCCTTGCTTGTCAGACAGTAAGAGCCTTGGAGGTGGTTGCCAGGATACTGGGCTAAAACAGCGACAGAAATGCAAACTAGGAGTTGTTTGAGCATAAATAGGAATAAAACACAAACTGAGATCAGTAGATGTCAGGCCACAGATCTTCCGCGTACCACCAGCTTTTCTGGTGCAGGAAGATAGGACTGATAGCTGTCTAGCCCTTTAAGGAGACCTAATGTTAATGAACGTGGTTCTCCTCCTGGACAAGGGGCTTGTAGCAGTACTTCTGTTGCTGCGTGCCAAGAAGTCAGAAGGAAATTGGGAGAGTCGTTGTTCAGTCCCTCCAGAGCCAGGAGTTCCACTTCAAACTGTAAGTCCCAGGCATGTGATAAGGAAATCACAGTCCTATTAATTGGAACCTTCAGAGCATTTGTTACTCATATTCCCATGTCATTTGTACCCTGAGACAAACAATAGACCAGAAATCATTGTAAAACAAAACTCCAGCTTCGCTGAGGGGCTGTGCAGATGCAGGCCTGCAATTATGGATACAGCCACTAGGGGAGGTAGTGATTACTGCAGATTTGGGGCAATGGACCAAGATATATTATATGTATGAGATCTTCCTGGTGACTCAGATGGTAAAAGAAACTGCCTGCGATGCAGGAGACCCAGGCTCAGTCCTTGAGTCAGGAAAATCCCCTGGAGAAGGAAATGGCAACCCATTCCAGTACTCTTGCCTGGAGAATTCCATGGACAGAGGAGCCTGGCGGGCTACGGTCCATGAGATGGCAGAGTCAGACACGACTGAGGGACTAACACTGTCCATACTCTGTTATGTATCTATGCGCTTCCCTGGCGGCTCAGCTGGTAAAGAATCCCCCTGCACTGCAGGAGACCTGGGCTCAGTCCCTGGGTTGGGAAGATCCCCTGGAGAAGGAAATGGCAACTCACTCCAGCATTCTTGCCCAGAGAATTCCATGGAAAAAGGAGCCCGGGGGCTACTGAGTGACTAAGCATGTATAGAATTCCCTCTCTCACTCTCTCTTTCCCTCCCCCTCTCACACACACAGAGCTAGCTCTTTATCACAACAGTAGGACTATGATTCAATTGCAGTCTCAGATTTGGGCCAAGATAGGGAAAATTACAAACATCTAGATCCAAGTTGCATCTTTTCTCACATTAAACTTCAGTATCTGTCGTTCAGGTTGGTCCTTGGTGTGGCATTAGGAAGACACAGTGGCTTTCTGGGCCTCCTGAGTCCCCAGCCCAGCATCTTGCTTTTCTCTGTAGAGACTTCAGATTGATTGTTTTAAGTCTTTAGCTATTTACTTGCTCTTTCAGATAGAATGAGGTAATTGCCCTTTTCAAACTATTTCTGCTTGAGAACTTCCTGTGCTGTCTCTCCTGCCTCATCCCACCCTACCCTAGCCCCGCCTTATTCAAATAACTTCTCTTCCCTGGTGGCTCAGCTGGTAGAGAATCTGCGTGAATGTGGGAGACCTGAGTTCGATCCCTGGGTTGGGAAGATCCCCTGGAGAAGGGAAAGGCTACCCACTCCAGTTTTCTGTACTGGAGAATTTCGTGGACTGTATAGTCCATGGTGTCGCAAAGAGTCCGACACAGCTGAGCGACTTTCGCTTTCTTATCCTTTTTGTGTCCCATTTGAAGGCAAGCTGAATTCTGGATTCCTAGAATGATTTATTAAAACCTGGGACTTTCTTACATCTTTACAGCAGATTCTTCATGATTCTTTCCCTTTTTAGTCAGGAGACAGACTCCAGGCACCTCAATCCCTTCTTACTTTTCAAGTTCAGGCTCACCATCAGTTCAGTTCAGTTGCTCAGTCGTGTCTGACTCTTTGAGACCCCATGGACTGCAGCACGCCAGGCTTCCCTGTCCATCACCAACTCCCAGAGTTTACTCAAACTCATGTCCATAGAGTCGGTGATGCCATCCAACCATCTCATTCTCTGTCGTCCCCTTCTCCTCCTGCCTTCAGTCTTTCCCAGCATCAGACTCACCATGATGGAATACAAAAGTAGATTACTTTTTAAAACTCAGTTAGGTCCCTGTCCCTCAGGCCTAACGTTTTTCCCTTTTTCCTTCCTCTGAATATTTAAAAACCTATTTTCAAAACATTTGAATACAGGAGTTTTTAACCGAAGTTTGAACAATGGTTCTTACACGACCACAGGTTCTTTGGAGCAGAATGGCTCAGAAGCCGATGGGCAGTGCAGAGCAGCTCCTCTTCTGAGCCAGCTCATTTATTTGCCTGGGACAGTGAATGCTCTAATAACAACATATTTGGTTTCCTTTGTAACGCTGGGATTCCTTAAGTGTCCTTGGCCACTTTCCAAGCCCCAAATATTAGTCATGCTGCCTGGTGCTCAAACATCCCAAGTTCCACACTTTGACGCATCCTCTCCTATTTGCATGGAAATTAGATTTTTAAAACTTGAAGATGAAAACAAGTTTCACTGCCTGTGCTCAAAAAGTGCCTCTCTGTCAGTCAGTGGACTGTAAACGCTGCTTCCAGGCGGTGGTTTTCATTTCCATCAGTTTATGAGGCTTGAGGAGCTGAGCTGTCGGCACTCCCCTGCAGTGGGGAACTTCTCCCTTGGTGCCAGCTTCTCCGGCTTCAGCTTCACTGGCTTTGGCTTTGCTTAGATACAAACTGAAGCACCTACTCATCTTTTACCTTGGTTATTATACAGTAAAACATTACATCAGCATTGATCTCATGTCTGTAAGATAGCACATTGATTTTAAAAAAAAATCAGAAGGTAGAAAAACCCTCACTGTCTTTGGCAATGGATAGAAAAGCTCATTATCTCCAGTGTGGGTGCTAGGAATGATCATATCTCACAAGGTCACGCTGCCTTATTAACTAGTGAACATTTTGTTGAGACCTTAATGTGGACCAGATGCTGGGGATGTGGAGAGAAATATGATGGTGCTCCTGCTGATGAAGAGAGGCATGAAGAAATCTGAACAGAGCGCGTGGCCTGATGTAATGAAGGCATGTGTGCTCAGCTGTGTCCAGCTCTTTGTGGCCACATGGACTATAGCCGCCAGGCTCCTCTGTCTGTGGAATCTTCCAGGCAAGAATACAGGAGTGGGTTGCTGTTCCCTTCTCCAGGGAATCTTCCTGACCCAGGGATCAAACCCACGTCTCTTGTGTCTCCTGCATTGGCAGACAAGATTCGTTACCAGCTGAGCCAGTGGGGAAGCCTGATGTAATAAAGGCAAGGGTAAATGAGGTCTGTATTGAGCAGATAACTTTCCGGAGAAGTGAGATAAGGCTTCCCAGAAGAGGTGGCATTTGAGAAGCACCTTGAATAAGGAGCAGTGTCATCACTGGAAGTGGAGCAATTAGAAAGGGGTTTTGGATCAGATGTGTGAGAGTCTCCAAATACCTGGCCTGCAAGTCAGGCCTCCGCCTTCCTCGTGCGTGTTTGGAAACGTTCACTGGTTCCTTGGTTTATCGCGTATCTGAGTGGTTGGCCCCTGGGTGCCAGTGGAGCCACTGGTGCCCTAGGATCTCCCGTTAGCGCCTTCAGGCCCACCGGGAACCTTCCTCTGCCCCGCCCTGGCCCCCAGGAAGCTGACCTGCACAGATTGCATCAGCTGGGGTGCCGGTTGTGTGCGTGCATGCCCCGTCGCGGAGTCGCGTCTGACCCTTTGTGACCCCAGGGACTGTAGCCCACTGGGCTCCTCTGTCCATGGGGATTTCCCCAGGTAAGAATACTGGAGTGGGTTGCCATTTCCTCCTCCAGGAGATCTTCCTGACCCAGGGATCAAACTTGCGTCTCCTGCATTGGCAGGTGGGTTCTTTACCAGCAGGTGAGCCACCTGGGAAGCCTCCTGGGTGCTGGCTAGAGGTGGGGAATTAGAGCACTAGCAAGACAGCAGAAGGTGAAGGGAGAAACAGATCAGGGTATTTGTCAGCCTGGTCCCCTGCCTGTGGGGCTCCAGCACCCAAATCTCTCAGCCCATGGCTGCTGTCATTCTGCTCTCTCCACATAAATCTCTCAGGATCAGGAAACTACTCCTTCCCTGTGACCCTTCAGCCCGGCTGGGCTGGCGATGGCTCCCTGCTGATTCTTGTCTGGGGTGCTGCACCATCTCCGTTGCTCTCCTTAAACTCTACACGCCCTTCTAAGTGGTCCCTTCATTCAGCTGCCCTCAGTTACCCAGCTTGGCACGGGTGCCATCCATCTCCTCCCAGGACTCATACAAATGGCAGATGAGGTCCTCACTCTCACGCAACTTATCTAGTCCACTTGAACTTGTTTAAGCAGGAGAATGATTGCATTGCATATTTATGTTTTGGGGAAAAAAACCCCTGGATGACAGCGAGGAGAGAGATTCCAATGCAGGCAAGGACCATCAGGGAAGGAGTGTTGCTGTTGTCCTGGCAACAGATGCCAGTGGTCCAGTCCAGGGAGGGACAGAGGGAGAGACGTGGGAGATGAAAGAATGAGGAGGAATAGTCCAGGGTGGTCCTCGTGTCCTTGCTGGGGCAGCTGGATGGATGGTCAGCCCTGAGCTGGGGGACCCTGGAGAAAGAGCTGACAGGCAGGCAGGGGAAATGAGAACTTTGGTACTGACACCGGAAAGGGTCTGTTGCCAATGGGATAGCCAGATGGATGTGTCCAGCAGGCTCTCGGAACTGTGGGTTTGAGTTTGTGGGCGAGGTCAGGGTGAGAAATATGGATGTGGGCATCCTTGGAGTCTAGGTCGAGGGGGTAGGTGAGAGGCAGGAGAGGACGTGTTGGGTGAGCAGTACAGCAGCCTGTGAGAGGGCCCGTGGGGCTGGGATGCGGACAGAGAGGCGGAGCACTGATGCAGCTGCCTGGGACTCCCACGCTGGGCGCAAGGGGGCCTCACGCTGCTCCTGGGTCTAGGGAAGTCCGTCGACTCTGTCCTTGGTGCTTCAGGTTTGCCGAGCATCCCAGGGCTGGTCCCAGACCTGCCCCTGCCAGCTCTCGGGGCCCAGTTATGTCTACTGTCCTCTGAACTTACCTCCTGGGGTATTAGAAAGAAGACAGGACCCTACCCTCCCACGCCAGGCTTGGTGTCTGGCTCATAAGATGAATTACTTTGCTGACAAAGGTCCATCTAGTCAAAGCTATGGTTTTTCCAGTAGTCATATGGATGTAAGAGTTGGACCATAAAGAAGGCTGAGTGCCAGAGAATTGATGCTTTCGAACTGTGGTGTTGGAGAAGACTCTTGAGAGCCCTTTGGCCTGCAAGGAGATCAAACCAATCAAACCTAAAGGAAATCAACCCTGAATATTCATTGAAAGACTGATGATGAAGCTCAAGCTCCACTACTTTGGCCACCTGATGTGAAGAGCCAACTCACTGGAAAAGACCCTGATGCTGGGAAAGACTGAGGACAGGAGAAGGGGACAACAGAGGAGGAGATGGTTGGATGGCATCACCGACTCGATGGCCATGAGTTTGAGTGAACTCCGGGAGCTGGTGATGGACAGGGAAGCCTTGTGTGCTGCAGTCCATGGGGTCTCAAAGAGCGGGGCACGACTGAGCGACCAAATAACAATGTAAGGCGAAATGTACCCAAGTGGAAAAACTGGCAGTCAAACTGATAGACCTACTTGCCATGTGGATGGAGCTGTTGGACTCTGCTCTCAGAGACACCCCTTGACTGCTTGGTGGAGCCAGGCTTCTCAGAAAAGTCCATGCGTGGGGAGGTGGTCCTAGAGGCTTTGGTCTCAGACATCACCACAAGGGAGCTTCCCAGGTGACTCAGTGGTAAAAGAATCTGCCTGCCGATGCAGAAGACGCAGGAGATGCGGGTTTGATCTTTGGGTCAGGAAGATCCCCAGGAGAAGGGCATGGCAACCGCACTCTAGTATTCTTGCCTGAAGAATCCCCATGGACAGAGGAGCCTGGCGGGCTACAGTCCACGCGGTTGTGAAGAGGCAGACACGACTGAATGACCGAGCACAGCACATCACCACAAGACGTGCGGTTTTCTTGGTTTTCATCACCAGGCTTGGTTTTTGCCCCAGCAACTGATTAACTGTGGCTGTGGCCCTGCCTCCTCAGCTAAACACCCCTCGTCCCTCGATCTTGGCCTCTGAACTCCATCTCCTCCTGGCTGCAACCACGGAGTCCTTTCCCTTCCGATTCTGTAATGATGCCGCAGCCAGCTCACCGCCCCCTGGATCTGATTCTAGGTGATGATAAGAGGCAGAAGTCACCCTGGGCAGGTAATGGTCAGGTGTAAGAGAGAGAGGCACCCAGGGGAGACAGAAAGCCAGAGGCCTTGAGCAAGAACCTTTTAGGTATAAAGTAGAAAGACTTGCACTTCAAACACTCAGTAATAACTTCAACATTCTGCTCTGTGGGATTCTCTCCTGCTTTCTGAAAACCCATGAAAACGCTCATCCTGACTCACTGACAGAGCCTGTAAGAAGGCATCAGCACACACATCAGCAGGCAGAAAGCACACAAAACAAACAGCAGAAGGATTAAGGCACAGTTGTGCAACTGGGAGGGGAGAATGCTCAGATGAGCGGGTCAAAGAAATTCCGAAGACAACATGGGGAGAGAGGTGAGGGAGAAGAGACAGGCAGAACACGGACGGAACGCTGGTCCTTGCAGGGCACCAGTTTCTGGCTCTTGCTACATTGTGCCCGAGGTGGCATGGAGCAGGTAGTCCCTGCTGGCTGGTTCATTGAATGACGGCTCTAAGGAAAGGTTAAATGAACAGTTCACACTTAGAGAAGACTGGAGAAGATGGCCTTAACATGCCTGATGAAGCTTGGCTTTTGTCCAACTTTCAGAGGTTCCCAATCTTGGCTCTGCACCCTCAATTCTTTCCAGGGAAGCTCCTTGGGAGCCAGACTCAAGTTTGTGCTCATTGCCACAGACATCTTCTTTGGAGGCACATCTGCATCAGGGTTGGCCAACTGGGTTTTAGGAAAGTGGAGGCTGTTGGAGAGCTTACTCCATCCAAGGCATTTTCCAGGTGGGGAAGTTGCAGCCCTGTTCGGCTCACGGGCTGTCAGTGACCTCTACCACCTCCCGCCTTTACTCAGCTGCAGTCCCAGTGCTCTTGAACTTGGAGACTCAGCCCCTGCAGCCTTTCATAGTCAATCCTGGCCAACAGGGGTGTGTGTGGGGAAGCAGGTGTTAGGTGTCTCTTCCTTGCCAGCATGATGAAGCCACGCTTCATCTAAGGCTCGGTCCAAGAGCAGCACCCCAAGTGTTAGGTGAGGGACTCTGTCTCTCACCCCCACCCCTTCTCCAAGGGTTCATCTATAGATACAAAGACAGCAAACTAACTTCATCCGAAACTCTCACTGAGAAGGATTGGAAGACTTCAGGGACCGCTCTGGGATGGGTGCTGCAGAGTGGTGGCAGCAGTTCCTGGATTTGGCCCAGTTAAGCCACACTCCTTAGACTTCAGATGCCTCTGCAACCGGGGGTCTCCAGCTCGCCCCACAGAGGCAGCTCCTGCTGACATAGCTGCCTGCTGCCCCCAACGCCAAGTATGCTATGCCCACTGTCCCTCTGCTGACCATCGCCCTGGACCCCCCCTTATGGTCAGTTAGTTTGTCCAGTCTCCACTTCTATCTGAGCCCAGCCTCCTGCTGTAGAGGAGTAAACAAACAAATGGCTAAAGAGTATTTGGCAGTGTCCAAAGACAGTAGGTCCCTGCGGGAGGGAACAGCAACCCACTCCAGTCTTCTTGCCTGGAGAATCCCATGGACAGAGGAGCCTGGCAGGCTACAGTCTATAGGGTCGCAAAGAGTCAGACACGACTGAAAGGACTTTGCGTGCACTACATATCAGGCGTTTTCTGTAGCCTGTCCCACTTAATCCTCCTGGTCACCAGGAAGGTAGGTACTGCTATCATAGTTCCCATTTTGCAGTTAAGGAAACAGATTCCAGAGTTGACATCACCTGGTCAAAGTCAGATACCTTATAATCAATGAAACTTTGGATGTTTGATCCAAAGCTCTGTCTTGTTTGTGGGTTTACCATGAGTGCTCTCTCCAAGTTGAACCCCCATCTCCAATCAGACCCCCCCATCTCAGCCCCTTGTGTGCAGGCTGAAGAGCTTCAGTACTGACACTCCCGGATGTCAGCCTGCGCTTCTGTATGGAGCACCAAGATACCTTCTGGGTGTCCCTGTGCACTTCTGGGGAGACAGAGTCATGGGCTCCTGCCCACAACACTTTCCACTCCCCCAAACTTCAAACCTCCCTGGCCACACATCTGGGACCCCAAGGACTGGCTGAAAGATGCCACTGTCCCCCCCAGCCCCCCAGCTGTGTTTGCATTTCCAGCAGGGAAATGGCACTTAATTACCTCTCAGTGCTTTTAACTGAGCATTCGTTCTGACTGATGTCTTCCATGGACTCTTTTGAACGAGGTGAGAAAATTCCTCACAGTTATGACTTCAAGGGTCTTTGGCCTTGGGGATGGACTGGCTCCCTAGGAGGGCCCTGCTTCCTAGGAGGGTGGTGCCCTGGCCACCTGGCTACCTGGCTGGCATGGGTGCAGGCCTGGCTGTCCTGCTGTGCCGAGTGTTGAATTGCTGTGTGCTCTGGGCTGTCTGGCGATGTGGATGTGGACTTGGAAAGTGCAGAGGGAGGGTGGGAGGGGACGTGTCCTTGATGGTGAGCCTCAGGGCAGTGGCTGGGGTGCCTCAGGCATCCTCCATGCCTTCATCCTCCTCCTCGGAGGATCCTGTTACTTCTTCCCTCCCACATCATAGGGTCATACCTGGCCCTTTGCTGCCTGCACACAGCCATGGATTCACCCCAGTTTCCAAGCCGGTCCTGGCCAAGGCAGGAAATACGCCAGCTGCCCTGGCACCAACATCTGGTCCCTCTGCATAATTCTGAGCCCCAGGACAGTACCCAGGGAGCAGATGTCGTTGATTTGCTACCGGTACCCACCTGTGGGCTGACAGTGCCTACTTGGGGGACTGGTGGCCTAAAAGCCATGTTGGGATATCTCTGAGGCATATTCTACACTGTCCCCCAGGAGTTCCAGCACAACTGGGCTCTCGTTGCCCATGGCGGTCGTCTGCTTCATAACAGCCTTCCACTTCCTGTCCCCTGCCCCACCTCCCTTACTGAAATTTTCTAGAATCACCACCCAGATACTCAATTTATGCTTGAATACTTGCCTCAAGTCTGCTTCTGGGGAAACCAAAGTAAGGCACACTCTACAGCACTGCTAGAGTCTCCTGGCTGCCCCTCCCCCAGCTCAGAGACTGGCTCCCTGGAAGACACGCGCTGGTTCAGCCCAAAGGGCTCAGCCTCGTCTCCCGACCCTTCCTTTCTCACTTGTTGCACCCCCACCACCCAGACTGTGGTTCCCATTCAGCATCTTGCCCGCTGGGACCTCAAACATGGCTCATAGTCTGAGTTCCCACCGTTCTGCCCCACTGATTGCAATGGCAGCCTGTGCCAGCATCCACGAAGACCCTGGAGTCTGCTCAGAGCATCTGGCTGGTGCAGCCACAATTTCAGAGTCAAGTCCCAGCCCTTCCCCTCAGCCAGGAGGAGATGCGACGCCCCAGGCAGAGGCAGGGTGGCACAGTGGAAGGACGAGTTTATGAGGCAGACAGAACCGAGCTCAGGTCTCAGCACCACCATGTACAAACCTCTCTGCTTGAGCAAGTCCATCTCTCTGAGATTCAGCATTTTTAGCCTCGAATGACAGGGGGCAGAGAAAGCTAACTGTCCTCTGATTTGTACACCCCCTTCTGCAACAGAGCCGGAGGGGCCACCCAGGCCTGGGATGGCATTTTTCAGTGCTCCCTGCACTTAGGTGCTGGGTTCTCACCAACAGAATGTGAATGGAAGGGATGTGTGTCACTTCCAGGCCCAGTGTGGTTAAGAAGCAGCTGTATCTTCTCAATCATCTCTTTCAGCTTCCTCCTAGATGCAGAGTTCTAAACCTGGGTCCTTGAATCACCATGTGGAGCAAAGCTGCCTGCCAACTAGAATCACCAGCATTGGAGCATGTGAGTAAAAATATTTGTTAAACTAGTGAATCATGGGGTTTATTTGTTACAGCAGCTTGCATTGTGCTAACCAGTACATAATCGTATCTCCATGTTGTAAAGAACCTAAAAAGATAACACAGAGAACCTCTACTCTAATAAGCACTCACTGTACTTTTTACAACTGGGTACTGTCCCTTTTTACTTGCATGGTCTTGAATCCTCAAGGCAGTCACATTAACTGCATCTTGAAGCTGGAGAAACCCTAGCACAGAGAGGTGAGGTGACGTGGCCAAGGTCACACAGCTAGGAAATGCTAGCTCTGACTCTAAAGCTATTTCTTTACCAGTAGGCTAAGCAGCCTCCGGTGCTTGGAAATTACTTCCCAAATGGGCACCATCTTTGTTAATCTGACCAAACAAATTTGGCCAGGGCCTCCTGCCACCCAGACTGAGCCTTTGTCTATATGGGGCGAAGCACTGCCCCCCGAGAAGGTAAAGTGGACAGAGGTGCCCCCTCTGGGGTTGGGGGGCACAGGCTGGGTATTCAGCCTCACCAGAGCAACTTCCCCCACCCTGGGCCTGGCACTTGCTCAGGACATAGCTTCACCCCTGAAAACTGATGCCCCCGAGTTACCACTCCTTAGAGATGCCCTGAGTCCTTCTTCAGCTGGACACCTGGCTGGTGGGGAGCCTGAGAGCACACGCGCTGTTTGTAGTTTCTAGACGGAAGATGCACCCTCAAGGTCATCCCTGCAGCTAGCAGCCCCCCGGGGACCCGGCAAGTGACCCCCTGGTCTCCCCTCAGAGGCCTCCCCAGGCCCCCTGGGATGGCTTCTCAGCTCCTGGCCTCAGCCCAGCCTCCAACAGGGCTATTTCTGGCCAGGCGGGTAATAGATTTCTGTCTCCTTTTTGAGAGCCTTTTGTGTGCCCTCAAACTCAGAGCCAAATGCTCTCCCTCCAATTAAAAAAAAAAAAAAAGCTGTGTTTCCAGCCCCCATGTGAGGAGGTTTCTTGAAGAGCTGGAGGACCCTGGGGGAGAGCTGGCCCACGGTTTTATTTATGTTAATTGCCTGCCCCTCTTCCCGGGGCTGCACCTCACAAAGCTCCCTTGTGGGGCACCAGTGAAGCATCTAATGTGTGGTATATATGGAGGCAAGGGCTCTGCTCAGCGTTTCCTGGCTCTTGATTTATGAGGTGGGGCTGGGCTTGCTGCCCTGACCCTGCCTCGTCCAGGAGATACAGCCTAGAATTCTCTCTGATGGGTATCCGGGGTTTGGCGCCCTGCCATGCTGCTCCAGGAACTCTAGTGAACCTCCACTATTTCCACAGAATGGTCGGGAAACCGAGGCACAGTTAGGTTACTTGATGTGGGTGCCAATTGGGGGAGCTTCCGCCAGCAGCGGTTGTCTTAACTGGGGCCCAACGTTTCACACACCTCTACCCATGGCAGGTTCTCTGGGAGCTGATTAAAAGTACCCGTGCAAGTCACATCTGGGGCCCGTGGTCTTAGAGGGTCAACAGGCACTAGCGAAGGTGCTCAGGGATCATGTTGAAACTCACAGCAGTTCCAGCTCCACCGGAACCTGGTTGCTACCGTGAATCTTCAGGATTGGGGGCCTGTGTGTTTTGCTTTCACTGAGGTCTGAGACATGCCCAGACATGAAAACTGAAAGGGGCTATGAGATTCGTATTGTCCAGATTTTCCGTTTTCTAAATGACAAGGTTGAGGCTTAGAGTGCGATGGAGACTTGGCCAAGATCTCACACCAGAGTGGTTCTGTCTCTTTGTGAGGACCAGAGGAGAGAGGGGTGTGGGGTTCTCGGTACCTGGAGAAGGTATGAGGAAACGGAGGTGCCACTTCACTAGCTTGAAGCCCCCCCAACCTTTGGGAGGCTGGAGTTGGTGCCTGATCCCAGGCTTCCTGCCCAGCCACCATTCAGTCTCAGAAACCCTTCCCCGCTCTCTCCAGGTGGCACAGAGTCCTGCCCTCCAGCTTTGTCTGAACTTGACATCCATAGAGTTGCTCTGCAGATTGTAAGAGGCCCCTGGGCAGGCGGTCTGTGCTGTCCTAGAAGAAAAAGCCACAGCTGCCCTTAGGCCGTGTGGGCACGACCCTGGCCTGCCTTTCCCCATGGCCCGCCCCAACAACCTGGGGACTCCTGGGGCCCCCAGGGACCCCAGACTTCTTTGATCAGAGCTGCATGTGTGTTTGTGTGCATTCAACAGGAATAGACCGCTGGAAGGGAAACGATCTATAATTAATAAAAGATGGTGTTTGATTTAGAATTTCCTTTCAAGTTTCAGAACTTTTGCTCTAATGTGAACAGGCAGCTGTGACCTGGGATAGAGTAGGGCTAGACTCAGAGCCAGACATCTGAGGGCTCCCATCCCAGTCTGGCACGTGACCATGTGGCCCTGTGAATGCCGTCCACCCTCTCTGAGCCTTGGCTTCCTTATCTGTTAAAATGTGGGTCATCCTCTCTCTCCTTCACAGGTTGTTGGGAGTGTGACATGAGATCCTGTGGGTGAAAGTTTCTCAAACACTGTGGGTGCTGGTTACTTGCAGAGCCCTCTCACCCCTCCACAGAGAGATTCCGCAGACCAAGCAGTCTTTTCAGAGGCATATTTTAGCTAGACGTGGTTGTTCTTTCATTGTTGCCTAAGGGGACAGGAGTGTAGTCAGGTAAATATTTTTCAGGAAATAGGTATCTCTTATAGTGCTTTTTCTGTCCTCAGACATAGGTGAATTAATGGAGGGAATGAACACGGAAATACTTTCTTAAAGGTATTTTTACTAAAGTCTTATAGACATGCAGAAAAACACACAAATTGCACATGATTAGCTCCATGAATTTCACTAGCTGATGACATCCATGAAGCCAGCACCAAGTTAAGAAGCTTCTGGAACCAGAACCACCATCCCAGAAGCCCCCATCATGTCCTTCCCAATGCACTCTCCTGACTCTGGCTTTGGAACTTGATAAGAACAGACTTAGAGTGTGTGGCGCTGGTGTCTGCCTCCTTTCCTTCAGTGCTGTGTTGGTGAGATCCATCCGCACACTTCCGACATGGTCAGCCCATCCTTGCACACACCCACTCTGTCTGTCTTGCATTTCAGTCATCATGGTGAGTGCGCAGAGGTACCTTATTGTGGTGTTAGTTTTCCTTCCTTTGATCAGTAATGAGGTCATTCCTCCTGGTATACACCTGTTGGGCATTTGGATATTCCCTTTTATAAAAATTTACTAGTTTTATTTTTGGCTGTGCTGGGTCTTCGTTACTGCGCATGGGCTTTCTCTAGCTGCAGTGAGTGGGGGCTCCACTGTGTTGTGGTACACCGGCTTTTCACCGTGGTGGCTTCTCGTGTGGTGGAGCACAGGCTGTGTGGTGCATGGTCTTCAGTAATTGCAGCATGCTGGCTCAGCGGTTGTGGCTCACAGGCCCTAGAGCTTGGACTCAGTAATTGTGGTGCACAGGCTAAGTTACTATGCAGCATGTGGAATCTTCCCAAACCAGGGATCAAACCCATTGGCAGGCAGGTTCTTATCCACTGTACCATCAGGGATGTTGTGGACATTCTTTTTGTACACCACCTATTTAAGTCTTTTACCCCAGTGTCTAGTAGGCTAGCTATCATTTTATTGATTTGTAGGAACTCTTTATATATTTTGGATACTCTTTAGGTTTTTAGGGCTTTAGAAGCCTGTCTCCCAGACATTTCACCCAGAGTACATCAGGAGCTCTGATCTTGAGAGACCCCCTGAGTACAAGCGTTCAAGAGACATTCTCTTCCCAGCCTGTTGCCGCCACTTCCCCTTCAGAGTACGATGTGGTCATCTGCACGTAGAAGCTAGAGAGCCTTGTCTTGGGCCCCCTCCCTACTCTACCTCCCTCTGTGCCTCTTTTCCACTTTTTGGTGTCCACCACCTACGTTCCCTTCCCATGGGCCTTCTGTTCAGCTGGTAGAAACCAAATCACTTTCAGGGTATCTTCTGCCCAAGAGGCTCCACTCCCTTTGGTCAGTAGATGGAGGGAAGGGTTGCAGGGGCAGACCTTACAGAATGGCTGGGTCCTTCCCACCACTGGTCACTGTGCCTGAGATCCCACTGTTAGAGCTTCAACCCTCAAGGGCACCAGCTAGTGACATGAGGACACGACTCCCATGTTGTAGCAGAGGGTTTGCTTAGTGCTCAGCCCTGACCAGGTCTGTGGTGTCAGGCTTATCCCTGTCTTAGCCTCAGTCTTGCCTCGTTCTGGAAGGGACAGCTCCAGGTAACTCCTCCAGCTCACAATCTGCCCTTTAGATCCTCTAACCTGATAGCAGTTGCACATCTCTGTTCGTGAGACAGCAGGCTCACTGTCCCACTCTGTTTGGCTCCATCACAGGCCGGGGGGGGTGGGGGGTGGGGAGGCTGGAAGGAACAAAGCTTCCTTGGTGGAATTACAGGCACCACGGTAGGGACTGAGTGATGTCCACACAGGGGGTCCAACCTAGGGGACTCCAGCTGACTTAAGTGGACCAGTGAAAGGATGAGCTCCATACTGCTCTTGGACATCTTTCCAGAGGGTGGATATATATTACTCTCCACTGCCTAATTGTCCCTGAAGAAGGAAACCGAAAGGTCTTGTGGAAGTTATTGCCTTGACATGTTGACTGAGCTATTTCCCCTCCAGGTGGGTGACCCAGGTCCTGTGTATGTTGGGCAGAGACCAAAAATAGCATCCACTGATTTTAAAGCCATGTCCCCCAGAGCATTTCCCTTCTGCACATCTGAGTTCCAAAAGGATATTTTTTAAAGGTTAGGCATCTCCTCCAGGAAAGGCATTTTGTTGTGTTGCCTGAGCAAAAAAATGTCCTTAAAAAGATTCCAGTTGACCCTGCCAGCCTGAGCGGGAGAAAGATTCCATTCACAAAGATCAATATGAGGGTAACATTTGACACACTTTTAAATCAGTTTTTTTAAAAAATGAAATACATGCTTGAGAGTAAAAATTCAAGTAAAACAGAAGATCTGAATACCCAGCCTAATTTTTCAGGAATTTATGGCTAGAGCAAGCATGTTACCAGCACCATTTCCTTAGGTTCATCAGTCAGCATAAGCTAAGTTATGCTTGGTAACAAGTAACCCCGCGATCTAAGTGGCTACAACCACCAAGATTTACGTCTTGCTCGAGCTGCTTGTCCACTGGGGATTGGCTGTGGGTCTGTGTCATGCCTCTTTCACTCTACGACCCAGGCGGACAGAGCATCCCTGTCTGAAATGTTGCTGTCTCCAGGTGGCACTAGTGGTAAAGAATCTACCTGCAATATAGGAGACCAGAGTTCAATCCCTGGGTTGGAAAGATCCCCTGGAGGAGGGGACGGCTGAGCACTCCAGTGTTCTTGTCTGGACAGTTCCATGGACAGAGGAGCCTGGCAGGCTATGGTCCAGGGAGTTGCAAAGAGTCGGTCATGATGGAGCCGCTAACACTTTCCCTTTCACAGCAGAAGGAAAAGATAGAACTCAGTGACATGAGGCAATGACTCTTAACCTTCTGCTGGCAAAGGACGTGCGTCTCTCCCTCTCATGTTTCATTGGCCAGGGTAGAGCTCATGGCCATGCCAGAGGTCAGTGTAGAGACACCACATATTTTGGTGAAAGGTTACATACACAACCTTTCGTCGTAGGCAAAGTTCAGAATGATCTTCTGTCTTCAATAAAGGTGCTGGCCCTTTATTCCCAGCACCCCATGAACCCTTTCCCCCTATAGAATACTTTGTTGCTGGCACATCCTAAGTGTGTTCTGTGGAATGCTATTTTTCCAATGTCAATAAGTGCTGGGAGACAAAAGGTTCTGTGGTTAAGTAAGTTTGGGACACGTTGGGTTAAAGAGGGGTCTTTAAGACAGCGGCTCTCAGAATCTTTAATAGAATGTGAATTGTTGCCTTTGAAGAAGGAGAGAGTCAACTGGGCCTACTGCCTGGTCCCTCTAGGCCAGTGTTCCTGACTTTGGCTGCACACTGGAATCATCTGGGAAGATCTGAAAGAAGCCCTAATGTGCAGGCCACATGCTAGACCCGTGGCCTAAGCATCTCTTGGGGGTAAGACTCCGTGTATGTGCTTCATAACGCTCCCCTGGCAGCCATGGACTCCAATGGCAGCTCACTTCTAGGCGGATGATAAATTTGGGAACTGACCTTGCACAAGCTTGATCTAGCAGCCAACTGATTTTTAGCAGTTTCTTTCATCTACTAAGCAGACAAGCTCGAGCCAGAATGCTCAGGGTGGTTCAGACATATAAGAGGAATATGCCTACCCCAAAGAAACTGATGATCTCATGTGGCAATGCTGACAGAAAACTCCTACTATATAATTGGCAGCACAGGTGACCTGGTGTCTCTGGGAGGAACTTAGAAGTGCAGGGGCCTGGAGTCCCCGCCAGACAGGTGCCGGAATAGCCCCAGATTCGTTTCTGAACTCCAAATGAAACCAGTCTGTTTCTATGGCCTTTGCCTCTAAGGAAACATTAGACGCTTCAGTGACGTCACTGGTGTCTTTCAGTCCATCCTAATCCATCCTGCTGAGACCCCTGTAAGTTCTCAGACTTATTGGATCATAAACCTTTTGCCAGAGGGCATGGAGCACTGCTGTTCCACGGACCCCTTGGCCTCATAGAATAAGCTTGTGTGGAAGTGTATAAGGAGAACTTGGAGCCCACTTAAGGAGACATTCTTCTCTTGAATGGTGCCACCTTGGCACTCCTCTCTGGCAGGAAGGATGAGATGTCACCTCCATGGGATGATTTTGACTGAATGCTTGGCTGGTTTAAATGCCCGTTTGGCTGAGCCCTGCTCTGCTAGAAGGAATTCCCAGGTGCCTCGGTGGTAAAGAACCTGCCTGCCAATGCAGGAGACACAAGAGATGCAGGTTTGATCCCTGGGTTGGGAAGACCCCCTGGAGGAGGAAATGGCAACCCCTTCCAGTATTCTTGCCTGGGAAATCCCATGAACAGAGGAGCCTGGTGGGCTACAGTCCATGGGGTCAAAAAGAGTTGGGCAGGACTGAGTGATAGAGCACACACATGCCCTGGTAGAACAGGAGAGTATTAAAGACGCCTTAGTGCCAAACTGAGGCACTATCCTCAAGGAGTCAGAAACGTTGAACAGCCAGTGGAAAAGCAGGCTCCAGTCTCTGAAGCACTTTGTGCTCAGATTCCTCTCATCAGTGATCTTTAAAAATGTGACTGGAAAGAGTGAGAAGGGAGTGCGTGTAGACACTGCAGTGGGTAGATTCTGCATAAGGTTCAACCTGGACTCAACCCCAGGTGAGGGTGGTATCGTCGTGGTGCCAGGGCTCCAGGGTCAAGGTCATGCCCTTGCCCTCAGACATCACCCCAGCAAGCATCACATGCACCGAGCGGTGAGCCCGTGATCTGCTGTTCCATCTGTCTCCCCACCCACCGTGCTGAGGTCCCCGAGTCAAGGGTGCTGCTCGCTCACCCGGGCACCCCGTGACCCAGCGCCATGTCTGGCACATAGTTCCTGCTCACTCGATGCTGACAACACAGTGCAGAGACGCCTCCAGGCTCCAAGGACCCCTAGTGAACTCAAGGCTTCGGTTGCCATGTCTGTTTTCAGGGCTGAATTCAGATAAGCTCCAGGAAGGCAGGATGAGCTTTCAGATTCCTTTGACGTCCACATGAGAACATCAGTGCAGGTTTAAAGATTAACAGCTTTACTGTGGCTCCAGAGGAAATAGAAAATTAAGGCCTCTGTTTTGGGTTGCCGAATGGAATTGGTTCCCTTTATGCCTCTCTTTGGAAGAGAGAAACATTTCCATCATCTCAATTTATAAAAAGCAGTCGTAAGGCCAAGAAGAGATAAGTGGAGTAATTTCAGAAACCCTCAATTTGGGCAGTTTCTTAAATCCTCAGAGTCTGAAATTGCTGCACATGAACTTTTCTACAAGCATTGCATTTCCTGGGCTGGTTGTTTCTTGGAGAGATAATTGGGCAGGTTGAGGGGGCCTAGGGGGCTGTAACCTAGGGGGCTGGGGCAGGAAGGCAGGGGTGGGTGCTGAGTGTGAATGGCAGGCTAGGCTATAAAGAGCCTCCCCAGCCAAGATGTTAATACATGAGGATTACATGGAATCACCTTAAAAATGCGTCTGCCTATCCTTTCTCCCCTCCCCTCAAGTTCATGTTCAGTAGCTATAGGGTAGGGAGCTACTCAGCGAGTGAATTTAAGCAGGCGATGACATCATAGTGTAGGATGCTTAGCCACCAGAGTGTCCTGGCATGGTCATCAGAGTCCTGCTCCAGGCCCTGCCCTGATCTCTTAGCACACACCTGCCTGACTTCCACCTGCCAGCCCTGCGTCCCTTTCTTGAGGACACTCTTGTGCCCCAGAGCCATGCTTCCTCATCAACAGCAGCACAGAGCACCAGGGGAACTTACACCTCCTAAGAACAGTCCTGAACCAATGCTGATAGGAAGCGGGTATAAATACCAGATGGTACTGCCTTTCCAGGGCCATGTACGGATGTGAGAGCTGGACCACAACGAAGCTGAGCCCCGAGGAATTGAGGCTTGTGAACTGCAGTGTTGGAGAAGACTCTTGAGACTCCCTTTGGACAGCAAGGAGATCAAACCAGTCCATCCTAAAGGAAACCAACCCTGAACATTCATTGGAAGGACTGATGGTAAAGCTGAAGCTCCAATATTCTGGCAACCTGATAGGAAGAGCCGACTCATTGGGAAAGACTCTGATGCTGGGAAAGATTGAGGACAGGAGGAGAAGGGGACGACAGAGGATGAGATGGTTGGATGGCATCACCGACTCAATGGACATGAGTTTGAGCAAACCCTAAGAGAGAGTTAAGGACAGGGAAGCCTGGTGTGCTGCAGTCATGGGGTCGCAAAGAGTTGGACTCGACTTAGCTACCGAACAATAACAACAGATGGTAAAGAATCTACCTGTGATGCAGGAAAGAGACCCAGGTTCAGTCCCCGGATTGGGAAGATCCCCTGGAGAAGGGAATGGCAACCCATTCCATTATTATCTCAAGAATCCCATGGACACCGGAGCCTGGTGGACTACAGTCTGTGGGATTGAAGAGTCAGACGTGACTGAGCGACTAAGCACTCGTAAATAACCCAGCTCCCTCATCCATCGGGCAGGAGAGCTTGGGGGTAAATGTTTTATGCTGTCTCCCAGAGGTTCTTGGCAGGACTGAGCTCCAGTTACCCATGGGGGTCACTTGCTTGATGGTCTGGCTTCCTTCGCTGTCTGTCTTCCTGCTCCCTACCTGTGTTTCTGGGCCTCACCTCCCAAAACCACCTGCTCAGAAACCCTTGGCTCAGGCTGCTTCTGGGAGCACCCAAACCACACAGTCAGTGGGAGCTGTAAGACCTTGGACAAGTGGCTTCAGCCCTCATGGTTCAAGTTTCCTCATCTGTGAAATGGGGATAATGTTACCTGAGCCACGGGCAGGTGTCACAGACAGGAGTCCTGAGGACCGGATGTGGCCTCCAAGTAGGTTTGATCTGGGCTCCAGATAGTTTTAGGGCTTCCCAGGTGGTGCTAGTGGTAAAGAACCCGCCTGCCAATGCAGGAGACATAAGAAGCACAGGTTCAGTCCCTTGGTGGGCAAGATCCCCTGGAGTAGAAAGTGGCAACCCACTCCAGTATTCTTGCCTGGAGAATCGCATGGACAGAGGAATCTGGCAGGCTACAGGCCATGGGGTTGGAGGGAGTCGGACAAGACTGAAGTGACTTAGCGTGAACAGGTAGTTTTAAAATTGCTTATTGTGGAGTCTGTGTCGTGCATTCCAAAGTATGTGATGTTTGTTTAAAGATTCGTATAATAAGCATCTACATACCAACCTTCTAGCTTTGGAAGTAAACCAACCCCAAGACTGCTGCACCCCTGGATCCTCACTCCCCAGCAACCCCCAAGAGGTCACCACTGTGATGAATTTTGTGCATATCATCTCATCCTGCAGTCAGAGTTTTACTCTCGATGTAAATGACATACTGTTTAGTGTTGCGTTTTCACAAATTGAGATGCATGCGTGCATGTCTGCTGAGTCATATCTGACTCTTCGTGACCCCATAGACTGTAACCTGCCAGGCTCCTCTGTCTATGGGGATTCTCCAGGCAAGAATACTGGGTTTGATCCCAACCCAGGGATTGAACCTGCATCTCTTGAGTCTCCTCCATTGGCAGGCAGATTCTTTACCCGTGCGCCTCCTGGGATTTCTCATGAAAACCCACCTTCCCAGTCTCCTGTAAGGAGGGTCAGAAGACCTAACCAGGCTGGAGCCACATCTCCACATAGTAACAGTTGTCAGCTCTGAGTCATTGGGGATGGACTGGGAAGGTGGTGTAGGGATCCGCAAGGACCCCTGGTCCCTGGAGCTCCTGCTGTCCCCTCCCTGGACTCCGCACTCGTTCATTTACCTGCCCGCTATTCCCCATGGACGTCTGGGCTGGTGAATTCTCACCATGAGAAACGCTGCAGTGAGATAGCCCACGGGTGCCCTTTGCAGAGAGCCTGGCAAAGGAGCATCAGCTGCTCCTTAATCACAGCCTCTATCAGTGACATCCTGGGAGGCAGCCAGAATCAGCATCCTTGTCTTGAGGCTGACGAGGTAACATGATAAGGCCAAGGCCACTTGTGTGGACTGCGGTTGGGTCAGGACCCCTCACAGCCCTGGGCAGGGGAAGGGGAGAATGCAAGTCCACTGAACCTCAACCTTGGGGATGGGGGTAGGGGGCCAGGCTGAACCCCTCCCCCGACCCCCGCGCCTCACATGTGCACCAGCTGAGCTCTGCTCCTGCTACTCCCAGCCCAGGCCCATCTGCCTCTCACACAGCCCTCACTTGGAAACCAGAGGCGGAGGTGGGTGGGGAGACCTGGGACCAGGTCTGAGGACGAGTGGCTCCCACCTCAGCCTCCTGGAGAAGCAGGAAAGGGATGCACCAGAGTTCTGCCTCTCCAAGCAGGTCTGCTGGCCTCGCTGGGCATGGAGGTGGACACTGGGGCCTGTGAATCATCGCCAGCGGATGGAGCTTTGTTTGGCTCGCTGAGTCCCCAGACCAGGGGCCGGCCGGAGAGAGAGGGCTCTTTCCTGAGGGGCTGGACTTTCCCACAGGAACAAAGTGGGGCTTGTTAGCCGGGCATGAATCTTGGCGTGGGGCAGCCCGGGCTGGGCTCAGCGCTGCCAGGCGGAGGCCCGGCGATATCAGGCAAATTCCGCCTTCCCCACAGCTGGGGCTGACAGCAGGAAGCCCCAGGGAGGCTCCTAACAAAGGCAGAAAAATGGGCCACGTTTATTCATTCACTGACCAGCCCGGGCCTGGCTGGCCCACGGGGCCCTGTTTCCATGGCAATGGGCGGCCTTCAGAGCTCCCGGTTGGCTCGTCCGTGACCACTGCCCCCTCTGTTCCCGCACACCCCAGGCACATAGGAACACAGCATCCCGTGGCTCCCCCAGGACGGCCTTGCTCCATGGTGTCTGGGAGAACATGGGCCAAGCCAAACGTGAATCAAGGGCTTGTAAACAGTCAGGAGAGAGCCTGTGTTGTGTTCTGAAAGCTGAACACATGGCCAGTCTTGAGTGAGTGGGGTGGAGGTAGTGGTGCAGATCCCTGTGCTAGCCAAATACCTGCTGTGTGTGGGTCAGGGATGGTTGGCCTCTCCAGTCTTGTTCTAATACAGAAAAAAAAAAAAGAGAGAGATTTGTTCTATCCTGAGACCTCCCAGAAGAACTGTCATGGACATTGGGTTTTGAAGGATGTGTAGGAGTTTGCCAGGCAGGGAAGGAAAGTGCATTCCAGGCAGAAGGACGAGTTTTGAGGCCTGAAAGTGTATGGTGTGATAGACAGTAGCTGAAACATTTGTTTTTAACTGGAATGAAGAAGGGATGTAGCTGGAAATGAGGCAGGAGTGAGGGCTGGGGAGCCATGTGATATGACTCAGGGTGGCAGGCCCTCTGCTCCCCACTCACTGCCCAGAAGGGGGCCCGTGGACTGACTCTGAGTTGTGAATTCTGCATATTGGCCTCTTCTCAGACTGGTTTTGGCAGTGGCCTAAAGAAGAAATGCCAATAATGATATCTCACCGCTATTTAGGACAAAAATAGCAAGTGGATAGCATAGGGGGGCTTGCCCAGTGGCTCAGTGGTAAAAATCTTCCTGCAAGGCAGGAGACCCAGGAGACGTGGATTTGATCCCTGGGTCAGGAAGATCTCCCAGAGAAGGAAATGGCAACCCACTCCAGTATTGTTGCCTGGAAAATTCCAGGGGCAGAGGAGCCTGGTGGGCTACGGTCCCTGGGGGCACAAAGAGTCGGACACGACGGAAGCGACCGAGCAGGCACATGCTCAAAGATTGCGTAGGAGGGGGTGCCCTCCCGCCTCACACCACAGCAGACACAGCTCAGCCATCACAGCACGCTTTCTGCTCTGGCTTGACCTCCGCTTCAGACTCCTTCTCAGTGATCAGGGAGCCACTGCCAAGCAGAGCTGACACCCAGGAGAACAGCTTGGTTGTCCCTAGTCCATCCGTCTGTGTTCTCCAAACAGCTCACTCACATCTGAGACTTGTTTTTTGCCCCATTCATCAGGGCGAGTGTTGCTGTTGTCATTTCCCAGATGTGGAGACCACCCTTATAGCTCAGGGTAAAGAATCTGCCCGCAATGCAGCAGATGTGTGTTTGATCCCTGGGTCGGTAAGATCCCCTGAAGAAGGGAATGGTAACCCACTCCAGTATTCTTGTCTGAAGAAATTCACAACTAAAGGAGCCTGGTGGGCTACAGTCCATGGGGTTGCAAAGAATCAGATGTGGCTGAACAGATTTCTACACCATTGTAGCACACAGCAACTTAATCACGGAATAGAGGACAGGAATGGAGGGATCTCAACTCTTACTCCATTCAGGATGTGTTTGGAAGGCCCACTGCAACCAAGGCGGTGGCATTTGAGTAGATTGTTCTTCCCTTTTCCCCCCAGAAGCCCACCGAGTCCCAGCTTCCCCTGTTTTAGCCAGGACGCGAGTCCACTGAAGTCATCCAGAGATCTGAGGCATCACTAAATCTGGCCATTCCCTGAAGTGCCCAGCCTCCCGGGCTTCCTGGAGCACGGATGACGCTATGATGGCAAATGTGCTCTGACAGCTGCTGATGGAGAGGCGGGCAGAGTTTGTGCAGCTCTGTGGGCCAGAGGGGGCTGCTCGGGGAAGCTCCCCAGGCTGGTGGCCGAGGCACCTTGAGAGCAATGAGGGCAGCTGAGGGGTGGGTTCACAGCCCCCAGTGACTGCCGATCCTGGGAGCGGGCACGCATGACCCAGCCTCCTGACTTTGCCTGTTCGTTTAGCTGAACTGAGGGAAGCCTCATTCTTTGAGCCAAGCCCTGGCTGGGTGCCCCACTCTCTCCTGTTCTTCTCTGACTCTCCTCCACACTCAGTTAGTTGTTGTTCAGTCGCTCAGTCATGTGTGCCTCTTTGTGACCCCGTGGACTGCAGCACACCAGGCCTCACTGTCCTTCACTCTCTCTCGGAGCATGCTCAAACTCATGTCCATAGAGTTGGTAATGCCATCCAACCATCTCATCCTCTGTCAGCCCTCTTCTCCTCCTGCCCTCAGTCTTTCCCGGCATCAAGGTCTTTTCCAGCGAGTTGGCTCTTTGCATCAGGTGGCCAAAGTATTAGAGCTTCAGCTTCAGCATCAGTCCAGTGAGTATTCAGGGTTGATTTCCTTCAGGATTGATTGGTTTGATCTCCTTGCTATCCAAGGGGCTCTCAAGAGTCTTCTCACAGCACCACGATTGGAAAGCATCAGTTCTTTGGCGCCCAGCCTTCTCTATGGTCCAACTCAGTGAGTACCAACTGATGGCATACTGCCTGGATCCGTGCCCATCACCTGCTCTCAGGTATCTCTGTCTCACCTGCTGGGACCCCCACAGGCACCTTCCCCTTGCTGCCTTCATCAGTCTGAATGGGACTGTCTCACTGCCCCCACCCCATCTTCCAGCCTTGCCTTCTTCCCCATCACCTCCAGGTCGATACTTCCCCAGACACACCTCCCCTGCTCCTGCCAGTTGGCATGGCCAGGCCCTCAACCTCCTTCTCTACTGGGTACCAGGAGCTCCTCAGACACAATCTCACCCCAGCTGTTCTTGATCTGGCTGTGACTCAGAAATTGCCACCCTTGCAGTAACAAATACCTGCGTTAGCTGCCGGGTGAAGTGACAAGTGCTTATCAAGCTCTCACTGTCTTCAGGCACTGGTAGGTGACTTTTTCATTCTGTGTCATGCTCAGGGGAGCATGTCTGGCTTGTGAAACTTCATATCAGGAAAAAGAGCAAAGAGGTTTCATTTCGGCTGTCAATGCTGATTATCTGGTGATGTCGACTTCAGTACAGTGTGGATGTATGGATGTATGTCTAACGCAGCTGTAGAAGTTCAGTGATCAACTATTCATGTCTCTGGGGCACAGGAGTGGCTACTGAAGGTCCATGTGCCATAAGTTTCATTTCTCTGTTTCTATACCATGGAATGGCATCCGGTCCCATTACTCCATGGCAAATAGATGGAGAAACAATGGAAAGAGTGAGAGACTTTATTTTCTTGGGCTCCACAATCTCTGCAGATGGTGACTGTAGCCATGAAATCAAAAGATGCTTGCTCCTTGGAAGAAAAGTTATGACCAACCTAGACAGCATATTAAAGAGCAGAGACATCACTTTGCCAACAAAGGTCCATCTAATCAAAGCTATGGTTTTTCCAGTAATCATGTATAGTTGTGAGAGTTGGACTATAAGGAAAGCTGAGCACTGAAGAATTGATGCTTTTGAACTGCGGTGTTAGAGAAGACTCTTGAGAGTCCCTTGGAGTGCAAGGAAATCAAACCAGTCAGTCCTAAAGGAAATCAGTCCTGAATATTCATTGGAAAGACTGGTGCTGAAGCTGGAGCTCCAATATTTTGACCATCTGATGCGAAGAACTGACTCATTGGAAAAGACTCTGATGCTGGGAATGATTGAAAGCAGGAGGAGAAGGGGATGACAGAGGATGAGATTGGATGGCATCACCGACTCGATGGACATGAATTTGAGCAAGCTCTGGGAGTTGGTGATGAACAGGGAGGCCTGATGTGCTGCAATTCATGGAGTCACAAAGAATCTGACATGACTGAGCAACTGAACTGAACACAATGGAAAACATGGGAGTTTTTGTAAGTCCCTAACTGTGTAAAGCAGACAACAGAGAAAAGAGACTGATGTCTCCGAGGAAAGGCTGCCTGAGGAAGGGAGGAGGTGAACTTCTGGGGTCACTGCACCCCCTGGGGTCTGAGGTATCATCTGGACCAGATTGAATTTACTCAGATGTAATTAAAAAAAAAGTTTGATTCTTCCCTATGCTTTGGTTCCCCTTCTTTAAAACAGTTGATTCTGTCAAACTAGATCTGGAAGATCCCTTCTGACCCCCAGTGTTCCTAAATAATCACCTCTCATAGGTGTAGCATCTTCCTGGGTGGCTCAGTGGTAAAGAATCCGCCTGCCAGTGCAGGAGATGCAAGAGACACAAATTTGATCCCTGAGTGGGGATGATCCCCTGGAGAAGGAAGTGGCAACCCACTCCAGTATTCTTGCAGGAAGTCCCATGGACAGAGGAGCCTGATGGGCTACAGCCCACGGGGTTACAAAGAGTAGGACATGACCGAGCAACTGCACACACAGCAGCATAGGTGTGGGATGCATTACAGCTCCCAGCCTCCTCTCACATCTGCCAGCTCGTCTGTACTTCATAAGCAGCCCGTGATGCGGCCGTTTTAAGGGTGAGAAAGCTGAGGCCCAGAGACCTTCCGTACTTCTTACCCAAGGCTGGGCCACGTCTGCAGAAGACTTCCTGAGCTCAGGTCTCCTGGCTCTAGTCATTCTCCTTCTGAAAGTATACTTGTACATTTCCGAATACTTGGGACATGTAGGTTATGTTTAACAGTTGCTTGGGTGATTCTAGCATTCACCTAGGGTTAAGATTATTGCTGAAAGGTTAGTTTTATGATTCACTTCAGAGGAGGAAGTAGAGGCTCAGAGAAGTTAAGCTACTTGCCCAAAGTCACACAGCTGGAGGAGAGTGAATCCCATGCCAGGCAGGCTGACTGTAACTGTGGGTTTATCATGGTCCAGGGACTCTCATATTATCATTTCATTTCATGCTGTCAACAAGTTGGTTCTTTCTTAATGTCGTCTTGTTTATTTTTGGCTGTGCTGGGCCTTCATTGCTGGACAGTGGGAATTTCTCTAGTTGCAGTGAGAGGGGGCTACTCTTCCCTGCAGGGTGCAGGTTTCTCGCTGCGGTGGCTTCTCTGGATGTGGAGCCCAGGCTCTGGGGCGCTTGAGCTTCAGCAGCTGTGGTTCCCGGGCTCTACCGCACAGGCTCAACAGCTGTGGCAAATGGGCTTAGTTGCCCCACAGCCTGCGGGATCTTCCTAGATCAGGGATTGAACCTGTGTGTCCTGAACTGGCAGATGGATGCTTTACCACTAAGCCACCAGCGAAGCCCAACAAGCTGATTCCTTAAAAAAGGAAAAAACTGAGGAGACTAAATCAGAAAGGTTGAATAAGCAGCCCAGAGCTGCGGAATGAACAAAAGGCAGCAAACGGTGGTTTCTGCCCTGATTAGGTTTGGGTGCGTACGTGTGCGCTTGTCTTCACTCATGCACTGGTTCACTTAAGATCTGTCCGCTTCACTATGTGTCGGTTTTACCTGTAAAAGAGCGTGAGCTCCAGCCATGCTTCACAGCAGGGAGAGAGAGACCTACAGCGCATTTTGAAGTGCTCAAAAAAAAAAAAAAAAAAAAAAGTCTGGGTGAATAGAGGAAGAAATAAATGGATAGAGATGCAATAAAGGTGGTGAGTCTGGGGGGTGTTTCCTGGACAGTTCTTCCAACTTTCTTGCAGGTTTGAAAAATTTCATAATAAGATATTATGTGGAGCGGAGGCAGCTAATAACTTGGCATTAGACTGTGAGCTCAGTGAGAACAGGGACCTTTGCCTAGGTTGTGACTGCTGAGCCCCCAGCGCCTGGAATAGTGGCATGAAGCAGGTGTTTAGTGAAAAATGACTGACTGGGATGTGGTGATAGAATATCGACCTTGTGTCTGTAAATCTTAAACTAAGCACTTACCTTATAGAGAGGACTTGGTGGTACCTGTGAAGCAGGAGGGTAAGGAGGAAGAACATTGGGCAGAGTTGGGGGGGGTGGGCATGGGTGGAGGGCTCTCCCCAATTTCTGTGCGTGAGCTCAAGCTCCCCTTTCCCCTGGGAGAAGCAGCAAGCGCTCTTTGCCCCAGAATCACTTTCCCAGGAGCTGGGCGTTGCACGGGCGCATGCTGCCCTCCTGTGGCCAACGTGAGTATTGCACTAGTGTTGGAAGGGCCTCTGCCCCTTGAGCCCCATTGGGCAGTACTCGGGGCCACAGACGCCGGAAAACCAGTGCTGAGTCCAGAGGGGCTGCATCTCTGGGCCTGGGGCCACTTGTTAGCATGCCCTCTATCAGTTAATGGTTCTCCCAGTGGGGGGTATGGATCTCCCAAGACTTCACCACTGTCCTGAGGTTTGGGAGAACTGACTGATATGTGTTGGCAGCCCGGTCTACTACCACTTGTCCATCCCCTGTCTGATTTGACCATCACACTGACCCTGCCCGGAGGGTGGCATGATGACTCAGAGAGCTCAGAGCCACACAGCCAACTCGGGGCAGGGAAACTGCCTCTAGGAATTCCAGATTACGGCAAGAAGCACCAGGCTTCCCCTGCTGCGATTCAGAGGACTCCAGCTCTGGAAGGGGCAAGGAGTTAGGGTGGTTTGAAAAAGCCCCAGTACTCACATCTACACCTTTACCTGTCACCCAGACACCACAGGTGGGCTCTTCACCTGCCCCTCCCATGTCTTGCTGGACCCAGCTGTGTGACCCTGGGGAAAGTTACTTGACCTCTCTGAGCCCTGCCTCAGAGTGTCAAATGGGAATGATCATGCCTTTACCTTTTAGGATTGTCATATAAACAACCGAGTGAGCGTAAGCAGAGCGCACGTGCTCAGAGACCCCCCCACTGCACTCGCCCCCGACTGCAGCTTCCACGCAGGCAGGGACTGTGTGTTTCGTGTCTGCTCCCGCAACCCCAGCATGATTAAATGAGAGGTCAGTTCTCCGAGAGGAGCCAGGGCAGAGTTAGGAGTGGGGTCTGTGCAATCAGATGCCTGGGTCTTGGTCCTGGCACTGAGTGAGCTTGACCAGACAGCTAGCCTAAGGCTCAGCTCCTCTTCTGTAGAATGGGGAGGACTGTAGCTCTGCAGGGTGGTGCAGTGAATGGGAATAAAGCACCTGGAGCGTAGTCGATGCCCAGATAAATACCGGCTTGGTCAGATGGCCTTAGCATCAGAGGTGGTCGGGGTGTGGCCACAGCTCTGGGGGTTTCAGAAGCCCTGTGGCTCTCATGTGCAGCCTCAGGGCAAGCCGCCCTCTCGCATGGGCACTGGAAACACTGCAGCAACACTCTCATTAGCGGAGAAGCCCCGAGCATGGCTGAGAACGGAGCCGGCTGCCGCCGGCGTCGGGCGCGGGCGCGAGGGGCCTGGACAGGGTCTGGTCCCTGCCCGTGACGGCTAATTTTGTGTCGACTTGACTGGATCACCAGGCGCCCTGATTAAGCATTTTTTCTGGGTATATGGGGCCTATGGTGAGGGTGTTTTTGGGTGAGATTAGCATTTGGATCCGTGGAGTCAGTCAAGTAGATGGAGATTGCCCTCTGCTGAGGGCTTAAGTAGAACAGAAGGTGCAGGAAGGAGGGATTTGTCCCTTTTCAGATTCTCACAGCTTGAGCTGGGCATCTGGTTTAATCTCATCTTCTCTGGACCTCAGACTGGGGCTGTCCTCATCAGCTCCCTGTTCTCAGGCCGTCAGACTCAGACTGAACTACACCACTGGCTTGCCTGGAGCTTTAGCCTGCAGATGGCAGATCCTAGGGCTTTCAGCCTCCATAATTATGTGAGCCAATTTCTCATAATAACCACCCCCGTTCCTTCTCACTCACCTGCTTGCTCAGAGATAGAGATAGATAGATAGATAGATAGATAGATATCCCAGGTTGTATATATATATATATATATATATATGGACAGAAATGCTATGGACCTAACAGAAGCAGAAGATATTAAGAAGAGGTGGCAAGAATATACAGAAGAACTATGCAAAAAAGATCTTCACGACCTAGATAACCACAGTGGTGTGATCACTCACTTAGAGCCAGACATTCTGGAATATAAAGTCAAGTGGGCTTTAGGAAGCATCACTACGAACAAAGCTAGTGGAGGTGATGGAATTCCAGTTAAGCTGTTTCAAATCCTAAAAGATGATGCTGTTAAAGTGCTGGACTCAGTATGCCAGCAAATTTGGAAAACTCAGCAGTGGCCACAGGACTGGAAAAGGTCAGTTTTCATTCCAATCCCAAAGAAAGGCAATGCCAAAGAATGTTCAGACTACCACACAATTGCACTCATCTCACACGCCAGCAAAGTAATGCTCAAAATTCTCCAAGCCAGGCTTTAACAGTACCTGAACCATGAACTTCCAGATGTTCAAGCTGGATTTAGAAAAAGCAGAGGAACCAGAGATCAAATTGGCAATATCCACTGGATCATCGAGAAAGCAAGAGAGTTCCAGAAAAAAACATCTACTTCTGTTTTCTTGACTATGCCAAAGCCTTTGACTGTGTCAATCACAACAAACTGAAAAATTCTTCAACAGATAGGAATGCCAGACCACCTTACCTGCCTCCTGAGAAACCTATGTGCAGGTAAAGAAGCAACAATTAGAACTGAACATCAAACAACAGACTGGTTCCAAATTGGGAAAGGAGTATGTCAAGGCTGTATATTGTCACCCTGCTTACTTAACTTATATGCAAAGTACATCATGTGAAATGCCAGGCTGGATGGAATCAAAATTGCCTGGAGAAACAGCAATAACCTCAGATATGAAGACGACACCACCCTTATGGCAGAAAGTGAAGAGGAACTAAAGAGCCTCTTGATAAAAGTGAAAGAGGAGATTGAAAAAGCTGGCTTAAAACTCAGCTTTCAAAAAACTTAGGTCATGGCATCCAGTCCCATCATTTCATGGCAAATAGATGGGGAAACAGTGGAAACAGTGACCTACTTTATTTTGGGGGGCTCCAAAATCATTGCAGATTGTGATTGCAGCCATGAACTCAAAAGGCGCTTGCTCCTTGGAAGAAAAGCTATGACCAATCTAGACAGCATATTAAAAAGCAGAGGCATTACTTTGCCAACAAAGGTCCTTCTAGTCAAGGCTATGGTTTTTCCAGGAGTCATGTATGGATGTGAGAGTTGGACCATAAAGAAAGTTGAGTGCCGAAGAATTGATGCTTTTGAACTGTGGTGTTGGAGAAGACTCTTGAGAGTCCCTTGGACTGCAAGGAGATCCAACCAGTCCATCCTAAAGGGAATCAGCCCTGAATATCCATTGGAAGGACTGATGCTGAAGCTGAAACTCCAATACTTTGGCCACCTGATGTGAAGAACTCACTCATTGGAAAAGACCCTGATGCTGGGAAAGATTGAAGGGAGAAGGAGAAGGGGATGACAGAGGATGAGATGGTTGGATGGCATCACCGACTCAATAGACATGAGTCTGAGCAAGCTCCGGAAGTTGGTGATGGACAGGGAAGCCTGGTGTGCTGCAGTCCATGCAGTCACAAAGAGTTGAACACGACTGAGCAACTGAACTGAACTGATATATGTATAAATATATATACACACACACATACGCACACACACACACACACACACACATATAGATGGTATAACTAGCTCCTCCAAGATAAAAGACTCCCAGGGCTGGGTCTCTAGCCTTGGGTAGTGGGATAGTGCACTAGTCAGGATTCTCCAAAGAAACAGAATCAATAGACACGTCTCTATCTGTTGTCATCTGTCAAATATGTGTATATACATAGATATGTTATATAAATAAAGGATAAATATACAGACAGAATATCCTGTCCATCTGTGTCTGTATATGTACTCTCTATCTGTGTGTCCCATTGGTTCTGTTTCTCTGGAGTATCCTGACTAGTGTGCTGCCTCACTTCCCAAGGTCAGAGACCCAGCCCTGGAAGTCTTATCTAGGAGGTGCTAGTTGCATTCTGAATGAGCACAAAGAGAAAAGCAAGACTCAATGCAAAAGAAAGACTGTCATCTGCATGAGTGGAATTTTTGACCTCATCGTGCCTAGAGGAGGGGACACTCAAGAGACAAGTCTCTTCACGTTATGCCTCTCATAACATGCAGTGGGATGAGAGCCAGTGCCAGACACTCAACAGCACCCCGCAGGCCCCTGAACACCAGTACTGATGGCTTTGCTTTGAGACATGACTCTCTCTTGTGGGCTCAGAGCAGCCCCTGTCCACAGCGCTAGGTCAGCAACTTGTGTGCTTTCTCTTGGCCTCTTCAGCATTTTTCTCTCTCTAAGCCATACTGTGATTCTAGCCTCAGAGGGCCAGCGTCAGGGTCCAGCCACCTGGCACTGCTGTGGCCACCAGCGCCTCCTAGCTTTCCCTGCACTCACTGCTGACTGCTGCCCAGCGATGAGCTCCAGAAGGGACTAAGCTTTATCCAGACCAGAACCAAAGAAAGTCTGGGGGCAGTGTGGGGTTTCATAAGTTGTTCAACCGGCAAGGAACCTGGACAAGCACAGCAAGTGCTCCTTACGGAACGTAAACGACTTGCTGGTTTTTACTTAGCTTCTCTGTTGTAGGCTTTCTAAAGGGAAAGGGGGAAAGGCAAGATAAAGTGACAAACAAAGAACTTTAGAATCTAGCGTCTTTGTGAACCGCTGCTCTGGGACTATTTTTAGACAGGGATATCTGTGAACCCCCAAGGGTCCAGGACTGCCCTCTGAGGAGCAGTCATCATCCAACAGGCCCCAAAATCTTTTTGCGCATCTGTCTCCCCTTCAGAATGTGAGGCATCTTCTCAGAGTGACTTTGATTTCACTTTTCTGAAGCTCAGTTTTCTCACCTGTACTATGGGCAGAGTAGGGGACCCATGGAGTCTAGAATCAAGTACACACAGAACCCAGAAGCCAGCAGTGAGGAGAAGTGATCCATGAAGTAGTTGGATCTGAGGTTGGAATCTCAGGAGAGCCATGACAACCACTTTTCAGCTCCACGGTTCCGCTTTTTAGTCTCCACACTCCGCAGTTGCAGGGCCGCAGTGAGGAGGGAGGGGGGTCCAATCCTTAATCCTCAGAAGGGGTTTGGGGGAAGGAGCCTTCTTCCTCCTGCCTTGCTGGGCAAGCCAAGCACCTCCCAGCCTCCTGCAGGCTCGCTGCTCTCCAGGGTCCTGACCTGGCTCTGGCGTTGGTTCCTTGCCCTGGAGGCCGGCTCCTCCACCCAGGTTCCTGACAGTGGGTCTCAGGGCTCGGGGGCAGCTCTGCCACACCACCCTGGAATGCATTCAGAAACCTAATAATCGGCTTTAAACCCAATTTTTAAAACCTTGTTTTACTTTTCCCTGCCAATATTTAAAACTGACTTAGTGAACAAATGTTTTCAACATAGGTCTGGAACTTTTAAACTTTCTGTTCTTGGCTTGCATCTGTTCACCGAGTCACGTATTCTTCTCTCTTAACTGTCTCTTCTCCCTTTCATCTTTCACTCTCTCTCTTTCCCCCTCTTTCTCCTTTCTCTTTCTTTTCTCTTTCTTCTCAGAATGAATATCCACTTCCTCCAGGGGCAGAAAGAATAACATTCTAATCATCTTCTTAAAAAAATGACTCTCAGTGACTTCACTGTATTCAGTCTGGATTTGAACTTGAATAATCCTACATTTCTTCAGACTAGAAACACTGTATTCCTCCATAAGCTGCCACGTTATTAGGTCATCGTCACGCCCATTGGAGCTGAAACAATATGACTTGGAATGGCTCGAACCCACTTCCTACACCAGATGCAACTCAGTGTGGAGGAGGTTGATTGCAACAGCCATTCCTTCAACAAGTATATGCTGATCCGCCACTCTGTACCTGGAATCGCTCTAGATTCGGAGACTGCAGCTGTGAATGAGACAGACGCAAATCTCTGCCCTCAGGGAGCGGACATGTGTCCCTCAGGAGGAAGGCAGTGTCAATATGATCTGCTGCTGCATGAAGCTGTGAACTCACGAAGAAGAAACACACCTCCTTCTTCAAAACCAAGAATAAGATGCTCCCAGACTTCCACAGAGATCTCGAAGCGTGAAGTTTCAGGTTTCCATCTTGGTGGGTATAAGAGGCACCCCGGCTGTGGGCCTCTTCATTAGAGGGAAGCGGGTGATGTGACTTAACCCCACCATAAGACATTCATATGTCTCATGGAGACAGGAGAAAAAGCAAGGGGGAAAAAGTTTCTTTCTCCAGAACCCTTTGTTCCAGGCACCAGACAATTGGGGAGAAGGAGGAACCAAGGTTGGGGGGAGGGTTTGAGGCCCCTGGGGCTTTCAAGGGATCTGCTCTGAGCCACATCTCAAATTTGCTTGAAGACAGACTAGTTCTTCCCTTTAAATTCACATCTTCCTAAACTTCCATGTGTTTAAGATGTCTAAAGGGGATATCCTTGCTGCTAATACTTGTGGTCAATTCCCAGAGCCACTCCCTGGTTCTGTGTGTGTGGTTCTGAAGTGGTCCAAGCCTGCAGGAGGGTCATTGGCCAGAGAGGATTAGACCCACATGCTTTGGTCTAGGAATACCAATTCTGGACGTTTATCCTATGCAATGACTCAGAAATAGGGAAAATGCTGGTATAATGGGGAAACACATTTATAACAGTGTGGATTAGAGCTGTGAAAGGCCAAAGACTACTATATGAATGTCTCATGGTGGGGTTAAGTGAGTTGTGATATATTAATTTAGTGGGATATTAAATTTATCACTAAAATGATAAACATAAGGTCTCAGCAGATTATAAATGTCTAAAATGCTCAGTATCAACTCCTACTGTTAATGGCATGGAAAGCACATTCTGGAGAGAGAAGTGGGTTCTCTGAGATTGCTTGTGGGTTTGGAACGGGGCAAGGACTGGCTTCAGGGTGACTCACAGTCCAGCTCCCTTTCCACCATTCTAGAATCTTCCAAAGGGAGAGGCTTATGCCTCACTCAGAAAGTGAGTTTGAACTGGGGGAGGTCACGCAGGCAGGACATTAAGTGCCATAAATTCAGGGACATTAAATACCATCGAGAGATGCCGAGAATGTCCAGCACTTCCCAGGTCCTCCTCCAGTCCTGGTGACTCCAACTAATAGGGAACTCCCAGGTCCTATTTTCCTCCCAGCTTTACTGAGACATAACTGACAAATAACACTGTATGTATTTAAAGTATACAGCCCTTTGATTTGATATACGTATGCACTGGGAAATGGTTACAGGCTAAGTGATACATGTCTTGAGATCTCTCTTCGCTAACTTCCAAGATCCAGCACAGCACTGTTTACGGCAGTCACCGTGGGACAGGCCTGACACAGCGTCTCTGATGTCCCTCTGAGCTCATTTTCCACAAAGAGCAAAGGAGGTGAGGGACATTCTAGCCCAGAGCCCCCAGCAAGTGACAGCCTCCATCTAGAATTTAATCCCTTTGTTTTCATTTTATTTTTGCAGTTGCATCTCAATTATGATTAGTTGCCCAGATTTTCTATTTCCGGTTGCATTATAAGATCTCTTTTCAAATAACCTTGCTTAAATAAATAGATGAGTTGTTTCAAGAAAGATACTGACTCAAAGCGTGTAAAGGGAGTGTTAAGGATGTAGCAAAAGCTGGGAAGTGGATCCAGAGTTGGAGACTTGTGGGAAGCCTTCCCCCAAGCCACCTTGAATCCAGAACATCAGTCAGCATATACAGGGGTGGTGAGTTGAGAAAGGGGAGCTCCAAACTGTCCGTGCACATTGATAGCAATTATGGGAAAAAAAGTTCTGCCTCTGGTTGGTGGTGAAAGGAAAAACAAAGATGATAAGCTTCATAGGCAAGGGGAGGTTTTTATTTTGTTTAATTTGTTTTAAAAAATAGAGGCTTGGACGTGTTTGCAGCCCGAGGGGAGAGATTCGCTAGAGAGGGAGACATTATCCCTGCATTCATTCATTCCGTGGAGGTATCAAGTCCCTACTTTATGCCAGGCATCGTGAGAGATGCTGCAGGTAGAGCAGTGACCGAAACCAGAACAGGCCCCTGCTTTCAGGGGTTTTCATCCTCGTGGGAGAAGACAGCAACAAAGAGATACACAAATATATTGTGTGCCCAGTGGTAGAAAATGTCATGAGAGAAAATAAGGCAGGGAAATGAGATAGCGAGTGATGAAGGCTGGAGTGTTATTCTGTGATGGTGGTTTGAGAAAACCTTGCTGATGAGGGGTGTGTGTGTGTGTGTGTGTGTGTGTGTGTGTGTGTGTGTTAGTCACTCAATCGTGTTTGACTCTTTGCGACCCCATGGACTGTAGCTTGCCAGGCTTCTCTGTCCATGGAATTCTCCAGGCAAGAATACTGGAGTGGGTTGGCATCCCATTCTCCAGGGGATCTTCCCGACCCAGGGATTGAACCTGAGCCTTCCTCACTGTAGGCAAATTCTTTACCATCTGAGCCACCAGGGAAGCCTGAGGAATACTTGAGTAAGTCCCCAGATGAAGGGAGAGTGAACCATGGGAGAGCTGAAAGGAGAGGCCTCCAAGTGGGAGGAATCTACGTGCAAAGGCCCTGGGGTAGGAGTGGGGTTGGGGGAGGGAAGCAGGAGAGTCAGGGGTCCTACGGGGCTGGGTGGGATTGTGTCAGGACTTCAGATTTTACAGGGAGTAAAATGGGCTCCAGTGGAGGGTTTGGGGCAGACAGATATTAATGCCTGATTGTCATTTCGTGTGGAGAACCTTGGCTATCCTGTTAAGACTTCATGGCAGCGAGAGAGATAAGTGAGGCAGCTATTCAAGCGTCCAGACCAGAGTCCCAGGGACTCAGACCAGAGAAGGAGCTGCTGAATATAAACATCATATAGACAGGAATGTGAAAATAATTAGTGGGGTGATGAATGGAAAGGCAAGGGGCTGCAGAGGGCAGGAAAGAATGAGATGAAGGGACTGAAGTGAGGCATATGAGGAGTTCACCTAGAAAGGGAAGTGCGGCAGGGGTGGAGGAGACACAGCCCACTGAGGCTCAGAGACATGTAGGGTAAGAGGTGAAGGAGAGTGAGGATGAGCAGGCAGGACCTCAAGTGCCTCCAGGAAACAGGACCCAGCACTTCATGGAAATAATGGCATGGGAGGAGAGATGCTTAGACAGAAGGAGAACACATGCTTCCTCCCGTGCATCCCCTCTCCTGTGGTAAGCCCCAAGAGGTCAGGCCCTTCCCTGTGGGCGCAGCACTGATCACTGAGCCCCAGGGATGGGCCGGGCTTACAGTGGGCACCCAGCCAGTTTTTGAGTGAACGAATGCATGAGATGGATGGAAGGAAGGTTGGATGGAAAGACGGGTAGGGGGAAGGATGAATGGAAGAATGGAGGAAAGGAAGGGTAGGTGGATGGAGAATGGATGGGAGGTCAGATGGGTGGAAGGAGAGATGGAGAGAAGGATGGATGGGGACTTACCTCGTGGTTCAGTGGTTGAGAATCTGCCTTCCAATGCCAAGGACATGGGTTCACTCCCTGGTCAGAGAACTAAGATCCTACATGTCACAGGGCAACTTAGCCCTTGTGCCACAACTAGAGAGCCCAAGCACCGCAGTAAGACCTAATGCAGCCATGTCTGTCTGTCTGTCTGTCTATCTTTCTATATAGAAGGATGGATGGATAGAAGACAGAAGCATAATATGCTAGAATCAGAGTTAACACTCCTAGTTCAAAGTTACTTTGAAATGAAAGAATGCGTGAAAGAGTAAAAAAAAATAATTTTTTTTCTTGAGTAGTGCACTTGGGAATAATTTGAATCAGATTTATGGATGAAAACCAATTTATAGGTCAAAGTTTCCTTGGAGGATTGGAATTAGAGCAGGAGTTGGCATCGTGGAGGGATGTTTTAATCAAGCTGCCTATCCTGACAAGTGCAGCTCTTTATGCAGTATGGGGTTGGAAAAAAGTCACACTATTCTTGGAGTTAAGGAATCTGGGTTCTGGTGAAGCAGCTGCTCTCCTTAAGCAGGGAGAGAGCTCAGGGCTTAGTCTGACAGAGCTCAGTGCCCTGGAAGAATATAGGCTGGAGAGAGAAGTTGTCAGGCTTGTTTGGGTAGAATCAAAACTTTCAACCTAAGTTGAACCATATGATGAACAATCTTTTTCTCTCCTCCACTTGGGCTTATTTCTTCTGTATCTCATTCCTTCAAGATGCTCCTAGCAGGACTTCCCTGGTGGTCCAGTGGTTAAGACTTTGCCTTCCAAGGGGGTGTGGGTTCCGTTCCTGATCAGGAAACTGGGATCCCTGGTCTGGGATCCCATGTGTGTGTGTTAGTCACTCAGTCGTGTTCAACTCTTTGTGACCCCGTGGGCTATAGCCCACCAGGCTTCTCTGTCCGTGGAATTCTGAAGGCAAGGATACCGGAGTGGGTAGCGATTCCCTTCTCCAGCAGATCTTTCTGATCCGGGGATTGAATCCAGCTCTCCAGCATTGCAGGCAGATTCTTTACTGTCTGAGCCATCAGGGAAGCCCTCACATGCCTTGGAGCAAATATCCCCAAAAAGCATGGAACAGAAACAGTGTTTTAACAAATTCAATAAAGACTTTAAAAATGAGAAAGTGAAATTGCTCAGTCATGTCTGACTCTTTGTGACCGCATGGACTGTAGCCTACCAGGCTCCTCTGTCCATGGGATTTTTAAGGCAATAGTACTGGAGTGGATTGCCATTTCCTTCTCCAGGGGATCTTAAAAATGGTCCACATCAAAAAAATCTTTAAAAAAAGATGCTTCTAGGAAACTAAGCTGATCAGATGGTCTAGTTTATACTAAAGTGTTAATGGCTATTAGGGAGTCAGTCATTCCCCTACTTTCCACCACTTACATTGAAGGCATTGAAACTAGGGCCCAAAGAAAGGAAGTGACTTGATCAACCTGGAACAGACACCTGTTTTGAGGTGACACTTGTGCTGGGTTTGGAAGATAGAACAGATATTAGTGCAGGAGAAGAGGGTCACAGGCAGAGGGAACAGCATGAATAAAGGCATGGGAATATAGGGTTCTTCAAGCAGTTCTGATGCATGGGGCAAGGGTGAGGCTTGGAGAAAGATGAGGCTAGAGAGGTGAGATGTAATACTAAGTCCCAGACGCCATTGTTGCTGAGCATTGTGTGCTGGATTTGGGAAGTGGGAAGGCAGTGGGAAGCTCCTGTAGAAACTGGACCCAAACTTATTAGAGGCAATAAATCATAGTGGCTGAGAGCATGGACTCTGGAGCTGTACTGTGAGTTCAAAGTTGCCTCTGACCCTCACTGACTGTGTGACCTTGGGCAAGTTACTTCACCTCTCTGGGCATCAGTACCCATCTGTAAAATTGCACCTACCTCATAAAGGTCATTGTGAAGATAGCAGGTGTTATTGAAGTGCCAAGAACCACAACTAGCATATACCAGAAACTCTTGTGTTTCTATGCTAGCAGCTATCTTTTTTTATCATCATTATCATTATTATTATTAGTTGGGTTTTAGAAAGTATGTTCTATCTAATAGGCAGTGTTTTTGTGTAAATAGAAGCAGGATTAGACTGCAAGTCAGACCAGGTGTGCTAATTCAGGTGGGATGGACTAGATTATCACTGGAAAGCCAAATCCAGCCTGCTGTCTGTTTTTATAAATAAAGTTTTATTTGGAACACGACCACACCCACTTATTGACATTCTGACTGCTATTGCCTTTGTGCTACACCAGTAGAATTTAGTTGCAGCATTATCTGGCTCTCAAAACTGAAGATATTTGCTATCTGGCTCTTTACAGAAGTGTGCTGAGCCCTCAGGTCAGGGGCAGTTCAGCTTTGGGGCAGTGTCAAGGTTCTGTGTGCCTCCAGCACCTTCAGGAGGAACTGCCATCCTTTTTAGACTCAGGACACACCTAGCTCTACCTTTCCCAGCAGAGTCATCCCGAACAGATGTGCAAGGTGTTTAGATCCTCCCAACTCAATTTCCTCTCTGATTACTTTGTACTGCTTTATTGTTTTTGTTTTTTTGTTTTTGCAAATTAATTCTTGCATCTTCAAATCTGTAAAGGAAAAAAAAATATTGAGAGCAGCCCATGACCTTTCTGGCAGTTTTCAATTTCTTTCCTCTTCATTTTTAGCTTTTATTACCCCCAGGATAGCATCTAATTATTTCCTGAATAATCACGTCTCCCGGGTGCTGAGGAAATTTGAGAAGTTTGCTCCCTATTATGTCTTCCAAATTAGTTTCTCTTCAATTTTGGTGCACTTTCTTTTGTCTTTTCATCTTGGTTCAGCCAAAAATAGCCTCTCAAATTGAGTGCTAAATTCTTCAGGATTTCGTTCACTTCAATTAACTTTCCTCAGGACTCTCGTTGGTTTTATAAATGAGGTCTCTGCTCGCTGGGATCTTGGTCCTAAGCCACTGGGCTGCCTTTTCATGTCAGCTTTGCCTCTTGTCTTCATCCTTGTGAAGGATGGGGTTGGGGAGAGGGGAAGAGTGGGAGGAGGTGTAGAAAGAGGCAGGGAATCTGGTGTGTCTGGACTCGGTGGCTTACGGGCTGAGGCAAGTCGACCTTAGTTTTTCCACCTACAAAACTGGAGGAGATGCCTACTGCGCTGGAGAGTGTAGCAGCATCAGCGTTTTTGATGATGGGAGCTGGGGAGCAAGTGTAGGGGCATTAGCTCTTCTGCAGTGTCTCTGAGCCCCTGTGAGGGTCACCAAGGTCCAGGCCACTCTCAGATTCTCATGGTCCAGTGATCAAGTGCTTACAAGCAGCTTCACTGACAGGAGGAATTCAGAAAGCAATCAATGATTCTTTGTTACTGTGATATCATCTGTGTAGTGAAATGCTTTTCAACTTACAGATTGCTTGCATATCTGTTATGTTATCCCCAGCCTTCTGGAGTAGCCTGAGCCAAGGCATTGACCCATTTTACAGATGAAGAAACTTAGCCAAGATGGATTGTTGCCCAAGATCACACAGATAACCAAGGCAGAGCCACTTAAAACACTGACTCTCACTTCTTCTTCTTTTTTTTTAAACATGAGCTCCACTTCTTCCTTTGTTAAATTTTTAGTGTCCAAGTGGAGAGCATTGTCTTAAGAATCTTTCTGCTGGGTGTGTAATATTCCATATTCCAACAGTCCAAAAGCCAGGACTGGCCCAGTCTGAACGAGGAGTCCCGGCACCGGAGCCTCACTGGACATGAGGCTTCAGCCCAAGCTGCTGAAGGCCAGGGGCCAGGTCTCGTTTATCTGCCCACGCCCCCCATTCCCGCTCCCAGCATGCCTGAGGCTCGCTCCAGGGCTCAGAGAACACCCAGTGAACTCCACACAGGAAGTTGAGGAGACTGGGTATGGGTCTTGGTTCTAGCACTTCCTCGTGGGTGACCTCACGCTAGTCCCTGCACCCTTGGGAGCCGCAGTCCTGCCATCTTTTAAAGGGGAGCAGTGCCCATTCCATAGGCTGGCAGCAGGGTTCACATAAGGGGATGTGAGAATGTATCTGGAACCAAGTCTGTGCTTGGTAAACCCCAGACTCCCTTCCTCTCTGTTGGCCTCCTCTTCTCATTCTGTCCTCCTCCCTCTTGCCTCCCACTTCTGCCTGGAATTCCGCCTTTAAAGCCTATTTCCCATCACTCTTATTTCCCCATATTTTTTGACTGTGTGCAGCATGTGGGGTCTTAGTTCCCCAACCAGAGATTGAACCTGTGCCCCTTGCAGTGAAAGCTCAGTGTCCCAACACCTGGACCACCAGGAAAGCCCCTCTCTTTTATGATCCATTGAACAGGACTTTTCCCAAGAGCAAGTGTTTATAAGGTAAGAGGAGGGAAGGCTAAGGTTGGGGACAGACCCTGCTGAGGGAGAAAAAGGGCCAAAGACAGGGCAGAGGGTCAGAAGTCAGCATTCCCTCCCCAGGTCCACTGTGGATCAGTCCTGTTGGTGGGGGTGATTTCCCTCTTTCCGCCCCCGTCTGTCTCCTTTAAAATGATAAAACTATTTATGCTGCTGCTGCTAAGTCACTTCAGTCGTGTCTGACTCTGTGTGACCCCATAGACGGCAGCCCACCAGGCTCCCCCGTCCCTGGGACTCTCCAGGCAAGAACACTGGAGTGGGTTGCCGTTTCCTTCTCCAGTGCATGAAAGTGAAAAGTGAAAGTGAAGTCACTCAGTCTTGTCCGACCCTCAGCGACCCACTGTTTATAAAGGATGACTAAAGAAGCGATGTATGGAACTGGTTCTTATCAGACCTTTTAAAAAAAAATTTTTTTTTTTCAAGAAACTGTCTTTTCCTCCAAGATTTGTATTGGTGATCTGAAGAAGCTTGTAAGACCCAGAAGCTTCTGTATTATTGCAGCTTAGAAACTCAGGCCAGGATCAGGGTTCAAATCCCCACTCTGACTCTTCCTGGCTCCATGATGCTGGACCAATGACTTCACCTCTCTGTGCCTCAGTTTCCTCATCTGTAAAGTGGGGGAAGTGATGGTTCCTAGGTCACAGGTCAAAGAGTGAGCGTTAATGAGATAATGTGTCTCAAAGTCCTATAACAGTTCTGGGCAATATTAATCATAAAATAAGAGTGGGATTTCCCTGGAGAACCAGTGCTTAAGACTCCACACTTCAAGTGTAGGAGGCGTGGGTTTGCTCCCTGGTCAGGGAAGTAAGGTCCCACAAGCTGCATGGTGCAGCCAAAAAAATAAAAAAAGAAAAGAAAAATTAAAATTTAAATAATGTGGATGGTTTAGCTGCTAATTTGTGTCCAGCTTTTTTTGCAACCCTATGGGCTGTAGCCTGCCAGGGTCCTCTGTGCATGGAATTTCCCAGGCAAGAATACTGGAGTAGGTTGCCATTCCCTTCTCCAGGGGATCTTACCAACCCAGGGATCGAATCCACAACTCTTGAGTCTCCAACACTGGCGGGTGGGTTATTTTACCACTGATCTGCCTTAGGAAGCAGCCACTCTGGATCCTCAGTCATTTCCTGCTGGGAGTCTCTCCAACCATGGGGGACCTTCTTGGCACCTGCTGGGCTTCCTGCCTGGAGTCTTAAGCCTCCCTGGGGACTTGTGAGTTGTTTGGAGAATCAGATGTGAGGGTGATTTTCCTCAGGTGAGGATGGGCAGTGGCAGCCTTGGGTCATCAGCTCCCTAAAGGCCACTGTAGTTCCCAGACCCAGGCCCGAGCTAGGGGGTATGGAGCTGGAGCCAGGCGAGGTGGCTGCTTGGCCCGGCCGCTGTGGTGGCACCTAGCGGCACTGGGTGGCAGGCTTGTCCTGCTTTTAAGGCCACCAGTGTCCCCACAGTGTCCCCACAGTGGAGGAGGCTCTGCTGGCGTGGCACTGCCCTTCCGCTTACCATGCTCATCCACTACCCTGCCCTCCCCTGCCTTTGTGCCCACCCGGGGGGCTCAGGCTTCTCACTTCCTGAGAAAGGCTGGGACCTGTAAGAGCCCTCACCACCCGACAGGCATGGGCTCACTCAGTATTCAGGGCTTTAATCTCATCTCCTTGCCACCAGCTGCGCAGTCCAGGGGGGCACCCATTTCACAGCAGAAGAGACTAAGGCTCAGAGAAGTTGGGGCGCTTTCCCAGCCAGAGGAAGAACCCAGGTCCGACTCCAGAGCCCACGCCCAGTTTTCAGAGTTTCTGAACTGGGTCATGCCCCTTGTTCACTGGCCTTGGCTCCCAGGGAGTGAAGTGGTCAAGGACTGAATCCACAGCTGCAGGGTGGGGTCTGCATGTCCTGAATATATTCAAAGGGACTGGAATGCGACGTCATCATTAATTTGCTTGCAGGCCCCTTCCACCAGTCGTGGGATTCCTGAGGCAGAATCACACCTGGTTCACTTCGGGCCTCAAGCACAGACCTGGAGTTGACACCCGAGCCCCGCTCCTGCAGGTGCCTTGGAACATGAATTCTCCAAAGGGAGCCATGGGCTTCTTGGAGTGAAGCGGATGTTCTCCTCTGGGGGGACCAAAGGAAGCTGTAGGATAACCATGGTCTGAGCTCCAACTGTATGTCAGGAACTGTGATGACACCTTTCATACGTCCTAGGACACATACACCACCCCCCTCAAGGCTGGGGTCGCTGTCCTGTCTCAGGGATGAGGAATCTGAGGAAGGCGCATGTATGCAGGAGCAGGAATGGGAGAGGGCGGCTGCCTTCCACCCGGCCAGGCTGCTGTTTCAGGTCCTGCTAACTCTGCCCACAGTCCCCGAGGCTTGAATCTGGGACGGGTCCCCAGTCCCTCCCGGTCAGGTCATTCTGAGCTGGTTCATTTTGGGCTTTCCTCTCCATCTCCCAGGGAGATGTGCCTGTCTGTCATCCTGGCACTGGGCACTGTTTCCACTTAGTGCCAATTCCCATCATCTCCACTGAGACCCCATGGCCCCTCTGGGAGCTGACAGTCCTCTGGCAGGGTGTGTGATCCCAGCTCCGGCCTCTGCTGACACCCCACCTCTTGACATGCCATCTCTTACACTGGTCGGCCCAATCCCATCCCGGCAGGACAGGGTCATGTCACAAGCCCAGCTCCATAAATCATGTGTATAGGGCTTGGAAAGGTTTGGGGCCAGCCCACCCTGGCCAACCCTGGCCCCGAGATAGTCTCTACAAGCCCCCTCCCCACTCTGGGGGACTAAGCTTTTGCTCCAAGTCCTATAGTGAAGTCCATCTGGGGTCCTACCTCAGCTCTCGGTCTCCCTCTGTGGGCACCCCCAGACCCAGGGCAACAGCCACCCCATGCTGTCTGACTCCCTGTTCTGACCTCCCACCTGCCCTCCGTCACCACGGGCCTGGTCCCATCCTGGGAGGCACCCACACTTGGGTCCAGCTGACTCCCCATCCCTGGGCCTGCAGGCACACAGACTTGGGTTCCTAGCCCAGGTCCCCTGACTGCTGTGTGACTCTGGGTAACTCAGTCCCCTTGCTTAGCTGAGCCATCATCACATGAAAAAGAAGGGCCAGTGACTCCTACTTTGCAGCATGGGTGAGAGGATAGGCATAAAATCGTCCAGCTAGCACTCATGCTTTCCTCCGTTGGTGGCAGCATTCACTCATTCACGATTACTGAGCATCTCCTATGAGTCCAGCCCTGGGAATACAGTGCTGAGCTGAGCCCAAGCCTGGTGGTTGTGCCTCTGCGTTCCCTACACTCTACTGAGAGAGATTACAATAATGGACACAGAGCGAGTCCTGCAATGAGGATGGTGACTAGTGCTCCAGGAAAGGAGAGCAGGGTGTGGGGAGAGGGCTGGGAGGAGTTTCTTCATGGGGGTGTGTGAGAAGGTGGCCTTTGAGCAGAGACCTGAATCATGTGCGGAACCAGCCATGCAGGTCTCTGGGGAGGAGGGAACGGCTATGCAAAGGTCCTGAGACAGGTCTTACCTGGTGCACTTGGAGGGCAGCAAGAAGGCCAGCGTGTCTGAGCACGGTTTGAGAGGGAGCACAGGGGTGGTGCAGTCAGTGAGAGTGGTGGGGGCTGGACCAAGCGGGAGGCTTGCTTTATTCCAGGGGTAGTGGAGAATGGGAGCGTTGAGGACCAGTGCCTGTTACTGGTTGTACTGAGTCAGCAACAGCTCCACCCTCACCACTGCAATGGCCTGGGAGGACGCAGGTGTCTGCAGGTGAGGAGGGGGAAGCCAGGCAGGCTCCCCAGGGTCTCGGCCCCCCAGCTGCTCCCACATCCAGAGAGTGCTGGTTCTCAGCTTCTGGCCACGTGGGAGGAGGAGGAGGCAGGCTGGTGACAGGCAGGGCTCCACCCACCTGTTCAGATCCTGGGCTAACTCAGCTTCAGAGAGGAAGCTGGTGAAAGAGGGGAAGAAGAGGTGAGGGAGGTGGACAAGGAGAAGAAGAGGAGGAGGGGGCCTGGCGGAGGGAAGCATCAGTGCATCCGCTTTACTGGAACGAGATTTCAAATTCTATGCAGCACTCATACTTGGGGGAAACTAAGTCAAAACCCTTCTGGACCCATCAGTCTTAGATGCCCACAAGTTGTAATAGCTGGAAACCAAGTAGTTTTAGAAGAAGAAGAAGGAAAAAAAAAAAACAAAAAAAAACCAAAACCTGTCCTAGTTCTGAAATTGGCTCCCAAGGCTCTGCTCAACAGTTATTAAAATACTGACACGAAGCTCTGGGCCCTATATTTATCATCACGTCACTAAGACAAGCAGAGGCCTTTCCATGGAGTGTCAGCTATGGTGTGTTTCAAGGTCAGATAACTCAGTTTTTTTAAGGAAGAGTCCGATTTGCCAAAGGAGCAGGACTGAGAGACTCAGGCGTGGTCCTCAGACCCTCCTGCTGCCTGAAGTGCGTGGAGGGATTATGAGAGGTCCAAGAACCTGCTGAAGTCACAGACACGGTGTTTCTAACTGGGTGGTTCTTGTAGTGAGAGCCCTCAGCAGCAGCCTCTCCTGGGCACCTGTTAGCAGATGCGCTGCCCTAGGCCTGCTGAGTCGCACACTCAGGGGCTGAGGTCCAGGCATCTGTGCTCTGACAGGCCCCAGGATCCTGATGCGTGGTCTGGTTTGACGGTGACGAGGGCTGAGCTCTAGAAGAATACAGCGGCAGAGAGTGGGGCCTTGGGAAACACACTGGCCAGGGCTCAAATCCCCAGTGCTGCCACTTAGTCGCTGCATGACCTCGGTCAGGTCACTAACCTGTCTGAACTTCTGTGCCCCTATCTATGAAACGAAGTCACAAAAAGCTTGAGGCACTGGGGGGATTTTTAATCCAACGATGGTGGCAGATTCAGTCTTCATCAGAGAAGAGTCCTAATGATAATAATGTTTTTGAAGAGAGGAGGTGTGTGAGCAGAAGTGTGAGCAGAAAGACAACTCTGTAGACTGGGCTGAACACCTGAGTAGCTACTGCGAACATCACCGGTGGTCAGGGCTGTGGTTAGAGCGGCAGCCGAGAGAGGTGTGTGTGTTTGGGGAGAGGGGTCCTTGTGAAAGAATTGTCAGAAGTCAGGTGCGCAGGGATTGCAAGCAAGTTGATTCACCCAGCAAATACTTCCTGAGCACCTGCAATGTGGCAGCCCTGCTCCAGACCCTGGCTGTGTGGATGGCAGAGGCCTTGCCCTCGTGGGGTTCATGCACCTGCAGGAGATAAAGGCAGTGAGCGAGCGGGGCGGGGAACACACTAGGATCTCAGTGTGTGGTCGGAGCCACGGAGCAGGCTGAACGGGGAGGTGAGGTAGAAGGGGATGTTGGACAGGCAGGGTGGTCAGAGCCGGGGACGATGAGCTGAGACCTGAATGACAGGCAGGAGCCAGTCAGGACACGGTTCTGGGGGCCGAGCAGTGGGCAGGGCTGTGCACAGGGTTGAGCATGTGTTAAGTGAGCAGGAGGAAGGGCAGCAGCCTGGAATACAGCTCCGAGGGTGTCCGGGACACCATGATCCTCCATGGAAGGGCTGTGGTGAGGAACTGCCGATATAATGAATGTAACCAAGTCTGGCACAGGCCAAGCCCCGGGAAATGTCCACCGCTGCCCCGAGATGCTAGCTCTGTACCTCCTGGCATCGTAGGAGTCCAGCCAAATATCAAAGTCAGCTTGGGCAGTCTTAATAGAAATAAAAGTTCTGAGGGCTTTAGACCAATATCAGGTGTTCAAACAGGAGGCAGTTTCCCTCAAATAGCAAATATGGATTGAGCCTACGTAAGGAGGACAGACTTGGGGGACATGGGAAAGCGCAATGCTCTCATCTCCAGTGCATGTCCCAGTCCTGCTCTCACCAGCTTGTGGTCCCCCCAGTCTCCTCTGTGATGGGCAGAGAAGTCCAGCACTATTGGAGCTTATAAAATACTGCAGGGTTGGCCCCCAGAGCATGCACTGTGATGGGATCAGAGCTGAACTTTGAGATGAGTGGAGACCTTTGGGGGATGGAGCAGCAGGGAGAAAATGGGTGCAGACCACGTGCAGCTGTAGACCCAGTGCCTGGAAGGTGATTGGCGAGATTCCCTCCTTAACTTCACTGGGCCTTAGTTTTCTCATCTGTAAAATGGGCACAGTCTCAGTGGTAGTTGTGAGGATTACATGACATAGTATCATACAGTTCTGAGCACAGCACCTGAAACAAACCAAGACTCACTAAATGATTGTTGTTGTTCAGTCACTGAGTCATGTCCGCCTCTTTGCGACCCCATGGATGGCACGTCAGGGTTCCTTGTCCTTCACTATGTGCCAGGGTTTGCTCAGACTCATGTCCATTGAGTCCATGATGCCCTCCAACCATCTCATCCTCTGTTGTTCCCCTCTCCTCCTGCCTTCAGTCTTTCCCTGCATCAGGTCTTTTCCAATGATGTCGGCTGCTATCATTAATATCAATATCATTGTTATCACTACTATAGCCAGCAGGGGAAATTATGTCCCTGGGCTGCCTGAAGGGACTCACTGAGCTGTGATACTTCTGAGTATAGGACCCTGGAAGAGCAGGCTTCTGTCAGCCAGGCCTCAGTTCAGTTCAGTTCAGTCACTCAGTCATGTCCAACTCTTTGTGACCCCATGGACTGCAGCACGCCAGGCTTCCCTGTCCATCAACAATTCCTGGAGCTTGCTCAAACTCATGTCCATTGAGTTGGCGATGCCATCCAGCCATCTCATCCTCTGTCGTCCCCTTCTCCTCCTGCCTTCAGTCTTTCCCGGCATCAGGGTCTTTTCCCTGCATCAGGGTCAGTTCTTTGCATCAGTTGCCAAAGTAGTGGAGCTTCAGCTTCAGCATCAGTCCTTCCAATGAATATTCAGGACTGATTTCCTTTAGGGTGGACTGGTTCGACCTCCTTGCAGTCCAAGGGACTCTCAAGAGTCTTCTCCAACACCACAGTTCAAAAGGATCAGTTCTTCAGTGCTCAGCCTTCTTTATGGTCCAACTCTCACATCCATACATGACTACTGGAAAAGCATAGTTTTGATTAGGTGGACCTTTGTTGGCAAAGTAATGTCTCTGCTTTTTAATATGCTGTCTCAGTTGGTTATAGCTTTTCTTCCAAGGAGTAAGCATCTTTTAATTTCATGGCTGCAGTCACCATCTGCAGTGATTTTGGAGCCCCCCAAAATAGTCTATTTCTTTCCATTGTTTCCACACCTATTTGCCATGAAGTGCTGGGACCGGATGCCATGATCTTTGTTTTTTGAATGTTGAGTTTTAAGCCAGCTTTTTCACTCTCCTCTTTCACTTTCATCAAGAGGCTCTTTAGTTCCTCTTCACTTTCTGCCATAAGGGTGTTATCTTCTACATATCTGAGGTTATTGCTGTTTCTCCTGGCAATCTTGATTCCAGCTTGTGCTTCTTCCAGCCTGGCATTTCACATGATGTACTCTGCATATATGTTAAATAAACAGGGTGACAATATACAGCCTTGACATACTCCTTTCCCAATTTGGAACCAGTATGTTATTCCATGTCCAGTTCTAACTGTTGTTTCTTGACCTGCATACAGATCTCTCAAAAGGCAGGAAAGGTGGTCTGGTATTCCCATCACTATAAGAATTTTCCACAGTATGTTGTGATCCACACAGTCAAAGGCTTTGGCATAGTCAATAAAGCAGAAATAGATATTTTTCTGGAACTCTCTTGCTTTTTCAGTGATCCAATGGATGTTGGCAATTTGATCTGATTCCTCTACCTTTTCTAAATCCAGCTTGAACATCTGGAAATTCTTAGTTCACACACTGTTGAAGCCTGGCTTGGAAAATTTTAAGCATTATTTTGCTAGCCTGTGAGATGAGTGCAATTGTGTGGTAGTTTGAGCATTCTTTGGCATTGCCTTTCTTTGGGATTGGAATGAACACTGCCCTTTTCCAGTCCCTTGGCCGCTGCTGAGTTTTCCACATTTGCTGCATACTGAGTGCAGCACTTTGACACCATCATCTTTTAGGATTTGCAATAGCTCAGCTGGAATTCCATCACCTCCACTAGCTTTATTCACAGTGATGAACACTAAGGCCCACTTGACTTTGCACTCCAGGATGTGTGGCTCTAGGTGAGTGATCACACCATCATGGCTAGCTGGATCATGAAGATCTTTTTTGTATAGTTCTTCTGTGTATTCTTGCCACCTCTTCTTAATCTCTTCTGCTTCCATTAGCTTCAGCCAGGCCTAGACAGATCCAGAAGCCCGGGAGGAGAGGGCAGGGAGCTTTGGAGAGCCCCCAGCAAGTGGCAGCAGGGGACAGAAAGGACCTGAATTGTGGTCACCTCCTCCTGGAAGACTTCCCAGATTGTTTTGGGTGCTCCCAAAGCCCCTTGCACTTACCAGTTGTGAGACACAGATTCTGCTGTGGTGTAGTACTCTGTCCATCTATCATAGTGAGAACTGTTTGATAGTAAGGCCTAGGAATGACCCAAGTATGTACTTCCTAGGTGAGGTACAGCCAGCTACCTAGAGAGCAGTGATTGCTTGAATGGATGAATAAATGAACAAAAAAATAAAGAATTAATGCCTAAATGAATGGGAATAAGTGGCCTGGCTAGTCCAAGGGGGAGTAAGTTTGGGGTGGGGACAATAGGGAGGTATCATGTCTTTCCCCTGAAAGGATCTTGGCTTGAGGCAACTGCACATCCTTTCTTGGACACAAGGGGGCGCCATCACCGCGGTTCCCACATTGAGAGCCTGAAGGACTCAGAACACTTCCAAGTGAAACTGACCTGATGCTAAAGTCAGAAGGGACCCAGTCCTTCTAGGGCGCAGATTGTCAGTTATAAGAGGAAGAACTTGCTGACAATGATAGTCAGCTTACCATGCAGGTGGTGAGCTCTGCATGGCTATAGGTGTGCAAGTGAAGAAGGCTGGCCTCAAGCCGAGGTCTCTGGAGTGAACCCCAGGACTTTGCCTGAGATATCTGCAGTTTGCTGGCCTCTGGGCCCACCCTTGGCAGCTGCTGGTGCTTCCCGAGGTGGGAGGGACCTAGGAAGCCCCCTAGTGTCTGCCTGCTGGGGAGGGGAAGGGAAAGCCTTTTTATGGGTCTCCTTAGATAGGCCCCTGGGCTTCCCAGGTGGTACTAACCGTAAAGAACCCACCTGCCAACACAGGAGACATAAGAGATGCAGGTTTGATCCCTGGGCTGAGACGACCCCCTGGAGGAGGGCATGGCAGCCCACTCCAGTACTCTTGCCTGGAGAATCCCATGAACAGAGGAGCCTGGCGGGCTACAGTCCACGAGCTTGCAAAGAGTTGGACACGACAGAAGCAACTTAGCATGCATTAGTCCCTTACCTCCTTCCGTGGCAGACACCTTCCTTTTCTGACAGCTCAGCAAGGTTCCCCCAAAGTAGCTCCATTTCTTTTTTGGAATCATTTCACATTTTACAGAAAGCAGTAGTACAAAGAGCTCCCCCCATCAAACCATTTGCAAGTAAGTTGCTAATGTATACCCTATCAACCTCAGATATTTTGGGAGTGACAAAAACAAAGTCTGTGTCTGCCTCACCTCAAGCCCCCACATCAGAATCAATACTTGACTTTACCCTGAATCAAGTGTCAGTGCTACGACAGTTGCCAAATGGTGATGTTCTGATTCTGCCATCCCTTCTAATGGCTCGATCAGCAATCCAACAATAAGGAAAAGCTGTCTCCTCTCCCAGTTACTCACTCACTGATGTGTGGACTCAGTGTGAACGCATGGATTCCCGCTGTGTTTAATAGGTTATGATATGTTACTGTGATTGTTTATTTTGATGCTCAAATGGTCCCAGGTCTGGCCAGTGGGAGCTCCTTAACACTGCCTCCTGTGTGCACCCATATTCTTTATACACTTCCTTCTTTTCTGGTTTCCCTGGTGGCTCAGATGGTAAAGAATCAGCCTGTAATGCAGGAGACCCAGGTGCGATTCCTGGGTCGGGAAGATTCCCTGGAGAAGGGAATGGCAACTCAAGGGAACGGCAGCCCACTCCAGTACTCTTGCCTGGAGAATCCCATGGACAGAGGAGCCTGGCAGGCTATAGTCCATGTGGTCACAAAGAGTTGGACACGACTGAGCAACTAACACTTTACTTTCTGGCACAGGGTGTTGCAGGCTGATCTTATATTCTAGCCCCTGTTTTCTCTACTTATGACAAATGTGGATTTGTCATCCTGCAGAGGGGCATTTTCAAACTCTGTTGCTCTAATACGCCAACCCTCAGAAGCCTCACAGTGCAGGAGGGAAGAAACTGGACTCTGCGGTCAGACTGACCTGGGTTCAGATCCCACCACTTACTATTTCCATGGGCAACTCATTCAAACACCTAGGAGCCTTTCATCATCTGTAAAATGGGCACAATTGTCCTGTTGCCTCGAAGGGGAAGAAATGAGGGAGCCCTCTCCTAAACACGGGTGGCTGTCTCTTGGAGCTCACTTTGTTGCCGATGATGTACCACCACCAGCACCAGCAGGTGACCAGTGGCTGGGAAATTGGGAAGGGGACTCCTGGACCCACTGCAGAGTGTACAGAGCTGAGTTAGAGACCCTAACTCAGTTGGGCTCACCAGTGGGATGCTTTATCCGTCTGAGCTGACATCTCTTTCCTCCCAACAGGACTTGACGTTCATTCCCTGTCTTCTAACACCTTGTTGTGGGGGAAGAAGGACATCTATAGGAATGAGACCTGTGCCACTGGGGCTTTGTAAGGGGGACCCCTGACATCTTAGAGATGCCCTGAAATCCTGGCTACCGAGAAATCTCCTGGGACACAGCAAGTGCTCAGTGACTGATGACGACACCTATGCTGCTGCTCTTCAGATGGTTGAATGAGTTTGGGACATGTTGCATTATGGAGCATTCTTGGAGATTCATGATGCAGGGCGAGATAATACAGATGCTGGTCACACAGACGTATTTTGCTTCTGGAAGTTGGGATCTGAGCTTTCTCTGTCTCTGAACTCTCTCCAGTGCCAATAGCTCAGGGCTTGTCACATGATAGATGCACACGTGTGTGTGTGTGTGTGTGCACTAAGTTGCTTGCTTTAGTTGTGTCCAACTGTTTGTGAACCCATGGTCTGTAGCTGGCCAGCCTCCTCTGTCCATGGGATTCTCCAGGCAAGAATACCCCCTGGAGTGGGTTGCCATGCCCTTCTCCAGAGGATCTTCCCGACCCGGGGATTGAACCTGCGTCTCTTAAGTCTCCTGCATTGGCAGGAGGGTTCTTTACCACTGGTGGCACCTGGGAAGCCCTCATAGATGCTCAGTGAACGCTGAGTGGATCAGCATCCTTTCTCCAGACTGAATCTCCTTACTTGCTGACTCCTCCTCACTTTCCCATTTTCCCTGTCTCAGATTGTCTCCTTTTCCTGGCCTCCACTTTCTGCCCTCCAGTGCCCTCTGTGGTCTCTCAACCACATCACGCACCTCAGCTGTCTCTGCAGTGGTCCAGGCCTCCATCATGCTTGTCTAACTGGCTCTCAGTCTCCAGCCACACTGCCCCCATGCATTCCAAACCCTGTGGGACACTGTTGCCTGCTCCGTGCCAGCTCCTTAACCAAGCATTCAAGGCTCACTACCTCCTAGCCCTCTGGGGGTGGTCTGGTCCCCAGGTGGAATCTCGGAAGCCACTTTTAAACCAGCTTACCCCAAGGAATCCTGCTTCACTGCAGGATATTAATATAGCTGCCTCAGTTCTCCTGAGATTAGTGTTTGCTGGGTAGATCCTTTCCTGTACTTTCCTTTAAAACTGATTTGTGTCTTCATACTCCAAGTGGGTTGCTGTAGACAACAGATGGCTAAGTCTTACTGTTTCATCCAGTCTGACAATACCTACCTCCTGTGTAGATGCTATTGAAACTTAATGTGACTATTGGGATGATTGGGTTTATATCTACCATCTTGCTGTTTGCTTTCAATTCGTCCTACCTAGTCTTTATTTCCCCCTCACCTCTTTTTTTTGCTTTTCCCTTCTTTTGGCCAATCAACTACTTTTATGGTTCTATTTTCTCGTCCTTGTTGGCTTATTTCATGCCCGATTGTTAAGCCGTTGATTTCAGGTTTGCATGCGTGCATGCTCAGTGGCAAGCAGTCGTGTCCAACGCTTTTCTGACCCCGTGGACTGTAGCCCTCCAGGCTCCTCTGTCCATGGGATTCTCCAGGCAAGAATACTGGAGTGGGTTGCCATTTCTTTCTCCAGGGAATCTTCCTGACCCAAGGACTGAAACTGTGTCTCCCGCATCTCCCGCATTGGCAGGCAGATTCTTTACCACTGTGCTGGACGACGGCTTTGACTTATTACAGTCTCTGTATTCAAGTATGCCCACTTGTTGTGGATGGAAGAACCTACAATAGGACATTTCATTTTTCCGTCAACTTTTTGAGCTATTACTGTCATGCATCTTACCCTCCTTATTTTATGAAACCATAATAAATTACTATCTTAGGTTCAAATGGTCAGTTGTATTTTAAAGAGATTTTTAAAAGAGTATTTATTATTAACCCTTGTTTCTCATTTCTAGTACTCTTCATTCCATTGTATTGGTCCATATTTTACATCTGATTACAAGTCTCCTTCCTCCTAAAGGAGTTTGTTTAACATTTCAGTGCTTGTCATGAGGTCTTTCAGCTTTTGTGTGTCTGAAAAGAGTCTTTTTTTAAGTTGCATTGAAGCATAATTTACATATAAAATATACCCTTTACAAATGTGCAGTTTGATGTATAATTCAACAATTACCACTTTCTAATTTCAGAACATTTTTGTCACCCACAAAAGAAAGCCCATACCCATTTGCACCCACTTTTAATTCTCCACCTCTCCACAACCTTGGGCAACTATTGTTCTACTTTCTATCTCTATGGATTTGCCTACTCTGGACATTTCATGTAATTGGAAACGCAGTATGTGGCATTTTGTGTCTGGCTTCTTTCAGTTAGTGTGGTTTTGTCGTCTGTCCGTGTTACAGCATCTATCAGTACTTCATTCTTTTTATGGCAAAATATTCCATCATAGGGGCATTCCATATCTTATCTATTCATCAGCTGATGAAGATTTGGGTTATTTTCACTCTTGCCTACTACAAATAATTCTGTTACATATGTACCCCCATGGGCACGTTTTTGTGTGGAAATTTGTTTGCATTTCTCCTGAGTATATACCTAGGAGTGGGATTGCTGGGTCATAGGCTTCCCAGGGGGCGCTAGTGGTAAAGAACCCTCATGCCGATTCAGGAGACGTCAGAGACACAGGTTCAGTCTCTGGGTTGGGAAGATCCCCTGGAGAACGGCATGGCAACCCACTCCAACATTCCTGCCTGGGAAATCCTGTGGACAGAGGATCCTGGTGGGCTACAGTCCATGGGGTTGCCAGGAGTCAGACACGACTGAAGTGACTTAGCATGCACACGTGTAGTAACTCTGTATTTACCCCTTAAGTGAGACTACTTTCCACAGTACCTGTACCATTTCAGCCTCACTGGCAACGTACCACAGTTCCAGTTAACCACAGCTTTACCCTGCCTTATTGTTTGTCTTCATTTTCATGAGACATTTCCACTGTGGATGGAATCATAGGGTGACACTTTTGTCTTTTTCAGTCCTGTTGTTCCACTTTCTCCGTGCTTCCAGTGTTTCCAGTGAAAAGTCTGCTGTTATTCTTCTCTTTCCCTTGTCTCTCTACAGTTACTGCTTTCTCTCTCACTGCTTTTAAAGCTTTTCTTTATCATTAGTTTTAAGCAGCTTGTTTATAGTGTATTTTTATCTTCCCTGTCCTTGAGGTTGGTTGAGCTGCTTTATTCTGTGGATTAATAGTTTTCATCGACATTTAAAAGTATTTGGCCATTATTTCTTAGGATATTTTTTTCAGTGCTTCCATCAGCTAGCTTCTTTTTTCTTTCCTTTGGGGACAGCAATACTCTGAATAGTAGGCCCCTTGTTTCATAGCCCACAATGCTGTATTCAGCCCCCTCCCCTTCTCTGCTTCCTCCTCTTCCTCTTCCTGTATTTCATTTTGGATAATTTTCACCGCTATTCATAAAGTTCACTAATATTTTCTTCTGCGGAACAAACTTGCTGTTAATCCTGTGTATATTCCAGACATTCTGCTTTTACTCTCTAGATGTTTGATTGGGAGTTTTTATACCTTCCATATCACTCCTTTACATGCCTGTGCTTTTCTTTATCTTCTTGTATATATAGACTATTTATAAATAGCTGTTTTAATGTTAATCCACTACCTCTATCACCTACATCATTTCTGGATCTGTTTCAATTGAATGAGTTTTCTCCTCATTATGGCTCACACTTTTTTATGCTTCTTTGCATGCCTAGTACTTCTCTTAAAAGTTATTTCTGGATTTAATGTTGGATGATGGATTTATTAAATTTTCTTTAAATATTTTTGATCTTTGTTCTGAGATGCTGTAAAGTTAGCAGAAACAGCTTGATACCTTTGAGGCTGTCCTTTAAGCTTTGTCATGTGTGTTCTTTCAAGATGCTCAGTTTGGGGTAATTTGTTATGCAGCATAGATAACTCATACAGAATGCAACCACTGTGGGAAGCTCTGCTCACTAGACTGATAATCCGTGCTTACCTCCAGCCCCTTCAAGAAGAAACACTCTCTCTGCTCCTTTTTTCCTTCACTCCAGACACGAAAAAACTCCTAAGAGCATTTGATTGGTAGGATTTACATCATGTGCTGAAAAAAATAGAATCCAGCTTCTATATGGATGAAGAATATCTGTCTTGTTTAGGTTTCCTGCTTGCGTGCTCATAGTAACCCTGACTTCTCCTTAGCTATTATTAATTAGTGACCAATGTCACTAAATCACTAAAGTCTTGTCCACTAAACTATGGGCTCCCTGAAGGCAGAAACTATCTGTTTTGTTTGTTGCTCATTCCCTTGCACCTAACATGGGGCCTGATACAGAGTAGGTGCTCATTAAATGCTTGATAAATGAATGAAAGCTTGCCACCTCTCACTCTAGTTTGTACCTGTTGTCTTCGCAACAAGGAGCAATATTGGCCAGACTTGTAAGAATCAACTGGGATGTTTATTTAAAATGCAGAATTATAGGCTCCATAACAGGTCTGGGAAGGGGCCCAGAAAACTGTAATTTAACAAATGCCCCATGTTATTTAGGTAGCTGAGAGCTACAGCATCGTATGTCTCTAAGGCCTGGTCCCCCTCAGCCCAGTTCACTGATAGCTGAAACCTGTATGGATTATTTTGTAGTCTTCTTATCTGGGACAAGTGACCCTCATTACTTTCCTCTTTCTCTGGAGGACCTGCTGATTGTCCCCTTTAGTCACCTGCAGGATTTTCTTTGCTTCTCCTGATTTCTCCATGACCTTCAAGCATCAGTCCATCTGTGGACACACAGGCACTGTTATGCAGGAGTAGGGGGAGGGGGAGGGAGCATCTCACTCCCGGGCAGCACTGCGTAATGGAACTCATTTGCTATTGGTCTCGGGATGGCCAGAAAAGATTTGGTCCCTGAAGATGGGCAGGAAAATGAACATAGAAAGACAGTGATTATAAAAGCCATCCATCTGCTAAGTGCAGATGAATGGAAGGGATGGTAAGTGCCACGGGGAGTAATGTAGGGAGTGAGGCCAAGAACTGAAGCATTCGGGGATGTCTGCATGGAAGAGGAGTAACCCAAGCTGGGCCTCCGAGCAAGATGGTTGAATCTGGCAAAGAAGTGGTGAAAGAGGAAAATGAAAAGGAGAGTATGCCGGGCAGAAGGAACAGAGTGAGAAAGCTGTGGAGTTGAAAGTGGGCCAGGGTGAGTGTTCTGGCTATCTACTATAAATCAACCCCAAATTAGTGGCTCAAAACAGTTTGCTCTTTCTCATGGTTTCTGTGGGTCAGGTAATCAGGAAAGGTTCAGCTAGATTGTTCTGATTTAGGGCATCTCTTAGAGTTGCAGGGAAACAACTTCCAGGGCGGGCATCAGCCAATCCTTTGAGAGCCCAAACAGATCAAAAAGGCAGCGGAAGGGAGAATTCTCTCTCTCATTTCCTATTCTTCAGGATAACCCTAGTATTGGGTCTATATGGTAGCCTGAGGAATGAAGCTTGCAGAGATGGGGTGGGGTGGGCTTGTTGGGAGGGATGAATTTGAACTTGGTCTGAAGGCAAAGGGGACCAATGAAGATTTATGAGACAGGAGTGAGCTCTGAGTGGCTTTAGGGGAAATAAAATTTGGGTCTGCTTAGGGAAAGGGTGAAGAAAGGAGAGCTGATTAGGGATGCCAACAGCATCCTATTGTTGACTCACCTTGTGAGCCTCTGTGACCCCTGGATCGTTTTCTTCTGTGTCTGGGCTCCTTCCTCCGTTGACATTGCCTTTTCATGTTTGCTGTTTCTTTCCCATCTCCTTTTGGTACTTGTTTCTTGCTTGTAGGATCATGATGTTCCTCTAGTCTGGAGTACTCTCTGAGGGCGCCCTCCCTTCCTCCCCATGTGTTAGCCACTCCTGATGCAGCTGCATTGGCAGTGTTGATGACCCCACTCTTGGTCCCTTGCCTGGGCCATGAATTGAGCTGGGCGCATGCTGGTTGTCATCTCAGGAGGCCTCACGTGCTCTGATGCCTGACTGTGAGCCAGCCCTGGGAGGTGAGGCCGAAGGACTGTGGGTCCTACCAGCAGAGAGTGGGTTCAAAGTCCAGCTGGGCTGTCTGCTTGGAGTGCAGGTTTGGGCAAATCACTTCATCCACTCATCCTTCATCTGTCCGTCTGTCCATTCAGAAAATATTTCTTGAGAACTTTCTCTGCCTGCAAGTGAGTTCTATGCTGAGGATTTTATCAGTAGGAAAGGCAATTCCAGATCCTACCCTCATGGAGCTTAGTCTCTCAGGAAGGTCTCTTAGCGACCTGCAGGCTGTGTGTTCATGATGGAGGAACAAGGCGCTGAGACAGTGGTTTTCAACTGGGGACGGCCCTGCCTCCCCACAGTGTACATTCGGTCATGTCTGCAGATGCCTTTGGTTGTACAGCTTTGCTGTGAGGAGTTGGGGGGGATGGTGGTGCTATTGGCATTTGTGTATGGAGGCCAGGGGTGCTGCTCAACATTCCATAATACACAGGCAACTGCCGCAACTAAGAATCGCACAGCCCCAAATGTCAAAAGTCCAGTGTTGAGAAACACTGCTATAGGAGCAGGGCAGGGGTCCTCAACTTGGGAAGGAGGGTGTCAGGGAAGGCATCCCAGAAGGAGTAAGTACAGAAAGCTCAAGGTTAGGTTGCCCAGGCAGTGAATATGTCTATGGAAAGGGAACTTGGGGGGCTGGCAGAGTGTTCCTGGCCGAGGGGACAGCTTTGCAAAGGTCTGTAGGAAAGAGAGAACAGGATCCTCCAAGGCACTGAGCAGAGTTCATTGCTTCTGGGACACAGAGAGTTGGAGGGGTTCGGCAGATGGATGAGATGGCACGTGTGGAGCACGTGCTTCAGGAATCGTGAGCAGTCCTGACATTCAGGGGGTCGGGCCCTGGACCCAGCGCTTCATATGTGTTATCTCACAGAACCCTCGTGGCAACCCTCTAGAGCATATTGTCGCTTTGCCCTTTACGGATGGTTCACAGAAGTGACAAGTTTAAGGTCACGTTGCTTTCGTTGCCAGAGTCCAGCATCAAACACATGTAAGTCCAGGTGCCAAGGAAGGGCTCAGGTTGTGTTTGTTGATTGAGCAAGTGAGCGACGGAATGAGGAAATGAAGCACAGATCTGGGTCCTAAAGCCTCGCTGGGCTTGACAGAAATGACTGTCCTGGGGGCCCTGGGAATTGAGGCATGGCCACAGCTGGCCCCCGAGACCAGCAAGGAAGCGCCCTGGCACCCAGTGGGGCCCTGGAACTGAGGCATGGCCACAGCTGGTCCCCAAGACCAGCCAGGAAGCACCCTGGCACCCAGGTGCAACTCACCTGCGGGGTCCCGAATGTCCCCGCTCCTCCCGTCCCTTCCTCCCCCCTCGATGGAGACCGCATGCCCAAGGCCACCTCTGTCCTCTGCCCCCCGTCCTGTCACCTCGTCATAGGAGGATGTGGAATCAGGCTGGCGCGCTCTGCTTCTCAGAGGCCACATCATCACGGCAGGGTCACCTGAGGATGCAGCGACCTACATTGTGCCTTTCCACGGCCTGGCCTTTGGCGTCCTCAGCCACCCAGAGGAGCTGGTGAATGCGTAGGTCCTCAGTCCCCATCCAGACTCTGGGGGTGGGAAGCTCTAAATCTGTAGGTTGTAGGCTTTCACAGTCTCCCCGCATGACTTTCAGGCAGGCTAACTTGTGGGAAATGGCACCAAGAACCGGCAGAACAGCCAGCCTTTGGGCGGGCAGCCTGACTCTTACAGAGGTCCTACCGTGTCCCTGCGAGGGCTGCATCCACCGGGACCCGACCATGTGCTGGGCTCCGGGCTGAACCCTTCCTTGACGGCTCACTCTGGGATCCACAAACGTGCTGGCCTTGTTCCCCTCCTTTTACGGATGAGGAAGCTGAGGCCTGGCACAGCGAAGTGCCTGGCCACCCAAGCAGGATCTCTGGCTCGAAAAATCTCATAAAAACATAGACCTCGTTAAACACAGGTCCCAAAACCTGTCTGTGGCCTGGAGGAGGTAATTTGGTTGAGCTCACCTTGCTGGATTGTGAAATAGCCCAGTTTTTCCTCTATTTTTTCCCCCTCAGGTTATTTACCCAACAGGGAGATGGTGTGAATCCCAGCTCCAAGGCAGGAATGAAAGAAGCAGGTAGGTCAGAAAGAGGGCAGGTAGGTCAGAAAACCCCAGTGAGGAGCAAAACTGGCATCCCATCTCGAGGAGCGTGGGGAGCTGATCCTCTGAGACCTCCAGGCAAAGCCGTCTTGCACCCAAGAAGCAGAGAGATGATATCAAGCTTGTGTGTAAACACAGGATCTTTGCATAGCTGCAGAGAGTGAGCCCCCTGGGTTGGATCCAAGACCTGGAAATGCCTTCCAGAAACCCTTGTCTGGCACCAGACGGTGTGTTGAGAAGGATGCACTAGGGTGGCACCGAGGGCTTTGGTCTGGGGTCCGGGGAGCTGTGTCCCTCTGCCTTGTGTGCTTGAGTCAATGTCCATCTTTCTCTGAGTCAGTGTTTCCCTGTGTGATGTTGGGTTTGAACCGACTGCTCTCTAAAGGTCTTCTTATTCGAGACTGAATTATTAACCTCAGGACCCAACACAGAACAAGTGCTCAGGAAACCTGCCTTGAATGAGCGAATTTGCGTCTCCTCGTCCTCTCCTGGAACCGGGGTCGGCGTGGTGTGCAGCTCCTTCTGCCCGTTCTTTCTCCCCTCACGCAGACCCTCGATGGCAGTCCGATGCTGCCTCTAGTGTGCCACCTGTTTGACCCTCCAGCCTCCAGGTCACACCTCCTGGCACTAGCTTCTTATTGCCCCTCTTTCTCCCACCGCCTGCAGCCTTGCCCCTCTGGCCTGGCCCCTGAAGTGCATCTGGAGGGGTCTCCCCAGGACACAATCACAACCAACACATCCCTCCTCCCAAACCCCAGCCTTCCCACTTGTGCCCCCAAATCACCTTTCAGTCCAGTGCCCGCCCTTCTCTCAAAGCCTGGCCCTGGCTGTCCCACGGCTCACCTGGGGATGTTGGGAGGAGCCGGGGTAGGATGAGGCCACGTCACCGTGGGCCTGTGTCTCCAGTAGCTCCTGCCTGGACCGTGGTGCATCCACAGCTCCGCACATGATGCAGGCGCATCGCAGTGTTATAACTGATGACCCACAGGTGACGGGGCAGGTGCAGGGAGGCCACTCTGGGCCCTTTTGAGAAGGGCAGTGGGGGCTCAGCCCTGTTTGCCGCGGTTGCTCCACTGACCAGCTGTGTGGCCGCGGGAGTCCCTCCACCTCTCTGAACCTCCATGTCCTCATCTGTGAGGGGCTGGTGCGACTCACCCTCTCGGGGGTGCTGCGAGGATCACCCATGACAACAGGTCTGAAGCATGAGGATGCTTTGCCTGTGCTTGGTGCCACTATGGGGTGTTACCATGGAGGACTGGCCCCCGCCCAGAGCCCGCAGCCTCTCTGAATCCTTCCACTTTCAGCTGCTCCCAGTAGTGGCCTGCGTGGTTAGGCTGGCTGCGTTTCCAATTTTGGCTCCAAGGCACACATCGACCTGGGGTGTGCTTTGTGAGGATGGATGAGTGGATACCCAGCCACTCTCCAAACTGGATCTCGGCGTTTAAATGATTAATGTATTCAGGCTGCAAATGGTACCTTATGTCCCAGGGCCTCTGGGGTGCTTGAGAAAAGATCCGGCCCCTTGAGCACTTTGAAACAGGAGGCTAAAGCCAGGGATGTGGTTCTCTTTGCTAACTTTAGGGCCAGGCACTCCCTCGTGTAAATAGGAGGCTGCAGGGTTGGGGGCAGGGCCCGCCTTCTCTTCTGATCAGGTTTGAGGTTTGGGTTCCTTCTTGGTAGACTGGAAAGAAGCCTGGGTTAGGAATCACCGTGTGGACTTGGGTCTTGACGGTTTCACCAGCTGGTTGTGTGACTGCTCCACGGTGCAGCTTCCCACTTGCAAGATGGAGACCTCAGTCTTGCTATGGAAAAGCTCTTTGGGAACTAGGAAGCGAGCAGAGGGCAGGTGCTTCTGGGTTTGGTGGTGGACTCTGTGCAGTGGATAAAAATTACATGGGGCCGTCTATATGTTCTTAGCTCACAGAGGGGGCACAATGGGGTGTCAGTTAGCTCCCAGCTTATCCTTGTCCCTGAGCTCAGGGCAGAGTCTCTGGGTCTCAAAGACGCTCCCTGACCTCTCTCCGTCCTTGGTACCCGTGACAGGCTTATGGACGTGATCATTGGAGAGATGAGAGCACCCTTTGCAGTGGTGAAGACTGTATCATCACCCAACCCCACGTGGAACAATGTGCTGCATAGAAACCTATGCAAATAAACTCATCTCGCCTGGAGGCGACCCCTTGCTCTGTGACCCAGGGGGCAGGGACAGTGGTGTGGAATTACACTTGACTCATTCCTCTTTAGATGCCCCACCCTAGCTCCACCCACAGGAACACCCATCAGAGCGATTGGTGCCGGGAAGGTCTGTATGAGCACAGAGCCGACTGGGGCAGACAGATGGACGCACGTGTGCCGTCTGCAGTTGTCACCTCAGAGTTTTGGAACAACCAGGCCCCTGATGTGGGGTCTTTCCCCTGTGTTTCTCCCTCTTGTCTGGCTCACTGGTTTGCTAACTTTCCTGGACCTAAGAGTAACCCACGCAGAGTTCCGCTCTCCACACCGCTGCAACGGTTAGGATTTTCCAGGGCAAGTCTGAGCCTGGGTCTAGTGCTCGTCCTGGCTCCATCTGCCCAGCCCCACGTCATGTGCGATTCTGCTGTGGCACACACCCCTCAACTGGTGCTGTAACTGTGACACCCGGCACAGTGCTTGGCATGTACTATGCATGATGCATGCATGCACACTCAGTCGTGCCTAACTCTTTGCGACCCCGTGAACTGTAGCCCGCCAGACTCCTCTGTCCATGGGATTCCCCAGACAAGAGTGCTGGAGTGGGGTGCCATTTCCTTCTCCAGGGGATCTTCCCAACCCAGGGATCGAACCTGGGTTTCCTGCATTGGCAGGCAGGTTCTTTACCACAGAGCCACCTGGGAAGTCATTATATACAGTAACTGCCCAACAAATGTTGCTTGGTTTACCTGGTATGTTAATTAATGGAGCAGACAAACCTCTGAAATCTCAGTGGCTTCGGAATAAAAAGGTGCATTTCTTGCCCATGGAAAGTCTTTTCTCCATCTGGTGACTCCAGGACCTCTGGGTTCGGTCATTCCCACTGTGGCCCCGCAAATGTCCATGGCACAGAAGGAAGAGAAGAGGGAGGGGCTTGGGATCCATCCGCCGGGGCTGGTCATGGCAGCCCCAAGTTGATGGCAAGGTGGGCTGGCAAAGGAGGGGAGCCCCTGGACTCTTCAGAGCCTCTCACTGCTGCTCTGCAGCCAAGCCTTGACCAGTGGGTGGCCCTCTCTGATCCAGCTCGGGCTCACCGAGCAGCCTGGCATGCATGCCTGGAACCATCTGAGGCTTTGCAGGCTCCTCCGTCACGCTCTTCTCCAGCACCACAAGGAGGGAGGGGTGACTAACTCCACTCAGCCGCTGAGGAGGCTGGGGCTCGGTGTGGCCAACCTCTTGTCCAAGGTCCAAGGTCAAATTGCTACCAAGGGGCAAAGCCATGACTCCAACATGGGCTTGTTTCTCAGCACCAGCTCTAGTGCTTCCTCCACCATGGACCAGATGTCCTGCGGGCACAGTGGTCCAGGGGCTTCAAGACAGAGAAGGGACGAAGCCTGAGCCTCTTCAGGAACATGGGGAGAGATGAGGGAAGGGTCAGAGGCAGCCAGGGAGTGGCCAGAAGACTGCGTGTACCACCCCCTCTGTGTGATGCTGTCTGGGAAGGAAGCCCAGGACTGAGGAAAACAGCTACATTCACGATGAGAGGTGAAGAAAGCAGGCGCCTTTTAAATGCGACTCAGTTTATGGGACACTCGAGAGAGTCACTTAGATCTCGTCTTGTCCTTGAGGAATGAGGACTGTCTCTCCATGCTTGCTGATTATTTTTGAAATGAACATTTCCTCCACCCCACAGAGAACTTGTTATTCAGAGTTCTCTTTTTTCGCCCGTCAACTTCTTTTTTTGGTCTAGTTGAATGCCAGAGGAGATAAAAAATATATACAGTAGGAAGCAAAACAACAACAACAAAAAAAGCAGAGAGAATCAGCTTCACTTTTCAACAAACTACCTTTAACAAGTGGGTTCAGACTTGCTGACAGGTCTTGGTGTGCTCTTAGCGAACCTTTAAGAGGTTCTGTTCTGAAAGCAGCAGGCACAGTTTGGAGAAGTGGAGCCATGGAGTCGGTGAAGGTGATCCTTTTTTTACCCGGCAGAGCTCTGTCTGTGTGCAGTCCTCGTCACACCCTCTCTTCCGTGCTCGCCTTGGTGAATGACTGCCCAGCCAGGGCCTGTCTGGAAGCCGGGGAGCCGGCTCTGCCAGGCACCTCTGCTGTGTGACTCCAGGATGACCGCTTGGTCACTGGGCAGCTCTGAGCGTAGGAGCACGTGCCTTCTCCACGTCTGCCTCCCTGGCTCTGGACCCACACACCCTCGTTCTGCCCCATTCGTCTTTCCCGGGACAATCTACAGGGGCACCTGTTTCATCAAATTTCTCAGCGTCATGTAGAAGAAGTAGGTCACTGATTCATTCCACAGAACCCGGAGCCTTGAACGTCAAGATTCTTCAGGTTGTGTTACGTCGGGGCGTGGGTGTCAGCCATCGCCAGGGAGGTGTGGACACCCACAGGACAGGACTTCAGTCCTGAGGCCACACACGTGGCCGCGGCATTCAGGGGCCTTGGGGCATAGGGTGTGGGGTGGCAGAAGCTCTCCCAGAAACGCGCATCGCTGTCACTGTGATCCTGTCACTGCAGCTTAAACCCACCCACCGCTCCTGACACCCTCAGGGTGGAATCCTGCCATCCTCATGGGGCTTCCAAGGCCTCATCTCCCCTTCAACAAGCTCCCACTCCATCCAAACGCTGAGTTGCTCGAGTCGCCTCCACGGACTAGGCTGCCTCCCACCTCACTGCCTTTGCTCCTGCTGTTCCTGCTGCCAGGCCCGCCCTTCCACCCACTCATTCCTGTGCGCACGCCCTGCGCGACTCCTGCTTGTCACCTGAGGTTGACCTCCTCCAGCTCTCTCCTCCTTCCAGAGGCCTCTCTGGCCATGATCTGTCAGTCCTGTCTGGTTTCAATCTCACACAGTCCTGTGAGTGCTGGACCAGAAGGAAAGCGTCTCCTTCCAACCAGCACGAGGCCTGGTACCCCAGGAGTTTGGGACTGATGACTGATGCAGTGAAGGTCAGATTTTCCCCCCGGGAGGTCACACCTCAGACCCCATCCTGCATGCACGTATGCTAAGTCGCTTCAGTCGTGTCCAACTCGTTCCTTGAACTGCAAGGAGATAAAAGCAGTCAACCCTAAAGGAAATCAGCCCTGAATATTCATCGGAAGGACTGATGCTGATGCTGAAGCTCCAATACTTTGGCCACCTCATGCGAAGAGCTAACTCATTGGAAAAGACAGTGATACTGGGAAAGATTGAGGGCAGGAGGAGAAGGGGACGACAGAGGATGAGATGGTTGGATGGCATCATTGAATCAATGGGCATGAGTTTGAGCAAACTTCAGGAGATAGTGAAGTACAGGGGAACTGGCTTGCTGCAGTCCATGGGGTCACAGTCAGACACAACTGAACGACTGAACAACAGCAGTGTTTGTACTCCAGCCTAATGGCTGGTTCTTGTCCAACACACAGGACCAACTGGATGGCTGATGCCCAGTTGTCTAGCTCAGGGGCAGAGATGGGTCTTACACCTGAAGCCCCTGTTTCCTGGGGGCCAGCAGGGTCTTGGCTCAGAACACAGACAGGGCCATCTTGCCACTTAAAGGCTGTGATCTGGCAAGTATCTCCAGCTCTCCATGTCTCAGTTTCCTCATCTGTGAAATGGGATCTCATGAGGATTAAATGAATTGATAAAAGCCAACCACTTAAAACAAATCACTTAAAACCTGTTTTAAGTGGCACAGTATAAGAGCTACATAATCACCATTTATCACTGTCATTGGTTTTATTATTGTCTCTCCTACTATGATGTGGCATTTCTAGGCAGAATATCCTCACTCCTCCCCAGCTGCACTCTCTGTGACATTTTTTTATTATGAGTTGAGGTCTCACAGGTCATGGAGTTTCGGAAACTCCACATAGTAGAGATTATAGCTCTACTGTGTATCAGGGGATTGCCTAGTGGCTCAGACAGTAAAGAATCTGCCTGCAATGCAGGAGACCACCTGTAATGCAGGAGACCCAAGCTGGATCCCTGGGTCGGGAAGATCCCCTGGAGAAGGAAATGTGAACTCACTCCAGTATCCTGGCCTGGGAAGTCCTGCGGATAGAGGATCCTAGTGGGCTACAGTCCATGGGGTTGCAAGGAGTCTGAGTAACCAACTCATTACTATGTTTCAAGCCTTTTGTGTTTACTTCTAACAACTGTCCCTCAATATATGTCTTGAAAGTGAAAGTGAAGTCGCTCAGTCGTGTCCGACTCTTTGTGACCCAGTGGGCTGTAGCCTACCAGACTCCTCTGTCCACGGGATTCTCTGGACAAGAATACTGGAGTGGGTTGCCATTTCCTTCTCCAGGGGATCTTCCCAACCCAGGGATTGAACCCAAGTCTCCCGCATTGGAGGCAGACGCTTTAATCTCTGAGCCGTCAGGGAAGTTTTGTGTTTACTTCTAACAACTGTCCCTCAATATATATGTCTTATTACCACCATTTTTCAGATTAGAAAACTGAGGCCCAGGCTCCCACGCTGGCCAGAGGCAGAGCCCGAATCGAACGGGGGCCAGCGCTCTCTTCACCTCCACTCCCACTGGCCGCTGCGGTGCTCTCACTGGTCTGTCCTCCTTGGGGCTTCTTTCTGATGGGCGTGCAGGTCTCACTTTGATGGCGTGCCCACCCTCTTCAGCAAGCAGCAACGGCTTTGGTGAGGTGTGTGGACTTGATTTTCTGGATTGTCGCTGCTCTTGGTCTTGTGAGGCTGGGAAGGCCAGGACCCTGCCCCCTGAGTGGTCAGCACAGGTAACGCTCACCACAGTAGCCGCGGCACTCCTCCCCAGGTCTCTGGAAAGTCCTCTCGGGGAAGCTGGCCCTTTGCCTTCTCCGTTCATCACCGGGCATTTTTTGAGACCTACTGTGTGCCAGGCCCTGAGATAAGTGGAGTAGCAGGTGCAGAGATCCTGTGGTGGGAGGGGGTTGGTGAGTTGGGGAATGGAAAGGCCAGCATGAGTGGACGCTGCGGAAGTGGGAGATGAGCGTGGAGAGGTGGGTGATGGCCAGAGCTTGGTGGCTCCCAATGCCCTGTGGGGCATTTGAGGTTGTGTTCTAAATGCAGATGCCCTTGGTTGTTCTAAGACCAGGAGACCCAGTGTGAGCTCTTGGTTGGTCCCACCCTCACCTGCTCCACCCACCAGGGCCCCTTCCTTCTTGTCCTCCCCACTCAAGCTAGAACTGCAGAGTCATCCTCAGCTCTGTCTTCAGCCTCACTGTCTGTTCACATCCCCTTCTAGAAGTTTCTCAAACCCATCCCTTCTTATCCAGCCCTGGGCCCCTGCTTTGGGTTAAGGTCAGGGTGTTTCCCTCCCCTCTGGATGACTTTGCTATAGCCCTTTCCCTCCAGCTATCTCCAACCTCTGTTGGCTTCCCTGGAATCCATCCTTTACAGACCCCCTCAAACTAAAATCAGGCTATGTTTTCCCACCTGCAGAACCTTCCATGGCTCGCCAGTCTACACCGTGCTGTCCAGTGAAGCAGCCCCTAGACACAGGTGGCCATTTAGATGTAGGTTAGCTAACATGAGATAAAATGTAAAATGCACTTCCTCGGTCCCGTGAGCCACACCTCACATGCTCAGGAGCCACACGTGGCCACCATATTGGAACGCATGGGTATAGAATGTTTCCTCACTGTCAAAAGCTCTGTCTGGACAGCGCTGGACTTTATGAGCTAAAATCCAAACTGGTTAGCCTAGTACTTAAGGCCTTAAGCAATCTCACCTCAGCTGGCCTGTCCCGGGTCATCTCCCGCCAGCGCTTCCCACGCACACAGCAGCAGCAGTCACATGGCTAGTGTCCATCACAGCTGTGTTAGCGTCTTGTGCTCCCCTCTAGGGTTATGCGAGTACATGCAAATATGCGTGTTGTGGGTGCAGATGCATGCCTGCATGTCTATTTTCTTATCTCTCCTCTTATACGAAACGTAGAGTACTAAGGTTCCTTTTGGAACTTCGATGAAAATGTTATCAAGTTTAGATTATGGCGATAGTCGTAAACCCTTAAATATACTAAAAGCTGTTGAATCATCACCTTAAACAGATGAACCTTAGGATAGGCAAATGGTATCGCAACAAATCCATTTTTTCAGGATGCTGCATTCACTGATATAGACTGTTTTGTATCTTGCTGTTCCCATTTCACAGTATAGCCTGGAGCTCTCTTCCCATCACTATTTGCAGAGCTTCCTCATTCTTGACGTAGCCACAGTGGATTGCGCTGTGTAAATGTTTCATCGTTGTTTACCATGGCTGCAGCTGACAGGCACTTGGGATCATTCCAGTCCTTTGCTTCTCTGGACAATGCTATAGAAATAACATGTTCCCTGTATGGGCTGCTAACTGTAGGGCAGATTCCTACAAGTGGATTGCTGGGTCAGAGAGTAGCTCTATTTATCATTTTGACAGATATTGCAAGCCTCCGTCCAGAGAGTTGTACTGATTTTCACTCCCACTCCCAGTACATGAGAGTACTTGCTTCCCCAAGCTTCGCCTACAATTGGCGTCAAGCTTTATCAGTGCAGTTTAAATGGAATTTCTCTTATGAGTGTGGTTGAGCAGCTTTTCATATATTTAAGAGCACTTTAGGTTTATTGGGGGGTGGCACTGCCTATTCATGTCCTTTGCCCATTTCCTATTACATTGCTGGTCTTTTCCATCTTGATTTCTAGAAGTACTTCATATATTGTGGCAATTAACGCTTGGTCTATGATATAAGATACACTTTTTTCCTCCCCTATTTGTCATTTGCCTCTTGTAATTTTATGTTTTTTTCCTCACTTAGAAGTGTGAAAGATTTTTTTTTTATCTTGTTAAAGGTTTTTTATCTTGTTAAATTCGACAGTCTTATCTTTTCTGACTTTTGAATTTTGGGTGATAGAAAGACTTTACCCATTTCGAAGTGTTAAAGGAGTTTGCCCAAGCTTGATAGTGATAGTTTATGGGTTCATGTTTGGTTATTAAGTCAGCATTTCAATTTCCTGATCCATTTTGTCTATGGTATAGGGTATGGATCTAATCATATATTTTCCTAAATGATTGCCCATTCATCCCAATACCATTTATCAAGTCCATTTGAGCCCCAGTGATCTGAGACATTTCCTTTATCATTTACCAACTTCCTGTATGGATTTGAGCCTGTTTCTGGACTTTCTCTTCTGTTCCATTGGTATGCCTGCCTGTCTGCCATATTTGCCAGTATTACACAGGTTTAATGACTGAGGTTTCAGGGTATGAATCCAACTTAAACCCGCCTCCTCATGATGCTTTTCAAGATCCTTAAACAAATGGGACTTCCTTTCCCCTCTGCTCTTAATGCCCTGTATGCCTCTGACAGACTGCAAGCTCAGTAAAAACAGGGTCTTGCCCTGTATAACTGCTCACCCAGGGTGCTTGAAGTGGGGCCTGGCATGGGGCAGGCCGCTGACACCCACATTCATCTGTCTCATCACAGAGGTTGCCTGTGAGCATACAGGGCTGTAGTTTTCTGGACGTCTCCTTTTCCCTTGTTTGAAAATCGAGACACAATTCCCCTGCCTCCAGCCTTCTGGCATTTCTCCCAGACTCCTCCCAGATGTCTTGGGCCTTGGACCGGTGATTCTGCAGTGAACTTGGATGTCTTTTCAGGGCTGGGTGCTCCTCTTTGGATCCCAGACACTCAAGAGCCCCCCGAGACTGATGTCTCCTTTCCCCTTTCAGACTTCAGCCCATGGACCCAGCCCTCCCGTATCTGGGGGGTGTTCTCTCCCTTTGTGCAGAACGTGGGGTGGGAGGCCTGCTATTCTTTCTTCTGACAATGTGACAAGGAAGGCATTTTGCCCTGCCTTTAGAGTCCACCCTGCACTGAAGACTGTGCAACGGAAAAAATCCTTTTCTGTGGAGCCTAGAGATCCTTCTCTAAGTCTGGGCTGGTTTATGACCATCAGCTCTTCTTAACCATCAGGCAACTCTAAGAGCTGTGCAGCATTTGGCAAACATTTTGGAGCCTGTTCCCCATCCAGCCCCTGAGCCCAGTGCCACGAGAGCCCACCTGCCCTAGGAGAGCTGAGTTTGCAGGAGGGAGCCTGCATGGACAGGGAGAACACCAGCAGCACGGTGCTCAGTATGGCGGGCTGCGCACCAGGAAGCCTTTCTGCTCCACACGCCCCTTTCCTGATGCCGAGGGTGGCGTTTCCTCCAGCTAGGCTTCCCTGGAAGCTGTCTGGTGCACCTCACCCCCACATGACACCCTGACAACACTGAGCCCCAAGGAAATGACGGCGCCCTAGGTCCCCGGGAAGTCAGACTCTGGGCTGAGAACTAGAGCCTGAGCCTGTTTCTCTGATCCTCCACCAGCTCCCAGTCTCTCTCTCACCCTGCGTCCCAGCCAAACCATTTATGGAAGGCACCATGAACCTCCCAAGCATCTCTTAATTCCCTGTATTTCCCCCGTGCGCAGGATTCAAGCCAGTGTCATCTCTCACTTGATCAATTCAGTGCCTCTGCACTGCTCCCTGCTCTGATCCTCCAGGAAACCAATGGATCCTATGAAAATGCCATTTTGGATCAGGGCAACTTCCTGCTTAAGAACTCTCAAAGGCTTCCTATTGTTTTTCAGAAAATTCCTTAAACTTTATATTTATAATTGTAGATTTGCACGCAATTGCGATAAATAGGAGACAACCTGTGTAGCTTTTGAAACCCAGTTTACCCCTGCGGCAATATCTTGAATCTCTGTTCCTTGATGCTTTTAACATGAAGCTGGAGATCATTATTCTAGTTTAGCTCTGGAGTCAGAGAGATGTGGATTCAGGTTCTGGCCTTGACAAGCTGTTTTGCCTCTCTGAGACTCTGGGTTTTGGGAGTATAAGATTTATACTAAAGATACTCAGCTCAAAGAGTTGTTTGAGGTTTAATGAGATAATATACACAAAGAGCTTAAAACAGAGGCTGACATGTTGATTGGCACCTGATAAATGGTGGAATGGCCTGGAATGGCCTGTCCTCCGCTTCCCTCTTCCTGTCCACAATCCCTCTCGCTGTGTCTGCTCAGACTTCCCTTCCTTCGGATTCCTCCTCTTGTCCTTTTCCTACCCCAGCCCAGGACCTCTGCACGTGCTGTGCACAATCTTTCTCTCACCCTGCTGTGTGTGTGTATCCGCCCTTATAGGTGCTGATTTTAGCATATAAATGTCTAACGATATTTCCTTTTATTTGCTATTGTTCTCCTCCACTAGACCGTGAGTCCACGAAAGTCACCATAATGTTTGTTTTGCTCACCACAGTATCCTCAGCACCCCACAGAGGGTCAGGCCTCGAGGAGGGACCAGTACATACATTTCTCGTCTGAGTCAATGAGCACATGGCATGGGTGGGTGGGAAGAGAAGGTGATGGTGGCGATGGTGGCGGAGATTTTATTGTTGTTGTTTTAGTTGCTTAGTTGTGTCCAGTCCTTTTGCAACCCTGTGGACTGTAGCCCACCAAGTTCCTCTGCCCACGGGATTTCCCAGCCAAGAATACTGGAGTGTGTTGGCATTTCCTTCTCCAGGAGATCTTCCCAACGTAGGGATCAAACCTGGGTCTCCTGCACTGGCAGGTGGATTCTTTACCACTGAGCCACCAGGGAAGCCTGGAGATTTTATTAGCAAACATTTATTGAATGATTATTGTATGTCTTGCAATATGCTCAATACAGTGTGAATTCTCTCATTTAATTTACTTACATTTAAAATAACCCCCATCATTCTCTATCCAGCTTTAGTTTTTCCCTCGGTTATTTATCACTGCCTGATATTATATATTTATTTAGTATCTGATTTCCTCAACAAGGTAAACATCACAAGCTCAGAAATTTAGTTTTGTTTCGTGCTGTGTCCCTAGAGCTCGCACAGTACCTAGTCCTTTGTAGGCGTTCAGTGATTATTTGTGAAATGAATGAATGCTCACGTGAAATGTATGAGGCAGTCACAATTATCACCCCATCCTCATTTTAAGCATGAGGGGATGGATGCTTGGAGAAGTTAAATACCTGGTTGAGGTGAAGGCCAGAGCTGGGTCCTCTGACTGCAGAGCCCCTGTGATGTTACACCCCATCAAGTTACACTGTGATGCTTTCCAACTTTGGGCTCTCCCCAACGGATCCTGAGACCAGGACTCAAGCTTGAGTAGGTTACTTGGGAGGTAACTCCAGGAAGCCAGGTGGGGCTAGGGAAGGGAGACAGGGAAGGGCTGAGAGGAGGCCAGCAAAGCACCCTCATCAAACCATTCACCCCGGGGACCAGCAGAGCTGACTCCCACTGAGGTGGCCTGGGAGCTGGTGGAGACCAACGGGCTCAGAGTTATCCTGCTCGCCATGTGTGGGGGCCGCAGAGCTCACAGCCCAGCTCCTGTCATCAGCTACTGAAGGCTGCTCCTGGGCAGGGTGGGGTGGGGGATGGCCCTCCAGTCTGTCTGCCTTGCCCTGCGTGTGGGCTGGCGCTCCCACAGTCAGGCAGACATTCTCAGCAAGGACTTTGCATTTGCTGGGGGGGATGCAGTGGGGCACTACCAGCACCTTTTTCAGATGCCACTCAGACTCTCACCCTCAAAAGGTTGCTGTGTTTTCTCCCAAGCTGACATTTAAAGACCACATATTTATAGGAGAGAAGGCCTTCCTCCTCCCTCCCCCGCGCTTGGCAGCTCTCCTCACCCACACCCTCTTGCTCTCATTTCCTGGGGCCCTGCTAGCCTTCCAGGTCTGGTGTGGATCCCTGTCCTAGGTCCAGGCTGGAGGAAACCCCAGAGATTACTTGCTGCACCTTCTGACTCTGTGAGGGCCTTCCTCTGTAGGAGGGTCATCCCTGGCAGGACTGCAGTCAGATTCCTGGGGGCCCTATCCTGCCCTCCCAAATCCTGCTGATGCGTCTGGTCTCTCTGCTCGGTCACCACCCATAGCTGTGGCCTGAGAACCCTCCTCTCCCTCCTCAGCTCGTGCTGCCGTTCCTGCCCTGACCAGTGTTCCCTGCCTCCAACTGCATTAACTTTCCCAGCAGCCATGCTGGCATTTATTAAGCCTATAGTCAAGACCTTGATGCAGGGAAAGATTGAAGACAGGAGGAGAAGGGCATGACAGAGGGCGAGATGGTTGGATGGCATCACTGACTCAAGAGACAGGAGTTTGAGCAAGCTCCGGGAGATGGTGAAGGACGGGGAGCCTGGCGTGCTATAGTCCATGGGGTCGCAAAGAGTCGGTCACAACTGAGTGACTGAACAACAATAACACAGGGGAATAGACCTGTCCCTCCTGGCCAGGCTGGTCCACTGTCAGCCCAAGAGTCATCCTCTTTCACAGAGAGATGGAGTTGAACATGTTTCCCTTATTTCCACCTTCCCTTGTTCTGTCTCACTCTGTGGCTCCCTTCTCTTACTGCAGAACCAGCTCCCATTGTCTGATTTTGCTTTGCTGAGCATTTGGGTTTGGGTCTATCTCCTTTCCTTGACCCCCTCCCATCCCACCAGCCCCTCTTGATGAAAAGGATTCGTACACATCTCTGAATCCTGCACATCGTGCAAGGACCCGGCACACACGTCAGATAAACAGAGGGATGAGTGCTCAGGTGGAGCCGATGACTGCAAAGTCATCATCCTTCCTGCCTCTCTGTCCATTCTCACTTGACACACCCACGCTGCATCCACCTCAGACCCCAACCTCCACATTCTCATGCCCTGTCTCCTCGCCTCTCTCTCTGACATGAGCCCTTGACATGATCCCTTGTCCCCTTAGAAAAATCCTCCTGCGGATGGAGAAGAGGCCCACGATCTGGCTCTTCCTTCTTCGAGATCAGTGCCTTCACTTCCTCAACTGCAAAATGGGAATAAGAAAAGGGTCTGAGGTCTGGTTCCCCAGAAGCAGAGCCTGGGATGGGCATGCTCGTGCATGGAATTTACTGAGGGAGTGCTCCCGGAATAACCTGCTGGGGAAGGATGAGGGCAGGACAGGGAAGGGAAAGGCGCTTGGCAAACGTGGGTTCAGGGTTCAGGACAAGTGCACCCTCAGCCTCAGCCCTTGGGGAGTCCTGAGGGGGTGACTTGCACCATATAGGCTGTTGCTACCTGGTGGTTCCCATTGGCCAAGGACCATATCCTCCAGAGAAGGGCGCAGGTGTGAGAAGGCAGCCCCCAGAGAGCCAGAGGCTGGGCATACCTGCCAGGTGGGGGGGGAGGGTGGCATGCCAGCAGCACCTGCTAACAAATACCTGCCTGCTAGACTCCTTGGGAGGATGAAATCAGGCTTTTCAAAATTCTAAGAACAGTAATTGACACTTCAATAGAGTTCAGCGACTGTTTCTGTCATTGGTCCTCTTGCTTCAAAACCCAGTAAAATTCCACCTCCGAAGTCTTCCTCACTGGCTGTCTTGAGAATTAATCATCTCTTCCCCTGCTGCCTCAGCACGGGGTGTTTTTCCTTTTCATTTAGGTTTTAAAACGGCACAAACAAAACACGGGAGATTGTCAGTGTAAAAGATTCTGGCAGAGCCTGAAACATACAGGGGATACACAGAATGTTTCCTCTGCCCTCCCAATGTTCCCTAGAGAAACTCCCCTTGGTGGCACTTTGTGCTTCAAGTGTTATCGATCAGCCTGCCCTGTATTTGGGGAGTTGGGTTTTCCCAGCTGCATTTAGAGACCCTTAATGGGAGGGAGCCGGCTTGCCATTTCCTCTCCCCTGCTCAGTAAACAGTTTGCTTAGCCCAGAGTTGCTGCTGGAGCTTCTAGAGGACAGGGTGGGGGTGGGGCAGGAGGTCTTCAGCCTTCTCTCCTTGGAGATTCCGACCCTGACCTGAGTCAGTCCAGCAATCTCCTTAGAGATTCGGGAAGCAAATTCTCCAGGTAGATGAGATAAAAATTTGTCCGAGAGGATGCAGTTTTCTGAAAGGTGGCTTCTATCTGTTGAGGACCTTGCTCATTGATTTATTCCGACCTCCCCTGGACTATCATTTGGTGTGTGTGTGCGTTGAATGGCTTCTACTGTGAGTAAAAATAGTGAGACACGGTCATTGTGGGGGATTGGGAAATAAGAGTCGGCTTCAGTCTCCTCCCAGCAGCATCACTTTTGAGGGACGTTCACGTGGTCCCAGGATCATGCAGTCTTAGTCGCTTTTGCTCTCCGCCACTTCTGGCCCCTGCCTCACAACAGACCCCCGGGGGGCCCACACTTCTTTCTCTTCTTGTTGCGAACTCAGAGGTGACATGCCCATCTGCTCGCCAAGCGTCGGTCACCTCCGGGCCCTTTGTCTCTTCTCACCAGTCCAGCAGAGAGAGGGAAGTGGTCGTTCCCCACCTTATTTTGCTGTTGGTTCCGTCTCTCAAGAAGGCTTCAAGTTACAGGAAGGGCCCTAGTTTTGGTGGAGTGGGACTTCTGGGCATCCAGATTGCCCAAGCTCGCTCGCTACCAGATGCTTCTCTGTGTTAGCAGTCACTGGAACCCCGTGTCCTCGCCTGTCACATGCTTGTCACCTCACGTAAACTTTGCCACAGCTGAGCAATGCCACCCCCCCCCTCGTTCTCAGATGAGGAAACTGAGGCTCAGCGAGCAGAGGGGGCTTGTCTGGGATCCCATGCGCCCCCGAGCCCTCCCCATCCTGCCCTCTCCACTGCCATGACCTTGTGTACCTCTTAGGTGGACGTGAGCATATTCTGAGGGAGAGAGAAGGGGCCTGTGTGTGCCTGTGTGTAAACAGATAACATTGATCTTCCTCCTAATCCAGAGGTCATAAGCTGCCAGCCTGCTGGCCAAAAAACCTACCACAGCTATACTGTGTTTGCTCCTCACAGGGTTTTAAATTTTTTAAGAAACTGTTGATGACATTTACAGATAAAGAGTATGAGCCTAAAATTCCAGATGTCCAGCTTCTCTTGAAAAAAAAGAAAACTGGCAGTTTAGACTCACATGCCGGCTTGGCCATGGTCAGGTGGAGCTGAGCGGTGGCTGTATCCATTTGACTGGGCAGATTGCCACAGTCCCCACCACTCCTGATTACCTCCCCGAGTAGAGCCACTGCCAGCTCCTATTTGTCCCCGCACAAACACTGTTGCTTTTTCTTATTGGGAGATGCCAGAGGAGAGAGCTGTAAGTCCTAACCAGCCCACCTCACTCAGTATTGCTGGTCCTTATAGGCATTCTCAGGCTTCCCTGGTAGCTTAGCTGGTAAAGAATCCATCTGCAATGCAGGAGACCCCGGGTCGATTCTTGGATCCAGAAGGTTCCCTGGAGAAGGGATATGCTACCCATGCCAGTGTTCTTGCCTGGAGAATCCCCCTGGGCAGAGGAGCCTGGCAGGCTGCAGTCCATGGGGTCGCAGAGAGTCGGACAGGACTGAGCGACTAAGCACAGCACAGCACAGAGGCATTCTCTCCCCTGACCTTCAAATCCCTACCAAGTCATCTTTGTAAATCCCAGGGCCTTCGCACACAATAGGTGTGAAGAATAACAATAGCTACTGTTTTGGGGGTGTGTGTGTGTGTTTACCTTGGAGAAGGCTATGGAATTTATCACCCTTTACATAAACATAAAGGTAGGAAGGACTTCCCAGGTGGTGCTAGTGGTAAAGAACCCGCCTGCCAATGCAGGAGACATGGGTTCAATCCCTGGGTCGGGAAGATCCTCTGGAGGAGGAAATGGCAACCCACTCCAGTATTCTTGCCTGGAGAATCCCATGGACAGAGGAGCCTGGCGGGCTACAGTACTTAGGGTCACAAAGAGTCAGACATGCCCAAGCAACTTAGCACACCCACAAATAAACAGGCTCACAAAGGTCGAGGCATGTTCGAGGTCCCCCAACGGATGACTTTCGTCATTAGGACTTTTGCGGTGGCCCTTACTTTTGCACTGCGTTGCCTCACCTTTTGCAGCTTTTCACACCTATCCCTTTTGCCTTTCAACTTAACTGCTGGTTTCTGAAGGTTTCATAAAAGCAATAGTGACTGAAGCTGAGCCTTGACACTATGACTGGACAGGAATTGACTGAGAGAGGGAGAAGGGCGTTTCCATCCAAGGAGCAGAACACAGAGAGAGATGTGGAATAGGGCTAAGTGTACCTCACGAGGGGTGCTGGGAACCAAGGCGGGAATGAAGTAGAAAGGGCACTTGGGGCCATAGCAGGAAACCTAGAGTGGCAGTCTGAAGCTATGGGGACTTCTAAGGGCACTAGGGAGCTATGGAAGGTTTTAGAGCAGGAGCAGCCGTGAACCATGTCTGGCGTCATGAAACCTAGTGTGACAGCTGGATGCAGGCAGACAGGAGGCACTGTGAGAATCCAGAAGAGAGGTGTTGGGGCCCTTCAACAGGTTCCAGGGGGAACTGTGGAGGCCCGTTTAGTGAGGACTTGGAGATGGGAGAGCCTGGAGCTGGTCACCTGGAGGCCTGTGGTGCCGTTCACTGGGATGGGGAAGGTGGGGTGTCTGTGCCGAGATGTCCTCCAGGCACCCGTAGGAGAGGGCAGCCCTGCGGCAGGAGATGCAGTGACGCCTGCCAAGCCAAGCTGGAGCAGTGAGAACGGAGCGCTCTGAGCCAAGAGCCTGGAGACACCTCCTCTCACACCTGCTGGATTTCCTTTCACTGATGGCCTCCTCGGCCCCTTCTCTTCCCTCTACGCCTAAGCCCCCGAGAGTGAATATCCTCCGCCTCATCCTAGGGCTTCAAAGCACAGGCCATTGTGCGTTTGGCCCCTACAAAGGGTAGCAAGATCCCAGCTATTCCTAGGAAGCAGGCTTTCTCGATACCCAGAGCCCAGGGTCTCCCCAGGCCCTAGCTCCTGTTTCAACAGACCAAAGCCTGGGGGCGGGTGGGTGGTTACCAGGGTCCAGGCCCTCCCTGCCCCCGCCCCAAGGGGGCCCCTCTTCTCTCTTCCTATGAGCAGAGCAGTGCATTTGGCTTTTTATAAAGCCGATAAATAAATAAGCAAGCGGGCATGATTAATTGATGGCATGGAGCAGACCCAGGCGCTGGGAGTCAGGTGGCCCAGCTTCCTGGTGGAGCTAGGCTTTTCAGCGACCTGGGGCCTGTGCCAAGAAGGGGAAGCCTGCTTTGGGAAGTGCTTCGGTGTGTGCCTGGAGCATCCACCTTTCTCCTCCTCTGTGCCCGCCTCCTCTAGGCCCTAGACCTCTCCAGGGCTGGAGGCTGGGGGCCAACAGGTGCCGCTGCCCTACCCCCATCTCTTCTCCCAGTCTGAGTGCCCTCGGGCTCAACACCCCTGGATTGCTCCAGCCAGCCCTCTCCCCCAAAGCTAGGTCTCCCCGTATACCCCGTCCACACCTCAGTAGTCCCACTGCATGACCCCAGCCTTGGGTTCCTGTGTATTGGGAAGGTAGGGTACCCTGACCCAGGGGAAGGGGTTCCTCCGAGGGTCAGGCTGACGGGCGGGGGCGGTAAGGAGCTGGTGCTGATGGGAGTACCTGAAGACCAAGCCCGGGGAGAGGCCGGACGCCCGCTCCCTGGGCCCCGCAGCGCGCGCCCGGGGGAGGGCGCGGGCTGGACCGCGAGCTCCGGGTCCCGCAGGGCGCTCTCCGTGCGGAGTTTGGGGAGGGCCGAGGGGGAGCGCGTGGGGGAGGAGGGAGCGGGAGGGGAGGGAGAGAGGGAGGGAGGCGGGCAGAGCGCAGTGCAGCGGCGGCAGAGGCGACGGCGGCGGGAGGGAGGCGGGCGGGCGGCGGCGGGGCGGCGGGGCGAGGCGAGCGCGGGGCAGCGGCGGCAGAGGAGCCGCAGCCGCAGCGGGGCCGGGCCGGGCCGGGCGCGCACCAGCGGCAGCGGCAGCGGCAGCATCTCGCTCGCGGAGCCGGCGCAGGTGAGGCAGGGGCGGCCGGGCCCGGGGCTCTGGGCCTCCTCCCCTCTCCTTCGGTCTCTCTCTTCCTCCCGGCTGGCTTCCCTTCCTCGGGCGCTCGTCCCCGGGAACCGCTGCCCGGCCAGAGCCCGAGCCGGAGCGCGTCGCGGGTCCACTCGCCCCGCGGAGGCAGGCGCCTTGTCAGCGGTGACCTTGAGCGGGCAGCCGGCGCGGGCGGGGCTGGCCGGGGTGGGCGCCTGCGGACCCGGCGCCTGCAGGCGCGGGGAGGGGGCGCGCCGTCCGCCTGCAGCGCGCAAACTTTCCGGGGCTCCGAACAGCCCCGGAACTGGGGCCTGGGTCGTCCAAGGCGTTAGAACCCTCCGATTTCTTCCTTCCCAGCTGTCTCTGACTTCTCTGCCTGGCTTCTCCCCAGTACTGCGGGGTCCCCCCTTTCTCCAGGTCCGGGTATCTGCAGGCTAGGGACAGGAGCGGAGCTGTGGACGTTGACCCGGGGCTGGGGGCTTCTCTTCCTCGCAAAGGCGCTTCCGGAGCTTCCAAGAGCCGAAGCGCCGCGGGACCCTCTGCCAGGTGCCCTCTGCATCTCCGGCCTTGCTCTTCCCTGGCGCCCCTCACCCTGCCCACAGCCCTCCCCAAGCTGCAGGAGTCCCCTACCTGGTGACACAAGGGCTCCAAAGCCCCACATTCTTGTCAGGCTCTCAGATCTGGTGCTTGATTTTTCAGTCCAGCGTCAAAGGGTCCTTGAGAAAGAGGGCTTAGGCAGGTGCCCCACCTAGGGCCCCAGAGTGGATCAGAATGTTTCCACACACCTGGGCTCACCCAGGGCCTGGTCATCCTGAAGCCCTGTGGTCTCAGGAGGAGACTGTGTCCTGGCCATCGGGTGTGTGTCTTAGCATCCCAGAACGTTATTCTTGAAGATGGGAGGTGAGCCCCAGAGAGGGCGATCCAACCTCAAGGTCACACAGCGAACCTGTAAAAGGAGCAAGAACTGGGCCTTTTTTTTTTTTTTTTTTCAAAACGGGTTGAGAGGGAAGGAGAGCACTCCTGTTTGGTTCCTACTCCTGGGGAATTTGGGCTCTGTCTCTTACTAGCAGTGTGACCTCTGACAAGTCAATTCCCCTCTGACTCTCTTTCCCCATGTGTAAAATGGGGGTAGCTACCTCCCAGGGCTGTTCTGATGGCTGTGTTAATGTTCTTGAAGTTCTTACCACCCTGCCTAGTGCATGGTCTGTGTCCAAAAATTTTTTGGCTACCGACAAGTGAAATTTCCTTTCCGGGCTCGGAAGGGAAGGAGCGGCTCCCATCCTCTCCAGTCTGCTTTGGCATCTAGATTTCAGTGGGTTCTCCCCTGTGGCTCTGTGGGCTGCCAGGGGGCAGCACCTGCCGGAACCCTGAACCCTTGTGCCCTGTGTGGCATGTTTCGTGGTGGCAAGAGTCCCAGACCCTCGAGAGCCCTCTGGACCTACTGGTGCGGCCGCTGGAGGCTGTGGCTTCTCGCCACCTCCATGGCAAGAACAGTCACTCATTCCCAGCTGGGAGACGACGACGGGGCTGCCCTGCTGCAGTCTCAGGAGGATCACCCCCCTCCCCCCACCCTCCACCGTCTTGTGGGGGAACATCAGCCTCACCTTCTCCATCTGACCCGCTCTTCTCTCTACCTCTGTGCGATGTCATTCCTTCCCTCAGAGGTACTATTGGCAGCAGAGGAGATGAGGCAGGAGGAACTCATTCATTCATTCCCTTGCCTAGCCTTGAGTCATGCCTTCTCTGGGCCAAGGGGTGCTTGGAAGCACCAAGAAATATCAGCCATATGTTGCAGTTATGAAGCCCCTGCCAGGTGCCAGGCGCCTCCTGCTCCCTGGAGACACGTTCATTCATTCGACACATTTTTGTTAAATACTTAATATGTGCTAAGCACTGTTTGGTGTGCCAGGGAGACATTGGTAAATAAAACAGACCTGGTCCCAGTTGTCTAGGGTGACCATGTAATTTGCCATCCAAGCCAAGATAATTTTGAGAAGAAGAGAGGGCATTATTAATGATAACACCAGCACCGCGGACATAAACAGGGACTGTCCAGCCAAACTGGGTTGCATGGCCATCCTGTGACCTCATATTTATACACCAGTGTTCATGGAGAACTGTTAATGTTTTTTTTGAGCTTGCTTTTTGCCAGGCTCTGTTAAGCCCTTTCGAGTTATCATCTGATTTAATCCTCCCGGGGCTGTGAAGCTGTTGTTACCATCTGCATGCAGCGGGTTAGTTGTGGGGCTGGGACCCCTTCTGCTACTTAACTGCTGAGTCGCAGTGTCTCCCCAGAGATGGACAAGACCCAAGGCCCACGGGCACTCTCACTCTATCAAAGAAGCTCACAGATGACTGTTAGGAACACAGATGCTGTAATAGATGTGCCGCAGGGGCAGACAGAGGCACAGATTTTGCCTGAAAGAGTCTGAGGCAGCTTTCTGAAGGACAGAACCTTTGAGCTGGAGCTTGAAACCTGAATTAGGGTTTTGATGGACTGTTCAGTTGGGGGCAGGGCATTCCAGGCCCAGGTAACTGAGGCTTTGAGTTGTGGGGGTATGTGAACTGTTTGGAGCTACCATCCTCCAAATAGGTCTGGATCGAACTGTGACAGGACAAGAGTTAGGCCTGAAACAGCAGAGCTAGTGAAGATTGTGTCCAAAGCTGGTGTGCCACGGCGTTTTACAAGGATACTCTGAAGGTGTGACTATTCTAGAGGCAGGCGGTAGAGAGAGAATGGGTTGTGCTGGTTTTCCCTTTGACAGGAATTTTCTGTAACCCAGTCTATACTATGGATTGCCTGCAAGGTCAGGGAAATCATTTTGTCATGTAGAACCACTGCAGAAGAATCTTACCAGCGTCTATCGGGGCAGAAAGGTTTCACCAGGCAAAGTGATTGCCGGCAAGAGGAATATTAACCTACTTAAGGGACACGGTGTAAGTAGCATCATTTGCAAATAAGGGATGTGCTCAGTATAGGTTAAATCTTTTCTGTTTGCTCAGTCACGTGCAGAATAGTAGAACTTCCTCCTCTCGATCCTCCTCTGCATGTCACCTCTGCCACCATAGAAATCTGCAAGTCATAAAATTGAATTTCTTTAGTAATATAGAAAATTATAATAAAGGCTTATTTCTCAGACTTTTCACTAATTCATACTGGCCTCTTTTCCTCTCCCTGCCAAGGAAGTGGAATTATTAGCTCTATGGTATCTAAAACTTTGAATCCATTAGCAGAGAACAGTAGCAGAAAAGGGGATCAACTGTTCGGGCCTTGAATTTGGAGAATCAGGCTATGAAGATTTGGGAAGCAGGAGAGCTTGATGGACAGGGAAGGGGAAGGAGCACGGCCAGCTGGGTGTGTGACCTCTGTAATGACATGGGATTCTGTGGTGAGGGGGGCCCCACAGCTTGATTCAATACTCTGTGGTCACATATTGAAATCCTTCGTAGCTTTGAACAGGGAAGCCCACATTTTCACTTCGCACCACATCCTACAAATTATGTAGCCCGTCCTAAGAGGGAGAGACGAAGAGAGAAAGGGCAGGGGTGGAGGTGGGGGTCGGGAAGACAGCGGGGGCAGGCGGAAAAGATAGAGACAAGGAGAGAGAAAAGCAAGTAACATTTCTAGAGCCTCTGCCATGTGCCAGATGCTATGTGAGGCCACTTACCTTGTTTCCCTACTTTCGTCTTCCTGACAATCCTGTGAGGTGGGTGATGTCATCCCTGTTTGAAAATGTAGATTCTGTGTGACTCAGGTTTGGTAGGGGCTTCCCTGGTGGCTCGGTGGTAAAGAATCTGTCTGCCAGTGCAGGGGACATGGATTTGATCCCTGGGTCGGGAAGATCCCCTGGAAAAAGAAATGGCAATGCACTCCAGTATTCTTGCCAGGGAAATCCCATGCACAGAGGAGCCTGGCGGGCTTCAGTCCATGGGGTCACAAAGAGTCGGAGATGACTGAGTGAGCGAGCAAGACAGTTCTCGAGGCTAGCAGTCTGAAATCAAGGGGCCGGCAGGGCCACGCACCTTCTGAAACCTGTAGGAAAGTTTTGATGGTTTCCAGCAATCTCTGCTGCTCGTAAGCTGGTGTCTTCGCACGGCTGGCCCCCCACTCTGTATCTCATTTTCACATCTCTCTGCCCTTATAAGGACAACAGTCATATTAGAATGGAGCCCATCCTCACTGAGGATGGCCTCATCTAAACTTGATCACATCTGCAAAGACCCCATTTCCAAATAAGGTCACATTCACAGGTGCAGGGTTAGGACTCCAGTGTATTTTCAGGGAGGACACAGCCTCATGCGCAAGTGCAGTGAACCAGGCTGTGTGACTGTGAATGATTTGGGCCGAGAATGAACTCCTCTCTGCCCCAAGGTTAATACCAGCTCTGAAGAATTGAACACTCTTGAGAAGGAGCAAATGACAACTGTTTGGTCCACACTGAGAGAGAAAAATCAATCCCCGTTGAGGGAGAAAGCAGCCCCAAGTGTACACAGTGGCGTCTCCACCTGAGCCTTCCTGCTTGCCCCACCGTCCTGACGCCATCACTTTCGTCTCTCTGGCTTCCTGGGGGAGTTGAGCGGCTTCAGTCCCCTGTTTCCTCATCTGTGAGACAGGATACCAACAGCGCCTACCTCATGGGTGCTTTCTTGAGGAATGAGATGGATTAAAACGAGTGATTCTTAAAACAGTCCCTGGCACACAGTTGCTACTGTTAGCATCCTCATCATCTTTTAACTTAGGTGACCTTTCACATGTCTTTGTATCTTTCAGTTTTCCTCACAGCAAGCTCTGCGACATGCTTCCATAAATACCAGTTTCCTCTCCCCATTAGGTGGTTACTCACTGATGAAGCCAGGTCTCAAACCCAGTCCTCGGGTTTCCAGTTCCGAGCGGGCCTCACTGCATGGTGCCTGCTCTAGTAGCTGAAAACCCACTGGTATGAAGGTGTTGTTCCTTGCTTCATGGGGCTGGGAGACTGGAGAGGAGTGATGTGTCAGGGAGAGGATGATGTGAGGGGAAGGAGGGGGTACCCAGAAAGAGGAAATAGCCTCAGTGGCCAGAGCCCCCCTTATCACTATGCTTCTTAGAGGTGGCACAGGTGGGGCCTTTCTTTAACTTTGCATTTTCGGGCCCTGGTACATAGTAGGTACCTAATAAATGTGTTGGATGAATGGATTTCTTATCAAACACAAACAGCCACTGTCCCCCACCCAACAACAACAACAACAAAATCCTGGGACGAGGCCCCGTTGCCTAAGTGGTGATTGCTGGCCACAACTCACAGCTGGGCCATCGACGTGTGAGTGACGTCAAAAAAAAACATGCTTTTGATGCTGTTTGAGGAAACTGGATGAGCTGTGAAGGGCGAGGGTGTAAAGAGGGTCCAGTTAAGATTTGTAGAGAGTTTAGCAAAAAAGCTTGGGTCATAAATATCATCTCCTTTCTTTGCTCTTTTCTCACCCACCCCTCTTCTTCTCTCTTCATTTGCATTAGTTGAGGTAGTCATTAGTGCCATAGAAGTATTTCTAGTTCCTTGCTTTCTAGGTAGATGGTAGGCGGAGCTTCTTTGCCTGTTTTGTCATCAGTTACAGCTGCCTGTCTTGGTTCAGCCAGTGAAATTGCAGAAGTGACACTTGTCGTCTCGGAATGGAAGCTTTAATAACCAGCATGCTGTTAGCCACTGTCCCCTTTACCTCTCTCGGCAACTGAGGCAGCGTGAAGTTAGAGCCTCCCTCAGTCTGATTCCCAAGTGAAGATGATGTGGAGCAGAGCCCTCTGCCAAACCATGATGGACGTGCAGCAATCAGTGAGGAGGGAGCCTTCGCTCTTAAGACACTGACACTTCGCTCTTGTCTGTTACCGCAGCATAATCTGTCCTGTCCTGACTGATACAGGTAGAGCACAAGCTAAAATAATCACAACTTGTTTAGAGATGTGTAGCCCTCTGTCCATGGAATTCTCCAGGAAGGAATACTGGAGTGGCTTGCCATTCCCTTTTCCTGGGGATTTTCCTGACCCAGGGACTGAACCCCGGTCTATTGCACGGCAGGCCGAGTCTTTACTGTCTGACCCACCAGGGAAGCTCTAGCGATGTGTGTAAGCCTTTTTATTCCTTCACATGTCATGCTTAAAATTTTAGTGTTTGAAGGTGTTGTGGATACAAAATGGGTGAGCCCCACTGCTCTGTGAGGTAAAGGTCAGTCTTTGTGGCACAGATTATGGGAACTGTACCGACTGCACCCCAGCCTCATCTGCTTTGGTCCCATGTGGTCCTGCCAGACAAGTCCACAGCAGCCTCGAAATGGGCCACGTGTGCTGGAGCAACTCCAGGCCTTTGCCTGAGCTCTGCCTAGAATGGGACATCCCCAGGAAGTCACGTCACTTGATGAGTGGCTGTGGTGGAGAATGACGAGGGCATGGAGGGAGAGGAGAGCATTGGGTTGGTTCTGTGCGGCATGGAAGACCAGAATTAGGACCGAGAGTGAGAGTCCTGTTCAGTGTGAGAGAGTTTTCTAGCTATGAGGGCCTGGCCTGGCACAGTAGTGAGCTCACCACACTAGGAAGTTTCCAAGTAGGGGTGAGATGTCATGGTGGAGGTTTCAAGTCATCAAAACTAGCATAAACTTTCCAATCATGTCGAACATGACTTTAGGTGAGGATTGTCCAAAAAAGCTGGATCTTGGCCATAATTCTCTATTTCTTTTTCCCTTTTAAAAATAAAAATAGCTCCCCCTCCCAATTATAGATTGGTTATATAATGATTATGGAAATACAAATGATATCAGAAAGTACAAAGTAAAACTCAAATGCAATGCCATAAAACAGAGCTAACCTACATTAACATTTCCTTCCAGATAATGTCCTTCCAGATGTTTCTCAATGATTGATAGGTAAATAGATAGATTTTTTTTTAATCTTTCTGTCACTCAGTAGTAGAGTATGGGCATCTTAAATAGTAGTAAATATTTCTCTACCTTGTCTTTTATAAGTGGCTTTGCTGTAACTTATTTAATAGATCGCTTCCTGGCGGTTGTTCCTGAATTGTGCCATTAGGGGCACCATCGGGATGGATGTCTTGTCTGTGGACCCTGGGCTTGTGTTCAGGCATCTCCTGAGGACCTGTTCCTAGAAGTGACACCGACTGACTCAGACAAAATGGTTTGGGATGAAAGGAGAGGTGAGAGCCGTGGCATGTTCAGGTAGAGGAACCACTTCTGGCAGGAGGGCAGCCTGCAAAAGGCCCGAAGGAGGAGGGCGATGAAAGGGAGACGGTGGCTGGTCTGGAAGGCTGAGGCAGTGGGAGAGAAGGGGAGGACATGGATGGAGCCGGATTTAGACCCTCAGTCCCAGCTTTGGGTGAGCCATTCCCCAGGCAAAGGCCAACTATGATGGCAGCTAAGATTTACTAGAGCCAGGCAATTACAGGTGTTTTTATGTGCACATCAGAGCCCCACCACCACCTTGCAAGGAAGGTCTCTGTCCCCATTTTACAGAGCAGCAAGGTGAGGCCTGGAGAGGATGCAGCAAACTGCTGTTGTCTCCACCTGCAGTGTGTGGGCCCCTGCAGAGTTCAGCCCCTTCGCCTGCTCGCACCCTGGCTGGCTCGCGCCTTCCGTCTTGGCAGACGCCATCTCAGCCAGCTCTTTCCCACTCTTGGAAAGGAAGACTGACCGTAGGTGACTCCTTTTTGAAGTTTTTCTTCATGGCTCCTCGTCCACCCCAGTCAGCCCCCCAAAGTAAGGCAGAACTGCTCAGGGCTCAGAAAGGTGTCCTGCAGGCCATCACGAGACTGCTCACTCTTGGGTATTCACCGTTGAACCAGGGAGCCTGCATTTGGCTTCAGTGAATTGGAGTCCCTGACTCGACTAACAGAGAGTAAGACCCTTTCTTATCTCACATGATCCAAAGCTCTGGAGTCAGCTAATTCAGCAGTTCATTCCATGCCATCAAAACCCACAGTCTTTCTGTCCTTCTCCTCTGCTATCATTATCTAAAAGGGTTCCGCTGTCCTGAGCATCCCCTGAAGATGGCACAAGACCCAGGGGACAAAAGGCAGAGGCAGCTCTCTGTTTCTTTTATCAGGGAAGAAGGCTTTCCCAGAAGCCCCCAGCCCACTTTCCTTTCTGTCTCATTGGCTGGAATTGGGTCACATGCCGTGTCTAAACCAGTCACTGCCAAGGGAATGTGACTGAGGGCTTTAAAGGACCAGGACTTATCCCTCCATCAGTTAAGGGCAGAGGTAGATGCCCAACACAGTCAGGGTTCTGCCAGCCAGGAAAAGAATGACCACTGGGGAGGCAGCTCCCAGGGTCTGCTCAACTGTGTGCTCACACTCCCAGCTCATCTGCTAGGCTGGGAGCCGTGAGAGGACAGGGGCTTGGGACTTACCCCTTCCTGTGTCTTCTGCAGGCTAGCACAGGGCTTGGCACCTTGTGGATATTGAGCAAACTATGGGTTGAATGAATGAATGAAACAAATCAGTAGGTGTTTCTGGAGACTGCACTGGACCCTGAGATCTCTGTGTACCAACAGTGCCAGTGATCTGTCGGTTGGGGCAGGGGTGGTTTAAGTATTTCAGAGAGTATAGGAATGGCTTTGTCCTCAAAGGGGCTGTAATTTGGCAGTGGGGAGAACACTAGCACCTAAGCAATGTGTAGAATTTGGGCCTGGATGGTGGCACTGACAAGACATGTCACAGAAGGTAAATGCCTCCGCAGGAGCCCAGAACAGTAGGGCAAGGCCCATTAGGGACCAGATACTGTGAAGGGCAGTGGTGGGTGGAGAAAAACGCTGTGTGCTCTGAGACTGGGGGTGAGGTAGTGGATACGGGGTAGTAGGGCACCAGCTGGTCCTGAGGAGGACTTGTTCCTGAGAGCCTACTGTGTCCTGGGCATCACACTTGTATTTATTTCATCTGCTCTTTCCTGTGTCTCTATGAAATGGATCATCCCGTCCCATTTTGTAGATGGGGAAACTGAGACTCAGAGGGTGAGTTACCTTGTCGGACATCACAGAGCCAGGAAGTGGTAGAGTTTGGCTGAGAGAGCACATCTGTCCTGAAACGCTGGCTCCATTCCACAAAGGGGCTGGGATGGCCTTCGAGGGCCCACCTAAGACCAGCAGACCGTGGAGTGAATGGGAAAGGGGAGCCTGTAAACTGGCAAGGAGGGCCTTGAGAAGCTTGGCGCTGTGCAACAAGGGAGCGAGACATCCCTGTGGAAGAGGTGCTTGCAGCAGGATTCAGGGTGAGACTGAGGAGCCATGATCCTTGGCATCAGAGCTGACCTCACATCCCTGATCTCCCAGCCAGTAGCTGTGACCTTGATGGGACACTTAGCTTCTCCATCCCTCAGTCTCTCCATCTATAAAATGACAATAATAATTAAATATGTACCCAGTGCCTGGCACATAAGGAGAATTTAATAAATGGAGCTATTATAATTATTAATATCATTGTTGCTGCTGTTTTAGAGCCTGGTGGGTGATCACATTTTGTGGTGACCCCCTTGGTGTGGGGTCCTGGGTTCCAGCTCTGCCTTGATCACACCCACACATTTTACCTTGACTGCATCCTGCACCCAGCCTGGCTCTCCAGGCTTCCTCTGCAAACTTAAGAGGGGGTGGGCCAGCTGAATTCTAGCCTTCTCCTTGTTCTAAGCTCTGCACTTGTGTGAGGTGGAAGAGGGAGGCTGCAATGACAAATGGGATCAGAATGGAGTGAGGGGGTGTTGGGGATGCCATTGTTCGGGGGAAACAAAGGAAGGGAAGGGCAGAGGTGGGAAGGAGGAGCAGATAGGAGCCCGAGCAGGCGCGCAGCCAGCCAGGCCCGAGCAGGTGTGCAAGCCGGTGGCCGGACAGCCGGTGGCCGGACAGTTTGGAGGGGAGCAGAGGCAGCCTGCTGAAACCGACCAGGCAGAAGCTCCCTGAGAACAGCTGCGTCTGACACCTGCCTGCGTTGTGGCAGAACCAGCGAGAGAGAGGAAGAGAGAGAGAGAGCGATCAATCATCGTTCTTCCTGATGTTTAATACCTGGGAGGCAGGGCTTTGAAGAGTGTATGTGTTCAAAGACTGAAATTGAATTTCTCCAAAGTTTGCAGGAACACTGCAATTATGCCTGAGAACATGTCTATGAAATCCCCTTGAAATCTATTTTTGGCACAAGGTTTTATAACCAGAGTCAGAAATTGAGTGGAAGTGTGTGGGAGGCTGACCCTGGACAGATTCCATGTTTTAAAGGGGAAAGGGTATTTTTAACTGCAAACACCCCTGTCTCCTGGGGTGAGACCAGGGAAGAGGCAGTTTTACCACTTTGGGTTTCCCACCCACTGTCGTGTTAAGACGGCAACTATCTTTGACAGAAGTTGTTTGAGTTCCTTTCTCAGAGTGGGTGGCCTAGGGCTGAGGGATGAGGGGGAAACTTGTCTGGGAGTTCTGTATGTTGGAACAGAGATATATCTTAATTTGCCAGAGACTCCTTCAAATCCATCTTGTGCGGCTGTCACTGTGCCCAGGGAGATTTGCCCGGCGGGAGATTTCTCCAACGCTGCTGTATCAGTTAGCTGTTGCTTGGTAACAAATTGCCCCAGTCTTGATGTCTTGAAGCAGTTGGTTTGTATTATTGGTAACGAGTGTACAGTTCAGCTGAATGGTTCTTCTGGCCCCGCTGGATTCCCTGACATGTCTGTGGTCTGTTGTCAGTCGGGTAAGCAGCGCTGTTGCCGGGGTGGGCTCTTTCACAGGTGTGGGGGGTCAGCTGGCTCAGGGCTGGCCTGGGACAGTCTCTATGGGACAGCTCAGCTCGGCTGTACGCTGTGTCTTCTCCTCCAGCAGCAGGTGTGGGTCTGTTGGAGAGGCAGTGGCAGGGCTGTGAGAGAAAACAGAAGCACGCAAGGGTCACTGAGAGCTGGGCTCAAAATTGGCGCAAGGTCACTTCCAGTGCATGCGTGCATGCTCAATTGCTCAGTTGTGTCAGACTTTCTGTGACCCCGTGGCCTGTAGCCCGCCAGGCTCCTCTGTCCACGGGATTCTCCAGGCAAGATTGCTGGAATGGACTACCCTGTCCTCCTCCAGGAGATCTTCCTGACCCAGGGTTCAAACCCACGTCTCTTATATCTCTTGCATTGGCAGGTGGGTTTTTTTGTTTTTTGGTTTTTTTTACCACTAGCGCCACCTGGAAAACCTCCTGTTGGCCAAAACAAGTTATGAGGTCACCTCAATTCCAGGATTGGGGAAATATGGTGGTACTTCTTGAATGGCAGAGTCACATTGAAAAGGGCTGGGGTCCAGGCAGGCCTTTAATTGGGACCACCAACACCTCCATTCAGTCCCCTGCACACACGTGAGCTTCAGCGTCGCCCTCTGGGGCTGTCACATTAGCGGTAGTCTTTCCTTATAGTCGTCCCTATGCCCAGGAGTCCCTTGCCATGCAGAGTTTTCTAACAGGCTTCTCTGTGGAATAAGGAAAATATATGTTGCCACATCGGAGAAGGCAATGGCACCCCACTGCAGTACTCTTGCCTGGAAAATCCCATGGATGGAGGAGCCTGGAAGGCTGCAGTCCATGGGGTCGCTGAGGGTCGGACACGACTGAGCGACTTCCCTTTCACTTTTCACTTTCATGCATTGGAGAAGAAAATGGCAACCCACTCCAGTGTTCTTGCCTGGAGAATCCCAGGGACGGGGGAGGCTGGTGGGCTGCCGCCTCTGGGGTCGCACAGAGTCGGACACGACTGAAGCCCCTTAGCAGCAGCAGCCCCCACGTAACGCGAGATCAGTTTGCACTTGCGTTGTTGTCTCGTCGCTTCGGTCATGTTGGACAGTTTGCAGTTTGCACCCGGATGGACTGTAGCCCACCTGGCCTCTTGGTCCCTGGGATTCTCTAGCCAAGAATACTGGAATGTGTTGTCATGTCCTTCTCCAGAGGATCTTCCTGACCCAGGGGTCAAACTCGTGTCTCCTGCATTGGCAGGTGGATTCTTTACCACTGAGCCACCAGGGAAGCCCCCACTCACTCTGAGACTGGCAGAAATTAAACAGCTTGATGCTGGTGACGATGTGGGGGAAATAGATGTATCCATGGCTGGTCAGGGTTTCCATGGCATTTAAGGGGGCAATTCTGCTATATTTCTTCCTTTTTTAATTTAATTTTTTTTAAATTGGAGGAATATTGCTTTACAGTGTTGCGTTGGTTTCTGCCATACAACAATGCAAACCAGCAGTAATTATCTGCTGTATTTCTTAGAATTAAAAACATATGTAAGGGTTAAACGCAGTACGGAATGACCATATCATGGATGAATTGCTGATAGACACAACTACCCAGATGAACCTCAAGGCGTGAAAAAGGCCAGTCCCACAAGCTTATTTGTTCCATGACTCCGTTTGGGTAACTTTGGTGACGTAACATAATCTTAGGGTTGGAGAACAAGTCAGTGGTGGTCAGGGGTCAGGGATGGGGAGAGGGCGTGCGACATGCAGGGGAAGGCAGGGGGCCTTGGGGGGATGGCACAGTTGAGTGCCTTGGAGGGGCTGTTGTGTGCAGAAAGACGCACTTGTGATAAAATGACAGAGAGCCTCATGTGCACGCACACAGACACACCTGTATGGCGGGTGCAGTTTGAATTAAGCTCTAGGGGTTGTGGAATGTCTGTTTCTTGGTTTTGACATTGTGCTGTATCTGTGCAAGATCCTGACTTTGGGAGAGGCTAGGCGAAAGATGCCTGGGTGTTCCCTATACATTTCCTAACAACCCCCTGCGAATCTATAATTATTTCCAATACAGTTGTGTCCAGAGCGATGCCAGCATGCCGCATGGTCCTGTGCACTTGGAGGCTTATGCAGGTGGTCACTGAACACTGTTATCAGACGACTGGAAATGACTCAGAAACAAGCTGAACACGCTCTTTCACCTGATAGCCGTTTATTGAGCTCCTGCCCTGTGCCGGTCACCATGCAGGCTCTGGGGACATAGCCGTGAGCAAAGTAGTCCAAGTCTCTGCCCAGGTGAGCTCACGTTGTGTGACCGTCTCACCACAGGGAGCTGACTCAACCACAGGGCAGCTGCACAAGGAATCCCACGTAACAGACACAGGGAGAGGAGGAGGGTTCCAGTCTCTGTGGACGTGTGCGATTCTGTCTCCAGACCACATCGCTGAGAGGGAAGAGCAAGATGCTGAGAGGGAAGGGCAAGACACTGAGAGGGAAGAGCAAGAATCAGGCATTTGGTGTGATGTTTTTTAGAAAAGAAGCACAGTCAGATAAAGAAAGGGCCAAACTCTGGCGTGCACTTGGCCGGCTGTTAGAAGGCCCCATCCCCAGAGTGGAAGGCCCACGGGGGCGGGGAGTCATGGCTCTTTTGCGCGCGCACCCCTCCAGGTGCAGTTCTGGCACGGAGAGGCACGCAGATTATCTGCTGAAGGAAGGAGTGAGTTGTACCTGTTGACTAAAAAATAGAGTCACAACCTGAAAGTAGAGAGTTATTTTATTTTGTGGGCATGTGTAGGATTCCTAGTCCGGAAAGACGGTATCTCAGAAGCTCTGAGAAAACTGCTCCAAGGAGGCAGGCGGGAAAGTCGGGCTATGCACGAAAGTTTGCAACAAACGGAGCAGGCAGTCTGAACTGCACAGATCAGGCGTATGCAAGCCTCTGGGCTCACTGATTCCATTCCTATCATATGCACCTCAGCTCTCTGGGGCAATTCTGTTTCCTTGTTCGCCTTTGCTTCTGGCATTTCCCCAGCATCTCAGCAATCACTGTGGGGGCTGGCAGCATCCGCTGGATCACCGCTTTGGGAGCCCTCTTCACCTTTGGAGGCTGGAAATCACTGATGGCTGTGACTTTTTTTTGTTGTTGTTTATTGATATGGCAGGAGATATTTTTATTTCACATACCCATTTTACAGATTGGCCAAGGGAAGCATGAGGTCCTCAGCAGTGATATACTGGCTTTACCCCCCAAAAGAGCTATGAGGTGTGGATCAAATACCTTGGACTTCGAGGCTACCATATACCTTTCTTTCACCCATTTCCCACCCCAACCACAGGAGGCTGAAATTGTCAGGTCTTAGGTCTTCTGATCCACCCTGGCTGTTGGTTGTGGAATGAGGTCACGCTTTTTTTTTGGTTCACAATCTGGGAGTTGGTGATGGACAGGGAGGTCTGGTGTGCTGCAGTCCATGGGGGTCTCAGAGAGTCAGACACGACTGAGCGACTGAACTAAACTGAACAGTGTGTCAGGCCTGCCTGCTGACATTATTTCATTTAATCCTCCTCTTAATCCTGTTTTAGGGAAAGTGGATGTTGGCACATCTTCTATCTGATCTCGGGCCCCAGGCCTTCCTGTAAGTTTTCAGGCACATGACGCTAGATGACTGGAGGCAAGAGAGTCTGTTATGGGACACACAGGCCTCCCTGGAGCCTTTGTGAGTGCCTTGTGGGGGGCACATGCTCTTTACTCTCAGCTCCCCCCTCAGCCTCTCAGACAATCCATGCTTGCCTTGGGGTCCAGGGGAGTTGCTCCTCTCAGACGGGGGAGCCTCTGCAGCCTGCTGCCTCTCTTCATCTCTATCAGCCCCGTACGTGGCTTAGAACAGAGCACCAGACTCTTGGGAATGCTTGCTGGGTTGATAGAAGTTGAGATTTCTTTAAAGGCAAGTGCTGGATTTTCAATCACAAGGAACACCTGTACAGCATTTAGCTTTTACGGTAAGAGAAGAGCGTGTTTCTTTCCTTTAACCTCTGTGAGAGTTTGTGTGGTAGGATAACGATGAGCGAGAACACGGATGCTCAAGGTAGCTCATTCATTCACTCACTCATTCATTCATTCAGCAAAAACGTCCTGAGGCTCTGGTTAGAGCCTGTGGCTGGTCCTGAATGTGTGGTTTGACCCAGCGCCGTTCTCAGGACAGGAAAGCACAGAGGCAGTTTACCCAGTGTTGCTGGGAACCTGCATGCCAGGAGTGTCACAGCACACAAGTTACTCTCACCCCTTCTTGTCCCCTCCTGAGGACCACAAACCATCCTTCCAAGTCCCAGCCAAAATAGCGAAACATGAAGAGGCTCTTGGGGTCACCGAGGGAATCCTTTCAGACCAGGGATCCCCCGCAACATGGGCATCTGGCAGCCTTGTTCATGGCCTCAACGTGTCCCCTCGTCCGTTGCCTGCTGGGTCCCCTCGAACATTTATGACCCAGTTTCAGAAAAAGGCTGCGAGGCCAGATGACTTGTCTGTAACCGATGAGCCTCGGCGCCCACAAAGCAGAAATTAATGAATGATGGTTGGGGAGAGAGGCGGGGTAGAGGACAGCAGCTATTTCGGGCTCACTCTGCCAAAGCAGAGCCTAATGCGTGCGTCTGCGTGTTAACTCCATGTGCTCTTTGAGCAGGAATCAAAGTCATGTTGGCTGGGGTTTTGTTTCCTCGCCAGCTCCAAGCTCCTCAAGTTTGTACATCTTCTAAAAATAGGCAGATTTTAGGTTAATAAGAAGAAAATAGAGCTACTGTGAGGACTGATCCCCACTCTCTCTTTCTAACTTAGTATGATTCATCAAAACCTTCTCTGAGCCAGCCAGTCAAACAGACTAAGATCAGAATGACCTGAGCGCAAATCTTGGCTTTCTCGCTTTCTGTCACGTGAGCTCTCTGGGCATTAGTTTTCTCAACTAAAAAGTGGAGGTTAAAAAAAAAAAAAAAAGTGGAGGTTAGGAAATTAAGGGAGATACTCTATGGGAAAGTTCCCAGCCTCTTTCCCAGAGTGGAGGGGATGATTTTCCTCTAGGAGCGGGTTTTGCTGCCCTTCTCCTCTCCGTACAGGATCACTGTTTACAGGTGGAGAGCCACTTCTCTGTCCCTGGAGGTGATTCTGAGACAAGTTTCATGCATCTGCCTCACGCAGTTCAATCATCAACGTGTAGGAGTCAAAAACTGCTTAACTGTCTGAGTGAGTGACTAGAGTGAGACTTTAGAAGCCTCAGTTTCCTCCTCTATTAAATAGAGAAAATAGTACCTGTTGTAAGGAGATATTGAGACGTGGATATATGTGTGTGTGTGTGTGTGTCTGTTTATCCCTGTCTACGTATAGATCTTTCCATCCGTCTGCTGTTCATCCATCCATGTACACATGCGCCTATCTACCCGCCCATCATCCATCCACTCATCTATCCATCCATGCACCTATTTATCCATCACTTAGTTATACTGGTGGGGCTTGCCTGGTGGCTCAGACGGTAAAGAATCTGTCTGCAATACAGGAGACCTGCGTTTGATCCCTGGGTTGTGAAGACCTCTTGGAGAAGGGAATGGCAACCCACTCCAGTATTCTTGCCTGGAGAATCCCATGGACAGAGGAGTCTGGCAGGCTACAGTCCATGGAGTTGAAAAGAGTCAGACATGACTGAGTGACTAACACTTTCACTTTGAGTTGTATTGGTCTGTGTGAGTGCTCTTAAGTGTCGGCTGTTCAGAGGATGATGGTACAAGTTTCTGCAGTAGTGGTGGCTCACCCCACGGGTTGAATGTTGCTCTGTTGATCTTAAAGGGGCCTCGTTCAGGAATCGGGTGTATTCTCTTCTGTGTCAATCCCCGGAGATGAACAGCGTAGCTCTGACTTAGCGCCCTCCCAGTCCCCTTTCCTGATTTGCCCTTTCAGAATGAAGACTCGTGTTCTTTTGATGTGAACATTATTTCTGCACTTTGTCCCCAGAGCCTTTGTGGTTCTGCAGTGTGAAGACAGAATCCTCTGTAGGTGGTAGGTGGCGGGGGTGGGTTGGTGTATATGGGTGGGAGGAGGGGTTGGCCCCCTCCCTTAGTTTTGATCTCTGTGTGATCTCTGGGACTGGCCTCTGCTCTCTCTAGAATGTTCTTTCTTCTCCCATTCACTCTACCCCCATTGAGGACTTACTCTGTTGAGCCCCTGCATCCTGCCCACCCAAAGCCCACCACTCAGGTGGGGTGGGGAGGGGAGGATTTGCAGCAAATGCCTTAACAGCATGGCAGAGTGTGAGAAATAAGACGGATTGCTAATATCCACTGGGCTCCTTCGGGGCCAAGCACGAAGTCTCGGTGGTCTCCTGGCAACTCCCTGAGGCCAGTGCTGGTCCTCAGCAAGGATCTCTGATCTGAGGCAAATTGGACAATGGTGGGGAGCTTTCCATAAAGCTGAGAGAAAAGGAGGCCCTTTAGTCCTGGGATTTCAATCTTCCAACTCTTTCTGTGTTAAAAATGGACTTTCTTCTGTTGTGCTGATGCTAGAAGGAGGTCCATATCTCTCAAAGTTTGGTAATTTTAGATTGATTTGCCTAATGTTTTTTTGTTTGGTTGGTTGGTTTTGTTTTGCTTTTTTACTTTGACTGGTCCAGGATATCTGCAAATCTGGGGAACACTGAGAGACCTCATTTTGCTGTTGTTCAGTCACTAAGTGGTGTCTGAGTCTTTGCAGCCCCGTGGACTGCAGCATGCCAGGCTTCTCCGGCCTTCACTATCTCCCGGAGTTTGCTTACCTTATTTTGGGAGGGGCTTATCTTCTTGAATTGTAGTTGCTGACAATTGTGTGAATGCAGAGTGGATTCTCCGCACCCCCCCCCCCCCCCCCCCCGCCGCCACCACCACCACTAGTCATGGCCCTGCCCTCCTTCCCAGCTCCTATCCCCCGGTAATGGCAGCACGTTCTTCCGCCCAGGTGGTTTCCACATCAGAACTGTGGAGGGAGAGCTCTCGTGAGCCTCCACATTGCCTTTTTAAACCGAGAGCCCCACCAACACCTTTCTGGGCCACATCCCTTTCTCTTTCCTCTGCTCCATCCTCGTCGCGCCGGGGCCTGCATCTTTGCCCATCTGGCATCCAGGGGAAAATAGCGGCCTGCGTTCTGGTGAGTAAGCGCTTCGCGGGCTTTGTAAAGTGACTGTGCTGATCGGGCTGCTTCTGCGGGCTGCAGGTGGCCTCGCAACGGATAGATCGTGCCGCTGCGGAGGTTTGCTTGCCTCACCTCCTCCCCACCGAGAGCAGATTTTCTTTTCCTGGTGGCACTCTCGGAGGACTCGGGTCAAGCAACAGGGACAAATCTAAACGAAAATGGACTCAGGCTAATTTCTGAACAAAACGTTTTCCCGTCTGATCTTGAACAGTTAGGAGTCTGAGGCAAAGGACACACAGAAGAGCGTTGAAAAGTAAGACACGCCTGTTGGCCTAGGTGTGTGCTGTCAGGAGTCAGTGCTGCTGAGGACAGGGTCCCTTGCGGCAGGTGCCACAGCTTGGAATTGGGGTGTCCTTCCCACAGATCCCGCTGTGGCCAGAGCCCCTCAGAATGGCTGACGTCTGGCGGCACTCACCAGCTCTCATGGTGTTCCAGGACTTTGTGTCTGAGAAGCAGCCTCACAGGCCTGGTCTTTTGGGTATTCCCGATGGACAGATGGATGCATACATGAGTGGATGGATGGATGGGAACCCTGTGGGATGGACCAGCGTGCACTGGCCTTTCACACCATTGGAGACACTGAGGCTCGGAGAGGTAAATGGGAAAAACACCCAACATGTTCCTCACAGGAGTCGTGGTGAGAATTTTATGAGTGTGTGATATGAATAACCATAATGAATATATATGTGCGTGTATATATACATGTACCCGGGGCTTCCCTGGTGGCTCAGATGGTAAAGAATCTGCCTGCAGTGTGAGAGACCTGGGTTTGAGCCCTGGGTTGGAAAGATCCCCTAGAGAAGGGAATGGCTACCCACTCCAGTATTCTTTTCTTTTTTGTCCCACTCCAGTATTCTTGCCTGGAGAATTCCATGGACAGAGGAGCCTGGCGGGCTACAGTCCATGGGGTCGCAAAGAGGCAGAAGTGCTGAGCGACTAACCCTGCTGCTACTACTATATATAAACCAGGCTCCCAGATAGCAGAGAACCTGCCTGCCAGTGCAGGAGACCTGAGACCCGGGTTTGATCCTTGGGTCGGGAAGATCCCCTGCCACAGGGCATGGCAACCCACTCCAGTATTCTTGCCTGGAGAATCCCATGGACAGAAGAGCCCGGCGGACTATAGTCCATGCAGTTGCGAAGAGTCGGACTCGACTGAGTGAGCACACCCCTCTAAACTTGTTCCCAGAAGTTTCTACACAGAAGAAAACATGCTGAAAATGCCATCGGAAAGGCATCTTGTACTCGATTCATTGTGTCATAGAAGCGTGAAGAGCATTCTTTGGCCCACGAAATAACACAAGTCAACAATGCTTGGGCGCTTAGGATGCTCCACGCACTGCACGTGGATTAGCTCACTTAATCCACACCGCAATACTCTGAGGGAAATGGTGTCTGTATTGTTCCCATTTTATATGTCAGGAGACTGGAGGGCACAAGGTTGATTGTTTACCCAAGGCTGCCAGTGAGAGGCAGAACTGAGTCTCCAGGCCCAGGGTCTTTAGTTCCCAAGGCATGTGTGTCCCGGGGTGGGAGGGGGACTTCATGTGGAGCCACTGCTGTGAGCTGTGCGCAGCGATGCCGGCTGTGGCCCAGGGCGGTCAGTGCTCCGTGTGCTCTCAGAGGACAGGGTCCAGCCCCTCAGCCATGGCTCCTGACAGCCCCAGCTCCTGTCTGGCCTCAACCTCCCCACCTGTAAAGTGAGCTGGTTACGTGGCATCAGCCCCGTGCCCCAGCCCCACCCCAACATTCCAGAAATAGACAGACATCTACATGAATCCAGCCTAAAGCTTTCTATTCTTCAGTTAATTTTTGGAGAGCATAGGAACTACTGTTCAGAAAATGTTCTCAGTTTTCCTAACTGTGAAATCGGTCACTGTGACCATTCAGTGAGAATGCAACAAGCCCCCCGGGATATTATAACAAGTGCATGAGAATTGCTCACCTTAAAAAATAGAGTTGGTTCTAGTCCCTTGGGCCGTATGTCACAGATCCCTCATGGAGCTCTGGAGACCCAGCCCCTACCCTCCACAAACCCGGCATCTATTTGAGGAATCTGTGCAAAGTTTGGAGTCTTGGAGCTTTTCTGTGGCGAACCAGGTGAGCCTGAGCACCCTTTGTCAGAGGGGCCCTGGCCTCTCTGCTTAGACAAGCTCAGTCTACCATTTCTCGCCCCAGCGAGGTGTCAGTTTAGTGGGAATCAGAAAGAGAGGGGAGGGACATGAGGAACCCAGGAGGGTGGAAGAGACGGAATCTGCCTCCCACAGTTCAGCCATGAGAGAATGAGTGCCTTTAGAACAAAGTGACCCTGGCTCCACGGGGACCTGCTTGGTGGAAGCTTGTCCTTTGGTGTCTTTAGCTAAAAAATCTAAGGTGTCGTATTAGAAGGAATTTCACTTCAGAGATGGGAAGCCTTTGAGTTGGGGCTTTAAGGACAAGGAAGCGAAGAGTGGAGCTAGGATTCTGGTTGTCAAAGATTGTCCCTCATGCGTAGGTCCCTGCGGCTGTCCTGCACATCTGTGCTCCTGTGTGTGTGTGTGTGTGTGTGTGTGTGTGTGCGCGCGCGCGCTCGTATGCATGTGCCTGTGCATGCCCACCATTAGACCAAAGGGCACCTCTGTGTGCATTAGGAAAAGGTGCCCCTTGGGCTGAAGCAGCCTCTGGGCACACTGCTTAGCTAGCAGACCCGCCGCCACCGCCCCCCGCCCCACACCGTTTCTCGGGTGGTGAGGAGACCATCAGCTGAGGGCTGGTAATGTCCCAGTGAAGTGGAGACTCTGCAGCTGGACTCTCCCCACGAGGCACGGCAAGCCTGGCTCTCCAAGAGTCATTTCTACAAAACCCACAGCTTCCCTCTGCTTGCTCAGCCGCCTTCTTGAAGATAATCTGTTTTTTTCTGGGCCTCTTCAAGACCCATCCGGTCCCAGCAGTCACATTTACTGATCTGACTCCAGAGCACAGATTTTATTCCTTCAGTTGAGTACCTGCTTTCACTGGAAAACAAGCCTGGATCTTGCCATTTCCTGGGCGCCTCATCTCATCCTCATGGCAGCCCTGAGGGTTAGATGGAAGGGAGCTGATACACCCATTTTACAGATGGAGAAATGGGCTGTGGGACAGGAACTTCAGAGCATGTCACGGGTGGTCTGGATTTAAAGAGCTTGCCATCTGGTTTTCAGTGATTCTACAGCTCAGTTTAGCTTCTGCAAAATCCTCTCCAAAGTGTGAACATTCACGGTCTCGTAGGCTTAGCTTCCTTTCACTTGCCACCTCTGACCTGAACCTCCGTCCTGACCCACCATCTTCCATGATGAACTCCTAACAACAGAGTCTTAACCACCGTCTTGACTTGTCATTGTCCCAGGCCAAATAGCCAGTTGACAGTGGCCTCTCTGGGAACTCCATTAGCCTGTGGTGCTATGCGATCCCTCCTGTGGTCACTGCTGCGGTCATCACTGCTGCAAACCTGCTTCTAAGAGCTGGACCTCACCCCAGGCCTATTGGGTGCTTCTCTTTAGAAACTGCCTGCAGAGCCTGGGTCCCATTGCCCTAAATACTCTAAGATGATAAATCTTCATCCTGATTTCCTTTTAGGCAGATGGCATATCAGTGCCAGGCCCAGAGTGGGTTCTAAATAGATCATTGTTGAATGAGGCGATTAATTGATGAATCCTTTGAGGCTGCTATTTAATAGAAATCTTTCAGTTGCCAGTGGCCAAATCACAACACAAATTAGTTTAAGTGGAAAAAAAAAAAAAGAATGCATTGGCTTACATGACTGTGAAGTGCAAGGGTGAGGGCAGTGGGCACGGCTGAATCCAGAGGCTCAAGTCATGTTACTAGGACCTGGTTTTTCCTTTTCCCTCAGCTCTGCTTCCAGTGTTGGCTTCATTCTCCCATGTTCTTTCCTCGTGGTAGATCAGATAGCCACCAGTAGTTCTGGGATGGTGGGGTTCTTCAAGTCAGTTCACAAAATTAGACAAAGAATGATCTTCTCGTCCCTTTGTCCATAACGTGAATCTCATGGATGGGCTGGGGTTGGCCCAGCTTAGGTCACATGCCTTCCCTTTAAGACCAGTCACTGTGGACAGAGAGATGGACTTCCCTCATTGGCTAGGGTGGGCACAATGGATTGATAGCTTCACCCAAGCCCCATAGGATGAGGAAGGAACCATTCTTTAATGGACATTGGGGCTCAGCAGATTGTAGTTGTTCACTGCAGGGGGGCTGAGGTTTCTGAAAAGGGAGAGATGTCAATAGGACAGTCTAGTAGAGATTGGAAATCTAGTGATAAGGCTTCAGGTCAAAATGAGAAGTAAAGTAAGGAGACATATTTCCTTGTATGATTCATCAGACCTGGAAGGGATGTTGGCAGTGATGTTCTCAGTAGTAGCAGCCTAGAAGGAATGAGTCTGATCCTTGTCCTGGGAATTGTTTTGATGGGCAGAGAATCTTGAGGTTGGAGTTCATGTTGTCCAGTCACCACACCCCCAACCTCTGTTTCACATGAAGAAATGGGCAGAGCTCCAAAGCCAGAAAAACTTGTCTTTAACCAGCACTGACACCTGTTCCCATCATCCCCACCCGTGGGGAAGTTTTTCACTCTCCTAATTCAGCAGCAGGACCTTCTCACACAATGCCCTCCTGTGCCTCTTTCTCTGACTCATCCTTGGGATCAGAGCATGGTTAAGGACACAGGCCCTGACACAAAACTGAGTCCTAGTCCTGGAATTACCGCTTAGTGGTTAAACGTCCCTCAGCCTCAGTTTTCTCATCAGTAAAATGGACCTAATAATGATACCAGGAAGGGACGTTGTGAAGGTAACTGAGATAATGGAGGCGAAGTGCACACAGCAAAGACGCGATGGGCATATGTCTGAGCACTGTTAGTAACCACATTCATTTTGTGTCCCCATCTTTTAATGTATCAGATTCCACAGAGAGGGCACAGTCTACAGTCCAAGAACCACGCACACACAAAGAGCAGGTCACCCTTCCATTCCAGCCCTCATCCCAGTTGCAAAGCTGTCTCCTGCCAGGTGCCCTGTGTTTGTCCGGTCTGAAGCCAGTGGGATCACGACCTGACCCCTGAGGCCTTCTGCCCTCAATCCGTCTTTAACCGGGCCCAGTCTAGGAATGAATGGCAGATTCTGGAATTTCTTGTGTTTCTCATGCATTTATTCACCTAAAACTCCCGCATGACCCTGCTTCTGCCCTCGTTAGAAGTCCCCATACTCAGAGCCCCAGGGACCCTCATCCCCGTGTCTGTCATCTACAAAGACCTTCATGCGGCTGTTCTGTCCTCCCAGGGAGCTCCCAGGTTTAGAATATTGATTCGAAAGACAGACTGTCCTTACAAAGCATTTCCCATGGCAGTGTGTAAACATCTTGCATCTGCTGACTGATTTCACCACCACCACAGCCCTACAAGGGATGCTGTGTGGTGATCTTCATTTTATGGGGGAAGGACCTGAGGCACAGAGGAGTTAAGTAGCCTCCTCAAGGTCACACATCCAATTAATGGGAAAGCTAGAATTTGAACTCAAGTCTGTCTCCTCCAAAGCGCATGTTCTTGGCTACTGTCTGATTCTGCACCTCTGGTTCGTGCTTCCTGTCCTAAGTTTTAGTCTTGGGGGCCACCCGACCTTCTGAGGTAACACATGCATTTAAATGCAACTCAGCGCTCCAAACTTACTGTCAGACACAGGGCAAAGAAAGTTTCAGATCTGGTGATGGAGACAGATTGAAAGTCCTTCATGGCAGACCTTTATAAGGCATGAATGGAAACACTGTTCCCCTAAGATCCCTTCCCATCAGTCTTTTATTGTTGCGGAATCACCGCGGCTTATTAGAAGAGCAGGGAATCTGGATGTGGCGTCCTGGTGAACTCCTACTCATCCTTCATGACCCAGGTCCAGTGCCTCCTCTGATCATCCTACACTGCCAGTTACACGTTCATCTGATGAATACTTTCTGAGGTCTACTCTGCAAACTCTCAAAGACGGGGTCCAGATTAGCAAAACAGTTAACTTGGCAGGCTTTGAAGCCAGACTGTGTATTTGAATCCTGGTTCCTCCATTTTAGTAGCAGGATGACTTGGGACAAATTTCTTAATCTTGATACGTCTCAGTTTCCCCCTCTGTTAAATGAGCCTTAAAATAGTTCCTACCTCTCAGAGTGTTGTAACAATTGAGTTAATAGTAGGTGTCCAATAATTGCTGCCAGGTACATGCTAAGTCACTTCAGTTGTATCCGACTCTTTGCAGCCCCAAAGCCTGGCAGAATGTAGCCCGCCAGTCTCCTCTGTCTATGGAATTCCCCAGGCAAGAACACTGTAGTGGGTTGCCATGCCCTTCTCTGGGGAATCTTCCTGACCCAGGGATCAAACCTGTGTTTCTGAGGTCTCCTGCATTGGAGGCGGGTTCTTTACCACTAGCGCCCCCTGGGAAGCCCTGCTGCCAGTCAGCAGGTGCTTATAAATGTTATCATTGTTATTGAGATGTTATTGTTTTTCATTTTAGTATCTTGAGGATCAAACACAGTCCCTGCTCCCAGGAGATGCCCCATGGATGTCTGTGGGAACAGGAGAGTGAGTGAGCGAGTGAGCTGGACACTTTGCCCTTCTGCACATGAATCCCCCTGAACATGGGACAGAGGGACATGAGTCTGCCTCCCAGCTTGTTTGAAGATTAATGGGGGCACATGGGCCGTGACAGCGCCTTGGAAACAGGGAGGTGCCCTGTACCCAGTGGAGAGATTGCAATCGTGTTGGCTGTAGAGACAAAGGCCCCGGGGCTGTGCCTCCAGCGTGGGACCCAGCCTGGAAGGATGGCCAGTCAGGGAGGGCTGGGGACGCTGTGGAAACCTGCTGCCTGAGCCATCCCACCTGCAGGAGGTCGGCCTGGGGTGATTCTGGAGGGCACTCTCTGTTCTCCATGAACCTGGTACTGGTCCTTGTGTTTAGGGGGCATGGAGTGGGACCTAACAGGACTGTCCTCACTGGTCACAGCGTCTGATTGGCAGATTGAGGATGGATTGCAGTCCTCCCTTTTCTGGAGCACTGAGGCATCTAGAGATAGTTGGCCTGTCCAAAGTCACATCACTAGCAAGGGCCGGAGCTGGTACCTCCCAGCAAAGTCTGCCCCAAGCCCTGCAAGGAATGATAAGGGCTCAATCAAAGGAGAAATCCCCCAGGGACAGGTCTCAGCTGCACTAGACTGTGACAACCCCATACTCGACCTGCCACTCACCTGGGCCTCCGGAATCCTCAAAGACCAGGCTTCTGCAGCGGGAGGGAACTAAGGCCAGCTCATGCAGCCTCCACCGCCCCATTTTACAGGTGGCAACGTGAGGCTATAAGCGGGCCTCAGCGAAGTTAGTGGCTGGAGATGGGATGTCTCTGGGGCCAGGGGACCTTTAAGGTTTTATGTGTTTTATTTATTTATTGGTGTGTTTTATTGTTTTAAGATGCATGCTTCCCTGGTGGCTCAGCTGGTGAAAGAATCCACCTGCAGTTGAGAGACCTGGGTTCGATCCCTGGATTGGGAGGATCCCCTGGAGAAGGGAAGGACTTCCCACTCCAGTATCCTGGCCTGGAGAATTCCTTGGACTGTATAGTCCTTGGGGTTGCAAAGAGGTGGACACGCTGAGCGATTTTCACTTAGGATCTAATAGAGGATAATGTAGCCCCAAGACTATTCACTCATTCAACTAATGTTTATTGCGCACCAGGCCAGACCTACGTGGCTCCTCTGCTCAGGGCCTCACAGTCCGGGCTGGGCTGGGGTGGGGCTACAGGGTTCAAGATCCTCTGTTGTTGTTGTTGTTCAGTTGCTAAATCATGTGTGACTGGTTGCGATCCCATGGACTACAGAACACCAGGCCTCCCTGTCCCGCAGCATCTCCCGGAGCTCACGCAAATTCAGGGTCCTCTACTAAGCTCATGTGGCAGAATTAATTTCCTTGCACCTACAGAGCTCACTGGTTTTCCAAGGCCAGTGGATGAGGGGCTCCAAGTCTGTGACTACCAGACCCTCTTCTAAAGCATCACCTGATTAGTTCCAGCCCACCCAGGGATAATCTCCGTTTGGCTTAAAGTCAAGTGATTAGGAAGCTCAATTGCATCTGCAGAACCCATCACCTTTGCTCTATACCTTTGTGCCGTGGCCACAGGAGTGATAGCCCATCATACCCACAGACCCTGCCCGCGCTGAAGGGGAGGGAGTTATTCAGGGCTTGTGTACTGGGCGGTTGGAATCTTGAGAGCCATTTAGAATTTGGCGTATCATAGGCTGGTTCTATTACTATCACCATTTTAACTCAGCACAGCGAATTGTTTAACCCAGGTCACATATCTATCAGGAGGGTGGAGCTGGGATTCAATTCTAGTCTGTCTTGGGAGTATGAGTTTTCTCTCTGCCTCCAGGACCTCTCAACACTTGTGGGAGGGGAGAGGGGACCCCCTGCTCAGACTTCACAGACAGGTGCAGAAGTGCCTGGAGCCCGCAAAAGGAGCCAGCTGAGGATCAGTGACCAGGGCTTCCTTCCATCCATCCTTTCCTCTCTTCTTCTTTTCCTCTCTCTTCTCTTCCCTCCTTTTTCACTGAACTTGGAAAATACCTGTGCTAAGTGTCAAATGGGCCATAAAAACAAAGCAAATGTCTGCCTTCATGGAACTAATAAAAGAGATAGAAAATAGATACATTCACAGATAAAGTAGCACCATTTGTTACCAGGTCTGATCTGCTATGGGCTTCCCCGGTGGCTCAGTGGTAAAGAATCTTCCTTCAATACAGTAGACATTGGGCACACGGGTTTGATCCCTGGATCAGAGAGATCCCATGGAGGAGGGCATGGCAATCCACTCCAGTAATCTTGCCTGGAGAATCCTGTGGACAGAGGAGCCTTGTGGACAACAGTCCATAGGGTCGAAAAGAGTCGGACATGACTGATGTCATTTAGCATGCACACACACTGGGCTGCTATGGGAGAGTGTGATGGTGACCTGACATTCACCGTGGTCATCAGGGAAGACCTTTCTGAGGAAGTGGCATTTGCACCAAAACCTGAAAGATGATCACAGAAAATGGCTGGAGGAAGGGCATTCTGGTCAGAAAGCTCAGCACGTGCAAAGGCCCTGAGGTGGGAACTAAAAGGAGTGTGGCTGGCTGGGGTGTCCCAGCTGAGGTGTGAGTGAATGAGAAGGGAAGTTGGGCAGATCTCCAGGCTTTGTAGTTCTGAACATCAGGTCCAAGGGCTGCTGGGATGGGTGGCCCAGCTCAGGGTCAAGGCCAAGATTTGAGTTGAGTGAAGTCGATGTTAATTGAGAATAGACCAGGGCCACATCATTAGGCATCCTGGGCTGTGCCTGGACCCCTGGCAGCATCAGCTGCTCAACTTATGAGCAGGGAGGTGCCCAGTAAGTGGCTGGCCAGGCCAGCTTAGAGGGCCAGGACAGCTCCAGACCCTCCAATTTGTTCTTGTGGGTGAAAACATGTGTGACCTGATTCATCCTTTGTTCCTACGAAAATGATAAATCAATCATCATAAATGCTGTGAAGCACAGATCCATGTAGCAATGTGCCTGAATCTCACAAAATGATGTTGAGTGAAAGAAGGCAAACCCCAGAGGGAACATGCTGAACGATCCCTCCTTCCATGTGAAGGTCAAGAGCAGGCAGAGCTAATCTGTGATAACAGAATTCACAGGGCAGGAAGGGCCCTCTGGGAGGCTGCTATTCCTGTGTGTTGACCCAAGGGCTGGACATATAGGTGAGTTTTCAGGTTGTGAAAGTGCAGTGCTAGTGACTTCAGTGTATGTCTGGACACTTTAATACAACGTTCACTGCAACGAAATCCATTCACTGGAAGTCACCTGTGTAGTGCTCCTGCCTGGAATGTTTAGTATGAATCTAATTGTGGGAAACACTGAAGTGACTCCAAAGTAAGGGACTTCCCCTCAATGTTGATACTGCAAGAAATGAAAGGTCTGGAGAACTGTTCTAAATTAAGAGAGACTAAAGTGACGTGACCACTAAGCAGAATGCATGACCCTGGATGGAAAAAGGAGTTGTAAAGACACGGGGACACCTGGGGTGACTTGAATGTGGGCTGCGAGTTGGATGATACAGAATTGAGTTTCTGGGTGGGAAGCTGGAGTCATGGTTGTGTGGGAGGATGTCTTCATTCTTAGGAGTTGAGTTCAGTTCAGTCGCTCAGTTGTGAGTTGAGTTCAGTCACTCAGTCGTGTCCGACTCTTTGCGACCCCATGAATTGCAGCACGCCAGGCCTCCCTGTCCATCACCAACTCCTGGAGTTCACCCAAACTCACTCAAGTCGGTGATGCCATCCAGCCATCTCATCCTCTGTCTTCCCCTTCTCCTCTAGCCCCCAATCTCTCCCAGCATTAGGGTCTTTTCCAATGAGTCAGCTCTTTGCATGAGGTGGCTAAAGTATTGGAGTTTCAGCTTCAGCATCAGTCCTTCCATGAACACCCAGGACTGATCTCCTTTGGATCTCCTTGCAGTCCAAGGGACTCTCAAAAGTCTTCTTCAATACCAGAGTTCAAAAGCATCAATTCTTCGGCGCTCAGTTTTCTTCACAGTCCAACTTTCGCTGGAAAAACTATTGCCTTGACTAGATGGAACTTTGTTGGCAAAGTAATGTCTCTGCTTTTGAATATGCTATCTAGGTTGGTCATAACTTTCCTTCCAAGGAGTAAGCGTCTTTTAATTTCATGGCTGCAGTCACCATCTGCAGTGATTTTGGAGCCCCCAAAAATAAAGTCTGACACTGTTTCCACTGTTTCCCCGTCTATTTGCCATGAAGTGATGGGACCAGATGCCATGATCTTAGTTTTCTGAATGTTGAGCTTTAAGCCAACTTTTTCCCTCTCCTCTTTCACTTTCATCAAGAGGCTTTTTAGTTCCTCTTCACTTTCTGCCATAAGGGTGGTGTCATCTGCATATCCGGCAATCTTGATTCCAGCTTGTGCTTCTTCTTAGGAGAGTCGTGCTCAAATCCTTAGGACTGAAATGGATCAATGTCTCAGTAAAAGGGAAAGGGAGGGAGGTAAGGAGGGAAACACACCACAGGAGGGGTAAAACATTAACAACTGGTGTATAAGTAAAAAGGAGGTGAACACAAACTGAGCTATTCTTACAGATCTTCTGTAGGATGGAAATTTTCTAAACTAAAGATTTTGGAAATAAAATAAAGAAGGAAATCATCCTTCTCTTTTTCAAAAAGAGTTTTAAAAAGTTATGGCTGTGTGTCCCATGCCTGCTAGGCTTTTACAATATATTATAGATAATCTCATGGGTCAGGTAGGCCTTTACAATGAATAAAAAGAAAAATCCAAGCAAATAACTGAAGTGGATATTTGTTGGGCCATAGAGCTGAATAATCCAAGGACTTCTAACTTCAGGTCAGGCTTGATCCAGGACCTATTTTTGCAGGGCCTATCTGTCTAGGCTCTTCTTCTTGTAGTTCGGCCTCATTTTCAGACTCACTTTCCCTTCCTAAGCATTTGATGGCTGCCAGGACTGATCAGGAAGAGCGTAAATTCCCCAAAGGGAGGAAAGAGAGGATGCTTGGACTCCTCTCCAAAGTGGTTTCCATGCTTGCATGTAATCCGTGAGGCAGATGGTCTTACCCGCTGTGTATATCCCATGACTCAGAGAGATTATGCAATTTGTCCAAGGTCTCACCACAAGGACAGGAAGGCTGGGATTTGAATTTGGGTCTGCCTGTCCCCAAAGCCTACACTCCCCTCGTGTTTATACCGCCACTTCTCTTCCTACAAAAGGTCTGGAGAAAATGTAGGACAAAGAGCACCCAAACTCCACTCCAACACCATCATTTTGTATACTCTCTTCTAATCCTTCTCTATCTCCCATGGCCTTTTTTTTAATACGTAGGAAACATGTTGAGATTAGATGTTAATATGAGAATTTGTGAAGACCTCTGAGCTATCTGGACACCCTCCACGAGAGAGGTGGAGGCTGGGTGTTCCAGCCTGAATGTGAGGCTGGCTCCTTCCAATGCAGGGGTCCAGACCCACCTTTACTGTTTGATAAGCTGCATCTGTCAGGCAACCGACACTTGTGTGAAAATTGTTAGTCGCTCAGTTGTGTCCAACTCTCTGCGACCCCATGGACTGTAGCCCACCAGGCTCCTCTGTCCATCGGATTTCCCAGGCAAGAACACTGGAGTGGGTAGGGAAACAATGATGACGAATTGGTGGGGAGCCCTGCGTGTCCTGGCTTGCTCGTGTCGGCAGTCACAGCCCTCCTAAGTGTGGACGTTGCAACCTCCCCCACCACCCCCATCTTTCAGAGGAGACTGCGGCTCTGAAGGAGAAATGACTGGCCGGGTCACCATCTAGCCGGTGCCTTGGGACAGCACACCACACATTATGGCCTTGAACTTCCTACCAGGCCTTCTTCGAATAATCCTGGGAGCGTCCTACCCACTTCACAGAGAGCCCCGGGGTTTTCAGCATTGATTCCCCTGTGGGCGATAAGAACTTGAATCAAAGGCCCCTCTGTCGTTGGAGAAAGACCTCCAGCTTTGCCTCGGCCCAGGCACTTTCTGTCCAGGGCTGGAATCCGTGCTAATAAAAGCAAGTGTCCTTTCACAGTGCTTTCTATAAATCTGGTGGTGACCTTTAATAAAAATTTATGACCCTAATAATCCTGTTCTGCACAATCTGGTCCAGTCACCGCTCACTGGCTAGTAATCTGCAAACCTTTCAAGTGGAGTGACTGTGCCTGGGCCCCCACCGGGGGTCCTGTTCCAAGTGATGGGAATGGCATGGAGAATGATTAATCCAAACCGCCCTGTGCTGAGCGCAAAGCTGTTTTCCTGACGCAGGCCGTTGGGCCGAGAATCCTAGAAAGAGCAGGAACTGAAGACACCGGAGAATTTTCAGAGAGCCCACTAGACCCGCCGCTAATCGAGCTTAGCCCCACCTGCCTGACCTTTCCCCTGGCAACCTTCTCTTCCTCCACGTCATCAGAGGAAGGAGCCAAAAATAGAGTGGGCTCCATCCATACCCAGCTGTTGTGGACAAAATCCAGGGGCCTCTCCTGAACTCATGAATCTGTCCACACTTTGTTTACGGGGTTGGAGAGTGGAGTGCCAGGAGTCTGAGAAAACCTGGGCAGACGTGGGCTTTCAGCATCTTGTTGCGTGTGATTTAACCAGTGGGGGCACTTATGACCTCCAAGGAAAGGTTGCAGGCCCCAAACACCTCGTTGAATGTTTGCCTGTCTGTCGTGTTGCCTAGGATCGTACCGCTCTCGCTCTGAGGCTCGCTGACAGGCAAATACAGACGTTTGTGCAAATAGTACAGTGTACCTCAAGGCCCCCACCCACAGTGCGTCCTGCAGAGATCCCAGCTACTTTGGCTCCATTACTTGGGGTTCATGAGAAAGATGCATTCTGGGTACTTCAAGTGGGGGGTGTTTTTTCTACAAGAGAAGGGCCCATCCAATGCCACCAGTGTCCTGCTGCTGCTAAGTCGCTTCAGTCGTGTCCGACTCTGTGGGACCCCATAGATGGCGGCCCACCAGGCTCCTCTGTCCCTGGGATTCTCCAGGCAAGAACACTGGAGTGGGTTGCCATTTCCTTCTCCAATGCATGAAAGTGAAAAGTGAAAGTGAAGTCGCTCAGTTGTGTCTGACTCTTCGCGACCCCATGGACTGCAGCCCACCAGGCTCCTCCACCCATGGGATTTCCAGGCAAGCGTACTGGAGTGGGCCAGTGTCCTAGGGGCTCCTGTTAACCAGGCAGGCAAGTGCAGTCACCATCGTATCCTATGCTAGGCAGCTTCAGAGCTTCCTCGTAAGTTTCCCAGTTTGAAGAAGGGGCATTTGTAAGTCATGAGGGCACCTACTTGCCCCAAGCTCTTCCTCTCTTTTGTGGAGGAGGGAGCAAGGATTCTGGAATTCCAGACTGCCCCAACAGAGATGGGCCTGGCTATTGCTAGACTCTTGCTGCTCAGGGTCACTGCCTTGTAGGGCATGAGCTCCATGGTTGGAAAACATGAATTGTTTTTGTATTTGTTTCCAGTATTAGATTTAATTCCTTCTTGCTGCAATCTCTACCCACCCATCCTACTTCTGTTCTCTGGAGTAGCTTAGAAAGGTCCAGACCCTTTTCCACACAAGAATCCTTTAGATACTTAAAAACTTGGGCTTCCCTGGTGGCTCAAATGATAAAGAATCCAGGAGACGTGGAGTTCAATCCCTGGGTCAGGACGATCCCCTGGAGGAGGAAATGGCAACCCACTCCAGTATTCTTGCCTGGAGAATTCCATGGACAGAGGAGCCTGGCAGGCTACAGTCCCTGGGGTCACAAAGAATCGGACACAATTGAGGGCCTAACGTATGAGGACTTAGCTTCTCCAGGGTACACTTTTCTGATTTGTTATTTTTACTTTGTTCTTTGAGTAAGATGATTTTTAGATGCCTCCTCAGCCCTACAGCCCCAGACTGCCATCTCAGTCATTATCCTCAGAGTGATAGCTGCCTGTCAATTTCCCTCTTCAAGGGGATCAGATCTCACACTCCAGCTGAGGCTAGCTTTAAAGAGAGGGCACCATCAGCTCCCCTGACTAGATTCTCTACCTCTTTTAATGCAACCAAAGTTTATTTGGATTTTTCACTTTACAGCAACCGCATCACACTGTTAGCGTGTATTAATATTAACTCTGACAGGTATGCCTCTCACATCTTTCTCACATAAACTACTACCAAGTAAATGTCCCTGCTGATCTGTGCTTAATTCTGAGTCCAGACACCTGTCTTTCATCTGTCCTTCAGTACCATTCTCTGACTGTCTGGCCCAGGAATTTTGCCTTTGGGGATAATTTTGGCTCTTGAATCTTTTACGATGTGAATTAGTCATCCCTCCCAACTGGGCTGACCTAAGCCAATCCTCAAGAATTTATTGAGCACCTACTGAGCTCTCAGGCTCAGAGGATACAAGTGTGGCACACATCCCTGTCTCTCAGGGGGTTTACAACCCAGCTGTAAAATGAGGACTCATCCCCAGGGCACAGAGGTGAGTGAAAACCAAGGACAAAGTTGCAAAGCAGTCTCCCAGGGAGCCCTTGTTCAGCAAGGCTCGCCCTCATTACGACTGCCTGGCTGCCCGGGAGCTTGCCAGAAGTACAGGCACATGGATCTACCCAGCTCAGGGACCCAGAACCTGGAGGAGGTGCCCTGCCTCCTGTTTGTAATTCCCCAAAGTTAAAATCTGCAGTTTAAAGGGCTGAACGAGGTGAGCCCAGGACCCAGGATGGGGAGGTGTTGGGAGGAGAGGGGAAACGAGGGGTGGGGAGAAGTAGGGCCCTTTAGATGCCCAAGAAAGTGGGCATGGGCTGCAGGTCCAGAGGGGCTGGGCGGGGTGGAGGAGGCCAGCCACAGACACACCCAGCTCTGCCCTGCTTATTAGCAAGTTCTTGGAGCATCTCTGCCATCCCCACTAAAGACGCAGCCCTGGGTTTGAAATGCCATCATTGTCTTGCCTGGGGTCCAAAACTAAGTCCGCTTTGGGACAAGAAGAGAAAAAACATTCGGCAAATAGCATCACACCCTGGCTTCCTGCAGGTCCCCCCTTCCTGATTCCAAAAAGTGGGTCAGTTCCCCCTGTCATATTCTTGGTACCTCAGTTGTTGGCTATTCGCCTCCTGGGGCTGAATTTAGCTTTCACAAGCAGTGGGAGTCAGAATCCAGCCCTGGAACGCCTGAGGGTCAGTTTAAAGTGATCTGGCAGATTCTGTGTGATTTAATTGCTCCATGTCAGCATTAATGTCCTTCTTAGTGTTGGTAATCTTGGTAGAGCCATAGCACTTCACTTCTGAAGCACGTGGCAGTTAGAGCGTGAACTGGGATTAGATCAGACTGGGTTTGAATCCCAGCTCTGCAGTTCTCAGGCTGTGTGATCTGGGCCTAGTCACTTACCCTCTCTGAACTTCCACCCAGTGGTGATGACAAGAAGACCTATAGTTCAGGTTTGTCATGGGGATCAAATGCATAGGAGCCTGGACTTGACCTTAAAGTGTGGGCATTAGGGGGCTGCTCTGAGACCCCAGAGTCACTCTCCCACCTACCTTACCCGCTTGCTGCCACCTGTCTGCCCAAGGTCACATGCCCCAGGAAGCCGGAAGCCAGGGTGGGGCCCCAACAGCTAGCAGGAGGGCCTGCGAGTTCCCCCCACCACCCACCCCCACACTTTCTATCCTAGTTCAGCTATTTCTTTTTTAAACTGAAGCAGCAGCCCTTGATTTTGAAAATAGATCACTCTGAGTTCTCCTCCCTCTAATTAGGTTGTCTCCCTTGTTTGTTTCACACAGTGAGGAAGGGAGCTTGGAATTTACCCGGAGGACTGGAGAGAGTCCTGAGCTGAGAGGCTTTTTTGGCCACCAATCGTGTGTGCCTGTCTCTCCCTCTTGTTCTTTCTGAATGTAGCTCCTGTTCAGAGTATGCTGGATCTCAGATCCAAGGACTGGGGTTCGAATGGAGGCTTTAACAAGGAGCTGCGCTCTCTAGGCCTCCTTCCCACATCTGTAGAATGGGCTCCCCAGAAGCTCAGGGGCTCTTTGTGAAGAACTGAGGACCAAGGGTGCAGGGAAGTCCCTGCCAGTGCTCACCGGGTGGGCATTCAGGTGGCGCCTTGGCACTCAGATGGCTCGTCAGGATGTGGAATGCAGCCCAGGTTGACATGCTAAGGCAGGAAACTCAGAAGGACCATGCTTGAAGCTATCTTTCCCTGCTGGCTTGCTTCTGGGGGATTTATACGAAAGAAATGTTGACCTGAGAACCGTTCTGGCTCCCCTGCTCCTGGAGATGCCTCGGAATCACCCCGGGCACCACGTTGTGGTGGTGCAGAACGCAGACAGCTCTGAATCAGAGAGGCCCAGGCTGAGCCCCCCCAGCTGCCAACCAGTTGGGGGCCCCGGCCAGTGCCTTTGTCCATCTGACTCTGCTTCCCAGTCTACAACATCGGAAGTCTAAATCCTCTAGGTCCATTGCCTATAGGACTTCTGGATGGTGCCCAGCAAGGAGCAGTGTTGGGGGCACCACCTCTGAGAGGGCCCTGCTCAGCCCCTGCATTTTTCAGATGGAGAAACTGAAGCCCAGGAGGGGGGAAGGTCTGTTCAAGGTCACACAGCCCATCAGGGGTCTTACTGGGTCTCCTGAATCTCTAGGGCTCCATCTTGTTGGAGCCCCAGTGAGGGTGGAAATGCTGCCTGGATGCTCACAGGAGTCTAAAGAGGGGGGAAAGAAATAGTCCTCGTTGCCTGGTAACCCCACTAAAGTGGGAAGCCTGGAAAACATCAGGTGGGGGAGTTTTAAAGCTCAGAGAGCAGTGTGGGCAGAACTCCATGTTCTCCAAGGGGTGAGACCTTCTCCTCCCAGCCAGCCAAGCCTGCCAGGCTCTGGAGAAGAGTGGGTCTAGGGTAGAGCCCGTGTCACTCGGCCACACGTGGGTTCTCCCGGGGAGTGAGGTTAAGCACACGTGGGGGCTGCAGAGGCTGGGAGGTGAGTGGGAGAAGGATGGCAGGGGGCTTCCCTGGGGAGCTGGACCTGTCCATCCATCCATTCACTCTCTCCTCCTCTGGGCTTCCAGCTGGGTACCGTGTAGAGTACCCAGAGGACGAGATGGTGGGATGGCATTACCGACTGGGGTTCAACGGACATGAGTTCAAGCAAGCTCAGGGAGATGGCTAAGGACAGGGAAGCCTGGTGTGCTGCAGCCCGTGGGGTCTCAGAGAGTCAGACACAACCAAGCGAGCTGAACTGGCCATGTAGGGTCAGACAGAGGAGACCATCGGATCTGCCCAGAGTCCCTTCATCCGGGGGAGTCAGATGTGCAGGTGGGAGTTCCTAGTGAACAGCAAGAAGTCACAGGGACTTGGAGCCGGTGAGAGCCAAGCACCAGCAGGGATGGTCTGGGAGGGCTTCCTGCAAGAGATGGCCGTTGGAGAGCTGTACCTCTCCCCAGCAGCAGTGCTCGGGGTGGGGAGGAGAGGAGAGGGAATCTCTGGCCCATCAACCCCCTCAGGCACTTCTGTGTGAGTGTGTTTGGCCAGCGGCCAGGGAGGCAGTGCGGAGCAGGAACCCTTTAAACTAGATTCCACCCCCACTCTGCCACTGGCTTCCTCAAGTCAGAAGCAAGTCCTTGACTGTATCTGACTTTCGCTTCTTCTATGAAATGGTTAGTGGGGGCTGTTCAAGAGGCTCTTAGAAGTTTTTTCCATCCTAAAGAATGTTCTCTAGGCTTTCCTGACAATGAGGACAGAAGCGGACATTTCCCCCGGTGGCTCAGGAGGAGCCGTTGGTCTGTTCTTCTTTCTGTGGAGGGTTTCTCTCTACCTCTCCCCAGGCTGCGGTGGGTGGACCCCCTCAGCAAGAGCTGACCCCATGCCTGCCACTCCTTCAGGAGCTTCAGGTGTCAGGAGGGGATACAGAACCTGAATTTTAGGAAGATCTTAACCTTTGGCGGGTCCTCTGTGCAAACTCAAAAGTGGTTTCAGTCACATTTTCCCGCATCTTTGCTTTCATTCCCTCGTCCAGGCAATATTTACTGAAGCCCTACTACGTGCCAGGCACGGGGGATGTACTGCGGACAAAACAATGAGCAAAACCAGATGAGGTTCCCTTCCCAGTGCAGCCGGGAGACAGACATTAGTCTGGGACTCAGTCAGGGACTCCCAGAGCTCTGTGCGAAGTGCTGTCTCTGGTGAGAGATGCCTGCATGCCGTGTACAGGCCTGGGGAGGATTGTAGGGGTGTGGGTGGGCACTGTGGTCAGGGGAGGCTTCCCTGAGGAAGTGATGCTGAACCAAGACCTGCAGGGTGAGGATGGGCTAGCCAGGCTAAGGGGAGAATGAAGGGGCAGGTCAGCCTGTACGAAGGGCCTGTGGCTGGAACTGAGACAGAGGACGGGGTGTTGCAGGCTGAGATGGGTGGGGCTGGACCTGGGGTTGGCAGGCCCATACGGAGTTTATTCTTCATCCCCAAGGCAAAGGGAAGCTTTGCAGGTGTTTGGAGCAGGGGAGAGGCTTCTGAGGAGACACAGAGCCGTCTAATCCCCAAAGCTCAGGTGGAAAAAGGCTGAGGAGGATGAGGAAACCCAGGGAGGAGCCACTGCAGTTACCTGGGCAAGAGACTTGGATGCGTGCAGTGGCTTGACAGGAATGGAGGGGCGCAGCTGGTCTTGAGAGCAACTTGGACGACGTGGCGGAGTGAATGGGAAGGGGGCTGGGGGACAGGAGGCCGTGTCCGGTGGCTTCTGGCTTTCTGGTTTCCATATCTGGGCATTTTCACAAGCCTTTTCCTGCAATGGGGAGGCTGGGAGAAGAAGACTACAATCTGTGGGAAAAGATGAATGTTTTCTTCCTCCTGGAGGCGGCCTTCTCCATTTCCTCCTATTTTCAAGGCACCTGGGAGATCAGATACCTTTGCTCTTGTGTTTCCAAAGATCTTTTATCATCTCCCTTACCTCTGAGAGAAGGCGAATGAAAAACATGCCTGACGGACCCAGGTCTGAGGCTCACAAAAGAGTCTTGGTGAAATAGGATTAGTCCCTAAGTCCCAGCAAAGCTTGTGGGGTCATGCCAGGCGGAGGGGGGCCTAAACCTGCAGAGAAGCCGAGTCCCATGACCAGGGAGCTGGGCAGGGACACCAGTCTTTTCAGAAAAGAAGCTCTGGCCTTCACGAGTGAGTAGCTCAACAGCCCTGGGGTAGGGACAGGTGAGAGGGGCTTTGCTTTGTGGGAAGGAGATGTGTGGGGTAAGAGTCTCCTTGGGGATCCCAGAGGCTGCTCCGTTCTAAGAACAAATCAATCCTTGCAGCCACAGGGCCCTGGGGGCCTTCAGGGAACGGGAGATGAATCATCCCACCAGTTGCCAGGGAGGCGACAGGTACCCAAGATGCAAGAAGGCAGGGTCCCCGCTCCAGAGTGAAACAGCTCAGGGTTCGGCCCCACCCCTGGACTGCTCCCTGCCTCTGGGACCTTGCCCAACCACCCTGGGCTTGTTTCTTCATCTGCAGCATGGTGGGGGCGGGGGGCGGGTGGGGGCGCGGCGATGCTCTTTTGGGCTTTCAGGAGAGCCATGAGCAGTCACAGAGGCCCCTTGTAACACCACTTACTTGTCTTGCTGGCGCATGGGCTGTGGGGTGAGTTGGTGTCTTTGTTAAACAGTTATCAGTGACCTCAGGGCATCTCTCAGGTCCTTTCGTGGACAGCAACGGAGGGGACCCTGTCCTGTCCTCAGACAGCCCAGAGTCCCCTGATAGGAGGGTCCTAGCTCAGCCTGCACTCGCTCGGGGGGTGGGTGGGTGGGGAAACGGGCAGTGATCCTTGCAGTGTCAGACCGGGTGGGTGGTGAAGTGGTGAATCCGGATCCTTTGTGTCGCCTGCAGTCTCTGCGCTCCCCTTCCCTGGCTGTGCTGTGGTCTTGCTTCAGATGCCTGCACCACGACTCCTCTTTCGCTGGATACCCTTGAATGGGTTCCTGGAGCAGCCTTACTAGCACGCGTGGAACCAAAACTGCCTAGGAGTGTGTGTCCCCTCTGGTGTGTGAGACGGGGTGGGGTAGGCGGTGCTTAGGTGGTGCCTGGTGAGTGTGGGAGGGTGAAAGCCCAGCCGCCTTCCTGGACCAGGCCCCCCCGAGGTGTGACCCCCCACCCCCTGTCCGGAGCTCCTGGCAGCACCATGCTGGAGCCGCTGCCGGAGGAGGGGACACCCGTGCTCACCCCTTCCTGCCCCTTTTCTGCTTCCCCTCCCTTCCTGGTCTCTCCCCGGAGCGCTTTCTTCATGCATCACTCGCAGGGGAACCCTCTTCTTAGGGACTGTAGTCAGTGCCCCTGGTTTCCCATTCTGCAGATGAGGGGAACTGAAGTTGAGGACGTCTCAGCCACGTTCTCAGGTGTCCCTGGCCAATGGTGGCTGAGTTGGGCTTTGGGCCAGCTGTGGTCTGATTCCGCAGCCCATGTCTTTTTCCATATCCTGGTGTGTGGTAACATAGGGAGAGAGATCAATTTCCAGATGGGGCCAGGGGAAGGGGCAGCAGATGGTCGTGTTTGGGCAGGAGGGCAGATGGTGTGAGGTTGAGACTGAGAAGCCCTTGGAAGCACCGGTGGGGTTTTCCTGATGGCGATGGTGGGCATGGCATGGTAGGAGCAGCCTGTGCAAAGGCACCTGGGCGTGAAACACACTGCTTGTTAGGGAAGCACACGTGCCCCTTTTTTCCAGCCCCATTTCTCACCTCCTGACTCTCCTCCCGCCACCGCCCCAGGCCCCTCCATCCTGTTCTCCAAACAGAAGCAGCCGAATGGGCTTTCTTAGATGGGAGCCTGATCATGTCTCGCTGAGCCTCCTCCAAAAGCTTCAAGGACTTCTTCTTCCGCTAAAAACAAACACAACAGCAAAACAAAACCTGAGCATCTTTCCATGTCCAGCCAGCCCTGGTATCTGGCTCAGCAGCCTCTGTCCCCACCTCCTGCCCTCCCTGCCTTCACACACTCCAGCTGTCTGGGCTGCCTCTCTTCTCTGAGCACTGTAAGCTGGTTCTTGCCCCCAGGGCCTTTGCACTTACTGTGCTCTCTTCTGCAGGAAGAAAATTTCTTCCTCCAGATCTTGACAAGTCTGGCTTCTCTTCTTGCCCTTGAGGTCTCAGTATATGTCATGCCTTAGGGAAGTCACACCTCAGCCTGTTGCCCTGTTAGTTTCCTTCATAATGCTTCTAGCAACTCCAGGCATTTAGCTTGTTTGACTGTTTTCTTGTCTCTCTCACATGTTTCCACTGACGTGTGAGTTGTCTGAGGGCAAGGACCTTATCTGTCTCCCCTCTTTATCCCAAGTGCCTCTAGCAGTGCCTGGCACGTATTGGGTGCTCAGGAATAATTGCTGCATTTGACTGGTATGTGTGGAAGGATCAGTGACGGGAGGGGCCCGAGCTAGGTGATGAAAGGCTTTGAATGTCGAGGTAAGGCTTTTGGACATTATCCGGTTAAGGCCACTGCCTCTTGCCAGCTCCTCTACTGAGAGGAAGGAAAAGAAGAGCATCCTGGGGGGCTTCTGAGACGCCCAGAGACCGATGCATTGGCTCTCAGTCCTAAAATGGGCTGGCCACTTCGCGCTGGGCTCAGTTCCAACCCCATCCTATTTTAGGGGGTGCAAAGGAGAACTGGTGGATGGAAGGTGGCCCCGATCCATGGAGAAGTACAGCCCCCGACTAGAACCCCCATGTCTTTGCTCCCCAGACACTGCCCCCCATCTCCTCCCCTCCCCTCCCTCCTCAGCCCTCCACCCCACGCCACCTCTGCTGCCTATGCAATAAGTCAGATGCCTTATTCAAGCTTCTCTAGAAACTTTAACCCATCCCGGAGGATACCGCTGTGCCGCTAAAAGCTTGTTTTGCTTGGACTCATCGATCGAGGATTTGTTTTCCTCGCCCTCAGATATGTTTCCAAGAGGAAAAAGGTTTTGTCCTTTCATGGCACTGGCTTGTAACGAGTTGGGAAGGGTTATTAAGGATACCAGTTAATTGTAAATCAAGCATTGACAGAGAAGGAGGTGGCTTGTGGTGCGAATAGATGTTTACATCAGGTTTCCACGGTTTATCGTGGGGGAGGTTTTCTCCTATTACTCTGGAAAAGCATGGATTGAGTCTGGCTGTTTAAAAGGAAGGAAGGAAGGAAGGAACTTCTCTTCATAAGAGGAAATACAGAGAATCACTTTCAAAGTGGCTAAGTGGGAGGGCTGGTACTGAGAGGGCCACGTGGGCAGGTGACTGCAAAGAAGCGAGGGAATGTGGGGCCCTCCTTCTCTGACTGTCGTGGGGTCTGAGCCACCTGGGTCCAGGTAGACGGCCGATGGGGTGGGCCCTAGGGGCTTGCCAGTCTGGTGCCTCGCAGGTAATGCCAATGCTGCTGGTCCATGGGCCATATTTGAGTAGCTGGGGTCTAGGGGACTAGAGTGTGGTGGCTGTAGCCAGGTTAGAGTCTTCTGGAATACCTGGGAAATTTGAAAAGTAGAGTTAATTTGTCCTAATGTTGGAGATTCTGATGGAGCGGGTGGGGATGGGGCCTGAAAGTTGGCACCTCTAACCTGCTTCCCGGTGGGGCTGATGCTGTTGGGACATGGACCACACGTAGGTCCTAGGGAGGAAGGTCAGGCGGGGGAGCTGAGAATTGAGAGGCCAAGCTGTCATATAGGAACTCAAACCCCAATAGCGGAGGGAGAAACCTGGAGCGGGGAAGGAGAGGGAGGAGCAAAGAGAAGCCAAGAGGGATTGGTGAGACTTCCCTGGAGGTCCCATGGTTAAGACTCTGCTTCCAAAGCAGGGGCGTGGGTTCAATCCCTGGTTGGGGAACTAAGAGCCCACATGCTGTGCCGTGCAGTGCAGCAAAGCACTTTTTAAAATGAATACATTAAACTAAGCAGATTTAAAGCACCTGTTAAAAAAGACGGGTTGCAGTTGAAGCTAAGTGAAGTTGAATATCCAGCAAATACATAGCTTGGGTGTTTTCATTTGACCATTATTCTATTTCTTTTTGCTGTTGTTGTTTATATTGTTTTATTATTGACCGTTATTCTAAATATTGTATCATGACCTGTGGCCAAGCTGGTTGTTGGCGACTTGCCAGACCTTCGTACTTTTCTTTACTAGTTCTAGCTCTTGGGAAAGCTAAAGAGGCAGCAGTTAGAAGCTAGGCGAGTCCCTTAAGCCCTCCCTGGCCTGAGGAGCCCCTGGTGATACGTCCTGGAGTGGAGGTTTGTGCAGTATGATGGCGTTTCTGTCACCTTGATAGTGAATTGAACAAGCCTCACAGGAGCCTGTGGATAGTGTTACATTATAGCCCCACCTTATTTCTTCTCCTTGCCCATCCTGCCCTGTCTCTGGCAGACCTGGCTAAGGATGGCTTTGCACTCTTCAGAAAGTAGATTGACCCACAGACAGCCTGTGAAACGTGGGCACCTTTAGGTCTTGAAAAGAATGTTCGTGGGATGGGTTGATGGGATAAGAGTCACTGTCTCTAGCCTTCCGCCCAACCAGTGAAGGGCAGTCACAGCCCCCCTGTGGGACTCCTGCCTGCCTGTCGCTCTTAGTGCTTGCTTGGAAATACCCAGTAGCGGACACTCTTCTTTTTTAAATATTGTGGTAAAATATAATACAGCACATACAATTTACCACTGCAGCCATTTTAAATACGTAGCTCAGTAGCATTGAGTATGGGGCTTCCCAGGTGGTGCAGTGGTAAGGAACCCACCTACCAGTGCAGGAGACATGGGTTCAATCCCTGGGTCGGGAAGATCCCCTGGAGGAGGGCATGGCAACCCACTGCAGTATCCTTGCCTGGGGAATCCCATGGCCAAGGAGCCTGGCGGGCTGCAGTGTGTGGGGTCGCAGAGACTGGGATACAGCTGGGTGCCTGAGCACACACCCAGCACTGAGGATGCTCACTTTGCTGTGCAGCCGTCACCAGAGCTCCACTCATCTCCAGGACTGTTTCATCTCCCCACCTGAGGCTCTGTATCTGTTAGACACCTAAGTCCTCACTCACTGCTCTCCGGGCCCTGCCACCCACCACTGCACTTTCTGTAAGTCTGACTGCCCCAAGGACCTCACATAAGTGGAGCCACACCGTGCTGTCCTTACGAGACTGACTTATTGCACGTCAGGTAACGTCCTCAGGGCTCACCCTTGCTGTGACATGTGACAGAATTGTGTCCTTTTTAAAGGCTGGATAATATTCCTTTGTTTGTTTTGTTTATCCGTTCATCCACTGACCACATTTTGTTTATCCATTCATCCACTGACAAACACTAGCCTTGCGTCTATCTTTTGGTGGTTGTGAATATGCTACTGTGAATGTGGGTGTGCAAGGACCTGTTGGATTCCTGCTTTCCATCCTTGTGTGTGTATACCTGGGAGTGAAATTGCTGGAACACGTGGTATGCTACTTGGGATTTTTTTGAGAATGAGATGGTTGGATGGCATCACTGACTCAATGGACATGAATCTGCGCAAACTCCAGGAGATAGTGTAGGACAGGGGAGCCTGGTGTGCTGCAGTCCACACAGTACTGCGGCCCACAGGGGCTGCACCAAGGGTCCTGCCTTTTGCTGCCTTCCTCCAGGTACTTGTACAGCCAAGGAAGGCCACCATGGATTCAGGTCACCCTGTAATGTCAGTATGTGGTATTACAGCAAGCTGTGTGTGCCTGAGTTGAAACTAAAGTCTAGCTGGCTAAAGTGAACATAATCAGAAGTGGGACTTATCTGCTTTGTGGGTTTCAAAGGTTTTCCCTTACAGCTTCACCTCATGTCTGACTCCTCAAGGGGATTAGCATCTTTTATTTTCCTAGACGTAATTATGAACCTGTGATAGATTTCTCTGGAAGCGAAGGAGACCTTTCTTCCTGAGGATGGGCTGGAGCACCTGCCCCTCTGGGCAGTGTGTGTGGTCATGAGCCTTCAAAGGCCTTCAAAGGCTGTTCACACCCAGGCCACATCTGGGGCTGGAGTGGACATAAGAAGGCTCGTTTATTGACTGATGATGAAAAATAACCCCATTTTCTGGATCAGAGTAGTCTCTCCTTGAAGCTCTGGGGCTTCCCAGGTGGCTCAGTGGTATCTGAGCCTGCTCATCCAGGAGACACAGGAGACACACTTTTGATCCCTAGTTCGGAAAGATCCTCTGGAGAAGGCAATAGCAAACTGCTCCAGTATTCTTGCCTGGAGAATTCCATGGACAGAGGAGCCTGGCGGGCTACAGTCCATGGGGTGGCAAGAGTTGGACACGACTGAGTAACTTGAGCACATCCTCTCCTTGAAGCCCTAGGTTCTTTGGGAAACCAAATCAGCATTGAGGGACATTGAACGATTAACCACAGAACCACTCTTACCCCGACCTGAAACCTGGAGCTGACGTGCATTCTCTCCTGGCTTATAGGGTTAGGTGGACATCAGAAGATAGCCCCAGATTGAAGCAGGGGAGTGAGACAGGAGTGTGGAATGCCATCAAGCTAAAGGACTCCATCTCTCAATGGGCAGGGACTATGCAGGAGATTACCATCCCTGGTGCTAGCTAAATCTCCTACCACCTTCATCCATGCACCTACCCGCTGATCCCTCCATACATCTGTGTATCTGCCCATCTGATCATCCGTCCAGTTCATCCCTGAGCTGAGGTCTGAGCATGAATAAGAGTTAACTAGCCTAATGTGAAAGGAAGAGTGTGCCAGGCTGAGGGAACAGCATGCGCAAAGGGCCTGTGGTGGGAGGGAGTTTGTCGGCCAGTAGGGCTGGACCAGGGCAATGAGCACAAGACAAGGGTGCAGGAATGAGCAAGGGCCAGCCACACAGTCACGTGGGTACCAATGATGTTCAACCAAACTTTCTATGATGATGGAAATGTTCTATAGCTGTGAGTCTAATATATTAGCCACTAGCCACCTGTCACTACTGAGCACTTGAAATGTAGATATTATGACTAAGAAACTGAACTTCTGTTTTTATTTCATTTTAATTAGTCTAAAACAGTGGGAGGCCACACTGGGAGTTTTAGCAAAGGGTGAATCAACACGATCACAGTCTTCTGGGGCTGCCGAGTGGAGAACGGATTGGGAAGAGGAGGGGAGGAGGCAAGCGGTGCCCAGTGAGGAGGCTTCTGCAGTGGTCCAGAGAGGAGGACTGGTTTCCTAGGCAGATGAAGGTAGAGAGAAGTGCAGAGATTTAGGAAAGACTAGGGATGGAAAACCAGCAGGACTTGGCAATGAATGATGTGGTGATTCGGAGGCGGAGGCATCAGGATAACCCCCAGTCTCTGGCAAGCACAGCGGAATGAAGAGGGGTGCTTTCTCTGGCCCAGGCTGGAGATGTCAACCAGGGAGTCATCAGTATAGAGAAAGTCTAGAGTTGGGGTGACATCATCTAGGTGGTGAATGTACTTAGAGAAGGGGAGCAAGAGCCCTGGAAGAGTCTCCGACTCTGCCTAGTCGGTTCTTTGCTCTGAGTCTTTCATCTCGTGTTCTTACCGTCATCTGCCCTTCGTCTCTCTCCACTCCATCCAGCTGTGAAGAACATGTGAGTTTACCAGCCCTAAGTTTGACCACAAGAGAGGAGACACTACCTTCCCTTTCTCAATTCAGTTTCTGAAATCTCAGGGAAGGAATCTGACTGGTTCAGTTGGGTCAGGTGCCCACCCCTCAGCCGGTCCGCTTTGCCAGGATGTGGAGCCCTGCTGTGTACATACGGCAGCAGCTTCATTAACCACGTGAGTAAAGTGAAGTGAGACACAGTTCCCGGAAATGGCTGGGTGTACTGGGCAGGCATAAATCCAGTAGGATTTTCAAACATGGATTTAAAGGCACACAGGTGGCTTGTTCCTGTGGGAAGACTGGCCAGCAAGACACGGACCATGGAATGCCTATGCGAGGAGTACTTCCTGTCTATAGATCATCACCATCCCTTCTCTCAGGTCCTTAGTTGGTCCAGGTTTGCTGGAGAAAGTCATCTGATGGAGCTCATTCTTGATCGACTGCCACCCCTACGGCTTCTACCACTACTACTGTCTGTCATCCTCTCAGCCCCTCAGTTAGCCCAGCAGCCTTCATGTTGACTTCCTTGCTGATTTGCTGACAAGGCTGTTTTCAGCCTTCTCCCGACTCAGGCTCCCAAGAGCACACAGCCTTGCAGCCAGAGGCACCCCTGGCTCTACTGCAAGCCCTTCACTATCCCGTGTTTTGCCATCTTTTCAGGATTACCTGGTGGCGGAAAGGAGAGGGCAGCCTAGAATCAACGATGAAGACCGCTGCACGTGAACTCTGTCGTCCTTACGCCTTTTCCAGACGTTCATCCTCCCTTGCCTCTGTGAAGGCGGGCATCTCCTTTTCTGCACTTCTCTGCACTTCATCCTGAGTGTTTTTTTCCTCATCTGCCCACTGTTTTGTTGATCTCCATCAACTTCCTTTGTTTCCTTCTCAGATATGCACGGGCTTCCTCTACTGAGGAAGAAATCCTCCTTCCCTTGAGGCTTTCACTGTCCAAGGATTGTCTTCTAGCTTCCTTCCCTCTCCAGCCTGAGTTTCTAAAAGAGAGCTCTCCATCTGTGCCCAGCACCCCCAATAGGGCCCCCACCCCATTGTGGACAAACCCAGGGGACCCTTTTCCTGTCCATCATCCCCACTTCCCCACAGCAGCTGTGGTCACGTGTTGAGGGGGAGCCTCATCCATCTTCTCCATGGAACTCTTTTCCTCAGCTTCTGTGATGGCAAGTTTTGATCTTAGATGAGTGGGAGAGAGAGAGAGAAGAGAATTTTCCAATCGGATGTGAGGGCACTTTCCCATCCTCCAGCCCCGAGCCTGCTGGCCCAGCCTGACTCCCACCACTCACCTTGCCCTTTCCTACACTGATCTACCCTCAGCAGACCTCCTCCCCGCCCCCATGTTCACTTTATGGGCCCAGTTCTCAGCCAGTATCACTTCTCCTGTGGAAACCCTCCCCATGGGCTGGACACAACTCGAATCGCTCCTTCCCCTTCCCAAATCCATGCACCACGGAAGGAGCTGCCCACACTCACTCTCTCCCTCACTGTCCCCACCACGCACCGTGCACCTGAGCCCCACTGACTTGCTGAATCACAGCATCACATAATGTCCCTTTGTAGTCCGTCACTCACCTGGCAATTAATCACATCCTGCTGGGTCCCAGCTCTGATGCTGCTGATTTGCAGGGCGCTTCATGCCTTGTATTATTATGTAACTCCCCACTTGCCATCTTTTCAACCTGAATTAAGTTCCGGAGGGGAGGTGGGGAGGTGGCAGGGAGTAGGCAGGGGTGCCTTATCTGTCTCTGAATGCTCCAGAGCTCTTAGCAGAAGTGGCTTATGCAGGAGAGACTCAATAAGTGCGTGGTGATGGATGGGCTTGCTGTTGATTTTCCTCCAGCCCATCCTTTATGCTGCTGTCAGAAAAATCTTTCTCCAGGATTGTTCTTGTTATGTAACTTATCTGGCTCCCTCCATGCCGTCTGCCAGCATTGTTGAGTGTTTGCTGGGTGGGTGGTACTGGGTAGGGACTTGAGGGGTGCAGAAGAAGCGAGTGAAGAAACAGCTGTTAGAGCCCCCCCCCCCGCCACCATGAGGCTGACATGCTCAGGAAGTGACTAGACACAGAGGCATATATGGAATTGAGGGGTGAATGGAGGAACCACGAGAGCTATGGGAAGGCAGAGAAATGGAAGTGTTTTCCTGAGGTGCTCTGGTCATCCAGGCTGACTTTGAGAGGTTTAGGATGGTCTGTTGGATGGCAGCGGGGGGCTGGAGGGGGACAGGTTGGGACAGGAGGAGGCGAAGGGATTTCTGGCAAGGACGCTGTGGAGCAAAGTGACCGCAGCTACTAGGGCCATCACTGCAACCTCTGTGCCTGCTCAGGCAGCCTCGGGACCATGTGGGAAGGTCAGTAACTGGTGAGATTTGCTGAAGCCTAGGAGTCCATAGACTTCAGGAGGGCCATCAACGTCTCCCAAATAGACACCTTGTCCAGCTAATAAACGCAAACTCACACAAGGACACCAGCTGGAGCCCTCCTGGCATCCATTTACTGTCCCATCTCCTGCCAGTCCATGCCCACATCTGTCACTGCAGCAGCCCTCAGGCCCTGATATGCTATGGCATCTGAAGCCAGGGAAGCAGAAGGTGGCATTTGGCTGCTTGTCTCTGGGGGAAGGTGGTGCTAGGGTCTCCCAGTCGCCTGTGATGGACAGCATCTGCCAAGCGATCCTGAGCAAGGCTCTGTGCCTCAACATCTATGCAATGGGGACTGTGCCAGGGGTCAGGCAGGTCGTCCCACACTCAGCAGAGCCACATCAAAGAGCCTGTGTTCATCATTATCCTGCAAACACAGGAGGGTGAGACTCCCAGTCCCCACTTTGACTCTATTCTAGTCACAGAAGGAGACTCTGAAATGTCCTGGGATGAAAGGCGACCCTGACTGTTGCCCCAGCAGGAAGCAGCCACAGATGAAGGAGGGATGGGGACTGTGGAGGGAGGAGGCATTGACTGTGCTTCTAGGCATCGTCCACGGCAGCGTCAGAGGAGACAGGTGGAAACCACTTTGCAGACCTTCAGACCTTGATTCTCACGCCTGTGTCCATGGTGGCCTCTTTCCTTTTCTAAGTTTTTTGGGGTATCATTTCAAATCTCAAGAATAATATAAAGCAGCGTCACGACTTTTGCTCACAAGTCCCTATCATCTATCTCCTCCCTCCTTTGCTCTCTGTGTGTGTGTGCACACGCTCACACATGCACATCTTCTGAGCAAGGTGCACCTCCCTGCGTGTCACCTCTGATCACTTCAGGGTATTTCCTAAGAACAAAGAGCCAGGACAGTTGTCAACATCTGGAAATTTAACGTTAATCCAGTGCCAACGCTTAACCCACTGTCCGTATTCACATATCAAATGAACCCACTGATGCTCCTCAAAGCTTTTCTCCCTGACTGCTTTTGAGCACACACCCGTCTTTTCCTAATTTTTAACTTTTTATTTGGACATAATTTCAAGATCATGGAATAGCCTGAAGAATGCTGCAGAGAGCACCTGTCGATTGTACCTAGATTCACCTGTTGATGTTTTACTCCCTGGGCTTTCTCACTTACACAGAATATCTCTACCTTTCCGTCTACACACAGATCATGGTTTCTAAAACGACTTGAGAGCAACTTGCGCGTAAAATGTACCTTTACCCCCAAATACTTCAGTGTATGTTTCCTAAGAAGAGGGACTTTCCCTTACACAATACCACATTATAGTTACATGCTCCAAAGGATTCACCCTGCTAGAAAATTTTTCTTGAGATGAAGTTCACATAACATAAAAGTAGCCGTTTTTAAAGTAAACAATTCAGTGTCCTTTAGGATGTTATAAGAGTGTCCAACCACTGTCTCTGTCTAGTTTCAAAACATTTGTATTACCCACAAAAGTAAACCCTGCGCCCATTAAGCAGTTTTCTCCTCTTTCCTCACCTCTAGCCCCTGGTAGTCTTCTCTATGGATTTTATCTACTCCGTATATATCAGTGTAATCTTATACAATATATGCCTTTTGTGTCTGGCACCTTTCACTGAGCGTAATGATTCATTTTGTAGTGTGTATCAGAACTCCATTCCTTTTCATGGCTGTATAATATTCCACTGTATGGATCAGCTGTCTTTTTTTACTCTATCCCTCTGTTGACAGACATTTGTTTCTACCTTTTGACTATTGTGAATAGAGCTGCTCTGAGTATAGCTATACATATATTTGTTTGACTGCATGTTTTCATTTCTTTGGGGCATATGCCTAGCATTAGAATTATTCATTTTGATTACCTGGGAAAGGTATTATTTAATCTGTCCAGTGTATCCTTACTATTTTATGCCCAGCCTCTAGCTCCCCATTTGAAGGACATGTGCACATCCTGCTTCTCCAGCTTCCCCTGGACTTAGCATCCATTGGCAATTCTTACCTAATCCATTCTTCACTACTGTGACTGCAAAATTCTGAGTGTCCAACCCTAGTACCCTCTCTGCATTTCCCAGGTAGACCAGGCATCCCACTCTAAGCTCCCTTCTTCCCACTGATTCATTGATTTATCAGTTTTTCTATGTGAATTCATGAATCCCTGTTTTTTACCCCAATGTCGTGTAATTCACTACCGCAGGGGTCCCCAGCCTCCAAGATTTAATGCCTGATGATCTGAGGTGGAGCTGATGCAATAATAATAGAGATACAGTACACAATAAGCGTAATGTGTTTGAATCATACTGAAGCCATCCCCACCGCTTCCCTCCAGTCCGTGGAAAGATTGTCTTCCACAAAATTGGCCCCTGGCGCCAAAGAGGTTGGGGACTGCTGCTACTGTATTTAATTATTTTGATGCTCAACTCATCCCAGAATTGGCCATTGGGAGCCCCCTACGAGCTGGTGTTTGTGTTCTTATTACATGCCCCCACCTCTGTTTTGTTCTTGGTTTGAGGTTGTGTGTGTGTGTGTGTGTGTGTGTGTATGTGTGTGTGTTACTTCCTTAACTGTCTGGCTTGACAACATGTTTCTCCTGGGCTCATCTTGAAACTGTCCCACCCTAGTCCGCCATCTCTCCTGGGATCTGTGGCTCCTCTTAGAGAAAAATGGTGAGAGCAAGGTCTGGGCACAGGCGAGCACACACCTTTGCGAGGCCTCCTCCGTGCAGTGCAGAGGGTGTGTGACCCAGCTGCTTCCTCCTTCACCCTACTGCTGCAGCCCCCTTCTGAGGTCACGAGCGTGGAACACGCAGCCCGCCGTGGCAAGTACTCAAGTCAGTTGGCCTCGGGCACCACTTCATGCTGCACCTCTTTTTAGCTAAATCTCTATGCACATTTAGACCCAGCAGGGTCTGTGGTTATTTCCATAGGAGGGGGCCTACTGGGTCATGAAAAATCACTTATTCTTTAAATATTGAAACATTATTTTGATGATATGTGAGCGCAGGGCTCTGTTATGTTTTACACAGGCTGGACAGTGTGTGTGTGTGTGTGTGATGTTTTCTAATATGTCTCCTCCAGGCATGTAGGCTCCTTGACGTCAGTAACTGTGCTTCTTTTATTCACCTCCCAGCACCCAGTAGAGTGTCTGGCACATGCCCCAAATTCTGTAACTGACCACTGAATGTGCACTGGTAGCCAAGCGTAGCTCCCGTATAGGGAGCACGGACAACATGCCAGGGGCTATTCAGAATGCTTTGCATGAATTAACTCTTTCAGTCCTCACGCGGACGCTACTGTATCTCCCCTGTTTTACAGATGAGGAAGCTGAGGCTCAGGGAGGTTGAGTATCCTGCCCCAAGTTCACACGTCCAGGAAATGGCAAAGCTAGATTTGATTCCAGAATCCATGCTCTTAACTATAATGATATACTGTGGAATGGGTGGATGATGGGTGGGTGGATTAGTAGATGAATGGTGGTAGGTGTGTGGGTAGGTGGATGGATGGATGCACGAGTAGAGGCATATATGGGTGGGTGGGCACATGGATGGACGGGTGGGCCTGTGGATGGATGGATAGAGGAGCAGATAAATGTGTGGGTGGGTGGATGGATGGAGACGGATGTGTGCGTGGATGGATGGATGCGTGAGTAGATGAATGGATGTATGGGTGGGTGGGTATGTGGATGGATAGATGGATGGATGGAGGGGTAGATGAATTAATCATACATGGTGGCTCATCCATTTCTCCCCTGCTCTCTTTGACCTAGCTTCTTACTAGGAGTGTATCCATGCCCTCCCTTCCTGCTCCCTTGAAACTCACTCCCTTTCATGCTGTCTCTCCTGGAACTGCAGCCCAGATACACTCATAGTTATAGCTGAGCAATGAGAGAGAGAGAAAAAGAGAGAGAGGACAGACAGCTAGCATCCTTGGTGTAGACCAAAGGTCACTAAATGTCAACTTAAGGGCCAGATCTGGCCCCTGGATGTGTTCTGTTTGACCCACAGAGCATTAAAACAAAGCAAAGCTTAGTATTTAAAAATAGGGGAGTTATGTCAAAGTTTGATTTCCACCTTCTCGTTAAGAAAGGCTGGCAGGTTGGAGAATGTGGGCATTCGTATCTGCTGGGTCACCTTGAGACGGGCTGAGAATTGGCCGTCTGTGACATCAGCCTCGAGGCTGCCCGTTTGCCGCTGTCGTCACCCATCACTCCTCACCTGTGGTCTCCTAGGCCCCTGGAGGACCCGAGTTTACAATCCCTGGCCAGACACTGCCCCTTATCAGCTCGTCCAAGGTGAGAGTCTCTTTCTTGGCTGCAGTGTTCCCCTTTGACTCTGTGGAGTGAATTGTCGTCTACAAGCGTGATACTGCCCTGTCGTCCTGCACCCCTGCACCCCTCCCACAGTGGGTCCTGCTCCGTTTCTGTGTGTTTACTTCCATTCACTTGAGGTCCCAAGGTTGTTAGTTGTCCTGAGTTCAGTTCAGAGTCTGAGGTTGCCACTCACTGTAGGAGTTCCCTAATCCTCTCTGCCTTGGGTCACACCCCTCCCCTCTCCACTGTTGGTCATTCTCCTCCAGATCAATGGTCAGCGTGTTGCAGGCACAGGGCCAGCCCGTGTGCTGTCAGAGACACCTGTCTGGTTAATACTTCCAAGTTCATTTGGCCATCCGGAAACTATGAAGCCTTCTGTTGTTCTATAACCTGGTCCTCCTTTCTCCAGCATTTTCTCAGAAGCATTAGGAGACACCAAGCCCATGCAATTCTTTTGTTCCTTTGCCCAGAGAGCCCTGGGAGAGAAGACAGGAGTGTGCTAGGTGGGAATAGGGGACCAGCTCAGTGGCGTACCTGTAGTGAATGTTGAGCAATCTGCTGACTGTTGTTGCTGTTATCATCATGCTGACTTCTGACTGCCACCTTATTTATTTGAGTGTGTTAGAAGGTCTACTGGACTTAGAGGCAGGAAAGTTGCAGTGTGGGTCCCAAGCCTTAATTACTGACTGTATGGCCTTGGGCAAACACTTTCATCTCTCTGAGCTTCAGTTCCTCATCCGTGAAATGGAGTTAATAACAGTAACCCCTGCAGTGGCTGCTGGCCAGTGGGTGTTTTTTTCCAAAGAGGTGATTGATTGGTGGTTCCACACCTTCTTCATAGCCTTCGCTGCCCTGTGAGCAACATAAGGACCCCTATTCACCCCAGAGATGTACATCTAGACAAGGAAATGCTGCTTCTTTGTCCTTGTTTGTTCCCAAGTGAACATCAGTGACAAATACTGCAGTCTGGAAGCTTCTGTCCTGGCCTCTGGCCCCATAGCAGCCCCTCCACTCATCCTTTCCATCTGCAGGTTGCTAGGAGGATGCAAAGAATAGGTTTCTGCCTGAGTCAGCACAGCTTCTCGTCTGTGAAACAGGGATGTGATAGCGCTCAGTCGCTCAGTTGTGTCCGACTCTTTGTGACCCATGGACTGTAGCCCCCCAGATTCCTCTGTGAGATTCTCCAGGCAAGAATACTGGAGTGGATTGCCATTTCCTTCTGCAGGGAATCTTCCTGACCCAGGGATCAAACCCGCTTCTCCTGTGACTCCTGCAATGAAGGTGGATTCTTTTTACCACTGAGCCACCTGGGAAGCCTGGTAGCACTTCCTAGGCACTCCCTTTTTGTTAGTCAAAGCTGAATTTGAGAAGCCATCTCTGAGCACTGCCACTGTGTCTACTAGGACGTTTGGCCAGAACTAGGGTGCAGGACTCAATTGTTGTTTGGCAGTCACTAAGTCATGCCCGACTCTTTGAGACCCTATGAACGCCAGGCTCCCCTGTCCTTCACCACCTCCCAGAGCTTGCTCAAACTCATGTCCATTGAGTCTGTGATGCCATCCAACCATCTTATCCTCTGTCGTCCCCTTCTCTTCCTGACCTCAGTCTTTCCCAGTATCAGAGTCTTTTCCAATGAGTCAGTTCTTCGCATCAACTGGCCAAAGTATCGGAGCCTCAGCATCAGCATCAGTCCTTCCAATGATTTCCTTCAGGATTGACTGGTTTGATCTCCTTGCTGTCCAAGGGACCCCCAAGCATCTTCTTTAGCACCACAGTTCAAAGGCATCAGTTCTTTGGTGCTCAGCTTTCTTTATGGTCCAACTCTGACATCCATACATGACTACTAATACTGGTTCAAAAAACACCCATCTTGAGTTGAATGGCCAGTGTGGCTGGCAGATGTGATGAGTTGTGTATTACACACTTAGAATGCTCAGATCCCTTCTAGCTCTGACAGTCTGAAATTCTTGTGCCTCCTGTTACAACAGCCTATAGTAGTGTCTTGCCTTGTTTCGTTATGTGATCATTTTGGTTGAAAGTTGTATAAATTCTGTTCCAACTGTTGTAAATTTAAAAAAAAAAAAAAGACTAGATAGGTTCCGAATACTAAAACTGTATAGTTTCAGGCAAGGCTGGATCCAGAGGCACCAACTCTTTCCCTGCTAATTTGGCTGCATCCACCTGTCAGCTCTGATTTCTTCAGTATCTCCTCATGATATTAATATTTAAAGATGGACCCCAGTAGCTCTAAGCTTATGTCTCACCCACTCAGAGACCCCAAAAGAAAGCAAGTGCCTCTTGGGCAGTAGCTCCAGCATAAGTTCTGAAATTTGGTTTTATCGAGCCTGATCAACCAAGCTTGGGTCATGTGGCCACTCCTAACCAATCACCACGGCCAGGGGCATGTGATGACCTGATCAACTGGGCCTGGTATCCCACTGGCATGAGAGGTGTCAGGCTCCCTGGAACCACAGAGCATACCCAGAGTTTGGACTCGATGACTCTGAAGCAATTTTGAGGCCTCACGTTTGAAGCTTCTGCCGTTCTTCATTTGTTCACTTCCTCGGCAGCCTCGCCCTGTCATTAAGAACTAGACCACCTGGGTCCAAGTGCTGGTTGCACACTTCCTGGCTGTGTGAACTTGAGCGAGTTATTCAGCCTTCCTGAGCTGCAGTTTTCTCATCTGGAAAATGAGAACAAAAATCATGTCTACCTGGGAGGCAGGCTGTGAAGATTAAACCAGTTAATCCTTGCAGAGCGCTTGGAACATGGTTTGGCACGTAGTCAATTCTCTTTGCATGTGCTTGGTGCTGGGATTCCAAGATAAGCCAACCAGACACGCTCCTTGCACGAAAGAAGTGCATGGTCAGGAGGCAACCTGGGATTCTTTAAATCAACACATACAGGTGGAGAATGGAATGTTGTTGTGGCTTAGCCCCTAAGTTGTAGCCAACTCTTCATGACCCCATGGACTGTAGCCTGCCAGCATCCTCTGTCCATGGGATTTCCCCAGAAAGAATACTAGAATGGGTTGCCATTTCCTTCTCCAGGGGTTCTTCCTGACCCAGGGATTGAACCCACATCTCCTGCTTGGCAGGTAGAGTCTTTACCACCACGTCACCTGGGAAGCAGCATTACGAGAAGACGATGTTAGAAATGAATTGAGCAGGTGATTATAATGCGCACGGGTAAATGTGAGATGCCAGGAGTGTTACTTAGTGAGAGTCTCCAGAACTGAAGGATGAGCAGGAGTTACCTGGGTGAATCGGAAAGCGGGAAGGGTGTACCTGGCAGATGGAGCAGCAAACACGAAAGCCTGGCGACGAGGCAGAATGTGTGGCCGTGAAGAGGCAGAAGTTGAGAGTGGCTAGAGGCTGGCGTGTGAGGTTCGGTGTCAGGGTAGATGGGAAGCATCCATGGTGAGGCCGCACAGGACACCGGGTAACAGACTGCCTCCTAGGGTCTGGAGAGCTCTTGTAGGTATCTGGGTTTCAGCTTAAGGGCTGTGCAGGTGCCCTGAAGAAGATCTTATTTTGGTTAGTTTATTTTTAACAGCTTTTTCTGAAGTATAATTGATGTATGATAAACCGCACACATTTTAAGTGTACGCTTTGCTAACTTTTGTGATATGTGTACATGAACGAAGCCATTGCCACCATCAATAGCGAACATCTCCATCACCCCAAAAAGTTTCCTTGTGTCTCTTTGTAACACCCTCCCTGCTGCTACTCCCAGCAGCTCCAGCCCCAGTCAACTGCTAGTCTGCTTCCTGTCGCCGTAAATGACTTTGTTTAATTTTCTTCTTATCTGTTTCTGACTGCGCTGGGTCTTTGTTGCTGCATGCAGGCTTTCTCCTTTTGCGGCGAGTGTGGGCTACTGTCTAGCTGCAGCGCGCGGGCTTCTCATTGTGGTGGCTATTCTTGGTGTGGAGGACAGGCTCTGGGGCACGTGGGCTTTGACAGTTGCAGCTAGTGGACTCCAGAGCGTGGGCTCAATAGCTGTGGTACGCAAGCTTAGTTACCTGGAGGCATGATAAGTCTTCCTGCGCCCGGTACTGAACCTGCATCCCCTGCAGGTAGCCATCCTCTTTACCACTGGACCACCAGGGAGTTCCACCACAGATTAGTCACTTGCATTTTCTAGGTGTTTATCTAAACAGAATCCTACAATTTGTATACATTTTTTTGGGGGGGGGGCCTGGTTTCATTCACTAAACATAATTATTTTAAGATTCCTCCATGTGTAGCCTATATTAATACTTCATGTCCTTTTATTAAAATGGAGTAGTATTTCATTGTAGGGAATATACCATGCTTTTTAAATCTGTACACCTATAGACAGGCAGTTGAGTCTGTTCCTCCTTGGGAATATTACAAATAATGCGGTCATGACCTTTCATGTAAAAATCTGGCTGTGGACATACATATTTTCATCTCTCTTGCACAGATACTTAAGAGTGGAATGGCTAGGTCATATCATAGGTAGATAACAACCTTTTAGGAGACTGCTGAACTATTATCCAAACTGGTGGCACCTTCTTATGTCCCCCCCCCCCCCAGTTTATCAGAGTCCAGCTACGTCACATTGTCAGCAACACTTGATGCTGTGAGTCTTCTGCTTCAGCTGTTCTAATACTTGAATAGTGGTGCTCACTGTGGTTTTAATTTGCATTTCCCTCGCTTCTCGGCCTTTTGGCTAAGATCAAGTGGTGGCTCAGACGGAAAGCATCTGTCTACAGTGTGGGAGACCTGGGTTCGATCCCTGAAGTTCCCTGGAGAAGGAACCGGCAACCCACTCCAGTACTCTTGCCTAGAAAATCCCATGGACGGAGGAGCCTGGTGTCCATGGGGTCGCAAAGAGTTGGACATGACTGAGCGACTTTACTTTTTTTCTTTTTTTATGAAGAGAAAGGCTACCCACTCCAGCATTCTGGCCTAGAGAATTCCATGGACTGTATAGTCCATGGGGTCTCAAAGAGTCAGACACGACTGAGCGACTTTCACTTTCACTTTCATGACTAACGGGGCTTCCCAGGTGGGGCTAGTGATAGAGAATCCACCTGCCAATGTAGGAGACATAAAAGACGCAGGTTCCATCTCTGGGTTGGGGAGATCCCCTGGAGGAGGGAATGGCAACCCACTCCAGTATTCTTGCCTAGAGAAACCTATGGACAGAGGAAGCTGGTGGGCTACAGTCCATAGGGTTGGTTGCAAAGAGTCAGACATGACTGAAGCAACTTAGCATGCATGCATGACTAATGATGTTGAGCATCTTTTCATGTATTTATTTTCCAAATATATATCTTTTTTGGTAAAGTGTCTGTTTAAATCTTTCTCCTGTTTTGTATGGGGGTTGTTTATCTTCTTATTATTGAGTTTGGAGAGTTCTTTCTATCTTCCAGATGATTTGCAAATATTTTCTCTGACTCCGTGGCTTGAGTTTTCATTTTCTTAGCAGTATCTTTCAAAGAGCAGAAGTGAGAACTTCTGATGAGGTCCAAGTATGAAAATAAATTCATTCTCTTATGGATGGTGCTTTGGGTTGTGTAGCTAAGAAATATTCCTCTAGATCTTTGCCTAAGATTGTGGAAGTTTTCTCCTGTTTCTGTCCCTTGTTCTACCAGTTGTTAAGAGAGGGTGTTGAAATCTCTGACTATGATTGTGAATTTGTTTATTTCTCCTTGCATTTGCACCAGTTTTTATTTAGTGTATTGTAAGGTCTCTTATCTTATTTTAAATGTTTAAACACTTAGAATTGCTATGTCCTCTTGAGGTATGACTCCTTTATCTTTGCAAAATAACCTTCTTTATCCCGGCTGATATTCTTGGCTCTAAAATCTACTTTGATATCAACACAGCCACTTTGGCATTTGATTAGTGTTAGCTAGGTGTCTCTTTTTCCATCCTTTTACTTTTAACATATTAGTGTTTTTATATTGAAGTGCATTTTTTTGTAAGCACCATAGAGTTGTTTTTTAATCCAATTTGACAATCTCTGCCATTTAATTGGGAGAACTTAGACCACTTATATTTATTGAGATCATAGATATAGTTAAGGTTAAATCTCTCATCTTGTTGTTTGTCCCTTCTGTTCTTTGTGTTCTTTTCCCCTCTTTTTCTGCATCCATTGGAGTGATTGAATAACTGTATGATTCTATTTAATTTCCTTTGTTGTTTTACTAACACTAATTTTTTTGTTGTTATTTTACTGGTGTCTTTAGTATTTATGAGATAGATCTTTAACTTATCACAGTCTGTCTTCATACTTCACGGAGACTATGCCTTATAACAGTATACTTCCATTTCTCCCCCTCTGGACCTTTGTACTAGTATTGTCAAACACTTTACTTTTGGGTATACAGTTGACTCTTGAACATCACAGGTTTGAACTTTGTGGGTCCTCTTATAAGTGGATTTTTTCCAATAAGTATGCGCCATAGTGTTACATGATTCTTGGCTGATTGGTTGAGTCTGTGGATGAGAAACTGTGTATATGGAAGGCCAACTATAAAATTATATATGGACTTTTTACTTCACAGGGTCAGCACCCTTAGCCCTCACTGTTTTCAAGGGTGGAATGTATTATAAACACCACCCTACTTTATTATTTTCATTTAAGCAGTCAATATCTCTTTAAGGGGTTTAAATAAATTTTAATAGCCTACACATTTGCCTATGTGGTTTCCGTTTCCAATGCTTTTCATTCCTTGTAAGAATCTGTAGTCCCATCTCGTGTCATCACCCTTCTGTCTGAAAGACTTCTTCTAACACTTCTTACAGTTTGACTGCTGGTAATGAATTCTTTCAGAGTTTGTGTATCTGAAAATGTCTGTTTGCCTTTGTTTTTGAAAGCTCTTTCTGCTGGTAGATTTGCACTTCTTTTCTTTCAATATTTTAAAGATGTTGTCCCACTGTCTTCTCACTTGCATCCTCCCCAGTGAGAAGCCTGTTGTCATTATCTTTGTTTCACTGTATATTATGCATCTATTTTTTGATGGCCACTTTAAAGATTTTTCTCTTTATCACATGTTTTGAGAAACTTGATTTTGTTTTCTTTATGTGGTTTGTGCTTGGGATCCCTTAGGTTAGGCTTCCAAGTGTGTGTGTGGTTATAGTTTTCATCAAATATTGTAAATTTTTCAGCCAATATTTCTTCAAATATTTTGTCGCACCCCACCCCTTTCTCCTCTCCTTTGAGGGGTCTCGTTGCACAAATACTAGGCCGCTTACAGCTGTCTCACAGCTTACTGATGCTCTGCTCTGTTCTGTTTTTTCTTCTCATTGTGTTTCCTTTTCGTTTCCATTGCTGTCTTCAAGTTCCTTCGTCTGTCCTTTCACACCCTCTGATCTGCTGTTGGTCTCATCCAGTGTGTTTTTCTTTTCACACATTGTAGTTTTCATCTCTGGAAGTTAAACCTGTCTCTTTTTTAATATCTTCTTTATCTCTGCTTACCTTCCTAAACACATGGAATCCAGTTATAATAACGGTTACTGCAACCCTCTCTGTTCATTCTAACGTCTGGATCTGCCCTGGGTCGGACTGCTTTCCCTTTCCTTTTGATTGCTTTGCCTTCTGATCATGTTTATAGTTTCCAGCTTCTTCGCATACCTGATGCTTCTTACTGGGTTCCAGATTCTGTGTATTACCTTGTTGGGTGCGTGATGTTTTTGTTTCCTCTCAATATCTTTGAGCTCCATCTGAGATGCAGCTAAGCTACTTGGAAGCAGCTTTGAGTAGAGCAATAGGTCCTTTTGAGTCTTGCTTTGAGTGTTTGTTTGACGCAACCAGAGCAGTGCTCAATTCGAAGCTAAGTGTTGCCCTGAGTACTTGACTCAGTGTCCCATGAATCCCGAGGGTTCTGCCAGTCTGGCTGATGGCCACAGACACTGTTTCCAGCCCTGCCTGAGTGTCAGGCGTTGTCCTCTGTAGTCCTTTCAGGCGGTTCTTGCCTCGGCCCTAAGCAGTGTCCTCACACACAGGCCAGATTGACACTCGGCTGCACACTGCAGGGCGCCCTCTGCCGTCTCCAGTCCTCCGCACCTCCTCTTGTCCCTCCAGTGCTCTGTCCTGGAACCTCAGCTGCATCTCCTCCTCTCAAGGAGTCCACTAGTTTCTACCTGGGTTCCCCCACGATCTGGAAACTTCTCAAGGCAGTAAGCTGGGGCAGTCACTGGGCTTACCTCTTATTTCTCTTCTTTCGGTTACTGCTGTCTGTCATTGTTTGACGTAAAGCGGCAGACCAATTATTCTTATGCATATTTTGCCCACTTTTTGTTCTTCGCAGCCACAGGAGTAACTGGTCTCTGTTACTGCATATTGACTGGAAGTGAAAGTCCCCTGAGCAGTTTAAATCAGGGAGGCAATAGGCCAGTTTCACCTTTTAGGATAATCTCTGTTTCGTTCTTTCTAGTCTCCCTGGGGCCATAAGCACCTAGGCCCCTCTGCCTGAGTGAGCTCATTTTCCCAACCTCCTCCAGCCAAGAAAGGTGGCGTGGTCACAGAGCCAGTCCTGCAGGTCCTATGGATTTCCTGGAAGGTGGTCCAGCCTCCACCATCGTCACCCCTCATTCCTGTCTGTCTCATCCCTGGCTCTCAGAGGCAGTGAGTGTTTGGGTGAGCGAAGCAGCTCTTCACTGACACCAGTGGCCACACCACGGGCGGTGGGAGGGGAAATTCACCTTTACATTGGAATAGCACGGCAGACCGAGGGTTTTATCCCCTTCTTAGAGGCTGAAACTCCAGGCAGTCACCCAGTTGCTAAGTGGCATGTTCTGTGTCTCTGGGCACAGGTTCAAGTTCTGGGGCCCACGGCTTTAATTTGGCTGGCCCTGAGGTCCTTCTTCCCTGCCTGTGTCCCAGGAGGCCCAGCAGGAAGACCCGGGAGTGACCCTCGGTGTCACCGCCAGAGCTTCCCTCACTGCAGGAATCTTTTTGAGCTGAGGCCGGGAAGTGCTGAGTGAAACACCTTCATAGGGGACTGTTTGCAGAGGCTAGTCTTGCCCACAGAGCCGGCAGGGATTGATGAAGATGGCTGAGAGGGTGCTGTCCTTGTCAGGGACGAGCAGGGCCTTGTGGAAGGGCGCCCGTGGGTGCTGTGCTGTTGCTGTGTGCAAAGTGCTGCCTACAAGGAGCCAGTGAAATTTCCCACCAAGGCCAAGTCACGGCAGACCGTACTGAACAGCAGCATCTGGTTCCTGTCTGTCCTGCATCCCAAGTGCTCAGACCACAGGAGAGGGCAGGGGAGTGGATGGGGTGGGCTTCAGAGTGTGCACACACAGGAGGAAATGGCCCAGGGGTATGATGGAGAAACCTCACCGCCATACACCTAACCTCATACACTGTGCACCATACTCTAGCCTAAAGGAGGTCGTATTGCCTGGTGTCCTCAGAGTGTCAGTGGTGGAGGGAAGGGCTCTGCGAGTGGATTTTAGAGCTGCTTCTTGTTTGCTTGACCTGCAACACTCCTAAACCCTGACACTGTCGACCCAGAGCCTCCAAATGGAGGTCTTCAGGCTAATGCCGTGCATGCGTGTTCAATTCTATATACTTTGCGTTATCCCACCTTTTGTTTTATACTGGAATTAGCTTTCTGAATTCCTGCATGAGAGGTGTCTTGGAGAAACCTGAATTTCCAGCTTCTCTTGACAAGTTAGAAGCTCGGGCAACTGTGAGCTGAGTCGCAGCCACTCTGAGCTCTCACAGCTCTCGTCACTCCCCATTGCCTCCACAGAGGAGAGCCGGCGAGAACTCAGCACTTCCTGCGGGTGGACACTCGCCTGGTGATCCTGTGGGTGTTGGAAGGCCCCGTTCTCTGTCCCACAGGGCCTGCCCCCTCTGGTTTCCACTCAAGGGTCCCTGAAACCATGCGGAAGAGGCCGTCTCCCTTTCCTCTGTGGCAGCCTTGCGTTGAGTAACATGCCGTTGTGGCTCCCTGACACCCAGCTCAGACTTCTGAGCCCTGGCTGCCCCTGTGATGGGGCTGCCCCAGCAGAGCTGCCCCTCAAGAGAGTGCTCTGAAACTCGGTCCGAGAAAGAGTGGAGCAGTCTGCCTGTTGGCAGAGGCCAGAGCCGCACACTCGAGGCATGGTACACTCCTGTGGATTCAGGGGATTCCCGTGGTGCCCTGGGGGCTCAGAGGGGAGGTACTTGGGGGAAAGAGTCCTTCTGGGTTGTCAGGCTGGCCAGACATGGGGTCATGGTGTGTAAGGCAGTCCTGTGCCTCTCTTCCTTGGAGGGGACAGGCCATCCCTCTGGAGGCAGGAGGATGACCCAAATGGCCTGGGCTGGACTCTCTCAGCCTTCAAAACCCATGATTGGAGGCTCCCAAATGGATGTGCTCTTTTTTTAATGTCCCTGTGCCCCCAAAAGATATGTTTCCTCAAGGCCACAAAGAGAAGGTCCTGGGCTCTATTTCCCGTTAGAGAGATTGTTCTGTTGGTTGGGGTTGGGGACAAGCTTTGTGCATCTGTGAGAGGCCATGGAAAGGGCACTTCTTGAGTGGGGGAGGTAAGGGGCTGGTAATGTCTCCCCAGCTAAGTTGGGTGGGAGCTCAGCGAGGTCACCTTGGGATATGGTGCTGTGGCAGACACTAAAACCGTGGAAACTAGGGTCTCACACGCGGCCACCACCAGGCAACAGGGAGTTGGCCATAATTCAGTCACATGGCCCCATTTGCCTTGAGCGTCAAGAAGGAGCGTTTTGATCGCAGGTAACAGAATCTATGGGGCTTCCCTGGTAGCTCAGTGGTAAAGAACCCACTCACCAGTGCAGGAGATGCAGAAGCAGAGGGTCTGATTCCTGGGTCAGGAAGATGCAACCTCCTCCAGTACTCTTGCCTGGGAAATCCCAGGGACAGAGGAGCCTGGCAGGCTACAGTCCATGGGGTCACAAAGAGTCAGACACGACTGAGCCACTAAACAGTAGAATGTCTAACTGAGAGTACTGAAGTAATAAGCACCTGATAGTGGAAGCTCTCCTGAGTCAGTTAGGAACCAGGTGCCGTATGGCTTGGGGCCACGGGTCCCACCCTGCCTCGGCACATCCTTGTCTTTTATCATTTTCATTTCAAAGGAGCCCTGACTTATCCTGAGTCTCTGGGAACCCAGTCAGTAGTCATACAAAGACATTGTTCCCTGCATTGGTGTGCCCTTATTTCCCCGGGAGCCCACAGCCCCCAGCAAGGCCAGGCTCCGGGGCAGTGCTGAGCCGCTCGGGCCAGCCAGCATGGGGAGAGGGGGCACGGGGCAGCCGGGCAGGGGAGCAGCGGCAGCAGGCCCGCTCGTCTGTCACAGCACAAGTGCCTAGTGACCCTGGGCCACCAAGCCCGGACCTCAGTGGCCAGAGCTTCGGAGGACCTTGTCACCTGAGCCACCTACAAGGGGCCTGGCAGAGCTGGCCTGCCCTCTTAAGAGGTGAGGAGAGCAGCCCAGGAGACAGACAGGGACTCTTCTGAGTCAGATGTCCCTCTGTGGCAGGGCAGAGCTCAAGGCCAGGCCCCTCGGCTCACACAGGACTCGTTCCACACTCACCTCTGTCTCATCAAAAACACTGGGATGCACCTGCCATGTCCTGGGCCTTGGGGTATCCAGGGTGAAGAGGTGAGGTCCCTCTTCCCATGGGACCTCAGAATAATGACAGCCAAGTGGGGGGAACGCCGTTGAAGCCAGGAAATGTTAGTGCTTACAGGGTGCACAGAGGATGCTGACCCCATGGGCGGCAAACTCAAACGTCCCCAGGGCAAGACCGGTGCCAGGCTGCGTGAAAGTGGTGGGGAGGGGGGAAACAGTGAGGAGCGCTGGGGACTGCCGTGTCTCTAAGGGAACATAGGTCTCCTTGTGGGAGGCTGAGATCCAGGAGCCAGGTATTCCGTTTTTTAAGAAAATCCAGAAATCTGCACTTTTATATGTAAGTTTCCTAATTAAAATCTTTATGTATGTATTTATCTCTTGGCTGTGCTGGGTCTTCACTGTGGCCTGTGGGTGTTCCCCGGTTGCGGCGAGCTGGGGCGACTCTCTAGTTGCGGTCCGGGGGCTTCTCAGGGCAGTGCCTTCTCTTGTTTCGGGGCACAGACTCTGAAGCTCGGCTGGGTAGTTGTAGTGCGTGGGCTGAGTTGCCCTGCGGCAGGTGAGATCTTCCCGCATTACGGACTGAACCCGTGTCCGCTGCATCACGAGATGGATTCTCAGCCACTGGACCACCAGGGAAGCCCTAAGTTTGCTAATTTTTAAAACTGTCTCCACGCCAACAACAGAAAGTCATCTTCGGACTGGTTGCAGCTTTTGGCCACTGCCCCACTGCTCAGTGATGGTTGGATGGCATCGTTGACACAATGGACGTGAGTTTGAGCAAACTGGGCGATAGGGAAGGAGGGAACCCTGGTGTGCTGCAGAGCATGAGGTCGCAGAGTGGGACACCACTGAGATACTGGACAACAACCCTGCTCGTGGAGTGAGCACAGAGAAGGAAAGGACTTTCCTGAGGTTCAGTTCAGTTCAGTTCAGTTCAGTCACTCAGTCGTGTCTGACTCTTTGCGACCCCATGAATCGCAGCACACCAGGCCTCCCTGTCCATCACCAACTCCCAGAGTTCACTCAGACTCATGTCCATCAAGTCCGTGATGCCATCCAGCCATCTCATCCTCGGTCGTCCCCTTCTCCTCCTGCCCCCAATCTCTACCAGCATCAGAGTCTTTTCCAATGAGTCAACTCTTCTCATGAGGTGGCCAAAGTACTGGAGTTTCAGCTTTAGCATCATTCCTTCCAAAGAAATCCCAGGGTTGATCTCCTTCAGAATGGACTGGTTGGATCTCCTTGAAGTCCAAAGGACTCTCAAGAGTCTTCTCCAACACCACAGTTCAAAAGCATCAATTCTTCAGCGCTCAGCCTTCTTCACAGTCCAACTCTCACATCCATACATGACCACAGGAAAAACCATAGCCTTGACTAGACGGACTTTAGTCGGCAAAGTAATGTCTCTGCTTTTGAATATACTATCTAGTTTGGTCATAACTTTTCTTCCAAGGAGTAAGCGTCTTACAGCAAGATAGTGGCTGAGCCAGGTCTTGAAGCCAAGTCTCCTGATCCAAGTGGGAGACCTCATGGGCCTGCTTCACATTAACTTCAGGGTCCCTTCTCTCTACTGGATGTGGTACGATATTTTAGCTTTCGGCACAAACCACTTAGGGTGAGAAATATAGCCTTCCTGAAACTTCTGTTAGAAACAAATTGGGAAATAGACAGCAAGCCATGTTAAATCTTCTGGTACCTTCCAAAGAGTGTTCTGCAGTTTTAATCCTGAAGTTGTATTTCACATGGAGACACTTTGACTCCTTCTTGCCTGAATAGAGGGGGCCTGGGACTCTTCTTTAAGGAGACAGAGCCTGTTTCTCGTGGGGTACACGAAGCCCAAAATTCTCCTCTGGGGGCAGGAGTAGAGGCCACTCTGCATGGTCTGTCACACGTGTCCACAGCAGCCCCCTGGCAGCGACCTTCTCTCCCTGAGCCCCGGCCTCCAGGAGCCTGTCTCCATTAGCAGGGTCTTGGGCATCACCGATGAGATGGGAGTCAGAGGTCTGTGTGCTGGATTTGAATCCTGGCTTTGCCACTTATGAGTTATGTGACCTTGAACAAGTCCCGTCACCTCAGTGAGCTCAGGAGTCCTCCTCTGTAAAATGGGTAAATAGTATTTACACACAGAGTTATAGAGTAACTCCGTTCCTACCTGGGGCTTCCTTGGTGGCTTGCTTGGAAAGAATCCACCTGGAATGTGGCAGATGCAGGAGGCGTGGGTTTGAACCCTGGGTCAGGCAGATCCCCTGAAGGAAATGGCAACCCTCTCCAGTATTCTTGCCTAGGAAACCCCACGGACAGAGGAACCTGGTGGGCTACAGTCCATGGGGTTGCACACAGAGGAACCTGGTGGGCTACAGTCCATGGGGTTGCACACAGAGGAACCTGGTGGGCTACAGTCCATGGGGTTGCAAAGAGTTGGACGGGACTGAGCAATCGAGCACGCACATCCCTACCTAATTGCTATCGGTAGGAAAGATGGACTTCTCACTTGGCTATTGATAGTAATGCTAATCACAAGAAATAAACATGGAGTTCACTTGAATTAGAAACAGAAAATTTGGGGCAACAACAGATTTGGCAAATACTTTCCCCTTCTCATTTATACCTAGGTGAATTTTGTTGAATTTTAACAAACATTTATATAGCATTTACTAAGTGGTAAACTCTCCGCTAAGCACTTTCCAAATATTGACTCATTTAATGGTTGGAACCGCTCTCTGAGGCAGATACTACTTTAAAGATTTCCAGGGGAGAAAACTGGGAGACCAAGAGCAAGTAAGCTGCTCCCGGATGTGCAGCTGGTGGGCGGCGGGCTGGGCTGCAGAACTGATCCGTGCGGGGTAGGGTCTGTGTGCACCACCATGAGCTGCCCCTTTCCTGCTTTGTTACTGCTGAGACACAATCGCCAACTTGCAATTGACCAACTCAGGGGAAGAAACTGTTCTTCCTCTACCTGTGGAAACAGATGAAAGACTTGCCTTCGGAGACTAAATTCCTGCTCCAGGTGGCTCAGTGGTAGAGAACCTGCCTACCAGCGCAGAGGACGTGGGTTTGATCCTTGGGTCGGTAACATTCCATGCAGAAGGAAGAGGCCATCCACTCCTGTAGTCTTGCCTGGGAAATCCCCTGGAGAGAGGAGCTTGGCAGGCTGCAGTCCATAGGGCCGCAAAGAGTCAGACACAACTTAATGACTGAGCATGCATTAGGAGACAGAAGACATGGGATCAAATCCCTGCTCTGCTTCCCGCCCAGCTGTGTGACAGCAAGCAAGTGACTCCCCTCCCCTGAGCCTCGCTTTCCTTGTCTCTCGACTGGGCTGGTATCACCACCTGCCTCTCAGTTGGAGGGAAGTGGAGTCAGCCGTCTATGTGAATGTGCTTTATGTGAACGTGCTTTATAAAGTCTTAAGTGCAGTATTTGTATTCGAGGAAGTTAAGTAGTCAGGATCATGAAGGTGGTTTTCACTGCAAGTATCCAGCCCTGAAGTACTGCCCTCGTTTGTCTGTGAGGATCCTGTGAAGTGCATGACTGCGTGCGTGCAGGCTCAGTCTTTCAGTCGTGTCCGACTCTGCAGGCACATGGACTGCAGCCCGCCAGGCTCCTCTGTCCATGGGATTTGCTAGGCAATCATACTGGAGTGGATCACCTTTTCCATCTCCATGAGATCTTCCCGACCCAAGATTCTATACCACTGCACTACCTGGGAAATCCCATTTTCACACTTTTTGTTGGGAAGCCCAGATCCTTTGAAACCAGTAGGCAAAGAGCAGTGCCCACCTCCTGCCAGGGCAAGTGGCATTCTGTCCTGTGGTGTGTCCCTCAGGCCTGTCCTCTGGCCCTGCTTGGACTCTTTGCTCTGGGATTCAGGTGTGTTGACAATCGGTGCTAAGAGGCTCAGCCCTCCCTCAATGCACAGCATCGATACCCATGTAGGTCATAAGAGGATTTCTGCCTTTGTGTTGCTTGGCAATATTTTGTTGGAATGAATTTATGCCAGGGATTAATATAGTTTGTGAGCTGAACTGCTTACTTGGCAGGAAGGTGGAAATGAACAGGGTTTTAAGAAACCTGGTGTAGAAACAGTTTCTAGAATGAGGGCATGTAGATGAAGCTTAGGGGCCCAGGTGGGCCCCAGAGGGAAGCGTCCGTGGTTTTCATCCATGCTGGGCCATGTCCCCACTGGGGGATTCTGCACCTGTAGCCAAAGCTAACCATCTCTTCTCAGAATAACCATCGCTGGGTGGTGAGACTGTGCAATGCCTGGCAGGCTGCACGTGCTCCACAAATGAAGGGTCAGTCCTGGGGGAGCGGGCTGCACGCCCCCGGCACCTGAAGGGCCTGGGCCATGGGATCTCACGCATCACAGACTCCACGTTACTTTTGAAATTCGTCTACTGACTACACTTGACTTGTAACCTCCCAAATCAGTACCCAACGGTGCTTTTGCAGTCGTTGGCAGAAATGTGAGGCATGGTCACCATGTGAGCCATCCGGTGCGTAAGTGTCCAGCTGAAGCTCAGCGGGGCATCCCTCTGCCTTTGTGTTTCAACTGTCACATGTCAGCCAGTGTGCTTCCTTGTGGTCTACCTGTGGCCACGCTTTTCACGCTTTTGCACTTTTTCTTGGTGATTTCGTTGGTTTAAATGACCCCCAAGCACAGTGTGTGTTTAAGCCAGGAAGGCTGTGCTGGGTCTTATGGAGAAAATACATATGTCAGACAGGCTTTGTTCAGATGTGAGTTGTAGTGCTGTGGGCTATGAGTCCAATGTTGGTTAATCAACAGGAGGCACTAATAAGATGCATATGTAGAAACACACGTGAATCCAGATATGTGTGGATCAGCTGATGAAAATGTTGTCAACTGAAGCTCGCAGGAACCTGTTCCTGTGTTTCCCCCTGGAGTAGTGGGTCACTCTTCACTCATTCAGCATTTATAGAGATTTTATAGAACATAACCACCACCAATGACAAGGATCAACTGTCTCTCTGTAGTTATTGTCATTATGATAGTTTTTATTCTTCAGAAGGGAGTCAAGAAAGAGATTGGGCTTGGAGTTCTCCCAACTTGACAGCAGTTGTGAGGATCAAATGTGATAAAGGCTGTGAAAGGTGGTTGGAAACTGTAAAGTCTGCACATAGGCATTGTAAATGGCATGACTTGGTCGCACGGCCATCCTTCTCTGGGGCAGTCCTCCTGCACGGAGGACTCTGGAGAGGTCCTGCCTTCATCCACAGGGCTGAGACTGAGCTCCAGGGCCTTAAGAAACAACACTGAAAGGTGATGGGATATACCAGTGGACCTCACAGTCACTACTTCCTACATATTAGCCAGAGTCCCTTGGAGAGCAAGGAGATCAAACTGGTCCGTCCTAAATGAAATCAGCCCTGAATGTTTTTTGGAAGGACTGATGCTGAAGTGCCAATACTTTGGCCACCTGATGCGAAGAGCTGACTTGTTGGGAAAGACTCTGATGCTGGGAAAGATTGAGGACAAGAGGAGAAGGGAGTGGCAGAGGATGAGATGGCTGGATGGCATCACTGGCTCAATGGACATGAATTTGAGCAAGCTCAGAGAGATAGTAGAGGACAGAGGAGCCTGGTGTGCTGCAGTCCATGGGGTCACAAAGAGTCAGACAGAACTGAGTGACTGAGCATAGTTCTTGTCTAAGAAATCCAAGTCTGACTGAAGGATGCTGTTCCTACTGGCAGTGTTGGTCATGCTTGGGAAGGCTTTGGCCTCTGATAGGTCTTGGGGCAGGGAAGGGAGGTGGGTCACAGGATGCTGAGATAGCAGGACTCATTTGACTCACAAGCCCTCACCCATTTTACACAGAAAAAAAAGAGGGCCAGCATAGGGAGTGAATTCATCCAAAGTGAAAGTGAAAGTCTCTCAGTCATGTCAGACTCTCTGCGACCCCATGGACTATAGAGTCCATGGAATTCTCCAGGATTCTGATACTGGAGTGGGTAGCCTTTCCCTTCTCCAGGGGATCTTCCCAAGCCAGGGATCAAACCCAGGCCTCTCACATTGCAGGCGGATTCTTTACCAGCTGAGCCACCAGGGAAGCCCAAACTCATCCGAGGTCACAGACTAAAACCAAATGAGAACTTGAGATTCTGGGCTCCCTGGGCAGCGCCATTCACTGTTGCCTCCAAGTCTCACTGGTGAAATGGGGACAGGGAAAGAGTCATTGTCTCTACCAGCCTGTCATGGTATCTGAAACTGCACCATAAGTTTCTTTGTCTTACAGAAATTTCTGCTATTTCTCCAACAATGGATACCATTGGATGGGTGAAGTGGGGAGGGGGAGTGTAAGCCATCAGCCACGGAATTAATTCATTAACATCTCCATCCATCCCCTCCTCTCCCACCTATCCACCTTTCCATCTCTTCAGCTGTTCCGGCCAGCCACCCACTGGACTTTCTACCCATCCGTCTACCATCCACCCATCCATCCCTCTGACCACATTCTCACTGAACACCAGTTCTGTGCCTGGCTGTGGGGTAGAGAGATGAATACAGCTCAGGTCCAGCCTCTTCAGGGCCCCAGTAGCCTGGAGGCAACAGGTCTATGAGGGCGCATTTCCCCTCCCTGGCGAGGACCACACTCAGGGAAATCTTCACAGCCTGGCTGCACAAGGAAGAGACGGCCCAACAAAAAGAGCCTGAGTTCGTCATCCCAGCCCTTGCTATTGACTGGCTGTGTGTGCCTGGGGAAGGCCCCTGCCCTCTGGACTTAGTGTTTCCATCTGTGATGTGGGCAGGTTGGACTAGATGGAAGTTGCCCAGACTCCAGTCATTCACATGCCCCTTCCTCACCTGTACACAAGATCACCTGCCCTGAAAAGTAGTTTATCTTTTTATTCAAAGGAACTCACTTTTTCAAAAAACCAAAGTGAAACCTTGTTGTTGTTTAGTTGCTAAGTCATGTCCAATTCTTTGCAACCCCATGGACTGTAGCACACCAGGCTTCCCTGTCCTTCACTATCTCCTGGAGTTTGCTCAAACTCATGTCCGTTGAGTCAGTGATGCTACCTAACTATCTCATCCTCTGTTGCCCCCTTCTCCTCATGCCCTCAATCTTTCCCAGCATCAGGTACTCATTGGAACAGACCCTGATGCTGGCAAATGAAACTTTGTTGCCTACCATAAATGGGAAAAAATGGTAACAGCTGTTATAAATAGAAAGTAACCATAAAAATACTTAAAAAAAAAAGAAGAAGAAGAAGAAGGCAAACTGCTGGTTAGATTCCGGGTGGATATTGCTTCCCACTGGTGGAGGGCTGCAGATCTGGTTAGGAAAGAGCTTGGAGGTTGGGCAGGTGTTAGGGGTGAGACAGGACTACGCAGAGACCACATACAGACTAGTTTCCCCACAGTGTGCCTGGACAGCACAGGATGGTGGTGGAGAGGGGTCACCCCTGGAGGGCCCGTGGGTGTGGGCATCACTCCTCACAGAGGCATTTTCCTGACCTCTCTCTCTTGTGGCCTCTGAATGTGCCCCGGGCCTGCTCCCCTCCCCAACCACTCACACCTCCTCTGCAAGCCTCCCAGAACCCAGGGGTCAGGAAGCCGTGAGCTGGATTCTGTAACTCAACCCAGCAGGTATCTGCTTCAAATCCTGATGCAGCAGAGAAACCAATATGGAAATCTGAAGCCGTGCCATCCGCGAGCTCAGCAGCGTCAGGTGCTGCTTGTCACTCGGAGAGGACCCTGGCCCGTTCTAATCTTACCTGTGGCCACCTGACTCCTCCACCCCATCTTCTCCAACCCCGCCTCCCTTGACCCAGGGCTCCCAAAGCCCATGCCCCCCCAGGGAGAAGCCTTCCTGGATCTCCCTGTGGCACTAGCATGTCTGATCAGAGAAAAGTGTCTCCTAGCTACTCTAAGGCCTGAAGTGTGCCCACTCTTCTCACCCCTGGAAGACAGACAGTCTGGGGGAGCCAGGAGACCCAGGTTTGGGGTACGCTGTGCTCCGACGGCTCCCTACGCTGCCTCATCTCTGCAATCTGGAGGGCTGTGGTGCCTCCCGCAGCCACGGAATTCAAGGGTATTAGTTACTTGAAAAAATGCTCTGTTTTGGATTCAGATTTCAGAAGGATATTTGAAATGCTGAACCTGCTGCCAGCCCTGTTGAAGACATAGGAAAGCCCACTTTTTCCTCCGGCCTTGGCTCCTGCCTGGGGCTCTGGAGGAGCGGTCATCTTCGTACCACCCAGCCCCCACCACTCAGATCTGAACAGCCAAGCCAGAAAAACACAGAAGGAGAAAAAATGTAAAAAAAAAAAAAAAAGCCTGGGTTTTGTCTTAGAGAGTGCTTTTCTCTCTCTCGTTAGTAGCTATGTTCTCTCATGCAGGCCTTATCGTTCATTCAGTCATTCCTTCATTCCAGGAGGCTGGTGTTTGACTGACAAGCACCTGTAGGTGCTCATGTCCCTCTTGGTACACACCCCTTGTAAAATATTTTAAACATCACCCCTGTACTCAAACATATTTATTGAAAACACACTGTGTGTTTCAGGCACTGAGCTCGTCAAGCCCCGGAACACATTGGTGTCCAGACGTGGTCACTCTCTCAAGAGCTCATGGTCCTCTGCTGGAGGAGATATACCCGCGGTCGCAGGGCAAGGCTGGCTGTGGCAGAGACCCAGGCATGGCACCTGCCGTGGGAGCTGGAGGAGTGCGCCCTCCCGTCTTGGCCAGAAATTGCGGACGTTTCGGAGCAATTACCCAGGGGATGAAATTCCACACCTCAGACTCTTATTGAATCCCCTTACTGACAGAGCAGGAGGGTGCCTGAGAGCTCTTGGAGGCCAGCATTCCCAAAGTGGGTTCTGAGAAGCGCTAGTTTTGTGGGTGTTAATCGACATTCAGAATACTCAATATGCCCTTGTGACATACTTGGGGGTAGCCTGCTGTGGGCCCCAAAATGTCCAGATTTGTGGGTGATATGATCACTCTGCTTTTTCTTCTCGTCCCTTGGAAAAGTGTCCTATTTACACTTCATCTATTTCCATCCTCCTTCCAACTCAAATAGGATCAACTCCACGGGTACAGCTTGAGCGGGTACATAACCCAACATTATATCAGGAAAGGGCTTCCCTGGTGGCTCAGCGGTAAAGAATCCACCTGCCAATGCAGGAGACCTCGGTTCAGTCCTCCAGAATCTGGAAGATCCCCTGGAGAAGGAAATGGCAGCCCACTCCAGTACTCTTCCCTGGGAAATCCCATGGACAGGAGCCTGGCAGGTTACAGTTCATGAGGTCGTAAAAGAGTCGGACACAACATAGTGACTAAACAGCAGCAAATAGACATTGCTTCCTCAAAAAAGGCTGAAAGTCAAGTTAGTTTGGTAAACGCTGCATCAGGCAAAACCAAGTCAGTCAGTTTCTATGTTGCCGCTGTTAAGTCACTTCAGCTGTGTCCGACTCTGTGCGACCCCACAGACGGCAGCCACCAGGCTCCCCCGTCCCTGGGATTCTCCAGGCAAGAACACTGGAGTGGGTTGCAGTACTTATCATAGCCTCGCTTGTTCATCGCTTTGTGAAATATACAAGGGTGGGAGGGGCTAAGGTGTGAACCGAGGTCCTCTGTTCTAGGGAGCGTCCTAAAAGGCTAGTGCTTCCCTAGAGTTTATTTGGGGGATCCTAATCTAGTCCAATCCCTTGGTCACAGATAAGGAAACTGAGGCCCAGTTTCACAAACAGCCCAGAGAATGGCTGTTGTTCACTTGCTAAGTTGTATCCGACTCTTCGACCCCATGGATTATAGAACACCAGACTCCTCTATCCTCCACGGTCTTCTGGAGTTTGCTCAAACTCATGTCCATGGAGTCAGTGATGCAATTCAGTCATCTCATCTTCTGTCACCCCCTTCTCCTCCAGTCTTATCTTTCCCAGCATCAGGGTCTTTTTTGATGAGTCACTTCTTTGCATCAGGTAGCCAAAGTATTGGAGCTTCAGCATCAGTCCTTCCAATGAATATTCAGGACTGATTTCCTTTAGGATGGACTGGTTGGACCTCCTTGCAGTCCAAGGGACTCCCAAGAGTCTTCTTTAGCACCACAGTTGGAAAGCATCCATCCTTCGGCACTTTCCTTCTTTGCAGTCCAGCTCTCACATCCGTACATGACCACTGGAAAGACCTGGCTCTTGGCCAACATCTCACAGGGAGCAGGGGGCTGAGCTGGGACCAGAACCCAGGGCTCCTCCCCTGCCTGCAGGCCGTTTAGGGCGTGTGGTTTGGGCTTTGGCTGCTGGTGCCCTGTAAAAAGCGTGAAATCCACGTGGGCTGAAGCAATCCTGGGGAGATTCCTGGAAGAGGCAGGATGTGTATTAGAAAGTCTGAGGCCCCTGCGAGCCAACGCTTTGTGACTTTATTGGCCATACAGTGGTGGCACTGAGAACCAGGTATACACTAGAACCTCACTGATGCCCAGTCTGCTGAAAAGGGACTTCAGGATGGGGTGGCCTCTCACCTGAGGAGATACTAATCTCCCTGAGCTCACGAAAACATGGAAGCACTTGGAAGTGTGTTTTCCAGGTCCCTTCTTCCAAGAAGCCCTCTCCCACCCCGATTGCGGCCTCTAAATCAACGTGATGCCCCCACCCTGAGTTCTCATTCCGGACGCTCTGTAGTGTTGTTTCACCCTTCCTCTTTCTTGTGAGTTTTGTTCTTAGCCAGTGTGAGGTCCCCGCTAGTTTGAGGGCAGAGCTACTGGTTCATTCTTCTTCGTTATTGTTAATGCTTATGAAGAGCTCACCATGTGCCAGGACACGTGTGCCAGCCCTCCATATTTCCCCCTGCATCCTCTCACTTTGTCTCTGTCACGGCGCTCTCCAGGCGCTATTTCTGTTCCCATATTATGGAGGAGAAAACTGAGTCGCAGGAGGTAGAAGTGACTTGCTCGAAAACATGGACGAGTAAACGATGAAGCAGAGATTTGAACCCAGGCCTTCGTTTCTCTTTATGGACTGGCCTGTAAAATTGGATGGAACTGGGTTGTGAGTAATCCCACAGACAGGCTTCCCAGGTGGCTCAGTGGTAAAGAATCCACCTGCAGTGCAGGAGACACGGGTTTGATCCCTGATCTGGGAAGATTCCCTGGAGGAGGAGATGGCAACCCACTCTAATATTCTTGCCTGGGAAATCCCATGGACAGAGGAGCCTGGTGGGCTATAGTCCATGGGGGTTGCAAAAGAGTCAGACACGACTGAGCAACTAAACGGCAACAGTCCCACACTCACCCTGCTCTCCGGGGCCAGCGACTGAGGTTGGGGGTTGGGGCTATGCTCCAAGCTCAGCCCTGTCTCTGCTGGTTCACTGTGAGAGGGTCTGGGATGCGAGGTGCAGTCACCTGAAATGTAGGAGTGCGGGAGTCCTAGACTGACAGTTGTTGGCCTTCAGGCTTCCACACCCTCTGCCCCTGTGCCCGGACCTGCCCCAGGCCTTGTGTAGCTAGTCTCACTCATCCTCATGTCTCTGCAGAACTTCCTAGGCTGGGAGTCTGGCAGTTTTCCCACCAGTCACCCCTCATCCTACCCTTTCACCTTTATTTATGGACAAGAAAACGTGGGTGCAGGGTTCATAGCTGTGTCCATGTGGACAAAATGTTAACATCGGTGATACCCAACTGCTACCATCCCTGCAGGCCTGCCTGGGCCGGGGGCTGGGTTCTCCTTTCTTCCATAATTAAAGATTCACCAGCGAGGACAGAGTCATCAGTTTTTCATCGTCACAGTCTCTGTTGAAGAAGACAGGGCACTGGTCGTGAGGCAGTCCTGGCTGCCCGCTCATGAGTCCAGCCTGGGCTCTGGCCACCATGTGCATGAGGTCAAGGCCTCGAGTAGGGAGCAGGTGGGCCCAGCCCAGCCTGGGGAGGCCCCTAGAACATCACCAAAGGGCACTCATCATGACCAGTGACTGATTCTGCTTTCTGCCTCATGTGGGCTGAATGTCAGGGAGAGGCCCACAGAGGCTCAGAAAATGAGTGTGTGAAACTAAATAGTCAGGAACCAGGTAAACAACCCATAGCTAGGGGCTTCCCAGGTGGCTCAATGGTAAAGAATCCATCTGCCATGCAGGAGATGTGGGTTCGATCCCTGGGTCAGAATGATCCCCTGGAGAGGAATTGGTAACCAACTCCAATATTCTAGCCTGGGAAATCCAATGGACAGAGGAACCTGGTGGGCTATAATTGATGGGAGTTGCAAAGAGTTGGACATGACTTAGCAGCTAAACAAAAACAAGCCCTGTCTAGTTAAAACTGCTGCTGCTGATGCTGCTACTAAGTCGCTTCAGTCGTGTCCGACTCTGTGCGACCCCATAGACGGCAGCCCACCGGGCTCTCCCATCCCTGGGATTCTCCAGACAAAAACACTGGAGTGGGTTGCCATTTCCTTCTCCAATGCATGAAAGTGAAAATTGAAAGGGAAGTCGCTCAGTCGTGTCCGACTCTTAGCGACCCCGTGGACTGCAGCCCACCAGGCTCCTCTGTCCATTGGATTTTCCAGGCAAGAGTACTGGGGTGGGGTGCCATTGCCTTTCCCGCTAGTTAAAACTATGGGGTATATATGCCAGAAAGTTGCTAAGCAAGCAGAAGAAAGAAATGGTAATCGTGTGACATGATGCAGGTATTAGCTATTGCTACAGTGATCATCGCTTTGCAATACGTGTGTCTAATGACGTGTGCACCTTAAACGTACATAATGTTATACATCAATTATATCTCAGTGAAGCTGGAAATATGTATACCCTCCACATTCTAACCAAAGTTAGAAAAAGTTGAACTCCCAGCACCAACAAAACATTTCCTGGGATGATGTGTGGGAGGCCCTCCATAAGGGGCTAGCTTAGAAAAAACATCCTAGTTGGCAACTCTTGTTTTTAATATTATTGTCATCGATGTTGCTGTCCCGGTGACAGACCTCACCTGCTGTGCTGGTCTAAGGCACGGCAGATAACTCCTCTGGAGTTCATCTTCGTCTTCTGTAGCACCATTGCAGTACCTGCCTCACAGATTTGGGGTGAGGAGAGGATGAACCAGGATCCCTTAATGTCGGTGTTCATTAGGGAAATCGTTATTGAGGAAACTGAGCCTGACTCGGTAGGGCCGTTGTGTGTCCCAGACTGGGAGGCAGGGGCAGCCTGGCAGGACAACACGACACGGGCTCTGCCACCTTCTGGCCGTGTGACCAGGGCAAGCCTCCCGCCTCTCCTGGCCTCAGTTTCTCCCTCTGGATAGAGCAGGTGATCTCCCAGGTCCCTTCTGGCTGCTCTGACTTCCACGAAACCCTGCAGGTGGCTGCCCCTTGCGAGGCTCATGTTTTTCCCAGAAGAGGTTTGGGGATTGGAGCTCTGTGTCCGCCTCGTGCCGGTGGATCCCCTGCAGCTCTGCGCCCTGATCTCTGGGAACCCTGGGCTGGGCTGTCTTTCCGGGAAGAGCACAGCCTGGCTCTGTAGGGAGTGAAAGAGAACAGGTTGGGGTGGCGATGGGAGCTCAGGGCCCTGGACTTGTTGGTGGATGGAGCTCCAGGTGCCAGGGGATGGGGAGGCAGCTAGAGGAGGGGCAGAAAATTCAGGCAAGGCCAGGCGAGCAGAATAGAGAGGCCCTGGCACAACTGGGGACAGCTAACAGCTGTTGGGATGGAACCAAGCTTCTGACACCTTGAAGGACCTGGTCAGCCTTGGCTTAGGTATGGATCCAGTTTGTGAACAGGGCAGGGGAGCAGGAGGCAGGGCTGCTGCGCTGGACACCTGCCATTCACCCCTGGAGACCCGCTGGCTGCCCTTATCCCCCCGCTGTGCTGGGAGGGGACTCGGAGGGCTGCATCCGTTCAGCACCTCCCCCCGCAGCTTCCTGTTGGCTCTGCCAGTGGGGAGCCCTGGCAAGCCCTAGAGTGAGGGGCAGGGAGCTGTTGAAGTATTTAGTCTTCCAGCTGTCCCCCTGGTGGTCCCCTTGGGCTGGCTGCGTGCCTTGCCCACAGGTGAGAGCTCCCACCAGGGGTCTTTCCTTGCAGCCCGTGCTGTGCCTGGGTCTGGAAACTATTTCTTCCCCCACCTGCTTCCAGATGCGGGGTGGCAGTGATGAGCCTTTTGCTCCCCCCGGGGAGCTGTACCACTGCTGCCCGCAGCTTTGTCCGGAGGTCCTCTATGAGGCTCTCAAGACCCTGCCTCCTGCAACTCCCCAGAGCCGCAGAGCAGAGGCACTAGAGAGGGATTCTGGGGAGGGGGCGGCGGGACCCTGGACCACAACTTCACCTGGAATTGGATTCAGTCTTCTCACCCTTGATTACTCCAGGGGATGGACCTGGGATCTCCGCCCTGCCCCCACTGCCTGCCGCGGGATTCTCAGTCTGTGTGTCTGGAGCAGAGAAGGGAGAGATCGGGTAGGGAGCCCGGCAGGGCCAAGAGGACAGCCCAGCCCATCTCTGTCCTATCCACATGTGGCCCAGAGTGCAGCTCTCCCGGGAGCAGTCGGAAAGATAGTGCAGTCCCCGGCGGCTCAGCGGTAAAGGGTCTGCCTGCAAGAGTCAATCCGCTAGAGATGCAGAGGAGGCGGGATCGATCCTGGGGTCGGGAAGATCCCCTTGAGAAGGAAATGGCAACCCGCTCCTCTATTTGTGCGTGGGAAATCCCATGGACAGAGGCGCTTCCTGGGCTACTGGACTGGGGGTGGCAAAGGGTCGGGCGCGACTGAGCCCTCACTGTTATCGTCCACCACCCTCTGTTTCTAAATACCGGGACCAGTTCAAATATGAATTTTTAAGCAAATACTAAACTTCAAACAGTCAGATTCAGATCCTGGCCACCGGTCTGGAACCCGGGAAACACAGGCCCCTCTGACAGGCTTTTCTGGTCTTTGCTTGTAGGCTTCCTGCACCTGGAGCGTGGACTGAGGACAGCCCAGGAGACAGGTGAGTGTGAGACTGAGACCCCTGGTTCACCTGGGGCGCTCTGCATCCCATTTACACTTCAGCACCGACAGGGGCCCCCCTTAGGAAACCCCTGGGTTGCAAACCACCTGTCTGTACAGTCAGCCACCCCCGGCCTCGCTAGCCCCTCCCGAAACCGACACTTCTCTCCTCGACCCCTGTGGACCTGCAGGTAGCGGGGGAGGAAGAGGAAGCAAGAAGCAGACGGGAGGCTGCGGTTTGGACACGTCTCCTGTGGCTGTGACTTTTCCCTTATGTCCTGCAGGGCCTGCGTGTTGCCGCTTTACCTCACCGTGACATTCCACCAAAACGGGGGCACTTGAACTCGCCCATGTCCTTTTGAGATAAAGCCCCACATTCCTGGGCGGGTTACCCAGCTCCCATTTCAGTCATTCACACTTCAGTATCTTTTAACACCATCAGATTATTTTCCAATTATTATGTGACTGAGGTCAGCCACACCGAGGGGGTATTATTGACTCGGGGACTTGAGAAGGCAGAGCCCTGTGGGGAGGGCCTTGGCTCAGCCTCTGTGGGATCTGGAATGGAACAAGGGCCTGGAAGCCCACAGAGGACCTTCCTGGAGCTTCATGACTGTCCATTCGTTTACAAACGTTAGGAGACACAGCCCCTTTTCCTGGGGGACTGCCTGGGAGTTCTGTCAGTGGCTGCGGGCTGCCGCTTCACTTGCAACCTCGGAACAATCAGAGAAATCGTCCTTTCACGGGGTGGGTGTGTGCAGGGCTCGGTGGAATCAGTAGTCACGCCAGAGCATTTGGGGCTTCCCAGGTGGCTCAGTGGTAAACAATCCCCCGGCCAACGCAGGAGATGCAGGTTTGATCCCTGGATCAGGAAGATCCCCCCGGAGTAGGAAATGGCAACCCGCTCCAGTATTCTTGCCTTAGAGAATCCCATGGACAGAGAAGCCTGGCGGGCTACAGTCCAAGAGGTCACACAGAGTCGGGCACACCAGGGCATTTGATCGCAGACAGCCGTCTCTACCAACACCCCTCCCCGCCGACCTGCCACAGTGCCCACATTGCCACCATCTGCGTCACCCCGGGGAAAGGAGGAGGAAGCTTTGAAAGCTTCTGTCCAAGTGTCGTCAGTAGGTTAGTTACAAGAGAATGGGCGATTTGGACTTGCTGTGTTTTCCGAGTTTCGCATAGTGAGTGTGTGTTACTGCATGGGTTTTACTCCGCTCTCTGGGGTGGTCTAGTGAGCCTCGGGCATGTCTGTCCATTGTAGAAGCTCTCTGATCAGATTAGCCTCAGCAGATGACAGGGTCTGGGGAGCTGGGAAATGGGCAGGTAAGTTCAGATGGAGAAGCAAAAGGCGGTGGCGGGGAAGGATTAAAGACCTGCCAAAGGTGGGCGTGCTCTGCTTTTTTTTTTTTTTAATTTATTGGAAGGAGGATGGCAGACTTTTAAAAAAAAAAACTTTTTTTATTTTGTATTGGTATGTAGCCAATTAACAAAGTTGTGATAGTTTCAAGTGGACGGCAAAGGGACTCAGCCATACGTCTACATATATCCATGCCCCCCGCTCCATAACTCCCTTCCCATCCAGGCTTCCACAAAACATTGAGCAGAATTCCCTGTGCTATACAGCAGGTCCTTGTTGGTTATCCATTTTAAATATAGCCGTGTGTACGCGTCCATCCCAAACTCCCCAACTATCCCTTCCTCCATCCTCCCTGCTGGTAGCCATAAGCTGGTTCTCCACGTCTGTGAGTCTGCTTCTGTTTTGTAAATAAGTTGTTTTGTATCGTTTCTTTTTTCGATTCTGCGTATAAGGGAAGTTCCTCTCTATTTGACTAATTCCAGTCAGTGTGACAATCTCTGGGCTCATCCATCTTGCTGCGAGTGGCGTCGCTTCATTCTTCTCAACGGCTGAGTAATAGTCCATCGTGTACTAGGTACCACATCGTCTTTGTCCATTCCTCTGTCAGTGGGCATTTAGGTTGCTTCCATGTCTTGAGTATTTATTTCAAATAGGAATGATCTGGCTGATCTGGGAGCTGGGGGGACGGTGGAACAGCTGGGAGGCTGGTGCAGTCCTCCTGGTAGCCTGGACTTGATGGTGGCCACGGGGAAGTAAACAGAGGGATTGGCAGTCAAGATGTGGGTAGAAAGGGGGAGAGTCACAAGTGAGCACACTTTTGCGATTTAGGCGAAGGCAGACTGGCGGACACTTGCAGAGATATTGGGAGGTGCCTTTGTCAAACTCTCACCCCACACTGAGCTCCGAGAGTCCAGCTGCCGCCCTCTCGGGGGACCCTGACTCACAGTAGCCCCGGCGGGTCGGCCAACAGGTACCTCAGCCTCTGGGGACCGGGGAGACCACCTGCCTGGGGCCCCATGTCAGGGCCCAGGCTGGGCTCCCGGACTGTGCCCAGGATTCCAGAGTTGCTGAGGGGATGAATGAATGAGAAGAAAATGTGGCCCCACAAAGTGTGACAACTTGGTTCAGCATTTTCCTCTAATTCAGCAAAGTCTCTTCCTTCAGCATCTTTCCTGACAAAGAAAAAATTGGCCATTATTCCTAGAGATCCACTTGGTACTGACTTGATTTCTTTTTTAAAAAATACGTGTTTATTTGTTTTTCACTGCTGGATCTTCGTCGCTGTGAGTTTTTCTCTAGCTGCAGCGGCAGGGACTACTCTCTAGCTGCAGTGTGAAGCCTTCTCACTGGCGTGGCTTCTCTTGTTGTGGAGCACGGGCTCCAGGGAATGTATGTAGATCATACTTCAGTATGTAGACCGTACTTCAGTAGTTAGGGCTCCTGGGCTCTGGAACAGAGGCTCAGCAGTTGTGGTGCACGGGCTTGGTTGCTCCGTGGCACGTAGGGTCCTCCTGGAACAGGGATACAACCCGTGTTCCCCACATCAGCAGGTGGATTCTTCACCACTGAGCCACCAGGGAAGCCCCTGACCTTGCTTCTTGCCTGAATGTCCTGGTGCTCCTGTCCTGGTGGGTGTTAGCACAGGAGTGGACTGAGTAGCAGCTGACAGGCCTGCTTCTATCTGCCTCTCACGGGACCCTCACAGCGACCCTGGGACACGGGCCAGGAGGCATCATCAGCATCCTCCCCATTATACAGACAACAAAACTGAGGCTCAGAGGGAGGACATCCCTCACTCAAAGTGGCCAAAACCCGAGTCGGGAAACTCCACGTTCTGTGAATTTTTCCCAGTTGTCTCTTTTGCCTTTAACCTCTCAGTAACTTCTAGAGTAAATGACCTGGCACATTTTGCTTTCAGAGCATCTGTTGGTTACCCACTAAGAAAACATTTCTCTTCCTTTCACTCAAACTGTTTGAACTGTTTGGCCCTCTTGTGCTTCTCTCCACATCCCTGTGAATACATCTTTAGGACAACCCGCGGCAAAGCAGAAGATGCAGTGAGACACCACGTCGTTGGTACAATATCCTCCCCAGCGTCTGACCAGCTTTCTTGGTGGCACCTGTTTCTTCACTCATCTGACTGTCCTTTGTTGAGTCGAGTGCTGGGAGGACAGCAGCAGACAGAGCAGATGTGGGCCCTGCCCTCAGTGGCTGCCGTTCCGTTAAGGGAGCAGGACAGTGAACAACAAAACAAGATGCCACCTCTCAGGCTGTTCAGGCTATAAACAAGAGTCAAGCCAGGGAGAGGAGGTGGGGGAGCCAGCAGGGGAGGCAGGTTTATAGAAGGTAATCAGGGAAGGCTTCTTGGAGGAGGTGGCCTTTCAGATTGAATGTAAGGAGTGAGAACATTCCAGGTCAAAGGGAAAAGCAGAAGTCCTGAGGCAGGCCAAAGCTTATCTGGGGCCACGGAGATGCCAGCATGGCCAAAGGGGCAGAGCAGGGGAACACGAGGTGGCTGTGACGTCAGGGACAGGGGGGCAGGCACGCTAGATTTCAAACCGGCCTGTGTGGCCAACTTGCAGCCCCTAGTTGCTGTGTGAAGAGTAGGCAGCCAGAGGCGAGGGGAAAGCAGGGAGGCAGGGAGGAGGCTTCAGTGGCGGCCATAATTTCAGGTGAGAGGTGCTGGTGGCTGGATCCAGCCGGGGCAGTGGTGGTGGGGAGAAGTGGCTGTGTACTGAACAGATGGGGAAGTTGAGCTCATGCGACTCACTCTGTCTTTGGATGTGGGGGAAAAGGGAAGGAGAGGAATCATGGGTGACTCTGGGTAGGGGGAGCGCTGTCATTCTGACGCTGCTGGAGTGCTGATGTTCAGACCTGGCACTAACCACCCAGAGTTAGCACAGACCCCACCAAACAGAGAGCGCTGTTCCCAATGAGAGCATCCCCATCTCAGACGCCAGCCACCAGTGGGGTCTCCAGGCTACCATAATTTTACTGGGCTGGCTACAAATCTGGGGGCTCCTGCAACCCCTCTGGCTTGGTGACTCACTAGAATGACTCACAGAACTTGGGAAATTGCTATACTTACAATTACAGTCTTATTACAAAGGCTACAGGTCAAGACCAGCCGAATGAAGAGACACATAGAGTGGTCATGATTAAACTGGATCTCTATCCCTCTCCTCCCTGGAGGTGGGGCTGGCTCAAGCCCCACCCCTCCACTTCCCTGATTGGTCCTTCTGGTGACCAGCCCCCATCCTGACTCAGCTCATTAGCATAAGCTCAGGTGTGATCCCAGGGGCTCACGAACAACAGAGACACCTCGGTCTCTTGGGAAATCCCAAGAATTGAGAGGGTCCTTCCCAGGAACCAGGGACAAAGGCAGTTTAATTTTTTATTAAACAGCAGGCTGGATGCTGGTGCCATTTACTGAGACCAGCCAGGGGTGGGGGCTGGAAACAGTAGGTTCGGTGGGGGGAATGAAGGGTAGGGCTTTGAGCACCTCAACGCTAAGATGCTCACTGGACAGCCAAGTGGAGGTGGGGAGAAGGCAGTTGGGTGTGTGAGCCTGGAGCTCAGGGTAGAGGTCAGTATATAGATCATACTTCAAGCAGTAGGGCTGGATGGGTTAATTCAGGAAGGGAGTGTCATCAGGGAGGAAAAAAGAGCCAAGGGTTGTGCTCGGGGAGCACAGTGTTTGGGGAGCGGGGAGCCAGCCCAGGAGACAGAGGAGCAGTGGGCTTAGAGGCCTCTGCCTGGCCCCCAGCCCACCCCACACACTCTCCCACGGTGGAGGCATGTGTCTGCTCACAGCCTTCTCATCCCTCATCCATAGCATGCGGACAGTGGGCTCTGCCCACCCCTGTAAGGGCGCACAATCACCACTTAACATGGGGGGGAGAGGCACTTTGCAGAAATGCCCGGCAGAAACCAGGAGCCATGGTCCTCATTCAGGAGTGGATGGGAACCCCTGTCCTAACAGCCAGATGGTGCAGTTGGGAGACTGCCGTCTGAGGTGGGATTTGGCAGCGGCTTGATCTGAAGCACCTCAAATCTGCAGAGGTGCGCCTGGCAGCCTCAGGTCCTGGCTCCCCACCCGCGAAATGGGAGCGTCCTGGTTGAATGGGCTCATGCCACCTGTTGAGAGAGACAGCCCAAGGAGCCCAGCTGGGGAGGATATACCCCGATAACTTCTGTGGTCATCAGGGGCTCTTCTGTCCGTACCTTCAGCCGTGTATGTGGCTCTGCCGGGCTTGACAGACGCGTGGTGCATCCCAGCCAGCAGGGCCCTCCCCGCACCTCCCATTTCACAGAGGAGTGGGCTAAAGACAGGAGAGATTGGGCCAAGCTTCCCTCTGGCAACTGTTACTCTCTCCTGCCTTCCTATGTAAGGGAAGGGAGGGAGGGAAAGAGGAGATGGGGAGAGGGATGAGGCCCAGGGTGCTGTGCAGATTCTGGAGGATGGAGGCTCACCTTGGCTTTCAAAAAGAAGGGAGCTAGGAATCCTGACTCCATCAGACACTTGGAGAGCGAGTGAGTCTTACAACACTCTCAGTTTGGACCCTGTCAAGCCGTTCGCTTTACCTGGAAGTCTGTGACTCCACCCTTTGAGTCTCCTTGTGCAGCGAGCACGCTGGTGGTTTGGTCTCAGGTTGTATGGAAAGAAGCATCTAGAAGGAGACAAGCACTGAGTGATGTGGGGTGGAGGGCATGACCTCCTGCCACGCCCATGCACACATGACTTGGAAAGGATGCAGAACTGTGGGCCAGGGGCCTGGGTTTGAAAATGTCTGGGATCTAGAAACAGATGATGAATGAGTCTGAGGGTTGCTGGCCCATCCTGCTTTTGCCCACGCTCCCTGGGGAGCCACAGGGCCAGTTCTTGAAAAGCCAGTGCCCTTTCAACTCTCCCGGGGGCTCTGTGCTCCCTTCCAGAAACCCTGACTCTCAAACTTCCTTGGCTGGTTCTTGGGCTGCAGGTCATATTTCTGGAGCTTTTTCTGGAGCTTTCTTCCTTGATTCTCAGTGTCTCCAGTGCCTCTGGAGAGATCTGAGGTGGGGCAGTTAGGAGGGAGCGGGAGCGTCTCTAAAGCAGTGCGGAGCCGGGAGCTTTGTGTGAGCTGTCTCACTGCAGGCTTGTGCCACTTCACAGGCAGGCAAACGGAGGCACAGAGAGGCTGAAGGGCTTGCCTGGATGATCCAGCCGACAAGCAGGCAAGCAGGATGGGAAGCTGGGCCCACGGGACCCGGAACCTGGGTCCAGAGTCTGCCTGCTGCTCCCCACGTGCATGCCCTCACCTGAGTCTGGTCCCTCAGCTGGCTAGGCTGTTCCTTTCTCACTCCTCTCTACCATCTTTGCAATGTCCCAGGGGCCCACCCTCCTCAAAGGCAGTTCATGTCTGACCCTGTTTGGGGACTCCCTTGGCTCAAATCCTAGAAGATCCCCAAAGTCCTGCAAAAGCCCCCAAATTGGGCCACTCTGAAAATAACCAGAGAGAATGAGAGGGCTTCCGGAGTCTAGATGCCAGAACTGATTGGTTAGGGATCAGCCAGAAGGAAGGTTCATGCCCTTGGTTGCCAGAAATGTGATCATCAGGTCTCCAAGGCCAGAGTCTGGAATAGCGGGCAAGAAAAATGATGGTGGCAGATGATAGACAGATGGCTGCGTCACTGGATAGGCGAGAGAGACGCAAGAGGAGTGACTGGGGCACGGGAGAGGCAGAGGCATGGTGTGTGGTCCGGGAGGGTAGGCCGGGCGCAGGTGTCTCTAGACCCGTGATGCTCCCACTGGGAGTGGACAGTGACATCAGAAGCAGCTCTGGACGCACAGGGAGGGAGCTCAGCTGGTTGAGGGGTGACCAGCACTAGGCGGTCACTCAGTGTCTGACCCAACGGCCCACTTACCCGGGACGAGAGCGGAGGCACTGCAGTGACCCCACGTGTTCACCTCGTCAGCTCTGAGTCATCAAAAGATGCTTACCTTGCGAGTGGGCTCTGCTGCGCCTTATGTTGGCAGTGTGGGTGAGTTAATTCCCATTAAAGCCGACCCAGACACTGGTAGGCAAGGGAGCTGGCCCTCAGTAGGCTACCCTTCATCTGTCTGGGGTACCCCTGCCACTCCTCCCCTTGCCTGGACTGTCGGGGACCTTCCTGCACCCCGACCAGTGTTGTGTCTGTACTGGCAGATGGTGTTCCAGGCCCCCGCCAATGGCCTTTGCTTAGATGGTTGCCTTTAATTTTCTGTTTCTTTTTATGCACGCTTGCAAAGCCCCCGCCTTCAGCCAGGCACGCCAAGGAGGGTTGTAGTAGCCGGACTGATCGATGCTGGAGGGCTCCTTGCGGCTGCCAGAGCCACAGTCCTGGGTGGGGGTGGCTGCCGGCTCTGCGGCTGTGGCTGCCTGCCTCTGCTGCTGGCAGCCAGAGCTCCGGACAGGTCTGCATCCTGCAGACCCCTCCAGCCTGGAGCCTGGGACACTGGAGAGAGGCCCACAGCCCTGGCAGGGCCGGCCCAGGACATCCTCAGAGGGGTAAGTGAGGGGCTGTGAGCGCCATGGACCCTCGGAGGCTGGGAATGAGGCACGGCTTCTGGGACTTGTAGAAAAGCAAAGCTGAGAAAGCCATTGCTGCGGAGACTGAAGGAGGAGACCGCTCAAGAGCCCGTTCCTGGTGATTCCGTGAAGTGGCAGCAGTACCTGGCCCTGCTCAAACTTGCAGTGGCCTGGAATTCTGGGGCAGGAAGGTTGCCCTTGACCCATGGCCAAAGCAAGGAGGTCATAGGACTTCCCCAGAGGACCTTAGCTCTTTCCCTCATTCTTTGCCAGATGTTGACTGAAGGCCGGGTACATGCCAGGCTCCCTGCGGGGCACCAGGGTGTTCAAGGAGGACAGGAATGAGGCCTTTACCCAGAAATGCCCCTAGACGTGCCAGGAGGATGGTTGCTTAAGTAACTGTACTGTCCTGTGGTGGATAATAGGAAAGGGTCTGTGCAGGGGAGGAACAGGCCAACTGGACTTCAGGGTGCTAGAGAAGAGTTTACAGGGAAGGGGTCATTCGGATTGGGTCCTGAAGGATGAATAGGAGTTCTTTGAGGGACAAAAAACAGCCAAGATGTTATGAGTGTGTGCAAAGAGATCTGAACTTACAAAAATGTAATAGTAGGTGGTAACAGGCTCAGCAGGCCTGAGCAGGCACTGCAGAAAGTAAGCAGAAAAGATTGACAGGGCCATATCATGAAAGGCCTCAAATGCCAGGTGAAGGAGTTTGGACTTAATCCTACAGGCAGGCGAGAGATGACGTTTTTAAAGCAGTGATGTGATGTGGTCAGTTTTGCATCTTAGAAGACTCAGTCTGGCTACTGTATAGACAGGGTGAGGGGGAACACAGGAAGATCCCTGAGGAGACAGCTGTGTCCTCCAACTCTTAGAGGCCAGTGCTCTAGACCAAGGTCACAGGGACGGGAGGGACAGGGGAGAGCTTTGCTGTTTGTTGTCTGAGTTTGAGCTGCAAGACAGGTTGGAAGGTCAACGATGAAAGCAAAGGAAGAGGCTGGGGTGATTTCATGCTGGACCATGGGGACGGGCTGGGTGCCGGGCCCTCTCGGTGAGAGAGGGAATGGGGGAGGAGGAGCAGGTGGCGGGGGCGAGGGGAGCACAGGAGGGACAAGTAATGAGCTCGAATGTGGCCTCTGAACCGAGGTGCTGGGGGGGCATGGCTTTCAGGTAGCAGCACCCAAGGCCCCCTCACCCCCTTATTCCCGCGTGCTCCATGGTGACGCCTCCGGAGATGCTGAGTCAAAGCCAGGTTTACGACCCCACGCCCTGAGATTCCTGGCCCTCCACCCACGGCACTGAATTGTGCAGCAGCCATCAGTCAAGCAGTAAGATCTTAACGTTGCACCTACCGTGGGCTTAGCCCGATCTTCAGGGCTTGGTGGTGAATCACCCCGGGTACATGTGTGAAAGAGGAGTGCCACACACTGTCTGGAAGATTCCCAAATATGAATGGGGTGCTGCTGACCAGGTTGGCGGTGTAGGGCTGGGGCTGGAAATTAGGGCTTTAGAAAGCCCTGCCTGCTGGCTACCTGCCCAGAGACCCTCGGCAGGATGGCAGAGGGGTGAAGGAGGGGTGACTTGGGTCTGACTGGTCGAGAATTACTCTGGCCCCCAACTCACCCCCTCCTGGGATCCTGCTTGACTTTGGAAAACATCTTGGAGTTAGGATAAATAGAAACAGAGATTAGGGACTATAAATAAATAGAATGAATAACAGAAATAGGAAATACAGATAGTTTCTGAGGTGGGAGGCGGCATTGCTAGAGATCTGGGGGTGCCTGGCTTGACGGGGAGTTACCGGGACAGATAACTCTGTTGTATCGAACTCTTGTGCTGGCCTTTCCCCTATTCACGCATATTCTCTTCACACACGAGGATCAGAGAGGTGAAGCAACTGGCCTGTGTCACACAGCCAGTACGTGGCAGAGCTGGGCTCCTGCCCGAGCCTGGCCCACCCGGGAGCAGGGCTTCTCCTCCCCCTCCACCCCTGCCAGGCCGGTGGTGCACCTTGGTCTCCCGGTAAAGCTGAGAAAGATAGAACATTTGCCAATAGTGTGAGATTCATCCTTGAATAACAAAATTAAGTGTTTTCTTAAAGATATAGACTGGATGGGAGCAGCTGAGGGGTGTGTGTGTGTGTGTTGTGTGTCTGTGTGTCTGTGTATGTCTGTGTTGTGTGTATAGACACACTGTCATACTTACGTATTATTGAGCACCTACTATGTGCCAGTAATACATAAGTGTATTTGGGCTTTCCAGATGGCTCAGCGGGTGAAGAATCCACCGGCAAGGCAGGAGACACAGGTTCAATCCCTGGATCTGAAAGATCCCCTGGAGGAGGAAATGGCAACCCACTCCAGTCTTCTTTGACTGGGAAATCGCATGGATGGAGGAGCCTGACGGGCTACAGTCCACGGGGCTGCCAAGAGCAGGACAGGACGGAGCGACTGGGCAGCAGCAGTGCTGTGCACCGAGGCAGCGGATGCACTGCCTGAGCCCCGCTTGGCTGGGCTCCTGGGGAGTCACGGGTGGGCATGTGGGGCGGGGTCTTATACATGAGCAGGTCTGGACCAGCGCACAAACACACGCGTATGCACACATTAGTGTCCAAGCCCATGTCATGAGGGAAAACACACTGGCCTCACAGAGACCCACACACCTGCCCCAGGCTCGTGCGCCAGTGCCTGCTCACCCCCACAGACATCCGCCCTGGGAGCCAGCTCGGGAGAGGGCACTGACCCCCTCTGCCCGATGTGCTAGTCAGAGGGTTTGAAGTGCAGGCCATCCCATTCCACCCTAGAGCTCGGCACAGGACCTAAGTCCCAGGCCCGTCTCCACCCCACCCGTCACGACACCAGGGCCAGAGCTCCTGGGCTTGATGACATGGGGGCAGCTTTGCCGGGGGCTCAACTGAGAGTCATCACCGCCTCCGTCCACTGAACACGCCCCTGGGCCCTTGGCATGCGCTGTCTCCTCTCACGTTACTCCAGCCCTGGAGGTGGACCCAGTTATTACCCCATCTTACAGGCGAGGAAACTGAGGCTCCGGAAGACGGGGCCTTTTACCCAGGGTCTCACATAGTTCACAAGTAGCAGGCCCGAACCCTGAATGCCTATGCCTTCCTGACAGTTCGAGGCCTCCTGGCACACGGGGTACTGCTCTCCCGATGCCTCAGGCCTGGTTCCCAGACCATCGTCCAGTTTCCTGCTGGCCTGGCCTCTCTAGGCAGTAACGTGTCAGGTGGGAAGAAAGAAGGACTTTGAGCCTTACAGAGTGGCAAGGAGGCCCCGCTCGTGGGTGGTGAACAGGCTGCTCTGCAGACAGACACCCTGCCCCACCCCCACCTCAGAGTCCTAGCCGTTACATGCAGATAACGATAGCGCCCGCGCTGGATTTTATTCAGTGTCCAGTGAGATAGCACATAAAGTGCTTAACCTAGAGCCCAGCACAGGGGGTGGCACTACTGTCTCATTATTCTTGGCATCTGTTCATTTACCCGTCAGTGATTTCCTGTGGGCCAATCTGATGGGGGAATAAGTGTGTTAAGCTCTAGACACATGGGGGCAGGCTTATATTCCAGTGGGAGAAGTGGAAGTATTAATGAATAAAGGTACTTTGGTGTAAAAGATGCTGGGAACGGGGACTGAACGGGGTGCAGAGGGTGACACAGAAGGTACATGATGTCAAGAAGCGAGTAGAGCCCTGCAGTGAAGCCTCCCAAGAGGTGGATATTTTCCCATCAGAGTGAGGAAGGGCATTCCAGGAGGAGGAACCAGTAGCGGCCAAAGTTTAGGACAAGAAGAGTGAGATGCACTGGAGAAAGTGTGCATGGAGCAGGTCCTGATATCCACAGGGTCAGAGCGCGTGAGCTGGGTGAGAGAACCAGGCGAGGGTGAGACGGTATGGAGTGGCGGGGACTGTGGCCAACACGAGGGCGCTTGACGTCTCTAAAGGGGAAGTGGGACGCAGCTCCAGGCAATAGTTGCTGTGATGAGAGCTGGCCCGGTGACGCTAGCTCTGCCAAGTTTTTAAGAGATGCCAGGTTTTTATGTGAAATTTCCTGACTTTGAAACATTAAGCCAGCAAGAGGGAAGTCAAACAAAATATACCCAGGGACCACCAGTTGGCAGCCTCTGGTTCAGGCCCTGAGCGTAAGGTGGTTATGGATGGTGGCACCAGAGGAAATGGGCCTGTGGATTCCAGACCCTGTGCTGTGCTGCACTGGGGCCAGGACCCGGCACACGGACAGTGCCTAGTCAACCCTTGTTCTGCGGATGAGTCAGGGAGTTTGGGCTTTATCTGGAAAGTTAGGGGAGGCTGAGATTTGCGGCAGAAGAGTGAGGTGATGGGATGAGTATTTATGGCCATCACTCCACCTGCCGTATGGAGGCTGGCTTGGAGCGGGGAGATGGGAGGCAGAGAGATGGGTCAGGATACTTAGCAGGGTTCCAGACATAAGGCATCTGTGGCCAGGACCAGGGTTGTGGGGTGAGAGGAGAGAACAGATTCCACAGGAGTCAGTTTTGCAGAGATGGACTTGGTGAGGCTAGAGAGGAAAAGCAGGGTGCCCCAGCTCCCCACCCACGTGGAGGTCTCAAGTGCATCTCGCTGAGGTAGGGAACCTGACGGGAGAAGTAGGTGGGCAGTGGAGGAGGAGCGATGAGCCTGGTTTGGGCCATGTTCAGTTTAGATACCCTTGGCACAGCCAAGAGAAGAGGTGTCATGGGGCCAGACATGGAGCTCTCAAGAGAGGGAGAGCCAAAGGCTCAGAACCACTTGCCACCCGGACGGCAGCTTCTTTTCGGGAGCCCCAGAGATCCTGGTTCTGCGGTCTGAGTTGAGGAGTTTATTTCTTGGGTGTCGGTTTGTGTTTTGTTCCTAGAAAGCCTAAGGAGGGAGGAAGCAGACTGAGACTCAAGGCCAGAACATGGATCTGAGAATCCATCGGCTCTGATCCGCACCCTCTCCCCATGATGCGGGCAGCTGGGGGGAGGACAGGCAGAGAACACAGGGCTCCCCAGACCCCCAGGGCGACCACAGGATGAGACCCCAGCCCCACGCCCAGGAGCAGTCCCCGAGCTCCACTCTCCTGAACCCTTGCGACAGGGTTTTACCTGCACTTGAGAGAAGAAAAGGATTTGCTAAGCAGATTGATGGTTTAACAAGCCCACTTAGGAGCGCAGGCTTTTAGCGGCAGCATTTGCATTCCAACAATGAGTGTACAAATTATAAATGACTCCTTATCTATTTTTAAAGCGGTTTAAGACTTCTCATCTGCCGTCAAGAGTGTCAGGGAGCCTACCAAGGACATTCAGAGCAACGCTGCGCTCCTCCTGAAAAGAAAATCTGTTAGGGAGCTCACGGTTACAGAGATGCTCACACACCCCAGATACCCGTGCAGGCATGGGAGAGCCTCCGGCTCCTCGGAGCCTCTTGCGGGTCCCCAGAAGGGTGGCCTTTCACTTCTTACAGAGGAAAGGAGGCCAGCCCAGAGGAGGTGAGCTGAGGGTGCAGGCGTGCTCAGCTGTGGTGCAGAGTCACCAGGGGGTCACGACCAGGTCCAGGTTCTTTCTGCTGCATCTCAGGGTGCTTTCTCCCCAATTCAGGTTTCTGTCCCTCCATCAGAGCAAGGATGGTCTGAAATAGACCTTCAGGGGGTTTGGAGAGCAAGAAAGAAGGAAAAGAATAGAGAAGGGGAGCTGAGAGGTCAGGAGAAGGAGGCCCAGTTCCGTGTGGAGGAGGAGAGGGCCCTGAAGGCCGGTACCAGGCGTGGCCTGGTCCACACCCCAGCTTTGCCGCAAATTCTCCTTTCCCTTCTCAGCCCTCAGCTTACCCGTCTGCAAAGGAGTTTGTCCTCTAGATCAACTTTCCCCAGCGTGGGTCATTTGTGTTCCCTTCACAAGTATCACCGTCTCTGAAAATCGCCTGTACTTTCCACATACTCTTGCTTTTGTCAGCTCCCCTGTTTGACTCGGGAGAAGGAAATGGCACCCCACTCCAGTGTTCTTGCCTGGAGAATCCCACGGACAGAGGAACCTGGCAAGCTACTGTCCACAGGGTCTCGAAGAGTTGGACACAGCTTAGCGACTAAACAGCATTTTTACTCGATTATTTTAAAGATAAACTTTATTGTGCACCTTCAATAGGCTAGAATATCACTCGTCATATACAGAAGCTAACCATCAAAATGAACACAAATAAATGAAAAATAATAATTTATGTGATTAAATTCTACCCAGCAGTGTGGCCTGGATTCCTGTCTCTCTCTCTTTCTCTCTGTTAAAGAGAAGTAACTCATCAGGGATGGGTGTTAAAATCCATTGACCCTGAGCTGAGGCCCTGCTGCTCGAGGTAGCCACCAGGAGCCTGTTTCCACACGCAGGGCCGTGTTTGTGCCTCCTGAGATCAGCCCTGTGAGCCCCAGTGTCTGGGGTCACGCTCTGTAGAAAGCCGGGTCAGAAGTCATGCACTGACGATTGAATCTGGGCAGGTCTGGTTTGGAGAAGCCACAGGAGATGCTAGAAAGAGGGCAGGAGTGGGTGGGACTCCAGGACGGGCCCTGCTTTCTGTGATGAGGAGGTGGGCGCGTTTCCCATGCTTTCTCCCTTTTGATGAGGATGGGTAGGGGCGGAGAGGGTTCCTAGGGGGCTTCTGCCCAGCGCCCCCTCTGCCCTCCAGGGATTGCTGCTGGAGCCTCAGCTTCCTCCCCCACCTGGTGGGGAGAACGGCCCCTCGAGTTTGCCCTCAGTCACCTGCAGAGTGAGGCAGCCTGTAATCCCCGTAATCCCATATTAATGAATTTATGTGCCCCGGAACTGGGTGAGTTAGGGGAAATTAAACTAAGCAAGCTCCCCTCCCCGCCTGGGAGGCTGGAGGGGGACCGGGGAATTGCTCCCAACAGGATCAGAGTCATGTTACATCCCATCCATGCTGAGCTCCAGGCAGTCTCCCTGTGGGCTTTGCCCAGGTTCTGGGGTTGGGGGTCCCCACTTCAGCTTTCCCTGCAGTTGCATGCAGACTGGTGTGGAGTGTGCATGCTCGTGAACGTCCCTGCCTGGCCTCCAAGGGGCCTTCCCTACTGGGCTCTGCCCACTTCCCGGCCCTAATGAGGAGGGGGTTGGGGGTGGAAGGGGGAGACGCATTCTAATCAACCAAGAGCAGAGAGAGAATGTTCGATCAAAAGCCTCTTAAGAGACCTTCTAGTTCAGTTTCTCCGCAGCCACAGGTGCAAGTATGACTTCCATTTTTACAGGTGAGGAAACAGACCTAGAGAGGGGAAGGTCTGACCGCAGGCTCCTGACTCTGACCCAGGCTTCTCTCCCTGCATAGTTCCTCCTCTCAGAGGAGTGGGTGAGTGGCTTCAGAGCCCACCCTCGAGACCTGCCAGGCACCGTGTAGGTGTTCTCCTTATGCAAGCCTTGAGCTCAGGGTTCGAGCCAGCTAGACCCCTATCTGTGCTAAGTCTGTTCTAGGAGTATCTTTATTCACGCTTGCCTCTGATCACGGCCTCTGGGGATGCCTTCCTTCTTTCTGCCTGGACTCTGTGGCCACTTCCCCTGCCCTTTGCCAAGCATGACACACAAGGTCTCCTCCATCTTCAGGGATTCTGAAATGACCTCCCCTGGGCAAGTTGGCGAGGCCAGTAGGCGCCAGCACACGGGCGGAGACCCCTCTCACCATCCAGGACACCCACCCACTGGCACCAGGACCTGCCCTTTCAGAGCAGCTGGGTTTTGCAGCTCAGAATGTGTCAGGTCTTGGAATCTGGGGGGGTTCTTACTCCACTGCAGAACAGAGGGCCTTGACTGCAACTGCAAAGCCTGCCTCTCACCCAGGGAAAACCCTAGGTTTCTCATCCCCTGATACTTTGTCTGGTCTCTGCCTGATATCTGTCTGTTCTCCTTGATCAGCCCCTGCCCACCCCCTACAGTCCACCTCATCCTCCCAGGCCCCCTCCTCTTTCCAGGCAGGAAAAGATTGGTTTCCTGGGGGGCAAGGTGTGTAGTCCACAAGTGCCCCCAGGCTCTCAGAGCCAGGGTTGGCTTGAGCTGGGCCAGGGTGGGGAGAGGGCAGCAGATCCCGTAGATGAGAGCCACAGAACCAGCCCGTCTGGAGTCAGAAACCAGAGGCTTGTGAGTGAAGCTGTCGCCGACGCCACCGATGCCACCGAGCCAGTTCACACCGTGAAAGGGCCCTTTGTTTTACACTCCCCCCACCCGCAGTTCCTGGGTGAGCAGCGATTCCATTTTAATTAAATACTCAAAGATGGGGGTTGAGCACGCTGCCTGAACCCTCTGCTCAGGGCCCAGAGGAAGCGATTCGGGAGACGCCAGTGGGGGCCCCACCCTGGCTAGAAAATGGTGAGCAGAGGGTCAGGCTGAGAGCCCTGGGCAGGCAGCTATGTGCCCTCGGCAGCTGGGTCATATGAACACAGAGGAGTCCACCCTGCCAGAATCCAGCCCTCCTTGGGTATCCCCTTAGCAGCACCTTCAGGGACACATTTAGGAAATTAAACCCAAGGGCAGGGGAGAGATATGTTCTGATTTCACACCGCTCCAGCAGGGAGGAGCTGATGGCTGGCTGTGCTGGAGGGCAGCCTGTCCCCTCCCAACCCCCGCCCCAGCCCATCATGCCCTCTGATACCATCTTCTCTGCCTGCCACATGCTGGCATCTTGCCCAGAAGGAGTCCACTGTTCAGCAAGTCAGCCCAGACCAAACTCTGAGTCGAGGCACCTGTGGGAAAACCCAGCCCAGTCTGCCCATCCCAGCTTGCCCTTGGTCCATAGAATCCCTGCTCAAATGGCTCCTCCTCCAGGAAGCCCTCCAGAATATGGATTACCCGATAACATCCCACACCCCCTGTAACCCATCCCTTTCAAAATCATTTTTTTTTAGATTTGAATTCTTGTGAATTGGCTGTCTCTCCCCCACAGGACATGAGCCCCAGGAGGACAAGGGCTTTGTCTCTTTCGCTCACTCAGCACCTGACACAGATGATGCACTCAGCAGTGGTTGACTGATACACTTGGGTAGAATCTGTGGCAACGACTCCACTTAAAAACATGCTCAGTCACTCATGCATGTCCGACTCTTTGAGACCCCACGGACTGCAGCACGCCAGGCTTCCCTGTCCTTCACTATCTCCCAGAGCTTGCTCAAACTCATGTCCATTCAGTGAGTGACATCATCCAACCATGTCATCCTCTCTTGTCCCCTTCTCCTCCTGTCCTCAGTCTTTCCAAGCATCAGTCTTTTCCAGTGAGTCAGCTTTTTGCATCAGGTGGCCAAAGTATTGGAGCTTCTCAGCTTTACCATCAGTTCTTCCAATGAATATTCAGGGTTGATTTTGTTTAGGATAAAAAATGACATAATTTCAGTAGCGTAAAAGTCTATTGTGATTACTGGTTTTCTGGGGCTCGTCCAACCAGCAGAGGTTCCCTGAGCCCCTATTCTGCTCTGTGTCAGTCCCCGTGATGGATTATACAGGGGGGACAGTGATGAAGTCAGCACTATGTCTGCCCTCGAGAGGTTCTCAGCACAGGAGAAGACAGACAGGAAATCACAGTTCAGTGGACTATGTCTGTAATGGAAGGCCAGGGAGGCTTCCTGGAGGAGGGGACCATCCAGGATGATGAGCAGCAGTTTAGCTGGGAGAGAAGAGGGTGGATTGCCTGGGAGGGTGAGGCTGTTCTGAGAACCAGTGGCGAGAAGTGGTGAAGCACGGGGTCGGAGCGTCGGCAAAAACCTGTCTCGAAGGCATTTCAGATGCCCTCCCCCACACACACACATAGGCTCCAGAGCTCGTTGGAAAGGCCATAGGGAGCCATTGAAGGTTATTCAGCAGGGGCAGGGCACCAGCAGCTGTGTTTTAGGAGCATTCTTTGAGCAGCAGCTGGGAGTGTGGACTGAAGCCCCAGAGGAATTGGGGCCTGCTTTCACGTCCACCAGGGAAATGGAATATGATGCCAGGCACTGGGCCCCTCTCTGAGGATGACTGTCAGTACAAACCTCTGCAGAGGGCTGGGGATAAAATGCAGGGCAGGGGGGTCACTTACCTGCTATCAGATACGCTTTCCTCTGAAGAGGTAAGCGTCTTCCTGAATCGGTGGCTGAGAGGGCAGGTGCCACATCAGCGTGCCCTGGGTGCGTTCTCCAGGCCTGAGGACTCTAGGTCATCACCCCTGGCACCTGGAAATGCCAACCTCTTGGTTAACTGCATGTTGTACAGTCAGTCAACGAACCACTTGCTTAAGGACGATGTAGGTTTTTGTTTGCTTATTTACTATTTTCAGCCACAGATCCTGCTGGAGGTTGGGTGGGTGGGGAGGCTGCATGGGCAGAGGCTCAGAGGTAAGAATACGTTTGGAATTAGTTGGAGGGGAGGCTAAGGCTCTTTTATATAGAATCTTTGTAGCCTTGGGGCCAAGTTTGGTTTTTCTCAGGAGAGGGAACAGTTGAAAGGTGTAAAAACCAAATTTGTTTGTGTTCACCCCACATCTTTGTCATTAAAAATATAAAGCTTGTGGCACTAGGCTAAGAGCTTAGCGTGTGTCATCTCTTAATCTTTATAACAACTCATGAAAGCCAGAAGTGTAAGTGCCTCCATTTCACAGGTAGGTAAGCTAAGACTCAGAGAGGGTAAGTCCCTTGCTCAGGGCCACACAGTGAGGAACCAGAGCGCCTGGCTTTTGAACCCAGGACCTCTGCCCCAACAAACCCCGTTTTGAGCCACCACAGCAGGCCTTCTCAGAGCAGGGCAGCAAGCTGAGCTCACCCCCAAATTGCTTTCAGTTTACTCTTTGTGAGGCCTTGCTGGAATACACATCCCAGAGGATCTTGTCCCCCTTCCCCAAATTCCAAGGAGACCTGTGCATTCAGAGGAGGCTCCTTTGCTGGTGGTCTCATCACTTCTCCCCCCTGTTACCTGCCTTTCGGAAGAGCTGTGTTATCTGGACCCCTTCTCCCGGTAGCCCAGCCTGGAGTCTAATATAAGGTCTTTCTTCTCCTTCTCCTCCTTGTTATATAACACTCCTTACCATTTGTAAATCCTTTTCCCATTTAATCCTTGCCACTTCCTTCTGAGGCTTGGTAGCTTGAGGACCATTTGACAGAGGAGGGATCAGGGCTCAGAGACTCGAGGACAATGGCGATAATAAAAACCACAGCAGTTAAAATGTACTACGCCGAGCTTGCGTACAGGTGGGAGGTCCTGACATTGTTATTCCCTTTTGGAACTGGGGGAAACTGAGGCACCCGGTTCTGGAGTAGCTTATCCAAGGTCTCAGCTAGTGAGAGTTGGAACTGAGATTCAGACCCAGGAAATCTGGCTCCAGAACCAGCACCCTGAACCATTTCACCCAGTTACCACCCAACTGGCTGGTGGGGAGGCACACAGAGGACTTGGCAAACCCTAGGGGATGACTTGCTTGCTCGTTACTGACCCTCCTGCAGCTCCTCTTGTGTCTTCCTCCTTCCTTCTCGACCTAGGGTTTGTTTCTGACTGTCCTACCATCACGGAGCCCCACATACCACAGGGGCTGGTTTAAGTGCTCTTGGTTCCTGAGAAGACTCACTTCTATGTGTGTGTGTGTGTGTGTGTGTGTGTGTGTGTGTTCATGCCTGCAGTGTGCCATGTGCTGCTTTGCTGAGATTCCTTATAGACTGTGCCCGGGGAAGCTACCTGCACCAAGACTCTCTGTGACTCCCTCCTTCACTTGGGGGTGAAGACCTTCCTGACTGTGTGTTTCTCCTCCCTGGGCAGCTGACTGTCGGGTTTTCATCTTAAGGGACAGGGAGACGTGGTCCTTCAGAACGAGTTGAGCCTTCTTCAGGAAACTCCACTTTTCTTTTGAAACTAAGCCAGAGAAGAGTAACAGCCAAGAAATCCACAATCCTGCTTGGGACTGTGTTTTCTTCTTTGAAAAAAAAAGAAAATTATGAGCTCTTTTGACTCCCAAAGTGCCTCTCAACCATCTTAAAGTGACAGCCTCTTACTTTACACCTGTGATATAGGGCATGCTCATTAAAAATAAATAGAGAAAGAAAGAACTTGTTTTCAAAGCCTTGGCACCTCGCTGGAGGTTATCATACACACTCAAGGTCTACAAAATCTAAAAGTGTGATCACTGTGTGAGGTGGGTGATGACGTTTATTCATTCAGCAGGCATTTCTTGGGTGTCTACACTGTGCCTGATGCTGAAATTATGGGGATTTTCAGATCCAGGGCAGGTAATCCCTGCCCTCATGACACTTAGTTCTCTATAGAGAGAGAGAGATTGCACTAATATATCAAGCCGATCATTTCAGATCGAGTAGAAGGGTGTGGTACAAGGTGCTGTGATAGAGTGACAAGAGGCCATCTAGCTCAGGTAGTCTGGGAGGGCCTCTGTAAAGAGGGGGGCTGTCAGCTGAGAGGGGAGTGACAAGCAGACAGCTATGCCAAGATCTGAGGAAAACGCATTTCAGGCAGAGGGCATAGTCAATGCAAAAAATGCCACGTTGGGAATGAGCTGCTGAGTTCAAGGAGTGGCAAGGAGGAGGACAGCAGTGGGAGATGATGTCAGAGTTTGGCATAGGCCAGTTTGTGCAGAACCTGGTCGACCATGCAGAGAGCTTGGCTTTCATTCTGTTAAGTAGACTGCAGGCTCTGTTGATTAACAAGTGATGTGTGAATTCAGGAAAGATGATGCATTGTGGCCACATTTACTGTTTTCTTCTCACAAAATTTTCATGCATCTGGCAAACATAATTGTGATGAAGGTAATACTCTCAATGGAAGGTGACAGGGTCTTTTTACCTGAGTTATGGCAACTCGGTATAATGATCACAGGGCTCAAGGTTCACTCTGAGATTTCCTAGCTGTGTGACCTTCGCCATGTCATCTACTACTATTTCTGAGCCTCTGCTTCCTTATTTGAGCAGAGGGGTGATACTGGAGTCACAGGGCTATTGTGAAAGTGAAAAATGATAATGCCACTAAAAAGTGTTTTATAGACTGCCAGGTGGTGTGCAGCTGGAAACGTGTATGGTTCCACTGGGAATTCTCCACTGCAACCCCACTCAGCAGTTAGGACCATACATTACTATCTAGGGGAGCAGATGCCCACTAGAGATGTTAGAAAAAAAAGGCCTTGGAAGACCTAAAGCCTAGGTGAGTGGGGAGCATGTCAAAGAAGAGTATCTGGCATCCTACTAATGCCCTGAGGATTTGCAGCACCCCTCGCTGCCCCAGAGGCCCCCAGAAACCTGGCAATGCTCTGTATCTGAAGGCCCACTTGGAAGATGCCAGCCCTACCATACAGTGCTTCCCAGTTGCGGCAGGAGGGACCTGTCCAAGGCAGACCTGTGAGAGTCTTGAAGTGCACTGAGGTCAGCCTCCTGGAGCCAATCAGCATGAAGCACTTGGAGCTCTCCAGGGTCCTGACCAGCGGGTGCTCCCAGAATATTGCAGTCACCTTAGAGTTTATAGCTGTGACTCCAATTGCGTTGTCTTAGAAATGGGTTGTAGTTATCACATCTGGACCAAAAATGAGTATCTGGGGGGAAATAACCACATTGGGGGTCAGGCAGACCTGGATTAAAATCTCTAACCAGCTGATGACCTTAACCACTTAAACCTTCCTTCCCTCGTCTTTAAAGTGGAGGTGGTGGTAGCTGTTTCGTGTTGGGTTGCATGAGCTAATGAGCGAAAGCATTGAAAGAACCTAATACAATTCCAGATTAATAGGTCATTAAGTAGACGGCCCTCTGCCTGGGCAGTGAGCTCTCAGAGAAGCCTATTCTAGATCACAGGATTGGTTATAAGAATATGGATTCTGAGGTCCCTCAGACCTCATATGAGTGCCAGCTTTCCCCTGACAGTGCGAGTGACTGAGACACTCACCTGTTAAACTGGGCTAATCTCGCATACTTAATAGGGCCTCATAGCCAGAGTTTAATAAGCACCAAACAAAGGTTTGGGGGTTTGGATTGAATTTTCAGGCGACCTTCCTCTCCTTTTAAAATGGAATTTAATTTGAAGTCTGTCTCTAACCCAACAGCAGGTCTATGTTTCTCTGCTCTCCGTTAAAAGGGGGCAGGCAGTACATGGAAGCAAATGGTCGTGTTGCAGTGTGACGGCGTGAAATGAAAGTGGATGCGTTGAGTTGAGCAGATATAACCACTCGCTCTTAAGTGGAGTCTATGGCACACGACTGTCAGAGTTACGTGGTCATGACCCCCAAGAAAAAGATCTATTCTCAGAAGGCATAGAGCCCTTGGTGTATGAGAACAAAAATGTTCATAAGGTCTGTTTCTGAAGTCTCCATATTCACGGGGGGAAAAGAGTGAAGCTGTGTGTCTTTGAGTGCCTGAAACTTTTCCAGCAGAAAAGCATGAAGCTGGGGTGGGCAGAGTCCCTGTGGGCAGAGAGAAAATTACCTCACCCAGATGTCTGCTCCACCACTTTTCTGGGCAACTTGATGTTTAACTTTTAATTTTGGAGAATTCCGATCATATAAAAAAGTAGTATAGAATGGCAAAGCCACATACACTCGTTACCTAGCAGCAGTAATTATGAACCATCGATCAATCTGTTTTATTAACCACTGGTTAATCTGGATGAACCTCCTCCCACCCATTTCCCTCCTTCCTACTACTGTTGCAAGCTGGGTGGCAAAAGCATCCACCTCTCTGATCCCAGTTTCCTAAGCTTGAATCGGGGTTGATGGTGACATCAGAAGCACAGGCCATCGGGGAAGGTGAGAGAGAAGGTGAGAGAGGGAAGGTGAAGAGAGAGAAGGACGAAGTCCTGACCGCAGTTGTTCTCAGCGTGAGTTCTCCCTTCTTCCCAGTCTCACTCCTGGCTGAGCCTGGGATCGGTGCAGACTTGGCCTTCAGGTCTCCTTCTGCAGGCTGAGGTTCTCAGGTCTGCCTTCTCCTCACAGTGAACCTCTCATGCTGACTCACCTTCTGGATCTCAGTGCCCATTATTCCAGTTACCCCTCACCTTTGGGAGTCGAAGTTCTGTTCTGTCCTGACCCTAGGGCTGAGGAAGGTGCCGTGGAACTGAAAGTCAGGAGACACAGGTTTCTATCACCCTAGTTCCCTGGATCTCACCAGTTCAGACCTCAGCGTCCTCATCTGGAACAGTACTGCCTTCGTGTATAAAGTGCTTTTGCAAAATGTTAGCTGTGGGGATTGTTACAGTGCTGAGGTTCTGCTCTCCATCCCCTTCAGAATAAGCCTTGTAGAAAGGGGTCGTAGGAATCAAGGAAGACAGAAGTGGGAGGAGCAGCCTGAGATCCGGAGAGGGTACGTGTTTAAGATGGGCTGGAGTACAGCACGCTCAGGCACACGAGGGAAATGGTCCGGTAGAGGAGGAGCAGAGGGTGAGTCCGGGGAGAGGACAGCAGGGGCACCCACGGGGGCTAGCTCTCATGTGAGGCTCACTGTCAGTGGCCCCTGGTCACGGAGGCCTTGGGGCTTAGCTGGCATGTTTGAACCTTATCCTGAAGTCAGTGAGGCCCCTGGAGAACTTTGAACAGGGGAGGTGGTGTGGTCGTGCCTGCCATGGGGAGGGCAAGACTGCTTGAGAAGACCTACTGAGGAGGCTTGGAGAAATTCCAGCAAAGGGGACTGTGTCTACTCCTCACTGCCTCCCAGAGCTGAGCTGTCTGCTGAGCAGTCACCAGGGATAACAAAGCGCTTTTGACCCTTCAGCAGGAAGCCCTTCTTGGCCGATGTCACTGCTTCACAGCTTGTGAAGTGCGGAGACCAGGTGGGAGGGAGTCCAGGAACCGAGCCTTGGTGTCAGTGGACATGGCCAGCTGGTCTTGGAAACCTGGTCCCCAGTCCCTGAGCCCAAGGCAGGTGCTCAGGCGCATAGGTGCACATGCTTCCGACCCCCCTCTCTCATGAGGCCAGGACTGTGAGCACGGCCACCTCTCCCTCAGCCTCACTGATTTCAACAGGGGAGCAGAGAGCACATAGGGCTCCACATAGGAGGACCTGCAGAGCCCACTGCTCCCATGGGCTGGGGCGGCTGCTGGGGGCAAGTCCCAGGCTAAGTAAGCTTGGGGAGAGTGAATCCCACTCCACCTCAGGGTGGGGAAGATTGGGCTTCCAGGCAGGAAGAAGCCAGGACCCACCAGCCCTGGGTGGTCCAAGGGAGGAAGAATTAGTCCAGGGGTGGTCCTAGAGCCTACAGCAGGCTAACATCATTCTAGAAGGGTTTTTTTTTTTTCTAATTTTTAAACATTAAGGTATAATTTTCATACAGTAAAATCCCCCTGTTTTAGTCTACAGTTCTGAGTTTTGACAAATGCATACCATTGTGTACCCACCTCTTTAACCGGCATAGAGGACTTCCATCACCCCAAAATTCCCCTGTCACTTTGTAGCCAGCCTCTTCCCCTCCCCCAAGTCCCCAGCAACTGCAGATCTATAGGTCTGCCTTTTCCGTGACAGTGTATGGTGGAATCACAAGATTCTCAACCTTTGACCCTGGCTTCTCCCACTCCGCACAGTGATCGTGACTCTGTCGTTTCTATCAGCAGTTCGCTCTTTTCCGATGCTGAGTGGTATTCCATCATCAGGACACACTGTTTATCCAGTCGCTCAGTCATCCCTTGAGAGGCATTCAGGCTGTTTGCAGCCTTTGGCTGTTATAAATAAAGTCACTTTATTTTTGCATAAACGTAAGTTTTTCTGGAGTAATTACCTGGAAGTGGGATTTCTGGATAGTGTGATAGATTTCTGTTTAGTTTGTAAGGAACTCTCCAGGTCTTTTCCCATTTTGTACCCCCACCAGCAATGGACGTGAGCTCCAGTTGCTCTATGTGCTCTCCAGCACTTGGTATTTGTCGTTGTTTATTTCTTTGCTTATTTTTAGCCATTGATAAGTACTGGGGGGCTTATCAAGTACCTCCTACATGCTAGGCACTGAGCTAGGTGCCTGATGCACGGTATCTCATCAAATGCTGGGCGTTCTACAGGTTTGGAGACTGAGGCCCAGAGGAGTCTCCAAGGTCCCCCAGGACCAGAGCTGGCCCGGGGTGTGGAAACTCCACCGTCTGTTCCAAAGCTCAGCCAGCCTGCAGGGTTCTTGCCCCAATGTGGGGACAGTATCAACACTCGCTCACCCCACAGGGAAGCGGGTTCAGCCCAGATTCACCTCTCCGTCTGCTCTCCCCGACGGTCGTTTCTTGGCCTGTCTGCCTCCTCTGATGGCCTGTCTGGAGCTGTCTGTATCTCCAGGCCTGGGACAGACCCAGCAGAAGAGCGAGGCAGCTGGTGTATGAGGTCCCGCTGCAAGGCTGAGACCCACCCGAGGAACCCCAGCCCTTCCCTGGATTCCAGCAGCCTCCCTGGCCACTCTTGGCGCCTGGAGCAGGAGCCACTGGGAAGATGGAGCTAGAGGGCAGGAAGACCAGGCCAGGCGTGGATGGCCCTGTCAGCTGGACCCTCCACGGGGGCCAACCCTGAGCTGTGCCAAACTCCCAGGTCCTCCCAAGATCTGGCATCTCACTGCCAGGCCCATGGCCCCCTCCCAGGTCTGTGGGCTTTGTTTCCTTCCCTTGCTGCCCCAGCTTGTGTCCAGGAGACACGTCAGGAGCTAGGAAACTTGCTACTGCCTCGCAGTCTCTCCTAGTATTAATACACAGGCTCACAAGGTATTGCCAGCCACTGGCAAGGGAATCTGACTTTTTGGGAATCTGACTGCACTTGAATGTGAAAAAGGAGGTTATTTCCTGTTGGGTCCTTTTTTTCCCCTCCTGAACAGTCGTTTACAGCCACTTAACCTCTCTGAGCCTCACTGTCTGTAAATTGTTAGCTGCTCCGTCGTGTTCAGCTCTTCACAGCCCCATGGACTATAGCCCACCAGGCTCCTCTGTCCATGGGATTCTCCAGGTAAGAATACTGGAGCGGGTTGCCATGCAATTCTCCAGGGGATCTTCACAACCCAAGGACTGAAGCCGGGTCTCCTACATTACATGTGGATTCTTTACCATCTGATCCACCAGGGAAGCTGTGGACATAAAAGCTAAAGCATCTGTCCTTCTAAAGATTGTGGTAGAGATTCAGTGAGGTAACGCAGTGAGTTACCCCTCAGCAGAGGGGCCCCAGAGGCAGTGCTTGTGCTGGGTGAGAGTAGTTACCTTGCAGCCCCTTTCCCTCCTCCTCCGTCTCACTTGAGTCTCACTGTGGCCATCAGAAAACGGTGCCAACTGCATACTTAGGTCATAGTCTCGCTTCATGAGTCACAGATGGCAGTCGCGGTGGGAACCTGTCAATGCAGACAGACAGCAATGGTGACCTTTGTTTGCTTCCCATGTATGGCCACAGAATTCGCATTAATGGGGGGGGTCTGCATCAAGGTATTTAATGTGATAAAATTACATGTACACACACATGCATTTATAGAAAATAAAATGCCTGCTATACAACGACAACAAAAAAGAAAACAGTGTCAAAATCCCCTTAGGACGTTCATGCCAGGAGGTGACCAGCCTCGCCTTATCCCAGCCATGTTTCCCACATCTGTAAAATGGGAATGTTGAACGAGATAGTCTCAACCTGCTCCTGCTCTAGCAACTCTGTCCTTTTCAGGTTCCATTTTCCTGTTCCTTCTGTAGGGCAGGGAATGACTAGATGTGAGGGGGCTCCAGAAGAGGGTCTGGGGGCTTGGTGCCCAGTGTGGCCAAGAGACACAGGGCCTGAGGCCTTTCCCTCCGTGATGGCTCTGGTGGCTGCTAGGCTGGGTAAGGCCGTCCAGAGTTGGACAGAGCGGCCCCCTGTTCTTCTGGGCTCTGCCTTTGAGTCAAGAGTCAGCAGTGTCCAGCAGTTGGGGCGGTAGTGTAGATTGTCAGAGTGGGGCCACACAGTCGTCAGAAGTGGGTCTGAGGACTTGGACATTGGTTCACAAATACTGATGAAAAAGCACTCTTAGGCACTCAAGGCAAGGTACAGTGTAATCCTTTTGAAACATTTGTCTCCTCCTCTAGACTGTCAGGGCTCAATGGGGTGGTTTTTGCACACCTTACCTCCTGCCTCAGGGGTATTTGGTAAGTTCTAGAGACATTCTGGATTGTCATGACTTGGGGAGGAGCTACTGGCATCCTGTGCTTAGAGACCAAGTCACGTGGCAACACCCACCACAGATAATTACGCAGCTCGAATGTCCACGGTGCCATGGCTGAGGATCCCTGCCTTAATCCAGGGCCTTGTAGGAGTCCAGTGCCTCACACAGCACCTGGAAAGCAGTGAGCCTGCAACATGTCATCTTCGGATGCAGAGAGCGCTCCTAAACGTACCAGTGACATGGTGGGGTTGCCGAAGAGTCCTACTCTCCTCTTTGCTTATCTGCATTTTTAGTGATTTGTTTATGATCCTTCATAATACTGTCAATGTTTTTTCTTTCTTGATAGTGTTTTATAACTTATTTATTTTTAATTGAAAGATAATTGATAAGGGCAGGGGGGTGGAGGAAGGAGAGGGTGAGATGAATGGAGAGAGTACATAGACGCTTACACACTACTATATGTTAAACAGTCAGTGGAGATTTGCTGTATGACCCGGGCAGCTCAAGCTGGGGCTCTGTCACAACCTACAGGGGTGGGAAAGGGTGGGAGCGGGAGGAAGGTTCAAGAGGGAGGGGACGTATGGCTGATTCATGTTGATGTATGGCAGAAATCAAGCCAATATTGCAAAGCTTATCTGTATTTCTAAAAAAATCTCCCACTCTGGATTTGCAGAGCTTGTGTGATGAAAATTTTACTTAAGGAAGAAAAAACAGGATCATGTCAGAAAGGCATAACATGTGCACTGAATCGTATAGTAATTAAATTCATCCATTCGTTTAAACAATGTTTATTGGTCCCCTGGTATAAGGCAGGCGTGGTTCTAGTAAGTGGGGATACAACAGTGGAGAAAAAAAAAAAAAAACCCAGATAAAATTGCTCTCTTGGAGCTTGTGTTCCAGCAGAAGAAAACAATTAAGGGCTTAACGTACAAATATGTGACATTTATAATACAGGATAGCTGGTGTTGACAAATAGGATGAGCAGAGGTAAGGCAGGGCAGGGAGAGGGCGTGAGGAAGAGCCGATGGGAGGAGACCTCTCGGATTACGTGACTCTTAAACAGGGACCTGAGTGGAGCCGGGGAGCAGGACATGATAAATGGACCCAGTGTGGGTGTCATATGTGTTTAAAGCAGAAGTTCCACTTCTTCTCTGGAAGGTCTCCATCACACTTGGAGAAATGGCAGGAATTCTTATTTTGGAAGTGCAATCCGTCAAGATGCTCCCTCTGACACCTCCGAGGAGAGGCTGATGGCATTTTCTTCCTCTGCGAAGGACCGGAAGGATGCACAGTTACTTAAAGACTGGACCTTGGAAGGTGGGGACAAGGTGCTCTCGAGGACCCGCAGAGGTTGTCTCGCTGGGGAGGCAGTCTAGAGCTCCACTCCCACTACCTGCCAGCTGTGTGACCTTGGGCAGGTTGCTTAAACTCTCTGAGCCTCAGCTTTCTCGTCTGTAAAATGGCAACGAAAATGCCCGTCCCCCGGGGTGATGGAGACTCGGGTGAGATAATACTAGGGAAGCTCTGCCGTGCATCCTGGCACATGGAGGTGCCCTTCCTCCCTCTGTTCCCAGCATCCTTCTCTTGTTCTTGCTGGGAATGTGAGTTAAGGGGCCGAAGGTTGCAGAATGTGAGCCAAATTCTCCAGCACCACTCTTTGAACACTGGCAGCATACAGACATCCCTGAGCAAAGGCGATGATGCCGTGCTTTGGAGCAGAAGTAGACAAGTGCCGCTGCTTGTCTTCTTTCAACATGTGCTGGGCTCATAGAGGGAACGGTGAGGGGAAAGGCCCTGCAGAGGAGGGAGCAGTCTGAGTGAAGATGCCGAGTGAGTCAGCGAGTCGGCAGGTGCTCACTGGGACCTCATATCTTCTGGGCGCCCTTTTGGATGCTGGAGGTACCCCGGCAAACTAAACAGAGAGGACGGAAAGGATGTGTTCCCATGGAGCTCACACTGTTTGGGCACTACAGAGGCGTTAGACGCATAAACAAATAGAGAAGGCAGATTTGAGAGTGATGTAGTAGCAGGTGATGGGGAGGCAGCCCCAGGCAAGGCAGGGAGGGAAGGCCTCTGTGAAGGGGAACGATGGCGTTGGGTCAGAATCCTGGGAGGGAGGCAGGCGCATCTGGAGAAAGCAGTCCAGGCAGAGGGAACAGCAAGTGCAAAGATCCTGCTGTTTGCTGCTGTGCCGTCGCTAACTCGTGTCCAACTCTTTGCGACCCCATGGACTGCAGCATGCCAGACTCAAACTCATGTCCATTGAGTCACTGATGCCATCCAACCATCTCATCCTCTGTCGCTGCTTTCTCCTACTGCCCTCAATCTTTCCCAGCATCAGGGTCTTTTCCAATGAGTCAGCTCTTCGCTTTAGGTGGCCAGAGTATTGGAGCTTCAGCATCAGTCCTCCCAGTGAATATTGAGGGTTGATTTCCTTGAGGATTAACTGGTTTTGTCCCCTTGCAGTCCACAGGACACTCAAGAGTTCTCTAGCACCACAATTCAAAAGCATCAATTCTTTGGCACTCAGCCTTCTTTATGATCCAACTCTTACATCCGTACATGACGACTGGAAAACCTTCAGCTTTGACTGTATGGACCTTTGTGGGCAAAGAAATGTCTCTGGTTTTTAATATGCCATCTGTTTGTCATAGCAAAGCTGTGTGCTGGTGAGGTGGAGAGAAGGCAGATAGATATAAAGAGTGATTGAGGAGGAGAGGCAAAGAAGAAGCTGGAAAGGTGAGGAGAGGCAAAGAAGAAGCTGGAAAGGTGAGCAGAGCCAGACCAGGAGGGGTCTTGCAGGCCACGGAATGGATCTTGCCCTGGATTCTAATTACAGTGCAAACCACTGGAGAGATATGAGCAGGGGAATAACATGGTTTAATCTGTGCTTTGAAAAGACCCGTTCTGGCTGCTCTGGCTGCTGCAGCCAGCTGGGTTGCAATGGACAGTGGTGGCTTGGCCCTGGATGTGGCTGGGAGAAGGTGGCAAGCCTCCGGTTTAGGATGTATTTGGTGATGGCACCACTGGGGCTGCCAAGGGATTGGGTACGAACACTGAGAGAACCAGAGGAGTCAAGGATGGCTTTGCTGCTTTTCTGCTGAGTACCTGGGAAGGTGCCTGTGGCTGTTTGCCCAGGTAGGGAGCCCAGAGGAGAAGGCTTGGTGGGGTGGGGTCATTTTAGCATTCGTGTTAGTTATCCCAGCCTTGATGCCAAGCAGGCATGTGGATTGCATATGTGGAATCAGGGGTGAGTGCTGGAAAGTGATGGAATGGGAAGTTAGAGCCTTAGGATCACCCAGCAGTAGGAAGTAATCAATAGGGGATTAAGGCAGGATGTTCAGGGAGCATAGCCCCTGGGAATCATGTGAGTATCAGCCACAAGCTAAATGTCACCTTCTTTCAGGAGAGAGTGGCCAGCTCGACTCTACACGGTTTTCAGGACTTCGATCCATGTGTCTCTGGTTCTGTGGTATTTGCAGATTCTACTGGGTACACAAGGGCCCACATGTCAGGAAGCCCATAGAGATCCAGCGGTCACTTGAGGGCCGCCCCCATCTGGAACCCTGTAGGGTCTATCAGGGGCTTCCCTTGTGGCTCAGCTGGTAAACAATCCGCCCGCAATGTGGGAGACGTGGGTTCCATCCCTGAGTTGGGAAGATCCCCTGGAGAAGGGAAAGGCTACCCACTCCAGTATTCTGGCCTGGAGAATTCCATGGACTGTATAGTCCATGGTGTTGCAAATAGTCGGACACGACTGAGTGACTTTTTCACTTTCACTTTCAGGCTCTATCAGACCAACAGAAGGGGAGCAAGAAAAGTCGCTAGGGAAAGCCCTGTCTGAATTCAAACCTCCCAGTCCAGTGGGTGAGCTGGATCCGTAGACGCATCCTCCTGCCTGTGGGGCCTCCTCCAGCCATCAGACCCCTCGGAGGAAATGCCAGGCCAGCCTCACCCCTGCCTGCTGGCCCCCTCCTCTCCTGTCTCCTCACAGTAGCCTCTGTTCCCCCCACATCTGCTGGCCCCTCCTCCCCACTGCCTCCTCTCACTGTCTCCACCTGACCAGGGTCTGCTTTTCCCTCAATACCAAGCTCACAGCTCCCTTCCCAGCAAGTCCCTTTGGCTCACTGACCAGCATCTAGCCGTCCCATCCACTGCAGAGGGCCATGACTGAATCTGTCCAGTTTGCTGCTGTGTTCGCAGAGCCCAGCAAGCGGCAGCTTGGCTTGGCCCATGACCTGCTGGCTTGGATTCCCCGAGCAGCTGCCCTTGGGGTCCCAGCCACAGCTGCCCCGTTCCTGTCCAGTCAGTGTGGAGGGCTTGCTGGCAACCGAGGCTCGGTGGCCCTCGCGGCTCCTGCCCAGTTCATGACGTGACACTCTGCTTCCACATTCGTGCCGGCCCCTCGGAGTGGAGGCAGAAGACCCAGGTGGATCTGAACGCCACCAGAGACGAATCCTGTTCCTCCCATAACTTCCTCTGGCCTCGGTTTTCCTCATCTGTAGATTGGGAATTGCAGGTTCCCTCGCAGCGGGGATTTCACAAGGTCACGTTTGAGAAGCTGCCTGATACTGTCCATGAAATACGTTGAACACAACCTGTATCTTTTGTAGTCAGTCACCTGCAGTGAGAAATGCCTGGGGGCTTCCCTGGTGGTCCAGTGGCTAAGACTTCTTGCTCCCAGTCCACGGGGCCCAGGTCCAATCCCGGGTCAGGGAACTAGATCCCACATGCCACAGCTAAAGATCCCACATGCTGCAACTAAGACCCAGCACAATCAATATTTTAAAAAAAGAAAAGAAAAGAAAAGAAATGCCTGGATAAGAGGTGGAACAGGAGCTTACAATCTCAGAATCTCTCACTGCAAAGAATTGAATATTCTCAGACTGGGAATAAACAGGGTCAAGGAGTCACGGTCTCTCTCAGGCGGCTTCTGGACGTGCTGTGGTACAGACCCAGCACACCCTCTGCACTGCTATGGGAGTCCAGGCGGTGCTGGAGGAAATGGTGTTAGTGGGTAGACTCTCCTCTATGTGTTGTTCCTCGAACACTTGCACATCAGTGTCTCATTGCAACCCCAAGCATCGATCAAACTGCAGTCCTCTCGGCCATGGGGCTGAGAGAGACGGGACCCAGATGTCCCCTGCTTCTCGTGGGGCTGCAAGATGCCCCACAGTCTTGATCTTTGGTCCAGTAGACTGGCAAACCAAGGAGATGAGAAGAAACACGCGAGAACCGTCCGAAAAAGAAGAAAATAGACGAAGCGTGCGCTTCGTTTAAAAACAAGCAGGTTTGCTGGAGATTGGGAGCCTGTCACAGACAGCAAAGCAAAGCTGGTTTTTACCACTGTTCACTAAACATTTATGAAATATCTACCGTGTGCCTGGCACGGTGGCCCGACAGAACTGCCAGATTAAGTGATGCAAGGGGCACTGTTCATAGGAAGGCAGTGGGGGGCTGTGCAGCGGCTTCCCCACGGCTCCCTGAGCCACTGTCCCGCCCTAGTGCTGTCCATGCAGCGTCTGTAACCACGAGCCCTGCAGGCCTTCACATGGGTCCCTGCATCACAGCCGCTCTCCTCATGGCCCGTCACACTCCACACCCCACGCTCCTGTTGGTTCTTCAGTCACCAGGCTCCACGCTCCCTCTGCCTTCATCACTCTTCCCCAGACCTTACAGGACAGATCCCTCCTCCTCATTCCATTTGCATCACGAACATCACCACCTCCAAGAAGCCCTCCCCCACTATCCTAATACCCTCACCCTCCATGCACACAGGGGTCCCATTTTCCCCTTCGACTTTCTCCAAAGTACATAGAATCCCTCGGAATGATCTCATTGGCCTATTTATTCATCTCCACGTTCATTATCTGTCTCTCTCCTGGAAAGTGAGCCCCAGGAGTGAGGACCCATCCCCGTGTCCACAGGGCAGTAGGTATCCCTATGTATTTGCTGAATGAAACAAGATGCAGAATCTGTCTGAGGACGCCCCCCCCCTCAAGTCCACAGATGAGCAAGCAGACCGACAGGTGTCAGCTTGGATGTTTGATCGACAGTCCACAAATTCTCTTTCCCACTTTCAGCCCCCTGGATACCCATAGCAGCTCCTACAGCAACTCTGGAGCCTAGCTCCTGGAGAAAATAGTGACCCCAAAAACAGAGGATTTCTCCCCGGACCTGGTTGCAGCTTTGGAATGAGGAAGGTATTTTTAAATGTTCTCGCAAGTGCCAGTGTGTCTTGTTAAAAATAAGGTTTGTGTTCATTGAAATGCCGTTCAGGCTCGCCATTCTGCGGCAGTGTTTAAATTAACCACATCAGGCACTGTGAATTCTGAACAGCCCGTGAATCATTTGGGGGCGAAAAAATTGGGAGTTTATTTGCTGAAGCTAGATCTTCTTTATGTCCTGTGTCTACCTAGCGAACCTTTCTACAGCGCTCACTCTGTGCCAGGCACTGTTTGGTGTGCTCTGCGAATAACAGCGCTTTTACCCTTTCCACTAGCCCATGGCGTTCCCCATTTCACAGTTGAGAAAGTCAAGTCACATAGTTCACTTGCTCGCCCAAGTCCACATGACTCATGCCTTTAGGGAGTTTTTGCCAACATTTTGGCCACAAGGAAAACCTTGCTTATAACCCGCCCTGCCGAAAGGTACCCGGCTTTCACTTCTGCCCTTTTCAGGAAATTCGGAATCCTCACAATGCCTAGGTATGGAATTTGCTGCAGCGTGTCTCTCCTTCTCCTGTGGACTTGGCAGCCTTTTGGGGCCCGGGAGACAGATAAGCATCATTTCAAGAGTGTCTTTCTGTAGTTCCCCAGCACCCCGGCTCTGGGCCAAGCTTCCCCAGCTGGCTCGTGCCCTGCCTTGTCCCACTTAGCTGGCCCACCCTTCCATATTTCCTCCCCTCATCCGGCTAACTCTCCTCTCCCTGAATGACTCAGGCAGATCCTGCTGCTTCCAAGGGCCTTCTGGGCTGCTCTGGCCTCGTTTACCCTCATCCACAGAACTTCTCCTGGGCTTGTGTCACCTCCTTGCATCTTGCAAACTAGACTCACTGTGTTGATCTGCTTGTTGTTCAGTCGCTAAGTTGTGTCTTGACTCTTTGCGACCCCGTGAACTGCAGCGCACCAGGCTTCCCTGTCCTTCACTGTCTCCCTGAGTTTGCTCCAACTCATGTCCATTGAGTCAGTGATGCCATCCAACCATCTCACCCTGTTTGTATTAATAATTAGTCTGTTCCTGGACTCTGGGACATTGGTGGATTCAAATCCCAGTACTGCCACCTACTGGATACCCAACCTTGGACAAGACCCTTCATCCCTGACCCTCAGTTTCCACATCCATAAAATGGGCATAAAAGTGGTAGAGCTGTTGTGAAGATGCAACAAAAGATTATGTGTAAGATCTGCACTTAATCTGTGTCAGAGTTCAGCAAACTTTCTCTGCAAAGAGCCAGGTAGTGGATATTCTAGGCTTTGTAGTCAGTTTCAGCAGCAGCCTCTCAACTCTGGTGTTTTAGTGTGTAAACAGCCATAGACGAAGGAGAGTAACTGTGTTCAATTAAAACTTGATTTACAGAAACAGACGGCAGCCAGGTTTAACCCGTGACCCGGGGTTGGTCCACACCTGGTCTTTGGAGTGGCGCCCTTCTCTGAAATGCTATAAAGGTCAGAAAAGAGAAGGCTGTGACTTTCCTCCCAGGCACGAAAGTTTTGGCCGAGAGCAATGCATGGGAGCAGACAGACAGGAAAGGGGTGGCTGGGAGGAGGCACTGTGGACCGGGCTGAGGCCCACAGACAGAAGCACAGGGCGAGGAGGGGGGGGGCGGGAGGAGGCTCCTTGTGCAGGGGTGAAGTGAGAGGAGGCCTGGCCAGCCAACCTCGAATGCCATGTGCACTCACAGAATCACCGACTTCCTGTGTAAGAACTACTTCCTGGACACCCACTGTGTGCCACACACTGCGCTGTATGGCTATGCCGCAGGAGAACAAGACACACAGAAACCCCTGCCCTCACAAAAGCTTCGGTTCCTCCAAAGGAGGGAAACTGAGGCCCGAAACTCCTCCCAGGAGTCCCATAGCCGGTAAGTGTCCTTTCGTATGAAGTGCGTTTCCAGGGTTACTGCTGCTGCAGTGGGGTAAGCACAGGAGTTAGGGTCTCTGCCTGGACTCAAGCCTCACTGCCCACCCCCGGCCCCCCCCCCCTCGCTTCTGTGAGGCCCATAGCCTATGCTTCCCGCCGTTGACCCAGGGTGCTGGGACCTGGGGCCATGCTCACTGTTAGAGCCTTCGGGCTGTGGCTGTGTGAGCCTCCCTGGGCCTCTCTGTGATCAGGGGAGCCAGAGCTCCCACGTGTCAGGGGGTGTTAGTGGCGTCATTAAGCTTGATGGGCTGATGTCTACCACATCCATGGAGGGGCTGGGGAAGGGAAGCAGTTTGGGGCAAACTTTCTAGGTCCAAGCCTTTTCTGTGGCTGTGGAGTATTCCCCACGGGCAATACTATTCTCCCAGCGCAGACAGAGACCACCCCTGTCCCGGCCACCCAGTGGCAGACCCTGTTCTGGGCACCTTTGTAGCCTCATCCCCCTGAGTGAGCTATGAGCCCTCCTTGTTCCCCCTTTACAGAGCAAGAAACCATAGCCTGCAAGGAGCCTGACTCTCCACAGTGGCCACTGACTGTGAATCCCCCAGCAACTGCACATCCTGTCCTTTAGCCTTATCCTCAGAACACTGCCGTGACGGAGGAATCCCCCGCCCCCCGCCACATCTCTCACATGCTTTCTCTCTCTCTTTCCCCCACTGAGTAGAACTACATCATAAAGTGAGCAAATCTGAAGTGCGCAGTGGATAAACTTTTCCCTCTGTTTATGCCTGTGTGACTGCAGCCCAGATCCAGCACGTTTCTGGGTCCCTGGGCGGCTCCCGCCTGCCCTTTCGCTGCTGAACCCGGAGGTACCCACTGTTCTGACTTTTATCACTAGGGATCACTTCCACTTACTCTTGAAGCTTCGATCAGTAGAATCCCCTGGGGTGTTCGTCTTGATTGGCTTCTTTCACCAGCATGTCTGTGAGATTCTTCATGTTGTCATGCATGGGGGTGGGGGGGGATAGGGGGTGGGGCTTCTTTTTCAGGGCTGTCTAGTAGTCCTCTGTAGGAGTCCATTATAGGAGGTTTGTCTGTCCTCCTGTGGGTGGGCATATAGCGTATTTCTTATGTAAGTTTATTATGAATTAGATCTCTATGAATATTCAAGTCTGCATATGGACGTGTATTTTCATTTCCCTCATTCAGAGTGGGATTTGGGAGTCGCAGGGTAGGTATAGGTTTAACTTTCCTAGAAACTGTCAACACTTGTCTCCAGAAAGGCTGTCCTATTTCATGCTCCCACCAGCAACATCGGAGAGTTTTCCTGTGGCTCCATGTTCTCATCAGTACTTGGTAAAATCTGCCACTTTCCTTTTAACTGTTCCGGTAGGTGTGCCACCATACCCATTTCCTGGAAGCAGAAACTGAGGCTCACACATGCTGAGCCCTTTGCCCCAGACCGCACGGCTACTGACATTGGAACAGAGACTGGGGTTCTGTGAGATTCTGGAATTGTGTCACAGCCCAGGGTTCAAGGCGTAGAGCATGGGATAGAGTGAGAATAGAGGAGGTATTTGAATAAGTGTTTTCTGAATGCGAAGTGGATGATTGAAAACCAGAGCGCTCATCAGTGATAGCAATGGGCCCAACTGGTGCTCTTGCCCAGTGGCACAGTGCCCTGGGTCCGCACCAGCCACCCCAGGGAGAACCCGGGCTCCCTGGTAACTCCACTTGTCCCCACCACACCACTGGGAGCGCGTCCCCACGAGCTTGCCAGGACAGGCTGTTCTTTTGCAAGCTGGCAGGACACAGTCTGCATTCTGCAGCCCCGGCTCTCTCGGAATCCGCATCCCGGGGCTCTACTGTCCCCAAAGGCACTGATTGCTCCTCTCAGGAAAACATCCCATTCCAAGGTCAGGGGATTAATGAGCATGCCTGGGCCACTGGAGACTCCGGGTCGGCTCTGGCCTGGCCGTGGGTTTCTAGCACCCTGTGTTCCCCTGGGTGTGCCTTGGAAACTAAGGCTGGGGCCTGAGACACCAGAAGTCTGAGATCCTAGGCCAGCTTCGCTCCTGTCTTGCTGGGTGACGTCGGGTAAGGCGCCCTTCCTCTCTGAGCCTCATCACCGTGCATAAAGTGGAGAGACTGACTAAGAAGTCGGAGAGGCTGGGCTGGTGTCCAGGTCTCGAAGGCCTATGTCAGGGTTTCCTGTGGCAACTTGGTGGCTTTGACACATTTGTTTATCACTCAACTCAGTGCTTCTCAAGCTCTAATGTGCGTATGATACTCCTGGGGATCTTGTTAAATGCAGATTCTGATTCCGTGGGTTTGTTCTGAGCACCTGGATTTTCTCTCAAGCTCCCAACTGATGGTGCCTGCTGGTCTGAGGACCACACTTTGAGTAGCAAGAGCCCAGGAACTTCTCTCCCATCCATGTGTTTCTTTAAATCATGCTTTTTAAAAAACTTAGATTTCTCCTAAGCAGTAACATATATGAACCACTGGTTTGAGGTACCAGGCATATCTTTTGCCAAACACACAATAAAATGAACATGTTGCATGCTCAGTTGCCTCAGTCGTGTCCAACACTTTGTGACTCCATGAACCAGAGCCTGCCAGGCTCCTCTGTCCATGGGATTCTCCAGGCAAGGATACTGGAGTGGGCTGCCGCAAGCCTCCTCCAAGGGATCTTCCCAACCCAGGAATCGAGTACCCGTCTCCTGCACTGCAGATGGGTTCTTTATGGCTGAGCCACCAGGGAAGCGCTAAAATGAACATGTTAACTGTTGGTATAAATATGGCAACCCTCCCCTACCCTGCTGAGACCTGTTTATTTTTTTTAATGAATATCATAAGTTTTGTCAGGTTCCTTATGCTTATGACCTAATTTAACCTTTAAAACATTATGAAAAGTAGATATTGTTTTAAAATATCTTTTCTCTTTGTTATCCAAGTAGTATAGGTATAATGAAACTAAAGACCAGTTTGAAATTAGAGATAAGGAAAAAAAGAAAATACAAATCACCCCCAAATTTCACTCATATCTCAAATGGGAAATTGAGGCACACCCCCACACTGACTCGTCTAAGGCCACACGGTGGGCACGCCCCAGGGCTGGGGTTTCCACTGGGCCTGTCTGGTGGTTTTCTGTGATCCCACACTGAGGTAATAAATCAACATTATATAAATTTTTTAAATAGAAGAAAAAATTTGACCACGATTGTATTTTGCGTGCCCCTCTGGCCTTTTCCTTATTCTATTATTATACGGATAGAATTGTGAAGTATGACCAGTTGTTTTTCTCTGATTCGTTTCTCAGTGTTCTCATCTGTGAAGTGGGGATGATAATGGAGCGGCCTCCGCAGAGTTGGGGTGGGGGAGGAATGGTGTCCTGCAGGCGGAGCATGGGGCCCAGTACCTAGTAAGTCGGGTGCAAATGCCCTTCTGCTGTGGACGTTACAACCGTGATTCTAAACCACCGCACCCTAGAACATCGAGTCCATCTACTCTGACGTCTGTGCTGCTGGACGACAGGGGGGCTTGTAATATTTTGTTTTAAATAACTCAGTGATGAGCTAGATTATGGCCACCTGTTACATTCTGTGGCTGCTTCCAATATCCAGTGGAAGAGATGCTGTATACCAAGGTTGAGGAAGAGAAATGTGAACATTTATTGATCACCAGTGGTGTACCTAGTTTTAGGCTGGGTACATTTACCCCTGTCTCCTTTAATTTTCGTGAGTCTGTGAAATTTATTATACCCGTTTTACAGATGAGTAAAACTGAGACTCAGGCAGAAAAAATAACTCAAAGAAAATGACCTGCTCTCTGTTAGCTAAGAATCTTGATTAAGTATAGTGCCTCTTTTCTTAATATGGCACTTTTCATTTTTTAATTTTTTGGTTAAAATTTATTTATTTACTTGGCTGTGTTGGGTCTTAGTTGCAGCATACTGGATCTTTGTTGCATCATGCAGGATCTTTCGTTGTGGCACCTGAGCTTAGTTGCCCTGCAGCATGTGGGATCTTAGTTCCCCAACCAGGGATCAAACCCATGTGCCCTGCATTACAAGGTGGATTCTTAACCACCAGACCACCAAGGAAGTTCCAATATGGCACCCTTTAAAAACAAAAATGTATTCCTTCTCATCTGTGTCAAAACTCATACTGAACAATGAGTTCTGGATTGCAAAAAAGGATTTATTTTGGCACCCATCTATAAGTCTTTGTCCACAAGTTAAATAAAAAGAAACGAGTGCTATTAATACCAGTATAGCACTTTTAAAACAAAGCAAACACACAAACTCCTTGCAAGCCTTGGCATGCTAAGTTGCTTCAGTCATGTCCAACTCTTTGCAACCTTAGGGACTGCAGCTTGCCACGCTCCTCTGTCCATGGGATTCTCCAGGCAAGAATACAGGAGTGGGTTGCCTTGCCTTCCTCCAGGGGATCTTCCCAACCCAGGAACTGAACCCACATCGCTTATGTGTCCTGCACTGGCAGGTGGGTTCTTTACCACTTGTGCTTTCTGGGAAACCCAAGGAAACAAACTCCATGTGCCTTCTATCATCTCTTTGGGAGTAAATCTAGGGATGGTTCACCTCTTAGCCTTCTCCCTTCCTAGGACAGGCTGGAGAGGACCTGGGGGCAGGGAGGGGGCTCAGTTATGAAAGCCTCCAGAGACAGTGGTAACCACTGTTGGAGGGCGAAGTGGGTGGTAGGGACGTGAAGAGGCCAGGGTGGCTGTGGGTCTCGCATTTGGGAACCCAGGCTCTCTTCTCACCTCTGCACCCCTCTCTCTGACTTTGAAAGTGAAAGAAAGTGACAGTGTTAGTTGCCCAGTCATGTCTGACTCTTTGCAGCCCCGTGAACTGTAGCCCACCAGGCTCCTCCGTCCCTGGGATTATCCAGGCAAGAATACTGGAGTGGGTAGCCATTCCCTTCTCCAGGGTATCTTCTTGACCCAGGGATCAAACCCAGGTTCTCCTGCATTGCAAGCAGATTCTTAACCATCTGAGCCACCCTGTATGACCTTGGACGAGCCCATTGGCCTCTCTGGGCCTCAGTTTCCCCACCTTCTCAGTTATCCTGCAAGGGATCTTTAGCTCTGACAATTGATGAAGTCTTTAACAATAAGTTGAAGCAAAGTATGTTCAGTTGTTTTTCTTTCTGTGTTCTCAGTTAATAAGAACATAGAGAGCATAGGATGAGGCCTCCATCAGGAGCTTTCATCTGTATTCCGTGTATCTGTGGGGTATAGGGTGTGTTCTGCACTAAACAGAATCCCATTCAAAGGAAAGAGAGGGGTCTGGCTCCTGCTTGGTGCTTCTGAGGGTCTCCCGGAAGCCCTGATCCCTGTGATGATGTATGGTCTCTCTCCTCCCTCATCCCTAGAGATGAAAACAGCAGATGATCCCTAGACTCCGTCCCCAGTGGGCTGTGTGCACCATCTGCCCGCACACGAGACCTTTTCCTCTCAGGGAACAGTGCAAGCTGGTCTCATGCTCAGCTCAAAGTCAAAATGTTAACAGCAGTGGCTGGAAGAGCTGGCATTTCCCGGCATGCTCTGCACCAGGCGTGGTGCTGGGTTCCCCACACAGCCCCTCCTCTTGCCCTCTGGGGGAGAGGCAGCTGTCATGCCCCTTTTGCAGGGCAGCAACTAGGTCCAGCAGAGAAGGCAATGGCACCCCACTCCAGTACTCCTGCCTGGAAAATCCATGGACAGAGGAGCCTGGTAGGCTGCAAGTCCATGGAGTCGCTAAGAGTTGGACATGACTGAGCGACTTCACTTTCACTTTTCTCTTTCATGCATTGGAGAAGGAAATGGCAAACCACTCCAGTATTCTTGCCTGGAGAATCCCAGGGACGGGGGAGCCTGGTGGGCTGCCGTCTATGACGTCGCGTAAAGTCAGACACGACTGAAGCGACTTAGCAGCAGCAGCAGCGGTGACTAGGTCCAGAGGGGCCAGCACTTGCCAGGCCCCAGACCTTGAATCCGGCAGTCCGATTCCAGAGCCAGTGCCCTTGGCCACCTGGCTGGATGCATGAGACTCAGAAGGGGCCACAGGGCTGTCCAGGGTGGTGGGAAGGCTGCCCAGAGCTGGAGCATGTGAGCTGTGCCCTTAAGTGGGTATCTACCACAGCCTGGAGGGGAGGAAGAGCCGACGCCAGGGTGGCTGGAACTCAGCAGTCTCAGGGAGCAGGGGTGGCTGGAGGCGCCAGTGGGAAGTGTGTTGAAGGCGCAGCTCGGGCTCGGAGTGGTGTTAGAGGCCATATTAGAAAGACGTGTTAAGTCAGGAGAAGAAAAGGTCTATTTGGGGTAAACTCCTGGCCAGAATGCCCACAGCCAGGCAGAAGACTGGATGATTCTGCTCTCAGGAAACTCAGCACCCTCCAGAGAAACAGCCACAGATGCTGCCATGCCAGGGCCTCCCAGCGCACAGCCCACCTTCAGTGAAGCCCACTCTCCAGTTCACCCCACCCCACAGAGCGCCCTGTCAACTCTTTGTGCTTCTCCCCTAAATGGAAATAGACCTCCAGGCTCAGCAGGCATCTGAAGGAAGCAGGGACCAAAACGGAGAGCAAAGAAACCAAGAGGCAATAGAGACGATGCAGGAAGCAGAAGAAAACTGCCAGGATCCGTTGTGATTAAAATCTCGGAGAGGCAAATACTGCGTCTATGAAACGCAGAGGCAAGAGAAGGACCATTTGGAGGACAAAAAGGACCCTTGGAAACCTGCTTCCAAAGTTGCAGAAAAGAATATTTCAGTGGGGTTTGAAATGGGAAGAAACAGGCAGGGTCTGGCTGCTGCATGGATGTTGGGGGAAGGGCTGGTAAGAACAAAAGAGGCTTCTGAGCTTGACCAGGTAGGGCTGGGCAGAGCTCATGTTTGCTGAGCAGTTCACCGAGGAAAAGCTGGTTGTGGGAGGACAATCGCAAATTTATTTTGTTCATTTGTTTGTCCGCCCCACTCAGCTTGCTGGATCCCAGTCCCCCAACCAGGGATTGAACCCCGGGCCATGGCAGTGAAAGCCTGGAATTGTAACCACTAGGCAATCAGGGAACTCCCACAGATTCATTTTAGACGAGTTGGGCTGGAGAGAGATCCAACAGCAAGCAGCAGAGGGTTGAAACCCAGTGCGAGGAAGCCGTTGCTGTCAGAGTTTGGAGCATGGCCCCTCGTGGTGTGTCTCTACCTCAGCCAGCTCTTTTCTTTTTTTAAAAAAATTTTTTGACATGTACACACTGCTGTTTATTTATATTTTTGGCTGTGCTGAGTCTTCGTTGCTGCACGTGGGCTTCCTCTAGTTGCAGAGACCAGGGGCAACTCTCTAGCTGCAGAGACCAGGAGTGACTCTCTAGCTGCAGAGACCAGGGGCGACTCTCTAGCTGCAGTGACCAGGGGCAACTCTCTAGTTGCAGTGACCAGGGGTGACTCTAGTTTCAGTGACCAGGGGCAACTCTCTAGCTGCAGAGACCAGGGGTGACTCTCTAGCTGCAGAGACCAGGGGCGACTCTCTCGTTGCAGAGACCAGGGGCGACTCTCTAGTTGCAGTGACCAGGGGCTTCCTCTAGTTGCAGAGACCAGGGGCGACTCTCTAGCTGCAGAGACCAGGGGCGACTCTCTAGCTGCAGAGACCAGGGGCGACTCTCTAGCTGCAGAGACCAGGGGCGACTCTCTAGCTGCAGAGACCAGGGGCGACTCTCTAGCTGCAGAGACCAGGGGCGACTCTCTAGCTGCAGAGACCAGGGGCGACTCTCTAGTTGCAGAGACCAGGGGCGACTCTCTAGTTGCAGTGACCAGGGGCTTCCTCTAGTTGCAGAGACCAGGGGCGACTCTCTAGCTGCAGAGACCAGGGGCGACTCTCTAGCTGCAGAGACCAGGGGCGACTCTCTAGCTGCAGAGACCAGGGGCGACTCTCTAGCTGCAGAGACCAGGGGCGACTCTCTAGCTGCAGAGACCAGGGGCGACTCTCTAGCTGCAGAGACCAGGGGCGACTCTCTAGCTGCAGAGACCAGGGGCGACTCTCTAGTTGCAGAGACCAGGGGCGACTCTCTAGTTGCAGTGACCAGGGGCTTCCTCTAGTTGCAGAGACCAGGGGTGACTCTCTAGCTGCAGAGACCAGGGGCTTCCTCTAGTTGCAGAGACCAGGGGCGACTCTCTAGCTGCAGAGACCAGGGGCGACTCTCTAGTTGCAGTGGCCAGGGGCTTCCTCTAGTTGTAGAGACCAGGGGCTTCCTCTAGTTGCAGAGACCAGGGGCGACTCTCTAGCTGCAGAGACCAGGGGCGACTCTCTAGTTGCAGTGGCCAGGGGCTTCCTCTAGTTGTAGAGACCAGGGGCGACTCTCTAGCTGCAGAGACCAGGGGCGACTCTCTAGTTGCAGTGGCCAGGGGCTTCCTCTAGTTGCAGTGACCAGGGGCTTCCTCTAGTTGTAGAGACCAGGGGCGACTCTCTAGCTGCAGAGACCAGGGGCGACTCTCTAGTTGCAGTGGCCAGGGGCTTCCTCTAGTTGCAGAGACCAGGGGCGACTCTCTAGCTGCAGAGACCAGGGGCTTCCTCTAGTTGCAGAGACCAGGGGCGACTCTCTAGCTGCAGAGACCAGGGGCGACTCTCTAGCTGCAGAGACCAGGGGCGACTCTCTAGTTGCAGTGGCCAGGGGCTTCCTCTAGTTGCAGAGACCAGGGGCGACTCTCTAGCTGCAGAGACCAGGGGCGACTCTCTAGCTGCAGAGACCAGGGGCGACTCTAGTTGCAGTGGCCAGGGGCTTCCTCTAGTTGTAGAGACCAGGGGCGACTCTCTAGCTGCAGAGACCAGGGGCGACTCTCTAGTTGCAGTGGCCAGGGGCTTCCTCTAGTTGCAGAGACCAGGGGCGACTCTCTAGCTGCAGAGACCAGGGGCGACTCTCTAGTTGCAGTGGCCAGGGGCTTCCTCTAGTTGCAGAGACCAGGGGCTTCCTCTAGTTGCAGAGACCAGGGGCTTCCTCTAGTTGCAGTGCACGGGTTTCTCATCGTGGTGGCCTCTGTTTCAGAGCACAGGCTCTAGGTGGGCAGGCTTCAGTAGCTGCAGCGCAGAGGCTCCATTAGTTGTGGCTCGTGGGCTCTAGAGTGGGGGCTCAGTGGTCGTAGAGCGTGGGCTTAGCTGTGCTGCAACGTGTGGGATCTTCTCGGACCAGAGAGCGAACCCGTGTTCCCTCCATTGGCAGGCGGATTCCTATCCACTGTACCACCAGGGAAGTCCAGCCAGCTCTTTTCAAAAGCAAATCCCCAACCCTGCCTCTGAGATGCTGGTTAACAATAGAGATTCCCAGGTTTGCCAGGTCAAACCCCGGAGGGTGGGAATGTATATTTCAACAGGCTCCCCTGGGAGTCTGATGTAGCCCAACGCTTGAGAACCGCTGGTCTCTGGAGCGGGTGGTAGACTGGGACACAGGGAAGAAACGGAGAAGTCAGGATGAAGAGAGTGAACAGGAAGTAGAGGCAGCTTTAAACCCAGGAGGACACTCATGTGGCACATTCTGCCATCCCAGTGCAGTGAAATTACTACTCATTTCAAAATAGCAACAGCCCTGGAGTATTCAGTAGCAGAATCACTGATTCAGGAAGCAATTAACATAGACATTCAATCAATTATTCATCACATTACTAATATGTAGCAGTAATCAAACTGGCCTTTTAATATGTATATTTTTTCTTTTAATTAACCCTGTCCAAAACTGGAGTAAAGCTCCCAAGCAGAAATATATTTGGCTTAATTAAAAAAAGAAGGCGGAGAGGGAAAAAATATTATCTCCTTACCACGTGTTAAGGGAACCCAAAGGCAGGACTTGCTCTGTGCGCTGTCTTGTGTTTGTGGTTTGAGCTGCACCAGGAAGCCCCAGATCCTGTCTGCAGGTGCCTGAGAGTGCACAGTTAGTGGTTAGATGGAGCTTTATTGTGTCCCCGTCTGTGGCAGAACAGAAAGAGCACTGGACTCGGAGTCAAGACCTCCAGATTCCAATCTTAGATCCGCCACCGAGTTCCTGAGTGACCTCAGAGTTGCCTCTCTGCGTCTCGCCTTCTCCCCATGAGGGGACTGAGTGAGACACTGCCCAACAGTCTTCCAGCTCTGACTGTGTTCTCCTTATCACATGACCACTGCAAATGCCCCTTCAGCCTGTTAGTATGAATGACTTTATGCCTCTTCCTTTAAGAAGTGAAGAGAGGCCAGTCACTCCAGAGTCACTTCCCCGAGGGCTTCATTGATCATCATTACACTGTGGTTAGAGTGTGCAGTTCCACCACACACCTCCTCTTGCCTTCTAATAACTGCTAACATTTATCAGGCACTTCCTATGTGGAAGGGACTAAATGCTGTTGTTTTTTTTAAAAAAATAACATGGTAAAATTTGTTGCTGTCCAGCCGCTAAGTTGTGTCCGAGTCTTTGCAACCCCGTGGACTGCAGCATGGCAGACTTCCCTGTCCTTCATCATCTCCTGGAGTTTGCTCAAACTTATGTCCATTGAGCTGGTGATGCCATCCATCCGTTTCGTCCTCTGCCACTCCCTTCCCCTGCCCTCAATGTTTCCCAGCATCAGGGTCCTTTCCAATGAGTCGGCTCTTTGCATCAGGTGGCCAGGGTATTAGAGCTTCAGCTTCGACATCAGTCCTTCCAATGAATATTCAGGGTTGCTTTCCTTTAGGATTGACTGGACTGATCTCCTTGCAGTCAGTCCAGGGGACTCTCAAGAGTCTTCTCCAAGACCACAATTCAAAAGCATCAATTCCTCGGTGCTCAGCCTTCTTTACGGTGCTCAGCCTTCTTTACGGTCCAACTCTCACATCCATACATCGGTGGTAAGATATATATGATGTCAGGTTTACCATATTAACCGTATGTGCAGTTCAGTGGCATTAAATATACATTCATCCATAGGTATCCACGGGGGACTGGCTACAAGACCTACCTTGGATACCAAAATCCGTATCCTTTGCCCACCTTATCTGTGTTCCACATCTACAGATTCGACCAAGATTCGATCGTGGGCATAGTGCTGTATTTATTGAAAGAGATAAGGGTATAAGTGGACCCTTGCAGCTCCAGCATGCTCACCCAGTGTTGTGCAGGCATCACCGTCATCCATCTCTGGAAATGTTCATTTTCCCAGACTGAAATTCTTGTCTAAGAGCTTTAAGTGGATTATTTTTATTGAATCCTCACTACAACTCCAAGAGAATGGGTCTGTTATTATCCCAATGTATCAGTGAAACACCAGAGTAATGCTATGTAACAAACAACCCCAACACCTCAGGCAGATGCAACAATAAGCACTTCTTTAGCTCACAAGTCTCTACGTGGTCCAGGAGTTGGCTTATCCAAGCTGGCTCCGTTTGTGTCGGAGCCTCTGCGTGCAGCCAGCAAACTCATTGAAGGGAATGTTCTTCTCAGGATGATAGCAGAGGCCCAAGGGGGCAGATAGAAGCCTGCAAAAGCTTTTAAGGTCTAGATTCCAACTGGCACCCTTCAGTCCATTGGCCAAAGCAAGTCACATGGCCGGATGTAAAGCCCCAGGGCGAGCAGTTTGACTGCACTCCTTAAATGAGAGTAATTTGCAAAGTCAGTTAACAAAAGCCCTGGATCCAGGGCAAGCTCCAGATGTATGGAAAGACTAACATGGAAACTTACAGTACCACAGGTAAAATAGATAGCCAACGGGAATTTGCTGTGTGACTCGGGAAACTCAAACAGGGGCTCGGTATCAACCTAGAGGGGTGAGATGGGGAGGGAGATGGGAGGGAGGTTCAAAAGGTAGGGGATATATGAATACCTATGGCTGATCCATGTTGAGGTTTGACAGAACACAACAAAAATCTGTAAAGCAATTATTCTTCAATAAAAAACAAATAAATTTTAAAAATTATACCCAAGTTAAAAAAAAAAAAAAGAATACAGGCCAGTGATACCACCTTTCACAGCTCCATTGCAGAGGCTACTAACTCCTACCTCATGGGTCATTTAAAGAGTCAGCCAGGAGGCCCTGGAGGCATCATGCAGGGAACCCCACTGGGTGCAGAGGAGGAGACCGACACTTCTTTTAGGCAAGAGTCATCCAGGGTACCTTTAAATAAGGGTGCCCCCTCCACAGTGGTTTCAGCTTTCTTCAACAGTTTACAACTCCATCCAAAGCTCTTAACTTGGCGTTCAGTGCTGGGAGCTGGACTTGAAGGGCCCGGCCAAGTTTCTCTGGCTCTCCTACCCCTGAGTTCAAGCTTTGGCTAGACTATTTGCCGCACACCCATGTCTGTGCCTCCGTTCATGTGGAAGGCTTCATGGAATCCACCCAGGTCCAGGGCAGGGTCCTCTCCTCCAGGCTGTCTGTCACTGGGGGCTCCAGGTGGAGAGCTGGCTTCCCCTGGCCTTGAGCGGCATGGTCTCTCACAGCCCATGGGACACCTGCCCCAGCTCTGGTACCCCTGCTGAAGATTCTGTCCCTGGCACCACTGGGCAGTCCTCTTGCCTCAGGCAAGGGCCTTCCCCAGCTTCTGCCCTTCTCAGGGAGCTGGGGAACCCCATGGGATTGGCACTGACTGTGGGCACCAAGTCAGTCTTGGCAATAGCCTCCTCACCTTCACCTGGGTAACCACAGTACAGAACTTCCAGACACCTCCGCTTCTCAACACCCCCCCCCGCCCCCCCGCCACCCGAGTTTCAGACCAATCTCTTAGAGCAAGTGAAACATGGAGAAATTCCTCTCTTTTCATTTGGGGCCTGAGATAGACAAAAAGGATGAAGTAGGCCAGCTCGCTGACCCAGAATGCTATATTTAAACTCAGCCTTGCGTGTGTGCTTCAGTAAGGACAGGGAGAATTTATCTTCATTAAGCACCCAGGAGCAGGGTGGGCTCCAGTGGGCCAAGTGGGCCTCTCTGGGCATAGTTGAGGGAGGGTCTTTCAGGCCTGGGTCAAGGTGGCAGATGTGTTGCATCCTGGGAAGTTGTGGGAAAAGCCAGCTGTCCTTGGAGGGGCAGCAAGCCCTTAGCTCCCAGCCAGTGGCACATTAGGCTGGGCTCCAGTGGGGCTGGCTTGGGCCAGTTGGTGGCTCAACACCCCGGGAGTTTCCATGCAACTCCCTTCACCAAGAAGCAGCTGCTGTGTTCACATAATCTTGGCCAGAGAAAATAAGGAATCTACCTTCTTCCCCTTGCCTGCAACATGGGAGGAAATCAGTTGGGATAGTTGACAACTATTTCGTTGGTTCAGGTGCAACAACTAGGATCCATTACAGCTCCAGCCCAGCCTTCTGGGAAGACACTGGTTTCTTTTTTTTTTTTTTTAGTTTTTTATTTTTTAAATTTTAAAATCTTTAATTCTTACATGCGTTCCCAAACATGAACCCCCCTCCCACTCCCTCCCCAGACACTGGTTTCTTAAAATCCCAAACAATGGCCCAAGCTGACCTCATGGCCAGGCAGAGTGGGTGGTCCCTTAGTGATGGGGCTTGAGGGCTGCCGGGAAGCTCCCCCTGCAGCTCACCCCACCCATCCACCAAACTGCTGCTGCCTGCAGTTCCAGCATTAGTACTTTAGTCATCAAATCATAAAGTGTTATATATGTTAGCCTTGGAACCTGTCCAATTCAACCTGGCTCAGAGTACTTTTAGAGGATACCTGAAGAGAGCCTGTATTTTAGAGTGACTTCATGGCTGAGCAGGGTTTAAGTCCAGGCGGTGAGACTCTCTGTCCAGTGTGAAATTCTACATGCCCATGTATCTCGGACTTTCCTAGGCATCACAGTCTACCAGGGATTTTGCTGAAAATGGATATTCTAGGTCACTTGGTCTGGGGTATGGCTTGAAATTCTCCATTTCTGAAAGCTCCCTCAGTTCAGTCCTCATGACAATCCTGGGAGAGATGTTATCCCCATTTGATAGATGGGAAAATTGAGGGTCAGAGAGGTGGGTAATATGGCATGCAGAATAATAACCCACCCTCTTGCCTTGGATGTCAGCACTCTAATCCTGGGAACTGGTGAATGAGTTACCTTCTGTGGCCAGAGGAGACTTTTCTGCTGTGATTAAGGATAAGGACTTTTAGGTGGGAGATTAACCTGGATTATCCAAGTGAGCCCAGTCTAATCATGGGAGTTCTTAAAAGCAGAGAACTGCTTTCTTATCTGGTCAGAGATCTGTGGTAATGAAAAGGAGGTCAGAGAGATGTGATGTTTGCTGGCTTTGAAGATGGAGGAAGTGGGCATTGGCCAAGAAATGTAGACTGCCTCTAGAAGCTGGAAAAAGGCAAGAAAATAGATGCTCCCCTAGAGCCTCTAGAGAAGAAAGCAGCCTGGCTAACGCATTAGTTTCAGCCCAGTGAGCCCTGTGTTGGAGTTCTGACCTATAGAATTGTGAGATAATGCCTCTGTGTTGTTTGAAGCCTCTACGTTTGTGGCGATTTCTTATGACAGCAACAGTTAGAAAAAAATGCAGACTTTGGTGCCCAGAGTGGGTTGTTGCTTTAAAAAATACCTAAAAATGTGGAGTGGTTTTGGAAGTGGGCAGTGGGCAGAGGTTGGAAGAGTTTTGAGACATTTGATAGAGAGAGGGAAAAAAAATGTAGTTTGCCTACACTCTACTGTTAATAGAACTATGATTATTAACAACTTAATTAGTGTTGACCCAGAGGAAACAAGGATCATATTATTGGAAACTGGAAGAAAGGGGATCCTTGTCGGGGGGACAGAAATCTTAGAAGGACTATATCCTGCAGTTTTGCGGGAAACAGAACTTATAAATGATGAGCTTAGATATTTAGCTGACATTTCCAAGCCAGTGTAGAAGGTATGGTTGGCAGGGATCTTCCTGTTGCTTATGGAAAACTGTGAGCAGAAACAGATGAACTTGAGAGAAGAACTGTTAAACAGAAAGAAAGAGGGACTTGATAATTGCGAGTCTTACTGGGAAAAGACGCTAAAATTGAGAGGTTCCCTGTCAGGAAATCATGCTCCAGAGAACAGGCTTTGTGTGCAGCTGTACAACTTTCTGCTAATACCTTAGAAAGACCAAAAGTTCAAAGTATTCAGTCACACAAAAGGCTCTTTGAAGAGATTAAGGGTGTGAGTCACAGATCCCTTCAATCAAACCCAAGAGTATCTCAGAAGCTTAAGGGTGTGTGTTTCCTAAGCCATCTCAGCAAATGCCAAAAATAAGGGAGGGATTTTCTAGGAAAGACATGTTGAAGAGCCTCTTGTCTAATGGAGTGAATTCCCATGACATACACAGGAGACCCATGGGGTTACTGAGAACGTTATACCAGCAGAAACACTGCCAGATTGGACTGAAAGAGAATATGAAACGAACGCAGGCTGTCAGATGCCCAGAAGTCTACTGACAAGACCCAGGCTGATAAAAGTGCTTATCTGCAAATACCTGCTACCTTGCATGAGAAGGGAAGGATGACTCAGAGGATGGAGTGGCAAGCCCACATAGAATATCCCTGAGCCAGAGAGGATTATTTCTAGACCTTGAGGCCTGACAGATTTGCCTGGCTGGATTTCAGAATTGCTTAGAACAAATGCCCTTTCTTTTTTCCTTCCACTGTCTCCTGTTTTTAAACAGGAATGTCTATTACTCTGTGTCTATCTCATCATCTTATATAGGGAACAAGTAACTTGTTGCTTTAGAGGAATTATGCTCCAGGATGGATCATAACAAGAGCCCTGTCCCAATTTACATGATTTAGCTGATGACATCTGAGACTTTTGAGCTGATGAGATTCAGATGAGATTTTGAACTTCAAATTGCTGCTGTAATGAAATGATAACTGGGGGGACCTTTAGATAGAGTGAATGTATTTTGCATGAGGTATAGACATGAATCTTAGTGGGCCACAAGGCAACCTGTCATAGACAGAATAATGGCCCACAAGTTCATCCCCAGAACCTATTAGTATGTTACCTTACATGGTAAAAGGATGCGATTAAGGTTAAGGAAATAGATTGTCCCCTAGAGCCTCTAGGGTGAATATGGTCCTTGTTGCTGATCAGTCCTTAAGTCGTATCTGACTCTTTGTGACGCCATGGACTAAAGCATACCAGGCTCCTCTGTCCTCCACTATCTCCTTGAGTTTGTGCAAACTCATGTCCATTGAATAGGTGATGCCATCCAACCATCTTATCCTCTGTTGCCCTCTTCTCCTTTTGCCTTCAGTCTTTCCTAATACCAGGGTCTTTGCCAGTGAATCAGCTCTTCACATCAGGGGCCAAACTATCAGCTTCAGTGACAATCCTTCCAATGGATATTCAGAGTTGATTTCCATTAGGATTGACTGGTTTGATCTCCTGGACCTCTTTCTAGGGGGCCTCTTATTTTAATTGCAAATACCCCTGGGCAAGTAACCCACAAAGTGCTGGATCTGCCTCGATTTTAGACTGCAAACAACAGAGATTGAACTTGGGTGATTTGGGCAGAAAAGGAGTTAATTTAAAGCACCTTGGGCCTTGAAGGAACTCACAGCAAATACTGAGAACCAGGTTCAAGGCTGCTTGGCCTGGATCATGTCGAACCAGCCTGGGGAGACGGCACTCCCAAGGTCATTGCCTCTGCACTCCCTCGCTCCAGGCTCCAGACGCTGGGCTGGGGTGTTTGGCCAGTGGAGCCTGGGTCACATGCCTGACCGTGTGCAGCAGAGGTGGGGTGCCATCCACAGGCATTTTCAGCCTCTTGAGTATGATAGTGGGCTCTGAGTCACAAGATGGGCAGCTCCCAAAATAAAGGGAAGAGTTTAGGTAGCAGGCAAAGTAAATGGCAGGTGTCCCAGGGGCAATGTGTTGGGTTAGGCTGTATCTTAGACATAATTCCTGCGTCTCAACGAGCCATAGGATGCACCCTCCCTCCTGGCCGCTAGTTCCCCTTCCCAACTTTAGTTTCTCTCTTTCCACGCTTCGAAATTCCCCTAAAGTCTCTTGGCCAGCCAAGGGTCCCAGATTGTAAAATAGAGTCCATAGGTAAAGGCAGCCCCGGGGATTGTAAAGAGGAGCGTGTGCTGTGACCCCCAGAGGCCTGGAGTTGCTGACCCCCCTAGGACCCTTCGTTTCTTGGGTCTTTCCTCCTCCACTGTCACCCCCAAGGGCTGACCTGAGTCCCTTCCCACTCAGACACTCCACAAGGCTCTGAAAGGCTTAGCTTAACATTTTTCCTTGAACTCTCTCAATTTCATCGTTTATTTTTTCCTCTTTTCTTTTTTTTAGTATAGTTAATTTGGGGGCTTCCTTGGTGGCTCAGCAGTAAAGAATCCTATGCAGGTTTGATCCCCGGGTTGGGAAGATCCCCTGGATGAGGGCATGACAACCTCCTCCTATATTCTTGCCTGGAAAATCCCACAGACCGAGGAGCCATAGGGTCACAAAGAGTGGGACATGACTGAAGCAGCCGAGCATGCACGCATAGTTCATTTGCAATGTATTCATTTCTACTCGACAGCAAAGTATTTCTGTTACGTATGAAACTTTTCCATTATGGCTTACTACAGGATACTGAATACAGTTCCTTAGGTATGCAGTAGGACCTTGTGGTTTATCCATCCGCTATATACGAGTTTGCATCTACTAATCCCAAACTCCCATTCCGTCCCTCCCCCCACCCTCTCCACCCTGGCAACCGCGGGTCGGTTCTCTATGTCCGTATGTCTGTTTCTGGTAAATATCATCCTTAGTTTTGTCATAAGGAATCATACGGAATAATAATCTCTATCCTTTCTTTCTCTTCCTCTTTCCAGGAGGTCAGTGTTTACGTTCTAGTTAAGTTTTGTTTCTGGTTCATGCAAATAATCCATAACTCCTGAAATAAGAAAAACTGATCGTCAGGGTTGTGTTTAAGAGCATCTGAACCACTCTTTGGAAGAGGAAAGGAATCAACTCCTATTTCTACCACTTCCCTGTTGGAACCCAGGGTGATTCACTTCATCTCTCTAAGCTCATGTCCCCAGGCTGCATTCTTCCCAGGGGGATGTGAGTGATGAGTGGAGCCAACTAAACTACATCACCTGTACGGCAGGCCGGCGCCTTGCACACATGAGGTGCTCAGTAAGAGCAGCTGCTGTCCCCACTGTTTGTCACCTTTGCCGCTATTCCTCCCAGGTGGAGAGTGGGCTTTGGAGCCACGGAAGGATGTGATGCCTCGCTCTGTAACATCCCGGAATGTGAGCTCAGAAGCTCACATCGCCTCTCTGAGCCCTTGTTTCCCCATCTGGAAAAAGAGAGTTAACCGGAGGCGCAGTCGAAACAGGAAGGCACCGTGAATAGCAGCACGTGGCTATAGTTGGCCTGATTGTTGTTTCCTGTTGATGGCAAGTCTCTCTCCTTTCTTTCTCTTTCCCTGACACTGGTCAGTTGGTAGGTTCTTAGCTTGTCTGTCTGCTGTTCAAACAAAAACAAGACAGGGAAAATAGGAAACCAAGGCGACACGCCTGCATTCTAAATAGTGGGAAGCATGCAGATGGAGGGGCTTCCCTGGTGGCTCAAACGGTAGACACTCCACCTGCAATACAGGCGACCCGGATGTCATCCCTGGGTCAGGAGGACCCCCAGGAGAGGAAAGTGGCAACCCTCTCCAGGATTCTTGGCCTGGAGAATTTTGTTGTCAGAGTAGCCTGGCAGGCTGCAGTCCATGGGGTTGGGAAGAGTTAGTCACAACCGAGTGACTCACATGGGTGTGAATGGAAAGAGATGGTTTGAGAGTTGGGGTATTCTGAGCATCACTGGAGCCGCTCTTAGGGGATGTTGCCTGACCTTATCCAAGAATTCACATGGGGTGTTCAAACTGAGCAGGAGGCAATGGCTCCAAGCCTCTTTCTCAAAAGGACATTTCTGAAGCAGAGAGTCAAAAATAGCTGCTAGTAAAATGACTGTTCAACTGTCAGAGCCGAAATGTGGGAAGCAAACTTTCCCTGAGCGCCGGCTATGTGAACCCGTGTCTGTTTAGATCTTGGAGTATTTAGGTTTTCTCTGAGAGGTTTTCCAGGAGATTTCTCTCTCTCTGAATGTCAGATATGTGGCTTCTCACAGCACAGGCCACCCAAGCCCTGATCCCGCCAGGACCTCAAAGTCCAGGCCTGCTTTGAGCAGCTCCGCCTGGCCCCCTGTGTCTTTGGAATATGTGGGCAGCAGAAAGGTGGGAGCTGACTTAGCTCTGGTATCCTGATCCAGGAATACCCCAGCCACCCTCCCGAATCTCCCCCTTGAGGGATGAGCAGAAGTGAAGGGCTGCCCCTCATTCAGCAGCAGCTCTACCCCTGATGCTGGAAGGGTCTGCAGTGGAGTCGGGGCATGACTTGGGCCTTGGGCCTCCCCTGGAAAGGACTAGGCCCACCCTCTTGGTTTTCCTTACTTCCTCGAGGGACAGAGCCTGGCTTCAGCAATAAACGGTCTCTTCCCCAAGCATTCCACTCGGCTAAGGGACAGGCCTCATTTTGGGAGCTGGTCAAACAGGAGATACTGTCTCAGCCCTTCTCAGAAAGGCTTCTCAGGAAGTCCATGCCGCCTCCATCATACCATTCCCTCCGTCTCCACAACCCTCTGGGTACCAAGGACCACTCATCAGTGATGCTCTGCCTGCATCGGGAGCCATTCACAATTCCCTGAGCACCTTCCAGGTGCTGTGGAGAAAGCACAGTCCTGGCCTGCGGGGAGTGCCCACTGTCCTTGTTTCCATCACCATATCCCATTCCCCAAGCCCAGCACATATCCCTCACGCTTATGGTCATCATAAATAGAAGTGACAGCGGTGTAGAGCTAACATTTCTTGAGAACCTGCGCTGGCTGAAGCACCTCTGCAAAGCCCTTTGCATGAATTTTCTCATGAAAATCTCACAGCTATCTTGCGAGGCAGATCTTGTTATCATCTCCATTTTATAGAAGAGAAAACGGAGACTCAGAGAAGTCATGCGTCTTGCCCAAGGCCAGGGGTGCCCTCAGATGGCCTCAGGTCTTCCCAGGTGGCTCAGTGGTAAAGAATCCCCCTGCCAATGCAGGAGATGCAAGATATTCAGGTTAGATCCCCGCGTGGGAAAGATCCCCTGGAGAAGAAAATGGCAACCCACTCCGGTATTCTTGTCTAGGAAATCCCATGGACAGAGGGGCCTGCCAGGCTGCAGTCCACGGGGTCGCAAAGAGTTGGACACAGCTCAGCACACAAAGACTGCCTGCCTAAAACCCGGCTGGCGAGCCCTCGCTCAACCTCTGTGTCTCTCCTGTCAGTGTGAACAGAGTCAGGATCAGCAAATACAGGTTTTATTTGGCCTCTTCCTAGCACAAGAGACATTATTATTCTGGTTTAGTGATTCCAGAAACCAAGGCTTGGAGAGGCCGGTAGAATTCCCTCAGGTCACCCCGGTGAGGCTTTGAGGCTTTGGTTTTAGCTCTTCCAGTGGCAAAATTCCTCTTGCTGTGATGTATGGCCCGTTCATTCCAAACAGGCATTTAGTCCTTCTGGGCTTTGATCAGCTGCGGCTAAGATGGAGCCTCACGGGTGGCAGTGTATGCCTTGGGTCCCTGGCCTTCGCTGACTCTGGCTGGTAGGAGGCACTGGCTCCAGAAGACCTGACTCTGAAAGGACGGGCCAGGTCTGGCTGCCAATGGCGAGCATTCGGGGTTATCACAGTGGCCGGGCCCTGCTGGCATTGATGAGCAAAGACAGCTATGACAGACCTGGACAGCATATTAAAAAGCAGAGACATCAATTTGCCGACAGAGGTCCGTGTAGTCAAAGTTCCAGTTTTTCCAGTAGTCATATACTAATATGAGTTGGACCATAAAGCAGGCTGAGCACTGAAGAATTGATTTTTTTGTTTTTTTTAATATAAATTTATTTATTTTAATTGGAGGTTAATTACTTTACGATACTGTATGGATAAGCTGTGGTACATATACACAATGGAGCATTACTCAGCCATTAAAAAGAATATATTTGAATTGATGTTTTTGAACTGTGATACTGGAGAAGATTCTTTGGAGTCCCTTGGACTGCAAGATGATCAAACCAGTCAGTCCTAAAGGAAATCAACTTGAAATATTCATTGAAGGACTGAAGCTAACTGCCAATACTTTGGCCACCTGATGCAAAGAGCCATCTCATTGGAAAAGACTCAAATCCTGGGAAAGACTGCAGGCAAAAGGAGATGGGGGTGGCAGAGGATGAGATGGTTATATAGCATTACCAACTCAAGGGACATGAATTTGAGCAAACTCCCTCCAGAAGATGGTGAAGGACAGGGAAGCCTGGAGTGCTGCGGTCCATGGAGTCACAAAGAGTCGGACATGACTTAGCAACTGATCAACACCAATCGGGATGTAACAGACCCCGCTATGCACGTGGGCGTGTCCTGTGTCTGACAGTGGTTTCTCACTGAACGTTGATGTTGGTGAAGATCCTGTTCATTTGTATATAAGCACAGAACTGAACTCTGTGTTACATATTAACACTTGATACGTAACGGCATTTGCAGCAAACTAACCAAATAAATCGGGGCAAATATGCACTTCATTTTATTTAGAACTCTAGTAAGAGCCGTGTCCCTAGTTTAAAACCCAGGACCAGCAATGTCACCTGTAGGTTCTAAGACATTTTGGTGCTGATAGAATAGCCCCATAGTAGCTGCTAGTAGCTATCACATTCCCAGTGATTCAGCGTGTATGCACATGTATATACATATACATATGAATTCATTTATTTAGCCCTCACTTCAAAATGCCCAACATGAAGAAAAGAGCTGGCAACTCTCAGCTGAATGGTGTCTTCTCTTCTGAACCTTCACGCCCAGCAGGATCCATTGTCCGATGGCATCATCGTATCTCCTGGAGCCGTCACAGCGAGGCATTGTGGTGTGGACATGCACACATGATTTTCCTTTCTTTTCTCCCCTGTATTTATAGTTGGGGCATTATAGGCCCTTTAAATTACGTATATTGCTAGGTCGTATTAGCTGTGAATTTGCTTTCTAGATAGTAAAAGGGGTGTTGGATCAGATGGGCCCCAAAACCACTGGCATGGTGGACAGAAACCACTGGTTATGGGTGGTGCCCTGCCCCTACTTAGCTGGGACCTGGGATACAAGCATGAGCATTAGCTCTTACCCCCAGCCTCTGATGTCATCTGTTTAACTTGGCTCAGCCACTGGACTAGCAGGTGAGCAGTAGGTGTTGACAGATAACGGTTGATGAGCTTTTGGATGAACCAACAGGTGGGTGGATGGATGGGCAGGTGGGTGCACAGATGAAGAAGAAAGTGGATGGATGGGCATAGTAGGTGGACAGAGAGATGAGTGGGCAGGTGGGTGGATGGATGGATGGATGGATGGATAAGTAGGTGGGTACAGAGATGGAGAAGCAAGTAGATGGATGGATGTGGTAGGTGGATGGACAGAGGAGTGGGCAGGTGGGTGGATGGATAAGAGGGATAGGTGGACAGATGGGTAGACAGATGGGGTGTGGTGGTGAGCCCACAGACAGTCAGGCAGCGAACAGATGGCCTAATGGGTAAACAGTTGGCCAATGGGTGGACGGATGCAGCGACTGGACAGACACAGATGGAAGGGTGGGTGGACAGATGGGAAGACGGATGGGTAGACAGACAGGTGAGTGGGTGGTTGGAGGGGAGGACGAGTGGATGAAATGAGGGAAGGGGGAAGAAGAGGCACAGAGATGTTCACTCACTTTCCCAAAGTCACACAGCTCGTCTGCAGGACTGGAACCCAGGCAGTCTGACATCAGATCCCATTCTCTTAATCACTGCCTTACATTTGACGAAGTCACTTGCCCTAGTCACCAGTTAGGAATAGATTAGGCCAAGATTTGAAGCTGAGTCTGCCTGACTTATTATTACCCTGATGGACTGAAGGCTGGAAAAGGGCACCGGGAATCAATAGTGAATGTCGCGGGAAGCTGGACCTTGTCCTCAGGCAACCAGGGAGCGGGCAAAAGGTTTTGTGTAAGTCTGGACATTACACCATCCTTCTGAGTTTAGCAAGACAATACACCCAGAAATGTAATGGCTGGGTTTTAGGGGAACCCACCTATGGGGAGACTTTTGATTTGGGGGGAGGCTGTTGTAGTAACCGTCAGAGGAACTGAGTCAGAGATAGAGCTGAGATGGCACAGAAGCAAGAATGGATTCAGAAGTCTTCCAGAATTCCAGTTGTCAGGACCTGGTGGCTAAGCCCAAGTGAGAGAGGAGGAGCAGTAGGAATCACAGGGTCACAGTGTGACCTTGAACGCAGTCACTTCCCTTTCCCAAACCACCTACTGCCTCAAAAGTATGTATTAGTGAAATAAAGGCAGTGCTGCTGTTAACAAAGAGCCCCCCCCCGCCAAGTACTGCTGCTTAAGCAAGCTGTTAATAGAAGCATTTTTCTAGGGCAACAGGTGGGTGCTATTAGCTTGACATGAGGCTCTGCTCCATGAGGTCACTCACCAACCCAGGGCTACGTGAGCATATTGAGAATGGCTTCTGATGAGAGGGTCAGGGAAGAGTGTTCCACAGTGGTGACCTAGATGATCAGAAGGATATGTTGGGAATAAAACAGGGCAGGAAGGGTGCAGGCGAAGGGAGCAAGATATGCAAAGGCCCTGAGGTGGGACCCAGTGTCATGCCGTGGAAACACTGAAGGCCAGGGTAGGAGATGCTGGTGTGAGGAGGGCGGGTAGGGGGCCAGCAGGTCGTGTGTGGAGTCTGGACATCATCGTAACTGCAGGAGCGCCATTAAAGGACCAAAGCTCCCTGTCGTGGGATCCAGCTTCCAAAAGATTCTTCTGTTGGAGAGTGGATTGATTTTAAGGGGTGATAGTGGAGGCCAGAGGCCAGGCCAAAGGTATGACATTCATTCAGGCCAGCAGTGATGGTGGATGACCGTGGCATGATGAGGAGGGTGACCACGTAAGGGAGAGGGGTGAGAGGTACGGTCTGCAGACAGGCTGGAGCAGGGGGCTGGCTGTGAGCCTGTGGTGGGCGGCAGGCAGCCGGTCGACCAGCTTTGGGAGCCGTCTTCTGAGACTGGAGGAGGAAGAGAGAAGCGTGGGGCTCACCTGAGCCCATGGGGCATCTGAGGGGTTTCTCAGCTATAAGGCCATGGGGAGGTTCCTTTTTATTCTGAATGCATCGGGGAGAGAGCCTCATTGAGACAGCACAGGTTGTCAGCCTCTGCCTTGGTTCCTGCTGAGCCATGTCCCTCCTCCGAGGGCCGGTCCTGGCTGTCCACAGCCATGTCAGAAGCTTGGTGTGTCCCCACCAAGGGCCCCACAGAGCCCCACCCTGGCCTGTCTGCAACCCCTCGTTAGAGAGGGTGTCCACCACATCATGCTTTTCCCCTGGTTTGTTCAGAAGCCCAGCTGCTGCCTTTGCTTTGCTCTCATCTCATTATCCCTGGAGTTTCACCTACTTTTTGTGAAAATTTAATTGCCTGCTGAATGTGAAAGGGCCTGGACCAGCTGTTCAGGTTTGGGGAGTGAGAGTCAAATGCACCCAGTGATCAAAGCCTTGCAGGAGGACAGCGTCGTCGTTATCAGCAGTACCTTTATGCGGGTGCAACTTCACTCCTCCCCAGACAGAAACCAAATCGCCCAGCACGGAAACTTGAAAGGAAGAATGTTAAGCAATTCCCAGCATTTGAACTGCCTGCTGCATCTTTAAATCGTTTTGCTTTGGAAATGGAATACCCAGGACTCCTGAGCTCCCCGCGAGGGAACACTCGCGGGGACGTCACTTGCGGGTCTTGTGCCTCCTCGGAGGTTCTTCCCCATCAAGCCAGAATGAACCTTGAGAAGTCGATGAGGTCTGCAGATGAGCTCCAAGCTTCCAACCCGCCCCACCCGCGTCCCCTCTGTGTCCCCCCTCCCCCGCCCTACCATGTCTCAGAGGGCGGGCAGGACTGGAAGCCGGAGGACCCAGATGCAAACCCAGCACCCCACTCCATGTCCTCACACTAGATCTACTCATCTATAAAATGGGCTGATAACATCCCTGACAACCTCACCGGTTTCTGAGAGGCCTCCACAAGATGTAAAGTGTGAAAGTGCTTCATGAACAGAAACGTCACAGCCCCAGAGGTTACCAGCATTTGCGGGGGTGCATTCTCAGCTGTTGTGTCTGACTCTTTGCGACCCCGGGGACCTTAGCCCTCCAGGCTCCTTTGTCGATGGGATTATGCTAGCAAGAATACTAGAGTGGGTTGCCATTTCCTCCTCCTCCCGACCCGGGGATAGAATCCACATCTACATTGGCAGGCGGATTCTTCAACCACTGCGCCGCCAGGGAAACCCGTACCCGTAGTCTTGCTTGTTACCCCTCCCAGGAGTACACGCGTTTCAAAACCATAAGGAATTCAGAGAAGCAGGTGGAGTTTCTCGGGGAAGGAAGGGGTTTCTAAAATGTTGGAAAACAAAGTAGGGTTTGAAGGACAGGCATAACAGGTGTGAAGTTACCTTGAGAGCCTCGTGGCATAAAAATAGCAGAGTAGGTGGCAGGAGCAGCTGGCCTCACTCCTGGGGGCTGCAGGGCCACCTTCTGTCACTCTCCTCCGTCCTCTCTCCCCCTCGCCTCTCCTGCCTCCCTTTCCTCCCCTCTCTGTCCTACGGGCTCCCCTCACCCACGTCGTTTACACGCTGGTTTTTAAACGTTTACTCCCTCAGTCCTTTTTAAGTGTACCCTTCTGCTGTCCGTGTCCGACTCTTTGCGACCCCGTGGACGGCAGCACGCCAGGCCTCGCTGTCCTTCACTATCTCCTGCAGTTTGCCCAGATTCATGCCCACTGAGTCGGTGATGCCATCCAACCGTCTCATCCTCTGTCATCCCCTTCTCCTGCCTTCAATCTTTCCCAGCATCAGGGTCTTTCTCAGTGAATCAGCTCTTCACATCAGGAGGCCAAAGTATTGGAGCTTCAGCTTCAGCATCAGCCCTTCCAATGAATATTCAGGACTGATTTCCTTTAGGATTGACTGGTTTGATCTCCTTGCAGTCCAAGGGACTCTCAAGAGTCTTCTCCAACACCGCAGTTCAGAGGCATCCATTCTTTAGCGTTCAGCCTTCTTTCTGGCCCAGCTCTCACATCCGTACATGACTACTGGAAAACCTGTTCAGTACTGTTAAATGTTTTCACATGCTTGTAGAACAGACCTCTAGAATCTTTTCATCTTGCAACACTGAAATTCTATACCATGAAACAGTAATTCTCACTCCTCCTTCCGCTCACCCATCTTTCTCCTCTTTTCTTCTGAATTCCATTCTTTTTTGTTCCCAGGAAGTGAAAGCTATGTAAGTCAAGAGCCTTTTTACAGAAAGTGACTCAAACTGGCCGAAGTCTAAAAAGGAATTTACTGACTTGTGTAACTAATGAGTCCTAGGGCAATAGGCTTCAGGTACAGCTGGATCCAGGGGCTAAAAAACAATATCATCAGAACTTATTATCTTCCTCTCTCTCCATCTCTCTTTTCTGCTGTTCCCTGTTTGGGCTGCACCCTCAGGCATTCTTTCCTTATGTGGCAGCATGGGTGGCCCCCAGCAGCTTCAGGTCAGCCATCCCAAAAAAAGAGAGTACTCCCTGTAGTCTTACAGAGTCTTAAGACTGACTCTTCGGTGGCTCACAGGTCACGTGCACACCCTCAGACTGCTCACTGGGTGGGGACTGCAAAGCTTTGTCTGGCCAAGGCTGGGATTCACACCCATCCTGGGAGCCCCGTCAAAGTTCCACAGTCTGAGAGTCAGGAATGAGCAATTTCCCAAAGGCAATCCAGGCTGCCTGACCTCAAGGAAGCCCTACAGGCATCACTGTGCCAGGCAGCCCACTTCATTCTGCCAAGCAGCCAATTAGGATCCTGGCCTTCCTCGCTGGTACTGCCTTACTTCCGAATATGGGGGAAATGTCCGCGGATTACTCCCTTGCCACGCTGCCTTCACACCAGTGTCTTCAGCCCGCATGCAGCGGCCACACCCCCAGCTTCGGGGCATCCCTAGTCCTGCTGCTGGACATCTGACACCACTTCCTCCCCAGGCACCTTGATCCTTTCACCACCGTGACCTACCCGCTGCTTCTTGTCAGGACAGCATATAAACAGTATAAACAGCCTGAGCTTCACACTCACGCAGATCAGAGTTTGAGTCCCTGCTCTGCCACTGACTGAGATAAATGATGGCAGGGGAAGGGTAAACGCAGAATAATGGGACAGAACTGTGCCCTCTGATACAACACTTGCTGGGAAAGATTGAAGGCAGGAGGAGAAGGGGGAGACAGAGGATGAAATGGTTGGATGGCATCACCGACTCAATGGACGTGAATTTGAGCAAACTCCGGGAGATTAAAGGACAGGGAAGCCTGGTATGTTGCAGTCCATGGGGCCACAAGGAGTCGGACATGACTTAGTGACTGAACACACACACACAACATTTGTTCCAGTGACTTCTGACTGCTCTAGATGCAGCCCTTGGTGACCGCGCCCTGTGGTACCCACCTCAGTGCCCAATCCATTCTCCTCCCTCACTGTGAAGTCGACCCCAGGACTGGGCCCTGTCCCCTGCGAATCCTGTACCCCCCCACGCCCACTCTGTGCATCACCCTGGAGCCCTGCCCTGGGGTCTCTCTGCCATCTCCTTCCATCAGCTCTCCTATTAGAAAGTTCTCCTGTCTCCTTCCCTTGCACCGCGGAGGCACAACCTCCCTGGGAATCGGGCCTCATCCAGGCACGCAGAGGCTGCCCTGGCTTTGAGAGACCTGACTGAGCCTGCGGAGCATCTGTGACTTGACTTTCCTGGTCTACTTCTTAGAAATCCACGCTCCCCGAGGGTCTGCCTACCCTCCAGCATCTTAGGCCCCTGAGAGTGCCTTCCCGAGGCCACAGGGGCCATTCCAGGGGCCACTCCACACGCTCACCCCTGGGTCTCAGAACAGAGCCCCAGCCTGGAGACTGTTTATAGATTCGCTGCCAAGGAATGAAGGAGGGAGGCACCCTCTGGGGCTGGGAGTAACTCATGGTGGGGCAGCAGAAATCAGGGAGCGTGAGTACCTCCCAAGCCTATCCTGGGAAAAAAAAGCCAGAACTGAAATATCACACAGTCCTGGGTTCAAATCCTGACTTAACCTACCTGCTGTGTGACCTTGGGCAAAACACATTACCTCTCTGAGCCTTTAGCTTTGCACAAAAGGGGGAACAATTGTACCCACCCCAAAGGATTGCTATGACCTAATAATACTTGAAAGAGGCTCGCTGAATATGAGCTTCTGATTGACAGGAAAGAATAAATGGCATCACGAAATATTTTTCTATAAAGCGGTAGAAACAATGTGATGACATGTCAGTTGTGTATATGTGTTCCGAGCACACACTACGTGCCCTCCTTGCTGTTTCTCAAACACACCAGACACATACTCGTCTCACTGGGGATTTTGCCCTAGAAAGGAACGCTCTCCAGGAACGCTTTTCCCCACGTGTCTACATGGCTCACCCTATTCGCGTTACTCTGATGGGGACTTAAATACGTCCTCCTTACAGTGGCCTCCTCGGTCCTTTTCCCAAAGCAGAGGGTTTCCCATCTCTCCCTGCCCCTTGCTGTGTCTCCAGGCGTCATTTGCAGTGACTCCCTGCCCCTGCCTGGTATACTCTGGTCTTACATTTTTTCATAATTGTATCTATTTTTGTGGCTGCCCTAGGTCTTTGTTGCTGTGCACGGGCTCTCTCTAGTTGCAGCAAGTGGAGGCGACTCTGGCTGCGGTGCAGGCTTCTCTTGTTGCCGAGCGTGGACTCCAGGGCACTCGGGTGTCAGCAGTTGCAGCACGTGGGTTCGGTAGTTGTGGCACACAGGCTTAGCTGCTCTCCTCCAAGGCACGTGGGACCTTCCTGGACCTGGCATTGAGCCAGTGTCCCCTGCATTGCAAGGTAGACTCTTAACCACTGGACCACCGCAGGAGCCCCTGGTACCTTCTATTTTCACTTGTGCAGATTGTATCATGTCTGCCTCCCCCACCACTGAAAAGTGACCTCAAGGGGGCAGGGCCTTGTTCCCCTCTGTCCTCCCAGGGCTAGAGGAGAGCTGGGCACAGGGTGGGTACTCGGTAAAGATCTGAGGTCTGTTGGAGATGAATCAGACACGCCCCTGCCCTGGGGACCTCGATTTTACCCTCAGTTCAGTTCAGTTTAGTCACTCAGTCGTGTCCGACTCTTTGCGACCCCATGAATCGCAGCACGCCAGGCCTCCCTGTCCATTACCAACTCCCGGAGTTCACTCAGACTCATGTCCATCAAGTCCGTGATGCCATCCAGCCATGCCATCCTGGGTTGTCCCCTTCTCCTCCTGCCCCCAATTCCTCCCAGCATCAAAGTCTTTTCCAATGAGTCAACTCTTCGCATGAGGTGGGCAAAGTACTGGAGTTTCAGCTTTAGCATCAGTCCTTTCAATGACACCCAGGACTGATCTCCTTTAGGAAGGACTGGTTGACCTCCTTGCAGTCCAAGGGACTCTCAAAAGTCTTCTCCAACACCACAGTTCAAAAGCATCAGTTCTTTGGCACTCAGCTTTCTTCACAGTCCAACTCTCACATCCATACATGACTACTGGAAAAATCATAGCCTTGACTAGATGGACCTTTGTTGGCAAAATAATGTCTCTGCTTTTGAATATGCTATCTAGATTGGTCATAACTTTCCTTCCAAGGAGTAAGCGTCTTTAAATTTCACGGCTACAGCCACCATCTGCGGTGATTTTGGAGCCCAAAAAATGAAGTCTAACACTGTTTCCACTGTTTCCGCATCTATCTGCCGTGAAGTGATGGGACCAGATGCCATGATCTTAGTTTTCTGAATGTTGAGCTTGAAGCCAACTTTTTCACTCTCCTCTTTCACTTTCCTCAAGAGACTTTTTAGTTCTTCTTCACTTTCTGCCATAAGGGTAGTGTCATCTGCATATCTGAGGTGATTGATATTTCTCCCAGCAATCTTGATTCCAGCTTGTGCTTCCTCCAGCCCAGCGTTTCTCATGATGTACTCTGCATAGAAGTTAAAGAAGCAGGGTGACAATATACAGCCTTGACGCACTCCTTTTCCTATTTGGAACCAGTCTGTTGTTCCATGTCCAGTTCTAACTGTTGCTTCCTGACCTGCATACAGATTTCTCAAGAGGCAGGTCAGGTGGTCTGGTATTCCCATCTCTTTCAGAATTTTCCACAGTTTATTGTGATCCACACAGTCAAAGGCTTTGGCATAGTCAATAAAGCAGAAATAGATGTTTTTCTGGAACTCTCTTGCTTTTTCCGTGATCCAGCGGATGTTGGCAATTTGATCTCTGGTTCCTCTGCCTTTTCTAAAACCAGCTTGAACATCTGGAAGTTCACGGTTCACGTATTGCTGAAGCCTGGCTTGGAGAATTTTGAGCGTGTGAGATGAGTGCAATTGTGCGGTAGTTTGAGCATTCTTTGGCATTTTACCCTAGGAAGCATCTAAAATGATAACCTCTCTCATGAAAACACAGCCACTTACTGCAAGCCCACTCGGTGTCATTGCTATGCTAAACCCTTTTCATGCAGCTGTACCTGTGCTCCTCCTGACAACCCAGTGATGGAGGTGCTGTCATTATTCCCACTGATCAGAGGAGAAACCACTCAGAAAGGAGGTGTAACTACCCCAGAACCACACAGGAAAGGCCAGGACTGGAGCCCCGGCGTGTCTGATAGCATGCTTGAGCCCTAAACATGAAACCCACGGTACCACAGGGAAGCTGCAAAGCCAGCACAAAGAGTACAGCATGACCTTGCACCCTGGGATCAAGGAAGGCTGCCTGGAGGAGGGGGCATGTGAGCTGGAGCTTGATGGAAACATAAGGGGCCTTTTAGGCAAAACAGAGAAAGAGGAACATTCAAGTGTCAGTCCCGGGGTCCATTCCACCAGCATTCATTGAGTACCTTCTGTGTGCCAGGCAGAGATGAGGCTCTTCTGGGAAGGAGACTCTGGAATTCCAAAGGCTTTAGAGCCAGTGGCTGTGGGGGACCCAGGGCAGGCCTGAGCTTGACTGAGAAGAAGGATGGAACAGGCATTGAGTGCCACCTGCATGCCAGGCATGGTGCCACGGGCTTTCCCTTTGACCTCTGCCCTGTGTTCCCTCCAGCTGATGCAGAGGGGGCTGTGTCCATTTTCAGAGGAGGAAACTGAGGCTCCAAGACTGTGGGCTGTGAGTGCTGACTCCCAGCCACCCCTGACTGGTGGTGGGACACAGGAGGAAAGCAGCTCCTGCTTGTCGTAAAATGGGCCACCCGCCTGCCTCTGGCTGAGAGAGACAAAAGGGACGGGGTTGGAGGTCCAGGGTTCAGTGAGACTGGTGGTAGAGAATCAGCAGAGAAGCTGCCTGGCGCACAGGCCCCTCGGAGGACAGTGTCAGGGGAGGGCTCTGTCGTTACGTGTCACGCGCTTTGTGACCTGAGCAAATCACTTCATTTCTCTGGGCCTCTCATTTCCTTAACGCTAAGTTAGCTGAACTGTCTCCAAAGCCCCCTTTGGGCTCAGACCTGCGGACTTCTGTTCCTAGCGCGTACTTTGCTCTCGGTGCTGTGACAAATTCTCACAAACCGAGCAGCTTAACACGCACCAGCTAGCTCTCTAGTCAAGAGCTTCCCCTTTGGTTCAGCGGCCAAGAATCCACACACCAATGCAGGAGATGCAAGAGACCTGGGGTTGATCCCTCCCTCCTGGGGGAGGCATGGGAGGGCATGGCAACCCACTCCAGTAGTCTTGCCTGGCATAGCCCATGGACAGAGGAGCCTGGTGAGCTACAGTCCATGGGATCGTGAAGAGTCAGAGACGACTGAGCGACTGAGCACGTCTAAGTCAGGAGTCTGGTGCAAGTCTACTGTAGGGCTAAAGCCAAGGGCTAACTTCCCTTCTGCAGGCGCTCGTGGAAAAACTGAGCCCCTGCATTTTCCAGCTCCTAGAAGCGGCCGTGGTTCTCACAGGCCCGTCCTCGGTCTTCAGGTCACCTGATGAGCATCCTTCAGGCCAGCTGCAACCTCCGCTCCCCTTTGCCACACAACCTAACATAATCAGAGGCTCAGGGGTTAGAATACGGGTGTCTTTGGGTGGCTGCTGTTCTGTACCCCATACCTGGCGAGGGTTTGGGGCCGGCTTTGGGCAGCTGTTTCTTGTTTCTGGACCTCAGCTTCCTATATTTTGAAGTGGGGTGATCACTACAACCCTCCCATCCGCATACGGGATAGCTGCTTTGGGACCAAACTGAGGCAGTATGTGTTCAGGTGGATGAGAGAGGGTTGCTGCTCATGGCTTAGGTCTCTATTCCTGGGTTGTTCCTGCTGCTCGTATCAGCTGCTGATGGGTTCTCACTGGGTACCCAGGCTTCCTATGCACTGCTCTGAGAGGCTGCAGCGCCCCCCAACCCCAGAAAGCAAGCAGGGTTCTGTCAACTGCTTCTGCTCCTGATAATCTCTGGCTTCTTTTCAGAGAACCCCAGGGGCCCCTGGGATTTGGGAGTAGGAGAATGTTACTCAACGATGCCTATTGACTGCTGAACAATAGCCCCCATGAGGTCATGTGGCTGCTTAGCAACTGCTCAGGCCCTTAGTAACCAGCCCAGAAGGGTTGATATTTACCCAACAGAAACTTTGGACTATGTGGAGAGCACCCAATTCCTTCCAGTGAGCTGCAGGCCCGAAAAGCAAGCTCCACCCACTCCTAGCTGCTCTTTTGAGAGCAGGCCCGTGAGGGTACCAGGAACCCTGGGTTCCACCTGGCTCCATGCCTCCTGTATCTGATTCTTTGCAACCCCATGGACTGCAACACGCCAGGCCTCCCTGTCCATCACCATCTCCCGGAGTTTGCCCAAGTTCATGTCCATTGAATCGGTGATGCTATCCAACCATCTAATCCTCTGCCCTCTTCTCCTTTTGCCTTCAGTCTTTCCCAGCGTGAGATTCTGGTGCCTGCTACTGGGACTCAGTTTCCCTCACAACATGGGGATCAGATGAAATGATCAGCAAATAGGGTGACCGTATGTTGTGGTTGGCCTAGAATAGTCCTGGCTTATCATGACTACTAAAAATGTCCTTTTTAGTCTCAAAAGTGACCCCACCTGGAAGATCAATTTTCTGATTACCCTGAGGCCACCTCCAGCCCTTGAGTCTATTTTCCTTCCCTTCCACCCTCTCCTGCTGTCCTGAATTAATCCTGACTAGTCCAGCCAAGAATTTTTTAAGGGTTCTTTCTGTGCCATACCTAGAGCTGGGACCTGGGGAGACTGAGGCAAACCAGATATGACCCCTGCTCTCGGGGGCTTCCAGTTCTAGGAGAAATACTGCTTAAGCATTCTGCCAGATCTAGGATTGAATCCAGAACCTTGTCATTCCCAGCCTCACTTACACTCTGCCCACGAAGCTATTTTAGTAAATAATAATACTCCTTAGTATTCGGGTGGCGTTTTGCAGTTGCTAAAGCGTTTCCCTTCCGTTCCCTCGGTTAACCCTGACCTTCTCGGAGGCTGTGACTTCAAGTCCCCATTGCACAGATGTGGATCTGGAGGCCAGGGGTCGCAGAGGGGACAGTCAGGACAGTGTCTGGGTGGCCTCGGGAAGCAACTTAACATCCGCCTCCTCACCTGTGAGGTAGAAATACCAGCTCCCGCTGCAGAGAATGTAAAACGTAACTGAAACAACACAGAAAGTCCTTTTAAAAAATGGCACCTGCCCCACACGTGCGCCTTCACCCAGAGCCGTCGTGGCCCCAGCAGTTGCATTTCCGGGACATTTCTCCCACTCCCCACAGACACCCATTTGGGAATCTCGGAAAGTTTTTAGCACACTGGGACCATTCTGTTGGAATCCCAGCTCTGCCTCGGGGTGGCAGTGTGACAGGCTTTCAGCCTCAGCTTCCTCATTTGTAAAATGGGCATAAGAATCCATCTCCCCAAGGGTGGGCCAAGCCTTGGTAGAACACGCAGCGCCCTGGCCATGCGTATTCCATATTGCGTTCCCGATATGAGTGTCAGGTGGGGGGGTACTTTGGGCCCATTCTGGCGGGAGGAGGACCCCCGATGGGACTCGCACCCCACCCCAGCCCCACCAGCCCGGGAGCCTGTGCCACCTTGTGCTTTAGGCTCTGCGTTCAACCACGTTGGCAGGGAGGGGGAAGCTGCTCCCTAGTGCCCCACTCACCTTGCAGGAGAGAGCAGGGCCCCCTTCCCCTTTCCTTTCCAGAGCAGCTCCACGGGGGGCAAATCTGTCCAATTCCATACTGATGCCTAAGTGGTTTCCCAGCCACACCTCTTGCCAATACTCTGAGTCACCAGCCAACAGAGGCCGTGGGAAGGGTGTTCCCTCTCAGGCTGTACAAACGCTGCACAGGATTGCTCCAGAAAGCCAGAATCAGGCCCCACGATAAATGCAGCTACCCTCCTTATGCAACTTTGTGACATTGTTCAAAAACAAGGCTAGTGTTCCTTGGCTTTCATTTGCTGAGGGCCCTAGAGAGCCGGCCCGGCCCAGCCCAGACCTCAGGTCTTGCTTCCTGCAGCCAGGCAGAGGCTGGCGTCCCCACCACTGTACAGGTGGGGAAACTGGGCCGTGGCTGTGGCTGTGTGGCTGGGATGCTCACAGACCCAGCCGTTTGCGCCAGCCCTCAAAACTCCCCCTCTACGGCCGGCCGGGGCCCTTAGACAAAGCAAAACAGGTAACTATGATACATTTTCTTCTTTTTCAAATGCAGCAGAATGGTGAGCAGTTTTGTCCGGTTGCTGGGTTAGAAACTGGAACTCCTGATTTCTGATAAGAGGAAAGAAAAATCTATTTCTGAATACAAGCTCACATAAAATAGAAGCACGTTTTAGGGGGACTGCTTCTTTATACAAAAATTCAAAACTACTTCGTACTGCAGAGCTGGGCCCGTGGAGGATGCCGTGGGGACTGAGCATTAAAGGGAAAGGATGTGGTATTAAGGAGCATACTTTGCAGGTGGCAGCCACAGTGATCCAAGTCCTCAGAGCTGAGCTGCTGAGGCTGGTCCTCTTGCCCCACCTTTACTGTGCTGCAGTATGTGGGCATCCATTCGCCTCTGCCTGGGGTGCCCAGTTGCTCACTTGTGTCTGACTCTTTGCGACCCCGTATGAACTGTGGCCCGCCAGGCTCCTCTATCCACAGGACTCTCCAGGCAAGAATACTGGGGTGGGTTGCCATTTCCTCATCCAGGGGATCTTCCCGACCCAAGGATCAGACCCTCTGCTCCTGCATCTCTTCCATCCTCAGGCGCTTTCTTTACCACTGAGCCACCTAGGAAGCCCCTCGCCTCTGCCTTGCCTGGTCCTAAAACCACACCACCCGCTTCTCCAGGGAGCTGTGTCTTTTCCTCTTTCCCCACAAAATTCACTAACTGTTCTTCCATCGGGTACTTGACTTCCTGTCCTGTGAACTAATTAGGAGTCAGAGCTCTGCTTGGGTGCTATGAGTGGGGATGAGGGGAGAATAGAAAGTGTTTGCCTAGTCACCCTGGTGACTTTGCATGTCGGCTGCCTCTGGCTGGAGTCTGCTCAATGAGACGCTATGCTGTCTTGCTCAGTCCAGAGGGAAACAGGCATAGATGAGAGTGGAAGGGGCATGCAGGGTCCACGGGCATTCCCACCAACCTCAGTCCTCTCTGAGCCTTAAACTTGCTTGACCTGGGTTGAGAAGAGCCAGACTGCCCTTTCAGCCAACGGAGCAGCAGTCTGAGTCACATCCTGCCGGCCGCCTGGCCTGATTGGAGTTTGTGCTCTGCTCTGCATCAGGTCTTGGCCTCTCTGCCTAACAGCTTCCTTCTCTCCCAGAGCAACTGTGAACATTTCCCCTTCCTTTTCATCGTGACCTCACCCGGCATGGATTTCCTACTATTTAAAACTCTTCTGCAGCTCATTGGGTAGACTTCGGGGGTGACATTGATCCCCGCCAATTGAACAGCAATGTGATGTTGGTTCCCAGACAGTTTGAGGTCCTGGAATTAAGTCTTGCAAGGGTTTCTATAAAGTGAATTTCTGTATATCAATACCTGGATTCTGGTTAACTTTCACTGGAGCATTTAGAATGTGTCCTTCTGGAAGGGAGAAGATTTTAAGCCCAACAGATAAAAGATCTGCATCTCAGATTGCACCAGATCTTGGAGAAGAAAGAATCTCCGAGAAATGAGAAAAATGTGCTTTCTGAAAACAAACGAAACAAAATAAACGATTTTTAGAATTAAGACCGAATTTATTTCTGGGTTAAAGAGATTGTTATGTGGTTAAATTAATCTTGAGATGACTGAGAAAATTAAAAAAAAAAAATCATCTGCAGCAAGGTAGAATGCCCTGCATGCCAACTTATTCCTCAGTAAAGTGTCTTGTCACGTTTCTGCTATCTGCTTAGCTTTTAATTCTGAGGAGAAATTTATTGCTTTCGTGTTGTTCTCAACTTTTCAGTTGCTCTTACTATTGAAACTTCAGAGGCTCTATTCTCTGTGGCTAGTCAGCCACGAAAGACTCCCTTGGGCTGAGTTCCCCAAGACCTAGCTCGCAATAGAAGTCATTGTTATTATTATTTCCTTGAGGCCCTTAACAAACTGTGACGACATGGAAGGATACCGGAACTCACATGAAATTTGGAGTCAGGACAACCGTTTATTTGCAATGTGGCCTGAAGCAGGTGACCTGACCTTTCTGACCCTTGCAACTCCCTTCCCTTAATTGCAGTATCACTGAGTAGGTCAAGTGCTCCACTTCACACTCCCCTGCTGTCATGCTGACCTTTGTCCACCTCCCTGAGCTATGTGACTCCCTGGTCTACCTCCTGAATCCCTTCCGGGTCCTGAGAGCTCCGTGAGGGCAGAGTCTTGTCATCTCTATGTCCCCGTGCCCAGCACAGAATCTGGCAAAGAGCAGAGGGCTGGGGTTTTGGGTGGATGGGGAAAAAAAGGAAGGCAGGGGAGGGAAGGAGAGAGAGAGGAAGGAAAAGTAGGGGAAAATGCAAATTTAAACTCCTCTGGAGCTCATAGTTATTTTAACCACCAACTGGCCTAAGTGATAAGACACGCTAAGAAAACGATAGTATTACTGTCACGTATCACTGCCCAGTGTCCAGCGCTGATAGACACATGTGCCTGCTTCCTCTCCCAACAAGCCTGGTGGCTTAAATAGGAAAGAATCCACCTGCATTGGAGGAGAACTGGGTTCAATCCCTGGGTTGGGAAGAACCTTTGGAGAAGAAAATGACTACCCATTCCAGTAGCCGTGGACAGAGGAGCCTGGTGGGCTACAGTCCGCAGGGTCACAAAGCGTCAGACACAACTTTCACCGTAATCCTCCGTTGGACAGACAACAAAGCAGAGGTCAGGAGAGGTCGAATCACTTGCGCGTGTCACACAGCTGGCACGTGCTTGGAACCTGGACTTGAGCCCAGGCCCCCAGAACTCCAGAGCCAGTGCCCTTCACTGGTGTACCCTCAGCACCCAGCCTGGGACGTGACAAATGAAAGATCAAGTGAGTGAACGAACGTCCTTCCGCAGCCATTCTCTCACTGGATCTCCAGTCTCACTCTTAGCTCTTTCTTCCTGCATGTGTGGGGATTAGAACAAAGCACCTGAGGCTACGCAGTCCTGATTCAGATATGAGCTTTCCACGTCACTGGAGGAAAATCACCGCTATCCGAGTGCCCATCTCTAGATTACCCTCACAGCCGCCTCTCCTCAAATGATTCTCCCACTGTCCCCTGAGGCTGGATCTTCATCTGAGATGCCTCCATCAGCCTGACTCCACCAAGGGTCAGAGGAGGGAAGGCAGGAGGGCTTACCACATCCCCTGCCTTCCAGCTTTCAGCTGAAGACCAAAGACGCTCTCAGTGTGCCCCTTGTCCACCTCAGCCCAACCCCTGTGGAGCTGGGAGTGTCATCTCTGAGATTCCCACATTATTATCATGGTTGTTGATGTTGGTAGGAATGGCGGCGTGACCTTGGGCCAGGCGGTCGAAGAATCCTCTCTCCTCCCTGCTGGCTGTTGTTGACCCCAAAGGACCAGGAATGGGCAGGCGGCGTCCAGAAGACCTGCAGCCGTAGAATATGACCTTATCAAGCCTGAGAAGAATCAAATGACCCAACCTCTTGTAGTGGGGAAACTGAGACTCAGTGGAGGGCAGAGGGCTTGCCCAAGGATACCCAGCCTCAGTGGTGGTCAGCATTGATCATGGAATGCTGATACACAGCCCACAGCTCTCCCCCCACCATCTGCTGAGGACTGTGCCTGCCCTGGCCCCTCTGCCGCCTACCCTGCCCCGAGGCCCTCTCCCCTTCCTGGTCCCCAGCCAGGGCAGCTCACTGTTCAGTTCTGACCACACCGTGGGAGTGCGCCCTCTCTGCAGCAAGCCAGTGTTCCTGCTGCAGGGTTGGTGCGGCAGATGGCACGGCAGAACTGAGTGTCGGTTTATTTTTGACTCGAAGAGGACATCTCACAAGTGCACGCACTCGTCGATAGGGGCAGTGGGTCTGGCGCGCGGGGCAGCAGAATCTACCAGCATTGACAGCCACTCATGCAGCCTGGGTTCGAATCCTGGCTCGGCCACCTTTCGCTGTGTGCCCTCAGATACCCAGTCTTCCCTCTGAGAGCCTCCACCTCCCCACTTGTCAAACAGAGCAGTGAGGCTCAGAGGCCGTCCCTCATCAATTTCATGGGCTTCATCGAGGGGGGAGATACACACGTGGAGAAGGACTTGGGGGGCTGGTTTCCATCTCTAGGGAGGGGACGTGATGGGAAAGTGGAGGGCTGCCTTTGGGACCTGGAGCTGAGCCGTCCCAGGTGTTGGCCCCATATAGGGGCAGGGTGGGCCAGTGGCCGGGGCAGAGCCAGGAAACCCTGGGGACCTGGTCCTTCCTCTGTTCCCTGTAGGTAACTCTGGGCAGAGGAACTGGGTAGGGTGGGCCCAGGGAAGGAAGGGTCAGACTGAAGTGGGCGAGGGGTACCGAGAAGGTCTTTGGTCTTCAGCGGGGAGGCTGAAGCCCAGGAGGGAAGGGATGTGACGAGGCCTCCTGCTCTCCCTCCTCTGCCCCTTGGTGGAGTCAGGCTGACGGGGGCTTCTCAGACTAATAAGCTCCAGGAGACAGTGGGATAATCATTTGAGGGGAGGGGGCTGTGAGGGAGCTGCAGAATGGGTAAGCCCATTAGTCTGGGCAAGCCCTTCTTCCTGACTGACATACGTGCAAGCTTACAGGGATCCCAGACCGGGATCTGCTGCATTTTAACCGCTGGACCGCCAGGGAAGTCCCTAGAATAAGTTCTCAAGAAGCAAAATGACTGAGCACGAAGCTGAACATGTTTTCTTCCATGTATGTTTACTAAAGAAAACAGGGAAACAGAGATGTTTCATAGAAGAACCAAAGCCTTACGCCCCACAGTGCTGACGTTTGAGAAATAGTATATCTTTAAACATTGCTATTTCTTTTCTAGGTTAAAAACATAATAAATTGCTAGTTGTAGGTCATAAAAATCAAGATCTTGTTTTATTTCTGTTCCCTACTCTGCATGTTTCACTTCAGGTTATTAAGCTATTTTCCTGGGCCATTAAAAAGTATTTAGAAATGTGATTTTTTTGATAGATGCATAATATTCTGACCAATGACTTCCCAGTAACTTACGTAACTAACCTTCTAGATTAGAAATTTAGATTGTGTCCAGATTATTGCCATGATTTAAAAAGAAAAACACCATGATCAGCATCGATATGGTGGGAATATTTTTGCATTTCCAAGTACTTCCATTAGAGTAAGTTCTTTTTAATTTTTATTTTTAAATTTTTTGGCTGTGCTGGGTCTTTGTTACCGTAGACGGGTTTTCTCTGGCTGCAGTGAGCATAGACTGTTCTCTCTAGTTGCAGTGTGCGGGCTTCTCATTGCAGGGGCTTCTCTTGTTGGAGAGCACAGGCTCTAGGGCCCACGGGCTCCAGTGGTTACGGCATATGGGCTTAGTTGCCCCAAGGCATGTGGAATCTTCCCAGACCGGGGATCGAACCTGGGTCTCCTACGTTAGCAGGCAGATTATTAACCACTGTACCACCACGGAAGTCTCTAGAACAAGTTCTTAAGAAGCAAAATGATTGGGTAAGAAGCTGAGCATATTTTCCTTTGTTTATTTAGTATTATATTTGTTGCATACAGAGGAAATTATGTGGCATATATGTCAATTTAGTAATGTAATGTATATTGTGGACTTAGAATGTTACCAATAATTTTTATATTCTTGTGTGAGTTGTCCCCACCCTGACCCCCTGCCTTATCCAGAGAAAATGACCATACTGTGTTTATCATTTCCTTGCTTTTTTTTTTCTTCTATAGACTATATTTTTTAGAGAAGTTTTAGGTTCACAGAAAAATTGAACAGAAAGTGCAGAGAATTCCCATATGCTTTTTTAAAGAAACACTGTTATCTTGTGTATGTATGCTGAAGTGCCTGTTGTTTAGCTTGGCTCTGGCTTTAGTCCTTTAAAATGGCACTGTGTGGCGTGTAACCTGCTGAATCTCGCTTATTTGGGGAGATTTACATTGTGCTTCTCAGGTTGGTCTCTGTGGTTGCGGTGCCTGGAGTTGGTGCTTTTACATGGCTGTATAATATTCCCTGGCATGAGGATATCACAGTATGCTGGTTTTTAATTCTGGTGAGCATATGGGTTGTCTCCAGAGAGCTCTTGCAATCAGTGTTGCTGGAAACATGCTTGGCGATGGCACTGTCCAGGGAAGCCCCTAGAAAAGGAATAGAGGAGTTTAAGACAGATCTGGGAGGAGGTGAAATTCAGAGTGGGACATGCACAAGACTGAACTGAGGCTTCCACAGACCATGAGCTGATTTGGTTTTGGAGGAGGGCCACACAGAGCATCTTGAGGGCTTGCTTGAGCTAGAATGTGCTATTTCTCATCTCTCAAACTCAGCTGCCAAGGTCAGTTGTTTTGGGCTTGGGAACAAGAGTAGAACCCTCTCCCCCACGTGCCTTCAAGGAGGCAGAAGCACTGTTTGTGGCAGGAACTGCTGCCCCTACCTGTCAGCCTCAATGCCATTAAATCTGAGCATCCCTAAGTGTAGAGTGCATACCTTTGATGGTACCGAAGAGGATACTAGGTAGTATGAAATAACAGCCCATCACCTGGTGAGAAAAGTCATCCATTTCCAGTTTTCTTTCAGTCCTCCAGGTCACCTCAAGGCAGAAGTTTCTTTCTGGAACTAGTGTATCTTTACACCACTGCCATCCCAGGTGTCTCAGTGGTGAAGAACCCGCCTGCCAATGGAGGAGGCGTGGGTTCAACCCCTGGTTCAGGAAGATCCCCTGGAGGAGGAAATGGTAACCCACCCAGTATTCTTGCCTGGAGAATCCCATGGACAGAGGAGCCTGGTGGGCTACAGTTCACAGGGTCACAAAGAGTCGGACACGACTGAGCATGCACACACTCCACCTGAATCCTGGCTAAACTCTAGGTAGACAGCAAACAGATTTTGGACTTAGGGTATTGGGCAGGCAATAGAATCCGCTAAACATCAGGTCATCCTGTTAAAATTTTTCTGTTGTGGTTGTCTTTTATTTGTGGTGAGTGCCCCTGGTTTTCCTTTTAAAATAATTGTGTTTACGTTTTAGTCAAGCAAGCTATGAAGAAAAAAATGAGATTGATTAAAGGAGAGATAGTAATCATCTTGACAGTCATGTTTGATTGACGTCATTGGGGAAATACTGACCTCAATCAGCCATTCTTAAACTTTCTGTCTCGGGATGTTTTACATTCTTAAAAATGACTGAGGACCTCCAAGAGTTGTCATACTGTCTGTCCATATTTACCATATATGAAGTCAAAATGGAGATAGTAATGATACTTATGTATTAATTCTTTTAAAAATAGCAATAGTACATCCATTATGATAACATACTTTATGAAAAATAACTGTATTTTCAAAAAAAAAACCCTAGAAGAGTAGTATTGCTTATGTTTTTGTGTCTCTTTAATGACTTAATTGAAGACAGCTGGATTTTCATCTGCGTATGCATTCAGTCTGTTGCCATAGGATGTTTTGGTTGCTATGAAGAAATTCCAGCCTCACAGAGATATGTTGTGGGAAAGAGAGGAGGATTCTAATAGCTGTTCAGATAACTGTAGATCTTCTCTTTTGATACTACACCCAAACTCAACAAGTGATATCATGTTACTTACGGCTGGTATCCAACCTAACTCAGCCCCACTCATCCGCACACAGTTACTAAGCCAGTCTATGGACACCAGGTTGCATACAAGCAAGTATAGCTTTTATTGCAAGACACCCAAAGTGAAAGTGAAAGGGAAAGTGAAGTCGCTCAGTCATGTCCGACCCTTTGCGACCCCGTGGACTGTAGCCCACCAGGCTCCTCCGTCCATGGGATTCTCCAGGCAAGAATACTGGAGTGGGTTGCCATTTCCTCCTCCAGGGGATCTTCCCAACCCAGGGATTGAACCCAGGTCTCCCTCATTGCAGGCAGACGCTTTAACCTCTGAGCCACCAGGGAAGCCCTGCAAGGCCCCCAGTGCAGTGCTGAAAATAAAGGAGAATGGGTAGCTCCTGTTCAAAAGCTCTGAACTCCTCGATGGCTTTTGGCAAAGGGTTATGAGAGTCTTTATTAAGGGTGAGGGTTGTAAGTAGATCTGCTCATGGACATTCTTCTGATTAGACAGTGGTGAGATAGATAATACGGTGGTTTTTCAGGAGGTAACCATCATCCTTCTGGTTCCAAGTGGCCTGGGGTCTGGGTACTGATGGTCAACAAGCAGTTAGCTTCTTCTACCTGGAGAAAATTTTAGTGTCTGCAAAACAGCCCAAGGGTATGGCTCAGGATATCACCTAGACCCCTTGAAGAGGAATTAAAGGTCTTGGACTTGGTATTATAGCTGAACTATTATATTGTCTTGCTTGACTGTTTTCCTTTGTGGCTGCCTTTTCTTACTTCTCTGATTGAATTTGTTCCTTGGAACTTGGTGAAGGCCTAAGAAACTAAAGCTTTTTGATAAGTAAGGGTGGGGGAACATGGTAGGGGTGTCTGTCCCCAAGAAGGCCCCTCAGGATCTTGCTCAGTTACAGAGCCGCCATAACCAAACACCACACACTGAAGGGCTTCAACAACAGAAACGTGTTTTCTCATAGTTATGGCTGCTAAAAGTCCAAGATCAAGGCATGCTGGCCTCTCTTCTTGGCTTGCAGATGGCTGTCTTCTTGCTATATCCCCACAGGGTCCTTCCTCTGCTTGGATAGCCCTGGTGTCTCTCTGCATGTCCAAATTCCCTCTTCTTATAAGGACACTAATCAGATTGGATTAGGGCCCATTTATTGTCTTCATTTTAACTTGTGTTGTTCAGCCGCTGAATCATGTCCAACTGTTTGCAACTTCATGGACTGTAGCAAGCCAAGCTCCTCTGTCCTCCACATCTGGAGTTTTCTCAAATTCATGTCGATTGAGTCAGTGATGCTATCTAACCACCATCTCATCCTCTGTCATCCCCTTCTCCTCCTGCCTTCAGTCTTTCCCAGGAACATGGTCTTTTCCAGTGAAGCAGCTCTTCACATTAGGTGGCCAAAGTATTAGAGCTTCAGCAACAGTCCTTCCAATGAATATTCAGGATTCTTTCCTTTAGGATTGACTGGTTTGATCTCCTTGCAGTCTAAGGGGAACTTAACATTTTAACTTCAGTTCAGTTCAGTTCAGTTGCTCAATCATGTCCGACTCTTTGCGACCCCATGAATCGCAGCACGCCAGGCCTCCCTGTCCATCACCAACTCCCGGAGTTCACTCAAACTCATGTCCATCATGTCAGTGATGCCTTCCAGCTGTCTCATCCTCTGTCGTCCCCTTCTCTTCCTGCCCCCAATCCCTCCCAGCATCAGAGTCTTTTCCAATGAGTCAACTCTTCGCATGAGGTAGCCAAAGTATTGCAGTTTCAGCTTCAGCATCAGTCCTTCCAAAGAACACCCAGGACTGATCTCCTTTAGGATGGACTGGTTGGATCTTCTTGCAGTCCAAGGGACTCCCAAGAGTCTTCTCCAACACCACAGTTCAAAAGCACCAATTCTTCAGCACTCAGCTTTCTTCACAGTCCAACTCTCACATCCATACATGACTACCAGAAAAACCATAGCCTTGACTAGACAGATTTTTGTTGGCAAAGTAATGTCTCTGCTTTTGAATATTCAGAGACATTGCATATTCTAGGTTGCTCATAATTTTCTTCCAAGGAGTAAGCGTCTTTAAATTTCATGGCTGCCATTGCCATCTGCAGTGATTTTGGAGCCCCCAAAATATAAAGTCTAACACTGTTTCCACTGTTTCTGCATCTATCTGCCATGAAATGATGACCAGATGCCATGATCTTCATTTTCTGAATGTTGAGCTTTAAGCCAACTTTTTCACTCCCCTCTTTCACTTTCATCAAGAGGCTTTTTAGTTCCTCTTCACTTTCTGCCATAAGGGTGGTGTCATCTGCATATCTGAGGTGATTGATATTTCTCCCGGCAATCTTGATTCCAGCTTGTGCTTCCTCCAGCCCAGCGTTTCTCATGATGTACTCTGTATAGAAGTTAAATAAGCAGGGTGACAATATACAGCCTTGACATACTCCTTTTCTTGTTTGGAGCCAGTCTGTTGTTCCATGTCCAGTTCTAACTGTTGCTTCCTGACCTGCATGTAGGTTTCTTAACAGGCAGGTCAGGTGGTCTGGTATTCCCATCTCTTTCAGAATTTTCCACAGTTTATTGTGATCCACACAGTCAAAGGCTTTGGCATAGTCAATAAAGCAGAAATAGATGTTTTTCTGGAACTCTGTTGCTTTTTCCATGATCCAGCAGATCTTGGCAATTTGATCTCTGGTTCCTCTGCCTTTTCCTCCAGCTTGAACATCTGGAAGTTCACGATTCACGTATTGCTGAAGCCTGGCTTGCAGAATTTTGACCGTTACTTAATGCTTAAACATTAAGCATTAACATTTTAACTTAATCCCTCTTTAAAGGGCCCTTTCACCAAATACAGTAATATTCTGAGGTACTGGGAGGTAAAGACTGCAAAATATGAACTCTAGGAGGGACACAATCCAACTCAGAATCTTAAAAATCAGTTGCAATGAAGAATCTGAAGCAATGTCAACGAACTTTTCGTATTATACATTCTAATCCATTTTTCTTTCTCTTTGATTAATTCTTTTCTACTCATGTGTGGTTTGGTAACTCGTGCATGGTGTTTTACTCATGCGTGTCTTTTCACTCCTGCATTGGTCATTTAGGAAATATTGGCTCAATGAGTTATGCAGACCTTCCAAATGTTTGTGCATTTCATTATCCAATATCAAAAGGAACATTTTTTGTCTTCCCGCTGACCTCATCAGAAATGTCTCTTGGTAGCAGGGAGCTGTCAAGTTCATGATGGCACACATAAGCCTTTCACAATTCTAATTTTCACTTTGGAAGCTCACATTTTATCACTGGCAACATACATTGCCAGTTGTTTTCCTCGAAGTGATAGGCTCACTTTGTTTGCTTTTGAGAAAATGTCTGCCAAATACCCAAGTCTGAATAACCGTCATGTGTCTGTTGCTTGTTCTTTTTATGTTAAAAAAAAAAAAAAAAAAAGGCATTTGGTGAAAATAGGCGATTTCAGCTCATAACGCGAATGCTCACACGAGAGCCTCTCCTCCAACAGACGTCATACCTGGGTTACAATGTAAGGGCTTAAGCAAATACTTCCCTTTCCGTGTTCTTGCAAGAGTTAATAAAGTTAGTCATTTTTACCACTTCATCTCGGATGTTCCAGGATGAAGCTGGCATTTTTTACTGCCCCCATGTGGTGAGGAGGAATACAGTGATAACCTGTACAGTTTGGTGCCCCTGCCTGGATTCCTGCTAGGGCACCAGCAGTTTTACTCACTCCTGCCTTTGCACCAGAAGTGCAAATATCAACCCAGTGAAGGTGGTAAATAAGATCTAAGTGTTACTCGGAAGATGGTTTTGATCTCTTAGCACCCCCTGTAAGAATCTTGGTGGGGGGAACCCTTGGGCACATGGACCGTACTTTGAGACCCATTCTGACTTAGATAAAAAAAATACAGAGAAGATTTGGGGCCTGGAAAATGACCTTGGTGTCAGAGTCACAAGACCTGGGTATGAGCCTGGCTCTGTCAGTATGGAACTATGGTCTTGGGTAGGTCCCTGACGTCTGAAAGCCAGGCACTTAGGACATCAAGGGTGGTGGTGGGTGCTTGCTGCCTCCCAGAGCTGGGTAGAGAAGGTGCAGACTTGAGAGCCTCTTGTAAAAGGTAATACACAGTCCTGGAGGAGGAGCCAGCCATGGTGGGGAATGAGAGAAAGTTATGAACTTTAACACGCTGGCTTAAGTCGTTTTTGATTACTGACACTGCCCAGATTCCTGCATTCCCCTGAAAAGACCTCACAAGGTGGGACCTGGAGACCCTGAAACAGATTACCCAACTGGATTTCTAGTTTTAACAACCATCTTTGGGGCTCTGCTCCAAGTCACCCATTGCCACCTACAGCTTTGAAAGAAAAGGCCTCCTAAAAGCCTAGAGTTCTTCTTGCCCTGACTGGACAGGTAGGCGTTCACTTGGGTCAGGTAGAAAGCTGGGAGTCCATGGGAAATAATGAGCATCTTAAAATATCTGATCTGTTTAGCTATGTTAAGAAGATAGAGTTGGTCCTGGAAAACTCCAGAGAGCTAAAAGCATTTGTTAAGAGGGCTCAGGTAGGCTCCTGCTTCTTGGAGAGTAGAATAGAGGTACTTGTCCCTAGGCACAACTGAGAACTCTAGACATTTATATAAAGTAAACACAAGAAAACTCTGAAAGATAGAGAGAAGGCAAACCTGCTTCTTGGGACCTGGGGACCCAAGAAACAGCATAGTGATGAGGTCCTGGTGAATGAGGAGTTTCTTTTTGCCTTATACAGCCCAGAGTTGGAGCTGAAGAAGCTAGAAATGATGAAATGCTAATGGGCAGGCAAAACACAAAGAAGCAAACAAAAGTGCCCTGACAGAAACCTGGTTTCTTTAGCTAAAAAGGCAAGAACAGGGCAGCCTGGCAGAACGGATGTGCACGTGTGCAAGTCACTTCAGTTCCATCCCCTCTGTTACCCTGTGGACTGTAGCCCTCCAGGCTCCTCTCTCAGTGGGATTTCTCAGGCAAGAATACTGGAGTGGGTTCCCATGCCACCCTCCAGGGGATCTTCCAGACCCAGGGACTGAACTCGTGTCTCTTAAGTCTCTTGCATTGGTAGGCAGGTTCTTTTACCACTAGTGCCACCTGGAAAGCCCCGGCAGAACAGATACTTACCAACAAAACTGCTCTGCTCTAACCAAACGCCACGGAAAACACTGAGGCTCCACCCACACCAGCAAAGATCCAGTGGGGAGATTAGACTTCCCCCTTCACCAGACTGCAATGAAGCATCTCAAGTGCTCCATGGGGGTGGTGTCAGAGAAGGCCAGGTAGGGACACAGGACTTTCATTCCCCACTGGGTGGTAACAAGACCTCACCCCAGTCCCTGTCGTGCTCATGGAGAGACCACACTAGGAGCTGTAAGAAGGCAGACCTACCCCTTTCAGCCATGCAGGTATCAGTGGGGGCCTGATGGGGAGCTTGATTTCCCAACCACTCCCCTTTCTCAGCTGGAGTAGTGTCAGAGGAAGCCAGCTAAAACACAAAGTTTAAGTCAGATCCAGAGTCTGGATGCCCAAGTATCAATAGAATAATAATGCCCCAAATGCCCATATATCAATAGAAATTCACTTATAACAAGAATGAGGAAGATCTCAAACTGAATGAAAAAAAAAAAAAGACAATCAATAGAAGGCAACACCAATATGACAGAGATGTTGGAATTAACTGACAAAGATTTTAAAGCAGTCATCATAAAAATGCTCCAAGGAACAACTGGGAACACACTTGAAACAAATGAAAACAAAAAATACAGTGTATCAGCAAAGAAAAATAAAGATAGAGAAGAACTGAAGGGAAATTTTAGAACTGAAAAATATGAACACTGAAATTTAAAAGAAAAAAAAATCAGTGGATATGCTTAATTGACGGCTGGAGGGGACAGAGGAGATAATCCCTGAATGGGAATATAGGGCGATAGAAATAATCTGTATTACCTAATCTGAATAACCGAGAGAAAATAGACACAAGAGAAATGAAAAACACAGCCTTGGAGACTTGTGAGGCTATAACAAAAGATCTAATGTTTGTGTCATTCGACTACTGGAAGCAAACAAGAGAGGAAATGGAACCGAAAAAAGAAAAAAAAAAATACTTGAAGAAACAGTGGCTGAAAACGTCCCAGATTTGGCAAATAACATGAATCCACAGGTTTGTGAAGCTGAGCAAAACCTGAAACAGAATAAATTCAGTAAAATCCACACCAAGACACAAAATAGTTAAACTTCTGATCTTACAAGCAGTGAGAGAATGACACCTCCTCTGTAAGGGGGAAACAATTCAAATGACAGTGACTTTCTCATCAGAAGCCATGGGGGCCAGAAGGAAGTGACAAGCCAGTTGCCAAATGCTGAAAGGAAAGCACTGTCAATTCAGAACCTGATATCCAGGGGAAATATTCTTCAAGAATATAGGGGAAACCAAGACATTCTCAGAATTAAGAAAAACAGAATTTCTTGCCAGAAGACCCACCCTAAAAGAATGCTAACAGAAGGTTTCCAAACAGAAAGGAAACAATAAAAAGTGAACCTTTGAGTATCAGGAAAGAAAAAAGAATATGGTAAGCAAAAATGTGGGTAAATGCAACTGGCCCTTTCTTCCCCTTCTCAACTTTTCTAAATTATATTCGATGACTGAAACAAAAATTGTCACACTTTCTGATGTGGTTTTAAGTGTATGTAGAAAGAACAAACGGAGAAGGCAATGGCACCCCACTCCAGTACTCTCGCCTGGAAAATCCCATGGACGGAGAAGCCTGGTGGGCTGCCGTCTATGAGGTAGCACAGAGTCAGACACGACTGAAGTGACTTAGCAGAAAGAACAGTTCAGTTCAGTCGCTCAGTCATGTCTGAGTCTTTGCGACCCCATAAATCGCAGCACGGCAGGCCTCCCTGTCCATCACCATCTCCCAGAGTTCACTCAGACTCACATCCATCAAGTCCGTGATGCCATCCAGCCATCTCATCCTGGATCATCCCCTTCTCCTCCTGCCCCCAATCCCTCCCAGCATCAGAGTCTTTTCCAATGGAATCAACTCTTCGCATGAGGTGTCCAAAGTACTGGAGCTTCAGCTTTAGCATCATTCCTTCCAAAGAAATCCCAGGGTTGATCTCCTTCAGAATGGACTGGTTGGATCTCCTTGCAGTCCAAGGGACCCTCAGGAGTCTTCTCCAACACCACAGTTCAAACGCATCAATTTTTCGGCGCTCAGCCTTCTTCACAGTCCAACTCTCACATCCATACATGACCACAGGAAAAACCATATCCTTGACTAGACGGACCTTAGTCCGCAAAGTAATGTCTCTGCTTTTGAATATACTATCTAGGTTGGTCATAACTTTTCTTCCAAGGAGTAAGCGTCTTTTAATTTCATGGCAGAAAGAACAAATAAGAAGCAAAACTTAAAACTGTATACCTAAACTTAACACATCAATAATGATACGAAATGTCAACAGTTTAAGTACACCAATTAAAAGACAGATATTGACAAAGTGGTTTGAAAATCATGACCTGACTATATACTCTCTATAAAAAACTCACTTCAAATATAATGATACAGACAGGTTGAGGGGAGTTTCCTAAGTGGTGCTAGTGGTAAAGAATCTGCCTGCCGATGCAAGAGATGCAAGAGACGTGTGTTTGATCCCTGGGTCAGGAAGATGCTCTACAGTAGGAAATGGAATCCTGCTCCAGTATTCTTGCCTGGAAAACTCCATGGACAGAGGGTTCTGGCAGGCTGCAGTCTATGGGGTCTCAAAGAGTCATGCACCACTGAGCACCCATATGGACACACACACACACACACAGGCAGGTTGAAAGTAAAAGAATAAACAAAATACATATCATACCAACATTAATCAAATGAAAGTAGGAGTAACTATATAAAAATCAGATACTGTAGATCTCAGAGCAAAGAAAATTACTAGAGTTGGGAAGGAATATTATAGAATGATAAAAAGTCCACCCACCAAGAAGATATAGCAATTCTAAATATATATGCACTAAACAATGGAGCTATAAAATATATGAAGAAAAAAAACTGATGACACTGACCACAGTTATACCTGGAGACGTCAACACCTCTCTCTCAATAATGGACAGAGCAATTAGACAGAATATCAGAGCAAGGATATAGAACTCAACAACATCATCAACCAACAGGATCAAATCAACATTTATAGAACTCATTATTCTCAGTGTCCACAGAACATACACCATATAGACCATATGCTGGGACATGAAACAAACCTCAGCAAAATTAGAATTTATATCAAAAAGATGCATTCTCCAACTTCAATAAAACCAAGCTAGAAATCAGTAACAGAAACAGAACATAAAAATCTCCCAACTACTTGGAAATGAAATAATGCACATCTAAATAATCCATGAGTCAATGATAAAGTATAACTTGAAATTTTTAAACTATTTTGAACTGAATTAAAATAAAAATATTGCAGGAGACTTTCCTGGCCATCCAGTGCCTCCAGTGCAGGGGGCACAGGTTTGATTCCCGGTTGGGAAACTAAGATCCCACATGCTGTGCAGCCAGAGTTAAGAAAAAATAAAATTGAAATATCACATGTCAAAATGTCTGTGACATACCTAAGTGGTGCTGAGAGGGAAATTTATAGTACTAGATGAATAGTTAGCAAAGAGAAAAGCCTCAAATCAATTATTTAAGTTCCCATCTTGACAAGCTAGAAAAGGAAAAGCCAAATAAACCCAAATCAAGAAGGAGGAAGCAAATAATAGAGATAAGAGCAGAAATCAATAAAATTGAAAACAGAAAATGAATAGAGAAAAATCAGTGAAACGGAAGACTTGTATCTTTGAAAATATCAATAACATTGGCAAAACTTTAGCAAGACTTAACGGGCGAAAAAGAGAGGGAAAGAGAGAAATTACCAAAATTGAAAATGAAACGTGACATCACTATAGACTTTGGAGATATACAATTGGAGGGTAAGAGAATACTGTGAATAACTCTATGCACAGGACTTGACAACCTAAATGAGAGGAACCAATTTCTCAAAAAATGAAAACTACTACAGTTTACCCAATATGAAACAGATAATTTGAGTAGCACTATAATTATTGTGGAATTTGAATTTTTAAATTTTAAATATCCTAAAAAGAAAACCTCAGATCAGATAGTTTCACTGGAGAATTTTACCAAATGCTTTAAAAATTAACACCAATTCTACACAGTGTCTTCCAGTAAGTAGCAGAGGAAGGAACACTTTCAATTCATTTTTTGAAGCTAGAATGACCCCGATATCAAAACCAGACAAATAAAATGCAACACACACACACACAAAAGACTAGGGTCCAACATTCCTCATCAATGTAGATGTGAAAATCGTTAAAGAAACTTTAGCAAATAAAATTCGGTGATATATGTAAAAGCAATTATGCATCATGACCAAGGAGGGTTTATTCCAGGAATGCAAAGTTGGCTCAACATTTATAAATCAATTAACTCCCAGCTACACCTCTGTGTTTAGAATTTAAATTGCAAACAGTAACTGAATCTACTTTGCTAGTATTAAGTATATCTGATATGTGTTAATGATTATGTAATGGCTTTCCTCTTCACGGCTGCGCTTTGCTCGAGCAGCCGTGAAGAGAGACCCCACGTCCAAGGTTAGAGAAACTCAGGTAAGATGGTAGGCACTGAGAGAGGGGATCAGGGGGCAGACAGACTGAAACTACAGTCACGGACAACTAGCCAATCTGATCACATGGACCACAGGCTTGTCTAACTCAGTGAAACTAAGCCATGCCGTGTGGGGCCACCCAAGACGGACAGGTCATGGTGGAGAGGTCTGACAGAATGTGGTCCACTGGAGAAGGGAATGGCAAACCACTTCAGTATTCTTGTCTTGAGAACCCCATGAACAGTATGAAAAGACAAAAAGATAGGACACTGAAAGATGAACTCCCCAGGTCGGTAGGTGCCCAATATGCTACTGGAGATCAGTGGAGAAATAACTCCAGAAAGAATGAAAGGATGGAGCCAAAGCAAAAACAATACCCAGTTGTGAATAGGACTGGTGATAGAAGCAAGATTCGATGCTGTAAAGAGCAATATTGCAAAGGAACCTGGAATGTTATGTCCATGAATCAAGGCAAATTGGAAGTGCTCAAACAGATGACAAGAGTGAACATCGACATTCTAGGAATCAGTGAACTAAGATGGACTGGAATGGGTGAATTTAACTCAGATGACCATTATATCTACTACTGTGGGCAGGAATCCCTTAGAAGAAATGGAGTAGCCATCATAGTCAACCAAAGAGTCTGAAAGGCAGTACTTGGATGCAATCTCAAAAACGACAGAATGAACTCTGTTTCCAAGGCAAACCATTCAATATCACAGTAATCCAAGTCTGTGCCCCAACCAGTAACCTGAAGAAGCTGAAGTTGAACGGTTCTATGAAGACCTACAAGACCTTCTAGAACGAACACCCAAAAAAGATGTCCTCTTCATTATAGGGGACTGGAATGCAAAGTAGGAAGTCAAGAAACACATGGAGTAACAGGCAAATTTGGCCTTGGAACGCGGAATGAAGCAGGGCAAAGACTAACAGAGTTTTGCCAAGAAAATGCACTGGTCATAGCAAACACCCTCTTCCAACAATACAAGAGAAGACTCTACACATGGACATCACCAGATGGTCAACACTGAAATCAGATTGATTATATTCTTTGCAGCCAAAGATGGAGAAGCTCTATACAGTCAGCAAAAATAAGACCGGGAGCTGACTGTGGCTCAGATCATGAACTCCTTATTGCCAAATTCAGACTGAAATTGAAGAAAGTGGGGAAAACCACTAGACCATTCACGTATGACCTAAAGCAAATCCCTTATGACTATACAGTGGTAGTGAGAAACAGATTTAAGGGACTAGATCTGATAGAGAGAGTGGCTGATGAACTATGGATGGAGGTTCGTGACATTGTACAGGCGACAGGGATCAAGACCATCCCCAATAAAAAGAAATGCAAAAAAGCAAAATGGCTGTCTGAGGAGGCCTTACAAATAGCTGTGAAAAGAAGGGACGTGAAAAGCAAAGGAGAAAAGGAAAGATATACCCATTTGAATGCAGAGTTCCAAAGAATAGCAAGAAGAGATAAGAAAGCCTTCCTCAGCGATTAATGCAAAGAAATAGAGGAAAACAACAGAATGGGAAAGACTAGAGATCTCTTCAAGAAAATTAGAGATACCAAGGGAACATTTCATGCAAAGATGGGCTCAGTAAAGGACAGAAATGGTAGGGACCTAACAGAAGCAGAAGATATTAAGAAGAGGTGGCAAGAATACACAGAAGAACTGTACAAAAAAGACCTTCATGACCAAGATAATCACGATGGTGTGGTCACTGACCTAGAGCCAGACGATCCTGGAATGTGAAGTCAAGTGGGCCTTAGGAAGCATCACTATGAACAAAGCTAGTGGAGGTGATGGAATTCCAGTTGAGCTATTTCAAATCCTGAAAGATGACGCTGTGAAAGTGCTGCACTCAATATGCCAGCAAATTTGGAAAACTCAGCAGTGGCCACAGGACTGGAAAAGGTCAGTTTTCATTCCAATCCCAAAGAAAGACAATGCCAAAGAATGCTCAAACTACCGCACAATTGCACTCATCTCACATGCTAGTAAAGTAATGCTTAAAATTCTCCAAGCCAGGCTTCAGCAATACATGAACCATGAACTCCCTGATGTTCAAGCTGGTTTTAGAAAAGGCAGAGGAACCAGAGATCAAATTGCCAGCATCCGCTGGATCATGGAAAAAGCAAGAGAGTTCCAGAAAAACATCTATTTCTGCTTGATTGACTATGCCAAAGCCTTTGACTGTGTGGATCACAATAAACTGTGGAAAATTCTGAAAGAGATGGAAATACCAGACCACCTGACCTGCCTCTCGAGAAACCTATATGCAGGTTAGGAAGCAACAGTTAGAACTGGACATGGAACAACAGACTGGTTCCAAATAGGAAAAGGAGTACAAGTCTGTATATTGTCACCCTGCTTCTTTAACTTCTATCCAGAGTACATCATGAGAAACGCTGGGCTGAAAGAAGCACAGGCTGGAATCAGGATTGCTAGGCGATATCAATAGCCTCAGATATGCAGATGACACCACCCTTATGGCAGAAAGTGAAGAAGAACTAAAGAGCCTCTTGATGAAAGTGAAAGAGGAGAGTGAAAAAGTTGGCTTACAGCTCAACATTCAGAAAACTAAGATCATGGTATCTGGTCCCATCATTTCATGGCAGATAGATGGGGAAACAGTGGTTGACTTTAGTTTTCTGGGCTCCAAAATCACTGCAGATGGCAATTGCAGCCATGAAATTAAAAGATGCTTACTCCTTGGAAGGAAAGTTATGACTAACCTAGATAGCATATTCAAAAGCAGAGACATTACTTTGCCAACAAAGGTCTGTCTAGTCAAGGCTATGGTTTTTATAGTGGTCATGTATGGATGTGAGAGTTGGACTGCAAAGAAATCTGAGCGCCAAAGAATTGATGCTTTTGAACTGTGGTGTTGGAGAAGACTCTTGAGAGTCCCTTGGACTGCAAGGAAGTCCAACCAGTCCATCCTAAAGGAGATCAGTCCTGGGTGTTCATTGGAAGGAATGATGTTGGGGCTAAGACTCCACTACTTTGGCCACCTGATGTGAAGAACTGACTCATTGGAAAAGACCCTGATGCTGGGAAAGATTGAAAGGAGGAGGAGAAGGGGATGACAGAGGATGAGATGGTTGGATGGCATCACTGAGCATCTTTCACCTTCTCCACCTTCCTATGTATTAAACTCAGAGCCAAAGTTTCACGTTAAATAATTTCCCAAAGGAATTTTCTGAATTATGTTTGCTTACTTCGTACAAATGAACTTGTTCTTGGGTTGCAGCAAAGATCAGTGACATGTTACTTTGTACCAGTTTATCAATCAGTTGTCACTTGTTGACTATTCCTAAAATTTAACACATGGATTTTAAGTATCTTAATAAAAGTATGTAAAATAAAAGTATTTCTTTCAAAAATAAATAATCAATTAACATAGTCTACCAGGCTAATGATCTAAAGAAAAATCATGCATTATATCTACTAATGCAGGAAAAGCATTTGATAACATTCAACAGCCACTCGTGGTATAATGCTCAGAAACATAGGAATAGAAGGGATTTTGCTCGACGTGATAAAGAACATGTGGAAAAAACTAAGCTAATATTATCTTAATGGTTAAAGACTGAGTGACTTCTCCTAAAACAGAATAAGGCAAGAATGTCAGCTGTCACCACTTATATTCAAATAGTGCTGTAAATTTTAGCCAATGCAGTAAGACAAGACAAGAAAAGGAATACAAGTTGGACAGGAAGAAATGAATTGTCCCCATTTGTAGATAACTTCATTGTCTGCATGAAAAATCCCAAAGAATATATCAAAGGGAAAACAAGAAAAACCTCCTGGAGCTAATGAGTGATTTCAGGAAGGTCACAGGGTACTAGGTAAACATACAAAAATCTATTGTATTTCTGTATACTAACAGGGAACATGGGTGTACCATAATTAAAAATGCAATGCCATTTACAGTAACTCAGAAGTGAGATAATTAGGTGTAAATTTAACAAAACATACAAGATTTGTATGCTGAGAAATATATATTTTTTAATCTGATGAAAGAAACCAAAGAAGATATAGATAAATGGAGTGACATGTGTTCGTGGATTGGAAGCCTCACCACAGTAAACATGTTAGTCTCTGCAATTCCTACTAAGATCCGAACAAAATTTTTATAGATGTAGAAAAGATTACTCTAAAACTTATATGGAACAGCAGAGGAGCTGGAATAGCTGAAAAAATTTTGAAAAAGAAGAATAAGAAGAGTCAGTCTACCTGATTTCAAGATTTATAGAAATCAAGACTTTATGGTATCAACAGAGAGATGACATGTAGGTCAATGGAGGGAATAAAAGATTGAGAAATAGACACGTGCAAATAAGCCCAACTGATTTTTGACAAAGATACAAAAGCAATTCAATAGAAGAAAGATGATAACTTTTTCAAGAAGTGATGTTGAAGTATTTGGACATCAAGGTTGGACATGACTGAAGTGACTTAGCAGCAGCAGCAGGCAAAAAAAAAAGAAGGAAAAATCCTATCTAAGTCTCTCACCTTATACAAAAGTAACTCAGAATGGATCATGGTCTTAAATATAAAATGTAAAACTATAAAACTTTTAGGGGAAAAATGTAAGAGGAAAGTCTCTAGGATCTAGGACTAAATAATTATTAAACTTGACACCAAAGCATGATCTATAAAAGAAAAAAAAAAGATAATTGGGACTTCAGAAAATTAAAAGTTCATGATCTGCAAAAAAAAAAAAAACAAAAAAACTTGTTAAGAAGATGATGAAAAGCTACAGACTGGGAGAAAAATATTTGCAAACCACAAAATCTAACAAAGTACTAACATCTAATAAGTATAAAAATCCTCTCCAAATTCAACCATTAAAAAATCCAATTAGAAAATGGATAAAAGTCGTAGAGAGACATTTCTATGAAGAGAATATACAGATGAAAACAAGCACACGAAAAGATGTTCAACATCATTAGCCATCAAAGAAAGGCAAATTAAAACCACAGTGAGATATTATTGCACACCTATCAGAACAGCTAAAATAAAAAGCGATCAGACCAACTGCTGATGAGAATGCAGAGAAACTGGATCACTCATACAATGTAGATGGGAATGTAAAATGGTACAACCACCCTAGAAAAGAGTTTGGAAGTCTCTTTAAAACAAACAAAGAAAAAACACCTAAATATAGGACTACCGTATGACCCAATAATTGTCCTACTGAGCATTCATGCCAAATAAATGTAAACTTATGTTCACACAAAAACTCTGTACACAAAGGTTTATAGCAGCTTTACTCATATTAATCAAAACCTGGAAGGAACCCAGATGCCCTTTAATGGTTGATTCAGCTACCCGTGGTCCCCCCACATCATGGGTGGTACTCACCTAGAAAGCATTGAACTGCCTATACATACAACAACCTGCTGAATCTCCACAGAACTGTGCTGCATGAAAAAAGCCATCCCAGAAGGTCACATATGGCATGATATCATTTATAGACATCTTTGAAGAAACAGTATTACAGAGATTCATGACTGCCAGGAGTTAAGGGTGCAGGGCGCTTCCCTGGGGGCTCAGTGCCGAAGCTGAAGCTCCAACACTCTGACCACCTAGTGTTAGGAGCCAGTTCATTGGCAAAGACCCTGATGCTGGAAAAGACTGAAGGCAAAGGAGAAGTGGATGACAGAGGATGAGATGGTTAGGCAGTATCACCTACTCAGTGGCCTTGACTTTGAGCAAACTCCAGGACTGCAGTCCATGGGGTCGCGAAAAGTTGGAGACGACTCAGCAACTGAACAACAAGGGATGCAGGTGGGTGGGGGTGGCTTCAATGGGGCGGCCCAAGGAAGCTTATGGTGACAGAACAGTTCTGTATCTTGATTATGACTGTGCTTACATAACACTACACATGCGATAAACTGCTCACGCACATCACCCATGCATGCACAGGAAAATAGTTGTTATTATCTGTGTCCTGCAGATGGGGAAACAGAGGCTTGGGAAAGTCCAGCCACCAACCCCAGCGCCTCTGTCCTTCTTCCGAGCACAGGCCTGTGGCCACTCTGCCTCACTTCCTCTGCCCTCGCAGGCCACAGCAGCCATCAGAGGACAGGGAGGCCTCACCCTAACACTCTCCTGGCGGGTAGACTGGTTCCCCTGAGATGGGACCTGCGAGTGGGTGAAGCCCACCCAGGGGAGTCCTGATGGAGAAGGCGGGGCGGAGTCCTCCCGCTTCTCTCCCATCTCCACCCCCCTGACCCTGGCGCTAGCCCAGCGCCGGCACATAGGGACAAGCGCCATCACTGTTCCCTTCCCACTCCTTCCTGACTTGAGTCCCCATAGGGTCACCTGGCCCTAACCGATGCCTTCTCCCCTTTTCCAGAGCTGAACTTCATCACCCAGTCCCCAGAGGCGGCAAGACATGGGCCCCATTTTCCAAACCCTGACGCCTTTCATTTAACCAGAAGACGTGGAGGGGTGAGTTGGAGACTGGGGTTTTGCGGGAGCTGGAGGTTGGGGAGGCCTGGGAGGACAGCACTGGTGCAGGGGTGCTGACGGAGGGTCCGCCGAGCAGGAAAGCAGTGGTTGACAGCAGCCGCCTTCCCTCTGCCACTCTGGTGGGGACGCGTGAATTATTGATGCACCACGCTGCAGGTGTGGGAAATTCCCCCTCACGTCTTTGCATTTGAATGGAGAGCAGAGTGACAAGGCCTCATGGAAGGAAGGCAGGATCCCTGCACATAGGGAACCGAGTCTCGGGTCCCTCCCTCCTCAGTGAAATCGGGTGGCAGCAGCATTTCTTTCTTGTCGAGGTCAAGCAGAGATAATCCATGTGAAGTGCTTAGCAGAGTAGCTGGAAGATGGTAGGTGCTCAGTTGAGTAAATAGATGCCTGGTTGTCTAGGGCATGTTAGTTGAATGGGCAGCTGTCTCTCCAGGGCCACAATGCCATCCGGCCTTCCAGAGCCAGCCCCTATGGCAGCTCTGTGGGATTAACCACATCTTCTGCTTTCCCAAATCCCTTTCTTTGGGCCTCTGTTAATGCCTTGCTTGATCCGCCTTGCATCATATACGTGTGGACCTCAAAGTCCATGCCTACTCCCCGAGACCCACACCTGTCAGGGACCAGAGGTCACGCTGCTCATCTTCAAGCATCAGACCCAACTTACTTTCTGAAAGTAAAACAGCCTCTGAGCCAGAGCTCAAGTCAGCATCTTCTCTGACCTCAGAAGGTGTCATCAGCCCCTTTCACAGGTGAGAAGACTGAGACCCAGAGAGAAGTAACTACCAGCCAGGAGTTGGGAGATCCAGGGTGCAACTCAGAGATTCCGAGCTCACTTCCTACTTACCCCACCCTGCCTGCACCAAGGAAGACGAGTGAGTCCAGACCCAAACAGGGGAAGGAGTAGACAGGCAGCTGGGCCACGTGCCTCTGTCCTCAACCCTTGGAGATCACCCAGATCTCTCGCCTCGCTGAAGTTCTGTTTCTTGCCCAAGCACTTTGGGACCAACCAGATTGTTTCCAAACACATTACATAATCGTGCACATATTTATTTAACGCCATCTCTTGAATATTAAACAATCAATAATGTGGAACAGAAACATGGGTGTTTAAACCCAGCAGCTTTTGACAGGCGTGGGTGCAGAAGGAGGTTGAGGAGAGCCATCTATGAGCCATCCACAGGAACAGGAGGTGACACCCACCCCTCCTCCTCTTCCCGAGACGGGTTGAAAAGCTTCCAAGGCTCACAAGGTTGGCAAAGATTTAGTGTTTTCACCATTGGGGCTCAACCTCTTTTATTACATAATACCAAAGATGCATGAGCTCTTCATTGGAAAAGACCCTGATGTGGGATAAAGACCTAGGAAAGACTGAGGGCAAGAGGAGAATGGAACGACAGAGGATGAGATGGTTGGATGGCGTCACTGACTCAGTGGACGTGAGTTTGAGCAAATTCTGGGAGATGGTGAAGGACAGGGAAGCCTGGCGTGCTGCAGTCCATGGGGTTGCAGAGCTGGACACAACTTAGTGACCCATCATCAACAACAAAGGATGCTTGGGGGCAGGGCTTGCTCAACTACCTCTTTATCTGTTTATGAGTGTTTATTGAGCATCTTCTATGTGCACCCTCTGTTACGCTCTGATCCACCTTGGGGTACCCTTGAGAATGAAACACACGAGACCCGCTCCTCATACAGCGGACCAAATAAATACAAAAGATGGCTTCTGGACATGACTAGCTCTGAATAAAGCAAAGCAGAGCAGCAGGGTGGGAGTGCTGGGCAGCCCCTAAGGAGGGGACTTCTGGCCAGAGGTCCCTATGGTGGAAGCAGCCAGCCATGCAGAGGTCTGGGGCAAGGCACAGGGGTGGTGAGAGGGACAGGTTTGGGGAGAGCGTTCTGAGCAGATGAGGGTGGGGGCAAGGGGCAAGTGGGCCTGATGGAGCTAAGGAAGCATGAGGAAGACAGTGGGCTGGGGAGGGGTGAGTGAGGCCCCCAAGTAGGCTATGCAGGCAGGGGGATACCTCGTCAGCAGGGCCCTTGGGGCCAGGCCTAGAGGACCCCCAAGAGGAGTTTAAATTGCAGTCTGCATGCAGCGGCTAAGCTGTTGGAGGGCTCTAGCAATCTGATGAGTGTTAGGAAAACACCCCTCTGCAGCTAGGAGAGGACTGGGGAGTGGCAGCATGCTGGGAAGGGCTGGGTCAGAGTTCTAGGTCTGGAGTGCTGGGGGTGGGCAGAGAGAATCCAAGGAGGGGCTGAGGGGGCCCCAAGTGCTGGTGGATCTGTCCAAGGTGATGGTGAGTTCCTCCCAGGGCAGCCGTGCAGCGCCTGGCCTGGCCTGGCAGAAGTCACGGTAACTCAGATATCGATGAGAATAATGGTGCCTAGGATTCACTAGGCACTTGCTGTGAGCCAGGCACTGGTCTGAGCCTCTTATCCTCACCACCAGCCTGTTATATATGTATGTTCATTATCTCCATTTCACAGAAGAGGGAGGGGACCAAGGCACAGAGCAGTTAGGTGAAATGCCCAGGGCACTCAGCGAGTTAATGGCAAAGCTGGGATTTGAACCCCGTCCATCTGACTCCATATATATGGCCCTCCATCCACGGTGGCTGAGGGAAATGATAACAGTAGCAATGCTAACAGTGATGAGAGCAATTGCTTAATACAGTGCTGGCTACATGCCAGGCCCTATTCTAAATGCTTTAACAAATGCTAACTGGGGACTTCCCTAGTGGTCCAGTGGTTAAGACCTCGCCTTCCAGTTCAGAAGGTGGGAGCTTGATCCCTCGTTGGGGAGCTAAGATCACACATACCTTGAGGTCAAAAAACCAAAGCATAAAACAGAAACAAGGAAGGTTGTAACAAATTCAGTAAAGACTTTTAAAGTTATCCTCATTAAAAACAACAAAAAAATCTGGTCATTTAGTCTTCACAACAGCCTATAAGGCAGGCACAACCTTTATCCCCATCTTATAGAAGAGGACACTGAAGCACAGAGCTTTCCCTAGCCAAGATTTGAACCCAGGAGTTCTAGCTCCAGAGTCCAGGCTTTTCGCAAAATGCAGTGTAAGCTGGGGGGATGTCAACCACCTACAATCTAACCTGGCTCCATCTGCATTCCCAAGTCTGGGGCCAAGCCTTGGCTGGGCCAGAGTCCCAGCCATGTTGGGGAGTGGGGCAGGCACTCCGGGAGCTGTGGGAAATCACAAAGGGCTGGACTGTCTCCCCCAGAGCCCGCTGGCTCTTCAGTGGCCAAAGCAGAGGGCCTCCCAGAGCCTGACCCACCTGCAGAAGCAGAGACAAGCCAACGTGGGCAGGCTCAGCTCCTTGACATCATTGTGGAGACATCCCACCACCCTCTCTGCTGACAAGAGCATCCAGAGAGAAGTGAACCAAGAGGGAGGGGTTCATCAAGTCAGATCACATCCATGAGAAATGTCTAGCCCAAGTCTGCTCAGAAACAACCCCAAAAACATTCCCAGGGGAACTTCTTTTAAGTAAAAACTATAGGCATCCTTCTCTATAAATAAATCCAACTGGCAGACTTTCCACAGCACAGCAATGTCTTAGGCCATAGAAACTTAACACTAGTTTACAAAGCAAGGCAGCCCTTCTACAGAGGTGGATGGCAGTTCCTGCCTGAGGGGCAGTGCTGGCATCAGGGGACAGTGTGTGCAGAAGTGCCGCGTGATATGTGAAAACATGTGGAGGGGCTGGAACAGTACTCAACATGTTTCTATAAGTCTTTTGCCTCTCTTTTGTTGTGAGGTTGTTTGTCTTATTGGTTGGACTTCCCAGGTGGCTCAGTGGTGAAGAATCCACCTGCAATGCAGGAGATGTGGGTTCGATCCCTGGGTCAGGAAGATCCCCTGGAGAAGGAAGTGGCAACCCACTCCAGTATTCTTGCCTGGAAAACCCCATGGACAGAGGAGCCTAACAGGCCACAGTCCATGGGGTCGCAAAGAGTTAGAAATGACTTAGCAACTAAACGCCAGAATTGTCTTATGGAGTTCTTTATAGTATATGTTTTCTATGAACGCCTCCTTTGTTATCTGAAAAGTGGAAGCATTAATCTCTGAGTCGAGTCAGACTCTTTGTGACCTCCATAGACTGTAGCCCGCCAGGCTCCTCTGTTCATGGAATTCCCCGGGCCAGAGTGCTGGAGTGGATAGCCATTCCTTTCTCTAGGGATCTTCCTGACCCAGAGATTGAACCTGGGTCTCCTGCATTGCAGACAGATTCTTTACTTTGTAAGCCACCTCTTTATAGTATATATTGTGTATGAATATATCCTTTGTTATCCATATGATTGCAAGTATTTTCTCCTAGTCCGTGACTTGTCTTCCCCTGGCCAGGCAGTCCGAGAGTCTGGAATGCCAGGGATGGAGCAAAGAGGTTGGGGCCGTGCACTCCACACCCTGAGGCTGCTCAGCACAGGTTCTGTCTGGGGAGGCGGGCACGGTGAGAACTGCCAGGCTGCAAGGTTCTCCCACTGGTGGCTTCAGGTCCCAGTCATGCAGTCTTAGCAAGGTGTTTAGATTTCTGCCTCCTCAGTTTTATGTCTTTAAAATGGGAGTAAAAAGCCCTCCATGTTGAGACTGTTGAACGAATTGGGTGGGAGAGGACGTTTCAGGGTGTGGAGTGTCACCAGCTGCCCAGTGGGTCTCTGGTCCTGGTGGCCCCAGTGGGAACAGTTGCCCGCTCTCAGCCTTGGGTGCCTGGGGTTCAGGGCGCCCTTCCCCAGGGTCAGTGGGAGAACTAAAAAGGGACCCGCCTTCCTTCACTAGGAAAGAATAATAAAACTCATAACATCTTATTACTAGAAGGAGCCAAAGAACTCCTCCACAATCCCACCCTGTGACTGGCACCTTTTCAAAATGTCTTGCTGATTACCTCCAGGGACAGGGACCTCACCACCTGTCCTGTGGCCAAGAGCAGAGATGACCCCCCGTTCATGCAGCTCGTTCTCAGGCATTTTACGCATAAATAAGCCCAGGACTCCTCACTCAGGACATCGTGGCTCTTACTTAACACAGTCTTAGCCACACAAGTTATGTGGTTTCTTAAGCTTGAGAATGGAAGGCCCTGCTCACGTTTCACCTCTCCTGGAACCATCCCCCACGGAGATCAGTCACTCTCCTTCTCGTTCTCCGCAGCCCTTCAGATGTGCCTCTCCTATGGTAGAGGGCATCCTGTTGGGTTTTATTTGGTTGTTCAGTTAGAGCTCTCTCACTAGACTCTAAAGTCTCCAAGAGTGGGGGGCAGTGGAAAGAGCCTGCTTGGGCCTGAGAGTCAAACAGGTCTGACTTTCATGCCTTATTCCCTGCTGGCTGTGTGACCCAGAGGAAGTGATCCAGCCTCTCTGAGCACACGGATCACGTCAGAGTCTTCATGCTCCTCGCTCCCTGTATGCGCCTGCATACTTAGTCATGCAGTCGTGTCTGACTCTCTGCGACCCCTTGGACTGTAACCCACCAGGCTCCTCTGTCCATGAGAGATCCCAGGCAAGAATACTGGAGTGGATTGCCACTGCCTTCTTCAGGGGATCTTCTCGACCCAGGGATTGAACCCAGGTCTCCTGAATTGCAGGCAGATTCTTTACCACTGAGCCACCAGGGAATCCCCTCCCTGAGCAGAGCCCACGTCTGTGTATCTGTGTATCCCTAGTCCCTGACCCACAGTGGGCGCTGAGCCCTTGTGGAATAGAGGAAGTGCCAGGAGGCTGTGAGTGCAGTAAGTTATTACATTGCAGGGGAGGAGTTTGCTGTTAGAAGTGTGCGGCGCTGAAGCCAAGAGACAAAACAGGAAAATAAGATTCAAGGACCAGACATGGGCAGCAGTCCAGGGCTCCTTAGCGAAGGGGCAGCAGAGGGAAGCACACTCACACCACCACCCAGGAGCCAGCCGTGGGCACTGCCAGCACGGCGGTCCCTGCGCCAGGGAAGTGCTCGTCTAGGACCTGTGCGACCTAACCTGTGTTTTAAAAAGCAAATGCCTGGGAAGCAAAGGAAGTCGCTGGGTTGACTAAATAACATGTTTGCCACACAGACGTTCTACTATTTGTCAAATAGGAGCTGTTGCGATCAGCAAAATATCAATTCACATAAAAAGAGGAAACCAGAGTCAAGGGCAAGAGCCTTACACCTGAAATGTTTAAAATAAAGGAGACTGTCAGCACGAGAAGGGGACAGTGACGGGAGCTGGGTAGGCGCTCGAGTGGAAGTGCTCCTTCTCCGGAGACGCTGGTGAAAGTCTGTCTCTCTGCCCATCAGGAAACACACGTGTTTTCTTCCTGCTCTCTGTCAACAGGCGGAAAGGAATCGGGCACATTATAAGGGGACAAGCAAGGAGTATCGTGGGGACATGAGACAGGATGAGCGAGGGGCTGTGTCATCTTTTTTTCCCTTTAATCGAGAAAGGCTTCCCGGGGGAGGCAAGATCCGGGCTGTTTGGTCCAGGCCCTCCCCACTACCTGGCCTCTCCCCAGCGCTCACACTCACGCGGCTGCTTCATTGGCAGCCTCTGTGCCCAGGGTCTGGCCAGATGCACAGATGGTGGCCACCCTTTCCGCACAATCCCAGGGCCACTCGACACCAGCTGGTCGTACCTGGAGTCCTCAGAACAAAAGGACTTCCAGGTAACAGGCCTGGAGCCAGCGCACTGCTGATAGGATCAGAAGCCTCAAGCGAACGGCGGCCCAGGCGGAAGCCGGGGCCACAGAGGAGCGCCCACCACCCACACTGCTCTTGGCAGAGGCGCTGTTTCGGCAAGAGCAGGCGCTGGGGAGGCCGGCCGTGCTCCCCCGCCCCTCCTCATCCTGGCCTGCTCCTCGCTGGTTCCGAGACCAGAAAGGCAGGTCTCAGCCCTGCTGGCAGCTGGACTGGCCACCTCACAGGGTGTAACCACAGGCTGGAGACTTCTGCAGCGGGGGCCATCCATGCTGAAGCCAAGAGGTCAGGGTAGGGGTTTGTGTCCCGGTATGCAGGGGGGGACCCTTGGGGATTCTCCACCATCTCCAGCTCAGGTGTGGGTGGGTTGTTCACCAGCACTGCCCACAGTCCTGCACTGCCTGGGCCCCTTGAGAGTCTGGGTCTCCAGGGCCAGGGGGCTGCTGAGATGGAGGCGACTCAGTGTGGAGGAGGGACCTCGAGCTTGTGAGTCCTGGGCCCGGAGGGAGGCTGGAGGGCAGGCACGCCGTTTGGAAGTTGATGAGGAGCCCTGAGGGGTCGGTCTCTGGCCTCACTCAGCTCTCTGGGCACCCTTCCTGCAGAGAACAGCTGACTCAAGCGAGAGTGTGAGAGTTGGCCCAGGTTCAAATCCAGGTCCCTGTGAGACTGCACGTTTACCAGTGCCTCAGTTTCCCACCCTGTAAAATGGGGGTGTGATAGCAGGACCGATTTCATAAGGCTCTTGTGAAGATCAAGCAAGACGGCAGATGCAGCCCCATAGCGCTGAGCATCTCTGCTGCCTGCCCCTCAGTACTCCCCGAGCATAGGGCACACCTTCAGAGCCCACAGGGTCAGCACTGGAAGGAAAATGAAGAGACCTGGAGGCTACTTGCCCATTTCACAGGCACAACTGTAGAGGAGATGATCTAGGTGATGGCCCCGGACTCCAAGCCAGACAGGCCATGGATTGAATCCTGTGTCTGCAGACCTTTCAGCTAGAAACTGTAGACAAGTTCTTGACCCTCTGGCCCTCATTTTTCAATATGTGAAGTGGAGATGATTGTAGTGGATATACTTCATGGGGGTATCTGTGAGGACTGAAATCATGCCTCACGCATAAAAGGCATATCCTATACTTCATACAAAAAGTGGGAGCCACCAGCAGCAGCAGCAGCACCATCGCTGTGGTTACTGTTATCGTTGTTGTTGAGAACGATGTTGTGAGGAAAGTGAAATTCAGAGAGGGAAAGGGACTTGCTGGCAGTCGCACAGCAAGTCAGAGGGCAAGACAGGTCCAGCCCTGGCCTCCGAACCTCCAGTCCCCGTCCTTCCTGCTTCCCTCACCATCTCATTGGTCTTTGCCGCCTCTCAGTCCATCCTGCCTAGAGCTTGGTTTCCCCTTGCGAGAGGCCCCCCTGAAGCATCTGAGACCTGCCTCTTGCTGACCTCGCTGCTTCTGGGCACAGATTTGGGGTCACCGCACAGGGGAAGCTGACATCCCCCGAGACAAGGTGCTGGGCCATCAGCGTGCTGCTAAGGCTGCCTCCTCCCTGTGCTTTCCGCAGTGTCTGTCCAGAAGCCCGCAGCTCCCCTGCTGCACTCGGGTCCTTGGCCAGGGGGACCCCTGAGGGGATCAGGAGGCAGCTTTGGGGGCTGACTCCTTTGTTCCCCAAGAGGCTCCTTAGGGAGGGGAGGATTGGGACCCCAACTTCCACCAAAGTTTCCCTGCATGTTGGGGTCAGATCCAGGGTCATGCTCAGGGGGTTCCTGGTTCCTCAGCCAATCTGGGCCACCTGTGCAGGCTTGCCTCTGTCCCTCTACCTTCCAGCCATCAGAGCTCGGCCTTTCCTGGCAGGGAGGGACAGAGAGACAAGAAGAGGCTGAGGAGGGAGAGGATGGAATTTGCTTTAAGGAGAAACAGGAGTTATGTACTTGTTTTAATAACATAAATATTACATGAACAATAATAATTATTATGATTCCCACATATTGAACCCTTACTATGCACCAGACGGGCTTCCCAGGTGGCCCTAGTGGTAAAGAACCCACCTGCTAATGCAGGAAATGTAAGAGATGTGGGTTCGATCCCTGGTTCAGGAAGATCCCCTGGAGGAGGGCATGGCAACCCAGGGCAGTATTCTTGCCTGGAGAATCCATGGAGAGAAGAGCCTGGCGGGCTACAGTCCATGGGGTCACAGAGAGTCAAACACGAGTGAAGTGACTTAGCTTGCACACGTGCACCAGGCACCCTGCTGAGAACTTTATATATATATATAAAATTTCTTTTAGCCTGACTACAGCCATATCAGGTAGAAAATATCACAACACCCACTTTATAGGTGAGACCTATGTCTATGCTGTGTGGTAGCTATAGATGGCAAGCGGATGAAATAAAGGACAGACTCAGTGGGATGCCAGTGAGTTCAAAGGACTGTGGCAAACTGGGGACAACTGAAGGATGCAGCTGTTTTTCTCAACTGGGTGATGATACACAAAAGGGCTTCCCAGGGGCGCTAGAGGTAAAGAACCCGCCTGCCAATGCAAGAGACGTAAGAGACACGGGTTCAGTCCCCAGGCTGGGAAGGTCCCCTGAAGGCCCTGGCAAGCCACTCCGGTACTCTTGCCTGGAGAATCCCATGGACAGGGGAGCCTGGCGGGCTGCCGTCCACGGGGGCGCAAAGAGTAGGACACAACTGAAGTGACTGAGCAGGTACACACGCACGCACATTAGAGTGGGCAGAGAGCACTCATCTCAGTTTACCATGTTTTACACATACTTATACCACCCAAATAAACATGCGTATAGAATATTTCTAGTACCCCAAACGTTGCTTCTCAGGCATATAATTTTTTTTTTTTTTAATTCTGCAAAGCTATCACAGCCAAGAGGCACCTAAGGAAACATGATGACTAAAATATACTGTGATTTCCTGGATGGGATCCTGGAAAAGAAACAGGACTGGAGGTGAAAACTAAAGACATGTGAACCAAGTATGGGCTTTAGTTACTATTAGCATATCAATATTGAGTCGTTAGCTGTGTAAAAGGCACGATACTGATGTAAACGGTGAATAATAAGGGAAAGTGGAGGTGGCGTAGGTGAGAACTCCCTGTACTCCTCTTAGCAATTTTTTTGTAAACCTAAAACTGTTCTTAAACAAAAAGTTTATTAAAAAAAAAAAAAAGGCGTTCTGTAGATATTTAAGCAAAATACATCCATAGACTGGGTCTGGCTGCATTTGAGCTGCCCGTTTGTGACCTCCAGCGGTCTAATGTCCTTACTTTACAGGTGAGGAACCTGGGGCCCCCAACAGGGAGGGCGCTCGTCCAGGGCCCCACAGGGGGCCAGTGGCAGAGGCTGGTCCGTGCTCCAGCTGTAGGGGAGGGGCTTGGGGCACGGGTGCAGGGCAGCCGGGGTCTCCCTGGGTCCTGGGTCCTGGCTGGGGGCCTGCCCCGCAGGAAGCTGCCAGGTGCCACTGGCTTCCTCCTGGGCTCTCCAGGGCTGTCAGTTGGAAACCAGTTTTCCCACTGGCCTCGGCCCCAGAGGGAGTGGTCACGAGCAGTTCCTGTTCTGGGAGCAGGGTGTCGTCTTCCCACTCCCGCCCGTCTCCATGCACCTGAGAGGTGTCCCCATGGCCAGCCCGGGGCCTCGGTTGAGTGTTTGTTGGACGGATGGGTGAGTGAAGACATGAAGGAGGGAAGAAACGAATGGCGGGGGTGGATGGCTATTTGGGAGAGGGCGGCAGGGGAGAGGGGGCCAGGAGCACAGATCCTGCAGCCAGATGGCCTGGGTCAGACGCTGGCCCTGCGGCTCCAGCCACAACGCCTTGGACAAGTCACTTAACCTGTCTGTGCCTCAAACTTCTCATCAGATGGCGGAGCTGATGGTGGCCCCTGTGCCCTACAGGAGTGCGCAGAGGGTTAAAGGAGTCAACGGACATACCAGGGGAGGGAGGGACGTGATAAATAGAGGCCAGGAGAGAAGGAGAGTGGGGGGAGGGGTGATGAGTTTGTTTTCTTATTGAGACGTGGGAACCTGGACGAAACCACGGGCCTGGCCACTGACCCAGAGAAGAGGTTTGGTAGCTTCACACGGTAATCAGAGCACAGATTCGTGAGCCGGTTTGCCGGGAGTCCAGGCCCAAGGCCCCCCCCCCCCCCTTACTGTTATAGCCATGTAGCCTTGGGCAAGAGCGTTAACCTCCGTGCGCGCCCGTGTCTTCATCTGTAAAACAGGTGCGATTACTGCGGTACTTGTTTCATGAGAAGTGAAGTGAAGTCGCTCAGTCGTGTCCGACTCTTTGCGACCCCATGGACTGTAGCCTTCCAGGCTCCTCTGTCCATGAGATTTTCCAGGCAATATACTAGAGTGGATTGCCATTTCCATCTCCAGGGGATCTTCCCAACCCAGGGACTGAACCCAGGTTTCTCGCACTGCAGACACACACTTTACCGTCTGAGCCACCAGGGAAGTCATGAGCTTGTCATGAGAATTAAGTAGTTGTCTGGTTATGTGTGTACCCCCTGGGACTGCACCTGGTGTGTTTAAAACAACCTCTAGCATATAATGTGAGTTGCTTGGTCGTGTCCGATTCTTTGCGACCCCATGGGCTATAGCTCCCCCAGGCTCCTCTGTCCCTGTGATTCTCCAGGCAAGTATACTGGAGTGGGTTGCCATTCACTTCTCCAGGGGATCTTCCCGACCCATGTATCGAACCCAGGTCTCCTGCATTGCAGGCGAATTCTTTACCGTCTGAGCCACCAAAGGAGCCCCTGGCATATGACCTGTATTTGTTAAATAACTGGGAGAGGTTTTATACCAGAAACCCACTCCCTTCTCTGGAGGGCATTGACTCACACGAGAGATGGAGCTTCCGGCATTGTGAATTCTCTTACCTCCTGAATCCAGGCAGGCAACTGCCCTTCACAAAGCCAGACGTGGTTAGGGCCGAACTGCTGACCAGCTTCCCGTCGCTATGGCCTCCACCCCCTCCAGCCAACCCCGGGGTGAGCAACGCTTGCCATATTTTCAGAGAAGCCAGAAATCTGGGTTCTACGCATAAGTCCCCAAGTTTTAAACACTGGCACTTGGTTCAACTTTATTTTAAGCTCTGAGCCAAACAAACAAATGTATTTTAAGCTGGCTGCTCTCCTGAGCAGTTGGTTTGCAGCTTCCACCCCAGTCTAGCCCTGCCAGCTGGCTTTCTTCTATTATTTTTGCCCAGCGTTTTAGAGAAAAGGAAACTGAGGCACAGAGAGACACCTGGCCTTGTGTATCTGACTACTCAGTGGAGGCCACAGGCAGTCTCCTCGTTCCCTTCTCCTGGCTGCAAGCAACGTGGGGCTCCCCAGGGAACCCACCAGGCTTTGCAGCAGGTGAGGGAACGCCACTCCAGAGGGATTTTCCCCCCGGCCTGGGCTCTTCTAGGGGCATATTTGAACTCTGATGTCTGCTGACCACATGCCAGCTGGGCCATGCCTTCGGGAGCAGCTGATATGAAGCAGAGTTTCCCGACTTCCAAAGCCATCGCAAACATTAGGGATGCCAGTGTCCGGCACTGACCCAGCAGATGGGAGGCCACGATTCCAAGGGGTTCTTGACTCTCAGGCTTTGGGAAAGAGCTAGCAATATACGCTATAGTAAAGAAAGTCACTCAGTGAGAACTCATGGTGTTGAGGAAAGACCCGAGGCATATTCTAAAGTCTTGGAGGGGTAATTTTTGTTTGCAATTGATTTGCAGGCCTGTCATACTCTGAGCTTGAGTCATTTTTTTTTTCTTTTCTGTTAAAAAGCTGCTCTTTGGTTTCCACTTACTTAACCTGTCTGGGCCTCCATTCCCTCAGCTGTAAAATGGGGATAAATGTTGTCCTGATCTCCTGCAGCTTGTGATGAGAGTGCAATGAGACACGGGCCGAGGACTAAGCAATAGAAGCCAGCGAGGTTGTCGCTGTTAGCTGTGGCCCACTGGCCTATCTGCCCAGGTGGTGGCTGGAGGAGCTGTCACTCTCGGCCTTCCCGTACCCCGACTCTTGATGCGTTTGCGGTCTTGGCTTTGCCTGGAGAGTTAAATGCACCCACCAGCTGTGGAGCGCCTCTTGTGGGTCAGCTTCTACACCAGACCCTCCCCCCTGTTTTGTCTTCCTTACCCCTCAGAGCAGCCCTGGGAAGCCAACAGCACCACCACCTTTGCAGATGAAGAACCTGAGGCTCTGGGAGGTCACCCCCACATGGGGACCTGACCCCGAGCATGCCCCGTTACCTGCCTGAGCCTCTAGCTTCCTCGTCTGTAAAAGGAGGTTCAGGACACCCATCCTGGGGCTGCTGTGAGGATCAGTGAGGTCACGGCTTGGAGGGTGCACTGTCAGCTGCGAATCCTAGGCAGACGGGCAGCAGTGGTGTGAGTCCTGCAGAGGCCTGATCCCATTCAGGATTCAGGGCGTTTGGGGAGCAAGAGCTTCGGGGGAGAGTTATTCCAAGTGTCTTTTCCTTGGGTGGGTTCCAAAACGTGTCTCCTCTCTCCATCTGACCAGTGCAGAGCTGGCCTCAGCAGAGGTTACACCTAAAACAAGCAGCTTCCAGTGCAGTGACCTGGGAGGCAGAGGGAGGTGGGCATGATGGCCGTAGGGCGGACAGGGTCAGGCAGAAGTTCTCAGGACTCTGGCGTCAGATGTACATGGGATCAAATCCTGGCTCTTCCACTTCCTAGCTGGGCGACCTTGAACCTGCTAGCAGAGGATGAGTACTATGGGGGAGCTGAGCCCGGTGCTGACAAGCATAGCGCAAGGATCCACTGACATCCCAGGAGACAAGTATCAGGCCCAAGGCTGGCGCAGCAGACCTTGCGGGGGATGGAGTGGGGAGGGGAGCAGGATGGAAATCAGCCCCGGGGCCGCGGGTGGGGAGAAGGGTCACCCCTGAACCCAGGGAGGGAAGACGGCTCGGGCAGGGTTTAGCAGGACACACACCCTGGGCAGGAACGCCAGCCAAGTAGGGCTTAGCAGGGCATGCACGCGGCCCACGAGTAGCTGCAGGGCAGGCGCTCTTCGTCCCGGTGGCCTGGCTCCCAACCAGGGCACAGACTAGATTCTACAAACTGAATTACACATCCAGTTTCCTTTCTGCCTCAAACCCGCCCATTTAATTCCCTGAGTCCTGCCGTCTCCAGCCCCATCACCCGCCTCCGTGAAGTGTGGAAGCACACAGGCTCCAGTGTCAGACAGACGGGGGTTCAGATCCACACTCTGCCCCTTCTGGCTGAGTAGCCTCGGGTGGGTACTCCCTTCTCTGACCCTCCGTTTCCTCTTCTGTAAATGGGCTGGTCCTGCCCCTGCCCTCAGCAGGGTTCACATAGGAGAGGCTGTGTGGGAAAGCACCTCGCGTGGTCCCTGACACACAGTCAGCATCAGGACAGCGGCAGTGGGCCGTGCTGCTCTCCCTTCCCGGCGTAGCGCGTGTCTACTCTGTCTTTACGCAGAGTAGGAACAGAACCCCAGGGCGTTCGCGATTTGTCTTTACATCTCAGGTGACACAGCACAAGCACCTAGGCTGGACAGGTCAGTGAAGAAGTGTCACCCCTGTTCCCACCGTCTCTTTACACAATTTCTACCCTGCTCCGATGCTGACTAGACATGGTGCGCTTAACAAGGTCCATAAAACACCTCGAAAATAAGCGTCAGAGAGCAACTCACTGGAGACCAAGAGATAAACCACCCTTGGGGACGAAAACACACATCCACAAGGGCCAACAGCACCCTCTGGCCGTGGCGGTGTGGGAGTTCATCGGGGTCTGTGGACGTCCTCAGGCTGAGAGTTCATGAGCATGGGCTTTGTGGTCCCAGATCCGACGTCTTACTCTTGAGGATGGTCTGGAAACCCTGCAGCGTTGCTCCGCTGACTCTCGATGGGTCTTCTCCTGCATGTCGTGGTCAGGCTGCATTCCTGAAAGGTGGCGCTGGCTCTGATCCCCGCAGCTGGAAGCCCATGGAGCTGCGGCCAGTGAGGGCTGGACCCAGAGAGGGGCCCCCTACCCATTTGGGCTGTGTGTGCCCTTGAGGCCTGAAGCTGGCAAGGGTCTCAGGCCAGACCCTGTGCGTGCCTGGCTCACGCGCACTTACCCTACATTAAGTGCAGACCCTATTCTATGAGCCTCCCCCTCAGAACTGGGAACAGGGTTCGCCCTGTTACTAGCTGGGAAATCCTGCTTTAATGCCTGGCACTGTTGGAGGAGCCCTGTGGCCACCAGCAAGGGCCTCAAAGAGACTATCTGTAGCCCCTGGGCCTCAGTGCCAACCCCTGAGCCCCTGGTGATGTGTTACTTGGAAAAGTCACCACACAGTTTGGTCCAGTGTAATCACAGCATAGCTGGTATCAGGTTCCATCAGTTCAGTTCAGTTCAGTCACTCAGTCGTGTCTGACTCTTTGCGACCCCATGAACTGCAGCATGCCAGGCCTCCCTGTCCATTACCAACTCCTGGAGCTTGCTCAAACTCATGTCCATTGAGTCGGGGATGCCATCCAACCATCTCGTCCTCTGCCGTCGCCTTCTCCTGCTGCCTTCCATCTTTCCCAGCATCAGCGTCTTTTCCAGTGAGTCGGCTCTTCACATCAGGTGGCCAAAGGACTGGAGCTTCAGCTTCAGCATCAGTCACAGGCAAAAATCATTCTGCAACCATCAGTTTTGGGCTTCCCTGGCGGCTCAGACAGGAAAGAATCTGCCTACAGTGCGCGAGACCGGGGTTTGATCCCTGGGTCAAGAAGATCCCTGGAGATGGAAATGGCAACCCACTCCAGTATTCTTGCCAGGGGCATTCCATGGGCAGAGGAGCCTGGTGGGCTAGAGTGCATGGGGTTGCAAAAGAGACATGGCCGAGGAACTAACACTTTCCACTTCACTTTCAGTTGCAACGTTAAGGCACAGTCCCTACCCCACTCTTGGCCCCTCCACCCCATCTCTCTCTGTGTGTTACTTTGGGTTTCTCTCCACTCACCTCCTACGGGCATCCGGAGGCTCACCCGACCCCCATCACCTGCACAGCTGGGCATCCGAGCTTACAGCCGGCCCCCACCCCCTCTCACTGCCCGCTCCAGCCCTGGCTCCCGCACCCAGCCTCTCCCTCCGGGCCCCCGAGCTAATTACAGGCTTCCCTCGATCATTCTAAGGAAAAGCTAATTAAATCAGGGTCAGCCATCAGTTTCCCGGCTGAGGATAGGCAGCCCGAGCCCTCTCCTCCCTTCCAGGATTCCTCAGACTCTGGTTCTGATCTGGCTCTGCCCCATGGCAGTGGCTTTAGCTTGAGTCTGAGAACAGGGTTCACCTCTCGGGGTGGATGTGAGGATGAGCCGCAGGACGGGGCACCTCCCCCTTTGCTCCTCTGCCCCAGGTCAGGGTGCCATGGCAGGAGCAGGTCGGCGGGGGCGGGGGGGGGGGGTGGCCTGAAGGACTGGGGTGCAGCCAGAACTGAGGAGTAACATAAAGCGGCCGTTGTGGAGCAGGGGCTGAGCCAACGTCTGTTGAATGAAGGAGTGACTACAGAGCGCCTGGCCCCGTGCCGCTTCCAGAGCAAACACAGAATGATAGTCACTCTCTTATCCTTCCTGGAAAACCCTCGTTTGTAACTATACACACTCGCGGGGAAAGGTGGCTAGGTTCCTCAAACCTAGGTGTGAATACGCTTATTGCATGTGTTCCCCCTTTGACATGAGAGGGTGAGAGAGCTCAGGGGTGGGTAGTGGCTATAGGGACGGAACTGAGGGGTCTTCTCCCATCACGTGAGCTTCCTGTATCTGGGCCTCAGCGTCCCCTCTGTAGAGAGGGCCCCTGGACTCGAGTCCCACCTGTGATCCCCAGCCCCATCCTGCTTTGTCCTCTAGTTAGCCGTGTCCTCCTAACCTCTCAGGGACCCAGTGTCCAGGACCAGCACCTGGCCATCATTATCTGTTTACTCAGTGGCCACTTGACTGCAGACAGTGAGGGACACACTCGGCTAACTAAGGAGGCCCCCAAAGGCAAGCAACGCTTGGGGGCTGAGGACCCACGTCATGTGCCAAGCTCAGCAGAGCGCTGGGGGACTCAGGCTCTAGGGTCTGGCTTGAATCCCAGCGAGCTGTGTGGCCTCGGGCAACTGCTTAACCTTTCTGTGCTTCCGTTTCCTCCTCTGTGAAATGGGCGTGATAGAGTAACGTCCCTCACCAGGTTGTCGTAAAGGCTTTAGGTGAGTTTGCTGAATGCTCATCAAAGCCCAGCCTGGCCCATATGATGGTGATGAAGGTCGGGGAGGAGGAACTCCCCGGCCCCGTTCGCCCACAGTGAGGTCCCAGCTCCCTGGCTCTGTCCAAAGGCGGAAGGTCTGACAGCGCCTGTCGGGACGGCAGGGCTGGGGTAGCACAGAGGTGCCGAGAGAGGAGCCAGGCCTCCCTCAGAGGCGCAAGCCGCGTCCAGAGGTGGCTATAAATATGAGAGGCGAGGGGCTTTCTAACTAGGCCAGGAATGTGTGCTAATCATTGAGGTCACCCGGGCCGCAGCAGCTCGCTTCTGGAAAAAGGTGTTTCCAGGAGTGAGTTGTTCCTGAGAGTGGAGCCAAGGAGGGGGAGGGCAACAAGTGTGTCCCAGCGAGGGGCTTGCTGGCACCCGGCTTTTGTCATGCAGCAGGGCCGACCCCAGGAACACCTCTCCTCCCCGTTGTGATCCCAGAAAAACCCTCCTGTAACTCAGATCAGATCAACTGCCTCAAACCCACCCGCTGGCCGAGGCCACAGCTGCGGTTCACCAAGGGCAGGCCCAGGCCGCTTTCTGGGGAGTGGGCACTTATTTTATTGTGTTTGGGGAAAAACACAAGTGGCCAAGCCATGATCTCATGGCTGGGAATGCCTAAGGTTGTAACGAGAAGGCTGTGTGTGTGTGTGTGTGTGTGTGTCAACTGTGTTGACTCTTTGTGACCCCGTGGACTGTAGCCCGCCAGCCTCCTCTGTCCTGGGGTTCCCCAGGCAAGAATAGTGGAGCTGGTTGCCATTCCTTTCTCCAGGCGATCTTCCTGACCCAGGGATCAAACCCAGGTCTTCTGCATTGCAGGCACATGCTTTCCCATCTTACCCACCAGGGAAGCCCAAGAAGTTGCATACTTCTAAAAAAGGGAGTTGATTTAAAGAAGAATGTGAAGTGTGTGTTAAAACCCATGGAGCTGGCAAGCATCATTCCTGACATGTGCAGGCTTCTGGTCTTCAGACAGACTGCTAACCTCCCCCACAGCCCAGCCCTGCCCTCCCCAAACATCCCAGGCACTTGCACCGGGCCCCACCTCCAGTCTCACTGTACCCACTGCCTGGAATGCCTCTGCCACCCACTTTTCCTGGCGAGGCCCAGGAGAAATGAGGTCTTCCCTGGGACCTCCCCCAGGCTGCTGTGAGCCCTTGTCCGTCCACAGCCATTCCCTGCCTGTGTGAGAGTCACCGAGGCTGGACCATGGCTCCCCCAGCGATGGGGAAAGCGGTCTCTAAGGGGTTACTGTCCTGCCTGCTCTGCCCAGCTGACTGCCTGGAGCCGACCCAGGAGGGAGACACAGGTCACATCCGGCAGCCCTCAGGGCCTGGTGCCAGACCGTGTCCCCATCAGGTGGGGACCCCTAACTGTCCTTCTCCCGCTGGGTGGCGGCTAGGGCATGCAGTCAGTGAGTTCCCTCCATGTAAGGGCACATGCCTGCCACATCGTCACCACTCCACAAACACTGCCCTGATTATTAGCATCCTCAGCACAACTGACATCACCAGGGGCCAAGGGATATTCAGTAAGGGAGTCCACGGTGGTACAGGGTAGAAGGGAAGGAGACGGGAACAGGGCATCTTTGCACTTTGGATGGGGGCTTCCCAGGTGGCATTCGTGGTAAAGAACCCACCTGCCGATGCAGGCAGATGTAAGAGATGTGGGTTCAATCCTCTGGAGGAGGGCATGGCAACCCACACCAGTATTCTTGCCTTGGAGAATCCTACGGACAGAGAAGCCTGGTGGGCTTCAGTCCATATGTCCGTACAGAGTCAGACCCAACTGAAGTGACTTAGCACGCATGCACTTAGGATCAGGAGAAAGTTCTCAGCCCCTACTGACTCCACCCTTCTCGTTTTGAACACGGGCAAACTGCGACCCTGGAACCGGGGCCCAATCTCCTGCTGTTCCACCGCCATCTCCCTCCCCGGCTGAGGAAGGCAGTGACTGCAGCCGGGCAGGCTCACCTGCCCAGTGAGACAACGCAGGCCTCCCAAGCTGCCCAGCAAGACCCAGGGAGGAATTCCAGGGTCTGCAGCAGCATGATTTTCACTTCACTGGGCAGTGAATCAAAAGCCTCGGTCTTTGAAGACTCCTCCGATAGGTAGGAGCAGATGTGACCTTTGTCATTTGTTATTTTTAGCCGAGCAGGCAGGGAACGATAAAAACCTGTACAGGAGCTGACTGACTATAAATAATCTGCCTGTGACGTGTTTTTTGTTTTTCATTTTTTCCCTAACACATCTAAAACTTGTAGATCTCAACAAGCATTGCCCTTCAAAGCAAAATCACAGCGTTAGCATGGCGCTTTACAACCAGGGCTGGTCTTGCCCCAGCTATGGCTGGGGATCTCAGTGAAAGTCCCCGGGGCAAACACTTCTCTCCTCCCCATCCTGCAGATGAGGGGACAAGAATGAGCCAGGCCAGGGGAGCCGTGGGCATGTGCCTGACCTGTGACGAGAGCCTGATTTGTATCGCCACCCTCGGCAAGGGGTCTCCGAGAGGCCGAGTAGTTTGTCCACGGTCACAGGGGGAAAGGGTCTGGGCCAGAACCACGTCGGGGCCGCCTGGCTCCAGGCAGTATTCACTGGCTGCTAGTGGGCCTCACGGGGCTGGAGGAAGAAGTGGTCGTACAGGGATCAGAGGAGTGGGTGCCAGGTGTCATGGAATGAAAATTCTGAGCGAGAAGGTGGTGGCTGGGGTGCTGGAGGCTGAGAAGAAGGCTGTGAAGGTTCAGAAAAGGTGGCGAGGAAGAGACAAGGTAACTAGCCGCCAGCCGTGTAGGGCTGGACCTCATCAGGCTCCCCTCACCTGACACTGAGGTCCTTTTGGGCAGAGCGGCCATCCTCGGCCAGCCTTGCGGCAGAGAGTGAGAGACCCAAGAGCGGGTTGCCAGCACTGGGGTGCATGAGGGCGGCCAGGTGGCGGGCGAGGAGCAGGTGGGAGGGAACCAGGGCAGAAGGGGGTCCCAAGACCCCGAAGGAACGCGCTAAAGGCAAGCAGTGTGGCGTCCTGGCCTGGGCCTAGGGGTGACCTGGGGAACATTCTAGACTGGCTCGCAGGGAGGCAGGTGCCCTGCTGTGCAGTGCTTGCTGGTGTCTGTGGGGCAGAGGCAGATTGCAGACCCCCAGCGTGCAGTGGCCATACACACGCTCGGTCCATGAGCCAGTCCCAGTGATCCCAGAGCACCCCGGGCAAGACTGCTCCGTGCCAACCCGCAGGGTGGGATACGTATGCCCCGCTTGCTTCAGGGAAAGAGAGGGGGCCTTGTGCACCCTTTTAACCTACTGTTAACTGTGGATGGGTGCTGTAGTTTACACGCAGTGTCTCAGTGAATTCTCAGCACAATCCTCTGAGCTTGACATTATCTCTATCTGATGAAGAAACTGGGGCTCAGAGAGGCGAAGTGACTTGCCCAAGGTCACACAGCCGGGGAGTTATGGTGCCTGGGTTTGAACCCAGGGGTGCGTGAATTCAGAGCCCATACCCCAGCCGGAAACCGCTCGGTCTCCAGCCCCTGGGGTAGTTCTGGGAGCTGAGTGGGGGTTGGATTTTCAGGCAGGAGGTTATGGGGTTCCTGTGTGGGGCTGGCAGCTAAGAGTCCTAACCAAGGCCCAGAGGAGATGGTTGCTACCCTTGGGGTAGTGTCCTGGGACAGGACCACCCCTTGGGGGAGGTTGGAGACAGCCCCATGTGGGTGGGGCCCTAAGTAACCCTCACTAGGGCAGAGGAACCACTCAGCACCCAAGACTCCGCAGACCCTCCTTCCTGGCTTGCTTCCTCTCCATCTGCCCCGGGAGGCTGTCATCATGCCAGCGGGCATGTGGTGTGTGCTCAGTTCGCGCTGAAGAAGTAAGCCAGCGATACATTCCGGTTCCCTCATTTTGTTTGAAATCAATCACCAGACTTTCTGTGGTCTAAAATTGGTATCACCTTGCAGGAAAGAGACGGAGAAGCAAGCCAGGCTTTGCTGAGCACCTACTATGTGCCACAAGCATACATGTTAGTCATTCGTGCTTCCCGACACTCTCACAATTGCAAGAATTGGTATTCCCATTTCACAGGTGTAGAAACTGAGGTTCCCGAGAAGGCAATGGCACCCCACTCCAGTACTCTTGCCTGGAAAATCCCATGGACGGAGGAGCCTGGTGGGCTGCAGTCCACGGGGTCGCGAAGAGTCGGACACGACTGAGCGACTTCACTTTGACTTATCACTTTCATGCATTGGAGAAGGAAATGGCAACCCACTCCAGTGTTCTTGCCTGGAGAATCCCAGGGACGGGGGAGGCTGGTGGGCTGCCGTCTATGGGGTCGCAAGAGTCAGACACGACTGAAGCGACTTAGCAGCAGCAGCAGCAGAAACTGAGGTTCAGATTGGTCAAATGACTAACTCAAAGCTACCCACCAGTAAGTGGAAGTGCTGGGGTTCAATCCCATGTCTTTGACCCCCAAGCCTCTGATCCATTCTTCTCTGCTGTGCTGTGACTACCCTCTCCCCAACCCCCACCAAGAAAGAAACAGCATCCCTCGTCCAAGAAGTTGCTTACAGTTTGTCAAGACTGGTCTGTTTTCTTCTTGTATTTTTCTTCATGGCAAACTGGCCCCTGGAGTTAGCAGGGCAGGAGGCCGGGGGAGAGGAGGGCGGGCTCAGGAGATTGGAATACCCCCTGGCCCACGGCAGTTAGTCCCACCTCGGCCAGCTCCTGGTCCAGGGCTCACTGTACCTCCCAAGGAAGCCTGTCAGTGGCCCTGGAGTGAGATGTTGGCCCAGCCTTGAGAGCAGTGCCGTCCACAGAGGCCCAGGGTGCAGGGTGTCTGGAGGGCAGCCTGGCCCCTATGCAGGTGCTCTCAGACCCCTATCTGATGAAGGCAGGTGTGGATCAGGCAGCCCTACGAGAGGACAGGAGAGATTTCTTGCAGGGTTAGCGGCTGCCCCGGAGCCAGCACAGACTCAGCTGCAGCTGTCCAAGGCGCCGGCCGCCTGCCTAGGCCTGCAGCTCCCCTCCCTGAAAAATGGAAGGTTAGGCTCACCGAGGGGCGGGGCAGCACTTCCCAGCCCCGACAGGCCGCGATTCCACACGAACCAGCTCCACAGGCAGGTCCCAGAGAGAACTCCCTCTGGGAGAAAGCGGGACGTCCCTGTGTGGACGGCTTGGGAGGCCATCAGTCCACCTCCCTTTTCATCCCCCCTCTGACTCCACACAGCTCACTTCCACCCTGCTCCCTTGGGCCACTTGCTGGACACGCCTAGCTCTGCCCAAGCATAACCCAGGCCTCTAGCAGGGTAGGAAGACATCTGAGTTCAAATCCCAACACCAGTTACTGAACAACCTTGGCCAAGGTCCCTGACCTCTCTGTGCCTCAGTTTTTATCATCTGTAAAATGGGGATAATAGTCAGAACTACCTTAAAGAGTGAGACTTAAATGAGCCCAAACATGAACATTTCTTAGAACAAACATACTCAGCGTTTAGTAATCATTGTTTGGCCAATGCCACCTCATTGCTACGATGTATGGCTCATAGTAATACTGTCTCTTCTGCCCAGCAGGGCACCCATCAGAGCCCCAGCGGTAGCACTGGACTGAAAGCGCTGAGCCCGCAGCGCCTGTCTCCGTCGCCCATGACTCCAGGGGTGGGGGCCCCCACTTCACCTCTCCTGGCCTGTTTCTCCTCCTGTTGGGTGGCTGCCCTCCCCTCCCAGCATGTGTGGGAGTCTGCACATGTCTGTCGGATGTTTTTCCTCCCGGTTGATGCTAGAGTGTCCCTAGCCCTGGGTCTGCCCTGGTCCCGGTTTGTTGAATGAACACGTTCCCTGGGGAAGGTGGGTGATGTGCGGTGTGGCTGTCCCAGGACACTGTGCAATTCTCTCAGGTGGCAGGCCCTTGCCGTGGGCCTGATGTTCCTCATCCCATTCAATTAATTCTTCAAACCTAAGGTCCCTCCTATTCCCAGCTTCTAAGATGGGAAGGGGCTCATCTGCTTCAGTCCCCCTTTGCATCCAAAGGCAACAAGGAAGTGCCAGAATACTGGAGTGAGTAGCCTTTCCCTTCTCCAGGGGATGTTCCCAACCCAGGAATCAAACCCAGGTGTGTCTCATTGCAGGCGGATTCTTTACCAGCTGAGCCACAAGGGAAGTCCCTTTCCAAGGTCCCTCCTATTCCCAGCATTCTATAACTGCTCCACAAGCCCTACCCGCACCCCAAGCCCCTTGCCTACTCTCCCCTGCTAGTCATCCGGCTGCCTTAAACCCTTTCCAGCCTCAGGGCCTTTGCACATGCCATTCCCCTTGCCAAACACCACTTTTTACCTAGTGAACTCCTGCTCAGTCGCCACCCCCTCAGGGAGACCTTCTTCAGCTCCTCCCTCACTCCTACCAGAGACATGCCTGCCTCAGGCGCTCATAGCTCCGCTCCTTCACCACAGACCCCTTTACGCAAGCAGGTCAGTTTATGTGGGCCTTTCATTTCACAGCTGTCTCTAAACCCTCCTGAGAGTGGATACCATGGGCTTTTCTGTTCACCGCTGTATCCTCAGCACCTAGCAAGGAGCCTGACAAGTAGGGGGCATCAGCGGATCTTTGTTGAACAAACGAGCAGTCAGAGAGGCAGGAAGCAGATAGTGCTTGTATGCCTGTCTTACAGATAAGGAGCCTGAGGCCAGAGAGATGGGGAGGGTGGGATTTGCCCAAAGTCACACAGCCTATCAGGGTGGAGCAGGATTGGGGCTAGTCCATTGGGCTCAAGTGCCCAAACTTAATGTACCCACCCCTACTTCCTTACCCCCTTTGGATGCAAAGAGGGGCTGAAGCAGATGAGCCCCTTCCCGTCTTAGAAGAAGGGGGCTTGAGTGACAGGTCAAGAGGGGGAGCTTCCATTCTGCTGAAAGCCCTGGCAGCTTGGAAAGCTCCTAAGGGTGAACCCCCAAGCCCACCACCCTTCCACAAACCTTCCAGAAGAGATCTGAGTTCTGACTCTGGCTCCAGCTGTTTAGTCCTGGACTAAACACCCCTCCCCATTCTCCAGGTCTTAGTGTCCTCATCAGTAAAACCAGAGCGATTCTCTCCACATAGCAGGTTAGCTGTGGGTACCTAGATTGTGCGTTGGCACAAAGGAGAACACTCAGCACACAGCCCACGTGGCGCCTGCAGCCATAACTTTCACTGTGAAGAGCCACAGGCCACGTTCACGGCCGAACTTCTCACTGGTCACAATCCCAGCTGTGCGTCCAGTTTCCCTGCCCCTCAGCAGGCAGGCTTCTCAGCTTGGAGCATCTCAGTTGTCACCCCTCTGACCTTGTCCTTTTTCCCTGCTGGGTCCCTGCAGCCTCCTGGGTGGGAGGACGTCCATAGAGGTCGCAGACAGTGATCAGTTCGAATGCTCGATCCTGTTCCACACAGTTGTGTCCCCTTAAGCGGGCTACTCACCGTCTCTGGGCTTCTTCTCCTCTAAACTGAGGACTGAGAACACTAAATTCTGGGGTGGTGACGAGGAGTGAAATGGTAGCTCTTGTGTTAAGCGCCTGGCACAGAGCAGAGGCTCAGCAAGTAACAGGTGTTCCTCCCTCTTCTCCTGACATTCCTGGATTCACCATCCCCACTCTCTCTGTTTTTCTCCTTTCTCCTCCTCTTCTTCCTCCAAGGAGTCAGTCTTCCAGTAGAAATGAAAAAAAAAAAATATATATATATATATATATACACACAAATATTAAATAGGGACCCCAGCACAGTACCTCACATTCAGTGAAGGCTGAATACATATTTGATGACTGAATAATCCAAAGAACTGAATTACTAATGGTGAAATGTCAGGCTGTGGATATCTAGGAGAGAGCATTTAGGGACAGGGCCTCTTCCCTGGGGGCATAACTCGCCTTGAGTCCAGCCCTGGGCTGAGGCATCCCGAGCCTATTGACACATCTCTGGACAGGGTATCCAAGGGAAATTGGGGGTCTTCTTTTCCCCTTCCCAAGGTGGGCAGGCAGAGGGAATCCCATTCGTTGACCCATTCAGGACATAGCAATCTTTAAATCAGGACCTCCAAGCAAGCCCAAAGACTATTTCCAGAGCCATAGAGAGATACAAATACCAGTTTAAAACCACCAGGGGAATTGCATTTTCACTCAACAAACCTGTATTCATCAGTTCAATCAATATTTATTAAGGCTGTGTGCCCAGTGCTCAGGATACAATAGGCAAATGAGACTTGTTCCCTATCCCCAAGGAACCCGCCCCGCCCCCCGATGAACAAGACAGATATACATTAAAAAGATTAATTACAGTGACTCTGTTGGTGGGGTAGTGGGGGAGGCAGAGATGATGGAGAAGAAATCAGGGAAGGCTTCCTGGAAGAGGAATTGCAGGAACTGAGTTTGAAGGATGAGTAAAAGTTCCCCTGGCAGATCAGACAGCGCACGCGGAGACACAGAGGCATGGAAATGCAGGGCTGTGTATCAGAAGCAAGAAGGGCTTGATGTACAGAAGATAAGGGGAGGGGTCTGGGACAGTCATCCAGGCCTCATAAGCCATGCTAAGGAATTTGGGGTTTATGCTGAAGGCACAGAGAAGCCAAAGAGGGGTTTAGAGGAATCGAGGGAGGGCCTTAGGGTACAGGGGGTGGGTAAGCCAGAGGAGGATAGCAGGGGGAGGCCAAAGTGAGGAGGCAGGATGGGCAGATGGGAGTGGGCAGTGGATAAATATTTGTGCATTAACAAGGTTACCTTAACCTGAAGGATGAACATGAATGAGACCGTGGTTTCCCAAGCCTGAAAAGGCTGCCTCCCCCAGGGAGTCTTCCCAGAGTAGCTTTTGACTCACCAGGCTCTGTCCTATCAGATGGGAAAGTTCCCACTCCCTAATTAGCCCCTATTCCTGGCCTCATGGTGGGTGGGGAGGCAGTCAGCCATGGCCGCATACCTGCCCCGCCCTGCTGGAGGGTTAGGGTAGGTCCTCTGAGGTGTTCAGATCTGTGGGAAATTCAGGTCCCGCGTGGCTTCCTGGGTCAGGTTTACGCTCACCTCCCACAGACCCTGGGCTCAGCATGGGGCCTCACGCAGCCCTGTTTTGGGGCCAAGTTCCCCCACTCACTCTGTGACCTGGCACGTCATTTCACCTCTCTGAACCTCAGTTTCCTCATCTGTAAAATGGGGGTGGGGGGATAAAAATAGGATCTACCTCCCAGAAAGGGCTTCCTAGGTGGCACTAGTGGCAAAGAACCTGCTTGCCAAAGCAGAAGACGTTAAGAGACGTGGGTTCGATCCCTGGGTCAGGAAGATCCCCTACAGGAGGGCATGGCAATCCACTCCAGTATTCTTGCCTGGAGAATCCCTGGTGGGCTATGGTGCACAGAGTTACAAAGAGTTGGACACGACTGAGATTTGGTTAGCACTCAGGATTTGGCAGATCTCACAACACGTGAGACACAGTAGGACGTCAGTCTGAATGGCAGCTGCAGGAGCCGGGAGTCAGGCCTGCACCCTCCTTACTGAGGGAGCAAGACCCAGGGGGAGGCCGGGAAGCAGGGACCCGCGTTTGCCACTCAGCATGGCTGACTGGGCTTTCAGAGTCCTGGAGACTGGCCCTGCCCAGGCCCCACCAGTGGCATCTGAGGACCATCATACGCCAGTGGGATGAAGGGCTACAAGAGGCCCGCTCCCCCAACCTTCCCTGGTTGGGAAAAGAAGCTCACCCCTGCGTTTTTTCTATGAGTAACAGCTGCCATTCTCTCTAGCTTGCAGGCCTGCCAAATAGGTGTTACTGTCCCCATTGTGCAGATGAGAAAACGGGGACCCAGGGAGACTGAGTCACTTGCCCAGAGTCACACAGCTGGTAAATGAAGGAGCTGGGATCTGAACTCAGCTTTGTCTGACCACAAAGCCTCAGCCCAAGACCAGGTTTGTCTCAAGGGACTTTTGGACCTTGGTGGGAGTGGATGGAGGACCCCAGTGTAGTCGAGGGAAGAGTTAGGGCCACAAGGCCTCCTAACATTCTGTGGCCCCTTAAAGACCGGGGGCCTTGGAGAGTCTGAGTCAGGGGCCTCAGAGCTGGGTGGCTTGAGGCAAGGACAGATCAATGGGCCTGAATCTCAAGTGGCACGGATCTGGGTTCGAATCTCAGTTCTGGCCCTCCCTGGCCCTGTAACTCCTAAGCGAGTCATTTGAAATCTCCAGTCCTCAGTTTTCTCCTGTAAAATGGGAAGAAGCCCAAACTCTCCATGAGTGATTAGTGGAAGTCAGACAAGGCAGGCACGGCAGGGGCCTTTGGAAATAGCTTCTCATCCCCCGAGGGGCCCAGCCAGCAGCTCCTTGTGATGGCAGCTGCCCCAGGACCCCGGCCGAGGCTTCAGGAGACCCTGAGCTGGGCAAGGCCAGGGCAAGTATAGTTCTCATTTCTGCTTCCCCTCAAGGGGGGAAAGCCACAGAGAGCCTGTTACCTTCCAGAAGGGACACAGCGGGCCTCAGACTGCATCCCACTCTGCCTCCCTCAGACCTATCTGGACCTACTTTGTCAGTCTCCCCTGTGAAAAGTGCCCCCATCGGCCTGGGCCAGGCTCCCACCCTCATCCCTGGGTGGACGGACCCTCTCCACTTCCCCTGTCTTTTCGGCCCTGGGATCTGCCCCCAGGGAGAAAACTGGCCACCTAAACACCAGTTGAAATCCCACTGGAACCACTCTCCCCTGAACCCTACCTGGTTCCTCAGATCTTCCCCCAACCCTGACCTCAAGCTGTGTCCCCCACAAGCCAGATCACGTTGGAGGCAGAAGCACGGGCGATCCTCCTGGCTGGCCCCTGCCTCTCTCTCCCACTTCCCTGTAGGTGACCCTGACCCGTCATCTCCAACCTTCCCAGAGTTGCAACACTAGAGCCATTGTTTGTCTGATTTCACAATGCCTCTGCCTGTCCAGTACCTCCTACCCCCAACATATCCTGGAAGGACAGGCCAGATGCCCCAGGTGTGTCTGCTGTGGGAGGGGGAGGCAAAGGGGGCCAGGGATGAATGTCTGGGGCCAGATTTCACCCTTAGGAATGACCTTGGTGAGCCCCAGACACCTTTTTTCTTGAGGCTTCAGTTTGCTCAGCTATAAAATGGGAGAGCTGGATAAGCGTCTTTCTCGTTGCGGTATTAGATAACGTAAAACCACACAACAGCAGATTCACTCGAGCCTTTATTGTGGCACCTACCGTGCGCTGGGAGCTGGAACTTGGAGACAGAGCTGATGTGGTCACAAGCCTGGGAGGGAGACAGATGTGAAATGTGGTCAGAGCTGGGCCAGAGTTATGGACCAATTCTGTTGCTGGAATCAGAATTGATTCCAGGGGAGGGGTAAGGCAGGGGCATTTGAGCTGGACTTTGAAGGATGAGTAGGAGTTTGTGGGCCTAACATAAGGAAAGCTTCCAAACTCTGCCATTTAACACTTGGACTGCCTCAAAAGTTAGGGAGTATCCTGTACTTGGGGCATGGATGCAGAGGCTGAAGTACACAGGCCTGAAATGCCAAAGAGATGGGAGCTTAGCCAGATGCCATGCGTAGGCTTACATCCTGAGAACCAAACCCATGAGCTCCCAAGAGTTTGGTGTCCCTTAGTGAAGGCCCAGCCCAGCCCTCACAGGGGCCAGGGAGCAGGCAGGACTTAGGACAGCCAAGCGGACGACTATGGGCCCTCAGGTGGCCTGTGTCTCTGCCTTCCTGTGCAGGGAGCCCTGGGCTTGTAGTCCTCAGGCTTGGAGCACGGGTTCCGTCTGCCCCCTTCCCAACTGAGGGACCTTGCCCTGGCCACAGCAACGGCGCGGGGCCAGCGAGATTGCCCATCTGTAATATGGGTGCTCTCTCCAGCATACTTGTGGGAAGCAAGCGATTCACTGTTTTGCAGGTGGCCTCTGCGAACTAAAACGCACTGGACACGGGAGGGATTATTCTTTCTGGATGGTGGCTTGTAAGCGGCCCCTCGCGGGGCTGTTTGCTTTGTAATCACAGGGAGAGAGCTGTGTGTGCCCCCAGTCATCTCAAAGTCATAAAGGTGGGATTCCTGGCCCAGACACTGTTGTTCCCACCAGATGGGAGCTGAAGTGGGCCTCTCCCCTCTGCCGTTCTGTGCGCGCCCTCACCCCAGCGCCTCCAACACTTGTACTTGGCCCCGTGTTGGGGGGCAGAGGCTTTCCCCCGCCCCGGGCCCTGGAGAAGGGGGTACTCCTGGTATGGCCCCTCCTGAAGTAGAGTATGTCTTAGGAGTCTGAGTGGAGGGGGACCAGTGAGCACCCCCATCGTCACCCCCTGAGAAGGGGCCGAGGTGGGAGGTCCCAGCCTCCCTGAGAGGCGTCCAGGGCTGCTCCTTTGGAACACAGCCCGGTGCCCCCTCCGCCGGCCCCAGGGGAGCCCAGGCCACCCCGAGCGTAGCACCCTCAGCTTCTCACCAGCCTCCCTGCATCTCACTTGGCCTGGCCCAGCGGCAGAAGGGGACCCTGGCGGGGCTGGGGCGATGAAGGGCAAAGGGGTGTCTGCGTGGCCGCTGGTGCTCCCGGCTCTTTGCCTCTCGCGGCCCCTCTGCCCGGGCCGGGTTCTGATTTTGGTGCAGTGCAGACTTTCAGCTTAACGAGACAAATTGATATTCTGTGCCAGCCCAGGGATGGAGCGGCAGCTCGGGACGCTCGGGCGGGCAGCTCAGAAGTGGGCTGGGAGTGGGGGCAGGGGAAGGAGGCAGCTGGAGTCTGGAGCGGCCTCCCAGGGCACCCCCAGCCCTCACCCTGCCCCTATAGCACCCCTTCCACGCAGACAGGTACCCCGAGACACTGTCCTAAAGGTCCTTCCGCCTTCAGTGCCCTCCTGCCAAGCAGGAGGAGGGGGCAGGCCAGTGGAGGGGGAGGCTCCGGAATCTAAGAGAGGCCCCTGCATGCACTGTGACCTCCTACCCTTGCTCCCAGGGCTGGCCTCCTCACCCATCAGGAGGTAAATGGGCAGCAGGTCTGCAGAGAAGAGGTGAGAAGAAGCCGGCAACTGGCTGGGGGAATCTCATTCCTGCAGACTTCTTCTTGGGGGTCTCTGGGGTCCTCTGGACACCATCAGCCCCTCAGCTCATCACAGAGATGTCCCTGCAAATTCTGGGGAGGTGCAAGGCATATGCAGCCCTTTGCCAGGGGGCACTTGTGAGTGGAGAAATGGCCCCTGGAGAGAGTCCTCTGCAGACCTGCAGCCCCCAGATAGGTGGGGGTGCGCCCAGCCCGGCAGTGGGGCTACGGGGGGTCCAGAGGCTGTGGGGGTCCAGGGGCTGTGTTCCCATGGCAGCAGGGAGCCCGCTGCCGGCTTGGTCCCATTGGTCCTACAACCAGTTGTGTTTAGTCTGTCTTAAGTCCACCTGCTCCCCATGTGACCTTTGCCCCCCCCCAGGTCTGGAGGTGTCCTGCTCAAAAACAGGGGACACCAGAGCCCTTGCCTAGCTGAATGGGTCCCTAGGAAAGTAAGGGAAAGTAGGGCAGTATAGGCAAAATCCTCCCCTCTCAGTGCCCGCCCCCCCACCCCGCAAGTCCACCGCTCACCCGAAGGACCCCCTCCCTCCAGCGCAGCCCCGAGCCTACCCCCACCATGCCCTTGACATCCCCTCCTGCTTGGGGTAGCGGGCATATTCCTGGGACTCCGCCAGCTTCGGTTCCTCATGACCCCACGGGGAGGAATTAAAACCGCAGACAACACCGTGGCGGTGGCGGTGGTGGTTCGGTCCGCGCACCGCCGCCCCCGCCCCCCGACTCCCCCAGCCGCCCATCAGAACGCGCCCTCCCCGCGCCCCTCCCTCGTCCGCCGGTGCCCCCTCCCCCAGCCTGGGCGGCAGTGCAGCGACAGGGGCGGCCTCCACCTCCCCCGAGATCTTGCATTTCGCCGGCTAGATGCTCTCCTAGAAGCCGGCGCCGGCGCCTTCCCACCCCCCCGCCCCCCCACCTGCTCGGGAGGATGGTACAGTCTGCGGAGGGACCCGGGCACGCCGGCTGGGCTCAGCCGCGGGACCAGCTGCCGCACCGCGAGTCCGGGGCTGCCCGCCTGGAAACCGTGCCGGATTTGTGGCGATTTTCGTAGCCAAGTAAGTACCGGCATCCCCCAGCATGAGAAATAAAAAATAAAAAGCGCCCCATTTCGCTCTCCCCTTCCTCCCTCATCCATTTTATTTTGTTTCATTTCATTTCTTTCTTTTTTTTTTTTTTTCAGTGCTGATGGTGGTGGCGGTGGCAGCGTTGGTGGGGGGGAGGGGGGTGGGTAAGAGCCTGGCTTGTTTATCTGACAGCAGCTCGGGCTGCACGAGGAGCCGGCCCGCTGAGGGAGACACTAGTGTGAGGGTCCATGTGTTGTGGGGGAGGGCTGGGGCGTCAGGAACATGGGCAGGGGGGCCTCGGACAGGCGGATGCCCGGGATCTCAGGCAGATTCTGGCCGCCTCTGGGCAGCAAATGCATCTAATGGATGTTATGCAAGGGCCGGCCGGCAGGCAGTGGGGGGCAAGGTTCTTTTCCTTCTGAGCTTCGTCCCAGGGAGACGCAGAGGACCGGAGGGTACCCCCTGCCCGCCGCGGCCAGAGTCCCGGGAAGGAGGCAGAGGGAGGCCCCCGTGGAGGGTCCCCTCAGTGGGGTGGGCTGCTGCGGAGTGTTGGGGAGCACCGCCGCCCCCCCCCCCCGGCCCCGGGTCAGGCCAGCCGGGCGTGTGGTGGCAGGGGCAGGTCCCCCGGGTCCCTGAGATGGCCTGATGAGGAGCAGAAGTAGGATGGCCAGCCGTTTTGCAGCAGTCATGCTGGGTGGTGGAGTTGGCACTTTCGCCCCAAAGCCCCAGTCAGCCTCGGTGGCCTCTGGCTGAGCCCTAGGCGTTGGGCAGGGGGGCTCCTCCCTGCCCCCAGGCAGGGTCAAGGTTGGGAAATCCAGCAGGGGGCCTCTGCATGCCCCAAGGATGAGCTGCCGTGGGCAGCCACCCGTTCTAGCCCAGCAGAGCTGTCCTCTGCTCACCCAGGTCGTGTGGGGAGGGGCCCGACCTTCGGAAGGGTAAGTGAGCAGGCAGGCTCGACCAGCAGAGGGTCTAGGTTCGACGCTGAAGCTCCTTTGCCCGGCATGGAGCGGGCTCCTCTGCTTGCCTGCATTGCTCTCCAGATCGCTGGGAGGAGGCAGAACTGACGTTTGGGGCATCTCCAGGAGCGGCAGGCGCCATCCGGAGGAGAAATTCTCCTTTGACGTGTGTGGGAGGAGGGGGCTTGGAGCGCAAGCCCCAGGGCCCTCTGCCTGTTAACTTCGCTGGAAGAGCAGAGGCAGGGAGGGGGCTGTGTCTCTGGGGGAACCCTGCTGGTGAGGGGGGTGGTGTCCAGGAAAGAGGCGAGTGGCCCATATTATTCAGCCACCTCCATACTCCCCCCTAGTCCCATTCTCATCAGGGCACACATATATCCACAGATCTGCACAGATGCACGTATGCAAATATAGTACCCAGAGAAGTGCATCGTATGTGTTCAAATTATCCACACACATATGGCATGCCAGGGCCCCCAGATACACCCCAGCACATGTGAGTGCAGTTCACAGCCCTGAATACCACCTGCTCACCTGCAGAATGCAGCATACACACGACTGCAGCATGCATGTGCTTGCACGCGCATGCACACACACACTCACACCTGTGAGGCAGCATGCCCTCACATGCATGCAAGTAGCACCAACACAGAAACGCTGTAGGCTGCCCACGGGTGAGTCGGCCCGCACGCCGCGAGGCCCCATAGCAGCCGTGACTGTGGCTTGTGCCCCGGTGAGGGCTGGCGCCGGTGAGAGTGACAGACACACACGTGGCGTCCTGAGTGCCATCTGCATGCCTGTCCACGCGTTGGCAGGTGCAGGGCCTGCTGGAATGTACCCACAGGTGAATGTGTGTTGCACAGGCACTAAGATGGCCCAGGCAGAGATACAGCGCACACTCGCCCCTCAACGGGCAGGCATCCTTCGTGGGAGTGCAGGTACCTCCCTGGGCACTGGGGAGGGGATCGCGCCTCAGGGGACTGCCTGTGGGGACAGAGGGACTCCAGCTCCCACACAGGCCTGAGGGGAGGGCCAGCCCACATTCCCAGGAAGCCGTGCCTGTGCTCAGCAAGGCCTCTTGGCTTCTCGGCGCTCTGCAGAAGTGCCTGGAATTGGAAAGGAAACAGGAGGAGGCAGGGGTGGCCTCTGCCCATGGCCCAGACCACCAGGAGCCCAGACTAGCCCCACCACCCCCTTCTCTGGGCACCCAAAAACCAGCACGCTGGTGTGGGGTCTTTGAGAGCTGGGGTGTGGGACGCCTCCAGCAGCCTCCAAAGTCCTCTTCAAACCGAAAGTCAGAAAAGCTGCCCGTGGTTGGTCCCCTCCCTCTGTTTTCCCACTGACGCCCCCCCCCCTCCGACCCCCAACCCCTGTCTCTCTCCACCCAGGACAGGTGCAGGTCAAGGGCACCGGGGCAGATGATAGTAAGCTTGCTGGCCTTCACTGAACTAAGGACTCCATGGCTGGCACTTCAGTGAGGCCTCCCATAGCCTTCTTATCCTCACATCCCAGATGAAGAAGCTGCACAGAGAAGTGAAGGCACTCACGCAAGGTCACACAGCCAGAACGTGGCAGAAATGGGGGGTAGGCTAGGCCACCAGGATCCCTGCCTGCTCCCTGAGACCCCTCCTTCTCTCCCCTCCTGTGCAAGGCCAGCTCTAATTTGGGCTGCCAGCCTCTTGAGCACCAGCCAGCCAAGATCTTAGGGTCTGGGGGTGAGGCTCCAAGAAAGGGTCCAGAGGGTCTCCTGTGGGTGAAGGCAGAACCCTCCCCAGGCAGGCGTGGCCCTGTCCTGGGCGGCTGGATACCTCTGCCATCCCGCGACCCCATGGAATTGACACCTACGCCCAGCCAGGGGATGGGACTTGTCCAAGGTCATACTGTGCTCAGTGGAGAGTGGGGAGTCTTGCCAGCCCCACTCTGGTCCCAGGCACCCAGCAGCAGAGGCCTGTTTGGGCCACTGGTTTCCCCCAGATGTTTGAGTCTAAGATAAAAGGCTGCCCACGCCAGGCCCAGGCTCCACCCCGGGCAGCACTGTGACCTTGGGCAAGTCTCTCTGTCTCGGCATCTCAGTGTCTTCACGTGTGGCCTGGGCAGACCTGTCCCTGCCCAGCCTGGCCCGCAGCTGGCCGGGGCCCTGCACTCCTGTAGAGGGCTGAGCACAGAGCCATGCCTGGAGTCAGTGCCGGGAGCTGGGGCAGCAGAGCACCTTGCTGCTGTGATCGGCCAAGGTCAGGAGCAGAGACAAGGATGGGAACCCAAAGAATTACCTGTGGGGGCACATCTTTGGATCCCCCAGTACGTCAGGAGGTCCTGGGGACTGACTTCATCGGAGCCCCTGCGTTCTCATCTCTATGGCTCTGAGCCCCCGGGGGGAGCCGAGGGGCGTGAGAATGAGCTTTTGGAGCTCACAGACTCTTGGAGCTGGGGGTGCCTGCCATGGGCGGCTCCCCAGCCACCACCGCCTCTTGGGAAACCGAGGGTGCCTGGCAAGTTGGCGGCAGAAGGAGACTGAACCTTGGCTCTCCCCCCTCCAGCCCTCCGTCCACCCCCAGCCCCTGACTTCCATGTGCACAGTTAAATCAGGCCTTTCCGGGAGCTGGGCAAGCTTCAGGTCCTGTGTGGCTGGGAGGAGGGCTCCAAGGAGACTGCCTGGGCCTTGGCCCTGAGCCCTGGGGATGCCTCACCCCAGCCGTGTCCTGACAGTGGTGACGAGGCTCCTCTCTGTAACTCGACTCTGCCCTTCTCTAGAACAGGGATAGTTTTAAAGTAGGCCTGCTTAACTCAGGGCTTCCCGGGTGGCTCAGAGGTAGAGAACCCGCCTGCCAGTGCAGGACACGTGGGTTCAATCCCTGGGTTGGAAAGATCCCCTGGAGGAGGAAATGGCAACCCACTCCAGTATTCCTGCCTGGAGAATCCCGTGGACAGAGGAGCCTGCCGGTCTGCAGTCCATGGGGTGGCAAAGAGTTGGACACGACTGAGCACACACAGTTTATTCAGATTAATATTAAGGAGCAGCTGGCGTGTAGTAGGTACACGGTCAAGGCTGGGGCTGTGGAGGAGCCTGGGCTACAGAATGTGGCTCCTCTCAGCCTCCTTAGTTCCCAAAGGGCTGCGGTGGAGGTGTCTGGGGTGCAGGATCTGGGCGCCACATGTGCACACACGATGTAGGGGGTGGACAGGCGCCTCCCCAGCCCTGCCTGGAGCACACGGTGCAGACTGGAAGGCCAGGGCAGCTCAGGCCTGGAATCTCAACCCCACCCCCCACCAGCCCATCCTGCTCTCTCCACAGTCTGAATATTGAACCTGCAGTAATTCCTCCCTCCCTTCCTGTAGGAGCCTGAAACAAAATATTTAGGGAGAATGTTCTCCTGTGGGGAGACACTGGGTGTCTGGCTTTACCCCTCATTGAGAGGCTTCCCTGGTGGCTCAGAGGGTAACGCATCTGCCTGTAATGCAGGAAGACCTAGGTTCAATCCCTGGGTGGGGAAGATCCCCTGGAGAAGGAAATGGTAACCCCCTCCAGTTATTCTTGCCTGGAACACCCCATGGATGGAGAAGCCTGTTAGGCTACAGTCCATGGGGTCAGAAAGGGTCGGACACGACTGAGCGACTTCACTTTGTCACTTTTTGAGAGCTGAAAGTAGATGGAGGTGGTGTGTCCTGGCGTTCCAGGTGACCGCCATTGCGGTTCACCCATCTGTGGAGGGGATGACAATGGTACCCGCGTCCCAGGCTGTGGTAAAGCGCGTGTGAAAGAGTGCTGGGCTCAGGATGTGGCTTGTATTCATGGCTTAGTGAATGGAAACTGTGGAGATTGAGAACCAGAAGGTGTGAGCTTGAAACCTACCTCCGCTGCTTTCGAGTGCCCTTGTGTCAGCCCTGCCGCCTCTTGGAGCCCGGGTTTTGGATCTGTAAAGTGGGACTGTGTTTTCCAGTCTGTCCACTTCATAGGACTGCAGGGTAACAGCAGGTAAAAAATAATAATAATGTGATTGCCAGGTGACATGTTGAGGGCTTCACCCTGCCCTCCAGCCCTCGGAAGCATCGCGCACAACTCAGGAAGCCTCTGCAGGGTTCCATGCAGGGCGAGATGGCTGGGCCAGACATGGTCAGGGGAAGGGACACCAGGACTGGGGTCCCTGAGGCTACAGAGGCCCTGGGTGTGGGGGAGACGACCTTGGTCTGAGGATTGAGTGACCGGGTTTCCAGGACCACCTCTGGCACGGATAGGTGACCTTGGGCAAGTTGTGATGGCACCCTGGTCCCATGCTCCCCCCTGGAAGGCGGGGACCATGATCCCGCCCGCTTCGTGTCCTCAGTGGGAGCAGATTCTCCTGCCAGCCGGCCCTCAGGGTGAAGAGGCTGAGCCAGGGCGAGCCGGAGGTGTGACCAACCGCAGCAGTTACAACTGCTATGTGTGTTTGCTGTGGCCACCGTTGCAAATGACCACAAACTGTTTGATGGCTTAAAACAATAAAAGTTATTTTCTCACAGTTCTGGAGGGTGGAAGTCTGAAATCAAGGTGCTGGCAGGGCCAGTTCCTCCCAGAGGCCCTGAGGGAGGTGATATAAGGCGTTCCTTGGCTTGCAGCCGCATTGCTCCCTCTCAGATCCATATCCATCTCACCCTGTGTCCTCTCCCCTTTTACCTCCTCTTTATAGTCATTGAATGCAGAGCCCACCCTAAATCCAAGATGACTGAGATTTACAAAGACCCCCTTTTGAAATAAGGGCAGCTTCTGAGGTGCCGAGTAGGCTTGAATTTGGGCAGACACGATGCAGCCTGTTGCAGTCATGAATGGAGTCAGCGCTGTACCTGCAGGTGCGTGGCCCTCAGATACAGAGGGCCTCCCGGAAGGGCCTTGCGCATCCCGGACCTCTGTGTTTACCGGGGGTCTTGGGATGACTATATTTGTTGAGTGTTTACTGCCGTGTGTGTGTTAGTCGCTCAGTTGTGTCCAACTCTTTGCGACCCCGTGGACTGTAGTCTGCCAGGCTCCTCTGTCCATGAGATTCTCCAGGCAAGAATACTGCAGTGGGTTGCCATTTCCTTCTCCAGGGAAATCTTCCCCACCCAGGAATCAAACCCAGGTATCAAACCCAGGTCTGCATTGCAAGCAGATGCTTTACCGTCTGAGCTACTAGGAAGCCCCTTTACTGCCAATGAATCCAACTCACATTGCTGCATTTCCTCACTGTTACCCATTTTACAGACAAAGGGACTGAGGCCTGGGGAGTTCAGAAGTGCCCAAGTCACCCAGCAAATCAGGGGCAGAGCTGAGAATGTACCTAGGTCTCCAGTGAGCTTTCTTCTTCCTCCCTTGGTACAGCTGCTGAATGGAGGCTCCACATAGCCAGGAACCCACAGGGCAAGACCTCCAGCCAGCCCTGTGTTCACCCAGAGCCTGCAGGGCCTTGGGGAGAGAAGAGCTAAGAGTGGGCAGGGTAGCTGGGGGGGGGGTGAGTATTAAGAGAGCACTGCTGGCCCCCAAAGACCAGTGCAGGGCAGAAGGTTGAGAGCCCACAGTCCCTTCCTATCTGCCAGGACTCTCTGTGAACCTCAGTGTTCTCTTCTGGAGAATGGGACAACAGCTACTCAGTCTGTGGGATCATAGCCAAGTTCTAAAATGCTAATCCTAATAGTCATTTCTAATAGTTAAAATGTATCCTCCAGCATTTTACAAATATTTTTTTAACTTAATGTGTGGGAGGGTAATTGCTTAATACAAGCCATATGCTGACAAGTGGCTCCATTGTGAAATAGCTGTGCGTGGTTGAACCAGTGACTTAACCTCGGTTTACTCCTCCATTAAGTGGGGGTAACATCAGTAGCCACCTTCTCAGTTGTTGTGAGAGGCAAATGGGTTTCAAATCAAGTGCCTGCCTGGTGTTGTGTTGCAGTTGAGGGACCAGAGGATGTTTCTTCATCTGTAAGATGGGGAGTAGTAAAAGTGTTTTTGTTATTATTATGCTGTTGCTTGTGGGAGAATTTGGTGAAGTAATGCAGAAAAAGCACTCATCTCAGGGCCTGCCCAGAGGTCAGTGTTGAAGTAGTCTCCTCCTGTGCCATCAGCTAGACTTGAACTGAAATCCCAATGCCAGCGTTTGCTGCTGTGTGACCCCGAGTCACAAGCTCTGCCTCTCTGAGCTTGAAGAACCCTATCTCACAAATGTATCCGTGCACGATGTGACGGGCAGAAAACTGTCACAAGTGAACCCCCACCGCATCAGATGTTTGAAAGATGGTGCATTTCTGTCCTGCTTTTGGGGAAGGGCCCCCAGAGGGCTTCCTTAAAGATATCTGCAGAAGGCGCAAATCCTGGTCCCAGGGCTGGAGTGGATTTGATTTTCAAAGACCCAGAGACGTTGTGCTGTAGTGAAGCCTGGGGTTGGAAGAGCTTGTGAGGGGAAGCCGTGAGTGGATGACCCTGTTTGGGGTCCAGGAGCCTTGTAGCTCCTGGGGAAGGAAGCGGGTCTCTCCAGGCTCCTCCCGCCACTGCAAGGGAAGTTGTCTACAAAGGTCTGGACTTCTCCATGCCGGCCCAGGCTGCTTCACCCATCCACGCCTGGCTGCGCAGGGGCCGTGCTGCAGGAGCTGTGGGCAGTTTGGTCCAGAGGCATCGCTGCAGCCTGGCCTCCCTAGACTGAGTGCCGGCTCCAGGGTAGCTCGGGAGCTGAGCTGCCACCACTTCCTGTAGAGGCCGGGCAGCGCAGGAGGATCCTGGGGAGGCTGTTGGGGAAACAAGGGGCTCTGGGCTCCAGCTGCCTGAATCTGCTCCTCACCCTGATGCGCCAGGGGGAGAGGGGGGCAGGGGAAGGTCCCATGTGGCCTGGCTGAGTGGTGATGTGGACGGTGGTTCAGGACCAGGTGTGGGCCCAGCTGGCCCAGCCTCAGACCTGAGGCCCAGGTGCTGACCAGCTGTGTGCCCTTCACCTCTGGGCCTCAGTTCCCTCAGCTGTCAAATGGGGGCTGCACCTCACTTGTAGGGCATGGTGGTGAAAGCTGAGTCTCATGGGGATGGCGTGGTGCACGTTTTGAAATCTCTGAATCAGGGCACACAGTAGACCCAGCCATGCCTCTCTCTTTCTGAAGTATCCATAAAGTAGCGATGCTTCTTCCAGCAGATGCATCTTAGCTTCACTGAAATACAGTGAATAAGATAATAACCTATCAGGACTTGGACAGGGCCACCAGGCGGGGAGAACAGAGCCATCTCCCACCTGCATGCCCAGCTCAGTCACAGTGGAATCTTGGGTGTTTCTGTGCATCTCATGGGAGCCCTCATTTCCTCTTCTGAAATGATCCCGGCCTCCCAGAGCTGTCGTGAGAAGTTACCAAGCTCCTGTGTGTAGCATGTGCCCAGCAGAATACCCATATGCAGTAGGTGCCTAATAATTGCCAGTTCAGAGCAAACAACAAAGATGGTAGTACAGGGAGGAGTTTAAAGCCAAGACTCTAGGATTTCAGCTCCTGCTCCACCACTTCCTTGCTGTGTGACTTTGTGCCAGCTTCATAGCTTCTGTCTGCCTTAGTCCCACCATCTTAAAATGGATGTAACAGAAGTATCCAATTCATTCAATTGCTGTGAGATTAAATAGAATTAAAGTGCCTGGGGGCAGTGCTTGACAGAAGTGTAAGCAATTATTATTCAATAAGCTTCTAATGAGTCTCTTCTAGTTCCATAAATGGTAGCAAAAATGGACATGGGGCTCAATAAAATAATAGCAAGATAGACTGCACCCATTTTACAGATGAAACGGCTGAGGTCCAAGTTTTATGTCAGTTTGCCCAAGGTCACACAGGTGGCCCTCCCCAGAGCAGGAACCTGACCCCAGCTCCAGGCACCAGTCTGATGTCTCCTCCTGGCCCGTGTCAGTCTAGAACTCTGTGATTCTCATGGAGAACGAGGTTCCTGCCCGGGGGAGGGTGGGTTTCAAGAAGAAGCAGCAGCCAGAGGCAGTGTCTTCCAGGTTGGGGTTCCCATTAGAAGTGGTTTCTTCTTCCTTTATGCCTCTGCCTGTTCCCCACGATGCAGGGGATGGGGCTGAGCTGGGCCAAGCCCAAGGTCTGCAGAGCCTGCCACCCCCATCACCCTGTGGGTATACCTGCCAGCCCTGCTGGCCTCTAAGCGCCTTCTCGGGGACTGCTGCAGAGTTGACGCAGCAGAGCTCCCTCCTGGAGGGAGCTAAAGCCCCGCTGGTCAGCTGGTCCAGATGCCAAGCTATGCCAGGATCACAGAATGGATTGGGATGGGAGAGGGTGAGCAGAGACTGGGGTGCAGCTGGGCCTTGACAGACACTCCAAGTAACCTTGGACTCGTCACGGTCCCTCCCTGGGCACCAATCTCCCATCTTTGAAATGAGGACTTTGGAGCCAGATGGGCCCCCTGGGACTTTAAATGTCTAAGATTCAAAATTTCCCAGACATTGCTGATAGTCAAGGTCACAGGGAAGGGCCGGGGCTGGAAGAGAAGGAGCCTGTGGCTCTGTGTGCACATCCTTGGGGATCTGAGTTTGGGCTTCCTGGGAGCAAGCCTGAGACAGCAGTCGCTCCTGTTCACCCCAGGATGATTCCAGAGGAGGAGGCAGGCCGAAGGTCCAACAGCCCAGCAACTGGGGTGTAGGTGCCATAGGCTGGGGAGCAGGGTCTGCTGGCGGGGGCGGGGGGCCCCAACCGTGGCCCTGCAGTCCCGTATATTTGCAGTGCGGAGGTCGCTGAGAACCAGCCTCTTCTAGCAACTATTTGAAGGCAGGAGATTAAGAGCTCTTTAGGCCACTTCTAAATTTATCAGTTTACATGACTCACTTCAGATTAAAACGAGGCCCTTCTCCCCATTCCCACCCCCAGCCAATTTCAAGTTTCCAAGCTCAGAGGGAGGATCTTGAAAAGGGAAGAGAATAGAAATCAATAAAACCAATATTGGCTGAGGACTTAGCGTGTGTCAGGCTGGGTGCAGCCCCAGGTAGAAGGTAGTAGGTGAGAGCAGACGCCCAGCTGTTGGCTGGACCGTGAGTAACTTCTGTGCCCAAGGTGTGGCCTTGCCGACCATGGTCCTTGCACCTCACTGGGCCTCAGTTTCCTCGTCTATGAAATGGAGCCAGTGTTGGGAGGAGCTGTGGCTGTAGCCACCCCACACTCAGTCAGTGGGAATAGAATATAGAGTGACTGGGGGTTGGGGTCCAAGCTGGCTGTGAGTGTTTCTTTGCCCTCTCGGAGGCCAGGATCTGCCCAGACATCTGCAGGCAGAGGGAACAGCTTCCCTCACCCTGGGACCTCCAGAAGCTTCTCCAGGAATCTCTGAGCTCCAGGGTCAGAGCTGGACAGTGGGGCCACGGCAAGTAAAGGTGCATGGAGGCTGGTGCTGACCAGTGACCAGAGAGCTTCCCCTGGGGACTGCCCCAAGCCTCACTGCAGCCCACATGGTAACCGGATTACCAATAACAGCGTCATTAACCAAGGGCTTCTGTGCACAGCACCGTCCACACATGTGTCCCTTCACTCCTCGTGGCCGTGACTGGATCCTTTAAAGAGGGACACCCGGGCTGGGGGAAGTGTGGCAGCTCCAGCCAGCTCTCCCAGCTGAGAAGGGCACCCCGGGAGGAAGCCAGTCCCCCTGCCCCCATCATCCTATGGTGTGCATTGGACTCAGGGGGGACCGAGGCCCAGGGCAGAGTTGCCCAAGGTTGCCCAGTGAGAGCCAGAACACCAGGACTCTGTCCATGGTACTGGCCACCGCCCCCCCCCCCCCCCGCCCGCCCCCAAAGCTCGTAATACCGCCCCAACCCTCCGGGGAAAGGGTGAGGCCTCAGGCCAGACATCAAGCCAGACACAGGGTCATTTACACACAGCCTGTGTGCCCACTGGCTCAGAGGACATTCAGGAGAACCTGTGCGCTGATACCTCGGCAATGCCAGGCCTGGGCCTCAGGAGTCAAGCACGGCCTGCTCTTCATTCTCACCCCCTAAGTTACCTGGGTGACCCTGGTAGGGTCGGAGCCACACTGGGGCCACCTTTGGGTGAGAGCGGTGACTACTTTCCTTAAGTGCCTCCTGGGACTTCAGACCCCAGCTTTGCCACTGACAGGCTGTGTCCCCTGGGTGACCTGTTGCTCTCTGAGCCTCGTGGTTTTCGCCTCTGAAACAGGGAAGTGACCGCAGCCGTCGTGGAGATGAGGGTAGGCGTGAGTTGCAGGCCCTGTGCATCTCCTGCTGGCTGCCTCCTCACTAACAGGGGTGTCACCTGGCTCGAAACACGCGGTTCTCCTGTCCATCCTGTGAAGAAGGCCTTCTCGCCCTCACTTTGCAGACCAGACACACGTGTCTCTCAGAGACGTCCAGGGACTCACTCCGGTCTCGCAGATCAGCAATAGAGCCATGAGCAGGAGCTGGTCCGTTCTCGTGCTTTGAGGGGCTCGTTGGCGTATTCTCGAGGCCTCAGCAGGCAGTCAGGGTGAGGGTTTTCTCTACCCAAATGTAGGGTTGTGGGATCCTAGGTGGAGGAGACAGCCAAGGGCAGTGGTTAAGAGTGGGCCCTGGAGTCTGAGCACATGGGCTTGCTTCCCAGCCCGAGTGCTTCCTTGCTGTGTGATCTGTAACCTGTCTGCCTTAGTCGCCTTCCCTGCACACTGGAGTACACTGTAGCACCAGCTTTCCTGGAGTCCTGCTGGTTCAATGAGTTAATAGGTATAAAGAGCTTAGAACAGTGCCTGACTGTTAGGAAGCTCTATAAAATCTCAGCTATTTATTATCATTAATCATACCATCAGAATGGGACGGGGGAGCTGGGCTTTGCCGTCAGCCCTCAGTCTGGCCACCAGGGGGCCCTGCTCAGAACGTCCATCTGGCCAGCCACTCTCTGGGCAAGGGCTCAGCGCTCCCTGTTGTCAAGCAGACGGAGCTCAGACTCCTTGGCCCCTGTTCAGCGCTCCCATGACTTATCCCCCATCTACCCTTCCAGCACCTCCCTCCAGCTTCACCTTCTTTCCACTCTTCTCTTCTCAGTTAGTTATTTCATCCACTAAGTGCTCAAGTCATTCAGTACAGATAGGAATACAGCTCCTGTTCACACCAACCTTTCCCCACCTCTGAGCCTTTGCCCGGACGGTGTCCATCCCTGAACACCCTTCAGCCGTCCTTCAGGGCCTCCTGAAGTGCAGGAAGGCTCCCTGCCTGTCTGTTTGTTGTACGCTCCTCCTGCAAGCTCCTGGACCTCCGGAGTCAGGCCCCAGCTAACGAGTCTTGTTTGTTTCCGTCTGTGTGTTTGTCTGAGATTTCGTCAGAACGTTGTTGAATAAACCCGTGTGGAACAAGTGAAAGGATGACCTGCCTCACTGGTCCCCCGTATCCTCTCTTGCTCCCCACCACCACCCCCAAATCATCTGTTCTCCCTGAGGGGCCAGATGGATCCTTTTAACGATGCCGACTAGATTGCGGTGCTCCCCGCTTCAGTCTCGGCAGTCCTCCGCCATGCTGCACAGGATGAAACCCAGACTCCTCCCACGGCCTGTGGGCCCCTCATCACACCCCTCACTTCTCACTCGCCTCCTCTAGCTCACTGGTCGTCTTTCCAGTCCTCAAGCTCATCAGCCTCTTTCCCGCCTCAGGGCCTTTGCACACGTTGTTTCCCCGATCTAGACTGCTCATCCCCCTTCTCTTTCTATTATAGGCTCCATCTCATAGGCCCCCCCACACTGAGATCCTCCCTGATCTATTAAAGGGAGCTTCCCCGGTCATGGCCCTTGTCTTTTAATAGCATTTGTCACAAATCATAGTCTTTTCGGTGCTTATTCTCTTGTTTGTTGTCTGTCTCCCCCACGGCAGACGGAAGTGTATCCATCCCGTCAGTGGGGGAGGGCTCCTGTTTTGATGGGCCGTTTCAAAGGGGAAAACAGTGTCCTTACTTAGTATCACTCTTGACCCTCTATATACCAGACGGGGAGACGTGATCGTGGGGGTTGCCTGGGAACCTCATGCTCACCCTACCTGCCTTCAGTAGATCGAACAGGGAGGGGCGGAGAGAGAGAGAGTGAGCGAGAGGTGCAGCCCCAAACGAGACAAATGCAATGTGTAGCCTCCTTCTGTTCGCGTTCTAGCTGGAGAGCGGGCAGCAAACAGACCACCACGCCAGGTAGCAGTGATGGTGCTAGGCGGACGTAGCAGAGGATGGTGCAGGAGGGAGAGCCCCCAGCTGCCCTGTTCTCTGAGAAATTAGGCTTCGTCGCATTGTCTGTGGCTCCACTGTGTACGTTCAGACTTGAAGAGCCTTTAATGATGGGTTTGGGGGCCAGGCCTTAATCAAGGGAAATTGCTGCTGATTAGACCCGCCTTGGACAAGCTCTAGAAAGTGCGTGCCTGACGCTCACCTTCCTCTTTCCAACCTTCACCCCCCAGCAGGGAACCCAGAGCTGCCAACTAATGTGTCCCCAACCCATGAGGTGCCCAGAAAAGAAACCAGGCGGCAACTGCTCAGAAAACCAATTTCCTTTTTTTACACTGCAGTCATTTGCATTACAAAAATAATGGGTTGCTTACTGAAACAGACGGAATGATACAGAAGTGAAGTGAAGTAAAGTGAAGTCGCTCAGTGTCCGACTCTTTGTGACCCCATGGGCTATAGCCTTCCAGGCTCCTCTGTCCATGGGATTTTCCAGGCAATATACTGCAGTGGATTGCCATTTCCTTCTCCAGGGGATCTTCCCAACCCAGGGATTGAACCCGGGTCTCTCGCATTATAGATGGACACTTTACCATCTGAGCCACCAGGGAAGTTTGCTTACTGAAACACAATGATACAGAAGGGTCTATATCTACACATCCCACAGTCACCAGATGTAACCACGGTCTGTACCCTGTTTTGTAGCTTTTAGGGTGCCTAGTTTCACGGCCCTGAGAAAGGGATGCGTGTTGTACATATAGAGTTGCTAACACATTATAGCTTTGTTGTTGTCGTCTTTCGAATATAGTTGATTTTCCATATTGCGCTGGTTTCAGGTATACCCCTGAACCTGCCAAAAAAACGAAACCTGAATCATGACATAGTTTTATGCTGGAAGTTCTTTTCCTTTCTTTGTTGCTGTTTAGTCACTAAGTCCCATCCAGCTCTTTGTGACGCTATGGACTATAGCCCGCCAGGCTCTTCTTTCCATGGGCTTTCCCAGGCAAGAATGCTGAGTGAGTTGACATTTCCTTCTCCAGAGGGATCTTCCCGATCCAGGTGTTGAACCTGCCTCTCCTGCACTGGCAGGTGGATTCTTTACTGCTGAGCTACCTGGGAAGCCCTCTTTAGTAGTACATAAGATTATGTACAGCTTACAACTTGACCTGTGTGTGTGTGTGTGTTCGGTCGTTGAGTCTGTCTAACTCTTTGGGACCCTATGGACTGTAGCCCTCCAGGCTCCTCTGTCCATGGGATTCTCCAGGCAAGGATATTGGAGTGGGTTGCCATGTCCTCCTCCAGGGGATCTCCCTGCCCCAGGGATCGAACCTGCATCCCCTGTACTGGCAGGCGGATTCTTTATCGCTTAGCCACCTGGGAAGCCCCATCCCCTTAGTGGTACATAAGATTGGGGTACACCTTACAATTGAACTTAGGTTTGAGAAAATCTGGCGATTCGCTATTTCCCTCCCTTGCTTACATATTCACATGCCGGTAGATACAAGTTTGGAGGGAGTTTGCTTCTTTTCTCTGGAATCGTTTTGTTGTACCGTGGCTTTGCTTTCCCTTAGGGTGCTGTGGTCATCCTGCTGGCCGGGCAGTCTCTGAGGGGCACAGAGGCTGGTGCAGGTGGCAGGGCCTTGGCAGCTGCTCGCCCTGCCACCCACCTGCTGTGCTGCAGTATCTCTGTGCCCCCAGCGCCGCACACGCACCGTGCCCAGCACAAGCTGGCGCCAGGCGGGCACCCGGGGATCGTGCTTCCCCCTCCCCTGCCCCCACGATGTGGACAGCGTGGACTGGCATCATCGCCCCTGCCCCAACCAGAGACATCGTTGCCCTGAGACCCAGAGGAGGGGCAGGGAGCCTGAGCTCAGATAAAAAGGTTGGATGCAAAAGGTCGGCTAAAAAAAGCCACATGCAAACAAAGGCAGGAGGTGAAATCAGAATAACAGGCACAAAGGTCAGAAGGAGAGAAAAATGAAGGGCATTGACCACAAACCTGAAAAGACGCTTCTCACCCCAAAGCAAATAAGACACATTTTTAAAAATCAGCTGAAGCAAGTAGAGGCTTCTTAGTAGGAAGGTGATCGTCTGAGGGCAGGTACAGGTCAAGGTGATCCTCTGGTCCAGTCCCAGCCTCCACCCACGGCAGCCAGGTGCCAGGGCCCTGGGCTCCTTCCGTCCTCTGGTTCCTCCATCTGAACGCTGCCACCTGACTCACATCTAGCTCTAAGTGCTGTGGGGGGTTCGCTGGATACAGCGTCCTTCTGGCCATCATTACCCCCACTTTACAAAACAGGGAGTGAGGTCCCCAGACATACAGCGACCTGCCCAAGGGCACCCAGCCAGCAGGCTGGCTCCAGCACGCCGAGCCCAACCGTGAGGCCAGTGGCCTCCAGTCCCCGCGTGCTTGGTCTCACAGGGACACCAGTCATTGCAGACCAGTCGGTGTGCCCACAGCCCGGCCAGAGGGCAGCCGCAGGGATGCGGGGCCCAGGGAAGGCAGCCGCTCCCTGTGCTGTCAGGGAACAGCCCCGAGAGGGCCCCATGTGACCAGCCGCAGCCGAGCGGAAGGGTAAACGAGAGCCAGCCAGGTGGAAGGAAGGTAGGAGGTGGGGAGGGCGCCCCAGGCGAAGGCACAGCCTGAGCCGCCAGCAGCGGCCAGAGCAGAAGGCAGCGGGCGGGATGGGGGGCGCGAGGGGTGGCAGGGCCAAGCTGAGGGCAGGTGGTAAGCTGGGGAGCGATGTGGCCAGATGGGCCCCTTGGGAGAATCCCGTGGCCCTAGTGAGGATAAGGAGTTGCAGAGAGGAGGCTGGAGGCCGGACAGGCATTTGGGCGAATAAGGGGCAGGTTCTGGGGGGAGGAGGCAGGGTGAGCTGACGAGGCTGGGAGGTCGCACTGGGTCCCTGCTGACAGCGGGGTCACTGGGGCCGATGGTGAGAGGACACGCAGGTCAGGGAGAGCGCGTGGATCTGTGTAATGAGAGCTGAGAGGGCTGGTTACGAACAGAGATAGTCATCAGATCATGATCACGGATGAGAAGGATGCAGGAGTCCTTCATAAAATGGAAGTCGCCACCCGTACCTGCAGGTGGGCTTCCCTTCAGTCCACAAACACCGTGCGGGGCGAGCTGTGTGCCGGGCACGGCAGCGGCCACACCGGGAAGAAGCGGACCCGTTCACTGCCCCGTGGTGTGTACTCGAGGGGGCAGAGATAGGCGGTAAACAGAGATGTGAGCGGGCGGCGTGTCGGGGAGTGGTCCATGACGGAGAGAAGGAAGGCAAAGGGAGGAAGATGAAGGCGGTGGTCTCAGGCCTCCCTGAGAAGGTGGCGTTTGGGCAGAGACCTGAGCGGCTGTCTGGGGAAGCGGGAGTTGCCAATGCAAAGGCCCTGAGGTGGGCGCATGCTCAGTGGGTTCAGACACAGGGAGGAAGCCAGCGGGGTGGAGGGGAGTGAGCGAGGGGGAGTGGGGGGATGTGGTTGGAGAGGCAATGGGGAGGGAAGGGGTACAGATCACGTAGGGCCTCGTGGGCCGTTCAGGGACTTTGGGTTTTCCTCGGAGAGTGGCAGGAACCACAGGAAGTTTCTGAATACAAGAGGACTTGAGTCATCTCTGACCGTGTGTCTAGAACAGGCTGGGGTGGCGTGGGGGGATAAGAGGCAGGGTGATCAGGGAGGAGTCCTCCACAGTGAGTGCTCTGCAAGAAGATGGTGGCTCAGCCCAGGGGAGAGACTGTGACGGCAATGAGACGTGGTCACATGGGTGTGTTTTGAAGGTAGAGCAGATAGGATCTGCACATGGATATTTGGTGAAATAGGGTTATTAAAGAGTTGAAGATCTAGGTTAACCCCAGCACTTAGCATGCTGTCTAGAACCTGGGAACCACTTAGTCAATGTTGCATGAGAGGATGGATGGGTGGGTGGACGTCCGGGTGGAGGAATGGAGAGAGGGAGGAAAGGGTACAGGTAGGCAGGTCGGTAGATAGAAGGACAGAGGGATGGATGGACGGACAGTCAGGCAGCTGGATACATGGGCAGCTAGAGGGGAAGGATGGATGGATGGATGGATGGATGCAAGCAGGGAGAGAGGAAAGGAGGCAGGCCTCGAATGCCAGACGAAGGAATCCACACTTTCTCAGAGGCAGCGGGAGCCACCGCAGGTCCTTGAGCAGGGGCGTGACGGAGCGTGAGCACTGTCGGAGGCACCGTCAGATGGCGGCGCTGGGCAGCGTCTGGCGCCGTGTCCCAAGCTGGCAACCTCTGCGGACGCTGATTTATCAGTCCTTTCCGTCCCCTGCTGTCCCACCCTGTCTTCCTTCCTTCCTCTATACTTACAAGTGTTCTACGCGCGTTTGCTCCCTGAGGGCACTGGGGGCCTGGTGTGAATGAGCGCGTTTGCTCCCTGAGGGCACTGGGGGCCTGGTGTGAATGAGCGCGTTTGCTCCCTGAGGGCACTGGGGGCCTGGTGTGAATGAACCGGACGTGGCCTCTGCCCGCAGGACACATTTTCACCCTGCACGGGGTGGGGAGGGAGTGTCTCAGAACCAGAGAGAGAATGCAGTTACTCTTGGGGCTCAGTGGCCCCCCAGCTTCATGCTGAGAAGGAAAGGGCTGCTCTCCGCTCTTTCCAGAGACCTGGACTTCCTGCAGCCTCAGTGGGGACCCTCCAATAAGCCAGACAAGACCTTAGCATCTTCCTTCCTGCTCAGAGTTTTCTTGTTTGAGAGTTGTGTTCTTTGGTTTCATCTGGATATTTACTTGGGGTTGGTGGGGGTTGTGCCTGACTGTTTGAGACCCCGTGGACTGCAGCCCGCCAGGGGTGTGTGTCGTGACTGAACGTGCACTTGCCTGGGAGGAAAGGCTGTGCTGGGAATGGGTAAAAGGAAAGAACCAGCATGCATTTAACGCCCACGGTGTTTCAGGCTCATTACATATTCATTCACTTAACAAGTATTTCTTGAACTTTTGCTCCAGGCCAGGCACTGTTTGAGGCAATGGGAATACAGTGGTGAACAACACAGGGCAGGTCTCACTAATAAATGACCAATTCCAGACAGTGGTGAGAGTTACAAAGAAAATTAACAGGGCAGTTGAAGGGGTCACGTGAGCAGCTTGAGTAGGATGGTCAGGGAGACCTTCACTGAGGAGGTGACATTTGAGATGATAAATACCTGGCCATGCCACCATCTAGGGGAGGAGAGATCCCAACGAAGGAGCTAGCACGTGCAAAGGCCCTGAGGCAGGAAGGAGCGAGGCGTGTTCAGAGATTGAGTCGTGTTCAGAGATTGAGGCCAGGTGGCCGCGGTAGAGTGTTCAGAGGGCAGAGAGGTGGATGAGGTAGAAGAAAAAGTAAGGGACCGGATCATAGGGCCTTTATAGGTCATGGAACGGGTTTTGAATTTGATCCTTGCCCTGAAAGCAAAGAGAAACTAAAGAGCCTCTTGATGGTGAAAGAGGAGAGTTAAAAACCTGACTTAAAGCTCAACATTCGAATAGCTAAGACCATGGCACCTGGTCTCATCACTCCATGGCAAATAGATGGGGAAACAGTGGAAACAGTGAGAGGCTTTCTTTTCTTGGGCTCCAAAATCACTGCAGATGGTGACTGCAGGCATGAAATTAAAAGATGCTTGCTCCTTGGAAGAAAAGCTAAGATCAACCTAGAAAGCATATTAAAAAGCAGAGACATTACTTTGCTGACAAAGGTCCTTATAGTCAAAGCTATGATTTTTCCAGTAGTCATGTATGGATGTGAGAATTGGACCATAAAGAAAGCTGAGTGCAAAAGAATTGATGCTTTTGAACTATGGTGTTAGAGAAGACTCTTGAGAGTCCCTTGGAGAGCAAGGAGATCAAATCAGTCAATCCCAAAGAAAATCAGTCCTGAATATTCATTGGAAGGACTGATGCTGAAACTACAATACTTTGGCCACGTGATGCAAAGAGCCAACTCATTGGAAAAGACCCTGAGAATGGGAAAGATTGAGGGCAGAAGAGGGCAGAAGATGAGATGGTTGGATGGCATCACCGACTCAATGGACATGAGTCTGAGCAAACTCCAGGAGGTGGTGTTGGACAGGGAAGCCTGGCGTGCTGCAGTCCATGGGGTCACAAACAGTCGGACACAACTTAGAGACAGAACGACAACTGAAGGGTCTCAAGCAGGGTGAGATACACGTACAGTCCCCTCTGGCTGCCCCTTTGGCTGCCGTATGGGAAGAGGTTCTCATTTGATTCAATCCTTGCCACAGTTCTGAGCAGTTGTTGAGGAAATTCCCATTTCACAGATAGAGAAACTGAGTTGCACGGCTACTAAGTGACAGAGCAGGTTTCGAACCCACATCTGCAAGACCAAGTCCTGCACGTGATCAGTGGGCACTCACAGAAGGACCCTGGATGGGGAAAGGGTGGGATGCAGACGGGATTGCAGGGTGCTGATGTGGCCCCTGCCCTGTGCATCTTTGTGCCCCCCTCATCTCATTCACCACCTCTCAGCCCCATTTCCAGAGGTAGCGGATTCTGCCAGAAGCTTCAGCAAAGGCCTTCCCCTGCCATTGGTACACAGCACCCTTGCAGACTGATCGCCCAACTCGCAGGCTCTGAGAGCTGATCCTGGGCTAAGGGACTGGCCCGGGGACCAGGGGAGCAAGCAGGCCAAGACAGGGGGGTCCGCAAGCCAGCCTCTGTGACTCTATGGAGTGGGCAGTGGCGATGGGCAACCCTTTTCTTCTCAACCCCGCTCCACCCTCATCCCTGTCCACCCCTGGAGAAAATGTGGAGACAGGCAAAGTAACTTTGGTTTCTTTGCTGTAATCACAAGGGCCTGCTTTAAACACAAGGAGACGAGCTGAAAGCAAAAGGGGCTGGAGGCAGGAGAGGAGCCTGCTGAGGGTTCCCGCAGCCAGGAGGGGGCTGCGCCAGGTGCGCTCAGTTTGCCCTGAGCAGCCGCCAGGGAAGAGGGCACAAAACCGTCACTTGCCGCCTCTTTTAAGCCCCCTGTCACCCCACTGCTCCCCACCTGACCCTCCTCAGTGCTCAGCTCAGGGATAAAGGCCCTGGCTGTGTCACCCACCAGCCAGGTGGCCTCACCACTCTGAGCCTAGTTTCAGCAAGCTGTAAAATGAGCTGATAAACCTTTCCAGGCAGGACTTTAGTGAGGGAGCTGCAAGAAGCCCTAACCTCAGAGCCTGGCACATATGTGGCCCCGTGGACTGCAGCCCGCCAGGCTCCCCTCTCCATGGGATTCTCCAGGCAAGCATACTGGAGTGGGGAGCCATCTCCTCCTCCAGGGGATCTTCCCAACCCAGGGATCGAACCTGGGTCTCTTGCATCTCCTGCATTGGCAGACGGGTTCTTTACTGCTACCGCCACCTGGGAGGCCCAGCACATACCAAGTGCTCAGTTTAAAAAGCAGACAGTGCTTCTCTGATGGCAGGGACGACAGTGGCCACCCAGCCTCCTAAAACCTCCCCCGTCTCACCTCACTGCCCCACCGCCTCGTCTAACTGGGTCCTGACCCAGGCGCTTTCCAGAGGGGATCCACCCGGGTCAGGTCTGCCTAGGGTCTGCTCCAGGCCAGCCTCTGGGCCCAGCGCTGCTAGCTCATTCTCATTCCCACACTCAGGACAACAGTGGAAGGGCCGGGGCCGCACCCCCACTGCATGGCTGAGAAAATAGACTCTGAGCTGTGAAGGCGTCCGCCTAGGGGGGCAGAAACCCAGGTCTGCTCGGGAAGTCGCCACTGTCCCTAACCTGCAGGGTTTCTTCCTAGGCTGTTCTTGGAGGCTGTGGTCCCCGATTGGCCTTGATGTATAAGGGGGTTTCCTGCATGCGGAGGAGAGGTTGCAGGCAGTGGGAGGGAGAGGTGATCCTCTAGGTCATTGCCCCCCTCCTACTGTACATAGCAGGGAGTTGGGGCCCTGGGGGCCTCTGCAGGTTAGGGTGAGGGCCTGGTCAGCCCAGCAAAGGAGTGAGGTCTGAGCAGGGAGTGGGCACCTGGGGACAGCAGGCACGAAGCGCCAAGGCAGCAGCGGGTAGCAGCTGCAGTGGGTGGGTGTGTAGAGCTCAGAATGCCACCGAGACCCCCAGGGATGGCTGTGGGTGGGGTCGCATCCCCACGTTCCTCACCTTTGTCCAGACCCCCCTGTCTGTCCCTTCCTTTCACAGAGGGCAGCTGGGCGAACCGCGTGCCTGTGGGAGAGGCAGAGAGTGGCTGGGCGGTAAGGATGCTGCGATCTCACCCACGATCTCCCACCCTGCAGGACCTCTGGGTCCTTGTTCTCCCTCTGGGCACCTTTAGATTGCTCAAGAGTCCCATGGGCTCAGTCTCTCTGCTCCCTTCCTGGCGTCAGGACTCAGGAGACCCAGTGTCAGAGCCAGCCACACGTCACCACGTGTTTCAGACCTTAAAGAGCTGAGCACCCCCTGCCTCCTCTCCCAGGGGAGGAACTGGGCTCAGAGAGGTCTACTAACTGCTCAAGGTCACACAGCGAGTAGGTGGCAGAGAAAACGGACTCCAGGCTTGTGACTGGCTCCCGGGGAAGTGACTGCTTTGTTCTTCCACACATCCCTCCAAGAGAGGAAAAGCTCCCCATTTTTCCTTGAGCCCTGGGCCTCTGGTGCCCAGCTCCACGCTGGGGGGCCGATGCCCACACGCTGGCCCAGGGCCCTACCGTGGGTGGCTCCAGCGTCTGCCAGGACTGCAGCGGGCCCAGTCCAGCCATTTGGGTTTGGAAGGTTTTTCAGGAGAGGTGTTTGGAGAGTGGCCAGCAGGTCTTTTCCACCGCCGTGGAAATTTCCAACGATGGAATTATGAAAACCTCCTGTGGCCCTTCTCCCGCCCCACTTTGTTATGAAAAAAAAAAAAAAAAACAACTCCTTGGCGGCCAGGCAGGGGGAGAGAGCAGATTAGATCCCAGAATGAAGAACTCCCCAGCGAGAGACTCCCAAGTAGATCACTGGGAGGACCCAGGAGATGGTGGTTTGAAGTCCGGGCAGCCTCTCCGGAAGGGGTTTCCAGCTGTTCTGCACCGGGAAGTGGGGTTGGTGTCAACGTCACTGTCGGTCGGTGAACGCTGATTGGTGGTGAGACGGGTGCGTAGGTGGGTGGGTAGGGCGGAAGGAAAGGAGGGAGGGAAGCCACTCGGTACCTGGGAAACATCCGGACCGTGGGACCTTGGCCAGCCCCTTCACCCCGGTGCTGTGTGACTTCCAAAACATGGACACGATTGTACCCACCAGTCCTGGAGACGTGGACCATGGCAACCCCTCCAGTACTCTGGCCTGGAGGGCTCCATGCACAGGGGAGTCTGGCGGGCTACAGTCCACGGGGTTGCGAAGAGTCACACACAACTGAGCGGCTAAACAGCAGACATACCTACCACGCGCGCAAAGCAGAAATGAGAACCAGCGTGTGGGAAACGCCCGGCTCTGTGAACAGCAGAGACTCAGCTCATCTCCATCCTAGAGTAGATAGGTAACGCGTGAGCTTGGGAGACAGCCCTGATTCTGTCTCTCTGAGCTGTGTCGCCTGGGGCAGGTGACTTCGCCTCTCTGAGCCTCAGTTTCCTCATCCACGAAATGGGGATGAGAAAGAGCTCCCATCACCAGGGTTGCCTGCAGGGACCAGATGAGAGTTCCGTTGGCCTGGGGAAAGCATCACCCCACCCCTCACTGTTGTTCCCCTGATTCTGATGGTGAGTTGGGAGGCAGGGAGGGCAGCGAGTCTATGATGGCAGAGGGGCCTTTCTATTGACTGTGGTGGAAGGAGGCTTTAGTTAGGCCCCGGTGAGTGGCAGAAGACAGGCTTTTCCAGCTCAGTCACAGGGCTGAGGACAAGCTGTAAAGGCAGCTTTGATTAACAGGCCTGCAGAAAGCCAGGGGGGTCTGGACCGGAAGTGCCTGGGGACGCACAGGTTGGGGCAGCAGTCACCACACGCTGGGGGTCCTGGCCTCAGGGCAGCTCGACTCCAGCCCCTGCACTGCCCACTCTCTCCTTCCTCTCACCATCAGCCTGGGCGAGAGCAGGTTGCCCTTGGGTTAGTTCTCACTCCCCCTGGGTAGGGTGAGGTGAGGGCTTGAGCTGCTCTGGGCCCAAACATGGCTGAGGCTGAGGGTCAGTTGGCGTCAGCAGAGCAAGCTGTGACGGGGGGGTGTGCACAGCGACACAGGGACGGGCTTGACCTTCAGGTGGATTCCAGTCCTGCTTCCCCAGCTGTGTGGCCTGGGCAACGTGCCCAAGCCTCAGGCTCCTCCTCCATAAAATGGGGCTAATAGAGCCCGCCTCCCAGGCTGGTCATGAGGATGAAACAAAAGCGAGCACATAAATACAGCGTGGCACCGCCTGGCCCAGGGCTGGCATTCGTTTACCCACTCAGCTGTGTACTGATCAGGTACTGTGTGCCAGCCCTGGTCTGAGAAGTGGGGTTTTATAGTGAGCCAACTGAACAGCCACAGGTAATCGGATTGTCCAAGACATTCTGGCCTTCGAAACAGAAGTCCTGCCTCTCAGAAACCAACCCCCCACCCCCTGCATTTTCAAGCTAATCAGGACAGCGGGACGTCCTAACACAGTCTCTACCCTCGTGGAATTTAAAGCTTAGTGGAGGGAGACAGACAGTAAGTAAACACATAATGTTCATGGTGGTTGTAACAGTTATTTTTAAAAATAACCCAGAGTAAGGGAGTAGAGGGTGATGATCAGGCTTGTCACTGTTGATGGGGTGGGAAGGGCAGGCCTCTCTAAGGAGGTGACATTTGAGCAGGGACCTGCGGGGTGAGACATCTGGGAGAACATGGGCAGAAGCCTTGAGGTGGGGGCGCTGGGGCGTCGGAGGAGCAGAAGAGGAGATGGAGAGTCGGGTGAGGAAGGGCTGGCCTTGAATTAATTGGGGCTCCTTTCAGAAGCAAGTAGTATAAATGTCAACTCAAGTTAACTTAAGAAAAAAAAAAAAGATGTGTTGACTTCAGATATGGCTGTATCCTGGTGCTCAAACGATTTTTCTCATTTGTCATCTCTGCTTGCATCTGTGTTATTGTCGTTCTCAAGAAGGTCGCAGCAGCCCCAGCTAGATGACCTATGTGTCTGTAACTGCACAAAAAAAAAAAAAAAAAAAGATGCTCTGCTCTAAGGTCCAGCATGGCAGATGGGAGCAGGCTGGGCAGAGATCATGAGGGAGAAATATGTGGGAGGGGAAGGGAGCCATCTGCAGAGCCAGAGCACTTGGGTCCAGTCTGGTGGAGTCTGGACTTTGAACTTCATTCTGAGTGTACTGGAAGCCACAGAAGGTTTTAGACAGGGAAGTGACCTTATCCAGTTTATGTTTTAGGAATTGTCAGTCTCGTTGTGGTGTGGTGAAGGAATTGTCGGAGCAAGGGATTAGCAGAGAAATCGATGAGGAGGCTAGTGTGGTCACCCAGGTGGGCCTTCATGATGGATGTAGAGGTGGAGGGAAGGAGATGGACTGGGAGCTGCGGAGGGGAGCACTGGGAAGAGAGCCTGGACAAACCTGGGGTTGAGATGGGAGTAGGGTCACTGGGAGAGACTTGGAAGAGTCTCATCCCTGGAGGGACCGGGGTATGGGCGGGAGCTCTGTGTCCCGGACAAGATGACAGGCAACCCCTGGAGGTGGGGCCTGTTTCCCCAGATGGCATGAGCCCCCTGAGCAGGAGGAGTCCTTCTGGACCCCTCTCCCACTTAGGGGCCCATGGAGCCTGCAGCCCCCTCCTCAGCTTGAGGAAAGGAGAGTTGAGGGGGGCAGGCAGCCCACCCAGCAGACAGCAGGAGGCCCAGAACTGAGGAAGCCCCTACTTCAGCCACGGCCATTCATTGTCCCTTCCTTCACTGCTGGGTCCATGGCAGGACGTATCCTCTGTGAGCAACATCAGGGTCCTAGATAGGCCCCAGAGCTTCTTAGGACCTGGCCTGGCCTCCCCTTGGTGCCTAAGGGCAGCTCAGGGGGTCTGCCCTGCCTACCGGGGGGACTTACTCAAGTCACATGCAAGAGAAGAGTTGCCCAGCTTCTAGGCTTGCAGTGGGAAGTGGGCCCACTCACCAGGCTAGAGTAAGTCTCATGCCATTTCCAAACTTTCAACAAGAAACAAAGCAAATGTTCACGCAGTTGAGTCATGAGCATTTTTTCTGAGGTTTCTGCTCTTACTGGGCTTCAGGTATGGCTAGATCAAAGTGTATCTGAGTTAAGCTTCCCAGGCACATACCTGAGGGCAATTCCCAAAGACTGCATGCCTCAGAAGGGGCTTGGGTCTCCATGTATCATTCTAGGAATGTGTCCGCGCCCAAATCTGGCAACTAATGCAGCGAAGAGAGAGACTACAGCACAGAGAAGCTAGGAGAGTGGCTGGATCTGGGCGCATGGCTGGGCTCAGGGTCATCTACAGAGCACTCATTTGAGGCACTCATTTCACATGCATCATCTCTTGCAATATGACAGTCTTAGAAGGGAATGTTGTAATTCCCACTCTATGGATGAGGAAACTGAGGCTGAGAACGGGCCTGCATGTGTGTGTCACGCATAAGTTCAAAGTGAGTGCTCCCCTCTGCCCTCCAGAAATGATGAGTATCATAGCTTCCCATCTTAGAAAGAATCTTGTAAAGCAAGGCAATCAATCTTTTCACTCCAGGCATCCACCCTCCCTCCCTCCCTCCCTTCTCTCTTTCCTTTATTCCTAAATGATTTACAGATGACCTACTATGTACTCACACTGCGAGGCCTTAGGAATGTGTAACAGTGATTGAGAAACAGACACGGGCCCTGCTCCCAGTGGGCTAGTGTTGGACATTAATCCAGCAGTCACACGGATACGTATAAAACACAACCAGAGTACATAGCAGGTGATTCGGGGAAGGGCCCCACGGGGAGGTGGGATTGAGCAGAGTACAGGGGGATGCCTGGGAATTTGCTGGGCGCTTCTGGGGCTGGAACAGCATTAGCATTCAGGCCAGGGAACAGAACAGACAAAGGCCTGGTGGGGAGAGTGAGCGGCGTGGCTGGAACAGAGACAGTGAGGAAATGGGGTGTTGGGTGGGGCTGGTGGACCTGGGGTGGGCCACCTGGGGCTTCGAAGATCACAGTGAGGACTTTTGTCTTTATCCTAAGAGTGAGATGCAGAGGATGTGGTATAAACAGACTTGCTTTTCCAAGTGGAAGGAGAGAGGCCAGTTAAGGGGCCCCTGCACTCACCCAAGCGAGAGATGAGAAAGACTTAGAGCAGGGGCTGTGGAGATGCAGCGCGGGGAGTGGCTTCAAGGAAATGTGCATGCTAAGTTGCTTCAGTTGTGTCCAACTCTTTGCGACCCCATGGACTGTAGACCCCCAAGCTCCTCTGTCCAAGGGATTCTCCAGGCAAGAATACTGGAAGGAGCAAAACCAACAGGACTTGGATGATGGAGAGGAAGGTGACAGGGTGACTCTTGCGTTCTGAGCTGCCCACCTGGAGAGAAGACGAGGCCTTTCATGGGGACAGTGAGCCCTACGGGAGAATGAGGTGGGGGTGGAGAAGTTTAAGGCTTGGATTTCAGATAGGAACCCCTACCTCATACCATGGCACACGGAACTGAGGGAGAAGAAAACGGAGTGTGTGGAGGGGGGTGGTTTTGGCAATTATTTCTTAGTCCCAAAACAAAAGCATAAGCAACAAAAGAAAAAACTGGTTAAACTGGACTTCACCAAACTCAAAAAATTTTATGTAGCAAAGGATACTCTCAACAGAGTGAAAAGATGACCCGTGGAATAAGAGAAGATACCTGCAAATCATATCTGTGATAAGGGATTTATATTAAAAACTCCTGCAACTCAACCAAAAAAAAAAAAAAAAAAGCCAAACAACCCAAATCAAAAATGAGCAAAGGACTTGAGCAGACATTTCTCCAAAGATGATATACAAATGACCAATAAACACACAGAAAGATGCTCAACATCACTAATCATTAGGGAAACGCAAATCAAAACCACCTTGAGATTTCACTTCGCACCCATTAGGATGGCTATTAAAACAAAACAGAAAATAACAAGTATTGGCAAGACTGTAGAGAAATTGGGACCCTTGTGCACTGTTGGTGGAAATGTAAACTTGTATAACTGCTATAAGAAATTGTATGGTGGTTCCTCAAAAATGTAAACATAGAGTAACCGTACAATCCAACAATTCTGCTCCTGGATATATACCCTGAAGAACTGAAAGCAGATATTTTCACATCCATGTCCATAGCAGCATTATTCACAATAGCCAAAAGGGGGAAGCTGCCCACATGTCCACCAAGAGAAGAAAGGATAAGCAAAATCTTGTTTATACATATGATGGAATATTAGCCAGCCTTAAACAGGAAGGAAAGCCTGACACATGCTGGAACATGGATGAACCTTGAAGACGTCACGCCAAGCGGAATACAGCACAAAAGGACAAATTCTGTGCGATTCCACAGACATGAGGTCCCTGGCACAGTCAAAATCGCACAGACGGAAAGTTGAATGGTGGTGCCAGGGGCTGGTGGGGAGGAGGGAGTGTAGAGACAGAGTTGATGGGCACAGAGTTGCAATTGGGGAAGATGAAAAAGTTCTAGAAACAGATGGTGGTGATGGTTGTACAACAGTGTGAATTACTTAATGCCACTGACCTGTGCAATTCAAAGTGGTTAAAGTGGAAACTTCTGTGTTACATAGATTTCACCGCGATAGGAGGAAGAGTAGCTCAGAAACGCTGAGATGGCACATAGATCTGAACGTAAGAGCTGCGGCTCTAAAGCCTCTGGAAGGAGACGTAGGAGAACACCTTCACCTCCTCGGAATAAGAAACAATTTTCAGAAAAGTGTTTATCATAAGAGAGGAAACTGACAAGTTGGACTCGAGATGGGCTGATTGTGACGTGTGGGGACATCGGGGTAGTGGGGCCAGCTACGAAGCTGGTTGTCGTTTGTAATGAGACCTGGGCGGGAGGAACCACACGTGAGACCCCCGCAGTCAGCTGATATTTCCGGCTACAGTCTGCCCTTGAGGGCCCCAGTGGGGGTCACCCACCTTATGACCCGCCAGTCTAGAATAAGTGCCTTCAGGCCACTCCTGGAATAGGTCTAGCTGTGGATGTCCAAGCAGATGAACCCCTGAGTATTTTCTCAAGGTGCCATCTCTGAGTGCCATCTCACTGGGCTGTGGCTTATACCATCCATCTGCTTCTCTGGCCAAATTTGGGGTGCATCTGTGACAAGAGCTCTCTGCACTGCACTGCCACCTTCACGCCCATCCCCGGGGCTGATGGAGGACTCAGTCATTTCCTCAAACTAGAGGCTGATCAATTAAGGTGACGGGAACTTGCTGATCTGGAAGAATTAGCTTTGTGTCTTGCTTGGGTAAGACCAGTATCTGAGCTCTTTCCGCTCAATCCACCCTGGCGTGATTCTCAAGTAGCCTTGCCTTGCTGAGGGCCCCCAAACCTGGGGTCCCAGCCTCAAATCTTGCTCTCTCTAACCATGCCCAGGCCATCTTGATACTGTTCCTACATGGTGTTCATTGGCAAACCAGTGAGTTGACTTGGTCCCGCCACATAGTGATTCCAGCTGGGTATTTGTGGGACAGAGGGGTCAGGGACTGCTTTGAGAAGCTGGTGAAAGCTGCAGGCTTCCTCTTCAGGGGAAAAAAAAAAAAAACGTAAATCTACACAGACCTTTACAAACGACCTTTACATGGACCTCAGCTAAAGGCAGCCTGATTGGGACTCCCTGAAAGGGTGCCAAGGCTACCCTAATACTTTTCTGCTTTGCCCTCTAGTTATCTTCAGGAGAAGATGTAATTTATGCAAATTTTGCAGATGGAGAAACTGAGATTCAGAGAAGTAACCCTAACTGCTTGCCTGTTCCTGGAAGGAGTAATGGCTTGTGAGCTGGGAATTCCCAAACTATTTCTCCTCAGTACAGTTGAGAGTTCCTACCCCACCCTTTCACCCCCAGTTTCTCTGAGCGGGAGGAAGGGGTATGAAGTAGTTGGTGGTGGGAGGCTTGACCCCCAGAGGGTGGAGCTTTTGCCTAAATCACCTTTGAGTCCCCAGCATCCAACTCACAGCCCTAGAACCTGCCGACTGAATGACAAGTAAGAGAATGCACGGGGCATTGCAGAGGGAGGGGCCTTTGGCCTTGGAGACAGAGATGCTCCTAGTCATCAGTGCTGTCCATCCTAGCTCTGTGATTTGGGCCTCTCTCAGCCTCAGTTTCCCTGTCTGTAAAATGGGAGCATCGACAATCCTCTGACAGCTGTTGGGAAGATGAAAGGAGACGGTTGTGGGACGGGGACCCCGCTCGATGTGCCACAGCCGGTGTCACACGCTCCCTCCCCCAAAGCCTGAGCACACACGTGGAGATGTCCCCTCCGCAGATGAAGAAACGGAGGCCCAGAGCAAGGCAACGATGTGCCCAAGGCCGTGTAGAAGTAGCTGGTCTCGAATCAGAGTCCAGGTCTGTGCCCTTGAACAAATGCATGGTGCCTGACACCTACTAGGTGGTCAGACCCCAGCCCACCAGCTAGAGGGGGCTTTCTGCAGGAGTCTGTGGGTGGTAGCATCAGACACAGACAGAGTAACGGCGGAATGACGGTGGCCTCAGAGCACACAGGGCGCTTCCCTGCTGGCTCAGCAGTAATGAGCCTGCCTGCAGTGCAGGAGATTCATGGGACTTGGGTTCAATCCCCTGGAGGAGGAGGGCATGGCAACTCCAGAATACCACTCCAGTATTCTTGCCTGGAGAATCCCACTGTCAGAGGAGCCTGGCGGCTACCGTCCACAGGGTCGCAAAGCATCAGACTTTCCGCTACTGCTTGGGGAGTGTGCAGAAGCTTTGTCGTGACCCCTCCAGACCACAGCCCGCCCTCAAGGCCTCTCTGATTTCCTGCACAGTTGAGTCTCTAGTCCTGGGCCGAGGCGGTAGTGGGGACAGTGAACCTGATTGCTCCTCGCTCCGATTTTGTCTTCACTTTTTCCCTTTGCTGCCGTGACGGCAGGGGGGAGGCCCGGCGAGCGCCCAGCGGCTCCCCTCATGCTCACACGCACTCGCCTCTTCCTTGTGCGCAGCTTCCTTCCTGTGAGTCTGTTCAGAGCCCAGGCTCAGGGTGGAGAGGACGGGACGAAGTCCACGTTCTCAGTGCCCCCCGACCCCCGTCTCCACCGCTGCAGTTCAGATGCACTCCTGCGACTCATGGGTGACGCAGGGATGGGTGCTTAGTGCAGAGCGGCTCTCTGCGTGCTGAGCCCCAGAGACGCAAGATGGACCAGCCCCCGCCCCCTGGCCCAAGGGGCTCCCAGAGAGAGAGTGATAATGTCGTGTGTCCAGAAGACTATAGAAGCACAGAGGCGGGGTGGCAAAGAAGTCTGCCTGGGGGGTTAGAGGACGCTTTAGAAGAGCAAGGGTTAGAATTAGCCTTTGCGCAAAGGAGGACTTAGGCGGGGGAGCTGCCCAAACTGAAGCCTGGAGGTGCGAAGCTTCACAAGGTCCTTCTTATGATTGGGAGGAAGGCTCTGAGGGAGGGGCCGAAGGATATGAGAGCGGAGAAGTCGGCAGGACCCGTGCGTGTCAAGCTACAGGTGACAAACCTTGCCCTGAGGGCAGTAGGGACCCACGGAGGGCTTTGAGCAGGGGGTCACCCGATGGGTCAGCCAGCAGGCTGCGTGGCTCTGTCCTCCTCCCTTGGTGATCTCATCCAGCCCCATGTCTTTAAATACCGTCTTTAAGCTGCTGATGCCCATATTTCTATCTTCAGCCCGCGTCTCTCTTCTGCACTCCCAGCTCATCATCCAACTGGCCACTTGGCACCTCTACTTGGACATCTCACAAGCATCTCAAAGTTAACAAGTCCAAAAAGAATTCTTGATCGTGCCCACTCACCCTCCCCCCCCCCAACACTCACTCCTTCCCCAGCTTCCCGTCCCAGTAAATGGCACTGTCACCCAGCCTCATGCTGCAGGCAGAGCCCTTATCGGCCAGGCTCCTCCGCCTCCGCCTCCCCAGCTCGTCCTCTGGGTTCTGCTTCCTATCTGCCACCTGCCCACGTGTCCTCAGCAGCTCTGCCGCCCCTACAGCCAGTGCCCCATCCCCACCCGCCTGGATGACGCAGTAGCTGCTCTTTCTTCCCGCTCTCACCCCGACGTTGTCGCCTCCAAAGGATGATGGGTTTTATAAAAAGCAAAGGCTTGTGCTAACCTGCCACCTAAAAAGTCTTCAGAGGTATCCCTCTGCACCTGGAATACAATCCAGCCTCTTTACCATTCCCATGAAGCTTCACACAGTCTGGCCCCTGCCCTTTTCTGAACTCGCCTCACTCGCAAGTCTCAGCCATGCTTTGGGTTATTAAAAGCGCATCCCACCCCACTTGCTGCCTCAGGGTCTTTGTCTCCGCTGTCCCTTCTGCCTGGCACCCGCTGGCCCCAGCCCTTTGCCTGTCTACTTGGCAAAATAAGTTCCCCCGGCAGTTGGTCGTAATGTGGTCGTCACTTCATAGTGCTTTTCACAACCTGTCTTTTCCTACAGAAGCAAGTTATGATGTGCGTGGCACACAGTAGGTGCTCATTAAATAAATCTGGAGTTAGTAAATCAGAAAAGGCCAGAGCAGAAGCGGGCCTATAAACAGCAGCTCAGGGAAGGGAGGACCTGAGAGGATGGGTAAAGGACAAACAGAGGAAAGGAACCGGCGCCCGGCGGGACGTTTAGATTTGCTCTGAGAGGCACTGGGGAGCCATGGAAGGATCTGGAGCCGACCCCTGGGAGTGGAGTGATCCCTGGAGCAGGGGAGGCTGTGTGCCAGGTGGCCATGTGACTGGGTTCTGAAATCAGACTGCCTGGGCTCAAACCTCGTTTCCACAACTTCCAGACGTGAAACCACGGCAAACCCCTCAGCCTCTCTGTGCCTCGGTTTCTTCCTCTATAAACCAGGGCCTCTTCCTGAAGCCTCCGTGTCGAGCAGCCGAGAGGCTCCATGGGAGGGTTCGTGTACATGTTTTCTTGCTCAGTAGACATGGAAATCACAGTCTGATGGGGGAGACCGGCAGATGCACCCCGACCGTGGGTCCCCAGGATGAACACTGGACCGGATGGACCAGCCAGGGCCTGTGCGAACAGAGAATTTCATCTGGGAGGTCAGGGAAGGCCTCCTGGCAGAAGTGACATTGGATTTGGGGGAGACAGTTTCCTTGAGAGAATATTTTTGAGTCAGCAGCCACGGGCCTGTGAACAAGGGAGGAGGGGGTGGGTTCTGACTCTTCAGCTCCCAAAATAACCCGGATCCGAGGGCGGACAGCCGGGCAAGCCCCGGGAACCGCTACCAGCCCTCTCCTGGCTGGGCTCCGGCGACCTTGGAGCAGCCCTTGCCCTGCCATGGGCCCCCAGCTGGCTGGGGGCTGGAGGGAGAGATGCCCACGCCAGAGACGGGGGCCCCAGGCCGAGGGGGCTGGGCGGTCAGTGCGGGCACATGGCCCAGGCCCCCGCCCCTCGATACAGGACCCGAAGCCGCCCTGTGAGAGCGGTCATGTTTGCATTTCGGCTTCTGGGACGGCTGCTCAGCCACCGGGGCGGAGAGGACGGAGGCCCGGTCCTCCCTCTCCTTCCGCGCTGTGTCGCCCGTCGTCCCAGTTTCTGGGTCTCTGCGTCAGTCCTTTTGGCTCCGTGTCCGTCTGTCCATGTCCCTCCCTCCCTCTCCCTCTCTCCTTCTCTTCCTTCCTCCTCCTGGCCACCTCCCGGCCCCCTCCTTCCTCTCTCTCACTCTCTCTCCTTCGCTGCATCTCACTTTATCTGCTCTGAAGTCCACCTCTGCTCCTCTCCCCGCCCCCACCTCCCCTCCTCCCCGGTCCCTCCCACCCCAGCCTCTCAAGTTCCTCTCTGCCTTACAGCTTCTCTTTCTCCCCTTTCTTCCCCCTCCACCCCAGCCCCTCCTCCCCCTCCAGTGGGAGGCATCCTGGAACACACACACACACACACACACACACACATGCAGTTGCACACACACGCAATTGCACACACGCTCTTGAGCCCAGCACTCTGCCGCAGTCTCCCACGCTGGCCAAGCCTGGTGCAGCACACAGAGATGGGGCAGGGCTGGCCAGACGGGTGGGTGTCGAGGCTAACGGAGGCAGTAGGGGTGAGGTCCCGGCCTCCCCCACTTCCCTCAGCCCTGCGCGCAGAGCTGGGGGCCAGGGGTGGGGTAGTGGGGTGGAGGTTCCTGAGCCGTTTCCTCCCCTCTGTGCAGCTGTGGGCTTCCCGGCCCTTGGATGGCGGGTCAAGTCATTGGGCCCATTCAGCAGAATTATAAATAGCAGCGTGTGCCCGGACTGGCCCACAGAGCAGCCCCGGCCGCCACAGGGCCCCCGGGCCCCCGTCCTCCGCCCTCCAGCCATCCCTCTGAGGCCAGGCCTCCCCCTCCCGTGCGCCGCCAACGGGTCCCCAGGTCAGTATCCGATGTGCTGTCGCCATGGCAACCCGCCTGTCTCCATCCAGCCCAGGCTCAGGTTGCTGGAGGTGGGGGGTGTGGGCCACTGAAAGAGGTCTGCTGGCCTGGAATCAAAGGTCACGGCTCAGTGCTGGGGCTTGCTGGCTCTCTTGCTGGCTGGAAAATGGGGTCCTGTCCCCCAGAAACCTCATGCTGCCAGGGAGGGGTAGGGCAGAGATGGCTGCGGCTGGAAGGCCTGGCAGCAGGGCGCTGCCAGTGAACTGGGCAAAGTGGGTCAGCCGGGGCCTTGAAGCCAGAGAGATGTGGGTGCAAATCCTGCATGTCCACCTACTACCTAGGTCGCCTGGGGACCATCACTTAATCCTCTGAGTTCAGCATCCTCAGAGTTGGGTCAGGAAGACTATTGCGCCTCTCTCTCCGGGGTCTGCTGAAGAGATCAGAGACCCCCCGCTGGAGGCGGGTCCCCCAGTCCTCACCCGTCCTCTCCTTCATCCTCCTCAGCACCAGTGGGAGCAGAGCCTGCAGGCTTCAGAGCCACTCTGGCCTCTGTCATTCACCAGCTTGATGGTTTCCAGCAGGCTGCAGAGTCTCTCTGAGCCTCGTTTTCTCCATCTGCAAAATGGGCATGCAAACAAGCATCTGCCCTTCACTGTTGTGTTGAGGTTGAGTTGGGCTGCGGTGGGAGAAGCCACTGGCACGGTGCCAGGCACACAGCCAGCGCCCTGCACACGGCAGCTGCCTTTGCCGTCACTTTCTGAACTGTTACTTGTCTTCCAGTCTTCTCAGCGAGATGATCCTGCCTTCTTCACTAACTCGCCGCTCACTTCAGGCAACTCCCTTTCCCTCCCAGGGTTCAGTCTCTCCATCTGCAGAATGGCCACAGGACTACCCCGGCCCTGCCCATGTCTGAGATTTGTGTATCTCAAGCAGCCCCACTGGGCTGGGCCATATCTATTATTATTAACTGACGCCCGCACCGCACCCGAGCCCTGTCCTCAGACCCCGAAACCTAAGCTGCCTAGTTGCCTGGCAACCAAGGCGCGAGCTGGGGAGGCTTGGGTGTCAGGGTGTCCAGCTGCAGCCCCCTCCCTGAGGGACTGGAGCCCCGTCAATGTGGTCGCCGTGTGGCCGGGAAGCGAGAGAACTCAGGGCTGGGACCTTGGGCCAGGGCAGTCTGGGAGCAGCCTCCCGTTGCTCTCATGCCTGCCCAGGGCCAGCCTGTCTCAGAGCCCACTTTGCTCGGGGTGAAAGGGGCCATGGGCCTGGGATATTTTTATAGGCGGGGCGCGTGGTCAGACTCAGAGAGGGAGAAATCGGAGCCTCCTTGCACTGCTAACTGATACGGTGGCTGCCACCGTCACCCTCTGCTTGGAAGCCTGCAGCCCAAGTTTGCCCAAAAGCATGGTTGGTTCCCTGACCTGCTCCTAGCCCCGCCCTCAGGAGGCCTGATGCTGCTTCCTGGAGCTCTGAGGGCAATTTGCACGGCCATGTTTAACCAATCACATCACCCGTCTGTTGTCCAGGCCTCCCACATGGCCTCCCTTGTATCTTCGTTCATTCACCCAACAAACCTTTTACTGAACTTGCCTCCCAGCTCTACTGTGTTCTGCCCGAGTGACCTTGGGCAAGTTACTTTACAAACTCTCTTTGCTTCATTTTTCTTTTCTGCAAAATGGGATAATGAGAATACCTGCCTCAGAGTTGTGATGGGGATCCAATGAGATGTTGCTGTTCAGTCGCTAAGTTGTGTCCAACTTTGCGACCTCGTGGACGGCACCATGCCAGACCGCCCTGTCCTTCACTATCTTCCGGAGTTTGCTCAAACTCATGTCCATTGAGTCAATGATGCCATCCAACTATCTTATCCTCTGTCATCCCCTTCTCCTCCTGCCCTCAATCTTTCCCAGCATCGGGTCTATTCCAATGAGTAGGCTCTTCGCATCAGGGGGCCAAAGTATTGGAACTTCCGCTTCAGCATCAGTCCTTCCAGTAAATATTCAGGGCTAATTCCCTTTAGTCTTGACTGGTTTCATCTCTTTGATGTCCAAGGAACTCTCAAGAGTTTTCTCCAGCATCACAATTCGAAAGCATCAATTCTTTGGTGCTCAGCTTTCTTTATGGTCCAACTCTTAAACATCCATACATGACTCCTGGAAAAATCATAGCTTTGACTAGACGGACCTTTGTCAGCAAACTGATGTCTCTGCTTTTTGATACACTGTCTAGGTTTGTCATAGCTTTGCTTCTAAGGAGTAAGCGTCTTTTAATTTCGTGGATGCAGTCACCCATCCACAGTGATTTTGGAGACCAGTGAGATGAGGTGTATAAAATACTTAGCACAGAGCTTGGCACATAGAAGATGCTGCATAAATGCTAACTTATCGGGATTATTTGTAAGAAATTGTGCAGGCACCATGCCACACAGGGAGAGAACACCACCAGCTTTTCTGAGAACAGGGCTGTGTCCTATTCCTCACCATCTACATCACATCTCACAGGTCCAGGCATGTAGCGGACCCAGAGCAAAAGTTTGCTAAATGAGTGGAAGTGAGAAATGAACTGTTTGCTCCCAAATCCCCTGCTGCTCAGGGAACTGACTGCTGAGACATCGGCTTTAAACCTCTTCTATAATTCTGGGTACTTCTTAGAATCTGCTATGTTTGGCTGCATCATCCACAAAGTTGCCAAAGTGGGTTTGCAGTCTCTCTGCCCTGTGTTTGCTGTGAGGGTAGGGCAGGGGGATGCATGGCTAATTCAGGTGGTCTGGAACTGCAGGGCAGACAGCTAGCAGAGCAGTGGGAACCTGAGAGCCAGCGCTGCCTTGCACTTTACACCCTAGGGGCCTCCCCTGCCTCACAACCACCCCAGCACTGTGTCTCTGGGGCCTATGTAAGAACTTGCTTGTCTTCTTGAGCCTCAGTCTCCTCATCTTTAAAATGGGCACCCTGCTCCCTCTGCCCCAGGGTCACGAGCGAGACCAAGGGGATTGTACCTTGAAGAACTCCTTCCAGCAACAGTCCTGAGTTATAAGATAGCGATGCTATCCATGGAAAAGGGCTGGGCTGGTGCCTCCCCAGGCCTCCCGTTCGTCAGCAGACCCACATTGGGTGGCCGCCAGCCCCCTGGCCCCGGGGCGGTTTCTAACAGCAGGTGACGCAGTCAGGCTGGCTGCTCCAGGATTTCACCCTTGACTTCTTCCAAACACAGGAGGGGACGGCCATCTGCTTCCCAGCCCCTCACACTCAGCCTGCCGGGTCAGCCAGAGACCCTGCCTCGCACCTGTCAGCAACGGAATGGACCAGAATCCCACTGGGGGTTTCCTTATGGATGCTGAAGTTGGCAAAGCCTAAGGGCCTCCTCCCAGCCCTCAGCCTGCAGCCCACCTGGAGGCCAGGCACTGTATACTACTCCTTGAGGCGGAGGAACAGGGTGGCCCTGGCTTTCTCTCTCCCTGCAGAACAACACATCCCACTCCTGTGACATCCACTGGGTCCAGGTCTGGGAGTCTGTTGCATGCCAAGGTCAAGAGTATAACTTTGGGAGTCAAACCCTAGTGCAGAACCCAGCGTGACCTTAGCCAGACACCCCACCATCTGAACCTCAGTGTCCTCCTCTGTAGAGTAAAGGAAATCAGAATTCTGACCTTGGAGGCTGTTGTGGGTGTGAGCAAGGTTGTGCACAGAAAAATTAAATATAAGGAGCAGCACTCACTAGTAATAAAATTAGGCTTCCCTGGTGGCTCAGATGGTCAAGAACCCACCTGCAGTGCAGGAGACCCAGGTTCAATCCCTGGGTCAGGAAGATCCCCTGGAGGAAGAAATGGCCACCCACACCAGTATTCTTGCCTGGAGAGTCCCATGGACGGGCTATAGGCCATGGGGTCGCAGAGAGTCAGACATGATTCTTTCTGTTGCTGTTACTGCTGCTCTGACACCATGATTACTGCGGCCACCTCCCCACCAGGGAGGTGACCTCATATCCTCGAGTTGGGCTGCAGGAGCTATCCTTCCTGGAGGCACCATCCCGTGACAGGCACACAGTAGGTTCTCAGTGCATGCTCTCTGCCTCTGTTCAAAAGCAAGCCCCTGTGGAAGGAGTGGATGAGCCCAGGTCCCAGGTACTCTGGTTCTCTGTTTCTGAGGTCAAGCTGCGGGTTTCTGTGGTCAGTCAGCAAGCCTCTGTTAGACACTGACCCTGTCAGATACCCTGGGGACCCGGAGAGGGGTGGACATAGTCCCCTGGTGTGAACGGTCAAGCCCAGTGGAGGAATCAACTGATTCTGCCTGGAGAGTGGGCTCAGCATAGTGTTCACTGAGGAGGGGGCTCTCTTGAGTGGGGCCCTGCAGGGTGAATAGGAGTCTAGCAGACAGAGAAGAAGCAAGTAGGAGGGAAGAGCTTGTGCTAAACCAGGCCGGATTTTTCACAAGGCAGCATCGCGTTGATTTTTAAAATTTTTCAAAGCAGAACATTTCCTCACCCCCATAGATGTCCCAGTGTCCAGAGATGACTCTGGCCAACCTGAAGGCAAGCATGCCCATTGGGGAGGGGATTCCAGAGCCACAGAGGGCCCCCTCCCTGGGCTTGGTCCAGTGTCCAAGACTTAGCACAAGCTGGCACACAAGGGTCTCTTAGAAGCCGTCTAGTCTGACCTCCTCATTTTACAGATGCAGAAACTCAGGTTCAAAGAGGTAAGACCAGTGGCACAGTTACAGCTAAGGGCAGACCTCCCAAGGCCCATCCACCATGGCTGGGGGTGACCAGCCCTGGCGTTGTATGTTCTGTGCAGGATTCTGAGCCCCTAGGTTCCCCCCAGAGACATCACTCTCTGCCGGGCCCCCCACCACAGGTGCCTGTGTCTTTCTCACCTTTATTCGTGAAATATAAAGACTCAGTGGGCTCTTTGTGAACGTCAAGCTGGAAAGCGTCTTGTGGCCGCTGTTATATAAATGGTATTTTGCCGTCACTGCCATTTTGTTCAGGGTAACGGCAGAGCTCCCTGAGAGATGAGGTCATCTGGTGACGTGCTGTGGGGTTCAGAGGTTCAGGGCCACCTTGCAGTTGGCCGTGGAGGCAATGATAAGGCCTCTGCTACAGGTTGGCCTTCTGTTCTGTTCTGGAACCTTTGCGGGTGCCCCCTCTCGCCACCCACCCATCTCCCAAACTGGGAGGCTAAGGTAATCTCAAGGTAGTAATAAAACTCTCTGCCATGACTCATGACTCCCTAACAGCCCCCTATACCTAAAGTCTTATTTTTTCCAACATACATGCATTTCTGCACGTCCCAGCACAGCCTGCTCTCAGACACGTTCAAACAAGTTTATACACACCCCTGTGTGACCTACATGTGTGCTTCCCCCCCCGACCTACACGGACACACACCTGTCTGTATATTCTGGATTGCACAGCCATTCACACGTTCTGCCCTGCCACACACACGTAGGCGCCCATGGTTATGAGTGTCCCAAGAAGAGGGAGCAGGGTTACTGCGTGTGAATCCATTAACCGTAAAACAGACAAACAAAAAAGTTAGCAAGATTTCAGCTCGACCGAAAGAATTTAGGAATTACCAGCGTTGGTGGTGTTGTTTAGTCACTAAATCAAATCAGTCTCTTTGCGACCCCCATGGACTGTAGCCCATCGGCTCCTCTGTACATGGGGTTTCCCAGACAAGAATACTGGAACGGGTTGCCATTTCCTCCTGCAGGGAATTTTTCCTGACCCAAGGATCGAACCTGGGTCTCCTGGTTGGCAGGTGGGGTTCTTTCCTCCTGAGCCGTGTGGGAAGCCCCAGGTGGAAGGAGAGAGTGAAACCCCTGTCAAGGGAGGCATGTAAGCGTAAGCGGGACTTTACATAGGTGCTCTGAAGGGGCTTGGGTGTCACAGGGATTTTGACCTCTGAGATCCCTCCTGGTCTCTGGATTCAAGTAAGCTTGGGGAATCAGAGCCTCTTCTGGCTTTCCCTCAGGTTTTACAGACAGTGGCTTCCCAGGTGGCTCAGTGGTAAGGAATCTGCCTGCAAGGCAGGAGACACGGGTTTTGCAGGTTTGATCCCTGGGTTAGGAAGAGCCCCTGGAGAAGGAAACGGCAACCCATTCCAGTATTCTTGTCTGGGAAATCCCACGGGCAGAGGAGCCTGGCGGGCTGCAGTCCACGGGGTCACAAAGAGTCAGGCACAATGAGCACTAAACAGCCACTGCTTCTGGGGAGGGGCTTCCTGGAGGGCCCCTGGAGTCCAGGATGTGGTGGACAAGGGCCGGCTCTGAGCGGGCCTCATGCCACTGGGGTCCGTGAACCCCTCTAAAGATGCACACGTAGGAGCCCCCCCAAAAAACCCGGCACCCGTTTCATGCCAGGCCTGACCCTGGAGAGGGAGAGAGAGGCGGCAGCTCTGGGCTGGTCAATCGGTTGTAACAAGGAGTCTGGGGAAGTGAAGGCCCTGATTAGCAGTAGGTGGCAGGGACTGAAGTGTCTAGAGAGGCAGGGAGTGAGTGAGGGGGCCTGGAGAAAGCTTCCAGGACTTGGAGTTGTACGCGATTTGAGCGTGGGTTCTGACTGCATCTGAGACCCCACACGTAAACTCCCCTGCAGTACACCCCACAGAGAGCAGGCCCTAGAGGCAATGTGACATGAGGCCTGGAATCTAGGAGACATCAGTACCTCCAGGAGTCCCTGCATCCCTCCTTTTCTGGGAGGCTTCCAGAACCATGAGGAACCCCAGCAGAGAGGGGAAGGGCAGCCATGGCTGGAGGAGGACCTTCGGAAAGCAGATTCACGGTGATGGGAGTGCAGGGCCGTGCCCAGGGAAAGGGAAGTAGACAGAGCTCCTCACACCCACCACTGCCAGGTGGCCTCATCACCAGACTTGGGAGGAGGAGAAGAGCCCCTGCAAGGCTGGGGAATCAGAGGGGCAGAGCCGCTGGGGGTCATCGTGAGAAGGCTGCCTATGTGGGTACTTCCAGGGTCCAAGGATTGGGGTCTCCTGGGGCCTTGGGAGCACTTTGGATTTTGAGCTGTTAAACTTTCTGTCAGGACTTGAACTGCCTTGAGAAGCTGGAAGGATCAGGCTGGGTTCAGGGCCGGTTCTTTGCAAGATATGGGGAGGAGGTATTTGCGAGGAGTCCCTTAGGCCTCCTGGCCAGCTCCTGGGACTGGAGATGGACTAGCACTCAGGGGGAATCCTGCACAAGCGTGAAGGTGAGACACATCCCTGGAACATTAGAGAGGGCTGTTTCAGGGGGTGAAAACTCTGGCAGATTCCTTGGGCCTGAACCTGGCTCTGCCAACACCTGCTCTGTGGCCTTGGGCCAGTGTCTTCCATTCAACGTCTCTGTTTCCTCATCTAGAAATCACTATCATTCCTGTTGATCGTGTGTCTCTCACTGGCCAGGCCCTGGCCTGAACCCTGTACCCTGTATCAACGCATGCTATCTCCTTAGCCGCCCTGCAAGGTAGGGAAGATTGTTGTGTCCATTTTACAGATGTGGCAACTGAGGCCAGAGAGCTGACCTGATTTACCCATGATCACTCAGGGCTGGCAGATTGAGGATTCTCACCCAGATCTCTCTTACTCTCTTGTTTAGTGACAAGGGGCTGGGAAGAGAGTAGTTGCTGTTCAGTTGCTCAGTCGTGTCCGACTCTTTGAGACCCCCTGGACTGCACCACACCAGGCTTCCCTGTCCTTCACTGTCTCCCAGAGTTTGCTCAAACTCAATGTCCATCGAGTCAGTGATGCTATCCAGCCATCTCATCCTCTGTCGCCCCCTTCTCCTCCTGCCCTCAGTCTTTCGCAGCATCAAGGTGTTTGCCAGTGAGTCAGCTCTTTGGATCACGTGGCCGCAATATTGTAGCTTCAGCTTCACCATCAGTCCTTCCAACAAATATTCAGGGTTGAGATCCTTAGCATTGACCGGTTGTTTCCCCTTGCAGTTCAAAGGACTCTCAAGAGTCTTTTCCAGCACCACAGTTTGAAAGAATCAATTCTTTGAGGCTCAGCCTCAAACAAAGGGGTTCTGACCCGGCTAGGTTGTTAGTCCAATGAAAAGTGGTTAAAGACTCTATGGATGGAAGGAGAAGCTTCCTGGGAGTGGAAGGAAATTCCCTAGAGAAGATGGCACTAAGGATTGTGGGCATAGGGACCGAGACATGGGGTCGAAGGTGACAGGAGAAGAGCCGGTGTTCCGAGTGGGAATGCCAGGCGGCACACCCCCGCCTCGCCTCCTTACGTTCACTCCAGGGCCGCACCTCGGCAGCAGGCCCAAGGCTCTACAACAGCTTCCGTGAGGCTGGGGTCCCCTGGGCCCGTGTCCCTGGGGAGGCTGCATTCGCATCTGTCTCTGTGCAGATGGCTGGTGAGCGCAGCTCGCGGCCCCCACCCCCACCCGCACCCCCTTCTGTCGCCAGGACCGGCTGCGCAGGGGAGCATTATTTTTAGAAGCGGCACCATCTGTTCAAGGTGCCGGGCAGATTCTGTTTGTCTCCGCAGCGGCCGGGACAGCCATGCCGTGTCAGGCGAAGGGCTGCAGAGCCGGCCTGCCCTGTGCGGGAGCCAAAGAGAGGCCGCAGGCTCACGAGGTGCAGGATTCTGGGGTCTGGGGTCTGGAGCCTCTGGGGCCAGGGCTCTGGGGCCAGGGCAGTCAGCGTGGAGGACAGGCTAGGTGTGGGGGTGCCCTGTGCTCCCAGCACCCCACCAGGTCCCTGGGCCTGAGCCTGGATCTACCTCCTGACAGATTCTGAGTGCCCTGCCCTGACCTTACCCCTGCCCTCCAGCTTTGGGTAGAGAACAGAGACGCGTGGGGGTAGAGGACTGCATGAGGGCCAGGCCGCGAGGATCCCTGGTGGGATGTCACACTGGGCGTGGCAGAAGACGCGGACCTGGCAGTGTGCTCCACACGGGCGGAGGCGTCCCCCTGCTGGACCCAAGACGCCCAGCGTGTCCCACTGCCTTTGCCACCACCTGCCCAGCTTCGGAGTCATCTCAGAAGGGACTTAGGCAAGGCTTCTGATGGCAGACTGCTTGGGCTCAAATTCAGCTCTGATGCGACCCTAGACAACTTCCTTAACCTGGCCAAGCCTCCATTTGCCCGTCTGTGAAATGGGATACTGGAGCATCTGCTTCCCAAGTCTTAGGTGCCAATTTGCCAGCTCGCTGGCTGTAACGCTTGCCCCTTCCCCCCGGCTGCATTCAGCATCCGCTCATGCGGCCACTCGGCCGACCAGTTTCCACTCTCCAAATGCGGACTACACCCCAGATCTGTTCTTTCCAGGCAGGTTGTTTCGTCAGCCACAGAACCAGCACTGGTGGAAACCAGTCTTGTGCTGGGCAGTGGGGAAGCTCTGTTCTCAGGGAGTTTAATCTAGGGGAGGAGGCAAGCCGGCAGAACCCACCCCAAGACTGAGGGTGGAGGGTGCAAAGTCAAGGAATGAGCCACGTGTGATGGGCTGGAAGGGGGAAGGGGGTTCAAATGCTTAACAGAGGACTTAGAGAAGGCCTGACAATGCGGGAGGAGCCTCAGAAAACGTAGGTTTAATCTCTGGGTTGGGAAGATCTCCTGGAGAAGGAAGTGGCAACCCACTCTGTATTCTTGCCTAGGAATTCCCATGGACAAAGGGGCCTGGCGGGCTACAGTCAGTGGGGTTGCAGAGAGTTGGACACGACTTAGCAACTGAACCACAACCGTGATACATTACGACGAAGTTAGAATTTAGTGTTAAGGCTGGACCTTAGAGAGGAAGGGATGTTTTTGTTATTGTTGTCCTTTTTTAAAAATTAGTTTCTAATATGGACCATTTTTTAAGTCTTTATTGAATTTGTTATACTATTGCTTCTGTTTCATGTTTGGGGTGTTTTGGCTACAAGACATGTGGGATCTTAACTCCCTGACCAGGGATGGAACCCACACCCCCTGCCTTGGAAGGCAGAGTCTTAACCACCAGACTACCAGAGAAGTCCCTGGCAAGGAAGGTTTTGAATAGTGGCAAAGTGGGTGTAGACAATCCTGGAGAGAAGAAATAGTGTATACGGAGGGTGGGGGATGAGGAGGAGGAGCATGTGTTTATTGTTTAGGAAACACAAGGAGTTCACTCACACCAGAGCCCAGGAAAGTTGGCTCTGAGCCAGTGAAGCAGGATCTTGGATGCAGTGGTCGTGAATACATTTGTTTGTTTTTTTGTTTTAAACAGGCACCAAGGAGCCAGTGATGTTTTTAATGCTAAAGCATGGCATGCTCAAATCTGAAAAGTTTTAGAGTCAAACAGGTCCCAGCTCTACTCCTGGCTCAGCCGCTCATTAACTATGTGACCTGGACATTATGTTATTTCACTCCTATGAGTCAGTTTCCTTGTCTGTAAACTAGGCATAAGAATGCCTCCCTCATGGGCTTATTGTGGAATCAGATGTTTTCAGAGCCGCTCAGTAAGTAGGAGTCCCTCTCAGCATCACACTGGGGACCGTGAAGGGGATGAGGAGCCAGTCGAGAGGCTGTGAATGAGGAACCTGAGCAGGGTCAGGAGCCCAGGCCAGGGAGGAAGGTGATGAAGCCTGAGCTCTTACCACACTGCCCCCTGGCTCGGGCACCTGCTTGAGTACAAAGAGGGAACAGAGTCAAGAGCAACCCTAACGGTCCAACTCCTGACTCGATGGACATGAGTTTGAGCCAGCTTCGGGAGTTGGTGATGGACAGGGAAGCCTGGCGTGCTGCAGTCCATGGGGTCACAAATAGTCGGACACGACTGAGCGACTGAATGGAATGAACTGAATGGTCCAACCCTGGGGGGATGCTTTTTCTTGACACAGAGGTCACAGAAGGACAGGGACATTTGGGAGAGTCTGAGAGCCTGGACAACCTTCAGAGGTGACATTTGGTAGTCATGGGGAATTTGGTTCTAGAGCTTAGGAGAGAGGGCAGGGTGGAAATGTCAGTTTGGGAACCACTCACGTTAGGATGCAAGTTGACGTCAGATGGGTGGCTTTGCCAGGGAGAGGTGAGGCATTAAGAGGGTCAAGGGCAGGACTGTGGGGAAAGCCCAGAGTTCGCCCAGAACAGAGAAGCGGTACGGACCCCTGGGCAGAATTGTTCAGAGAGGCTATTGGAGAGTGGGAAGAAGGGATGGGGTCATCAGGTGTGGGCAAGAGTGTAGAGACAGAAGGACCCTGGAGCGGCTGGTGGGAGTCATTCCCAGAAGATCCTACCGCCTAACCCAGCAGGAAGTGGCATTTGAGAAAGTGGGAACTGGAGGTGATTTTGGGCCATAGACTGGGTTACAAGAGCAAGACAGGAGTCTAGAACCCAGACGCAGTGGAATGTTGGCTACAAGAGGAAGAAATCCCAAAAGAAGGACTGCAATGGAATCCCCACGAACTCTAGGGCAGTGGTTCTGCCTGTTTAAAAATTCCCAGCCCCAGTACCAGAGGTTGACTCATTTCTGCAGGCCTGAGCCTGGAAATCTATGTTTCAGCCAATCCCCAAGTGATACCTGGGGAACCACACTTTGAGCAGCCCTCCTCTGGGGTCCTGAGCTCCACTCAGAGAAGCGTTTATCCAGAGAGGAAGGAAAGGAAACATTAGCCTTGGAGGCTGCTCCTGCTCTTGGCTCCTCCTCTGGCTTTCAGGCCTTCTGATACATTGCCTTTAGGTCTGAGGCCAAGTTAGCGTCCAGACAGAGATCACTAGCTATCCACCAAGGAGTCACTGAGGGAGGTGACCTGGGGTGGAGCATGAAAGGCAGTGAGTAAACAGCCACCAACCAGGGATAGTTCTTCTTGAGCCCAGAAGACTCGCTTCAGTAGTGAGAAACAAAATCGGATAAACATCCTCCAACAAATATAAATACAAATACTGCCTCCTGCCAGTGCCCATGTCAGTCTGACTCCCCTCCTTCTCTGAATCTGGGAATCCTGCTTTTCTGCCTTTTCCTCTTTTCTATATAGTTCTATCTCTTGGCCTCTGTGTGCTCAGGCCACATAAAATGACTTTTCCTCAAGCCTTAGCTTCCTGCTTCTCTGATTTGGACCCCAAAGAACTTAGCGATTCAAAAGTAGTCTCCCAACTTTAAACTCATTCTTTGGCACTTCGGTGGGTGAGTTTTCCTTCCCCATTCCATGGAGGAATGAATTTTATAAACTCAGAGACACTGAGATGCAGCCACTTAAATACAGTCCCAGCAGGAACCAGAGGGAAAGGGCAAAGCGCAGCACAAAAGAATGGATCTGTGATGGTGGGGTTTCTGGCACTGGTGACAGATGGCACTGATGGGTCAAAGTGAGTCTTCTCTATAGTCGTGCAGTTGGCCCCAAACGACCTTTGGTTTAGTCTCATTTTCTTGGCTCAAGCCTGCTCACAGGGACACCCCATTGCCTGACAACCTGGCTTTGAGTGACAGCACCAAATACCTGGGGTCAGCTACCCATGCTTGATCACAGAAATGAAAAATGCCCTGTGCCCTCCCTCCCCCACCCACACCCAGCTCCTCAGACTTCCCAGGCCTGTGCTCCGTCAGTCAGCACTGCTATCCTGGATAGCTCTAGGGGCACTTATAACCCTTTGCCCTATGTCAGCACCACAGAACACGGACAGCTCCTCGACACGCGGTCCCTATACCCACCCCAGATCCCAAATCAGTACCGTGGCCTTGGGGACAGCTCCCAGTGGAGACAGTTCCCCAGTGCCCGTTTCTTTGTCCTCCCCAGGGGGGCTGTCAGTCAGCACCACAACCACATGGACAGCACCCACGCCCATCCTCTGCTGGTCAGCCGGCAAGGGGAGAGAGGGGGCCCTATGGTTATCAGGTTCCCTGGCCTTAGCTACCCAATCCCTCCCTAGCACCCACCTCCATCCATCCGTCAGCACTTCATCCCTGGAGACGGCTCCCTGAGCCCCAAGGAGCCAGTGACCTGTTGTTGGTGATCAGAGCACCGGCATGGCAGAACCCTGTGTATCACTATAGAGACCAGAAAAACGGGCGGAGCCTGGTCTGGTGGAAAGAAGGATGTAACTGGGCCCCGAAGAGTTTCTGTGTGCCTGTGTTTGAGAGCTGACTGCCTCCCACCCCCAAACCAAAGACCTCATGCAGTCCCTGCGGGCTTCCTGTTTTCTCCTCTGTAAAATAAGAGTGTGGCAGTTCCTGTGTCGTAGGGCTGTTAGGAAGGATTAAACGAGATAACAGAGGTGGAGTGCATAGAATGGTACTGGACACATGTGATCCAAGTGTTCCCCTTATTGTTGGTTCTTGTCCTTTCAGCCCTCCGCTTGTAATCTGTGAGGACAAAGCTGGGGGTAGGAGAGAAGTAGGCAGATGAAGCCCGAAGGGGATGGTGTCACCCTAGCTAGTAGGATCTGGAGGCAGGGGACAGCCAGTGCGTCTGTAGGGAGAGCTGGGCAGGGTGAGAGATGAGACTGGGGAAGTGGCCAAGACATTTGACTGAAACCAGAGGACACTGTGGGCTTTGCAGGTGGCCCTAGAGGTAAAGAACCTGCCTGACGGTGCAGGAGACATGAGAAACTCGGGTTCCATCCCTGGGTCAGAAAGCTCCCCTGGAGGAGGGCACAGCAGCCCACTCCAGTATTCTTGCCTGGAGAATCCTGTGGACAGAGGAGCCTGACAGCCCACGGTCCATGGGGTCATAACGAGTTGGACGTGACTGGGTGACTTAGTATGCACACCCACACGCAGAAGACACTGAACAGAGCAACTGGTCCATCTTAGGCAGAGCCCTCGAGCTGCATGAACCCTCTCTTGAAGATAAGATGAAGTCTCTCCTGACACTTTTCTGCCTCAGCTAAGCTTTCTTGCCTCTATCTGCTGATGATTTTACTGTTTGTCCTTCATCAGAAAACCTTCCTTTAAAAAAAAAAAACAAACCCTACTGTTTTTCTTTCATCAGAAAACCCTCCAAGTTTTTGTTTGTTTGTTTGTTTTTTAAGGGGAGGTGTCTAACAGGGAGCACATAAAGGGTACAAATCTTGGAAGGCAGGCACTTCCATGCAGAGGCCAGTGGGTGTCAAAGGCACCAGGTGAATTCTTGTCAGCTTGTGATTCCTAGGTTCTAGAACGTTCCTCCTTCCTCCAGCCTCCAGCCAAGCAGGACTCGGCTTGCAGCTAGGATGATGTTCCTGCTGGGCACAGCAGGGAAGCAAGGAGGTTCAGGAAGTGCATCTGTCCTGAGCAGCAAGCATCAGGTGATGGGAGAATCCTTGAGGAGGGTGCTAAAGCGGCTCTCTGAGACTGAGTATCTGTCCAACGCCCCCTCACTTTATAGGGAAGGAAACTGAGACGCAGGGAAGAAGGCAGTGGTCTGAGGCTATTCTGTGAGTTGGTGAAAGGCAATGGGACACAGAGGCTCTGGACTCAAGCAGGCACCCCTCTGTAAGGCACTGGCTGCCGGTAACCCTCTGAGCCCAGCTTTCTCTCCTGTAAGGTGGGAACAGCGATACTGAACAGCCCATGCAAGCGTGCGCTGAGCAATCCGTGTTAACAGTGGAGGCAAAGCTCTGAGCCCAGGTAACCCTCTGGGCCCAGCTTTCTCTCCTGTAAGGTGGGAACAGTGATATGAACAGCCCATGCAAGCGCGCGCTAAGCAATCCGTGTTAACAGTGGAGGCAAAGCTGAGGTTGGAACTCCGCAGATGCAGTTCCCAAGCAAGTGCCATTTGGATTGAAAATGAAAGCCGCTCAGTCACGTCCGACTCTTCGTGACCCCCATGGACTATACAATCCGTGGAATTTTCCAGGCCAGAATACTGGAGTGGGCAGCCTTTCCCTTCTCCAGGGATCTTCCCAACCCAGGGATCGAACCCAGGTCTCCCACATTGCAGGCAGATTCTTTACCAGCTGAGCTACAAGGGAAGCCCAAGAATACTGGAATGGGTAGCCTGTCCCTTCTCCAGCGGATCTTCCCAACCCAGGAACCAAACTGGGGTCTTCTGCATTGCAGGCAGATTCTTTACCAACTGAACTATCAGGGAAGCCATTTGGATTACATTGCCCCCAAACCCAAAGCAAGGGTGGTGCAGGAGTCATTCAACGTGGTCAGCAGACCCTGACCATGGGGTTTGGGGGAGGGCTCTCTCTGGCAGAGTAAGCCGACCCTCAGCTAGAAAGGTGGTCTGTGCACCTCCCTTGCTCGCTCCAGAATCCCAGTGCCTGAGGCAGGGCCTGAGATGCAGCTTTTTATTGAATAGGTAGATGGATGCATGAGTGGGTATGTGAGGCACCTAGAGGACCAGAAATGCGGGGTTTCCCCTACCATCTGACACTGGGAACTCCTGAGGAGAACAAGGGGCAGTGGAGAGAGTTGACCCTGGTGGTCAGGGGATCCACCCTCCCTCAATTCAGGCAGGAGGCTGGGAAGCTACGTGAGAAACCCCAAGTCCCTAACAACCCACCCCCTGTCCCTGCTTCTGCCATCTGTGCCTTTGAGGCCGATGCGTGGCTGTTCCTGTGGGGTTTTTTTTTTTTTTTTTTTTTTTTAGATTTTCCTTTTCTGGTTAACAGGATAGGAGTTTTCTAAAAATAGCACTAAACTCACTTCTGAGGCATTCATTTTCAGTTCCCTTCCTCTTTCCCTGTGCTGTCTCCTTGACTGTGAGAATTCAGAGCCGAAATCATCATTGTGAGCTTTGATGCACACACGCACACAAACGTAAAGGACATTCCGTCTCTCAGAGAGGGGTGGCTAAGCCAGTAACTACAGCCCCTCCCCTGACTGTCCAGTGAGGCTGTCCCTCTCTCCGCAGCTGCCAGCTGAGTTCCCCTGTCTCACCCTGGTCAGCACCCAGCAGGAGGGTCTCCTTGGCTGGAGTGGGGTGTGGGGAGGGGCTACAGAAAGGACAGAATTTGCATCCAGGAGAGGAAAGAAAATGTCCTGCTTATGGGGATCAGTCAAGACCAGAGCAGAAGGGAGACTAGCCCTTCGAGCTGTGCCTACAAGCGGGGACCCTCCCCAGCCTTCCAAGCTGTGCTGGGGGCCTTGCGGGCACCGTCAGCCTGAGACCTGTGTTAAGAACAGCAGTGTGGGGACAGTCTGGTTGAGCAGGTAGAGGAGGGGAGTGAGTTAAGTTAGTGGCCTGAGAACAGTGACTGTTTAAAGAATCTCCCTCTCACCGGGCCAAGTTCCATCTCAGCTGAGTCCTCACCCGGCCCTAAGAGGGAGGCTGTGGGTCTGGCTCTGTTCCAGGAAGATGAGACGGATGCACAGGGAGGGATGAGGAGCCTTGCCCCCACCTCACCCCAAATCTCAGAACCCCCGCCTGTCAGCGTCAGGCCTCGTCATCGGGGATCTCCAGATGGGGTCTGTGTCCCTACATGGCTCACTCATTGGTGCCGGGGAAGATTCAAACTAAAGAGTGACTTTATAAATACATATTAAGGTGGCATTTAAATTCAGCACATCTGAAAACAGAAGGATTCGGCATCCGAAAGTTATTTTTAGCGCCTAATTCATTTGCAGTGTCCCAGCTACCATCCTTCAGTTAGGGTTTGAAAAGCTGTTGGTTTAGGTTTGGGGTTTTTTTTTTTTTTAAAATAAAATCCTTCCTTTGAAAGATGGATTTCTTTTTTGTTAAATTACCCCCCCCCCAAAAAAAGAAAAAAAAAAAAAACATTGCTCCTTCCTCTGCCAGTCTCTCCTGGCAAAGACTTTTTATTAAGGTGCCCCTAACCTACTCGAGTCATTGAAGTATAACAGTACAGAGTCATTTAAATGCTAATAAGATGGAACTGAAAGGCACAAACCCAGTATTGTCAGAACACTCTCCTGGAGTCCAAAGGGGCTGTTGTATCAGAGCCAGAAGGGACCCCAGAGAACACTGCTCCAGTCTCTTCACTTTCCACATGGGAAACAGGCCCAGGCAGGAAAGAGGCTTGGTCACCCAGCAGGAGCTTGAAAAACAGGGAGGAGCTTTTCAAGGGGCTGTGGCCTCTGTTGGCTGTGTGACCCCTAGTGTGTTGTGTAACCTCTCTGGGCCTAGGACTGGCTCTCTGCCCTGCCCAGGCCCATGCCTTAGTTTGGGTTGCTATAGAACAAAATACCATAGGCTAAGCAGCTTAGACAACAGAAATTGTTTTTCTCATAGTGCTGGAAGTCCAAGATCAAGTTACCTGCAGATTCAGTTCCTGGTGAGAACCCACTTCCTGACTTACAGATGGCCGTCTCTGCACTGTCCTCACACAGTCAAGAAAAATTGTCTCTCCCAAATCTCTTTTTATAAGAAGACTAGTCCCATTCATGAGGGCTCTACCCTCATGACCCAATTACCTCCCAAATGCCCCCCCTCCAAACACCATCACACTGGGGATTAGGACCTTCAGCACATGAACTTGGAGCAGGGGGACACATTCAGTCCATAGCAGCCTGTGTGCCCATTACTTAGCACAGGGGGCACTGTCAGTGTGCTGTTGAGAGCTGGCTGGAAATGAACCTCGTTGCAACCTTGAGGGAGGTGCCCTTGCCAGCAACAGGAGGGGTAGGTAGGAGGGAGGTGGGAGGAGGCATAGAAGCCAGTTTACTGCAGAGTGCCTGCTCCAGGGGCCAGGAGCTGCAGAGAGACCCACACACTGGGTCTTGGTGGGTTCTTACAGCAGCCAGTACGGCAGATGGGCCAACCTCACTAGGCAGATGAGCCCCAGAGAGGTTAGTGACTTCCCCAAAGTCACACAGCCCATCTTCCTGCAGGGGAAGTATATTCCCTACTCATATTAAGAGAAAAATCTTCCCTGATACCCTGGGCGCAATCACATCTTCCTGCTCTAGATATCCACAGCATCTGGGACTGACTTCCTGTTGTGGCAAACCCATCATGTTATAACAGGTCTTTTGATTGTCTCTCTTGCCCCTTGTCAGCTCCTAGAGGGCAGGACCCATGTCTGGATTATCCACTGCCTGGCACAAAGTAGGTGCCCACAGCACAGTCAATGAATGGATGATTGGATGGATGGATGGATGGATGGGAGGGTGGATGCGTAAATGGTTTAAGATCATTGTTCCTCTTCACACAACAGCCATTAAGATCACCAGTCGCCCATTAACTGATGCCTACTGTTGTCATCACAGATATAATCACTGCTAACAGTTCTCGTAGCTCCTGGTGTCAGAGATGTAATTATCGGTGCCTGTAAGCCACGCCGCAGGTAGCAAGAGGGCAGACAGAAAACAGCACCTCGGGGTTAGAGAGTCCCTTGTGGTTTGCGAAGCACTTGTGTTCACATATGGCACTTCATTTAAGCATCGTAAGTGCCCGGTGAGGGAGATACTTCCAGGGAAGGCAGCAATGCCTCCTGATTAAGAATATGTCTCTGGATCCGGATCTCCTGGGTTCAGCTCCCAGCTCTGCCACTCACTAACTCTGTGCGCTTGGATGCGTGACTTCACCTCTCTCGGTCTCGGTTTCCCTGTGTGTTCTAGGGAATAACAAGACTATCGCAAAATGCGCTTGTGTGGATTGGTGATTGTTCTGATCATTGGTGCTTACCATGTGCTTGTCTTGATTCTAAATATTCTGCATTAAATAATGCATTTAAGCCTCATAATACCTACGAGGTAGATACTATTACTCTGCCTGCTTTTTTTTTTTAAGATAATGAAACTGAAGTTAATTTGCCTCCCATTCTGCTGAGAGGTGGCAGAACTTGAAGCCAGAGGCTGTGTCTTTCAGAGCCCCTCCAGTTAACCTCTGCAGCATCTCTGCACATAGCCCTGCTTGGTCCTTGCCTCACCTGCTCCTCTCAGAGATGTACCATTGGGATCCAGACTCATGGGTTTTGGGGGCGGTGTGTGCTTGGGTGGCCGAGGACCCTGAGTGTTCCTGCAGGACTGTGGGTGGGAGCCCCAAGTACATGCTTTCTTTGGTGCCTCATGCCTCTGCTTAAGGCATCAGCGCCATTCTAAATTCTACTCCACGTGACACGGGTTGGCCCCAGTGTGAAAACCAGGCTTCCTACTGCATCACTGAGTGAAGGGCCCTCCTCTGAGGCATGACAGGCTTCTCCTGTGGCTCCAGCACCCCCTGCCCCAGGCTGGGAAGCCCTGTACCTGGAGTGGACATGCACTGGCTTTGAACATGGTTCATAATTAGTTTCCAGTAAACTGAGAGGGCACAAGGGGCCAGGGCAGACTGACTTCTTTTATAGACGAAGAAACTGAGCCTCGCAAAAGTGAAGGGACTCACCCAGGACCCCACAGCCAGGACTTGAGAGAGCTCGGGTTTGAACCCGGATTGCTGGGATTTAGAATCCTGTGTTACTCCTCCGCCATCAGTCTTGGTCTTCAGCGAGAAGGGAGGGAGCGCCCCCTAGTGGGAGGGGAAAGAGCAACGGGCTGGGAGTCGGGAGATCCAGGCCACCTCTGGCTCCCTCCACCTTTGCTCTATGTGTCCCTGGACAAGTTCTTTTCCCTTTCTGGGCTTCAGGTTCCTCCCTGGGAAAACGAGAGGAACCCTGAAGTTACCTCCAGCTCTAAAATCCTGTGCAACAGTAAAGGACCGTGAAGGAAAGAGAAGGGGCAGGGGAAGGGACGCGTTGGGGGTGGGGTTGGGGCCGGGGTGGGGGCCCGGTCCCATCCGCCTGCCCCCACCTCACCCTCATTGTCCTGGACCTCGGATGGCCAGCTGTCCATCCCTGCTGGGCGGGGCCAGTTCCCGTGCCAGGCCTGGCCGAGCTCAGCAGAGGCCCTTTGTCACCCAACGCTTGCCGGGGCCTTGGCCACCGGTGTTGGGTGTCTGGGTGGATTGGGTTCTCTCCTGGCAGCCTCACAGATGCCACACTCCTGCAAGCGTGGCCGAGCGGGCAGGGAGAAGCCGCCGGTGCTCAGCGCTCCCCGAGGGACGTGGCAGCCGCTGTCCGTGGTGCTGGACTGTGGGGCCCCCAGGTGAGGGTTCTGTGGAGCCCAGCTCGTGCTAACGGCCACAGTGACATCCTGTTGAATGTACGTGAGCTGGATCCTCTCACCAGGACACAAGGGCCTTGATCAGTGTGCTTGCGGACTGCAGGTGGAGGCGGGGGGCTTTCTTCCATCCCCATGCCTATGGGGAGAACAGAGCGTATCAGCAGACACAGGAGACCTGGAAGGGGGAAGCATCTGTGCTGGGGGGAGGAGCCTGGGAGCTGTGAACTTTAGGGGAGGGGGTTGTGCCCCGATTGTGTGGGCATGGCGTGTGTGTAAACAGGGTTGTGAGCACGGGTGTTTCTGAGGGGAGGAGGTGGGGCTGTTAAGATGGCGCCTGTAAATGTGACCACATATGACAGTGTGCGTGGTGGGCAGGGGTGTCCACCGGGGCGTGGGCGAAGGGGAGCCCTGTGTTGGGGAGTGTGTGTGGCTTCGGTTAGGCCCTAAAGTGGGCAGGTTGGGTGTTGCACCCTGAGCTGTGTGTCGAAGGCTGTGTGTATACTGGGGTTCATGTCATGAGGTCAGTGTGTGCACAGTGGGCCGTTGAGGGGGTAGAGTGTGTTATGAGGATGCATCAGGGTGTACCTGAGTGGGGGATAGCATGGAGTGCCCGGTGGGCATCAGTACGTTTGGGTTACAATGTGTGCTGGTGGGGTGTTATATGAACATCAGCAGCCGAGTGTGTGTACGTGTAGTGGGTGTTATTGGGGGTAGGGTGTGTGCGTGTGTGTGTGTGTGTGTGTATGGCGCCTGAGTACCTTCCTGAGCACCTGTCCCCTGAGGCCTCCGGCACCTGACCCTCATCATCTCTCTGTGCTTGTACCTGCAGGAGCCCCCACCCCTGACCATGTAGATGCCGGCTCCCGGAGGCAGCATGGGCCCCACTGAATGGAGACTCCTGGGTCTGCAGCCCTGAGCCCCTCCGGCCCCTGGACCTCGCCCCACGCCTGGGGACGCCCCTTGGAGCCCACCACCACTGTCGCCAGCCCACCTCGGCCGCCCCCTGGAGCTGGCCACCCGGAGCTACAGCCATCCAGTGAGGCTGTGCCAGGGACAGCCACGCGGAGCCATCGGCCGGCGGCCTCCTGTGCAGTGCTGACCCTTGGGCCCGCCCCGAGCGGGGACTGCGGCAGACATGGGTGACATGACCAACAGCGACTTTTACTCCAAAAACCAAAGAAACGAGTCGAGCCATGGGGGCGAGTTTGGGTGCACGATGGAGGAGCTGCGCTCCCTCATGGAGCTGCGGGGCACCGAGGCCGTGGTCAAGATCAAGGAAACCTACGGGGACACTGACGCCATCTGCCGACGCCTCAAAACCTCCCCTGTCGAAGGTAGGTGTGGGAGGCTCCCACGTGGGGTTTGGGTTCAGGGGTCAATGAGACCCTGGGCTCCCTGCTCCAGGCCCCAAGAGTCTCCGTATCCAGGCTTCAGCAGGGAACCAATGAGCCGATTCCAGCTCCCCGGCCCCCCGCCACTGGGCTTGGTCATGTCCGACTCTCACTTGTCCAGACTCTGACTGGGGATGCCTCAGTCTGGGGCAGCCATGAAGCTTCTAAGAGGACGGGTAGGCAGGAAGCTGGGCCATCGTGGGAAGGGTGACGGACGCCCGTGTGTGTCACACCTTGAGGATGGCGTGGGCCTTCTTGTGTCTGCATGTTAAGCTGCTTTAGTCGTGTGCAACTCCGTGGACTGTAGCCCGCCAGGCTCCTCTGTCCATGGGATTTCCCAGGCATGAGTACTGGAGCGGGTTGCCTTTTCCTTTTCCAGGGGATCTTCCCAACCCAGGGATCGAACCTGCATCTTGCATGTCTCCTGCATTGGCGAATGGGTTCTTTACCACTAGCGCCACCAGTGAGCAGGCCTGCGGTCTCCAGAGAGGGGAGGTTTCAGCCTCCTGGGGGCTCCCCTGGAGGGGACTGAGGCCAGGTTGTCTGCTGCAGGGCAGAGAGGAAAGACAGCAGCGTAGCCTGGGCACCAGAGCTCAGTGTGGGTCCCCTCCCCTCAGTCACCTTCCCCTCACCACGAGAGAGAAGCGTTTGCTACATACACCCCTCAGGCTCGGGTGTGAGGCACTCTGCCCTGGTGCTGCAGTTCTGCACAAAGAGGCTGCCTCAGTTTCTTCCTCTGGAAAATGGGGCTACTGCTTATCTCACAGTGCCTAGTGGAAGCCCGGGCATACACACAGTAGGTGCTCAGTGTGTGGCAGGCATTATTATTCTAAAGAGAGTGGATGACAGTCCCCCTCCAGGGATAGGCTACAGTCTGGGAGGCAGACAGTGTCTGAAATCTCACCCCTACTGACAGGTGACAAATATGAGGCCGGAGATCACTCCCATACCATCTCCCGACTCCAGCCCCCATGCCCTGGGCACTGCTGGGCACTAACCCTGAACGCACTCCCTACAGAGGCTGCCCGTGGGCCTTGCCACTCAGCTGGGGCCAGGCGGTCCCTCACTGTACTGGCACCCGTGTGCCCAGCGGTGCTGGGGTTCAGTGTCTCTCTTGGTCTGGGGCCCACCTCTCTCAGGTCAGGAGGAAAAGCTGAGTCCTTCTCAAGTTGGCTCCAATCGCTGAGTCCAGGCAGAAGTTTAGAAACATCTTTTTCTTCTTTGATGTTTGATTTGGTTTTGGCGGGGAGAGTGGAAATAGAGGAAGCATCCTTTCTTTGCTGTGTGACTCTAGCTCGGGGCTTGAGAGTGGGCTCGGCCTGGGGGGCTCCTGGCCCCGGGCTCCTGTGAACACCTACGCATGGCAGAACGGTCTGTGCTGTCCTCCACCAGCAGGTTGGCACAACTAGCCTGCTAGAAGACAGGGTTGTCCCAGTGGTCTTTGCCTTTTGAGTGGGACCAGGAGATTCTCTTGAGTCAGAAATTCTTAAGCGTCTCTGGACCCCCAGACTCTGCAGAAAACTGGATGGAAGCTATGGCCCCTCCCCTACCCAGAAAAACAGCCAATTGTGTGCAACAGTGTGGTCTACACTGCCAGCACATTTGCACAGGTCTTTAAAGCTGGGCCCTGGATCCCGGGGTAAGAAACCCACCCTCCCCTCCCAGCTGACAGGCTCTGGAACACTGAATGGCTCTCAGCCACGCTCCAGGGCTGGGTGCCAGCAGGTGCGTGCCTAAGGACAGGAGCCCCGTCCTGCTCCTCTCTGGACACCCAGCTCCCAACCTGGTGCCTGGTAGAGAAGGGTGGATAACTGTCCCTGACAACCCTGAGATGTGGCCACTGAGTCCCAAGTCCACAGAGAGCAGCTCTCAAGTGGCTGAGCAGCCACAACAGCAAATCCCAGACCTAGTGCAGCCAAGGGCCGCGGGGATCAGAGAAGTGAGGTGGGTGGACTTCCTGGAGAAGGCAGTATTTGAACTTGGCCATGGAGGAAAGAAAAGGGAAAGCACGTGGCGTGGCACAGAGCAGCATTTGTTAGATGGAGTTCCCCAGACCGCTGGTGCGCTGCGGGAAGTGAGGCATTCTGTGGAAAGAGAAAAAAGGAGACTGTTTTCTCATCTGTAAAATGGAAGCGATGACGACTATAGCTCTGCCACCTGTCATTTGTATGCCTTTGAGACTTTCATCTGACCTCGCCAGACCTTGGTTTCCTAATATTTCGTGAGCATCAAGTGAGATGTCTGATGGTTGAAAGGTCCCTGAGGAAGAGGAAAGCCCATAGTGGGATTAACCAGAACCCCTGCTGCATTGCTGCCCTGAGGGATCTCCCAGGTTGCAGACAGAGCTGGGAGAGGTTTGAGGAAGGACCAACAAGTGTCATGCTGCCCTTGGACTTGGACTTGGACGACTGGGCTTCAAATCCCAGCCGGGCCGTTTGACAGCTGTGTGTTTCCAGGCAAGTTCCTCAGCCTCTCTGTGCCTTAGTTTTCTCATCTGAACCTCATAGGGCTGTGATGAGGACAAAGTGAAATAGTTTAACACAGCATCTACCAGGCACAAGGACAGCGCTGTGTGTTAGGGTTCAGCCCCAGCGACTGAACGCCTCCATTCCCCATCAGTTACACAGATTTTGAACACCGAGTGAGGTCGGGCACACGAGTGAGGCCCAGCGTGTGCGTCCTTCTCAGCCAGCATCAGCTCTTGTTGTTTCCAGTGTGACCATCACTCCTTTGGAAGAAGTAGCGGTGATTTCCAGAAAGGCTGGAATCCGATTCTTCCGGGACCCTGGCCCGCGTCCCAGCTGGCACTACACCCGTGTTCCCAGGCCCTTCTGCATCCTTATCACCCACCTTCCTGCATGCAGGTGATGTCCCCCATTTCACAGATGGGAAGCAAGAGGGCTGAAAGTCACCACCACGGCTCACAGCAGAGCAGACTTTGAACACAACTGTGTGAGGCTCCACGCCCAGCCATGCCCTCAGCCCCGAGCCATGCGCGCGTAGCCTGGGAACAATCCGGCAAAGGTGCCCTCTGTCTGCCAGGGGGAGCTGCCAGGGCGCTTTCCTTCTTCTCTTTCCCCTGCAGGCTTTGTCCTGCCCTGGTTGGCCCTCTTCTGACTCAGAGCAACTCTTGGCCTCCCGCCCCAGCCCGTGGCTCCATATCCCTGTGATCCGGGGCTGTCCTGGCTCCAGACAGAGGCCCAGGTGGGCCATTCCCGACCCCCTCTGCCCTCATCTGCTGACGTCAGCAGGGAGTGGCTTCTGAGTCACAGTCTGGGAAAGGGCCCCAGTGCTCCCATCAATCCAGCTACTTTCAGGCAAAAAGATTGCTAAGGGTGATTGAGGGGGTTTGAAACCAGAGAGGTCAGCTCCCACCAGGGCACCACCTGCTGCCCACCCTGACCACGAGCCCAGCACCCACAGCCTGGCAATACTGGATATTTCACTGGGCCACCGAGCACCCCTGCTCGCCTCTCCCGCTGTGGGTCCTCTTCCATCCTGGTGGTGCCCCTCCCTTGGTGCCCTCCACTGTCCCCCTCCTTCCACACCCATCCAGCCTAGGGCAGTAGAGCCCCTGATGCCCAGGTTTGACTCCTGACTGGCTTTCTCTGAGAGACACTGGGAGAGCTCAGTGAATCCTCTCTGAGCCTCAGTTGTCATGTCTGTGAAATGGGCATAATAACACTACCTTCCTTATAGAATGTGTGAGAATTAAATCAGATCACCTATCTGAAGGGCTTGGCACTGTTTGTGGCAGCCCCTAGACACAAAATGATGATCATTGTCACTGTTATTATCATCCCCAAATAGTCTCTGTTTTAAAAAACAGCATGCTCTGACCCCATCATGAGATGGTGCCCAACATAGTCAACGTGCTATCAGAGGAGGCTTCCCAGAGGAGGTGGCTTCGAATTATCCATAAAGATGGGCAGTGGGTATTGGGGTGGTGTGAGTCCTGGGGTGCAGGAGCTGTTTCTCATTCTCCGCTGTGTCCCCAGCACCTGCTCCCGCACTTGGAGGGTCAAAACTATGGGCAGCATGAAGGGAAGGAGGAAATGGCAGTGGACGCTCTGTGTCCCTCTCTGTGGGGCGTGGAAGGCCGCAGACTGGGGACAGGACGTCCCTGAGGGGACACTCGGCTTCAGTCCACAGAGCCCCGCGCGGCAGTGCCCTGTCCCCGAGCCGCATATTTCATGGCGGGGGAGAAAGGGGACCGAGGAGACCGGGCAGCCTCGGGGTGCGCTGGGAACCGGATCCGGTGGGGTGCTGTGAGATGGAACCTCCGGTTAATTTTGTATGAATCCTGCGGCCCTGCCTGAGTCGGGGAAAGACAGGCTGAGAGAAGGACAGGAGGGCAGACAGTTAGGGATGGGGCCCCACATGGACTGAACACGGTGATGGACAAGATGCCCCTCGGACCCGCCAGGGCCCACATCGCCCATGGGGCCGCCGCCCGCTGGGCTCGGGGGAGAGCATGAAGGCAGCGAGGGGGGGTCTCCTGTTTGCCACCGTGAAACTCTGTCTCCCCAGGGACCCCAGGGGAGCTGAGGCGGACCCAGATGCAGCAGTGGCCCAGGCAGACACAGAATCCACTCAGGGAATTCACAGCCTGGCCAGAGAGAAAGGGGAACATCTCCCTGCCCCTACCCCCTAACAGCTCTTCACTCCCCCACCCCCACCCCCGGTCTTCACACAAAGCTGCCCCGGGCTCTGTCAGCCGCAAGGCTTGGAGGAGCAGAGCTCCAGAGTATTGAAGAGGCTGAGGAAATGTAACCACTTCTGAATACCTCCAGGGGCAGAGGAGGGGCCCGCATGACACCCTGGGAGGTGTTCTGGCCTCACTGCTATCTCTCAGCAGGTCGTGACTTCAGGGAAGATCTTTAGACTCTCCAGACCTCAGTTTTCGCACCTGTAAAATGGGACTGTGCTACTTCCTCTCCCACCATTTGGAGACAGTGAGTTGGAAGTACTGTGAAGGTTTTCTACCAAAGAAATCATCATCTTTCAGTATTTACTGAGCATTTCTATCTATTAGGATTCTATTTGGGGCTTTCCCAGTGGCTCAGCCGTGAAAGAAGCCACCTGCAATGCGCAGGAGACCCAGGTTCGATCCCTATGTTGGGAAGATCCCCTGGAGGAGGGAATGGCAACCCACTCCCCTATCCTTGCCTGGAGAATCCCACAGACAGAGGATTCTATTTGATAGAACTGTGTCTCAAACTGGCTTATGCAAAAAAAGGATTTTTTTCTGGCTTGTGCAGCTGAGAAGTCCAGGGATTGTCCCGGCCTCAGGCATGGGTGGATCCAGGGCCTCTGATGCTGAGAAGGGCTTGTTCATCCCTCTCCTGCTGTCTTCCGCCTCCACTGTCCTCTGTGTTGGCTTCCTTCTCAGACAGGCCCTCACCCCATGAGGGCTCCAGCAGCCAAAATCACCTCTTTCTCAGGCACACACCCCCCCTCCCCGACCCCCGCCGCCACCGCTCCATGAGATATCAGAACAGACTCCTTCGAGGGCCACCTGGAGCCACTCCGGAACCAGTCCCTGTGGCTGGAGGTGGGAATAGTCTGATTGGTCAGACCTGGTCACATGCTCACCCCAGGAGGGTGCACTCCTACTGTGTGCAGGGGAGGTGTAGAGGAATAGCAGGCATGCTCCACGCCCTGGAGGGTGGGGAGAACAGACAGACTCCAGGAGGCAGCTAAGGAGTGGAGGCAGGATTGGGAGCGCCAACTGGGGTGTGGTCGCAGCCAAACCGCACACAGCAGTGGAAGCTGGTGGAAGCTGGCTGCACCCAGGCTGGGGGGCGGGGGTCTCCGGCCAGTGTCCCAGAAGTGAAGGGGCTGACTCAGTGTCATGGCAGGTCCCAGCTCCATTTTCGTCCAGCTGCGGAACATTGTGACAGGAGATAATAACAGGGCCTCTTTCACGGGGTTGCTGGGAGGATCAGAGCATTGTTGTGCAATTGCTGAGTTGTGTCCGACTCTTTGCGACCGCATGGACTGCAGCATGCCAGGCCTCCCTATCCTTCACTGTCTCCCAGAGTCTACTCAGACTCATGTCCGTTGAGTCAGTGATGCCATCCAGCCACCTCATCCTCGGCCGCCCCCTTCTGCTTTTGCCTCCAGTCCTTCCCAGCATCAGGGTAAAGTGTGCCAAGTGCCGAGTGCCTGGCACACGGCAGGTGTGATCTCAGCGTCAGCCTGGGGCTCTGAGTGACTTTAAGGGAGAGGTCGGGTTCACATGGGTAGAGAAGAGAGAGGCAGCTTTTCTGGGCAGGTAAGGGACCTAAGCAACATGTGAGTCTGTGGATTTCCAAAAATGAGCCCTGTATTTGACTTGCAATGCTTCGACCCCCTCCCCTCACTCCCAGCACCATCAGGAAAAACAAATCCCCTCGAAGCACGGTTTTCCATGAAAGTCCGATGAGTCACCTGTAGACGCCTTCCGGAATGCCGCCCGCACATCCTTCTGAATCATCAATGAGATAAACCCACGTATTTATTGATTGATACGTGGTGCTCTCTGTCTTCCCAAGCTGGGGCAGCAGAGTCGATGCTGGACAGACAGTTGTTCAGGCCCAGGGGAGGCCAGGAGAGAGCAGAACAGTTAGGGAAGGGGCCTGACCTGTCACCCATGGGGGCTCCTGGCTGGGCTGGTGAATGGAGGGGTGGGGGGGTGTGAGGGGGCGGGTTTCCAGGAACTGCATGTTCTTTGACCTTGACCAATACCGCTTGGCCTGGCCGGTGCTCCATAATCAGGCAAAGAGAAGGGGCATGGAGGACACGGGGTAGGGGCAGCATTTCAGGTGGGCCTCCCATCAGGCAGGCCCACCATCCAAAAAGCCTGTGTCCCTAGGCCAGCCAGTGGCTGTAATTTACTGGATGCAGACTTATCAGGGCCAATCCTTCTTATTTGGGCTTCCCAGCAGCCCTGTGTGCAGGAAACCACAGCGTACAGAGGAAGGTGGTCCTGGTTTGTACTCTGAAGGCACCTTTGGCTTACAGAATGAATGTGCCCTAAACACTGAGCGCCTACTCTGTGCTCAGAAAAGAAAAGGAAGGGGAAGAGCTCCCCCTGGGGGGCCCTTGAGCCAGGGCCAAAGTTTTCCCGTCTGTAAATGGTGTGATAAGAACAGCCACCTTCCAGAACCAATGGATACAGGTATTATTCAAGACTGTCCAATTGTTACCCCGCATCTGTCATGCTGAGCAGAGGTGGAAGCTAACACACAGTCGTGCATTGAAGAGATGTGTGCTGTGCACCTACCAGGTGCCAGCTTGGGCCACGTGGCTCCTCTGGGTTCTGGCTGCTGCTTGGGCAGTGTCTGTATCACATGGCTGAAGACAGGTGGGCGGGGCCGGGATGGGGCAGCCTTCCATTCCCTATTGGTGCCGGGTCTGGGATGGAGGAGCCCCTTCCTGACCTCCTGCTCCAGAGCTGCCCAAGGATTTCCTGGAAACGGAGGTGCAGAGCTGGGTTGTTAATCCCCCTGCCTTGAAGACTCTTCCAGTCTAGCTGTGATGGAACTGCCAGCTGAGATTCCAGGTACAGCTGGGATTCCAGGTACAGCTGTGATTCCAGGTATAGCTGTGGTCATGGGTACAGCTGTGGTTTTAGTTCCAGCTGAGATTCCAGGTGCAGCTGTGATACAGCTGTGATTCCAGGCATAGCTGTGGTCATGGGTACAGCTGTGGTTCTAGTTCCAGCTGTGATTCCAGGTCCAGCTGTGATACAGCTGTGATTCCAGGTACAGTTGTAGTCCCAGGTACAGCGGTGATTCCAGGTTCAACTGAGGTCCCAGGTATAGCTGTGGTTCCAGTTCCAGCTGTGGTTCCAGTTCCAGCTGTGATTTCAGGTACAGTTGTAGTCCCAGGTACAGCTGTGATTCCAGGTAAAGCTGTGGTCCCAAGTATAGCTGTGATTCCACTTCTAAATGTGACTCCAGTTCCAGCTGTGAATCAAGGTACAGCTGTGATTCTCGGTTCAGCTGAGGTCCCACGTACAGCTGTGGTTCCAGTTCCAACTGTAATCCCAGGTCCAGCTGTGACACATGGTTCAGCTGTGGCCCCAGAGACTCCTTAACGCGTATTGAGCACTCACAGAGGGCCAGCCCGTCTGTTGAGGCTTCCTGACACTATATTTGTTAATCCTTTCAAACCCAGGTGAAGCAGGAACTATTTGTATCCCCAGCTTTCCAAAGAGAAAATTGGGGCTCAGGGCCCCACCGCTAGCAAGGGGCCCAGCCAAGATGGGTGCCCAGACAGGCTGGCACCTGAATGTACCCAGGTAGCCCCCTTTATCTTTTGTCTGCTGTTGAGAATAACTCTACGGCAACAACTCTTTGGACAAAGGCGGGGGCGATCCCTGCCCGGCTGGAGATGAGTGAGGAGAGGCGTCCTTTGAACTGGGTCTCCTCCCAGGCAGGGCTGGGGGGAGCGGAGCACTCAGTGACCAGAGAGGGAGCACGTTCTCAGTGAGAGGCGCTGCTTGAGCCAAGGGCCAGGACATGCCCAGGGAGAGGTGAGGGGCCCATTGCGGCTGGGACCTAGCCTGTGTCTCAGTGGGAGAGGACTCCAGTCTGTGGGCTCATGCTGTGTGTGCAGCCCGTCAGCCTGCTGGTCGTGGTTTCGTCTGTCTGTGCTGTGCTGTCCACGTGAGTGTGAGGTGGGCCATGAGCTCCATGAGAGAAGCCTGAGAACCCCTCCTCTCCAGGGGCCTGGGGAGCCAAAGGCTCGCTAAGGGCAGGGGGACTGAGGTTTGGCTGAGATGGTTCTCGCACTGATTTCCCTGGGGTCCCATGGAGGTGTCCCAGGGGACAGGTAGATGCTGAGTGGCTGGGACACTTCCAGCCCCACTGTGTTCCAGAGAAGCTTCTCCTTTTTTTAAAATCTGTTTTGCATTGTGAAGCATCTAGTAAGTTTTCTTTTTAAAAAAGGGGGAGGGAACTTTTTAAAAAGAAAAGAAAAAATTTTGAAAACCTCTAATATTATAGAAAGATACTAAACTGTAGTATCTTAAAGCCTGGGTGGGAGCTCTGGTTCTATAAATTCTCAGTGCCTTGGTTGTTACATCTGTTAAGTCGAGTGGGTAATCTCCAGCCCCCGGAATCCATACTGGTCTCTGGACTGAATGAGAAAATGCACAGAGAGAGCCTGGCCCACAGTGGGACCTCGGAAGGTTCATCTTGCACCCGCCCCGCTGACCACAGTCTGGGCTCCTGTGTGTAGCCCACCCACCTGTGTAAGAAGACTCACGGGGCTGGAAAGCCTGGAGTAGGGGCCAACCTCACTCTGGCCCCTGTTGCCTGAGACAAGCAATTGACAAAGCCCCAGTGCCAATGAAGAGAGCAAGTCTAGGGGTCTCAGGCTCTTCCAGGTCCTTGGGACCACCACCTACCCCCAGTGGTGCAGACGTCACACTGGCCAAAGGCTGAGCAGCTCAGAGCCAGTCCTCAGATCCCTCTTCCTTTGACAGACTGTAACAGCACATCCTTAGGGTGTGACTGAGGCCCACCACAGCCCTGGGGGGGCAGCGCCCTTGGCCCTGCACCAAGCCCTCACCCAGCGTCTCCACCAGGCATTCTCAGAGTCCTGCTCACACTGGCTCCCAAAGGTCCGTGGGCGGTCCTGGGCAGTCTACCTCTGGCTTCAGAAGCCCAGAGCCCTGGACACCAGGTTCTGGTTACTTTGCCTTCCTGAGCCCCAGTTTCCTCGTCTTTCCAGTGGACTGAGGGACGAGAGATGCTGCTCAGCAACCACAGGCTGGACTATCTTAGCGTTAGGGCACTGTCAGTTGCCCACCCGGCCTGGGTCCCACAAAACTCAAGAGGTCTAAGGCCACCTGTCCCTCTAGGCCTGCCTGTCACAGGAGAGGCCTCATGGGGCAGGTGAGTTACTTACACAGCCTCTCCTTTACCCGCACAATGATTATCTTACTCCTCCTGGCACAGTGCAGGCCCTGCTGTGGTTTCAGATCCGTAGTTATTTATAGTCAGTGGAAATTAGGGCCTCCACCGATGGTTCTCTCATACCCACTTGCCAGCATCAGCCTCCACCCCACAGGGAGGCCCCTTACAAATTTCTGTGGTCCCAGAAAATGTTCCAAGGGACCGTTTCTGAGCAGAGAAGATTCTGCTCATTCTCTAGGATAGCTTTGGACAAGACGCCAGAGAACTGAGAAGCAGAAGTGAACCCTTCCAGCCGGGGGGGGGGGCGGGGGGGGGGCGATCTTGGAGGGCTGCATGGAGGAGGTGGTATTTGAGCAAGACGATGAGGGGTAGGCAAGGTGTGCAGTGGAGAAGGGCACTCCATGTGGAGGGAAAAGTGTGGACCGAGGCACAGAGGCAGAGAAGAAGGCTATGTAAAAGGAAGAGCCAGTTACTCCGTTTGGGTTGGGGCTTAGCGGAGGGAACCGCAGCAGCAGCGACTAATGAAGAGGAGCAGAGCAGTGTCGATGCTTAGACATTCCTCCAAGAGCTTCGCACGCGCCGTCACCTCATTTGATCCTCCCAGCAACCCTACAGAGTAGGCACTAGTAGTAGTCCCATTTTCATAAGACACTGAAGCACAGAGACATCAAATCACTTGCCCATGGTCACGCAGCTAATGAATGGAGGGACCCAAAGCAGCCATCAGAGTCAAGCCCAGGCAGGCAATTCCAGAGTCCGTGCCAGGACTCCAAATATTCAGCCGCAACCTCTGTGCTTAAATGAAGAGGCAGGAGGGAGTCCCTGATGGTCCTCAAGCAGAGGAACAGTGCAGCTGGGACAGCTGGCAGCCGTGGGTTTGGGGTGGATGGGGAGATACCCCATGAAATAAAGCCAGCGGGGAGGGAGGGAAAGGCATCCGAAAGAGAGGTGACGGCTGGACTCGGCCGGGAGTGGTGACAGAGAGGAGGGCCCAGCCTGCGCTAGACAGTCAAGGGCGAGAGAGGGTCTTACAGACTCGCTTTTCAAGACAGAGCTGGCCGCTTGTGGTGGAGATGGGCCAGCAAGGAAAGGAACAGGCTGTGGTGAAATGAGAGGTTTCTGCGGGGCCCTGAGGGATGGGACGGCAGGCCTGGAGGTGGAGCAGCTAGATGACAAAGATGCCTACAGAGAAGCCTGGGACTACAGAGACGTCTGGGACTCTGCTAAGAAGTCCCAAACCTGCATGGGGGAGGGAGGCAGAGGTCTGGGCCTGTGCTGTTCACCGCTGTATTCTAGTGCCTGGAGCAGTGCTGGGCATAGACTACACTCCATGAGCATGCAGGGATGAACTCACCTGGGGCACTCATCAAGTGCAGCTCCAGCTGGTAAGGGAGCAGGCAACCAGCAAAGCAGGAGGAGTCAGGGAGGTAGGAGGAGAGAGTCACCTGCCGACAGGGTGTGGTCAAGGTGTCTGACACTGGACAGGCAATCAGACATAAGAGCTGCCAGGAGGGGTCCGAAGAGGACACTGAAGGAGTAACAGGCCCGGGGACAGGCTGCTTCCTGAGCTCTCGGGAAACCTCTGCTGGACAAAACAGCAGGATGGTGTGTTCCCTGGGGCTGCCCCCACACACACCAGCTCAACCGGGTCAGGGTGGTTGGGACAAGAGCCGGAGGGACTCAGACTCTTGGGGACCACAGGTCTGGAGTGGCTCTCAGGGGCCATTTCATCCAGCAATCCCAGAATGCACTGAGGCCCAGGAGGGAAGGGACCTGCCCAGGACCAGGGCATCCCTGCACGCGGCAGACGTACCTCTTCCCCGCCCCCTGCCTCGTGCAGGCTCCCCACCTCCCCACGCAACCTCGGCGCTCATCCACCCCCGCCCTGCTGCATGGATGTGCCCATTTCCAGGGTCTGCCATAACCAAGGACCACAAACTGAGTGGCTTAAACAACAGAAGCCTTTCTGGAGGCTGGAAGTCTCTGAACTGGTTCCTTCTGAGGCCTGTGAGGGGAGGATCTGTCCCAGGTCTCTCTCCTTCACTTTGTCAGTGAAGAAGATATGACAGTTGTAAATATCTATGCACCCAACATAAGAGAGCCTCAGTCCATAAGGCGAACGGTAGCAGACATAGAAGGGGATGTTGACAGTAACACAGTAAGAGTGGGGGACTTGAACATCCCACTTCCGCCAGCGGACAGATCGTCCAGGTAGAAAATTAATAAGGAAGCGCAAGCTTTAAATGACACAGTAGACCAGTCGGGCCTAGTTGATATTTACCTTGTAGGTGGCCATCCTCTCCGTATCCTCACACCATCTTCCTTCTGTGTGTATGTGTCTCTGACTGCAGATTTCCTCCACGTAAGGACACAGGTCATCCTCGAATAGGGCCCACCCTCAAGTCCTCATCCTAACTTAGCAACTGCTCACCTCGGTGGTGGCTCTATATAGTCACATCCTGAGTTTTCAGGCCTTATGACTTCAGCATATGGACTAGGGCAGGGGCATAATCCACCCAGAACATTCTCACTTGAGACAATCCTTTCTGTGCTTGAAGCCCCAGTTTCTCTCCTGTAAAGTGAGGATACACAGGGGGACAGATGAGGACTGTGGCGCGAGCTGGCGAGCTCTCTTCCGTGTGGATGTATGCGTCTCCCAGCGCCCATCACAGCGGGCGTTAGGAAGCAGTGATGCAGCCCCTGCGTTAAGCAGCGGGCGTCCTGGGTCTGATCCCAGCTGTGCCACTTACTTCCTCGCTGTGTTGTGCCAAGCAAATGACTTCACCTCTCAGAACCTGTTTACTCATCTGTGAAATAGTACTTGTTCGTGATCCGCGGTAAGGAATAAATGAGCTGGTGTAAGAACTCACAGCTCAGTACAGGAAGCCTGCAGGGAACGGAAACTGCCGTTACTCTTATTACTATCATCACTATCATCATCATTATTTACATATTATAGGTTTAAGATGCTGAGGCACAGAGAGGGAAAGATCTTGCCCCAAACTCACACAGCCTCTGGCACAAAACCAAGTGAGAACTCTGTTCTCCTGACCCAAAGTCCCAGTGTTTTTTTTTTTTTTCTTCTTAACTGTTTCCCTGTGTGATGTTAAGTAATTCCTAAATGCCTAACATTAGGAGAGCAATTAAGCCGCCTTCAGCTTCTCCACGTGCCTGATGGAACATCGTGGGAAATTGTTGTTGCAAAGAACATGAAGCAGCGTGTATGGGGCTCGGGATGCGGTGCAGTGTGAAAAAGCAGTGTTCAGCGTGGTGCGTGGCAGTAACTCCATAGAAACAGACGGGAGGCAAGTGCCAGTGTGGGGTTATGGGTAAGATTCAGGGTGACGGTTTTTCTCTCCACTTGTCCTTCTGCGTTGGTGGGGACGTTGTCCTAAGGCGGGTCAGCTAAGGCGCATTGGTGATGAGCAACAGGAGCAGTGGGGCAGATCCGAGGGAAGAATGGGCATGATCCCCCCAGGTCAGACCAGAGGCTGGAAAACCGAGCTCAGTTTTCCAGAGGGAAATTGGGATGGCGGGGCTGGGTGGCAGGACTGACAGAATAGATGCCCCTTGGGGGCACGCAGGATGGGAGAAAGCCACTCTGCTGTTTCGGGTCCTTGTGTTGCTCCCGATTTCAGGCAGCGCCGGGCTGGTGAATGTTGAGCACACAGCTCTCTGGGTGGGTAGGGAGTCCTCGTTTGTGGCGTATGCTGATTTCCGTGGCGTAAGTGTTCCTACAGCGTCTCTAACACGACGGCATGAAGTGTGAGATGGGGGGACGATGCACAGCCCACACCACTATATGGCGTTTCTGGCAGGTAGACTCGGTGCCCTCCAGTGAACAGAGCATAGTGACAGGCAGTGAAATAGTTAGGAAGGGACAAGCATGGGCCCCTTGTTCCCTTTTTAAATATAATTTATAGAAATTGTAAGTCTGTATCATTTAATTCTCATGACGGCTGCATCTAACAACCAGCTCACAAAAATGCCTGAATACTTAGCAACAGGGTCTCACAAGAAGATGTGAGCTGATTCCACTGCATTGCTGACCCCAGGTCCAAGAAGAGAGCATGTGAATGGCCTGGCCTGGTCACATGCCCACCTTAGGCCAGGAAGTGGGGGCGTCTTGATGGACAGCCACCAAGACTCCTTTCAGTGGGGGTGAAATAACTTCCCAGAAGGAAAGAAGAATGTCATCAGATGGCCAGGACCCAGCACCTGCTTTTGTTTTGCTTTTGATAAATTTATGTTGTTTGTTTGTTTTTCATCTTATGATATCTTCCCATTCCTACTTTTTAAATGTCATCATTGCTTAAAGTCCCAGAGTCTTAAAAGAGAAAGTGAAAATGCTAGTCACTCGTGTCTGACTCTTGTGACCTGTGGATTGTAGCCCACCAGCCTTCTCCATCCATGTGATTTCCCAGGCGAGAATACCGGAGTGGGCTCCCATTCCCTTCTCCAAGCGATCCTCCCAACCCAGGGATCGAACCTGTGTCTCCTACATTGAAAGCAGATTCTTTACCATCTGAGCACCAGGGAAACCCTTTAAAGAGAATCCGGGGCTTAATTCTGAGAGCAGTGAATGAAAACCCCTGTATAGGGGCTTAAAACAGTTACACCATGTACACCCTGCCCCAGCTGGCCCCTACCTTCTTCAGGGAGGGAGGGAAATGAACTCAACTCCCTGTCACCCTGCTGAGCCCGCCATAGAGATTCTCCCAAGAGGACAGACATCCCAGTGGGAGAGTATCTCAGGGCAGAGTCTCCCCAAGCAGCCCGGCAGGTAAAAGAGGCTGCATGGGGCCCCTCAGGAGTCTGAAGTGGCTGCCTATGAATTGCTTGCCAAGATTGGCTAAGGGTGAGTTCTGGTAGGACTCCAGCTCTCTGGAGTTTTCTGATCCCCTACTCCTTGGAAGAAAAGTTATGACCAACCTAGATAGCGTATTCAAAAGCAGAGACATTACTTTGCCAACAAAGGTCCATCTAGTCAAGGCTATGGTTTTTCCAGTGGTCATGTATGGATGTGAGAGTTGGACTGTGAAGAAAGCTGAGTGCCAAAGAACTGATGCTTTTGAACTGTGGTGTTGGAGAAGACTCTTGAGAGTCCCTTGGACTGCAAGGAGATCCAACCAGTCCATCCTACAGGAGATCAGCCTTTGGTGTTCTTTGGAGGGAATGATGCTGAAGCTGAAACTCCAGTACTTTGGCCACCTCATGTGAAGAGTTGACTCATTGGAAAAGACCCTGATGCTGGGAGCGATTGGGGGCAGGAGGAGAAGGGGACGACACAGGATGAGATGGCTGGATGGCATCACTGACTCAATGGACATGAGTTTGAGTGAACTCCGGGAGTTGGTGATGGACAGGGAGGCCTGGTATGCTGCGTTTCATGGGATCTCAGAGTCGGACACAACTGAGCAACTGAGCTGAACTGACTGATGTCCATCTCTGGCTTTCCAGGTGGCTCACTGGTAAAGAATCTGCCTGCCAATGCAGAGACACAGGAGACGAGGGTTTGATCCCTGGTTTGGGAAGATCCCCTGTAGGAGGAAATGACAACCCATTCCAATATTCTTACTTGGGAAATCCTATGGACTGAGGAGCCTGGCGGGCTCCGGTCCTTGGGGTTACAAACAGTCAGACACAGTTTAGCGACTAACAAACAGCAGTGTGGTTGCTTTACAATGTTGCATTAGTTTCTACTGTCCTGCAAAGTAAATCCACTACACATACATATATCCTCTCATTTTGGGATTTCCTTCCTGTTTGGGTCAATGCAGAGCACTGAGTAGGGCTCCCTACTGTATACAGTAGGGAATACCGCATACAGAGCTGTGCAGTAGGTTCTCATTAGTTATCTAGACTTTTGGATTTGGTGCTTCCTGAGAACAAGGGCAGTCTCATGTGCCTCTGAAAAGTTAGCATCTAACAAGGATTCTACATAAATGAAAATATGAGTGATGATGATATGTGTGGGCATGCTGAGGGCTCCCTAGTCCACTTGCCCCAAACAGAACCCACAGCCCGCTCAGCTTAGGACCTAGGGGGACGGGACTGGCCCAAGAGGGGCTGCGATCTAACAGAGACACACACCCTGCTGCCCCCTTGCCAGCCTCAAGGACGTGTGAGCTGGCATGAAGCCGCCAGCATCCTCTTGAAGTCCTGGGAGATCTAATTACCCAGACAAGGAGAACGTGTCGAGTGAGTGAACGCCGGGGTTTGGAATAATCCATTTTCTGACTGCCGCAGTTAATATGAGGCCAGGCTGCAAAACTGTCCCTCTGATGTTCTGACAACGGGCTCCGGGGAAAGCTGGCTGTTTGATCTGGAACTGCCAGCTTCTCTGTCTCCCCCAGAGGTTTCCTAAATTGTCCGAACAATTACCATCTTGGGGAGCCAGCCGTGTTTCCGGCCTCGGCACAGTAGCAAAGAAAATGCAGCCGCCATGTGGGAGGCTGATGGAGACCACCCATGGGGCTGCAGTGAGTCCCAGCTCCAAGGTTTAATTCTGAGCAGTGGAGAGTGGTTGGGGGAGACTTGCAATTTATGTATGGTATCTCTTTTCAGTGTTATCCCGGTTTCACAGAGGAAGACACTGAGACACAGTGTCAAGGCCAAGGTCACTCACCAACAGGTTGCAGAAGTAACATCTGAACCCAAGCCAGCCTGGCCCAAGTCCCCACTCTCCAGTGTGTTCTAGATGCCGGCAAATCTTAGATGTTATTTCCTCTCCCTGTTTTGTGTATTTAAATTTCAGAGTCCTTCATGACAGGTCTTGAAGTTTTGTCCCTGAAAAGTGCACGGAATGATGATTTCATGCTAGTGTGTTTCTTGGTTAATGGGTATCTTTACCTTCTGCTGTAAATATCTAAGAAAGAATTGCCTCCAGTAAATGCAGGGCCAAGCATACAGGGTTTAAGGGTGTCGGCCAACTCCTTTTGTAGAAAAGCCTAAAGTGAAACAAAAGGCAAGAAGGTCCCAAGCACCTACTAAGTGCCAGGCCCTGGAACCGTTCTTTCATTAGGTCATCGATTCCTGCAGTAGATGGTCCTTGAGCCCCTGTCATGGGCTAGACATAGCTCTGGGCCCCGGGGATAGATACAGCCGTGAACGGAATAAAGAATGTCACCGCTCTTATGGGGCTTGTGTTTGAGTGTGGGTGGCAAGAAAAAAGCTAAGAAAACGGAGAAATAATTGAGACTGTCTATTGTCATTACGGCTCTGGGGGAAATAAGCAAGGGCCGGGGAGAAAGAACGAACCAGTCATTCGAGGTCCTGAGATCAGGAGGCGCAGAGGACCTATAGAATGAGAGGGAGCCTGTGCCGTGGAATGGGGGGGAGGCGTGGACAAAGGCTTGGAGGCGGGGCCTGAGGGGAAGTCAGCAGGGGCTGGACGACCGGGGGGCACCAGGAGAACTGTGGGGTCTCCTCCCTAGTGGGGTGGATGCTGGAGAGCTGAGAACAGGCGAGGGATGTAGTGTGTTATCTCATGCATTCTCACCACGCCCTGCAGAGCAGGGATGAAATCTGAACTCCAGCAGGTGAGGAGATACCAGGGCACTGGCTGGGTATGGCTCAGCCAGTGAGGAGGTGACAGGGCCACTTTTTGAACCTGGACCTGGGTGAGGATCTCGGTATCACCCAGCCAACCAGGGGTCAGCATGGCTGGAAGCCCAGCCCCCGTCTCCTAGCAGGGTACTCCATCCCCCAGAGGTCTTGCTGCTTTGTTCTGTTCCTTATGGCTTTGTTGCTGAGCCTCAGGCTGAACAGAACTTAATGATGTGTGATTTGAGGGTTCATCCGGAACATTTTGTTTCTCCATATAATTGCGAGCCGAGGTAGAGATGTGTGTTGCTGGTTGCTAGGCAACCAGGTGTGACCCAGTGAGTGCTGGGGGTGATGATTCTTCCCAGACAGAGGTGGCAGGTCCACCTACCTGCCCCTTTCTGCAGCCCCCCCTAAATCCAGACCCTCTCAGCCAAGCAAGTGAACCCCTGGGACTCAATGATGAGGGGGACGGAATGCAAAGTGTAAACAGGAGAGGGTGATGATTCCAAACATTGAATGGGTTCAGGCCTAAAGGAAAACTAAAGTGGAGGACCTATCCCAATGTGCAGGAAGGGCCCTTTATGACCGTAATAATAGCCCTTACTCTTACTGTGTACCAACCCTGTTCTAAGCACATTAGTGTAGTCTTGTTCACTCGGCTGTGTCTGACTCTTTGTGACCCCGTGGACTGTAGCCCACTGGGCTCCTCTGTCCATGGAGTTCTCCAGGCAAGAATACTGGAGTGCATTGCCAGTCCCTTCTCCGTTCTTGCCATTCTTCCTTCTCTGAGCATGTTGTTGCTGCTGTTCAGCCGCTCAGTCGTGGCCGACTCTTTGTGACCCCGTGGACTGCAGCACGCCAGGCCTCCCTGTCCATCACCAGCTCCCAGAGCTTGCTCAAACTCACGTCCATCCAGCCATCTCATCCTCTGTCGTCCCCTTCTCCTCCTGCCTTCAGTCTTCCTCAGCATCAGGATCTTTCTAATGAGTCGGCTCTTTGCATCAGGTGGCCAAAGTATCGGAGCCTCAGCTTCAACATCAGTCCTTCCAATGAATGTTCAGGATTGATTTCCTTTAGGATTGACTGGTTTGATCTCCTTGCAGTTCAATGGAGTCTTAAGAGTCTTCTCCAAAACCACAGTTCAAAACTATAATACTTTGGCGCTCAGCCTTCTTTATGGTCCAATTCTCACATCCATACATGACCACTGGAAAAACCATAGCTTTGACTAGATGGACCTTTGTTGGCAAAGTAATGTCTCTGCTTTTTAATATGCTGTCTAGGTTTGTTATAGCTTTTCTTCCAAGGAGCGAGCATCTTTTGATTTCATGGCTGCGGTCACCATCTGCAGTGATTTTGGAACACAAGAAAATAAAGTCTCTCACTGTTTCCATTGTTTCCCCATCTATTTGCCAAGAAGTCATGGGACCAGATGCCATGATCTTAGTTTTTAGAATGTTGAGTTTTAAGCCAGCTTTTTCACTCTCCTCTTTTCACTTTCATTAAGAGGCTCTTTAGTTCCTCTTTGCTTTCTGCCATGAGGGTGTGTCATCTGCATATCTGAGGTTATGGATATTTCTCCCGGCAATCTTGATTCCAGCTTGTGCTTTATCCAGCTTGGCATCTCACATGATGTGCTCTGCATAGAACTTAAATAACCAGAGTGGCAATATACAACCTTGACATAAGCGCATTAACAAGTATCAACTCATTGTATCTTCACAGCAAGCCTAGGAGGGAGGTACTGTAAAATTCCCATTTTTGAGACAGGAAAACTGAAGCACCTGGGGGTTATGGCCAACCTGTAAGTGGCAGAACCCCTTCATGGATCAGTGCAAAGAGATGACTTGTTGGAAAAGACCCTGATGCTGGGAAAGATTGAAGGCTAGAGGAGAAGAGGGCGGCAGAGGATAAGATGTTTAGATAGCATCACCAACTCAATGGCAAACTCCGGGAGATAGTGAAGGACAGAGGAGCCTGGCATGCTGCATCCGTGGGGTCGCAAAGAGTCGGACATGACTTCGCATGACTCAACAACAACAAATAGTGGCAGAAGCAGGTGGTCTGGCCCCAAGTCCAGCACCAAAACAAATGGGTGGACCTGAGACCTGATTGGGGGTCAGCAAGGAGAAATGGAACAAGGAGAGATTTACTCAAAACCTGGAGTTGAATCAATTCAGTTCTTATCATGGCCCTACTGTGCACTGGACACTTTGTCTTATACAGAAATGAGGTGAAGAACTGGAGGAAGGGAGTGGAGGAGCCATCGGACTGTTTACTAGGGCGTGGTGGCTGCTGTGAGAGAAGAGAAAGATGCTGGGAGAGGATGGTGTTGAGGCAGACCCCAGAAGAAAGGAGACAGACCCAGACCTGGAAAAGGAACCAAAGTTGGAAGGAGAGGCATTTCAGGTGGTATTTTATCACCTGGGATTAGAATGAATTTTTTAGACATCTGTCTCCACCCCAGACTGCAAGCTCCTCAAAGCAAGAATAACATGCGTTAAGGGAATTAATAACCTGGGAGGGATTGTGAATTTCACATACCTTGGACTGGACTTACTTCTCATAGGAAAGCAGGACTGTATCAGCACCTGCAGAATTTGAAGTGGAGGGGAAGGGTTTATTTCCGTGTCCTTAGGAGACAGTACATATCTGCCATTTTGGATGCAGCAGTCGTGAAATGTTTATTTAACAAATATGTGAACAGAGAAGAAAAGGGAATCAAAGAATGAATGGGTTAGTGAGTGAGAGAAAGGGATTGGTTTTAACTGTTGAAGAGGGGATATTAGACACTGTTGAGCATTTAGAGCCAGTGCTCTTCCCAAAGTGGGGACATACGGATCTGAGGGGCACTTAGGAGAGATCAGAGCATCATTCACTGTGAGTCAGAGGATGACAGTTCGGGAAGGGAGATCCACTAAGCAGCCATTGCAGGGACAGCCAAATGAGAGATGTGAGGACCCCAAACTCAGATGAAGATCTCAGGCCTGAAGAAGAAAGGTCAGATCCAGGAAATCCCAGGGCGGCTGGCCAGTATGGTCAGAAGGGGGAATAGATTTCAAGGAAATGAAGAGCTTGGTCTTAGATCTCCCAAGTTGCAGATGCATTAATAAATAAGACACCCAGGTGTGGCTACCTTGTGGGCCTCTTGACATCCTGAGCCAGGGGTTGAAAGAGAAAGAGGACAGGACAGCAAATTCCTGAGACACAAGCCCCCACTTCCAGACCCAAATCTGGGACAGACATCACTAATCAATCCCGATACAGACTCTTCAAACTCAACTCCAGGTAGCCCTTGCTAATAAGTCACAGTTGACTTGCAAGATGAAATTAATTTGTGGCTCCTGTCCGAGAGGCGGCAAGGATAGCCCTCAGATTTGACTGTTCTCTGAAAGCCCAATTAGAAGAGGGAAAGGGGTAACGAGGGAGCAGTGAGGCCTGAAAGTTAAGGTCAGATATAAGCCACCCGAGGTCTAGGTAAGAATCATGACATTTTCCCTCTGTAAGAAAGACTTTGAAGGCTTACAGAGTTTAAACACTTAAACGCTCGAAGAGGTTTTTGTTTTTAAGGAACTTTGTTTTGTTTTGTTTTGTTTTGTATTTAGTTATTTTTAATTGATTGATGATTGCATTGCAAAATTGGTTTGATTTCTTCCACACATCAATTATAAATTAGCCATAGGTGTCCCCTATGTCGCCTCCCCCTTGAACACCCCTCCCACCCCGCTAGGCTGTTACAGTGCCCCGGTCTGAGTTCCCTGAGTCACACAGCAGATTTCCGTTGACGATCTATTTTGCATATGGTAGCGTGTATGCTTCCTCGGTACTCTCTCCATTCCTCTCACCCTCCCCTTCCTCTCCCCGCCCTCATCCATAAACCTGTTCTCTATGTCTGTATCTCCACTGCTGCCTGCAAATAGGCTCATCAGTACCACCTTTCCAGATTCCACATGCATGCATTAATATACGATATTTGTCTTCCTCTTTCTGACCTAGCTCAGTCTGTAATATACGATATTTGTCTTCCTCTTTCTGACCTAGCCCAGTCTGTATAGCAGGCTCTGGCTTTACCTACCCCACTAGAATTGACTCCGGTGCGTCCCTTTTATGGCTGAGTGGCGCTGCCTTGTATACGTGTGCCATAGTTCCTTCATCCGTCCGTCTGTCGATGGGCATCTGGGTTGCTTCCATGTCCTCGCTGCTGTAACTAGAACTGCAGCTAATGATGGGTCTTCTTCAGTTTGGGCTTCCTCACAGTGTATGCCTAGAAGTGGGATTGCTGGGTTGAATGGTGGTTTTGCAAAGAGTCAGACATGGCTGGGCAACTGAACAGCAACATTTTATTATTGTTTCTAGTTTTCTAAAGAATCTCCATGCCCTCTTCCATAGTGGTTGTATCGATTTACATCCCCACCATCAGTGCAGGAGGGTTCTTTTCTCCCCTTCCTCTCCAGAACTTGTTGTTTGCAGATTTTTTAATGATGACCATTCTGACCAGTGTGACGCGATGTCTCACTGAAGTTTGATTTGCATTTCTCTAATAATGAGCGATATTGAGCATCTTTTCATGTGTTTATTAGCCATCTGTATTAAAGGAACTCTTTTTTTCTAAGCATAATCACCCAGCTATTGGGCTTCCCAGGTGGTGCTAGTGGTAAAGAACCCGCCTGCCAATGCAGGGGACTTAAGAGACATGGGTTCGATCCCTGGGTTGGGAAGATCTCCTGAACGAGGGCATGGCAACCCACTCCAGTAGTCTTACCTGAAGAATCCCATGGACAGAGGAGCTTAGCAGGCTATAGTCCTTGGGTCACAGAGTTGGATATGATTGAAACAACTTAGCATGCATGCACACACCCAGCTATTATTATTCATTTGTCCCAAGTAGTGAAAATGCATCCATTCTTATGAAGAATAATATTCTGAAGGTACAGTTTGACAACTTTCCTGAGAAGCCTGACTAGTCTCAACTGACTTCAGTTTTATTGTTTGGTAAATGTCCTAAGGAACATAGTTTTCTCCTACTGTGGACTCGGTAGCCTGCCAGCCTTTCATGCCACGCCTGTTTCATGAGCACCTACTATGTGTTGGGCTCTATTCGCGGTAACAGGACAGTCTTCACCATGGAGCTCCCAGCAATTTAGGGCAAGAGCCAGCCTCAGAGCCGGCTATGGTCTCACCATTGACCAGCCCTGGGGACCCTTCCTCTTTCACAGCCAGCTTGACAGCTAGAAAAAGAGTGTGTTCTGTCATCTTGCAAGAAAGCTTTGTAGTCAGCCTGCCAGCATGCCTGGTCCTGACCTGGCCGGAGCAGGGGCATGGCTGGTCAGCAAAGCAACTTCCCCTTCTCCCCCAGACGAGGGTGGACTCATCCCCCAGCAGCACGGGCACGGCAGGGCTGGCCAAGGACCTGGCCGCCCTCAAACATCACAGGAATGAGGTTCCCAAAAGCAGACACGAGTGACTTCTCCCGGGCTTAAGGTTAGCACAACTGCAGAAAGGCTTGCTGAAGGAAGCACACAGTCCCAAAACAACACACTCCTAAATAAGAACACACTTCAGAGAGATCATGGCGCATGTCTGGAGAGAAACTTCACTGGGTTTTGCCAGGAATCAGTAAATGGTGTGACGATCACCACGGCTGCTCCAGTTGGAGTCACTGAGTGTGTTTTCACAGCTGTCCCCATGCTCTCAGTATTAGCTTGAGCCTTGGTCAGCCCTGCATGGGCTTTCCTAGTAGCTCAGACGGTAAAGAATCTGCCTGCAATGCGGGAGACCCAGGTTCAATCCCTGGGTCAGGAAGGTCCTCTGGAGAAGGGAATGGCTACCCACTCCAGTATTCTTGCCTGGAGAATCCCATGGACAGAGGAGCCTGACGGGCCACAATCCATGGGATCGCAAAGTCAGACAAAACCGAGCAACTAACACTTGGTTAGTCCAGCATCTTTATCCAGCTTGAGGCTGCACCCGGCACCACACCAGTCCCCTGAGCAAAGGGACAGGAAGTACCCGGCCCCTGAAACAACAGTGATGCTGACCCTTCTTCTGTTGCATGGGCAATGACAGAGGTGGCCTTTGTCAAGTTACTGGAGAGACACACAGAACATGTAAAGTATAAAAGAATGCCCAACAGTGTGTGGGGAGGCAACAACATCAATGATAGGTTCCTGGTACAAACGCTTAGCCTGTCCTGAAAGAGCCTGTGTCACAGAGCGACAGGGGCGTGGGGTCTTGGCGTCTCGAGACTGGGGTTCTAGTCCTGCTCGTGCCTCTGATGGCTGCATGCCCTCAGTCAGGTCTCTCCAGCTGCCTCCTCCACGTGGTGTCACAAGGCTGTCAGCTTCTGCAGCTGAAGTCCTTTAACCCGTACACGTGTGTGTGTGTGTGTGTATGTGTGTGTTCAGTCGTGTCTGACTGTAGGCCAGAACTGTAGCCCGCCAGGCTCCTCTGTCCATGGAATTTTCCAGGCAAGAATACTGGAGTGGGCTGCCATTTCCTACCCCAGAGGATCTTCCCGACCCAGGGACCAGGCCCATGTCTCTGGTGCCTCCGGCATTGGCAGGCAGGTTCTTTACCACTGTGCCACCAGTGCCTACTCTATGCCAAGTACTGTGGGCCAGGCATTGCCTTAGCTAGCCCTCTCCTCAGGTCTCTGGGGCCTGCAGGATCTCCCTATTTTATAGCCCAAGTGGCCCAGAGAAGGTGAGTGACTTGTCCCAGGTCACACAGCTATGGAAAGTGGAACAGCTGGAGTTATTAGTTGCTGGAGGCCGTGACCACACAACCCAGTGCCCAGAGGCTCAAAATGAATAAGTGCGTGTCTCACCCGCTGCAGGAAGAGCTTGAGTCCATGTGTGGCAAGAGCATTGCACGGTTAGATGTCCAAGTGAGTGTAGAAAAGCCCGGGAGGGTGGGAGTGCCGCTCCTGCTCACTAGTGTGTGACTGGTGCTTGCTAAGAGGCCGGTGCAGGCGGGTGCCCGGCCACCGTTCAGCGAGCGAAGGACCAACAAGCAAGTGAAGGAAGGAGTCAGGCCACACACGCCAGTTCAGGACGGGACTCGGGCCAGCTTCCCTGGGGTCCCTTCCCGCTCTGCCGCTTCCTAGCTGTGTGTGAGATGGGATGGTAATAGTGTCCCCTTCAAGGATCCATGCTGGGGATTAAGTGAGTCTGTACACGTGAACGCCGTTAGCCTAGAACCTGGAGTGGAGTAAGCACCAAGTGTTGCCTGCGAGGGTGGCGAGGACCAGTGGTTTAGCCAGAGGGTTTCGTGTCTGTGTTGTTATCTAGCATTAGAGCTGCTGCTCTGTGCTGTTTGCTCTCTGCTGGTACCAAGTGTGGGTCCAGCCTGGGACCCGCCCTCCCCTACCTCCTCCCCACCTCCTCCCCCCTCCTCCCCCCTCCTCCCCCCTCCCCCACCTCCCCCCCCCAACCTCCTCCCACCTCTGTCTTTCCTCCTCCACAGGCACATGGTGAGTGGTTCCTGCCTGCCAGCCATAACCAAGGACACAAAATGAAATGACGCAGATCTTGCCTTTCAGGAGCTCAAAATTAAGTAATCCCAGGAGTCAGCTGAAATACCACTTAATAACTTCCGTAAGGGGCAGGGGGGAGGGGGTGGTGGGGGAGGTAAGCTGCATGGAAGGGCCATTGGGATGAGAGTAAGGCCAGCCAGGGGCGGCTTCCTGAGGAAGGTGCCGTGACCCGTCCCGGGAGGGTGAGACCGGAAAGGCAGCCGGGCATGCAGACGGCCAGGCCGAGGGAGCGCAGGCACGCTGCAGGCAGCAAGGCGAGAGGAGAGGCTTGCCGTCAAAGTGGCCTCCTCGGTGGGCTGCCCTGTAGCTGTCCTGCCCCCTCACACAGGGCAGGCTCACCCCCTCCGACAGTGGGCAGCACCTCTGCTGGGTGAGGGCCACAGGCTCACCCGGCAGGCTTAGAAGGCCCCTCACGGAAGCTTAATGGCTTTATGAATGAATGGCACGATTACGGGAGAAGTGGATCTTAGAATTTCTGAGCAACAAGGGCCCTTAGAGGACTAGTCCAAGCTCCTCGGTCGAGAGGAAGGAGAGGCCCAGCGGGGTCACAGGGCCAGTGAGTGGTTAGAGGAAGATCAAGAGGGGACGCCAGGCCCCAGCCTCACACACTCACTCCTCACGACCTGTTTTTGTGTGTATATTCATCGCTCAGTCGGGTCTGACTCTTTACGACCCCGTGAACTGTAGCCCACCTGGCTCCTCTGTCCATGGGGATTCTCCAGGCAAGGATACTGGAGTGGGTTACTATGCCCTCCTCCAGGGGATATTCCCAACCCAGGGACCAAACCCAAGTCTCCCGCTTCACAGGTGGATTCTTTGCCATCTGAGCCACCAGGGAAAGTTTTTAGTTTGGGTTCCCCGAAAGCAGAGTGTGAGCCAAGGCGGGGGTGCAGGTGGTCTGTTTGGGAGTCATCTCGGAGGTGAGAGAGCAAGAGAAGAAAGCAGGGAAGAGAGGAATGCCACTGGGGGTGTGCTGGTGACTGGTTACGCTGCAGGGGACCAGGGTACGGCCCGCTTGACCTTGGCAGGGAGCATGTGGGAAGCACCTGAGAACTGTCCGTCCAAGGGTACAGAGCCGGAGCGTCTATCCTGACTCCCAGCTCCCCCTGGGTGTGGTCGGGGATAATTCTCGGCACTTCTGGGCCCCCTGCTTAGTGGCACCCGATGAACCCCCAGCTGCAGGAAGAGCCCTGAAGCTGAAGACAGATTTGGAGGACACGTGTCGGGTGTGGCCAGAGTGCTCCGGAGCTGCCCGCCACGGCTGCAGTGTGGAGTCGTGGAGGACCGCGGGGCTGGGGCACAGAAACTCTTGCCACAGTTCCTTATGAGATAATCATAGTGCCAGCAACGGCTTTCATTCATCGAGGTGTTTCCCTGCACCAAGGGCAATGCTGCGTCCATTATGTTCATCGCCTGAGGACACAGGGACCAGTTATCCCCTTGGAGGATTCCCAGGGGACTCAGGGGCAAAGACTCTGCCTGCAGTGCAGGAGACGCAAGTTCGATCCCTGGATCTGAAAGATTCCCTGGAGGAGGGAATGGCAACTTACTCCAGTTTTCTTCCCTGGAGAATGCTGTGGACAGAGGAGCCCAGCGGGCTACAGTCCATAGGGTTGCAAAGGTCAGACACAACTGAAGTGACTTAGCACTCAATGACACTATTAATGGGGCCTCCCTGATAGCTGAGTTGGTAAAGAATCCGCCTGCAATGCAGGAGACCCCAGTTCAATTCCTGGGTCAGGAAGGTCCACTGGAGAAGGGTTAGGCTACCCACTCCAGTATTCTTGGGCTTCCCTTGTGGCTCAGCTGGTAAAGAATCTGCCCACAATGTGGGAGACCTGGGTTCAATCCCTGGGTTGGGAAGATCCCCCGGAGAAGGGAAAGGCTACCCACTCCAGTATTCTGGCCTAGAGAATTCCTTTGATTGTGTAGTTCATGGGGTTGCACAGTCAGACATGACTTAGCAACTTTCACTTTCACACTATTAATGATTAAAATAATAAAAATGAAAGGGATGTTCAGTGAGCTATGAGAACTTTCAAAAACGAGTTCAATCTGAAGGGGACAGAGAGACAGGTTTAGCCAAGTTCAATGTGAATGAGAGGGAAGAGCAGTCTAAGCAGCAGGAACAGCATGTGCAAAGGCCCTGAAGCAGGAGGGCATCTGTACTGAAGCTGTACTAGAGAGGCTGGTGGCACTGGAGCATATTGGCAGGGTGGAGCAACAAGACTTAAGGAGAAATCAGGGGTCACACTGTCCAGGGCCTTCCAGACCTTGGCAAGGAGAGTAGATGTCTCTCTGTGCAACAGAAGCCCCTGGAGCATCTTCAACAAGGGCCTGACATTCACACAGTGCACTTCATGCTTTTAAAACATCCCTCTGACCACTAGGTGGAGAAGGGGCTGAAGGCGGCTAACTGAAGTCCTCCTGGACTGATGTGCAGGCAGCGAAGGGGGGTGGTCGGATCTGAGTTAAGTATTCCTTTGAGTGGAGGGACACGCAGGTAGTAAGTGATGAAACCAAGTTTTTAACCCAGGAATATTTGTCTCCAAGTTCATATCTGAAAGGAGGGCCATTTCCTCTCCAGGGGATCTTCCTGGCCCAGGGATCAAACTGTGTCTCCTGCTTTGCAGGCATATTCTTTACCACTAGCACCGCCTGGGAAGCCCCTTATATCAAAAGGTTACATGGAAATAAGTGTACATTTTCTTATAGTACATACTGATTTCCTCCTTTAAGCTAAACTTTGAATCATTCAAATACAACATGAATACATTCTCCTGGGTTAAAATAAAAATATTTTAGTCCAAGTTAGAGTCCTGACCACTGCAACCAATCAGATTGCCCTTTTCCTCCCCAGAGGTTCCACCATCATGGGTTTGGAGCAGATCCTTACAGAACCTTTGCTACATATTTGCATATATATGTACCTATAGGAAATATAAACTGTGGCTTTATTGAGTTTTCTGTTTCGCATCAATGGAATCAAACTGTACGCATTGCTCTGCAACTTGCCTTTTTCACTCAGTTTGTGCTATATTCGTGCATATAAATGGATCGCGTTTTCTAATTGTTGCATAATATTTAATGGGCTGGATGCACCGCAGTGGATTTAGCCCACTCACTTTCCAAAGACGGAAATGCATTTTTCTATAAATGTTATAGCTTTTGAAGGGCTTGTGGTTGTTTTTTTTTTCCTTTCAAAATGTAAGACTTTTATTTATGCTAATGGAGGTACCCACACTCCAGTGACAACACAAACATTTAAGAAGTCCAAGCCTGGTGACTAAATTTTCCCATTTTCTTCAGGTGCCTGGGATCCCTGGGAGTTAGCTCTTGTCTGTTGCCAAGCCTGTGTTTATAGCTCAAGGCTGTCTCCAGAACAGGGGAAATGGTGGAGTTAGTGACTTTTAGCTGCTGGGCCCTGAAATAGGCACCCTGGCATGATACAGAAATAGTACACCCGTGGATCCTCAAAGACCTGGGGTCCAATCCCAGCTGTAGCTGTGTGACCTTGAGCAAGTCACTTGAGCTCTCTGAGCCTCAGTTTTCCCATCCACAAAATGGAATTTGTAATCCTTGTCTTATAGACCGGCCAGAGGTGAATGCAAGCTCCATGTGTTAAGTGATGACCCCCGGAGAGCACAGATGTGCGCACTTGGCCCTCTGTCTGCAGCCCCAGCGTACTGGAGGGAATGGGGTGATGGTGTGGGGGGCCAGACGAGTTTGTCCTGCATCTCTAAAGGGGTCACTCAAGGTCACAGACAATGAAAAGACGTGAATACTCTGTCACTGCTCTCAATGCCGCGCGAGGTCACATTTGAGCTCAGAGGTTTTCTGCCCGGAATCTGGGCACCTACGGCGCGCCAGGCACTTCTCATATAGTTGTATGCCTTTCATTTGCACCCCAGCAGGCAGAAACAGCGAGTCTCCCCTCTGCCCCAATTTACAGATGAAGAGACTGAGGTTCTGAGAGGGAGTGTCACTTGCCCAAGTGGCAGGTTGAGGCTAGAATTTGGTCCCTCTGCTTCTGGAAGCTTCCCTGAGGCTGCAGGTAGCTGCTCAGCAGAGCGCCCCGTCCTGGACCAACAGGAATGTTGCACCTCTCATGATGACATCGCGGATGTCTGTGTCCAACCATCAGGACCCCTTCACAGAAGGAGAGAAAAGCGGCTTTTCTGGCCTCCTTTTTTCCAAAAGGATGAGATAAAGCCTACTCAGAGGTCACCAAAGGACAGTTTGAATGAAATCTCTTAAACGATGCTGATGGAGAGACAATGTGAAATGTCCATAATCTTGTGTGTACATTAAGGCTCAGTTTCGTTTTTTTTTTTTTAAGCTAATGAGCAAGATGAGAACCTTTTGGTGTAAAGGGCCTGAGCCAGGAGTCAGGAGTCCAACCCCAGCTTTGCAGCTAAATCACTGTATCTGAGCCAAGATACTTCCCCATCCCTGGGCCTCACTTTTCCACCTGTCAAATGGGAGAGTGAGACTGGCTGACCAGAGGACTTGTCCTGCTCCAGCAATGGGGGAACCTGGGGCAGGGGACAGGGAGGGCGGGGTGCTTCTGGGACAGGGTTGCCAGATTTAACAAAGAAAAGTATAGGATATTCAGTGATATTTGAATTCCAGATAAAAAATAATTTTTACTAGCTTGTCCCCAATATTATAGGAGACATAACTTAAAAGTTATTTGCTGTTTATCTGAAATCCAAATTTAACTGGTCATCCTATATTTTGTCTGGCAACCCTATTCAGCACCTTCACCTCCACTGGACCCCTCAATTCTTTGATGCAGATAATTGATGTCTTCACAGCTACTGGATGAACTCCTGGCCACCCACCTTCCTACCAGATTCTCACCACCCAATCCCAACCTTCCCACCAACACCCACTTTCCTGTTCACATAGAAATTCTAGAGCCTCGAGCTAAGAGGTTTCATGGGTCTAGGAATTCGTACAGCAGAGATAGGGGTGGAGATGCAGCTGAACTTGGGGACTTAAATCAGTGGAGAGATGTACGTCCATGTGTATCACAAAGGCTGGAGGGACACGGTGTCTGCGGGTGCTCACAAGCGGCTGATCTCATCGTGAGCCACGCCTACATGTGCGCCCACAAACTAGCGGCACTGTGTCCATGTGTAACCAAGAACCTGGCCAGGGCAAAGGCCCAGAGCCTGGGGGAGAAGCCAGTGTGTGTCCAAGCGGCCGTTCCAGCAAATCATTCCTGTTCAGCGAAAGAACCCACGTTCTGCACTCAGCCCTCTTCTTGTACATAGTTAAATAGAATACAGACTCTGACTCCAGCAGAAGACCTGAGCCACAGGCTGGGGCATTTTTTAATTCTTTTACCATGAGGGCACACTTCCCTCATCTATACTGTTCACAGAGAGCTTTCACACCCCTTCCTCTGTGGAGCACAGCTTACCACAGCCTCGGGCTTATTTTGCTCCCGTTTTATTGATGAGAACACTGAGTTTCCAGGGGATGAAACAACCAGCCCAAGTTCATCCGCAAGCCTGACTCCTCACCCAGTGCTCTGTCCTCTGCCTTTTGTACAAAGAGAAACTCAGGTTCGAAAATCTATGGTTCCACACAGTGTCTGCTATCAACCGCTGGGCGTTTGGGTCTCTGAATTTGCAAAGCCTTCCTGTCTTTGTCCAGTGGATATTTGACACAGTGTTTTAATTTTTAATATACTAAATGGTGAGATGCCCTTTAATCTAAATTGAATCTCCAGCACCATTCATCTCTCACACCAGCCTGGTAGTTTTGCTCCCAAAATAGGCACTGTTCATTTTCAGCCTGAGGGTGAGGAGACTTCAAAGTTCTGCTCCTGGGAAGGGCATGATCGGTGGCCTGGACCAGGTGGACTCTCCTACCTGTAGGTCTCCATAACAGCTGTCTTTGGATATAACGTGCCACAGCCGCCAGTCCCCCACCTTCAGCCGAGTCCATCCTTCATGCCGTATGTGAGGAAACTGAGGTCCAGAGAGAAGTGCCTTGTCTGCAGTCACGTGGCCCTTCCTCTGGCCCTTCCTGGACCAGCCTCCTCTCCGTCTCACTCAAAACCCATCTCGTCAGTCTTACTCCTCCAGGAGGTCGTGATTAATGACCCCACTGTCTTAACTGAACAATAATGACCCAATATCCTCACCTGGGGGCTTCCCCGGGGGCTCAGTGGTGAAGAACCCACCTGCAGTGCAGGAGATACAGTTTCGATCCCTGGATCAGGAAGATCCCCTAGAGAAGGAAATGGCAAACCACTCCAGTATACATGCCTGGAGAATCCCATGGACAGAGGAGCCTGGCAGGCTACAGTCCATGGGGTCACAAAAGAGTTGGAGGTGCCTGACAGACTAATGCTTTTCACTGTGAACACATATTAGCCACTCCAGCGCAGGAGGCTGGGGGCAACATTTCCATGTGCTTAGAACAGGGCCAGCCTGGGTCCTCGGGTCCCCAGAGTGTGCCACGGCCACAGCTGGGTCTCATGAGGGCCTCCATCTCCCCATCTGTGAAAGGAGCATAACCCAGCTCAAGCTCCCCTCCTCCCGCTGCACAGGCGGGACGGTGGATCTCCAGCGCTACCTGTACTGATAGGCAAGGCCAGTGGGGTGGGGGGAGGTCTCCTTGGGAACAGGACACCCTCAGGCTCTTCTGCAGTCTCAGCGAGTCTGGCTCTTGCAGGCAGTGGGTGGGCGTCTTACCATGAACATCAGAAGAGGCTCAGCACCCAGAGCCCCATTTCGGAGGCCTGTCCATCTCCTGTACCCCTGAACCACAGACTAGGATCCCAGGACCACCAAGCTCCTATATTCCTGAGCAAGGGGCTCTTCCCTTCGCAGGACTCCCCCAGCACCCGCACGGGGCAGGCGTGCAGAGAAACACGAGTTGAATGAATAACTAACTGGATGAATGAAGACTGTTGGAGTCCTAGGTCCTGTGATGTGATAGCTTGTCTATGATAGTAGATATTGGACCCTGGGGCCCCTGCAACTGGAACAGCAGAATGCCCCAGTCCTCCAACTCCAGCACGCTAGTGATGCCGTTCAGGAGATCTGGGTGGAAGCTACCACCGGGTGCAGGCTCCTGGTGGGTTCCTGCTGGTTTCCTGCCTTGTTTTTGCCTCTCTCCCCCTGCCACGCGGCCGCCCCCCTCGGAGTGATTCCTGGGCATGTGTGTCTCCCCAGGACCCCCAGGCCAACCTCTCTGCACTCTGTCTGTAGGTTTGCCTGGCACTGCTCCAGACCTGGAGAAGAGAAAGCAGATTTTTGGGCAAAACTTTATACCTCCAAAGAAGCCAAAAACCTTCCTGCAGCTCGTGTGGGAGGCCCTGCAGGACGTGACGCTGATCATTCTGGAAATCGCTGCCATCATCTCCCTGGGGCTCTCCTTCTACCACCCGCCCGGCGAGAACAACGAAGGTAAGATGGCGCCTGGGACCTCCCGCTCCTGGCCTGCCGCACGCATGCACGGCCGCACTTCGGGGCACCTGGGGGCTCAAGGCCACATGTTCCCTCCAGGCTGGGAAACTGAGGCCTAAGGGTCAGTGCGTGGCTGAGGTAGACCCGGGACTGAGAGCGCCTGTCCCCCCTTCTCCCATGTGGGAAATGCAGAGGTCGGATCAACCACAGTCACGTTAGAGTGAGCGTTTGTCGAGCACTAAGTGTGCTGAGCTCCAGGCCAAGATACCGTCCTCCTAACAACCCCATGACGTAGGGGCCATGATTATGCCCATTTTAAAGATGTGCCTTGGGCACAGGGAAGTGCATTAACTTGCTCCAGGTCACACAGCTAAGAAAGAGCCCCCAGATTTTTCAGTGGGGCTTGTTAAAAACACCACTGCCCAGACCACACTCTTGTTGTTGTTCAGTTGCTCAGTTGTGCCCCATTCCTTGCCACCCCATGGACTGCAGCACGCCAGGCTTCCCTGTCCTTCACCATCCCCCAGAGCTTGCTCAAACTCATGTCCATTGAGTCAGTGATGCCATCCAACCATCTTATCCTCTGTTGTCCCCTTCTCCTCCTGCCTTCAATCTTGCCCAGCATCAGGGTCTTTTCCAATGAGTCAGCTCTTCACATTAGGTGGTTAAAGTATTGGAGCTTCAGCTTCAGTCCTTCCAGTGAATATTCAGGGTTGATTTCCTTTAGGATTGTCTGGTTTCATCTCTTTACTGTCCAAGGGACTCTCAAGAGTCTTCTCCATCAATTCTTTGGCGCTCAGCCTTTCTTTATAGCCACTCTCTGGTTATGTTGAATGGAGTCCAAGGGAGAGTGACCCCAAGCTTCTATCCAGCTGCTTTCTGCGGGCTTCTCACTCTCACAGCTGAGGACAGACCCTCCGAATCGCCCACCTATGGGCTGCATCCATGCTCGATCGGACACGGGGTCAGCCTCGGGCCCCTTGCCCTCTGGGTGCTCTAGCTTCCGAATGATCCCGTTTCTACTCTGACACTGGGCTCCTAGAGGCCCCCAACTGTGAGAAAACCCGTGATGACGTCAGAGCCCTGTGCTCCTGGTATTCTAGAACAGGGATCGCAAACTTCAGACCACAGCCACATCCTGTTTTTGTATGGCCCTTAAGCAAGTCACTTTCCTTCTGTGAATCTGTTTCCACATGTGCTAAACAGGGTAACAGACCTCACCTGGAGGGGTTATAACAAGGAGGTGATGGAGGGATGCGTGGACAGCCTAGCACACAGAGGGCACCCAGAGGTACTGGACCTGCTGCCCATGTTGGGGGGCCACCCTGGGCTTCCCTCCCTGCAAGTGTGAGGTGGGGATCTCACACTTGGTGCCTTGGGGGAGGAGGCCTCTCAGTCGCAATCCTGTGCTTGGTTCAGGATTAGCACACCCTGGTGGGGCTGATGCTGAGCACGCTTTGCCATGTGATGAGTCTCGGGCTTGAGAGGACATCCTGAAATATGCCCTGGGTTCTGAATGGGGCCATTGCTTGGGGGGTGGAGGAAGCACTGCCCCACTCACCCTGGGAGGGTTCTGGAGTAAACCCACTTTCCCAGTCAGGACTCGGGAGCCCTAGTGGAAAACCTCATAAATAAGTGAGAAGGTTGGGATTAATATTTACACACTGATAGACATCAAAACAGATAACCAACAAGGACCTAGTGTACAGCGCAGGGAACGCCGCTCAGTATTCTGTAATAACACATAAGGAAGCAGAACCTGAAAAAGAATAGATATGTACGTGAACCATGATGCTATACACCCGAAACTAACATGACATTGTCAATCAACTAAACTTCTATTTTAAGAAAAGAAAACCTCAGCCTCCATTCTTCCTTTCATTCCAAATATTGAGCACCTGCCAAGGGCTAGACTTCACCAACTCCATGCAGCTTCCCTTATCATGGCGAAGTGTTTTTAAGCCTGAATCCCTCTACACATCTATGCGTAAACAGAAAGATAGGCAGACTGATAAATACATACACATAAACTGTGGGCTATGTAGGATTACAGAAGATATATTGTTTTGCAGTTAGATTTTTATAATCTGATTTGGGATTAGTAGAAAAGTATAAATACTTTGTTATTAATTATTATTAGGCATCTTAATGTGCTTCATAAATAGATCATCCTTCTAGGTTCACTGCCTCAGGCAAGCAAATAAAAAGTGAAAACCAAATATAAGAAATAATCTCTATGGGCCTCATTTGCCCAAATGAGGAGGTTCAGACCACCCTGAGGTTCCTCATACAGCTGCTACCCCACTCCCTCCCACGCCAAAATTTCCTGAGAAACTGGATAACCAAGTCTATCTGGTCAGCTACCTCGATTTTTTTTTTAACCTAATATTACTAGTTGCAGCCATGAAATTAAAAGATGCTTACTCCTTGGAAGGAAAGTTACGACCACCCTAGAGAGCATATTGAAAAGCAGAGACATTACTTAGCCAACTAAGGTCCGTCTAGTCAAGGCTATGGTTTTTCCAGTGGTCAGGTATGGATGTGAAAGTTGGACTGTGAAGAAAGCTGAGCACCGAAGAATTGATGCTTTTGAACTGTGGTGTTGGAGAAGACTCTTGAGAGTCCCTTGGACTGCAAGGAGATCCAAGCAGTCCATTCTAAAGGAGATCGGTCCTGGGTGTTCTTTGGAAGGAATGATGCTAAAGTTGAAACTCCAGTACTTTGGGGACCTGATGTGAAGAGCTGACTCATTGGAAAAGACTGTGATGCTGGGAGGGATTAGGGGTAGGAGGAGAAGAGGACGACGGAGGATGAGATGGCTGGATGGCATCACTGACTCAATGGACATGAGTTTGAGTGAACTCCAGGAGTTGGTGTTGGACAGGGAGGCCTGGCGTGCTGCAATTCATGGGGTCGCAGAGAGTTGGACACAACTGAGCAACTGAACTGAACTGAACTGAATATTACTAGTTGATTCCTTTTTTCTGCATCACCTCTTTCCAAAGAGGATTTAAAGCAAATAAGTTTGCTCCCTTGACTGAGATATAAATTTGACTTTGAATTGCCTGGCAACCGAAGCAGAAAGTGAATTTGCATAGCTCAAGTTGTCAATTAGGAGGAAAGGTAGTTCTTTGAGAGGCTCGCACACCCCCTGACAATGAACTGTGGGATGAACTCACCCACAGGACCTGACGTGCGAGCGTGCTGTGTTGCTTCAGTCATGCCCGACACTTTGGGGCCCCATGGACTGTGGCCCACCAGGCTCCTCTGTCCGTGGGATTCTCCAGGCAAGAGTCCTGGAGTGGGTTGATGTATCCTCCTCCAGGGGATCATCCCCATCCAGGGGATCGAACTGGCGTCTCCTACATCTCCTGAATTGGCAGGTGGATTCTTTACCACGCGCCACCTGGGAAGCCCAGGCCATTATGAGAGATGCATAATGGGCAGCATTCTTTGCAGAACTTTTGTAGAAACTAGAGAGGATGGTGCTCTGCTTCTTGCATAAGCCTCGAACAAAGCTAAGGGCGCCACACAGAAGCATAATAAGGAGGGCAATTCCTACTATTTTTAGAGCCACCTCTAGTTGGAAGCTTTTAGGGTAAAAGTTCATCTGATACTCACTTGACCCTCACAACAGCCCTGTGGGCAGGTACTCTTATTACCCAGGAAAGCGGGGCCCCGAGATGCTAAATGACTTGCAAGGGCAGACTCCGGGAACCGGCAGAACCGTGACTCAGACCAAGGCGTTCTGGCCTCCGAGCCCACGCGCCTGTCCGTCGGCTGCCATTCCTCAGAAAGGGACTAGGTTGAGTCAGTGCCACCCGAATAAGTGACCTCAGGTGACCCCATGTAGTGCAAGCTTAGAACTCAGTGGGCAGCGGGGAGAAGGGGTACGGTGGGAACACAGATCAGGCTCCCAGAGTGGTGCCCCACAGCCCTGCTCTCAGATGCCTGGCGTCACCTCCATCCTAGCGCAGTGGGAGCCAAGGCCCAGAGAACGGAAGGACTTGCCTAAGGTCACACAGCTTGGAGGCAGGAGGGCTGGGTTTGGAACTCCAAGCTTCTGGTTCTTTCTACCGCCCTTCACTTCTTCCAGCTGAGACACCAGCTCAGGCCACAGTGGGTTGATAAGGGCAGCCAAACACACTCTTTTCCTGCAGAACGGAGTTCTTGAACTTTGTGACTTACTCCTCCCTGACACCCAGGCCCCAGCCTGCGCTCTGAACCTTCCATGGTGCCTGGACCACCCCCCACCATGGCAAACGTAGGCTGCATCAGTTACGCATAAAATGATGCTGTGTACTAAGTTGCTCAGTGTCCAACTCTGTGCAACCCTACGATCTGTAGCCGCCCCCCACCCAAGGCTCCTCTGTCCATGGGATTCTCCAGGCAGGAACACTGGAGTGGGTTGCCATGCCCTCCTCCCGGGGATCTTCCCAACCCAGGAATCAAGCCTGCATCTCTTATGTCTCCTGCATTAGCAGGCAGGTTCCTGACCACTAGTGTCCCCTGGGAAGCCTAAAACGGTGCTGGGGGCGGACTCACACTAGGCTGCCTTGCAGTACCCAGGGCCCCTCCCTGTCTGCTTTCATGGCTCAGAGACCTCTAGACGCTTGTTGGAGGTCACGAAGCACTTCCATGGCAGGGCTAGGATAGGCATAACCCCTGCTCCCAGCTCCCTGCCCGTGACAGCTCCCTTAGTGCCAGAGAGCCAGCACAGTGACCAGCACCCAGTAGCTGCTCAGGAAATGTTTGTGACTTGACCAGTTTTGAGAATCCTTAGTTTATGCCAGGCCCTGGTAACCACCTCAGAGGTAGTTTCTCCAGTTTACTGATGAGCAATTAGAGGGAAGGCCAAGTGGGTTCCCCAAAGTCACACAGACAGTGAGCAGACGCACCTTAGAAAACCCTGGGTCCGAGGAGGGCAGTTGCAGTTTCCCCAGATCCTGTGGTCACAATCTCCAGATCCTGTCCCTGCCCCAGTCCAAAGGAGCCCAGAGGTGACCTCAGCAGGGCCCCCCACACCCCTCTTTCTTCCCTTTCCTCTTCTCTTTCTCCTGATTGCCCCAGAGCAGCAGGAGGTGTTCTCAGGGTCTGGTGGCTCCGAGTGGTGAAAGAAACCCACACCTCTACTTTCTTGCCCTTGTAGGTACCGTATAGTCATCAGACTGTAGGTCACACAAGTGGCTCAGGGTATCGGTATCCTCGCTGTGTATTGGAGGCTCAGATCCAGTAAGACCCTCCTGTGTGCCGAGCGCTGCCCGGAGCTTTTACCTTCCTCCCCTGGAGCCTGGCCTCAGTGACTCCCGCTTTGCAGACGAGCACACCACAGCTCAGGGAGGGCAGGGACTTACCCAGGACCAGAGAGGGGCAGCAGCAGGGCCCGCCCCAGCCTAGAGGCCTGCCTCACAGTTGCCGGAAGAATGGAAGGAAAGGATGCCAGCAAAACTGCCTCAGTACCTGACCCTAAAGCACCTGCACTGTAGATTACCGTGAGGCCCCTTCTGCCTGGCTGACCCACCCTGCCTGCTTCCTTCCGCTCTGTGCAGGATGTGCGACGGCCCAGGGCGGGGCAGAGGATGAAGGGGAGGCAGAGGCGGGCTGGATCGAGGGGGCCGCCATCCTCCTGTCGGTCATCTGCGTGGTCCTGGTCACGGCCTTCAATGACTGGAGCAAAGAGAAACAGTTCCGGGGCCTGCAGAGCCGCATCGAGCAGGAGCAGAAGTTCACTGTGGTCCGGGCTGGCCAGGTGGTCCAGATCCCTGTGGCTGAGATCGTGGTTGGGGACATCGCCCAGGTCAAATATGGTAAGTGACCCCACTGCTGAGCTTGGTGCTAGAACTGCAGTCCAGGCAGGGGTGGGAATGGGCCAGGCAGACCCAGAAAAGCGGGCCCAGGGCAGAGGGTGGATTCCTGAAGGCTGACCCCAAGCTAAGATATTTTCTGAGCTTCTTGGAGAGGTGGAAGGCTCATTTCTGGAGGAGGCAAGATTCCAGAATGTATTTAAACCAAAAAATGGCAAATCCGTGACACATGTACCACCACTCTCCAAACCTCTACCCTTAGCAGACATTACTAATTGATCTCAGCCCAAAGCTGAGATAACACCATCAGATGACTTCTCAACCCAGCACTCCAAGGACCACTAACACTCAGAGTGGGTTGATGAAGTGAAATCCCTTTCCCTTCTCTGATTTGGCTGTTGATGGTTGGTGGTTGTGCTAGAGAAGGTGTTCTAGGAAGTGGACATGAATGGGCAAACATTCCAGGCCTGTGATGCTCCCATAGAGAAAGTGAGCAGGCTGGTGCCAAAGGGGATTTAGCTGAGATATGTCCTAGGTAAGTAGAGGTAAGAGAAGGGGGAAAGATTGGAGGACCCCTTCTCACCAGCTGTATTATCCTCTGATAATATTCTTGTCTTGAGGTCTATTCAGCCTAGTCAAGACAGGTTAGTCCCTTCCCAAAGAATTTCCCCAAACCATAGTCGAGGCCAGAGAAGAAAGAGTCATTGAGAAAACTGGGCCCCAAATCCATGCCATGCCAAGAGAAGCACTTTAGAAACTGAAGGACATGCTCACTCGAGCTCAGATAGAGGCAGGACCCAACCTCAGCGCTCCAGGCCCCCTGCCCTTCACCCAGGCCCCAGGCTTCAGCGGCCCATTGGCCTGTGCTGGACGCCACCTTGGTTCCTGCACTGGAACCAAGTGACCCCAGGCAGCCTGTTCCAGACGGCAACTCCTCCTTGTAGTCATGCTTGAAGGGGATATTCCAGCCTCTCCAGCCCCTGAGACCCTGCTGACGGCCCCCCTTGCCCTTCCTCCCACCAGGTGACCTCCTCCCTGCCGACGGTCTCTTCATCCAGGGCAACGACCTCAAGATCGATGAGAGCTCCCTGACGGGGGAGTCTGACCAGGTGCGCAAGTCGGTGGACAAGGACCCCATGCTGCTATCAGGTGAGCTGCGGCCCGCAGGGCTCGCTCCCGTCGCCACTCCCTGCCCCGTGCCCGGGGTGCCCGTGTCCCCTCCATGAGGCTGGAGGCTCTCAGAGCCTTTGGTCTTGGGCTCCAAATCTCTGGCCGCTCGGCCTCAGTCAAGAACTCTCTCCTTTTCCCCAGTAGACAGACATTAAGTCTACTGTGTAGTCAGTACTTCTCCAGGCCCTGGGGTGAGCCCAGTGAATGAAACTGACGATGAATTCCTGCCCTCCCCCCCAACCATGGAACTTACCTTCTAGCGAATTGGTTTTCTGAAAGTTGAACATGAAAGTCTATTCCCATTAGGGACAGAAAGAATCAGTCTGGTGACTGTTGTTTTAGAGGCATGCTATGTGCCAGGCACTGGTCTGGGGGCTGGGACCTAAGACAGATGAGGCCCCAGCCTTGAGGAGCTTGTGGTATCGTGAGGAGTCAGACAATGTGAAAATTCCAGAGAGTAATAGATATACTCTTGAGAGTCCCTTGGACAGCAAGGATATCCAACCAGTCAATCCTAAAGGAAATCAACCCTGAATATTCATTGGAAGGACTGATGCTGAAGCTGAAGCTCCAATACTTTGGCCACCTGATGCAAAGAGTCGACTCACTGGAAAAGACCCTGACGCTGGGAAAGATTGAGGGCAGAAGAAGGAGATGACAGAGGATGAGATGGTTGGATGGCATCACCAACTCAACGACATCAATTTGAGCAAACTCCAGGAGACAGTGAAGGATAGGGAAGCCTGGCGTGCTGCAGTACGTAGAGCAGCAAAGAGTCAGACACGACTGATCAACTGAGTAACAGCAACGATAGATACTTGATGAAAATGAAGCAGGACCGTGGAGTGCAGCTGGTTGGGGAGGTCGAGCTGTAAGCTGAGGTGCAAATGATGACACAGAGCTGGTCTTGCAACTTTCCAGAGGGTGCATATACCAGCAGCAGGAATAGCAAGTGCGAAGGCCCTGAGCAAGACGGAGGGTCAGATGCCAGGCCCGGTGTGCCGTGCTCAGGAGTTCATAAATGTTCTGAGTGTGATGAGTACTCTGTGGAATCAGCAGTAAGCTGATCCCGTTTACATTTTTAAGATCTTGGTCTGACTGCTGCAGTGGGGCTGGCAAGAGAGGAGGGGTGACCCTGCAGAGATGAGGCACCAATCAGGTGAAATACCTTCTCCGAACAGGACACCAAAAAGGCATTCCTGTCCATCAGTGTTCAGCAAACATCGTCTGAGAAGCTGCTCTGGGCCAGGCTGAGCAGTGGGATACCTCCCCCCAGACCCCACGATGATCCAGACTCACCTCCCCCCCAGCCCTTGGAAGCCTCCAACCAGAGTCAGCAGGAGCAGGGGGGCAGAGAGTAGACTTGTAAACAGCTAAGTCCGTAGAAGAGGAGTGAGGAAGGGGTGAGGAAACCAAGGGGATAGAACCATCTACAAGAGGTAAAATTGAGCAGGGTTTGGAAGAGTCAGTAGGAGCCCACCAAGCAGAGCTGTGGAGAAAGGGTCCTCCTAGCGGAGGCACAGCGGTCTAGAGGGGGGTGGGATTTCCTAGAAATACTACAAAGAGGAAGAGGAGCGTGTCTACAGGGTATGATGGTGAAAAGAACTGAGAATCGGGTGTGGGGCGTTTATTTATCAAGAACTTATTCAATTATTCATTTATTGAGCACCTACTGTGTGCCAGTGGTTCATGGAACAAGCACGGCGCCGGCCCTCCTGAAGCTTGGAATCTGGTAAAAGAGACTGACAGGAAAGGACCAAAGAAGCAGATAGGTGCCCCCGTTTCGGATAGGGATAAGCCAGGTGAAGACATTACATCACTGTAGTGAGAAGGAGACCCTGAGGCAGGGGATGGGAATCTTAGTGGGCCAAGGAAAAGCACGTGTGAAGAGGCTGCATGTGAGCTGAAGGCAGAGCAGCGAGAGAAGGAGCGTTCCAGAAAGAGGGACAGTAAGTGCAAAGGGCCGGGGTCTGACCGCGTGACCACGGAAAGCCATAAATGCCCTCTGGGAACTCAGAACCACCTGGGGGCTCAGGAAACGGCCATCGCCCCGTGGCCTCGGTTCTGACCTCTGAGCTGAAGTGATTGTCAGAGAGGCGGGCCCCCTTGAGAGAAGTGACGCGGTGGGTTATGAGGCTCAGTGCAAGTCGAGGGAAGGTGCTGGGCCTGAGTGGATGGGAGATGAAGGTTCCAGACAGTTTGGAGGAGAGGAGAGGTGATTCCCTGGTAGGAGGCTGGGGAGAGAAAATGTTCAGGATCACTGACCCGAACGAAGCATCACCGTGCAGCCGTGAGGGTGGGCACAGACGTGGAGACCCTGGGAAAGCGCAATAGGGTAAAGCTGGACGGGAATTCGGCTGGCCAGCCCAAGTAGGGTCAGCCACTCTAGTCTCAACCTATCCACCTGGCGGGAAGACAAGACAAATGGTGGAAACCCTGGGCCTCTGGGTGTCAGGAAGCAGGAGCCAGGGTCTCCTGTGATGTCTTCTGTGGGCAGGACAGAGAAGGATGTGCCATGGCCAGGAGATCTCGGTCGGTTTGTGCTGACGCTTGCGTTGCTGGTGATCTGGTGGGAGGTTTCTAGCAGGCTTCCCTGGAGCTCTGACCTGTTGCAGTAAGGAAAGTATGCCCATCCAGTTTGCAGAGCCCACGCACCCAGGGAGGGTCAGGACTCATAAAAGGTGGCCAGAGTGCGGGGTGAACTAGACTCAAGAAAATGCAGTGGACTCTGAGCTGCAGCTGACACCCTGAAATGTGAGGGGGAGGGAGGGCGGCGGCTCAGCCCAAGCTCCGGGGGGAGAGACAGTGAGAGAGGGGCGTAGTCAGCCCGATGGAAAGCAAGCTGATTGGAGAAAGAATTTTGTGACAGTCAGAACCATTCTAGAAACAAAAGCGGCTGCCTGTGTGGTAGTGAGTTCCCCATCACTGATTGTATATAAGTAGGGCCTGGGCAGACTGAGGGTGGGGTGGTTGTAGAGGAGGCCGGAGCTCTGAGCAGACACTGCCTTCAACGCTCCTCCCTGCGGTGAGAGTCAGATTCAGCACACCCGTCCTCACCCGCACCTCTTCTACAGACCCGCCTTGCATCCTTTCCTCTGCCCTGCCTCTGCTGAGGCCATTCGCTCCTCCCAGGTGGCCCTTTTCCTTCCTCATTGCGCATTTAACTCCTACCCATCTGCTCAGCGCCACCTCCTCCACAAAGCCTTCCCAGACCACCCTTTGGCCTGCACCCCAGCACTGCCTGGGACCCTTGTGTTGGCCTGTGACATCACATAACACTCGGCCATTCAGGTCATGCTGTCGTGCTGACTGAGTTTTGTGCTGCACAGAGCATCTCAGATAAAGAGTGAGACTATCCACAGACCTGCCACCCAAACACATCTAACAGGTCTCACTTTTATGGGCCCTTCCATGCTTGGCCAGTCCAAGCGGGTGGGAGCCCAGGCCTGAGGCTGCAGGAGGGCAGCCCAGCTCCATCCTGGGCCCTGCACCCCTCAGGGTTCAGGCAGTGTCTGCGAGAGAGAGGAGGGAGGCTGCACTGCATAGCAGAAAGAGCAGAGTTCGGCTAGGCTGAGCCAGATCTGGGCTCTGGAGTGAACTCACTGTGTGTCCCTGGGCATGTCGCTTCGCTTCTCTGAGCCTCGGTTTACCTGTGAGGACAATAGCCATGTCCTGGTGTGTGATGTTGGTGAGGCCCCTACCTAGCATGGTGCAGCCAGAGGGATGCCCACGGTGGGCTGGGTCCCTTCCCTGCTTCTCCCAAGGAGCCTGGACTTGGGAGTGACATAGGCCTGGGTTCAAATCCTGACTCTGCCCTTCATTGGCTGGGAGACCCTAGACAAGCTTCTTTCTGAGTCTGTGTTCCCTCACTTGTAAAATGGGAGGACAGCGCCAGCTTATATGTCCTGTTCCCACCTCTTCCTTCATCTTGACTGGGTCACCGTTCCCCCTCTCTGGGCTGGCCCTATCTCTCCATCATGTAACCCCTCCCCACCTACAACCTGCATGAGCCTGCCTGGATTGCTGTCTTCCCCAGTGCTCTCAACTCTGCATAACTGTCATTTGGACCCTCTTTTTTGGGGGGAGGGGGAACATGACTAGACTCCTCATACCCTTCCCCTGTGCTAGAGGCTTTGCTGGGCCTTCTGGTCAGATGACCCTCAGAAAATACAGAGAGACCAGCCTGGGGGCATCTGCAGGGTCCTCATGGTAGTTGAGAAACCACCCCCACCCCCCACACACACACACACATTGCATCGAGCACATTGGCTTAGCCTGCTGCTGCTGCTGCTGCTAAGTCACTTCGGTCGTGTCCGACTCTGTGTGACCTCATAGACGGCAGCCCACCAGGCTCCTCTGTCCCTGGGATTCTCCAGGCAAGAACACTGGAGTGGGTTGCCATTTCCTTCTCCAATGCATTCATGCATGCTAAGTCACTTCAGTCGTGCCCGACTCTGTGCAACCCCATGGACAGCAGCCCACCAGGCTCCTCTGTCCACAGGACTCTCCAGGCAAGAACACTGGAGTGGGTTGCCATTTCCTCCTCCCGGCTCAGCCTAGAGGAAGGCAAATAATGCTCGGTTCTGGGTCCAATGGCCCAGCCTGTGACCCTGGCCAGGTTGCTTCGTCTCTGAGCCTCCATGTCCATGTCTGTGTAGTCACTGCCCTCCCCACATCTGCCTACCCCACAGGGCTGTTTTGGGGACCACATGCCTACACCAATGGGACTATCCTTTGTGAATGGTGTGCTTGTGAGACGCTGTGTGATGTGGATCAAACACAGAGGCAGAACCCCCCAGTTCCTGCTCTGCATCAGCTCCCGCTATAACCTCGGCCCCTTGGGCCCTCAGTCTCCCTGTCTGACAAATGGGGGCAGACCAGCCTTCAGAAAGATTCAGCTGTCTCTCTAGCACTCAGGGCACAAAGGAAATCCTAAAGCCCCGAGCACAGACAGGAGGACGCAGGCCCATGTCTGCAGTGTCTTCAACCTGGGCAGAGGAGACAAGCAGGAATCTCAGGGTGATCCTCTGTCCACGGGGCCGGGGGGGTGGGGTGGGGGTGGGCAACAAACCCAGTGTCACCTTCTCCCCCTGCCGCCTCCCACATGCCACCAATGTGGCTGTGACGTCCACTCTGCAAGGGGACCCAGAGGTTCAGACAGTTCACGTACAATTGGTTAAGATGTTGGGGAAAGATTTCAATTCTTTAAAAGTCTGTGTGGGTCAGACAGCATGCGAATGGGCTCTGGAGTGCAGGGGCCCATGAACTCAGCCTATTTTTTTTTCTAGTTTTCATTTTAAAATCATTTCGAACTTTCAGAAAAGTTGCAGGAGTAGCACAATGAGCGCCCGCATGCCCTCCCTCTGGTAAAACCGCCGTGGCCGTCGCGCTGCCCTCGCTCTCGGGGGCGTACGCCCTCCCTTGTCAGGGCCCCTTCCTCCTTCAGGTGTGTCTCCCGAGGAAAAGCTGTTTTCATGAGTAACCACGGCACAGCTGTCAACTCAGAAAGCACACCCGACATACCATCCCCGTTCATGGGTACCGCCAGTCCCCACAGCCCCCCCCCCAGGCTGGGACCCGGTGCAGGTGCCCTGAGGCATTTAGATGTCCTGCTTCTCAGACTCCCTTAACACCGAGCAGATCTGCAGCCTTTCCTGGAAAGCCAGTGGTTTTTAGCCCTTCTGGATCATGAACCCCCATGAGAGCCCCATGAAAGCAGTGATCCCACCTGTTAGAAATAAATGCCCAGACTTGCCACTTTGCAGCCTAGCTTCCCACGTGGTGCTAGAGGTAAAGAACCCGTCTGCCAATGTAAGAGACGCAGGTTCGATCTCTGGGTCGGGAAGATCCCCTTTAGGAGGAAATGGCAACCCGCTCCAGTATCCTTCCCAGGAAAATTCCATGGACAGAGGGGTCTGGTGGGCTACAGTCCACAGGGCCGCAAAGAGTCAGACACGACTAAAACAATGAAGCACGCACGCACGCACACACAGGAGACCCGCAGACCCCTGGAGAGCCCTACTCTGGTCTCCATTTGCAGCAGGGGAGAGGTGAGGGCCCTCAGGCACGGAGGGACCCTCAGAGCATGGGGCCAGAGCCAAACACCACCCTCCAGCCTCGCAGCTCCCCTGCAGCCCCCACTCACGAGCTTGCCTCCGGGGACCCTGTGACTACTACCCAGCAACGTGGCCCATTTGAAGCATCTTACAGTGAATTCCAGGGATGGTTCAGCAGGTAAAGAATCTGCCTGTAATGCAGGAGACGTGGGTTCGATCCCTGGGAGGAGGGCATGGCAACCCACTGCAGTATTCTTGCCTGGAAAATCCCATGGACAGAAGAGCCTGGGGGCTACAGTCCATGGGGTCACAAAGAGTCAGAAAGGACTGATGAAACACCCCCACACACACACGCACACAGGCGCACACACACACACACTCGCACACACACACACACACACACACACAGTGAATTCCACAGGGAAACCAAAGACTGGGCAGGGACCAGCACGCTGTCCTCAAAAGCCGTGGGGCCCACCCCCTGCAGACCCTCTGTCTCAGCCCCCTGCAGGACCACCCCCCTCCTCCCTTACCCTTGGAACCAGACCCCAAACAGCACGAGGTAACCCAGGACCTCGACAACCCTCTGGGGCCCACTGCCCACCCTGCCTGCCAAGCGCAAGGCCAGGCGTGGGGAGCCGGACCTGCCGCCACTGCCACCGCCGCCAGGGAGCCTGTGACGACACCGTGACCACGGGGAGGCCCCGTCTGCCACTCGGCCCGCGCTCTCTCCATTACACTACCCTGCCTCTTCTCCACGAGAGGCAGCGGGGTGTAGTGGATAGAGCACGGGTTCAAGTCCCGGCTCCACCTCTCACAGCTGTGTGACCCTGGGCCATCGCTCAACCTCTCTGAGCCAGAGAGGCTGCAAGTGGGCGGAGGGGCCAGGGCTGGTATCCGCACCAAGGCCTGCCTCACTGGGTTGTTGTGAGGGGGACGGGCTCGTGGGTGCTGAAATGCTCTGCAGACTTGGAGTGCTCGTGGGCGCGCGTTATTGCTGTTGTTAACCGCATCGATAGCAGTAACAGCGACAGCATCGCGTCTGGGCTGGGGACCGCGTGGGCTTGGCCTGGTGCTCGTGCTGGAGGCAGGTGATAACCCCCAGACAGGGCCTCCGTCCTTCTTCACATCTCTACTCTCAGGAAAAGGCCTTTGAGATGGCCCAGCCTCTCCACTCTCCCTGTCCGGAGAGAGGCTTCAGAAGTCAAAACCTGGAGAGTGAGGAGCTCTGTGCCGCGTGTGCTGTGCAGCCTCAGTCAGCCATTTGACCTCTCTGTGCTCAGAAGCTTCATTTCATAAAGCCAGGCTTCACTAGGCCTGCCCACAGGGCCTCGGTGCACCCCGCCTGTCATCACCAGAGGCTGTGGCCCTGAGATGCCATCTCGACCAGGTCTGGGGCAATTCTGAGGCAGAGGTGGGCTTTGAGCCTGCAGTCAGGTAGGTTCTGGCCCACACTCTGCTGCCAGCTCAGAGGCTGCAGAAATCAACTCCAGAGGGACAAGATGAAGGGTCAGGTGGGGGCCCTGGACAGGCCGTCCTGTTGGCTGGAGCCTGCAGAGTTCCCCGGGGCCCACGCTCCATTCTGACTCCGGGTGAACGGACAGACGGGTGCTGACATGGCTCCTCCACCACTTACCTGCCTCCAAACCGCCCTGCCTCGGACTTTGTGCACAAGCCCCCCCGACCCCCGCCCCTGGCGAGGGGGAGAGAACAGGAGCCGGAGCCTCCCAGCTGCCCGAGCAATGTACTTTGAAATGCGGGTGACGACGGTGACCTTACCAGGGACCATGGCCGCCGAGCGGGAAGAGTGGGGCACGGAGGGACCCTCGGTGCATATTGGTTCCTTCTTCCCCCTCCCCGGCACACCTCCAGCGGCCCCCCAGTGAACCCCGAACAGACGCCCAACCCTGCAGCCCTCCTCCCCTCAGGCGGCCGCTCCCTTCACGAGCCCTGAGCCTCATCCCAGCTGATCACGGCCGTCTCCTGCCTTTGCCTGAGTGGGCCCCAGCCCTCCCTGTTCCTGCTGGTCTGGAGGCCCGGCCCCTGGGTCTCTGTTGTCTTGTGTTGTTGCTCATCTGTGTGCCAACTACACTGTGAGCCTGTGGAGGGCAGGGACCACCGGGAGCCCCTTGGCACAGAACGGGACCCCACCACGCCCGTCTGTCATGTGAACAAGCACGGCCCAGACAGGGAGCGACATCTGTCTGCTCAGCCTCCGCCCGCCCCTCCAGAGTCCCCGAGATGCTGCCTTTAATAGAGGCTGCCCTCCCCCTGCCAGGAGGGACCCTCACCTCTGGGAGACCTGGGTTCCCAGACTTCACTGCTGAGAGGTGATGACTGAAGCCAGACCTCTAACAGAAGACAAAACTGAGGTCCACCAAGGAGAGGACTGGCTGCAGGTCGCTCAGCAAACCAGAAGCAGACCGCAGACTGATTCCCAGGTCCCTCCCTCCTCGGCCTAGGGCCCTCTCCATTGACCATCCCCTAGGCAGTGTATTCTGAGGGGCTCCTTGGGGACTTAGAGGAGGTGGGGACCACAGGATGGTGTCCAAAGGACCGTGGACATGGGAGCCTGGTGCACGCCTAGTCAGGATGCCCCTCCCTAAAAGGGTCTCTGTCCACACCCACAGACCTGTGGCTTATATGCCTCTGGTCCTACTGTTGGAGCTTCGGCCCTTGGGCTTAAACCTTGTCCCCTGCAGGGGATCCTGGAGCTGGGCAACCCGGTCCACATGGTTCTTCCTCTGGCAGGAAGGGGCAGCCAGGCTCTGCGGTCCTCACAGGGGAGGAGGAGTGGGCAGTCCAGGGAGCTGTGGGGAGGAGGGCTGGGCTGAATGAATCTGACCCTTTGTAAAACCGTGAAGGTGGCTTATGGAGGGGGTGTGGGTCCTCCCTTATAAACACATGGCTACCAAGAAAAATACAGAAAGTGAGGTAGCGGTGATAGTGGTGCTGTGGGAGGCAGAGAGGAAATGCGCCCAGATCCCGCCCCCCAGGGGCTCAGGGGCCAGGAGGCAGCCCCTGGGAAAACCGCTGGCAGGGGAGACCAGAGGAGAGGTGACGTCCTTCTGTGGGGGGCAAGGAAGTCAGCTGAGAGCAGGGGCGTTTGTCCTAAGCCTTGAACAGGAGGTTTTGGACAAGAAGTGGAAGAAGGGCATTCAGGTGGTGATAACTGTGTGCGCAGAGATGGGCATGGGGCTGGGCTTGGAGGCAGGACGGAAGAGCCGCTCCCAGTGCTGCTCCCAGGGAGAGGGCGCGTGGCGGGAGTCGGTGGTCCGGGGCTCAGAGAAGGTTGACAGCTGACCCAAGGGTTGCTGATGAAGGCGTCTGGACTTTGGGGAGCTGTGGAGGGTGTCTGAGCTGGGGGGCGGTAGGCAGAGCCGAGGCTGGGCGTGCTGCTGGGGTGTGGAGGGAGAGGGGACCAGAGCGGGAGGTGATGCCCCCAACTCCTCTGGCCCCTCCAATGCGGAGGCCTGGAGGACCCCCGGGGCTCCTCAGTGCTGGGTGGGAGGTGTGCCGGCCCTTCTCCCCCACCTCCCTGTGTCCAGAGGCCACCTCTCTAGCTTCTTCTTCCTTCCCCCCCTCCTCCCTGCCTCCTGATGCAGAGCCGCCAGCTCCCTGCTGAGCTGGGAGTGATTAGATCAGTAGGTGATTTGGGGTCTGATTATCTTGGGTGGAAATTGGCCCTCTGTATCTTTTTCCATCCCGCCCAGGGCCGGGGAGGTGGGGAGCAGCTTCTCTGTCGACACCCAGGCCGAGCCAACTTTTTCACGAACGTGTTTGGGACCAGTGTGTGGCCTTGTTTCCTGAGGAAGTGCAGCATCTGACCAGCCCAGCAGGAGGCTCTGTCCCTCACCAGCCAGCGACCCTGGACGGGCCACTCCTCCCAGAGCCCCAGGTTTCTCCTCTGTCAGCTGAGGGCCAGCGTGAGAGCGGACAAGATGATTGCACTTGAAGGGTCAGGGTTAATTAAGTTTGGGCTTAGGATCGGGGTGAGGGCACGAGGCCCGGTGTGGAGTAGGTGTCCTGCGGAAGGTCGTGCTGATTCCGTCCCTGCCATCTACGCCCTGTGAATGTGCTGAAGTGTGTTCACCCCTCACCTTTAAAGATCTGCGGTGACCTCACACCACCCAAAGGTGACCTCTCTGCAGCTTAGTTCCTCATCTAATATCGCTGATACTTAACAGTCCATCCTGCCAGCCCCCGCACAAGCTGAGCCCTCGCTTGAAAAAGCTTTTTGTTAGCAAGTTACTGTAGTTCCCAAATCCTCGTGATTAGGCCCATGTTGTGCTTGTGCCCCTCATAAGGAGAGTGCACTCCGGGGTCTGCCTGTGATGGGTAGACACCAGGCCTAGGCCTTCGAGCCTAGAGTCAGTGTTTGAGCGCTTTCTGTGGTCCCCACTGCTCCCTGCCTAGGGATGGGCGTGGAGCCTAGGGATGGGCACAGAGTCTGGGGATGGGCACGGAGCCAGCCGTGGAGGGCATCACCTGAGAGCCTGGATTCTGGTACGGCTTGCTAGGCTCCAGGCTGCCTCTGGGAGCCTTCTTGACTTAGTTTGCCCTTCGTGGATGGACAGACCCACCTTTACCACCTCAAAAGAACTTACTGGAGGATATCTGTCTGTCTGTAAAGCACTTTAAGATCCTGACATCCTAGAGGCCAAATGGCTGGGGCACCACAAACGCGCGTACACACACACAACCAGACGTGTGCAAACATACACACGCACAGACACCATCTGAAAATATGGCTCAGGTCCTAGGAGAAAAAGGAAAGGAGTGGGTGAAACCGCTTGAAACGTGAGAACAGATTCCTTGCTTTAAGGAAAGTGCCTTCTGCCCTGACTTAGAACCTGTTGACTCTTGCTTTACATGCAATTCTAATGAGTCTGTCCACCTAGACTTCAAGTCTGAAGCAAATTGGGAGAACCAGGAGAAGGCCTTTAGTGACAAGTGACCCTGAAAACAGGAAGAAACGACCATTGATCATAAGTGGAAACAAGGAAAATCTGAAAACAGCAGAAGGAGTTTGGGAAACATGTATCCAGGGGGGTTTGGTGTCTGGGCTTGGTGGCCACGGCCGGCTGTCTGATGGACCAGGCATAATCCTTCCTGCGCGGCCTGGAGACAGCTGGAGACCCTGCACCACATGGGACCGGATTTTTCTTACCTCTCTGCTGGAGAAGGAGCTACGTGCTCATACAGAGGGTTTTCTAGCCAGAGCAATAAAAATGAGAAATCACAAAAAGACAAGCGCTTGACAGGCCAAACCTCACTTCCCTAGGTCCTTCGCTAAGCAGAGTGCCCACTTGTCAAGAAGAAGTTGACAACAAAGACCCCGAAGATGAGTAAAAGTGGAGCTGCCCTGCTCCAAGGCCTCCCTCCCTCCTCCCCGGCAGCTCCCCTCAGGCCCCTGGAAGAACTCCAGCACCCTTGGAACCCAGTTTGAAAACTCTAAAATTCTCGGAAGGGAGTTTGTAGCGTTTCTTGTACCGTGGACTCCTGGGAAGATCCGGGGTCATCCTGGGCCACCCCTATTCAGAATAAAGCTTTGAAATACATGAAATATCTTGGATCACAAAGGAAGTCAATTCTATTGAAATAGCTAAAGTAATTTTAAAAGAATAAACATGTGATGTAGTTACATATGTGTTTCTTTATTAGTATACTGAATAACGAGATCCAGCAATCAATATAACAGCCTTAGTTGTAAAATAAGCATAAGCCTAAAGAGTATCTTATCTTGGTGGCTTCCCTGATAGCTCAGCTGGTAATGAATCCACTTCCAATGCAGGAGACCAGTTTGATCCTGCATCCTTCTCCTGGAGAAGGGAGAGGCTACCCACTCCAGTATTTTGGCCTAGAGAATTCCATGGACTGTATAGTCCATGGGGTCACAAAGAGTTGGACATGACTGAGCAACTTTCACTTTTCACTTTCAAAAAGTAAGAGATATTTTTAAAAACTGATTTTTGTAACGTGTAATGGTGTTGTGGGCACCACTGACACTCCTGGAGTTCATTGCCTTTGTTCTTAATGGAGGAAAAATGCTAAATTTCAGTTTGATGTCTGTGAAAATAAAGATTTCATTGTTTCCTCATCCAAGTTCTCTGAGCGCTGAATTCTTTCCTCAGATCTTTGGGGAGGAAGTGGACTTCATTTTAAGCAGTCCTGCCCAGGGCTTAGTTGGCATTTTTCTTGCCAGTTGCAGAATTAAGTAGAATGAGGTATGGTTCTAGATATATCAATAGAGGAAAAGACAAGAGTGGTCCCTGCTTGACCTGTAAGGCAGGGAGAGGAGGAATGGGGAGAGAGAAGAGAGAGGAAGGAACTCACCAGGAATGGGTAGGAGGTGGTAAGCCTGAGCTTTCCAGGGGCCTAAGAGCTGCGTATGGCAGTGTTTGAGAACCTGGCTCATCATAGCACTGTCCCGAGGTATAGTCATCTTTAAAGGACCCGCTAGGATGATACACATTACATCTTCACTGTAGGTGGTGCCCCAGGACCTCAACAGGCAAATTGCCAGGAGCAGACTGGGACCAGATTCCTCCCACTCCTTGGGGGAGAGGGGTCTGGGCTGTGCAATGGTAACTTGGCCTTCATCCCCATCCTTAGGTACCCACGTGATGGAGGGCTCTGGACGGATGGTGGTGACTGCTGTGGGTGTGAACTCTCAGACTGGAATTATCTTTACCCTGCTGGGAGCCGGTGGTGAAGAGGAAGAGAAGAAAGACAAGAAAGGTAAGCCCAGCCCCCTCGTGGACCAGGAGAGGAGCTCTTAAGGCCACATTTTTTTTGTTGATTCTTTCACTCAACAAGTGAGTTACTGAGTGCCTTTTATGTCCACACCCTGTGCCAACAGTCACCTTCTGCATCCTCGAGGCCCGGCTTGGGCCAGGAGGCTCTGTCTGTTCCATCTCCAGGGTCTTGTCCTGTCTTGTCCAGTCATGTCATGGGGGGCTCCCCTTCCCCTCCGAGCCAGGCCAAGGGTGCTGAGCCTTTCCTTCAATCTCCACCCTCAAGTGTGACCTGGTCCCATCATCAGCCCTGATATTGAGTAGAAAACCCCACCTGGGCATATTCCTTCACTCCTCTCAATTCCATTGGGCAGAGCTGCACACTCAATGGAGACTCTACCCAGAGGGGATAGGGGAGCTTCTGGGGAAGGTGCCTCCAAATCAACTGTCGTGAACCCCACTCTGATGCCCCTGGAGCTGCCATCTCAGCTGAGTTCTGTCTCCTACTCTCCCAGAAGCAAATGTCCTCACTCCATGGGCTCCGCTTGGTGCAGCAGGCTGGCATCTTGGGCTGGAAGTGGCTCTCAGGACATAGGAGGAATGATTGGGAGACATGAGCCCCAATCCCATCAGACCAGGCCCAAATCTAACATCCAGCCTCTGGTCCGAAACAGCTGGCTACTTACCCAACATTCATACTCGGTCTTGGGGACCCTCCCCCTCTCACAAAGTCTTCAGTCCTTTGTCTCCTTCCCCAAGCCCCAGAGGAGGGTCCCCAACATCCAGACCTTCTAGAACCCAGGGGAAGGAGATGAGATAGTAGAAGACCCTGCTTTTGGTTTTAGGGACAACGGGACTAACCTCCAGCTCTCAGAGGCCAGCCAATCTTGGCCTGGGACACAATCAAAGATTACTTGTTCCCAGGGGCAAAACCTGTTTCCTACTGGGGTCCTCCTAAGATTATGGCTGCCGCAGGAGCAGAAACAATGGCAGTAAGCTGTGATCTGTGTGAGCTGAGGTTGAAACCGAGGACAAGTCTTGGCCATGAGGCGCAGAGCACGTCAGGACAGCGTCCACACAGTGACATAGCAGCTGTGGCCACCAGTTGCCCCAGGTGCAGGCAGCTGGGCAGGATGTAGCTGTTCGGCCCACTTCCTTGGCCTCGCTGGGGCCTGGGTGAGGGGCAGAAACACCCAGAAGCTCCCACGGGCCAGACTCATGTCTTTTAAATGCCGATAAGGAAACAGGCCTCTTCTGCCCGGCATGGGTCAGAGTCCCTTGCTGAATGTTTACCTGCCCATCAACGAGATGGGGACAGCAGTGCAGAAGGGAGAGGTGGGGTATGGAGGGGACATGGCAGAGGAAGATGGGGGGCAGCCCAGCCTCTCAGGCCCCTGAGAGCAGACCCAGGGGTTTCCCAGGGCTGGACCCCCTTAGCGCTTCCATCCCATCATCTCCACCAGGGACGCTGCTTACAACCCTCCATTTCAGGATGACTCTGGGCATGCCATAGTGTGTGTGTGTGTGTGTGTGTGTGCATGTGTGGGCGGGCGTGTATGTGGCTGTACATGCTTCTCCTTCATTAACATGTCTCAAAAATCATCACACAGGTGTGAAGAAGGGGGATGGCCTTCAGCTACCAGGTACAGTAAGACACCTCCCAGGGTAGAAGGGGCTTTTAGAAGTAGCAGCAGCCATTGACCCCTGAGCCCTGGCCCCAGACCCCCAGCACACAGCTAGAAGGGTACCCAATGGCTGGGGGCTCTGCACCCCGCCTCAAAACTCCTGTGTGGCCCCATGTGCTGCCAGCCCCACAGGACAGGCCAGCACCCCATGCTGCCCTTCCAGTGTTTCCGGGGCACATGGCGCCCCCACTGCCTCCAAACCCCAGACAGCACACGCCATGTGCGCTCAGCACCGCGTGACCCCACAGAGCCCCTCACCCCATGGCACGGCCAACTCACCCAGCATCTATTCCCTCTCCTTCCCACAGAACCCGTCTCCCCCCGCCTCAAGAAAAAATAGCCAGAGCGAATTTGAGCATCTCATATCATTTTTGATTTATAAACTAAGGAGATCTCACCAGTGCCCTCTCTGTCTCGTGCACAAGATGCAACGTGCCTGATGTCATCTTTTAAGCGGTCGGGCACCTCCTATGGGCAAGACCAAGGCAGCCTTTTGAGCGTCAGTCAGGAAGGGAGGAGTTGGCCATGGGCAGTGACCTGAGTCAAATGCACGAATCCGAGGTCACTGCCGTGAACAGATGTCCTTCCAGGACATAGCAACCGTCACAACAAGGGCCCATTCAGAACGGCCGGTGCTATTACTGCACCCCGTGTTGAATCGACTCCTGGCCATGGGTCCCTCTGGCCGTGTTGGTCAGCCAGCACCGCCCCCCCACCTTCATAGAACCCTCACTGACAGAGAGACCTGCCCTGTTGGTTGGGCCAACGGGATGCCTGGGTCCAGACCTCACACCGACCATCCCACCTCCATATTTTATTTCAAAGACCCTCCGTGTCTGAGTTTCTCCCCCACTGACTTGTGTGTCATCTCCACGGGAACATTTCACCCCACCCACCCCCCACCCCCAAATCTGAGTTTCCTGATTTCCGACGGCAGTGTGTGTTTCCGACCACAGTCACGTCCCTCCCCGCACGTTGGTTCGCGTCTACTGTTGCTGCCGTCTGCGCTGTTGCTTTCCTCCATTTTGACCACTGCATTTTTCATCCCTCCCACCCCCACAGCGGCCGATGGTGCGGCAGGTTCAAATGCTGCAGATAGTGCAAATACCAGCCTAGTCAATGGTACGTCTCCCACCCCGCCCCTGGTGAGCTCCCTGTCTCGGGCGATGGGCGCCTCCCCACCCCCAGCTCTGAGCTTTCCTCTCCCTGTTCGGGATGGCCCAGACTTGGATGTGCATGGGCAGCTCGGGGACGGCCGTCCTCTCTCACACAGGGCAGGTGCTTAAGAGAGAAGCCACCACCAGGCACCCAGCTCTGTTCCCACCGGCGGTGGTCACCGTTGGGCCCTTGACCCCCCAGTGGAGCCCAGCAGAGGGACGTGACCTTGGCTTCAGATCTGGTCCCCCCCTCCCTCCCTGGAAGCAGCGTCCCTCCCTGTGTGGCCCTCTCCTAAGCACATTCCTGGTCCCTGCTTGGGGGAAGAAGTCCCGGGGTCAGGACCCGGGCTGAGGCTGGCCTCTGGGTCCCCAGTGCAGGGTCCCATCCTCGACTCAAACCATTCCCTCGAGGCAGGGGGACCCAGGCCTGCGTTCAGCTCCTGGGCCCCGCCCTGCAGCATGGCTGAGCCACTAGTAGACAGTCTTTCTCTTCTTTCGTGGAGTGAACGGGCAGGGGGTTCGCTTGGGCTCGGGCCCAGTTCTGTCCCTCGGGTGTGGACTGGTGTTTCTTGCTGTTGCCTGCGCTGGAGCGTCTGTCCTGAGTCTCTGCATTCTTACTGGCCCTCTCGGGGATGGGCGGTGAGGGTAAGGGCTGCCACTGTACCCTGAGTCTGCATCTCACCCTCCTTACAAACGGGCAGGAAGGAAGTCCATTCACTGGCCTCCGCGCCTTTGGAAGATTTCACACCTCTGTACCCTCCCATCTTCTCTGGCCTTCCCCATCCCCAAGTCAGGTGATGTAAAGTCACCCGGTCTGCTCCTAAGAGCTTTTACGGCTCGGCCATGAAACCACTGCCCCCGAGAACTGAAGGGAAGGGAAAGCTTTTCCTTTCCCCAGTGTCACTCATCCCAGGAGCTAAGCATCCATCCTGTGATTTACTCCTCACCACTCCCAGAGAACACGGAGCTGTGGTGCTGCCTCCTCCTCCCCTCCCCTGTCCCAGGCCTCTGGTGAGCCACTCGGATTCAAAGTGACCCAGGATGGAAGCAGCTAGCAGATGTCAGGGGCTGGGCAACACCCGTCTGTGAGCAGCACCTGGCCAGGAAGGGCTAATTCGGGTGTGGGTCTATTTCAGGTGCAGGAAGAGGAAAGAGGCCAGCCTGGGGCGTGGGAGGTGTCCCATGTGAGGGGAGGGTGGTGCTGTTACTTTAGTTGCTGCGTCGTGTCCGACTCTTGCCGCGCCGTGGACTATACTCTGCCAGCCCCTCTGTCCGTGAGATTTTCCAGGCAAGAGTACTGCAGTGGGTTGCCATTCCCTTCTCCAACGGATCTCTTCAACCCAGGGGTAAGACCCGGGTCTCCTGCATGGCACGCAGATTCTTTACGGACTGAGCCACGAGAGAAGCCCTAAATGATGTAGGCAAACCCAGGTGGGGGGAGGGAGAGGGCCAGGAGGAAACAGGAAGTGACGTCCTGCTCCCCACCACCCCTCCTGGATGATGAACCTGCTGGGACCGCATCCAGACTGGTGGGTCTCAAAAAGACAGGAGCCTCACTTCCAGTTCAAGCCAAAAACATCCATATATTCCCAAGAAAAACTGTAGGAAAAGATGGGGAAATATCATTTCTTACCCACTTTCTGTGCACCAGGCACTTTGCAAGCGTCTCATTTAATCCTCATGATAACCTTATGGGTCAGTTTTTTGTCCCCACTTTAAAATGAGGAAACTGAGTCTCATGGAGATCAAGACACTAGTCCAAGGTCACAGAGCTGGGCAGTAGCAAAGCTGGGACGTGAAGCCAGGCCTACCTGGCTCTAAAGTGTGTGCCGCTCTTCCTGGTGTAAATTTCACAATGATGTAGGGACTTTCCCTGGGAGTCCAGGGGTTAAGATTTCAGCTTCCAATGCAGGGGGTGCGAGTCCTATCCCTGGTCAGAGAGCTAAGATTCCCACATGCCTCGCGGCCAGAAAACCAAAACAGAAGCAGTATTGTTCCAGATTCAATAAAGACTTTTAAAATGGGCCACATCCTCAAAAAAAGAAAAGCTTTAAAAAATAAATAAACTTCACAAGCACGTTAAGAAGTCTTCCCTGCAAGGAAAGGATCCTGTGGTTAAAACTGTTTAAGAACCACTGGGTAGAATTGGTTTCCTCCTTGTTGCAGAAAGGCAGCCTCTATCGTGCTGTGGGATAGAGTTAGAGTCACACGGAGCTTCCCAGACTGACGTGGCTGCAGGACCCTTCCTGGCTGAATGTCGTGGGATTGGTAGACCTCCAGAATACACTTTGGAGCCAGTGCTCTAAGCTGTTGCTGCTCGAATTGTGACTGGAGGCCCGCATGCTCCTGGGCATCTTTCAGGAGCTCGTTAGAAATGCAGACTCTCAGGCCCTACCCAGACCTGGCGAATGAGAACCTGCCTTCTGATGTGCCCTCCAGGCTCCAGGCAGAGGGCACTGAAGGCTGAGAGGGCTAAGCTGAGCTTTGTGAGTGAGAGAATGGACCATTCCTTTCCACTTCTTGATCTGAGCAGAGTCAGGATGCCCTGGATGTGGAAGACACACTCAGCTGGCAGGATGCCCCCTCCTCACTCTACTCCCGCCAAGCCCCTCCCAACTGAGCAGTAAGGGGTGTCCCATTGATTTTGGAGGCATGATAATTGCCATTTTAATTTTATTATTTATTTTATATTTATTGACACGTGCATGCGTGCTAAGTCGCTTCAGTCATGTCTGACTCTTTGCAACCCCATGGACTACAGCCCATCAGGCTCCTCTGTCCATGGGATTCTCCAGGCAAAAGTACTGGAGTGATTTGCCATGCCCTCCTCCACGCGATCTTCCTGACCCAGGGATAGAATGCGCATCTCTGGTGTCTCCTGCATTGGCAGGCGGGTCCTTTACCACTGGCGCCACCTGGGAGACCCGTTTATTGATATATCACTATTGAATGAGAATGAGAAATGAGAGTCGCTCAGTCGTGTCCGACTCTTTGCGACCCCATAGACTACAGAGTCCATGGCATTCTCCAGGCCAGAATACTGGAGTGGGTAGCCTTTCCCTTCTCCAGGGGATCTTCCCAACCCAGGCATCAAACCCAGGTCTCCCGCATTGTGGGTGGATTCTTCATCAGCTGAGCCTACAGGGGAAGCCCTATTGAATACATCACTTTTAGTCACGATTTTAAGTGGCACATTGCTCTTAACACTGGACACTTACAGGGTACTTTGCAGTGCTTTTCATAAGCATCACCTTGGTTGAAACTGTTGCATTTCACAGGGGGACAAATGTAGCCACAGGTAAGAGAAGCGACACGACCCAGTTCTCCTAGTTAGCAGTCTGTCTCCTCAAAGCTTGTTTATGGGATCTCCATTGACCCTCCACGTTGAGGATTTCCGCACCCATGACCCTCGCAGTTCACAGAGAGAGGACTGATCCATTTGGCAAAAATGCATCTGGCATCTGATGCAGAGAGGCCTCTGGGTCTCCACCTTGTTCCCCCATCCTGGGTCCTGTCCTCCATCCCAGGTCCCCTGAATCAGCCCATCTTCCAGGTCCCGTGGGGGGTGCGGTGCAGAGCAGCACCCTACCACCATTCCAGGGCCAGGCGAGCACCGGTTTGGCTAAGGAGAGCCCCCAAATGAGCCCTCACTTCCAAGAAATCGGGCCAGCTGCGCCCAAGTGCCCCCAGGACACAGCTCCCTCCCTCAAACACATGCATTGTTGATTATTTTTCTGGCCACGTGATCACCATGGAAATAAAGGAGGAAATTGCTAGCTTGGTTAATGGGCACACGTGGGCTATTGCATCTGATAATGTGCGATGCAAACAAAGGTCCCTCTGTGCCCTCTCACACCAGCTACTGGAGCCGAGTCCTCTGGTGCCTTTTAGCCCAGTTAGTAAAATAATGTTTAAAAATAAAAACAACTGTTGTAGTTCATTCCGATCAGCTCCAAGAAGCCTTCTTCTGTGTTGCTTCTTAATCTGGCAGAAAGAATTTTAGAATAGAGGGATGGGGGCCTTTCTTTTTCAACCCCAGAGGAGGTCACTGACCCTTTGCTGGGAGGCTCAATGGGAACAGCCCAGCACTGTTGCAGAGATGGTATGGAGCTGGCACCCAGGAAGCCGCTGCTTCCCTCTGAGGCAGTCAGTGTAACGTGGATGTGATGTGGGGACGACAGTGTTTACAGAGGGTCGTCAGGGTGCCCTGTAAATGACAGCTGCCTCTGAACCTCCCTCAGCCCCAGTTTCCTCGTTGTAAAATGAGAGGGATGGAAGCCCCTCCCGCCCCACCTTGCAGGATAATAGGAAAACTGGCAAGACGCGAGTCACTTGCAAACTGCCAAACGCTGCTGGGCGAGTGGTTATCACTAAAAGGTAACTTCTAGGTGCTCTGGGAGGCAAGATGCCAACCCCTTGTTACGGAGGTGGAAGCCAAGCTGGGAGCAGTGAAGTCACAGGGCTAGCTGGTGTTGAAACAGCAGCTTCAGGAGCCCAGTCCCACCAGTGCCACCTCAGTGCCCACCCTACCGCAGGCTCAGGGGATGAGGGGTAACTGCTTTCTCCCAAGGAGGGGCAAAAATGTGCATACACTTTGGGGCCAGCTGTCCACTCACCTGCGGAGAATGTCCCTCCCTGAGCTACAGCTTTTTATCTGTGTGTGGGTTTGATCCCGGAGTGCCCCGGTAGGGATGCGGTGAGGACCAGCTGAAATCATGGAGGTCATGTATGGGCCTGGCCCATAAACTGTGAGGATGTCCTTCACGGTGATTATCCAGGAGTGGTGAGGGGTTCCGTGACCTTCTCTGAGTCCTCCTGAGGTGGTGAGCCATCGGGCAAAGCCCAGGGTGAGCCAGGGGACAGGAGGATGCCCCCATCCCTGCAGGGCCAGCAGGTGGGGGTAGGTGTCTAATTACCAGGTAGCAGTCACCAGTACCTCCCACCCTGTGAATGCAGCACACACACTCGGGGCTGAGCCTGGAGAGGCAGCCTCCCACGTGGCCCCGTTTACAGGGTGGGGAGCCCCAGACTCAGCACTAGACAGCATCCGACTCTGATAGGCAGAGCTGGGGTAGAGGGCACCCAGGGGTTCCCACCAAGCCAACTTCGCCTCTCTGCTGTGGCCCAAACTAGGCAACCTAGAATGAAGAGCACACACTTTAGTGGAGGGGTGGCGTGGGGTGGTGTCCCCTTGGGCTCCATGGCATGGCCCCAAACACCTGTGGGTGCCTCCGAGCCCGCTGCTGGGAGCCTCTGCACACCCTTTGCCTGAATCACTCTCAGTGAGGCTGAGGGTGGTGGGGAGGGTTGTCCATGTCGTGGCTTCGTCCTCCAGCACCAGGAGGAAGAGGAACTGGAATCATCTCTCCTGGAGCCAGAAGCTAAGGAGCACATTGACCAAACGCCTCCCCATTTTAGAATCAACCTCTCTCTCTCTCTCTCTCTCTCTCTCTCTCTCTCTCTCTCTTTCTATTTCCTTTTGCCTCTTCTCAGCCCACATAAAGCAACAACCAGATTCCAAATTCATCACTGGGGGCCTGAGATCTCTCATTCCTTATGCTTGTGTGGTCCCTTTACCCTAAAGGCTGCTGTCTAACCTGTAAAATGCTCACGGCCAACATAACCCCCGCAGAAGCCCCCTCTCTGCACCGTCAGAGAGTCAAGAGAGCAGCCCCCGCAGGTTTGCTCTTGCCTGGGGGGCCTCCCCGGCATCCCTGTACTGAGGGGGCAGAGCCGGCTCGGCCCTCCCCAGCCCCCAACTGACATGAACGTCCATGGCCCTGTTGCGTCTTCATGTGACCGATGTGTGCTGTCTGCTCTCTGTCGTCTGTTCAAACTCTTTGTCGTGTAGGTAAAATGCAGGATGGCAGTGCGGACGCCGGCCAGAGCAAAGGTAACCTTTCGTATTGACCTGGTCCCTGCGGCCCCCCCTGCTGGTTCCAGGGGCCACAATTAACCTGATCCCTGCGGCCCCTCCCTGCCAGTTCCAGGGGCCACAATGAACCTGGTCCCTGCAGCCCCCCCTGCCGGTTCGAGGGGCCACAATTAACCTGGTCCCTGCGGCCCCCCTGCCTGTTCGAGGGGCCACGGCAGAGGCAGACGTCCATGCCCATGGGCGCCTGACGTCTCTGGGTGGGAGGGTAGCTGTGATCTTGTGGTACCAGGACAAACGGAAGTGGCACTGTCCGCACAACAGTCCACCCGCAAGCCAGTGTCTCCCCTGCTTTGAGCTATATCCCCGTTCAGCTGAAGGTTTGAAGCTGGTTCTTAGGGCTCTTCAGGGGCCAAGGGGTCGGGCTCCAAGCCCACCAGTCAGGGCTGTGCTGAAGGAGCAGGGTATTGGCACCCATGGATGAGGACACACTCTTCCACTTTTTAAGCCCGCTTTTGTCCCTTCTGTCTAGTGACTACTTAATATTCCAGCAACATGGCCCAAGGACCAACTGGGCAGAGCCCAAGCATGTGTCTTGTCTGATGCAGAAAAGCCGAGGAGCCCTTTGGGGAAGGGCTGGTGGACTTGTTCAGGCCCAGAGGAGCCCCCAGCCCCTTCATGCTGCAAGTCCAGGGTGGAGCTGTGTCGCTCCGTGCTGAGTTCTGTGGGCCTGGATCCAGGGTCTCCAGCAGGGAGAGGCCGACCCCCTCATCACATGGAATCTGTGCCAGCCATGCAGGGGGGCTCAGGCCAGGGAGTGAGGGTCTCACCGTGCTCCCCTGGGCAGGGGGCTGGGTGCCGACACCCGCACCCTGCAGGCTAACCTGTGGGTGTGCATGTCTGTGTGTGTGCACGTCTGTGTGTGCATGTGTGCGTGTGTACATATGCGTGTGATCTGCCCCCTGCAGCCAAACAGCAGGACGGGGCGGCCGCCATGGAGATGCAACCCCTCAAGAGTGCCGAGGGGGGAGACGCTGACGACAAGAAGAAGGCCAACATGCACAAGAAGGAGAAGTCAGTGCTGCAGGGCAAGCTCACCAAGCTGGCCGTGCAGATCGGCAAGGCAGGTGAGCGTGCAGCCCCGGCGGACGGCACGGGGTGGGGGGACACGGGGCACGCAGGGGGATCCCCGGGGCAGAGCCCTGCCCCTGGCTGGGCCTCAGTTACCTCATCTGCAAGGAGAGGGCTTGCATGAGACCCACCCTTGTCTGCCGCGGCAACCAATCTGAGTCCTGATGTAGCAGGCACCTCAGCTAGCACTCAGACAGGTGCAAGAGTGAAGCGCAGGCTCTGGGGGCAGCCTGCCTGCATTCTCGTTGAGCTCCAGCTCTGAGGTCTTGAGCAAGTACCTTCACCAAGCTCCAAACCTCCGCTCCCGGTCCATGGACTTAGGCTCCTGTAGTCCCCACTTCCAAAATCACTGCAGATGGTGACTGCAGCCATGAAATTAAAAGACACTTACTCCTTAGAAGGAAAGTTATGACCAACCTAGATAGCATATTGAAAAGCAGAGACATTACTTTGCCAACACAAGTCCGTCTAGTCAAGGCTATGGTTTTCCCAGTGGTCATGTATGGATGTGAGAGTTGGACTGTGAGGAAAGCTGAGCACCGAAGAATTGATGCTTTTGAACTGTGGTGTTGGAGAAGACTCTTGACAGTCCCTTGGACTGCAAGGAGATCCAACCAGTCCATTCTGAAGGAGATCAGCCCTGGGACTTCTTTGGAAGGACTGATGCTAAAGCTGAGTACTCCAGTACTTTGGCCACCTCATGCGAAGAGTTGACTCATTGGAAAAGACTCTGATGCTGGGAGGGATTGAGGGCAGGAGGAGAAGGGGATGACAGAGGATGAGATGGCTAGAAGGCATCACTGACTCGATGGACGTGAGTCTGAGTGAACTCTGGGAGTTGGTGATGGACAGGGAGGCCTGGCGTGCTGCGACTCATGGGGTCACAAAGTATCGACACAACTGAGTGACTGAACTGACTGAACTGAACTGAACTGAACTGAGCCCCCACTGCACAGGTTGCTGTGAGGAGTAAAGGAGATTATTTACACGTACAGGCAAGGGTGGTGGCTGGATGCGGGCAGACCCTTTTGGAGTGGGCTGTGCAGGCTTTATCCTGAGGATGTTGGGAGCCCTGGAGGAGGTGTGAGCAAGGATGGAGTTGAGCGCTATGATGACCACCCCCAGCTGCCATGCACAGGAAAGACTGGGGAGATGGAGGGCCGTGCTAGGAGCCCAGGGAGGAGCCCCTGGTCTGAGCCCCAGCATGAGATGGTTGGATGGCATCGCCGACTCAATGGGCATGAGTTTGAGCAAACTCCAGGAGGTAGTGAATGACAGGGGCGCCTGGCATGCTGCAGCCCATGGGGTCGCAAAGACTTGGACACAACTGAACAACACCATGAGCCAGGTTTCCCAACCGAGCTGATAGCTACAGGCGACAGCTGACGATGGCTGCTGTGGCCCCCAAAGCCGAGCCCGGCTGCACTGTGAGCCCTGCCCGCCCGACACGGTCTTGGCCTCCCCGCCTGGGTAAGGATATGGCAAACACCACGGCCTCTCCACCTGGCTGCCTGCTCCTCCACGGCTGTCTCCCAGCTCTAATTATAGGCACCGCAGTGTGGAGAAGAGAGGCAAATTGCAGGCTTGGCCGTCTATATTTAAACTCAGGGGCCTGGTGACAGCTCCCGGCTGCCAGGAGCTTGGCTTCCCGCCCCTGCGACTGTCAGGCAGGGCTCGAGCTGGCTCTTCAACTCCACAGCTGGCAGTGGGGGCGGGCGGCAATGGGTCCGGGGATTTCCTCCGTCCCCACCACAGGGAAGGCTCCACGGCAGCGTGGTGCTGGAGGGCAGGGAGCAGAGCCGTGAGAAGCATCCCATGGCCTTCCCTGTCCTGGGTCATTGCCTCCGCCACTCAGTCAAGCCCTGCCAGGCATGGGGCACAGAGTCACACCCTTCTGGTTTACATCCCACTTCTGCTCCTCTCCTGGGATGGATTCCCTGCAAGCAGAGCCTGAGATGAGTGGGCACAGGGTTTGGGGAGGGGTGCTCTCAAGGGGAGACCTGGAAAGGGTCTGGGATGCCACAGAGCCTAGGAAGACGCAGCCCAAGCTGAGGTTTCCAGAGAAATCCCAGTCTCCACCTGATCCCACAGGGAGCTCTGGAGCATGAATACCTCTAAAGGGTCCAACATGCACTGCAGCAAGGCAGCTGGGCTTCTGGACCCCCATGTCAGCCCCTGGATATTGGCCATCAGATTGGGGTGGGTGGAACTGCCAGGCACTTTTTGACAAGGAGACACCAGTCTCCTCTGGCAGAGGCTGCAGATGTGGGCAGCTTCAGCTACACCCACGCAGCACTGAGGTGGATGGGGGTGGCTGGGCACATGGGGCTGGCAAGATGGATCCGGGCAGGTAGCTACCTGCAGGTACTCATTCTACAGCGCCTCCCTGGCCTGTGGCCCCAGGCACATCACCTCCCCTCCCTGTTGTTGTTCGGTCGCTCAGGTGTGTCCGACTCTGTGACCCCATGGACTGCAGCACGCCAGGCTTCCCTGTCCTTCACCATCTCCCAGAGTTTGCTCAGACTCATGTCCATTGAGTCAGTGATACCATCCAACCATCTCATCCTCTGTTGCCCCCTTCTCCTCCTGCCCTCAATCTTTCCCAGCATCGTGGTCTTTTCCAATGATTCGGCTCTTCGCATCAGGTTACCAAAATATTAGAGCTTCAGCGTCAGTCCTTCCAATGAATATTCAGGACTTATTTCCTGTAGGATGGACTGGTTGGATCTCCTTGCAGTTCAAGGGACTCTCAAGAGTCTTCTCCAGCACCACAATTCGAAAGCATCAGTCCTTCGGCGCTCAGCCTTCTTTATGGTCCAGCTCTCACATTCATACATGACCACTGGAGTTATCCTCTTGGCGTGTTTGTTTGTTTCTTGTATGCCTCCTCCTGGAACCTCAGCTTCCCAAGGGCAGGGACTCTGTCTCTGTGCTGCTGTGTCCCTTGTTCCTAAACAGGAAACAGTGTGTGCCTGAGTGAAGGCGGAGATCAGTGGTGCCCTCTGTTGTCCTGCAGTGTGAGAACGCCATGCTGGCGCCCCTCATTCCCACACTCAGCACCTACTGCGTGTCCAACACTGTGCCCGGCAATTACACGCATTCATTGTACCTGATTCTTATAAAACCACATGGAATAAATACATATCCCCATTGCACAGAGGAGGAAACTGAGGCTCTTTGAGGATCAAGCAGTTGCCCCAAGGCCACCAAGCTGAGCTGGCATGTGAGCTAGGGCCTGCCTGACCCCAGAGCCCTCGCAGCCAAGGGGTGGTCAGGTCCGCATCTCCGTTCCCAGGCCCCCTTGCCCCCCGGGGGCCCCCTGACGGGCTTCCTCCCCGCCATGTCACAGGCCTGGTGATGTCAGCCATCACGGTGATCATCCTGGTGCTCTACTTCACCGTGGACACCTTCGTGGTCAACAAGAAGCCGTGGCTCCCCGAGTGCACCCCTGTCTACGTGCAGTACTTCGTCAAGTTCTTCATCATCGGTGTGACGGTGCTGGTGGTCGCCGTGCCCGAGGGGCTCCCTCTGGCCGTCACCATCTCCCTGGCCTACTCAGTGAAGGTGAGGAGTGAGGAGCAGGGCAGGCCGGCTGACGCCGCCTAGCTGGCGGTCTGAGGGGTGCCTGGCGGGGCCAGTGCCGGGGGCTGCGAGGAGAGCTAAGTAGAAAGGATGGGCACGTTGGAAGCTCCGAGAGAGAGGTTGCATGCGGGAGCCCCAAGCTCACAGGCCTCCAGGAGAGCCACACCCTGGCCAAGAGTACAGCCACTATTCAGCCCAGCTGTGTATCCCCTTGTAGAGATGGGGTCCAGTGTTGCCAGATACTCACATTTCTCTAAGAGAAGCCAGAAAGCTGGACTTCATATAAGCTCTCCTGATTTTTAAACACTGACAGTCAACTCAACCCTGAACAATAAATTAGACGCAGGTATTCCCTGGACAGTCGTGTCCTACTGTTTGCGACCCCATGAACTGTAGCCCGCCAGGCTCCTCTGTCTCTATGGGATTCTGCAGGCAAGAATACTGGAGTGGGTAGCCATTTCCTCCTCCAGGGGATCTTCCCCACCTGGAGATGGAACCCAGGTCTCCTGCATTGCAGGCAGAGTCTTTACCATCTGAGCCACCAGGGAAGCCAGACCCACACTCATCCCGTCCCATCGAATGTTGGCAGAAGTGTGGTCATCACAGAGCCGTAGGCCCCACTTAGCCACAGCACCTGTGGGACTAAGCTTGGAGTTCGCTTCCTAAAGTTCAAAAAAGATAAGCCTAAAGTAAACAGGAGGTCTGGTTTTAGGAGAGCCCCCTCCTCTCAAGAGAGGGGCTAAAAACAGGAGGTCTTAAAAGCAGTTCAGTGAATGGCTCGTGCTTAGTGCTCCATTGTGGCCAAGTCTTTGCAGCCCCCTGGACTGTAGCCCGCCTGTCTCCTCTGTCCATGGGATTTCCCAGGGAGGAATACTGGAGTGGGTTGCCATTTCCGACTCCAGAGGATCTTCCCGACCCAGGGATCGGACTCATGTCTCCTGGCAGGCGGGTTCTTTACCACTGAGCCAACAGGGAAGCCAAAGGGCAAGTGGGCCCAGGAGTGCCTTGGGCCTGGGGGTGCTCCTGAGTGCCACCCTGATAACAGAGCCCCACGTTCCCCTGCTCCCAGGCCCGTGGCCATTGGCGGAGCCCAAACACGGGGCTGTGGGGGCTGGCATCATGTCGTGAGCACAGGCATCTGACCCTCTTGGAGGCACTTCCAAGCCAGGCTCGTCCCCAGATCCCCACACCCTGGTCTCCTCATCTCGCCTCCGCCCAGTGATGGCCCCACCTCGACGGGCAGGGCCCTGTCTCCCGTTTCCCAGGGCCCCTAGGCCAGGATGTGCCTGCGAGAGCAGAGGCCAGGGCTGTCTATAAGCAAGGCATTCACTCCGAGTCATTGGCAGAGCCGACCGAGGGCATGGTCAGTTTCCAAGCTGGAATTTGGGCTGGGCTGGCCGATGTAATTTCATACAGAAAAGAGCTCTCAGGGCAGTGCCAGAAGTGGCAGGTCTGTGTAAAAGGACACCGTCCTTATCGTCTCCTTGTTTTGGGGTTCTCTAAGAAACTCCATCCCACAAACCAAAGCCCAAACAGATCAGAACACAAGGCAGGTTGGGGGGCCTGCAGATGGAGACCTCGTGCTGCTACGGGTCTGGACCCCACAGCCACCCAGTGGAGCTCAGGACCCCCTTAAAGGTCATACATGGCATCGGGGCTCACTTACAGACCTTGTCGCCTCTGCACCTGGAGTCGGTGTCTCTGGCACCTGTGCCTTCAGCTGCCTTAGGCAGTGTGACTCATACACTCACTTGATAAACTGAGTACAGCCCCCACCCGCCACCCCAGAGAGAGGCAAACTCTCCCCTTTCTGAGCCTGGGCCCACCCCTTGGCCGTGCACGCTGTCGTGCCTGACTCTTTGCGACCCCGTGGGCTGCAGCCCACCAGGCTCCTCTGTCCATGGGATGTCTCAGGCAAGAATGCGGGGGGTGGGTTCTTTACCGCTGAGCCACCAGGGAAGCCCCACAAAAGCAAGTGCCAGAACAAGGACTTGAACCCTGGACCCTCAGATTAAAAGTCTGATGCTCTACCCACTGAGCTATCCAGGGTCCACCATCCAAAGATTAGAGGTGACACTTAGATCCTCACTGTGCAATAGGGACATGACGTATGTATGATGTTAAATTTCCTAGCAGCTGCATGAAAAAGACAAAACAGAAAGAAACAGGTAGAAATCATTTTAATACTGTACCTTATTGAACCTAATATGTCCAAGTTATTATCAAGCCAACATGTAATATTTAATCATACACAAATGATTGGTGAGATTTTTACATTTCTTTTCATCATCAGCCTTTAAACCTGGATGTGAAATTTACTCTTGTAGTACATTTCATGGGCTTCCCTGGTTGCTCAGGTAGTAAAGAATCTGCCCACAGTGTAGAGGACCAGGGTTCGATCCCTGGGTTCGGAAGATACCCTGGATAAGGAAATGGCAACCCACTCCAGTAGTCTCACCTGGAAAATCCCATGGACAGGGGAGCCTGGTAGTTTACAGTCTGTGGGGTCGCAAAGAGTCAGACACGACTTAGCAACTAAAAAACAGCAACAAATGATAAGAGAAGCTGCAGGAGCACAGAATTCTACCAACAGTCATTTTTTAGTAACATGACCTGCTGTTAAAATTATTCTAGGGACTTCCCTGGCAGCTTGGTGGTTGAGACTCCGTGCTTCCAATGCAGGGGGCGAAGGTTCAAATCCTTGGTCAGGGAAATAAGATCCCACACGTCGCATAGCCAAAAAAAATTTTTTTAATTATTCTAATTGCACTCCTTTTTCACCCTTGTTATAAAGGGTTATAATGAGGAGCAAGAAAAAAGGAATTAGATTCCTAGGCTCAGACTAGAACATCTGACTCAGCCTTCAGCTAAATCCACCTTTTCACGTGTGTTCTTGCCAGTAGGGTCACTGTGTCAGGAGGACCTGCAGTTAAGAGTGGTGGTTCCTTAAGAATCACTCTATTTGCATTATTTGCTTAAGAACCTGGAAGAAGCTAGGAGTGTGATGCTGGGAGGAGAGAAAAGAAGGTGAATATAAGATAATTAATAATTGTAGAGTAGGATTTCATTTTTGTTATAAATTTAAAAAGAAAAGATATTGTTATGTAAGATGCTTCACTGCTCAATGATAGAATTATGACTGACTTGTTTTTTCATGCATATCTATATTTAAAAGAAACTTGTGATTTTTATTATGCAAGTTAAAGTATATAGTCATTGTAGGAAAATGGAAGCTATAGATTTTTCAAAGGAGGCAATAACAATCTCCTATAAATGTCACTCAGAAACAATGACACTAATGTTTTTGTTTTTTCCACATAGTCTCCTATGTCTGTTAATACATGTGTAACTTACACTTCTTCACTTCTCATGAAACCAAAGTGACCGTGAAAACCAGGCACCAGTGAAAGATGGTACCTTTGGCAAAGAAAAAACCCGCAATCAAATTAAGAACTTATTCCTGTTAGGATGTGAAAGGAAAGTATCTGAAGTCCTCAAAGAGGACCCAGCCTTCATTTACCATCCTTTTCACTATCTTTTCCATAAAGAATACAGACTACATCCGTAATTAATAAAGTCAATTAATCAACTCTTTTAAATGGCTCAAGTAATTTAAAAGGAGAAAGAGAAAGTGCTGTACACAAAAAAGGAACCCAGAGGCCAGACGCTCTTGAAACCCAGATCCTTCGCCCGGGAGTGAAGCAGAGGGGCAGTTGTGCCTCACTTACGGCGTGTGTACACGGTGCCCTCACCCCCAGCCCCCAGCTCCCTCTCCTCACTGTCCCCTCTCCTCTGCCCCCTCCTGCAGAAAATGATGAAAGATAACAACCTGGTCCGCCACCTGGACGCCTGCGAGACCATGGGCAATGCCACGGCCATCTGCTCGGACAAGACGGGCACCCTCACCACCAATCGCATGACAGTGGTGCAGGCCTACGTGGGCGACGTCCACTACAAGGAGATCCCCGACCCCAGCTCCATCAACGCCAAGACCATGGAGCTGCTGGTCCATGCCATCGCCATCAACAGCGCCTACACCACCAAAATCCTGGTGAGTGGGGCAGCCCCTGCCAGAGGGAGAGGCATCCAGGGGGTGATGCAGGAGCGCCTGGCTGGCGGGGCAGAGTCGTTTGTGATTTAAATCCTGCTGATGTATTTTGGGTGGTCAGATAGTAAGCAGTTGTTTCTCTTTGACCCAGCTATGATGCTTGCGTGTGTGCGTGCTAAAGTCGCTTTAGTCGTGTCTGACTCTTGGCAACGCTATGGACTGTAGCCTGCCAGGCTCCTCTGTCCATGGGATTCTCCAGGCAAGAATGCTGGAGTGGGTAGCCATGCCCTCCTCCAGGGGATTTTCCTGACCCAGGGATCAAATCCACTCCTCTTATGTCTCCGACGTCGGCAGGCACGTTCTTTGCCACTAACACCGTCTGAGAAGCCCCAAAAGTGAAAGTGTTAGTCACTCGGTGGTGTCTGACTTTTTGTGGTCCCATGGACTGTTAACCCACCAGGCTCTTCAGTCCATGGGATTCTCCAGGCAAGAATGCTGGAGTGGGTAGCCATTGCCTTCTTCAGGGGATCTTCCTGACCCAATGATCAAAGCCAGGTCTCCTGCACTACAAGCAGATTCATTACCATCTGAGCCACCCATGGCTGGGGGTGGGGGGCGGGGGAAGATTACTGTTAATTGTGTTTTTTAGATCTTATCATTTCCCTCCCTACAAAAAAAATATATATATATCTTTTTATTAGTTAGTTTCTGCTATATAATGACTCCAAAACGTAGTGGCTTAAAAGCAAGCTGTGTCTTTAGCTCACAGTTCTGTGAGCCGAGCTCAGGCTGGGCTCAGCTGGCGGACGCAGTCCCTCGCGCATCCGCCGTGGGTCACGTGCACAGCTCTGCTGATCTTGGCAGGACTGTAGGCTGATCTGGGATGACCTCAGCTGGCATGGTTCTTCTCTGCTCTGTGTGGTCCTGCCTCCTCCAGCAGGCTCGGCTGGGCACTTCACGTCATTTTGCCGCGTACTGTTGGTCAACACACGTCAAGAGGCCCGTCCAGATTCAAGGAGCAGGGAAACAGACCCCATCTCTAATGGGAGGGACTTCAAAGTCACATTGCAAAGGGCATGGATTTGGAGAGGGGACTCACTGTGGCCATTTACACAGCCTACCACCAGAGACAATGTAGTTATTAGTAGGGGCATTACTAGTTTTAATAAAAAAAAAAAAACACTCATATTCGTGTCTCAGCCACCTAGAGTCATCATGCTAGAATCCCTGTTTGGTTCAGAAGCACAGGTTGCTGTTTTGTAATTAACCAACATTTGTGTGAAGAGAAATACAGACCGGTCCATCCAGAGCTCTGTCGGCTCCCAGATGCAGGACATTCCTGCAGAGCGAGCGTCTGAGAGGACAGCTGAGCTTTTCTGCCTGCCCTGCCAATGTGCCCTGGCCCTGACCCCTCCTTCTGCCCCTGAGCCAGCGTGAACCTTTGGGATCAGACTGGGTTGCAGAGTGCCAGAGCATGAGTCAGCGGCCAAGGGCCAAGGGCTGGGGGCGGGGGGCGATGGGGTGGTTGGTTTGCTGGAGGGAGGCAGATTCTGCCTCCAGACACTGGAGCTGCAAGAACTGTCCATCCACTGTGGCCGAGCAGCTGCCCCCTCAGCTCAGAGCTGCAGGAGGGCTGGGGAGGCAGCCCTGACAGGAGGAGAAAGTAGGTCGGGAGAAAGCGTGCAGATGGGTGATAGAGAATGCCGGGGGCGGGGGGGGGGGGGGGGGCGGGGGGGGGCAGGGGAGGGGGATGCCAGAGATGACGGCGTTTTTGTCTCCTTCCACCCCTCCCCCCACCTCCCAGCCCCAATCTGGGAATCAAGGGAGGTGGGGCGAGGCTTTATTCTGTTCCTCAGGCCTTCCTAAAATAACCAAGATGCCGTTAATGATCTCGTCCTGAAGATGTTGCGGAGAAGGGAACCGGGCAATTCCCAGAGCAGGCTTCGGGTGGAGGGGGCGGCTGTGTGGGCAGAGCTCTGCAAGATGGGCTTGGATGAAGATGTATGTTATGCAATTACAGTTAAAAAGGAGTTCTGGGATCTGCCAGGAGGGGCCACGGAACAGCTCTGCAGCAAGAAGGCTCTATTAGGCAGTGCTTCACAATGCCAGCGGCAGAGCCACAGTTCATTTCCAGATGTGGTTAACTAGACGGTGTCCAGTGGCTTCAAGAACAGGGGTCCTCCAGTCCACCTGGGGGAAAGGGGTAGTAACTGCAAGACTGGAGCGAGCTCGGGGACCTGGGAACTGGGATTCTTGGTTTGTAAATAGACCAAGTCTCTGACCTCTCAAGCACCAGTGTCCCCTTCTGTGCCTTGAAGCCTGGCATCCTGGGACCCTTGCGCCTCTTTTCCTGGGGCTCCCTTGAAAGAACCCTGGCGGTTTTCCTTTCTGTGAGCTGACAGCCATCAGTGTGGAAGGTACAGCAGAGGCGCCTGGCATGACTGGATGGTGGTTAAAGCCCATACCCTGGAGCAGACAGCCTGGGTTCAAATCCCTCACTAGCTATGTGACTGTGAACAAGTTACTAAGCCTCTCTGTGCCTCAGTTTCCTAGGAGAAACGATAGGAGGATTGTGAGGGTGAAATGAGTTACTAAGTGGAAAGTGCTTAGCACATATTCGGCACTCTGGGCGATTAGCAGTTTTTGTTGTTGTTAGCAGTAAAATCACCCACTTGTAGCCATGCAGAGGCTAATCAATAAGTGAATAGACAGCAGAGACATCGAGGTTACAGAAGAAAGGGTTTTGCTCAAAGTTGGTGGCAAAGCCAACTTACAGATACCCTAAAACCAGCTATTGAGTAGGGTGCCCAGATTAGGTTCTTGCTCCTTGAAACCAGTCATGCAGCATCTTTAGTACTGGTTGGTCTCAGGAAGGAAGGCCTGGAACCCAGAGGATCAGATTCACAGCCAGGACTGTCAGCCATATGGAGAGGACCTGCCCCTGTAGTCCCAGGCCCTGGGCTCCCAGGACCTGCCCTTGCTGTCCTAGAGGAATTTTGAGAAGCATCATGGGCTAGTCGGTCCAAAGTGGAAGTCCACCCACCCTCCAGACCCGGCTGGAAAATCTAGATGTGGGACATCTTTACCATGCAAGAGGAGATGGGCACGAAAGGTGTGCAGTGTCCCCACGATATCCACCAGCCTTGACTGGGAAGTGAGCCTGGCCTGGGAAACAGATCCTGGCCAAGGCTGTTACCCCCTGTAGGAGGGTGCTGATTCTTCTGTGTCTTCATGTGGTCTGATTGCAGGCTGTGTGCTCTGAGACACAGCTGAGTTATCTCCGCTCCCTCCAGCACAGGCTCTTGGGAAGTACTAGTTGGGTGGGTGAGGTACGTGAATTGACTGGTGAATAAACATATGGACATGTAATCAGTGAGATGGGGGCTGGGTAGGGAGAGGGATGGACGGACAGATGGAAGATGGATGGAAGGATGGTTGACAGGGGAGTAAATGGGTGAGTAGGCAGATGGATGAGTGTGTGGGTGGTGAATGGATGAGTCTGAATTGATAAGAGGCTCAGGACAGGGCTACCCCCACGTTCTACTTCCCTATTCTTGTGGCTGCTGTTTCTGCAGCTCTGTCATCTCAGCTGCAAGATGCAAATGCTCATATTTGCCTTGGCCCTGGCCCCAGTCCAAGGCTAACACCCAGGCTCTCTCGGTACCTCCAGCACGCCAAGGAAATCTTTTCTGAATGTGCCCTCAACTCTCTACTCTCCATTGATCCGGAGACTTCCAAAGTAACTAATGGCTGTTATTCTAAAAGATTAAAAAAAAAAAAAAAACTAGATGTGTATTTGCAAGGGTACTTTGTGTAGGTGTATCTGCATGGATTCATAGATCTTAGGGACCACCTGGTCCAGCCCCCTCACTTTACTCTGAAGCCCAGAAATGGGAAAGGACTTGGGCCAAGTCACCCTGTGGGTTTGCGGAGTTAGAATCCATATGTCCTGACTCCCAGTCCAGTAAGCAAAGGTTAGGAGCTTCGGCTCTGAAGTCCAACAGACCAAGGTTCAAACTTCAGCTCCAGCACTTACCACCCATGTGACCCTGAACAAGTTACCTAACCTCTCTAAGCCTTTGCTTTCCAATCTGTTAAGTGAGTATACAGTTAATCATAATCACTAGTATTCATTTAGCCAGAGAGAGTGCTGAGTGCTTAACCCATGTTGGCTTGTATGAAGACCCCATGAAGTAGGCAATGTCATGTCTTCAACTCATAGATAAGGACAACGAAGCTGGGAGGAGTTAAAGAGCGTGTCCAGAGAAGTTAAAGAACAGGGTCCCAGAGAAGATGAGAGGCTGGGCCAGGTTTGAAACCCACGTCTGTCCAGTCCAGAGCCTGCACAGCTCACCACCCCCACTGCTCCATGTCCAGCTCCTCTGGCCGTATACATGCCTTGAGGCAGTTCCCAGGGCTGCTGTAAGAAGTTCCAGGCTGCTGTGAGATCAGATAAGAGGATGTATGTGTGGTTCCCAGTGTCCTGCTTGACATGTAGCAACTACCCTGTCCATGTCAATTATTGCTCTTATTACGTCCTTTATTGCTTCTGAGCCTTAGCCTCCATAGTCTGCTCTTCCCGCCACTGTCTAGCTTGACCCTCCACATCCCTTCCAGGTAATCAAGGCAAACATGACCATTTGCATCTTGCAGCTGAGACGACAGAGCTGCAGAAACAGCAGGTGTCCTGACCCAGGTTGCTCCTGACACCAGGTGACAGAGTTGAGCCCAGAGAATCGTGGCGGAGTTGACTAGGCGGGTGAGGAGGCACTCTGGGCAGGGCCACACAGCCTTGCCAAGGCCCAGAGGCCTTTTAGAGATGAGACAGTCTGTGGCCTGGGCGTTTCCCAGGTCTGGAATGATGGGAAGGCTGAGGGCGAGTTGCGGCGGCAGCAGTTACGCCCTTAGTGGCCTTTCTCCTCACAATGCTCAGAATCACCCAGGCACTGGTGGAGGATGGTGTGAGAGCGGAGGCTGCCGGGGCAGACCAGGAAACGGGACCAGGAGGTCCCTCTCAGGGGGCCAGCCTCAACCACATGCCCCATCCCTTCTGAGGACACCGGAATTCTCTTCTTTCCCCTTCTGTTTCTAATCACTGGCAACGAAACTTGCCCTCTGAGGCAAGCGACATGAATCATCTTTTAGTCAGAAATGGCTTCCCTGCCTCAGAATCCTGGCGCACCCTCAGATTCTTTGTCGCCTCTAACTCTCTGAGTGTCGAGACTTCTACTAGCTGCTTCTTCCTGTCGCCCTGCTGCTTCCCAGAGCCGCAGCTGAGCTCTCAGATGGAAATAGCTCCTTCCTCTGACTTTAGAAGCACTGTGCTTTCTTTTGGAAGAACGTTCTCCTTTTCCGCCCACGTTTATTCTGTGCTCTGAAACCACCCAAGCGGACTTTAATTTTTTTATTTTATGAGACCTCTTTTACAGTAGGTTGACATTACAGTTAACATTTGAATTATTAAAATGAAGATGGGCACTTGTGGAGTCAAACTGTTGGAAGTTTATGGCGTATATTCTGGTAACATAAACTATTGAGAGAAGAACAAATCTCCTTGGAGTCCCTGAAGTGGTTTTCACTTCAGGGAAGGAGCAGGAAGGATTTTCCTGGCAGGATGGTTTTCCTGAATAAATAAGACAAACTTCACCTCGTAGAGGCTTCCTAGGTGGCACAGTGGTAGAGAATCCGCCTGCCAATGCAGAAGACCCAGGTTTGATCCCTGGGTCGGGAAGATCCCCTGGAGAAGGGAATGGCTACCCACTCCAGTATTAGAGGAGCCTGGCAGGCTATAGTGTATAGGGGTCGCAAGAGTCAGACACGACTGAACATGCACTCATCTAGTTAGAAATTACAGGTGCTACCCCATTACCAAATTGAGGTGCCCCCATACCCCCAAGAGCCCCAGTAAAACCTAAAAGGCAGGAAGGATCTGCTTGATTGCATTTCTCATGAATCTTAGAACTAGAGCTCCTGGGAGGAGGGTGAAGTGGGGCACTAACTCTGGAAAGCAGAGAGTCAGCCCTTGAACTCAGATCTAGCTCCAAACCCAGGGTGCAGATGAATGTTCCAAGGAGCCTCAACCCCCCTGAGTCAAGCCAGGTCTGCAAGGGACTCTGGCCAGGACAGTGGCTCCAGAAGGCGCAGAAGACCCTGGAAGTGACTTAGCAGGGCATTCAGACGGGGAGGTGGGATTGCTCTTCGTCCTGGTCTGTGAAGTGACAGTGCCTTTGTGTTGGATTCAACAGCTGTTCTGGTTCTGTTCGTTGGTTTTCTTTTTGTTCTCTTTGAAAACACTGTCCCTAGGAGAACAGTTTAAAACAAGTAACCCTGAATGGGGGAGTCTAATTTTTTACAGAACTGTTCATCCATGTATCCTCCTTCTCACTGCACATGTGCACAGACACACACCACACAGCATGTACACCATACCCACACAGGTGCCTGCACACACACACACACACACGCACATATGCTGCACTACACACAGCACACACACAGCACACACACAGCACACACGTGCAAGTGTACACACACGTACCACATCCATGCATGCACGCACACACACACACACACACACGGTGCAGTGGTGAGCTCAAGAAGGTCCCCGGGGAGTCTGCTGTCACGGGTGTGTCTCCCCAGGGCGGCTCAGCCTGTCCAGCTGTCATCCAGGACACGCACACTGACCTGGGCCTTTGTAGCCTTCGTGAAGGTCCTGGCTCTGCCCTCCTGCCCCTCAAGGCCTAGCTCCTGAGACGCTCCTGGGGAGGCAGAGCCTCAGATAACAATTCTGGAGGCCAACATTCTGACAAAATCCCATCCCATCTGGCCTCCCGTTGGCAGCACTCCACACCCACAAACACCAAATTATTCATTTATTCATTCAACACATATTCATTGGTTACCCACAGTGGGAAGCAGAGATAAGCAAGACAGCCCTCCCCACCGCCCCCACCATGGGCTCCAAACCAGTCTCCCACCAGTTTCCTCGTTAACCAACCATCTGAAATGCTAGGGAAGACAGGCAGGGCTGCCGGGAAAGCGTTCTGTGTGGACACAGAGCTGAGACCAGCCAGGGTCAAATCCTACTAACTCAGCCACTCATGAGCTGTGAGACCCGGTCTCTCCAGGCCTCCCCATGCACCTAGGAATAATAACAGTCTGCCCCTCCTAGGAAGCCATGAGGGTGTAACTGAAGATGCATGCTTAGTGAAGAGTTTAGCAAAGGGCAAGCGGAGTTGGCATCTGGCACATAGTCCTTGCTGCAGCTGCCGAGGCTCCTGGTGGTGCATCCAGGCCTCGGGGAGGCTCCTCTGCCAGTGCCCATCCTCAAGGGGTGAGAAGAGTGGGCCCAACTGCCAGAGACCACCAGAGAGTGAAAAGTCACTTTCTCACGTGCTTTCATGACTGGTGTCCTGTGGCCGCGGCTGCAGTTTACCGTGCTATGTCTGTGGGGTTTTGAGGGACAGAGAGGGGGTGTCGAAGGTATTTTAATATTTCAGTAAAAGACACATAACTTAAAATTGATCACCTTAACCATTTTGGTGTACACATCAGTGTCATTAAGTCCAGTCACATTGTACAACCGTCCCCACCACCCACATCCGGAACTTACCCTCTTCCCCAGCTGCAACTCCGTTCCCTTTAAACTCTCCCCTTCCCCCTCCCCCCGCCCCTAGCACCCACCCTGCTGCTTTCTGTCTGGATGAATGTGACTGCTCCGCTGCTGCTGCTGCTGCTGCTAAGTCGCTGTAGTCGTGTCCGACTCTGTGCGACCCCATAGATGGCAGCCCACCAGGCTCCCCCATCCCTGGGATTCTCCAGGCAAGAGTACTGGAGTGGGACCATTGCCTTCTCCAGTGGCTGCTCTAGGGGCCTCGAGTAAGTGGCATCACACAGTATCTGTCCTTTTGTGTCTGGCTTAGTTCACTTAGCATAATGTCCTCAAGGTCCATCCATGCTGGAACACGTGTCGGAGTTTCCTTCGTTTCTACGGCTGAATACCATTCCACTGTACGTGTAGATCGCGCCTTCCTTATCGACTCACCAGTTGATGGACAGTTGGGTGGCCTCCATCTTTTTGGCTACTGTGAACAACACTGCAGTAAACTTGGGGATACAAATGTCTTCTCGAGTCTCTGCTTTCAGTTCTTTTGGGTAATATACCCAGAAGTAAAATTGCTGGATTGTATGGTAATTCCGTGTGTAATTTTTGAGGAACCTCCATGCTGCTTTCCACAGTAGCTGCACCATTCTGCATTCCCACCAAGGTTTTCCGTTTCTCCACATCCTTGCCAACGCGCGTTTCCTATTTTGTTTGGGATAACAGCGTCCTCATGGGGGTGAGGTGGCACCTGCTCACTATATGTTTTTAAATCTCATTTTTTCAGATGTTATATATAACTTACTGCTCTTCAGCTCATCATTCCTTGTGTCTGAGCTCCAGTCACTCCCAAGCATCCCAAAACAGGAACATGAATTGCCCTCTCAAAGTTATGCTCACCCAGCTCACCCAAAGTTAATAGCAGCCAGCACTCCCAAAGGGCTTACCACTCATACAGGGACATGTGCAGCAAACAGCACTGCGTTGGGAATGACAGGAACTGGAGGCAGCCCCAGGCCTTTGACCAGTCTTTGCAGGAGGTTTGACCAGTAGCAAATCACTTCCCCCCAGGCCTGCCCGCTGCCCCTCAAAACCAATGCCTTAACTCTCTTACAGACTTAGAGCCCCAGAGAGCAAAGGCTCTTGCGAAGTCTACAGTAATAACAAAACCTATGGGTTTGTTAAGATTTAAAAAAAAAAACAAACCCGAAAGAAAAAAGAGGCGAGTCCCTGCTTCTTAATAATACACGTAGGCGATTTCAGAGCTCAAGTTCACAGGAACAAATTGAATTACGGAGGAGCCAGCTCTGCCTTTTGCAGCCATGGGTTGTTTGAAATCCTTTTAGGGGAAAATTAAAATATTTCACAGAGGGTAATAAAATGCTGTGTGTTTGCAGGCATAACTGCTCAGCTCTCTTGGGCAAATAAGTAATTAGCCATTTTTATTTCAGTCCTCCGTGTCATCATCTTCTTTCATAAGCAGGGGGTAGGGGGAACCGTTGTGGAAGACACATAAAACTCTGGAAATCACCAGAAGATTAATTATAAAATTGCAAAAAAAAAGTAAATAAATATGTAAATGTTCAAAGCACACATAACCGCATGCTGCAGAGACTACGAGGAGTGCTTAATGTCTCTTTTCCCAAACATCAGAAAGAGGGAGCTGTGAGATTCTCCCGCTTTCAAGTCACATCCACACAGTGTTGGAGTGGGGAGCCTTCCGAGGCCCGCAGTGCTGGGACCTAGTGGGACGTGGCATGGAGCAGGGAGGGTACGCTCAGGCTGGACCCACAGCCCCCAGGACCCTCGGAGGAACCCGCAGCTCTGCCTTGTTCTACCATCCTTCACGACGGCCCACGATGCACTTGAAGGAGTGGGTTGATTTTTTTTTTCTCAGCTGGAAATCATTTGCTCCAGCCTTTCCATGTTACACGTGGGGACCCTGAGGATGATGACTTAGGGTCCATGGCTATTTATGGCGAGGCCAGTGCCCATGACCCGCCATGTCTCAGGTCTGCTCCTGGGGCCTGAGCCTTGACTGTGGGGCAGAAGGGGCCGGCCAGGGACAGGTCCTGTTGCCATCCTTCCCCCTGCACTGCCAGCCCATCCATGCCGGCCTCCTCTGGGGTCTGCCTTCCTCTTACCTAGGCTGCTCGTATGAACAACACCAAGAAGGCTGAGAGGGAGGGTTTGGAGGGCTCCTGTGCAAGGCTGGTCTGAGACCCACAGAGACCCACCCATGGGGTGGGAGGGGGACACAGAATGTTCACAGACACTGTTCCTCTTCAGTCTGTGTTCCTCTGGGGTCTGCATTTGTCCGTGGTGGCTCTCACCGCTCCCAAAGCCACCTCCACCTGGGTCGCTGCACACTGATTTTATACAAGTGGTCTACCTGTGTGGCAGGGGTGGAGGGGGGCAGCTGTGGGAGGTGAGCCCACCTGCCACGTGAACTTCCCACAGCCACCTATGCTACCATCAGCGCTCACATGGAGCACCTCGTGCTTACCTGGCCACCTGTGCCTCTCACCCCCCAGCCCCAAGGCTGGTCTGCATTGAGCCATCTTGCAAACAATGAGTAAATACCTACTGTGTGCCGGGCTCTGTGCTGGCCCTGAGAACCTGGGCAGGGGATGGAAGAATACAGCTCCTACTCAGGGGTGACAAAGTCATCAACGACAAGGAGATACCTGTGCTGGTCCTTAAAGGGCGAGGGGAGTTTGCCTGGCAGGGAAAGGAGGCAGGAACGGCAGGGCTAAAGGGACAGGGTGGAGAAACAACAGCCTGTCCCGAAGCCACGAGAGGAAGTGAGAGGCACTGGGGAGAGGTGGTCGGTGGTTTCACTGAGGTTCAGGGCAGAGGCCGTGGTGTCCACGCAGCCAGGTTAGAAAGGAACAACCCCCGCAATTCATCCGAGCCTCCTCTTTCCCTGCTGGGTCTACATGTCTGTTCTCTACTTCTGCGTCTCCGTTCCTGCCCTTCACATAACTTCATTGGTACCATTTTTCTAGATTCCGCATCAGTTCAGTTCAGTTCAGTCACTCAGTTGTGTCCAACTGTTTGCGACCCCATGAGTCACAGCACGCCAGGCCTCCCTGGCGTTCTCATCACCATCTCCTGGAGTTCACCCAAACTCACGTCCATCGAGCCAGTGATGCCATCCAGCCATCTCATCCTCAGTTGTCCCCTTCTCCTCCTGCCCCCAATCCTTCCCAGCATCAGAGTATTTTCCAATGAATCAACTCTTCACATGAGGTGGCCAAAGTACTGGAGTTTCAGCTTTAGCATCATTCCTTCCAAAGAAATCCCAGGGCTGATCTCCTTCAGAATGGATTGGTTTGATCTCCTTTCAGTCCAAGGGACTCTCAAGAGTCTTCTCCAACACCACAGTTCAAAAGTATCGATTCTTTGGCGCTCAGCCTTCTTCACAGTCCAACTCTCACATCCATACATGACTACTGGAAAAACTATAGCCTTGACTAGACGGACCTTAGTCGGCAAAGTAATGTCTCTGCTTTTGAATATGCTATCTAGGTTGGTCATAACTTTTCTTCCAAGGAGTAAGCATCTTTTAATTTCATGGCTGTAGCCACCATCTGCAGTGATTTTGGAGCCCCCAAAAATAAAGTCTGACACTGTTTCCACTGTTTCTCCATCTATTTCCCATGGAGTGATGGGACCGGATGCCATGATCTTCGTTTTCTGAATGTTGAGCTTTAAGCCAACTTTTTCACTCTCCTCTTTCGCTTTCATCAAGAGGCTTTTTAGTTCCTCTTCACTTTCTGCTGTAAGGGTGGTGTCATCTGCATATCTGAGGTTATTGGTATTTCTCCTGGCAACCTTGATTCCAGCTTGCGTGTTAATATACAATACTTGCTTTTCTCTTTCTGGCTTAACTTCACTCTGTATGTCAGGCTCTGGATCCACCCACATATGTCCACTGCTATATGTAGAATAAATAGCTAGTGAGAAGCTGTTACGTAGCATGGGGAGCTCAACTCGGTGCTCCATGAGGACCAAGAGGGGTGGGGTGGGAGGGAAGTTCAAGAGAGAGGGGATATAGGCATGCATATAGCTGACTCAGTTCATGTATGGCAGAGAGTAACACAACACTGTAAAACAGTTATATTCCAAAGTTTAAAAAAGAACAAACTAGTGCCCTAAATGGGGATAACTCCAAAACTGAATGTTTCGGAGTGCGACGCAAGTTACAGAAGACTGTGTACAGCCTCCTTGCCTGCCCTTTGCAACGTGTAAACCGGCACTGCACACACATACCGTAAGTTAAGCTGCATGAGGTTGCCGCTGGTCGGCCACTGTGACACGAAATCAGCAGCTGCATTTGCTTCAACCTCAGTTGAAGGCACAAAGGACGTTGCACTCAGAGCGTAGAATGCCACCCAGCCGGGAAAAGGAGCACACTGTGGAGGCGTGCGACAACTTTTCTGGATAACCAGGGGACTGTGCTGAGTGAAAAGGTTACATACTGTACAATTCCGTCTATATAACTTGCACAACATGGCAGAATTATCTGGAGCACAGATTAGGAGTTGCGGGGGGGGGGGGGGGGGGGCGGGATAGGGAGCGGGCGGGGGAGAGAGATGACCGCAGTCATGAGAGGGCAGCATGGGAAGTGAGTCAGAAAGTATATATTAATGCATGTATGCGGAATCTGGAAAAATGGTATAGGTCTTATTTGCAAAGCAGAAATAGAGACACAGACGTAGAAAACAAATACATGGACGCCAAGGGGGCGGGGAGTGGGAGAATCGGGAGACTGGCATCGGCATGTCTACGCTGCTGATCTGCGTACAAAACAGATACCTGGTGAGAACCTGCGGTATCCCACAGGGAGCCCTACTTATTGCTCTGTGATGACCTAACTGGGAAGGAAGTTCAGAAAAGAGGGAATGTATGTATACGGAAGATATGGAGAAGGAAATGGCACCCACTCCAGTATTCTCGCCTGGGAAATCCCATGGACAGAAGAGCCTGGCGGGCTACATACAGCGCATGAGTTCACAAGGAGTCGGACAGGACTTAGCCACTAAACAACAATAATATCACGTATACGTATAGCTGATTCACTTTGCTGTCCAGCAGAAACTAACACAGCATTCATTGTTAAGCAACCATACTCCAATAAAAATTAATTATAACAAATTAAGAAAACAAACCATAGGCAGTAAAATTTAAATTTTATTAAAATTTATATCCACATTGTAAATTTTTTACAATGGTTATCTCAAAAAAAACACACACAATGGCACAGGGGAGTGTTGTGATGAACGGTTGTGTACCTTGATGGTGGTTGCCACAGGAATTTACACGTGATGCCATTGTTCAGACCTAAACACACATAGAAGTGCTTTAAAACCGGTGAGATCCGAATCCCGCCAGGTCAGTTCTATCATCGTCAACACCTTGGTTGTGTTCTCATGGTCCGGTTGCTTGTGAGCACTCGGGGAAACAGGATGAAGGGCATATGACACCTCTCTGTATTATTTCTTGTCGCCTGTGAATCTAGCATGAATCTCAAAATAAAAAGTTAAAACACAGAGGGCAAGGATGAATACCAAATTTAAGTGAGAGTTCCCTTGTGGTACAATGAGTGGGTTATACAGATGCAGAGGGGTACAAGGGGGGATTCAACTTTATCTGTTAGACTTGATTTCTTAAAAAAAAAAAAGAAAAATCTGAAGCGAACAAGGCCTTAAGTTCTGCAGAGCTGGGTGGTCTGTGCACAATTTTTTTTTTTAATTCTGTCATCAATTTATGTTTGAAATCGTAAGTCTTAAAAACCCCATCTTGGTTAATTTCCATCACCCAAGAGCCCAGACTGGGTCTGGGATGCAGAGGCCGGAGAGTGAGGGAGCGGGTGGGAGCAGCCCCACCCAGCCCCGCCGCCCTGTAGTGCCCAGGTGGCCGTCCCAGTGAACGCCCGGCCTCTCCCCGCAGCCCCCGGAGAAGGAGGGCGCCCTGCCCCGGCAGGTGGGCAACAAGACGGAGTGCGGCCTGCTGGGCTTCGTGCTGGACCTGAAGCAAGACTACGAGCCCGTGCGCGCTCGGATGCCCGAGGAGAAGCTGTACAAGGTCTACACCTTCAACTCCGTGCGCAAGTCCATGAGCACCGTCATCAAGCTGCCGGACGAGAGCTTCCGCATGTACAGCAAGGGCGCCTCGGAGATCGTGCTCAAGAAGTGAGTGAGGGAGCCAGCCGGTCTACGCAGGGGCCTGGCGCAGGCCGGGGGCGGGGCTGTGGGCGGGGCCGCGGCGCCCAGGGCTTTCGCTGCGGCTGCTGCTAAGTCGCTTCAGTCGTGTCCGACTCTGTGCAAGCCTGTAGAAGGCAGCCCACCAGGCTCCCCCGTCCCTGGGATTCTCCAGGCAAGAACACTGCAGTGGGTTGCCGTTTCCTTCTCCAATGCATGAAAGTGAAAAGTGAAAATGAAGTCGCTCAGTCGTGTCCGACTCTTAGTGACCCCATGGACTGCTGCCCATCAGGCTCCTCGGTCCATGGGATTTCCCAGGCAAGAGTACTGGAGTGGGGTGCCATTGCCTTCTCCAGCTTTTGCTGCTATTTCCTCTTAAATAGAAAAGACACTGGTGCTTGGAAAGAGGGAAGGCTGGAGGAGAAGGGGGCGACAGAGGATGAGATGATTGGATGGCATCATTGACTCAGTGTACATGAGTTTGAGCAAACTCTGGGAGATGGTGAAGGGCAGGGAAGCCTGGTGTGCTGCAGTCCATGGGGTCACAAAGAGTCGGACACGACTCAACAGCCTCTTAAATGTTCATGCAGAGGGTTCTCCCTTTCCGCCCCCAAGTCACTGTCTCATCAGGAAATTCTCCCTATTATCACCCTTGGAGCCCCCTCCTGTCACTTCTCTGAGTGTGGAGTTGTTGACAACATGATTTTCATTGTTGGCAGTCTCGTCTGACTCCAGGTGTCAGAAATAAACTCGGAGAACTAAGCAAGTCAGGCCCCCTTGCTGCACCCATTTTCCCATGTGTACCTTGAAGGGGAATCAACCCTTGTTACACATTGGAATAACCTCAGGGAGATTTCTAAACAAACAAACGCTGATTCCTGGACTCGCCCCAGACAAACTGAATTGGCATCTCTGACCTGAGGCTCAAGTTGGGGATTTGTTCAGTGCTCCCTGAGCCATCTTGATGTGACCTGTGGGGTCAGAAACCCCTCGCCTAGGTTTTATGCCCTCTGAAAACCATCTTGGCTGTGACACTGCCTTTTCGGATGATACCTTGTGAAAATGAAACAAAGCAGATAGGCTTTTGGTGGGTGGCCTGAGAGCAGATACAGCAACCAGGCTGCCTGATTTCTTTTTAGTTGGTCCTGATTTCAAGTTCTTCCCTGGTAGCCCAGCTGGTAAAGAATCTGCCTGCAATGCAGGAGATCCCAGTTCAATTTTTGGGTCAGGAAGCTTCCCTGGAGGAAGGCATGGCAACCCTCTCCAATATTCTTGCCTGAAGAATCCCATGGACAGAGGAGCCTCACAGGCCACAATCAATAGGGTTGCACAGAGTCAGACACGACTGAAGCAGCAAGCAGCTGCAGCGGATTTCAAACCTGCCTGGGGCCCCGTGGCCAGGACCATCCCAGGCGTCATGGAAGATGGACTGGACGGTCCTGGATGACCGACCCGGCCAGTGCGGGGTGCCACTTGGGATGTGGGGGTGTGCTCTGAGCCCATTGGCTGGAGGGTCCTTGGGCCTTTGGCTGCACCTGACTGACCCCCCTCCCGCCTCCTCCAGGTGCTGCAAAATCCTCAACGGGGCAGGTGAGCCTCGGGTCTTCCGGCCCCGCGACCGGGACGAGATGGTGAAGAAGGTGATCGAGCCCATGGCCTGCGACGGGCTCCGCACCATCTGTGTGGCTTACCGCGACTTCCCCAGCAGCCCTGAGCCCGACTGGGACAATGAGAATGACATCCTCAACGAGCTCACCTGCATCTGTGTGGTGGGCATCGAGGATCCCGTGCGGCCTGAGGTAGGCGCCCCACCATGGTGCCCCGGGGAGGGGGCGAGGCGGGGCATCCAGCCTGCTGCTGGGCGACCTGGGATACACCACCTGACCCCTCTGAGCCTCAATGTCCCTGCAAGGCCCGCTGGTCTCCTGTGGACCTTCTCGTACACTTTCAGACTGCTGAAACCAGTGAAGCCACACTTGTCTGCTTGGGCCCCGGGGCAGAGCCTGCAGCCTGGCAGGCAGTGTCGCTCTGCCGTGGGGTCTGTCCTGGAACAGTCCACTCAATCACCCAGAGACCTTCTCTCTGGGGCTCCGGGGACAGGCGTGGGGCCTGCCTTGCCCTGGAAGCCTCAGAGAAGTCAGGATTTCCTGTCAAAAATCCATGGGCCCCAATTCCAAGGTCCCTGCAAAGGAGATGCCCACTAACAAAGGTGACCACGCTCAAGAAGACCCCAAACGTGGGCATCCCCGTCAGCAGTTTAGAGTTGTCTGCATGCAGACCGAGGTTCCCAGCTAGTTTTCCCTAGTGATGCAGTGGGCAGTCTGCCTTCGTCGGTTTCCAGGGCAACAGAGCGGGAAAGTTAACTGAAGGTCACACTCTCAAGCGGAAGGGAAGGAGGAGGCATGACCGTGTCCCCTCCCCACAAAGGCCGAGGGAAGTGATGTAACACGTGCATCTGTTGGGGTGCTCGGCTGACACAGAGGGTCTTCAGTCTTGTTTAGCTGATTCTGAATTCAGCTGGAGATTTGCAGGGTTGGAGGAAGATGGGACATGCGTGATCAGTTGGGCTGCTCAAGCTGGAAGGGGGTTGTGAGAAGAGCAGAGAGCAGCCTTGGATCACTAACACACCACTGTGGGCAGGCAGAGCGCACTCACCCTGGGAGCCGGAAGTGGGAGCAGGACACAGGAGGGGGCGGCCCATGCTTCTTCGAGGACTAATGCAACCACTGGGTCAGGACGGGCTTCGATTGTGGGATTTAGTGATGGCCCCTTGGGAGTGTTACAGACCAGGGTTCTCAGCCCCCTTAATCAATAGAAATTGATACGAGGCCAGACAAGGCAGTCAGGCAAGGCTTTGTTGGGGCCCCTGCTGCAGCAGAGGGGAGCAAGAACAAGTAACAGGTTTCTTTAGGGGAGAGCCCACCCCGTTGGTGGTATTGTGAACAGGGGGCATGCACAGGACCCTGCTTTTGCTCCCAGCTCTTCAAGTGGCAATGGGGTTCTCCTGGCCTCTTTTGTATCTTGTTGTCTATAACTCGCCCAGCTGGGCACGCATGCAGTCATTTGTCGTCTCTTATAGTTTCTCCTTAATTTGTCTTATGTACTTTCGGCTGCCCTGGATCTTCATTGCTGCATGCAGGCTTTTCTCTAGCTGTGGCGTGCAGGCTCCTCATTGTGGTGGCTTCTCTTGTTGTGGAGCACGGGCTCTAGGCACGTGGGCCCAGTAGTTGTGGCAAATGGGCTTAGTGGTCCCGTGGCATGTGGAATCTTCCTGGACCAGGGATCAAACCAGTGTGCCCTGCATGGGCAGGCAAATTCTTAACCGCTGGACCACCCGGGAAGCCCCCTTATGGTTTCTTTATATTCTGTTGCTTGAGGACATGACTGCCCAGGTGCTAGCTGTGTAGTAAAGGGTCCCAGGCTGCAGCCTGTCTCGGGGCCACCTTCCTCCACCGAGGGCAACTTCAGGGTGCCCCACTTACCCTGTCAACATCCTCGGGGGGGTCTCTGGCTGTTCCCTGCTCTTCTTGGAGCCTCCATGTCCCCTTCTTTCAAGTGAAAGGGAACAAAGAAGCTGCTGACCCCCAACCCTGCCAATCCCCAGCTGAATTCCAAGCTCCTGGCCTCTGTATTGTAAGATTCAGCATTCTAAAGACCAAGTGAAACCTGAAGGTCACAGACGTGGCCTTTCACATTTAGGCAACAGGGAGGTGAGTCAAAACTGTGAGTTTGGGCATCAGACAGACCTGGGCTTCTGAGTCCCTCAGCTGTGTGACCTTGGGCCAGTTACATAACGTCTTTGAGCCTCCATATCCTCATCCGAAGACTGGGGATAAGAATAGTACTCTAAACACACACGCATGCCTCCTTCCTCCCACCCAGAGCCTAAAACAGCAAAGGCAGTTAGTGCCCCTGGCGTTTTGCCTACAGCCAGTACCCCTCCCTGGACACACGGCGTTTACCAGTCTCCCTGGGGGAATGCCCGTTCATTACCAGCTACTAACGGGATTGGGCTTTGCGGTGATGTGTTACACCCTTACAGGGGCTGAGATGCACAGGGCACGAAGCTGGCCTGTGGCTCCCCGGGGCTCCCCGTCCCCAGAGCCCCCTCCCACGCCCATGCCCGAGCTCCTGCCTCATCACACTGAAGCAGGGTGGAAAGCGGCATTACTGGGTCGTGACCCCCAGTGATGAGAAATGTATTTTATGTCAGGACTCAGCAAACACACACACTAAACCAAAATAGAACTCTCACAAACTAAGGTGATGCACTAAAGTATTTTCTCTTCTCTTCTATCGCTTCCTTAATGTTTTTAAACACTGGTCACCACCCACAAAACTGATTTCACAATCTACTAAAGGGGCAAGACTCAAGGTCTGAAAGGCTGATCTAGTCCAAACACCTTCCCACACCCCCAGTTTGCAGAAGCAAACACGGAGACCCAAGCGGGGCCAGTGAGGTGCCCACAGTCTCGCTTAGTGAATCCAAGTTTCCTGCCTTCCTGCCTGGAGCCTCCTCCTGGGGACCACAAAAATGAGAGGGCAGGTAGCTGTGGGTCAGGGGGCTGAGAAGAGGAGAGAGGGGTCCCTGCTGTTTTCTGTTGACACGAAAAATATCCAGAGAAGCTGGCTTCAGGCGCAGACACTGGGAGGGGGTGTGGGCTTCCCAGGTTGACGCCAGTGGTAAAGAACCCACCTGCCAATGCAGGAGGCCTAAGAGACAGATTCGATCCCTATGTTTGAGAAGACCCCCTGGAGGAGGGCATGCAACCCACTCTGGTATTCTTGCCTGGGAAATCCCATGGACAGAGGAGCCTGGCGGGCTACAGTCCATGTCACAAAAAATGAAATGCAGCTGAAGCTACTTGGCACGCACGCATGCAAGCTGTCCAGCCAGCAGGGCTGGGCGCACAGTCAGCCCACACTGGAGAAAGGGGGCCTGATCCCAACCCCAGCTCAGGCACTAGCAAGCCACTTCTCCTCTTCATGCCTCAGTCCCCTCATCTGTAAAGTGAGTGGTTGGCCTGGGGACTCCCCAGGTCCCCTTCTGAGCCAGCAGCCTGGGAGGCTTACCCTCAGTCAACACATCCTGTGGCGACCTTGTGTCTCCCCGGGGCTCATCCTGCGATGTGAATTTAGAAGCTGGAACTGTGCTGGAAGGAGGGAGCCCACTGGAGGGAAGTGGGTTCTCATCCCGCCCCTGCTGCTCCTTCCCGTAAGACCTCCTGTACATCGCTGCCCTGGGCCTCAATTTCACCATCTGAACAATAAGGAAGTTAGGCGGCCACATGTGAGGGGCACGGTGGGGTTACTGGCGATGCTAGGGAAAGTGTTGAACCTCTTCACCTGTTGACTCAGCATCTCCCGTGAGGCGGGGGTGGGATGCAGGGCCTGAGGAAACCAGCAAGTGTGGGTTTTGATTTATTTGGGTACTTTAGGCTAGGTGATTTATGGAGGCAAATTCAACAGGTTCACCAGCACAGACAGGGTGCAGTAGCCCCCATGCCAGCCCCAGACCCGCAGTCCCCACCACAGAGGCAGCCGCAGCCACCAGCTTCTCAGGTTAGGGCCACGTGCGCGCGCTCCGTCACTCCAGTCAGCTCCAACTCTCTGCGACCCTATGGACTGTAGCCCACCAGGCTCCTCTGTCCATGGGATTTCCCAGGCAAGAATACTGGAGTGGGTTGCCGTGCCCTCCTCCAGGGGATCTTCCCCACCCAGGAATCGAACCCACGTCTCTTATGCCTCCTGCATTGGCAGGTGGGTTCTTTACCACTAGCTCCACCTGGGAAGCCCTCACCCTAACCTTTGGGAGGAATGTCTCTGCCTACGGTGAGAATGTCTGTAAAAGTTCCCAGGATAGCCGTGAGCCCAGCTGGAGTGAAGGACCCCACCTGGACCACATCTCGGGTCCCACAAGCCTGGTCAGATTCGTTTGCAGTTGCTGCAGGAAAAGAAACTCTGTGTCCCTCAGTTTCCCCATCAGGGAGAAACTCTCATTACCTTCCCCCCTTGAAAAGAGAAAGGACAGAACAGGTTAAAACAGGTTTGCCAACCACTCGACTCCCATCCCTAAGACACAACCGCAGTACATTTTCCAAGGCTGATGGAAGCCAGTGAGGATAAAGCTGTCAGGAGAGCCACGGCTGGAGCTTTGCCGTGTTATCCGAGGGCGTTTGGAGCCCTTGGAGTCACAGACGACTGCTGTCACCAGAAACAACAGATGTTTTAAAGCCTTTATTTAATGAAAACAGGAAGCGCCCATTTCCTGGCTGGTTTTCCTCAGAGAGAAATATCGAGGATAATTTTAGTGAAAGAAGGATTTTTTTTTTTTTTACAGTTATTGTATCTATGGGGAAAGCACATTTCAACCAGATTGATGCCTCTAGGGCTTGAGTCTTTATCCTCTCTGTATCCTCCGTGCCCAGAACAGTTCGATGTTCCTTAGCTGTGCGTCACATAAATGAACGAGTGAGGTGATAACAGGAAGGGCTGAGCAGCTGCAGGAGGCATCCCATTGAGTCAGAGGGGCCAAGGATGGCTCCTGAGTGGAGAACGTTTCATGTGCAGGATGGCAAAGATCTGTGGGCACAGAGATTCAGGGCGAGAGGGCGTCCCTGGTGGAGGGGACCGCACGGGCAAAGGCAAGGAGGCGGGATGGGATGCTGGGTGTTTGGAGACTCTTGAAAACCCCAGATGGGTTGCTTTTCCTTTTAAAAAAAAAATCTTTTTTTTTAGGTAGACCATTTTTAAGGTCCTTATTGATTGTTACAATATTGGTTCTGTTTTATGATTGGGGGTGTTTTTTTTGGGGCCATGAGGCATGTGGTATCCTAGCTCCCCAACCAGAGATTGAACCCACACCCCCTGCATTGGCAGGCCAAGTCTTAACCACTGGACCACCACAGAAGTCCCCCTCAGGTTGAGTTTATGAGAGAACAGGTTGAGAAGGGAGCTTGGAGCTGAATTGGGAGAGTTTGCACGTACCCGTCCACATCCTCTCACATGGGTCAGCCTTCGAGGGACTTGAGTGCAGAGGTGCTTCATGATAACCCTCACTGACTGAGCGCCTGCCCTGTGCCCAGGCCTCTGCGAGGGTTCTGAGCAGCCGGCAGCCTCCGCCTGCAGACCCACGGCCTAGTGAAGTGAAGTGAAGTGAAGTGAAGGGTGAGGGAAAGTGTAGATGCTTGCTTGGTGCATGAGAGTGTGAAACCAGACAGGACTGAATACGGCAAGGATGTCCAGTGTGGGGGGCACTGCTCAGAAAGGAAGCAGAGTATATCCCACAGTGGCCAGGGGTTTCCAGATCTGTCCCCAGTCCCCGCCCCCAGTCAAGGCAGGTCAAAGACTCCTAATATACCTGACCCAAGAGCCATGGTGCGGCACCCACCCCATCCCACCACCCCAAGCACCTGTTCCCCCATGTGCTCCAGGTGCCCGCAGCACCCCACCCCCACATCTGCACCCTCGCTCTGCACCCCCTTCACCCCTCTGGAGCAGAAAGACCAGACAAGGACACCTGGGGTGAGGCATCTCGCCAGCCTCCCCCACCCCCTCATCACCAGCAGACACTGGCCCTGAGCTTCTTTGCAGGTCACAGACTTCTGCAGCTGCAGTGAAGGATGGAAACTATGGTCCCATTTTACAGATGAGGAAACCAAGGCTCAGCGGGGAGCCTGGGCAAAGCCCAGCTCAGCCTTTTGGTCCCTGAGCCCTCTCTCCCCAAAGCAGAGTTGCCTCCACGGCACAGAGAAAAGTGTGGGGGCCATAAGAATTAACCTCCTCCTTTTTTCCCAGTCTGGCTTGTTGGGGTGAAGCTCAGATAGTAGGGATTCCACGCAGGCAAATTTCAGCTCCCTGAGACCATCTTGAAAGCAGAAGTCCTTCTGAAATGTGGTACCATCACCTCATTCCCAGCTGAGAACTTGCCATGGCTCCCAGGCCTGAAGGAGCGAGGCCCTGGTTCCCAGACCTTTGGGCCTCCAGCCCGTCTCTGGCTCCATGGCCACCGGCCGGCCCCTGCCTCTCACCCGCCCTGGGCGTCAGCCCCCAGATCACCTGCAGCACCGTCTGCAGCACCCTCCCTTCCTCTGCCTGCACACCTCGTTGGCAGTTCTCTGAAGCCAGGACCACAGTGAAGTGGTCGTCTCTGCAGCCCCAGCATAGGCACAGAGCCAGGCATCCAAGCCTTAGTTCAGTTCAGTTCAGTTCAGTCGCTCAGTCGTGTCCGACTCTTTGCGACCCCATGAATTCCAGCACACCAGGCCTCCCTGACCATCACCAACTCCCGGAGTTCACTCAGACTCACGTCCATAGAGTTGGTGATGCCATCCAGCCATCTCATCCTCTGTCATCCCCTTTTCCTCCGGCCCTCAATCCCTCCCAGCATGAGTCTTTTCCAATGAGTCAACTCTTCGCATGAGGTGGCCAAAGTACTGGAGTTTCAGCTTTAGCATCATTCCTTCCAAAGAAATCCCAGGGCTGATCTCCTTCAGAATGGACTGGTTGGATCTCCTTGCAGTCCAAGGGACTCTCAAGAGTCTTCTCCAACACCACAGTTCAAAAGCATCAATTCTTTGGTGCTCAGCTTTCTTCACGGTCCAACTCTCACATCCATACCTGACCACAGGAAAAACCATAGCCTTGACTAGATGGACCTTTGTTGGCAAAGCAATGTCTCTGCTTCTGGGAAAAAAATAAAGTCTGACACTGTTTCCACTGTTTCCCCATCTATTTCCCATGAAGTGATGGGACCAGATGCCATGATCTTAGTTTTCTGAATGTTGAGCTTTAAGCCTTAGATGCTGCTGCTGCTAAGTTGCTTCAGTCGTGTCCGGCTCTGTGTGACCCCATAGACAGCAGCCCACCAGGCTCCCCCATCCCTGGGATTCTCCAGGCAAGAACACTGGAGTGGGTTGCCATTTCCTTCTCCAATGCATGAAAGTGAAAAGTGAAAGTGAAGTCGCTCAGTCATGTCCAACTCTCAGCGACCCCATGGACTGCAGCCCACCAGGCTCCTCCATCCATGGGATTCTCCAGGCAAGAGTACTGGAGTGGGGTGCCATTGCCTTCTCCAAAGCCTTAGTTAGTGTTGGCTAAAAAGAGGCAGTTTGAGCATCCCCTCCTCCAGCAAGCTCTCCCAGATTTCTCCTCCCCACACTTGTTTCTTAAGCAATAGTGTCCACCTCTGTGCTCCCCGAGCCCTCTGTACAGATCTTTACTGAAGAGTCTATCTCTGTACAAGAGAATGGGCCTGACCTAGAGTTGTTGTTTAGTCACTCAGTTGTATCTGACTCTTTTGCAGCCCCATGGACTGTAGCCCACCAGGTTTCTCTGTCCATAAGATTTTCCAGGCAAGAAAACAGGAGTGTGTAACTGCTCTTTTATCTGAAAAAAGGATTATGTGAAAAGATATAATAAACTTGCTCTACCGTGGGGCAGTCAGCCTTGGAAGGGGTGAGCACCCTGTCAACAGAGGCATGTAAGCAGAGGGGATGCCTGGGAGGGGATCTAGGCAATTAGCAGAGGGTCAGAGTCACCACCTAGAGTCCCTTCCAACTCCAAGTGCCTCTGAAACAACAAAACCTAAATTACTCCTTTCGGGGCAGGAAACAGATAAAGGTATGTTTTCCCGAAAGGACAGTGGCTTTTTCGTGTCCTCTGGGGCAGGAGACAGCGGAGGGCCGCAGCCGGGTTACAGCCATCGTGAGGACATCGGTAAATTATGTAAACGGGATCTCGGATCTCCCACATCCCCACTCCCTCCAGCTCTATAAAAAGAGGTCACGTCTGCTCACGTGAGCAGGCGCCTTGCTCACGTGGCCCCGAGCCCTGAGTGGGCACCAAAAGCCTCCTCCCCATACGCTGGGAATACACCCAGAGGCGGCCCCTGGTCAGCGTGTCCCGCTCCAGCCCTTCAAAGGATGGAGAGCACTCCCTGTCACCACTGGCTTCTTAGAGAACTCAGGGGGCTGGAGCGGCCTCCCCAGGCTTGACCTGGACCCTGCCTCTCCCGGGGGTTTGTTTCTCCCTCCACTGCAGGATGGGGGCTTCCCAGGTGGCTCAGTGGTAAAGAATCCGCCTGCCCATGCCAGAGACGCGGGTTCAATCCCTGGGTTGGGAAGATCCCCTGGAGGAGGGAATGGCCGCCCACTCTAGATCCCTTGCCTGGGAAATCCCATGGACCGAGGAGCCTGGTGGGCTAAAGTCCACGGAGTCACAGAGTCAGGCATGACTGAGCTCCTAAATAGCAACAACAACGTCTTTGAATTCTCTCAGCAGTGACTTGTCAGGGTAGGCAGGGGTGAAAGTGAGTTCTCAGAGCCAGGATGTGCAAGAGGAGGGGGCATGGGATTCGATTGCCAGGTCTGAGATTCGAAAGTACGTTGGTCGTTCAGCAGAGCTGGGTTGTCTGCCCTCGACATGTCCTCTCCCACTGAAGGACGTTCGGCAGCAAATATTGCTTTACTATTGTGCGATCTGTCACTGCCCATGGGTAAGAATCACTTGTTCAGTTGATCTGAGCCGTGTATAAAGGGCCACAGCAGCTCCAGGCTGGTTTGTTAAAATACTTGTGTATTTATGTTATTTTTGTCTGCACTGAGTCTTCACTGCTGCTTGCTTTTCTGGTTGCGGCGAGTGGGGGCTGCTCTCTCCTTGTGGTGAGCTGGCTCCTCATTGCGGTGCCTTCTCTTGTTGCAGAGCACGGGTTCTAGGTGTGTGGGTTTGGTAGTTGAGACTTGAGGGACCTAGGGTGCTGGCTCAGTGGCTGTGGTGCCGGGGTTTAGTTGCCCCATGGCATGTGGAATCTTACTGGACCAGAGATCGAACCCATGTCCCCTGCATTACAGGGCAGATTCTTAACCACTGGGGAAGCTCCCAGGCTGGCTTTTGCATCCTAATTGCTGGACAGATCCAGAGCTCTGCATAGGTGGGGTGGGGAGTCGGGGTGGAGAAGGGATTCGAGGGCAGAGTTGGGAGACTTGCTGGCTTTTGGTTGGCTGGGTCTGCTCTGGCCTAAGTGGCCCAGATGTCAGTCTGTCATTACAACAAGGGCAGTAGGCAGTCCTTATTCTCCCAGGGGGATGTCATGTTTTACATGAAGCCTTATCATTTGCGTTTATCTAAGCCAGTGTCACACTATGTAAATAATATGCCCTAAAATGCAATGTTCTTCCCCTGGCCACCCCACAAAAAAAAAACCCCAAAGTACACAAACATATTTCACATGGCATTTGCAGGAATTGTGCCTGTGGGTAAAGCAGGGACAATATCCTGTGCAGTAATGCAGTGTTCTGTGCTCCTGCCTGGGACCATATCCCAGAGGGTGTTTAGTGCAGTGTTTCTTAAAGTTCTTGTCCAGGTCAGAACAGTCAATGGTGTCATCTTAGGGTGCGCTGTCATGGTTGATAGGTGACGGCTGTCAGGGACACTGCAGAAAAGAATTGTGAGACCACATCAGGGTTTAACCAGAATGTGCTGGGATCGATTAGCAATGCCTGCCATGGGCAGAGGAAGGGAGGATATGGTCTGCGTGCCATCCGTATCTCCCGGTCATCTAGACCCCTTATCACGGTGCCGCCTGTGAACAGGCTCTGGGACCCATGAAGGCAGGGAGGGCCTACCCGGGGTGCTGTCTGCTCCATGGCCCCTGCCCTTCCTCCCAGGTCCCAGAAGCCATCCGCAAGTGCCAGCGAGCAGGCATCACTGTCCGCATGGTCACCGGTGACAACATCAACACAGCGCGGGCCATCGCCATCAAGTGTGGCATCATCCATCCTGGGGAGGACTTCCTGTGCCTTGAGGGCAAGGAGTTCAACCGAAGGATCCGCAACGAGAAAGGGGAGGTACGTGGCCCAGCGCAAAGGGTCCTCGGAGGGCTGGGCCCGGATGGGGGCCAGGAGGCACGGGCGTGCATGATAGCCAGCCAGTATGCCGCTCAGAGCCCAGTGGTCTAGGCAAGTCCCCTCCCTTATCTGGGGCTCGGTTTCTCTCTTGACCCCACCGACCTGCCCCTCCCCCATCCCTTTCCAGATTGAACAAGAGCGGATCGATAAGATCTGGCCAAAGCTGAGGGTGCTGGCTCGCTCCTCGCCCACGGACAAGCATACCCTGGTCAAAGGTAAGACCTGGGTGGGCCCGGGCAGTGCTGAGGTCCAGGCACCAGGCCTCTAGGGCTTTCCTGTCCTAGCGCCTTAAGCTTATTTCCAGGATGACAGAGGTTCCCGCCTGGAACTCCTCATACCTGGGGACGCCCTAGGAGGCCGGCCAAGGGCCCCAGCGGCATGAGGAGGTGGTGGGCCTTTGCCCTAGGTCCCCCCTCCCATGGGCAGCAATGGGACTGAGGGCTGAGGATCCCACCGACAAGCTGATTTGGGTGGCGTGTCTTGGTTAATGTTCAGTTTGAATGACTGGATACAGACCCTGCTGTTCCCATTTGATGCTGCCTTAACCACTGGGTCTGACACGCAGCCCACTTCCTTTGCATATGTTCCCAGTCTGGCCCCACACCTTGTGAGTCTGAGAGCTTTGGCCTGCCTGGTCTCTAAGGACGCTGTCCCATGTGTGTGAGCAGGACCCCGGGCATGGGCTGCCCTGGGAACAGTGATCTGAGACAGGAGGCCCAAAACCAGTGTCCTTCTTCCCTGACTCCTTCCAGGGGGAGGACACACCCCTCGCTGAGCCCATCTCGCTGGCCACATGCAGGGCACTTTCAGAGTCACACAGGCCTGAGTTAAAACCCTGGCTCTGCCCCCTGTCCTGCTCTGTGGCCTTTGGCAAGTGTCCAGCCCCGGGACTCAATTTTTCCATCTGTTGAATGGCCATAAGGGGAAGTTTTCTGACTAAGGTCAGCCATAGGGCATCTTAGATTCGTCTTCCAAAAGGTGCTGCCCAAAGACTCCAATGGAGGCAGACCTGGCCTTAGAAACACTGAGCCCCGAACTACAGGAGACCCCCCAACCCAGCTCCAATTTTATTCAATCACTTATTCATTCATTCACTCATTCTCTTGACAAATGTTTACTGAGTATCTGCTGTGTGTCAGGCCCATCTCTTGGCCGGCGTGGCCCTTCCCTCTTGGATTTCATGGCCAGGTCTCACCCAGTAGAAACTGAATAGGTTGTTTCCCTGCACAGAAGCCACAGCGGTGGAAGAGGAGGCTGCCTGGGGCCCCCTGCTGGCCTCTCACTCTACCTGGGGTTGCTGTCAGATCACAGGCTGTGGGATGGGGTTCAGGGGATGGACCTGTGTTTCAGGCAGGACAGGGAACCACACTGTGGAAGCCCAGAGAAGATATCCAGGCACTTTCAAGGGGTGGGAGGAAGTTCATTGGCTGGCCTGGGGCCTCCAGTGAGAGAGGGAGACAAGAGGAAGGGGCTGGAGAAGGGAGTCCCAGCCTCAGATCGCACGGGGCCTTGAACACGCAGTGGTGACCTGCACTGCTAGCCCAGGTGGTGAGCTGCAGGAGGGCCTTGATGGAGAAGCGGTGTTTTAGAAATCTCCCTCCCTGCTGCTGAGTGGAGAGCAGCCTGGAAATGGAGGGACCGCTGGGATGGTCCAGGTGTGAGAGGGGATGCCAGGGTCGGGCTGGGGACAGTGCAGGTGTGCTGGGAGTGGGTAGGTCTAAGAGCTCTCTGTGGAGGGGACAGGCCTGGCCTGGATGGGGTGGAGGAAGAGGGGAGATGGGAGTCCAGGACTGCTCGGTGTGTTCCTGCCTGAGAGCCTGCTGCGAAGTTTACAGGGGGCAGCTGGGTGTTGGGAGGCGCACAAGAAGGGACAGATTTGAGGGGAAACGGATGCACGTGGTTTAGGAGGCTGGGCTGGAGGCCCTCTGACATCCCAGTGGAGGTGTCCATGGAGTCAGGGCTCAGGAGAGAGGCCAGGCCCCGCTGAAGGTAAAGGTGGCGCCTGTATGCCCCAAGGGGGTGGAACTAGAGGAGCCGCCAAACCCAGGGAACTCCCACCTGAGCGGCAGGCAGAGGCGACTTCTTTCCCCCATCCTGCTCCTCTGGACCTCGCTCACTCAGTGACGCGAGCCACATGTCGTCTGTTCACTGCTACCTGCTAAAGGTTTTATTAAGGATGAGTATCTAGAGAGTGGTCATTAGCAGATGGCAGAGCCCAGGCCTCCTCAGGTGTGACTGGCCCCCCGCCCCAAGCACAAGATGCTGGCGGAGCAGATGGGTGGCCCCCTGGCCAAACCTGGCTCCCCTGGAGAACAGAGAGGCCCCTGGGGTTAGGACAGGGAGGTGAGTTTGGCCAGGGTGGTCACTGCTGTGGCCATGGGCTGCAGAGAGCAAAGAGGACGCGGGAGAGGCAGCAGGCCCCGACGGGGTGTTGGTTGCAGCCAGCACTGGGCTAAGGGGCCGCGTGTCCCCTGCAGGTGCTGGGAGCTGGGATGAAGCTTGACGGAGTCAGGGGGGTGGCAGGGCAGGGGCCAGAGAGGAGACTGTGCCAGCCTGGGCCCCCATCCCCAGGAGGGTCCCAGGGCCCTGAGCACACGCCCACCCCGCCCACAGGCATCATCGACAGCACGCACACGGAGCAGCGGCAGGTGGTGGCCGTGACGGGGGACGGCACCAATGACGGGCCTGCACTCAAGAAGGCCGACGTGGGCTTCGCCATGGTAGGAGCGCGCGGGGGCTGGGGCAGCAGCTGGCAGGAGCCCGCAGGCAGGGGCTAAGGGGAACGCGCGGACCGCCAGCTTCCAGCAGGGGGATGCAGGAACCCCGGTGCTCACTCCACTCACCCTCTGTCCACCTGACGCTCCCAGAGGTCCTGACACTGAGCTTGGCCTCAGGAAGGGAGGAGAGAGCTTCGTGCAGCGATGGGTCTGGGGAAGGGAAGGGATAGAGCGGAAGGGCCCCCTTCCAGAAGGCAGAGGTTGGCCTCAAGGCTGGGTCTTGAGGAGCAGGGGTGGTGTGTGTGTATGTGTGCACATGCATGTACACGTGTGTGTCCAGTGTGGTGCCTGGGTTCCTGGGCCAGCGGGACTCTGTCCCTGGGAGAGGCAGCCTCCTGTCTCCCTGCAGCCAAGGGCTGACCAGCCTTGCTTGGGGAGGAGAGGGCAGGTGTTCCGAGGCCTGGCCGCTCCCAGCAATCACGTGGGCAGACACGCTCCCGTGTGGTCTGCAGTGCTGGGGATTCATGCGTCTGTGGGGGCGGTGGTCGGGGGGTGAGGATGGTGCTGCTAGAGCCGCTCGCCTGTCCGGTCGCCCCAGCCAGGCTCCTGTCCCCATCCCCACAGGGCATCGCAGGCACAGACGTGGCCAAGGAGGCCTCGGACATCATCCTGACGGACGACAACTTCAGCAGCATCGTCAAGGCAGTGATGTGGGGCCGCAACGTCTACGACAGCATCTCCAAGTTCCTGCAGTTCCAGCTGACTGTCAACGTGGTGGCCGTGATCGTGGCCTTCACGGGTGCCTGCATCACGCAGGTGGGTCCTCCAGGGGTGGGCGAGGTGGGGTAGATGAAGCCCGGGGGAGGACGGGCACCACCCACAGGGGCTGTCCCAGATTGTCACAGCTCCATGCCGAGGGACAGGAACCGCATCACAGAGCCACCCACGTAGGCACCAGCCACACAGAGTGCAGGAAAGGAGGCTCAGAGAGGTGGCAGGACTAGCCCAAGGTCAGCCAGCCAGTGGAGATACCAGCCCTTGTTCCAGGAGGCAGGAGAGGGACCCTCCAGGGAGGCAGGGCCCCTGGCCATGTAAAGGGGCAGAGAGAGGCCAGCACCAGAAGGCAGCCAGCTGGCATCACGGAGCTGGTGCAGCCCTGGGAGCCCCAGCTCTGGCATGGAGTGCGTCAGGGGAGGCCTGGGTGCCTGGGTTCCTGGGCTGGGTGGACTTGGTCACGGGGAGAGCAGGAGTTGGCCCCACCTTTACAGCCAGATCTCTAGCAGCCCAATGTCCTGGGCCCCGTGGAGCTGACAGGCAGTTCCCAGCCCCTGCAGCCTCATTGTTTCCTCACCCACCTCCTGCGATGGGAACTGTGTTGATCCCTGTTTCACAGAGGCAGAAACTGAGGCTCAGTAGATGGGCCAGCCAGGTGCCTGCCATTGCTCCCGCAGCCTCCTGCCTCCTTGTGGTCAAGGGCTGACCAGCCTCGCTTGGGAAGGAGAGGGAAGGCCTCTCCCAGCAACCATGTGGGCAGACAAGCTCCTGCCCACAGGAGCCCCCAGAAGCCCAGAGGCTCTGGAGGACAGAGAGGCCCGTGGGATACCTGCCCAGTTCAGTTCAGTTCAGTTCAGTCACTCAGTCGTGTCCAACTCTTTGTGACCCCGTGGACTGCAGCATGCCAGGCCTCCCTGTCTATCACCAACTCCTGGAGTTTACTCAAACTCATGTCCATTGAGTTGGTGATACTATCCAACCATCTCATCCTCTGTCGTCCCCTTCTTCTGCCTTCAATCTTTCCTAGCATCAGAGTCGTTTCTAATGAATCAGTTCTTTGCATCAGGTGGCCAAAGTATTAGAATTTCAGCTTCAGCATCAGTCCTTCCAAAGAATATTCAGGACTGATTTCCTTTAGGATGGACTGGTTGGATCTCCTTGCAGTCCAAGGGACTCTCAAGAGTCTTGTCCAACACCACAGTTCAAAAGCATCAATTCTTTGGCGCTCAGCTTTCTTTTTTGTCCAGCTCTCACATCCATACATGACTACCGGAAAACTGGAAAAACCATAGCTTCGACTAGACAGACCTTTGGGAGCCCACTCCGGTACTCTTGCCTGGAGAATCCCATGGATGGAGGAGCCTGGTAGGCTGCAGTCCATGGGGTCGCTAAGAGTCGGACACGACTGAGTGACTTCACTTTCACTTTTCACTTTCATGCATTGGAGAAGGAAATGGCAACCCACTCCAGTGTTCTTGCCTGGAGAATCCCAGGGACAGGGGAGCCTGGTGGGCTGCTGTCTATGGGGTAGCACAGATTCGGACACAACTGAAGCGACTTAGCAGCAGCAGCAGCTAAAGAGCTGTGTGGCCCAGGGAATGCTGTTCCCTCTGTTGCATTCTGAGCCCTTGAGGACGCAAATGGCAGCTCCCAACACCCCAACCCTGAGAGTGAGAGCCCAGGGTGGAGGGTGGCTGGAGCGGAAGTGGGGAGGGGGTGTCCCTTCTGCTCACCAGGCCCTTCTCTCCTGCTCTGTGGACAAGAGGCTCCCTCTAGTGATGGCTGAGGGAGGAACAGCCACTCACACCAAGTTTCTTGGAAACCAGCTGGTGTCACACGGGGAAACTGAGGTGCCGAAGGGACTGTGTTTGCCTGAGGTCTTGGATTGAGTTGGTGGCAGGGCTGTGAAGGCCTTGGTGAGGACAGGGGGACCCTGACCCCATGGTGCATGTAATTAGAGGAGGCTGATGGGCAGGAAGAAGCTGAGGGGAATGGGGAGCATGACTTAGCTGGGGCAGAGGTGGGAGGGGTGGCCTGGGGGAGGGTAGGTGATAAATATCTAGGAGGTGAATGAGGTGTGAGGTGTAGGCGGTGGGGCCTCAGGAGCCACACTGAGAGGACCATGGGGGCAGGGAACAGCCCACCCTAGGCTGTTAGGTGTACAGGGCCTGTGAGCTTCCTGGAGGAGGTGTCCCATGTGGGCGAGGCTGCAGCCACAGGGCCAGGTCTGGGCTGGAGGGATGGTGATGTGGGGAGAGGTAAGCAAATGCATCAGGGCGGCAGGGCTGAGGAATGGGCCACAGGGAACACAAATATAAAAGGTAAGGGAAGAAGGAGCTGGAGAAGGAGGAGTCAGAGAGAAGGGTGCTCAGAGAGGGGTCAGGGTGCAGTCAGATTCCTCGAGGTTCAGTGAGACGAGCCTGGAAAATTATGCCTTAGTCTGTGACAAGAAAGCTGGTGCTGCCCTTGGGGAAAGGCATCTTGGGGGGTGTGGAGGTGTGAGGATAGGGTGGGGACAAAGGATGGGGTCTACACGCCTTCAGGCAGCATAGACCACAGGATAGTACTGTGCACAGAAGCGTAGGAATATGTGATCCCAGACTCAGCCGGGGAGACACGTGGAAGGATCCACCCCAGAATGCGGATGGCCGGAAACCCATAGTGGTGAGATCCTTGATGAGGTTTGGCTTCCTCTGTTCCTTACTTGCCCAGAGTTTCTACCAGGAAAACTTTTTTTTTTTTTTTTTTTTTTGGTGGAGTTATTGAGACATACAGTACTTGCTTCAAGTAATGGTAAAAGGTGAAGAGAAATTGGGTGGTGGTGAAGAGAAATGGCATGGACCTAACAGAAGCAGAAGATATTAAGAAGAGGTGGCAAGAATACACAGAAGAACTGTACAAAAAAGATCTTCACGACCCAGATAATCACGATAGTGTGATCACTCACCTAAAGCCAGACATCCTGGAATGTGAAATCAAGTGGGCCTTAGAAAGCATCACTATGAACAAAACTAGTGGAGGTGATGGAATTCCAGTTGAGCTATTTCAAATCCTGGAAGATGATGCTATGAAAGTGCTGCACTCAATATGCCGGCAAATTTGGAAGACTCAGCAGTGGCCACAGGACTGGAAAAGGTCAGTTTTCATTCCAATCCCAAAGAAAGGCAATGCCAAAGAATGCTCAAACTACCGCACAACTGCACTCATCTCACACGCTAGTAAAGTAATGCTCAAAATTCTCCAAGCCAGGCTTCAGCAATACGTGAATCATGAACTTCCAGCTGTTCAAGCTGGTTTTAGAAAAGGCAGGGGAACCAGAGATCAAATTGCCAACATCCGCTGGATCATGGAAAAAGCAAGAGAGTTCCAGAAAAACATCTATTTCTGCTTTATTGACTATGCCAAAGCCTTTGATTGTGTGGATCATAATAAACTGTGTAAAATTCTGAAAGAGATGGGAATACCAGACCACCTGACCTGCCTCTTGAGAAACCTATATGCAGATCAGGAAGCAACCGTTAGAACAGGACATGGAACAACAGACTGGCTCCAAACAAGAAAAGGAGTATGTCAAGGCTGTATATTGGCACCCTGCTTATTTAACTTCTATGCAGAGTACATCATGAGAAACATTGGGCTGGAAGAAGCACAAGCTGGAATCAAGATTGTCAGGAGAAATATCAATCACCTCAGATATGCAGATGACACCACCCTTACAGCAGAAAGTGAAGAGGAACTAAAAAGCCTCTTGATGAAAGTGAAAGAGGAGAGTGAAAAAGTTGGCTTAAAGCTCAACATTCAGAAAATGAAGATCATGGCATCTGGTCCCATCACTCCATGGGAAATAGATGGGGAAACAGTGGAAACAGTGTCAGACTTTATTTTGGGGGGGTCCAAAATCGCAGCAGATGGTGATTGCAGCCATGAAATTAAAAGACACTTACTCCTTAGAAGGAAAGTTATGACCAACCTAGATAGCATATTGAAAAGCAGAGACATTACTTTGCCAACAAAGGTCCGTCTAGTCAACGCTATGGTTTTTCCAGTGGTCATGTATGGATGTGAGAGTTGAACTGTGAAGAAAGCTGAGTGCCAAAGAATTGATGCTTTTGAACTGTGGTGTTGGAGAAGACTCTTGAGAGTCTCTTGGACTGCAAGGAGATCCAACCAGTCCATTCTGAAGGAGATCAGTCCTAGGTGTTCTTTGGAAGGAATGATGCTAAAGCTGAAACTCCAGTACTTGGGCCACCTCATGCGAAGAGTTGACTCATTGGAAAAGACTCTGATGCTGGGAGGGATTGGGGGCAGGAGGAGAAGGGGACGACAGAGGATGAGATAGCTGGATGGCATCACTGACTCGATGGACGTGAGTTTGGGTGAACTCTGGGAGTTGGTGATGGACAGGGAGGCCTGGCGTGCTGCGATTCATGGGGTCGGAAAGAGTCGGACACGACTGATCGACTGAACTGAACTGAACTGAAAGAGAAATTGGATGGTAGTGAAAAGGGGGCAGGGTGCCAGGCATTGTTTGTGAGACAGGAGAAGCCCGAGTCATTGACTCACTGATGGTTGAGGGGAAAGAGGCAGCAGGAAGCAGGGGAGCTGGGGTCTGTGTGGAAGATGCTTGTGGGGGCTCTTGACCTGAGCCTGGATGAGAGACATGGCCAGTGGGGGCTGGAGGGCAGGAGTGCAGATGGCGGGGGTGTGGCTATATTGACAAAGCGCTGGGTGTGGAAGTGGTAGCCAGGATGCCTGGGGCTTGATTTTTCTCCCTGGGGGAGAAGACAGCGCTGAGCTGGGTAGGGCTGCGTGGTTCTCCACGGAAGGCCTCGCAAACCTACTCAGCACCCACTCTGGAACCCTGGGGTGGGCTGGCCAGCCAAGGGAGACACACTGGCAGAGCCGGCCTCAAGGGGAGCTGTGTACCCACGCCAGGCACATCAGGGCAGTGGGTGGCCAACCTCCCATGATGAATATCTGGGAACTATTCATCACTACCGTCTCACCCGTGGTCCCCAGGACTCCCCGCTGAAGGCTGTGCAGATGCTCTGGGTGAACCTCATCATGGACACGTTTGCCTCCCTGGCGCTGGCCACTGAGCCACCCACCGAGACCCTGCTCCTGAGGAAGCCGTATGGCCGCAACAAGCCCCTCATCTCTCGGACCATGATGAAGAACATCCTGGGCCATGCCGTCTACCAGCTCACCCTCATCTTCACCCTGCTCTTCGTCGGTGAGTCCCCTGCCTTGCCCACCCAGGACTCCATGGCCCAGACCCGGCCGCTCTGGACTCCCAGTCACCCGCCTGTTTGCTGAGGAGGTAATGGGGACCCAGAGAGGTGAAGTTAGTGGCTTGGGGTCACACAGCAAATCTTGGGTAGAGCCAGGCCCTGGCCCAGGTCTGACAACCCCAAAGACTAGGCTTTTTCCTCTGATGACAGCTCTGGACACTGTGTATACACTGCGCAAGGCAGGGCTTCATGCCAGCCCCCCAGGAGCCTGAGACACCAGGGGGAGTGACCGGCCCCTGCTCTCATCTCTCCCACACTTGACCTTGCCCCGTAGAAGGCTCCTCACCAAGGCCTCCTGGAGAAGAGCCACACACCTGCCTATAAGCCAGCTGTTTTCTTGGGCACCTGTGCCACCACCCCCATGACAAAGAGGCACCAGGGACAGAGAGGGGAGGTGACTTGCCCGAGGACATGCAGCCAGCCTGAGGGGGCACCTGGGCTGAGAAGAGACCTGGCTGGAACTCAGATTGGCCTGGCTTCCAGGGTGCTTCCAAGGTGATCTGACCCCTGACACCTGGAGGTGCCCAGAGGCAGGTGGATGGTGGCCCAGGGTCACACAACAAACTGGGGCCAGTGGGATTCCCCAGATCCCTGAGCTGGGCTTTCAACGCCAGTGAGCCTGGGTGGGGTTGGAGCATGAGCCCATTTCTCAAAGGGCAGTTCTTATTTGTTGTGCTGGCAGGATAGTTGTAAAGATGATTGTGAGAAGCCTTAGAGGATGTTCGGGAATGCAGAGCTAAGAGAGACTCACAGAGAAAGCTGTCGGTTGGGGAAGAAAGCAGGAGAAGGCCCCTGGTTTACTCGCTGGCTTCCCTACGTGAGCATCTGCTCTGGGTGCTTCTGGGTTCAGCTAGACTCTCACCGTCAGAAAACCCCACAAGCCCTCCCGGCACCAGCTTGTGCAGCTTTGCCAAAGGACACAGGATGGCATCAGGCATGCCGTGGGTGGTGTCTGCAGAGCAGCCGGGAGCTGTGTTGCCCCCACCATATGACAGCCCCCGTGGTGTCATTCTCAAAGAATGAGGCCACCTGGGTGGGTCTGGAGCCAGCCCGGCCTGGAAGGCTCAGCATCCATATAGGAACTGGTCTCTCTTGTAACAGCCCCTTGAGCTCCCAGAGGTCTCCACAAGCACATGCTCAGTTACAGGCAGCCACACTTTGGGGGGAACCCAAAGCTACGGCTTCCGTGGTGGCTCAGACAGTAAAGAATCTGCCTGAAATGCAGGAGACCTGGGTTCAGTCCCTTGGTCAAGAAGATCCCCTAGAGAAGGGAATGGCTACCCTCTCCAGTATTCTTGCCTGGAGAATTCCAAGGACAGAGGAGCCTGGCGGGCTATAGTCCATGGAGTCTCAGAGAGTCAGACACAACTGAGTGAGGAACAGCACAAGCGCAGAAAGCCAAGGCCTCTCGCCAAATGTTCCGAGGCCATGCCCTGTCCTCCCAGTCCAGAGGAGTTTGCCGACCAGGGGCCGCTTTTTATAAGTCCTGTTGCCTGGAAGCACAGCTGGCCTCCCGCCTTTATCAGATTTCCTCAAAAAAGTGGAAGAAAGTTCACCCAAGGCACTTGGCCCCTAAGGAAAGGGTACTGTTACCCCTTCACTTACACCCCATGGCGCAGGCCCACCTAGCCCCCCAGTGTCCAGAGAGTGCCTCCTGCATCTGGGTGACCCTCCTGGCTGCTCAGAAGAGACCTCCGCACAGGGCCAGGCGTCCCCCCAGTCCCGACCTTCAGCCCGGCTCCTGCCCTCTCCCGACTTGGCAGGCGAGAAGATGTTCCAGATCGACAGCGGGAGGAACGCACCCCTGCACTCACCGCCCTCCGAGCATTACACCATCATCTTCAACACCTTCGTCATGATGCAGCTCTTCAACGAGATCAACGCCCGCAAGATCCACGGCGAGCGCAACGTCTTCGACGGCATCTTCCGGAACCCCATCTTCTGCACCATCGTGCTGGGCACCTTTGCCATCCAGGTACCAGGCCCCCATGCTGGCCTGGCTGGCGGGGGGCAGCAGCGGGCAGCCGGAGCCCCTCGGCAGTGCCATGGGAGTCCAGACCTCTGCGCTGGCCCCTGATGGCCTTTCTGCCTCTCTCTCCCCCCTTTCCTCTCCAGATAGTGATCGTGCAGTTTGGGGGGAAGCCCTTCAGCTGCTCCCCGCTGCAGCTGGACCAGTGGATGTGGTGCATTTTCATCGGGTTAGGAGAGCTCGTCTGGGGCCAGGTGAGTACTGCAGGTGGGCAGCGCAGGAGGGGCCTCTCGGCAGGGACGCCCCGGAGACAGCACTGGCCGGGGGACTCCAGGATCCTCTCCCATAGGTCCCGGCTCCTGCAAGGACTAGCTGTCTGGCCCCCATTTCTGGGGGCTGGAGCAATGGGGGTTGACCCTGGCCTCACATGATGGTCATCTGGGTATCGCCACTGTGATTTTTGCTTCCATCTGTATACTGCCGAGGGGCTTCCCAGGTGGTGCTGGTGGCAAAGAACATACCTGGCAACGCAGAAAAATGCCAGAGACGAGGGTTCACTCCCTGGGTCGGGAAGGTCTCCTGGAGGAGGGCGTGGCAGCCCATCCTAGTATTCTTGCCAGGAGAATCCCATGGACAGAGAAACCGGGCCCGTGGGCTACATACAGTCCATGGGGTCTCAAAGAATCACACACAACTGAAGCGGCTGAGGACACACGCATGCACACACATACCACTGATCCTGTTATTTGATATTTTCTTTTAATCCTGTCTGAAATTCATTTCAGAAGGCAACTTATATTACTAATATGATTGGAAAATAAGTATTATTTGTCATAAACAGAAGCTGACCAAAAAAAAAAGTAACTAGACCAATGTTATTAAAGTCTAACTAGATGTCATGGCCAGCCAAGGCTCAGAGCCTGAGGCGGCCAGTCGCAAAGGGTGTCACAGGGGTTGTGACGCCCAGCAGAAGCTCCTGCAGAGAGCTCTGAGGGAATGTAAGAGGGGTGATCTCTGCTGCATCGTGGCGCAGTGCCTGCAGCCATCCGTGACCCTCCGAGGCTCTGGGGAACCCTGGGCTGGATCCTCTCCAGAACATTCCCCCACCAAGCCACATGCACACGCACACATGCACCATCGCGAACTCACAGCTTGCAGCTCAGAGGACATGGTGTCTGGAGCTGGATCTAGGCAGAGGGCCCCAACAGACCTAAGACATTGGTCTTGCATTCAAGCTGTTTCCGGGCTAAAGTGGGAAACTCCAGTGACAGAAATTAACTAGAAGGTCAACAAGGAATTTTAGTTTCACTCAAAATAACCTTCTTTAAACTTCAGAGTATCTTTGGAGAGTTGATAAACTAGATTTGACTTAGCAAGCCCATTCCCGGGGCACCCTTGAGCCTGGACATCTTTGTCTCATGAGGGTCTGCTCCCTCAGGGAGCCCTTGGCGTCTGGATGAGCTGATTCCTGACCCCTAAGGACAATGCCACCTCAGACTCCCAGGGAACCCCTGAGAGTATCCAGGCCAGCCCCTCTCTGTCCGTAGAGAAGATGTAAGGGGCCTCTGACCCCAGCCACCTCAGTTACCCCATAGGGCCTGCCACCCAGGCCTCAGCCCTACGGACAAGCCCTTTGGAGGAAGAGTAAGAAGGAAGACATAGCCCCCTCCCATATTGCCTTCCCTTCCAGGAGGGCAGACATTCCAAGAGTCTCCCCACATTCACTGCCCCCAGGCACCTAAGCTCCGAGCCCCTGTTGCCCAGGGTTGGGCACCCCAGGGACCTCAGGAAGAATAAGCCAGTGACTTAGACACACCATCTCCAACTCTGAGAACTGCCCCCCAGCTTTCCAGAAGGGAAAGCTAGAGCTCAGAGGGGTCACATGACTTGCCCAAGGTCGCGTGACCAGTGAAGTCTGGGGGAGTCAAAGGCACGTGTGTGTCCAGCTCCCAAGATTTCCCACCGCGTCCTGCAGACTCTGGATGAGCGAGGGAATTAGAAAGAAATCTAAAGATTGGGTTGGGGAAGTGGGGAGGTGAGTTGAGGGTAACTAGGTGAGTGAGTGACAGGAGCTGGCCCCCTCCGCTGCTGCTGACACTAATGGCTGGGCCCCTCTGCAGGTCATCGCCACCATCCCGACCAGCAGGCTCAAGTTCCTCAAGGAGGCGGGCAGGCTCACGCAGAAGGAGGAGATCCCCGAGGAGGAGCTCAACGAGGACGTGGAGGAGATAGACCATGCCGAGCGCGAGCTGCGGAGGGGCCAGATCCTGTGGTTCCGAGGTCTGAACCGGATCCAGACGCAGGTATGGGCGGCTCCCGGGCCAGGTGGGCGGTGATGGAGATGAGGGGCGGGCCCAGACCCCACCCTCTGATCAGCCTGGGGTACCCACGCTCTCCGCGTGCACTCTCCCTAGCTGTGCGAGGGAATGTCCCACCTCCCCCATCCACTGGGCGAGGGGGTCACACCAGGGTCAAGCCCACAGTGGACTTTGTGGGGAGGGGTGGCTCTGAGGGCCAATGAGTGGGGGCTCCCTTCAGGGCTGTTGGGGGGCGGTGGATCAGGGCTGCCGGGCGGGCACCAGGAGGCCACGAGGGCGGCTTGAGGCCAGGGAGGGCCCCAGATTCTCCCGGCCAGGGGCTCAGCCCTGAGGCCCGGCTCTTCTGCGCATGCACGCACAGCTTCCTCCTGGGGTTGGGTGGGGGGTGCTTCAGGCACTCCCCCAGCCCCCACTGGGGCATTGAGTCAGTTTTGGGGAACAAAGTTCGGTTTTAAAACACACACTGCAAGGACACTGACGCAGAACACTGCGCGGGATGTGTGTCCAGCCAAGAGCAGATTTCTTCCCCAGAACAGAGCCTGCCACCAGGCAACGCACGCCAAGACGGTGCGGCCCCTACACTCACAGCATCCCTCTCCCTGGGTCAGCGTTACAGTTCCCAGGGTGCTTTCACAGCCCTGTGTGGCGAAGAACAAAGAGACCCAGAGACCAAGACTGGGGCAGTCAGTCTCCTGCCTAGCCAGCCTGGGAAGGTCATGGCGCCCCACCCCACCCCCGCACCCTCTGGGAAGCCTGTCAGAGGCCCCTGGCCTCCAGCTCGCAGCCCCACATGGCCAACCACTGCATTTCCACCCATTTGCAACACAAACAAATCACCTGGCCTGCCTCACCCTGCACAGGGTGCTGTCCCAAACATCTCCTGGGCCTTTCCAGCCCCCCACCTAGCTTTAGGGGTAACTGATGCTCGGGAGACAGCCCTTTGTGAGTGCTGGGTTCAGGGAGCAGCTTGCAGACTCAGAGCCTCCTGACGACCAGCACTGTGGGCTCTGGAACTAGCCCTTCTGGTGGCCCCTGCCGCCCCCCACTGCTCCCGAGGGCTGGCAGCTGTCACACAGAGCCCTGGTGCTGACCCAGCCCGACCACCAAGGCCTTCAGGAGGACTCCAAGGACTGTAGTTTCTTGAGTGGGCACGAGTCCCCTCCAGCCTGACTCTTACAGACCACTAAATGGGTCAGTGCTTTGTCACAGCTTAGCCCTGCCAGGTAGGTTGGTGGCATCGCCACTTCTGAAGGACAAGAAACTGCCTCCGGGCAGTGACCTGTCCAATGTCACCTAGCTCGTACATGACAGAGCAGGTATCTGGGCCAATGTCGGTCCTCCCCGGAGTCCCCTCCTCACCACTCCAGCTCCACGCATGGTCCCAGGGGCTGAGCACCCCCTCTGCCTACAAACCCCACGTTTAACATCCCCCCCAGGCCCGCCCCAAGCCCACCGGCCCCCCGGCCGCTAGCGCAGTGCTGCTGCCGGGCCCTGGGTCTCCCCGCTCTCCCCGGGCCCCGGGAAGCCCAGGTGCCCGACTGAGCAGACGTCTCTCAGAGCCTTGGACGTGTCTGGTATTGTCGTCTTGGTGTAAGTGGCGTGTCGTCTTGCCGTGGCTGCGGCTGTCCTCGTGGCGTGGCGCCTGTCAGTCGTGAAGCTGTCGTGTCCGTTCTCTTCGCAACTTGCCTCGTTCTCTCCTCCGTTGCAGATTGAAGTAGTCAATACTTTCAAGAGCGGGGCCTCCTTTCAGGGGGCCCTGCGGAGACAATCCTCCGTCACCAGCCAGAGCCAGGACGTAGCCAATCTCTCTAGCCCTAGTCGAGTGTCGTTGTCCAATGCTCTTTCCTCTCCGACCAGCCTTCCTCCTGCTGCAGCTGGGCGTGAGTGTGACCCCCTTACCGCCTCGGGAGCCGCCACTGCCAGCGCCGCGGGGGGCAGGCGGGCAGGGGCTGGGGGGCAGCCAGCCGCTCATGGTTAGGCCCAGGGAGCTGAGGGGCCCCGGCCATTGAGGAGGAGGGTCCCAGATGATCAGCCGACCACAGCCAGGCACAGGGTGGCAGTCCCTTGGCGGGTCAGGGGCGTCTGGAGTCAGGGTCAGGGGTTACCCACCAGGCCGTCGTGGGGTCGGGAGGGTCACGAGTGGTCAGTCTGGGTCAGTCAAAGGAGCACCGTCACTCAGGGAGGTTTCAGTGATCGAATGGTCACAGTCCCTCATAGGGTCACAGAGGCCAAGTGGGGGTGCAGTCAGCTGGGGGTATGAGGTGTCCCAATCAGTGTAGGGTCAGGAAAAGCCTGGCTTATGAGGGTCAGAGTTGGCCAGGAGATCACAGTCTTGCAGTCGAAGTCAGGCCAAGGGTCACTGTGGGTCAAGGGAGAAAAGGCTCTCGGGTCCCGGTCGGCCACAGCGAGGCCCCCCCAGAGGGTGCGCTGGAGGTCAGGGATCACGTTGGTCAGGGCACCCGGGCCCCGCGGGGATTGCAGCCCTGGGCCCCGCCGTGCAGACCCTCCGTCCTCCGCCCTGTGCATCTGACAGCCCCGGCTGCCTCGTGTACTCTCCTCCCGGCAGCAGGGCTTGGAGCACAGTGAAGGCCTGAGCCCTCCCTGGAAGGGACAAGGCGCCTGACCCCATTCCCCTTGACCTCAGCAGAGAACGGCGCGGTCTCATCTGGGCTGGCTGCCGGCAGGCTCGTGGACCTGGTCCGACCCTCAGCTTCCTCCTTCCTCATCGAAGGGGCAGCCTAGGAGTCTGAGCCCCTCCGTCAGCTTCCTCCCACGAGCTCATCTCCTTATACCATGGCTTCCGCCCAAGGTCACTCATCTCTGGCCTTGTCTAGATCTTTCTGAACCCCCCCAATGGCCTCGGGCCCCAGAGGGCACGAGAAGATTCTGTTTACCACCTGCCTCCCTTCCCTGGTCTCTAGTCAGCCCCTCCCAACCACGGGGGAGCTGCAGTCTGGTCCTCTCTCTCCCAGCTGTGTGCTCACTCCCAGCCCTTGGGCTTCTTTCATGAGACTCCAGGCCTCGTCTCTTGTAGTTTATAAGGAGCCTCTACCCTCTTCTAAGCACAGAAGACCCAAAACACACATCCTCTGCCACCAGGCAAGAGAGGACTGTGTGCTGGGTGGGCACGATGCTGCCCGAGCCCTCAGGCAGGAGGCGCAAGTCACAGGGTGCTGTTGATGGTATGTCCCACGAACCCTTCCGTGGGTGCAGTCCCACCAGGTACGCGAGATGACAGGAGGCATGCAGAAACGAGGCAAAACCCTGTCCTGGTTCATCAGCATGAAAACACAACGATGGGGAAACCAGAGGAGCCAAGATGAAGTGGGGCCATTTGAGCAGATGGTGCCTGAGCCTCGTTTCCAGGAGGCCTTGTCACCGGAAGTCAGTGCCAGGCTCTCTCTGGGCAGAAGGCACTTTGATCCCCCCCGCTTCTCCCTTCACACCAGAGAGGCCCCGCCTCAGCGGGAGGCCCGCACCCATCAGCCCTACCTGCGTCAGCCAAGCTGTGGCCTTGCTCAGCGGTGCCTCCTACCTCCAAACATGGAGACCAGAAGTGCTCGGGGCTGGACAGCCAGTGGGAAGTCCCTTTCTGCCCATTCCCTCGTCCCTCCTGCGTCCCTCCAGCAGGTCTGACTGCCAGGAGGTGGCCTCCAGGTCCAGTCCTTTGTCCTCCCTGGCTCGGTCTCTTTCTTGCAGCGTGGCGCCCTGCTCATCCTGGCCAGCATGGAGCTCACAGTGCTCCGGGCCACCCCGCAGCCTCTCACTTGTTCGGCCTCGCATCTTAGCTCTCACGGTCTCGAGGAAAGCACAGTCGTCTCGAGTCCTTTCTCCTGTTCTTTATAAAACCACTCAGTAAGGCCAGTCCTGGGCCAATTGGTTCTCAACACTCTTCCTTCAGAGAAATGCCCATCTCCAGCTGCCCTTCGCTCCCTTTCTCTAAGGCAGCTTCCTTTCAGGCCAAGTTGATCCCTTTACCCCATGAGGTGACCCAGCTTTGGAACAGCTTTTGAGAAGGAGCCTACAGGTCTTGCCCATGACCCGTCATTTTTTCAGAGGACCCTAAATGGGCTGCTCAAGCATGACTCCCTCACCCAAGCACCATCCTGCATCTCTCCAGGCATCACGCCTCCTTAGGGGTCTTGCATTCTTACCTGTGATTGTAGAATCCAGCCTGTGACTCTGGGTCCCTGCTGGGACCTTTTCTTGAGCACCAGGTCTCCAAAAAGCCTGGACATCCCCCTGCACGAGGGTACTTGTTCCAAAAGAGATCAAAGCCTTTGTGGTCTCAACACACAGATTTAGGTCAACACAGTCATGACGTAAACTCTAAATATATACTCCTTAGTTTCTCCTTTGGTTGAATAGTTTCTATAGTCATGTTGCCTCCTCTGGTCTCTAGGGACTCCAGGAGCCCTCTGGGTACCAGGCGGGTCCCTCCAGAAGCCCAGAGGCTCTCTTGGCACAGGGTGTGAAGCAGGTGGCCAGGAAGCAGGGCCCCACACGGGGTGGATGGAGAGATGGGTTGCCCCTGCCTCCTCCGACCAGGATCCCCCCCCACCAGGACTCTGGGTAAAAGAAGGTGCCTGCTGAGGCAAAGAGCACCTGGGCTTTCTGCACCTCTGTTGCTGTTCAGTCCCTCTCATGTCCGACTCTTTCAACCCCACAGACTGCAGCACCCCAGGCTTCCCTGTCCTTCACCACCTCCGGAGTTTGCTCAGACTCATGTCCATTGAGTCAGTGATGCCATCCAGTCTTGGAAGGAGTCCAACCATGGTCCCCTGGACCATCAGAAGTGACCACAGAGACCTAGGGGAGGGCTGTGAGTGTGAGGCTGACTTCTGGAACACCCCCAGCAAGTCACACATCCCTCCCCCAGCACCACTGTGAGACAGAGGGGCCCCAGCAGACGGATGCCCTGCGGTGACCGGAGAGCATGGTCAGACTGACATGCAAATGATCAGAAGGAGACTCTGGCCCATGACCTCACTTTCCTCTTCTGATTCACTCAAAAGCGAGTTTCTCACCCAGAAACTTAATGGCACGCCCCTAATACTTGAGCCTCACCCACTGTTTTCCAAAGCACTTGCCCACATCCTCCTCTCCACATGCACCTCACAACTGAAATGGAAAGAGGGAGAACCTGCCAACACCTCCATTTACGGGAGCGAGTCTCTGAGGCTCAGAGAAGTGGCCTGACTTGGCCAAGATCACACAGCACGTGAGTGCCAAGAGACCTGACTCCAGAGTCCCCCGTTTTCCCCACCACCCGCAGCATTGCCAGACAAGCCCACAGAGGTTGAGTTTCCACTATGGAACCAGTACCCACGCCCGCAGCCACATGCAGTGAAAAGCAGCCAGTGCTCTGGGGGCCAAGGGGCCAGGGAAGCCATTCCTCCTCTGGAGATTTCCATCAGCCTGGCAGTGACTGCGGCAGGGGCGTCCTCCCATCAGCGATCAGGAACAGAGTTAGCATTCAGGTCTAGGATGCAAGGCCAACCTCCACGGCTCCTCTCTCTCTTACTCCCGCAAATTCCTAACCCATCTCAGGCCGTCTTCATATTTAGCAATTTCGTAGCATGCTCTACGTTCATGAGTGAAGTTCCTGTTCCTTCGAACCAACCAGGCCCAGAGCATCAGACTCCTAACCCCAGACCGGCCACTTTACCAATGCCTTCCCAGTCTAGAGAGGGCATGCCCCCTCCCAGCCCCCTTCAGATTTCAGGCTTTGAGGACTGCTAGGATGAGGAGTCTGCGTCTCTTAGATGGGGGATGAAGGAGAAGGGAAGGAAAGGAAGCCGGAGCTCTCATTAGCATCCTGGTAACTAATTTAGTGCTACCTTGGGTTGGCGAGAAAATGGCTTGCTTCTGGTTGGGGGTGGGGGGGAGCCCAGACCTCTCCGCTGTCTGAATATTCCATGTGTTTGTTTCCCTAGAGGGCTAGAGAACCCTGGACACAGAGTTCAGCAAGAGAGAGTGAAATTAAAAGAGGTTGTGAGTCTTTAACCTTGAGCCTGAAATGAATGTGAATCAACCCCAGACTCTTGGCTTCCTTGAAGCCGGGTAAACATTCGAGTATGTCCAACCCACCCCAGACCGGGACCTATGCATTTCCTTTAGAGCACCCCGCCTCCCCACCCCTTTGTGCTGATGAAACCAAAACATCTGAAGACCCCAGACCCTTCCTCTCTTCCCCCTCACCCCACGTCCCAGGGCAGCTTACGCCAGCAAAGGCCCATCCCCAGGGCAGGCAGGGAAGGGGAGACGGAAGAGCTTTTCTTCTTCCCATACTGTTTTCCATTTCAGCCGCGAGAGATCCGCAGTGGAGACTTGAAACGGCCGTGGCGGGGTGTCCCGGAAAGTCTTGTCCCCACAGTCTTTGTCCAGAGCAGTTCATTCTTTCTGTCGTCTCCATTCCAGGGGGAGGGCGAGGGGCCTGCATCTCATTGTGTGTCGTCCCCTCCACGTTGTCAGTTACACAACAGGGTCCTGCCACCATCCCTCCTCCTCCACCAGGCGCTCCCCGGCTGGCGTCTCATTGCAGCTCAGCCTCCGAACACTCTGGGCATGGGGCTGAGCAGCTACAGCGGTCATTACTGTCCCCATTATACAGTTAGGAAGACTGAGGCCTGCAACATCTTTTTTGTTGTTTTCACTTAACCAAGGGAGTAATGGCCCAGTTATCAGGAGGCCAGAAGACTGCATAATCTCTACAGAGCCACAGATAGGGTATCCAGGGAGAAAGACGTCTCTGAACAGCCACATGGCCATCATGGAGGGCCAGCACTAACGCATGGTGTCTGGCTGGCTCTTGCTTAGCACCCAATGCCTCTTACTGAAAACAGGATCCCACCAGGCAGATTTCCAGAATCCCCAGCCCAACAGCACAAAAGAAGGACCAGGGACAGAGGTGGTTTTGAGAAGATGAGGAAGAGTCAGAACTAGTAAGTGATGGCTGGCAGCAGAGGAGAAAAATTTTTTTAAAAAATCAAAACTTTGGAGTCGTACACAATACCAAGAGGGCTCACTGATAAACTTAAATTCTCTGTGTTCTCTAAATTAGAAGGCAGAGGAGCTTGTGATGTGCTTTGCAAAGACTCCTCTCTGAAATAGTCAAGTAAACCCTGAGCTATGACACTTAAAACCATCAGCCACAGTCATCATGAAAAGTCACTTCCATGGACAGGGCTTTCCCACCACGCACCCCACCAACCTGGGTTTAGTGCCACAAATCCCGGGATCGCAAGGGCCTTCCCACACCCACCCTGTCCGGTCCTCTGCCCCCAACCCCCAGGCCTGTGATGTGGGGGCAGGAAGGCTGAGCTCTCCGGGTCAGCACCCCCACCTCCTCTGCTGAGGGTTGGCTCCCCCGAGGCATCATTGATGCCTGTTTCCCCCCCGCCTGCTGGCTCCGCTCTGAGTGGGGGCTGGGAAGAGAGGAGGAGGCACTTTTGTCCCTTCGGACCCTCACTATGCAGGCAGGGCTCCCCTCCCAGGAGTTCAGAGACGAGACCCTCTCTTCAAAGCGAGGGTTCCGTTGCTGTGCCCCCTGTGAGGTGGGACAGGGGGTGACCAGCCTGGTGGCGTGGCTCGCCCGCAGTCAAGGTGCCAGAAGTGGCAGAGCCGGGACACAGACTCGGGCCTTCCTGACTCCGTGTCCAGGGCTCTGTCCGCTGGCCCGGACGCCTCCGTGTCCGGCCTCCTTCTGTTCAGCAGGGAACCCAGCTTCCAACTGAGACCCAGACAAGGAAAGAACCCGGCTGTTCCGTGGCTTAGTTCCGAACCCTCTTAGAATCCTACCCAGGGGCTGAGTTGGCCCCTCTGATTCTGGCCTAATTTTTCGGTTTTGTGTTTTCAAAGCACAAATAAAGAAAGAAGGGAAAAAAAAAAAAAAGAAATCAGGGACCCCAAAGCCAACTCCAATGACTGGCCAGGGCTCTGAGTCTATACTCGAGTGTTTACCTCCCAAATGCATGAAGGAAAGAAGCGTTGGGTACAAACGACCTCCGTTCACATTGTGCAGGCTTCCAAGTGTAGCCGTGTGTCCGTCTGTGTGTGCCGTGTGGTTCCCGTCCCCCCACCGCAGCATGCTCCCGAGCCCCGAATGTCATCGGCCGCCGGCTCCTCCGCGCTTTCTGGCTGCCTCTGCTGCACCCCAGAAAGCCCCGAGTTGGCTTCGGTTTGCTTTGCTGCTTTGGTTCGATGTCCCCCTTCTCTGTCTGGCCCTCATGTGTCCCCCCTTTCATCCCGGCTCACCCAGCCATCTCTCATCTCCGTTCCTTGTGTGTGTGACGCGTTATCTGTTCCATGTCGTGTGGTTCCTTAACGGTGTGTGGTTTTTCTAAGATGAATTCTTTTTTTTTTTTTTTTTTTAACAAATAGCCTCCTTCTTCCTCCTTGATTCCCACCTGACCCCGCTACCCTTCTGCATGGTCGAAGCTCTGCTTTCCAGTTAACAAGGCTCAGTCTCTCACTAGGTCTGGGTGCCCACTGCAGAGGACTAAGCTCCTCCAACCACTGTTCCCCATCCTCTCTACGGCGGGGCTTCCTTCGTTCTGTCCTAATACTGTAGTCTGTCCCCAAACCGAGCAAGTAAAATCAAACAGAAAAGACCTCTCGGATGCACATAACCTGAGCCCCCTCCCTCTTCCATTCTTCCCGCTCCCGTCCGCGCTCACGACACCGTGGATTCCAGCCACCCGCTGTGCCCCGCCCCTCTTCCTCCCCACCCCCTCCCCCGAGCCCACCCCCGACCCCCAGAGCTTGACCACCGCGCCCCGGCGGTGCGCCTCACCCCAACGCTTCCCTTGCAGATCCGCGTCGTGAAGGCGTTTCGTAGCTCTCTCTATGAAGGTCTAGAAAAGCCTGAATCTCGAACCTCCATCCATAACTTCATGGCTCATCCTGAGTTCCGGATCGAAGATTCGCAGCCCCACATCCCCCTCATCGACGACACCGACCTGGAAGAAGATGCCGCGCTCAAGCAGAACTCGAGCCCGCCCTCGTCGCTCAACAAGAACAACAGCGCCATCGACAGCGGGATCAACCTGACGACCGACACAAGCAAATCAGCTACCTCTTCAAGTCCAGGGAGCCCCATCCACAGCCTGGAGACGTCGCTTTAGCTGAGGAACCCCCTCCCCCAACCAACCCCGCCGCCACACCACACCCACCCCCCACCCGGGCAGCCACCCATCCAGGCACCTGACTGACCCAAGCAGCAGCGAGCAACAGCAGGAAAAAAAAAAAAATACTGGCGAGAACACCGATTCCACCCAGCAGAGCCTTTTTTTTCTGGCTGTAATGCTGTTTGAACTCTTTTTCACCTTGAGGCGAGGGCGGGATCTCGTGGGGAGCGGGGCTTAAGGGAGTGAGCTGGGGTTTTCCCAGAGCTAGCCCTTCCTGGCTCCCGCCTGACATGGACCAGCCATGCCCCCTGCCCAGCGCCAGCCACATCCCTGCATGAATGTACTGCATACTTCTGGTCCTCCCCTGGTTTGGTTTTTGGGGGGTTGGGGAGGGGATTTGTTTTCTTTTGTTTTTCTTTTCTTAGGCGGGAACTGCAAAACAGACTCTTTTCTGAGATTATTTATCCAATCCACTGGTCTGTGAAGTTTTTGAGATGCTTGCATAGCATGGTCTCAGTTGTACAGGTTAATTTCACAACTTTTTGAAATTGCAGAGCTTAACTCGCCTGGTAAATTTGCACCAATGGAACCGAAGAACTTCAGACACTCACAAGGTTATATCCATTTCTTTGTATCTATATCAACGTATACTTCTCTGAGACTGTATACGTCCATATAGATAGGTAGATATATATATATATAAATATATATACATGGATATATAAAATTTTTTTTGCCGGCATGTTGCCTTGTTTCTGCTTAAATTGCTCTATTTTAACTTATTTATGTCCTAAAAGAAGAATGTAATTTGTTTACAAACCTGTAGATAACGTCTTCGGCTATTTGTATGGTTTAAGAACACTGGTGGCTGAGATGCTATAAAAACAGCTCAGCCTGGCAGACACCTCCCTGGGTTGCATCCTTGATGTTTTACAATAGCCATGCTCTGATTTTTTTTTTTTTTTTTGCCTGCTATTTCCGTTCGATAATGTCACTACCGTGGGAGGCAGGAGTCAAGTGTGAGCGGGTATCCATCCTGAGGGGTCCAACAGCGTGCTCGGTAGACAAAGGGGGAGGTGGAGAGAAGTCCTCGTGGGCTCCAAGCACTGATGGCCGGCCGGCCACAGGGCCGCGGGGTCCGCAAAGCACTGAGTGAAGACTCTCTCAATGAAACTCACTTGAGTTTACCAAGAGCACTTGCAACAGAGGTTCTCTCTGGCAGTGTCTGTGCAGAGACTGAGGTAGTGCGGCAATATTATAAATGATGTTGTGTTGATTTTTTTTTCAGTTAGTAATTTAGAGGCTTATTTCCTCATAGATTGCAGCAAATGCGCTGTTGGCATATTGGATGAGGATCATTAAGGCTTGCTGCTTTTATTTTTATTTTTGAAGAATAGCCTTTTTCTCTGCACTACTTAGATCCAAACAAACCTTATGATGTGTATATTGAGATGTATTCAGTGTGATTTTTTTTTTAAACCAAATCGTCTTCCTGTAGTCACAATATATACTGTAGCCTTTGAACAGCAAGTCTTGCTTTCCCAGACAGAAAGCCATTCTGAAACCCTGCAGTATCACAGGTGAGAAAAGGTGGTTATTTCTCCCCCGCCCCTGAGACAATAACAGCACTAGTAATCCCACTTAATAAGAGCTTATTTAATTGTATGTCAGCCTCTTAACTGCTAAGCACTTTGTGGGTATCAGCTTTTTTCATAAAAGAACTTTTGTATTGAATACAAAGTTTGCTTTGAGACTTTTCAGCATACGATCTTTTTCCATAAACTTGTACAGTGCAAAAGACATTTTGAATACCATGACCGATGATGTCCCATGCTTCAAGGAAAACCAAAACGCTTCCCGCCTCGCTTGCAAAATGCATTCTTCATACTGACCCTTCCCACGGTTGCTCTGTGTCAGCCCGGGCCCTTCCCTTCTCCAGGCCCAGAGAATTCTTCCACAAACAAGATTGAGAGCCACTCGGGAAAAGAGCCATAGTCAGCTGGGAGAGCGTGCGTCTGGACAGCTGTGGAGAAACCTGAGGGTTTGGGATCCCGAGACAGCCCATCCCACCTGGCAAGACCTTCCTGGAAGGAGGACCTTTTTTGAGCAAGAGCATCTCCTGAATGTCAAGAAGCATCTCTGAATGTAGCCAGCAGAGGGAACTGTGTCCCCCGAAGGGGTGACCAGCCCTCAGACATGTTTATTGGATTCCAAGACCAACACCGCCCACACCGCCCACTGCTCTCCTTCGAGAAAGACCTGCTCCTGTAGAACCTGGGGCAGCTTTGGAACGTGGTGTGTTTTTTCGTTTCTGTTGTTTTTTGTAGTTTCCTTTTTTGAGGTTCTCCATCTCCCCCTGTTTTCCAACCGTGTGTCCATGACCTCATTCCATGACACCAGGAAAGCCCGGCTTGCACGTGAGGTGTCCTCATTTGCAGCCAGGATGCAAGGGAAGCAGGAGGGGTCTCCCAGAGGGGGGCTCAGCTCCAGGGAGAACAGGGAGCCATGGAAACTAGAATGCCCCCACATCAGTACTGGTCTTTTCTTGTCAGGAATGATGGATGCACACACACACACACACACACACACACACACACACAGGAAATGACTGGTTTGTCAGAACTCACTATAGTACATAAAGCTTGCACTCGGCGTCCTATATCTAGCAGCATGGGGTACGTTTGGCAGTTCACCCCATTAGGGGGTAAATAATTTATGACCATTCATCTGTTTTTATGAATTTTTTTAATCTAGACAATAATTGTAAATAAAGAACTCACCATCTCTGTTCATTTAATACTATGCAATGGTGATGCTTTCAATTGCTGACTCTTCTGACTCCTGCAATGTGGTTCTGAAATGTCTGTGGTCTTAAAAGAAAACAAAACAAAACAAAACAAAAAGGCAAAAAACAACATCAAACAGAACACAGTGACTATATCCTCTGTAATATATACTTTTTTTAACTGATCAGGGACTGCACCATCCTCTTAGATTCCTGTCTGCCCTCTGGACAGGGGTTCCAGAAGGAGGTAGCAGACTCGGTTCTGAGGTCTAGGCTCACCAATCTGTCTCCCCCTCCACAGATGAGGGACGAGCAGCGGGCCCATTCAATGAGCCACCCATCTTTGGAGGTGGACAGGGAGGAAACTGAAGACTTTCCTTCCTAACTCAGCAGCAGCCTGGGTTGCTCCCACCAACCCCCCCATGGCCCCTTCTGCCCATGTCCCAACCAGAGCAGAGAGTGGACAAGAAAGAGGGGTCCCTGTTTCTGAGCACAGACCAATGACGGTGACTACGCTGGGGCGAGGATCCTGGACCTGTCTCAGCCCAGGCAGCCCAGTGATTGAACAGCCACCCTTCCTCCACCGCGTTGAAATTGCCCCTTTCCCACACCCTGGCAGCTTCGAGAGACTTGTATCTATTTCTGGAATTTCCCCTCTGGTCCCTCATCAGAGTGTCTCATCTGACCAGCCACCTAGTTTTAATTATTGTCACTTTATATGATGTTTTTATTATGTAGTGGGACAAATACCCTTCGTGCTTTTTTTTTTTTTTTTTGAGCAAAATTTCCTGGTTATTCTCTCACGTTTATTCTTCCAAGTAAACTTAAAATGTTGCCAAATCCTCCATCCTTCTGCCTTCCTCTCACCCCAAATATTGGGCCCTTTCATCACAGGTGCAAATGTCATGCCGCCATTGTAAGCACTGTCCACTCTGGCTCACTAGAGAGCCCTTTAAGGAGAAATAAGAAGGGCATCCTAGCTCTTGAGGGAAGCCTGATACTCCTCCCATCATCTCACCTGTCCCCTGAGCCAGGGTGTTGTCAGGAGAGGCCACTGAGCCCCCACCCAATATCAGTGTGGGCCCCCAAATCACCCATCTTGCCTGTGATGGGGTGGACCCTCCATCCGCCCCGGTCCAGGTGAGAAAGAAGGTTCTCTCCCAGACTCAGAGCTACCAGAATGTGTATCCCACTTGCCAGTTCTCTTCATGGAGAAATGTTTATTCCTGGTTCCTTTTCCTGAGCTGTTTTTGTGGGGAGGGGGGTCACCCCTTGGTCTTTATTGACAGTTTTCAGCAGGTCCCTGATAGGTCCTCCAGGATGTAGCCGTTTCTTGCCTGGACCTTCTCACCACCCTGACTCCCCCTAGTGGTTCTTGCTCTACTTGCAGGAGGCTGTCAAGTACACTGTGACATGCCTCCCAACCCCAGAGTCTCTCCAACAGGCCCCAAGATCCCACCATTAGAAGGTGTGGGGAGGGGAGGGGACGGGCTGCATTTCTCTGAAGGTTTTTGGGTCCTCCAGAGCCAAGGCCAAAATCAAACAATAGCGGAGAATCCCCAGGTCTTTCTCAAGTCCCAAAGCGAGCTCTCCTGATTTTGACATAAAGATCCTGTCCGCCCAAGTAGGGGAGGGGGAATCCCAAGCCCTGGGCATCAGCCATCACCCCCTACAATGAAAACAAGATATTTAAGGCTGCGTTGGGACCGCCCTTCTCGGCTCCCCCAAGTCTTGTAATGCCTGTGGTGCTCTCCCTCCCGACCTTTCCTCTCGGGAGGGTCGGTCGCCACACTTTGCTAACTCTCGTGTGCACATATTTTATACCAGAGTAAGCAAGGAAATGGTGCCGCCTCCAGCTTCCTGAGCTGCCCGGGCTCTGGGGGGCTCTGGGACAATCGGGGCTGGGAAGTGACTGTGTTCTTATTGTACACTCTTGATTTCTCTGTATCTCTGGCTTGTGCTCTTTGTAACTAATGGGATTTGTCTGCCTTTTCAACACTATACTGAGCAATAACAATAAATGCACACGTGGAAATGTAGACACGGTACACATCACAAGGCCTTTTTCCGCGGGATGGCTGGGTCCCTGCCCTCCGTGGACTTGAACTCAGAGGGAAACAGTGCCTGGAAGGGAAAGGCAGTTTACCTGAGGGTGTGCAGGGCAGGGGCAGTCTCCTCCTTCCACTGAATCACGCCTTCCTGTACCATTTGAGGGAGGCAAGTTCAGTGTTCCGTGAGTCATTAAACCTCCACGAGGAATAGCTGACAAGCCCAGATGGCCAGACTTTTGGGGGAAGAGACCTCGGGAGGACAAAGAGGTGGAGATCCAGGTTCTAGGGGGTCAGGGCACCAAGGAAAGAAAGCTAACAGTGGCCTGACTTGGGGTCTGGGATTAACCAGAGGGAGGTGACGGGAGATATGGACAAAGGATGTAGGTGTCATCCCCTCCTGGGGACAGGGAGATGCAGAAGGGAGCCTGGAACACTAAGAGTCTGAGCTTTGCACACCTCTGGTGAACATTAGCAAAGAACGGGAATGTGCCCAGATCAAGAGACAGGCTGAGGGTCACACGTGCACACACACGCACACACAATCCCAGCTCTTCTCAGGGGACTCCCAGAACAAGCACCACAGGTCCAATCAGCTTCCAAACCCAAACCCAGTTTCACATCCAAAGGTCCATTTACTCCCAGCATCAACCTTGCAGAGAAGGTTTCATTACAGTTTCCACCTAACAGAAGAGACAACAGTTCAGAGAGGTGAAGGGTGTGCCCACCTAGTAAGCAGGAGATACAGTATTGATACCTAGCAATCTTGATGCCAGGGTCGGCACTCAAAACTTTTCAGTCCCACCAGCAAATACCTTAATGAATAGGATACAGGTGCACTGTTTCTCCCAAATCCTCAGTCTCTCAGACTGCAATGCCAACACCAGGGAATCCCCTATGCCCCATGCATTGTGTTTATATCTAATGTGTCATTGTCCTCATCTTATACTCAAGGAAAATAGGGCTCAGAAAGAAGCGATATGATTTTATCACTCAGAGAATCAGTAGTACATCTACAGATTTGAGATCAGGAACTGTCCCTGGAAGAACAGGAGACCCAAGATTCCCCCCCCCCCCCACCCGTTTTGTTCCCTGCAACATTTTTTTCCATCATAAACAGCAGTCCTCAAACCCTTGGAATATTTCCCCATTAGAGGGAAATTGCAGGTCTTGAAAGCTGGGGTGGGGGTACAGTGTGAGTTGCAATCTGGAGGTCCAGCCCTGAGTTCTGTAAGACCCCACTCTCCGGCCCTCTCTCCCAGCTCCTTGATGGTTCGTCACACCCTCTGGGGTCTTAACATCATCCCTCCAGCAGGGACCATCTTCTGCTAGGACAGTTCCCTCCAGTTTCAGGAGAGGAAACAGGGACTCTGACTCATCTAAGGGGCGTCTAAGTTCCATCCTGGGTCACTGAACTCCTAAAAAGCCACGAGAAGCCCAGGGCTGCCAGACCATGTGAGGCTGAGGGGAACCGCCCCACGGGCTCTGTCCAGCTACAGCATTCTCGCTGTGCAGGCGAGAAGCCAGGGACCTAGGGGTTGGGGAAACTGGCGGCTGGATCCTGGGCTCCAGCTGCAGGAGTCGAGCTGAGATCCCTCCTTGCCCGGGGCATCTAGCCGGTGGGCCAGATTCACAGGATCCCAGAGCCCTGATGGAAAAGGCGGTTTCGGAGGCATTGATCCTCCGGCTTGGAAGGGGCAGGAAGAGAGACAGGCTCAGCTCCTGGCAAGGGGCTTATTTGCTGGGCTTCTTTGCCCCTGCTCCCAGCTTGGGTCCTGAGGAGACACTAACAAGGAAGAACAAGGACCATTCTGGCCACTACCCCCCAAATTAATCATCCTAAAAGGTTCATCATAAGGCCCGTCGCACCCAAAACCGCAGAGGCGTTCCTTAGGAGTCCTTTTTTTTCCTGTGTGGACCTCAGGAAAAGGGAAGAGTTGGGGCGCGAGGGAAGACAGCCTAAAGCTTCAGATTACTAGTCCCGGGTCTGCGTCGCCATGGGAACGAGAGTCCCACCGCGCTTTGGTCTCGCGCGCTACGCTCGGAGAAGGGGAGGGGCCATGGCCCTCAGGAGAGGACGGAACGTTTGTGCGAGCGGAGCTCGCTGCTGCCCGGAGGCTCCGGCGTCCGGACCCGACGGGCTTCCAGCCCGACGCCGGAAGTGAGCTGTTCCGAGGCGACGCGGGGTCCTGCCACGTCTGAGTCCAGAAGCCGCTGCCGCCGCTACAACCATGGTGAGTGTTGGGGTCGGGGTCGCGGCCCTCCGGGGTCCTCGCCGCGCTGAAGTTCGAGCCCCACTCTGGGGCCGTACAGTTCTGCCGCCCCGCTCGGATTTGAAGTTCGGTGGCTCTGGGGGTGGTCAGAGGGAGGCCGCGGAACCTCTCAGAACTCTGCGGACAGCCCAGCTGCCGCGTCCCCTGCTCTCCTTTCCTTCTCCCGCAACAATTGAAAACAAAATCCCAAACACCGTAGGAGCCGCTGTATTCTGAGCCCTTAGCGGGTTCCAAGCATTGTTCCTAATCTCAGCCTGCCCACAGCCCCGTGAAGTCGATTCAGGTAAGCCAGGGTTCTCGAGGAAATGTCTGTGCCTCGGTTTTTGAGGAAAGCTGGGTGAGCCCACAAGTCAGGACGCTGGGTTTGGTCCTTGCTCTGCAGGAGACTGGGTTTTAAGTTTCTTGGGGTTTTTTTCCTGGCCTTTTACTGAGTAGGTACTGAGTAGAGTTGGGGTCGCTTATGCTATGACAGTCAGCTTTTTTAAAAAATGAGTTTTTAACTCCGTAGTTCTGAAGAGGTGAACTGTTTTTTTTTTTTTTAAGTAGCTTAAAAAACAATAAACACGCACTTATTCATCAGTCCTGGTTGGTGAGAGAGTGGGTTCAAAATAAATGCTGATAATCTATCTGCAAGGTCCCCTGATGAACTAGTATGAAACTACCAGTAAGTTTTCTTTCTGTGTACTTAGCATCGGGCCATTAACTTAGGCAACTGGATGTATCGCCTAGATAGGCAGGCTAGTGGGGTGGAAAGCTTTGTGGGGTAGGAATTATTAATAGCAGGTGGGGGCTCTTCTCCCATTGCCACCTTTGACTAGCCCTGGAGCAGGTGTCTTCCTTTCTCTGGGCTTCATATCCTTTGTCAGCTGGCTGTGAACTCTACCCTTTGGCTTTCTTAGTGCACATGTGAAAGCACTTTATAACCCCGGGCAGCTTGCTGCAGGTAGGAGAGGCTTCTCTTTCTCTTGCTTCCTTGCCTTTGCGGATCGTGGGGACCTGCTTTGCAGGGCGTCTAGACTTTGATGAGAGAATTTGTGTTTGCGTGATGTGCCCCTTTTGCACTGCTTTGTAACCATCCTCTTCCAGCGTCCTCCTTTCTGAAAAGTCGGGTCAGGTTTTAAACCTGCTAGGAAAAGATGAAATGGGGGAGACGGTAAGAAGTATCATTTCCAGTCTGAAACCTGCCTTTTAGTCTCGTTTGTATCCCGAGTTTTGAGAGACTAGTGGTGGAACATAGTCCAACTGTCCATTTTTGTCCATTGACTTATTCGTTCAGCAGATAGTCACTGAGTTCCTTCTGGTTGCAAAACGCTGTGCTGGGTGATGAGAGGATGCAGAACTGTCAGTGACACCAACCCTGGCTCTGGGGAGCTCGCCTTCTCGTTGGGAGAAGGAGGCGTCTAAAGTGTTGTAGACATTCAGTGTTGATATTCAGAGGAGTTTGGCCAGTCGGGAAATCTGGGAATCTTCAAGACCCAGTGTTGGGGGGCGGGGTGTGGTCATAATTTGAGCTGAGTCTCAGAATGGATATGAAGGTATGGTAACTGTACTCCAGCCAGCTCTGCGAACTGGACTCTGTCACAGGTGGTGGACCAGGGAGCAGCCTCAAGAGAATCAACTGAATCGATTAATCAAAGTCTTTAGGTGAAAATCCTGTTATGCAAAAAGCTGCCTGGAACATCCGAGGCTCTGTCCTCGAGGAAGGCTGCTCCGTGGTCCGGCTGTAGCTCCCTCGGAGTCCCTCTTCAGCCTCAAGCGTAGCCAGGACCTCCCGTGCCACTGTGCCCGATCTTTGCTCGTATTATTCCCTCTGCTTGGACTATACTTTTTTACCCTTGTGTTAGTCACTCAAGTCTTGTCCAACTCTTTGCAACCCTATGGGCTGTAGGCCGCAAGCTCCTCTGTCCATGGAATTCTCCAAGCTAGAATACTGGAGTGGGTTGCCATGCCTTTCTCCAGAGTATCTTCCCTGGTCCAGGGATCGAACCCGGGTCTCCCACATTGCAGGCAGATTCTTTACCGTCTGAGCTACCAGGGAAGCCACCTGCCAAATTCCTCCTCATCTGAGCCCTTTTTTTTTTTCCACCACCACCAGCCCCTCAGACTGCTATAGCACATACTAACCCCATTAAAATATTCATTCTGCCTTGTTGGGGTTACTTCCAAACAGGCATCTCTGGGGCAAGAAGTACTTCTCTTCTATGTCTACATCTCCAGTCCCTGGCATAGTGCTTGGCGCAACAAAGGCACTTAGAGTGAATGTTTACTGAATGAATGAATGATCGGATGCTATCAGGAACTTTAAAAGTGGTGGATTTAATGAGATGATTGCATTCTAACTACCATCAGTTCATTTACCAACAATATCTTTGGTTTTAGGTGTCAGTAATTAATACTGTGGACACTTCCCATGAGGACATGATTGTAAGTATTCCTTTAGCCCTCCCTCACAGGCTGAGGACATGGGCATCTCTGTTGATGATTTATGAGTCCAGTGTGGCCTTGCAGCCTTTGCCAGTCAGGCTGTAACATCAGGGGTATGGTCAGTCTCCAGGCAGGCCCTCTGAGTTGACAGGGCTGTGACAGTCTGATTACTCGAAGTCAGGGAAAACCCAGAAACAGTTTGCAGCTCAAGGTACTTAGTCTCCTGGCCAGAAAAGTAACTGCCTCTGGGATGGGATGGAAGTGGGTACAGAGGTTTGAAATAGTCTTCCCACCTATCTTCCTCTTGCTGTCACTTCTTAGCCCCATTGAAAAGGGGATTAAAGAAGAAAAAATAAGGACTTCTCTCGTGGTCCAGACTTATGCTTATTGGAAGCCGTATGCTTCCAGTGCAGGGAGCACAGGTTTGATCCCTAGTTGGGAAGGTTCTGCCTGCTGCGTGATGTGACCAGAAAAAAAAAGGAAAGAAATAGGAAGATGACTCAATAAAAAGGCAGAGCCAGGTCGGACCACCACAGATGGCGGGCCAGACGGTGCCCTTTGAACCAGAAGTCATTAACTCAGGGTGTGTCCTGAGAGGTGAACACCTGGCTTAGTGTACAAGGACAGGGCTGTGGGAGAAGGTCCAGAGGTCAAAGTCTGCAGCAGAGGATGCAGACTCTGCTTCATGCAGGGCAAGGAGTGCAGGAAGCCTTGAGCAAGACCCAGGTCAGTCAGCCTACAGCATTGCATCCCAGGCATCCTGCGCTCACGGTCTCCCTCCAGCTGTTGCTTTGGGGCTTCCCAGTGGTTGCTTGGATGTGGTCGTCCTTGGAGACAGCGCGGCACATGGGTAAGACCGTCAAATCTGAGGTCCCCAGTCAATCTGTTAACTTTAAGATGATCCAGTGTGAGGTCCCTCGTCAGTCTGTTACCTTTTCTGAGCCAGCCTTGATTTTCTTGTAGCTGAGATGGGAAGTGCCGTGGGTGTGCCCCCTCTCTGGGCGGGTTCATCTTGGGGAACAGATGAGACAGGGTAGTAAGGGGGAGCATCTGCGTGCTCATGGCACATCACACCCCCAGCCGAATACTGCTGCTTCAGCGTCTCTTTAACCTTCATGAGGTTGAGGCCATTATCAGCTCCATTTAAAGACAAGGAAGCTAAGGTTCCAGGGCATTAGGACATTTTCCCAAGGTTGCATGGCAGAAAACTTGAGACAGGATTGGAGTCTCGGTGCTGTGCCCTGCTTCCTCCCAAAGTGTGTGGCAGCCTGCAGGAGCAGTGCCTCAAAAGCACCTCTGTCTCAGCACCGCCCTGCCTGCCTTCCAAGGAGCCAAGACCTGGAGTGGTGGGGAGGCTTGACTTCTCAAGAGGAATCAGGATGTCGTCCTTGGGTAGGGAGATGAGGAAGGAGTGTCTAAGCAGACAGAATAATTGCTTCCCTTTGAAAGGATGTAATTGCTCCCGATGACCACAGCGTGACAGCTGATAGTTCCTGAAACCCCAAAGGTACAATGAGGAAGACATGTTATCCGTTGAAGTAGCAGGGCCAGTAAGTTCAGCAAGGCAGCAGGCAGATGGACTCAGAGGAGCCATCGCCCAGATGGACAAGGAGCTGTGGGCGGGGCCTGGCCCTGGAGGGCAGCCTCAGTGAAGCCGGTTCATCAGTGGCAGGACCAGCAACGTTGAAGTGCTGGGTGGAGAGTTCGGGGTCCTGGGCACACTGCTGGGGAGAAGGTCAGGTAGAAACCCAGAACAAAGGTCTGCAGAGGATCCAGGTCCATGGGTGGAGGAAGGAGCCTAAATGGCCAAATGGAACCTTGTGTCCCGGCCAGACGTGCATTGTGGAGGACCTCCCTGGGGCCCGCCGGCTGTCAGAGGCCTGCTTCTCTACGTCGGCGTTAGCCCCTTGTTCTGGCATTGAGCCGAACCTCCCTGGTAGCATATGGAGCCTCGACACAGTGGGGCGGGAGGAAGGAGAGAGAAGCTGCGCGAGCTTTCCTCCCACACCCCACTGCCGGTCGGGATTGGGAGGACTTTCCCCGTGCTGTGAAGGGTCTGAAAGCAGCTGGGTGTGGTTTCTCTTGTCCATTTCAGAAGGAAGTTGCCTGTGATAGTGTTACCAAGCTAGCTTCCTGCCAGATAGTGATGATTCTCTGAGGTTCAGTTGATCTCAGGTCCTGTCGATCTCAGGTCCTGTCCTCCCTCTGCAGCACGACGCCCAGATGGACTACTACGGCACCCGCCTGGCAACCTGCTCGTCAGACAGGTCCGTCAAGATCTTCGACGTGCGCAACGGGGGGCAGATCCTCGTCGCCGACCTCAGGGGGTAAGCGCCCCTGACCCTGGACAAAGCCTCAGAGAGCGTTTGGGTTTCTCAGATGTGGCAGGGAGGGCTGAGAGCCCAGATCAGAGCAGCCCCTGGTGTGGTTAGCAGAGAGGCTTCCTGGTCCCGGCCAGCTGACTGCCTCAGCAGGCGTCCCGGGCTAATGGGCCAGGAGCCAATCCCACCTCTGCCACCCAGATGCCCACAGACAGCCCTGGGGTGAGAGTCAGGTAACCCCCCTGTCTTCACCTGCTCACCCCCGACCCAGGCCGGGGCAGCCTCCGCCCAGGCAGTGCCTGCTCACAGGCCTTCAGTGGCTACTGCTGTGCTCAAAAGTGGGAAGCTGTCTTTTCTTTTCCTTTTTAAACATGTTCAGCGCACATGATCTAAAGTGGCTCAGAATATAATCGTAATTACGTGGCTCCCACCGTTCGGTCTGTTTGCCTCGGCAGGCACTCAGTGAGTATTTACAAATGTTTGGTTTACCCTTCTCCCTGTGGAGATTCTTGAGATCCTGGTTTTCTTTTTTGTGGCCACACTCTGGTGTTTTCCCTCTCAGTTCACTACCTCAGATGGATAGGATCCTTAATCCGGGTTCCATGAATCTCCAAGGGTTCCGTGGGTAGAATTCAGGGGACAGTGAACTCAGAAAGGGGAAAGGGGAAAAACCACATCTTTATTTTCAGTGACTCTGATGTGTAGCATTTGCTTCGATTACAGCTGTAGGCCAGGAATCACAGTAGTAGTCATGGTACCTGTCCCTTTTTTTTTTTAATATTTGTCTTCACTGGATCTTAGTTGCGCCACTTGAGATCTTCTGTTTTGTTTAGACGTGCAGATCTTTAGTTGTGGCTTGTGGGATCTAGTTCCCTGACCAGGGATTGAACCCAGGCCCTCTGCAGTGGGAGCTCGGAGACTTAGCCAGTAGACCACCAGGAGAGTCCCCAGTCCCTGTCACTTTGTTACCAGAAGAAGTCACGGATATTTTTTATATGACATTACACTTGTAGCTTTCTCAAAATAGCACTTATGCTCATCACTCCTGTGAAATTAGAATGGTTATTAGACTTGCCACTGGAGTTTGTTACTTAACGTATTAACAAAGAAGCACGTATATCACTAATAACATAAATTGTTCTTTAACCTTTTGATGACTTTCAGTATAAATGGATTTCGTTTATAATCCTCAGTCTATGTATTTTATTCATTATCCTGAGAAGGGACCTTAGCCTTCACCAGACTACACAGGAGAGGTTAACAATCCCTGACAAGTGGGTACTCACTACATGTTTGTGAATGGATTAAAGAAAACATAGGTAAGTCAGTAGCCATTTAGGAAGACAGGCCTAGAAATTCCCATCTTCCTGGGTGTCAGGAGTCGCATGCCTGAGGAGCCCAGTGCCGCCTTCCCTGCCCAGTGGCCGCTGGCTGAGCAGAGAGCTCACAGGGCGAGGCCTGGCTGCCAGCACTGGCTTGGACACGATGCCTACTGTCGCTTGGTCCTTTCTGCTCAAAGTACGAAGAGATTGGAGGGTAAATTTATGCCCCCATTCTTTGCTCCCTCAGTTAAAACTCTGCTAGTTGTAGGACGATTGAGTCTCCAGGAGTTTCATTGGCAGCTCCTTTGTGGAGGTTGCGGCTGGACCATTGTCCCAGCTAAGGGAGGTGGCTCTTGAGTGTCCGTAGCCCCGGATGAATGGGTGAGCAGGGAGCAGCTCACAGGTGTCAAACTCGGGTTTTTTCCTTTTCTTGTACCCAGCAGTGTTTCAGACTCTTAAATGAGTTGTCACAGACATCTCCCTCATGACCACCATGTGAAAGAAGTCATGCTGACGTCTCTCTCAAGAGACAAAGCGAAAGAGGGGGTAACGGCCCTGCCCTGAAGTCAGGCAGCCAGTGAGTGGGGGATGGGTGTGAAAGAGCCCGACCCATCCGCTGTGTGCTGGGTGCCCCCTCTTCTGAGCCGCGGACCCAGTACAGAGCCTGGCACGGCACATCCTCAGACAGTAGTGACCAGGTGAACGCACAGAGATGGGAAGGGAAGAGAGAGACCTGCCTTTTGAAAAAGTGAAGAGTAGTGGAAGGTACTAAGATGAAACATTCACTGCCTGCTCAAGAGCACAGCCTCCTCAAGGGCTCTGCTGGCTCAAGAGGGAAGGGCTGACTTGCTTTCAGCCTCAGGGTCCTCACTGTCCGGGGAAAGTCCCTTTTGGAGTGACGTTATTCAGCTCTAGCCCTTTTGAAATTCTTCGGCAGTTCTCCCCTGAGAAGCCATTCACTTCTGTCCAAAGCAGTGGCCGGCAGAGTGCCCTCCGTTCCTTTTGCCCATCTGACCAGCCGGCAGAGTGCCCTGCCTTCCTTTTGCCCATCTGAACAGCCTCTGGCCCTCTCGCCTTGCAGCCATGAGGGTCCCGTGTGGCAGGTGGCCTGGGCCCACCCCATGTATGGCAATATACTCGCGTCCTGCTCCTACGACCGGAAAGTCATCATCTGGAAAGAGGAGAATGGCACCTGGGAGAAGACCCACGAGCACACAGGACACGACTCCTCAGGTACAGCGCGGGGAGCGGGCGGGGGCAGGGCGCGCGGTGGGAGGGTCCATCCACAGCGGAGGCAAGGTCCTAAAACCTAAAGCCAGTACAAAGCAAAACGAGAAGAGCAAAGACGAGACGGCGAGGCTGGTTGGTTGGTTTTTTCCTGTAAGGTTTATTCAAGTACTGGTCTTTGTTCTGAGAGTATAAGATAGGCTTTAGCTGATGATGATGATATTAGTAGGTGATGGGTTTTTTAAATCTCAATTGACAAAATTACAACTTTCCCCAAGGTGATCTCTACGATTTTTCTTTTTTCTTTTTTTTTTTTTAGAAATTTAGTTACACAGTAAGTCTCGGACGTGAAAGTCTCTCACTGTGCCTCCTTTCTTCCTGCAGTAAACTCCGTATGCTGGGCTCCCCACGACTACGGCCTCATCCTGGCCTGCGGCAGCTCGGACGGGGCCATCTCGCTGCTGACCTACACCGGGCTGGGCCAGTGGGAAGTAAAGAAGATCAACAATGCTCACACTGTAAGTCCACACCCTGCCTGCGGGTTGCGGCCTCGCCACGTGTCTGCCCTTCCCTCCTTAGAGAAGGGCAGGAGCGGCGTCACTGCTGTGCAGTGTGCCACAGGAGGGCTGCTGAGCAGACACCTGCTGGGCAGGTCTGAGGCTCTTTGCGCCGAAGCCAGACAGAGGCTACATCCAGGGAGGCCAGGCTGCACCTGCCTTATTCAGCCCAGGGCGGCGCTGGCACTGGTTCCTCCAAGTCAGGGAGGGCCAGGGCACTGGCAGGGTGGCAGCACTAGCCTGCCTATCTGCCACCCTTATTGTGCACACCGCAAGGTGACATGGCCTGCAGTGACCACTGGGGCCCCTGGAACTGATTGGTGTTACAAAAAGCATCATAGGAAGTTAGTTCTCTGCTTCCTGTGTAAGGGTGAAACAGTCAAGGAAGCACTGTGAACAGTGCTGGGGGGGCTCAAATTTCTTGAGCCTCTAGTGTATGTCATGTAATCCTCACAGATGTTTGTGAATCAAAAAACTAACACATGTACAGATGCGTGAGCTCACCAGTCCTGTTCTCATTTTGTGAATAGATATGTGAGGCCCAGATAACTGACTTAGAGGAGGTGCTGTGCTGGGGTTAGAACACTGGAATCTGTGTACCTCTTGTCTACACAGCCATCCAGCCTTGATGGCCCCAGAGCTTCTGAAAGCTATCCAGACGGAAGTCAGAAGCCCCAAGTCTAACCCCGTACTTTCGCAGTTCTCAGATCCTGGGAATCCACAGCCTGCCCAGCCTTCAAGGCCCCAAGAGCCTGTCTGTGGCTCTTGTTACTTGGGACCCTGTGACCTACATCTGCTGACTAACATAAAATTGAATAGGCCTAGAGGCTTCTGGAAAGATGGCAGGGAATGACGTCATAGTGCTTGAGTCTCTTCCACATCTCTGCATAGAAACCAAGAGAGCAACTTAGGTAGCAAAAACGAACCTTTCTAAGCAGTAGTTGACAACAGAACCGGGTAAAAACGTATTTCCATAAACTCGAAAATACAAGCGAAGAGGGATGGACCAAATACAACACCAAGACTGCGTGGTGTGGGCATGCGAGCAAGACGAGGAAGTAAGTGGCGGGCAGTGCCTTCCAGTGGCACCTGCGGAGGACCCGCAGAGAGCAGGAGGTGTTCACGGAAAAGCGCAGCCGGCCGCTGTTTGAGAACAGGGATTCTGGACTTCTGTTTGTAACATGTTAAACTCATAAAATTCACCCTTAAAAATACAGAGTTGTGTAGTTTTTACTCTACTTACAAAATTGTACAACTCTCACCGCTAACACCCAGTGGTATTATTGGGGTGATAATACTCATCACCCCAATAAGAAACCCCATTAGCAGTCACTCTCCACCCTGCCCTACCCCCAGCCCTAAGCAACCCTAATCTACCTTCTACCTCTATGAATTTGCCCACTGGACATTGCCAGTGGACATTACATATTGTCTCTGGACACTGCCTGTAAGTGGAACTATGCAGTACAGTCCACAGAAGACTGACTTCTCTCACTTGGCTTGTTTTCAGGGTTTATCCATGTTTCATCCAGATCATAGCATATATCACTGCTTCATTCCTTTTTTATGGCTGAATAATATTCCATTGCATGAAAAAATATATACACACACATTTTATTTTGCATTTATTTCATTTTTATTCATCAGCGGTCATTATGAATAACACTCTTACATTTGTGTATAAGTTTGTGGTTTTAATTTTTGGGGGTAACTGCCTGGGTGTCGAACTGCCAAGTAAGGGAAGCTCTGTTTAATTTTTTGAAGTAACTGCTAAACTGTTATCCAAATTAACTGCCCCGTTTTACATCCCTGCTAGCAGTGTATGAGGGCTTCAGTTTCTCCACATCCTTGCCAACATCCCTTTTCTTGTTGATGATAGCCGTCCCAGTGGGTGTAAAGTAGTACCTCCTTGCAGTTCCGGTTTGCATTTCTCCAGTGACTGATGATGTTGGGCATCTTTTCACATGCTTCCTGGCCTTTTGTGTATCTCTGGAGAACTGACGGGGGGATGGGCTTGCACTGTCTCATACTAGGTGAGTGCAGGGGACCCACCGTAAGAAAGACTGGAAAGGGGGCCGGGGAAGTCTCGCCATATGACCCGCTGGCCTTGCTTCCACGGCAGTGCTCCTCCTGAGCAGAGGGACGCAGAGCCAGAGAGAGACACAGAATGGAGGATGCAGACCAGAGTGGCCGAGAGGAACACAGCCTTGAAATCCCCAAAGCAAGTGTCAGGTTTGTTAACACTACACAGAGACAGACTTCTGAACTTAGGAAGGCTTTCCTGAACTTCACCATCAGGAAAACTAATTTCACGTAAAAATAACTGAGAAGTATTTGAAGTGAAATCACATACAGAATTTTCCTTTAAGAAAGAAAGACTATGTAGAATAGCACCCTTACAGACAGTGAAAGAAAGACATGCCTACAAAAATTGAATCAGTTGTCATCTATTTCAAATCAAGCTAAAAAGACTTTTTTTTTTAATGACAAAAGACATAAAGTAGCATAAATGAAAATTAGAAAAATTCAGAAAAAATGAAGTGACAGGGCTCAATAAATTTAAAATTATAAATAAAGACTAACTTTAGAAGGAGTGTAAGAGCAAATAAGCAACAGATACTGCCTTAAGATAAACAGTGAAAAGAAGGGGAAATCCCCCCAAGATGAAGCTATAAATAGATTTTGACAAAAAGTGAAGACAGGCCAAGATCAAATGTGAATATTAGGAGTCCAGAAGAAATCAGAACAAATACTAAAAATTGGTTAAAGAAAAACTACCTTGCTGCTGCTAAGTCACTTCAGTCGTGTCCGAATCTGTGTGACCCCGTAGATGGCAGCCCACCAGGCTCCCCCGTCCCTGGGATTCTCCAGGCAAGAACACTGGAGTGGGTTGCCGTTTCCTCCGCCAATGCATGAAAGTGAAAAGTGAAAGGGAAGTCGGTCAGTCCTGTCCGACTTAAAATTCAAAAACTCTTTGAAACTACATATTGAGAGAGTATACCTTGTATTTAAGAATATCAACCCAGAATCACAAGCCAAAGACCTAAGTATAGTGAAATTACTGGCTTTTAAAACCAGTCCTTCAGGCATCTAGGCGAAAGGAGCCATGTGATTTACAGGGGAGACAGGTTGTCATCAGACTTTTCAACAGAGATGATCAGCGCAAGAGAAAGTGGAGAACGCAGTTACAACACTCGAAAGAGTGTGTGAGCCAAGGACTTACCTTAGCGAAACTGACTAACTGCTGAGTGGGAAAAAAGTCGGTGAAAAGGTGCATGCTGTGATTCCATAGTATGGGAAAGCAACCTCCAGTGACAGCAGGCTGGTGGTCGCTGAGCTTGGGGGGTGGGGGGCAGAGGTGGATTGTAAACTTGGAGGTGCTAGATGTGTTCATTCTCTTTTTTACGAATAACTTACTATTTTTTTATCACTTTTTTTTTAATGGAGCTATTAACTAGTCACCAAGCTGTGCATCACATCCCCGTCTGATACTTATTTTACAACTGCAAATTTGTGTCCATTCAGCCAGTCTGTCCTTCTGGTTGGAGCCTTTGATCTGTTTGTGTTTACAGTAATTATTGACACGTTGTTACTGCCGTTTTGCTAGTCGTCGTGGACTTGTTTCTGTGGGTCTTGTTCTCTTCCTCTTTCGATCTCTTGTGATTTGATGACTAACTTTAGTGCTGTGTTTGGATCCCTTTTTCTTAATTATATGGTGTGTCTATTGTAGATTTTCCGTTTGTGGTTACAATGAGGTTTTGATATGATAGTAGTGGAAATGGCAGCCCACTCCAGTACTCTCACCTGGAAAATCCCATGGACGGAGGAGCCTGGGGGGCTGCAGTCCGTGGGGTCGCTAGGAGTCGGACACAACTGAGTGACTAACACTGTCACTTTCATGCTCAGATCCCTTTATCGTTATCTTCTGTGTATCTGCTACATAGATTTTTGCTTTGTCATTACTATGAGCTTTACATATAACAGCTCATCTACTACCTTTAATATATACTTATATCATGAGCATAAAACATGGAAGATTTATACTTTCATATGTTTTCTTGTTAGCACCCTTTCTTTTCAGCTTAAAAAAGTCCCTTTAACATTTCTTGTAAGGCCGATTTGCTGCTAGGTCACTTCAGTCGTGTCCGATTCTGTGCGACCCCAGAGACGGCAGCCCACCAGGCTCCCCCGTCCCTGGGATTCTCCAGGCAAGAACACTGGAGTGGGTTGCCGTTTCCTCCGCCAATGCATGAAAGTGAAAAGTGAAAGTGAACTCGCTCAGTCGTGTCCGACTCTTAGCGACCCCATGGACTACAGCCCACCAGGCTACTCCGTCCATAGGATTTTCCAGGCAAGAGTACTGGAGTGGGTTGCCATTGCCTTCTCCGTTTAGTGGTGATAAAATCCTTCCACTTTTGGTTATGTGGAAAACCATCTTTCCTTTAATTCTGAACCATAACTTTGCAAGGTAGAGTATTTTTGGTTGGAAGGGTGTTTTCTTTCAGCACTTTGAGATTCCTTTGATATCTTGATATCCTGCAGGCTTTACAGGATATGCTGATGTCAAAGTTAATCAGCTTCTGCAGTTTATGTGCTGTTTAACATCATTTAGATCTCCAAGCTGTCTTTACAGGTTGGAGTGTAAGGAATGCAAACTGTTATCAGTGTGCAAGAACTCAGGGACTATTGTTTCCATAAGCCCTTCCCGAGGTATCTACTAGAGAATAAGTTTTAGACAAAAATGGCCAGAAAGACATCCATATAAACATACAGTTGGTCGTAAAGAACTTAATACTGAATGAATCATGTGCTCGGCTCAGATAGATGGAGTCTAACTATTGGAAAATGGGGTGCAGCACAAGCAGCTGGAGGTCTCGACGTCTTCATGTTAGTACCATCCACACAGAAACACTCCCTCACCAAAAAAAAACAATGGGAAAATGGAGTTGTTAAGTTGTTGAGTCATGTCTGATTCTTTGCAACCTCATGGACTGATGCAAATATTACTAGTTATCATATTGATGGTATTATTATTCTGAGACTATTCTGCTGTGTGTTAAATGAAATAAATAATCATCTATCAGTGAACATCCTTAGCACCATTTCAAGTACACTTGAAATGGTTTCTCACTGAAAGAATCCACAGCTCTGGCCGATCCCAGGTTTTGAGGCAGGAAAGGAACAAACATCTTGTTATACTAGATAGAAAAGAAATCAGTGGCATACGTAGACATACTAAGGTTATGTCAAAGGAGCCACCTTGAACAGGCTCACAGTGCCAAAGATGGGCAGTTTGAGTGTAAAAAGTTAGAATGATTGCAATAAACCGAGAGCCATCAAATACGCTTAAATCCATGCCTTCATCCTGATATTTATTTAATAAAAAAGAATCCGTCATCTTGGAAGGATAACAAGAAACTGGTTCAGAAGGGATTGTGTTTATCCTGCCTTTCCTACCCGATCTGCACCCCTGTGGGGAAGCAAATATTAATGAAATTGCCCCTGTGTAGAGTATTCCATGTAATAAATGACAAAGAAAGGAATAGAATAGAATCACAGTGTCACCATTTTGTATGCCCAGTGAATTAAAAGAGGCGTAAATTATTGACGTGGTAATAACACATAAAGAGAGACAGTCTGAGGTCGTATGCTTCCTGCTGAAGGAATACAGCATGCTCTGTAGTCTTGGCAAAAGGAAACATACCTGAATCTGATCCGTAAGATCATAGGGAAAATCTATAAATGAGAGATGCAGGAAACATCAAAAAAATGTTTTTACTAACACTGGTCAGAATAAACATCATCAAAAAGTCTACAAAAAACTAAATGCTAGGGAGGATGTGGAGAAAAGGAAAGAAACGTCCTGCACTGTTGGTGGGAATACAAATTGAAGTAGCCAGTATGGAAAACAATGTGGAGACTCCTTTAAAAACTAGAGCTACCATATGCCGGATATATGTGGGATACATACCTGGGATATATGTCCCATTCCTGGGCATGTATCCAGAAAAAGTGAGAACTCTCATCTGAAAAGATAGACGCACCTCATCGCTCGTAGCAGCACTACAGTAGCCAAGACGTGGAAACAACGTCAGTGTCCGTAAAGAAAGGAATGGATAAAGAGGGCGTGGCACACACATATATACACACACACGATGGGATATCACTCAGCCGTAAAAGAACAGAGTGACGCCATCTGCGGCAACGCGGATGGACCTAGAGATTCTTATACAAATAAAGTCAGAGAAAGACAAACAGCATCTGATATCTCTTATATGTGGAATCTTAAAAGATCGATGTAAAACACAGCCTCCCAGACAGAGGAAGCAGACTCACGGGACGTCCCTGGCGGCACATCGGTCGAGACTGTGCTCTCAGGGCAGGGGGCGTGGCGGTGACCCCCTGGTTGCAGAACTGAGATCCCGTATGTGGCACAGCGTGACCAAAAAAGGGAAAACAAACTTATGGTTACCAAAGGGAAAAGGGGGGAGGATAAATTAGGAAGCTGTGATTAACATGTACCCACTGCTATCTAAAAATAATAACCAACAAGGAATTACTGTAGAGCGCAGGGAACTCTATTCAGTATCTTGTAATATTAGGAAGTTACAATGGACAAAAATCTGAAAAAACGTATATATGTAACTATCCCTTTGCTGTACACCTGAAACAACACAAGTCTTGCAAATCAACTGTATTTCAATAAAAGAGAATACTGCAATTACTGCTATATATATATATAAACTTTTTTTTTTAATGGCACAACTAAACTGGTGCCTGGGAATGTGCATTTGGGCGACAAATGTGCTAAGATAAATAGAAATCAGAGTGATGCTTACTTGCAGGGGAAGAGGAGCTGTGATTCAAAGAGGACATAAATGACGGGGCTTCTTGGGTAAATGGTCATTTTAGTTTTCGACCTGGGATGACTCCAGGAGTACTTCAGAGTAATTGATGAATCCATGTATGTACTTTGTGTGGTTTTCTGACATCTGTGCCCTCCCTTCGTATATTTGGAATGTGTTCTGTCTTTTAAATTCCTACGAGTCCCTGCTTCCTGCTTTCAATGCACGTTGCTGAGAAAGACGCACACTGTAAGGAATCCGTGAAGGAGAGTTCTGGGCGGCTAACCCTGAGTTCATTAAAAGGACTGTCCTGCGTAATCCAGTCCTGAGAATTGGAGGAGACTATCCCCAGCCTTGGGTCTGCAGAAGCAGTGCCCTGTCGCCGGGCCAAGGGGCAGAGTCAGCACGAGTCCCTCTCCCTACAGATCGGCTGCAATGCTGTCAGCTGGGCCCCTGCTGTCGTACCCGGAAGCCTCATAGACCAGCCATCCGGGCAGAAGCCCAACTACATCAAGAAGTTTGCGTCAGGCGGCTGTGACAACCTCATCAAACTGTGGAAGTAAGCGGAGTTGGTGACCTTTTTAAGGGGAAGCTTCTACCCTGTCTACTCTCTATCCTGTCTACCATGACTCGGCCTCAGTTCACCAGAAACAGAATCACCTTTTCCCCTTCTGCCCGTTGAATACTGTCTTCAGTCTGTCAGAGGACATCCTTTATTTAAAACAAAAAGTCAAAACCTTGCCCTTTCCTCGGGTGCTTTGACTCTTCCTAACTGCTATCATTTGACTCTACAAATGCCATCAGAAAGATGGAGTAGCTTCTCCACCCCTGTGGGGCCCTTGGGGCAGGGGAGGAAGGGAGGTGAGGGAATGGCGCCAAGACTTTGCCTGCTGGATCCTCTCCCCTGCTAGGGAGGAGGAGGACGGCCAGTGGAAGGAAGAGCAGAAGCTGGAAGCCCACAGTGACTGGGTTCGAGACGTGGCCTGGGCCCCCTCCATCGGCCTGCCTACCAGCACCATCGCCAGCTGCTCCCAGGTCAGCTTGGGCCCACACAGGCGTCTCACGTTAGTTAATCTCAGCAAGTCCCATAAGCCCTTACAGTCCCCTGGGGAAAGTCCTTGGACAGGCAGGAGGCTGGCACCTGTGGACCACTCCAAATAAGAGCACTTATGGAACCTGCTCACCTCTCAATGAGGTCTTGACAAGAAGCCACAGTGGCTTTCTTCCAGTGAGCCAAGAGCAAGACCAGACTCAGGACTAGTTCCCCTCCTGACCCTTTTATGGAAAGGGATTGGAGCTACCTGGGCATCATTTTAAGAGTGTTCCCAAGCAAGGACTAGGATCAGCGGGAAGTCCTGAGACCTTGGGCTCATCTCCCTGCTCACACTTCCCAGACAGAAAAGACCCAGGACAAGCCTTTAATTATATGCAACTACCCAAGATGAGGCTTCCCTGATAGCTCAGCTGGTAAAGAATCCACCTGCAATGCGGGAGACCTGGGTTTGATCCCTGGTTTGGGAAGAGCCCCTGGAGAAGGGAAAGGCTACCCACTCCAGTATTCCAGCCTGGAGAATTCCATGGACTATACAGTCCATGGGGTTGCAAAAAAGTTAAACAACTGAGCGACTTTCACTTCACTCATCCAAGATGAGGGGGCTTCCCTGGTGGCTCAGATGGTAAAGAATCAGCCTGCAATAAGAGAGACCCTGAATTTGATCCCTGGGTCAGGAACATGCCTTGGAAAATGGCATGGCAACCCACTCCAATCTTTTTACCTGGAGAATCCCATGGACATAGCCTGGTGGGTTGCAGTCCATGGGGTCACAGAGTCAGACAGGACTGAAGTGCCTAACACTCTCACCGAAGATGCGAGTTAAGCCAGCCCTTTCGCAGCATTTGAGCCTGCTCGCGTGCGTGCGTGCGTGCGTGTGTTCTGAGTTGCTTCCGTTGTGTCCTGCTCTGGTGCGGCCCTGTGGACTGCAATGTGCCAGGCTCCTCTGTCCATGGAATTCTCCAGGCAGGAAGACTGCAGTGGGTTTGCTGTGCCCTCCTCCCAGCCTCTTCTGCTTGGTCCTAAATTTGAGAGGACCAACTATAAGAGGTTCAAATGATGTAAAAGATCCTTTTGGTTTGGTTTGGTTTGTGTGTGTGTTTTTGTGTGGTTTTTTGGTCCCTTCTCATTCTCTGAGCTTGGCTTTTTAAACACCTATACCCATTGCATTGAGAAAGTACAGGGCTACTGGAAACCAAACCCAGGAGGTGACTTGGCACATGTGGGAAAGTCCCAGGGAAAATCTGAGAAACAGCAGTGTTGACAAAGTCCATCCCTGAAACCGGTGTGAGGAAAGGGACCTGGGAGACTCCTGACCAACCTGAAGTGCGTTCCTGGGCTGAAGGGATACAGGCAGGGACGCTGGGCTGGAAATTGGTTGTCAAAGCTGTAAACACCCAGGAGGTCTACCCAGGAGGTCTTTGGCTGTGGTTTGCCCTGATTGCCTCCCCGTGTTCCCGAAAAGGTCCAGTACAGATCCCGGTGGAGAAGATGCCACCGGGGAGGACTGCTGCCCCCACCTCCTGACCCGGGCCTTCTTTCCCCAGGACGGTCGAGTGTTCATCTGGACCTGCGACGATGCCTCGGGCAGCACGTGGTCTCCCAAGCTGCTGCACAAGTTCAGCGACGTCGTATGGCATGTCAGCTGGTCCATCACAGCCAACATCCTGGCGGTCTCAGGTGGAGACAATAAGGTCAGTTCAGTCACTCAGTCGTGTCCAACCCCATGGACTGCAGCATGCCAGGCTTCCCTGTTCATCACCGACTCCCGGAGCGCGCTCAAACTCGTGTCCATCGAGTCAGTGATGCCATCCAACCATCTCGTCTGTGTGGTATTCAAGCCTCCCACCTCTTCGCCAGCACCTAGCAGCCCTCATTTTGCTCTCTGTCTCTATGAATGGACCATTCTAGGACCTCCTAGAAGTAGAATTATAAAGGGTTTGATTTTGTGAGTGGCTTGTTTCACTTAGCATAGTGTTGTTGTTGTTGAGGCACATAACTGATTTACAGCATTGTGTTCATCTCTGCTGCACAGCAGTCATTCAGTTATACATACTTCTTCCGTGTTCCTTTCCATGGTGCTTTGTTACAAAATACTGAATGTAGTTCCCTCTGTTCCGTGGTAGGACCTTGTTGTTAATCCATTCTGTGTATAACAGCTTCCATCTGCTAATCCTGAATCCCCAATCCTTCCCTTATGTAGACCCCATCCATCTTGGCAACCAGAAGTGTATCCTGTCTCTCTGGGAGTCTGCTGCGTAGATGAGGCGGTGGTCATGCCTCTTGCAGTCATGCTTTGCTGTGCCTATTCGCCAGAGACTGAAATGGCCCAGTAATATGTCTGTCTGTATTTTGAGGAACCACATTCTGTTCTCAGTAGAGGCTGTTAGCCTCATTGCACTGCTATCAGCATCTTACAAGGGTTCCATTTTCTCTGAACACTCTTCCTGTATTTGTTATTTCTACACCTTGATTTAAATTTCTGATATTAGGTTGAATATCTTTTTTTCACACTGTGAGTAAAATGTACCTTTTGAAATTACCTTATTAAAAGTGGGCCCTGTTTTCATGGTTATTACATTACCTACCCAAAGTCTTTAATTGACAGCAGGTATCATTTAGAAGCAAACACGTCTTTCGACTATGACCCTTCCTTAAGCACTGGGTTTAAAGTTCTTGTTATAGAGAGTGACAACAAGGAAGCAGCCTCTCTTCCTGACCAACTGCGGTTACTGCAGCTTCCAGAAGCTCAGGAAAAGCCGTATTCCCGGGCTGTCAAGGGGACAGTATGCGCCAGCACACACACTAAAGGGCTTCCTCCTCCTCTCTCCCTCCTCGTCACCCTTCAACACCCAAAATACCAACCCCTGCCGAACCCCAGCACATAGGTGGCTGACCGACGTGGGTGGACTTGAGTCTCTGGACAGACACTAGAGATGGGAAGCCCTCCAGCAAGACCTCTTCCCGCCCAGAGGACTCGCCTCTTGTGGGCACAGTCGGTGCGCTTAACGCTCGGCATGTCCCACATCTGGTGCTCCGGTGCCTTCCGCAGGGACCGGACACTCCGGTCCAGGAGGGCGGCGTTGCCGGCCCCTCCCTCCCAGCTCCCTCGGCCCCTCGCCGCCGCAGCCTTGGTTCCCAGCCAGCTCGGGCTCCAGGGATGGACATCACCCCAGGCTTCAGAGGCCTCATCGCGACACGGTAGATAATACTCTCTGAGGTTTTTCCTTTCTTCCTCTCTTTTATCTGGACGTTTGGTTGATTAGTGTCATGTCCGTTTCAGACTGCTGGGTGCTGGTCCCCTCTGCGTGTGCACATAGCTCCTCTGGAGTTCTTTCCCTGGATAGCTTAGGACAGTGCTCACTGGGGTTCTCTGCGCTGCAGTAGAGTCTTGTCGACTGTCTCCTTTAGTGATGGGAGTTGATATATGTGAACCCCAGCCTTCCCATTTATCTGCCCACCGTACCCTGCACTAACACTTCCTTGTTTTTCTTTCTTCACTGACACGCTCTTTCAAGTTCACCTATAACAGTGTTTGGATTCCACCTGTTATTGAAAGCATAGAATATTTGTGTGTCTGTGTGTGGATTAGATAATTCGTGCGGTCATCTCTGGGTTTATCCACATTGTTGCAATTGGCATTATCCGTTTGTTCCTAGAGATGAGTAATTATTCCAGTGTATATCTATACTACGTTTCTTTTTTACTGGTTCATCTGTTATCAGTGTTTGACATTTTTCTGTTTGTAACTAATGGTGCGGTGAACACTGGCGTGCAGGAAATCTTTTCATATTTGGTGTCTACAGGCCATGTGACAGCAGGTCTTTTTCTGAGTTGACTGTAGTCGATCTCTTGTGAATTTTTGACCGACCTCCATAGTGCTCTGCCGAGTAGGTCTGCCAGTTCCGTCCCCCTGGCAGAGCAGGCAGGCTCCCTTCCTTCCGGGTGCTCTCTGGGGTCGCCTCTCACACTGTAAGGATTGTCCTTCTGTAGGGTGTAACGGGATTCCAGGTTGGTGTCCGGGTGACTTCTTTCTGCTAATTGGGAATGCAGACCATGTCTCTCTGTACTAAGGTTGACAGCAGTGGAGGAAAATCTTTCTCTGCAACCCGCTACTGGAAAATGGGTCGTTTGGAATTCTTTATCCATGAGCTACTAAGGCAATGTTTCTTGAAGGCAGCTGTCTTCTACAGCTCCCAAGGGCCTGGTGAATTTGAACTGCCGGAAACCACGGTTTTAATGAATTATTTTGGGGAGTGGCCACAAAGTGGCAGCGTTTCTTTGCCTGGCTGTAGTCAATCTAGCTTCCAGAACCCTAGGGGATGACATGTCCCTGGGCTGTCAAGAGACTGACGGGTGCGGCACAGACACCCCAGGGTTCCCGTCTCCTCCCTTCCCTCCCCCTTGCCCTTCACTCCAAGAGGTGCCAGCCCAGGAGGCCGCAGTGCCCTGGCGCTGCCCAACATGCGTGGACGGAGGCTAGAGAAGGGGAGCCCTCCACAGAGGCTGCTGGTGGAGACTCGGGCTCTTTTCATGCCTGTCCGGCCCAGAGGACTCAGCTCTTGGGTGAGCTGGGTGTGCTTGAGCCTCTGCATGACCCAACCGTGTCTGACGAGTGTGCTGCCTTCCAGAGGGAACAGGCGCTCAGGTCCATGCGTGGGTCATTGCTGGTCCCTCCCTCCCAGCTCCTCCAGCCCCTGGACACGCCAGCCTTGTTTCCTGGCCAGCTCGGGCTTTAGGAGTGGACATGAGCCCCTGTTTCAGAGGCCTCATTGCAGCACGCTAGATAATACTCTAAGGTTCTCCTTTTTCCCCTTTACCTGGAAGTATTCCTGGTGCACGGTGTTGTCTCAGTTTCAGAATATCGGGGCTGGTCACTGCACACAGGCACAGCCTGTGGCTTCGCAGGCTCTTCAGCAGGATGCTTGGGACACTGTGTTCACTGGCGTCTCTCACTGCTTACGGCGGGTTCTTATTGGTTGTCTCTCTTATTAATGGTTTATGCATGTGAATCCCAGCTTCCTCATGTACCCGCCCACTGTACTGCACCACAGTTCCTTTTGTTTTCTGTCTTCCTCACTGAGCCTGTTTCTCTCTGAAGTTCACATTTCACACTATTTAGATTACACGTTACGAAAATCACAAAATGTCTGTCGGTCTGTGTCTGTATTAGATGGTTCGTGGGATCCTCTCTGGGTCCATCCACATAGCTGCAATTAACATTTTTCCTTTGTTTCCATGGAGGAGGAAGTAATTTCATTATATCTGTACCACGATTTTACCAGTTCATCTGCCTTTGGTGTTTATGGCTTTTCTGTTTATAAATAATGATGCAGAGTTGGAGGGACAGCTGTCTGCAGGCCCTGTGCCTGAAGGGCTCTTTCTCAGTTGACTGTGCTGCCTTCTCAGTTTTTGACCACCCTCCATGACGTTCTGCGTAGTAGGTCTACCAAGTTACACTTCCACCAGCAGGCTAGGAGGTTCCTTCTTTGCAGGCTCCCGCGAGACTGAGTCTTACTGTGTGAGGATGGCCCTTCTGTTTGGTGTCAGTTGGAGTTTCCTGTTGATTCTTTCTACTAATTGCGGGTTTAGAGTATGTGTTTAGCTACTAAGGTTGAAAGCCGTGTGAGGAAAATGTATCTCTGCAGCTTGCTTCCGAAAAGTGGCCTCTGTTTAAAATTATTATCCATGAGATGCCAGAGCATGTTTCTTAAAGGCGTTGCCTCTTACTACCCAGCAGGCCTGGTGAATCTGAGTGCCCTGAAGCGGCGGCTTTAGTGTTGTTTTGGGCAATGGCCACAAGGTGGCAGCATTTCTTCTCCCTGACTGTGGTTAATGCAGCCTCCACAACCCTAGGGAACGACGGGTTCCTGGGTTCTCAGTGAGACTGAAGGGTGCAGAACCAACAGCCCAGGCTTCCTGTCTCCTTCCTTTCCCTTCACACGAACAGACTCAAGCCCGGAAGCCGCAGTGCACGGGTGTTGCCCGGTGTAGGTGAGGGGAGCCCTCCACAGAGGCCGGCTGCGTGGTCTTTTCAAGCCTCTCCCACCCAGAAGACTCCCCTCTCGGGTGCACTGGGAGTGTGTATCCTCCTCATCACCCACCAGCCTGGTGACTGTGGTGCCTTCCAGAGGCACCGGGAACTCCAGGTCCAGGAGGGCATCGTTGCTGGTCCCTCGCTGCCAGCTCCGGCTGCCCCTGCACTCTCCAGCCTTGTTTCCCGGCCAGCTCGGGCTCCAGGGGTGGACATTAGCCCAGCCTCAGAGCCCTCGTGGCAGCACAGCACAGCAGACAACAGTCTCTTGGGTTTCCTTTCTTCTCCTTATTTTCTGGGCGTGTTGTTGATCTACAGGGTCGTGTCAGTTTCAGAATGCTGGGCTGCCCACCTGCACATACACACACCTGTTCTTTCTTGGGTTCTCTCCGGGGATCGCTCAGGTCCAGCATCCACTGGAACTGTCTCTTTGCTGCAGGAGGTTCTTGTTGATTGTCTGTTTTATTCACAGGAGTTTATGTAGCTGAATCCCAACCTTCTCTTTCATCTGCCCCCTAACGCTGCATTAACGGTGCCTTTTTTCCCCCCCTCTTCTTCACTGAGCCTCTTTTACAATAAGTTCACATCTAACGGTATTTAGATTCCACCTGTTACTGAAATCACGAAGTGTTTGTCAGTCTGCATTCTGTATTAGTTGGTTCGTGGGATCATCTCTGGATCCATCCACATAGTGCTGTTGGCATTTTCCTTTGGCTCCCACTGCTGAGGAGTTAATTTCACAGTGTCTACCATGGTTTTTAGCAGTTCATCTGTCGTATTCATCGTTTTAATTTTTTGAAGTTCAGGTGTCTGCAGCTGTGTGCCCGCTGGGCTCTTTCTCAGTCAGCTATGATAGCTCCCTTTCTGAATTTTTGACCAGCCTGCTTGTTCTGCCTAGTAGCGCTCTCAATATCCACTTACCCCATAGTGTAGGAGGGCTGCCTTCTTTCCAGCTTCTCTCCGAGACTGACTCTTTGACGCTGTGTGAGTGGCCCTTGTGTTCGGCGTCGGGATTCCTAGTGGTGTTCCTGTTGAGCCTCTCTACTAACCGGGCAGGAAGACCGTGTCTTTCTGTGCTACAGTTGAGAGCAGTGTGTGGAGAATGTATCTCTGCAGCCCACTAGAGGAAAGTGGTTTCTGTTTTGAATTCTTAGAATTCATGAGATACTGAGCCCCTGTTTCTGGAAAGCAGGTGCCTTTACAGCCCCACAGTTCTGGTGAGTCTGAAGTCTCCTGAAGCCAGGGTTTCTTAATGTCGTTTTGTGCAGTGGCCACAGGCGGCAGCATTTCTTGCTGCCCTACTGTGGTTCATGTAGCCTCCAGAACTGCTGCGAACGACGTGTTTCTGGGTTGCCAGTGAGACTGAAGAGAGAGCACAGAACACCTCAGGGTTCCTGTCTCCTTCCTTCCTCCCCATTACCCTTCACCTGAGGAGGTGTGAACCCTGGAAACACGCGGCGTGCAGGTGCTTCCTCGTGTATGTGGAGTTGCTCTGCACAGAGGCTAGAGATGGGAAGCCCTCTTTGCAGACCTGTCTGCACAGAGCCCTAAAGTCTTTCGAGAGCACTGGGAGTGCTTTAGCCTCTGCATTACCCACCCGTGTCTGCTGGTTACGGTCCCTCCCTGCCAGTGGCCTCAGCCCCTGGACTCTCCAGCCTTTTTTCCAAGCCACCTCTGGGCTCCAGGGATGTGACATTTTCACAGGCCTCACAGCAGACAGTAGCCTCTTAGGTTTTCTTTTTTCTTTTTTGTCTGGGAGTATTCTCGGTTCAGTGTTTCAGTTTCAGAACGCTGGGTGCTGCTCACCTGCCCGTATGCACACAGCTGCTGTCGCTCAGGCTCTTTACCTCGATAGCTTGGGACACTGTTCTCGAGTTCTCTGCGGTGTGGTAGGTTCTTGTTAGAGTATCTGTCTTATTAACAGGAGTTGGTATATGTGCATCCTGACCCTCTCATTTATCTGCTCACTATACCCTGCACTAACACTTTTTTTTTCGTCTACTCAGACCAGGTTCACATCTAACACTGGTTAGGTTCCCCCTATTGCTTAAATCACGAAATATTTGCCTTCTGAATCTACTGGTTCCTGGGCTCATCTCCGGGTCCGCCCGTGGAGCTGCGGTGGCGTCTTCCTTTGTTTCCATGGCTGAAGAATTAACTCCACGATATCATACCACAGTTTTTACCAGTTCATCTGTCGTTGGTATTTATCCTTTTTCTCACTGTTAGTAATGTTGCAGGGAACGTTGGGGTGCAGGTATCTTTTGAGCCTCAGGCGTCTGCAGGCCCTGCTCGGCAGGACTCCTGACTGAACCGTGATGCCCCCTTCTGAATTTCCGACCAGCCTCTAGCGTTCTGTCTAGAGGTCTACCAGTTGACATTTCCCTCAGCAGTGGAGGAGCTTTCCCTTCTGTCCGGGTTCACACTGTGTAAGGGTGGCCCTTGTGTTCAGTGTCGGGATTCCTAGTGGTGGTGCCCGTTGGTCCTCTTGGCAGGAGAACCATGTCTTTCTGTGCTGAGGTTGAGAGCAGTGTGTGGAAAACGTACCTCTGCAACCCACTATTGGAAAGTGGTTTCTGTTCTGAATTCTTATCCGTGAGATTCTGGGGCCCTATTTCTTGAAAACAGGTGCTTTTTACAGCCCCACGGCTTGGTGAGCTTGAAACTATGGTCTTAATATTGTTGCTTTGGGAAATGGCCACAAGGCGGCAGCATTTCTTTCTGCCGTTGGTGGTTGGTGCAGCCTCCAAAGCCCTTGGGAACCACGCGTTCCTGGGTTGCTCTGAGACTGGTGGATACTGCACAGACATCCCAGGGTTTCTGTCTCCTTCCTTCCTCCTCCTCAGCCATCAACCCACTAGATTCCAAACCCGGGTAACCGCGCTGCACGGCTGAGCCCCTGGACAGAGGCTGGAGAAGGGTCCCCTCCCCGGAAGTCGGCTGTGGAGACGGGTCTTTCCAGATCTCCCGCCCCGAGGACTCAGCTCTCGGCTGCTCTGGGTGTGCTTCATCCTCCGCATGCCCCAGGCAGGCCAGCTCCAAGAGGCATCATCGCTGGTCCCTCCCTGCCAGCACCCTACAGCCCTTAACTCTCTAGCCTGGTTTCCCAGCCAGCTCAGGCTCCAGGGATGGACATTAGCCCCGGTGCCAGAGCCTCATCGCCACAGTAGACAAGTCTCTCGGGTTTTCCTTTTTTCCTATTTTATCGGGGAGTACTTCAAATTTACAGTGTCCCGTCAGTTTCAGAACACTGTGCTGGTCACCTGTCCACACACACATACACACACACCCACCCCACACCCCTGTCCTTCCTCGGACTCTTTGCCTGGTTAGCTTAAGGGCCAGTGTTCAGTAGAGCTCTGCTGGGCTACAATAGGGTCTTTTTGATGATCTGTTTTATTAATAGAAGTTTGTCTGTGTGAATCCCAACCTCCTGATTTACCCACCCAGGATACTCTTGAGATTGTTTTTTTCACATTATGTTACAGTTGCCCTTTTTATTAATTTCAAGGGATTCTCCCTGAATTTGTTTCTTTTCTCCTTTAATGATGTATTAGACCATGTGTTTCTGTGCTGTATCTGGTAACATTTGGATCCAATTCCAGCACTTGTTACCTCAGATTCTGTACCTGGGAGCCTCTCAACATGGTGGCATTCACAGATAGTGCTTTCTGTTTAAACCTCCTTTCTGTTGAAGCACTTCCTTGTGGCACAGTTTTAGAGCATGTGGGTAGCACTGCCTGCCTGCTCCTTCCCCCAGCTCACCTCGAAACGTCCCTGTCCTGGCAGTACCGCAGGATAGAGTCCAAAGGGTGTTCGGCTCTCCCTTTGGTGAGCTTCCAAGCAAGAGTGTGCACTTATTGGTAAGTGAGGCTACTTGATTTTTTCTACAGAGTGCCAGTGTAGTTTGTCTGTTTGGGTGATCGGAAGTGGTTCCTGGCCTGGAAGGCAGCTCCAAGGTTTCTTACCTACTAAGTCATGTCCAGCTCTTTGTGAACCCATGGACTTAGCCTGCCACACTCCTCTGACCATGGGATTTTCCAGGCAAGAATACTGGAGTGAGTTGCCATTTCCTTCTCCAGGGGATTTTCCTCACCCAGGGATCGAAGTTGCATCTCCTGCACTGCAGGCAGATTTTCTACCAACAGCCCTCAGGCGAGTAGTGCCGTAGTTTACTAATGCCTTGTTTGTGCTCTCGTCTCTAGCCTTCAGTGTGCCCACGTTCCCTGTAGGAACAGACTCCTGCCCCAAGATCCGGGCGCTGGCTGTGGGTGGTCCTTACCCTGCAGAGTTAGTGTCTCAGCAGCAGATCCAACTGCGATCTCTGTGGAGCCAAACCAGAGTAGCCGATCTGCAAAGTGATAGCCTCTTTGCAAGTAGAGGGCTCTCTTCTCACTCCAGTGCAGAGCCTCAGGAGAAGCCTCTCTGCGTGGTGCTCTGCCAGCCCTGGAAAGGGGCCCTGGGCTAAATATCGGCCACACCTCTTACCTTCTCATGGAGTCAGTCTGTCTTTGCTGTAGGGGCACTTCAGCCTCAGTGCTGGGGTGTAGGATCTGTTCGGGCTTGTCATGTCCATGAAAAGTTCTCAGTTCTTCATCTGCGGGAGATGAAGGCAGGAGCAGCTGGAGTCATCCTCTTCTTGACATCTCTCCCCACCCCCATCTTTCTTTTTATTCCTTTACTTACCTTGGTTCCTCCACTGAAACCACCAAAATGTAAGTGCTCGGTTTAGCCCTCGGCTGTGAGCTGTGGTCTCTGATGGAGGTGGACTGTGCGTCCCTCCTGAAGACGCAGGGAGAGGGGAGGGCGGGGTGCCGCCTCCAGTGGGTGCCGCGTTCTGCTTGCAGGTGACGCTGTGGAAGGAGTCGGTCGACGGGCAGTGGGTGTGCATCAGTGACGTCAACAAGGGCCAGGGATCCGTGTCCACATCTGTCACAGAGGGCCAGCAGAGCGAGCAGTGAGCACACGGGGCGCCTGCTTCTCCACCCGCTGCAGACTCTGGGCCGGCAGCCCAGGCGGCCCCGCGCCCGCGCCATCGGGGTCCCACAGACACAGCAGGACTATCATCTGCCTTAACACGATCTAATATGGTTTGTAACTTACCGTCCAGCTGAACACACACTTGTTCTGAGGGAAAAACTATGAAAAGATCTGAAGGTTGTTATTTTAAGATATTTTGGTCATTTTTACGTACCTTTTACGTTCAGGCGTCATTTGTGGGGTTTGTTTCCAGAGTAATTAAATAAACACATATTGCTTATAACTCTCCCTGCATTTTCCTAACCCGCCTAAAACCGAGCTCCTTCTCACAGTAGTTGTCCTGGAAGAGCACAGATTCAGGCCGAGCCTTGCACGCAGCTGTCAGGCACCGTCCCCAGACCCGAGCTCTGCTGAGGGCACCTGCAGAGCTCTGATTCAGAGAGCCAGGCACTGGACCTTCAGGGCTGCGGCTGTGTCCTCTGCGCATACGCCCTGTGCTCTGGACGGGCTGATAAAGCCTGCCCTGTCCAGTTACACCCGTTTGCAGGCAGAGGGCCTTACTCACCCTAACGGAGGAGCACCTCAAAGCACCTGTGACCAGGATTGGAATGAGCATTCACACCCCACACTGCGATGACTAAGATCTCTGCAGGCAGCACGTCTCGAGGCTCTGGAGGCAAAAAATCCAGAATTCCCACAGAGGGAATCAGCAGGAAGGTGAGACACTGCCTTGTGCCATGTACAACCTGTAACCACTAGAATTCAGGGGAAGAGGAAGCCCTGCGCGTGAAGAGGGTCGCTGTCCCCATGCCTAAGCAGGCCTGGCCCCAAGGCCGACCCGCCCGGTCCCAGGCTGCTGTAAGGCTTTGGCATAAACGTTCCTCCCCTAGAGTAGAATTCTGGGGCCTCCTCACTTCCAGACTGGGCCTGTTTTACCCAGGAGGCCTACCCTGAACACTAATCTCAGCCAAAGGACCCAAGAGAGACTGTATTAACGGGAGAAAAGCCTCCACGGGCTCCCTACAGCCCCTTAGCTTCAAGCTCCCTAACTTCTAAAGGACAAGACTGCAGCCTAGCAGTCTGGCAGGGGTGTCAATATCTGCAGGTCAGCGGGGAAGCAGGAGGGGGAACAGGACACAGGCCTGCGGGGTTTGTGCTTCCGTGTTCCAGAGACTGGCATCCAAAGCCCCCGGTCTCCCCACTGACCTGGGTTGGGCATAGACGCGTGGTGCCGCCTTGTGGCCATTTCCTGTTCTTACAGCGTACAAACTGGTGCTTCAGGCACTGCATTATCAAAGGGCTGCAGGCCTTAAATAAGGAACGCTTAGCAAAATCAGTCCTGAGTATTCATTGGACGGACTGATGCTGAAGCTGAAACTCCAATACTTTGGCCACCTGCTGCAAAGAACTGACTCACTGGAAAAGACCCTGATGCTGGGAAAGATTAAAGACAGGAGGAGAAGGGGACGGCAGAGGAGGAGATGGTTGGATGGCATCACCGACTCGATGGACATGAATTTGAGCAAGGTCTGCGAGTTGATGATGGACAGGGAGGCCTGGCGTGCTGCAGTCCATGGGGTCACAGAGTCGGACACGACTGAGCAATGGAACTGACTAATCCTAAGAACACCCTGGCTGAGGTCAGCGAGTAAAACTTCAAAAACCATAAATGGGACTTTCAACAAGCCCTATTCAAAAGGAAATTTTCCACAAACTCTAAGAAACAGACAAGACACATTAAATGTTGCACCAGATCCCTCACAGTCACAGACAGGACCGTCAAAACTACACTCTGCGCGATCTGCCGTGAGTCAGAATGTCCAGCACGAAGGTCTGCAAACAGTAAACGCTGCAGATCGAGGACAGAGGGAACCCTCCATGCTGATGCCAGCACTGCACACAGGCACAGGCCGCTCTGGGAAAGAATACTCAGGCTTCTGCAAGGGAAATCACAGCTCCACGTGAGCAAAGTACATGCTCCTGGACAAAAAGTAAAAAGCAGCTGGAGATTGAAATGGCCCAGGCATCAAAATGCTTGCTGCAGGAATATGAACAGCCTCAAGATTCGGAATCACACCAGATGCCCAGGACCGCCAGGGTGCTGACAGAATCCCCCGGGACGCGCGTGCACCAGACGACTGGCGTAGCCGTGAGATAAGACAGCACCTTGACGCAACAAGGATGGACCTGGAGATCTCTGGCCTCAGGGAACCAAAGCAGACAGCAGCCATAGGATTTGGTGTAGGGATGTCATCTCAGCCTGCATAGAAGTGAACCCTCTGAGAAAACAGACAAACTAGAGTCCTGGAAGCAAAACGTGTGTGTCAGGGGCAAAAGCTGGGGGAGGATCTAAAGGGACGCTCGGCAACGAGCAGCTCACACTGCTACGTAAAAATCGGCCCTCCATCAGTAGCACACGCGGTCTACCAGCACTGTAAGAGCCCCATGGGAAAAGGATCCAGACACAGTGCTGTGCAGACGTGTACAGCTGATCAGTGGTGCTCACATCTAAGTCCTGCACGTGGAGATCAGGTATGTCTTTATACACCTGGAATGTTGAAGTATGTTTCAAACTAGTATATTCCCCACAGCCTGGGTCCCCTGGCAGGTGTGCCATGCTTAAGCAGCCTTGGTCCCTACGGCCAGACCCACCTGAGCTCAGGCTGTTATAAGGTTTTGACATAAATGTTCCTCCCTTGGACTTTAAGAGCCTCATTTCCCGAATGGGCCTCAATCTGAGACCCAGGCAGCCTACCCCGAATGCTAATCTCAGCCAAAAGGACCCAAGAGACACCGTACTATCAGGGAGAAAAGCACTTCCAACTTTCACACGGCCTGCACAGGCTCTGGGGGTGGGGTCTCACCTGCAGCCCCTTCAAGCCCCCTGACTTCCAAAGGACGAAGTTTCAGCATAGCGGTTTGGGGTCTGAATATCTACAGGTCAAGGGTGAAGTGGAGGAGGAACAGGACGCGAGCCTTTGCGGTTTGTGCTGGCATGTTCCCAGACGTTCGCCACCCAAAGCCTGCACTTTGCTCAGGCGCTGCTCTCCCGACTGACCTGGGCTGGGCATGGAAAAGTAGTGCCCCCTTGTGGCCATCTCCTGTTATTACAACATACAGCCTGGTGCTTCAAGGCACTGCATAATAAAGGGCTGCTGCTGCTGCTGCTGCTGCTAAGTCGCTTCAGTCATGTACGACTCTGTGTGACCCAGTAGACGGCAGCCCACCAGGCTCCTCCGTCCCTGGGATTCTCCAGGCAAGAACACTGGAGTGGGTTGCCATTTCCTTCTCCAATGCATAAAAATGAAAAGTGAAAGTGAAGTCGCTCGGTCGTGTGTGACTCCCAGCGACCCAATGGACTGCAGCCTACCAGGCTCCGTCCATGGGGTTTTCCAGGCTGCAGGGCCTTAAATAAGGAACACTTACCTTAGAAACACCCTGGCCCAGGTCAGTGAGTAAAAACTTCAAAACCCATAAACGGGGACTTTATAAGCCCTACTCAAAAGGAAAGTTTCCTCAAATATTTGCAAGAAATAAACAAGGCACATTAAATGTTGCACCAGATCCCTCAAACTCAGACCGTCAAAACTACACCCTGCGCCATCTGCCGTGAGTCAAGAGTGTCCAGCACGAAGGTCTGCAAACAGTAAACGCTGCAGATGGAGGACAAAGGGAACCCTCCATGCTGATGCCAGCACTGCACACAGGCACAGGCCGCTCTGGAAAAGAATACCCAGGCTTCCGAAAGGGAAATCACAGCTCCACGTGAGCACAGTACATGCTCCCGGACATAAATGAGAAACCAGGGACTGAAATGACTCAGGCCTCAAAACGCATGCTGCAGGGATGTGTACAACACTCAAGATAGGGAATCGAAGCAAATGACCAGGACCACTTGCACACCGAAAAAACCTACCTGGGTCATGTATGCCGTAGTAACTGACTCAGCTATGAAATAAGAAAACCACGCCTGCAACAAGGACAGACCTAGAGATCTCTGGCTTCCGGGAACTTACGTAAGGGCTGCAGCCAAAGGATTTGGTGTAGTGGTGTCGTCTCAAACTGGAGAGCGAGAAACCCTCTGAGAAAACAAACAGTCTTAGAGTCCTGGAAAAAAAATGTGTGTGCAGTGGGGGGAAAAGGCACGAGCAGGGCACGCTCCTACATAAAATAGCGACCCATCACTGTACAGCACGTGCAGTCCACCCAGCGCTCTAAGAGCCGCCACGGGAAGAGTCCACAAAAGCAGAGCGGTGCAGACGCGTCCACCTGGCTAACGGTGCTGCCCACCCACAGCGTGCACGACGGAGACGATTCTGTCTTCACACACTTGGAAGTACTGATGTATTTTTAAAAGTGTCTATTATATTCCCCACAGCCTGGGTCCCCTGGCTTGGTGTCCCAGGCCTAAGCAGGCTTGGTTCCCTAGCCTAGAGTATCCTGGATCCTATCCTCTCCTGTAGAGGTTCTGGCAGAAATGATCCCCCCAGTACCCTAGGGCCTCCCACTTCTGGTTCGGTCTTCTATTTTAGACCCACATGCCCACTGTCTTAAATCTAATCCCAGTCTCAAGGACCGCAAAGATAAGTGACCATCCATGAGAAGTAGTTTCAAAGTGAAATGGCCTCTGCATTCTCTGGTGTTCAGCTTCCTACCTACATTCTCTAAGCTTAGAGTCATCCTCTTTATTAAGAACAACTCCTCGGCATAGTAGTTTATTTGGGTTCAGATACATTTGGACGTGTTTATGGTGAGGAAAAAATATGTCAAAAATACATGAAACAAAAACTCACCGAAGTGAAGAGAAGTCTTTTCCAGTTCTAGCTGGTGATCGCAACGCTCGTCCTTTAGCAGTAGAACACGCAGACCCCTGAGAAACAGTCAAGTGATGGAATACCCAGAGGAATCTGTCAGTTTGACCTAACTGGCATTCATAGAACATTCTTCCCAACAGCACTGAAAACACCCACGTGCATCTAAATCACTCATCGAAATGGACTGATTTCCGGACCCCAAGACAACTGTCTTGCTGTCTAGCTCTGTGACAGCTTTCCTTCCAAGGAGCAAGCATTTTTTCATTTCATGGCTGAAGTCACCATCAGGAGTGATTTTTGGAGCCCAAGAAAATAAAATCTTTCACTGCTTCCACTTTTCCCTTCTATTTGCCATGAAACAAAATTGTTGAAGCCGAAGTCATCATTCATTCGCCACCTGATGGAAAGAGCTGAGTCATTGGGAAAGACCTTGATGCTGGTAGAGATGGAAAGCAAAAAGAGAAGGGGCGGCAGAGGATAACATGGTTAGATAGCATCAGTGACTCAATGGACATGAATCTAAGCAAACTCCAGGAGATAGTGAAGGACGGGGAAGCCTGGACATGACTTAGCAACTAAACAGCGACGACAAAAGGGGCTTTGGTAGACCAAGAAAGTGTGTGTTATCTGGGAAGAATACAAACTGAAGCTTTTAAGACTGAAACCACGTGATTGCTGAGGTTTGCTCTCAGAATATTCCCCTCAAATGAAAAACAATATGAGAGATAAGTACACGAAAGAAGATGCTAATATATGTTGAAACGGATCACAGGTGCTTGGAGACTCATGGAATTACTCTCTCTGCTTTCTTTGTATGTTTGAAATATTCTAGAAGAATAAGTTCAAATATATCTGGAGAGAGAGTTCAGCTTACACACTTTCTGTTGGAAAACTTTTGGCCAAGTTTTCGTTGGAAACATGACTTTGTAATCAGAAAGGAAGTACCTGAGACCCTTGTGAAAATACAGACTCTTGGCCCCACGGCAGACTTACTCGATCCGAGTCAGAAGATGAGGCATAAGGAAGTCGGCTTTCTTACGGCCTCCCCTGTGAATCGACTGCAGCGCAGCACAAGTCTGCACCCCGCAGTTGCGATCAGGTGACCCCACGGGCCTCACTGAGGTCCCACGGCTCTTAGTGACCCCTAGACTAAGGCTGCACTATCTGCAGCTCCGAGGGCCGTTTCAGCACAGTGGTGGAGCAGGTGTCGAGCTAGACAGTTTGGAGGGGCCAGTGTCCAGTGAGGAACGGGACACAGGGAAAGGAAGTTCTGCCTGGACACGGCAGCATGAGGGCAAGGGGGCATCGACAGACCTTCCCAGGATGAGAGACCTGGGCATGTTTGAAGGCTGAGGGCGGAAGCTGCTGGACAGAAAGACTGAAGACAGGAGACCAGTATCTGGGGCTCCAGCCCCACGATGGCAGGAGAACAGGGACACCCCAGTGGGAAAGGAGCTGTGGGAGCACTTGGCTGAGGTGATGCAAGTTCAGAGCAACGCCTGTGGTGTCTCCATTCTACTTAAATGACTACCAAGCTGTTCCTGTGAAGTGCTCATCTCGTTTTTATAAAGGAAAAAAAAAAGGTTTCATGATTATCATGTTAGAAACGGTCATTTTATTCTTAAATAAACCTTCATTTTAGAAGATTAATCTTGAGTTCCTGGTGCCCACATATTTTTATCAAGCACCCTGTACCCCACTTTTTAAAAAAGTGTCCACTTATATAAACATACCATTTTCTTAGATGATTTTGCTATTCATGAGGGAAGTTTTTGTTAAGGATATATATGAATATTGAATTTTTCCTATCATGTTGCATTCTACTGCCCTTGGCAAAATGTACAGTAGGTTTTCATGAAAAGTGAAAGCCACTCAGTTGTGTCCGACTCTTTGCAACCCGAATTCTCCAAGCCGGCCTACGGGAGTGGGCAGCCTTTCCCTTCTGCAGGAGATCTTCCCAACCCAGGGATTGAACCCTGGTCTCCCGCATTGCAGGTGGATTCTTTACCAGCTGAGCCACAAGGAAAGCCCAAGAATACTGGAGTGGGTAGCCTATACCTTCAGCGGATCTTCCTGACCCAGGAATCAAACCGGGGTCTCCTGCATTGCAGGCAGATTTTTTACCAACTGAGCTATTGGGGAATCCCATAGATTTTCAATCTTCCTCTATTTTTTGTCATCCAGATGTATCTTCTGTTTTTTTAAATGCATTTATTTTACAGCTGTGACTTTACTATAGACTTTAAATAAATAGAAATAAAAATGAAAAAAAGTGACACCCATGCTGACCTAGTACTCACCCTGTGCAGTACGGGGAGCCACGCGTCCCTACTACGCTCTGAAAATGCAGCAAGTCTGAACTGGAAAACGCTGCAGAAACACAACCCCGCCAGACTGTGAGGATTTAGTAAAAGAAAGCCAGTGCCGAACATGTAACATTTTTCATATTGATTGTGCGCCAAATTGATAGTGTTTGGATGCATTAAAGTATATTATTAAGATTGGTTTTGCCTCTTTCTTTCTGCATTCTTTAATGTGACTTCTGAGGAATTTTTCATTGGATGGCTGGCGTGATACTGCTGCTTCAGCAGGCAGGAGAGAAAGAAGCCGGACCAAAAAGCCCTATCTCACAAAATAAAACCTGTTTCCATAACCCCAGACTCTGCCTCGGCCATACCACGGTTGGGCTACACTGTGAAAAAAGTGCCTAATAAGCCAACTAAGCATTGGTACAAACAAAAGGCAGTGGACCGTGTACACAATGTGTTCTCAGACGCCATTTACACATGGCAGTTACTTGGGTGACACCGCATCCCTGTCCATTCACGAGGCCGGGCCCGCGAGGCTGTGGGGGGGGGGGGGGAGGGAAGCACCACCCAGCGGGCAAGGAACCCTCCGCGGGGCAGACAGGTGCCACCTGGCCTCGGCGTCATCCACACTCCCGACGGGACCTCCAGAGAACTCCGGGCCGGGTCTGCTTGTGCCCCCTCTCGGTCCGTGGCCCCTTCCACAGCTGGGGGTGGGTGGTGGGGCACTTCCCGGGTGCCGCCTCCCCGGCCCTCAGCCCTCCCTTCCTTCCCCAGCTCGCCTGGGCTCTGCGGGGTGTACCTGGGGTGGTTTCCCACCGCAGGCCTCCTTTCTGCACTTTCCTGTTCCCAGGATCAGCGGGCGCGGGAACCAGGCAGCAAGGGTGTTCTGTGTTTGCTCTCGGGGGCTGTTATCTAAGATCAACACCCGCAGCTCCCATCTCCACCGTGGAGGGAGGCCTCATGTCACAACAGGGGCCTGGTCACCATAGACACTTTGGGGTTTTTGTTTTTTTTTGCTGGGGTTGGCAAGGAGAGGCTCTGGAAAAGCTGCTGGCCGTCTCAAACATCTCTCCAGCCCACTCCACCTTCAGCCTTCTGGGCTCCCAAGGTCAGGAGCCCTACGCTCAGGGGGCTCACAAGGGGACGGTCTCCAGGGGACATGCTAACCCTCTCCTGGGACTGATAGAGCCTCCTGGTGAAAAGTAGTTTTCCAGCAGAAGGTACTTAGTCCCCACACTGCACTGTGGGGCTCAGGCCAGCCCCTCCCAGGTCCCCCGTCCCTAGAGTCTCTACAAGGTGCATCTCCCTGAGGTCCACCTACGTCAGGCCAGCATCCGACAGCCAAAGGTCTGCTGGGGGCCCCAGCCCCTTCCTGATAGGAGCCGGCTGGCAGCCTACACAGCCACTGAGGGTGGCGTGGTTTTAGGGAAAGGGTGACCCCTTCAAACAGTCAGTTGTTCTCCCCTTGAAACAAGAGGTGCAGCCTCCCAAGTCTTCAAGGTCAGTCGGTCACTCCACTGCTCACGAGCCTTCAACGTCTTCCCTCCTCCAGATCAAAGCCCAGATGCCTGGTGCCAGGAGCTTCCCAAGGGTGCTCATCCTCATCCCTCCCCTTTCCAGGCCTTTCCTCTCAACCCACTCCTCCCCCTACCCCACCACCATCCTCCAAGCACCCCACCTTCTCACTGGGCGGCTCCACACAGTCCATACCCGCGCCTGCCGCTCACCTCCGCCCTGGCCCTCTGCCTGCAGCGGGGCCTCCCTTCACAGCCCGGCCCCACTGCTGCAGCCCCGGTGGGGGTGGCCTTCCCACCCTCCCAGCTCGAGCGCGGCCAGAAGCAAGTTCCTCCTCTGATTGATACTAGAACGTGTACGCAGACAACACCGAGCGCTCAGGAGTCACCGCTTGGGCATCCGGTGGGACGAAGGGCTCCGGGCAGGTTAGGATTCCCCCGTGCGGTTGAGCAGCTCATCACTGGGGAACATGTGACGTGGCTGAGGCTGGCCAAGGTACAAAGAACAGCTACCGTGTGACACTTGACGGCTTACAAAGGATGTCACACCCGTCACCTCGGTCCATCCTCAAAGCCACTCTGAGAGGCAGCCCTGTGCAGGGGACACTCAGTGACCTCGCTGAGGCCAGCGTGCGTGTGGTCGCCCTTGGCAGCACTGGGTCCCGGCTCTCCCGTCCCCGGGGCCACTCTGCTGCCTCTCAGGGCCGGGCCGGGGGAGGAGAGACAAGCCCACATGTTAAGGAAGACCGTGCAGAGCGGAGCCATCACCCCCTTCCTCCCAGAGGTGAGGACGGGCCTTCAGCCCCTGCTGGAGACAGTCCCTGCCCTGCTCCTCCAGTTTCCTCATCTGAAAAACGGGGCTTCCCTCCAGGCAGCCTGAGAATGCCAGGAGGCAGGCTCTCACGTGCTCGAGGCCGTGGAAGCCAGAACGGCGTCCCTCACAAGGCCAGAGACAGCACAAGCCCCCAAGATCAAGTGACGATGCCTGGTTCATCACCGATTCCATGGACGTGAACTTGGGCAAACTCGGGGAGAGGATGGATGAGGGATGGGGACGCCTGGAGGTCTGCAGTCCGTGGGGTCGCAGAGAGTTGGACACAACTTGGCAACTGAACAACAGCAACCGACCTGGTTCTAACCTGGAACAAGGAGGGGAGCAGCAACGCCAGGCTGGCCCCAGGGCGCACTCTCCTTCCTCCCGCCCAAGCCGAGGCGGGCACTCGGGCACAGGAGGGGCAGGTAGCCCTGTGGGGCCGACCCAGCCAACCCGGCCATCTCTCAGGGCATTTGACCTCTGCTGGTGACATCTCCCTGGTGGGTGATGCGAGCCATTTTTAGTTCCCAAGGAATGGCACTCAGCCCCCGGATGCCAAGCTGCCCTGAGAGACGGCTGCTGGTTTCAGACAAACACAGGCTGCCCTATATAAGGACCAGATGGCCGCCAGGCACCACCTCCGCCCGGAACCCCAGGTAGGCACTCTGGGGATGCTCGCATGCAGGGGGTCTATTTATGGGTCTCACAGCAACGGCCGCGCACCTGCAGGGCCTTCTGAACACGGGAAGGTCACAGGGCCCCGGCTGCCCGGCTGCTCCCAGCTGGACTTGGGAGCGGCCCCGGTGTCGCCGTGTCTCCTGGGACCTGGCCGGTTCGCCTTCCTCACCCCTCCTCCAGAAACTTGGCGCAGGGTTCTCAGGGCTGGGGACGAAGGATGTGGACAGTCCACTGCCAAGCATCCGCCCCTGAGAGAACAGTCTTGGGAAGGAGCCCGCATGCTCCTACCTGGGGAGGCGGGCAGATGGCGCTCCTGGGGGAGAGCTGCTCCAGACAGCAGTCACCCTGGGTCCGGGGGTCCAGCGCAGAGCCCCGCCGCCATCTCTCTGCCCAGCCCAGAGACCCTCTCTCCTCCAGGTCCATCTGCCTCCAGCCAGGGAAGCCATGCCCGCCCCGCGGACCATCTACAGCCTGCTGCTGCTCAGCCTGCTCTGGATGGACTTGGCCATGGCGGGCTCCAGCTTTCTGAGCCCTGAACATCAGAAACTGCAGGTGAGATGCCACCCCAGGAGCCCCACGTCCTAAATGCCCCAAGCCGTGTGAGCTGGGCAGTGGCTTGCCCTGAGCTTCAGCTTTCTCCCTGAGCCCAAAGGAGGGCTCTGGGTCTGACTGTGAGTCCACACCTCACCCTGCTTCTCGGAGGAGAGGGGAGATTCAGGGCCTAAGGGGAGCACCTCCTCTTTCCTGCAGAGAAAGGAACCTAAGAAGCCGTCAGGCAGACTGAAGCCCCGGGCCCTGGAAGGCCAGTTTGACCCGGATGTGGGAAGTCAGGAGGAAGGTGCAGAGGACGAGCTGGAAATCCGGGTGGGTCCCTCTGCAGTAGGAGGGGGGGTGGGGAGGGCAGGGGAGGGCAGCAACCCGCAGACCCCCACTTAGCAGCTACTCAAGGGACATCAAACGGCAGGACAACAGCGACTCCACACCCCTGGCTCTGCTAGGTCTTTGCCATCAACAGGCAAATGTCTAAGGAAATTTGCTGCAACAGGATGAGCCCCAGCAGAGGGGAGGGGGCATGCCAGCAAGTATTCACAGACACTCAGGAAGGAGGAGCTGCTCACAGGCTGCAGGTGTCTCCCCGCAGAAAACCTTCCGATGGGCTCAGGGCCCTCTCGGACCTGACCTTACCCTATCTTGGCAGGACAGCACCCTGGATGGGTGAACCCCACCTGCAGGCCAGGATGGAGCCCGGCAGGCTCGCTTGGGCTCAGGAATCCTGCACGGGGCAAGGGCACTGTTGGGAGAGAATGGGAGGACCAGGAGAGACAGGGCATGAAGGCGTTTTAAGGGCCCCTGCCATGTGGCCTTCCTGGCTGGCCGCAGTCCCGGGAAAGGACTGACAAGGGTTTAGGTGGAGATGGGCATCTCCGTGCAGGATGACCAGTGTCCTCCGAGGTGCCCATCACCACCAAGCTGCTGCACCCCCTCGGCCTCACTTTCCACGGCTCCGCCCTCCTGCACACGAGCGTACTCAGTGGCTTCAGTTGTGTGCGACTCCATGTGACCCCATGGACTGTAGCCCACCAGGCTCCCCTGCCCATGGGATTCTCCAGGCAAGAATACTGGAGTGGGTTGCCACGCCCTCCTCCAGGGATCTTCCCGACCCAGGGATCGAACCTGTGTCTCTTACATCACCTGCATTGCCAGGTGGGTTCTTTACCACTAGCACCACCTGGGAAGCCCTTCTGCCCTCCTGCTTGGCATTGAATCTCTACAGCCACTGGTGAGGTCAGTACGGCTGGTCTCTGTGGCCTCGTTTAGAGATGAGGAACAGAGTTTCAGCCAGGGGAACCCGCTGGCCCAAGGGGCCACTGCCTGCAGGTGCCGAGGTGGGACCCACAGTCCGGGGGGCTTGGGTCCCCAAGCCCTCGGTCTCCATCGCCGGTCTGGCAGAGAGAGCAAGTGCCCGGGAAGTCTCCTCTGCCCACCTCTGCTCCCGTTAGAGGTCAAATCCCCAGCCCCCAGCCCGACTCTCGCCAGGCGCATCCTCCACCACGTGTGAGACCCCACCTGTCACGTTCCTACTTGACGATGGCCTGCAGATTCTTAGATTAAAACCAGGAAACTTTCCTGATGAGACTGCCAGGCCCAGTGGGGCAAGGGAAGCCCTGGGACCGCTCAGACGGGGCAGAAGTCTTGGCTGGGACTTTCTGGTTTCCATAGAGGCAACAGCAGGCCCTGCCCTAGCCGGAACCAGGAGTGTGTGATGTCCAGAGGTGGGGGGGCCCACCAGATGTGGGGGAAGCCTGAGACACAGGCCGCACAGTGTGGGCTGAGTCCCGCCTCAGGAAGCCTGAGGCATCGCAGGCATCGCAGGCCCCTCCACTCCCTCCAAACGTTTTCCTAAAATGGAATCTCAGAGCGGAAGGCTTTATAGACCAAGTGCTGTCCCATCCTACCCGTCACCCATGGACCAGTTAGACACTGGGGCCAAGGGGGCCAGTTCCAGCCCCTCGAAGCTGCGCTCTCCCGTCCAACAGCTGCCTCACCTCCTGGCAGCTGCCCCTTGCCCAGCTCCAGGGTGCAGACCAGCCCGGCAGGTCCCCAGCTCAGTGTGCACGGAGCCCGAGAGTCTGCTGGGGTCACCCGACCACTCGCATCGGCCATGGGGCTGGAGAGGAAATGAATATTTACTGAAGTGAGAGAACAGAGGGGCCTCAGTTCCCCCCAAATCAATTACGTCATCTCCACAGCTCCACCTTCACGGTGGAGGCAAGAGGGGGAGGCAAATTTTAAAAGAGGAAACCATATTTTATGCATTGTTTTAACAACACCTCGGAGCATCCCTGCTTACCTGTGAAATGTGAGGCAGAGGGAAAGGCACTCAGCCCGGGGCTGAGCAGGGCGAGGGCTGAGCCCCTGCCGAGGGCAGGAGGACGAAGGGCTCCCTTTCAGCCCCAAGATCCCTTCGTGGACTTACCCAGGAGCTCTGTCACCAACACGGCCAGGAACTGGATGAGTGGAGGCGAACATGGTCTCTGCTCCCCTAGAGAGAAACGATGCGGCCGCAGAGTTCCTTCCTGGTTGCCCAAATCTTTGAGCTTCAGCAAGCCATCTCATACGCTGCCGAGAAGCTAGGAGACGTGGGGGTGATCCACCTGTAGAAGGGAAGAGACAGAGGCACAGAAAGAACAGCCTTGGCTCAGAGCATCGTTCAAGGAAGAGGTCAACATCCTATCTGGTCCAACACAGAACAGGGAAGGGCCAGTGCAGTCGAGAGGAAGAGCTCCTGGGAAGGGAGGGAGGCAGGTGCAGAGACTGTCCCCCGGGGCCGGTGCTGTGTCCACCACGGAGAGCCCGGATCCCACATCATGCTGCCAGCTGTAACTCCATCACTGGCCATTCTGTCTGACGTCTTCCAAAGCTGAAAGGTGGGGGGATGCCTGATCTAGGGGACCCCACGGCTTTTATCAGTAACCTCCTCAGTCAGGTAAAGAGGGTACAAGGTGAGCCTCCTAAGGATCGTGGAGTGGTAAGATCAGGCCCGGGACGGACGGTGACCTGGCTAAGCCACCCCTCAGGGGGCCTGTCGGACCCCAGGCTCTTCCCTCTTCCCCTCCTGAGAGCCCAGGGCCTCCTCTGGGGGGAGGGGGCAGGGAGCAGGGGTGGGAGGGTGGGGGTGACCTCTGACAATTCCTGGGTTCCTCCTAGTTCAATGCCCCCTTTAACATTGGGATCAAGCTGTCAGGGGCTCAGTCCCTCCAGCACGGCCAGACTCTGGGGAAGTTTCTTCAGGACATTCTTTGGGAAGAAGCCGAAGGTAAGTCCTTGCCCAGCTCAGCTCAATTCCAAGCTTCACCTGAGTCCCAGTGTGAGCCTGCCTATGAGTAACAAAACAGAGGTTTCATTCCTCACCCTGCCTCTCAAAAGAGCTTCCAATTCCTCTTTCCCAAAGAGTCATCACTCAGTACCCGTAGGGGATTGGGTCCAGGGCCCCAGCTTTTAGGAGACAGGCCGAAGTCACATGGTCCAACTCTGGGGCCACCCCTCTCGCCATTACAACACATCTCCTCCGTCCCTCTGTGGAAGGAAAGCCAAACTGGATGGCAACAGAAGGACAGTGGACACAGTAGAGGTTTTTTTGGTGGTTTTTCTTTTTTTGGCTGCACTGTAAGGCATGGGGATCTTAAGTTCCCCAACCAGGGGTCAAACCCGTGCTCTCTGCAGTGGAAGCATGTAGTCTTAACCAGTGGACCGCCAGGGAAGTCCCAGACACAGCTTTTTGACTTGACCTCTTGCATTTCAGAAACCCTGGCTGACGAGTGACCAGCCCTCGGACCAACCACCTGTCTGTTCTCCCGCCCTCAGAAGCTCTCACCTGGCTTCCGGGACACTTCCGAGACCACGTGCAGCTCTGAGGGGTACTAGCCTAGGAGGTGAATAAATACTCAAACGGATGCAAAGGTTCAAAATGTTTATTTCACCAAAGACGAAAATTTCACATTTCAATGAAAAACAGCGTGCCCCCGTAATTCCTGGTCTATGGTCAATAGAAAGAGAGAAGGACGAGGAAGAACATGTAGCAAGGAGGTGTGAATGCTTAGAAAACCAAACCAGATCCACTCCCACAAGCAGGGGTTGTAGGCGCAGAGGTGGAGGGGACAGCGGAACAGGAAGGGGGAAGGAGGGGCAAGATGGAGGAAAAGACGACGACACAGTTCCTTTAAACAGCAGAGCTTCCCAGGGGCAAAGCTGCAACGGGGGCTTCTTACTAACAACCAGCAAGGGCTGTGTGAGCAGGGAACCTTCTGGTGACACCGTCAGAGCCAATGTCCCTGAACTGACATTCGCGGGCGGACAGGACGCTGGGAAAGGGAAAGCCTGACTTTGAGGCTGGACGTAAGTGGGCCACTGACAGTGGTGACGGCCACTGCTGGACCTGGCTGACCTAACCCCTCCCTCCTCGCCCAACGCACAGCGGATGCCACCTCCTGTGGCTGAGACTGACCCCTGCCTTGGTCCCTTCGTTGATCTGGGACACAAGGTTGATGTCCAGACACACTTGCAACCCCAGCTCATGGCTGAATGAGCCTTGATCATTAAGCACCACAACTTAATTCCAGCGAAGACCCAGTCTTCCTGGAAGGGATGTCACTTAGCACTCACTTGCACTTTGGTGCGAACATGTGCGCTGACTGTGGCGATGGGTGGGCGATCACAGGGGAGGAGCACCACCCAGCCACCCACTGGACGTGTGCACACCCATCACCAACATGCAGGACGGCCCTCTGTGGAGCCAGGGCAATAGCCACACTCAGGGGAAACCTTGGTCACAGAGGGCTCCCTCTAGGAGCCAGGTACCTTCTCCAGTGAAGTTCTGGCCACCCAGCAATCAAGCATGCGTGCCTGCTAAGTCACTTCAGTCCTGTCTGACCCACTGCAACCCTAAGGCCTGTAGCCCACCAGACTCCTCTGTCCGTGGGATTCTCCAGGCAAGAGTACTAGAGTGGGTTGCCATGCTTAACTCCACGGGATCTTCCCGACCCAGGGATCGAACCCGCCTCTCTTACGTCTTCTGCACTGGAGGTGAGTTCTTTACCACTAGCACCACCAGGGAAGCCCCCAGCACTCAAGACAAAGCACAAAGCCACGCTTGGTGGGCACCCAGAACCCATACCCACCATCCCTCAGCGAAGAGCCACTTGTGGTCTGAGGAACATCACTATGGTCAGAAAGCCTCTTAGAGTCTGGGGCCCCACCCCTGCCCTAGGACAGATAAGGATCTGCTTTCTAACAAGACCCCCAGGTCCATATAAAGTGGTTTAGAGGCCACAGGGTCCTATTCACCAGCAGAGCCCAGTCCCCCACCTGGCTTGGAGCAAGTGTTGACTCTCCTGTGACAAGAAAATGCAGGCCTGGCCAGCAGACCTCGGCAAAACTGAGCACATAGGAAAGAGCTGTCCTGCCTCCTCCTTCATTTACCTCCCCCACCGGCCCTCTAAGCCTCAGCTCTGATGTCAAGGCCAGGCCTGTCTATCGGATGGACAACACATATACTTCTCCATCTCTTGGGGCACCCCACACTGACGATCTGACCGCCCAGTAACTTAGCTCAACGAGCCCTTGCTTCTGAAAGCATCTAAGTGGTGATCACAGTTTGAAAAGCTTTGTCCCCTCAAGAGGAATCTAAGGTCCTGGAAAGCAGGTGAACGGCTTGGGTTGGGGGAGGCAGGGAGGAAGCTGAAGCCTCCAGCCCCTCGCTCTGATGTGGAGACCAACACGCGGGCCTGGGGCTGAGTCACATCCCAGCCCTAAAGTTGAGCACAGGTGTCACCCTAGCCCACCGCCCTCTTCTCAACACCCAGAGGAGGACCCAAGGCCTGAACATGTTCAAAGGGCCCAAGAAACCTGCTCCTGACCTGATGGACAAGCAGCCAGATGGGGCTCAGGGGAGGACGGGTGTCAGGCCCCAGGGAACACAAGTCACTGGCTGCCCCCTCCTCAGAGACAAGGCCTTACTCCTTCCTCAAGGGCCACAGCAGCCTTCTCTCCCACTCGCCCAGGTCATTCACCCCACACACAGATGACAAGCACCCACTCTACCCTGGGCGCTCTCACTGGCCCAGGAAGCGCAGTGGGCTGGAAAGCTACGGGCTTCAGACTTGAACGTGAACACCAGCTGCCGGATCCACCCACAACGCTGAACTGTGCAGGCTCTTCCCACATGCAATGCCCACCTCCACTCTCCTCTTTCACTTTCTTCATGAGGGTCTTTAGTTCCTCTTCACTTTCTGCCATAAGGGTGGTGTCATCTGCATGTCTGAGGTTATTGATATTTCTCCCGGCAATCTTGAGTCCAGCTTGTGCTTCCTCCAGCCCAGCGTTTCTCATGATGTACTCTGTGTTTAAGTTAAATAAGCCTAATAAGAGACTATTATGAACAACTATATGGCAATAAAATGGATAACCTGGAAGAAATGAACAGATTCTTTAAAAAGTTCAATCTTCCAAGACTGAACCAAGAAATAGAAATTATGAACAACCCAATTACAAGCACTGAAATTGAAGCTGCAATCAAAAATCTCCCAAAACACAAAAGCCCAGGACCAGATGGCTTCACAGGAGAATTCTATCAAGCATTTAGAGAAGAGCTAATGACTATCCTTCTAAAACTCTTTCAAAAAATTGCAGAGGAAGAAACACGTCCTAATTCATTCTACGAGGCCACCATCATCCTAATACCAAAACCAGACAAAGACAACACAAAAAAAGAAAACTACAGGCCAATATCACTGATGAACGCAGATGCAAAAATCCTCAACAAAATTTTAGCAAACAGGATTCAGCAATACATCAAAAAGCTCATACACTATGATTAAGTGGGTATTTCCAGGGAAGCAAGGATTCTTCAATACACACAAATCAATCAATATGATACACCATATTAACAAATTGAAACATAAAAACCATACGATAATCTCAATAGATGCAGAAAAAGCCTTTGACAAAATTCAGCAACCATTTATGATTAAATGTCTTCAAAAAATGGGCATAGAAGGAACCTACCTCAACATAGTAAAGGCCATATATGATAAGCCCACAGGAAACATTATTCTCAATGGTGAAAAAATGAAAGCATTCCCCCTAAGATCAGGAACAAGACAAGGGTGTCCATTTTCACCACTATTATTCAACATAGTTCTGGAAGTCCAAGCTACAGCAATCAGAGAAGAAAAAGAAATAAAAGGAATCCAGATCAGAAAAGAGAAAGTAAAGCTCTCACTGTTTGCAGATGACACGAAACTGTACATAGAAAACCCTAAATACGGTATCAGAAAACTACTAGAGCTAATCAGTGAAGTTAGCAAAGTTGCAGGATACAAAATCAATACACAGAAATCACTTGCGTTTCTATATACTAACAATGAAAAATGAGAAAGAGAAATTAAGGAGTCAATCCCATTCACCATTGCAACAAAAAAGAATTAAATATCTAGGAATAAACTTACATAAGGAGACAAAAGAATTGTATACAGAAAATTATAAAACACTAATGAAATAAATCAAAGATGACATAAACAGATGGAGAGATATTCCATGTTAGTGGGTAAGAAGAATCAATATTGTGAAAATGACTATACTACCAAATGCAATATACAGATTCAGTGCAATCCCTATCAAATTACCAAAGGCATTTTTCACGGAACTAAAACAGAAAGTTTCACAATTCATATGGAAACACAGAAGACCCCGAATAGCCAAAGTAGTCTTGAGAAAGAAGAATGGAGCTGGAGGAATCAACCTTCCTTACTTCAGATTATACTACAAAGCTACAGTCTTCAAGACAGTATGGTACTGGCACAAAAACAGAAATATAGATCAATGGAACAAGACAGAAAGCCCAGAAATAAACCCATGTACCTATGGGTACCTTATTTTTAACAAAGGAGGCAAGAATATAAAGTAGGGCAAAGACAACCTCTTCAATAAGTGGGAAACTGGGAAAACTGGACAGCTACACGTAAAAGAATGAGATTTGGACACTTCCTAACACTATACAGAAAGATAAACTCAAAATGGACTAAACACCTAAATGTAAGACCAGAAACTGTAAAACTGTTAGAGGAAAACATAGGCAGAACACTCGGTGACATAAATCAAAGCAAGATCCTCCTAGAGAAACGGAAATAAAAACAGAAGTAAACAAGTGTGACCTGACTAAACTTAAAAGCTTCTGCACAGCAAAGGAAACACTAAGCAAGCTGAAAAGACTACCCTCAGAATGTTGTCTGGAGAAAATAATAGCAAATGCAACAACTGACAAAGGATTACTTTCTGAAATCTACAAGCAGCTCATACAACTCAATACCAGAAAAACCACCCAATCAAAAAGTGGGAAAAAGACCTAAACAGACATTTCTCCGAAGAAGACATACAGATGGCTAACAAACACATGAAAAGATGCTCAACATTGCTCAATATGAGAAACGCAAATCAAAACTACAATGAGATATCACCTCACACCGGTCCAAATGGCCATCATCAAAAAGTCTACAAACAATAAATGCTGGAGAGGGTGTGGAGCAAAGGGAACTCTCTTGCACTGTTGGTGGGAATGTAAATTGATACAGCCACTATGGAAGATGGTATAGATATTCCTTAAAAAACTAGGAATAAAACCACCATATGACCCAGCAATCCCACTCCCAGGCATATACCCTGAGGAAACCAAAATTGAAAAAGACACATGTATCCCATTGCTCACTGCAGCACTATTTACAACAGCTAGAACATGGAAGCAACCTAGATGCCCACTGACTAATGGACATAGAAGTTGTGGTACATAGACACAATGCAGTATTACTCGGCCATAAAAAGGAACACATCTGAGTCACTTCTGATGAGGTGGATGAACCTAGGGCCTATTATACAGAGTGAGGTAAGTCAGAAAGAAAAAGATAAATATTGTATTCAATGCCTATACATGGAATCTAGAAAAATGGTACTGAAGAATTTATTTTCAGGGCAGCAATGGAGAAACAGACATGGAGAACAGACTTAGACATGGGGAGAGGGAAGGAGAGGGTGAGATGTATGGAAAGAGTAACATGGAAACTTACATTACCATATGTAAAACAGACAGCCAACGGTAATTTGCTGTATGGGAATTTGCTGTATGGTTCCGGAAACTCAAACAAGGAGCTCTGTATCAGCCTAGAGGGTTGGGATGGGGAAGGAGATGGGAGGTTCAAAAGGGAGGGGATATATGTATACCTATGGCTCATCCACGTTGAGGTTTGACGGAAAACAACAAAATTCTGTAAAGCAATTATCCTTCAATTAAAAAATAAATTAACTGAAAACAAAACAAAGATGAAAATGCTTGCATTACTAACTGCTTGCACTAGAGCTTGATTACTGCTGGTCCCAAACTTAACACAGAGAGAAGGATGTGAAACCTCAGAAAGGCCGAGAGCAGATTTCCACAGATGAAGAGGCTGTCTCTGCGTCAGGTGGATGCAGCTGCCGTGTGCTTGGCTGCAAGTGAGTGAAGAACGTACTAGAAATACGCAAACCAACGACTGTGCGTCCAAGAGGAGCCCGCCACAGATTTCAAACGTGCTCGCTGTTCCTGGAACAGAGCCTCCCTTCTGGTGCGTTCACTTCTGGCTTGAGCACTTGTGTCCAAGGATACCTTAGGGCAGCACTGGAAGATGGGAGGAAATTCTGTTTCATGGCTTGCAGTCAGTTTGCCCAGAGGCATCAGAGCTCTCAGTCCAAAGCCCAGAGAACAACCGAGTCATCGACGACACCCTTGGGCACTCAATTTTTCTTCTTCCTATTGCACTGCTCTGGAACAAAGAGAGTGTCTATTTTTCACGGCCAAGAAGCACAAGTATATCTGGGTGTTCCCAGGCAGTAAATTGAGAGTTAATGCTCAAAGGCAGCAGAACTTTCTTTTTAAAACAAAATTTATTTACTTGGCTGCACTGGGTCTTTGTTGCAACGCGTGGTATCTTTATCACGTCAAGCAGGATCTTTTGCTGCAGTGCACAGACTCTCCTCGGTCGTGGCGAGCATGCTCCAAAGCACGCGGGGTCAGCAGTTCCAGCACACGGGCTCAGGAGTTGTGGCACGTGGGCTTAGTTGCTCTGCAGCATGTGGGACCTTAGATCCCAGACCAAGGATCGAACCCGGGCCTCCTGCAACAGGAACATGGAGTCTTAGCCACTGGACCACTAGGAAAGTCCAGCGGCAGAACTTTGAAGAAGGGACCAGGAATGCTTGCTTCCTGGGCTAAGGCACATACATATTCAAGAATGCCTCCAGACCTTTGGATTCTTGAGCTAGTCAATGACTAAACCATTGGTAACACTCTGAAAGATACACAAACGTGGAGGCCATGGGAGGTCCATCACTTTATTTTCAGAAAGGGGTGGTCAAGGCGAGGGGGCAGAGATATAGAGGCATTCCGGCAGCACAGCAAAAACAATCCAGTCAGCCACACGACAACTAGATGAGAAGCGACGCCAACCAGCTTTCACACCCACACGGGTCATGTTGCACTGTGCAACAGGAACGAGGAGCCTCAACCTGGAGACACGCGTGTGCCGCCTCGTGTGCTTCACTCTGCGGGAAGCCTGCAGGGGCACCGAGACCTCCGCTGAAGCGCCACTCTTCACCCTGGCATGCAGGCCCGGGTGGGCTGCAGTCCTGGGGGATCTGTGAGTGGGAGCGCCTTCCCTGAGGTCCTCTTGCTCACGCAGGCTTTCCTTGGGTCCCCCAATCCATCAGGAGCTCCCTCGGCCAGGATGTGCCCTGGACGATGAGCGCCCGTCGGCCCCACTGAATCGATGGCAGTGGAGCCACTGAGGCCAGGGGCTGAGGTCCTTCTGCCAGCGCTGACTGGGAGCTGACATGGTAACGCTGAGGATCAGACCGAAGGGTCATCCAGGGAAACGAGGGGCTCCTTCTCCACCTGAGTGGTCTCCGGCAAATGTCCCCCAGAGGAGAGTTCCACCTGAGAGGTGTGTTTAAGTGGAGAAACCAGGAACCACGCTACGCGCCCCCACGCACTTAGCTGAGAAGGGCTGTGACTCTATCCACAGACCACTCACGCCACCAGCTGCAGAGACGCCCTGGCAGGTGAGCTCGCCACATCCTCACGTCCCCCCCTCTTCTTCCGGGGCCCTGGAGCCCCGCGGCTGGGAAGCCAGCGCGCACCCCTCGCCCGCCCCCCAACCCCGCCAGCCTGAAAGGGGAGCATCCACCGAGGTCTCAGGAAGCACCCCGTCCGGTGGGCTCTCACACGCCCTCATGGGGGATACACAGGCCGAGCTCACATGGCCTTCCTCTCATCAGGCTGCTGGCCGGGGAAGAGACGGGGACAAGGGTCAGACTCGAGGTCACTCAAGACACCTCGGGCTCACTGCTCACCCTCTGTTTCCGTGCTCTCCATTTCAAACGTAAAGCCCAAGCCACTTTGTCTTGGACTTTAAAACCTATGCAATGTGACCTTCGTCACCTTTTCTGGGAGACTCCTGATGGCACGTCTGGGCTTAGAGGCTGCAGAGGCGGCAGGCGTTCTCTTGGAGGGTGGCCAGGGTGTGGCTGAGCGACAGGACCTTGACCCTGGCCATCTCGCGAACTGTGCGCAAGGCCAGGCCTGGGTGGGCACACTGGCGGATGCTCCTGGGAACCTGGAAGACACCAAGCCTTCAGGACACCGCTACACCTTCCGGGCATGACCATCACATCCAACCCCCTCCCCGGCCCTCCCCCAGCGGGGCCTCTCTGACACTGTGTAGACACTCCTCTGTCTGCAGGTGCAGAGAGTCCCAGGCATGGGAGCGCCAGTGAGCAGGGTCCCACGCATCCCTGGATGACCCTCTATAGGGTGGGGCTCTGCACCACCTGGAACAGAGTAGCTATGCGTCAGTTTCTTGATCCCCCAGACTCTGATTCTGAAAAGCAACAGAGAGGCGGCGTCTACACAGCCGAGGTGTGGGGGCGGGGCACCCGGAAAGGTACTGTGGCCTGGGTCCTGCCAGCCCCGCGCGGTGACCGCCCACCTCGCACCCTCTCCCAGAGCCTCAGCTCAGCCTGAAGATGGCCCTACCTGTCGTGTCAGGAAATGGGGGGCATCACTTTCCATGACGATCCTCTCCAGCGGGAGCTCTCTCACAGCCTGCCAGCTCTCCTGGGCAGAGGAGTAGGTCAGGACGGCTGTGAACCCCACCGACATGGTGGGAAAGAGCTCCAGCAGGGGCTTGACGACCCGGTAGCTGCCGGTGAAGCAGTGTCTGCAGGAAGGACACTTCCAGGTCGGGGTTCCCTCCTAACCCGCTCTGCAGAGCCCCCGACTTCCTCCAGACCCATCACCTTGTTTATGGGACTGCCTGTGGGTAAATTCTCAGACACAGAAAGACCGCATCCCAGGGAAGCACTCATGGTCCACGCAGTCAGCGGCAGAGTGGACAGCCCAAGTCCCTCTGGATCACAGTGGCAGCAGGGAAAGACGTCCACGTGGTCAAGTGAACAAGAAGGAAATAGAAAGTGAACACGGGGGGCTGGCTTACAGGTGAATTTTCTTCTCTGAACTGACCCGTCTGCACCCTTAGTACAACACACGTCAGCCCACAAGGGCTGAGTGCCTACGCCTCGTGTCTCTGATGGAGGCTCCGCTCAGAGGCGACACTCTCCCGGCCCAGGGACCCTGGAGGCAGGCATCTAGTGGCCGGACAGCCCCACCCGCTTCGGCCACCTGTCATGACCCGGCCTGGGATACAGACTCCCTGTTTCCCCAGTTAACCCATCCTCATCCCTCTTGAAAGCACTAACTGGGCACCACTCCTGACCTTACTGTAGCCAGACACAGCTGAGGGCCCCTCCTCTGGCTCGCAGGGCACCCGGTGTCCCCTCAGCCCCACTGCCTCAGGACAGGGACCAGTGACTGTCTCTCAAAGCTCCTCCAGGGCCCCTCCTCCAAGCCCAGCCCACACCCCAGGCACACGACGAGGCGGTTGGCCACTTTACCAAACTAAAGAACCCCTAGGCACCATTTTGTACATTGTCACCCTGCTTATTTAACTCATATGCAGAGTACATCATGAGAAACGCTGGGCTGGAGGAAGCACAGGCTGGAATCAAGATTGCCGGGAGAAGTATCAATAACCTCAAATGACACCATCCTTATGGCAGAAAGTGAAGAGGAACTCAAAAGCCTCTTGATGAAAGTGAAAGAGGAGAGTGAAAAAGTTGGCTTAAAGCTCAACATTCAGAAAACGAAGATCATGGCATCTGGTCCCATCACTTCATGGCAAATAGATGGGGAAACAGTGGAAACAGTGGCTGACGTTATTTTGGGGGGCTCCAAAATTACTGCAGATGGTGACTGCAGCCATGAAATTAAAAGACACTTACTCCTTGGAAGGAAAGTTATAACCAACCTAGATAGCATATTCAAAAGCAGAGATATTGCTTTGTCAACAAAGGTCTGTCTAGTCAAGGCTATGGTTTTTCCAGTAGTCATGTATGGATGTGAGAGTTGGACCATAAAGAAAGGTGAGTGCGGAAGAATTGATGCTTTTGAACTGTGGTGTTGGAGAAGACTCTTGAGAGTCCCTTGGACTGCAAGGAGATCCAACCAGTCCATCCTAAAGGAAATCAGTCCTGGGTGTTCATTGGAAGGAATGATGCTGAAGCTGAAACTCCAATACTTTGGCTACCTGATGCAAAGAGCTGACTCATTTGAGAAGACACTGATGCTGGGAAAGATTGAGGGCAGGAGGAGAGGGGGATGACAGAGGATGAGATGGTTGGATGGCATCACCGACTCAATGGACCTGAGTCTGAGTGAACACCAGGAGTTGGTGATGGACAGGGAGGCCTGGCGAGCTGCGGTTCATGGGGTTGCAAAGAGTCGGACATGACTGAGCGACTGAACTGAATGGAAATACCATTTAGAGAAGACACATCCTGGACTTCAAGGGGGGAAAGGGGGAAAGATGAGCTTTATTCAATTCAAAGGAGACAAAATTTCTTTTCAGATGCCCTGAAGGCAGCCTCTCCCAAGATCAACAGTTCTCATCTCTGGGAACCAAGCCCCCATTTCAGCCTGCTTCATGGCATGGCTACAAGTCCACAGGGTCGCAAACAGTCAGACACAACTGAGCAACTAACACTTTCCCTTTTTCACACTTTCATGGGATGGGGATCACAACGATTTAGGGCATCAGCTCAAACCAAATGAAGTTGTCATGTTTTTAGATTAAAAGAACTCAAATACCATAAAGTTCGTATGGATCAAGCTGATAGTTAATCTTGGGAAAAGATTCTATATAAAGATGCGACATTATCAACACTCTCCTTGCTCAGCTTCTTCTTCCCAGTAACCTCCTAGACAGAGGAGCCTGTTCACTTCACTTGCCTGCTGAAGTTCCAGGCTCTCACCTGTGAATCTTGTAGTCTGGAGGCACCCATTTTTTCATGATCTTCAGCAGATCGCCCTCCGCATCTCAGCAGTGGGTCACCAAGGGCTTCCTTAGAGACACAGCCAGCTGCAGCTGCCTCTCAAAAACCTGGGAGGAGGCAAGGGGACAACGCCCGTGGGTCAGCGTCACCCTGGTTACCCCCAGAGCAGCCAGTGCACTGGGCGACCCCCACTGCGTCCAATTCTTTGTTCTTATACTCTATAATGCATGAAAATGAAAGTATCTCAGTCGTGTCTGACTCTGCGATCCCATGGCCTATACAGTCCATGGAATTCTCCAGCCCAGAATACTGGAGTGAGGAGCCTTTCCCTTCTCCAGGGGATCTTTCCAGCCCAGGGATCGAAACCAGGTCTCTCGCGTTGCAGGCAGAACAATAACAGCTAACACTATGCGCTTCCTAGGTGTGGTGGTGGGGGTGGTGGTGCTGTAGTCACTAAGTCGTGTCCCACTCTTGCGACCCCATGGACTGTAGCCCGCCAGGCTCCTCTGTCCATGGGATTCTCTAGGTAAGAATACTGGAGTGGGTAGCCTTTCCCCACATAGTCATGTCCCACTCTTGCAACCCCATGGACTGTAGCCCGCCAGGCTCCTCTGTCCATGGGATTCTCCAGGCAAGAATACTGGAGTGGGTTGCCATTTCCTCCTTCAGGGGATCTTCCCAACCCAGGGACCAAACCCAGGTCTCCCACATTGCAGGTGGATTCTTTACCAGCTGAGCCACCAGGGACAGCCCTCCTAGGTGGTAGCAGTATTATAGATGTATTATAACTGTGGTGTTGGAGAAGACTCTTGAGAGTCCCTTGGACTGCAAGGAGAGCCAACCAGTCCATTCTAAAGGAGACCAGTCCTGGGTGTTCTTTGGAAGGAATGATGCTAAAGCTGAAACTCCAATACTTTGGCCACCTCATGCGAAGTTGACTGGAAAAGACTCTGATGCTGGGAGGGATTGGGGGCAGGAGGAGAAGGGGACGACAGAGCATAAGATGGTTGGATGGCATCACCGACTCAATGGACATGGGTTTGGGTGGACTCCGGGAGTTGGTGATGGACAGGGAGGCCTGGCGTGCTGTAATTCATGGGGTCGCAAAGAGTCGGACATGACTGAGAGACTGAAGTGACTGACTGATAATGTGCAATGCTCACGAGCACCTTAGGAGGGTTCCTACTCTTAGCCCATCTTGCAAAGAAACCGAGGCTCCAAACGAGGTCATGTAACTTGCAGCTGGTGAGCTCTAGCACCACAATTTAAACCTGAACCCAGGCTGTGCTCACAGCAACCACTAGGCAATGGGCATCCGGGGCTCCAGGGGCAGGGCGGCGCTCACCACTACAAGCTGAGTGCCCTCCTCTTCGCTGCCCCCTCCTCTACCCCCACTCCCAGGAGGTAATCCATCACCTTGCCCACCTTTTCCTACACACAACGCTGCCATACATACAGACATCTGCACAATGCCTGACTCTGGGAAGGTGCACAAGTGTGTGGAAAGGATACTACATGTATTTCCTCCAACTTGCTTTCCTAACCAAAATCAGATCTTCTTCTAGAAGATCTACAGGTATATTACATTTTAAAAAGTCCTAGTTACTTTAAAAATCTTCAGTAGTAAAATATACAAGTTGCTAATAATCTTAATGAAAAATAGGGCTAGAACTTATTCTTTCCTTTAACAAGATCAGTTTAGGGGAAAAAACAACAAAACTACTAATTCATTTATAAACAAATAATGTCATCTTCAACTTAATGTTTCCATGAATTTTTTTTCAATTGTGGACTATAATTTGTGTTTGAATTACTACATCACATAAAAAGATGCTTTGGGTAATTCGAGTTAGGTGGTGTTCTCCTGACAAGACCTTCAGGTCCAACACTTACACTGCCTCTCCTCAGAACAGTGGCAATGAGCCGAGAGCAATTCTGATGTAACTCATGTTGAATCTGTGATTTTCAACTAAGGGAAAGTGACCCTGGGAACCAAGAGCATAGACTGCTCACCAAGTCTAGACAAGCTAGATCCAGTATCTAGAGCTGGTGGGAAACCTCCCCCAACACATCTACCCTCCCTGGGCCCCTCCAGAGGCAGGAGGTAGCAAGGGATTCTAATTCCCACATTTAATTTTTGCTTCTAAAAAATCTTTCCTTAAGTAATCAAACTAGTACAGCTTTGAGGTGGAATATAACATAGCTGTTAAAAAGCCTATTTTTCAAAGCATATTTAATGATCAGGAACACTTTCACAGTAGAAAAAAGGTTTGTGTCTACTACTTTCTCATTTTAATTTTCCTACTTTTCTAAAAAGCATGTAGAGACAGCCCACATGTTCCTGATTCTATCAAAGGTGTTTGAAAGACATGCCTCCAACTGTCCCTTGCAATTTTCCAACACACAGCAACATTAAAAATACGAATTTCAAAACAAATCTGAATTTCAAAACTGTTAAGAAGGAAGAATTGTCAGGGGACAGAAACTGTGGCTGGGCTGGAGACTTTGTCCTCCCTAGGAAGCCAGCTGAAAAAGCCCAGGAGTAAATGAAGCTCACTGGGCAGGAAAGGTCTCATGATGGTCCCGGTCACCATCCTGATGGAACAGGAAATGATCTGTACACATCTGTGTACTTTTCAAATATTCTGCAATGGGCACACTAAGTTATAAAATATATTTTATATGTTATAAATAATTATATATATGTTATAAAATATAAACTGTATTTTAGAAAAAATATAAAATATATTGTTTAATTAATCAAACAAAATGTGCTGCTCCCCAAGAAGGAACGGAAGTTTTGCCACTGGGATCGTTAGCTGCGAGGGCCACTCAGGCCTGTCCCCATCTTCTTACACCATGAAGCTGAGAGGTGAGAACCAGCGTGTGAAGCACGTGACCAATGGCAACCAGGGGGTCTGGATGAGAGCGACGACATCCTTAGAGATTCTAAATTTGTTAGTTCCCAAGGCAGAGAAACCCTGATGCTACAACAAGGAAATGAGGCACCAACACCCTAAGCAAGGCCCCCGAGGACGCTGGCGCCCTGTGGTGCACTGGGACGGGCAGGGAGCACTTCTGGGAGAAAATCCTAGCCCTTCACCCCAAACACCACGGCTTCGGGGTGCCTGAAGGCCTGCAGATTTCCTTCCTCTCATTGTAGCAGTGTGCCGGGAGCCAGCGTGAGGAATCCCACCCGTGACAAGGTCATGCGGCAGAGATCTGATGGGCAAGGCGAGTCAAATCTCAGGGCTTCCCCCTGGTATTTCCTGAGCATGTACCCCAAAAAACCAAAGTCTGCTGGCCTTTGTACTCTGCTTTTCCACTCTTGTGACACACTCTGAAAAAAGTCAACTCAGGGCTTTAATCTTCTGCATTTGAAAGAGTGTTTCAATCCAAAAGCCCCTCTGATGGCTTTCTAGCCTGCCTACGGGACTCGTACAGCTGCGCATGTGACTGTTTGAGGCCTCCCGACCACGGGAGGCACAGGAAGCTTAAAACATCCTAGGAATGTAGGGGCTTCCGAGGAGTCAAAATCATTAGAATAGGACTGATTAAAGGTTTCATTTGTTGAGCCAATACTTGCTGCCGTATTTTCATATCTTTTATTTGTAGAGATGGTTGGTATATAGAAAAACAGGTAGTAGACCTGGTATTAGCAACATTAGATCTTTGAGTTAAGTACTTTCTGTTATAACCCACTGCACCTTTGTTCTACAGGAATGTAACTTTATTTAGTACTTTGAGGGTGATGTAGAGTAAAGAAAAAACACTTCTAGGGAAAAGGAGTTTTCTGGTTGATAGAAAATTATCCAGGAAGAGAGCCATAAAAATGTTAACAGCCCTCTTGGCCAGAAGATAATGTAAACCACCTGAGACCTTTTGTATACGGGAGGGTATCCAAAAAGAAAGCCTGGTCTCAATGAGGGTCAGGACTGCTGCCCCTGCATAACTCTGCATATTCCATTATTTCTTTATGTACAACTTGGGGTATATAAGCTGATTTTGAGAGTGGAGTTTTTGGAGTCTTGCACCGATGCTGGGCTTCCCCATGTCTTTCTTTTCTCCCCTTTTTCGGCGGAATTCCCATCTGGAGCGGGGAGGCTCACCGCATCTACTTACTTGCCCTGGCTGCTAAGATCCACGCGAAAGGGAGCCTAAGGTGGGGCACCCTTCAATATTCAAGTGGGTGCCGGTGGCCTAATGTAGATGGCGCAAACCTCTCGTTTCAAGGTTTTATTTGTTTTCCCTGTAAACCAAATTATTCAGCCTCCTTTTCTCCATCTAAATTTCCTACTATACTATTTCTTCCTTAATCTAATCTCATATCTCTAAATGAATAAGTTTCTCCTCGCTGACGCCATCCCCACTTCGAATTATCCTGGATCCACCGGGGCTGGACCCTGGTAACAGTGGGCAAAATGGGGGAGACAGCCAAAGGCCCCTCACACCAGGTCCTCTTTTAGCAGGTCCCCCCAGAGGCCATTGGTCAGTGTGGGAGGATCGTAGATGTTGGAGACGCAGCCCTGAAACTCCTCCAGGAAGGAGCTGCTGTAGATCTTCCTGAACCAACAAAGGTCCCCTGGAAGGACAGCCTGGCAAAGAGTGTGTCCCGGTGACCGTGGGAGTCGATGGCGCCCTGGCAGGTGGCTCGATGTGGCTCTGCCACGTGGCTACATGCCCTTTGAGAATGCTCTTTCTGCAGAAAACAAGAGACAGAAGGCTAGTGTCCTTCCATGTGGCGACAGCCTCCTCTGCACGCCACCTGCGGAACACATGCTGCGGCAGCATTTACAGCTGCGATGGTGGCTTTGCATTCCCGCTTTAGTGCGCTCTGACGCCTGGTTTCCTCGTGATTCACAGAAAGCGAGCCAGCTTACAGCTAGGAACAGGGCTAGCGGCTTCAGGGAACAAACCTGTGAGCGTGGTGCCACGTGCCACCCCCGAGAGAGAGGCTGTGCCTGCACGCCCTTCATGAAGAATCCCTCTTGGAAAAAAGCAGCTCACCAGAACACACAGGCAGGAGGAGAAAGGGGCAACAGAGGGCGAGATGGCTGGATGGTATCACGACTCAATGGACTTGAGTTTGAGCAGGCTCCAGGAGACAGTGAAGGTCAGGGAAGCCTGGCGTGCTGCAGTCCATAGGGTCGCAAAGAGTCGGACACGACTTAGCGACTGAACAACAACAAGAACACACGGTGCTGGGGAGGGGAGGGCATTTCAGAGAAAAGCAGCACCCAGCGCCCCTAACAACACGTCTCTTGCACATTCAAAACACACTGCCACACACCTGTAGTGGTGTTAAGCTATGTTCACAAATTCTATGACATCAGTCTGCACTGAAAGGTGGGCTTTGTGACCCCCTTCCCTTGAACCAAACTTGTATTATCACTGACAGTAGAGGAGGGACACTGCAGCTTCTGGGGCCAGGGCAGAGGCCTCATCGTTGCCCCGGTTCTCTCCACTTGATCCTCTGAGGGTGGCCAACCACCATGTAACTAACATCCGAGTACCCACGACCACATGCTGGAGAGGGCGCACCACTGCCTAGCATGTCCAGCAGTGACTCAGCCCTGCGGACGGCCAGTCTTGCCGGAAGCTGGATGCAGCTCAGGTCGTGAAGTCCTTATTGCAAAATTCAGACTAAAACCGAAGAAAGTAGGGAAAACCACTAGACCATGCAGGTATGACCTAAATCAAATCCCTTATGATTATACAGTGGAAGTGACAAATAGATTCAAGGGATTAGATCTGATAGACAGAGTGTCTGAAGAACTAAGGATGGAAGTTCAAGACACTGTTCAGGAGGCAGCGATCAGGACCATCCCCAAGAAAAAGAAATGCAAAAAGCAAAATGGCTGTCTGAGGAGGCCTTACAAACAGATGAGGAAAGAAGCGAAAGGCAAAGGAGAAAAGGAAAGATATACCCATCTGAATGCAGAGTTCCAAAGAATAGTAAGGAGAGATAAGAAAGCCCTCCTGGGCGATCAATGTAAAGAAATAGAAGAAAACAACAAAATGGGAAAGACTAGAGATATCTTCAAGAAAAGCAGAGATACCAAGGGAACATTTCATGCAAAGATGGGCTCGATAAAGGACAGAAACAGAATGGACCTAACAGAAGCAGAAGCTATTAGGAAGAGGTGACGAGAATACACAGAAGAAACCAATACAGTATTGTAAAGTAAAATAAAGTAGAAATAAAAATTAAAAAAAAAAGAATACACAGAAGAACTATACAAAAAAGATCCTCATGACCCAGATAACCATGATGGTGTGATCACTCACCTAGAACCAGACATCTTGGAGTGTGGAGTCCAGTGGGCCTTAGGAAACATTACTACAAACAAAGCTAGTGGAAGTGATGGAATTCCAGCGGAGCTATTTTAAATCCTAAAAGATGATGCTGTGAAAGTGCTGCACTCAAGATGCCAGCAAATTTGGAAAACTCAGCAGTTTTCATTCCAATCCCAAAGAAAGGCAGTGCTAAAGAATGTTCAAGCTACTGCACAACTGCACTCATCTCACACGCTAGCAAAGTAATGCTCAAATGCTCAAAATTCTCCAAGCCAGGCTTCAACAGTATGTGAACCGAGAACTTTCAGATGTTCAAGCTGGACTTACAAAAGGCAGAGAAACCAGAGATCAAATTGCCAACATTCGCTGGATCACAGAAAAAGCAACAGAGTTCCAGAAAAACATCTATTTCTGCTTTATTGACTATGCCAAAGCCTTTGACTGTGTGGATCACTATAAACTGTGGAAAATTCTGAGAGAGATGGGAATACCAGACCACCTGACCTGCCTCTTGAGAAATCTGTATGCAGGTCAGGAAGCAACAGTTAGAACTGGACATGGAACAACAGACTGGTTCCAAATAGGAAAAGGAACACGTCGAGGCTGTATATAGTCACCCTGCTTATTTAACTTCTATGCAGAGTACATCATGAGAAACGCTGGACTGGAAGAAACACAAGCTGGAATCAAGATTGCCGGGAGAAATATCAATAACCTCAGATATGCAGATGAAACCATCCTTATGGCAGAAAGTGAAGAGGAACTCAAAAGCCTCTTGATGAAAGTGCAAGACGAGAGTGAAAAAGTTGGCTTAAAGCTCAACATTCAGAAAATGAAGATCATGGCATCTGGTCCCATCACTTCATGGCAAATAGATGGGGAAACAGCAGAAACAGTGGCAGACTTTATTTTTTTAGGCTCCAAAATCACTGCAGATGGTGACTGCAGCCATGAAATTAAGATGCTTACTCCTTGGAAGAAAAGTTATGACCAACCTAGATAGCATATTCAAAAGCAGAGTCGGACCTTGCCGACTAAGGTCCGTCTAGTCAAGGCTATGGTTTTTCCAGCGGTCATATATGGATGTGAGAGTTGGACTGTGAAGAAGGCTGAGCGCTGAAAAATTGATGCTTTTGAACTGTGGTGTTGGAGAAGACTCTTGAGAGTCCCTTGGACTACAAGGAGATCCAACCAAACCATTCTGAAGGAGATCAGCCCTGGGATTTCTTTGGAAGGAATGATGCTGAAGCTGAAACTCCAGTACTTTGGCCACCTCATGCGAAGAGTTGACTCATTGGAAAAGACTCTGATGCTGGGAGGGATTGGGGGCAGGAGGAGAAGGGGACGACAGAGGATGAGATGGCTGGATGGCATCACTGACTCGATGGACGTGAGTCTGAGTGAACTCCAGGAGTTGGTGATGGACAGGGAGGCCTGGTGTGCTGTGATTCATGGGGTCACAAAGAGTCGGACACAACTGAGCGACTGAACTGATACATGTATGCATTCTCTCCCAGACTTCCATCCCATCTGGGCTGGCACATAACATTGAGTAGAGTTCCGTGTGCTATACAACAGGTCTTTGTTGGTTATCCATTTTCAACTACATATCTGGACCAATACACAGAATGTGTGAAGGAGGTCACGGGTGATAGGAGTATTTGAAACTCACTGTGTCGTCTGTCTCTGTGGCAAGCCTAGAGTGAAAAGCACGTCTTCAAATCTTGCCCCTCAAACTTTAACACGCATACAAAGCATTCCAGCACGCAAAGACGAAACTGTGAGTCTGCAGCTCTGGTGTCAGGCCCATGAACTGGCATCTTCAACAAGCTTGTTCCTTGTGCGGATGCCGCTCCCCTAGCACCACTTTTAATAACACAGACAAAGCAGACACGCCACACCTCAGCTCCTTCCACCAAACACCTAATTGCGGGACACCTACTGTTGGTTCCATTAAAGACCACCCTCCCGTCCTGAAGGATCCCACATCTGGTAAGCACCCTAAGGTTTACGGAACGAAGACTGTAACACTTGAGTCTCTATTTGGAAAATGACGCACATAGTCATTAACGCTATGACTACTGAGCCTCTTCTGTGCGTCCACAAGAAGTCAAGGCAGGGATGTCTTTTTTTTAATTACGTTTGGCTCTGCAGGGCCTTCGTTGTTGCATGGGCTTTCCACAGCTGTGGTGCACGGGGGTACTCTTCTCTGTGGGGCGCAGGCCCCTCACGGAGGTGGCCTCCCTTCTTGTGGTGCAGACTCGAGGGCCCATGGGCTTTCCCCAGTTGTGGGGCGTGGGCCCCTCATGGAGGTGGCTTCCCTTCTTGTGGTGCAGACTCGAGGGCCCATGGGCTTCAGCAGCTGTGGGGCGTGGGCTCAGTACCCGCAGGCTGCAGGCTCTGGAGAGTGGGCTCAGTAGTTGTGGCACCTGGGCTGAGTTGCACTGAGGTATGTGGAATCTCCCCAGACCAGGGATTGAACCCACGTCCCCATAGTAACAGCAGATTCTCATCCACTGTGCCACCAGGGAAGTCCAAGGCAGGTTTTTTTCTGCGTCTGGAGAAACAATCCATAGTCAGGCCGTGAGGCCACCCAACCAGGCTGGAAGGGCCCCCAGTGCGTGCGGAAGGCCCATGCCTGCTCCCTTGTGGAGGGCAGGCACTTTGGGCCAGGGATTTAGAAAGTGAAAGTGAAAGTGAAAGTGAAAGTGAAGTTGCTCAGTCGTGCCCGACTCTTTGTGACCCCATAGACCTACCAGGCTCCTCTGTCCATGGGATTTTCCAGGCAATAGTACTGGAGTGGGTTGCCATTTCCTTCTCCAGGGGATCTTCCCAACCCAGGGCTCAAACCCAGGTCTCCCACATTGTAGACAGACGCTTTACCGTCTGAGCCACCAGGGAAGTCCTGGATTTAGAAGTGCGCCCTAATCAACCTGTCTCTCAGGGGGCATCCTTGGGTTCCTCCAAGCTCATCACCTAGCCTTGAGGTCTCTCCCTGGACCCGCTGGTTGAGTTCGCCAGTGCTCTGGCGCCCTCTGGTGGACACCATCTGTAACAACAACCCGCAGCCCTTCGGCTTGCCTCCATGCCTTTCGCCTGGCAACTAACTGCGCAGGTCTATCACAATCTTACCTTAAGATTTAATTTTTTATTCAGAAACATTGGACTAGACCAAAGGTCACTTGAAATGGACTATTTCTAATCACGGGCAGGAAAACTAAGTGACACGAGAGAAAGTGTACTTTTATGGTGGTTGAAGAGATGTGCTGTGCCGTCCGTCGCTGAGTCCTGTCTGACCCCGTGGACCGTAGCCCGCCAGGCTCCTCTGTCCACGGGAATTCTCCAGGCAAGAATACTGGAGTGGGTCACCATGCCCTCCTCCAGGGATCTTCCCAAACCAGGGACCGTTGAAGAGATGGGGTCAGTACAATTACTTCAGTGATTAGTTCAACTCTCACTTTGACGGCAGGACACTGACCTGTGTTCATAATTTCTTAATGTTCCAGAAAGAAATATTTATAAGATCAATTGACATTGGAATCGCAGCTTTCTCTCTTTAAGACCTACTGACTTTCCGTGAGTTTTATTCTCCCCTCAAGCACTGTTTTTGCAGAAGCACTAGTCACCCAGTCATGCCGGACTCAGCAACATCTCCTCTGTCCATGGAATTCTCCAAGAAAGAAGAATACTGGAGTGGGTAGCCATTCCCTTCTCCAGGGGATCTTCCCACACCAAGGCTCAAACCGGGGTCTCCTGCACTGAGGCAGATTCTTTACCGTCTGAGCCAGCAAGGAAGCCATTTTGCAAAATGGAGATAAAATCCACTTGCATAACTTTTAGAGTTAAATGAGATAAAATGTCAAGGATGGTATTGATCAATAGAATGTAATGAAAATCTACACCCTTTCCTTTTTCTCCTTTCTCAAAGCAGGTGTTCATTCTTTGCAAACATCATACTCTCTTTTCTCTCCAGGGACATCACAATTCCTGATACACAAGAAACAAAAAATATTTGTGGAGTGATTCTCTCATTCATTATTCCAGCTGAGACATTCAACAGTTTCTATCCACGTCGGTGAAACAGCTTCTATTCTCCTCTGTGACTGTGCTCTTTTAACTACAGAGTCCTCTACGAAGATGCTAGTTGCCTGGGTATGGAATATTACTAGATTTTATTTTCTAATATTATCTTGTAGTTATTACTCTCTTATTGGCTCGTCCCATTTCTTTGTACCCTCCAATCTCAGTACAATGATTTAACAAATAATTAGATAAATAACCTTTTGATTAACATACTATTTAGTCATAATAGATCTCAGAAAATGTCAGTCTTTAGGCACAGTTTAGCAATGTTTTCTCCTATGTTCTTTCAAGAGGTAAACAGCATAGTCTCTTAAAATGCATATAAAAAACAGAAAATTCACTTTCTTGATTGCTTCACCAAAGTTCAGAATTTTTTGCTAAAACTACAAGGCCAGGGAGTGGAATGACAAAAAAATATACAATGTCACAGTCATGTTTTCATCTCTTTTGGATGAAATTAAATCACAGTTTGGTATTATTAATCTATATTGAATTTTATGCAGCTTACTTTACAGGCAAAAATTGTGAACATAACTCCTTTTCAATAGACACAAAATCTAATAGTAAACTACCCAAAGGGGTGGAAAATTTATATTGCTTCTTTTAACAGATGGAGTAATAAAACTATGACTTATGAGAACAAGACTACACTGAGAAATTAAAAGAAATAAAACACTGGGAACCAATGAAAACAGCACTAAATATAGTCAGAAAAATAGAAAACATATCAACTTTATACTTCTGCAATTAAATATTTATATATGTAGGGAATAAATCGGAGAAGGCAATGGCACCCCACTCCAGTACTCCTGCCTGGAAAATCCCATGGACGGAGGAGCCTGGAAGGCTGCAGTCCATGGGGTCGCTGAGGGTCGGACACGACTGAGCGACTTCACTTTCACTTTTATGCACTGGAGAAGGAAATGGCAACCCACTCCAGTGTTCTTGCCTGGAGAATCCCAGGGACGGGGGAGCCTGGTGGGCTGCTGTCTATGGGGTCACACAGAGTTGGACATGACTGAAGTGACTTAGCAGCAGGGAAGAAATACTTCAGCAGAAAACTCTTAATTAAACAGAATAATGTTTCGTAAAATACATACATAGCAATAGCACATCTAAGATGCACAAATAAGCATTTTAAATCAGGCTGATAGGTCTTGTCCAAACATAGGGACATAATTTTGCCATCTAAAAGCATTAGGGTTGTTGACAAAGATTTGACTCAAGTGGGATCAAAAGGAAACTTCCCACTGGTGTCTAATTTATCAAATTCAAGTCATTAAGGTATTTATTTCAGAAGTAGATCTCATTCTATAAAGAATTATTTAGAGAATGTCATTGTTTTTGCCTTTCATTAAGTTTAGGTATCAATATATCTGCAGTCCTAGGGATATAAACATAAAACATGTTGATATCCTATGGTTTGGGGCAGCTACTAATGCTTTTGTTTGAGAAGAACTGATTTATTTTCAAATTGATATGAAATCAAATAACTTTGTCTTATTTCTATGTCTTTTTTTTTAATGTCTTTTATAAAGTTGATTAAGGACAACGGAAGGCGCAGTCACATTGCAAGAATAGATATGGAGTTCGGGGTGGGCGGGGCGTCCGCGTTACCTTGGCCCGCGAGCCAATGGCGAGGCTATATGCAAACGAGCTCCGTGCTCTGCCGGCCGGGACGAAAACAGTGAGCTCAGAGGCTGGGCGGGCTGAGCGGTACCGAGGTCGGTGCTGCGCGGAGAAGCGGCCCGAAGCTCGGCGGTCCTCGCTTGCATTTAAGCCCAGCGCTCGATGGAGGGGCGGGCTCGCCGGTGCTTAGGGCAGTCTCGCTAGTACAGGAAAACGGCTCAGTTCACCGCTGCCGAGATGAAGTATAAGAATCTTATGGCCCGAGCCTTGTATGACAATGTCCCGGAGTGTGCCGAGGAGCTGGCTTTCCGCAAGGGAGACATCCTGACTGTCATTGAGCAGAACACAGGAGGACTGGAGGGATGGTGGCTCTGCTCCTTACACGGCCGGCAGGGCATTGTCCCCGGCAACCGGGTGAAGCTTCTGATTGGCCCAGTGCAGGAGACCTCCTCCAATCAGGACCTGCCCACTTCGGGACTGGGGCCACCGCCCTTTGGCCAACAGAAGCTCTATCAAATACCAAACCCACAGGGCGCCCCTCGAGACACCATCTACCAAGTGCCGCCTTCCTACCAAAATCAGGGAATTTACCAAGTCCCCACCGGCCATGGGACCCAGGAACAAGATGTGTATCAAGTGCCACCCTCAGGGCAGAGAGGCGCTGGGGGCGCTAACGGTCCCCACCTAAGTAAAAAGGTGATCACGCCGGTTAGGACAAGCCACGGCTATGTGTACGAGTACCCGACCAGATATCAAAAGGACGTCTATGATGTCCCTCCTTTCCAGACGGCTCACGGGGTGTACGACATCCCGCCATCCTCTGTGAAGGGCCCCGTGTTTTCTGTCCCCGTTGGAGAGATAAAGCCTCAAGGGGTCTATGACATCCCTCCTAGCAAAGGGGGATACTCCACTCCACCCTCCGGCTACAGAGACGAGGCCGGGCTCCGGGAGAAAGAGTATGACTTTCCGCCTCCAATGAGACAAGCGGGCAGGCCCGAGGGCGTCTACGACATCCCCCCGACGGGCACCAAGCCCCTGGGGAAGGATCTGCACCCTAAGTACAACGGCGACACCCCCGGAGCTGCTGAGCTGGCCCCACGGAGACACGGCGCGTCCCTGACCCAGCCGGCCCCCCAGCCGGGCCCACCCGTGGGCTCCCAGAACAACGATGCCTACGACATCCCCCGGGGCGTCCAGTTTTTGGAAGCACCAGCAGAGACCAGCGAGAAGGCCAGCCCGGAAGAGAGGGATGGGGTGTACGACGTGCCGCTGCACCAGCCACCGGAAGCCAAGGGCCCCGCGGACGTGGTGGACGGCATCAACCGGCTGTCCTTCTCCAGCACGGGCAGCACGCGGAGCACCATGTCCACGTCCTCCACCACCTCCAAGGAGTCCTCGCTGTCCACTTCCCCGGCGCAGGACAGAAGGCTCTTCTTGGACCCTGATGCAGCCCTCGAGCGGCTGCTCCGGCTGCAGCAAGCCCTGGACGGGGCTGTCTCCAGCCTGATGGCGCTGGTCACCACCGACTGGCGGAGCTACGGCCACATGGAGCGGCACGTCAATGGGGTCCGCGCCGCCGTGGACAGGGTGGAGCTGGCCCTCAGAGACTACCTGCACTTCGCGCAGGGCGCCGCGGCGAACGCCGCCTGCCTCCCCGAGCTCGTCCTCCACCACAAGGTGAAGCGCGAGCTCCAGAGGCTGGAGGACTCCCACCAAATCCTGAGCCAGACCAGCCACGAGCTGAGCGAGTGCGGCTGGTCCCTGAACGTGCTGGCCGTCCACAAGCCCCACAACAAGTGGGACAGCCTGGACCGCTTCGTGATGGTGGCCAAGACCGTGCCGGACGACGCCAAGCAGCTCACCACAACCATCAGCACCAACGCCGAGGCCCTCTTCAGACCCGGCCCCGGGAAGGGCGGGCCGGAGAGCCTCACGAACTCCACCGAGGACCGGCCCGCCGGGGACCACAAGGCCCCTGCCCTCAACAAACCACTGCCCCCCAGCCTGGGCAAGGAGCAGCCCCCCGACTGTAGCAGCAGCGATGGCTCTGAAAGGAGCTGGATGGATGATTATGACTATGTCCACCTGCAGGGGAAGGAGGAGTTCGAGAGGCAACAGAAAGAGCTCTTGGAAAAAGAAAATATCATCAAACAGAATAAGATGCAGCTGGAACATCATCAGCTGAGTCAGTTCCAGCTGCTGGAACAAGAAATCACAAAGCCCGTGGAGAACGACATGTCCAAGTGGAAGCCGTCCCAGAGCCTCCCGACCACCAGCAGCGGCGTGAGCGCGCAGGACCGGCAGCTCCTCTGCTTCTACTATGACCAGTGCGAGACCCACTGCATCTCCCTGCTCAACGCCATCGACGCACTCTTCAGCTGCCTCAGCTCGGCGCAGCCCCCGAGGATCTTCGTGGCCCACAGCAAGTTTGTCATCCTCAGTGCCCACAAACTTGTGTTCATCGGAGACACGCTGACCCGGCAGGTGGCCGCCCAGGACGTTCGCAACAAAGTGATGAACTCCAGCAACCAGCTGTGCGAGCAGCTCAAGACTATAGTTTTGGCCACCAAGACGGCCGCGCTTCACTACCCCAGTACCCCCGCCCTGCAGGAGATGGTCCACCAGGTGACCGACCTGTCCAGGAACGCACAGCTCTTCAAGCGCTCTCTGCTGGAGATGGCCACGTTCTGAGCGGAGACGCAGGAAAGGGAGCACTGCCTTGGGTTACTGAGGAAAACTGGAAAACACTCTCTGGTTTTTGTAAATCTTGTCTATTTTTGTAGATATTTTTGTATAAAAGTGAAAGACTTTCACATTTCATGGGTTAGATGGCATTCAGAAATTCAGGGAACTCCAGGGGGGTGGTGTGTGGCTTTTTCCCCCCCATGTTGTTCTTATGTATACACATAAGCATCTGAGACACAAATTGTACAGAATCTTATCCACATGTGTGTGACTACGTGTTCACGTTCGTTTGTAGATGTTTGTCTGATACATTCCATTAAGAACCATGAGATAAGAAGCACCTTAGGAGGCACCTCCCAATGCTGCATTTTCTTTTTAGAAAAACCTACCAGCTGGTTGCAATATTGCTCTACATATACTCGTGATTGTTCCGAGCCTATCACTCCCAAGTCTGAGACACACAGTACAGTGTGTTTGCAAGTGTTCACCTTCCATAAGGAGGTGGGTTAATACCTTGTTTTCCTTTTTGAAAGCCCCTCCAAAATTGGCCGTCTCGGACATGTTATTGCAAGATGCCTCACTTCTGGTTGAAAAAAAACCCTCTTTGAAAGTTTCAGAAAGTCTTGATATATCTTAACCCAAACTCTGACACATTAGGTGCCAGAGGAGAGACACGTGTGTTGAGGCCGCTTCCTGATTAGCGCTGGGTTGTTTCAACACAGGACGCTGTCCCAACAAAAGGGGACCATGTGTTCCCCAAAGACTTTCTTTTGTGGCCCCACCAGGTGGCATGTGGGATCTTAGTTTCCAGACCAGGGCTGGAACCCATGCCCCCTGCATGGGGAGTTCAGAATCTTTAACCACTGGGCCACCCAGGAAGTCCATCCCCAGGGCTTTTTGATCATCGGCATTTATGAGTAATCTGGCCATGAGATTTTCCAAAGGACATTTTCAGATTTGCAAAAAAGCATATTGTTTGCAGCAGGAATTCCTAAAAACACATTGGGCAGTGATCATCCACAAAAGAAGGACGGTTCCACCCGAGATGTAAGTGGAGGCCTTTCTGACTGACTGTCATCATCCTCTTCGGTGCTGCTATCCCTGGTACCTGAGGGAAGCTGGCCAGTTCCTCCATCACCTAAAGGTTAGAGACGCCAGGCTACAATCTTACTCTTAGGGGAAGTCGTGGCTTGATCCTGTACCCTCCCTAAAACGTGCACACGCACACCCAGCGCTCAGAGCCACTGTCAGGAGCCCATCTAGGCTTTACAGCTCTGTCTGCCCAATGACCCCATGAACAGCTCATTCACTGTTCCCCAGCTCAGCACAGCATCCATTCCACAGTCTGTCCTCTGATACATGCTGGGGTTGGCACAGCACAAACGCATCACAAGCCATCGGATTCATCATGGGGCAGATGAAACCCTTCCAACCCAATGGGTAAATGTATTCACAAATCACCAAGTCAAGAAGCAAGTTATTTATGGTTTGTCAGTCCAGTTTTCATTTAATGATCCCACTCCAGTCAACTGGAAAATGTTTGATTTGCAATATATGCCTTGACTTAATTAAGCTTGCTTGCTTTAGACAACCAAATTATTGGAACAGGAGAGGATTTAGGAGAGAAGGATATATGATCTAAGTGGGATTAAATAAAAAATCAGTGAAACTTATCCAGGAGGTGCTTTTCAGAACCAGTGTTGTAGTTCTCAACATTCTATTCTGCCAAAAGAAGTCAGATTGCTGTAGGACAAGCAAGTGTGTGTGGAGGAAGGGGGTTGCTAAAAATCAGCAATGAGTTTGAAAAAGTGTCCTTGTAGATTTCATTGTATCATGTATTTCTTAGGAGATGACTTGTTCTATGCTAAGAGGTGACATTTCATGTTATCAAAACCAAAATGTTCAATCTGTGTTAATCTCTTTCCCGTACTATATGTAGAGGCTATTTTTAAATCATTAAAATTTTGGATGTCTGTTTAAAAAAAAAAAAAAAAAGAATAGATATGACCATAAAGAATGACAAAAGCATTAGTTTAAGATGGATTCTTTTAAAAAATTGTATAGTAATAAAAAGAGACAGTGGAGGACAGGGGAGCCTGGCGTGCTGCAGTCCACAAGGTTGCAAAGAGCGGGACATGACTTAGCGACTGAACAAGAAGAAGAAATATATTGTGGGGCATGTATTACCATCCTTGTAAAAGCTTCGAGAAACTATGAAAGAGTAAATCTACATTTGTTAGCTAATGGTATGACACAGCCAAACATTTATCAAAATAAAAATGCATATACATACAAAAGCTAGTCTTTATCATTAGCATGAAGAGAAACTATAGACCCCAAATGAAGTCCTGACGGTAACACTCCTAAAACAACAGTGTTTTAAGTGCTATTACAAACCCATTTGATATCCACTGTAATTGCCACAATGCTAATGGATATACTTTGTATTCAAACACGTCACAAGTGCTACTATAGCAGTTTCAATGTAGTCAATACAGTTCAGCCTTAGTTAAGAACAAGCAATGGATGTTTCAAATTGCACGTTACCAGGAAAGAGGGGGAGAAAGTCAATTACAGCAAACATCAGCTCCTTCAAACAGCAAATCAAAGATTTATATTAAATCATGTTCCATCCCACTGAGATACAGGGCTCCAACCCAGGTCTCCTGCGTTGCTGGCAGATTCTTTCCCATCTAAGCCATCAGGAAAGCCCCATGACACGTATAGAATACAATAATACAGAAAAACTTGATGGATCAACCACTCCTTTTTGTGGTCTCAGCTGGTTTCTACTGCTTAATTAGCTTGGAAAGAAGAATTGGGATGCGAAAAATGACTCAGAAGGGGAGGCTGAAATTCACTTTACAATAGTTAGTCTATGAAAAGGATTTTAAAAATACCACCATGCCACTATGTTTTAGCTGAAGGGACAGGTAGTTACGTATGCCATTTTATTTCAATTGGTCAGACAAGTTCTACTCTTCCCTTTAACTTTGTCCTACAGGCAGGACTGACACCTTAAAATTCAACATGAGAGACCTCACACCATGAACTCAAGATGGCATTTTTCAGTGTATGGGTCACAGAATGATCCCGGATGTTTGTTAACAGCAAACATTCCTGTGCGCCAACCAAGTTCTCCCAAGTCAGAATCACAGTAATAAGCATTGTGACAAGCAGCGTACAAATTCTGACATTCACACTTACTTAAAAACAATTGCCCGGGGAATTCTCTGGTTATCCAGTGGAATCCTCCTTTCAATGCAGGGGACTTGAGTTCGATCCCTGGTCAGGGAACTCAGATCTCACACGCCACAGAGCAGCTAAGCCCGAGAGCCTCAACTACGGAGCCCAAAGATCCCACATGACACAAGGGAGATGGCACAGGCTCAATGCAGACAAGTAAACATTTAAACAAACAAACAAAGAGCTCGAAACTCTATCTCTATTCTGTGTGCTATTTATTTACCTGCAGACAGCCTTTGGAATTCTTTCATCTGCCTATCCACACGAATTGTACTTTTTTCCTCTTAACACTTTACTTGTGTCACTACTTTCTGTCTTTGTAGGAATCCTTTTCTGCAAAGCTGAAGGGCCAGGTCCTTCATCACTGACCACCGGTCTAGTGGCTAAGATCTGGCACTTTCAGTCTCTGGCTAGGAACCCAAGCCCCACTCCAAGCCACTGCAGGCTAAAGCCATCTGAGAGCACTTCCACTGTGGGGGGCACAGGTTTGATTCCTGGTCAGGGAACAAACAAGCCATGACCCAGCCAAAAAAAAAAAAAAAATCCTATATAGTTCTGCACTGAATTAGCAGTGTCAATATGTCACTAAGATAACTTAATGAGGTTATCTTTTACAAAGTGCAGATGTGTGTCCTAGCTCTGTCCACTGAAAAGGTCCCCAAACAAGGATCAAACTCTGGCACCAGACTGTCATCACTCAATACCATTTTCCATTAAGAGAACACTAGGCTCCTGGAGAAATGACTGATTCCAGGACTGCAACTGGGTAAGAGGAGCCCGGAACATATTGTCGCAACAGAGACAAAAAAACTACTGGAGACAGAGGATCATTCAAAACCCCAGAGCCAAAGAAGGGTGATTTTCATTAACATCAATCAGAATTTCCTGCAATGGATTAAAATACATCACGGATATTTAATTCTGTAAGTTCACTGGAAGGGAAAAAAATGTTTAATTTTGGAAGATGCTAGGTAACTAACACATTATTTTGACTATCAGGAAAAGAGGGTTAAAAAAAATCCAGCATTTAGTCCATACAGTTCGTTACCCAGATGAACTGTAATATAGCTAACTACTCCCTTTATGGAAATATTACAGCTCCTCAGTGAAGGCTCAATGCTAAATCAGAGTGTCATCATTTCATAACTTGCAGCAAGTTAGTACGATATAAGGATTATGCTGGAGAAGGAAATGGCAGCTCACTCCTGTATCCTTGCCTGGAGAATGCCTCAGAGGGCTATAGCCCATGGGGTCGGAAAGAGTCGGACTAAGTGACTGAATACAGCGAGGAGGACATCCACGGCTGCTAACACATCCACGTGAAACGAGAGACGGCTGAGAGGGGAGGGCCCGCACACAGAACTACGGCGAGACGGACACAAATCAGACATGAACTCCATCAAGGTTATAGTCCCCACCTGGCAACTTCCAGAAAACATGGAGGAAAGGGGAACATGTTAAATGGCACCGAAGGGAAATAATCAGCAAAATCCACATTGTGGAAAACCATATACGTCATACAATCTAGTTTTTCAACAGGTAAACAACACAAAGGGAAGACACACACACACACACACACACATACACACACACACACACAGAGCTCTATATTAAAAGAGATGACTTGAACTTGCCTTTCATGGGGTCTTCCTATTTCAGGAAGGCTTCCCAGGTGGTACAGCGATAAAGAACCTGCCTGCCAATGCAGGAGACCCAGGGTCAATCCCTGGGTCGGGAAGATCCCCTGGAGAAGGAGATGGCAACCTGGGAAATCCCATGCACAGAGAAGCCCCGAGGGCTACAGGCCAAGGGGTCGGAAAGAGTCAGCTGTGACTGATGGACTGAGTACAACACACATTTCGCCAGCTTCATTCCTCTAGTTCTCAAGACCAAAGCTATGGAAATGCCTTTAACTCTTCCCTTTCCTCCAACTCAGCAAGCATCCAGTCAGTAACTCTGAGTACCCCTCATGCAACCCTTCACCAATGCTCTGTTCAAATCCCCCGGCCGCCCTTGCCTGCTTCCCACAGAAACCTCAAACAAGCCCCCTCTTTCCATGCTCATACCCTGATGCCTACCATGAACACAGGAGCCGGGCTGGGCCTTCTCAGATACACCACTCAGGGTCTTCACGTGGCACCAGGTCTTGTCCACAATTCAAGTAGCTGAAGGCCCTCTAGTCTGGGCTCCTCCTCGCCGCCCTGCTAATCTCCCCGTTGCTTCTTGGCCTCTGACCACACTGACCTCCCAGCGTTCCTCAAGCAGATCAGGTGGCCCCTCCTTGGAGGCTCACACTCGCTCTTTCTTGAGTCTAGACCCTTCTTTCCTCAGGTCTCCTCGCCCCTCCTTCCCCTGCAGATCTGAGCTCTGGAGCCAACCTTTCGCCGAGTCCCACCTCCACCACAGCTGCTCTCAATCTACCGGCCCAGCTCTGCACGTGTAAATTATTTCTTAATATCAGACTCCCTTCCGTAGAAGGAAAGAAAGCAGGGATTGTTTTTAATGCGATATATGCACAGTGCTTAGAACGGTAGCTGGCTCATCGTAGGGCTTCAAAAACCATAGCTGAGTAGAAGCATGAATTAATAAAAATAAATAGCATACAAACACCTGTTCTAGGACCCTCTTACAATCACTTTGGTTCAAGCTCTTCTGAGTCTATCCTGACAGACTCTGGACAGGGCCCTTCCTTCCTTAGAGCCAGAATTTCCCTTCGTCTCTTACAACACGCCTATCAGAATACCTTGCAGCTCGCTGTTCTTAAGTCCATGAAACCACGTTCAGTTATGGTGCCCCGGCAGTCATTTTCTATATGATAGTGATTTTCCCAGTTTTATCTTTGGCCTGATCAGAACTGCCTTTCGTTAGCGCCTCTGATACAGCAGGAAAAGCCTCAATATATTGTGGTAATTCAGACATGATTCTGAAGACAAACTGATGGTTATTTACATCCAGGCCAGCAGAATAACCTTTACCTAAGGAAAAATTCATGAAATGAATTAGGCTGGGTTAGGTAATCAATAAATCTGCTTCCATAACAGGTCAGTTTCTTTTACTTTAGCCTTTGCTCTCTATTGCTTTTGTGACAAGTTAATCAGTAAAGGGATGTTGCCTATAGCTTAAAATATATGCAACAGCTCCTCTCTGGGAACCCCTCCCCTGATGTGCCTGAAGATTAAACTACAATACCTTTATTCAGTTCACCTGGGAATGGCTGACAGCAAGAAGAAATTAACACACTCCCTCCTGGTGTCAGGCCTAAACCAGGACATCTTTGCAACCATTTTCACTGGTCTTCTTACTTCGGCTCCTCAGCCCGCTTTTTCTTTGCTCGATAATAAATAAAGAAATAAACAAATGCAGACCCCAGTAAAGGGGCTTCTCTACAACCCTTGTCTGCCATCTGCTTGGATGCCTGGCTTTCTGTTTGTTTGTTTTTTAAATACTGCTATTTATTTATTTTTGGCTGTGCGGGGTCTCCGTCGGGGCTCGGCCTTTTCCCTAACTGTGGCAGGCAGGGGCTACTCTCTAGGCGGTGCTCGGGCTTCTCATCGCAGTGGTCTCTCTTGTGGAGCACGGGCTCTGGGGCCTGGGCTTCAGTTGCGGCTCCCAGGCTCTAGGGCACAGGCTCAATAACTATGCCACACAGGCTTAGCTGCTCTGCGGCACGTGGGATCTTCCCAGACCAGGAATCAAGTCCATGTCGGCAAGAGGCCAAGCGATAGATAAGAAGTGATTTACTACAACAGGACGCTTGTGAGGCTTACAGACAGGCGGGTGAGAGGAGGAGTTTCCTTGTCCCCACATGTCGAGCCAGGACCGTCACTGCGCAATGGAAATGAGCGGAAAGGCAGTGGCACATGATTGAAACGGTGAATCGTCCCAGGTTTTAGTATATCACCATTCCCTTATATTTTTGTTTTTAGTGTGCGCAGAGGAATCATTACTTTACTGAGCTCACGGGGCAGGACGTGGCTCTCGTGCCACAATTGTTTGTTTCCGGGCATGTTTCATGAAACTCGTTGCTAAACAAGCCTGCTTTCTTCAGTGATCAGTAACTTACAGGGGTCTCCCATACTTTTTTCTTTACTAGAATCCCCTAATGGAATCAACTATTTATTAATAATTATCTGGACTTCCCAAGCGGCGCTAGTGGTAAAGACCTCGCCTGCCAGTGCAGGAGATGGAAGATACATGTGTTCGATCCCTGGGTCAGGAACATCTCCTGGAGAAGGAAAAGGCAAACCCACTCTGGTATTCTTGCCTGGGAAACTCCACGCACAGAGAAGTCTGGCAGGTTACCGTCCACGGGGTCGCAAGGTGTCGGATGCAAGTGAGCACCCCCACAAACGACGACAAAACAATGACCTCATCCCTTACTCTGTCCCTATCACTTCCTTCCTGCCTTCCTTTCTCTCTCTCTCTTTCTAAAAACTAATCCTCGAGTCTTGTCCTATAGCAGTGTTCCAGACCCTTCTTTCTTTAACTCATCATGGAAGTGCATTCTAACCTGACCCTCCTTTAAAGTATCATAACCCCCTTTTATTTTACACAAAATAATGTTCAGAAAGGCAAACATTAAGCAAGAGAAAAAAAAAATGGTTACTATTATGGTCTCTGCCAATAAATTTTAAAACACTAACCAATTTTTTACTATTGATGAATATTTAGTTCCTGGTTTCTTCTTGGCCCTAAACTCTAGTTCCAGCAATCTCATCCTGTGTGTTGTCTCTTTGTATCTGTTTTATAGCTGTTCATTCATTCTTTCAACAAATATGGCTTTGTACCTACTATATGACTGATACAGATTTAGGCTCCAGGGAAACCACAGCCAAAAAAAAAAAAATCATTCTAGTGGGGAAAAGAAAACAAGAGGACAGATAACAAGCAAAATTAAAATAAAATGTGTATTTAGCAAGAGATAATGGGGAGAAGAAAAACTAAACAACGGAAGGGAAGACCTAATTCCCTCACCAGGGATCAAGGCTGGGTCCCAACAGTGAAAGCACCAAGTCCTAATCACTGGACTGCCGGGGTCCAGGCCCGGTGGATCCAGGGTGATTCGAAGGTGGGGACGGAGTCGGCGTCTTTGGAAAAATACATATTTAATCACAGATATAGAGAGATTAGAAATGGATAGTGTAGTAGGAAGATCAGTGGAGAAAAGGAGGCTGAATAACTTGGATTACGTGAAATAGCATCCATGCTCCAGATGGGAATTCAGCCAGAAAAACGGGAGCAAGAAAGAAGCGACATGGGGGAATCAGTCTTTCCGGAAACTGATCCGATTTCTTTATTTTTGGGTTTGCTTATATACCTTTTGTTACACATAGGGATGAATACAGAGTCACGTGGGGGTCAGCAGTCCTGACCTTTGTCAAAATCAGGTGCTTCACATAAATGTATAAAAAAAAGGTCTTAGGGATATTACATCATCTTCAGGCCATGAGTGAGACCTGCTTACATTTTATGATCCTTTCTTTCTGATAACCAAAAAACTTATTTTTTCCAAGGGTGTTTTTTCTTAAACGAGGCACCACCCTCCAAATAAAGTTACATTCCTATAGGGTGAGGGTGTAGTGAGTTACAATCAAGAAAGGAATTTATTCAACCCAAGGTTAACATGATTAATTTTAAAGGTTAATACTTATTTCTCCTATATGCTTAAAGGTTAATACTTATTTCTTCCTATATGCTAGTTATATTCATTATAAGGGTAGGGAACATGGAGATTTAGCAGCAAACATCAGCCCAACAAATGAAAATCCTTTCACCAATGCTCCCCTTAAGATCTATTTAGTCTTAAGATATGATAAAGTTACATTCTTACATGGCAGGGACACAGTGATTTATAACAAAGTACAGTGATCTATTACAAAAGAGAAAATCCATTAACTCAAAAAGTCTAGTCTTGCTAACATCAAAAACTACTATATTTCCTTTGCTATATTCCAAATACATTGATTAATATATTCCCAGGTGCCTAAGGATATAGAGGCCTGGCGGCAATCATTGACTCAACAAGAAGAAAAAGTCCTATGCTAATTAAGACTCTCAAAATACTCCAAAACTCTGTGCTGTTTATGGTTGAGAGGTAGTAAACAATCATGTGGCAGGAGTATGGATAATCCTGTCACACAAGCTAGTCTGTCAGCAGAGAGGTTTGACCTGAGACATCCTTGTCCCACCCAGAGCAGGGAATCAGCAGCAATTATTGACACAACAAATGAAGAGACCCTTCACCAATATAATTCCTAACCAACTATACTAATAATTTCTAACTCCCCAAAAGAATTTGCCTTTAGTAAGTCTAAAACATCTCGTGCCTCTCAGGTTGGGAGGCTGTAAACAATCACATGTGGCCGGACAAACCTATACAAGTGGGCTAGATAACCTTCAGAGGAGTCCGTAAGCTGAAACACTCTTGTCACGCCCAAGAATTTTTATCGCCTTGGAGCTGCACGTTTACTCCTTCTCCGAGAGAAACGGTTATGGGGGAGAGCCCCCCGTAGAGTCAGAGGTGTAGGTGAGAGCATAAAACAGACTCTGGTTTTGGGGTTAGATGCTCGGGAACAGGGGGTTTCCTGAGGCTTGATCACGCCTTTGCGTATGCCAAGCCTCCTTCCTCATGACCTTTGCCATGGACGGAATTCCTCACGCTGGCCCCCGGCACTGGACCACTAGGGAAGTCCCTGTATTTTCAAACATAGAGGAAACCATAAAGGCCCTGAGCAAGTGACATTTGAATAAATTAGATGGTTATCCAGAAAGCCATGTGGATGTCGGGGGAAAGTAACCCAGAGAGAAGAAATGCAACTATTCTAAATCTGGAATACTCCAGATTATCACTTGGGTACATAAGGAGGCCAGCGAGGGAGGAAGGAGAGAGGAGCAGAAGCTGAAGGCAGAGAGATAATGGGACATGACCTCACAGTGAGCCGGAAAGCCACTGGCACCAGAAGCTTTGGAGCAAGGTAGTTTGCTTTCACTTATTCTTTGACATGCTATTTTTTGCTTCAGTCAAATTATGCTTCAGATGGGTTTGAAAACATGTGTGTGTACATATATACACATATATATTTTATATGTAGCTTTATAAAGATCTGAAACTGTTTAAAGTGTCATGGCATTCTAAAAGGTAATATATAAGCTCTATGTCAATAACATATAACAATTACTATTGATGCATCTTGAAAATGTGTGTCTGTGTGTGTGTGTGTGTGTGTGTGTGTGTGTGTGTGTGTGATTCTGTTTGCCAAGAAAGAAAGAAGAAAGTGAAGTCGCTCAGTCGTGTCCAACTCTTTGCAACCCTATGGGCTATAGCCTACCAGGCTCCTCCATCCATGGGATTTTCCAGGCAAGAGTACTGGAGTGGGTTGCCATTTAGGGATCAAACCCATGCTCCCCGCATTGGTGCATTCAAAGTGTGGAGTCTTAACCACTGGACCGCCAGGGAAGCACCAAGAAAGTTAATATCCCCCTTTAAAACAAGACTGTCATCATGTAGGTACATCTTCAATAAATTTGTGGTCTATTAAAATACCATTCTATAGGAATACCAAAAAGGAAGCCTTGATGATGCACTGCCTACTTTTGGACACTTTTCTTCTTTCCTTTATTAAGCTTCCTTAAAAGGGAGAGTGATGGGTTCAGGGGGCTGGCTTAATATCAATATATGGGAGTCAAGTGATATAAGGGTGCTGACTGAATCAATGGGGTCCCTGATTTGTGGTGACTGACTTAGCGATAGGAGTTATGTCATCCACAGGGCCAGCTGGATCGGTGGGAGGGCCCCCCCATCTTACAGGGGACGGCAGCCTTGCAGGTGAGAGAAGGCGGTGGACTAGGGAAGCTGGTAATACACAGGCTTGCGTCTTCTCAGCTATTTAAGTTCCCTAGGTCTGCCACAATGAACTGGCACAAACCAGGTGGCTTAACACAACCAATTCACATTCTCTCACAGTTCTGGAGACTAGAAGTCTAAAATCCAGGTGCTGTCAAGGCTCACGCCTCCAGAGTACAAACTGTTCTATGCCTCTCTTACCTTGTGGTGTTGCTGGCAACCCTTGTGTTTCTCTGCTTGTAGATACAGTGTTCCAATCTCTGCCTTTGTGGTCACAGGGCATTGTGCCCTGTGTCTTCCTCTTCTCTAAAGACACTAGTCAGATTAGAGCCCATCCTAATGACCTCATCTTAATTTGATTACAGTTGACCAATTTCCAAATATATTCACATTCACAGGAGCTGGGGATTAGGCATGAGACTCAAGAGATGTGGGTTGGATCCCTGGGTGCAGAAGATTCTCCTGGAGTAGGGAATGGCAACCCACTCCAGTATTCTGGCCTGGAGAATCCCATGGACAGAGGAGCCTGGCTGGAACAGCCTATGGGACCTCGAAGAGCTGGACACAATTGAGCAACTAAGCACATATATCTTTTCAAAATTAAATTAATTATTTTTGTCCCTGTCACATGGCATGCCAGTGTTAGTTTCCCAGCCAGGAATCAAGCCTGTGCCCCCCATGCTGTGGAAGCAGAGTCTTAACCACTAGACCGCCAGGAAATTCCCAACGACAGTTTGTTTTCAGAGAAATGTACTACTTCTTAAGGGAAAACATTTTAGCAGTATTTAAGTGTATGGGAAAGGGGAAGTAATGTCAGTCCTGATTATCTCGGTGGGGTGATGATGGATAACATTTTCTTCTAATTATACTTTCTAAATTTCCTCCAGTGTGCATGTAACCATCTGGGCCATCTGCCAGAAGCCCTAACCTCCCTCCTCAGCCCTCAACTCCAACTCCGCTTTCTTAGTGACCCTGCAGATCTCTAGCGCCCTCTGCCATTGCATCTCTCCATTTTGTGCTTCTAGGAGGTGCAGGTCAGTCTCCTGGGGGTTTTGTTAAAAATGTAGATTCTGATTCAGTGGGTGTGGGGCAGGGCCTGGGATTCGGCATTTTAAACAATTCTTAGGGGAAACTGATGCTGGACCCCACCAAGTAACAGGGGTTGAAACTGCTGAGTCACGAAGAGTTGTTCTACAACAGCGACCACAGTCAGCCTTGGATATATCGGTCCAGGAGTGCTCGCGCGAAAGCCTAAACCTAACGCGGGAAATCGGCCACCGCCAGAAGATTGCGGCGGCCCCACCCCTCGAGGCCATCGCGGAGCCGCAATTGGCCACCCCACTCACGTGGTGCGGCGCTCACGTGAGGCCGCCGTCCAATCGCCGCGCCTCCGACCCAGCCGCTGGCTGACACCCCGAGAGGCGGCTGCGAGCGCCATGGCGGGAAGACCGCTGCCCGGAGGCGGCGGGGTGTGCGCCGCCGCCTACCCTAACACCTCTGCCGGATTCCCCCCGCACCTCCAGGCCGGCGCGATGCGGCGCCGCTTCTGGGGCGTGTTCAACTGCCTGTGCGCCGGCGCGTTCGGGGCCTTGGCCGCCGCCTCCGCCAAGCTGGCCTTCGGCAGAGAGGTCGAGCCGGGGGCGCTGCTGCGGTGGGCCGGCGGGAGGGGCCAGGCGGAGGAGGGGCGCTGCGGAGCTCCGGGGCGGGGCGGGGCTGGCGGCGCTGGGGCCGTCCGACCCCCGCGGGTCTGTTTTGGGGGGTGTGTTGGGGGGCCCATCCGTAGCCGGGCGCTGCAGAACAGCGGGGGCAGAAGAGCATACTTCGACTCGGAATCACGCCCAGCCCTCGTCCAATGTAGGTGGTAAGAGACGTCGGGGACTGAGGCCTGTTCCCTTGCCAGGGACCCCAAAAATCTGTCCTCCGACTGGGCTAGTTCACTCTCGGGGAAGACGCACACCTCCTCCATCCACTCTCTACCTCTCATTTTAAGCCCTTTGTGCCTGAGCATTTCTCTCCACGTGACTCTTAAGGTGAGAAGCCTGTTGCCCAACTCCGTCCTTAACGGGTGTTTTGACTGGTCAACCCACCTGCCAGGAAACTTGGGAATTTGGGATGTCCTATAAAAGGAAGACTGAGACAACCGTTCTGGATATTTCCCCAATGCTGAGAACTCTTGAACTGTCTCCCCACATCTGCTAAGGTGTTCTCTCCCATCTCAAGTCAGATAGGCCAGCTTCTGCTTGGTAAAGAGTTTTCATCGCAGCCGCTGCAACTCAGGGTTAGTCCCCAGCTGAGACAGTAGACAGGCTGGTTCTTTAGGTTTAAGCCTGTTAAGGGCTAATCCAGTGAGCACTGCCATGCTTGAGGTTGGTATCCTGGCGTGTGTAATTCTCATTGGACTGAGTGGTCCAAAGTAAGATGAGTGACCGTGAGCCATGAGGTTTTCTTGTTTTCTCAGTTGCGCAGCAGACCTTCATAAGCCTTTACATAAGTAGGCTGCCACTGGCACATAATGGTGCTTCTGTGTAAATTATACAGAGACACTCCTTCCTCAAGACACCATATATTGCGCTGCTGGAAAACTGTTAGGAGAAAGAAGAGGAGGTGTAGATGGGTGCCATCCCCAAGGGAAGGGGCTCTCTGAAGGCAGGTTAATAACTCAAAACCAAGTAAGGGGTCTGCACGTCCTTTGTGTTGGAGGCTTCTAAAGACCCTCTGTTCTCTCAGTAGTCTCCTGAAACGAATGAGTGAAATTTGCATGTTCTCCAAGTGATGCCTGGGATCACTAGCGACACTCCCAGGTGTGGTTTCCCATGTTGTGTCCTAGTTCAGAGCATGGAGTGCCACTGCCTGGGCCTGAATCCTGGTGGCTCCCCCAAGCTGTGGCCCTTCAGGCAGGTTCCTTAATGCCTCAGGTTCCTTATGTGTAAAATGAAGTTAAGGAATAAATAAAAATGTGCTTGTAACACTTAGCCCAGGGCCTGCTACCGAGTAAAAAGCTCAAGAATGCCCGGTGGGACCGGGCTGAGTGGCTTATAGGCTGCATAGAACAGCAGGGAGACCACCAATTCCTGTGTTACCTGATTCTGGCATGTGAGGACTCTGCTCCTCATTTACGCAGACTGGGGGTAACTACTTGGCCCACTGAGACTGACCTTACCCCACCGCACTGGTCACTGTGGGGCCGTAACAGACTGCTGTTCAATAGAAGACAACTGGATATGAATTAGCACTTCTGCCCAAGGTCACATGGCTAGTATAATGGCCAAATAAATGTCTTCTCTGAGTTTGCTTCACCTGTTAAATGAGCATGCTACCGGCTGAGGGTTAAGTAAGTTCTATGCAGGAAAGCTCAGGATCCCCAGGCTGTGGTGGCCTGGCTGCCCAGCAGGTACCGTGACCCTGGGTGGCTGTAAGGGTGGCTGCTGGTCAAGCTTGTCCAGGGCTGACCGTGGCTGCAGTGACCCTTTCTCCTGCAGGTGAACGTGGGCTTCTGCGTCTTAGGCATTATTATGATGGCTACCACCAATTCTCTGATGTGGACGTTCTTTAGCCGGGGCCTCAGTTTGTCCATGTCTTCAGCCATTGCATCTGTCACAGTGACTTTTTCAAACATCCTCAACTCGGTGAGTAGCCTGAGTCTATGGTTCCTCTGTCCCAAACCTGGGTTCTGGGTGGGTTGTCCTTGGGCAACACCCTGCTTTCCCACCTAGGAGAAGGGACCAGAACCGAAGCAGAGGTTGGGCGGTATCTTGACTTCCTGTGGCTTCTCCTCCAACCTCAAACTTGGTGACCTTCTCAAGTTAGATGGTGAGGAAGTCCAGCCGTCAAAAGCCTACTTGTTTGCTGTTCCACAAGGATCTGTGAACTCAGGCAGGAGACATGGAGGGTGGAAGTTCTTCCCTCCTAGTGGGGCTGAGCCAGTCAGCGTGCAGTCCGTGCAGGGCGGGCGTGCTGGGCCAGCTGTGTGTAGGGCCTGGCTTCTGGCCTCTCTCGTCCCCTTTGCTGGCCCAGTGCCGTGAGGAGGTACCCGCCCCACTTCTACAGATGAGACTTGTTGAAGGTCACAGCTGGGTTTCAGGCCCAAGACTTCCAGCTCCAGACCCTTCTTCCTGCCCTGGGAGGCACTGGGCCACAGGGGAGTCAGGTGGTGCCCACCCACCCTGCAGGCTCATGTCCACCCGGCCTCACAGCTGTCTCTGTCCCACAGGCCTTCCTGGGTTTTGTGTTGTATGGAGAGTGCCAGGAGGTCTTGTGGTGGGGTGGAGTGTTCCTCATCCTCTGTGGACTCACCCTGATCCACAGGGAGCTCCCACCGCCCAGGAAGCCCCTTCCACACAAGCAGCGGTAGCACCAGCTGGCCAAGCAGACCCGCTGGAAAGACAGTCATGGCGGCTCAGGCTCGTGCTGGCGCGTGGGGACCGCAGCTCAGAGCGATCTGGATGCGCAGCCTTCCGACCCCGGGCCACAGGAGGATGCTGCCCAGGGAAGTGGGCCCGTGACCAAGAAGCTTTGTGTGTGGACAGCTCCAGCTTCTGGCAGGGGAAGTACACCTCGGCAGTGTTCTGCCCGAAGCCACCTCCTCCATCCGTCTGCGCTGTGCTGTTGATTCTCATGTTCTCTGGCCCACCCGGCAAGCCTGGGCAGGTGCAGGAGACCCTGGGGTTGGTCAGCTTCCTGTATGGACTTGAGACCACACTGTAACTGCAGTCCTGTTGCCTAACGAAGGCCAGTCACGGGATTTTGGAATCAGGACTGGTTGGGCTTTTGGCTTCACATCGATGTTACCAGACCATCAGCCTCATGCTTCTGTATTAAAGCAAGAGAAGAAAAAATAGATTAATAAACGCTTGTTTTTGTAAGTTTAAACTGCCAAGTGTGTGATCTCGATTCTGTCCTGATTTTTTTCCTTTCCTCATTTTTTTTGGAGTAAGCAACTGGGGTGAGCTACAGTTCTCGGAGGGGAGTTGAAATCCCATCCTCAGTTCTAGGCCTTGGGCCTTGGCTGCTCTCTGCCTGCCAGTTCCTTCCTGACTCTGCCCAGGCAAGTGTTCTTCAAATTCAGGAGCATACCTGTGCATATCTCTTATAATATTTTATGTTATGTTATGACTGCACCACTTGGCCTCTGGGATTTTAGTTCCCTGAGCAGGGATTGAACCCTGGTCCTTGGCAGTGAGAGCACAGAGTCCTAACCACTGGACCCCCACCCCCCCACCCCGCCCCTGCCACCACCACCCCCGCTGCCAGGGAAGTTGCTGTCTTGTCAGTTTTGAGTCCTGAAGTTGCCGTCTTGCCATTTTTGAGTCCTGATTGGACAGTCCCCCACCTGCCAGAAATCCGCACACAAGCTGAAAAGTCATAGGCTGATGGTCTCACAAGAGCACTTAGCAACTATCGCTAACTTTGGTTTAAGAGCAACTTTGCCTTTTAAAACCCTAACAGTGGGTCTCCATCTGTCATCTCTCTCCTGAGGCTCCAAGAGGCAGAAGTTACAGCAAACATCATCCATTATGCAAACTGGTTTTGTTTTTTAATACTCAGAGGATTTAAATTCCAACTCGCCCACTGGTGGCGAAAAACAAGGAAGTTGTATCCTGCCAACACTTTCCTCACAGCTTACCCTTATCGGGATGGTTCCCCAGCATTTATGATATGACATTACAAGCAGCTGACATTTCAGTCTTTTCCACCCACTCAGGTGCAATAACTACAGCAAACAAAAGCATTAAAAAATAACAGTTATGGCTGAGGTATGGCTTCCTGCAGTCGCAGCACTGCTCTGACCTCGTGAACCCACCCGTGTGAGGGTGCTGCGTCACTGCAGGGCCTCAAGGAGGCGGTGGGCGGGGAGGATGCTCCAGTGCTCAGGGCACGTGGACTCTGTGCCCTGAATTCCCTTCCTGGGGCAGAAACGAATGGCCACAAAATTGGTGGCTAAACCAACAGAAACGTATTCTCTCACAGTTTTGGGGCTGGAAGCCTAAAATCAAGGCGTGGTCACGGCCAGGTCCTCTTGGGAGGCTCCTTGGAGCGTCCTTCCATGGCTCTTGCGGTTTCTCAAGGCTCTTGAGTGTCCCCTGGCTGTCTCCATTACTTCGCTCTGCTCTGTCAGCCAGCATCTCAGCGTGTGCCGCCTCACACTCCCTGACGCACCTCAACTCCTCCCCATTGCATTTCAGAAAGGACAAAGTTCGTTGGAGTAAACAAGTAAATGAGGTCATGCAAATATCCTGGTCCTCATGAAAATCATTCCTGTCCTTCCCCGCCGTGCCCCCCCCCCAACAATTTACTCTCCACTGACAGCTCATGCTGGGGCTTCCCAGGTGGCTCAGTGGTAAAGAACCCACCTGCCAATGCAGGAAATGCGGGTTCAGTCCCTGGGTCAGGAAGATCCCCTGGAGAAGGGCGTGGCAACTCACTCCAGTATCCTTGCCTGGAGGATCCCATGGACAGAGAAGCCCGGCGGGCTACAGTGCACAGGGTCGCAAAGAGTCGGACACGACTGAGTGTGCCTGCATGACTCATGTCTGAACCAGCCTCTGATGGTTTCACAGTCATTTCCCAACTTCAGCTCTCCCTCCACGCTTACCTGCTGGGCCCTGGTATTCTGTAACCAAAGCCCTTCCTTCACCCCAGTCTATCATCTGTCTGTCTGATCTATCAATCATCTATCCATCTATGAAACAATCTCTCTGCGTGAGCTCAAGGATCTCATTTGTCCCCAGCGGTTTACGATTGTTCCTGTTCTTCATTATGTTTGTGCTAGGACTGTCCCACATCTGCCCGTGGAAGTCCTGCACAGCTGGCTCAGGAAGTGAACATCTCTTTGATTCCTGTCTAAACTCTTGCCTCCCACGTCTGACCTCCCAACCCTTACTGTTCCAAACCTCTCGAGGATACCTTGCAGGACCCCACCTCCTACCACCAGGCCATGTAGCTTCCTCCTGAGACTGGTCTGCCTGTGTCCAAGGGTGGACGATAACCCCCATGTGCACGTGTGTCCCTGCTTCAGAGGACTTGGTTTTCATGGTTTGTGAGTTAACACATGAACATTTCCTAAGTAGCTTGATAGTTAGAAGGAATCTATGCACAGAGAAAATGGGGGCCAAAGAGACTACTAGTCCAGAAACGGGTCCATCACAGTCATGAATCAGGGGTGCTAAAAGTAGCATTGGAAGTCTTTGATGATGGCAAAGATTTTGTCTCAAATACCTACTGTAACCAGTGGTTTGTGGGTAGCCAGGGCAGTTGAGAATGGGCAGAAAGTCCTAGAGCTGGTGATGTCTCCATGGACTCAGGATGGGAGCCTGGAGAATGCAGTCAATTATTATTTCATCTTGAGCTCAGCTGCTTGTTTTCCAGAGAGAGGAAGAGACTTATGCAAAGTGACCCAGTTCTGTCCAACCCGATTTCATCTAATTCTGTGCTTGATGTTAACTCGTTTGCGGAAACGGTAGTAAATGACCACATCCCTTCTCTCTAGCTCTTTGGCAGCATCTGAAGAGACTGTGTCCTTGGATTCCAATACCTACTTGGACTGCCTGTGTTTGATGATGAACCAATCATCAAAGCTTTCATCGTTGCAGAAATTTTAGAGTTCAAAGAAATGACCGCCTCTCAGGAATTTGTATCTTTCCGGTACGCTAAGCTCCCAGTAGAGGTGAGCCACTAGAGGCAGACAGGGATCCTGCCTGGAGCTCAGTCTTGGCTTGGAGTGGGTCCCTAAGACCCCTGGGGGGTGCCCTGGTTGGCTTATTCTTCAGGCCAGGTGTATTCCTAAGAAAAATAACACCTTGCTTTTCCAAATTAGAATTTCTGAAGAAGTGATGCATCAATAGGCAATTTTTTTTTTAAAGTTTTTGCTCAACTGAATCTTTAACGTTTTAATTTTTGGAATAAGTAATTATTTTCATGTAGTACAAAATTCTAAAGATGCAAAAGTTACAGTGAAAAGCTTCTTAGCAACTCTTTCCTGCAGGTGTGCACCTCCTGCCCTTCCCACACCCCCCACCCCAACCCACCCCCAAAGGCAGTGAGGCGTCTTTCATGATTTAAGCGTCAAGAGTTTCTCTTGCGGAATTTCACTCTCCACCCTCACCTAAGTGGCTTAGCAGAAAACTTCTCCCACCTCCTGAGAGGAGTTGGGAAAAACACATGTGTCTCCAGGCAGTCATGTCTCAGGATGTTTGAGGTTCCTTGTAAATAGTAGGTGCTGCAGCTCTCTTTGGCTAGCTGAGACTGTGTAGGAGCTTGAGTGCTGCACTTCTGGATCTTCTGGTCTTTCAGAATAAGCTAGAGGAGCATGCATGTTTTTCTACAGTGTGAAGGTCTTCTGTAGTCATTCAAGTTGTAAAACTCAGTGTGTGGATCAGACTCAGCAAGTTGGAGGTTGAACTTGTTTTCAGCTAGTCGGTTTATACCCAGTGCTCCCAATGGCAGAAATACTACTGACATCCCCGCCCGGCCCTGGCATCGTGTTCCAGCCCTGACGGCTGCCCCTGACTCTCCAGCCTGGGTCTCATCATTAGTAATCGTCTAAAGCTCCTAGGTACTTCTCAGCAGGACGCCCATGTGCCCTGCTCAGGACCAGGCAGGACCCTTCAAAAAGGCTGAGCTGAGGCTGGGACTCCCGGCTTCTCACACAGCGCCCCTCCCCTCCCGCAGCACTTCCCGCCAACTGTATGGCTGTGTGTCTGAATTTTCCAGGACAGTGAAGCCAGGGAAGACCATCAGATTCCACATACAAGGCATCCCAACAAAAACTGGACTCAAGAAACTTCTCATCAAGTTTAGTTCCAATAAGGTGAAAGAGGTTCCTGCTGAGAAGGCTGTTCTCAACACCAACAAGACTTTGCCTGATGCCCCGGAAGGAGGTGGCAGCTGTGACGGGTTCTGAGCCTTGGTTGAACATTTCAGCATTTCTTGCCTAGGGATTTTTGTTTAGTCACTCAGTGGTGTCTGACTCTTTGCGACCCCATGAACTCTAGCACCCCAGGCTTCCCTGTCCTTCACCATCTCCTGGAGTTTGCACAAACTCATGTCCATTGCATTGGTGATGCCATCCAACCATCTCATCCTCTGTCATCCCCTTCTCCTCCCACCTTCAATCTTTCCCAGCATCAAGGTCTTTTCCAATGAGTCAGCTCTTTGCATCAGGTGGCCAAAGTATTGGAGCTTCAGCATCAGCCCTTCCAATGAATATTCAGGGTTGATTTCCTTTGGGATTGACTGGTTTGATCTCCTTCCTATCCAAGGGAATCTCAAGAGTCTTCTCCAGCACCATAGTTTGAAAGCATCAATTCTTTGGTGCCCTTCTTTATGGTCCAACTCTCACATCTGTACATGACTACTGGAAAAACTGTAGCTTTGACTATACGGACCTTTGTCAGCAAAGTGATGTCTCTGCTTTTTAATATGCTGTCTACGTTTGTCATAGCTTTTCTTCCAAGGAAACCTTAGATATTAGCTTTCAGATAATTAGATTTTATTACTCATTAGATTTCAGATGATCAGGTTTGATTACTCATATGAGGGCAGATTCAAGAGCTAGCTGGGGGAAAGATACCATTCAAAGGCCAACCAACTACAGCAACACAACCACTGGGTCAGGTCACACGGAATCACAGGGTCACCTTGTTGACAGTAGAAATGCCCAGCCTGGGTTCCAGAGCCCTGCCCTGCCACCTTGAGTTTTGGACCATGGCTGTCTGTGATCAGAACCAAAGGCGTCCACAGCCCCAGAGGCCCTCCCTGGACCCCAGGCTATCAGAAGCCCAGAGCTGCTGCCCACTCGCCCCGTGAGAAATCCCAGTGCACATCAGCCCTGGAAGCAGCAGCTGACCGGAGCCTTCTGCCCACCCTGGCTGGGCCTGCTGAAGATATCTTCTCTCTCCGCTGTGTTTGCCTGAAGTCCGATGACTTCTGCCCCATGCCTCACTCCCACCTTTCCTTCCTCCCCAAGGGGACCTGAGGGCCAGCAGGGGGACAGGGCCTTTCCTATAGACCCCAGCACACACCAAGCCCGGGCCCAAACCAGACGCAGGACTGAGGACCACGTGCTATCTGCTTGCCTTTGACTTTTGACAACTTCAGGCAACTTGAAACTGTGACACCTGAAACCAAAATTCATGACCCCTGCCTGCCTGTGCTTCCCCACGGCTGGTGGGCCTTCGAGGCACCTGCAGCGCAGGGGCCATTTCCAGTCTTCCACGTGGAAGAAGCCCCAGCCCCCTGGTGATGGTGGTGGGTGAGCCAGTGGTCCCACCTACTTGATCATGGTAAGTTAAAATCAGAAAACTTCAAGGGGGCTGACACGGGGTATGGGGAGGGACGGGGGAAGATGGTGAATGGCTCCACCCCTCCTGGTGCAGGAGCCTGCCTACCTGTTCCCTCCAAACAGCCTCTGAACCTTCTTCAAGAAAGCCACAGGCTCCTCACCTTGTTCTTATCCAGATGTTTCACTCTCACTCTTAACACCCCAAACATCCCCCTCCGCACCCCAGCTCCTCATGCCAGCAGGCCCATCCCAGGCCCCTGCCCAGCTGAGCAGGGTCAGCCCTGCGTCCCCCAATGCCTCCAGACCTGAGCTTCCCTTTTCAAGAACGCCTGCCTTTGTGAACCACCTTGGACATGGCCCTAGACCGGTCAGTGAATTTGCTGATCCTGTTGCTTCAGTTCCTCCCTCTCATGGTCAAGGAGGTTAAAATCTATTGCCCTGTACCTCCCATTCACTCCTTGACCCCCAGGGATAAAGCTGCCTTAGTGACCACATGGGTCACTCAGGGTGCAAAAGCAGGCAGGCCAGCCCGAAGGGCCCTGATTTGAACCAACTCCAGGAAAAGAAGGGGGTTAAAGAAGGGTGGCCCATCCTGACCTTTGGGGTAAAGAAGAATCCCAAGGAGTGCCCCCATGAAGGTTCCCATCTAGCCCCCCACCTCATCTGACTAATGCTAGTGGCCCCGTATGGTGGGCTGGGAAGCAGAGCTGTGGGCAGGAGCACAGGGACCCGGAGAGATGGCCTCGGCCTGCTAACAGGCTCTCGGCCACAGGGAGGTGGCCCAGCCTGGGAGGGAGAACCCCCTTCCCTTGGGCAGGGGTCTCTCCCTTCCTGGGGGGTGGGTTGGTCATCCCAGAAGGAGGCACCTCTTTGTGCCAACACAAAGCCCTTGTGTTACCTGCAGCTCTTCTCTGGGTGCTGCCCTCCAGAGACTTGCTCAGATGATCAGTGCACATTTAACTAAATCCCAATGCCTTCGAGATGACCATGTGGTCCTCCAGGTCACTTTTCTCTTTCTGTGAACAAGCTTCTTAGTGTCTTATGCTGGGACCATGTGGGAACCTGGAGAGCCGTCTGATCCTCCGAACTTCCCAGGTCAAGGGACTGTCTCTTTCTGGGGTCAGGCTTCTTTGTTCTGGACCCCGTTGGGGACACCTGCTCCTCCCTCTAAGGCCATAACCCCAACTGGACACACTCTGGCAGAGGTACCATGTAGCACCGTGTGGGCTGAATGAGAGATATTTTATGTGAAATTTGCAGGAAATTCAGAGGTGGAGGCCTGGGCTCTAGAGAGTCAAGGACCTTCAGTTCTGGGCACTCTTGGCCCAAATGTCCACAGTAGATGCTCCATTAATGCTTGGTGCATAAAAGGTGAGTTTTCTTCCTGCTGGAAATACCACGGGGAGAAAATCCCAAGACAAGGGTGTAGCTATGTGACACTTGCCTCCTAGGCCACAAATGGGAGAGAAGAGGCTTAGAGATGTCCTCAAAGTGACCTGAGAGGCAGGACGCCGCCCAGGAGTCTAGACTGGGAGCTCCATGAAGACACGAGACTCTGGCAGCTGAGGTGGACCAGAGAGCTTTTTATTCAAACAAAGAGGTGGAGGCTTGTGCCTGGCCTCCCTCCCTGCAGCCCTCAGCTTGTGCTGACATCAGGCGCCTGGTGGTCAGTTGGGGGTTAAGCAGAATATCACACTGGCGACAGCCACCATGGAGAGAAGGCCACTGTAGTTGCTGGTGTGAGGCTACGAGTCTTAGGGTTGGGCAGGTGATTCCCACACGGCCCAGGTGCCCCTCCTGGGACACGGTGTGATATGTCTAGTGTGGAGGGAGATGGGCTCAGTGAGGAGAGGGGTCGGGTCTGGGTCCTACTCTATGTGGGTAAAAGGCCTCGGCATCCAGCAATCTGAAAGCAGAAGTGGCTTTGGGCCTGGTGGGTACCTCTGCTTTCAGGCCATGACGGCCACAGGAAGACCAGTTTCAAGCCTGTCATGCAGGGACATTTCTCAGGGGCCCTGTGGTTCAGCACATGCCTTTGACCTGGGGCTTGGACTCAGCGGAGACCCCTGAAGCTGCCCGCAAACAGTGACCAGTGACCCCTATCTCCTAACCACGGCCTCCTGGGGACTCCAGGGGTTGGGATGGCTTTCCTTCCCCAGCGTGGAGTCTCTTGGGTGTACAGTCCATCAAGCCTGTGCCTTGGATGCTTTTTTGGGTAAGGATAAAAACTAGCAGGCCTCTGTAGCCACACCCTGGCTAGATGGTGAGTTAACAGGCTTCAGAGCCCCCCAGAGTCCTTTATGTGGCCGTTAATAAATATTAAAGCTGATACGAACCCAGAAAAGAGGCCTACGGCCTGGGTGTGGAAGGCCCCATGCCCTGCCAACTGCTCTATCAACGCCAGAGTCCTGCTGTCGCCCTCTTGTGAGACATTAGAGCTGGGATGAGGAAAGAAGCGGCCCCTCTGCAAGAAAACCCAGAGCCTGGCAGGTTACTGGGGGTGGACGGCAGTGTCTCTCTGACAATTGCCACCTTTATGGAATGCCCAAGGGTGCCCTCCCAGAACTAGGCCACTGCCTGGCCCTCCTTTCTTACCCACGATCATCACGGGGCACCAACCCTCTGCTGGACTCTGTGAAGATGCTGCTTCAGCTGCTATGAGAACGGGGATTGTGAACCCAGGACACGCTGCTCAGACCTTCAGGAATGATCATGGACACTTCAGGCTTCACATGGGATGAGCAGGGTCCCGGTTCAGCCTGGCAGTGTAGGAGGTCTGTATGTGTGACAGAGGGCCTTCCTGCTTCTTAATTGGCAGGCCCCTGGCCACCATCCATGGTTTGAGAGAGACGCCCCAAGAAAGGACACTGTCTTGGGAGAACAGGCCTAAGACTCTCAGGCCAGATTTTCTGGTCAGATCTGCCCATGTGGGTAGTTAGACTCTTTACAGGAGGGACAGTTAAATGCAGCTCTCACGGGGGAGGTCAGAATTCCAGGAGCTCTACATAGGTTGTCCCTCTGCCCCTCCACAGGGAGTGGACAGATTCTTAGCCCCAGGACAAGGCACCTCGAGCGGACTGAGGCTTCTGGTGTCTGTGGAACGCAAGCTCAGTTTGGGTGCTGCTGTCACAACTTAGGCTCATGCCCAGCCGTGCATGGACCACATGTGTGGGGCCCTCTCTCAAGCCAAGCTGGAGCCCGGAGGTAGCCAAGGCCGCCATGGCTGTCTCCTAGTGAGGCAGGCATGGGGGTTGGGGCGGGTAGCCCTTTCTGGGGAGCAGCCAGGATCCTTGCCGCCTGCCCAGGCCCATCTCTGCTGATGCTGGGGTCCCCCCCGGGTTCCCAAGGCCAGCCCTGCTCCGTCCTTCCGTCACCGCCTCACGGCCTTAGTTCTCAAATGCCAAGAGCCTGGGCCCCAACCTTCTCAAGAGAAGACAGACACCCCAAGAAAGGACAGAGGCAAGTTCTTTTCTGCCCCTGGGCTGCCCTGTTCGGAGATTCCTTTTCTGGATGAGGCTGTGCAGGCTGAGAAGCGCGCCCAGCCTCGGAGGATGGTTCCTGACAATCCCTCACGGGGTGGGGAGCTCAGAGCAGGTCTCTCGTCTGCCTCCATCATGCTGCGTCCCCCCACGCCTGACCTGGCCCGGCGTGGGGAGAGGGCCGGGGGCCGGAGGTCAGGAGCGGGAGGGGAGCGCGCGGGGTGCCCAGGCGCCCGGCCTGCCGCCAGCGAGGCCCGGTGCCGGCCCCCGGCCCGCAGCGTCACTCATCGACCACCTCCGCGAAGTCCTCGTCCTTCGGCTCCTCCGACGGCTCCTCCGTCGTCGTCTCCGTGTTCTCCGTGTCCGACACCGAGGACACCTGTCGCACCCAGTCTCTGTCGCTGAGCGGCTTTGGGTGACGCGGTCCAGAGAAGGGGTTGAACCAGTTCAGGGAAAAGTCCCCGCCGAAGGTCTCTTTGACCGACTTCCAGCTGCCCCTGCGTTCCCTGCGCTGCTGCTTCTTTCGTTGGAGGCTCTCGATGCCCTGCGGGGAGAATGGGATACAGAGGGTCAGCGTGCTTGGGCCCCGCACGGCAGCGCGCGGCCGCCCAGGGCTGGGGGCTCCTCAGAGGGCGGGGAGGGGCGCCGGGGCGGGGGGCGGGTTCCTCAGAGGGCGGGGGGTGGGGGTGGGCGCCGGGGGTGGGTTCTCCTCAGAGGGCGGGGAGGGACGCCGGGGCGGGGGGAGGGGGGCTCTCCTCAGAGGGCGGGGCGGGGCGCGGGCGGGGCGCGGGCGGGCGGGGGCGGGGCGCGGGCGGGCGGGGGCGGGGCGCGGGCGGGTGGGGGCGGGGCGCGGGCGGGGCGCTCCTCAGAGGGCGGGGCGGGGCGCCGAGCAGCACACCGAGCAGGGCCTGCCTTTCCTACCCCTGCCCGCCCTTTCCTTCCACAGGATCAAGGGTTCCCAAGATGGCTGCTGCACAGCGACCAGGCTTCCCGGTGACAAACGACCAAGGGGTAACCCTTCAGGCCTCTCCTGAGACCACCTGGAAAGATGACCCTTCTCCGAGAATCCTGGGCCACTCCCCCCTCTGACAGCAGGCGCAGGGACACCGGCCTGAAGCGGGATGCTCCTCAGAAGGGGAGGGGTTAAGGGGAGCGCAGGGGACACAGGACGGGTGAGGGGAGGAGGCAGCCGCGTGCACAGCGAGCAGCGGGCAGCCGGAGGGCACGCGGGGCCGCTCTGCGGGGGGGCGAGGGCCGGCCGGGCCTGCACATGCGGTGGACACGCCCTGAGGCCTCTCCCGAGCTGCCCACTCACCTGCCGCTGGGTGTCCGTGCGCCAGGCCACAGAGAGGGTGTTGGGGAGGGGGGAGAAGCCACAGGAGTTAAAGGCACAGCCAGGCCAGGCCCACAACACCCTCTACCCCCACCGGGGTGTGCCCCGCTCCATCTCTTCTTGCCCCAGGGATTCTGCCAGGGGCAAAAGTCGGGCACCCGTCCTGCCCACGGACAGTGCTTTCCACCGCGGAAGGACCTCTTAGTACCCAGTTCTAGATTTTCTCTTCCAGGTGAGATCCTTACCGAACCGGCCCAGTCCTCTCTGTTGTGCAGGAGACACTGACACACACGTACTGACAGATCGGGCTATGCCTGAGTCACTTCCTCTCCAGCACTCTTAGTTAATAGTATCGTATCAGTTAATGGTCTTCTATCAATAAAGTTGCAAGTTTCTATATCTGTATTATGGTTTTATAAAATGTCTACATCTGGAAAGACTGACTGAAAGGCATATGGGAGCTCTTTGTACTATTTTTACCATTTTCTTGATTAAATCTGAAACGATATCTCAGTAGAAAGGTAAAAAAATCTGAGACACCATGATTTAGGCAATATAGTCTTGAATGCAGAATTACAATAATGAGAACTCAATCAAAATATCCAATAATGATGGCTAAGTAAATTTTCTATATGTTTTTCTATAAGCAGAACACTAATACAGTTCATAAAAGTAGCATCAATAAGGGCTTAATTTCCAAAATGTACAAACAGCTCACTCATACAACTCAATGACAAAAAAAACAAACGATGCAGTTGAGAAATGGACAGAAGGCCTAAACAGACATTTCTCCAAAGAAGATATACAGATAGCCAATAGGCATATGAGAAGATGCTCATTATTGCCAATTATTGAGAAATGCAACTCAAAACTAGAATGAGGTGCCACCTCACATGGGCCAGAATGACCATCATCAAAAAGCCTACAAATAATAAATGTTGTAGAGAGTGTGGAGAAAAGGGAACCCTCCTACACTGCTGGCGGGAATGTAAATTGCTGCAGCTGCTATGGAAAACAGTATGGAGGTTCCTCAAAAAACTAAAAAGAGAGTTGCCATATGACCCAGCAATCCCACTCCTGGACATATACCCAGACAAAACTATAATTTGAAAACATACATGCACCCCTATATTTAGAGAAGCACTATTTACAATAGCCAAGACATGGAAACAGCCTGAAGGTCCATCAGCAGATGAATGGATAAAGACGATGTGGTGTACACACACACGATGGGCTATCACTCAGCCATAGAAAAGAATGAAATAATTCTATTTGCAACTACATGCATGGACCTGGAGATGATCATACGAAAGGGACGTAAGTCATACAGTGGCAAATACTCTATGGTATCACTGACATATGGAATCTACAATACAATACAAATGAATGTATCTACAAAACAGAAACAGACTCCCAGAGGAGACTTGGGGTTGCCAAGGGAAAGGAAAGGTGAGTGAGGGAAGAACTGGAACGTTGGGATTAGTAGACACAAACTATTATGTACAGAATAGATAAATAAGGTCCCACTGTACGGCAGAGGGAACTGTATTCAATTTCCTGTGATAAACCATAATGGAGAAGAATGTGAAAAAGGTCATACATCTGTACTGACATAACTGAATCACCCTGCTGTACAGGGAAATTAATGCAACGCTGTAAATCAACTATGCTTCAGTAAAAACTCTAAACAAGTGGCATCGATACAGGTTTATACACACTGCAAATCCCTGTCCATGTGGTGACAAGGAAAGAAAGCAAAGTTGCATGTGACATCATCTTAGGATCTGGGGTTTGGGAATGAGATTTTAGATTTATTTCTGTTTCAAGTTTTCACCCATGAACAGGTGTGACTTTTATAATGAGAACGAGAAAGCTGTGTCAGGAAATGGACCATGTAGACACAACTCTTGAGGGAGGCTCATGTGGGTCTGGGGCACAGGAGGCCATGATAGTCACGATCGGGTCCCTCACCAGGCCTCCCTCCTTAGCAGGATCAGTGATGGCCAGCTGAGGGACTTGCTCTAGGGATCCCGCATTCCTTCCTGAGTGATCAGTTGCAGCCTGTTGAGAGAGGAGGGGTTGGAGCATGGCTATGTGGCTGGCCAGGCTACACAGGGGACATCCAGAAATGCCAGAATGGGGGGTCTGCACTGACTGGGCTCACTCAAAGCTATCACTGTGGATCCTCACACCCCCCTGAGAGGAGGTGGGTGTTAGTACTGACAGTTGGCATAGAAGACACAGGTGCTGGGAGGCTGTGACAGCGGCCGAAGCTAGTCCTGCTGGTTGTGCTTCAGAACCAGGACGGGAACTGGTGCGCCCTCTGCGTTTTCAATCCTACCACAAATCTTCACTCAAAGGCAGGGAAAAGCTGGAGAGGAAAATGAAGCAAAAGAGCCCACAGAACAACACAAACAGATGGAAAGAAATACCGTGTTCTTATATTAGAAGAATTAATATTGTTAAAATGACCATACTATGCAAGGCAATCTGTGGATTCAATGAAATCCCTATCAAAATACCAATGGCATTTTTCAAATTTTTTCACAAAAAATTTTAAATTTATATGGAAACACAAAAAGATCCTGAATAGCCAAAGCAATCTTGAGAACAAGAGCTGGAGGAATCAGGCCCCTTGACTTCAGATTATACTACAAAGCTATAGTAATCAAAACAGTATGGAACAAGCATAAAAACAAACAAATCAATGGAACAGAATACAGAGCCCAGGAATAAAGCCCACACATTTTTGGTAAATTAATCTAACACAAAGGAGGTAAGAATATACAGAGGAGAAAAGACAGTCTCTTCAATAAGTGGTGCTGGAAAAACTGGACAGCCACCTGTAAAATAATGAAATTAGAACATTCTCTAACACCATATACAAAAACAAACTCAAAATAAAGAGCTAAATGTAAGACCAGAAATCATAAAACTCCTACAGGAAAACATAGAATACTCCTTGATACAAACTGTAGCAATATTTTCTGGATCTGTCTCCTAGAGCAAAGGAAAAAAAGCAAAAATAAACAAGTAGGATCTAATTAAACTTAAGAGCTTTTGCACACCAAAGAAAACCACTGACAAAATGAAGACAGCCTACAGAATGGGAGAAAGTATTTGCAAATGATATGACCAAAAAAGGGTTAATATTAAAAATATATAAACAGCTCTTACAACTCAACATCAAAAACAAACAACTTGCTTAAAAAACTGGCAGACTTGAATAGTTCCCCAAAGATAACATGCAGATGGCCAATAGGCATGTGAAGAGATTCTCAATGTCATTAATCATCTGGGAAATGCAAGTCAAAACCACAGTGAGCAACTTCCCTGGTGGTTCAGTGGTTAAGAATCTGCCTTCCAATGCAAGGGATGCAGGTTCAATCCCTGGTCAGGGAACTAAGATCCCACATGCCTCAGAGCAACTAAGTGCTGCAACTACTGAGGCTGCATGCTCTGGAGCTTGCAAGCCTACAACTAGAGAGAAGCCTTCATGCCACAGCAAAGATCCCACGTGCCCCAACAAAGACCGGACACAGCCCCCAAAAATCCCCAACAAGGAGATGTCACCTCTCACCTGTAAGAGTGGCTATTGTCAAAAACAATGCAAATAAGTGTTAGCAAGGATGTGGAGAGACAGGAACACTTGTGCACTGTTGGTAGGAATGTAAATTAGTGCAATCACTGTGGAAAACATTATGGAGGTTTCTTAAAAAAACTAAAAATAGAACTACCATATGACCCAGCAATTCCACTCCTGGGGATATATCTGAAAGAAACAAAAACCCTGATTTCAAAAGATACTGCAATATTCACAGTAGCACTATTTACGATAACCAAGACATGGAAGCAACCTAAGTATCTACAGCTGACGAATGGATAAAGAAATAGTGGTGTGTGTATATGTATACAATGGAATACTACTCAGCCATAAAAGAATTTTTTCCTTTTGCAACAACATGGATGGACTCTAAGTTGAAATAACTGAATTCACTAAGTCAGATAAGTCAGAGAAAGAAAAATAATGTATGATATCACCTCTATGTGGAATCTTAAAAAAACAAACAAACAAAAAACCCAAGCTAGTGAGAATACCAAAAAAAAAAGAAACAGACTCGTAGATACAGAGGACAAATTAGTGGTTATCCATGGGGAGAGGGGACGGAGAAGGCAATGGCACCCCATTCCAGTACTCTTGCCTGGAAAATCCCATGGACGGCGGACCCTGGAAGGCTGAAATCCACGGGGTCGCTGAGGGGTGGGACACAACTGAGCGACTTCACTTTCACTTTTTCACTTTCATGCATTGGAGAAGGAAATGGCCACCCACTCCAGTATTCTTGCCTGGAGAATCCCAGGGACGAAGGGGGCCTGGTGGGTTGCCGTCTATGGGGTCGCACAGAGTCGGACACGACTGAAGTGACTTAGCAGCATCATGGGGAGAGGGGAAGGGAGAGGAGCAATACAGGGGTAAGTTATTAAGAGGTACAAAATACTGTATATAAAATAAGCTACAAGGATATATTATACAACACAGGGAATATAGCCAGGATTTTGTAATAACTATAAATGGAGTATAACCTTTAAAATTTTTGAATCACTATATTTTAACATATAATACCATACATCAACTATTCTTCAATGAAATTTTTTTAATTAAAAATAAAAAGAAGGGGACTTCCCTGGTGGCCCATTGATTAAGGATCTGCCTGCCAACAAAGGGGACACAGTTTCAATCCCTGGTCCGGGAAGATCCCACATGTCATGGGCCGTGTGCCACAACTACTGAGCACACGTGTCTAGAGCCCACAACGAAGAGTAGCCCCAACTCTCCATAACTAGAGACAGCCTGCGCACAGCAATGAAGACCCAGTGCAGCCAAAGAGTAAACAAACAAGTTAAAAAATAAAAATAAAAAGAGAGCCCACAGAACGATACTCAACCTCCTCAGCAAGCTTGAAAAAATGTTCCAGACAGAGCCTGGCCTGCCCACCAGACAAACTTCCTCAGAAGTGAAGTGGACAAACATCCACGAGTGCCTGTCTGAAGAGGAGAAAATACTCCAAATGAATCTGATGCAAAAGAAAGGCAGAGGGGGGCTTCCCTGGCGGTCCAGGTGTTAAGACTGTGCTTTCACTGCAGGAGGCACGGGTTTGATCCCTGGTGGGGAACTAAGATCCCACATGCCACACGATGGCCAAATAAGTAAACAAACAAACAAACAAAAAGATTAAAAAAGAGAAAGGTTGAAGATCTGGACCATCAGGTTCAGAGGAGCCAGTGGGGTTTCTTTTCCCTGGTAGGACTCACTTTTGAGTTCTGTATGGATTTCAAGGTGTCCTGGAGGCAGAGATCTTAAGCTAGAGGGTTGCGGAGGCAGCAGTGATACCCACTTCCCACTCAAGCCAACAGGAATGGTTGGCTGATTCCTGGTAAGGGGGCAACTGGCTAAACCAGCGTTTCTAGCGGGCAGTGTGTGACTTTGGCCTTTTGGGCCTGATCGGCCTGAGTGCCACGTGAGCAGTGATCTGTAAACCAACTGGTCAATGCCCCAGAATGGATGAACCAGGACTATGGCTCCCCAGGAGACGGAGACCAGGCACATGCTCTGTAAGGACTTGGCTGAAGCCCACAGAGGAAGAACAGGAGGTCCCTGCATCTCAGACATAGACAGCTGGAGTTGCTGCAGCCCACGCAAACGTGCCCTCCTTGGAGACAGCCGAACAACCCTCTCCTCATCAGCAGTTTCACATGTGTTTAGTGCAACCCACAATAGGAAATGGGCTTCCTTGGTGGCTCAGTGGTAAAGAATCTGCCTGCCAGTGCAGGGAGACACAAGCTCTATCCCTGGGTTGGGAAGATTCTCTGGAGTAGGAAATGGCAACCCACTCCAGTATTCTTGCCTGGGAAATCCCACAGAGCCTGGTGGGCTGTAGTCCATGGGGTCACAAAGAGTTGTGACGACTGAGTGACTGAACGATGAAACAACAATAGGGAATACTATTCTGTTGCAGCCTACCACACACACACACACACACACACACCAAAGTTTCATAAAAATACATCTTTTACAAGGTGTAAGGCATTATTTTTTGTTTAAAAAATGCTGTTGCAAACCAATAAACTGATCTCGCACACCAACAACTGTGCACATGCTCTGAAAAGCACAGCTTCGCCAGAGCTAACGCTCTCTAGAGCCACAACATGCCAGACCCCATCCTAACATCCACATCCATTCCTCTCTGAATCCTCAGAGCAACCTTGTGAGTTAGATTATCTCAGAGCTAACGCTCTCTAGAGCCACAACAGGCCAGACACCATCCTAACACCCACATCATTCCTCTCTGAATCCTCAGAGCAATCTTGTGAGTTAGATTATCTCCGGGATTTCACAGATGAGCAGAGGCTTAAACAAACTACTGCTTAAGGTCACAGGAAGGAAGTTGAGCCAGACTGGAACCAAAGACAGAGGGCCCAAGGACCCATCACCACACGACCTCAGCTGCAGGAATTCAGGGCATCTTTTACGTCCATGTCAGAGCGTGTATCTTCATCCTAAAGGTTTTTGCAAACATTATCCTGGCGACATTGTTCATAATTCCATGGATCAGCTATTCTGCAACATTGTTCAGAATTCCTTGGATCAGCGTCCTCAGCTCCCACCCATCCTCAGCTCCCACCGGCACAGATGAGGGATCCCTGGGGCTCACTCTGCTTTGCTAGTATAATAGCAAGGCTCAAGTTATCAATAATTTTTTTTTTTAATTGAGTGAGAGGATGGGGGAAATCGAAGTCTTCAGTTTGGGAATGTAGATTTCTTTACTCGCTCAATTGTGTCCAGCTCTTTGCAAACCCATGGGCTGTAGCCCACCAGGCTCCTCTGTCCATAGGATTTTTCTGGCAAGAATACTGAAGTGGGTTGCCATTTCCTTCTCCAGGGGATCTTCCCAGAGATCACATTTGTGTCTCTTGTGTCTCCTGCATTGGCAGGCAAATCCTTTACCTCTGAGCCACCAGGGACGCCTGTAGACTTGTGAATGGGTTATTTTCATTTCACTGTGAATCCATCATCCTCTATTAGGTGATTCTCAGGCAGATATGTATTTAAAAGATGCAAGAAAAGGCCACATGGGAGTTGAGGTCCAGAGACAGAAACCAAAGGCCAGGACATTCTTGTGTCTTCCCCAAGGCTCCCTCACTCACTGGCCACCGCTCCTGCTGGGAGGACCCTGGCACCACACTTTTCCATCTTCTTCTGGGAAGGTTCTTCACCCAAAGGGCCCTCTTGGTGCAGAAACCAGTGGGTCAGATGAGATATGCGGGAAGATCACTGGACAGGTGAATAGTCTGGCTCCCCTTCAAACACTTTCCTTATTTTCTCAGCACTCACTGGCCGGGGGAGGCTGCCGGTTATGACTGAAGAGGGGCTCACAGTGGGCAAAACCCCAGCTAGCACCATGCTGACACCAGCAGCACCCAGGACCACATCATCGGCAGGCCTGTGGGTGACCCCTGTAGCCCCTAAGTGGATTCTCAGACTTGAACACGGGTCACCATCACCTGGAGGACTGTGAGGATCCAGATCGCTGCTCCCCAACCAGTTTCTGATTCAGCAGGTCTGGGGTGGCACCTGGGAATCTGCATCTCTGTTAAGTCCCCAAGGACAGGCAGCTGCTGCTGGTCTGTGGACCACACTTGGAGATGCACTGCCTCAGTATATCCCTCAGCAGGAAGATTCTCAAGAGGGATTCTAGCAAAATCTTCCTCTCTTCAAATATCTTTGTTAACTAAGGGCCCCTTCTAGGTCGGAACCCCTCACTTCTACAGGCTAGGTCACTATGTAGGCTTATGTACTACAAGCTTTGAAGTGAGAAAAACATAAAACCCGTCAGCCTGGCTGAAAGAACCCAGCCCAGCCTTAAGGTCTGGGGTTTCTGTGTGATATCAACCTCACGTAAGTGTTCAATAAACACCGTCTAATTTACCTCATGATGAAGGTGGGTTTTAAAAGCTAGTAAGTCAAGATGTCTCACTTTGCGTTCTTCCATGAAAAAAGTATTACAAAGATGAAATAGTACATGACTAGAAGGAGATGAAGCACATGCATTTCTACCCGCGCCTACCCTGCGCATGATGTCACCAAGCCCATGTAAATACGCAGAGATTTGTTTGCTCCTAAGCTTTTTGCATGTTCAGTCTGGTTGCTATGAAAACGAACCAGAAGTTGACAGGTGGGAAGGAGTCACCAGTCCAACTGATCAAGTCGCCTTCCTCTTTATTTCCCCTTTCCACTCCTCAGAGCCCACATTCTGGAAGACTGTGGCTACTATTGGCTCATTTTCCCACGTGTGTACCATTCGGTGCTGTTGCGACTCTGGCGCCGAAGCAAAAGGCTGGGTTGCTTTTGTGTAGAGATGTCCTTCTTCGTCTGCCATCCTGGGAGACTGAGGAGGGCTTGGGGATGCCTGTTTCTTCCTGCGTGGATGCCAGGCGGAAGCTCAACCACCGTGCTGCAGAGAACAGCTACATTCCTCATCGCTGGCTGCTGCTGCTGCTGTTGCTATAGTCGCTAAGTTGTATCTGACCCCATGGACTGGAGCCCGCCAGGCTCCTCTGTCCATGGGACTTCCCAGGCAAGAATACTGGAATAGGTTGCATGCCCTTCTCCAGGGGATCTTCCCGACCCAGGGATCAAACCTGTGTCTCTTGAGTCTTCTGCACTGGCAGGTGGATTCTGTACCTCTGAGCCACCTGGGAAGCCTCCACTCACTGGGTTCCTGGCAAAACATTCTCCATCTCAACAAGATAAAGTAGGAAGAACACAGGGAGTCTGGGGCTATTTCCTATGTCCTGAGTGCAGCTCTTCACTCTGGCTTGAGAACTCGGGAACATTCATTCTTTCAGCCAAGGGCTTGTAAAAACCCAGAGACAGAATCACATTGGATGTCAGAAGGAGACTCTCTGGGAAAGATTTAGGTGGTACGCTCAGGTGTAAACAGTGAGTTTCTATTTTGAGGACTTGAAAACAAAATTCGATATATCTTTAGCATGATCTACTGTATTCCTTAGAAATTCCATGGGGAGAAGAGCCAATGTGATTCATTTAAAGAAAAAATGTCCTTGAAGATGGGGTATTTTGAGGCCTTCAAATACTTGACAATATTCCCCGAGTCCTACTCTCTCCTCCCTGGCAAAAGGGAGCATAGCAAAAGCACTCTCTCCTCCCAGGGATAGATCCTTGAGGGAACACAGCAGAGTGAGGGCCTTCTAAAATGCTCTAGGGTCATTCAACAACCACATTTCTTTCATCAGTGTAAGGGGTGGGGTTGGTGTGGTGGGGGAAGCACATAGGGAGCAAATGCTAGGGACTAGATTTAAAAACAGCATTGAGAGAAAAAAGCCCAAACCGCAGGCTTGACTATAGCATCAACAGCACAGCAGAGGCAGGTCAAAGCTGACTGACTCAGAAAAGATTGCTAAGAAAAGGGTTCTTTGCCTAAACATCTGAGGGGTGGTGGCAAGCACCTCAAAGCCACATCCCAGGATGTGTGTGGAAGGTCCCAGTCATTTCCTCTGGCTTCACTTTGCTTTTTGGTGGGTGGGCAGAGGGAAAAAAGGTCTCTCTCCCAGGCCCAACTGGAGAAGCAAATTTTGCAGACCTGATGAGTTTTCTTTCTGTTCCAACTGGGAATCCACACGCACCAGGGAAGGTACTCAGGCTGCAGAAAGAGCCAGAGAAGAGAGGCCCAGTGGGGCCAGTTTTTCCGAAAGAGGGCTGTAAACATCCTTTAGAGGTGATGATGCAAAAGGGAGCATGCACAAATGCCCTTTAAAAGCGATGAAAGAAACACCCAAACAGAGCACATTCGTGTTGACCGGACCATTAGCTCCACCCAAGGGGGGACTCCGTGAGAGACGGGGGGCTCAGCCAGAACAGGTTTTGGAAAAATTTTATTGCGTTTGGTTTCCATGTGGAAGCACTGACAGAATTGAAAAGAGGCAGCATGTTCCACTTACTTTTCTGAAAGATCACACAGATAGACGAAATCTCTCCCCACCCCGGGCTGATTTCGTGAACCTCACCCCAAAACCCACCCCAAGCAGATTTAAAAAAAAAAAAAAAAAGGTTTGTGGTGATTATTTAAAAACAATTCCCTGTGTGAGACGGTCCCCTCCCCTCCCCTCACGGTCTTCAGGCCTTCCCTCCTTCGAATTAGACTCAACACACAAGTGTGCAAATGAAAACACTAGTCAGTCTCGGCGCCGCAGGCTTAGGAATCTGCCGGTTCCACTGGACGGGTGGGTGTCTCTCAACTTGGCGATGGTGCCTTTGCATCACGGGCAGCCCACGCAGGTCCACGGACTCCCAGGTTAAAATACAGACGAGACATGGAGATGTGCACATTTATGGGTCTAAAACATCCGAAAGTAAACCGACTGCGGAGATCTACGAAAATGAGGAAGGAGGGGGTCGACGGTGGGGCTGCGACTGGTTCGCTTGGCAGTAACAGTGCTGAACGGACACCGCACTAGGAGGAGAGCGAGGGAGGTGGGACGCCCAGACGGGAAGCAGAGGGAATAAAGGAAACGTATAGCTCGCCTGCAGCCGAGTCGTTTTCTTCTCGTGATTGTGTAAGGCATTTTGAACTGGAAAAACTTCTTTCCTTCACATTCTTCCAAATGATCAGTTGGAATATAACCGGTGATTCGGAATACAAATAAAACCCCTTTCATCTCCATCCCCCCCACCCACCCCCAAAATCATTCTACGCACCCAGAGCCCACAAAGTACAAGGCAGGCAATTGATTCTGTGAATTCAGAGGCAAATCATGTTCACACGGGGCACGAGGCTGCTGTGGTCAAGGACCCTTCTTAGGGCTCCAGCCCTGATCTCGGGCCTCCCAGGCCACAAGGGGTGAGCATCCGTCTTCAGCGAGGTTTTAAGTCCCATCCAGGCACCTGCCACTGCCTCCTGGGCAGTGGGAGGTCACAGGCCCTCTTGGCTCTCTCCTATGGGTCCCCGACCAGGCGTCTGGGCCGGTCCGTCCACGCGTAAGCGTCACGACTCAGTTAGTACAAGGGGGCGTGGCCTGGAGACAGTGGCCTCCACGTTAGTCATGCCAGACAGACAGCAAAGAGGAAACCAGAGGCCAGAGAAGTGATTTTAAATAGGGAAAAAAAGGAAAGCAGCTTCGGTCACTGAAAAATAGAAAGGATGATCTTTTCAAAAATAAAAACCATGAGGAGTTTTTTTTTTTCTCTGCAATGTTCAGCCATTTTACTTGAGACATTAAAAAAAAAGTTTCAGAGTAGTTGTGTTGCTTTTTCGGTTTAGACATTCATGAGAACGGATCGGACGGTGGTGCTGGGATGCGGTTTGTGTCTGAGTGGCAATGCTGCTCAGGGTCCTTCAGACCACATACTGGTACGGGTCTGCCTTCCCTTGGTCTGGCGTGGCAAAGGGGCTAGCCCAGCCTAGAGAGAAGGGGTGGCCAAAAACGGCTTTCATGTTCATCCATTTTGTTTTTTTAGCCCATCTTCTCTCTTCCTTTTTCAATTGTTCTATTCCCTGAAAACAAGAACAATCATACTTTCAGTCAAGCACTTCACTGCTGTGGTTCTGGGGGGAGAGAAATCCATTAGCCTGAGGTGAATGGAGTAAATGCTTCCTTTTTAAAGCGATGAAGCTTATCTACATACTACTCTTTTTTTTCTTCTCTTTCTCTCATAAAAAGTGCTAAAGACAAAAAGGAATCATCATTTTTCCTTTGGGTGGGCACACAGGCACGTCTGTGTAAGTCCCTCCAGGCAGGAAGGGACACGTAAGAAAGTCAGCAGGCCCCGAAGCCGCTGTTCCTGGTCATGCAATCTGGTGTTGTGTTAAGTGAGTCCTGGCCGGGGGGTTTGGGCCCAGCGCCGAGCTGTGTGGGAGCACTCTGAAGGCTGGGGCGCGGGGAGCCTCAGCTCGTGGGGAGCTTGAGTTCGTGAGAGCCAAGGATCGGTTCGTGGGAACTCTGAAGCTGCTATGACCACTTTGCAGACAAAAAAAAAAGGACCAAGTGAAAAGACTGCTCTGGCGCGGTCTGTCCCGCCGGCCGGGGAGGCCAAGGAGCGCCCGGCGTAGGGGGGCTGGCCAGGTGTAGCAGAGGAGGTGAACCAGAGGAAGAGGTCAGCACGGAGGAGGAAGGAGAGGGATTAGTACAGGTTAGAGGGGCTGCACCGGCAGACCGCTCAGCCTCGGCCGCGGCCAAGGCCTTCCTGGGCTCCTCTGGGAACAAATGTGACCCGAGGCAGCCTCAGCAGTTGTCACTGAGCCCACACCACCCCCAGCCAAGTCTCACAGGAAAGACGAGCTGGGGGAGCAGGTCGGTCCCTTCCTGTCCCCTTCTCCAGAAGGAGCTGGCGAGTGGCTAGAGGACAAGGCGGAAGCAGCTTGGCAGGAGCCTGACCGGGGGTCTATCTGGTGGTCTCTGTGAGGTGGAGGAGTGGGGCGGGCCCGAGGGGACAGCCCAGTCCAACTCTGTTCACAGCCTAAGGCGCTGGGACCACACCATACTGGTCAAGGGCGGGACGCCCTTGCCACGCGCGGCAGGCCCTCGACTCCTCTCTCCCTTCCTTTCAGCGCGGCTCCCTTTAGGAATGGCCTTGAGGGGGAAGAACGACGAGGACCAGGGCCATGATTTGCCTCCCGACCCACCTAGGCTGCAGCCTGTGTGGCCTGGTGGCATCCTGACAGCCGGTGGGGCCAGATGGTCACCTCTGGGTTCCCTGCAGGTCTCACAGACAGAAGCTGGTCTGTGCATTGCACAGACACATGGCTGGATGAACCCCATCGGCTACTATTTTTACAGACACTCTTATAATGGTACTAATAGTTATAAAAGAAAAAAAGGTGCTGAGAGGCACGCAACCTTCTAGGCCACCGGGAACTGCCCCAGATCCCAATGATGGTGGCTTGGCAGCCGGCATACCATCCTCCTCTGCACGCTGAGTCTCCACACCCTCAGCGGTGGGGCCACAGCAGCAGTGAAGGCTGAGTCTTCCTATGAGCCTCCAGCTAAGGCTGACTACCCAAGCAGCCAACGTCCCACTGAAGACCCCGAGGTGACTGTTGAGGATGGACTCACAACCTCCCCCCAGAACTCAGACTACCCCTTCCGCCTGGGGCGCTTCACTGAGACCCCAAAGCCAAAGAGGGAACAAATGCCCACATCACAGCCACGGACTGGCCACCAGGAGGCTTCTGGACGCCTTAGGAGGGTTTAGAGGTGGCAGCGGTGGTGCCAGGGGTGGGGGCTCCAGCAGTTTTGAAGCTCCCAGAGAAGGAGTTGTGAACGGGCGGAAGGAGGGGGTAGGCGGGAGGCCGCAGATGGGGACCAGAGCCGGCCTTGCGCCCACTGCTCTGGGGGTCCCCGCTGGGCTGTCTCCTGACCCCACTCTCAGGATCGGATCGGAAAGACGCTCTCACTGGGAAGCTGACCCTGCCTGTGCCATGCGGGGCAGGGCACCCTTTGTCCATCACCCTTCTCCAGGCCCATGGCCGCTAGACAGAAAGGGCACCCCAGTGCCTCGTAGAGTGACACAGAGCTCTGGACAAGACTGAACCTTCATGGGAGGTGGGGGGGGAGGGGAGGGGCTCGTCACAGAGAGGCTGCTGGGCCCCATAACTGTGTGACCTGAGTACCCAGGTCTGACCTGCAGGCAGCCCCCCGCCCCACAACCCCAGCCATGGAGGGAGTGGTGGCAGGCTGCCCCCGTGCTCACCGTCTCATCCGTGCAGATGGAGTGCACCTGGGTCCCGAACATGACGGACGTGAAAATGAGGAAGAGCAGCCCCTCGAAGCAGAGCAGGATGAGGAGGATCACCGTGGTGGGCGGCGAGAAGGAGCTGCACTCTGAAAGAGAGGGGGCACGTGGGGCTCGGGGCTCCGCTCTGCCTCTGGACCCGCAGGACTGGGTTCCTCGCCGGCCTCCAGGGCCCCGCACCAGCCCCCAGCACCATGAGCTCGCACTAACACCCCATCACAGCCCATGCGTCGGGAGTCGCCTGCTTCCTTCTGCCCTTGTCTGATGTCTGCCCCGCCCGCTCCACCCCCAGGCTCCAGAAGGGCAGGGACTTTCTGTTCGGCTTGGTGTTGGCCATCAGCCTTGGAGGGATGCCTGACAACAAAAGAATCTGGGCGAGAGCTTGGGGCGTTCTGAGGTTAGTTTTCCTTTCTGTATTGTGGAACGGTCGAGGGTTTGCGAGAGGAATTCTGCCCGACTCCACCTTGGCCCAGCATGAGCAAGTGGATGCTGCTCCCAGACAGGGGTGCCATGCTTCCTGATCCCCTACAGCTACCCCGGAGCAGTGGCCTGGCCACCATCCTGGCACAGCTGCAAGTACTCTTCTCCTGGGCTGGCCGTGGAACTGCAAGTGGAGTCTGGGGAGGTGGGAAGCAGATCGAGGGAAGGCGGAACTGCCTCCTTACCCTTCTCTGAACATCAGTTCAAGATGCCCTCATCCTGGGGGATTCCTCTTACATGAGCTGGATGCCCCACTGATCCAGGGCTGAACAGAGATGGTATTAACTGCACAGACAGCCTGTACTCTGGGGACTGTCGGGCACCTCCCCTGCCCTGAGATCAGAGGAACTGGGGGCCTCAAGCCACCTCCATCAGGAAATCCACTGATGGAGGAAATCCACCCCATCTGGATGGACCACAGGCAATCCAGGGCGTGCAGGTAAGAGCCTGGGTGGTGGAGTCTTCCAAACAGGGCAGGAGAAGCCCGCTCCGGACTAAGGCCCGAATCACAGGCCCCCTTCTTAGCCACGTGACAGGGTAACTTGCTCAACCTCTGTGAACACCGACTTTTGTCATCTGCAAGGTGTGGGGAGTATCTCTCCTACCCTGCAGGCTTGTTACAAGGTTGAGATAAGGCCCTGCTGACAGTCCCCTGTGCACTAAGTGAGAACACAGAAACAGGGGTCCCAGCCAACTCCACTGCCCCATCAGCGGCCCTCAGTACTCTCAGCACTGCGCACGTCTCTTCCTAAGGGCATGAACTCTACTGCGAGGGCCCCACCCTCACGACCTCTTGTGAAGAAATACCAGAGAGCTTGCTTCTCTCTCTCTCTGCTGGGTGGGGACACATAAGGATAGGGCCATTTGCAAGCTGGGAAAAGGGTCCTCGCAAGGGATAGAACTGACTGGTACCTTGATCTTGGACTTTCCAGACTCCTGAACTGAGAGAACTAATGCTTAAGCCTCCCAGTCTACGGCATCTTTTTGCAGCAGCCTGAGATGACCAGCACGCGTGGGGTTTTTCTTCCCCCAGACGAGGCCAAGCCAGGTGGACCAGCGAGACAGAAGGGGCAGATGCAAGCTAGGAACAGAGGCTAGAAGAATCTCTTAATACCTGGTCAGGAGCTAAAGATCCCTAAGAAGTCAGTACATGCAGGAAGAGCAAGACTCATAAAAAATGATGACACGAAGAAGGGGACCAATCAATGGTAAAAGGGTAGAAATAAGATGTTTCTGCTCAAGGTGTTTGTCTCACAGACTGTGTGTGAAAGAAGGAGCCCGGCAGGCAGCCTCTCCTCAACCCTCCAGCAACCACAGCAGTCTCTCCCTTATCCTTGGTTTTGCTTTCTGCAGTTTCAGTTACCTGCAGTCAGCCTTGGTGCAAAAATATTACCTGGAAAATTCCAGAAATAATAAGTTTTAAAGCGCAAACTCTCCTGAGAAGCATGATGAAATCTCACACCTGGCTCTGTCCACATGAGACGTGAACCACCCCTTTGTCCAGCACGTTCACGCGGCACATGCTACCATTTTGGTGACCAAGTCGACTGCCATGGTATCAGAGTGCCTATGTTCAAGTAACTCTTATGCTACTTAACAACAGCTCCAAAGTGCAAGAGTGATGATGCTAGCCATTCGGATACTCTCTTACTGTGCCTGATTCACAAATTAAACTTTATCATAGGTATGCTGTACTGTGCTTAGTTGCTCAATCATGTCCGACTCTTTGTGACCCCATGGACCACAGACCGCCAGGCTTCTTTGTCCATGGGGATTCTCCAGGCAAGAATACTGGAGTTGGTTGCCATGCACCCCCCACCCCACCCCGAGGGGATCCTCCCAACCCAGGGATCAAATCCAGGTCTCTGCATTACAGGCAGATTCTTTACCATCTGAGCCCCCAGAGAAGCCCAAGAATACTGAGTGGGTGCCCTATCCCTTCTCCAGGGGAACTTCCTGACCCAGGAATCAAATCGGGCTCTCTTGCATTGCAGGCAGATTCTTTACCAGCTGAACTACCCAGGAAGCCCCTATCATAGGCACATCTGTATTAAAAAAAAAAAACACATTGTGTATGTAGGGTTCTGTATTATCGGAGGTGTCAGGCATCCACGGAGCGTCCTGGAAGATGCCTCCTGCAGATAATCGGGGACTACCATACTAAAAATTGTTTTCTTATATCTTATTTTTATTCTTCTTAAAAAATTTCAAATTTTAATTATACATTCAGCATCTATATTTTTCCCCTCAGGATTTATGCAGTCTGGTGATCGGAGTTCCCTCCTCAGCATTTGCATCTTTAAACGAGATACTTCAAAAGCAGAAAGAATTTGTCTACAATCTTAACATACATTGGTGATTAACCAGTTAAAAAAATTATCGCACACAAAAACACCCAAATGAACAAAAACCCCACACATGTCCTAGTCAGAAAGTTAAAAATGGATTTCTGCAAGGTTGGGATGCAATGACCTTCAATTCAAGCTCTTCCCTTAAAGGCATGGGTCTGCTCCTGGGATGCGCTTCCCTGCTGGGGGGCCTGCATTTTTCCTGGGCCCGCTCAGACCCAGGAGGGTCTGTCCAACTCACAACTTTACCTGTGGAACTGACTTTAAGGGGCTGCTTTATTTCATGAAGAGACATTCGGGCCTCTGCTGTTTCTTCCCTGGTCAGTCCATATGCTCGCAGGAGATCTAGTAAAATGAGGTCGGCCCCTGGCACCAGGACAGAGACAGAGAGCCCACCCCCGCTCCGGTCATGCACCCCTCCTGGAGCAGGGGTCCTGGCGTGTACTCACTTGTCCAGTCTTCTTCAAAGCAGTGCAGGAAGTGGAATCCCACCATGATGAGGGCGTGCAAGGAAATGAGAGCTATGTACATCTGCAACAGGAAAGCAGGGCAGACGCCATTGCTGAGAGAACTGCCTGGCCGTGCGGGAGCCCAGGACGCGGTGCTTGCAACCTCCCATGCAGGAACGCTCAGGCCGAGGGCTGAGCAGGGAGGGGCCGGAGAGCCACCTGGTGGTTCCCCGCCGCCAGCCTGCGCCCCCAGGTCTGAGGTGCGTGGCCATTCCCTGGGGGCGGGTGGGGCCTGGGCTGTCCTGGAGGCTCCTGGCCCGCTGCCTCTTCTCACCTGAAGGGTCAGGGCACTGACTGCCTGCGGTCCCTCCAGCCCTCGACGCTAAATGCCCTCCACCTACCTGCAGCTGAGGGAGGGTGGCTGCCTTCTTGGCTACTGAGCTCGACACCAGGCCTGGGAGCCCAGAACACGGCCCTTTGCTTAGAGCTAATCAGCTGGAGGCAGTTTCTAGGCGCTCGAGGGAAGGGCGTGGGAGTGGGCCCGTGTGGAACCAGGGAGAGCTCTGGCAGAAAGGCAGAGGTCTGCGTGGCCAGGCACCGTGCTGCCAACAGCAAGGCAAACGGCGAGTGCTCCCCTCAGGGTGGGGACGGCATTCGGAAGCTGACTTACTGTAAACAGGACGAAGTACTTCTGGTTGTTCTCGCCGACACAGTTATTGACCCAGGGACAGTGGTGGTCCATTTTCCGAATGCACCGCTTGCAGACGCTGAAAGAGCCGCAAGGCAGACCTTGAGGGGGGTTCCCCACGGAGGCAGCAGGGTCAAGGGGACCTAGAACCCACGCTCCAGCACCACTCCTCCCCAGCGGCCCAGCGTTTCACTGCGTGTGTGCTGGAAGGGCCTGGAAGGGACAAGACCCCCGAGGTCACAGTCATTCCAGAAAGGGGAACAGGCGGCGACCCCTGAGGCCTCTTATCTTGTTTCACAAAGAAAAAGGCTGGAACTGACTCGCCTGAGAAGGACACTGCTCCCCTGAGGGAAGAGTGGGCTGAGACTCTGGTTTACTGAGAGGACAGAAGAAAGTAGCAGTTCCAAAAATCTGACAGGACGAGATAGGACAGAGCTACTCCTCATTTCCCCCAGAGGCCAAAACCCCTAAGGGCGGGCCTGATGGAACTTGCCAGAGTGTGGCTGACGAAAGAGAGAGAGAGAGAGAAAGTGAACACTTGAAGAGTTCAGAGTGGAGTCAAGAACCGCGTGTCACGGGGCTGCAGGAAGTCCCCCTCTAAGGACCTTTCAGCTCTAAGATAATATCCACTTAGCCGAAAATAGCAGAAGAGTCATCTGAGCTTAAGTGTTGACCAGAAATCCCACTAATTTGCAAACAGTTATTAACCTGTTGCTGGGATAGTTTTTGGCTTGGGACTGTTCGAAGCTATGATGTTTGATTAAAAAAAATGCCCTCCCCTTCCCTTCTGGACGACACAAGTAACAATCTGAAACAAGAGCACAAAGCTTAAATAAGGGCTCGAAAGCAGCTGAAAGCAGCTATTCCCAAAGCTCAAGTTCAGGAAGAGCCATCTGCCAACAGATGGACTCAAAGAGAACCGTTTCTTTTTCAATTCATTGAAATAGCCTCTGTAACAATTTATCTTGGGGGCATTACGTGTTCAAAACAGTTTGAAATACTGTAAATACAAGCTTGTTATATGTATTTTTGAAAGGCCCTGAGTTCACACCAGCTTTTATTTCCACTAGTTTCCATAACCAACTTTATCTCAGGTTATGACTGAAGTCGGCGGGGGGCTGCAGGAGAGCTGTTCCCGGACTACAGGTCAGGAAGCACAGACTACTCCGAAGGGGTGTGGCCTTTCCAAAGCCCAGCAGGAGCTCTGCTGGCAAGGCAGACCTCTCCCCCCGCCGCCCCCGCCCCAGAGGACACGTAGGGAAAGTGAGGAGAGATACTGGCTCAGACCAGCGGGGGCGTCAAGCTGGTCTCCACCCTCGTTCTTCCCACAGCTTCAGAGGCTCGTGATAACACAGGCCTGTGGGAAATGAGCACACTTCAGAGATGCTAGCCCAGCGCCAGAGTCTCCTTGGGAGCCAGAAAGGCAGCGTAAGAAAAGGATGCATGAAAGGGACAGGGAGAGCAATAAACCGAAGGCCAGGTGCCAGCACCAACACCTGGTCAACCTCTCTGTCTCCAATCTGGATGAATGAATGAATGAGTAGGTTTTCCTTGCTCCCAGTGTACGATCCAGCAAGCCCCGACGAGCAGGCAGCTAAGCTTCCTGCGTCCTGGGCCTCACGCAACACATTCCCACCGTGGAACCAGCCCTGTAGACCATCTTTTCCATGTCCTTCCTCAGCTCTGGGGTTTCTCAACCCCCCCCCCACCCCATCAAGGGAACCCCTGAGGGTGGCTACCTCCCTGCTCTAGGCTCTTGAGCAGCTTCTCTTCCACTCACACTATTTTGTAAAAGGGATTTAAGGTGGGTGCTCCAGGACAGTGTGTGCTCAGTAGAAGAGAGGTGCCAAGGCACCTGGCATCCTCTGAGAGCTGTCAGAGGCATGTGCTCAGCAGCAGAAAGGTGCCAAGGTGCCTCGCATTCTCTGAGAGCTGTCAGAGGCTAAGCGAATCTGTCCTCTGCTCTCCCCTCGCAGCCTCCGTGAAGAGGCCAAGTGTGAATCTGGGAAGATGGGTTTCACCATGGGCGAGTCTCTCTGGGCAGTCAAATCAGAACACGGCTTGTCCTTCCGGGAGCAGGCAGGAGTACAGCCAACCGAGAGCTGCAAACGCTGTCCAGAGTGCCGGTCTCCGAGTTTCTTGCCTATTTGCAGAGACAGGACAGGCCAAGACGCTGCCCCCACTCTGGCTTACAGACTTGTTCAGAAGCGGGGCTCCTGGGTCGAGTGGTGGCGCACATGGGTGGGGAGGTCCATCCACGCAGGAGGCTTGGAGGCTCTCTTCGGAGGCCAACAGACCCATGGCCCATGAACACCTGGTCTGAGCGGCTGTGGGACTGGGGCTGGGAGAGTGCCAGGGGCAAGGCCTGGGGTAGGTCTGCAGGCCGCCAGGTGAAGGATGCTCCAGGCCCTGGGGGAGACTGCCCTCACTTGCCTGGATACTTCATTCCAGGCACCAGCCGTCAGGGGGAGGAGGAAAAAATGTGGGCCTTCCACAGCCCTTGACACCCCACTGACTGGGAACTTACACCCCAGAGCTAGCCTTTTGCCCAGTCCCCAGCGGGCAGGAGGCTCAGTGTCCCTTCCCCCTGACACAGTGGCCACACGGGCTCCCAGAGGGTCCTCTCTCCATGCTCACCTCCTGGTGAAACCCACCACCCCTGGCTCCTCTCCTGCTCCAGCTCTAGCGGCTCCCGTGCGAGACGCTGCGGGCACAGGCACCTCCTAAGCGGGCTATGGCAGTCGCTGAAAGGACCAAGGGTGCTCCCTGGAGGTTATTTTGGGTGCTCCTGACTCCAGGGTCCCCCCAGGTCCCTCCTGGTTTCAGATGAGGGAGGGGGCTTCTCCCCTCCTCCTCCAGGTTCCCTGCCAGTGTCCATCCCCAAAGCACCTCCCCGGAAAGCCTGGAAGAACCGGACAAGCTCACCGGATCCCATGCGCTCAGGTCTCCTGGGGCCCGTGCCTCCTCCTCCAGGGAGACACAGGGGCCCTTCCTTGGCCCTCAGGCTCCAAGAAGTGGCTGAGGGCTTCTGCCCACCCTCCCTACAGCGGCACCCATCAAGCTGTATCTGTCCTGCCTCGCTGGTAAGCTCGTGAGTCAGGGCCGTCTCCCCTTCACCACTATAGCCCAGAGCTATAGCTTAGCTTAGCAAAGGTCAGCAGAGTGAAGGCTCTGACACTACAGATGAGGAGACAGGTTCCACCGCCCCAGGCGGGGACACCACAGCACAGAAAGAGAAAGGAACACAGCTAGTAGGTCCCAAGGGGACCATGCTCTGCGTATAGGCTTTCATCTCACACCTCATTCACTGTAATTAAAATTATAAGCAAAAAAGACATCTCCAGCATTCTGGTCCCAGCTCAGAAACAATCTGGGGTAAGGCCGTGCCCAGGTGGCTTCCCCGGTGGCTCAGATGTAAACAATCTGCCTGCCGAGCAGGAGACCAGGGTTCGATCCCTGGGTTGGGAAGATCCCCTGGAGAAGGGCATGGCTACCCACTCCCATATTCTTGCATAGAGAATTCCCTGGACAGAGGAGCCTGGTGGACTAAAATCCGTGGGGTAGAAAAAAGTCGGACACCGCTGAGTGACTACACAACAACAACAAGTGCTCAAACAGGGCACGGGAAAGACGACACAAGCTGGCAGGGGCCTAAGCAGCCCACAGTGGTCTCAGCCTGTGTGTGTGTGCGTCCATGTGCGTGTGTGTGTTGGGAGGTGGGGAGGAATATGAGGTTTCGCCAAGGTCAGACATCTCCACCTCCTTGTGCAGAAAGAACCTAACACATGGGAGGGGGGTTCATGTTTGGGATCGCATGTACACCCGTGGTGGATTCATGTCAATGTATGGCAAAACCAATACAGTATTGTAAAGTAAAATAAAGTAAAAATAAAAATTAAAAAAAAAAGAACCTAACACATAAGCCTAAGGCCCTGACCATCGTGTCAGCACGGCCTGCCCACCCTGAGGACTTCCACATGCTTCTGTGGCCCTCGATGTCAAGAAGAAAGCAGCCTGGTTGGAAGAAAGACCCACTCACAGACCACCAGGCTGGAAGGAACACCCACAAGCCAATGTCAGGGAATATGCGTGGCACCCATCAGAGCTGAGGGCAAAGAGATGGTTTCAAATTCCACAGACTCTTCCGGGAGAGAAGAAGCAGAGATCTGGGCACAAACAGTGGCCCCTTCACCCGAGCAGGAGGACTGATGCCCACTCTCTCCAGCAGGGCAACAGGCCCCTTGGCTCTACCAGCCACAAGCCCAGCTCTGGTGTGCTGGGGACTCCGCTCACCCAAAACCGTGGGTGCCTAGACGGCCCGGGCCACCGCGAGCCATCGCCAAGGAATGGCTGCCAGCACACATTTCCCGAGACAGCAACAGGCCACGCACAGGCGCTGTCACTCGAGTTTCTCTGAGTTTGAGTTTGTTTACTAGCACCCAAGAATACCTCCCTCGGACCATCCTGCGGAGGAAGTGAGGAGGAGGCGGAGAGGAAATGCCCGGCGGTGGGGAGGAGACAGGAGAGGACCACTGTGGTTGCCCGAGTGCTTTCTACAAAGCTCACCCTTCCCTGTTTCTGGTCCAGCCTGTGTAAACCCAGCGCATCCCCAACGCTCACACATTCTTCCACTAACAGACAGATATTCATATTGAATCCTCACGAGCTAGGAGGAACAACCCTTTTTATAAAGGAGAGAGCAGAGGCCCTGAGAGATGGTCCCCGGTGTGACCGGGACAGCACTGGCCTTCCAGTGCTGACCTGAGCATCGCTCCACCACACCGGGATACCCCGAGGAACCACGGCACCTGGGAGGTGAAGGCAGCTGGCTTCCCAAGCCTCAGGGGTAAGGCTAGATGGGTGCCTCCCTCTTTGAATTAGTTTCTAATATAGATCTCAGAAACAAGCTGACCCAGGGACAGAAGACCCCACGGAAGACAGCAATTCCCGTGGCCTCTGCCCACCTCGGCCCGTACCCTTGAGAAGTAGCAAGTAGCTGAGGAGGGCTTCAGCTTGCTCTCTCAGACAGACGGAAAGACAGCCAGCCTTAATTCCTCATCCGGGGAGACTCGGTGCTATGGCGAAGCCATCTCTGGGGGTGACCACGGGAACGACGATGATGACATGGGGTGGGCTGAGGTGCCCGGGACATAGCAGCTGTTGGGAGCCAACCATGGCACCCAGATGTGGAGACTGACTGCTTATCTCCGAGAGGTGGGCAGCGCAGCCCACACAGAAAAGCCACCTTTCAGCCGCTCGGACCTCTCACAAAGCCCAGATGCTTCCACAGCATCAGGCCGACGATACCTTCTGACACTCAGAGGCAGTTCATTCCTCTGCAGCCCCTCTCCAGCCCCAACACACTCATGTGAAAAAGGGACCAAGTAACACGCTTGTATTTCTGTAATTCAGCATTAAAGTTCTCTTGTCATGATGAAGCGCAATATTTACCTACAAGTTTATTTTTTTTTGGCACAGAAAACTCAAAAGAACAAAGAAATCTGAAAACCAAAAGGGAAAAATCACTGCACATAAAATGGGGAAATGGCTTTTTTGGCTGAATTCTACAATGGTCAGACCTCTAGAAGTTTTGTTTTTAAGAAAAGTTGTTCTTTTCCTTCAAGGATAACCCCTTCGTTTCTCTCTGGCCATCCACGTTAGCACGACCCACCCACCCTGAGGACGCCCATGGGCTTCCATGGTCCTCAATGCCAGGAAGAAAGCAGGTGAAATCTCCAATTTCTGTGAAACTGGACCTGCCCCTCAAGGACATCAGGCACTAGACATGCCCAGAATGACTTTCTACAGCTTTGTCTCGAGCACCCTTCACACAGTAATAAAGCTGTGAGGCAGGAAGGGCAGAAATCCACTCAGTTTCAGACATGGACACGGAGCGGAGAAGGGCGAGGGCCTGGGTGGGGCTCTCCAGCCAGCGTGGCAAAGCCGACTCGTGTGATAGGTGTCCTGGGCCCAGACCCAACACCCTTTCCCATCCCTGCCCGCCTGTGGAGGCGGGAGGGAGAGCTGCAGCGGTCACTGCGTGCCCAGAGCAGGGTGCGTTCAGAAGTCCTGCGGGTGATGGCGCCCGTCGGGGAGTGTGGAGGGCTGAGGCGGGGGCAGGGGCGAGCAGGGCCCAGGTGGGCACAGCGTACCTGCAGTGGTGGGCTCGGTCAGGCTTGATGCTGCAGCACTTGGGGCACTTGTACACCACCTGCCCGGGCTTCAGCTGCAAACTCTCGATGAATTCCTTAGTGGCATTTCCTTTGGGGACTGCCCCCTGTAAGGAAGAGAGACGTCGGGGTCAGGCTAGGGATGCCCTCGGTTGCGACATACCACAGAGGCGGCCATCATTCCAAAGTAGCAGCTCCACGCACGAGGACAGGACATCTTCATGCCAACAACATGGGGATTCCGTTCAGAGTTATGCCAACACCAACGATAAGAATTTACCTTGGGAAAATTACCCTAGGAAAAGTGAGTAATTGTCCACACCGCACAGTTACATCGCTTCTGATGACCTTTTTATTTCCATGCTACAAAAATTGTTTTCACTGAATGTATCCTCTCCTATGTACCAGTAAATATTTCACTGAGGATCTGACTTACTAACTACTATTTTGGCCTACATTAGATTTCCCAGGGACTGCTTCAGTTCTTGTGAATGTTCACTGGGGATTATCATATCAAACAGTCCAGTTCACCCAGGTCAAAATTCACAGCTCTGAATGTTACTGGGTTCTGCTTAAAATGGAATCAAGGGTTATTTTCTTTTTTACCAGGACTGTTGTCATGGACTGGTAATCTGTGTTTTCTCCTTATGAATCCATAAGCAACTGTGAACCACTGCCCTCAAATATTCAACGTGCTCTCCACACCAAGATGCTGAAAAGCAGCTGTGACCCAGGAAAATGATCAGCTCTGGGGTGGGGGGGAGGCTAGGGGTGGAATGGAGTAGGGTGAGGGTGGAGCATACAAAGGGGCTAACCTTTGTAGTTTTGTTTTTTTTTTTTACGAAGCTGGGAGGTGAACACATGAATGGTCATCATATTATCCTTGATACCCTTCTGACTGTCTCAAGTAGTTCATTATAATTTTTTCTAAAAGTTCAAAAGAGAAGTAAAAAAAAAATCTGGTCTGCAGAATACAGATACCAGAAGAACAGACACCAGAAGAACTCATCACAGAAATTTTAAAAGCAAACAAACTTTGGTAGGCAAGGATTACCTGGTACATATAAGGTTATTTAGGACATAGTTGGGCGGACTTCCCTGGTGGCTCACAGTGAAAGAATCCACCTGCAATTCAGGAGACCCAGGTTCAATCCCTGGGTCAGGAATAGCCCCTGCAGAAAGGAATGGCAACCCACTCCAGTATTCTTGCCTGGAGAATTCCATGGACAGAGGAGCCTGGCGGGCTACGGTCCACGGGGTCACAAAGAGTTGGACATGAATGCGCGACCAACAGCTGACATCACGTACGCCGTGAAAGTGCACCGTCATTGACACAGGAAACACCTATGGCAGACTGTTACAGGGGAAAGCAGATCCTCAAACAGCACGCAGACTACAAGCCCATTGTGGTGAAGATCACACGTACACAGATACGGACGCACATGTGCGTGTCAAGTATTAATGGTTATCTCATGTAGTAAAATCACAGTAATTTTTAATTAACTTATATTTCTTAAATATTCCAGTATGAACATGTGGCTTCTACAATAAGGAAAAAAAAACTCATTTGAAAAACCAGGAAAAACAGATACTCAGGAAGGAGCTATCCAGAGCAGGAGGATGGGCAACTTTCCTGGATTTTGCAACCGAGGTGCTGTGACGTGTCTCATCCCGAGACAGCTGAGGGTCCCCGTTAAGGCACCAGTGGAGCATCAGGGTCTGGAAGTCTTCAGAGGCAAACCAGGGCCCAGACCACCCTGATGGACTTTGAAAGGGGCCTGGGAAGGGCGCTGACCCAGGAAGAAGGGTTGCAGGAAAGTCCAGAGGGCTGCATGTTAAATTCTCTTTAATGTAAAAAAGCAAGTGAGTTTGGGCAACCACGTGACCTTTCACGGATTCTGAAGCCAAAGAACCACATCTGGAAGTCACTGTCGTCACGCGTACAAGGGAAAAGCACTAAGAACACCGTCTCCCCAAGGAGATGAGGCAATGGGGCGGGTTTCCTAAATGGAAGTTGCTCTTGGTTTCTTCCCTAGGTCCTGTGTTTCAGGTCCCTGCCACCAGAATTTGCTGTAAACCTCAGGAGACCCCTCTCCCCCCATAACGGCTACAAGAGCTTTACAACACCAAGGGCAACCGGAGCTGTCTTTTGGTCTTCTCATTCCCACCTGCTATTCCAGACCCCAGCCAGAGACACTTCGATTCAAGACCACAGTCTTTTTTTCCAAAAGTTTCCCCTCCATGAAACTCCCTCTTGCACACATCTGCTTGGAGGCACACTCCCATCCAGGCGAGACCCCACCCACCCAGGAAGCCCCCCTCGCAGAGCTAGAGACAAGCCGGACCAGTCCCTGAGCTGAGGGATCCGTCCTTCCTCCCTTTCTCTGTCCTTCTTTTTTTTAAAAAAAAAACAAAAAAAACCAGGCTCTCCTGGGCTCATCTCCACAGATTTCAGAATGTACTAGTTCACAGTAAGGAAGTTTGTTCCATTTGATTCTTGATAAGACGACACGGAGTTGGAAGGCCCACCGAGACATTTCTGCCGGTGACTGCACGGTTGTCGCACTTGCATGAAGAGAAACACTCTCTACGTCCACCCACCACTTATATCTCACAGGGATGGCTCAAAGCTTCCACGTTACCGCACCCCGGCCGAGCAAAACTGACTCATCTTTTCCTCATTTCCAAAGTAATACTTGTTCAAAACTTTTAAAAATGCAGAGAGAAGAGAATTTTAAAATGGGGAAAGCCCACCCCTCTGATTCTATCATCCAAAGATGAGTACTATTAACATTTTCGATACAGTCTTCCAGTCTTTTCTCCTTGTACACAGTAAGCTGCGTGTGCTAAGTCGCTTCGGTCGTGTCTGACTCTGCCACCCCATGGATGGTAGCCCACCAGGCTCCTCTGTTTCATGGGATGTCATAGGCAAGAATACTGGAGTGGGTTGTTCTGGCCTCCTCCAGGGGATCTTCCCAACCCAGGGATCGAACCCGTGTCTCTTATGCCTCCTGCATTGGCAGGTGGGTTCTTTACTACTCGTGCCACCTGGGAAGCCCACATAGTAAGCTACAAACACTTTTTAAAAAAATCTATACACCCATAAAAAATGCTCATAAGCTTCTAAAACCGATTTCACCCTGCAGTGGAATCCATTTGAATCTGGGGGCAGGAGGCATGATATGCTCCTATCATCCATTCCCTTCAGTGGCTAGCCCAAACTTCCAGTACCTTTCTCAACCCCTACTCACTCCCCTGTCCATGTCAGAGGAAACTGAGGCTGCTGAAGTAACCCCCTCCAGACTCCTCCTCTCCCTACCCCGATCCCTGGACACCCAGGGCTCATCCGTCTACCTCGGAGCTTTCCCTTCTCTGAGCTTAGAGGAGATTCCAGGCTTTCCCCGTCACAGCTAAGGTTCTCCGAGGTTGCGTGCGCTCTGCTCACCCCGACTCCGTTTCACGCTGGCCCCTACTGCCTCCGTAACAGGGAACCACCCTCATCAGGTCGATGAGAACTCCCTGTGGCCAAGTCCAAACGCCAGTCCTCCGCCCTCTCTTACCGGTCCCTCGCCTATTACCCTCCTGCGGCTGCTCCACACCCTCGGGGTCTCCACCCAACCTGGACCTGGGTGTTTCTCGGGGCTCCACCAGCTGCCCTCATTCCCGTTCATCCTGCACTCCCCAGACAACCTTCCCCCGCCACCAGCTCCAACTCGGACTTCTTTCGCAGCTGAACGTGTTTCTACCTGGTTGTTCAAAAGCATTCAGACAAAATAATCCAACCCCTTCCCCTCCTCCCAATTCAACCTGCTAGAACTGACCCCACCCCTTGCTCCCCAAACTCTCCTTCCTATTCTCTGCCCACCCCCCCGCCCCAGCCCATGGGACACCCATCTGCCTGGTCACTGGGGGTAGACGCCCACTAGTCATCTTCAATTCTCCTAACCCTCCGCCCCACACTCCCACCTACTCCACTGAGTTAACGTGCGCCTGTATTATGCCCCGACTCCAATATCCTCCCCTCCACGCCATGCTCATGGCCTCAGTTGAGCCCCATCACCGTGCGTCCCAGATACTAGAGTCCCCAGGTCTGCCTGCGTCCAGGCTCTCCCTTGCATCTGGCAGCCTCACCTCTATGCCTCCCCCTAACTGTTTTCCAGAGGCAACTTTCTAAAATGTGAATCTGATCATGTTATTCCCTTTGCCTAAAAAAAGCCTTCCCTGGCTCCCCAGAGCCCTCACGTGGTACAGAGTCCAAGCTCCTGGGAGGTGCCCAGGTAAGGTCACTGAGACGCAGCCCTGAACCACGCCTTCAGTGTCATCTCTCTCCCGAGAGCCCCACCCCCCGGACGCTGGAGCTCTGAGCTCTGCAAGTCTCCCTCCTGTGCCCTCAGGGACCCACACCGGCACCTCCCCTCCGGTCTCAGGCTTGTCCCCGCCTCCTGCTGTGCATCAGATGCTCAGTCGTGTCCGACTCTTTGCGACCCCATGGACTACAGCCCACCAGGCTGCTCTGTCCATGGAACCCTCCAAGCAAGAACACGAGTGGATTGCTATTTCCTTTCCAGGGGATCTTCCGGATTCAGGGGTCAAACCTGCGTCTCCTGATTTGGCAGACAGGATTCGTTACCACCTGAGCCACAAAGGAAGCGCTGGGCCTGCACCAAGCCTGGACCACATCCTCTGCCTTCTAATGGCCCCAGGCTACACCCGAGACAGAGCCCTCACTTGGCCTTTGTGCTACCACAGTTTCTCTTCATCTCATAACACCTATCATTTAATTATGCACTGATCTCGTCTACAGGACTGTAAATTCCTGGAGGACAGAGACGATGTCTGTAATCTGCAGCCCAATGAATTGCCCAGGGCCTAGCAGGGAGGAGTCGTCAATAAATCCAAGCCGGGTTAATAGTGATGGCCTAACAGACATTTATTGATTGCTTCTATGCCAGGCACACTTCCAAGGGCTCCTTCACTGCACACTGTCAATTAATTCTGACAATAAACCTATGAGAGAAGAGTATGCTAGTCCTCATATTATAGGTGAGGTAACTAAGGCAGGCAGGTTCTTCATCACTAGGGCCACCCTGGAAGCCCTCTCCTTACAGTGGCTTCTCTTAGTGCGGCGCACAGGCTCTGTGGCGTGCAGGCTCAGCAGCTGTGGTGCCCAGGCTTAGCTGCCTCGAGGCATGTGGGGGGTCTTCTCCAAGCAGGGATCGAACCCATATCCCTGGCATTGGCAGGCAGATTCTTAACCACTGGACCCCCAGGGAAGCCACCCAGAACTACATTTTAAATGGAATCCTTCAGGATTCCTGAGGATTCCAGCATTCCCAGGATGAGTACTTATAACAGGAAAAGGACGGGTGGTGAAATCGGGATGGGGCAGGGAGAGAGAAGGAGCCGAGGTAAGAGCTGGAGTCCGGGCTGTCTTCAAGGGGTGGCCTCCTCCGGGCCAGTGGTGCCACTCCAGACTTCTCTATGTCTGAAGTGCTTTAGGAACACAGAGAGCTCCTCTGAGGACATCACTCAAACACCAGTCTGCCGTGTGCCCCACACCCCACCCCTCCAGGCAGCACCCTCTCACCCCACTGCTCAAAGGGGAGCTCCGCATCCGGGTCCGTCCTTCCTTCCCTTTTCTGTTCAAGCTCTCTGTGGACCTGTTTACAACTACGTTGGAGTAAGTGACTGCTACACGGTCCAGAAAGCTGCAGTGGTTGCGACCTGTTCTGATGCTACATTTGGAATAGGAACATCAGAGCTCAAAGTAGTACCAGCAACTGCAGGAGACTATAGGAGGGGTTTTGTTTTGTTTTCTTTTCTTTTACTAGTAATACTAACAAACCAAAATGATACACAATGCATACGTTGTTATACACTGTTTACCCCTTAGGACACAAGTTTTTCTGACCAATATACATTATGTATACGTTATAATACATTGTTTATAACCTCTGGGCATAAAATTTTCTGAAAAATTATACACATGAACTGACCTACAAAACATTACAGCCCTATAGGAAACTCCTTAGAATCCTGAAGCGATGTCTTTCTCAAACCAGACCCTGCCTGCAGTGTTAATAAGGAGCCCCTAGTGTCTGCTTTCAGGGTGAGATCTGGGCTTTCAGCTCCGCCCCTTGGAACCTGGCGTGCGGGTGTCCCGGGGCTCTGCAGCCCACCTGTCTCTCTTTTGCATGAGGTGTCACCCGCTGGGACTGGGGACAGGCAGGAGGCAGCATGCGGAGCCTGAGACGGGGCAGGTCGGCAGGACATGCTCTGAGCTGCTCCCCTTACTGCTGTGGGTATTTATCGACAGAGGCTTTATTACGTGTTTGCCCAGTTTTCTTCGGGGCCAACAGCAAGACAAACCTCTGAGAAGCTGGCTGGTGTCTGGGATATGACAACTCTGGCTCTCATGCGTTTGGGGTTGGAAGCCGAGCAACAGGCCCTTGAGGCTCATTCTCTCCTGTGTCTGACTGCCAGGGGCCAGGCTGAGGAAGACCTTGGAGGGGGCACCATGGAGGGGTTAAAGAACAGACGCGTGTGAGGGTAGCAGGAATGCCAGGGTGGAAGCCTCCTCTCCCTCCCGCCTGACACCCAACGCCCTCTATTCATAGAAACCAGTAACCTCCCTCCACACTCTAGGCTCTGACCCTCAATCGCCACCAGCCCCAGACCTGGCTACCTACTGCCCACCTGGTGCCCCTGCTTACACATAATAGACCTGCAGTTTGGCCAGAACAGAAGCCTTGATTTCTCCTCCAAAATCTGATCTCCCCAGGCTCTCCCATCCAACAAGCGGCACCAGCAGATCTCCTAGCTGCTCCCGCCAAGACTCTGGAAGGCACCCTCCCTGATCCCTCACGCCTTCTGCCACTCTGGCGGTTCTCAGATCTGGCTGAATAGGAGGGACACCTGGGAGCTTTAAAGCACCTCAATCCCAGGGCCCCACCTCAGACCAATCAGAGTGGAATCTCTGGGGGCAGGCCCATGGCATCAGTACTTTTCAAAAGCTGCCCAAGGGGATTCTAACGTGCGGGCAAACCCGAGCATTGATGGTTTCAAACATATTCGGAGTCCAGCAGCTTCTCCTCCCCACACCTCACCGCTTCCACCTTGGTCTGAGCCGCCACCACGTCCAGCCTGGCCCACTGCCGCAGCTCTCACCTTCCTGCTTCTCCCGGCTCCACCTCAGTCCCCCCTATCGCAAGCCAGGCAGCACCCTTTTCAAAACCAGGTCACATCATGCCTCTCAGATGGCTTCTCACTCAACTGACAAGAGAGACCAAGGTTCTCACGAGGCCACAGGCCCTACCCGGCCTGGCTTCCGCAGCCCTCCCCGCCTCTTCCAGCCCCTCTCAGCCCCACTCACCATGCTCTGGTCAGCCTGGTGTGAGTCCTGTTTCTCAAACATGCCAACCACGCTCCTGTCTCTGGGCCTCTGTATCTGTCCTCTGTCTGCAGGGTGCTGCCTCTGAGCACTGCTTCATATCTTTCAGGCCTCAGGGGTCCTTCTCAGATCACCTTCCTCCAAACGGTCTGGCTTCACTCCAGAAAGTCACCCACCAGAGCCCCTGGATCTTTAAAAGCCCCTTTCGCTCCCTGGAATTGCCTTGTTCCTTCGCTTGTTCTTCACTGCCCGACGCCCTAGGCCGGGAGCTGGGCAGGAGGGCAGGGATCGCGGTGTGCCTTGCTCACAGCTGAACTGGCTGCTCAGGACCCTGAATATGGTAGGCACCCAATACACACTGGCATTCATTTGACCCCAGCCCGCAGCGCCCGCTCACTGCTGCTGGGGTGATCCTTGTACAGCGACAACCTGATCTCATCACTCCTGCGTTTAAAATCCTCAGTGCCTCTTGACGGCCCCCATTATCCCACTCCTACCCCACTTCTTTGGCACTCTGGTCACGTGACCAACCCAAGTCCATCCTCCTGGGTTCTCTTCACTCCAGACGACCACACCCCAACACTCGTGTGTCTCTCTGCACGCTGCTCCCTGTGCCTGGAACACTCACAGTGTCTTCCTGCCCGCCCCCCCACCACCTTCCCTGCCCCTGTCCACTGTTCTGATCAGAGCTGGCCTGGGCAGCACCTCCTCCAGGCAGCCCCCCTTCCTAGGCTGGTGATTTCTTTCACACCTACTCGTGCTTCCTTTGCCGCAGCCTTCATCACACAGGGTGGACCTCGCCTGCCAGGGCACCATGAGGGAAGAAAGCGTGCCTGGGGCCCAGCAGATACCAGAATTATAAGCTGAGACAAATAACGTCTTTCAGCCTTGCAAGGGCACCGGAAAACCTTATGAAAGAGCCCGTAAGTTGCTTCCAGTATGCTGCTGGGAAAATCGTTCGTACCCTTGTGTTTGGGGCACTCATAACCTTATACTTCGTTTCCTTCGGGTGACAAGTGTTCTAAGAATCCCACAAGCAGTGCTAACACCGGGTCAACAGGCCCCTGCCTGCCAGTGTGTGCCATCTCCACAGGCGCATGTGTGAGCAGAGATGCCATCTGGGCTGGGCACTGACTTGTGATCGAGCCCGGCAAACAGCTTTCCCCAGGGACAGATTAATGATCCAGCCCCCCAACCCCGACCACCACCCCCCACCCCAAACCAGCAGGAAGTGGAGCTCTTCGGGAAGTGGACTAGTTCAGGACCCAGCATTTTGACCGTGCCTTCCTCAGGACTCAGAGAATCGAGGTCTGTGCAGCCAGGGCCACTGCCATTCAGAGAGCTTTCCCTTTCCTAATTTAAACACACCGGTCCCTCATACTGAGACAATTAAGCCACAGGAGGTCTTTATCAAATAACGCACTCTCTTGCTTTTCCCATACACAGTAATGAGCAGGAATGGAGGATTTAATACCAGGGTAGGCAACACTCAATAGCCACTTGCACAGCTTGGTATATTTAGCTAAGTCCTTGGCCAGAAAACCATGGCTTTGCCCACAGATATGTACTGAGAGATGCCTGCCACGGCCTGAAACCGGCCTGTCCAGCTTTTCAGGAAAAGACGAGTCTCGTCCAAGCGAGGTAAAGGCCACTGCCATGCAGGTTTCTGGGCCTGGGTAGGGCTTTAATTTCATCTCCACCTAGCGCCAGTCCTGTCTTCACTAGGAACCCCCAACCCCACCCAAGGGGCAGCGTGCTTTCTGCTCGGATCATGCGGCCGAGCCTCGCGGGGCCCTCACCGTGCCTTTCTAACCAGAGGCTGGGCTTGCCCTGGCCAGACCCCTCCCACGGAAGGCTCCATTCATGCAGACACCCACGTATAGACAGCATTGTTCAACCAACCCAGACAGGCCGCGGCACAGACGGGGTCCCCTTGCAGGGGCCCGTGTCCAGTTTCCCACCCCCGGGGGGAAGAGAACAGGCCCTCCTATTCTCCGCGTCCCCAAGGTCAGGGGGCACATGCAGGCTGCGGCCATGCCTGGGCCAGAGGAGGAGAGTGCAGGCTGGTGAAAACGAGCCCAGACATACTCACGGGGTCCGTCAGCATGGCCCGGCAGTGGGAAGCCAGGGCCAGGAAGGCCAGCAGGTTGAACACGAGCCCGTTGATGACGCTGTACACGTAGTCCCGGGACGGGATCAGCATGACGAAGAGGACCACGAACTCCGCATAGAGGACCAGGAACCAGGTGACAATGGCACAGGCGATGCCGCAGCCGTCGCGGATGAACCACATGGCTCCCGCGGGACGGGGGTGGGGAGGCGGGATGCACTTCTCCGGCTGGAGGTACTGCGGCTTCCGCTCAATGTCTCGAAAGTGGTGGGCGGGGATAAGCATCATAAACTATTCTGTCCATACTGGCATCTGGAAGAGAGAGGGAAGGATCCAGAAATGGTGGCGTGGTCTGGTCGTCTGGGAGGCTTGATGAAGCTACTTTCCCAAGGGAGCCGTGAGGATCTGGGTGTGAACTTCTAATCGGAAAGCTGCCTACACCTTCTGTTCGTTTCCAACGTTGAGCTCTCGTCCCTACTCCTGAGAGCTAAGTTAACCTCTGTGAGACAGGGCCGCCTTGCCCAAAGCCTTCACGTGACAGATAACGAAAGGCGGGGGAGCTTGAAAAGGGCAAATGCCGAGCTTCCCTGGTGGGTCCAGTGGTAAAGAATCCACCTGCCGGTGCGGGAGACACAGGTTTGAGCCCTCGTCTGGGAAGATCCCACATGCTGCGGAGCGACTAAGCCTATGGACCGCAGCTGCTGGGCCTACACTCCGGAGCCCAGGAGCCCCAGCCTCGGAAACCCGTGTACCTTAAAGCCCGCGCTCTGCAACGAGAAGCCAGCAGTGAGACGCCTGGGTCCCACAACTAGAGAGTAGCCCCAGCGCGCCACAACTAGCGAGAGCCCTCGCAACAACAGAGAACCGGCATGGCCAAAAGTAAATTAAAAAAAAAAAAAAGGCAAACACTTCACCCAAGGTCAGCCAGAGCAGCAGGCACACACACAGAACACCAGATGGGAGGCAGGACTAATAGACATATTCAAATTTTGACCTACAAGACCAGGGGTGGGGGTGGGCGGTGGAGTACCAGGCCCTCTGGAAGAACTCTTCATCAGTTACACTGCTGCCTCCATACTGCAGACGCACCCAAGACTCATGCTGAGGCTCTTTGGGTTTGAGTAGGAGGACAGAAGGCCTAGGGTTAAGCTGCTCTAATTTTCTGTAGTGCATTAGCCAATAATAAAGGCACAACACTCAGCAGCATGGGGAATGTGCTAGAAACAAGCCAAGCTTGTTTTAGCCCTCTGGCCAAAATGGTTAATTTTCCAGGGATAAGAGACTCTGAGTTAGGCTCTACCTGTGGTGACAAAGCAAAGTGTAGGAATGTTGGCCAGCGAGCCCAGAGGTGTTTCCCCACCACCTGGCTGTGGGGCTGGGTGAGTTCTGGTCTCCCGACCTAGGGCAAGACCTATACCCCAGCCCCAGGCCCCTCCTCAGGACAGGGTAGGTGTGAAGGTCGAGGGAGCTATGGACGCTATGGGTGTCTGTGCACACATCACAGACGGTGTGCACGTCCTCTCTCTAGGAAAGACGTCCATTCCTCCAGAAGCATGTGCTGAGCAAGGTGCCCACTCTCTCAAGGCTCCAGCCGAATCTCTGGAGACAGCCATGAAATCACTAAGGCTCGATTACGGAAGTCTATCTGTCCACGGCGTGCGCTGCAAGACAGCAAGTCCAGAATCCCCTCCTCCGGCTCTTTCTCTTACACTCTGTGGCCTGTCGCTTCACCCACCAGGTTTCTCAGAAACTGTGGTGGCCTCCAGTTCTCTGCCAGACACAGGAGCCGAGGACCACCCCGGAACACAGTCTCTGAGGCAGGCAGGCAGGCGACACCTCGGTTTGTAGAGAACTTGAGTCCCTTCACAGCAGAGGAAATCCCTCAACAGCGGCGCTGGCTCTGTCTGCTTTCCTGAAGGACCAGAGTGAGCTCACAACGGCTTCTCCTTGCCCTTTGCCCAATTTTCCTCCTTCCTCGACTGCCCTCACCCCCAGCAAAGAAAGAGGATCTGAACTGAATACAGTACAGTCATGAAAAGTAAGGACGTGTCCAGAAAGCTGAGAGGGGAGAACAGTAACTATGACTCAAGGGACAGACATCCCAGAGCCAAAAGTTGCACAGACTAATACTGAAAGAATAAGGCCAGGGCCTCCCCTCCCAGGCTGGCAGGGAATTAATGGCTGAAAGGCAGGTAATGTGGATTGCGTGCATTTCCAAAGGAACACTGAAAAAAAAAATTTTAAAAAAAAGGAACACTGACTCAACAAATATTCAGAGTGACTATCACATTCACCCAGAATTTTCCAATAATGCAGCCTTGTGCTCTTCACAAGAGAGTGACAATCAGCGTTGCCAGAGATGACTTCGAGGCATTAGAAGATGCAGGGATACCGTCTGCGGCACCGAAGAGAAGGGCAGCAGGAGATTGAGAACGGGGGCTATCAGGGAGCTGACCCACGGCAGGGAGATTCTAAACTTCCAGACTGTGCACAACCTGAACCCAACAAACGAAAAGCTGAAATTTCATTATGATTCAAGAGCTGATCAAGGCTCACCATCTTGACAACGTCCAAATGCAAGCGTTCTCCTGGTTTTTCCTGTTGCCATGCTGATTTGTATGCATATCACCCAGGCCCCAACAATTGCTGTCTAAGCTCTAAATCAGTAGGGTTTTATTGGATCACTGCCACACTATTTGATTACACATATTATAGGGTCTATGTCTGTTCTGCATTATAATGGCAAGGCTGAGTAGCTGTGATGGAAAGACTCATTAGCTTCAAGTATTTACTCTGGCTCTTTACAGAAATTTGCTGGTTCTGGGATAGTTGTTACTCACTGAAAAAAATACAGGTATGCCCTGTTTTATTTCACTTCACTTTATTACGCTACAAGAAATGCAGATTGAATGTCTCTGGCAACCCTGTGTTGAGCAAGTCTATCGGTGTCATTTTTCCAACAGCATCCGCTCACTTAGTGTCTACACTTTCGTAATGCCCGTGACATTTCAAGCCTTTTCATTATTATTTTATTGTTATGGTGACCTGAGATCAGCAATCTTTGATATGACTATTTTGTTGTTTCAGAGCAGCATGAACTACCCCCCATATAAGACAGCAAACCTAAATGGTGAACATTCTGGTGTTCTGACTGCTCCACGACGCTGCTGTTTGCCTAACTCCCCCTGTGCCTCTCCATTCCCTGAGATACAATAATATTGAAATTAGGCCAATCAATCAGCCTCCAATGGCCTCTAAGTGTTCAAATGAAAGGAAGAGTAGCATGTCTTCTCACTTTAAATTAAAAGCTAGAAATGATTAAGCTTAGTAAGGAAGACATTTCGAAAGCTGAGACAGACCGGAAAGCTAGGCTTCTTGCATGAAATAGCCAAGTTGTGAATGCAAAGGAAAAGTTCTTCAAGAAAACGAAAAGTGCTACTCCAGTGAACACACAGATGATAAAAAAGCGAAACTGCCTTACTGCCAAGGTGGAGAGAGCTTTAGTGCTCCGGGTGGAAGACCAACCAGCCGTAACATTCCTGCAAGCAAAAGCCTAATTCAGAACCTTCATTTCTGTGAAGGCTTTGAGAGGTGAGGCCGCTGCAGAAGAAAAGTCTGAGCTTGGCAGAGTTTGATTCATGAAGTGTAACTTAAGAAGCCATCTCCATAACATAAAAGTGAAAGTTGAAGCAGCAAGTGCTGACGTGGAAGCTACGTCAGCACGTTATCCAGAAGATCCAGCTGAGATAATTCATGAAGGTGGCTACGCTAAAGAACAAATTTCCAGTGTAGACCAAACAGCCTTCTGTTGGCAGAAGATGCCGTCTAGGACTTCCCATAGCTTGAGAGAAGTCAATACCTCACTTCAAAGCTTCCAAGGACAGGCTGACTCTCTGGTCAGAGGCCAAGTAAGCTGGTGACTTGAAGCTGCAGCCAGTGCTCATTCGCCATTCTGAAAACCCCAAGGTCCTTAAGACTCACCCTGGATCTACTCTGCCTATGCTCTGGAAACGGGAGCAAAGCTGGACCGACAGCACATCTGTTGACAACACAGTTTACTGACTATTTAAAGCCCCTGTTGAGACCCACTGCTCAGAAAAAGATTCCTTTCCAAACAGCACTTCTCACCGACACGTGTACTCACCCAAGAGCTCTGATGGAAACAGACAAATTCAGAGCAACACTTCTACAACTTATATACTTCCAGTGAGTATATTTTCAGAGTAGTTGACTGTATCCTATCTGTCCTCTGACAACTGCCCATTCTTATTGTGAAAAGTGAAAGTGTTAGCCACTCAGTCGTGTCCGCCTCTTTGCGACCCCGTGGACTGTAGCCCGCCAGTCTCCTCTGTCCATGGGATTCTCCAGGCAAGAATACTGGAGTGGGTAGCTATTCCTTCTCCAGGAGATCTTCCCAACCCTGGGACCAAACCTGGGTCTCCTGCATTCTAGGCAGATTCTTTACCGGCTGAGCCACCACCAGTCATATGGTGATGATGTGACTGAACCTGAGTTGTGCTCCATATGTGTGGTTTTCCGGAGGAACAGGTCCTTCCACATAAGTAAATGTCCCAGGCAACTGTGCTTTGTTCCTAAGCAGAAACACATTTTAACCATTTGGATGGTTAAGTTGGAAATCTTAAAAGTAAAATTAAAAACAACAAAAAATATATATTATAGCTGCTTTTGTCTTAAGTACAGTAACCATCCATTTCTTTGGAACGATATAGAGTCATTACTGGGAACATCAGTTACTGGAGTGTGTTAGGTCTCGATGTCCTCAGGCGGGCAGAGATTCACTGTGCCCTCGGTTTTAACCAACTGGCCTGTGCAGACTATTCCAAGTCTAATTCTGGGGTCTCCTTCCTGTGGCTCTTCGTCTCCCCCCCATTCCTGGCTGCCATTTCTGCGTCTACGGCTACCCCCAATACACCCTTTATTTACTACTGCTCATTGGCTGTGGGCTGGAAAAGCAAAGAAAACTAAGTCTTGCTAGACTTGTTTATAAAAGAAAGGTATTCACTTTAGGTAACAGGCCTTTAGAGGACACTTGCTATGCTCTCCTACCACACAGTGCTTGTGGGCGGGGAGCCTTGCCTTTCCCTTAGCCCAGGGCCTGGCACACAGTAACCATCTACGACCTGTGTTCGCTACACGAGTTCGAGGGGAAGATGCGAGAGATGGGTGGTCCTAGGACCCCCTCCCGGAGGCCGCGTGTGGCTACTCTCAGGGCTGTGGCTGTGACCCAGACGGTGGAGGGTGCCCCCGACAGGACCGTGATGGAGGGGCTGTGACTCATACTCGTGGTTCCAGATGTTCCACCTTCAGACCACGTGAGACCAAAGGCCGGACAGAGGTGCTGTGTTTGCTCTGCCCCTCACTGGTGAGTGGGAGCCTGAGATCCGGGCAAGGACCCCAGCAAGGCTGCACGTGCAGAGCCAGACACTAAGCTGAACTGAAGAGCATGTTCCAACCCACACTTTAGAGCTTCGAGTAGTCCAGTCAAAACCCAGGAAGACATGCTGCTCTAAAAACCTTACGTCACCCCCAGCCCCTCCAAAAGCAACGGAAGCAGCTTTCTGATACCGAGCAGGGCCTTGTGGGGCTCCTGGGCACAAGGCCTGTGTCCCCCCCATTTCTCTGATTACAGGGAACAACCTTCACTTAGCCTCCAGGACCTTCCCTGAGTTCCAAGGGGCAGGTTCATGCAGTTGTTCATCAGGGAAGGGAGAGGATGTGAGACCAGGGAGGAGCAAACAGCCAAGGGCAGCCTTGGAGCGGAGTGCTGCTTCCCCATCGCAGGATACATAAACAGTAACTTTGAGCTAGTCTGCAGATACTGAACCCTCCAGGCAGGAGACGGTAATGGTAGGCTGCCCACAGGCATGCAGACCCCAGACAAGCTGGACCTGAAAGGTGACAATGTTGACTGCTACTGGACCTCACCACCAACCCATCAGAAGAAATGTCCACGAGCTGACCAGGCCCTCTTTGAACAATTCCTATGATCAACTTCTCACTATCTTCCCTAAGCTGGGACACGGTTTTGAGGGCACAAGCCTGCTGTGTCCCCTTTTGCCTGGGGAAGCAATAAAGTCACTCATTTCTACTTCACCCAAATCTCAGTCCCCAAGAATCGAATCAGCGCCAGTGTACAGAGAAGCTGAGCTTTCGGTGTCCTTTCCTTATGTCAGCCAACTGAAAATTTGAGAAATGTAGGGGGAAACCCACCATGAAACACAAACTGGACACATTCCCTTCATCCTGCTGCTATAACAGCAATGGACAACAGGTGAACACGGCGCTCGTTTCCTTTTCCAATTAGGGAAATATCAACCCTGGGGGCTGAGGCTCTTGGTCAAAGACCCACTATCGACATGAGTCCTCGTGTGAGCAGAAACGGGCAGGACTGGCGGCTCAGCCTAGGGGGCAGACCCACAGGGAGGCTAGTGGGTCCCTGCAGCCCCTGCACCCCTCCGGCCAGCCTGCTCAGACCTCACTCAGAAGGGGCCACTTCCTGCAGTCTCCCTCCCTGCCCTCTGCACCCCATGCCCTGGCCCCTGTTTGCTCAAGCCCCCTCTCTCCATCTCAACTCAAAATGCACGGAGCAACCACTAAGTGCTAGGAGCTGTGTGGGGCGCGCACACCCAGCGGGGATGAGGACAACTGTATGTGAGCTGCTCCGGTCGGGCCCTGCCCTGCCCTCCCACAGCCCCCAGTCTGGTAGGACCAGTCCCATCTGCTTTTTTCTACTAACCTGCAAGTCCCATTTTGTTTAGCTTCGTATCTTGGTATATGGCATGAGTGAGTGCTCGAATCAACAGCTCCTTCACAAACCAGACAGACCCGCCCCATGATAATCCTAACACATAGGTGTCTAATGAACAGCACAGCAGAGGGGAAAACAGTACCCCCCCCAAAAATCCCAAACCCGCCCCCGCCCCCACACACCACCCAGAACGGAGATAAACAGACTTCTCCGAAGCAAGGACTTCAGAGGGGAGGGATGAGAGCAGGGCACAGAGCTAGGTGAGGTGTGCTGCTCAGACATAGTCAAGGGGGCGGGTGGACCTGGCGTGGAGAGAGGCAGTGCTGGGGGAAGGCTGGACGTCCAGGCCTGGATGCGTGAGCATGCGCGTACGCGGGCTTTGTTGGGAACAGGGTAGCTTTAAAAGTAGGGAGTAGGTTGTGTTTTAGAAGGCCTGGATTTCATGAGTTGGGAGTTCACCCTGGAGGTTCTGGTGAACCACTAAAGCTTCTGAGGAAAGTTGTGAGGGGAACATGTGGGCACTCTAGCAAGGCGATGCCAGCAGTGACAAGCAAGACAAACGAGAGGGCTCTGAGACCAGAGGCCATCGAGCCCAGGGAGGCACGAAGGCAACAGGCCTGAGCTCTGCTTTGGAGGAACTAGGTTTTCTCTTCTTGTAAGGGAAGTTTTCCAAAGAAAGACCGAGAGCAGTGATCATTTTGCAATTTTAATTACAGGCAGAGCTGGGATACTGTGGGCGTGGTTCAAGACCACTTCAACAAAGTGAGTATTACACCAAAGTAAGCCTGTGAAGTTTTGGGTTCCCAGCACACATAAAGGCCATTTTTATACTATCTTGTAGTCTATTAAGTGTGCAATAGTATGTCTAAAAACAATGTGCATATCTTAATTAAGAATACATTACTGCTAAAAACAAAAAAACAAAAAAACCCGCTACCATCTGAGCCTTTCAGGGAAAGACTAGAGATCTCTTCAAGAAAATTAGAGATACCAAGGGAACATTTCATGCAAAGATGGGCTCAATAAAGGACAGAAAGGGTATGGACCTAACAGAAGCAGAAGATATTAAGAAGAGGTGGCAAGAATACACAGAAGAACTATTCAAAAAAGATCTGTATGACCCAGATAACCATGATGGTGTGATCACTCACCTAGAGCCAGACATCCTGGAATGCAAAGTCAAGTGGGCCTTAGGAAACATCACTACGAACAAAGCTAGTGGAGGTGATGGAACTCCAGCTGAGCTATTTCAAATCCTAAAAGATGACGCTGACAAAAAGCTGCATTCAATATGCCAGCAAATTTGGAAAACTCAGCAGTGGCCACAGGACTGGAAAACATCAGTTTTCATTCCAATCCCAAAGAAAGGCAATGCCAAAGAATGCTCAAACTACCACACCATTGCACTCATCTCACACGCTAGCAACGTAATGCTCAAAATTCTCCAAGCCAGGCTTCAACAGTATGTGAACTAAGAACTTTCCAGATGTTCAAGCTGGATTTAGAATAGGCAGAGGAACCAGAGATCAAATTGCCAACAGCCACTGGATCATCGAAAAACCAAGACAATTCCAGAAAAACATCTACTTCTGCTTTATTGATTACACCAAAGCGTTTGACTGCGTAGATCACAACAAACTGTGGAAAATTCTTCAAGAGATGGGAATACCAGACCACCTGACCTGTCTCCTGAGAAATCTGAATGCAGGTCAAGAAGGCAACAGTTAGAACCAGACATGGAACAACAGACTGGTTCCAAATTGGGAAAGGAGTACATCAAGGCTGTATATTGTCACCCTGCTTATTTAGCTTATATTCAGAGTACATCATGTGAAATGCCAGGCTGGATGAAGCACAAGCTGGAATCATGATTGCCGGGAGAAATATCAATAACCTCAGATACACAGATGACACCACTCTTATGGCAGAAAGCGAAGAAGAACTAAAGAGCCTCTTGATGAAAGTGAAAGAGGAGAGTGAAAAAGTTGGCTTAAAACTCAACATTCAAAAAACAAAGATCCTGGCATCTGGTCCCATCACTTCATGGCAAATAGATGGGGAAACAATGGAAACAGTGACAGACTTTATTTTCTTGGGCTCCAAAATCACTGCAGATGGTGACTGCAGCCACGAAATTAAAAGACACTTGCTGTGCTCACTTCGGCAGCACATATACTAAAATTGGAAAGATACAGAGAAGATTAGCATGGCCCCTGCACAAGGATGACATGCAAATTCGTGAAGCGTTCCATATTTTTATACAAAAAACCTCGAATTGCCAAAGCAATCTTGAGAAATAAGAATGGAACTGGAGGAATCAACTTGCCTGACTTCAGGCTCTACTACAAAGCCACAGTCATCAAAACAGTATGGTACTGGCACAAAGACAGACATATGGATCAATGGAACAAAATAGAAAGCCCAGAGCTAAATCCACACACATATGGACACCTTATCTTTGACAAAGGAGGCAAGAATATACAATGGAGTAAAGACAATCTCTTTAACAAGTGGTGCTGGGAAAACTGGTCAGCCACTTGTAAAAGAATGAAACTAGATCACTTTTTAACACCGCACACAAAAATAAACTCAAAATGGATTAAAGATCTAAATGTAAGACCAGAAACTATAAAACTCCTAGAGGAGAACATAGGCAAAACACTCTCTGACATAAATCACAGCAGGATCCTCTATGATCCACCTCCCAGAATTCTGGAAACAAAAGCAAAAATAAACAAATGGGATCTAATTAAAATTAAAAGCTTCTGCACAACAAAGGAAAATATAAGCAAGGTGAAAAGACAGCCTTCTGAATGGGAGAAAATAATAGCAAAAGAAACAACTGACAAACAACTAATCTCAAAAATATACAAGCAACTTATGCAGCTCAGTTCCAGAAAAATAAACGACCCAATCAAAAAATGGGCCAAAGAACTAAATAGACATTTCTCCAAAGAAGACATACGGATGGCTAACAAACACATGAAAAGATGCTCAACATCACTCATTATTAGAGAAATGCAAATCAAAACCACAATGAGGTACCACTTCACACCAGTCAGAATGGATGCGATCCAAAAATCTGCAAGCAATAAATGCTGGAGAGGGTGTGGAGAAAAGGGAACCCTCCTACACTGTTGGTGGGAATGCAAACTAGTACAGCCACTATGGAGAACAGTGTGGAGATTCCTTAAAAAATTGCAAATAGAACTACCTTATGACCCAGCAATCCCACTGCTGGGCATACACACCGAGGAAACCAGAATTGAAAGAGACACATGTACCCCAATGTTCATCGCAGCACTGTTTATAATAGCCAGGACATGGAAACAACCTAGATGTCCATCAGCAGATGAATGGATAAGAAAGCTGTGGTACATATACACAATGGAGTATTACTCAGCCGTAAAAAAGAATTCATTTGAATCAGTTCTGATGAGATGGATGAAACTGGAGCCGATTATACAGAGTGAAGTAAGCCAGAAAGAAAAACACCAATACAGTATACTAACACATATATATGGAATTTAGAAAGATGGCAATGACGACCCTGTATGCAAGACAGCAAAAAAGACACAGATGTGTATAACGGACTTTTGGACTCAGAGGGAGAGGGAGAGGGTGGGATGATTTGGGAGAATGGCATTCTAACATGTATACTATCATGTAAGAATCGAATCGCTAGTCTATGTCTGACGCAGGATACAGCATGCTTGGGGCTGGTGCATGGGGATGACCCAGAGAGATGTTATGGGGAGGGAGGTGGGAGGGGGGTTCATGTTTGGGAACGCATGTAAGAATTAAAGATTTAAAAAAAAAAAAAAAAGACACTTGCTCCTTGGAAGAAAAGCTGTGACAAACCTAGACAACATATTAAAAAGCAGAGACGTTACTTTGCCAACAAAGGTCCATCTAGTCAAAGCTATGGTTTTTCCAATAGTCATGAACGGATGTGAAAGTTGAACTATAAAGAAAGCTAAGCACCAAAGAACTGATGCTTCTGAACTGTGGTATTGGAGAAGATTCTTGAGAGTCCCAAGGATTACAAAGAGATCAAACAAGTCAATCCTAAAGGAAATCAGTCCTGAATATTCACAGGAAGGATTGATGCTAAAGCTAAAACTCCAATAGTTTGGCCATCTGATGTGAAGAACTGACTCCTTGGAAAAAACCCTAATGCTGGGAAAGACTGAAGGCAGGAGGAGAAGGGGACGACAGAGGATGAGATGGTTGGATGGCATCACCGACTCAATGGACATGAGTTTGAGCAAGCTCCAGGAGTTGGTGAGGAGAAGCAAGCCTGGCGTGCTGCAGTCCATGAGGGCTGCAGAGTCAGACACGACTGAGCAACTGAACTGAGTGACTGAGCCTTCAGAGTGTCACAGTAGTAACATCAGAGATCATTGATTACAGATCACCACAGAAAATACAATAATAATGAAAAAGCTTGAAATATCGCAAAAATTACCACAATGTGATACAGAGAGGAAATGCTGCTGGAAAATGATGCCAGCAGACTTTGCTCAAGGCAGGGTTACCACAAACCTTTTAATCTGTCAAAAATGCAAGTCTGAGAACCTTAATAAAATTGTATTTTTTTGGTCAAGAGTTTTGTAGCATTAAAAATAGATGGCTTAACCACCGATGATCCAGGGGTTAAGACTCACCTTTCAATGCAGGGGACGTGGGTTCGATCCCCGGTTGGGGAACTGGGACCCCACACACCGAGGGCAGCTAAGCCAGAGCCCCACAACTGCTGAGCCCGTGCACCACAACTAGGGAGTCTGTTGTGCAACAGAAGACCCCACATGGCGCAATGGCGATCCCGGGCCCCAACTGAGACCTGATGCAGCCAAGCAAAGAAACAACCATGTTTTACAAAGAATACAAAGGTATGAACCACGGTAATTAAAATAAAGAGACGGCTTTCTCACAGGTTAGTAATTCAAGCCCAAAGTAACCATTCTTCCCTCCCGACAGAGGAGTGCACCCGAGGGCCAGGAAGGTAAAAGGAGTAAGCCTTGAGGCCACAGAAGTAAAGCAGAGAGAGTCACAGGCCCACAGGTGTCCTGGAGCTCCCCCGAGATAGTGACACCAATGATAAGGCAGACGGTGTCCAGAATGACAATCTGAGCTCTGCGGTGGGGGGCAGTGTGTAGGCTGTCTCAGGAAATCATCTCCTCTTCCTTCTTGGAGATTCAGAAGCAAAAATCAGGAAATGACTGACACGAGCGCTAACGTCCCCAAAACGCCACTGCTTTTGGTCCAGAGAAGGGCCCCCAGGTTCAACTGTAACACATGTGCTTCCTTATGCTTGACCACAACCGTGCCCTTCCACAAATCCAGATGAGCAAACGAAAATGTACTTAGTGAGATGCCACCGAGGGTCCCGTCAGCCCTTGCAGTACAGCGCTCAGGACTCAGGTCCACGCTGCCTATCCATGGCTGCAGCTCAAAGGGTTTCAAAGTGGCGACTCAAAGGCCAAGCTCACAGGCCCCATTCCACTGTGGCCCACAGCTGACTGTTGGCCAGGCGAGACTCCTGGCCCGGCCCAGTGTTGACACTTTGTGACAGGCAGAATCCAGCTATATGCCTGCAGTTAATCACTTTACATATTTTTTAAAAATATTTATTTGGCTCCCCCGGTCTCAGTTGTGGCATGCGGGATCTCGTTCCCTGACAAGGGACTGAACCCAGGCCCCCTGGGTTTTAGCCACTGGACCACCAGGGAAGTTCCATTAATCATTATTTGTTGAGTGAGGGGCAAATCCTTACGAATCTATCACCTGGCCTAAGAAACCTGACCAAAAGTCCACGCTTCGTGAACAAGGGTCAAAGGCATGACCAGCACACAGAAGTTCAGTGTCAGGTTATTAGAGCCCCCAGATACCTACTGTTCTTGATCTAATGAATACCCAAAGAACCCCAGACCCTCTCAGATTGCCAGCTGTTTTCGTGAGACAAGATATTACTCTAAAGTCATGGGTTTCCCTGGTGGCTCAGCTGGTAGAGAACCCACCTGCCAATGCAGGAGACACAAGAGATGTGGGTTTGATGCCTGGGTCAGGAAGATCCCCTGAAGGAAATGGCAACCTACTTCAGTATTCTTGCCTGGGAAATCTCACGGACAGAGGAGCCTGGCGGGCTACAGTCCATGGGGTCGAAAAGAGTCAGATGTGACTGAGTGTTCATGCATGCATACATACACACATATACATGCACACGCGCACACACACACAGAGACACACACACAGACACAGAGACACACACAGACACAGACACACACTGACAGACACACACAGACACAGAGACACACACACAGAGACACACACACAGAGACACACACAGACACAGAGACACACACACACAGACACAGAGACACACACAGACACATACACACACTGACAGACACAGACACACACTGACAGACACACAGACACAGAGACACACACACACAGAGACACACACACACAGACACAGAGACACACACAGACACATACACACACTGACAGACACAGACACACACTGACAGACACACAGACACAGAGACACACACACACAGAGACACACACACAGACACAGAGACACACACAGACACAGACACACACTGACAGACACACACAGACACAGAGACACACACAGACACAGAGACACACACACATACACACACACACACACACGGCTTAGCTAGATCTAAACCTAAGTCCTACAAGCAATTCAAAGAACTTTGTGAGGATTCCCTTCCGAAAACACCACACCCACTCACGCTCTCATGTATGCACGTGCATTTAAGCACAGCATACAAGCAGATCTTGGAACTGTACAGATTCAGAACCTCTCATGTTTTACAAGAATGAACTTCAAGTAGGAAAGTATTCACAAGCCATCCCTGCAACTGCAAAGATGAATAAAAGGTCCACTCCCTGGAAGCTTTGGAAAAGAATCTGATCAAGTAAAAAACGGATTTATCTATTTCTTTACTTACAATTTCGGTGAATTTGCATACAGACCCAAAAGGATTGTAAATTTTATACCCATGTTTAGGTGATTCTCAGAAAAAGAACGAGCCACGCAGCATTATGTTCGAAATGCTTCATAAAGAACCAGAACGAGTCGCTCCAGTTTTTCCCAAAGGTAAGCGTGTGGTCCAAAGGCAAGGTGCCTTATCTTCCCCTTGGCACTGTACCCTGCCAAGCCAGGAAGGCATCCAGACAGGCAGAGCTGCTGGCCTCTTCTGGGTCTTGACCAAGGGGTCTACACTGTGTCTCTCTTTAAGAGGGTCTGGCTTCCCCTGCCTGCCTCCTGTCTCTGTCATACTTAACTTCAACAAAAACAGAAGAAAAGAGAGGAAAGGAGGGAGAGAGGGAGGGGAGGAAGGAGCGGGGAGGCAGAGAGAGAGGAAGAAAGAAAGAAAAGAAACACATCACACCTGAAAAGCAAATCCTATACCCATTAAAATTCACTGAGGGAACCAGGAAGTGGTCGGTAAGCTAAAGTGGCCTTCTTCTCTCATAATCAGACACCTTCTTATAAAACCCACTCATGCAGAAACTCACACTCCCAACAATGAGTCTCCATTTCAGAAAAAAGTTTTGGATTTGAAAACTCATGGAGGCTAACAGCTCCTCCGCTCACTACAGCTGAGTACTACTGTACCAAAACTGGCTGGTGTACTGCCTCTAGGCTTTCCGGATCTATTAAAAAAAAACAACACACACACCCACAGATAGGATGACATAATCTATGTCACAGGCTTCCCTGGTGGCTCAGATGGTAAAGAATCTGCCTGCAATGAGGGAGACCTGAATTCGATCCCCGGGTTGGGAAGATCCCCTGGGGAAGGGAATGGCAACCCACTCCAGTATTCTGGCCTGGAGAATCCCATGGACGGAGAAGCCAGTCGCAAAGAGTCGGTCGGGCACGACTGGAAAACTAACACAGGCACACACACACACAATCCATGTCAGAAACGCTGGGAATCAGTAGAAACTACCATTCATTTGGGTAACACATTCACTGTTTTTTATGGGCATGTTTTATCGTATGTTGCCACGATGAGAAAAATATTAAAACAAGACCACGCATAAGATCAACTGGCAAAAACAATCGCTGAGTCAGAATTTCAGAGTGAGGAAGAACCATAAAGACCATCTAATAGATTTTAGTCAAATTCTCCTGCTTTCAGACGAAGAACGGCGGTGGGCACTAACAGCGACCGTGAGCCCCTTAAGATCGAGGAGGCGCACAAAGCGGCAGCTCTCAGCGCTCACGCCAGCCTAGCACAGCAGCTTTTATTCGTCATCGTAGAGATGGGGCGGGGGGTGGGGGGTGGTGGTGGAGAGGCTTTTAATAATATTCCCCAGGTCAGAGAAAACCAGGATCCAAAACCAGCTCTGCCTGCCTCCACAGACCACGTTTTGAAAACGGTACGTGGCTGCCTTTCCTTTCTCTCTCTCTCTCTTCTTGTTTTTTGCAAGAGGGGGCCAGGAGAATGACCAAGCAGAATATTCGAGTCCTGCTTCCTACTTCCTCGCACACATTTCGTGGTGCTAAGGAGAGGTCACTGCATTAAATGAAACTTAGCTTTAATGTTATCTTTCAAGTGACTGGGGACGACCCGTTCTCTAAACTTTGTGGCTCTTTTAAGAACCTGAGAAATGGACACTAAGCAGACCTTCCTTCCACTCCTAGGAGCTTATAATACTGTTAAAAAGAAAAAAAAAAAAAGGAGCCTTCTTTCTCCTGTGAATCATTTCACTGCCAATGGGCTGTCTCTTTAATGGTGCACAGCACCCGGCCCTCAAATCCACGGCCTTTTGGGAAGAGACTGCCTCACCCTTCCAGACTCTAGCCTAGGCTCCTCTACAGACGGATAAAGAAACGAAGCTCAGGGAGTCAGTTGGTTTCCATAAAACAGTTAGAGAGGTGGCTAACTTCCTTTCTAGGTCTAATGGATGATATCGATTAATCGGGCTTCCCCGGTGGCTCAGAGGTGAAGAATCTATCTGCCAATGTGGGTTCTATCCCTGGGTCGGGAAGATCCTCTGGAGAAGGAAATGGCAACCTGCTCTGGTACTCTTGCCTGGGAAATCCCATGGACAGAGGAGCCTGGCGGGCTACAGTCCACGGGGTCGCAAAGAGTCGGACACGACGGAGCGACTGAACATCATCTACCGGTTGCTTATGCGCCATCACCCTCCATTAACCCCTCCTTCCAGGAAGTCTGCAACCCAGCAGGGAAACCTTTAAAAAGGCAAAAGCATCTAACTGATTTAGCTAGCCAATTAATATCTGTCAGCCAGTTTGACACTCTCTAAGTACGTGGAACCCTCTGAAATCAGGTGAATGGTCTCACTTGACACTGACCTGCCCTTGGCCTCTGTCAGGGTAGGTTCCGAGATGGGCATCTGGCTTGGCTGCTGCCCCAGCACAGGCCACGTGGAAAGTGGAGCAGGGCCCTGACTCTCACTGAAGGTCTCACCTACTGGGCTGTATGCTGGACACGCCTCAGCCTGCTCGAAACTCCCATCCTATCTTGTAGGATAAGCACGCACTTTCCCACCCTCTTTTAGGGACGATTAGCCTATGTTCACACTGCTGGGAAATTCCACGGACAGAGGAGCCTGGCGGGCTACAGGCCATGGGGTCGCAAAGAGCTGGGCATGAACCAAGCGATGAAACAAGAAAAACACTGCTAGGAAGCAGTGGAGACAGGATACACTCCCAAGCCTGTTCTCATTCCAGAGCCTACCTTTAACTGCTCTCTGCGATCGTTAACGTTGCCCATTAACTAGAACCAGAATGGGGAGGGGTGGTGGTGTTTCTGCCAGTGACCCTGGCTTACTTACAGTTTCAATCTCTTGCCCACACATGGTCACAGCAGAGATGGCACTATCGCGTGGGCCACATGCAGCGCTGTTCACAGACCAAAGAGCTGAACGTAAGCATTTTGGGCCCTAAGGTGGGGCCTTGGCTGAACACCAACCAACGTTCAGAAGACTGGTCCTGCCTTAACTGAGGGAGCAGGAGGACTATGGAGCTTCAGCCAGAAGAGTCACCCTAAGATTGAGGCCCTAAAGTCTGCTTCTGCGGGAGGACACTTCCGGGAGGGCCAAATTCCAGCACGCTGCTTATTTGGGGGGAAAGCCCACCCATGCTAGGCTGAGAGCACCCAGCAAAGGGTCCCACCTGAGGGTGTTGAAAATGGCACCCAGACCCACATTGTGCCATGCACAGACATGCAGCCTCTGTGACATCACCCAGGCAAAAACTTGGCTTTTTTAGGGACTAAAAGCAAAAGTGCTTGGAGGGATCTGAAAGACGAATTAAGGAAGAAGAGAAAACCAGTTGTAACCATTGTGCCAGGCTTCAAGGAGGGTCCCTGCCGATTCCACTCACCCCAAGTCCTCTAAGTCCTGCAAGAGCAGGGCCTTGGAGGAGTCTGGCCTGAGGAAGCAAGGCCTCACATGTCCACCGCCCCTGCCTGCCAGGTGACGAATTGTTGAAGGGCTTTGGAGACAGACTAAAGCGGAATGAAGACTCGGTTTGGAGTCAAGCGGCCAGAATTCTACTCTGCACCTTGCTGCTCACTAACTCACAATTTGGGGTAAGACAGTTACCCTCCATGGGCTCCATTTCCTTATCCATAAAGTAAGAGGGAAGACTAAGCTGACTGCTAAGGTCTGCTGCAGGGCTCAGATTCTGATTTCTCTGTTCTCAGGAACAAATTCAACATCTCTGTTAATTTCTTGGATTCTTAAAAAAATTATCAAAAGTATCCTTTAATGTCCTATCCCAATTCTTTGTTAATATTCAGAAAGAAACCCACCAACAACTGTTAGCAATTTTCCTGAGCATGTTCAATTTCTTCAATGAAATATGGCATGTAATTACTGCTTCCTTTGTTCTTTCATTTAATGTTTTGTGGAGTGGGAAAAGCACTATTAAAATACATCAAACATCAGAAAGTGGTTAAAGAAAAGTCTTAAAATATAAAGTTGAACATGACCACTTTTCAATGTTTAAATGTCTATAAATTCAAGATCTACTGGGATTTCTATAACCTGCTAAGAGAGGTCATTTTCGTGTAAAATGAGGTTTAGAGAGCTTGACCTGCTCAAAGTCACAAAGGAAGTTAGTGGCAAGGTCTGGCTCACTGGAAGAGATGCCAATAGTCTTTCCAGCATAGATCATTATCTTCCTAGCCAACCCGTCTTTCAAGATGCTCTGCTACTCTTGACTTAGAAACGCACACTCTGTACAAAGCTTACTGCAAGGGAACTGCAGCCACAACTGTACTTGTCCCCCTACGGCCACTGTCCAAAGGTGAAAAACCAATCCTACCCAAGGGCATTTCAACCACTGACCCTGTACAGGAGGTATTCATGTCTCAAACTGACCAGAAAATTTGCAGAGTTCAACCAACAAGTCTCTACACAGCTGAATGGTTACACTTCGGAGTGTGTGTAAGAGTGCTCAGTCGTGTCCGACTCTTCGTGACCTCGTGGACCGTAGCCCACCAGGCTCCTCTGTCCATGGGAGTCTCCAGGCAAGAAAACTAGAGTGGGTAGCCATTCCCTTCTCCAGGGGATCTTCCTGACCCAGGGATCGGACTCGTGTCTCTTGCATTACAGGCAGAATCTTTACTACTGAGCCACCAGGGAAGCCCATTTAATTTGGAGGAAACTATGAAAAGAGGCAGTGTTCCTCATATTTCCTCACATTGCCTAGACGAATGACTGGAGTAGGTGGGACATGCAAGGTGGTCTTCTTACCTTTACAGCTGAGAGCCAGTAATAACCTGGTCATTTATCTCTGGAAATGATTTAAAAATGAAAACCAAAACAGACAGAACAGGAAGAAACCCGAGGTGGAGCGGTATTAGCCTCCTTAGTTCCCCGCAACAGGTCAATGGCCAGACTTTACACCTTCACCAGGGGGGGTGTGTGTGCGTCGGTGGCTCCGTCATGTCCGACTCTGTGACCCCATGGACTGTAGCCCACCGGGATGTACGTGTTTTAAATGTTTCTAGATAGGCTCGTCAGGACCCACGAGCGCCCCTTTCTCATACTACATGCCCTCATGAAAGACATGGGAAGCACCCTGCCACTCTCTTAAAATGAAACACACAGGAAGACCCTTCCTCTACAGTGGAATAAGCTTTACCCGTGTATTCCCATCAATTTTCCTATCACTGGAATCACAAGGCATGGTTTCTACAACAGCAAGACAGACAGACCTGCTGGCCCCTGTGGCAGGTTATTTATACTGAGTGTCCTTTAAGACAAGGCAAGGCCCGACAAGTGCAAAGTGTTTAAAGGAAACAGAGCTACAGAGAAAACAATAGCTCTTTTTTTATTTTTATTTTTGGTAAAGATTCGTTTGATGTGGACCATTTTTTAAAAGTCTTTATTGAATTTGTCACAGTACTGTTTCTTTTTTTTTCTATGTTTTGGTTTTTTGGCCACAATGCATGCGGGATCCTAGCTCCCTGACCAGGGATATGAACTCGCATCCCCTGCCTCGGAAGGCAAAGTCTTAACCACTGGTCTGCCAGGGCAGTCCCCAGCAATAGCTCACTTCTGCTTTTCTGGTGCTCTGGTTTGCTAAGTGGAAGAATGCAAAGGAAAAGGCCCAAAACTTGGCTTCCTCTGCTTAAGACCAGGAATAAAGGGTTCCCTTGCTGAGATCTTAAGAGCTCTCTTTTAAGAGCTCTCTGCAATTTCAGCACCATGGACTCAGTACTGCCCCAAGCTCTCCCCTAAACTGACTTTTATTGCTGTAATTAACAAGGGTAGGTGGGACAGATTTTCTCTATAGCTGTAAAGTTATTGTTGCTGCCGGTGGCCAACAGCAGCTCTTTACCTGTTGCCCTTGATGCCTGGCCTGCCCAATTAGCACCTCATTCTAGGCAGGCCTCGCATCTAATTGCCATGTGCCTCAAGTGAGCACTTTAGTTTATTGTCTTGTTCGTGTACTAGTTCAAGAGCCTGAGCTCCCCGGTTAGAATACAATCTTCAGCTTCTCTTAGGCAGGTATGTGTTTGCAGTTTCCTTATCACTTCAGGTCCACGGGAACACTAGGGACACACAGGCATGCAAACAAATACTTCCTGATTGTTTGAAGAGCTTCTTAGATATTTATTGTGGGAATAAGCACGTGGCTGGAATCTGGGTCTCCACGCCTATCTCAGCCCTCTCTACCAGATGCACTGGCCTTTTCTGCTGTTGAGGGCTCTCGCCTACATTGAGTTAAGCTCTACTTGGTCTGTATGTAACCTTTCTCCTTACCTAAAAGAGCTGGCTGAAACAGACACGGGGCTTCCTACAAGCACCACCCTCAACATTCCCCTAGAGAAAGGAACACACCCCTTGCTTTCAGAATTAACACTAACTATAGCTTATATGGCATCACCACTCCCATAACAAATACGTTGTTTAGCTGCTCAGTCATGTCTGATTCTCTTTGGACTCCATGGACTGTAGCCCACCAGGCTCCTCTGTCCATAGGGTTTCTCAGGCAAGAAAACTGGAGTGGTTGCCATTTCCTTCTCCAAGGGCTCTTCACGACCCAGGGATCGAACTCACATCTCCTGCATGGCAGGTGGATTCTTTACCACTGAGCCACCTGGGAAACCTACAAGAAACATAAAGTGAAGCGTGAAAGCGAATGTTGCTCAGTTGTGTCCAACTCTTGCGACCCCATGGACTATACAGTCCGTGGAATTCTCCAGGCCAGAATACAGGAGTGGGTAGCCTTTCCCTTCCTCCGGGGATCTCCCCAACCCAGGGATCGAACCCAGATCCCCCGCATTGCAGGCGGATTCTTTACCAGCTGAGCCACAAGGGAAGCCCATAAGAAACACAGGCCTCCTTCAAATACTCTGGTGAATGAAATGAAAGGGGACACCTGCATAAAGGGGTGGTTAGGAATGCAGGTATGGGAGCGAGGTTGTCTGCTCTCAAATCCTGACTCTACTGCTTCCCAGTTATGTGACCTGGGACCTCGGTCAAGACAATCTCTCTGTACCTCAGTTTCCCAATCTGTAAAATAGGATAATAGCACCTGCCTCACAGGGCTATTGTTAATAGGACTGAATCAGTTAGTCTTTGTGAAGTGTTTCGGAACAGAGCTGGGCAGATAGTAAGCACTATTATGCTTCTGTTATTACTAGATATAATTAATAAGAATACAGAGATTTAGGACAGACGGACCTACAAATCAGCATGCAGCCAAAAGAATCTGACAGTGATGGGAAAACAAGCTGGTTAATAGAATAATATGCCATCCTTGGTGTTTGGATTTTCTGGCAAACGTACAGTCTTTGAACTGCTTCAGTAAACCAAAAAGAACTCTGAATTTATGGGGTTCTGAAATATCTAATGTATGATCACAACAAATGTGATAAAAAATGTTCTGGCTGCATTAAAGTACAACAGTTAGTGAAGGTGTCACTAACAGACAGAAAATTTAAATTTTAATTTTTTAGCAGAAAATTTAAAACAAACATTCGATTGTTTGTATGTCTTATATCGATGTAGGCTAACATGTCAGACATTGTTTGTAATGTTATTTAGCAAATACTGCCAATCCTCCAGCAGAGAATCTTTAGTCATTTATCTGGGAAACACTTCAAATGTATGTTCTATAGTTTGAAAGACACACTGAAAGATTTTTACATAAAGATGATCCCATGGTATCCAAACCCAGAATTTTCTTTCCCTGACTTTTCTGATCTATTCGCTGCCACTTTTTAAACCCTCGCTCCTCTTCGATGTCCCACCTATTAAAATTTGACATCCGGGGTCTCTTCTTTCTGAGCGATCGAGCACAAGACACCGTTTCTAACACCAGAAGTGCCCTGTTATCTCATCACCCAGGTGCTCATTAGAATCCAGGTGTTCAATCACCCAAAGGCCTCCAGGCGCATGTGTCCCAACAGGTGGGGCACCTGTACTTTCATGAAGGAGGAAACCCTTCTGGGTTTACCTCTCCAAGTCTCCTGGAGGGCAGAATTCAACACTGCAAGACATCCTCCCTATAGGTACACCTGCAGAGAGTTACAGAGAAACCGGAAACAACGAAAGGTCCAGTCCACTAAGAAGAGATGATTTATCTGGGGGCTCGGCAGCTTAGGGCTTCAGAATGTGGGCAGGTACGTCCTCTCCATACCCTCTTCAGAGGGTTTACAACCTCCCGGTCCCACTATGCTCACCGGTGCCACTGTCACCGCTGTTCACCCCCACGTTTATGCTGGGTCTGGAGCCCTCCCTCTGCCTGGGGGCTTCTCTGGGCAGAAGCTGTGTTTCACTTGCCTCAGTGTCTCAAAGCTGGCACAAAGCCCATCAGCAGTAGGCTCCCAAGAGTTATCCGTGAAACTGTACTGAGGCTACTATCTGAGACACCGACCATTCTTTGGAGGATCAAGCAGTCAAGGGTTAGTTTCACTTCTGACAACAGGGAGGTTCCTCAAAAGTGGGGCACTTGGAAAAGTCATCAGATCCCCTCGTTGCTACTATCGTTCTGGGTTAACTTTCTTCCATTTATCTACGTGGCCCCTTTAAAATCTGTTTCCTGCCTTATCAACCCCGCCTTAATGGGCTCCTTCAGTGACCCCACGTTCACCTTGCAGGTTTCCTTTCTGGATATTCAAGGCCCATATTCCTACTTGGTCACGACTGGGGCCGGCATTTCTTTTTTTTTTTGTCCACGGTTCCCAGCGATCACCCGGTCAAGCCAGGGCTTCCAGTCCCTGCTGGGAAGCGCTGGGGACGCCGGGGCACTGCGCCCCCGCAACCCCCCCGCCAGCGCTGACCAAGACTCTCCCCTCTACTCTCTTTGGGACAAAGCTCCGGCAACCATCCGGGACATGGGGATCCTGCAAGGTTCCGGGGCGGGGGTCAGCGTTCGGTCAGCCAGCCCCAGAGAGAGCGGGGGGGGGGGGGAATCCCTGGGGTGCAGTTGAAGACGTCTCGGGACTAGACGGGCATTCACTCCCGGCCAGATCCTCATTACCGAGAACGACCTAAAGAGGGCTTGATCGCTTCTTTCCTCCCCACCATCCCATGGGCCAGAGAAATACATGACATGAGGGCAGGAAGGAGAGCCAAGAAACAGCCTCTCTCAGGCCAATCGCGACGTCCGCCACCTCTCACTTGGGGTCGGTCTCTTTCTTCACACACACGCACGCACACGACCGGCCACTTCAACTCCAGCTCTGAGCAAACTGCGCCGCACGCCTCTTCCACCGCTAGCCCTTCGAGCTCCGGCCCCGGCCCGCGCCTGTCGTCTCGCCCCAGCTTTCTCACCGGATCCCAGTTTCCTCACCCGACTGACCGTGAAGCCGGAGGCAGTTCCCCAGTCCCAGCCCCCTCGGTGGGGCTCCGGATGCCGCTGCCGTCGTCGCTCCCCTTTCAGCCCCCGACCCGGGACCCGGCCCTGGGCTGCAGCGATGGCTCCCAGGAACGAGGCGCCGCGGCTCCCTGGACTCGGCCAGACACAGGGCGGCGCGCAGGAGAAGCCCATCGAGCTCCCCGGCGGTGGTGGCGGCGGCAGCTGCAGGAGCGGCCGCCGCGCAGGCTGATGACGCATGGGAGGGGGGTTGTGCCTGGCGGGGGGCGACGCGGGTGGATGACGTCAAGCGGCGGGGGAGGCTCGGCAGCATGGCGTCGGTGGCGCTGAGCGAGGCGGAGAAGGTGTACATTGTGCATGGCGTTCAGGTAGCGGCAGCGGGCAGTACTGGCGCCGGCCTCCGGGTTCCCTTGGCCCTGCGGGTCGATGCCGGGCCTCGGCTTGCCCGGAAAGACTGCGGCAGGCTGGGTTTACCTTTGATTAGACCGCTGTGCGGCCGGCATGTGCAGCTCTAAAGCCGCCCGTGCCGGCGTCTTTGGGACCAGGCGGCGAGCATCCGTTTAAGACTGTATGCGTACTTGGATCTTTCCGGGTCTACAAGGTTCCAAGCTCGGGTAGGACGCGGTGGGCAGTCCCTGATTCTGTTAAATCCCCTCTCAGCCTTTGAAGGCTGAGCTGTCTCACTTTTGTTAGATACATACTCTGTCATAGTTTTTAATCTCATTGAATTTTTGTTAAGTCCTGAAGGTGAGTGTTATGTCTGCTTTACATATAAGGAACTAAGTCAGAGAGGTTAAGTCAGTTGTCTGAGGTCGTAAGGTAAGTGTGTGGTGGTATTACCGGAAAACTGGAGTTTGACTCTTGGTCGTGAAAGTCGCTCAGTCCTGTCCGACTCTTTGCGACCCCATGGACTATTCAGTTTCTGGAATTCTCCAGGCCAGAATACTCGAGTGGGTAGCCGTCGCTTCTCCGGGGTTGACCCTTGGATGTTGAACCAAAAAACACAACCAAGCCAGAGAATGGGAGAAGGAGGAATTTATTAATTGCATCAAGTAAGGGGACTTTCGGAGGAGGCAATGGCACCCCACTCCAGTACTCTTGCCTGGAAAATCCCATGGGCAGAGGAGCCTGGTGGGCTGCAGTCCATGGGGTCGCTAAGAGTCTGACAGGGCTGAGCTACTTCACTTTCACTTCTCACTTTCATGCATTGGAGAAGGAAATGGCAACCCACGCCAGTGTTCTTGCCTGGAGAATCCCAGGGACGGGGGAGCCTGGTGGGCTACCGTCTATGGGGTCGCACAGTCGGAAACGACTGAAGCGACTTAGCAGCAAGGGGACTCTGGGAATCTTTTCAGAAGCAATGTCTACCAATAGCAAAACTGGAAAACAGGCTAAGAGCATGTGTATAGTCATGAAGGGGCTTGAGCAGAGGAGGAGGCCTAAAGTCGGGGCAGAGGTCAGCGGAGTCCAGGCCTTAGTTGATTGGAGTCACCAAGGGGACGGCTTCCCTGGTGGCTCAGCTACTAAACGATCCACCTACAGTGCAGGAGACCTGGGTTCGATCCCTGGGTTGGGAAGATTCCCTGGAGAAGGGAATGGCTTCAGTATTCTGGCCTGGAGAATTCCATGGACTGTATGGTCCATGGGGTCATAAAGAGTCAGACACGAATAAGCGACTGTCACCTTGCTTCACTTCACCATGGGGAAGAGAAGGGCAACACCATCTTCAGCTTGTGGCCACTTTGGGGTCTTATCCTGGAGTTACCATCCTCCAGCTGAGTGGGCCCCTGAGTTCTTGTAGAACAACTCGAAGGTTCGTATCAAACTGTTAAGTATATCCATTGAAGAAAAACTAGGGCTCCGTTTTATCTGAGAACTGTTGTTTCTTCGTTGCTTTTCTATTTTTTCCTGAATTCTGTAGTTCCCTCAAGATGATTAATTACCGTGACATGTTCAAGGGCAAGCATTGTGGCCAGGAGTAGATCACAAAAAGGCTGAGGACTAAAATGGCTTCCCTTGTGTCCAGAAAGCCATGCATGCCTGGTTGCCTTTTTCCGGAACCCCCCACCCTCTCTTTGTACAGTGGAACTGGGATATAAATCCAGATCTGACTGTAAAGCCCAGCTCAAGCCTTGTGCTATTTTCCCTTTTTAAAAATAGGCACCCAGAAATAAAAGCCAGGGAGAATGCCCACTGCTTCCACTTCTCTTTCTTTGCTCTGTCCTCTGAAAGCGCGTCGGCAAAACAGGAGCAGGGAGGGCCAGTTCTGACCCCCACCCCCGCCGCATTTTTCTAGGCCTTAAATAGTATATGGACATATATTACTATTACCTTTTTAGATAGTGTTTTTCCCACGTTGGTTCTAAGCTTCTTTAGAACCCTAGTTAGCATTTTTTGTACAGCTCTTGTTTTACTTACTTGTATCTGACTGGTTTTGTTTTTTAAGTATTTTGTTTACGTGGCTATGCTGGGTCTCAGCTGAGGGATCGTCAGTCTTTGTTGCAGCATGTGAGATCTTTATTTGAGACCTGTGGGATTTTAGTTCCCTGACTAGGATCCAACCCAGGCCCCCTGCATTGGGAGCACAGAGTCTTAACCACTGGACCACAAGGGAAGTCCCAAGCTGGTTCTTATATTCAGGAATTGGGGGCAGGTTTCAGAATTTCCAGAATTAGCATTTAATCTTCTTTTCAGGTTTGCTTAACTGGCTAAATGTGTGCTTTCTTCCTCCCTGGAAAGACATTGCTAACTTCTGTCTTAGCCCAGTAATTCTGAGACCTTGGAAGTGCCTTTTACTCACAAAATACAGCTTCCTGGGCTTTACCTGGATCTTCTGGATCAGAATCCTTGGGGCTGGGGCTGGGGCTGGAGCCTGGGAATGGGTATTTTCATAAATGTTGGGAGATTTTGATGCAGTCACTAGACATTGGACCTTGGACCAGCCACTGGCTTGGTCCAGCCTGCCTGGAGTCTGCTGTAGAAATCTTTGCCCCTCTGCCTGAGGAGTTTGTAGAAAGGGGGACCCCTTTCAGGGCCAGTGAGTAGGCTGTTGTCTAACACTTGGAAATGAATTGTCCAAGGAGACACACGTGCTGACAAAGCAAGAGACTTTATTGGGAAGGGGCACCCAAGTGGAGAGCAGCAGGGTGAGGGAACCCGGGAGAACTACTCTGCTGTGCAGCTCGCAGCCTCGGGTTTCACGGTGATGAAGTTAGTTTCTGGGCTGCCTCTGGCCAGTCGTCCTGACGCAGCATCCTTCCTGGTGGCGCACACATCACTCAGCCAAGGTGGATTCCAGCAAGGAGGATTCTGGGACGTTAGTAGTATGTATGGACTGGCATCCCCTCTCTCCTTTTGACTTTTCCCAAAAGGAAAAGATAGCAGTAGCTTATTAGTTCCGCATTCCTTACCAGGATGTCCTGTTGTAAGATAACATATCTCCTGCAAATGGTTATTATAGGAACCTTAATGGTCTGGCCAGGGCAGGTGGTTTCTGCCAGTGTTTCCCCTAACAAGGTCAATGGCCTCCAGCTTCTGTTTGGATGAGGACTTGGAGTGGACTGAGCAGGGCTCCTCCCAGCTCCACCATTCACAGTAAGAGTGTAGTAAGCTAGCTCCCCCTGTGTAAAATGAGAACACTTCTGTCTGGGGGACAGAACAGGACTGTGAGGAGTGACGAGGAAAGGGAACATGGACCACCTGGCGTGCGCTCAGCCCGGAAGAGACGCTGGCTCCCAGTTGAGATTTTCCCGTCAGAAGTGTGGCTTCGTCCAGAACCATCCGTACTGTATCTGCAGCCTTCACAGTGACCCCGTGAGGGGTTCAGCCTGTGGCTGTTGAGATTTAAGCTCTTTTTATTTGGGGAGATTGAGTTGGGTTGCAAAGAGTTGGACACAACTGAGTAACTGAACTGAACTGAGAGGTTATTAAATTGTTGGATGTAGCTGTCCCTAGGCAGCTCCTGGACACTGCCTCTCCGGGGCCCCAGCATGGATCACGTGTCTGTGTGGTTCTGCCTGCCTTTCTGTCTCTGGAGACACCCCTACTTCTCTCTGCTGCAGTGTCTCCCTTCTCCGCAACCACTTGCTGTCAGGCTGCCCTCCACCTGGGTACACGCCATCTGCCCATCTTTACTTCTGTTAGGCCTCTCTAGCCTCCCTCCACATCATGACCTATCAGCTCCTCTTTAACTCTCTTTCCCTGCCAAGTATTTCCCAGATCAGAGATCAGATTCTAAGGAGAGAATCAGTTTCAGGCCCCAGAGAGCTGGCCACTCTCTGGCCTGCGTGCTTTTGGGTCAGGCGCTTTGCAGCTTTGCAAGGCAAACAGCATCCCATCCTAAAGGAATGCGGGCCCACCCAGCAGGCTTGGAGAGTGGAACGAGGACAACATCTGGTTTGCCTGCTGGGTCTTGGGCCTGGGCCTGCAGAGCCGGGCTCCTTCTAAAGTGCGGTGGCTTCCTAGTTGGGAGGCCAGCTGGTCTCTGTTCTCCTCCAGTGAGCTCTGCGCTCTGTGGTTCAGTTGCTCAGTCACAGCTGACTCTTTGTGACCCCATGGACTGCAGCATGCCAGGCTTCCCTGTCCTTCACCATCTCTCGGAGTCTGCCCAAGTTCATGTTCATCGACTCAGTGATGCCATCCAACCATCTCATTGTCTGTCGGCCCCTTCTCCTCCTGCCCTCAATCTTTCCCAGCATCGGGCTTTTCCAGTGAGTCGGCTCTTCACATCAGGTGGCCAGAGTACTGGAGCTTTAGCATCAGTCTTTCAAATGAATATTCAGGGTTGATTTCCTTCAGGGTTAACTGGTTCGATCTCCTTGCACTCCAAGGGACCCTCCAAGAGTCTCCTCCAGCATGATTGGAAAGGATCAGTTCTTCGGTGCTCAGCCTTCTTTATGGTTCAGCTCTCACATCCATACATGACTACTGGAAAAACCTTAGCTTTGACTAGACGGGTCTTTGCTGGCAAAGTGGTATCTCTGCAAGGTAGTGAGGGGTTAACATCACCTCAGAGGACCACTTCATGTGTTGGATTATAAGAGCCGACTGCCAGCTGCTATTAGGGAGTAGGACTGGGTTACCTGGGTGTGAGGAATAGCAACTCTGGGCTGGGTCATCTGTCCTGTGTCAAACAAGAGTTAAACCTGGCGCCTTGGCGTCCTCATTGGTAACCTCTCTCTGGGTTGTTTTTAAGGAGTCAGTGGGTTAATACATGTAGCCAGAAGCAGAAGGAAATTCTGAGCAGGGACTCCTATGAGCTGCCCTGTGCGGGAGAGTCTCCTCTAACTTTGCAGGTTCAGGGTTATTCCCTCTTCTGCACGAGGAGACAGACTCAGAGATGTTCAGGAATTAACCTGCTCAAGGTCCCAAAGCTGGTGTGCACAGTGGAGTTTTAAATACAGGTTGAAGGTGACTCAGTGTCACACCCAACCAGCAGGGCTGTTGCAATCACAAAGTGAACAACTTGAGTCACCAGGACCCATCCTAGCATTCAGAAGGCTGCCAGGGTCCAGCCCCGGTGGATCCAGGGAATTCGAAGGGCGGACGGCGTTGGTGTGAGAAAAACTTATTTATTGCTTGATATAAGATTAGATTAAGAAACAATAGTGTAGTAGGAAAATTAAGTGGAGGAAGAGGGCTGAATAACTTGGATTACGCAGAAGACCAATACAATTCCAGACAAGGAATTTGCACCATCTACGTTGGGCCACTGGTGCTCGCTTGAATATCTAAGGATGCCTCACCTTAGGCTCCCTTTCGCGCGGGTCTTAACAGCCAGGGCAAGTAAGTAGACTTGGTGAGCCTCCGCGCCCCAGATGGGAGTTCAGCCTGAAATTAGAGTGAAGAGGAGAGAAAAGAGAGAGAGACACGGGGGAAACCAGTCCAGCAAGTAGCTCCGTCCTCTATTGTTCTGAAGGCCTCTTATACTTTTGATAAAACATGGAGATCAATGGGTAACACAAAGTTATGCAGCGTTAGCAGTCCAGACTCTTATCAAAACCAGGCTTTTCTCTCTGCATACCTAATTGTATACACAAGTCTTAAGTAATTTACATCATCTTCCAGCCAAAAGGGCCAATTAACATTTGACAGCCTTTTTTCTGATAAGGGTTTGTCAACCAGAAGACTTATTTGTGTTGATCTTCCCAAGGTCTAGTGCCACTCTCAGAAAGCACTAAATAAAGTTACATTCTTACACAGCAAAGATACAGCAACTTATAACAAATAGAGGGAGTACAGTGATTTACAGCAAAAGAGAAGCAATTAACTCAAAAGTCTAGTGTTGCTAACATCAAAACTACTATGTATCTTTTTCTATATCCTGCTTACATTGAGTAACATCCTTCCAGGTGCCTAAAAGATGAAGAATATGGAGGCCTGGCAGCAATCCTTGAGTCAACAGTGAAAACCCGTCACCAATATAATTTTTAACTCTTTAGAAAAGGCTCTGTATCTTTAAGATGCTTTCAAGCTTTGTGCCTCTCGTGATTGGGGGGCTGTAAGCAATTCACAAGCTGTAAGAGGTCCGGGGGAACCTGTTAGGCAAGCTAGAGAGCAATCAGAGGGGTTTTAACTGAAACATCCCTTTCAAATGCAGAAGACTAAAGCCCTGATTTGACTTTTTCCAGAGAATATTAGAAGAGTGGAAAAGCAGGCAGATTCTTACATTTGGGGGGGGGGGGGGTGGATGCTCAAGAAATTCCAGGAGGAAAACCTGAGGTCTGATTAGCCTTGCCATCAGAGCTCTTGCCGCATGACCTTGTTACGGGTGGAATTCCTCACGCTGGCTCCCGGCAGAAGACCTTTACCTGGAAAGGTGCTCAGGCCCCTGTCCCCTGAGGACAAGGCTCCTCCGCTCCCTGGTGTGGTCAGTCACCTGTAGACACCTCTATTGATTTTTTTTTTTTTCCCTATTGGGTTTTTAGATGGAGCTTTCACTTCAAGGCAGCCAGTGTTTAAGTGTTCACATATGGATTGGTTCCTTCATTTGAGTGCAGGTGGATAAAAAATTGTGTAGGCTGTCAAGCTCTGAGCCAGGCCAAATCGCCAGGTTTGGGTGATTCCTAGAGTCTTCTATGAGAAAAAGTGGATTTTGATCCTGTGTGCAGTGATTCGGGGATTTTGTTTGTTTTTCTCCTTTTGTGTGCTTTTTTTCATGGAAAACAACAAAAATATGCATCCCTGGAAAGGGAAATTTGTAGCTTGCTTGTTTATCTCTTACGTGTCACCCAAGCCTTCCCAGCTGAGGGAAGAGGGCTCAGAGAGTGGTTGAAGGGATGGAAAGAGAAGCCCTGGTGGCCCACTTTTCTGACATCCCTTCTCACTTCTAAGGGTTCTGATTAGATCTTTCCAGAGCGGGTGGTAATCTAAAGCATAGTTGGAAGCCCTGTAGCCTTGTGGCCCCGCTGCTCTCATATCGTTAGCATCCTCACTAGGGCCAAGCGGCCACGAGCCAGCTCGTCCTCGCAGGAGGCCTGTGCTGCCTGACTTGCACAATGAGGAGACCCTTTAGAACACAGGAGACTGCGGAAGCGGGGTTAAGAGCTCTGGCTTGGAATTCAAGTGCTATTGACTGGCTCTGACCTTGGGCCATTTAGCATCTCTCAACCTGATCCTCGTTTGTAGACTGGAATGAAAAATCTTACGTTATGGGTTATGGTGAGGATTCGACATATTGACATGTATGAACTTCCTAACACATTATCTGGTAGATAGTAGTTTTTTCCTTGTTGTTTAATGTCTCAGTTGTGTCTGATTCTTTCCTACCCCATGAACTGTAGCTGCCAGCCTCCTCTGTCCATGGATTTTCCAGGCAAGAATACCGGAGTGGGTTGCCATTTCTTACTCCAGGGGATCTTCCCAATCCAGGGATCAAACTCACGTCTCCTGCATATCTCCTGCACTGCCGGCAGATTCTTTACCACTGAGCCACCGGAGAAGCCTGGTAGGCAGTAAATACACATTACGCAGTCGCTGCTATTTTAGTTCTTGCAAACAGCGGTGGTTCTTTTCATGTGTACATCCATGGAATTAGAGAAGCACCTTTGAGGTCGAGCAGCGAGTCAGGCAGGACCAGGCCTGGAGTCCGTGACTCAGGCTCCTGGTGATGCTCACAAGTGTGCATCACACTTGTAACCCACCAAAGACTCAAGGTAAATGCCTCTGAGCCAGATTTTTACTTTCCATCAGGGTGTACCTTGGGGATGGGCTTCCCAGGTGGCCCTAGTGGTAAAGAACCTGCCTGCAATGCAGGACACGTAAGAAATGAGATGCTGCTTCAGTCTCTGGGTCAGGACAATCCCCTGGGGGAGGGCATGGCAACCCACTCCAGTATTCTTGCCTGGAGAATTCTTGCCTTGTGAGCTATGGTCCATAGGGTCTCAAAGAGTCGGACACGACTGAAGAGACTTAGCACACACACATGCATACCTTAGGGATGGAGCAAGCAGAGATGGACCTAGGAAATCTTCATGTGGATGGGGGTGGATGGGGTAGGTGTGGTTGTAAAGAGACACAGTTACATAGCTTTGGATCCTCCAGTGAAGAGAGATCTCTCTACAGAGTTCAGGAGACTCATTCTCCTAGACATGAAATTCTGTTGCTTTTAAAGAACCCCTCTCCCCAGAGTCCAGGTAGGGGTTGCCTCCAAGGAGAGGACGGCTGGGAGCGGCAGGGCTGCAAAGGGACTTCAGCCTGATTTAGGATTGTTTATTTTCTCTCCTTTAATAGGAGTTGAAAGAGCTGAAACAAAAACGACAGATGGTAGTAGTTGGTACTGTGTGGCAAGAGCAGGCAGTGTTTTCCTTTATTTTAATTTCTCAAAATAAAAAAAGTCAGATATGCAGTTAGTCAAGCAGTTTAAAGATAAGTTTCCGATAGTTACATACTTTAGAACAGTGGTTTGCTTTTCTGTTTTGGATTTTTTTTTTTTTTTTGCTTGTTTTTGGTTTCTTTTGTGCTTGTTTTTTAACATTTTGAGGAGCATTACCCTCTTTGAGAATCTAATGAGGTGATGATTCTTTTTCTGAAAGAAGGAGCTTTCAGGAAAAAAGTCTACAAGGAATGAGAACAGTCTGTATGAGCTGATGTGTAGTGGTTTCCTGCACAGGCATTAGTGTTTAAAAAGAAGCAAAGTGTAAAAGAGTATCTGTAGTATGCTATCTTTTGTATAAGAAAGAAAAGGATATTAAAAATACTCATGTAAAGGTTCATTTGTGCAAAGAAGATACAGGAACGATGGACCAGGAGCTAAAGAGACGGAGTGGGTGGGAGGAAGTAGGAAGAGGGGAGCATGAACTAGGAATGAGCGGGGAGGGACATTTGTCTGAGCACCTCTCCTGGCAGCGGTGACTCCTAGAGCCCTGGTGAGAGGCCACCTGGCCCAAAGGTCAGTAGGAGTTAAAAGTAGCCAGGATGTGGTGGACTCAAAATGGAACATCAGCAGTTATAATGGAACCTGAAAGGGGTGCAAGTGAGTAACAGGCGCAGGAAGGACAGCTGGAAAAGGTGTTTTGAGTGGGTTATGTAAGGTAGAAGGCAGGAGGAGAAGTGGGCAACAGAGGATGAGCTGGTTGGATGGCATCACCGACTCAATGGACATGAGTGTGAGCAAGCTCCGGGAGATGGTGAAGGACAGGGAAGCCTGGCGTGCTGCAGTCCATGGGGTCCCAAAGCGTCGGACACAACTGAGCAACTGAACAACAACATGTAAGGCTAAAGAGGAAATCTGCACAAATACTGCATTAGCAAACTTGTTTCTCACAGGGGTATGGCAGTGACAATTCTGAAACTGTGTGTATTCCGAGACTTAACAAATACACTGTAGATAATGAGAGCCAGGTTTCTCCCTGAGAGAAGTTTCAGATAAGGCACGGAGGAAGGTTGGAACCAACTCTCAGTATGAACACATGGCTCTTTAATCCACATGTGGACTGATAATCCACATAAATAAAGGTATGTGTATACGCGTGGGTTAGTACACACATGTTTTTTTCTGGCTGTGTTCTACTGAGATCTAGAAGCAATGATACCCTAAGTAGCAGTGAATCTACTTAGCACCTAGATCTTGGTTTTTAAGTACCATTCTCCCATAAAGGGAACAAGGGCTCCTTAGGAAATGGGCTGATCCCGGGGTTGGGGCAGGGAAAATCCCAGAGGCTGGAACTCCTCATGTTATCAGAAGTAAAGAAGTGCTCTAAAGAGATCTGAGGGTTAACCAACCCTTGGGAACTCCCAGTGATGAAATCTGGAACTCGTTGAGCAACAAGATAAATGCTAGAAGCCACAACGTAAAATGGTCATCTATGAGTTATACAGATAGGAGTAAATACTTGAGGAAGTAAATAACTGGGGATAAAGCCAGGCAGTACGTAGCCCACCCTGAAGCCCGTCCTCTGCAGGAGGGGTCGGCAGACTTTTCCGGTGAAAGGCTAGGTGGTAGGGATGTGGGGGCTGCAGGTCATATGGTCTCTGTCCCCGCCCCTCAGTTCTGCCGGTGTGTGCGAGCAGCCGCAGAATCCCTGCGTGAACAGGCATGGCTGGGTTCTCGTGGGACAGCTTACAGACCGAGCAGCCTGGGGGCCTAACTGCTGACCCTGTCCTAGAGAATGCCTGTGTTAGAAGATACCAGCTGATTGTTTCCAGCCATTTACAGAGTAGATCTGGTTGCGTTTAGGGGGTAGGAGGGCTACAAGCTGAGACAGGTGAACTTGTAACTGACAATCCGTGTTTCTTGTGGCTTCAGAATTGCAGATTTGGAAAGAAACAGCTCCTATTTATTATGTCTCTTGTTCAGATTTCATGTGTACCTGTTCTGGATGGTGGTATATAGTTTGGACTTTGCACTTCAGACCTAGATGGGAAGCCGAGCTTTACTCTCCCTAGCCATGGGACCTTGAACACAAGTCGTTTAACTTCTCTGAGTCTCCATTTCCTCATATGTACAGTAATGTTATCAGCTCTCAGGACAGGATTTCTGGACGAATCCCTAAAAGGAGCTGTTGTACCACGTATTTCTCTAGGGGGGGGAAGAAGGGAGTCAGTTGAGGAGCCTCTTGGAAGTTTAGGCCCGCAGCCTTAGGATGTTGGTTGTTGCACCCAGGAAGACCTCCGTGTGGACGGCCGCGGCTGTGACGACTACCGATGTGTCGAAGTGGAGACCGACGTGGTATCCAACACCAGTGGGTCTGCCAGGGTCAAGCTGGTGAGTGCTGGGCCCATGGTTTGTACTGATGTTGAGGAATGGGTCGGCTCTCAGGAGCTAGCCCCTCTGGGCTTTCAGGGTCCGTTTTGTTCCAGGGGAAACATAAGACCCACAGCAACTCTGGGAGGGGGTCTGTGTAGATCTGAAGGACGCCTCTCCTTCTTAAAGGGCCCCTTTCAAGTCCCACCACTGATCCTAAGGAGTCCCCAGAGGCGTGTGTCTGGGAGACGAGGGCGTGGTTGGGTGGCAGGCTGTCGGCCCCGAGTGAGGCCCCTTCTTGCTTGTGTCCACAGGGTCACACAGACATCTTGGTGGGCGTGAAGGCAGAAATGGGGACGCCGAAGCTGGAGAAACCAAACGAAGGTTACTTGGAGTTCTTTGTTGACTGGTCAGTACTGTGCACATGGTTTTAAAGAAAAGCGATTTAAAAGATAGAAGATTCAGAGAATGAACCTCTGGTTTCCTGCTGAGCCCACTTTTATTTTGTATTTAATCATCCTTTATCCGGCCAGCAGGTATGTGCCGAGTTCTCTGCTGTGCCAGGCCCCGGGAAATGCAGGAGGAGGCCTGGGCTTAGGGCCTGCCTTTGTCCTGATAAGCCAAGCCGGGCCTCATTTTCCCCATCTGAAAAAGGAAGGTGCCTGCCAGGCCGTCCAGCACACGGTAGTTACAAGAGTCATAGGAAATGATGGGTGTCACTGAGCTTTGAACAATAATCATTTATACCTGACAAGACTCATCTGTGCTATAAGGCCCCATCGGTCTTCCGGCTCTAGCTTTGCAGAAAACTTTTCATGACTCGCTCGGCAGAGCGGGGACGAGGACCAGCCAAGCATCTCGCAGGCTGGGAGCTGGCAGCCAGGCAAACTGCGTGGGCGCAGGGAAGAGCAAAGACTCTGCACCCTCAGCAGCCAGCCGGCCGGCCTCGCCACTGCCTTCTCCGCCAGCTGTGAGACCTCGGGCTGGTGACCCAGCCCCTCTGTGCCTAAATCTCGCGATCTAAAGAATGGAGATGATGAGACTGGGGTGATGATGAGGAAGTTAGGTAATGAAAATAGAGCGAGCACCCAGTCCTTACACATTCCATGGGCTTTCCAAAGTGTTCTTTCTCTCCACCTCCCCTATGAAGGCATGGGGCTTTTCATCCGGCTGCCGGCCCAGTCTCATCTTCTACCTGTAACTCCCTCTTCCAGCCAGCAGGGGCGACAGCAAGCCTTCCTGAAATGGATGAGGCTGTCTTGGTTCATGCTGGGTGCAGATATGTAATAGTGACACTTCACTGATGGAGGGGCAAGACCGCCCCCACAGTCGGAGAGTTCCTGAACAGACTCGGAGGACTAGCGTGGAGCATGTCGTTGTACTCAGAGCTATGATTGTTACAGAAACACGGCAACCCGTGTGTGATAATTTTGCCTAAGGAAACCCATTAGAGACTCAACACCCAAGACTTGGACTGGTGACGCAGGCACCGTCTGCTTTACACACAGTGAAGCTGCGGACTCCTAGAAGGAAAGCAGGCGTCTGGCACACACCGTACGGTGTCTGCACAGTCTCGGCCCAGTTTACCGCTCACTGGGTCCTCTCTTAAGAGCCGAGTGCCCAGATGCGAGCCAAGGGCCAGCCTCGTAAGCAGGCCCTTCTAAAGGTAGCAGCCGCCTGTGATGTCAGCCCTTCCCTGCAAAGATGCTGACCCACACTTGCACGGTGAGTTGCAGACTTGCAGTCTTCACTTCCAAACACAGACATTGGTCCCCACAAAACTCCAGTAAGAGATGACACAAGGGGTTCCGAGAGGGTAAGTGACTTTCCTGGGTTCACACAGCTAGTCATGCCAGCTCAGGTCCAGCTGTGAGCCTTTGCTCTTCCTATTTCATACAGCCTGCAGAAGCCAGCCTTGGCGGGATGCCCTGCGCCGTTTTCAGAACGTGTCTGTTCATCTTTTGGGCTAGTTTTCGTCCCAGTGCGTTGCTGCCCCTAGTCCCGGTCCCCTGGAGCAGTCTCCCCTCGGTTCTGCCCAGCCACTCTCAGCATTCCGGGTCATCCAGTGGAACCAGCCCATCTTTTAAGTTGCTGTACATGGTGGTGACCTTGTTCAGGCCTCCAGCTTATCCTTTCCTTTGCTCATGGAGGAAGAAAAAATGCCTCTCTTGCCTTGATCTGTCTGATTCAGTGCGGTAAATAGTCACTGAAGAGCAGATACCACGTGTTAGGGGCTGTCATCTGCTCTCCTTTCTTCCTGTTCGTTATCTCCTGCCTCATTCCTCTCAGGCAGATCAAAGGCAGGCAGTGTGGCCAGTCCAGGGAGAGTGCTGCACTCATGCTTGCTGCAGGGGCCATGTTTCCCTGTGGCTCTGCGTTTGAACATGGCTCGAGGTTGGCCCACTGCCCGTGGCCCTTTCTAGTCCCGGCTGGAGAGGGTGGCTCTAAGGCGGGCGGAGCCTTTGAGCAGCCTCTTCCCCAGATCTGGCTTGTAGAAGTAAGCCCGTCTCTCCTGACTGAGAGTGGCTGCTCTCTTTCTCCTCTTCTGTGAGTCTCAGGAGAACCTCAGCAGGCCTAGAAGCCCCACTTTTCGGGGAAGTTCTCCTGAATCTGTTTCTCAAGGTGGCACTCTTCTTCACGGAATCACCGTGAGATTCATAAAACCCCATTTTCCTGCAAACAAGAGGTCACCAGGCACCTCTGGCTGCCACGTTTATCAGAAGCTTATTTGCGTCTTCAAAGAGCAACTCACAGTTGTGTAAACAAACCCCCTGCACTTTGACGCAGTGAATAAGAATGGCTTCCGGGCACCTGTGGCTGTGCCCAGGCTTCAGGGTGCTGCCCCAAACCCCACCTGGGCCCCAAGCGTGGGGCTTCTGCCAGAGAGCTCAAGGCACATACCCATCCACAGGCTGAAACAGAGGTGTTACCCAGTGGGAGAAAAGCAATTGGGTGGTGGTGGGACCCCCTCCTGCTTGCCTGAGCCCAGCTTGACTTAACTACTTGCCAGCAACCGTCATATTTTTGATTATTTCAATTCCCAGTGGTAGAGAGGTCACGGAAAACTAATTGCTTTTCTTCTAATTGCTTCTACTTCTTTTCATCTGCTTGGAATCAAATACGGAGCCTGGGGTAGACACCTTCCCCACCCCAGTGATTTTCCCTGGGTCTCAGAGGTGATGCCCTGAGGGAAGGGTACCTGAGACACGGGCCTGATCCCTGTACCCGTGGAGGAGGAAAACAATGGGGTTCCTGAGCTCTGCTCCAGAGATAGCTGGCAGCACCTTTAGCTGGGAGCGGACTCGGACCTTCTAACTCCTGCCTCTGTGTCTGGCTCATTAGTTGTAGCCTGAGAGTAGGCTGTGTTACAAGAAGGCTGAAACTTTGGGAAAGATGGTTCCATCTGAAGGCCAGAAGGTGAGGCTTCGTGAGCTCTGTGGGTCACTCTGGTTACCCCCAGGGGCCGTCCGTCAGGTCCCTTCCCGGCTCTTTGGCCACCGGTTGATGGGTTTAGGGACTGTGTTTGGTCTCGAGAAGCTTCGGGTTTTAGCTGGGGCAGCTGGGGAGAACACACTTCATTCATGGACATTTCAGCGTGTCCCTCGCTTTTCACTTGTCCGGAATCTTAACTGCTTTTAAGTGTGATCACTTGTTTTCTTCACTCACGCTGAACCTGGATTGGTTTCAAGCCCTGAATTGGTGGGTGGAGCCACTTGATTTCTCTTCCTTACCTACTTCATGCTGCTTGAAGCGGGCACCCTTCTCCTCGGCCGAAGGGTCGAGGGTGGGGGCAAAGCAGAGAGGTAACCTGCAGAAGTCATTTGAGGCTCGCTGGGCTCTGAAGGTCTGCAGAGCTGACGAGGTAACTCTCCCAGAAACTTCAAACGAGGGCTTAAGATCAAACACTCAGAAAGTGCCACTGTTCCCATACCCTTGGGGCGCTTCAGCAGGCTTGGAAATGAGCAGGCCCCCAGAGGAGTCAGGGGAGCTGGGACCTGCCTAGGGGCTAGGGGCCTAGAGGGTGAGGCCCGGAGTCACCCCTGGCCCACCTGGCTGCAAGACTTCACGGCTCTGCGGGCGAGATCGATTGCAAGGGGAACAACAATGGGCCTAGTGTCTCAAGTCCTGCTCCAGGCACACATGGCCTTGATCTCAGCCTAATCCAGTCAGAGCAGAGATATGCCAAGCAGGAGCAGGGTGGAGGTGATGAGTCAGGAGGCTGGAGAACCGGGAGTGGCAGCCTTCCCAGGATTTTTCTGTTTATCCAGCTCCATAAGCGATTTCCCAGCAGCCCTGGAAGAGGGGCTGGATCATACTTCATAAAGGATCTGAATCAGTTTCAGTAACTGTAATTACAGAAAGCACTTGTTTTATGCCGTAAAACCCCGTGTATGTTCCTCGACTGAAGAATATACAGTGAGGCCTGTGAACCGGGGGCTGAGGTTACCAGCCTGCATTCTTTCTCTCTCTCTCAACTTGGTACTAAATAGAGAAGCTTTTTTATTTAGGAGTCCCTTGGTCTGCATTCATTGACTCCAACATTTGCGGTCTAGTCGTAAGTCCTAAGACCAGAGCTCCCATTCATTACCTTGAGACATAAGACATAAGACGGGCCCAAGAGCGCTCACCTGACTGATGCTAGGCTACAAGCCAAGCATGCTGAATGACGCATTCTGGGAGGGCCCGGGAGCTTTCCATGGTCTCATGGGCTTCTAAATCCTTTCTCTGGCTGGCAGCTATGCAGAAAGGGTTAACCTGTTTTTGTGTGTTTGGTTTTTTTTTAAGGGTTGGAGGGAGAAATCATTTAAACTGGGAACATTTTCCACTTTAAACCAGAGCAGTGTCAAAAAAAACAGTGGGGTGTGGTTTTGTTGGTAGATTAATTTAGCCAACTGGCTTGGGAAGTTCTTAAACCGTCCCTTTGGGCTGTAGAAGAGTTAATGAATCCATCCCGTCATTAGTCACACCCAGAAGGACTCAGCCTACTGTAATGAGGGAAGGATAAACATTTCAGGCATAAGGACCTCTGCAGGATTTGTCCACCCAGAGCTCTGTACAGATGCGCTGTTAAACACTTAAAAGATAGGACTTAATATTGATGGCTTAGGGTTTACATTAGAAACAGGTTGTCTTTTGCTGGCTCTGCAAAATAATGAACTTGGTCCCTAGTGACTTGATTAATTTACCATCAATGAGCTTCTTTTCATGGCTCGGTGCCCAAGTCTGGCCGAGGCCGGGAAGGAACGGCGAGGTTGCTATGGCAGTGGTGAAGTTTCTCTTAGGGATTTTTAAATGGGGGAGTTCTCCTGGCTTGTAGTGGTCAGGGAAGACTGTATGATGAGAGGAGCAATGTTATTACACAACGCTACACTCTTGTTTCAGGATTCATCTTATATCTGTGTTAGAATGGACCAGACAGAAGGGACAGTGAAACCTGTGAGGGGGTGAGGTTTGGTTCAGCATACGCATGGGGTGGGCACAGCCTTCGGCCTCCACAGAGGTTTTGCTCGGGCTGGAATCCCCCTGCCCGTCTATGGTCAGGCCAGCTTGTCTCATCTTCAGGTTCAAGACCCCCTCCAACCCTCAAGACCGACTGACATCCCCTGCGACCCTCCCTGACCGTTTCTGTGTGCCTGTTTCCATGTGACTCCCTGCTGCGTCCCTGGAACTGCTGACTTGGGTCTGCACCTGTCCCACTGTCTCTAGGTCGCTAGTGCCTAGTCCAGGGCCTGGAACCTTCTGGGAGGACGAGCGGATGGACAGGGACCAGAGAGCTTCCACGTGTGGTTTTGTAGAGACCTACTGAAACAACCGATTTCTTGTCTTTCTGGGCCTTAAATTCATTACAATAAAATAATTACTGGGGTGTCTACATACTCCACACATGTACCAAGGGCTTATTTTTGTTAAGGCAAAACCCTCAAAAATTTCCTATTAAAACACTGAGTAGTGCTTGGGGCGGGGTGGCGGGGGGGAGGGGGGTCGCACATACTGATGCTTGCTCCTTCTTTGTTGAGGTCGTTTGGCATAAAATTCAGGAAGCTAAGAAGGCCAAAGCACTTCTCTTGAAAAATAACAAAGTAAAAGCGATAACCAAAGTGAAGAGATATTTAAGTCAGCAAACAGTTCTTAGTTTCCTGCCTTTCAGTACCATGATAATCTAAAGTTTATGACAGAACTCTGACATACTATTATATATGTCTCTTTTTAAAAAGTTTTAATTGGAGGATAATTGCTTTACAATCCTGTGTTAGTTTCCGCCATGCATCAACATGAATCAGATATGTGTGTATATGTGCATATCCTCAATAACCCCAGGAAAGTTACTGTGCCTACACTGTGGCTTTGTCTTGAGAGTATCATCATCTAGGGTTGGTGTGTACACTGTCACCCCTCTGTAGACCAGACTCATTCTCTCGGCCTCCTCCTTCCTTGGCCTGCCAGAGAAGAGTCTAGTAAACGTTCAAGATATGAGAGTTCATTATTGCTGGCGGTGGTTCATTTCTCCAGTGTTCTTACTTCTCTCTGGATAAAGATGGCTTCTGTGAGAAGTCAGTGGGCACTCCCACCACACACAGCAGCACAGCCAGGCACGGTCCTGGCCTGGTTCATGACCTGTGTCTGGACACTGGAAGAGGGGCAGGTGTAGCCTTCCCACACGGGCTTTCCTCCCAGCGCCCCCCAGGGAACCCGGAACAAAGCCTGCCCCTCTGCTCTGCATGCGACAAGACTCACCCCTTTCCTGTCGCCCTTCTGTGTAGTTCCGCCAGTGCTGCCCCTGAATTTGAAGGTCGCGGAGGCGATGACCTTGGCACGGAGATTGCTAACACCTTGTACCGGATATTTAACAACAAGAGCAGCATCGACCTCAAGTCCCTGTGCATTAGCCCCCGCGAGCACTGCTGGGTTCTCTACGTGGACGTGCTGGTAGGTCTCACGCCACTGCGCCCGCCACGCCCCACATCTGTGGGAAACCTGTGGGCCTGCTTTCCTCCCTGAGCTTTTCCCGTCTTCAGGTGGATACTCTCAGTTTCCAGGGTGAGACTACTTGGGGAAACAGTGGTCTCCCATAATGGTTTTTAACTTACATACAACAGACGTGCAGTAGGGCACGGATGATGCCACCTGACAGTAAATCTGCCAACAGCTGTACCATGGTAGCACCCAAAATTATCCACAGAGGTTGTCTGGGAAGAAGGAAACGAGATATTCTGCAGACGGTGCCGGCAGAACTGATCGGCAGAGTTGCAACGAGGAAGATGAGCATTCACCTGCATTTCTGTGTAGCCGTTACAGATGCTCTGCCAGCAGGCACTAGCCTTCCCCACTTATAAGTGAGGCACTGAGACACAGCGAAGTCAAGGGACTCTGCCAGGGGATCTCAGCTCGTGAGCAGTGATCCGGGGCTCCAAAGCCAGGGCTGTTTAACGCCAGAGCCAACTCGTGACCTCACCTCATCCTCCCTTGAAAACACTGTAGCCCACCTACCCTGACCCCCTTGTTTTCCCATGAGGACCCGAGGCCCTGCCTCTTTCCTTCTCCGAAGTCTGTGCCTGCAGGCGTCTTTCTGGTCTAGCCCTCCATTTCCTTCCTGGTGCTTCCCTCCCAGTCACTTGTCTGCCCGGTTTTGGGCACGCGGCAGTAATTCCCCTGACAGCTGTGCTTTATTTTGCCAGTTTCTTGCTCATGTACAGGCTCTTACTAGGTCTCTTTCCCTTTAATCTTGTGAACCTTGAGGTGAGTGACTACATCTTCCACTTCATACTGAGGGCAGAGGGCAAAGCCAGGGACCAAATAAGTCCTTTCATGAGTATGAAGATAAGGCTGATCTTGTGGACTGATAGTGAGCTTCATTACTGGGAACAGCCTGGCTGTCTAATTGAAACAGGGCAGGGCTTTCTGGAAACTTTGAAATTAGTTTGCTCATAGATGGGGCAGAGCTAGCCAAAAGAGCAGTGCTTAACTGTCCAGCAGGTTTGGGTCTGTTCTGAATGCTGATACTTTGGGGTAAAAATAATGAAATCACAAGTTCATTTCCTTTTTTTCATCTCCAGTCTGTATTTGGAGTTTGATTCCTACTAAGCAGGAGTTTGATTCCTACTAAGCAGGTAGTTTTACAGGTGCTGGTTTTGAGGAGGGCGGGAACTGGTAGCCTATAGTCATTGCCAAGAGTCATGCTTCACAGCTGCCCAGGGAAGTGCCACCCCACACACTTGTGGTTCGTTAGGAGGCTGGCCCAGCGACGGGGCCTCATGCACTTTTGATTTGGACAGGCTTGTCATCTCAGTGCAGCCTCTTGCAAAACTGGTGAACATCAAAGAGACACCGTCTCACCTTAGAACCGTAGGCTCCTCCCATGAGCAGGGATACACGGTGAACAGGAGCAGCTCAGGGTGCACTGGGTCCTGGTCACCCGCAGGCCTTCTGCATCGGAATTTCTTCTCCAGAGGGGTTGTCAGCAACGAAGATGGAGAAGCTGTGGACACACTGGACAGTCTGTGAGGAGGACAAAGGGAAGATGAAAGAGCAAATTAGGATATATTTTTAAAACACTTGGCTGATGCCTCCTGTGTGCCAGACGCTTTGGAGGACTTTACAAAGACTCGTATGTTGAACACCTCTGGAAGGTAGAGTGGCTTTCACCCTTCGTGAAGCCTGGAGAAGTCGGTCCAGACTGGGGAAGTCAGCAGTCACCCAGCAAAGACAGGAATCGAAGCAGCCTGTGCAGCACCAGCGTCCAGCCGTGCAGCAGTCTGTATGTGAACCAGGGTGCAGGGGAGCTAGTCCGGCTGCTCGACCAACATGCTGCAGTTATCAAGCCAGCTGGTAACACAGGCTGGGAGATCATATTCTGATAAGCAGTAATTATACGAGGTGGTAGGAGAGATGCTTGGAGTCTACTGGAGGCTTGCCCAGAAAGCTTAAAGGTGGGAATTAGAGTCTGTACTGGGCGTGGACGCAGTGCGTGAGACATGCCCGGTGTGACTTGATTCTCAGAGTTTGGAAGGCCTGGGCTTTGAGCCTGCCTGTCTTCCATAAATAATTGCCAGGCTCCTCCTTCCCAGCAGCCCTTCTGCTGGGCTCTGAAGAGAAAAGAATAAACAGAGCCGACAGCGTCCAGCCTCAGGAATCAGTAGTTGAGATGAAGAGGAGACCGACTCTAAATAAACACACACGGAAATAAACGGCTTTTCTTTCTCCACGTGACTTCCTCTCCTCTCTTCCCATTGGCTTTATTCCATAACCTCAGGCCAAGGCTTCTTGAGAGTGAGGAAGAAGGGTGTGTTGCCCTCCACTTAATGATGGGCTCCAACCCTCCCTGGACAGGAGCACTCGAGTACAGTTAACACTTTTGCTCACGGGTGAAAACGTGCGAAAGACCTTAGTTGCTACGCTTAACAGAGACCATGGAGTGAGAGGTGTTTGAGCATCAGATTTACATCAGTCATTACGAGCAGTAGTGACTGCGGTCGTCAGCGTGATCCTGGTGGCGGCGGCAGCATCAGTGGCCGCAGTTGTGTACCTGTCTGGAGGCTGGGTATATGCAAGCAGAGATGACCAGAATGCTTGCCGAGTGCTTCTGAGAGTTAGCTGGGGCAAAACGCCAGTGAGCAGTTTTTCCCTTAGCGTAGGCCCAACTGCCTGTCCACACAGTCTGGGGCCTCTGAGCGGTGGTCCCACAGCTGGGGCAGCAGGCAGCACTTGCAGTTAGGGTGAAGAGCCTGTGTGTGGCGGCGAGCCGGCCGAGCAGCCCGGCTTCCTGGTCCGTATAAACACTTGGTCCATGTTTTTTAGGAACCAGCGTGCTTTCATTGGGGTAATACTTAAGGTGAGAAATGATGCTCACTGCTTCTCCCTGCCTCACTCCCTGTCTCCCTTAGCTGCTGGAATGTGGTGGGAATTTGTTCGATGCCATCTCCATAGCTGTGAAGGCTGCGCTCTTCAACACAAGGTAAGCCTTGCTGCAGACAGCGCCGGGGCCTGTGGAGACCCTGAGGGGCACTTGCAGTGGACTGCGGAGGGCGTTACGACTGAAGCTCGTGGGGAGAGGATAACAAGGGGCTTCCCCATCGACAGTGGTGGTATTTAATTTGAAGCTTCAGAAAACAGAGTTCATAAGTTAAAACTAGATATATCTCTGTATATTCTGGATTATTATTTTCATAAATAAACATGCACCATGTAGAAAATGTTCGAAAACCACAGAACAGCAGAATGAGTCCAAACCAGTGGCCCAGCCAACCGTCCAGATACTCTCACTAGATAAAGCTCCGCAGGGGCCAGGGCTTTGCTCGCTTTGTACTCGGCTCTCTGGGCCTCCCTCGTGGCTCAGGGGTCAAGAACCCACCCGCCAACTCGGGATGTGGGTTCGATCCCTGGGTTGGGAAGACCTCCTGGAGAAGGAAATGGCAATGCACTCCAGTGTTCTTGCCCGAGAAATCCCATGGATAGAGGAGCCTGATGGGCTGCAATCCACGGGGTCCCAAAGAGTCAGACATGACTTAGCAACTGAACAGCGACAATGACAAACATAAATACCCCCAAATGGACGTTACGGTTATTTTCAAGTGCTCACATTATGGGTGATTAAAAAAGTGATTTCAGAGTTTACCTGTGGTAGAATTTAGACCACTTGCACAGTTTAAAATACAACAAACAAAAACAAAGTTGAATAAATTTTGGTCAGACGTTGCAGGATCGAAGCTCTGTTGAGGCGAAAGCTGTAGAGCCCCTTCCCGTTGCTGGGCCTTTAGACTCCTGGCTGACACTAGCCAAGGGCAGGCCTGGCCCTGTGGCCACTGTGAGGCCTCACGTCCCAGATGCTATCCGCAGCAGCCTGGCCTTGGGTTGGAGAAGAAAGGAAGTTGCCATCTGTTGTACCTCAAGCCTCAGAAATCACTCCCTGTCTTGCCAGCTAGTTGCCATGGGCACCAAGGCAGAAAGGGAGAGGAGAACCAGATGAGGCTGTTGGGCTGTAGGGGAAGTGTTGGGCAAACTGTACATCAGAATGGTAAACCCAGCTGCTCAGGCTGGGGAGGACAGCTGTCGTGGGCATAGCTTTCAAGTCCCATTCCCAGAGCACAGCAGCCATGCAGGCAGCAGGGGGTGCGGACTCTGCAAGGCACTCAGTGCCCCTGGTGTGTGGAGAGGACCCTGTATAGTCAGGGCCTGCTAGAAGGGTGGCGGCCATTCTCTCGAGAACATCCTCTAGCCCTTCTGATGAACCGCATTATGGCCAGAGGATTGGGAAGGGGTCGGGGTGTGTGTGTGTGTGAGAGAGATGGGAAGGGGTGTGTGTGAGTGTGTATGCATGCTTTGTGTGTGATGGGAAGGGGTGTGTGTGTGTGTGTGTAAGAGATGGGAAGGGGTATGTGTGAGTGTGTATGCGTGCTTAGTGTGTATGTGATGGGAAGGGGTGTGTCTGTGTGTGTGAGATGGGAAGGGGTGTGTGTGTGTGTGTGTATGCGTGCCTATTTTTTACCGTATCAGAATTCAAACTGTTCACCTGATATTACTTAGTACTTCCACCCTGGGGGCCCCTGGCAGGGAGACTTCACGCGGGGCAGACCATAGCAGGACTCCTCGGGGCAGGACCCTAGCGGCACGTTCTGTGGCTGAAACCCCTCTGCTCTGGACCTTGGCGTGTGTAGGGACAGGCAAAAGGACTGAATCAGAGGGGGCTCTTGTCAGAGGCACAGGGAAAAGCACTGGCGCTGCTTCCGTAACTGGAGCTGGATGGACCGCCTCTTCCTTCCTGGCCCCACCCCACACTGGAATGAGCCGGCTTTATGGCGCCCCTGTGTTTCTAGCACCCAGCTCAAGAAACAAGAACAGCGCCCGCCCCCGGAAGCCCTCCCACCCTGTACCCCCATGCAGTCACTGCACCCCCCGAGGATAACCACAGCCCTAAAGCAATAGGTCGCTTTGTACGTGGTCCACACGGAATCCAGCGGTGTTTTCTCGCTGATGTCTGCCTCGGTCACCGAGCATTATGTTTTGAGACTTCTGTGTTGTGGCTTGTGGTCATGGCCCTGTTTTGCTGTGTGCTGGTCCACTGCCAGCGAATATGCCACACTGATGTATCCATTCTTCTGCTGACGAGCATCTGAGTAGTCAGTTTTGAGCTCCTGCAAATAGTGGCAGGAGATACTGTGAAACGGTTTTCCAGATTGCTTTTACCAAATGATACTCCTAGCTTTGTGTAGAGTCTGAGCTGCTCTGCCTCTTTGCCAGCACCCCCCTCCTTTTTTTTTTTTTTTTTTTGGTCTTTTTAATATTAGCCATTCTGGTAGGTGTGTCTTGGTATCACATTGTAGTTGTATTTTGCACTTTCCTGATGAATATTTTAAGTTGAGCACCTTTCTGAGTGTCTGTCGGCTATGTGAATAGGCTCTTTTTTGAGGTTCCTATTGAAGTCTTTCGCCCATTTCTGTTGAGTCGTCTGTCTTTTCTGTTCGGTAGGAGTTCTTTTTGTAATGTGTCAGTTTATACACTCACACTCACACAGAGAAATAATTTGTTTTCTCCATTCTGGATGATCTTTTAGTTTCCAGATAATGCCTTTTGACAAACAGAAGCTTATCGTCTGTGTTACACCGTGCACACGCAGAGGCGCTCCTTGTCTCACTGCGCGCCCCTGGATTGTGCTTAGCTGGCGCGGCCTTCTCTGCAAAGTGAAGGTCTGTGGCCGTGCTGCAGCCAGCAGGTCCGTCAGCGCCATTTTCCCAACGGCATCTTCTCACCTCACGTCTCTTGCAGTATTCAGACTTCTTTGTACATATTTGTCACAGTGACCTGTGATCAGTAATTTTTGACGTTACTATTGCAAGAAGGTTCACATGATGTTTAACATTTTTTAATGTGTTTTTCACAGCAAGTTCAAATCTGGTGCTCTGTGACAACCGAGGGGGGTGGGATGGGGTGGGAGGTGGGAGGGAGGTTCAAGAGGGCGGGGACATACGCATACCTATGGCTGATTCATGTTGGTACACGGCAGAAAGCAACACAATATTGTAAAGCAGTTATCCTCCAGTTAAAAATATCCTCCAGTTTGTTTTTTTTTAAGAGTCTTTTAAAATTAAGGTATGTGCACTTTTTTCTTTTTTCATTTTCTAGGTATAATGCTTGCGCCAAGCTTACAGACTGCACTATAGCATAAACTTGGCTGCTTACGCACTGGGGAGTGGCCGAGTTCTCATGGGACTTGCTTTATTGTGATGTCTGAAACCAGACCTGCCGTGTCTCCAAGATGTGTGTGTGTGTGTGTTCAGTTATAATTGAAGGCTAGTTTTGTTTCCTTTACAACAAGTACTCTGTGTCCTGTTTAATAATCTTTGTCTACTCGAAGGTCGTGAAGATGTTCTTAGTTAAAAGCTTTACGGTTTCACCTTTTACATCTGTGGCCCGTTTAGTATGGATTTTTGTGTTTGGTGAGAAGGTAGGGTTCAGGGCTCATTTTTGGATCTCTGTTGACCAAGTATTGTTTTAAATTTCATTTTTAAATTTTTTGTTGTTGGTTGAGGTATAATTCATGTAGCTTCAGGTGTATAATATAGTGATTTAGTATTTTTATATATTATACTCCATTTACAGTTACTCTAAAACATTGACTGTATTCTCTGTGCTGTACAATGTATCCGTGAAGCTTACTTATCTCATTCGCAGTATTTAGTTTGTGCCTCTCGATCTCCCCCGCCTCTAGCCCCTCTCCACTTGCCTCTGCCCAGCATCACTTTTTTTTTTTTTTCACTGTGTATATATAAAGTATTTATTTTTATGCACATATTTACCTACAAAATTTACAGGAAATAAAACAATGAAGAATATATAGAATACCCTCTTAAGACTTAGTAGGAGCAGAGGGTTTATTGCTGCAGTTCAAAGAATAAAATTTTATACATGTGAAAGCCAAGATGAACACATTTAAGATAAATGGCAGCCTTGTTAAAAATTTTTTGTCCTGTCTTTGAATTTTCAGCTTTACATTAAATGAAATTAAAAAGATTGCTCATGAAATAATTTAAACCTTTTCAAAATCTTCTAATAAACAGGTAAAAGGCACCTCCAGTTCTTTAAAATATTTACAGCAATCCCGATAGTTTAATTTTAGGGGCTATTATAGTACATGTGGCTAATATGCATACACAGTATGTCATTAACACTCTCTTAAACAGTGAGAATTTCAGACTCTAGTTTGTGGCACTGCTCCCAAGTGATCCCGTGATGGAGTGGATGACCAACCACACCTGCACAATACTAGTTTAACAGCATGTCTACCACAGCATAAAATCCAATAATCTAAAACAATGACTGTCAAATTCCCAGACAATGTGTAATTTATAACTAAATTTGTCTACTCAGAAGCCTTTGGAGTGTTCTTAAAATCATTTAAAAAAATATAAAGTATATTTAGCGTTAAATGAAAACAATGAACCTGGAAAATAGCACTATAGTGGCTGAAATTCACTATCTGGTTTAACGAAAACTGTTTCTCAAAACATCTACAATTTCTTACAGCATAATGGAGATGAATTTTCCTTAGCCTAAGCTCAATCTGCTGTTTTTCCTGCATTATGATTAAAAGAGGAGTACAGAGTAAAAGGCACAGCTATAAATAATAGCCGGTTTTAAAGAGCTGTGGAGATGGCAAGCGGATGTTCTTGAAATACTGGTGCAGGAGAACGACGTCCACACAACATTTCCTCTTTAACATTGGCATTGATTGGCTATTTACAGTAGTTTGCAAAAATACATTATAAAAACTGGATGAGGTTCTGTTTCTAAGTTTAACTTAGTAACATATTACATACATACTTCATCTGCAAAAACCTTTGCAGGATCTGAAGTACTAAAGTGACACTGATGCTGAAACACAGATAATCAAAGGTACCACAGCACTGATAATGAGGGTCATCATCACGAAGACCGTCTGGGTAAATATTGCACCTTTCTTGTCCGCTGTTGCTCTGACAGTCACATGTCCAACTGCAAAAGGAGTCTTTTATGGCTTTTTGCTGTTATCACTTTTTGAAGAAAGGTTGTTTTAAGTCCCAAAACAATGAGTGTAGATTGTCATTGAACATGAGGCCTAGGTTTCAAAATTAGCTTTCCTGTATCATCACAAGACATGTTGTATTCTGCTAACACAGTTCGACATCGAGCAGCTATAATTGACGGTGCAACTACTCTCTTGTGAATCCCAGCGAAGAATAAGCCTATTAGAGTGATACAGCTAATGGTGAAAAATGGATGGTTCCATAATGATGTGAAGAAGGACACCTTTTGTGTCTCGGGATCTATTAACCAGTTCCAGGCACCAGTAGCTGTACAGACAGATACCACTATAAGAAGCATTCTCCAACGGCCAGTGGCAGGTTGCAAGCAATGAATATATTCAGTAAGTCTCCTCTCGAAAGCCTTGAGATCTTCCGCCTGCTCCAGCGAGTTCATGTCGGGCGGCAGCTCCGGTCACCGGCGCGGCCCCGTCCGCATCTCAGCTCCGCGGTCCCTGCCCGGCTCGCAGCGCCAACTCCCACCTCTCCCAGCATCACTTTTTAAAAGACCTCCTTTCCTCACTGCACCCCTTTGGCAGGGCTGAGGGCAAACTCAGGCACAGCATGACTTCATCTTCTGAGGCACAGGGATTCCAACTCAAGAAAAAGAAGTTACCATGCTTCCTTTCAGTAACTGGGAATTTTAATTCTGCTTCTAGGATACCAAGAGTTCGTGTTCTGGAAGACGAAGAAGGGTCGAAGGACATTGAACTGTCCGATGACCCCTACGACTGCGTCCAGCTAAGCGTGGAGAATGTCCCCTGCATCGTCACCCTGTGCAAAGTATGAGCTTATATCTCATGGTTTTTTCTTCCCTGTCAATCTCCTCCAACCGTGGCCCGTTAAGGTTACCTAGTAGGTTGAGAAGTTATGGTTTACAACCCATACAGAAGTACCTTTAACCTAAATCCACTAATTTTGTTATATTAGAGACCACTACCATAAACAGCTTTCTCTTTTTCACTGGAAGATGTGGCTCTGGTCTCAGGAGCACATGAGTGGGTTCGTAGTATCAGTAGCCAGAGTTAGCAGAGCTGCTTCTGTCTACCAGGCATGTCACCAAAATACCTTGAATGCATATTTCCTTTACTTCTTCCAACTCTGGTGTCTGGGCTGCTTGGATAGTAAAAAGGTGGTTGAAAGGCGGACACTGTCCCCTCTGTGGGCCCTAATGAGCACATCTGTGAAATGAGGGCTGGAGCAGGGCCTGGGTGTCTAATACATCAAGCGTGGAGCGCCGAGGCCTGTGGAGCGGAGCGGCTAGCTGACGCTCAGGCCTGACTGGCACCACCCAGGACTGTGCAAAGAGGCCTGTTCTGACTGAGAGTGTCATGATTCCACTCGGGATTCACTGGATACAGATCAGACTGACAGGTCAGGTTTAATTCCACCAGGATCGCTACATGAGCCTGGGCTTTGAGAAGTGTTGGGACGACCAGAGCCACCTGCCCTTGACTCATTCTTGAGCGTGTCCATCAGCATGGGCCCTCAGCATTCATCTCTGTCATCAGTGAAACATCCAGGGGACCTCTGCTGGAGACCCCTGGATAGCCCCTGACTTGGAAGGTCTCTGAATTTTAATTCTGACCACCATCCCCCGCACCATGTATTTCCATTTCATGCTTCTGTTACAGTTTACACAGCCTTTCAGCAGCACAGCAAACAGTGCTCCAGGTGTTCTCCTTATGAACAGAATCTAACATTAGGCCCGAATGGGTGTGTGGGCATTGCCTCTGCGAGGCCCTCGGGGTGTGCGTTGCCCATGCGTGCGCACTGCTGCCCTCACCTTGCAGATTGGCTATCGGCACGTGGTGGACGCTACTCTTCAGGAGGAAGCCTGCTCCTTGGCCAGTTTGCTGGTGTCCGTGACCAGCAAGGGAGTCGTGACGTGCGTGAGGAAGGTGGGAAAGGGCAGCCTGGACCCAGAGAGCATCTTCGAGATGCTGGAGGTGCGTTTGGTTCTGCAGTGGGTGCTGGTACCTGGCTGGGGGCGCTTGCTGCCTCCTGCCCCTTGGTCACACGGGACACTCTCCCCATTTTCCCCTCTTCACCCCAGTTTTGGGGATTGGAGGGCAGCTGGTATAAGGCAGATGTCGCTGAGCTAGCTGAGATGGTGGTGGGTGGGGGCTTGGGACCAGGAGGTAGCGACTGGCCCAGAAGAGTTCCTTATCCTCTCCTTCTCTGACCCCAGTGCCACGTTTCTGAATAAGAATGTTGGACTGATAATGTTAAGAGTCACTGTAGCTGCCAAATCCCAGGCTTCGGTGATTGGATGAGAGAACTGAAATCCTGGCTGACTGCTTCCTGCCTGTTAAGGAGAGTGGGCAGAGGTGGAGCTGCGGGTACAGGATGGTGGTCTCCCCATTCCGTGTGGGCCTGGAAGCGTGTAAATGGAGATGAAGAGGGATGGGGGAAAGCCCCCCACGGCCTCTGGGTGGGTTGCTCCCCTCGGTGCCCCCAGGCCTGGCAGCAGCACTCGGGCGCTTTCCAGCTGCTCCTGAACTGACTGGTTGGCACTCCCATCCCCTCCACTCCTGATAAAGCTTAGACACTCAGCTGGTTGTGTGTCTGCCGCCCCGGCCACTATAACCTCTCCTGCAAATCCAGGTCCAGATCTCGCAAGCCCTGGTGGCCTGTTTGTCTCATTTCCTATTCTCTCCCTGTCTTCATTCCTATGAATAATCAGTTTCCCTAGTCAGTGTCCCCTACTTGGACATTTTTTCCTTTTCTTAATGTTGGAATAGAAATCTTTCCAAAGTCACTTTGGACCTTAATCCTGATTTTGCATTTCATAGACTCAATCCCTTCCTGGTCTTTAGACTAAGCTCTTCTCTTCATGAGTTTTCGTGATATGGGGGTCTCATCCCTTGTTATAGTCCGGGGTCGGGAAAAGCCACACAGCCCTGGGGAGAGTCCACCGATGACTAGGAGGACTGGGGTGGGGCCAGGGCCTGGGTGTCTTTCTCCCTGACATTGTCGGGGATGGAACCAGTAGCACAAGTGAACTAAAGCTGGTATGAGACCATGGAAGGCTTGGAGAGGAAACTTGGTGTCTTTCTCCCTGACATTGTCGGGGATGGAACCAGTAGCACAAGTGAACTAAAGCTGGTATGAGACCATGGAAGGCTTGGAGAGGAAACTTGTAGTCAGTTAATAATGTTCTTGAAATGATTCATGTGACCCAAAAACAGTTGCATGAAGAAAGATTTTTATATAGTTGGGATTTTTTTGTCAAAGCCCCCTTCTGTCTGCTGTGTAGGGGGCTAATTAGGAAATCTATGGCGTTGTCTGACCTCGTGACATGCCTTGATCCCAGCAACGTATGCTTTTAGCATCTCTGCATGGCAGTAACATCAAAGACTCTATTCAGGTATTGACTTTGGTCCTATCTGAGCAGGTCTCCTTTGGTGGCAGGCAGATTAGACACTGCTTGTTAAAAAGGGTTCCCAGCACCATCTGTTCCTTCATCAGACAGATTCTGGATTCCCCGTGGTCTCCCCATGCCTTCTCTCTGCAGCGCAGTGGCTGTAGCCAGGTTCTGACGGGGCTGACTGTTCTGCTGCTTCCAGTGGCAGCAGCTAAGGACCGAGGCCGCTTTTGTTCCTTTCTGCTTGCTGCTTGGGGGCTGCCTTCTTCTTTTTCCCCTTTCTCAGAATAGAGGCTTTCCCAGAAGGTTAACTACTGTGGTGTCGGGGTTTGGAGGGTTGGGGTTTTTTTTGGCAGCACCTGGTCTTAGTTGCAGCATGCAGGATCTTTAGTGGTGGCATGTGGGATCTATAGTTCCCTGTCCAGGGATCGAACTTGAGCCCCCTGCATTGGGAGTGCAGAGTCTCAGCCTCTGGACCACCAGGAACTCCCTGGGGTTTTTATGTTGAATGAAAGTCCTGTAAGGCCGATGGCATGTGTGCGGCTTTGGAATGGCTGGTTGGCAGGGACGCTTCTCTCAGTCAGAATACGTGTGCCTCACGGGCAGGCGTGTGCCCTCTTCTGTCTGCCCTTCTCCGTCCTGCAGACCGGCAAGCGCGTGGGCAAGGTGCTGCATGCCTCCCTGCAGAGTATTCTACACAAGGAGGAGAGCCTGGGGCCCAAGAGACAGAAAGTCGGATTCCTGGGCTGATGTGCACAGCAGCCTCCAACTGCCGAATGTTCGTCTTCTCCTTTTCCCTGGAAGCTGAAGTTTGTATACATTGTTTTCTTAACTGCTGTGAATTTAAGGCAACATTTGTACATGTGAAATTAAAGTCTATTTTCTGGTCTCGTGTGTGGTATGGCTTGACTTCTTCAGCTGTACGCCAGGATGCCATTTGTGGCTCCGCCACAACTGACCCTTCTCTAGGAAATGACAACTAAGTCCAGAGACCTGCTCCAGTGGAGGACTCTGGTCCCAGGCCTCTCCAGGGAGACTTGTCTCCTGCTGCAGGAAATCAGAACAACAAACACACACACTAAAATAAGACCTACCAGAAAAATAGTTCAAAGGAACTGCTTATGATATCAGAGTCAGTTCAGTCGCTGAGTCATATCTGACTCTTTGCAACCCCACGAACTGCAGCACACCAGGCCTCCCTGTCCATCACCAACTCCCAGAGTTCACCCAAACCCACATCCATTGAGTCAGTGATGCCATCCAGCCATTTCATCCTCTGTCATCCCCTTCTCCTCCTGCCCTCAATCTTTCCCAGCATCAGGGTCTTTTCAAATGAGTCAGCTCTTTGCATCAGGTGGCCAAAGTATTGGAGTTTCAGCTTCAACATCAGTCCTTCCAATGAACACCCAGGACTGATCTCCTTTAGGATGGACTGGTTGGATCTCCTTGAAGTCCAAGGGACTCTCAAGAGTCTTCTCCAACACCACAGTTCAAAAGCATCAATTCTTCAGTGCTCAGCTTTCTTTACAGTCCAACTCTCACATCCATACATGACCACTGGGAAAACCATAGCCTTGACTAGACAGACCTTTGTTGGCAAAGTAATGTCTCTGTTTTTTAATATGCTCTCTAGGTTGGTCGTAACTTTCCTTCCAAGGAGTGTCTTTTAATTTCATGGCTGCAATCACCATCTTCTTATGATATATATATTGTCAATTTTCTCCCCCTTAGAGCTTTCAAGATGATACTCACACACAATATAAATGCAACTCGTGCATTTGGGGGCTTCCTGGTTGAGATGGAGAAGGCATTCTGCCCTGGGTACCGACCCAGGGTTTCTGCCTGGCTGGTGAGACTTCCCGAGTTTTGGGGAAGCCCAGTTCTTGCTACTGGCCCTCTAAGAGATCCCAGCCGAGCTCCCCTAGGGTCTGGTCCTGAGCCAGCCTTTCTTATCACTCTTGTTTGGAAATTGCTTCATGTTTTATAACCACTCCCTGGTGTTTTGTAAGATTTCCAGGTTTTATCAATATTAAGAAGGCTGCTTTAGAGATGTTGCCATTTGATTACTCAGCCCGCCTTCATACTCTGGGGACAGAAGGGGAGGCCATTCTTCTGGCTTTCAGAACGCGCTTTCTGAGAGCCCGTGTTCTACTCACAGGACAGTGTGCTGGAATTAAGTCTATTCATGGGTTGAAGCAGTCTTGGTATTCCTTTTCTGGGGGAACTGAAACTCCCCAGTCGATCTTCAAGAGAGCCCTGGGGAAGGAGCTGATTCATGAAGGAGTGTTTCAGCGTGGCATTTTACTCTCTTCGTTTCATTAAACAAACAGGGTAAGGAGTTAGGAATTTTTATTGCCAGATGGAAAGAACATAATGTGAGCTGAAGCCCTTGCAGGTTGACTGCAGAGGTCCTGGCGTGGGCACCTCCCGGCCTGGCCAGGGGTGCCCAGTGGAGAGGAGCAGCTGCCTAGACTTGGAGCTGCTGCCCTGTGGAGAGAACAGCCGGGGATTTCTTCTTTTGCTTTATTTCCAGGGAGAGTCCTCATGGGTGCCGCCACAGTGCTGCCAGCGAGGTGTCAATCAGCCTGTTCCTCTTCCCCTGGCGCTGGTTGGCTGCCTGTGATGGAGCGTTCACAGTGGGGCTGCGCAGCTGCAACCAGAACGTGAACACAGTTGAGAAGCCTTTGGTTTCGGTGATTAGAGGCATCAGAGTTGCGACAGACAGGTGACGCTGTCCCAGTCCAACTGTGCCACAGCTACCCGCCTGGGCCTGCTGGCGGAGCCCGTCCAGTGCAGATGAAGGGGAGAGGCAGATGTCAGCATGTCTCTACCGCCCCATCCGTACCTTTCCTTGAGGGCCACCCTGCCTGGAAGAAGCATCCATCACAAATGAAACAAAACACCAAGTGAGCAGGGTCTCTCCAGAGAGGCTTTCCTGGAATTGTCTGGTTACTGCAGCTCTCAGAATAAGGAAAGAGAACTGAAGGCAGAGACTGGCAAAGACTTGGGAAAATATTGTCCCAGAGAACTCCACTACTTCATTCAGCAGAACCAGAGCTGTCTTTAGTGGCCATTAAATCAGTGTTGGGGAGAACTAAAATGAGCTAGAAGGCAATCAGGAGTTTGTGGGCGGGGGGCTCAGTGAGTGTGGGCATGGAAGGAATGGAGTATCACAGAATATTCTAATTGCTTTTATTCTTTGATTCCTTGGTCTCTGAAATCGTGTAAATTCAAGCCTACAAAGCACACGAATTTCTAAAATTGACAGCTGTTTGCGTTTTGCTCAGTAAAGGCAGTGGTCTCCCATATAACTGCTGGTTCAGTTCAGTTCAGTCGCTCAGTCATGTCCCACTCTCTGCAACCCCATGAATTGCAGCACACCAGGCCTCCCTGTCCATCACCAACTCCCAGAGTTCACTCACACTCACATCGATCGAGTTGGTGATGCCATCCAGCCATCTCATCCTCTGTCGTCCCCTTCTCCTCCTGCCCCCAATCCCTCCCAGCATTGGGGTCTTTTCCAGTGAGTCAACTCTTTGCATGAGGTGGCCAAAGTACTGGAGTTTCAGCTTTAGCATCATTCCTTCCAAAGAACACCCAGGACTGATCTTTAGGATCGACTGGTTAGATCTCCTTGCAGTCCAAGGGACTCTCAAGAGTCTTCTCCAACACCACAGTTCAAAAGCATCAATTCTTCGGTGCTCAGCTTTCTTTATAGTTCAACTCTCACATCCATACATGACCACTGGAAAAACCATAGCCTTGACTAGATGGACCTTTGTTGGCAAAGTAATGTCTCTGCTTTTCAATATGCTGTCTAGGTTGGTTGTAACTTTCCTTCCAAGTAAGCGTCTTTTAATTTCATAGCTGCAGTGATTTTGGAGCCCAGAAAAATAAAGTCTGCCACTGTTTCCACTGTTTCCCCATCTATTTGCCATGATGTGATGGGACCAGATGCCATGATCTTAGTTTTCTGAACTTTGAGCTTTAAGCCAACTTTTTCACTCTCCTCCTTCACTTTTATCAAGAGGCTCTTTAGTTCCTCTGCACTTTCTTCCATAAGGGTGGTGTCATCTGCATACTTAAGTTATTGATATTTCTCCCAGCAATCTTATAACTGCCAGTTGAGCGTAAATCTGTGTTATTCAATATTTTTTTAAGATAGTCTGGCAGTGTGTATTAAAAGTCTTAAAACTTTCATGCCCGTTGACCTAATAATTGAGTTCTGGAAATGTCACCAAAGAGTAAAAACAGAAGTCCATCCCAGTGCTTGTGCGAGAAAGGCCGAGCGGCACAGGAAGCTAAATGGATACCCTTGGCAGGGTCCTCTGTCAGAGACGGGGCTTTCGTCAGGAGAAAGGGACTCTGACCTGGCAGAAAGATAGCATCTTGGCCCCTCATATTCCTCTGGACGCTTTGGGCAGGCAGAAGAAACTCCCACCTGTAGAGAAGCATTCCCCAGAGAAACACTATACCAGTTTCCACACAGGCACCATACCTGAGGCAGATTTCTCATAAAGTGATAACACCTTCCCTCCTTGGCTCCAGGCCCATAACTAGGGACTGATGACAGCCCAGCCTGAGCAGGGAAACACAGGCCCTGCCCTGGGAAGACAGACACGACTCATCAAAATAATCGCAAGACCTGGCTTGGCAGGTACCAAGGAAACAGAGCTGGGAGTGGCTCTGAGGGCGCTGGACCAGGGTCAGGGCTGGGCAGGGGCCTAATGTCCTGGCACGGAGATATGAAGGTTTCCTAATTCACTGCTGGGACAGCCCCTGAAGTTGGGCCTCGCCGGCACCTGGAGTAAATGAGGAGGAGAAGCCAGAACTGAAGAGGCTGGAAGAGCAGCAAGGCTTCTCAGAGCTGGAAGAGAGGTGAGGACCGAGGCAACCACTGCTCCCCAAACTGGGGAGGCCCGCAGGCAAGTCCAGAGAAATCAATAAAGCTGCGTGAAGCTTACTAACCAGGAGACACATATAGAATAAAAGTAAATGGAGGAAGAAAGATAAACCATGGTAGCATTCATCAAAAGAAAGCTACAGTAGCTATCTTAATTTCAGACAGAGGAGACTTCAGAGCAAGGAAAGTTATCAGGGATAAAGAAGAGCATTACATAATGATAAAGCCAAAAAATAAAAAGACATAAAAATCCAAGAAGACAAAAATCTGTAACGTGTATATGCCTAACAACAGAGCATTAAAATACATGAGGTAAAAAACTTTGACACAACAGCAAGGAGGAATACGCGAGCCCACTATCATAACCGGAGAATTCAACATTGCTCTGTCAGAGATGAGCAGATGGCGCAGGCAGGAAATTGGTAAGGACGTGTTTGGACTTGCCAACAGCATCAATCTGGATATAACAGACATCTACAGACTGCTTCTGGGGCTTCCCAGGTGGTGCTGGTGGTAAAGAACCCACCCACCAATGCAGAAGGCATAAGAGATGGGTGTTCGATCCCTGGGTGGGGGAGATTCCGCTAGAGGAAGGCACGGCAACCCACTTCAGTATTCTTACCTGAAGGAATCCCCTGGACAGAAGGGCCCGGTGGGTTGCAAAGACAGTCCATTGCATCGCAAAGAGTAGCACCCGACTGAAGGGACTTGGCACCCATAGACCGCTTTATCCATCAACAGCTGGACACACAGTCTTCTCAAGCTCACTTGGAAACATTCATGCAGACAGACCACGTTCTGAACCATAAAATGCACCTTAACAAATCTCATACAACGGAAATCACAGTGACCTGCTCCCAGACCATGATAGAATTATAGTGTAAATCAATCACAGAAAGTAGCTGGAAACCACACACACACTTGGGGATTCAGCAGCACAGTTTTAAGTAATACTTGGGTCAAAGAAAAAAAACTCAGATGAAATCTTTATTTTGAACTAAATGAAAAGGAAAACACTATTTATCAAAAGTTGTGGGATGCAGCAAAAGCAGTGCTTAGAAGGAAATTTAAATCATTGAATATTAGGACAGATGAAAGATCTAAAATCAGTCACCTAAGCTCCCACCTTTAGGAAATCAGAAAAAGAGCAAATTAAATCCAAAGTCAGCAGAGGGAGAGAAATCATAAAAAATCAACGTAGCAATATAGATGTCAACAAAATTGAAAACAGGAAATCGATAGAGAAAATCAATGGGAAAAAAAGCTTGTTCTCTGAAAAATTCCAGAGGAGGCAGAGCTTTGGATGGGAGCAGTCTGCCACCAGCCCATTCCTTCCCTGGGGACACACAGATTCTGGACATGAGCTAAGAATCAGACCTGGAGCACAGAGAGGGGTTCTATGAGGGAAAAAAGAAACCAGCAAAACTTAGATTGTGCATGGCTTGTGTGATAACGTGAAATGTTCAGGATCCCTAAATGCACAACCGGGTTTGTATTTGCTGAATTTTAAGGCCATTTGCGGAGGGGTGGGGGAAAGGTGTCAAAAAGGCAGACGGCCATCTATAGTATCCTACACAGTTAATCGGATTTTCTATTCCTGCGTGAGCTGTTAACAGCTGAAGACATCAGGTAAGTGCAGAACTGGGCTGCACAGGCAAGACTGACTCCTCCCAAATTTACAGGTCAGGTAAATTTAGTGTCTCAGCCCTGGGGTGGGAGGAGGAAGGTGGCGGACAGAGGCTGTGGAGCCCTGAGGGCCGTGCACCGTCTCACCCCCGTCCTCCAGCCTCCCACACCTTTCCAGGTGGCCTGGCTGCCTCACACCCAGGGTTCCACTGTGCAGAGGAGCACTGGATGACATCCCTTATGTGCGAAGTCTATGAAGAAATGACAGATGAACTTACGGAAGAAACAGACGCAGAGGCTTAGAGAGCAAACTCATGGTTGGTTGGGGGAAGGGCAAGAGATAGGGAGTCTGAGATGGATACACTGCTGTATTCAAAATGGATAACCAACAAGGACCTGCTGTATAACATGAAATTCTGCTCAATGTTATGTGGCAGCCTGGATGAGAGGAGAGTTTGGGGGAGAATGGATACATTGTATATATGGATAATGGATACATGAGTCCCTCGGCTGTTCACCGGAAACCATCACAACACTGTTAATCGAGTATACTCTAAAATAAAGTAAAAAGTTTTTTGTTTTTTTTTTTAATCCCGTTGTGTAGGCAGGGTAGAGATTATTATCCTGTTTTATGAAAGAGATATCCGGGTCTGGAATAACTTGCCCCAGAAGACCCAAGTGCTGGATGTCTGAGCTCTGCTTAGAATCCAAGGCTCCCAGCTCTCTTTCCACTAGGATACTGCTGACCTTTAGGGACAAAACAACCTGAAACGTGGCCCCATGGAGCCGAGAACCTGGCCAGATGGTGTACTGCCTTCCGCGCTGTGGGTGCCCGAGGGCCTGGCACGCAGGAGCACAGGCAGTACTCGCTGAATGAACAACAGAACCAGGCCAACAAAAGGTTCAAAAAGAACGAGTGACTTTCCTAATGAGGGTCACTGAGACCGTGGCAACAGGATGCTGGTCTTTGGCCCTTGCAGGATTCTTGGAGATGTGCAGCCTGGATGTTCTTACCTTTGAACAGAGTGTGGAAAGTTCTCTGCTCCATAGGCGAGCCACATTTCTGTTGACCCAGGGCCAGCGGAGCTAAAAGGAAACATCTGTGCACGAAGAGGGTGGGGGGTGGGGGATGTTTTCATCCGTGCACGACGTGGGTGGGGTGGCCAGTGCTTGTTTTATATAACTCAGATCTCCAGCAGCTTGGGAGGGAGAAAACAAAACTGAAATGAAATGTGCCTTTCGGAGCCCTCTTCAGATTTTTCTGCCTCTGGCTTTGTTGCCAAAATGATTCTTTGTGCAGGGAAATTGATGGGAGAAGACTGGGCCCTGAGGGCGGGGTGTGAGTGCACAGACCTTTCCTTTGACTTGTGAACGGTAACCCTGCATGATCTCCTGGCTGAAGTGCCCCCTGCTTGGTGCCCTTCCGGCTGGTAGAGGCCTGGGGGACGGTCCACGAGAAGGTCTTTTAAGCTGGGAGGGTGAAATCCCTAGGCCCCACCAGGGCTGGTGGTGAGTCCACTGCAGGTAGCCGAAATGGTCCTCACCTGGCCGGGGCAAACTAGGCCTGGACCAGAGGACCCAGGGGGTTAACAGCCCTAAGCTCAACGTAGGCAGCGAATGAGGCATGCTGTGTCTACAGAGTGCCTTTCTGAATAGCGTGTCCATTCTGAACACGGGACACAGGCCCCTGTCCACAGCAGACTCCTTGAGAACACGCACAAACACAAACACAGTGAGGACTGTGGCAAGCAGAATTCTATCCAAAGATGCTTTCAAGAAGATAAAAAGGCCAGGAACCATACCTTAGAAGGAAAGTTGGGAGGAAGAGAAGGACCAAGGAGAAGAGACAATCAAGGAGGGACCGGAAGGCCAGGTGCCAACATTTCAGTTGTCAGTTCAGTCACTCAGTCGAGTCTGAGTCTTTGCAGCACGCCAGGCTTCCCTGTCCATCACCATCTCCCAGAGTTTACTCAAACTCATGTACATTGAGTCAGGGATGCCATCTAGCCATCTCATCTTCTGTCGTCCTCTTCTCCTCCTGCCTTCAGTCTTTCCCAGCATCAGAGTCTTTTCCAATGAGTTAGTTCTTCACATCAGGTGGCCAAACTATTAGCGTTTCAGCTTCAGCATCAGTCCTTCCAATGAATATTCAGGACTGATTTCCTTTAGGATGGACTAGTTGGATCTCCTTGAAGTCCATGGGACTCTCAAGAGTCTTCTCCAACACCACAGTTCAAAAGCATTGATTCTTCAGTGCTCAGCTTTATTTATGGTCCAACTCTCACATCCATACATGACTACTGTAAAAACCACAGCTTTGACTATATAGACCTTTGTCGGCAAAGTAATGTCTCAGCTTTTTAATATGCTTTCTAGATTGGTCATAGCTTTTCTTCCAGGGAGCAGGTGTCTTTTAATTTCATGCCTGCAGTCACCATCTGCAATGATTTTGGAGCCCAAGAAAATAAAGTCTGTCACTGTTTCCATTGTTTCCCCGTCTATTTGCCATGAAGTGATGGGACTGGATGCCATAATCTTAGTTTTCTGAATGTTGAGCTTTAAGCCAACTTTTTCACTCTCCTCTTTCACTTTCATCAAGAGGCTCTTTAGTTCTTCTTCGCTTTCTGCCATAAGGGTGGTGTCATCTGTGTATCTGAGGTTATTGCTGTTTTTCCCGGCAGTCTTGATTGCAGCCTGTGCTTCATCCAGCCCGGCATTCCGCATGATGTACTCTGCATCTAAGTAAATAAGCAGGGTGACTGCTTCCAAATCGGGAAAGGAGCATGTCAAGGCTGTATATTGCTGACATTTGCTGACCCCTTAAACAACTGTTCTGGTGCACCAGGGCACTGCCTCAGCACAGGGGGACTTTATAAAAAGCCAAGCGTCTAATGATGGAACCAGCTATTTTGTAGAGTAATGAGCTGCTCGTTCCAGGAAGGCACATGGAAATCAATGGAAAAGGACATCATATATCGAGAGGCGGTTAAAGCAGGCAGCCTCTTCCACTCAGCTTTCTAGCTCAGAGATTGAGAGGTGGTGGGCTACTTGCCTCTGGAGAGGCCACCGCAGCCCCGCTGGCACAGTGGGTGCCTTGCACCCCCAGGGCCACACAATGACAGGGGCACGTGGTGCAGTGACTGAGGGACTGGCCGGGTGAGAACAGTCCCAGGCAGGCCGGATGCAGCCCAGCTCCCATGCGGCTCCTGCAGGATAAGCCCCAGGGCAGAGAGTTCCAGGCTTCTGAGTGGCTCCTCTAGGACCTCCTCCCCAGCCTACCCAGGGCACGGCCTCCACAATCGGGCCTGCCCTGGCCTTGTACCCGGAAACAGACTCCTCCCATTTCCCTGCTGCCCAAGAGCCAAGGAGAGACAATCAGGAAGGCAATGGAGTTTTAAAAAGAAAAAGAGAACCATAATTTCTCTTGTCGTGTGCTACCCACCCAGAGTTCCAGGAAGCAAGACTCCCTCGTGGGTTGCTTAATCTTTGGCCCTTAACGTCCCACTGAGGGCCTGGCTGAGAATATAAAGCTCTCTTGTACTCTGAGAACGTGAGGGCTGGCCCAGACAGGAACGGCCAACCGCACGGAGCTCCTGCTGCCTGCCCCAGGCTCCGGCGCTGGGGGACCGCAGGGCGGGGCCTGGCCCAGCAGGCTGCAGCCACGTCCCTGCCCAGATCAGACAGAGCAAGGCGGGGGTCCCTGCAAGAAAAGCCTGAGTTACACAGCGCTGCATTTTCTTGTAGAATCATCTGAAGTTCACAGAAAATCTGCAACTACAGCACAGAGAACGTTTTTCCCCTGAGCCATTTCCAAGGGAGTCATTGACCTGATGCCCTATCACCTCCTCCCGCTTTAGTGCTTGATCCCTGTGGCCGAGGCCCCTCTCTTCCATCATCATGACCTACCATCCCTGCCACGTGCTCCTCACCCCGTCCCGGGGCATCCAGAGAGCAGAAGGGTCTGGTCCAGAGCACAGCGCATTTGCTGTTCTGTGTCTGTGACCTCCTTCGTGTCCTCAGATGTGTCCTGGACAGTTCTGAAGACTGCTGGGCAGTTGCTGTGGAGAGAGCCCCTCGGTTGGGCTTGTGCACTGTGCCCTCAGCAGGAGTCTTCCCCCAGCCCATCAGGTGCTTGAGGGCTGCAGGCTCTCTGTTGGGTCCGTTACTGACGATGCTGACCTCGGTCACTTCATTAAAGTGACGTCTGCCAGGCTTCTCCGTTGCAAGAGGACTCTTTCCTCTTTGGAGTTAGTAAGGATTTTGTGGGCAAATAATCTGAGACAATGAAAAGTTCCCATTGCTTGTCAGACTTCCAGAGTATTCACTTATTTATTTGTATCTGTCTGCGCTCATGGTTTCCCATTTGACTGTTATCGTCACTGTTTTGATGCTCAAACTGTCCCCGATTTGGGCCCTAAGAAGCTCCTTCAAGCTGGTTCCGTGTCCTGCCACGTTTTCACCCTTCTTTAAACATTTTCTTATGTTCTGGCAAAATAACTTGTGCTGGGCTTAGTTTCTCCTTTTCCTGCCGCAGCCCTGGAATGAGCCGTTGCTCCAAGGTGCTGCGGTTCCTTTTCGTGGAAAGCCATATTGAGAAGCCGGCGCTTGGATGCCAGGCGAGCTCAAGCCTTTGGTGGGGCTGCTGCTCCACCCAGACGTCTGGCTGGGGGACTGAAGCGCACATTTCCGTGGACAGCTGCAGACTGGGCTTCATGTGTCAAAGTCCACAACTGCACCCCGACAGCTCCAATTTCAATCCTACACGGTAGGAAACATTCCCTATGTTTTCTCTATGTATTTGTATCTCCCTTTCCTGACAATGAGAGACCTGGCTCCCGTGGTCTTTTTTTTTTTCTTTCTTTCTTTAATAAATGTACTTATTTGATGTGTAACCACTCTCTCCCATGTGCCCCCATCTGCTCTCCCATGCAGATCTCTTCTCCTCACCGGGACTCCAACACTCCATGGAGGACCTCTGTTCCCCCAGGGGGTGCCCCCTTCCACCCTGTTGCGTCCTGACACCCCACACCAGGCTCCCCTTCCTGGGGGCATTCTTTCCTCCCTGCTCCATCTGACACCACTCTGGGACACCAGGCTGCCCCTTTCCCACCACGGTCACCTCGGCTTCAGGAAAGGATGGTTGAACAACAGAGAGTGAGGCAAGAAAAGAAAGGTCTTCTTTGTATTTTTAACCAAACATGCACCAAGAACACAGACGCAGAACTACAAAAGAATCGCAGCAAACACTCCAGACAATTTGGCAGTGAGCCCCAGCTCTCTCCCTAAGGAGACACGGTTCCATGACTGTTCTGCACCCGGGCTGGGGTCAGATACCAGTGCTGCCTCTAACAGGTCCGGTAGCTTAGGCTCCCTTAACCTCACTGAGCCTCAGTTTCCTCAACTATAAAATGGAGAAATGCCAGCACCCGCCTCACATTTCTGGTGTGAGGCCTCTGTGAGGCCAGGGAAAAGCGTGACCCAGCGCCTGCCCAAGAACTGCCCAGCAGATGTGAGCTCTGAGGACAAGCATGTATTTTTCAGAATCCTAGAAAACAATGACTGTTTCAGAGGGCGGGGCCAGGATGCTGGGTGGGTGTTCCCCGAGCAGCAGCCAGGTTCTGTGGCTCCCAGGCCTTCCTCTTTTTGAAAGATTTTTTTTTTTTTTTGGCACTCCTGCAGCCGACTTTGGGAGGGTTTCCTGGACAGAGGTCCTTGTGGCCACGGCCTTAAGACACGCAGCTCGGGCCCCAGCGGCCAGTGCTCTCTGACCCAGGCCCACCGCAGGCAGCAGCAGCAGCAGCAGCATGGAGCTCTGGGGGCCCTGTGTGCTCCTCTGCCTCTTCTCTCTCCTGACCCAGGTCGCCGCCGAGGCCCCCGCCGCCAAGGTCAAGAAGGCTGCAAATGCCAAGAAAGGTAAGGAGGTGGGTGCGGGAGCTGGCCGCTCTCTCCTTGACTGGCCCTCACCCTCCGTTTTCTCCTTCCCTTCCCTTCTCCACGAGCCCAGGGAACAGTGAAGTCCCCCCCACCCCCACCCTCACCAACTGGGACCTGGGTGAATTCTCCAGCCGCAGGGGCAGCTGTCAGACTGTCGGAGTCACGGGCTCTTAGAATCGGAAAGAACCTTCCAGATCACCTTAACGGACACACACTCCTCCCCCACCTCCCCAAGATTTTAAGAGAAACCACACCTTTGGCTCAGCAGCCTGGAGATGTCCGACTCCTCTAGGGAGGGCTGACAAGGCTCCACCTTGTCGTCTCTGAACCTCAGGCTTCTCAACTGTGAAACAGAGATGGGGGCCTTGGCTCAAAAGGTTGGTTGGGAGGATTTAACGAAAGAAAAACACGGAAGGCTTCTGGAACACAGGGTATAATGTAATGCACAGGGGACAGTTTGTAGTTCTATGGTGCATCACAGCCTTCAGGAAATGAAACTGTTCAAGGCTGATCCAGGACAGTGGAGGCAGCTTTGCTCTCCCTCCACGGCCTCTGGGCCCGGGGTGTCCTTGGGCGGCCCTGGCCTCAGCAAGGCCTGCCCTTGGAGCCCGGCCTGTAGTGAGGTCACCCCGGGCTGTGTTGAGACAACACTAGTGGAGTGTCATGGCAATGCAGGGGGCTGTCACCCCCCAGGAGACCAGAGTGCTGATGCAGGCAAGCAAACGGCTGGCCTGGGGCCAAAGGCCCAGAGGAGGCAAGGCCGGGGCTCATAGCTGCCCTCAGGCCCCTCCCGGAGCCTCCACTGTAAATGGACAGCTGCCCATGGTCCATGGACGATGTACGCAAGGGCACTTTAGGACCACGGAGCCCTACAGGCCTGCGACACAGAATGGGCGGGTCCCGGTGCCGACAGGAATAATCCCCAAGGTTCAGTCCATAAAGTAAACAACAAAAAATTCAAAACAGAATGGATACTTATGTAACATTTGTTTTGAAAAATGGATTTATATAAAAATATTATATTTATTTCAAAGAAAAAAATACATATTTACTTGTATATGCAAAGAACTTTTCTGGAAGGATTCACGAGAGTTAGCAACAGTGATTGTCTCTGGGAAGAGAAACTAGAGAGCTGAGAGCAGATTGACTGGGAAAGAGACTAGAACATTTTGAACTGTTTGGGTCTTTAAAAATTATATGGCTCTGTTACCTTCTACAAAATGTTCATTAAAAAAAAAGAGGACTCGTGGCATGCACGGTGTGTCCACAAATGTTAGCTAAAATTGCCAGCAAGGATGTTCTTTGTAAAGGATACACAGTTCCAAAGGCAAATAACAGAATTTTTAAATGTGGAAAAGAGTTGCTAATTTCTCAAGTTTACCAAAGATGTTGTATGTATTTATTCGAACGTGTAAATCACAGATCTCATCACATGGACAAGAAGGTCACACCAGACAATGCCCTGGCCCTCTGCAGCTGTCACACTTGCACCCCAGCTCCATGTGGTCTCCGTGCAGAGCCCGTGGAGGCCCAGGGCGCTGGAGGCCCGCAGAGCAGCGGACAGAGCGAGAGCGGAGTGCCTGACTGGCTCTCCCTGTTCCGCCCGCCCTGCTGGTCTGCGTGTTGTTCCTCCGGGAAAGTACACCTGGGAGGTCTCCGGGGCCCCTGGCCCTGCTTCCTGTGCTCTGTTCTCCTCTGGAGCTGGGAGGGTGGTCGGGGTCTGGGGTGGTCACCGAAGGCTCTGCCTGCACCCCCTCCCCACCCCTGCCCGTCGCCATCCCATCTGATCCCTCCTACACAATGCAGCACAGGTCTCATGTTAGCAAAAGCAAGTGCAGGAGGGTCCCCGGCAGAAGGGAAATCACGAGCAATCCCTTGGATGACCACTGGCAGGAACAGAGAGACAGAGTCTGCCACGACATCAAGGTCGAGGGGTCATCCCCTGTCCCCTTGTGGCTGACGGTGGTCCGCCCCTCCAGTCCCTGCCCTGCCCCCATCCCTACTGCCTTCATCATGGGATTGTCCCCACTTCCTTCTGACTTCATCCTAGATGCCGTGAGTCCGAAGATGCTGGAGGAGCTCAAGACTCAGCTGGACAGCCTGGCCCAGGAGGTGGCCCTGCTGAAGGAGCAGCAGGCCTTGCAGACGGGTGAGTGAACGTGGCCGTCTCTCCAGGCAGAGGTGGGCTGGACACAGGGGCTCGGGCCCGCAGTCAGGGATGCGCCTCTAGCCTCTGGCCCAGCACCAGGGAACTGGCTGGCTCCCCTAGTCCAGGGCACCAGATTCAAGGAGGCCTCAGGAAGATGTGCTGATGTGTGGAAGCAGGAATATCCCAAAAGGACAACGAACTTGCCCCCAAGAATCCATTACCGCCCACTGGAAGCATGAGCCCTAGAGGGCTGGTGGGGCAGAGGCCATCCTAACGAGCCCCCTGAGACCCTGCACTCAGCCGGCCCCACGGTCCCACAGGGCATGCGCCTCAACACCTGCGTACCTGCTGTACAGCCACTCTCAGTCATCCTTGCTACACTGGGGCAGGATTTATCATCCCTATTCTAAAGACGGGAGCTGAGACACAGAGAGGCCCTGGTTTTGCCCATACGCCCCTGGCTGGCAAGTGCAGGTTAGGGTGGAAATGGAGGCAGCCTGCCCGGTGCATGCTGGGTGTGAGGAAAGGTGGGCTTTGGTCTTCCTGACCCTGCACGAACCAGCTAAGCCAGGATGGACGAAACACCCAGCTGTGGAGCCTGGGGACACACTCAGCTTACAGCCACCTGCCCTGGCACTTCCTGGCCAGCCTGCCTGGACAACCCACTCTCTTTCTCTCCACTGAGTTCCTTTCATATTGTCTCCAATTTTCACACACCTCACACTCACCTACTCCATGACCTTGCCCTGGAGGACACAGAATACAGACGATCAGTAATGCTTGACACACGGGGGAATGTTTAAGAGAAGCACAATACCATTCGGGACCTCAGTTTCCTCATCTGTAAAGTGGAAGGGCTGGGGCTGGACTGGCAGGGCAAGCTCTCAGGTCTCATGACTCAGCTCTGCACTCATGCAAAGACCATGCAACCCAGATGCCACTTGCCCTCTGAGGCGGGCGATGTCCGCCTCTGTGGGGACCTCCCTGTGCCAAGCCCACGGCATACGGAGACCCAAACACCCCCTCCATGTCTGCTGATTCCCAGAAGATTCATGGGCTCCCGGTCTCCTTGGGAGCCTTCTCCCTCTCATCACCCTCTCCTTTACGACAAGCTGCAAATCACCTCGCCAAGAACCCCACACAAAGCATTCCTGAGCTCTGCTGACCTAGCCAAACAGTTGAGAGAATGAGGGGTTAGGGGAGAAATCCTTCCCTCCCACCATCTGCCCTTCCTCTCCCCCAGTCAACAAACGCACGTGAGGTCCCCAACTAGCAAGCCTCTGCCACGCACAAGGAGAGACAGGTGACCGAGTGGGGCCCTGCTCTGGGGCCTCAATATATTCACGGAGTCAGTGTATTCCCTGGCACCCTTAAAGCAGGTGTAGGAACATAAAGAGGGATTCCAAGCAGAGGGCACAGCAGGAGCAGGGCTAGGCAGGCCAGCATCAATCCACCGGATCATGGGAGGCCAGAGAGAGAAACTGTCGGTTACAATGGGAAGGCACTGCGGACAGACACGCCCTGAGGACTACGTCAGCGTTGTGGGCGGGGCTCCCAGGACGCGGCCCTGAGGCGGAGCTGGGCCTGCAGGAGGCTCATGAGGGAGCACCTCCCAGGACCAGTACCCCTGATCAGTACCCGTACCTGATCAGTACCCAGGATCAGAAGGGAAGAGACAGGACTCAGGAGTGGGCAGAGGGCCTTGCGTCTCAGGGAAGGCCCCAGAGACGGCAGAGGGAGCCCTGACCTCTGGGGGGCCCTTCAGAGCTGTCCTGAGTCAGGACAAGGGGGCTCATGGGCTGGTCCCTGGGTGGGGGCTGCTCCGGGGAGGGGCACGCTGTGGGCGAGGGGCTATCTTCCACTGAGGCAATCCCCAAAGGGAGGCTGAGTGCTCCCAGCAGCTGGGGTGGTCAGGCCTTCACCCCAAGGGGGTCTAGGTGGCATTTCACAGTGACCCCAGAAGGAAGGAAAGACAGTGTGGGGCCAGGCTGGGAAGGGCAATGAAGCCCGGCTAGGAGGCACTGCACGAGAGCACGTGCCAGGGCTGGCCGGCTTGGGACCAGTGTCTTGAGTGAAGACACCTCGGTGGTGCTCCGGACCTGGAGTTGAGAGTTCCAGGAGTGTCCGGTGCTCACGGGGGCACAGAGAAGTGTGTTAAGTGAGAGTAACAGTGAGCGGGCGAGTGAGGGGAGGGGGTGGTGGTGAAGTGCAGACCCACCCCTAAAATTTTGAGGATCAGCAGCAAGAGGACAAATGGAGACATACACTCCAACTGTCTAAATATTTATGTTATGAACCCAGCTAAAGAATAAACTGCTCAGCAGAAACAGCCTATATCCCTAACTAGACCAAATATATACCCTCATTACAACCTTTGAGGCCAGAATCAAATTTGGATCTCTCGGACGCAGAGTTCTGAGCCTGAGACAGCGAGCTCCTGGCTCCCTACTTGGGCCATCTCTTCTGTCCAGGGCCTGGCCAGTTTCAGCTCTGAGCTCCCAGTCACCACTCCAACCAGCCCTCAAGAGGCACTGACTCAGAAGAGGCTGCTGGCAGATGCTGGGAGCCTGTCTGGGCCCCTGGGGCAGGGATTTGGGGTCCTGGGCACCTGGAGTCTGGTCTGGACTCTGGGTCAGCATGTCCCCTGGCTCCAATCTCAGGGAGAGTGGGGCGCGAGGAAGATCAGAGCTGGTGGCTCTGGCGGGGCTCTTTGGGAAGCCCATTCTGAGATGGGGTTCATTCATCAGGGAGAGTCTGGGGTCCCAGCTGTGAAAGGGGGCGGTGGGAAGCAGACCCGGCAGAGGGAGACCCAAGGCCAGCTTCTGCACCCCCTGTGCACCCTCCAAGCTTGAAGGCCCCGAGAGGGCCTTTTAATTCTGCTAAAAGGCAGAACTGTCCTGCCTGGGGGAGACATGACCACTCCCCCCTGGGAGCTGGATGGGGCACCCAGGGGAGGGGTGTGACCTTGGGGGAGGGGTGTGACCTTGAGGGAGGGGCCGTCTGTCTTCAGCGGAGGGGGCTGAGCCCACGCCCAGCAGCAGGGGCTCCACCCCCTGTGAATCGGCGGTCTGGGATTCAGTGCCCATCACAGCAGGGCCCTCGGGGCTGGGTCTGGAGCCCCTCCGCTGCGGACAGGGCTGGTGGAGGGGGTGAGCCGGCCCCTGGCAGTGGGCTCTGGGCTGGGGAAGCTGGGGTGACGGCCACTTCTCCCCCCCAGTCTGTCTGAAGGGTACCAAGGTGCACATGAAGTGCTTCCTGGCCTTCGTCCAGGCGAAGACCTTCCACGAGGCGAGCGAGGACTGCATCTCGCGCGGGGGCACCCTGGGCACCCCGCAGACGGGCTCCGAGAACGACGCCCTGTACGAGTACCTGCGCCAGAGCGTGGGCAGCGAGGCCGAGGTCTGGCTGGGCTTCAACGACATGGCGTCCGAGGGCGCCTGGGTGGACATGACCGGCGGCCACATCGCCTACAAGAACTGGGAGACGGAGATCACCGCGCAGCCCGACGGCGGCAAGGTCGAGAACTGCGCCACCCTGTCTGGCGCGGCCAACGGCAAGTGGTTCGACAAGCGCTGCCGGGACAAGCTGCCCTACGTCTGCCAGTTCGCCATCGTCTAGCGGGCCGGGAGGGCCGGGCCGGGCGCGGGATCCTGAGCCCCGGAGGAGGGGTGCGGGGACCTCCCCGCCCCCCGCGCGCTGGGCGCCTCCTTTCGCAAATAAAGTGGGTGCACCGTGATGGAGAGTGGCTGCAGTCTGTGCCGGTTCCCATGGGCGGGGAGAGTCCAGGAGCCCTTCTGGGGTCCCTGGGAGAAGGCTCTTAGGAGGCGAGCAGAGAGGCGGTGAAGGATGGTGAGCTGGGTGCACAGAGAAGGGGAGGGAGAAAGAGAACAGAGGGGAGGCGGGAACCCTTGACTGCTGCTGCCTTTTTAAAATTAAAACAACTTTATATTTCATTTGATTTCCCTCTTACAGAGAGCAAGAATTCCCGAATACCCTTCATCCAGATTCCACAAACACTAATATTTCCCCCATTTGCCTTTTATTTTTTCCTGAACCGTTTGACCGTAAATTGCAGACGTGATTACCCCTTTACCCCTAAATTCTTAAGTGTGTTTCTTGAAAGCAAGGAGATTTTCTCATGGAAGCACGGAGGTTTCCTCAAGGTCCGGAGATGAACACTGATACTCTATTCTTATCTAAGTTACAGCCCTTATTCCGATTTCCAGGCTTCTTATCATAAGACTCCACTTCAGCATCCCCTCCACAACTGCAGGGCAGAAGGGACACCCCCATCCCACCCTTTTCTGTTGGGGATTCATTTCTGGGGTGCACTGACACGCAGAGTCCTGTTAGGGTGAGAGCTCGGTCTGCCCACAGGGAACATTTGCATCCCCCCTCTTGCTGAACAGGAGTCAAAAAAGAGAGCGGCCAACACTGCCTGACTGGTGTGACCCCCTTCCTGCTCCTCAAAGAAAGTTCCATCCTAGAAATACCAGCTACCACTTACTGAGCCCACTGAATCGCAGGAACTTTAAATAAGTCATCTTATTTAATCTTATCCACCAGGGACAGGCATGTTATTATCTCCGTTTTGTAGAAACGGAAGTTGAGGCTCAGGGAAGCTGAGTGACTTCCGTTGGTCACAGAGCCAGGATGACCAGGGCCTTGGCCTTTCCACCACCACCGTGATGCTTGTCTCGTGGTACTGGACCTTCCCTGAGGTAAAACATCAGACAAGTGGCCCCATGAACCCCTCTGGCCCATCCAACCATGTAGGCCCAGCTCTAGTAACCCGCTTAGGGGAGGTCTTCCCAGATCAGCCATGTCTGCCATATCTTTTCTCCCTGGTCGTCTTTGAGTGTGTCCTGCCTTCAGAGGTAAATTAATGATATTTTGATTTGATCATGGGGAGTGGGCTATGCTGGGGGAGGTGGCTTAGAGTGAACTCTGTGTCTACTTTGTGCCACACAGCCTGCCTGACATTGTCATGGAAACCATCTCATGTAATTCAACAGTTTAGGAAGATGTAATGATGGAAGACATTCATGATAGATGCAGAAACTGAAGCTCAGAAGAATGATGTGATTTTTTTTTCAAGATGACCTAGCAAGTGAGAAGCAAAAATGAGATGCAGATGTCGGTCTGGCTGAGTCTTGGGCTCTTTTTACCCCACTCAGCTATCTAGCAGGATGTAGGAGGCCACAGGTTTTCAAAGTTCCTGCATTGCGTGGATGCCCGCAAGAGGGCACCAGGCCTTTGGGTATGAGAGAGGGTCCTGGTAGAGAACTGCCTCTGTGGCGCTGCCTGATTTCTGCAGCAGGTGGCAGCATAAGCAAGAGAATCATTGACCATTTTTAATCAGCTGCAAAAGTGCTTGGGATTTTAAGACACTGAGACTCATGGACTTCAAGCTAGGGTACATCTGCCCTGGGATCTTGCTTTAAGTTTTGACCTGTTGTTGTTGTTTGCATTAATTTTTATTTTTTAAAACACTGTGTTCAAATATTTTGTATCATGATTACTGAGTTTTTTAGGCACTTCCTTAAATTTTGTACCCCAGTTAAATGCCTCACTCACCTTACTATTCCTTACGGCACTGGCTACAAAATTAAAAATTTCCAAGGTGCATAAACAAGAATAAGGTACTGATTTCTAGATCTTCAGCTTCTATACTACTCTTTATTAGAATTGATGGTAGAGCCCTCTTTCATCATCACGCATTTCCCTCATTACTATGTGCTGCCCTGGTGTGCAAAAATTTTGAGGATGTCCAACAAAGGGACAATTTGAAATATTGCTGTAAGTGCCGGTCACGCAAAATGCTGGGTAAAAGCTTTCGCAAGTTCAGCTGTTTCCAGTTCTTTGCCTTGGAGAAGAGGTTAATCGAGGTGTCAGTACTATCTTTCCTGGTGGCCAACTCACCCATCAGTCTCTCCCAACCTCCCTAAACCACAGGTTTTCCTGCATAATTGCTCGTTGCATGGCAAAGAAGACCGGTTCAAACTCTGGTCCGAGTCGGCCCCTGGAATGTGAGCTTCCCTCTCACACACATAAACATACTTGCTTCAAATGAAAACATTAAACCACTCCTGTGTCCTCGCACAACCTCCAGGCACATTCTTTGGATTTTGGCTTTGCTGAGAGAAGGTGGAAGTATTTATAAAAGCAAAGAAAATGAGCAGTGTGTGCATTCCTACTGTGTGCTGGGCACTGACCCACAACCCCCTTCCTATGTCCTGACAACAGCTCGTGAATGACCTCACTCAATAGTCATACTAACCTAGGAGAGCGCTTTTATTAAGCCTATTTTATAGTTGAAGAAAACAGTAGAGAGAGGATAATTTTTCTAAGAACATCCATGAATGGGGCTGGATTTCAGGTCTGTTGAGTTCCAAGGCCCATGTACTATCTATTATTTACATTCAGCCCTTCCTGAATCTTGAAGAAAGTTTTCAGATATTTCATGATGTGACTGTGAAGCTTTTGTGAAAAGGAGTTGATGGTCATGTGCATTGGTGTATATTTGTGATTGCTGGGAAGGAATTCTATAAAAACACATTTTCCACCCAGATTTTCCAGGGCTATTTCTGAAGCTTAACATTAGATTCTACTTCACCTGTTTTTCATGGGTGACTCATGAAAAGCACGGTTTATGAGTCTCTTTCATGCTAAAAATCATGACACAATCTATGAAACTAACCATTTTCTCCACTAGAATGCACTGCTGTTTTGTACAGTATGAGAACACAGTGGCAGGAGAAACAGCTCAAAGATCAATGCAATCTTCACATGAAAAAAACTGAGGCCCAGGGAGGCTAAGTGACTAGCCAAGGTCATGTAGCTTGCAAGAGAATGAGCCGAAGAGTCTCACTTTGTTAGCAGAAAGAGCTTTGTGCAAACCATTTCTCCAAACAGCCAGCTAGTGAGTACTGAGCTCCTTCCATATGCCAATTGCTCAGACAGAAGCTAGGCCACAAGCCCTGGATCCTGTTCTTGAGGTGTTCACTGTCCTGGCATTTCTGAGGCTGCTCAAAGACAGAGGGATGGGGCTGGTTGTATCCTCTAAGGGTGGCTTTCCTGTTTTGCATTGTTGGGAAAACAACTGCGCAGTAGTAGTAGGAAAGTGTCTTTCCGATTAAGACACACAAGCCAGATAATAAGCCAGAGTCAAATCGGGATACTAGTGTTTCCTCCCGTTCATCAGCAAGTTCCGCCGGGAAAACCTTAAACCTGACTGAAGCTACTCATGGATGGTGCAATACCAATCAGGAAGAAACCCTGGATTTGGATTCCAGCTCTTCAAATGATGATGCATCAGGGATTTTAATTCATCCCACCTGAAGATGAGGTGCCACCATCCATTGGATCTACTCCCCACTCTCCATCTCCAAAACCGTAAACCACCCTGAGATCCCCGTCTCTCACAGACAGGAAGGAGATCTCCACCCACAGGCAGGGACAACACTCGTGATCAGTTCAAAGCAGTTACAGAAGATGGACTAGAACTTCCCTGGCGGTCTAGTGGTTAAGAATCCACCTGCCAACACAGGGATGAGGGTTTGATCCCTGGTCCGGGAAGATTCCACATGTCCTGGGGCAACTAAGCCCGTGCACCGCAACTGCTCAGCGCATCATGCTGCAACTACTGAAGCCGGAGCGCCGCCACTACAGCGTCTCAGCCCCCATTCACTACAACTAGAGAAAGTCTGCACGAAGCAATGAAGACCCAATGCAACCAATAAATAAAAATTAAAAAACCAAGATGGACCATAGATACTTTCACCTTTAGAAGATTTTAAGTGTCCAGACTCCTTGAAGGAGTAATGTTGGAGCAGGGAGATAGCCAGGTGCAAACTAAAAGGGGCACACAGGCCAACAGCAGGAAATCATATATCTTGTAAACAAAGGGGGTCCTTAGGCAGACAAGAAGGACCCTTTGGACTCATGGGAAACCACACATTTTGGGGTGATAAGTGTCCTGGAGACAGCTAAAGAAAGGTGCGAAGAGACAGGAATTTCTGGCGCCCAAATGTAACCTTTTGCTTCCTGAGCTCTCATTACAATAAAACCTTGCAGATAACAAGTTCCTATCATGCACCGAGGTCATGACACTTCCCATCAAGACTACATTTTAAGGACAAAAATCCCTCCTCTCCTGGCAAGGTGGAGCTAGGATGAAAATCCGGGTACGTGACCCCCCAAAACCCTCCCTCCCCACTGCATATTCCACCCCTTCATTTGTACATCCCTCATGTCCTGCTTGCGAAAGAAAGTCGGTGCAGTTTCTCACCTTTGAGAGTGTACCGTCGCTTAGTTAAACCCTCACTTTGCTTTCTTGACCGCCCTCTCTCTTCTCTGAACTCCTTCTGGGACGAGAGAAGCGTCTACTCCCCCAATAACCCAGGCACCGGCTCTGACAGCCCAGTGTCCCCGGCCAGGCAAAACCACCCTTTAGCGAAGTGGAGAAGCAGGGAGGGCGAGGGCACATGCGAAGTCCTCCCAGAAAGGAGCCGTGTGAAAAAAAGAGTAGCTGAGGCAGATCTTGATTTGATGCTTTAGATTCCAGTTTCTTTCTTTCTAAAGCCAAGTCCGTGCCTTTGCTGGCCAGCAAGCTACTTGCGGGGGTCGAATCGGGAAGAATGGGTGGCTCCATGGCGGACCAGCCGTGCCTCATGGGCTTTTAAAGGTGATGGAGAACTCGTCTAGGTGGTGGCCGATCACCTCAGGCCTGACTTACACCTGCTGAAGGTCCTGACAGTTGCAGGCGCCCACCACGCTGCCCACCGTCTCCTGCAGGGCGACGGTATGGCGCCTCGTCTTCACCACCTGGGGCTCCACTGTGGGCGGAGCCTCAGTCTAGGTCTTGCGCAGGCGCTTTAGCAGCATGTGCCGCTCCTTGCGCAGTCGCCCTCCCGCTGCTTTTAGGCCGTGTCCCGCTGGTGGTCGAGGTCCGCACAGACGTAGGTGAGCTTGAGGAAGGTCCACCTCTCCTGTGCCTCCATCACCTTGTTGCGTGAGTGTGTGCTAAGTCGCTCAGCTGTGTCTGACTCTGTGACCCCCATGGACTGTAGCCCTCCAGCCTCTTCTGTCCCTGGGGATTCTCCAGGGAAGACTATTGAAGTGGGTTGCCATGCCCTCCTCCAGGGGATCTTCAGGGATGGAACCCGTGGCTCCTGCGACTCTTGCATTGCAGGCAGATTGTTTGCTGCTGAGCCACCAGGGAAGCCCATATCACCTTGTTTGCCCTTCCTAAATTACAGTATTGTCATTTAACACGACTTAGAAACCATAGTTGCCAAGCCAAATTCAGGGCATATGTCTTAACAGAGGCTTAGAACAACAAAGAACTTTTAGAAGCGCATTTATTCACAGTGTAAGTCACATTTGTGTAGGTTTTTCCCCCTCTCCTCTCTTCCCCCTTTTATCCTCCGCAGGCATTTCCTTTAACAAATCTTTTGCATGTCTAATCCTGTCTTGGCCTCTGCTTCTGGGAGGACTTGATCTGCTTCAGTGACTCAAAAAAATAAAAAAAAGAAAGGTATTGCTGACTGAAGACACGTATGGCCGTGGAGGGTGCAGCTCAGACGGCTCTAGAAGAACCTTCTGCCGAACAGGAGTTGACTGACAGCCTGGGCTGTCTGGGGAGGGGCAGAGGCCAGGCTTTCCCTGGCTGCCTCTGGGCAGTGACTGAGTACTGAACCATTCCCTCTGGAGAGGTGACCCCTCTAAGTGGAAAGTTTAGCCTGGGAACTCTCCAAAGGCCTGGGCTCAATTGTCTCAGAAGTGAGCTGCAGTCTGGGGTTCTTCCTACCCAGTCTGCTTTTCCCCCTGCTGTTCTTCACACAGGGTCAGACCTGTGTTGAAGACGCCTCTCCCTGCCGACTCCTGCTCCCGTGAGCCCTTGACCTTTCACAGGTGTTTCCCTCAGTTACTCTCTTGCACTTCTAAAAAAATTATATAGAACAATATAATATGTAGCCAAACTATATGTAGGGTATCAAATAGTTACATTACTTAAATCGAGGATATACCAGAAAACTGGAATGTACAATCACCCTGTGTTTCCGAAGAGAGTGGACCACCTTTCTAAGTGAGGATTATCTGTAATAAGAACGGCTGCTTCTTATGCCTGCCCCACCCTTCGACCTGGAACTTCCTCCAGTAACTCACAAGGCACCTACATAGGAAGCTTATCCTAATTCCTTCCCTTGTCTGCTTAACATGGCTTTGGAATATCATTCTGTTCAGGCAGCGGAATGGAATCCTGGATCCATTTAGGTTACAGAGATATGAATCCTCTAAGCTAAGACACTATTTTACCCCACCCCCACCATAAACAAATCCCCCTTCTCATTCTCATCTGTCCCTCCTCCTCCTCTTCAAATGTGAGGATCCGTATCCCATCATGAAGATACAAGACTAGGATATAAAGAAGACTGGAACTGGAGGATCAAAGCTTTGCCTTTGTAATGTACAAAGACGAAAGTAGTCCCTAGCATCAAGCTCCCCCCAGCCAGGCACTCAGAGCTAGGTGCCACGTTCTCCTCTCAAACAGAGCTAGTCTCACCCATCACCAACTTCAGATAAGCCTGACAAAACAAGACCATTCTGTAGTCATGTCTGAGCACAGACACAAACTAAGCCTCTGCCCACACGAGAGAAATCACTCAACTAACCCAAGTGACAGCTGTCTCTTCACAACCATGGCTTTAGCTCTGATGCCTTCATCTCACCTTCTGTATAAAAACTGAAGTTCCTGGTGGTAGAATCCTACTTCCTGACACCATTCAATCCAGAGCAAACCTCTTCTTCCTTGAAACTTCCCACACACCACTTAACACAAGTCCATGTTCTGTTCTAAGTCCCTTGTGCTGAGAGGCCCCATGACTCCTTATCTGTGCATGTACACAGCCTCCCTCCCTGCAAAAGATCAGTAAATCCAACTTTGTTCTTGGTGGTCTTTGGCTACAGAGCACACACAGGTGGTCCACAGATGGTCAGGTCCTGAGTCTGTCTCCAAGGTGCTGAATCCAGCCTATGAAAGAAAAAGAGAAGAAAAGAAAGGCAAGACAATGATGAAAAAGAAAGGTTTCAGGACACAGAGCCAAGATGTACATGAATCTTCTGAGTAGGGTTCCAATCTAACTCAAGTTGCTCTGTGCCCTCAAACAAGTCGTACACAACTGGAAATATAGTGAAGCTCCACAGGACTGCAAAGTTAAGTCTGAAACAAGTCAAGGATGAGAGCAAGCCATGCACAATAGTGGGCATGCAAAAAATATTTGCAGGGCTTCGTGGTGGTCCAGTGGTTAAGAATCTACCTACTTAGTGGGAAGGTGTTATATAACACAGGGAGCCCAGCCTGGCGCTCTGTGATGACCTAGAGCAGTGGGCTAGGAGGGGAGAGGGGAGGGGATATATGTATACTTACGACTGATTTGTGTTGCTGTATGGCAGAAACCAACACAATATTGTAAACCAATTATCTTCCAAACTAAAAAAAACCTGCCTGCCAGTGCTGGGGACACGGGTTCAATCCCTGCTTCGGGAAGACTTATATGCACGGTTGTGGCCTGTGGACACAACTACTGAGTCTGTGCTCTGCAACAAGAGAAGCCGCCACAATGAGAAACTCACACCACAACTAGAGAGACCACCCACTCCAGGGTTCTTACCTGGAGCATTGCATGCACAGAGGAGCCTAGCGGCATACAGTCCATGGTGTCACAAAGAGCCGGACATGACTGAGCGACTAACACATATTGTACAACATGAGGAATATAGCCAATGTTTTATCATAATTATAAATGGAGTAAAATCTTTAAAAATTGTGAATCACTATATTGTACACCTGTAACTTACATAATTTTGTATATCAACTGTACTTTAACTAAAAGAGAAATGCACAGAGCTTTCAGGAACAAAAACAGACCAATAATCATCGTCACCTTCCAGAGACTTAAGAGTCCAACGCGAACGGCTCACCTTTTAACTCGAAGGCGGAAGTAGAGGACACCAGTTAGAAAAACTCATTCTTCTAGAAGGAACCAGACTAAAGGAACTGTGAGCTCAAAGAGAAGAAACTGAAAGGCGGTAGGAAGGTTTTCTCTGCATCATCCCTGGGCCAAGTCAGCTCGAGCTACGGGAGGCTGCCTGTGTTGAATGGTGCCGCTAGCCGGAAGGTCTTGAGGCCACCCATCCTGCCACACGGCTGGCACTTCTCGCTGTGTGCTTTAACTAGGGGAGGATCAGGGGCCCCAGGTGGGGTAGTGCAAGCTCCAAAGGAGAAAGGGGCCCAAACCTAGGTGGAGCAACCTCTGTCGCCCCCAGTGGTGAAAATGTTAACCAGAAAGGCCCTCGGCAGTGTTACGGGGAATCTGCCCTTGTCCTCGACTAGGGGTCTGGCAGTGTCCTTACTCACATGCTGGTGGCCTTAAACCTGGACTTCTGCACCCTGGGGAGGGCCCCAGGTTCCTCACCTGTACCTGGATGTGATGGGACGCTTCTTTGCAGGCAGCAGGCCTCCCAGGTGGCCCTAGTGGTAAAGAATCTGCCCGCCAACGAAAGAGACCTAAGAGACACAGGTGTGATCCCTGGGTGGGGAAGATCCCCTGGAGGAGGGCATGGCAACCCACTCCAGTATTATTGCTTGGAGAATCCCATGGACAGAGGAGCCTGGAGGGCTGCAGTCCATGGGGTCACAAAAAATCGGACATAACTGAAGTGACTTAGCACACGCAGAAGGCCCCACAGGGTGTGGTTCCTGATTCTCGGCTGGCTCTCTGGGTCTCAGGATCCTGGCAGGTGGCCTGGAGGGAGGCAGTCTGGACTTGCCACCAGGAGGCTAAGTGAGCCAGCCTCCCCCCGGAGACGTCCCCCTGCCTCTCCCTTCCCTTCCCCACACCCCGCTCAGAACCTCCCCCTTCTCTGGACCTCTGCTGCTGCTGCTGGAAGTCTTTTGCAACCCCATGGACTGTAGTGTAGCCCTCTAGGCTCCTCTGTCCATGGGATTTCCCAGGCAAGAGTACTGGAGTGGGTTGCCATTTCCTTCTCCAGAGGATCTTCCCTACTCAGGGATCGAACCCATGTTTCCTGCATTGCAGGCAGATTCTTAACTGTGAGCCACCAGGGAAGATCTCTTTGGATCTCTGGCTCCCTCACTTCTCCTCAAGGTCTTTCTCATCCTCTGGGCCCCTCAGGCCTAGGAATTTTTTGCCTTAATTGTCCCCATGTGGTCCACTTTAAACATAGTTTAAAATGATGGCTTAGAAGTGGGAGGCAGGGCAGAGAGCCAGGCAGTTGGTTTAAAAATATGTCTCAAGATAGGTCTCATCCCCGCCCCCCAGGGAGACAGGGTGGAAGGAAGGGGGTTGGGGGGATGAGTCTGGCCTCAGACCCTTGCCTCACAATCCAAAGATGAGAGTTTTGCTTTGCAAGCTAGAGAGGCCTGGAAGGATTGGTAACTGAGGTAATCCAGGATCGCTGGTTGGGTGGGGATTTGTGTTGCTGTCGTTTTGAAGGCAGTCCTTGAACACGCGTGTGGGGGGAAGGCGCTCCCTGAGCACAAACAGTCCTTTATTTAGTGGTCGCTGTGACAGGAACCCTTTCTCTGGAATTTGCTGGAATTTGACCAACTGACGAGACAGAGCTCATCAATTCCCTCCCCTTGTCCTCAGGTCACCCCCTATTTAGCATCTGAGGATGGCTGTTCAGAGAGGAGGACAGTGTTTGTCCTGCGGAAGCTCAGCCCTAGCACAGCCATGATCTTCAGAAACCTTCTTTCTAATGTTCTGGGCCCTCAAAGAACTCGGGAAAGGGGACCTGGAAAATGACAGTTCAGGAACTTGAGATGGGACTAAAGCATTGTAGACGAGCCTGCCCTTCTCACCCCCAAACTCTGGGTCTGCTGAGTTAGATCCAGGAAGCCCCAGGGTTCCGCCCTCCCCAACTGAGGCTGTTTGGTCCCTTTTATCCCTCAGGGGCCTGAATGTGTGTTTCGTCTCCAGTTCAGGTGAGAGAATAGTAGGCTGCTCTTCCTAAAGTGGCAATAGTTCTGTGCAAAGATCTGGAATCAAGGTTAAATCCTCAGGCGACCTGTGTCTTACAGGCATAGACTCTAGAACATTCTAGCCACTCCAGTCGTCAGCATTCCTGAGGGCCATGATAGAGAGCATGGTTCTCTTTTTTCAGTATCCTCAGCGAAAAGTTCTTTGTGTAAGAATATTACCGAGAGGGCTCCCCTCAGGGCTCAGGGATGAAGAATCCGCCTGCCCAAGCAGGAGACGCGGGTTTGATATCTGGTCTGGGGAGATCTCACATGCTTCAGAGCACTAAGCCCACGAGTCACATCTGTTGAGCCTGTGCTCTAGAGCCTGGGAGCCCCAGTGGCTGAGGCCATGTCCCAGGGCTACTGAAGGAAGCCCCTGCATCTAAAACCCCGGCTCCACTGCGAGAGAAGCCAGCAGTGAGACACTTGCGCACCGCAACTGCAGAGGAACCCCCTCTCGGCACCACTAGAGAAAAGTCAGGCAGCAACAAGGATTCTGCACAGCCAAAGGTAATAAATAAATGAAATGATCGAAATGAAAAAAGCATATAGCTGAGGAATCAGCACAATATGTATTGCTTGGTTTATAGATGAATGTAGCTTGTTTACTAAATACTTGCAATATGGTCTGTTGCCTCAGGAGCAGGGCGAGAAGCAAAACGTTACAGTTGGGAAAAGTGACTAAAAATTGGCAAAGAACTCACCATATTTTATGACTGCCTCTCCAGCCAAGCCTCACAATTCATTCCTCTTCCAGTTTAGAAACGTCTTAACCACTCAAGAAAGGAGCTAATGGAACTGAGACATCCAGCGCCTCACTTGGTGAAGTGCTTGTTGAATGAATGAGCAGATGTTGCCACTGAAGTTTTGTCGTCTCCTCTCCTCCCCCACCCTGTGTCTCAGCCCTCCCTCATAGCACTTTATATGGTAACTTCTCCACCAGCACTCAGCCTTAGCATACTGTCTTACACAGGAAAGTCGCTTAGTTGTGTCTGCCTCTTTGCGACCCCATGGACTACAGTCCATGGAATTCTCCAGGCCAGAATACTGGAATGGGTTCCCTTCTGCAGGGGATCTTCCCATCCCAGGGATCGAACCCAGGTCTCCCACAATGCAGGTGGATTCTTTACCAGCTGAGCCACCAGGGAAGCCCGCACTTAAGTCTTACACATAATCCCATACTTATGTCTTACACATAGTAGGCATTTAATGAGTACACTGAGATAACTGAATTGAATTGGATCCACAGCAGAATGAATACCAGGCAGTTGAGTGCTACCCACAGTGAAATTCCTCATGAAGATCAAAGCAGATTTGTTGCCATGTTCAATTATCGCTCAACCCTTGGCAAGGATCTGAAGGCAAACAGAAACATCTTGATCTATTTGTGCAAAAAGTCAGCTTGCAGCATCTGTAGCAAGTGTAAATTCTCATTTTAAAAATTGATGTCCCTGGCCTGGAGAAAATAATTTTTTTTTTTAAACACCAAAGACAAAGCCTTCATTATCGCAAAAGGAGCTTGTTACCCATGTTGTTTAAGAAAAATTGAAAATACAGCTTTATCCTGGATATATTGGACTGATTTGACACTAGACATTTTTTAAAAGGTATAAGGGATTTTTATCTTCATTATTGGAAGTATCTATGTTGCTAGTGTTTCTCAAAAAGACTGTTATTTGCAGAAATATCACCGGGTTGCATTTCAAGAGGAAGTGAGGGCAATTTAACTCCTGATTGGAAAGGATCACCTCTGAAGTTCACATTTCCCAATTATCCTTCCCTCAGCTGGCCCCCTGGGCTTCCGTAGTGGCTCAGACGGTTAAGAATCCACCTGCATTGAGAAGGGAATGGTTACCATTCCACTATTCTTGCCTGGAGAATTCCATGGACAAAGGAGCCTGGAGGGCTACAGTCCATGGGATCCCAAAGAGTCGGGCAGGACTGAGCAACTAACACTTTCACTTTTTCACTTTCAGCTGGCTCACTGGGTCTCAGGATACCAGCAGGGGCCTCCTGGGTAGCAGCTGCAACCATCAGTGGGGAGGGTTGCAGCCTTGGGAGGAGGTTGGAGAGCAGGTTCCCTCCCAGTCTCCCAGGTGGAAGGTAGGATTAGTGTTCAGCCTGCCAAGAGCTCTGGTGACGCTGCCAGTGGCAGGCAGCCAGGCAATTAATGTGTCCAGGAAAGAAAGGGACCCTAGAGGGCCTTGGACCCGCCTGCTATCCTGAGACCTAGGGAGCCAGCCCAGGGTCCACAGTACACACTGAACCCAAGCCTGCGGTAGAATGGCTCTTTCACTCTTTAATGTTTTTTCTTTGCGGGGGCAGGGGGGGGGTGGCTAAAAAAAAAAAAAAAAAAATTTTTTTCCTTCCAAATGGTTAAGCATTACAAACCGATTTCTTCTCCCTGAACTCCAAGGGGCAGCCGATACCCTCCCAACCGTACTTCCTAGGCTTAAGATCTGAGCGGATTCTAGTCCCTCCAGCCTGGCTCCTGGGCAGGTCAGATCTGAACGTCCTGGGCAGTGATGGAGCTGACGCCAGATCACCAGCTGGTCCTGGGACTCCTCTTTCCGATGCGGGAGCGGGGTGCAAAACCTGCTGTCCCAAGATTGGTGTCAGCTCCCAGAGAACTTCTTGGCCTGGGAGTATCAGCACTGAGGAATGATCCCTGAGGTAGTGTGCAAGATGCTTCCAGGGTGTTCAAGCAGCTACCACACCTTCCAGTCTTTTCCAACCTTTAGCCTCTCTGGGAGTAACCTGGGATTTTTGACCAGAAAGGGTGAAATCTGGCCAAACTGGTCCCACCACTGGGGGCGGGGCGGAGGAAGGGGTGAACAAGTCTCTGAAAAATTGCACTCCTAAGAGGCTGGCAAGACTGAACCACCGAAGAATCTTAAGGGTACTCTGTTGTTATTATTATTATTATTATTATTATTTTTTTTTTAATGTATTCTCTTTGGCCCTGCTGCAAGCAGGAGCTTAGTTTCCTGACCAGGGATCAAACCCATGTCCCCTGCATTGGGAACACAGTCTTAACCACTGGACTGCCAGGAAGTTCCAGGAATCTTGAGTTTTGACAAGTTTTAAAAAGAAGTTTTTGTTTTCATTTTCTTTCACTGTAAAATAAGATAGTTTCCAATAAGTAAAGTAAGTAAAATAAGTACGGTTCCAATTCAAAAGCTACAGAATGGTATAAGGGGGGAAATTTCCCAGTCACCGTTTCCTTCTATGAAGGCAAACACTGTCCACAGTTCTTTAGCAAGATTTTTTTCAAACTTCTTTTTGAAACTTTTCAGATGCTTAGAGGCAATTTAGAGGCATTGGCTTGGTTCTACATTAGAGAAGTGATGAGTTTCTGACCAGCTTTACAGTGGGGATGCTTTTTGCCAAAAGCAGGCAGTGTATTAAAAAGCAGATATCACTGCCAAGAAAGGTCCGTCTAGTCAAAGCTATGATTTTTCCAGTAGTCATGTATGGATGTGAGAGTTGGACCACAAAGAAGGCTGAGTGCCAAGGAACTGATGCCTTTGAACTGTGGTGCTGAAGACTCTTGAGAGTCCCTTGTACTGCAAGGAGGTCAAACCAGTCAATCCTAAAGGAAATCAACCCTGAATATTTACTGGAAGGACTAATGCTAGAGCTGAAACTCCAATACTTTGGCTACTTGATGTGAAGAGCTGACTCACTGGAAAAGACCCTGATTCTGGAAAAGATTGAGGGCAGGAGGAGAAGGGGACGACAGAGGACGAGACGGCTAGATAGCATCACTGACTCAATGGTCGTGAATTTGAGCAAACTCCAGGAGATGGTGAAGGACAGGGAAGCCTTGTGTGCTGCAGTCCATGGGGTGGCAAAGGGTCAGACATGATTTAGCGACTGAACAACTCTTGGCCTCTTTGTCACTGAGGAAAGGTGTTCTGTGATGGGGTAGGAGTGGAACAGGGGGGAAAAGACAGGACAGTTGCTATGGTAACTTCAAGCCACAATGGTGCGCACCTCATATGTGTTTGCTGAGGTCCTTCTCTGGTCTGGGTGCCTGGTCAAGGCAAGCCCAAACAGCCGGTGCTGCCTCTGCCACGGGCAGCCAAGTATCTTATCACACTGCAATCATGTTAGAAAATGAAAGCCCCCAGTTCTGGGTTCTTTGGCTGTGGAGCCCGCACGGCTCAGCTGTGATGCTTCCCCCAGGAACATCTCTTTCTAGGGCTGCATGAATGCTGAGGATCATATGTCAGCTTGCTGAAGCTGACAGCTAAAATGAGTGTGGAGAGGACGCGGAGTACAGCGTCTTCGAATTTGACACAATTAGCTAGAGAACTGTCAGCTCACAGGGAAAGGCAGCCAGCTTGCTGAAGAGGAGACCATGCCAAATTGAGCAGACTATAGGCTATGTACTTTTTTTCTCTTCAATGCAGGTTTAACAAAGAGTGACTACTAAATCCAGACACCGTCACACACAGCATCTCTTCCCCACCCTGGCAGTCACCTTGCTAATAAGTAGGTATTAGGATTTACATTTTACAGTTGAGGAAATTTTGGCTCAGAGAAGTTAGGCTGCCTGTCACACAGCTCACGTTTCATGGCGGCCTCTTAGCCGATTCCGAGGTCTCTTCGGTCTGGGGAGACATGGTACCACTCTTGCTGCACTTCTGTAAATAATTAGGCCAAATTATAAGAGACTAGACTTACTGTGCAAACAAAATAGTCTTTGATTATCTTTGATAGAAATGGGGGTACTTATAGAGAGAAATTCTGTTTTTCAACAACAACAAAACTAGCATATTGTTGTGGGTGGGTTGTGGAACTCCAGCCAGGCTCACTGCCTCTGAGCCTTTTGACCTCTTGGTAAACTGGTTTCTGACATGCGTGCATTTTAGCAGTTAACATTTCCATTTTTTCTCTCTCCCTCCCCCCAGCTTGGTGCCACTGAGAACTACCTGACTGCCTAGATCCTTCTTGGGATTACCTTAAAAAAAAGAGAGAGAAGGAGCGACCGAAGGAGGAGAAGCCCTGCAAAGTGCAGCTGGACACCTCCACACGCTGCACCACAAACTCTGGTGATAGTGATGCTAATGTAGACATGCGAATCCGACACTGGAATTGCAAACTAGGACATTTGTTGGCTTGGCACTGCTATTCTCAGTCCACCATTTAAAAATGCTCTGAGCCCAACATCTAGAAATCTTCTCACTAACGACCCTCTGGACTCAAAAAATGAGGATCCAGTTTGCTTCCCCTTCATTTTCTATAGAAATGTCCCTCGTTAGGTGCCTGACTGCTGACACCATATAAAGGCTGGACTTCAGCAGGCCCCCTGCTCCCGCCTGCAGCACAGCTTCCTAAAATGAAACACAACTGTTTCACCGAGTGACTCCTTCCTGGGCCTGAGAGACTGATTCATGAAGACATGGGCAATAGACTTAGGTTTGTTCTTTCCCTCTTCTTCCATTTCGGCTTTTCTCTGCCTCTGCAGATCTCTTATTTCGCTACTTCTCATTCCAGTCTCTTTGCACAGCTGCCGACTCAACTTTTAATATATGAAACTTATGTTTCAAATGGGAAAGTGAGGGATTCAGGGTATTCCACCCCAAAATATGCCGGCCTGGCATGAGGATTATTTTGAATTGAAGGCAATTCAGAAGGAACAGACACAAGAAAAGCTCTCTGTCCTCCCCCTCTTTACCAGGAAGGACAGGACGATTCTTAATCACCAGAGACAACTCTACACTCTTAGCCCGGAGACAACACCAGAGAAATTGACACAACGCACTTTGCTAAGACCTGTGTTTTCCATTTGTTTCCCCCCTATTCTTACCTTTCCACAATTTGCCAGTCCTAGAAGCTCAGAGTAGTTCTCCTTTGTCTTGTCACTTCTCTGCGAGTTTAATGTTCTTCCGTGATGCTGTGTACGCACCCTCTGTGTACGCCTCCCTCATGCACTTGGGTCTCCTGTCCAAGTGCACGGGCACCCACCTGGAGGTTCCCTCTCCCACCACTCTCTCTTTGCTTCTGTTCCGTTGGCTGGTGAGCTGCCCTGGGCTTAGAGCAGCATACGTTTTCGTCCGTGCTCCGTTGAGTCTGACTCTGCGACCCCGTGGACTGTAGCCCACTGGGCTCCTCTGTCCATGGGATTCTCCAGGCAAGAATCCTGGAGTGGGTCGCCATTGCCTCCTCCAGAGGATCTTCCTGACCCAGGGATGGAACCCGAGTCTCCTGCAGCTCCTGCATTGCAGGTGGGTTCTTTACTGCTGAGCCATTGAGCAGTCAGTGGCCACGGTGGCCTCAATAGGGGACAGGTGTTAGGAGGGTCACACAGAGGGGACTCCAGCTGCCTCAACAAGAACAGAACAGAACAAACTGTGGCCTCTGAGTCACCCACTGGCAGCTCAAAGCCTGGCCTGCTAGAACATAAACACATAGAGAAGATGGAATGCGTTGAGCTCCTGCTGAACCTGTCTCAGTCAACAACCGGGGAACGAGGGCTTCAGGTGACCCAGGGGACAAGCTGCCAAAGCATTTAAACAACCTGATACCTCTTTTTTTTCCATATATTTGTTTATTTAAAAAAGTATAGGAAATGAACAAAATGCTGCCTAAAAAGTATCTATAACAAATAAATTATTTTGAGTTAAGCATTGCAGATCCGCACAAATCTATCCTAACCTTCACCAAGGTTACATCGCCTAGACTTCTGCTTTTCCCCCTGGCTCTTCCTTGAGACCCCCCGCCCCCAATCTTGCAAAATGGCTGCAGCATTAAATCAGTCCTGCCTGAGCCAGGCTTTGTCAGAGGATGGGCTTGAGGGGAGACGTGGCATGGAGGGCACTCTGCTGGCACCAGCTAGGCTTCAACAAATGTGTTTGGTTTTCAGTGACCCTGAAAATATGTTACAGAAATAGGGCCTGAGCTCTAAAGGGAAGAGCCAGGGGTACATCACTGTGGCCCCTTCAAGGAGGCATGTTTCTGGAGAACTTGAGATTTACTTGAGGTCTCAGGAAGATAGTAATGTGGTCTGGAGTTTTGAGCTCTTGGTTAAAAGGAAATGGCGACATGGGGCCCCTGCAGGCAAAGATGATGTGTGTGATGACAGCCACGCTTTGGGGGTGGAATTCAGAGTGCTGAGTGACCCTCAGAAGAGGCCAAGAGGTCGGAGAAGGCAGAGAATGGAGGAGCAGGGCCTCAGTGATGATTTTAAATAGTGATACAATTTCACAAAAGGAAAGGAGCCATAGACCTCCTCTGGTCCTTCCTGGAGGGGCTTTGCCAGCATCTCAGGCCAAGACAATGAGGGTCCCTGGGCAGAGCCAGCCTTTCAGAGTAAAAGTGTCACAGGGAGCACCAAAGGCACAATAATAATAATAATAATATAATACTCCTCTTTCTGGAAAGAATTCAAGAGACCTTGGACCTCACAGCATTTAGATGATTGCAAAACTTTTCATGGAGGCAAAGTAGCAAGGGGACAAGTCCAGACAGCACATTTTCAAGGTGAAGTCACTGAATTTGACAACCCGCATCTATTTTTTAAAGGAGGTTTTGCCACAGAAATATTGACCTTGGGACTGTGCTGACGAGCCATAACACAGTCCTTTTCCTCCTGGATGAGAGCAGGGGCCACGAAGGCAAACGCCTGCAGGAGCTGGGCTGGTAATTAGTATAAATGAAAGATGTGGGCTGGGTGTAACAAAACAACTTTCCTGAAGCACATATCAACCTCAAGACTTGTCTTTTTATGTCACTTGAGGTATGGGTCCTGAACTTTCCGTTTCATTATGAGAGAAGCAACCCTGAAGGGCACTCACCCACAGCAACAGACCCTCAGCCTCTGTGTGGGAGGCAATAGGGAGAGGTGTGACCTGAATGGGTGAACTGCGTGCCCCCTCTAGAGAGCAGCTCTGTTTCAACTCCAGCAGGCTGTTTTTTGATGAGCATGCAAGTCCCAGCATGCCAGATCTTCCGATCCAGATTTGTTATGTAAACATTTTATCATTTCAAATGTTGGTGAGTAATTCTTTAAAAAGATGCTGCAGGCCTAACAAAACACATCTGTAGGCTGGAACATTCTGTAGTCTCTCCTGGGGTGGGTAAAGTGTGGTAGGCAGGAGAAAGGTCCATGTGCTAATCCCCGGAACCTGTGGATGTGTTACAGGGCAAAGGGGATCTTCAGTGTAATTAAAGATCCTGTGATGGGGAGATGACCCTGGGTTACCTGGGTGAGGTTCGTAAGTGAAAGGTCCTTGTCGGTAGGACAGATGCAAACTGTGGGAGAGCGTGGAGGCCAGAGGAGCCTGGTGTGCTGCAGTCCATGGGGTTACAAACAGCTGGACACCATGAGCGCCTGAACAACAGCAGTGTCACAATGCCGCAACTGGAGGCAAGGAATGTGAGAGGCCGCTATAAGCTGGAAAAGGCAAGGAGATGGATTCGCCCCTGGAGCCTCCAGAAGGAGCACAGCTCTGCTGACACGTGGATTTTAGCTCAGGGAAACCCGTTTTGCACTTCTGATCTCCAGAACCGTCAGGTAGGAAACGTGTGGTAATTTGTTGCAGTAGCCTTAGCAACTAATACAAGTGGCCACTCCCTCCTGTACCTTTCAGTGTTATCTTTCTACTGTGCACCTGTATTTACTGGTATCTTTTTGGCTGTGCTGGGTCTTTGTTGCTGGGCAGGCTTTTCTCTAGTTGCGGCCCTGGGGCTTCTCTGGTTGTTGTGGTGTGCAGTAGCTGTGTCTCGCAGGCTCTGGAGTGCTGGCTCCATAGTGGCACACGGGCTCAGCTGACCTGACGCAAGAATCTTCAGAGATCAGGGATCAAACCCGTGTCTCGTGCACTGGCAGACTCCCCACCACTGAGCCACCATGGAAATCCTCTTTCAACGTTTCTAGAGGATGAAGATACTCTCTGCATTTCTGTTTAAAATGTTAAAGCATTGCGGCAGCTGGGTGGAGCCACACACTGCAATTCCAGGACATTTCTCCTATTCCTAGATCCAAGGACAATGCGACTCAAGATGGATTTTTGCAGCGAGAGAACCACACGCAGAGCAAGACAACCAGCAAGTCTCTGCTCAAAGCAGATGTGCATCAGTGCCCTCAAACACACACACACAGTTTTCCGGCTGGAGAGACTGCAAATTATTCCCACCGCCCAGAGGACAGGCACATGTTTATCTAGCGGCGGACAGAAGTCAAAACCCAGCCATCTAATCAGTGAGCGTGAGCTGCCACTATGCCAGGTGAGAAGAGCTGCATGGCATTTGACTTCTTAAATACCCGGGACCACCCAATAAATAATAATAGTTAAAAAAGCACACTGATATTTTCATCCAGGGGCTCCCCAGTGAGAGCAAGGACCCAGGGATTGACACTGTCAACCTGAAGAGGTCGAAACGCAAATGTGGGGCTTGCTGCAGCCCTGTCCTGGGTGATTCAGCCGCTTCCCTCTCATTATGGGCTGGTTACAACCCAGCCTGAGTACACAAGGACGTGCCCGGAGATGACAGCATCCGGATCACACATCATCACGATCAACGTCTCAGCGGCGGAGTGAGTCCACGTGGAAATCAGAAGTTGGTGGCATTCAGGAAAAACTTCCTTTTGTCTTTCCACACAATTCCATGTCTTCAGGATATATGGGTGGGAACCCTAAAGGGCATCTCAGTGCCCTGCTGTATGCCAAGTCTTTGGGTGGGTCCCTGTTATTCCCCGGGCTCCGTGGGCTCGTGGGCATCCAGCAGAGGAGTGTCTGTGCTCCTGTTGCTGACCTTCCCGTCTTTGGGGTGGGAGAAGGTGTACGGTTCGCTCTCAGACTCAGGAGGGGAGCCAGGGGGCGGCTCATCTGTGGCCAGCTTGACGGTCGGGGCCCTGGAGTTTGTGGGGGGTGGAGAGGGAGGGAAGTCCCCCGTGGGCCCCTGGAAGGGCCGGTAGGTGTCCACCTCTGCCTGGTGGAAGGACCCGCTGGCATCCTGCAGAAGATGCCCGTATACCATGGTGTCGTCAATGACGGCATACACGTGCGAGTCGTTGTCCTTGCGCCCTTTCTGAAACTTCTTCGGCTGCATTGGCATCTGGGTGTTGACGTTCCCATTGTAGATGCCTACGGCTGGGCCCTTGGTGATCTTCTTTTTCTTACTGAGGGAGGGAAAGAGACAGAAATCAGGAAGAATGTGACCTTAGAGGCCCATCAACTGTATGTCCCTACTGGAACATATAATGGATCCTTCAGGGTCGATTATAGCCAGGTCTCCCTGAGTCCCTCAGGTCACTTTAGCATTTGAAATGGAAACTCCTGTCCTCAGAGAATGTTTAGGAGGGACCAACTCTGTCTCCAGTTTTTAAGGTGGAAACTTAAGGAGCAGATAGTGGTGTGGAATGGGCACTGTCAACACCATCCGTGCCTCAATTTGATTACCCGCGTGGTGTCCAAAGGCGGAGGGTCTGATAATACCCTTTCCTAGCAGAAATGGGCATGCCCAGGCCAGCCTCCCACGACTTTGAATTCTTTCCTGTAGCTAACGCTTCAGCTCACTTTTGCACGTGTACAAGCTATGTCCATTTTGATTCTAAATGACAGCACACGAGACTCAGGATGGAAGCTTGTATCTTAGTTTTTAGTAGGAGCTGGGGACAGTTTGGACTCAGAAGGAGCAGAGGGAGCCAGTCCTTTCAGCAGTAACCTCCAACAGAGGAAAGAGCAACCAACAAGACAAAAGTCAGCCCAGGGTGCCCGACTTCCCCTCCCACCACCAGTGACGCTTGGTTTGTAATGTTTTTTGGTACTTGGACGTGGACGAGCATTAATACTCCCTGCCTCGAAAACAAAGCCTCGTTCTCCATCTCCACCAGTGAAAAGCAGGGTAGGCTAACTTTTGGGCCAATCAGAGATTCAAATGGAGGACATTAGCTCAATCAGCATAAGGGATCACATAATGCAGTTCCCTGGCTGGAGGTTCGATAATGATGAACCTGGACTTTTCTGAGATAAAAATAAATCCAGTACATGTAGCTTGTAGGTTCCCCAGCCAGAACAGCAGGCTGCCAGGACCCCAGCCTGAAGTCCTGTAATGATGCACCTCCCCTGTGCTCCCACAGCGCCGTTCTTGTCCCCACTATGCTCTTCTGTCCCCTGTGCATCCCCAGCACCTCATTTGGTTCCTAAGGCCCAGAAGACCCTCAGGAAATACATGCTTTAAAAAAAAAATTTTTTTTTTTACTTGGCTGTGCCAGGTCTTCGTTGCAGCACACGGAATCTTTAACTGTGGCATGTGGGATCTAGGTCCCTGATTAGGGATCGAACCCGGGGACCCTGCATTGGGAGCGTGGTCTTAGCTACTGGACCACCAGGGAAGTCCCAGGAAATACGTGCTTAAGGAACAAGTTCAACGGCACTGTCTGCCCTTCTCCCTTACAGAACCTGTGTTTCCTCCCACCCTAACTTGGGGATGGAGGAGCCTTATGTAAATCTGCCAGCCAGTAGCCTCCCCCACAGCAAGGAGGGGGCTGGGGATTCTCAGGCCGGGACTGGGGCACTTTAGGGATGGAGGCAATTGCGGGCCCCTCCCCTCCCCACCCAATTCCCTCCTGAGCAGGAAGCTGGCTCTCAGTATTAATAACACACTTTCCCATCTAGGTTGAACATACCATGCACCCCAGATGGGAAAGTTTCCTGAGAGAAACCATACGATGATGTGTCATTAAAAGAAGTCTTTTCCCCTCATGCAAGACATGTGCAATCCCATTTCGCTGAGGAGACATCTCCCCTGGACCTGCCGGCCAGTCCTCACCAGCAGAGACATTTCTAGACAGTCTCACTGATGATCAGCAATTTCAACTGTTTGTTCATGGACTCAGTTAATTAAAAAAAAATTTTTTTTTAGTCTTTTTGCTAAGGAAAATAGACACACACCCCCACTGTCCCTGCCACCCATGACTTTAATCAGAAATATGAGCAGAATTGATGAACTCTAGTAGCAGCATGGACTAAGGTCAACCTCTAAAAGGGTCAACCCTGTCCTCTCATAAAAAAGAAGCTGTCATCCTGAGGGGGTGGAAGGTGAGACTTGAGTCAGTTAACTGGCTCTTCCTGTCTCTTGCCCACAGGGCTGGCTTTCTGGTACTCGTCTGGAGGCCAACAAACAAGCATAAGCAGACAGTTTGTTTAAAAAACTGGAGGAGAACAAGCTGGGCAGCGTGCATGTGTACCTCAAGGTGACGGCGGAGCAGGTTCACAGGCCTGGTCCGGCAGGGCTTACGTGAGCTTTTTCTGCCAACATCACCCCCATGAGGACCGCAGTCTAATGAGCAGACAGTAAATGATTCACAGGGAGCTAGTGCTGAGGCAGCTGCCTAAAAACTGCAGGCTAAAATGTCACATGTGTGTTTTCTTTTTCTTTTCTGCTAGGTAGGGGATTTCTGCACCAACCCCAACCCCCAAGCATAATTCACATCTGGCACTATCGTTTATTTTCCTTTTTTGGCCATGACAGACAGCTTGTGGTATCTTAGTTCCCTGACCGGGGATCAAACCTGTGCCCGAGGTAGTGAAAGCTCGGAATCCTAACTGTTCGACTTCCAGGGAATTCCCCCCCGGCAATAGTATTTAAGATTGATCTTTGGGGGGGACAATCGAAAGCAAGGGGAAAAAGTCAGTAATTAATGACAGCTCTGGGTTGTGTGATATAAGAAGGTGTCAGCTCAGGAGAAGAGTTTGAGAAATTCCACCTACTTCTTTTTCACGAAGCATATGATGAATCCGAGGGCAAACAGCAGTAAGGCGCCACCTCCTACCACTGCAAGGACGATGACAGTCAGGTCTGTGAGCAGAGACACAAGGGAGAGAGATGAGGAGACGTGGGGTTAGTTTAGCCTGGTGACGAACTTCAGTAGACAGTCTTCAAAGATGGCCGCCATCCATTCCTTCCCTCCCCATAGGCCTATGCCGCTCCTCTCACATTCAGGGAAATCTGCTTCCTTTCCTCTTGAATATGAGCTGAGCTGGTGTGCGCCTAACCTTTTAGAAATGTGGAAGCGTCTTGTGTTTCCTGAGGAAAATCCAGCTACCGTGTAAGAAGTCTGACTATGCTGAGACCACCATGCTGTGAGGAAGCTCAAGCGGCCATGTTGAGACTCCAGGAGGGAAAAAAAAAACCCCACGGGTCCCACCTCAGCCTTGAAAGTGAACAAAGGTGAACCATCCCAGCCCACTCCCCGCAGCTGTTCAGGGCATCTGCCGGAGGCTCCCAATATCTTAGAACAGAGATGAGCCACCTGCTGTACCCTGTCTGAATTCCTGACCCATGCCTGCATGCTGAGTCGCTTCAGTCATGTCTGACTCTTTGCGATCTTAGGGACTGTAGCCCGTCAGGCTCCTCTGTCCATGGGATTTCCCAAGCAAGAGTACTGGAGTGGGCTGCTATGCCCTCCTCTGGGGTGTCTTCCAGACCCGTAATGGAACCCGTGTCTCTTACTTCTCCTGCCCTGGAAGATGGATTCTTTACCAGTAGTGCCACCTGGGAGGTCCTCCTGACCCCTGGAGCGTGGGTGTAAAAAAAAGGTGACCATCTAAGCCGTTAAATCCTGGGGTAGTTTTATGCAGTGAGTTGGGGGACCTACCAGATCTACTCCAAAGGCTACTCCTGGCCTATCCCAGCTGTGCTCCCCCAATCCTCTGCCCGAGTTGGAGGAGAGAAGAGTGTAGAAGAAAGCAGGGAGTCAGAAGTCAGAGGAGGAGTGAGGAGAGGGTTGTCTCATGTGTGCTGTCCTCCTACAGTTGTACAAAGGAGGAAGAAAAGAAGGCAGAGAGAGAGCCCCGCACCAAACTGGGATTTAGACTTTCTGGCTTGCTCAACAAGAAAACAAGAGGTGAGACTGAGAGAGAAACAGGGCTAGAAATAAATGACAGAAAATGAATGGAAGAGAAGAAAAAAACCCAGGAGCTAATCTGAGAATGTGGGCGAGCTTTTCACACGTGGTTTCCGGTCCCTGTCGATTCTCCTGCTGCTGACCACCTGTGTGGCCTGGGTGGTCACAATCTATCCACCAGGGACGATACACAATCTATCTGACCATCAAAAAAGAGAAGGGGTCAGGGAACAAATCTCCATGGTTCCAACACTCTGGGATGCTCTGTGACTATTTTGGAATAAAGTGCAAACATGGCCCCAGCACAGATTACCTCAAACCCTCCAGTGGATGCTGCCACTCTGGGCATAAAAGCAAAATCCTCATCGTGGCTCTGCGGCTCACGACCAAGGGCCTTCAAGGATTCTGATGTTTCACTGGACTAAATAAAAAGTGCTGGTGTCATGCATCTGTGTCCCACTTTTCAGGTTCTCACATTTGAGTCACCAACTCTGAAAGCCCAGTGAAAATTTTACAGGGTAGTTACAGTCATCTGTTCTCTACAGAAGGAAGATGAGGAAGCTCAGAGGGCAAAAGAGACTTTCTCTATGTCAGAAAGAGATCAGTAGTAGATTGACTACAAAAAATGCCCTAATTCTCCCCTCTGCCCGAACCATGTCCTTTAGGTGTGATTCTGCAGCTCCTCCCACCAAAAGGTGGAGCCTACCTGTCCTCCCCTTGAATCTGGGTTGACCAAACCAATGCTGTCACAGGGATTGGGTATGAGTTTCTAATCTGAAGCATCAGGCGACCTAGCATGCCTCCCCCAGCCTCTCCTGCATCTCTCTGGCTTTGCCATGAGAGGGGCCCAGGTTGGAGGGTAAGAATCCACATGGAGGAGAGCCAAGGAATCCCAGTTGTCTCTGCTGATCTTGTCTGGGCCCCAGAATGTGAGCATGTTTGGTCAAGACTGACAAAATTCTCTAGCCCACCTGCAGCTGCCCACAGGGGCTTGAGTGAATGAATCTGATAAGCCCAGCTCAGACCAGAAATGCCCAGCCAACATGTGAGCGATTACAAACAGCTGTTTTTAAACCACTGCATTCTGGAGTGGTTTGTTACTCAGAGTTACTGATTCAATAGCTAACTGATACATGGACAGCCAGGGCTCAAATCCATGCTTTCTGACTTGCTTTCCAGGCTTGCTCCCGACTCTTCAGCCACCAATTTCATGTTCATCACTACCCCTAAAAGACCTTACCCGTGGTCCTTGGGGTAAGCGAGACCCAGAAAAGCAGGTCTAGCTGCTTCCCACTCATGGGGCTGCAGTTGGAGATGTTGACCCAGAAGCTGTGATAGCGGAAGCTTGGCTTGGGCAGCACCTCCTCCTCCAGGCTGAAGATCTCCTCGGCATGGGCCCGCTGCTCTTGGATGATCATGAATGCACGCCCGGTTTGGCAGACCACACCTGTTCGCTCTTTGAGGAAGGTCAGGCAAGCCACCTGGTTGCGGGGCACGCTGATGTTCCAAGACACCGAGGCGAGGGACGGCAGGCCCCGGTCCCAGTTAGGGGTCCGCAGGTAGATCTTGTTTTTCGTGTCTGGGGTCACTGTGAAGACACTTTCTTCTGCAGGAAAGGGAAGAGAATCCACTCAGAGGTTGTTTCACTCAATCACGATGGAGAGAACACAGGACTTCCTTGGTGCTACAGTGGATAAGAATCTGCCTGCCAAAGCAAGGGACATGGGTTCTATTCCTAGTCCGGGAAGATTCCACATGACTCAGAGCGACTAAGCGCCACGCTACTGAACCCATGTGCTGCAACTGCTGAAGCCCGAGCTTCCATAGCCTGTGCTCCGCAACAAGAGAAGCCACCTCAATGAGAAGCCCGAGCACCCCAACAGAGAGTAGCCCCTGCACACCACAACTAGAGGAAGCCCACAGGCAGCAACGAAGACTCAGTGCAACCAAAAATAAATAAAATAAATCATTTTTAAAGAAGATGGAGAGAACAGGAAGGTGGAGGAGTCCAGACCACAGAGCATCCCGCCATGACAGAGAAGCTCTGGATCAGCACTGGCCAGGAGAGTGGTCACAGCCACAGGTGTCTGTTGCAAGACTTGGAAAGTACTTGGTGTGACTGAGGAACTGAGTTTTTAACTTCATTTACTATTAATTTAAATTTAAACTGCCACCTGTGGTCTGTGGCTACCATATTGGTCAGCAAAAGAATAGTCTTCAAGTAGGTTCTCAGGCCTTTGGAGAAAACCAACCAAACATAAAACAGGCCAGTTTGCCAAACTGGTGGTTATCTCAGGTTCTTTTCAGAAATGCCCTCAGGACTTTCCTGGTGGTCAAGTGGTTAAGAATCACCTTCTAATGCAAGGGACGAAGGTTTGATTCCTGGTTGGGGAACTAAAATCCCACATGCCACATGGTATGGCCAGAAAAGTTAAAAATAGAAAGAAAGAAATATGCCCTCAATGGAGCTAACATTCATCTCATGCTCTGCACCATGGTGGGACTGGTATATACTGATTTATATTTTGGAGATTTAGAAAACTTCAGGTTCTGGGAGGAATTCTAGAATGGCAAAGCTGAAAGGGTCTCTAATCCACTCCTTACCTTCGGGTAAAGATAAAACCCCAACCCTCCACACTGAGGGTGGTGTGTCTTATTTTCAAAGACTCCCCAGAAGGAGTTTCTCTGGTAACCTAGATACCAGACAGCCTGGACTGACCTTAATCTCACCGGCCAAAGATTCATCTCCCTCCCACTCATGGCTCTGAGAACAAAACTATGGAGTAAACCCTGAATTAAACTCTCAGTCAATTTAAAAATGAACTGAAAACTTTGTAACAGTGACTGTGAATTTCAAAATCAGCCATATACACTGATGAACATAGATGCAAAAATCCTCAACAAAATTCTAGCAATCAGAATCCAACAACACATTAAAACGATCATACACCATGACCAAATGGGCTTTATCCCAGGGATGCAAGGCTCCTTCAATATCCGCAAATCAATCAATGTAATTCACTACATTAACAAATTGAAAAGTAGAAGCCATATGATTATCTCAACAGATCAGAGAAAGCCTTTGACAAAATTCAACATCCATTTACGATAAAAACTCTCCAGAAAGCAGGAATAGAAGGAACATACCTCAATGTAATAAGAGCTATTTATGACAAACCCACAGCAAACATTATCCTCAATGATGAAACATTGAAAGCATTTCCCCTAAAGTCAGGAACAAGACAAGGGTGCCCACTTTCACTGCCACTATTCAACATAGTTCTGGAAGTTTTGGCCACAGCAATCAGAGCAGAAAAAGAAATAAAAGGAATCCAAACTGGAAAAGAAGAAGTAAAACCCTCACTGTTTGGAGGTGACATGATCCTCTACATAGAAAACCCTAAAGACTCCACCAGAAAATAACTAGAGCTAATCAATGAATATAGTAAAGTTGCAGGATATAAAATTAACACACAGAAATCCCTTGCATTCCTATACACTAATAATGAGAAAGTAGAAAAAGAAATTAAGGAAACAATTCCATTCACCATTGCAATGAAAAGAATAAAATTCTTAGGAATATATCTACCTAAAGAAACTAAAGACCTATATATAGAAAACTATAAAACACTGATGAAAGAAATCAAAGAGGACACTAATAGATGGAGAAATATACCATGTTCATGGATCGGAAGAATCAATATAGTGAAAATGAGTATACTACCCAAGCAATTTACAGATTCAGTGCAATCCCTGTCAAGCTACCAGCGGTATTTTTCACAGAGCTAGAACAAATAATTTCACCATTTGTATGGAAATACAAAAAACCTCAAATAGCCAAAGCAATCTTGAGGAAGCAGAATGGAACCTGCAGGAATCAACCTGCCTGACTTCAAGCTCTACTACAAAGCCACAGTCATCAAGACAGTATGGTACTGGCACAAAGACAGAAATATAGATCAATGGAACAAAATAGAAAGCCCAGAGATAAATCCAAACACCTATGGACACCTTATCTTCGACAAAGGAGGCAAGAATATACAATGAATTAAAGACAATCTCTTTAATAAGTGGTGCTGGGAAAACTGGTCAACTACTTGAAAAGAATGAAACTAGAACACTTTCTAACACCATACACAAAAATAAACTCAAAATGGATGAAAGATCTAAATGTAAGACCAGAAACTATAAAACTCCTAGAGGAGAACATAGGCAAAACACTCTCCGACATAAATCACAGCAGGATCCTCTATGATCCACCTCCCTGAATACTGGAAATAAAAGCAAAAATAAACAATGGGATCTAATTAAAATTAGAAACTTCTGCACAACAAAGGAAACTATAAGCAAGGTGAAAAGACAGCCTTCTGAATGGGAGAAAATAATAGCAAATGAAGCAACTGACAAACAACTAATCTCAAAAATATACAAGCAACTTACGCAGCCCAATTCCAGAAAAATAAATGACCCAATCAAAAAATGGGCCAAAGAACCAAATAGACATTTCTCCAAAGAAGACATACCGATGGCTAACAAACACAGGAAAAGATGCTCAACATCACTCATTATCAGAGAAATGCAAATCAAGACCACAATGAGGTACCATTTCACGCCAGTCAGAATGGCGGCAATCAAAAAGTCTATAAGCAATAAATGCTGGAGAGGGTGTGGAGAAAAGGGAACCCTCTTACACTGTTGGTGGGAATGCAAACTAGTACAGCCACTATGGAGAACAGTGTGGAGATTCCTTCAAAAACTGGAAATAGAACTTCCATACGACCCAGCAATCCCACTGCTAGGCATGCACACCGAGGAAACCAGAATTGAAAGAGACATGTGTACCCCAATGTTCATCACACCACTGTTTGTAATAGCCAGGACATGGAAGCAACCTAGATGTCCATCAGCAGACGAATGGATAAGAAAGCTGTGGTACATATACACAATGGAGTATTACTCAGCCGTTAAAAAGAATACATTTGAATCAGTTCTAATGAGGTGGATGAAAATGGAGCCGATTATACAGAGTAAAGTAAGCCAGAAAGAAAAACACCAATACAGTATACTAACACACAATATATGGAATTTAGAAAGATGGTAATGATAACCCTGTAGGCGAGACAGCAAAAGAGACCCAGATGTATAGAACAGTCTTTTGGATTCTGTGGGAGAGGGCGAGGGTGGGATGATTTGGGAGAATGGCATTGAAACATGTATACTATCATGTAAGAAACAAATCACCAGTCTAGGTTCGTTATAGGATACAGGATGCTTGGGGCTGGTGCACTGGGATGACCCAGAGAGATGATATGGGGAGGGTGGTGGGAGGGGGATTCAGGATTGGGAACTCATGTACACCTGTGGCGGATTCACGTCAATGTATGGCAAAACCAATACAGTGTTGTAAAGTAAAAAACATAAAGAGCAAAAAAAACCCCCAACAAAATCAGCCATATAGAGTTCATCCATTGTGACTGATTTAAACCTCATTTACTGCCTGAGAAGATCATGCACTGGCCTCCCAGGAGGGCTCTGCTCCCCAATGCAAGAGCTCCAAAGATTCATCTCTCTCCCCATTTTCCTTCCTGTGTCCTCTGAACCACATTCTGAATTGTCAAAGCAGAATCATAAGCATGTCTGCATAAGGATTTTTATGTTACCACCTCAAGAATCCAGGACTTAAGACTATAGTTAGTTCTCATTTATGCCCTGCCTGCTTCCAAAAAAGGCTCGAGAGCTGATTATTTGTTCTGCTGCCTACCAACCATCACCTCTGATTGTCAGAGAGCGATGTCAGAGACTTATCTCTAACTCCTGGAATTGTCTACACTAATGGTAAAATCAGGATTAGGATTCCTCATCTTGCGAGAGGAATAGCCCACTCAGGTACCCCTTTCTCTTCTAATCGGCAATTAAGTTGATCACAAAAGCAAAATGAATTCTCCAACGAGAAAGGCTAAGGGAGCATGGAGATGGGGAGAGAGTGAAAGACACCCTTACCTTTGAAGTGGGGGATAAAGGACACAGTCAGGTCCTGCTTAGCGCTCTCTTGTTGGAAGTTGGGGGCAAAGGTGCGGAGGGTCACCGAGATGTTCTCCTTCACCTGGATCTGCTCGATGGACCCTCCAGAGCAGAAGGAGCCGAAGTAAAGGTTCTGGCCCGGCACGGCGCTGGCCACCAGGTAGCTGAAGCTGGTGTTGCAGACTCTCTCGTGCGTGTGCTGCTGCAGCTTCTGGGCTGGCACCAGCGCCAGGCTGAGCCTGTCCTTGGGCACCAGCAGCTTCCAGGTGAAGTCGTGCAGCTGCACGGGCAGCTGGAAGATGAACTGTGGCAGCTGGAGCGAGTAGCGCATCCTGTGGCAGTACCGGGGGTCCAAACAGCCTGTGAAAGAGGGGCGGGTGGTACTCGGCTGGGAGGAGGCCGGAAACGCATAGTGGTACCTGGCTGGGAGGAGACTGGATGTGCACAGTGGTACCCAGCTGGGAGGAAACCCGAAGCGCATCCTCTCCAGCTCTCAAGTTAGCCCGAGGCTTTCTCGCTATTCCCTTTGGTCTCTTCCTTCATTCCTTCCTCCCTGGTGCTCCTTTCCTAGCTCACCTCCTGCTCTCGCTTTCTTACTCTCCACTAAACTGGCAGACCACCTTCTGGGAAGGAGTCAGAGTTGAAAACTTCTCTTCTTGTTTGCTGCCAGTTCTCATCTCTAAGACAACCTATATCTTAGATGCCAAGTGCCACATGGGCCAAGAGTGGATTTTTTTCCAGCACGCAGCCCTACTGCCTAGTGTCCCTGTCTGTGGGGAAGCACTTCTGCTTAGTGATTAGAGCAGGGAGTGGAGCTGGGGAGATCTCAGCTGGCATATCAACTCTGCTGCTTCCTATCAGGGTGGCCTTGGGCTAGCTGCTTTGCCTCTCCTGGACCCAGCTAATGCCTCAGTGGAGACCCTAAGAGCATCCATGTGAGAGATGATGGTTGCCCAGGAGGGAGGTGCCTCTTGGTTTTGCTGCTCTCCATTGACGGAACATTTCTTACATGACGAGCACATGTCTGGCATGGCTAGTAACTAAAGGGGTTAAAAAAATGGAAGAAGCCAAAGTTTTTGACCTCAAGACTTGCTCTTATGCAAGAGGAGAAAAGCAGGCAGTGAGAGTGGACGCAGGGGCCGTGCAGATGGGGGAGGTTAGGGAAGGCTACAAGGACTTCAAAAGAGGGAGACTGGAGGCTGGGCAGAGGAGACGTGAGCATGGACATGGGGGACGCTACCCGCTTCTGAAGGAAGCATGTCCCCACTGAGGCTGCTGGTCCTGAAAGGAGGTGTGTCTCTACCTCACTCTGTGCTTCCTGGTTGCCCTTGCTCACCCTGCCCTGCTGGTGATCAGATTATTTACAACCCACCCCGCGGACCCCACTGAGACAGGGCAGGATCGTACTTATGGTTTTCTCAGCGTTGATCCACAGGCGTGTGAGATCATCACAGAGGAAGGAGATACTGTGTTTGGAGCCAGCTGTCAGGGTGAGGTTGGTGCTGCAGGTCCGAGAGTTCAGGCACACGAAGCAGCCGGGGACAAACTCGCGTTTCAGTTTGCTGAGCCGTGGCTCGATGGACAGCGACATGGTTCGCTCCTTACTCAAGTCAACCACGTAGGTTTTATCTGGAACCACAAGTACAAAACAGGCGTGAAGAACGGTCAGGACCAACCTCGTGTGAAGGCAAAAATGAGCAAAGAACCTCTCATGGCTGGGGAATGCTGGGAAGTTTGTTTATTAGTAAGAGAACATTATGATAGCTTGAAACAAAATTTTAAAAGAAAATGAGCAGACTGCATTTCTACCCTCTCACGGAAGTACTTCATTTCTTCAAATTCATTTTAGTCCTTGTTCATCCACAGGCATATTATAGTGTATATAAAATTGTATACTCAGCTTTTACTTTATTATTTTATACAGATATATCTACTTTACTATACAGTTTTCATACTCACTAATCTTTTAAAATATTCATTAAATCTTAGTCAACCAAGTGAGATGTAGCATCACCTATTTAAATATTCTTCTACTATGAACAGTAATTAACAACCGTCGGTATTAGTGCAGGGAGAGAGGATTCATAGAAGGATAGAATCACAGATATAACTTAGTCTCTAATACATGCTACATTTCAAATAAGCGACAAAAAGATGAACTATTTCATAGGCTGGGCCAAAAGAATGGTGTCTCCCAGGAGTAAAAGAGTAACGTTACACTGGTGCCTCAGAGCAGTCACCAAAATAAAAACAAAGAGATTATCTTTTTAAATGTAGAATAAACACAAATTATAAAAGCAAAAAAAAGATTAAAATGTCTATCTGGTTTAGGTACCATAAATAATGCTTGAAGGACAAAGCACACACTGGGAGAAAATATTTGTAACAGAATGACTGAGGAGTTCACAGGACAGGAAATATAAATGTCCAAATATCTAAAATGCGAAGGGTTCTTAACATCACTTGTAATCCTTCTTGTAATAAGAGAAAAGCAAATTAAAATCAAATATAGTGGGACTTCCCTGGTGGTCCAGTGGTTAAGACTCCAGGCTCCTAATGCAGGGGGCCCGGGTTCAATCCCTGGTCAGGCAACTAAATTCCACACGCTGTAACTAAGGATTCTGCACGTGTCAGCAAAGACCCCACATACCGCAGCTAAGACCATGTGGCGCAGCCAAAAAAAAAGTATAGTATAAAAATAAAAACTCTTCACCCCTATAAATCTAGCCATGGGGATATATGCCCACATTTGTACACCAGTGGAATAATACTGGAATAGCTAAACAGACCATGAAACGCATGAATGGAATATTACACAGCAGTTAAAAAGATGTAGTATGAGGCAAAATAGCAAGTTGTAGAACCATATTTAGACTGTGACATTATTTGATTGTAAAATCTCTATGTAAAATGAAATAGCTGTTTCTACATGTACATACTTACATACATTTGCATTTAACATTTAAATGAAGAGAAAAACATTTGGCGAGAAATATAACAAACTCATAATTGTGTTTATGGGCCTCCCTGATGACTCAGATGGTAAAGAATCTGTCTGCAATGCAGGAGACCTGGGTCCCATCCCTGAGCTTGGAAGATCCCCTGGAGGAGGACATGGCAACCCATGCCAGTATTGTTGCCTGGAGAATCCCACGGACAGAAGAGCCTGGCGGGCTACACTCCATGGGGTCACAAAGCGTTGGACACGACTGAGCAACTAAGCACACACATAATTGCAGTTACCCTGGGAGGGGGGCCTGGAAGTAGGGACAATACAGATTGTCAAGGAGATTTTAGCTTTGTCTGTGATGTTTGAATTTTTAGAGCAGGAGTTACCCAACAAAAAATAAAAACAAAGCCAACATTTAGTTAAGGGCGCCAGGTGGCTTCTGGTGGTTATGAAAGCTGAAAAAGAAGTAGTGTAACTGCTTCCGCAACCAGTGTTTACCCAGATGGGTCACTGGAAGCATGTGATATACAATGCTGGAAACTCACGTCCCTTTACCTTATTTGAATCATGATAACTTGGAAACCCACAGGACTTGAAGATACACTTAGTCTGTTAGTATTTTCAGAGTAAGTAAATGTATCTTCCAGAAGGTAGAAAATGTTAGTTGCTCAGTCGTGTCCAGCTCTTTGTGACCCCGTGGACTGTAGCCTGCCAGGCTCCCCTGTCCTTCACTATCTCCCAGAGTTTGTTCAAATTCATGTCTGTTGAGTTGGTGCTTGGTGGAGATTAATTGTGAATCAAGCTCTCCGATAATCTCAGACATGGTTAAGCTGCAGGTTTTGGGCAATGTAGGCTATCTGTGCTCACACATCTGGTCACAGCTGGCTAGATCAGTCATTCCTCGAGTCCGGGGCAGCTTGTACATTACTGTCTTAAGACACAGGATGCTTGTGGTCAAGCCGTGGAAAGATAATCTCTGCAGGAGCTGTCTGGGTCTAGTGTGAGCCTAGTTGATATTTTCAGCAAAGTACAGAGGTTGAGAAAAGGGCTTTGGGGGGCAGTCAGGCTCAGTGGAGTACCTTTCTGCTGCCCACATTCATTAAGTTGGGGTTTTTTTTGGCAGTCTGAGCCGACTGTAGTTGGGTCCTACTGGATGGATGGGTGATAAGGGTCTGGGTGCCTCTGACAGCTGCCTCTTCTGCCCTTGCCGAGGCTCTGCCTTTGCAAGGTGGCTGTGACAGCCGCCCCGTGTGGCCTGAGAAGGTCTCCCAGCTCTGCCCCTGCTCTGGCTCTACTTCTCTCGCCCGTGTCTAACTTCCCTGCAGCCGCGCTCTTGGTGCCGCCACTGTATGCCACCCTTGCCCCTTCTGAGGCGCGGTGCCTTTGGAGCATGCATCTGGGTCTTGAACCACTTTGGATAAAAAGGGGCCTCCTGAGAGTTGTGAAACAGGGTTTATGGAGGGCCTGGAATGTGCTGGCTATTGCTGAGAGTGGGAAGATGGAGGAATAAGACAAGATGCCTGATGGGGTCTTTAGCAGGACCCAGACATGGACAGATGGATGATTAGATGGATGATCAGGACATGGTTTGTGATGAGTGCAAACCATTTTAATGGGGGCTCCTGGTGTGGTGGTCTGGGCATTTGCTTCCTTCTGCTGGGACAAAGCAAAGTCAAGGCTCTTGAAGTCCCCCTCACCCACAACCTCTAGCTCTTTTCTCATCCCCAAAATTAAGAAAGAGCAGAGGGACTTCCCTAGCGGTCTGATGGTTAAGACCCGCTGCTTTCAATGCAGAGGGTGTAGGTTCAAGCCCTGGTCAGGAAATTAAGATTCCACATGCCACCAGGCGCAGCCAAAACAAGTAAATTTAAAAAAAGCAAAGAGCTTAAACAGCACATATGTGTTTCTTTCCTGTGGCCATGAGGGGCACATCCTGTCTGGGGCCTCCTGGGCAGCTTGAGAAGGGCCAGGCTCTGTCACGAGTCTCCTCTTGGTACCCTGCCCCTCAAGCCTGAGGCACGCTCCCTGCTCTGAACCCCGTTACATGCCCCTGAAACTGCTTCTGGGGGGCTTCCAGGTGGGTGAACACGTGGAGATTTGGGAAGAGGGCCTGGAAGCTCTGCCCTCCTTCCCACACACCCATGCTTCTCTTCCATCTGGCTGTTTCGAAGTTAGCACGCAAGTGTGCTAAGTCACTTCGGTTATGTCCGACTTTTGCCATCCCGTGGACTGTAGCCCGCCAGGCTGCTCTGTCCATGGGATTCTCCAGGCAAGAATACTGGAGTGGGCTGTCATGCCCTGCTGCAGGGGATCTTTCTGACCCAGTGATCTTCCTGACCCAGGGATCAAACTCCTGTCTCTTGGGTCTCCTGCATTGGGAGGCAGATTCTTTACCACTGCGCCACCTGGGAGGCCCTCTTCATTGCCTAGGAGAAGGTATATGTCGGGAGATCAAAAACCCCAGCGTGGACACAATGGGAGGCTCCAGCATGGCTGAAGTTATTGGCAATCTGTAAGAGTTTATCACAGATATGAACTGGCCAACCGTGGGTACAGAACAACCACAAGCGTGGAATAACCAGCTCCTAGCACCGAACAGCCAGCCACAAGCTGGGTATAGCTGACCACCAGCACTCAGGGAAGGATGGAGATGATGACCCCTCTGCCAATACAAGCACAGAGACAGTGCCAAGGTGGGGAAGACAGCCAAGTGGGTAGAGATGCCAGCCAAAATTTCCTCTGAAACTTCTTATCATCTGTGCAAGAAAGTGAGAAACAAGACCAACGGCATTTGTTACCACCAGCTGACGCCGAGAGGGCATGAAAATGACAGAGAGAATTGGCTGGAGCCGAACCAAGAGACCTGGCCCTGAAGACTTCCGCCCGGCCCAGTGATGCACATCGTCCCGGGGGTCCTGGGCCCCTACAGTGATCTGCTGCAGCCCCAGAGGAGCCTGTGGAGAAACGGCCACCCACACGGTGACCACACGTTACACCAACAGGGCACAAAGACTGCAATTATTAAAATCAACAAGACATGAAAAGAAAATAGAAGAAACTCCTCTGGGAAGGGACCACCAGCATCCTACAAATCTCGTCTGCCTTCTGGATTGCCAGCTAACCTCTAAGGACAAGTGTGTGTCTTGTTCAACTCCACCTCCCTTCCCTGACCTGGCACCTGGCAGGATAACATTCAGACAGTGCTTACGACCTGCCAGGCAGTGCCACCTCACTGCATTTTCACAGCACCCCTACGAGGGCAGGCCTATTAGCTCCACTGGAAGATGAACGGAGTCACACAGGAGTGAAGTGACTTGCCTGGGCTCACACAGTGAGTAGGGGAGCCAGGATTTTAACTTCTCGGAGGCCAACTCCAGAGTGAGTGCCCTTGACTGCCAGGCTATGCTGCCTGCAAGACAAGCTGTCCACACATATTTATAGAACCTGACAGACGTGTAAGTGCACAGGGCTGGCTGCCTTGCACAATGTCCTGAAATGTAGGGTCCATGTTGGGTTTCAAAGATGGAGATGTCCAGAAACTCAGAGCTCTCAGGGCACCCAGCCTCGACTAATGTTATCTCTAAAGATAGTTCTGCTGGACACCCCTGATAGTACAGTGGGTAAGAGTTCATCTGCCTACGGAGTTGACACGGGTGTGATTCCGGGTCTGGGAAGATCCCACATACCTCAGGGCAACTAAATCCATGAGCCCCAACTGCTAAGCCTGTGTCTAGGGCCCAGGAGCCGCAACTCTGAGGCCTGCATGCCCTACAGCCCGTGCTCCAAACAGACGCCACCACAGTGAGAAGCCCACACACCGCAACGAAGAGCAGCCCCCACTCACCGCAACTAGAGGAAAGCCCGCCCAAAGCAATGAAGATCCAGCGCAATCAAAAATAATCCAATCAAATAAAAAAGATACTTCTGCCAGCCAGGTTCACTCAGTAGTCGAGAAAAATGCAAACCCTGCTTGATGTAAAGCCTTGATGCTGCTAAACACATCTAAATTGCAATTAACCACTATTTACCTCAAAACTAAAGCTGTATCCTTCTTGATGCTGGTAATAGCATGCTTAACAATTTGATCAAATGTAGCTTTCAACCCAGCTGATGTTTCAGAAAACAGAATTCATCAGTAGCACTTCACTATGACCGAGATGGTAAACAAATCCCTCCGTCTTCTACAACTCAAACTCAGTCCATTCCTGATTCCTCCGATGGCTGTTTTCAACATTCTGCTAACACTGACGACAGTGGAGTCATCAGTGGACACTCACACACGTATATATAACATTATGCCTTGTACACGGTTCTTGTGAATGACAAGGAATCTTGGGCCAAGATATGATGGAACTGAGGCTTCTCCAGGAGCCAGGCTCCAAGTGGGTGCTGAGCGGGCACTCCCAAGACGGCATCAGATGGCCAAATCTGGGAGTGGATCCTGTGTGATCATTTGGCAGATATTTACCAGGCCTGCTGGTCCACACTCCCACTTATTTTCTCTGCCTGTTTCTGCCTACTTCCCGAAGCAAATACTGATAAAGATAAGGATGAGAAGCAGCCCGTGGGCAGGATCCATCCTTAGCACATGTCACAGAGGTCCTGGTTCAAGGCCCCCTGTCACAACCCACAAACTCCAGCTCATAGACAACCCCCGGGAAGAGCCCCGGGGGCTCATCCTGTACCTTTTTCTCAATATCCACACCACTCCCCTCCTGTGAGGCAAGGGAACCCATGGAGCAAGTATTATGGAAGTGCTTGCTGTCAGGGGCTGACCTCGTACTGATCCAAGGGTAGGGGCTCTGTGAGAGTGCACTCGTCAGAGCTGGGGCCTCCTCCAATGCTGTGCCCTGGGCACGTCGCCTCGCTGTAGTTTTGGCCCTAACAACCCTTCTTGAGGTTCACGGCATCTCAGTAAATGTGTGTGGAATGATACGCAACCTCACTGTCACAGAATCTGGGGTTCTGTGTGGTCCAGAAGCACAGGCTGCAGGTTCTGAGCGTGCTCTGCTCCTGGCAAGCTGCGTGATGTTGGCCTAGTGTCAGAAGCTCCCCGAACCTTCTGGTTTGTCATCAATAAATGAAGATAACTCTTGGGACTTGCCTGCAGGTAAAGCAGGTAAGAACCCGTCTGCCAATGCGAGGGACACAGGCTCGATCCCTCTTCCGGAAAGAGCTTGTGTGTCACTACTCGTGTGCAACCACTGAAGCCCGTGCACCTGGAGCCTACGCTCCGCAACAAGAGACGCCCTCACAGTGAGAAGCCCGTGCACCGCGACGGAGGGCAGCTCCCAGTCGCTGAAACCCAGCGGCGAAGACCCGCGCAGTCAAAACACACAAACAATTTCAAGAAACAAATGAAGGCAACCCCTGTCTCCCTTACAAGACTACAATAAGGATTAGTTGGGACCACCTGAGTGGTGTGCCTAGGGCAGGACTTGGCACGCAAAGTATGTGTCCATGGTATGGGGCATTCAGCCAATAAAAGTGTTAATAGCACTGCTCACAGTGATGGTGATGTCCTGATTTACCGGAGGGTCAGTCAAGACACAGCTCTAGAGCGTAACCTTCCACTGTCTTCATTAAAAACAACTCAGCACCCTGAACGCAGGATCGTCTTAGCTTATTGCGCTGAAATGGAGGTATGCTCCGCGTTCACCCAGTGACCTGGTGTCACTAGCAACGCACTTCCTGAAAGTCCTACAGGGTCCAGAGTCCAAGTGTGACTGACTTACAGACGGGAAGTAGGAAGGAATCTCGCCCCAGGCAAGAGATTCCAGGAAGGAACAAAGGAGGAGGGAGGGGGAAGGAAGGTGGGGCTCACTTACTGCTATCATTCTGCGGATGCTGGACGGAAACGTGAAACTGCAGCCGGAGGATGCCTGGATTCTGGGCATCCTGGTCACAGCCCTGCAGAGAGAGGTTGAAGTTCCCGGCCATGTTCCCGGGCTGCTGGTCCTCCAGCTTGAACACCTCGGGGTTGGTGGTGGAGCCTGGAATGTAGTACTCCACTCGCTCCTCCTTCTTCACGCAGTTGGAGACGTTGAACTGGAGGAAGGAGACGCTGGCCCGCAGAGGCGCGGGGATGACGAACTGCCACGTCATGAGCTCGTCCTCGGGGAAGCCGGCCGGGTAGTTGGCGGACATCAGAGTGGCCGAGCCCTCACCCTCGAACACAGACTCGATGATGCAGAGGCCTGTGGGGGTGGAACCCAAATGAGAGACTAGGAGGTGATTACACTCTGCCTTGGTCATTCGTGGCTGGAGGGACCGCGGTTAGAGAAGAGGTGAAAGGGCAAGGTCTCAGATCCTGAGCATTGGGTCTGGATATGGCATGTTTATACTCAAGGTAGAGGAGATCAAACCAGTTAGTCTTAAAGGAAATCAACCCTGAAGATTCACTGTGAGGACTGAGGCTGAAGCTGAAGCTCCAGTACTTTGGTCACCTTTCATTGAAAAAGACCCTGATGCTGGGAAAGATGGAGGGCAGGAAAAGAAGAGGATGAGATGGTTGGATGGCATCACTCACTCGATGGACATGAGTTTGAGCAAACTCTGGGAGATAGTGATGGATAGGGAAGCCTGGTGTGCTACAGTCCATGGAGTCGCAAAGAGTCGGACACAACTAAGCGATTGAACAAGACTGAGAATGAGGCTACATCAGCATGTGTGAGTAAATGTTTAATAACCAGCCCAGCAGGGGAAAACAATAAAGCCCTGATTTGTAGTGTCTGCCCACTTCCTTGGTGTAAAGACTCCCACTGTTGCAGTTTCCAAACTGCCAAAAGGAGATGGATGAAGATGGAGGTGGGAGGTGATGGAGAGCCTCTCCCATAACATAGGATTTTTACCGTACAGATCCAATCGGCATATCCACCCTCAGAGCACAGAGAAGAGTAAACTGCAGTAACTAAGCAGGGATGAGCTTCAAGTTCGTATTACCTTTGCTCCTAAACGAATTTATCTAGTTATAAGTTTATAGAGTTTTAATTATTGCTCTGTTTACTACCAGCTCACGAAATTCCAAAACACTTAGCAATTGGCACTCAGAGCTGCGGTGAGCCAGCATTGGCACACCGCCACCAATATAATTCGAGAAAATATTAAAGAGACGGAAGACAGGACAAAGACATGAGAAGCAGAGCCTCAGAGTGGTAGGTCTGCGCAGCCAGTCCCGTTCTACTTCTTGAAGACAAGTCTCACATACCAAGGACAAAGGACAGAGTCGCCACCTGGTCTGTGTAACAGAGAAGGGTGGGCTCTCACCAGGCGGCCCTCGTGCTCACAGAAGAGTGGGATGTGCTTTAAGGGGTCATATGGAATCACAAAACTGCCGCCATCAGACTGTTTCTGATTGAGAGCTAGGCTGATTTTGTAGGTTTCAACCTCAACCACTAGTTGGGGAGACGGGGGTGGGCAAGCTCACGTTTTATCGACGAGCGGTTTGCGATGCTGAAGCCAGAGACGTTTCTCTTGTGGAACCACGGCAGGTCCAAAGCCAGGTTCACTCCCTCTTGCATCTTGATCCGGGACACAGTGCCGTTGCCGCAGAAGGTTCCGATCTTGACCATCGTGCTGGCGTCGACGCGGCCACTGATACGGTGAGTGACTCCATCCCGGCAGTCCTCCAACGGCCCAATCTGCCTCAGGCGTGACAGGGAGAACTGCAGCTCGAGACTGACATTCTTGCTCGCTTTGATGTCCCAGATGAAGGTTCTGTTGAGTGTGGGCAACACCGACGTGGAAGGCTGAAGATGAACCTCGCCAAAGGGACACTGGCCTGACACGCAGTCTGAAACAGTCACAAAACGGTCTGGTCACAAACGCTACTGGGCCCCTCACTGCCCCACCTATTCAGCCCCTGGAATGCAGGGGTCCCCAACCTTTGGGATCTAACGCCTGATGGTCTGAGGTGGCGCTGATTTGGTAATAGTAGAAATATTCATGTTGTGTAGCAGAAAAAAATAAGACCCTGACACTGGGAAAGATTGAGGGCAGGAGGAGAAGGGGGCGGCAGAAGATGAGATGGTTGGATGGCATCACTGACTCAATGGACATGAGTTTGAGCAAATCCGGGGAGTCGGTAAAGGATAGGGAAGGATGCCCAGCATGCAGCCTGGCACGCCACAGTCCATGGGGTTGCAAAGAGCCATACACAGCTGAGCGACTGAACAACAACCGGCAGAAACCAACACAGCACTACAGAGCAATCATTCTCCAATTAAAAACAAATAATTGTTTGAGAAAGGTAAAAAATAATTAAAATAAAGGCTACAAAAATAATAGGAGTAAAGTGAAAGTGAAGTCGCTCAGTCGTGTCCGACTCTTTGTGACCCTGTGGACTGTAGGCTCCTCCGTCCATGGGATTCTCCAGGCAAGAATACTGGAGTGGGTTGCCATTTCCTTCTCCAGGGGATCTTCCCAACCCAGGGATCAAACCCAGGTCTCCTGCATTGCAGGCAGACGCTTTACCACCTGAGCCACCAGGGAAGCCTGCTGTAAGAAGTAAGGTGCACAATAAATGCAATGCCCTTGAATCATCCCCGAACCATCCCCCGCCGCGCCCCCGCTGCACCTCCCATCTCCTGGCTACCTGAATGCTGCCTGCCAATCGCTCAGGAGTGTGTCCCTCTCTGGGGAAGTGCCTTGGCTGGAGGGAACTGCTTTGGGGCAGAAAAGCCTGAGAGATTTCCCTGCCCCCTGACTCGCATCCCCGCAGAGGGTGGCAGCCCAGAGATCTTCAGTCGTGTCCGACTCTCTGTGACCCTATGAACCACAGCTCACCAGGCTCCCCTGTGCATGGGATTCTCCAGACAGGAACACTGGAGTGGGTTGCCATTCCCTCCTCCAGGGGATCTTCCCGACCCAGGGATCGAACTTGTGTTTCCTGCGTTAGCAGGTGCGTTATCACAGGGCCACAGGGGAAGCCCCAGTCACCACCAGCCTGACCCTCTGCCCCTTTTCACATGACCCAGCCCAGCAATTGCCACTCAAGCTCCAGTTCAGCCTGCAGCTAAAACCACAAGTACCCCTCACTTTACTCATTTTATCCTGTTTTCCTCACTTCTTCACACGTTTCTTCCGACAGGAACTCTCCTTTTTTTTAAGAGGTTTTTTTTTTTTTTGACCTTTTTTTTTTTTAAGTCTTTATTGAATTTGTTACAATATTGCTTGTTTTATGTTATGGTTTTTTTTTTTTTTTTTTTTTTGCTGAGAGGCATGTGGGACCTTAGCTCTCCGACCAGGGCTCAAACCTGTACCCTCTGCACCGGAAAGCGAAGCCTTAACCACTAGACCGCTAGGAGAGTTCCTCCCCCAAGGAAACTCTCTTGATACAGACTTAAAGACAAGAATCCCCATGTCAGGCTCTGCTTCCAGTGGACCAGACCAAAGTCACCTCCTAACTACATGTCTCCCCCACTTTTTGCAAGTTCGCTTTATACCACTTCACTTTTATGAAAGACTTACATTAGTACATGTTTCCACGAACCAAAATAAATCCAAAGAGAATTTTTACTTTTATGAAAAACGGTGGAAAGCGTGAACAGCGTCTGCTGTTTATTTTGCAGGGAGCCATTAGAGGCAGTGCATACCTCAAGAGTGGGCATTGCTCTCTCTCCCTGGAATGAGACTCAGCCTCTCAGCAACAAGCCGTCACAGCTCTGCACTGTATCTGTGAGCATCTGTGCTTTATTTCAAATTACTTTGTGCCTCCATTAGCAAAATATGTCCTGTGGTAATTGCTGCTTCGATTTACACCATTCCAGCTTGTGAAAAAAGTGTCATAGGAACTGCTTTTGAAGAGCAGGGGAAACCAGCATTGTTTTCCAGATTAAGTTAGTGGAGTCCAGCTTGTGGCTCCATTCTCAGCCCCCCAGAGAGGGGGCCTTTGCAGTGGGGCTTGTGCTTTGGGATGTTCTACCTCCTTGATCCGGAAAGTCATGATTTCGTAATTTTTCAGGCATTGCGCCTAGCTTTACCCTTTAAAACTGGTTTCCCATCGGTGCAGTCATCAGCAGATGGAGTATGCCCTGAGTATACAAGCCCTTAATGGCTGGAACCCAGAGGCCAGGTCATCTTCTTGCCTCCTGGCTTTACTGCTGGTACGTTATTACCACTGCTGTTGAATCTTTTCCCCTAAGGCTAATGTCTAATCCTTTGATGTACTTTGTTTCCTAAACCTTTTTAAAACAAAGGGAGAATTTTCAGTGAGGTGGATTTAACTAGAATCTGTCTTACAGAGTAAGTGAGAAAGAGAAAAACAAATATCGTATATTAACACATATATATGGAATCTAAAAAAATGGTACTGATGAACCTACGTGCAGGACAGCAAATAGAGACGCCGTCAGAATAGAGAGGGAGGGACAGGAAGGCCTGACGTGCTGCAGTCCATGGGGTCGCAGAGAGTCAGACGCGACTGAGTGACTGAACAACGATAGAGGTGCAGACACAGAGAATGGACTGGCGGGCACAGCGGGGGAAGGAGAAGGTGGATGAACTGAAAGAGGGGCATTGACAGACGTTGTGCAAGACACATAGCTCGTGGGAAGCTGCTGTAGAGCACAGGGGGCGCAGCTCCGTGCTCTGTGATGACCTAGAGGGGTGGGAGGGAGGCTCAAGAGGGAGGGGATATAAGTATACCTATGGCTGATTCACGCTGTTGCATGCAGAAACTAACATGGTAAAGCAATCATACTCCAACTGAAGAGAAATTAAAAAGAAACAAAAGAAAACAAAGGGAGAAACGTTATCTCAGGGAGGCAGTAAGGAAAAGCAGGCAGTGTGGCTTTTGTGGTCTCCAGCGCAGGGAATCTGAAAGGTGCAAAGCGCTCTGGCCACTGTAATAATAATCTGCAAGTCTTTTATTGCTGCTCCAGGGGACTATGTGAAACTACTGCCAACTCGAAAAGGATTTATGGGAGAATTTCAAAGCTGTCAAGGACCTCTGAGGCCAGCACATCAAGCCTCTCACTTTTTGCAAAGAGCCCTGGGGTCCGGGTGGCTTGTGTGGCGCTCACAGCACACACGCTCCCAGGACCAAAGCCCAGACTGTTGTTTGTTGACTTGCACTCTTGCCAGTCCCCTGCACTGCTCGAGTGATAAAGCAAGGTTAGATAACGAGGTGACAAATGCAGGTAAAATCAGGTTTTTTGTGTAGGTAAAAATAGTATCAACATTTTGGAGCTCACAGAAACTCTACTGTTTGTATTCAGCCAGGGCTACCTTTCAGCTACACCTCCCATGTGGCTCGGAGTGGCTCCTACTGGCTTCCGTGTTCTTACGTGATCACTTAGCCCAACTAAGGCAATGATTTCTGACTTAATTCCATAACAAGTACCTGGAGCAAAAAAGCTCCATCTCTCAGCCACAGCCCTGCCACTAGTCATGTGACCCTGCAGCTGTCAGGTTGTGTGGACATTTTTTAATGTGTTGCTAAGAGCTTAGTTTTCAGAATGGACACACAAGTTCAGTTCAGTTCAGTTCAGTGGCTCAGTAGTGTCCGACTCTTTGCAACCCCATGGACTGCAGCACGCCAGCCCTCCCTGTCCATCACCAACTCCCGGAGTCCACCCAAACTCATGTCCATTGAGTCAGTGATGCCATCCAGCCATCTCATCCTCTGTCGTCCCCTTCTCCTCCTGCCCTCAATCTTTCTCAGCATCAGGGTCTTTTCAAATGAGTCAGCTCTTCGCATCAGGTGGCGAAAGTATTGGAGTTTCAGCTTCAACATCAGTCCTTCCAATGAACACCCAGGATTGATTTCCTTTAGGATGGACTGGTTGGATCTGCTTGCAGTCCAAGGGACTCTCAAGAGTCTTCTCCAACACCACAGTTCAAAAGCATCAATTCTTCGGCGCTCAGCTTTCTTCACCATCCAACTCTCACATCCATACATGACCACCGGAAAAACCATAGCTTTGACTAGATGGACCTTTGTTGGCAAAGTAATGTCTCTGCTTTTCATTATGCTGTCTAGGTTGGTCATAACTTTCCTTCCAAGGAGTAAGCGTCTTTTAATTTCATGGCTGCAATCACCATCTGCAGTGATTTTGGAGGCTCCAAGTCTTCAGTTCCCCATCCAATGTAAAAAGGTTTACATAATTCAAATGATTCCTTATCCAGAGGATGGAGAAGCGTCATTTCTGTTGTGATTCACACCTCAGTTCCCCTGCACAGACTTCTACTTTTATTAGCTTTAATGGAGTCAGTCGAGAAGGGATGACATTGTAAATCGGTTATATCTAATATAAAATAAAAGTTAAGCTTCTTTTTTTAAAAAGGAGGGATGACAGCAGAGGGGCTAAACATTGAAACTTTCAGAATGTTTATTCAGAAAGGTTTTTAAAAACCAGAGGTAAGCAGAACACTGAACTTGATTCCAGTGTGTAGATTTATAATTCTAAAAATGTTATTTTCATATCATTTTCAAAAACTACGAGCATGGGTCTTTATTATTCGGGAAACTGTGTGAGATGAGTCTCATGAGATGTGTCTTGTGAGATATGATTATGGTATCTTTTTCCTTTTTGCAAGATGGCAGTCATTTTCTTGACTTAACTGATTATAAAAGTAATGCCTGCTTGTAAAAAAATGACAGTATGGAGGAACAGAAAGAAGACCATGGATGTCAGCTGTTCCCCTCCCCTTCTCACTAGAGAAATGATATAAGGATAGCATTTTGGTGTTTAATCCTCCAGACTTGAGGCTCTGTATGATTCTGTGTATTTAATAAAGCGAAATTAAACTATACAAGGGCTTCCTTGTATAGTTTAGTGAGAAAGAATCTGCCTTTCAAGCAGGAGACATGGGTTCGATCCCTGGTTTGGGAAGATCCCCTGGAATAGGAAGTGGCAACCCACTCCAGTATTCTAGCCTGGAAAATCCCATGGACAGAGGAAACTGGCGGGCTACAGTCCATGGGGTCCAAAAAGAGTCAGATACAACCTAGGGACTAAATAACAGCAATAAACTATAAAAACCATTCTCCTACTGAAAGCTGCATTGTTTTGCATGGAACAAAGCGACCAGGGGTATCTTTCCATGTCAAACATTAATACATAGATTTCCTTCATTCTTTAATAGCAATACACCATCCCTTTGAATTCTAAGTATATCAATAGTCTCCTCACCTATGTGAAAGCTTCACTGACATTTTAACTGTAATTTACTTAAACTCATAAATTAATTTTGGGGAGAAACGACACAAAAATTACTGAGATTTTCATCAAGTAACATGGGAACATCTCTCCATTTACTTACATCTTCTCTTTGGTCTTTCAGGAAAATTGTATATTTTGCTTCATATACATCCTATGTATTTATTAAGATTATCTCTAAATACTTAGACAGAAATTTTGAATACTGGCGACCAAAAGCATGCACAGTGGGAATCCTTATGTTGTTCCTTGTTTTCCTGGTAATGCTTCTATGTCTGATGTTAAATATACTTGTTATTTCTTTTTTTTTGGCCACACTGTGCCGCAAGCGGAACTTCCCCTATCAGGGATCAAATCCACGCCCTCTGCAGTGGAAGCATAGAGTCTTAACCACAGGATCACCAGGAAGTCTCTGCTATTGGTTTTTGATGAATACAATTTATTGGATTAAGAAAACATTCCTCTATTTCTGCTTTACTAAGAGTGTTTTTGGGCTTCCCTGTTGGCTCAGCGGTAACGAAGCCTGCAATGCCAAAGAGGTAGGTTTGACTCCGGGGTTGGGAAGATCCCCTGGGGGAGAGCATGGCATCCCTCTCCAGTATTCTTGCCTGGAGAATCCATGGACAGAGGAGCCTGGTAGGCTATAGTCCATAGCACTGCAAAGAGTCGGGCGTGACTGAAGTGACTGAGCATGCATGCCAGAGCATTTTATTAAAATCATTTAAAATCATCTATTAAGATGATCAAGTGTGGGCCTCCCTGGTGGTCTAGTGGTTAAGACTCCATCTGCCAATGCAGGGAACATGGGTTCGAACCTTGGTCTGGGAAGATTCCACATGCTACAAGGCAACTAACCCATCAGCCAAAACCACTGACCCCATGTGCCTACAGCCTGTGCTCTGCAACAAGAAAAGACACTGCAATGAGAAGCCCGAACATCGCAATCAAGAGTGGCCCTCACACTCTGAAACTTGAGATAACCCATGCTCAGCAATGACGACCCAGCACAGCCAAAAATAAATAAACACAACTGAAAAAAAAAAAATCAACTGCAGTTCTTCCCTTTCACATACTCACATGGTGCAGTACACTGAGCTGACTGGCTAATGGTTAGAACTATCCTGTCTTCCAACAAGTCCTCCTGCTCTTGTTGCTTTGGTCTTTCCATGCAATTTTTGGATCTGATATACTTCTATTTTACTTAGGATTTTGGAGGCAAAGCATATTCATAAGAGATTAGTCTATTTTCTTTTTATGCAGTGGAAGAGTTTGACATCAGGGTTTTAAGGACCTTAGAAAATAAACTGTGAAATTTCACCTCTTTCAACGTTCTAGAATGGGGTTTGACAAACCACAGCTCATAGGCCCAATCCAGTCAAACATCTGTTCTTGTAAATAAACAAGGCATGTTCATTGCCCATTTGTTTACCTATTGTCTATGGCTGATTTTGTGCTATCATAGCAGAGCGGGGGAGTTGTAACAGACACCATCTGGCATAGAACGTCTAAGATATTTACTCCCTGGCCTTTTACAAAAAAAAGGTTTGTCAACCTTCCTTTGGAATTGTTTAAATATCACAGAAATTATCTGCTACCTGGAGTTTTATAGGACACTTCTGTGAAACCACCTCTGCCAAACCCAAACCCTTTCTCCTTCACATTGGAGATTTTTTCCAGGCTCCTCCTTGATTATATATTTATTCACATATCCTCCCTTTCTTTGAGTCAATCTGGCCCGGTAAATTTTCCCTGGAAATCATTTTGTCATTCAGATTTTCACAATTATTATCAGTCTCTTACAGTTTCAGCAATCTGCTTTCTATATGTCATTAAATCCATATGTATACATTCACTGTTACATATTTGCAATTTCTCTTTCTTCTTTCCTGAAGACTAGTCTGAGATTTGTCTATTTAATTGGCCTTTACAAAGAACCAGGTTTCGGCTTTGGTTATGGACACTTCAGTTTGGCTGCACTGGGTCTCCACTGCTATGTGTTGAGTGGGGGCTACTCTCTAGCTGCACACAGGCTTCTCATTGCCGGGTTTTCTCTTGTTGTGGAGCGCGGGCTCAGCAGTTGTGGGACATGGGCTCAGTTGAACTAGAGATTGAACCTGTGTCCCTGCATTGGCAGGCGGCTTCTTAACCACTGGACCACCAGGCAAGTCCATAAACATAATTTTTAAAACTGCTTTTAAGTACTTGAATTTCTCTTTTTATGAATTCCTTCTTCTCAAGGTTTATTTTCTTCTTCTTCCTTCATGATCTATTCCAATTCATCTATTTTCAGTTAAAGGTGAAGAAGTTTTCTGAGTATGACTCTGATTATGTCAAAATAGTGTTCTCCTTGCTGTTAATATCTCATTGGCATGCCACCTTAAAATAATTGGGAAAGTATACCTTTAATTCTTTCTGCCTGATTAGTATTTCTTACGTCAATCTCCTATCCCAAACTCGACTTATCATTAATAATGCCAAGTATCTGTAGTTTATTGAATGCCAGTATGTCATACACCTCAATCCATTATTTTATTTCATCCCGAAAACATCCCTATTGGTTGGTACAATGACTCTCGTTTTACAGACTAGAAAACGAGATCGCAAAGCAGGTAGGTAACTTATATGAAGCCGTGCAATCAAGGCACATGATCAGTCGCCCTGGCACTTGAAGTCAAACCAGGTCCCTCGGCAAAGCTGCTGGTTTTTTCCCATTGTAACTACTGGATCCACTGCCCCACTCTCAGTTCCTCAATCTTCCAATTCCTCTGTCCTCCAGCTCCCTTGACTTCCGCTCCTGCTCAGCCAGATGTTTTTAGCACATCAGACAGAGCATCACCCGAGGATCCATAGCTCTGCTATGAGACATTGTGGCATAGCAGCCACAGGCAGACACTCTGGACCCAGAATTCCCAAATACTTGGGGTTCCTGTCTTGCTAAGACACACCAGCTGTGCCATCTTAGGCAAGTGACTTCCTTTGAGAACTTCTCTTAGGGCTGCTTTGAGGATTAAATGAAAACAAACAAACAAACCCTGAAACCATGCAAAACGCTTAGGACTGTCACTGGTCACATACAAGCTAAAGAGAGTGCAGAATTTCAGGACAGGTCTCACCTCTCTAGCAGTAGAGGCTGGGTTAGCTTGGAAAGAAGAGATAGGGAGGCCAGAGTCCACGAGTACGTACTTACCAATGTTCTTTTGGATCTCGATAACGAAGTAATTATGTGGATCCTGGCAGCTAAAGGAAAAGACCTTTTTCTCTCCAGCTTTGATGGACAGAGTGGTTTCCCATCTTTTAGCCATGATGTAACAGAGTTTTGCTGGCAGAGCCTGGGTCCCAGGCTTTAGGAGGACTGTGATGCCGCTTCCACGTGGCAGATCAATCTCATAAGCTTCAGAAAGAAGGAAGAAAAATAATAGAATGAAGAGGATGAACTAGGGCTGCCTACCTGCTGCCGTCCCCTCAGCTGGTCCAGGAGGATGGTCTTCTGAACCCTTTTATTCCTTCCTCCAGGTCTGAGAAGCGGGGTGATACCAAATGACAGTACCATCCTTACCTGCAGAGAAGAACCCGACCACTGTGGACTAGGCCCTGATGTTCATCTCTGATGTGGCTCATTCATTTCTCGAAAAATTAAAAGCACTACACCATGTTCTAGGTGTCCAGAGCAGTATGTGTTCAGATACCCCTATCTGTGCGATATTAAATAGAAACCGCCATATCTCTTCACAGTACAACTGTAGGTAAAAGTCCACACATAGAAACTGTCTTTCTGTAGAGACACATGTTTATCTGTAAAAAGCTGCTGTCCACTCATATGCCCTGTGCACACATATACACAGTAGTGGAGGCTGGGCAAACTTGAGGAAATTAGATATAAACATATTGATCGATGAACTTGGCAAGTCAGAGCCAAACATTGCTCAGACCTCAGACTGGCGCTCAGCAAAATTATGTGAGCAAACTGTATCAAGCAAGACAGACGGGGGTTGGTTACTAAACAGAGAGGTGGGTGCATCCGGGTCAGGATGAACCAGTCCCATCTCCTTCCCATTCCCTCTGCTTGAGGGATATTTAGGTCCTCCCAGGCCAAAAGGAAGAGCTCTTTTTCTCCTGAGTGATCTCTGTTCCTTCCTGGACTTGGGTGCTGACTGTGGTCTCTGGGTGGCTGCTGGGCTGGGTACAGAGAATGGAGGGACAGTCTTCTGGAGGAGGGAACCATGGGGCTCGTCAGTCCTCTGCCCCACCATGTTTGGCACAAACAGCCGCTTGGCACCTGTTATGGCACCTTGTTCACACGCACAAGAGGTGCTCCATAACCGTTTAGCCAGTGAACAGCAGTTTAACCAAAAGCTTTACCTTCCCCTTTCCTTTCTAAAATTTTTAGAATCAAATTTATTGAGACATAATTTACAGACACTAAGAAAGGCCTAAAAGACTTTTGACAACTGTGTATACGTGTGTATGCCACCGCGATTAAGATATAAAAATGTCCATCATCCACAGAAGCTCCCTCGGTGCACTTAGCCACCGACCTCCACTCCTGGCCCCAGAAAACTATCAATTAGTTTTGCCTGACCTAGACTTTCCCGCAAAACAGCAGCTGGCTGCTTTTGCTCAGTGTATCTGAGGGTCACCCACGTTACTGCATGGATCTGCAGTTTGTTTCTTTTCATTGCTGCATAGTATTCCACTGTCTGGAGAGACTGCAGTCTATTCATCTGGGCACCCATTCAGTGACAATGGAGTTCTTTCCAGTTTTTGACCAACCACGTGACTTCATTTTCCCAGAGCTGCAAGCCTGCTCAAGAGCTGTGCTCACTTCTCCTACTCAGGGCACATGTGTTCCCACCTCTCAGTTGCTGTGTACCATCAAACATCTGGATTTTTGTCAACCTCCTCTGAACCCCCTCCCCCTCATTCACTCTATGCCAGGCTCACCCGCCAGCAGCTCTTTGTACGGGGGGTGGAAACTGATCTCTCAATCTGAGATAATGAAACAGAGCAGGACCATATGGTCCTTGTGCCAGCCCCCCACACACCATGGCCTCTGCCTGCCTGTTGCCTTTAGTCAAACTTGAGTCAAAGAATAAGTTTCATCAGAGAAGTGAGAAATGCTGAAACCAAGGAAAACAGTCAAAGAAGACTAAATATTAATGTAGTCGTTAAGCACAGCCAAGAACCTTTAGTCCTTTCTCAATATTCTGAGTGTATCCTGAGAGCTGTCTTATAGATACCAAAGCACCAGGTGGAGAAGTTAACTACACGCTGACCAGACTGTACCCAGGACTTGAGCTGCCACAATTCTGAGAACTGACCGCAAAGAAATGGGAACCAGTGCAACCCGCAACTGAAGATTAACTGTACATACAACAACCAAGATGATGCTAGGCGGACCACTGATGACCAATCTGAAGCTGTTAAGAGATGACTGTGCTGTTTCTGCATGTAGCCCCCCACCCCCGACTCTGTCTATAAATGCTCTCACCCCTTGCTTGTCGGCTGGGGGAGGGGGGTTGGCTTTTGCACAGATGTCTGCCACCCTCCCCCTACAGTTGCTGCCACCTGAAATAAAACAAACTTTCCTTTCCACCAACCTGGCCTGTTTATTGCCTTTTGAGCAGCAAGCTGCTGGACTCCCCGCCACCTCCCCCCCTCCCCAATCCGTTCGGTAACAATAATGAACTGCAAATATTTCCTCGAGGTTATGAGGGAAGAACTTTACCCTCTGGGCCTCTGTTCCTTCCTTTGTAAAATGAGGAGGTTGGGCTAGACTAGCTCTACCTTCCCAGGCAGCGCATCTATGATCAGTATCCAAGGAAACAAGAAGTGATTTTGCCAATGTAAGCTTTCCCAACTACCGCCCAGCCTGACACCTGTCTCCGGCACAGCTGGCTTCGCTACTTTGTTTCCAAGGGGGCTCAGGTTTTGCATATTTTGGAGCAGGGCTTCTCATCCCTCTACCCTCAGCTCCCATCTGTCTCCACCTTGGCCACTGAGCACGGGCTACTTTTGCCCTTTTTCCTGAACACAAGCCTCTTTGCTACCTCAGGGCCTTTGCATGTGCTGGTCCTGGTTTTTATAATGCTCTTTCTCTAGCAAAAGCTGGTTCCTTTTTGTTTTGGGGGTCTCAGCTCAAAGATCAGCTCCTCAGAGCTGTCCGTGACCATTACCCAAAGTGTGCACCCCACCCCAACCCAGCCGTCCTGCCCCTGCTGTTTGTTCATCCTCTGAGAGGACCCACGTTACTCATTCCCACCTCCCGAGACCAGAACGCGAGCCGCTGCCTCCCAGAGGGCAGCAGGAGCTTGCCTGTCTTCCTCAGTGACAGCCTTGGGACCCAAGCAGTGCCTGCTGGGTGCCCTCATGGAGGAGAATTGACGACCCGCCTGACAGCACCGCATAAAATCTCCACATCCTTGTCTTTGCGCCGTTTAGTTTCTCATAGACTTCCCACCATTTCTGTGCTTCAGTTTGGGCTATAAATCTTAGTGGGACTCTTTAGTTCCTTGTAAATCAGGGACTCTGAGCTTTATGATTAACAGCTTCAGAAAAAGAAAACATCCTCTGAGGCAGAAGTTTCTTTACTTAGTGCTTCATCTTCAAGCAGCATGGCCTTTGAGAATCTTCTGAGAGAGGGGGGAAGGTCCAGGGGTTCTTTAAGACACTAGATTAAAAACGGGTCCAGGGACGTGCCTGGTGGTCCAGTGGCTAGGGCTCCATGCTCCCAACGCAGGGGGTCTGGGTTCAATCCCTGGTTGGGGAACTAGATCCCACAAACCACAATGAAGATCTGGTACAGCCAAATAAATAAAAATGTTTAAAAAGAAATATTTTAAAAATGAGTCCAGATGCATGATCAGAAACCCAGTGGGCAGATGTATATCTGAACTGAATACATAAACCTTTGCCTTCTTTTTCTGTAATCACAAAAAAAGGTTTCACCATGTTATTTGTACAAAAAAAAAAAAAGAATTCTTGGAGCACCCAGTCTTTGTGGCCCCCAACCCTGGGCCTCCAGGGGGGCTAACTCATTGTGCAGTGAAGCTGCGATTTGTCTCAAGGCTGCAGTCTGGCTGGCTAGGTTACCAATTTCTTTCTCATTTCTCCTCTTTGGTAAAAATCTTCAAAAATTCTTGACTCTTACAATTACTCTTTTGGGGGCTTGTTTGGTTTTTTTACCATGCCTTGAAGCTTGTGGGATCTCAGTTCCCTGACCAGGGATTGAACTTGGGGCCCCCTGCAGTGGAAGGGCAGTGTCCTAACCACTGGACCTCCAGGGAATTCCTGATTACTGCTACTTTAATTGACTGTTAGACCCTAAGCAGATCAGTGGTTCCCTAAGATTGGAGGTGGGAGGAGGGGATGGAAACAAAGAGGGCAGAGGAGACAGTGTAGGATGAAGTAACTGTTCTGTATCTTGACCATGATGGTGATTATAGGTGGCACACAAATGCCAAAAGTCATCAAAACTTGAAATTGGTAAAGTTTATTATGTGTAAGCTATGCCTTAATAAATTTGAGGGAAAAAAAGAGGGGAAATGTGTTAGAAAGACTGTGTTTCTGCACAAAGTAGGCACTTAATAAATGGAAAGAAGAATAATCATGACCACAGTTAAAATATGGTTTAATAATATTTTGAGGTGGGCTGAGTTTCTCCCAAGGTAAGTGTAATAATTTCATATAGCTTTAAATTAAATCTTGAGGAGAAAAGGCTGATCTCACTAACATTTCTCTACTCAAATCCTCTCTCCTGCTTTTCAGCAGTACCCCAAATAACTCTGCGTATATGACTATCTACCTCATTATCAATGACAGCCAAAAAAAAATGTATGAGCTCTTTCAGAAGTTCACTGTTTTTTCTTTTAAATTCTTTGAAGTCACCTATTCATTCCAACGTTTTCTAGAGTCACATGACAAAGGTCCAACTAGTCAAAGCTATGGTTTTTCCAGTACTCATGTACGGATGTGAGAGTTGGACCATAAAGAAGTGCCAAAGAATAGATGCTTTCGAACTGTGGTGCTGGAGAAGACCCTTGAGAGTCCCTTGGACTGCGAGGAGATCAAACCAGTCAATCCTAAAGGAAATCAACCCTGAATATTCATTGGAAGGACTGATGCTGAAGCTGAAGCTCCAATACTTTGGCCACCTGATGCAAAGAACTGACTCATCGGAAAAGACCCTGACGCTGGGAAAGATTGAGGGCAGGAGAGGAAGAGGGCAACAGAGGACGAGATGGTTGGATGGCATCACCGACTCAATGGACATGAGTCTGAGCAAGCTCCGGGAGATGGTGAAGGCCAGGGAGGCCTGTCGTGCTGAATCCACGGAGTGGCAAAGAGTTGGACATGATTGAGTGACTGAACAACAACAGCTACGTTCTAGGGACCATCCTCGGTGCGAATGATTTAATAGAAGCAGCCAGAGTCCGTGTCCCCTGGGGGTTAATAGTCTAGACTAAATGATCTGTGAAGGGCTTTAAAAATGATAAAGTTCTAAGTCAGAATAGGGCCTTTGTGGGACCTGGGAGTCTGAACTGGAAACTTTGTCTCTTTTTTTAAACCCCAACAGTAGGAGGTAGGGATTCCCTTTCATTTACTTTTTCTCCAGATGGAAAGCCAAATGTCCCAATGCTAATGATTGAGTATGCCAGTTCTTCCTTAATGAACTGCTGATGCAACTTCTGTTGTTGCTTTATTTTGGGGTCTACATAACCCAGATTTTCATCCAAACTCATTTTGGAAATAAAAAGCAGATGGAGCCTTGTTAGATGAGTTAAATGACTCCCTTGGGTGGACTTTTAACATCTAACCATGTTTCTCTGCCCTGACTTTGAGATGAACAACCTGGAATGCTCTACGGTCAGGCCCTAGTTCATCCCTCTCCTTCAGTGCCCCAGACCAGAGGATCCCCATGGTCCAGAGCCCAGTTCAGTTCAGTTCAGTCGTGCCCAACTCTTTGCGACCCCATAGACAGCAGCATGCCATGCTTCCCTGTCCATCACCAATTCCCGGAGCTTACTCAAACTCATGTCCATCAAGTCAGTGATGCCATCCAACCATGGGTCGGAGCCCAGGCAACACTGAAGGCCTTACCTGCCTTTGCAGAAGGAGGGATCTCTTATTATATCTGTTTTCATGTAGCCAAGGCCACATTTTCACTGGACTGTCATTTTCGACTGCTCCGCCCCCTCCTCCTCCTCAGTGATTAACATACCAGCTGGAGGGGGACAGCCAGAGGGAGAAGATAATGATTCAAGCATGTATATACTTGAAACCTAGACCCTCTTTACTCAGCCCCTCACCAATACTAACCCCTTGCGTGTTGCGCTCAATCGCTCAGGCGAGTCCAACTCTTTGCCACCCTCTGGACTGTAGCCCGACAGATTCCTCTGTCCGTGGCATTTTTAATGGCAACCCATTCCAGTACTCTTGCCTGGAGAACGCCATAGACAGAGGAGCCAGGCAGGCTACAGTCCGTGGGATTCAAAGAGTCGGACAGGACTGTGCAGCTAACTTTCAATTTTCACTTTTATTTCACTATCATAAAAGTAGCAGAGAGATCCCACCCCCCACCCCCCACCCCCATCCCCGGCTTGAGTAAAATAACTTATAACTCATTTATCACAAACGCTTAGAGTTTGAGAAGGACACCTTGCTTGCACATCTTCCCTCTTGCCCACTCCCCACCATTTGTCATTCCTTGAAAAGAAAATTTCAACCCTGTAGAAGCAATCTCAACCTCCTACCACGACCCCCAGCCAACCCCCACCAGTCACGCTGGCACATCTGAGTGCTTGATAAATGCTCTGTGACTTAAAGAAAATAGGTAGGCGTCTTCTTCTTCAGCATCTCTTTCTTTTGTCTCCCCAGGAACTTGGTATTTCGTTGGTCTGGTTATTTTTAAAGATCTATTACCCAAGTTCACCGGAACCCAGACAAAGCTCCAGATTCCAGTGTGATTTCGAGAGCTCACGGGGCTGAAAGAAATCCAAGGCGACCCTTACGTTAGCAGCGCGTGGGAGGCCGGCTGGAGAGCTTGCAGGCACCACACGTGGGCACGTGAGTCACAGCTCTCGTCTTCAGCTCCCCTGCCTTCTGACCTCTCCTTATTAGGATGCCTTGCGGAGTTTCTGCCTCACCAGCAGCTCCTCGGGCGGGAATTTCCAATTGTTTTAATCACCACCATTCATTATTCACCATTCATTAGTCACCTATCACAGGATATTATACAGATGCCCCTGTTACTCCTTCTCCCTGCCAGCCTCCGTCTTTGTAAGGGAGGCAGATGCAAGGAAGGGGATTCACCAGGGAAACACCAGGAAGTTATCTGTTCCCAGATGTGGCCAGTACAGGTTAAAAGACTGCCAAATGTGATTTACAGTTTCTTAGATGGGTCAGAATCTGCTGCCTCTGGGTGTGGTTTCCTGGGAGACTCTGCTCTCATCCACTCTCTCTGTCCAACGAAGATGAACAGAACGGCTCCCGGCCAGGGTCTGGGCTCAGCCCGGGCGCCAGGAGACACATACGAAATGCCCAGGTTGGGAACTTGGACACAGGAGCCAGGCGGTACGACTGTGAATCAGCGTGACTGATCAGTTGCAGCCCGCATGGGAGTCAGATTCCCAGGCAAGCCCACAAGGAGATGATCGCTTCTGGGGAAACAGCCCTGTCCTCTTTAGGGAAAATATCCCACTGCAGACCCACATCTTTCTCTCAGTGGGTGCACGGGGCTGATGGCTGGAGTCTGCTCCCCCACAGAGCAGACCCATGCTTTGCTGGCTGAGCATCAAATAAAGTGATGATTTGATTTTAGGGGCCAGGTTTGCAAAATTCAGCTTGTTAGACTGTAGACGCTCACAGCACAAGAGGCAGAGGAAGAGACACCAGCAGAAGGCACGTGGTTCACCCTCCCACCCCCACACCCACCCCACAGGTCACACCATTCCCACGATTCCTCCCGCCTCTACCCCTCAGGGCCGCAGTCCCCAACCTTTTTCCACACGGGGGACCAGCCTCGTGGAAGACAATTTTCCTACGGCTGGGGGTGAGGCGAGGGGGATGGTTTGGGGATACTTCCAGTGCGTTACGCTTATTGTGCACTTATTTCTATCATTATTACATCAGCTCCCCCTCGGGTCATCAGGCGTTAGATATTGGAGGTTGAGGACCCCTGCTTTATGGGAGGCAATTGCTGAATTCACAGAACTGAGTTTGCCTGTCTGTCTGCCCTATGTGACCCCACCAGATAGTGAGCAACTTGAGGGCACCAAGGAAGGTCAAGGTACTCTGAAGATGCTGAGGTCAGCTATGAACTGTCTGGGGGTGGTCAAGGAAGACTTCACAGAGCAGACTCAAGAGCGGAGTTGAGAAAAATGAGTAAGGAGTTTGCCTGCAGAGAAATGGGTGTCAGGAAGGATAGGTGGAGGGCAAGGCAGGTGCAGCATCACAGGTGTGAAGAAGACCTTCTTTGTAGCCACTCCAGGGACTCTGGTTTGCCTAGAGAGTGGGTCGAGGAGGCTGGAGACAGAGGCAGGGGTCAGGCTGGGAAGGGCTTGGTTGTTGCCACGGAGTTCGGGCTTCACCCAGTCACCCAGTGGGACCAGGATACCTTGGCAGCTGTGTGTCGTGGTGAAAAGCTTGGATGCTAGAATCTGACTGCCTGGGATCAATTCCTGGCTTGGTACCACTTACCAGCTTCGTCCCGCTAGACAAACTCCTTACCTTCTCTGTGTCTTACTTTTCCTCCCTGCAAAGGGGCATAATAATGGAATAGTTGTAAGGGCTAAATGAGAAAGTACCTGTGAATTGCTTAGAACGGTGCCAGGAAGTCAATCAATGATATTATTGTTGATATTAGTAATGACAGAGAGCACATTATAACTACTGGGGCAGTACTCGTGGGGTGTTGTTGAGGGTGTGACGTAGAGAAACAACTGCTGCAGCAGCTTGGCTCTCAGTCTAGAGCCCAGAGTCCTGGCTGGGCTGGGCTGGGAGAGGGCAGAGCAGGTAAGGTGCCTAGGGGCAAACCATCACACTTGGGGTTGTGCAAGGGTGAATGCTTCCTTACATTTTCCACACCTCCGCTGCCCTGGCCTAGCCCTGCCCAACTATTATTAAGGTCTTTCCACGTGTGTTGATTCATTCAAATTCAGCATCCCTTTGAGGCTCAGAGAAGTGACCTCATGTCCCTGTCTGCTGAGCTCAGGAGGCAACTGGGAGATTCTGGTTTGACCTCTGTACACTTGCCCTCCCCACCCCGCAGGGTACCACATTGAGCTGTCCTCCCGGAAGTTGCCAAAGCTGGTGGAATCAACCAACAGGAGGGGAGGAAGACTTGTGACCAAGTTCGTGTAATCATTGGCTGACACCAAGGGCCTGAGCATGGGTACCAACACAACCCATCAGAACAGGGCCTGTTTTGGGAGCGAGTGCCAGACTCTCACACCACCGAAGTTGAAGTGTTATTAATCCAGTGGACCTGGGGCTGCACGGCCTGCAGGCTGTGGAGGAAAAACTGGTGTAGCCACCCTAAATCTCTTTGGCACGGCCTTGGCCAGGTCTGTTCACGGACTGGCAAACCAAGGGGAAGTCTCACCAACAGCAGGAAGATCAGCCATCTTCCGGCCTGGAAATAGTTACTTTCCCACATTCACAAAAGGACCACAAGGCAAACTGCTGTTTCACAAACTAACCAGTCTTTCTTGGATGGGACGCCTTTGGAGTCTAGATACCAGGCCAGCGTTCAGAATAACACTGAGTACTTAATACGCGCAGGCTCTGTGCTTGCACTTGATAAAATGCCCACAGCCACCCCACGGAGCAGGTTCTAACATTAACCTGCACTTTAAAGATGACAAAGCCGAGGCTCAGAGAGGTCAAGGAACTTGCCCAGGCACATGTGATTAGTAAGAGGCAGGGCCAGGTTGCAGCCTGAGCAGCCTGACATTGGAGCCCAGCACAGGAACACTGGCTCACGGCAGACCCAGCCCTGCCCAGGGAATTCCACACACGGCCAGCCAGGAGCCTGGGGATGGGAACAGTCTCCTCTCCCCAACAGTCTCCTCTCCCCAACAGTCAAGCGAAATGGAATGAAACGTTTTTGAGCGGCTGGCTTGCTAAAGACTCTTCAGGCTATCAAAAGGGACAGGCATTTGTTTAAAATAGTTAAATAGGCACTTTGTTTCAAAATCATTTGCAAATGTGGTTCTGAATTTAAACTGAAGGTTGATAGTTCCCCAGAATTCAAAATGTTTGGGGTGTGGTTCTTCTATGTGATTTTTTTTTTCTTTTTGGCAGTGACTCTGGACAAGGACCTGAAAAAAGGGAACCTGGCGTGTTGAGACTTGGGTGGCTTTGTGAGGCTTGCCCAGGGGCTGTGGGCATGGGAGGCAAGTGGCTGAGTTGGTGGCAGACAAAAAGCAGCCATCATTCTGGAACGAAGCACTGGGTGTACAGGGCTAGTGCCAGGTCGTGGAAGAAAAGCATCTCTAGAAACCCGGGCTGGAGAGGCTCACTTCTGAAGGCCACTGTTAGTGGGACTCATGCGCGAAATCACACCTATGTTTAAGGAGAATTCCCCAAACCCCCTCTACCGAATCTCCTTCCTCTCTACTTGGCTTTCAAATCTCAACCCAGACCTCTGGTTAGCTGGGGAGGAAATACCTTCTCCTGGTAGGAGACTCCCACCTGTCCTTCCAGGTATCAGAGCTGTCAAGCTGCTCCCTCGTCTGCTGGTTCGGAAACCAGGCAGGGCCTGATTGAGAAGGCACCCCCCCCGCCCCCCGCCCCCGGCCACTCCACCCACCTTATTCCCTGGGTTGGTGTGGGAAAACCAGCCTCTTACAGTACAGGGCAAATCTTTTCTCTTTCTCGGGAGTAAAAAAGAAGTGCCCACACACACAGCATCCCCACAAAGAAGTTGAGTGGGTCCTCCCAGGTGGCTCAGCAGTAAAGAATCTGCCTGTAACGCAGGAGATATGGGTTCAATCCCTGGGTTGGGAAGATCCCCTGGAGAAGGCAATGGCAACACAAGCCAGTATTCTTGCCTGAAAAATCCCATGGACAGAGGAGCCTGACGGGCTACAGTCCACGGGGGTCGCAGAGTCAGACACAAATGAGTGGCTAAGCACATATGTGGTGGTTGGGCCGGGGTTGGGGAATGCTTCGGGCTATTGTTGGAAGTCTGGAGGGACGGCAGGCCATAGGACCGGGCCTCATTTCAGCCCCCAAAAGCAACTGAAGAACTCGCCAGCCATTCTGACAGGGACAGAGTGAAGGGACAAAACAGGTCATTAAATAGTTACTCCCACTAGGGGATTATAAGTAGGAAAAATATGGAGACCCCTGTGAGTTAATGATGACTCAAGAGAGTTGGTTTGCTTAACCACAAAACCAAGCAGGCTTGCTTGGCAGCAGAACCATACAGCAGAAGCATAAGACGTGCCCCCAAACAATGAAACAATGGCGCCATGGAGCCCCACATCCTGCCCAGTGAGCTCAGTAAGTTAGGACACGCTCTCTGCACAGACACACAAAAACAATCTGTGGACCTAGCTTGACCATGCAGGGACAAGAAAACTCCCCTGCTCAGCTTGCAGGAGGAGCTGATGATGGAAGCATAAGGTCTACTCAAGAAAGAAAAAGAAGTTCTTTTCCCCCTTCCCACTTTTCCTTCGATTATTAATGACTGTAGCCCAGTAAGTTCTCAGGGCACAGCATTTCTCGCCCATCCCCCTTGTAAACCTCACATCCTGTTCTAACAAATCACTTCTTATCTATCACTTTTGGTGCCTCTCTGGTGGCTCAGATGGTCAAGAATCTGCCTACAATGCAAGAGACGGGGGTTTGATCCCTGGGTTGGGAAGATCTCCTGGAGAAGGAGGGTTACAGTCCGTAGAGTCACACAGAATCAGACACGACTGAGCGCCTAACACTTTCACTCATCTATCACTTTGCTCTCCCTGAATTCTTCTCTGTGATGAGACATGAAGGACTATGGAACCAGAGCTCTCTGGAGCTCCTGGAAACGACACACTCGGTTTCAATGCCAGCACAGGAGCTTCCCAGACTCCTTAAAGAACAGGGCCACACTTTAAATCCATACACTAAACACTGCAATCATCAGTCAACACACCAGGAAGGACTGGACATCGACCACAGTTATAAACAAAGGGCCTGGGGGTGACCAAGTACAACCTCACACCAGGGTAGAGCTGGGACCCAGACCTGCCCTGGGTGGGGCGGGGGCAGGGGTCAGGGCAATGAAGAAGCCGCAGGAGGAGGGCCAGGGCACGTATAAGAGACCCGGAGGGCCCAAGGACAACTGGTGCTGCGGCTGTTTTGTTTTTTGACAGATCCTGCCTCGGGCTCATTTGTACAAACAGCAGAGGAGGACGCCAGCCCCATGCAGACAGCAGAGCAGAGGGATCACGCCCGCCCTCCTGTCCTCACACTGGCCTCTGTGCTGTGCCATGTCGCTGTAGTCGCGCCCGACTCTTTGGGACCCCATGGGCTGTGGCCCGCCAGGCTCCTCTGTCCATGGGATTCTCTGGGCAAGCATACTGGAGCGGGTTGCCATTTCCTTCTCCAGGCCTCTACTCTGGAGCCTTTGTAGGTGTCTGGGCACCTTTGGGAACCAGAGTACGAGCCGCAGCTGCCAGTGACTGGGCGTTCGTGTGAGCCTTGGCCCGGGACTTTGGCTGGCAGAGCCTGAGACTCTTGGCAATGTGGGCACAAGCATGTTTCCTGGGCCAGGGGTGAACAATGCAGGCAGGCTGACTAAGTGTGCAGCAGCCCCTTTGGGATCTTGGACTTGACCTCCTTGGACTCCGTGAGAGCCTCCACAGCCTCAGCACATCCACTCCTGGCCTTGGCACTGTGGGCCAGCATCTTCTTCAGGCCCTTCTTCCGTGTTTCTTGGCCAAGTGCACGTTACTCAGGGAGCTGGGGTCCACCCCCTTAAGAGATTCATATCATTGTGATCGGGGTTGCTTGACGCCGTTTCTGTGCCCTTTTCAGGACTGGTTGTGGGTGGTGCAGTTCTTAGACTTAGCCACATCTGCACCGGGGCCCACAGATCCCAAAGCATCTGGGACTGGAAGGGTGGTGCTGCCATTGTAAGAAGGCTGACTGCGGCCATGTGCCTCCAGGGAATGGTGAGCTCGGTCCAGGCCAGGTGCTGGCATACAGAGATGCCCAAGGCTGGGCCCAGCCTGTGGAGTCACATCCACAGACTTCAGAGCTCGAAGGACATCATGTTCCCACCTGCTCAGTGAAAGAGACCCACAGTTCCCATTAAAAACTAGTTTACTATTTTCGTATCTCTTAGAACAATCATGGAGACAATAAAATAAACTTCAAAGAGCAATGTTAAAAGGAACCTTGTGCATTCTCAGTCAATCCGACTGGTTGAATTGTTTAGCAAAACAGAGGACCGTTGTGTCCACGCATTCATGTCCTCCTCTTAAATCCTGAATTCCTTAGGAGAGAAGTTTATATGCAGTGATGCATGTACATTTTCTAAAGTAGATGATTCTCCAATGCAGATACTAACGATAGGCTGTTTCCACGGCTTGTGCTTTGAATTATTTGTTTTTAAGTGGAGATGGGTTTGCAGGGGGCCATCTAAATCCTTCTGTTGTGTCTTTCCCTCTTATGATCAAAGACACACACCGTATACGAAGATGTATCTTAGAGACACATAACTAGGCAGTGAGCTCTGTTTGGATATCGTACGTGCTCCATCTTGTCCGACTCTGTGACCTCATGGACTGCAGCCCACCAGGCTGCTCTGTCCATGGGATTCTCCAGGTAAGGATACTGGAGCGGGTTGCCACACCCTTCTCCAGGCAATCTTCTTGACCCAGGGATCAAAGCCCAGGTCTCCTGGGTTCTTTACCGCGGATTCTTTACCACTGAGCCACCAGGAAAGTGTTTGGACCACAGTCTGGAGTAAACAAACACATCTATGTGTAGACCCCTCTGAGATCATGGCCATTTTAAAGCTTCTTGCCACCCTAAGACCTGAGCTTTAACATTTAACTCCAGACTGAATGGAACTGTACAGAGTGGAAGGATGATTTCAAAGAGTTTACACAGGGAGAGAAAGCTGCATAGTAAGAGACTTTGCACTCGGTAACTGCGGAATTAAACAAACATACTGAGTTTATGACCACTGTACATAATTCACGATGATATGCTAAAGTGCCACAGGGCCAGTGTAAATCACATTAACATCTTATGAAATATTAAAAATAATCATTTTGTCAGACCTTGAAGTGTTAGTCACGACGACCTTAAAAGTCACTGAGGATCACAAGGACAGATGGGGAAGAATCAAAGGAGCACAGTTAAAAAAAAAAAAAACCACCTGGGGACTTTCCTAGTGGTCCAGTGGTTAAGAGTCTTCCCCTGCAGGGGGTGAGTGTTCAATCTCCGGTGGGGGGTTCCCACATGATGCGTGGGGTGGCCAAAAAAAACAGAACACAAACCCATCTGTGTGTGTGCTCAGGGATGCCAGCAGGAGGAGGGGCCTTTCCCTGCCCTGCCATGCGGAAGTTCAGAAGTTACTGACATTCCCATTTCTTGCGTGTTCCCTGGAGCCCTTTGCCAGTGGTATCACCTTTGCCATCAGAGACCAGTTGTTTTAGCTGCTCTGATAAAAAGCTAGCAGGAAGATGGTTAAACAAGAATCCACACACACCAGGTCTATCTGTTTCTTAACTGCAGAGACGCAACCTCTTGATCAGCTGCGGGACAGGACTGGGGAGCGTGGGTGTATCATATTCCAGGGGCCAGGGCTGCAGCCAACTTGGAAAACATCCTTTTGTCTAAACCTCTTGTTTTAGGGACTGGGGGGTTAGTACCTTTTGTTGTTGCTGTTTCCAGCAATTTTTTTAGTAAATTTTTTTTCCTTCAAGTTTTATTGAGATATCATTGACAAACAGCACTGTGTGAGTTTAAGGTGTACAGCATAATGATTTGACTTATATACATCATGAAATGATCACCACGGTTACTGTAGTTACTACCGTTTCCAGCAGTCTTAAAGGCAAGGGGAGAGGGAGGGAAGATCCACCCACATAGCCTGACTTGGAGAATAAGTCTTTGAACAAAGCTCCCTCAAATGAACATGGGTCAGGTCAACACAGTTGCCTCCTGTGGCAAACCAGGTAGCCCGAGGTAAAGCAGGTCAGCAGAGGAAGGCTACTCACTCCAGGAACTCTTTGGGGCCAGACAGACACAAGCTTTCCTCATCGAGAGGGGCTGGGACAGCCCCTGGGATGGGGAGTGCCATTATGGAAGGTCCTATGTCAACGAGGACAGTCATTAAGGAAGGTGTTTGTCCGCGAGGATGGCTATTATGAAAGGTATTGATACGGGAGGTGTCAAATCAACAAGAATGGACATGTCAGGGGTTCAGCCATCGTGGATGAGATGGTATCAACAAGGATAGTCATTATGGAGGGTGTCACACCAACTGGGGGGCCGTGTTGCACCTGGACTGTGGAGTGGGTCTAGCTAATCATCTTAAGGTAATCGTGCTGTCCATTCAGGGAGGTAAAAAACTGAGGGGAGGGGCCCAGAGTGCCAAGACGGGGGTTTGGAGGAGCCTGGATCCCAAGCACACAGGCTGGCAAGTGGAAGAACGAGCAGATGGTTATTTCTGGAAGGGGGAGAGGCTGTGGTTCAGAGCACTTTCCCCTTCATGACCCGTATTCTTTCTTCACAGCGGAGTTGGTCGTGCTGCTAAGTGCTATGGCCAAGAAAGGAAGAGGATGATGGGAACAAGACTCAGTGAGGAAGTCCCACAGAAATGAGGCCTTTAATCATCATTCAAACTACATTCTGCCTTGCTCCTGTAGCTGGTCTCCAATCAGAAGTCATACACTGAAGGATTATTCTTCATGACATTCAGTTAGAGGATCACTTACTAAACTGTCTTTTCAGAGGTGGTGAGAGAACACTTTTAAAATATCAAGACAACACTGGGGATTACTGCTGGCGAATGACAGTGCCATACTTCTGCTCCAGGGCCTGTCTTAGGGTTTTGCTGTGGCGCCCGCAGGCCTCAGGCATCAGAGCACCTGCCTCCTCCTCCTCCCTTCGCTCCTGAAGAAGGTTCGCCACAAGTACGTCTTTTGCTGTACTTATCACACTGAGCCTCAAACTCAAATGCTTCCAGGGCCCTAGCAGATAATGTAAATGAGAAAAGCCAGCATAGTAGGGAGGCTTTTTGTTCAGTCGGAGGGGACACGCTCTACTGAGCACCTTGTAATTCAGCTTTTTCCAAAACACATCAAGCGGAACTGGCCAAGGCCCCCAGGCCACCTGTTGTAGCTCCTCCTGGTTTACAAGTGTGAATCCCTTCCGGAAGGTGAGCCCCCAGAGAGCAAGGGATTAGGATTTTCTACCTGTGAGTATCCAGTACAATGGGCCTCCAACATCTGTGGAATGAATGGAATCTGTTACCAAATGACCTAGGACTAGGCCAGGTCTTTTAAAGACATTCTAGGCAAAAATCAAATTCTCTAGTTCTGCTCAATGCTAGGACTTAAAAGTGGTTAGGAGGTGGGAAAAGCAGCAAATCACTCTTCAAAACCAGTTGCTCTGGGTGGAGAAATCAATTTTGGTCATTAGTTGCCTGATTCCTAGTGGTTTGATACTTCTACTCCATCCCCTCCATACAACCAACTTCTTGCAGGAAGTGTCTGCAGACTTTCGAAGACAGAATCATTGAGATATTCATTACCTGGCTTTAAATCCTTCTCTTTTTATTTTTGCTTGTTTATTTGGCTGGGGCTTCATAGCAGCACACGGAATCTTTGTTGCATCATGCGGGAACTTTTGTTGTGGCGTGTGGACTCTAGCTGTGGCGCACGGGCTCTGTAGTTGTGGCTAAGTAGACTCCGTTGCCCTGTGGCATGTGGGATCTTAGATCCCTGTCAGAGATTGAACCTGGGTCCCCCACATTGCAAGGTGGACTCTTAACCGATGGACCACCAGGGAAGTCTCTAAATTCTTTTTAAATTTAAAACTATTTTTAAGGCAAAATTGTGTTGATAGAAGGCAAACAAATGGTTGCCAGGGGCCAAGGGGCAGGGACTGTCTGCAAAGGGGTCTGGAGGAACTTCTCAGGGGGATTGAAACATTGTATCACGCACTTGACAGGCCTCATCAAAGAGTGCAGCTGAGAGGTGAATTTTATGGTATGTACATTAAATCTCAATAAAGCTGAAAAATACATTTTACTTTCAGATAAATGATACATGAAGCACAAAATGAAATATGTACGCATAAGGCACCCCTGTTTTATTTCATTTCATTTTGCCAAAAGGTAGCATGTCATCCTCATTGTTCTGAGTCTTGGAGAAGGAAACGGCTGCCGTCTCTGGGGTCGCACAGAGTTGGACACGACTGAAGCGACTTAGCAGCAGCAGTTCTGAGTCTGTGTTTTCCCCTCCAGAATATATCTTGGTCGGGGGCAGGGGGGTGGTCCACTCCATGTCTCTACATCCCATTCTTTTAAATGGCTGTGCAGCATTCCCCTGTTTAAATGCACCATCATTAAGGTAACCAGTCTTCTAAGGATGGATATTTGGGTTGTTTCTAGTCTCCAGTGACCAGAGGAAGGAGCAGAAGATGTTTATCTGGAGTTTCCAGGTGCCAGCTGGACACACCTTCTTGGGTGTGTCAGGTTCCTGGCTGGAACTTGAATTGTATTCCCACAGAGGCTGAGATCAGGGAGGCTGGAAGGCGTTATTTCTAGGGTTTGGCTGCACCATGTTGACATGGGCTTCTGCAAGACGACACGAGCACGGTTTACTATTTGAAAAACGTCTTCCTTGTCGTGATAGGTAAGTTGAGAACTTGCTCCTGACAGCCTACGGCTGAAGTGCCTGATAAGACTGTCAGCGACTTCAGAGCAGTTGGGCAATCTTCCACCTCTCAGCAGCGGTGAAAGGTGGCGGCCTTGCCAGGTTCCACGGAATACCAGGCTCTGGTTTCATGGCCTGGCACACTGCAGCTCAGTCTGGGTTTAGTTTTGACACCTGCTCACAAGGACGGGTGTAAACTTCAGAAGCCCACTGGGGCATTCTCTTCACTTCTCTTGTGTAACTGGGTATGATGTTTACATTATATAAAACCGGTCTGGTCAGTTCCTTGGTTAAAAGAAAATATGTGTGCTTATGTGTATGCATGTGCGTGTGTGTGTGCACGCACACGCGCAGCTGCTCACTTGCAAACAATTTTTAAAAAAATGTTCTAGGACCCCCTGGCGGCACAGTGGCTAGGAATCTGCCTGCCAATGCAGGGGACACAGGTATGATCCCTGGTCTGGGAAGATCCCACATGCTGTGGGGCAACTCAGCCGCAACCACTGAGCCTGTGTGCTGCGGCTCCTGAAGCCACACACCTAGAGCCTGCGCTCCACAAGAGAAGTCGCCGTAGTGAGAGGCCCGTGCACCTCCAGCTGGAGATTAGCCCCCACTCATTGCAAAGAGAGAAAGCCCGCGTGCAGCAATGAAGATCCGGTGCAAGCAAAAAAAAATTGTTAAAAACACATGAGCAAAATAAACACACACACACAAGGAAAACATGTTCTTACGTCACTGATTTCTTGCAGATTTTAATCCAGGAGCCTCCCCAGATGTTCTCATAAGGGCCCAAAGCTGACTACTGGGATACCGCCTGAAGCACACTGCGTAGTTAGAGGCTGAAACAACCAAAGCGTCTCCCCAGAGCAACCTAGTTACACAGTCAATGGCCTGGCATTTTGGTCCAGATGGTCTGCTGCTAAAAAAAATCTCAGTGTTCTTTTTGGGCTCAATTTAGATAATCAAAGTAGTATCAATTCTTAAGCGAGGAATCTGTTCGAGGGCGGACACTGTGCTGAGTGATTTACAGATGTTGTTTTCACTGGGTCCCTGCCTGGAAGATGTCCGAGGCCCTGCTCTCCAGTGAGACTTGTCAGCCTGGCGGTTGGTGGTGAAGATGACCCATCGCCCCAGACTGACTTCTCCTGAGACAGTGTCTCCTGCTGCCCCAGACTTCCAGCATAGGGCAGACTTCCAGCAGGGGCAGCAACACATGGTAACTTCACCCTCTGTGCTGCTGGCTCGTCGCTTCCCTGCCGTGGCCGGAGTGCCACCCTGCACCAGAGTCAAGCGTCTGTCTGGGTCCAGGAGATGCCCTGAGCCCATCACATGCAGGGGCTTCATCCCACCACCTCTGCATCCTCCGTGATGTTTCTTTGCGACCCCATGGACTGTAGCCCACCAGGCTCCTCTGTCCTTGGGATTCTCCAGGCAAGAATACTGGAGGGGGTTGCCACGCTCTCCTCCAGGCAACCTTGCCAGCCCAGGGATTGAACCCAGGTATCCCTCCAGGGATTGAACCCAGGTCTCCCTCATTGCAGGCGGATCCTTTACCGTCTGAGCCGTGGGAGAAGCCCGATGTCCTGAGACCTCTCACAAATGCTTGTGAGTTGTCTTCAGGTTAAAAAATGTTTTTGCCATATATCCTTGTTGGAAATGGCTTGATGTCCCCATGACCAGCTCAGTGATGGAAGACAAACCATCTGCTTGAAGGAATCTGGCACATGCCTGGACATACCCCATCCCCCATCCTAGCCCAGCTCCGGCTGGACCACACATTGTCAAGTACTGAGAAGTCGCCCTTGTGGCTCCAAGCATTGTGTGACACTGAATGCGGCCAAGTGGGTAGACCTCAAAACAAAAACAACAGCCTGACTTGAACTCCATGTGATTTTTGGACTTGGGCAGTTGATGAACTTAATCCTGGAGATTGTCTTTCATTGTCCCAGCCAAAGGCAGCAGGCTGGCACCCATTCGTCATTGCAGAAATGGCACATTTCCCCCAGAAGGCTTTGATTTTCTATCATTGAGAGTAGGGAATATTTACACTTCATTAAAAACAAAGAAAGCTTCCCATTTGTGCTCATGGAACAGTTGTAATTTTTTTCAAAATATTTTCCAAATATTAAATATTATTTAAAGATGTTCAGACTCTCAGGGGAGGTGGTTAATGGCCTCAGAGAATACTGTGCTCGGTCGCTCAGTCAGGTCTGACTTTTTGCGATCCTTTGGACTATAGCTCCCCAGGCTCCCCTTTCCATGGGATTTTTCAGGCATACTGGAGTGGGTTGCCATTTCCTTCTCCAGGGGATCTTCTCAACCAGGGATTGAACCTGCATCTCCTGAACTGCAGGTGAATTCTTTATCACCGAGCCACGGAAGAAACTCACAAAGAATACTGTATTTCTCTCTGGCAGAACAGACGGCCTGTTCAGGAGGACAGCCCCTCCCTGGCAAAGTCAGACCAACAAGGCTTTCAGTGGTGCCCTTGGCTTGGGCTATACTCAGGAGAGAAGTGAAGAGTGCAGATATTTTTTAAGCAGAGTATCTGAAGAAACAACTTTTAAGGTTTACAAATGTTTGTGTGAAGTGCAAGTCAGTAAAACAAATTCTGATTTTCTACTGCATTCTGGGCAGGCTGGGATACTGTGAAGCCAGGTGGGTCACAGGGGAGAACATGCAGGACAGTATCAAAGTCCTCGTCATGACCATAGGTTTGATATGGATGGACACAGAGGCCATACTTCCTGAAGACGGTAGAGTTAAAGCAGAAGCCTGGGTCCCCATATCACTGCTCGGAGGAGATCCCATTTAGGGCCTTTTGATTTATGTAATTTTTTTATTGGAGGATAACTGCTTTATAATGCTGTGGTAGTCTTTGCCATACATCAACATGAATCAATCATAATTATACCTATTTCTCCTCCCTCTTGGGCTTCCCTGCCCTGCCCATCCCACCCTGTAGGTCATTACAGAGACCCAGGCTGGGCTCCCTATATTATATAGCAGCTTCCCACCAGCTATCTATTTCACACATGATAATGTATATATGTCACAGAGTGAAGTAAGTCAGAAAGAGAAAAACAAATACCATATATTAATGCCTATACACAGAATCTAGAAAAATAGTACTGATGAACCTGTTTCCAGAGAAGAAATAGAGATGCAGGTGTAGACAGCAGACTGGTGTTTACAGCCTACTATGAGCAGGAAATAAACATCTATTGTGTTTGAGCCATTAGACACATTTGGGTTTGTGTTACAGCGGCTGGAGTGTGTCACACCTTAACTATTAGACTCATCAGGTAAAAGGTCACCAAGGATCCATCAGCCCTCAGTGCAAACGCTTCACCTGGGAGCTGCCAGAGCCCAGGCGCATCTTCAGCCTTCTTGATACACAGCGCTCATGGCATTCTGATCACATGACCTGAAGTGAGTAGTTGAAAGGAGATTCAAAATATTTCCCTTGTCTAAAGTTTATATTAGTTTCAACTGGAAAGAATAAAGCAAGGAATAAATTGCAGCCTGGGGGCAGTTAAGAGCTTGTATTCTGAAATTAAACTGCCCAGATTCACAGATGGCACCACCACTTATTAACTTATTCCACTGTTACTCACTTTCTTTCATTTGCTCTGACATTTTCTGGATACGCTGGTGAAGAATCCACCTGCAATGCAGGAGACCCCGGTTTGATTCCTGAGTCAGGAAGATTCCCTGGAGAAGGGATAGGCTATCCACTCCAGTATTCTTGGGCTTCCCTGGTGGCTCAGCTGGTAAAGAATCTGCCTGCAATCTGGGAGACCTGGGTTTGATCCCTGGGTTGGGAAGACACCCTGGAGAAGGGAACGGCTACCCACACCAGTATTCCGGCCTGGAGAATTCCATGGACTATAGTCCATGGGGTTGCAAAGAGTTGGACATGACTGAGAGATTTTTCACTTTCTGTACAAACCCCAGTAGCTCCTCATCCAGGAATTTCAACTACAGATAAACTTGTCCATATATCCAACCAAATCAACTGCAAAGATGGTCACTGAGGCTCAGTGCATAGTGACAAAAGATTGGGAACAATCCATTATAAGCTGCTGATTAAATATAATATGGTATTCCCATGATGAGGACCTCTGTACAGCTCTCAGAAAGCATGTGATAGCTCTGTATATTTTGGTATATAGGGAGCACTAAGATGGATTGCTCAGTGAAGAAAATCAGGAAACATATGGGATATATCCTCCACTATATACTGTATTTATGCTCCTCTTTGTGTTAAGAAGGGTGGTATATACATTTGTTAACTTGTACATGCTCAGGAACAATGCATAAGAAATCATAACTGCCTCTGGGAGGAGGCCTGGGGTCAGACGTAGAAGGGGACATACTTCTTTCCTCCCACAGACCATTTTGTGCTATTTGAAATTATGTTACCAAGAACAGACAATTAGTTTTCTAAGCACAGCTTTTAAATTATTTAAATATTAACAGTAATACACATTACCATATGATCCAGCTATTCCACTTCTGGGTATTTATCCACAGAATACAAACACACTAATTCGACACATGTAACCAAATGTTTACAGCAGCATTATTAACAATAGCTAGGATACAGAAACAACGCAAGGGCCCATCCATGGATGAATGGATAAAGAAGATGTCAGACAGACAGACAGACAGAAACACACACACACACACACACACACACACACACACACACACACACAGGAATACTACTCAGCCATAAAAAAGATGAAACATTTTGCCATTTGTGATAACATGGGTGGATCTTGAGGATATTATGCCAAGTGAAATAAGTCAGGCAGAGGAAGACAAATACTCTATGATTTCATGCATATATGGAATATAAAAAACAAACAAAACAACAAAATGAACAAATCCAACAAAAACATACATTCAAAGAACAGAGTAGTGGTTAGCAGAGAGGAAGGGATGGAGGATGGGGACACAAATGTGGAAAAGGGGGTCGATTTTACAAGGAGGGATGGAAAATAAATTTTTAGTGGTGAGCATGCTGTAGCGTGGGCTTCCCTGGTGACTCAGCTGGTAAAGAATCTGCCTGCAACGCATGAGACCTGGGTTCAGTCCCTGGGTTGGGAAGATCCCCTGGAGAAGGGAAAGGCTACCCACTCTACTATTCTGGCCTGGAGAATTCCATGGACTGTATAGTCCATGGGGTTGCAAACAGTCAGACATGACCGAGTGACTTTTACATGCTATAGGATATACAGAAGTTGAAATACAAAACTGTATACATGAAATTTATATGCTATAAACAAATGTGATCTCAATAAAAAAAATACCACATACACATTTCTAGAACTGATATGAACACAGCACTCAGTAAGTGCTGATTTTTAAAAAATGAAAGAGGGACTTCCCCGGTGATCCATTGGCTAAGACGCCATGCTCCATATGCAGGAGACCCCAGTTCAAACCCTGGTTAGGGATCTAGATCCTACATGTTGTAACTAAGACCAAGCACAGCCAAATAAAGAAATATGTACATTTTTTAAAAATGTCTGGCATGCAGACAGTCTCTACAGGGGGCATGGTGCCCTGGTGATGTAGCATCTCAGCATCACTACATACCTGCTGGGTAACCCTGGGCAAGTTACTTCACCTCTCTGAGCTCCTCTATTCCCAGGGTTATAGGAGTACATGCTTGAGGACGGAGAGCTAAATGACTCTTGATTTACATTTTCTCAAGAGGAAACAGCTGAGCTTTTATTACTCAAACACTGTGTCATCCATCATAGTTATTTTTGGCCAATGTCTATTTAGGAAACATGTATATTTACATCTCGAAACACAACACAACACTGTAAACAAAATATATGTTGTACACAGAGGCAGAAGGTCAGGATCTAGTGGAGATGCTCTGAGTGCCAACAAATGGGGGTGCAAGAAGTTATTACACACAAAGAGCCACACAGACTTCTTGCAATTTGGAAAGGATGTCTTACATGTTTTACAGTTAATAGAATTGGCTGTTAATTATATATTGGTATCTCCCGGTGTTTCATTATGCTTTCAGAAACTGTTGGGGGTTTGGGTTTTGTGCAATGGGTTGCTACAGTTTGTCCCACAAGAAATAATGAGACAGAGGGCATCAGTTACTGTTTTCACGTAGAACGTCTGGCTTTTAGGGATGAATTACTGATGTTAAGTGGGAGATGCTTACACATAAAATACTTAGAAGAATGACCAGCACAGAGTAGAAGCTCAATGTGTGTTAGCTACTACAAGTAGCACTTAGTAATTTAAAAAAGAAAAACAACACTGATGTACTGAATACAAACCCAAGGTTACAAAGAGGTGAGGGAGGGAACTTGGCTCTCCTTGCCTGTTTCTCTGGAATACTGCCAGCTGCCCCAGAGAAAGTGATGGGTTAATTACAAGGTGGTAGGAAGAGGTTTGAAATAATTTGATTGTGGAATAATTTTTATAATTTAGAATGATAATGAAAGGGTGTGAACTTTTCTTAATCGCCCAGGTGGAGAGCCTTAGCACTGTATCAGCCCCTAGCATTCCACCCATCTTGACCTCAATCATGGGTCCTTCTGACCAGCAAACTCAGCTTCTCCTCCATCCAAACCAAAGCCAGCCCCACTGAGCAAAATCAAAGCTGAGGCATGAGGTATAAGAATCTGCCTGCCAAGCAGGAGACACGGGTTCGACCCCTGGGGTGGGAAGATCCCCTAAAGAAGCAAATGGCAACCCACTCCAGTATTCTTACTTGGAAAATCCCAGGGACAGAGGAGCCTGGTGGGCTATTACAGTCCATGGAGTTGCCAAGAGTTGGATGCAACTTATCAACTAAACAACAACAACAATATATATAGTACTTAAAATATGTAAATAATTTCAACTTCCTTTCCCCTCATTGATAGCTTGGGAGAACCCCTAGAAGAATGTTGAGGCGGAGCACAGTCCAGTCATCACGGACAAAATGCCGGCATCTGAGGTGAACCCTGAGGCTTAGGTGAGCACCCGGGCGCATTGTACAACCAGCAGAGCAGCAGTCTCTGACGTCTCACACAAATCTGTGTGGGAGTTGGGGAGACTGGGGGGAGGACCCAGCAGTTCTGCCAGTTACACATTCCAGACAACAGGCACCAGCTCCTCATTTGAATCTGAAGAACGAGGAACTCACACACTCACCCAGGGTAAGCGAACACATCATCTGATGTCTACTCATACTTTTGGCAAGAAACAATGGTAGCGAGAACGGGGTCACCGACCCAGACTCTGGTACCTGAGTGGTTCTTGGAAAGCCACTAAGTTGAGGTTTTAACAGGATTATTTTAACTTAATCAGTCCTTCATTCTTAGAAGTGGGGGAACTTGTGAGAATACCGAACTCAAACACACACACCCCACGGCGATGTCAACTTTCCTTTACATTTCCATCTGTGCAGTGACACCAACTTCATTTTCATTCAGAGGAGTATTAAGACAGTTCAGGGATTTATAAAATAAATCCACTATGCCAGGCTCTCTGGTTTTCTCCATCTTTTCAGGACAGACTCTAGAAACTTCTGGGCAAAGCAAACGTACTCTGCCTGCTTCAACCAAAAAGGCACAACCATTAGTTCAGCCCAGTGATGTGGCCTCACAGGTCTTGTTCCTAAGAACACAGAAGGGATTTAAGAAAGCGAAAGGGGCAAGTTCCCGGGCTTCCTTGTATCTAGACAATGAACGTGAGACACTGCTCCAACAGTTAATAACTTCCTGGAAAGAACAGGCTCCACTGGAGACCAAAATGGCAGCCTCCCCAGGCCACAAGTAGGAATCAGATACGTAACAGAAGCCAGTTCAGGACAGTCTGTCACTGTGATCAGTAACCTACTGATGCCTTGATTTACATCATATTCTTACTGGAGTTCTCAACTGTTATCACACACAACCAGAAACATCTCAGACAATTTCCCGAGTTTCAAGACGGCTCCCAAGTCTGGTGGGCACACTTTTTTTCTCATACACACATTTACACCTCTTCATTTGCTAAGTTACTCTTTATTCTTAAGCAGACTTTTTCCAACGGAAATCTTGAAAACTCAGTCCTAACTTACAATAAATACAATAAATACACCCACAGTATGTTCAATATCCCATGTACTGTGCAGTAGTATGTCGCCTGACACCGCTGAGGAAAAGAACCAGGAAGCTTTCCCGTCTCGGATTTGTCATGATGGCAGTTGCCGGAATGCCCAAGTTCAACTCATCCGCTTAGTTTCATTCTTTTTAATTTCCTCTAATTTGTCCGCCTGCCAAACACAAACGTCCCCTTAGATGCAGCAAAGGGTAACAACCAAAGATCGCTTCCTGGGTAGTTCTTTCCAAAGTGGGGGGAAAAAAAACCACCACACAAAACCTGTCGTAGTCTCAGGGAAGGCTTCAAATCAAGTCCTTACGTGAGGAGACCAGGTTATTCGCGCCTTTAATACTTGCAGGGCCCGCAGGGCACCTCCCCGCGGGCAGCCGGGATCGGGGCGCCCCGCGCGCCCCGCCCCGCCCCGCCCCCACCGGAACTCCGGATTCCCGCACAGCTCCGGACCCTCCCCTCCGCCGACCCCCTTCCGCCGCCAGGGTCCACCGCCCACAGGTGCGAGGGCCCGGGGCTGCCCTGCCTCCGCGGCGCAGCAGCGCGTTCCCTGTGGAATTCGTGTTCCCGAACTTCGGGGCAGCGAGAAAAGAGCGGGCGGACTGGGGAAAGGTGAGGCGAAAGCGAGGCTGTGGTGACGCTAAACCACTGTTTCCTCTCCCCCGTCTCTGGCCGGGCGCTGAGGTGAGAGGGTGCACCCGACAGGGAAGTTTCCCTCCTCACGGCGCGCCCGGCGCCACCAACAATCCAGGTAGAGCGCCCGAGCGCGCGGCGCGCCGCCTCAGCGAGGTCCCCGGGCCCGGCTTCCGCGCGCCCTTCCCTCCTTCCCTCTCGGCGCCCGAATCGGGCGCCCGACCGCGGGGCTCCCCGCGTGCCAAGCAAGGCCTGCGTCCTGGGCGAGGTGGCGCGGAATCCAGAGGGCACGGCCGCCGCGCCCACCCGCCTGCGGCGCCGGGCAGTCCCGGGGACCCCCCGGACCGCGCCGCCCGCGCCCCGCCCCGCACCCTCGGCAACCCGCGCCCCTCTCCACCAGGCGCCGGCTGGCGGGCGGCCGCGACCCTCAGCGCTCAGCGCCCCTTCAGCGCCGCACTCACCCGCTCCGCGGGGCAGGCGCGCGGCGCCCAGCAGGAAGATCCCCAGCAGTGCGACCGTGACCCCGCGGCTGAGGCTGGCCATGGCTCCGGGGCGCCTGGGCCTCGGCGGGGAAAGCGACTGTGGCCCGTGGTGCAGAGTGGCGGCCGCGGGCCCCCGAGCCTGGCAGCCGAGGCGCTGCGCTCCACCCCTGCTCGCTCACCTGCGCGCGGGGCGGACTCGCCCTGGCTCCGCCCAGCGCCGCGGGAGTACGAGCTGGCCGGCTCAGTCCCCTCCTCCCTGTCCGCCTCCCCTTCCTGCCTCCACTCCCGCCTCTCGCCTGGAGCACTGCGGCCGGTAGCCACCTTCCTGGGGTCTAGGCGCCGTCCCTCTCACGACTTTCTCTACAGGGGCCAGAGTCGCGCTTGGGGAAGACACTTGCCTTCCTTTCACTGTCTGGGAGACACTGAAAGGAGGCCACTGTGCAGCCCTTTTTCCCGGGAAATCAAGTCTGTGGAACACCCAAGCCATGGTTCCGCCTCTGCTTCCAGATTTGGGCTGCAGGCTTTGGACTTTTAACGCCGATGCTACTGGTACTCTTTTCAGAATGATGAGCCCGCAGCCAACTCCAGGCACTTCACGGACAGTGTTTCTAATGCTCACAGTAACCCTTCGCAGAACAGATGAAACAGACACCCAGTTACGCAACCTTCCCGAGGTCCCCAGGCCAGTTAGTAACTTGCAGAGGCACGATTTGATACCCCTGGAAGGGGTTTGCACAACCGGAGTTGCTTTGTTTCATTTCTGAAGAGTGAATGAAATGAGTGAATACAGGAGGCTGGAGAGGGCCATGAGGAGAAACCTGAACAGGTCCACGGGGGCCCCTTCCTTGAATTCTGAATAGTATGTATGGCACTGGCCTGAAGCATTTACTACAATCATTGGGCTGTAAATGAATGACCCTGAGCCTCTTTCTCTCCTCCCAGCTGCCTTTCTCTGGTTTCTGAGATCCTGTGGATTCTCCTTCCCGCTCTGCAGGCCACACACCAAGTCCAGGGTCTCAGTGTCACAAGGAGAAACAGTGGATGGTTCAGGAACTCTCAGCTAGCATACCAGGGTTCTATCAGAATGACTCCAAAGGCCCCTGTGGGTCTGCCTGTGCCAGTGGGCAGCTAGCAACTTGGCCAGGGTCACCCAGAATAACCTGGAAGCAGAGTACATGCAAGAGCATTGGTCTGTGTCCCGTTCCCAGTTTTTTTTTTAATTCTTGGGGAACTGAGCTTCTCCAGGCTGATCCTACTCTTATCAGGAACAGGGGTAAGAAACTATCTCTTAGGAGAGTGATCCCCTTCCTTCTGTGTGTCTTCAGTGATGAGAATAAAGCAGCCTCTGTCTACAGGGAGCCTGCAGTTCTTGAGGGATGTGGGGCTGTCCGAGCTGTGGACATGACTGCCCCGCCCCTCCTCCACCTATGGACTGTGAGCTGAGGGAACATCAGTTTACCTTCCAGTTACTTGGGAGATAGATGAGGAAGCTGAGGCCTAGAGGGAAGGAAGAGGATGAGAAAAGTAGGGAGGCTTTTGGTTCTCCCCAAGAAATTGAAGGCAGACTCATCAAGAGAAAAAAATTACCAGAAAATCTAAACATCTTCAAATATGTTTATGCTGACAGGAGAGTAAAGCAGATTTTGTCTGTTTTCCTAATTGTAAGCAGGCGTATATACCCCAGCATCTTTTCCTAGCATCCCTAACTCCATTGTTTCCTATATATGATGATGGTGATGATGATGATAATAATATTGATAATAATAATGGAGCGACAATGAGTTGAATTGAAAATACTAGAAATATTTTGTGGTAAGTTTAAGCCTAAGGTACAAGTTATCTTTTTACTATCTCATTTCTCCAAAGTTTGCTTAACTGGACTCTCTGGACGAGTGAAACTGGCTGCGGTGGGTCTTCGTTTTGCTGCTCATCAACTTTTTTTATTTGAGGCAAGAGGGGCCTACTCTCCAGTTGTGGCACGTGGGCTCAGTAGTTGTAACTCACAGGCTCTAGGGTGTGGGCTGAGTAGTTGTGGCACACCAACTTAGTTGCTCTGAGGCATGTGGGATCCTCCTGGATCAGGGACTGAATACATGTTGCCTACATTGACAGGCAGATTTTTAACCGCTGGACCACCAGGGAAGTCCTAAATGAACTTTCCATAAATGACACAAGAGTCACTAAGTCTCAGATGTGAAGGATTGGTAGTAGTTCCAGATAATGGCAACAGTGAGAAAGAGTCAAGGAAATGAGGCATTTCTGCATCCTTTGCAAGACGACCCACCTCTGCAGTTGAAATCAAGATGTCTTGAGGTAATGGCTTGGTTCATGGAAGAATGTAAGCAAAGCTTTGCAAGATTTTGGAAATGTCTTCTCTTTACAAACTTGCCTGAATGGAAGGAGTCAATTTTTAAAAGTTATTTCTGAACTGAAAAAAATCCAGGCAGCTGCAGTCTGTTGCCAGAGAAAAATGACATTGAAAGATGAGTTTTAAAACTGTTATATTTAATTTTGACCCCTCTGTTCAGTTCAGTTCAGTTGCTCAGTCATGTCCAATTTTTTGTGACCCCATGGACTGCAGCATACCAGGCTTCCTTGACTATCACCAACTCCTGGAGCTTGCTCAAACTGATGTCGATTGAGTCAGTGATGCCATCCAACCTTCTCATCCTCTGTCGTCCCCTTCTCCTCCCACCTTCAATATTTCCAAGCATCAGGGTCTTTTCCAGTGAGTCAGTTCTTTGCATCAGGTGGCCAAAGTATTGGAGCTTCAGCCTCAGCATCAGTCTTTCCAAAGAATATTCAGGACTGATTTCCTTTAGGATGGACTGGTTGGATCTCCTTGCAGTCCAAAGGACTCTCAAGAATCTTCTCCAGCACAGTTCAAAAGCATCAATTCTTTGACACTCAGTTTTCTTTGTGGTCCAACTCTCACATCCATACATGACCACTGGAAAAACCATAGCTTTGACTAGACGGACCTTTGTTGACAAAGTAATATCTCTGCTTTTTAATATGCTGTCTAGGTTGGTCATAACTTTTCTATCAAGGAGCAAGCATCTTTTAAGCATTTTTGACCCCTCTGGAAACCCTACAAAAGCTACAAAGCGTGGACTTTTTTTTTTTCCTCCGTTTGGTAAAAGATGTAAGCCTACAAAGATGAGGGGAGCAGACAGAAGACAACAGCCTCTTAGAAACTGGAAAGCAGATGGGTAAGTGGAAACTCTAAGCCACTAGAGGGGAAAGTTGGGAAATAGCATGATTTATACCATAGAGTTCTCAAAAAGAAACAAACAAACAAGAAACCACCACTAAGGAACTGGCAGCACAGGTATTGTGTAATGGGAGAGTGAGAAGGGGCTAAAACAATGAAATCTGGGAGAAAGCTGAAAAACTATAGTTCGATCTCTGGAAACTGTCCTCCATTTCTCCTGGCTGGGCGACTGCCCCTAAGCAGAAGTCTGAAGCATTGTTTTCTGAAGAGGTTGCTGCTGCTGCTGCTGCTAAGTCGCTTCAGTCGTGTCCAACTCTGTGCGACCCCGGAGACGGCAGCCCACCAGGCTCCCCCGTCCCTGGGATTCTCCAGGCAAGAACACTGGAGTGGGTTGCCATTTCCTTCTCCAATGCATGAAAGTGAAAAGTGAAAGTGAAGTCACTCAGTCATGTCCAACTCTTCGCGACCCCATGGACCACAGCCTACCAGGCTCCTCCATCCATGGGATTTTCCAGGCAAGAGTACTGGAGTGGGGTGCCATTGCCTTCTCCGTCTGAAGAGGTTACAGCTGAGGAAACTGGACTGAGGAGTGCTAGGCATAGCTGTAGGCTTAGGAAACATTCTGGAAAATAGGTAGATAAAAGGAACAAATGTATTCCTTATGCTTAGCTCCCTAGGTGCCTGGCCCCACTTTGCCCTGACTCCAGTAGTCTCAATTCATACTAGAGATGGAAGGAGTCTTCTTCTGGTGAATCTGACAAGCTCGGGGAGAAAGACCTAAAGATACAGACATTTATCCCCGTCAAGAGGCTAACCAGATTCTTCCCATGACATTCACAGTTGATGAGCCCCACCAGTTAAACTTTTTGATCTCTCACTTTTAAATATGACCAGACAGTAGAAGTTCATGACATCTGAGGAAAGCAGCTAACATGAGAGAGTCAAAATCAACCAACTAACCAAACAGAAAAAGGCACTTGGAGAAAAGAGAGAGAATAAAATAATTGCTAACTTCTTTAGAAAAATAGCAAACAACAGTGTATTTATGCTGTAAGGATAAGGAGTAATAAAAAAATGAGTATTCAGGGACCTACAAGAGTTCTTAGAAAAAAATTTAAATGATAGTAAATATTAAAAAATAAATATAAAAATTGAAAGATTTCCCAGAAAGTAAAGCAAAAAGATAGATAAAAAATAGGAGAGGAAAGGTAAGAAAATTAGAGGTCTAGTTCAGGGAATCTAACATGGATAGTGGATTTTGCAGATAGAGATAGCAAATTAAGCAGAGATATCATCATCAGTAATATAATTCAAGAGATTCCCCATGTCTGGAATGACATGAGTTTCTAGATTTAAAAACTCATGGTGTGTCCAACGCAATGGATAAAACAAGCTCACATCAAGGCACATCACAGCAAAATTTCAGGAGCCTATAAACAAAGAGAACATTTTATAATTTCTAGGGTCTTATACAAAGAAACAAAAATCAAACTAGCTTTAGATTTTCCAGCAGCAGCACTGGAAGCTGGAAGACAATGAAGCAATACCTTCAAAATTGTGAAGGCATAATAATTTCCAACTAAGAATTCTATTAAAGAGAAATTGCATACCAGGAGAAATATCGATAACCTCAGATATGCAGATGACAGCACGCTTATGGCAGAAAGTGAAGAGGAACTAAAAAGCCTCTTGATGAAAGTGAAAGAGGAGAGTGAAAAAGTTGGCCTAAAGCTCAACATTCACAAAATGAAGATCATGGCATCTGGTCCCATCACTTCATGGCAAATAGATGGGGAAACAGTGTCAGACTTTATTTTGGGGGGCTCCAAAAATTACTACAGATGGTGATTGCAGCCATGAAATTAAAAGACACTTACTCCTTAGAAGGAAAGTTATGACCAACTTAGATGGCATATTCAAAAGCAGAGACATTACTTTGCCAACAAAGGTCCATCTAGTCAAGGCTATGGTTTTTCCAGTGGTCATGTATGGATGTAAGAGTTGGACTATGAAGAAAGCTGAGCACCGAAGAATTGATGCTTTTAAACTGTGGTGTTGGAGAAGACTCTTGAGAGTCCCTTGGACTGCAAGGAGATCCAAACAGTCCATTCTAAAGGAGATCAGTCCTGGGTATTCTTTGGAAGGAATGATGCTAAAGCTGAAACTCCAATACTTTGGCCACCTCATGCAAAGAGCTGACTCATTGGGAAAGACTCTGATGCTGGGAGGGGTTCGGGGCAGGAGGAGAAGGGGACGACAGAGGATGAGATGGCTGGATTGCATGACTGATTCGATGGATGTGAGTTTGAGTGAACTCCGGGAGTTGGTGATGGACAGGGAGGCCTGGCGTGCTGCGATTCATGGGGTCGCAAAGAATTGGACACGACTGAGCCACTGAACTGAACTAAAGAATTCTATATCCAAGCTACCAATTAAGTGATAAAGTAGAAAAAGAGCACTTGTAGACATTCAACATCTAACACAGAAAGAAAACCAATAAAACCTCCAAACAACAAACTCCCCCACACCTTTTCTCAGACAAATACTGGAGAATGTATTCCATTAAAACAGGAAATGCATGAGACAGAGAGGAGTGGATACAGGTTTGTGGGGTTGAACTTACTTATCTTAAGAAAAAGAATACAGAATTACAAATAGAAAATCAAATGTGCAAAGTGAGTATTTATTTATAATAAGGAAAGAAAAGACAACAAATCACAAACTTGAGAAAGTTGAAAAATGCCCTAAATGTCACTAAATCTAGGAAGCAGTGTGATATCTCTAATATGAGTTCACTGGTGCAGTATTCTTGCCTGAGGAAGTCCATGGACAGAGGAGCCTGGAGGACTATAGACCATAGGGTGGCAAAGAGTTGAACACAGCTGAGCAACTAAACGCTTCGACTTTTCACAGCACCACGTCCTTCATTTGTTCATTTCTTCAGGTCATACTACGTCACTGATGTATGTATCATTTCTTCTGGAACTGTCAAATTTCATCATGACAAGATGCATCAGATAAGGTAAGATACAACTTGATGTGTTGTGATGCATTAGACATATGAATTCACACACAGAAATGCTCAGTGCTTCTAGAAACATAGTGTTGTGCCATGCAGAGTACAGAAATTCTTACAAATTCTATATGTGTGATTCTTACTAAAGAGCAGAGTAGTATGACACATTTATAATTTTATATGCTGCATTATTCATTTATTTCTGACAAATCCTTCACTTTTTATAAGACATGCAAACTGCATGTTATGCTTAATATTTTAGTTTTGATAGTTGAAAGAATTTTCCAGACTACCTTTTTTGATTCTTCCTCCTCCATTATCTGCATGTTTCTGGGTGGGTACTGTAGGACAGATTCATCATATGATACCACTTCTGACCTTGCTCCTTTTGGTCACCTCATCTGATGAGTCAGCCCAGTGGGTCGGAGAAGTATCTCTAGAAGATGCTACTACAGCATGAGTGCAAGCAATGACCCCAAAGTGACTATGAATTATGTCCCACTAAGATAGCCCACTAACTCCCAATTAAATGTATCTCCAGTTAAGCTTCTCCTTAGCCGGATCCCAAATTGCTCATAGCCACTCAGTGCTGCATTGCATAAGGGGAGGTGAGATGGAGGGGAGGTGGAGGAAAAACTCTTTTGCAATTGGAATACATGCCTTTGCGACTATTACAAAAAACAGGAGTAAATGAGCACATGCCTTTAGAAGGATTGCAGTGTTATTTAAACTTTCTTATCTTCATGATTTATTTGCTTCTGGACACAAGAAGCACAAAATCCAACTCAAGGGGGAGGTAAGGAATGCCCAGGCTGACATGCACTGTGCTTCGAGAGACCAGAGTCCAGATTGAGTCAAGTTGTGAAACGTATCGCCGAGGATTATGGGAGCCCCTTCCAGGTGAACCAATGGACAGAACAAAATCCAATGGAGTCATTAATTTTATTGATGAGATCCTCAACAGTGTTTGGCCAAGATGTGCATAATCCACACCTCAGCACACCTGTGTTCTTCCGATGCACTTGAGCCACACACGGCTGAGCAACCAGAGACAAGGAGCCTGGCCATGGAGTGACACACCAGCCTCAAGGAACATGCTCTCTTTTCAAGCTTCTGTGATTTGCAGCTTCCAGTTACTTGGAACCTCATCCTTAGGCCAGCACTAGAGATTTTTCTGGTGCCGTGGAATGTTAAGGGAAAGCAGACCCAGTGATTCGCTGCAAAAAGGAATTTGACCTAAATGAGCACGGTGGAATGGCTTACTGACTACCACTGTGATTCTGCAGTCAGATGTCCTGTCAAATACAGGCTCTGCAGCTTACCAGCTTGTGCAACTCTGTACGTGCCTTGGTTTCCTCAGCCACAAACCAGGGCTATGAGAGGATGACCTTCAGAGGGTGTTGCAGAGATTCATGAGATAATACGTGTGACAGAGAATATGTGCATAGTGCTTGGCACGTAGTAAATGCACAATAAATGTGGCCAAGATTGCCGTTGCTGTGGGGGCTGGTGTGAAATGAGAGGGTTTCAGCTTGGTTGGGGTGAAGGGGAGAGGTCTGGAGACCAACATCTTCATGATCTCATTCATGCATGAAAGCGTCAGTTCCCCAAGACAGGAAGTTGCCTCTGCTTTACTCATCTGGATGTTCTCAGTGCTAAGAACGGTGCTTGGTACACAGTCACTGCTCAGCAGATAGTTGAGCAATGAATGGATTCATCAAGCTGATGAATGTGTGGATGGCCCTGCTAATCCAGCCAGCTGGGCCTGGGGATCTTTTTAAAACTAGGGACCCTGAAAAAAAAATGCAAGTTGTTCATTTTTAAAAGGGGGGGCAGCTTCTAGAAAGAGGTCATTATGGCCCAGGCCAGGTGTCTGGCAGCAACCATGGTCTTATGGGACTGGCCAGTGTCTGGTGAGCCAAGACTTCATCTGGTTTGAACAGAGGGGTGGAAAGAATCTGTCTGCATCAGGCAGCTTCTCTGAGACTTTGCTTTCCAGGCAATTAAGCAAGTTAACAAAGTGGAGATTCTTTGGGAGCACAAACAGCCCTTAACTGTCGCTTTAACGCCAACCACTGTTTCAGAGAGAAAACCTCCCAGTCACAGCTGGGGCAGAGGCCCCTTTGTGAGTGTTGAAACAGAGGAGCTGGCTGTGGTCTGGGGATAAGATGGGTGTTCCTGGTTTGCCAAGTCATTTGCCCAAAGGGGGAGGCACGTGGTACAATTTCAGTCCTGAGATGACAAAATAAGGAAAATCCTCCAGGAGCAGCTAGTCAGATGCTGCAGACCGGGGCTGAGTGAATTTGAATCCAAGTGACTCAGAAAGTTGCCAGCAGGCTGCCAAGCACCTATGTGCTCGCCCCACGGTGCCTTGAAGCCATGGAGTTCCCAAGCTCCATCACCTCCCCGGATCATGGCATCTAGGAGGTCAAGGTAGAACGAGAGGGAGACAGAGCTCCCCACTCCTGCCTCTTCAAGCCTGTGCAGTCAGCTCCCTGTAAGTCTGGCCCACAGGGTGAAGAAATCCAGATCCTGCCCCTCCCTGGATATGACCCATATCCACATCAGGCCTGAGCCTGCCAGCCTTGCTTCTTTCTTTTCTATATTTTCGCTTGGAGTGTGGGAGGAAGACGGTCTTTAGAAAGCCTTCAGAGATTGTTCTTCCCCCAGGAGAAGGAATTGAGTCATAACCATTGAGCTGGAGGAGCTCATCTCGTTGAGCATTGGAGCTCATCTCGTTGTCACCTCTTGATAGATGGAGTCATAGAGAGGGGACGTGACAACATCAAGCCACCCAACAAGTGGTGTTCAGGGTGGAAGGAAGGCAGGCGTCCAGCCAGGAGCCCTTTGAGCTCTCCTTAAAAAATCCTGGTCCAACCCTGCCAACATCCATCCTCATTCCTGCCACTCATTCACCCGCTCTGACTCTCTTCCTTGGCCACTTGGCCTCCACTCTCAGTGCTCTGCTGAAATGTTTCTCTCCGGAATAGCCAAAGCCCCTCCCCGTGGTCACACCAGGTCTGGTGATGGGAAGATGGCTTCAGAAGGAGGAGGGGATGGGGAAGTGGCGTGGGCTTACACTCTGAGACTCCCCTAGTCTAGGACTGGTTCGGGAGCTGGATGGGCAAAGGCACAGCTAACTCAGCAAGCCTGGAGCCATTGGTCACAGACTTTGCCTGCAGTGCCCTCCCACACTACCGGGAATCCAATCCACATCCTCAGGAGACTCATGCTTCACTTGTGCAACCATCACTACCATCTGCCGCCAGAGCATTTTCATCTTCCCAAACTGAAACTCTGTTCAGAAAGTCTCCTACATAAGAACAAGTTCTGCTCCAAGAGTGTGTTCATAAGTCCAAGTGGTTCCTAAGTCCACCAAAGTTAGCCGAGGTACCCAACTAACACAGTTGGCTATGTAGTACTGTACCATAATAAATTTATAATACTTTTCACACAAATAATACATAGAAAGCAAACACGCAAAAAATAAAACATTTAAAATCCTACAGTACAGTACCTTGAAAAGTACAAGAACTGGCATATAGGGGCTGGAATTGAACATGCAAGAAGAGTTACTGATTGGAGGATGGAGAGAAGGTGGGAGATGGTAGAGCTGAAGGATCATCAGCAATAGGAGATGAAAGGCAAGCTGCAATGTCACTCATGCCTGACATTGATGTCACAGGTTCTGGTTCCTTGCTGGATTCAATTCTATCTACCCTTTTAAGAAAACAATCCAGTGATGTCTGGATAGTATTAATAGCTCTTTTTTTCTCTTCATGTCAGTACCTGCTACACCACCACTGCTTTTATGCTTGCTTCCAGATATCCTGGGCTTGAAATAAAAATACTGCCCTACTGTACTCTATATAGTACCGTACAGTAAAGAACACATAAGCACAACCGCTTGTAGAGGATGCACGCAAATGGCATTGTACGCCAGACACTTGAACTTGCTTATGTGATTGGACATGTGAAGGCACTATCGTGTCTTTGAAGCTTGCAACTTGAAGGTTCATGTGTAAGGTACTTACTGTACTCACTAAACAGCTTCCTAGGCTCCCTCCCCCCAGCCCCTGAGCAACAATTATTCTACTTTCTGTCTCTGTGACTTTATTATTTTAGGTACCTCAGATAAATGGGATGATACAACATTTGTCTTTTTGTATCTGGCTTATTTCACTTAGCTTAATGTCTCCAAAGTCAATCTATGTCGTAGCATGTGTCAGAATTTCCGTCCTTTTTATAGTTGACTAATATTCCACTGTGTAGATACACCACATTTTGTTTATCTCTTCATTCATCAATGGACATTTGTATTGTTTCTGCCTTTTAGTTACAGTAAATGATGCTGCTATGAACATGGGGGTACAAGTATCTATTTGGATCTGTTTTTGGTCCTTTTGTTTATATAGCCAGAGCAAAATTTCTGGATTGTAAGGGGCTTCCCTGGTGGCTCAGTTGGTAAAGAATCTGCCTCCAATGTGGGAGACCTGGGTTCAGTCTCTGGGTTGGGAAGATCCCCTGGAGAAGGGAAAGGCTATACATTCCAGTATTCTGGCCTGGAGAATTCCATGGACTGTATAGTCCACACAATCTCATAGAGTTGGACATGACTGAGCAACTTTCATTTTCACTTTCAAGGTAACATCAGCGCCTCCCTGGTGGCTCAGTGGTAAATAATCTACCTGCTAATGCAGGAAAGGGATTGAGGGCAGGAGGAGAAGGGGACGACAGAGGATGAGATGGCTGGATGGCATCACTGACTCGATGGACGTGAGTCTGAGTGAACTCTGGGAGTTGGTGATGGACAGGGAGGCCTAGTGTGCTGCAATTCATGGGGTTGCAGAGAGTCGGAGACGACTGAGCGACTGAGCTGAACTGAACTGAACTGAATGCAGGAAATTCGGGTTAGATCCCTGGGTCAGGACGATCCCCGTAGAGGAGGAAAAGGTAACCCACTCCAGTATTCTTGCCTGGGAAGTCCCATGGACAGAGGAACTGGTGAGCTATTGTCCAGGGGGTCAAAAAGGGTCAGGACGCAACTGAGTGCCTAAACAACAACAAAGACAACAGTGCCATCATCACACCTCCAACTAAATGGATGATGGTGCCTTAATAGCATCAAATATCTAGTCAGTGTTCAAATTTACAATTATCTCATCAAAATCATTTTTACTATTTTAGTTTGATTCAGAATCAAAACATGGTTCATGTTGGTTCATGTATTGTAGTTTATCAGTATGCCTTTTGTTTAAAATAAACTTTATTTTGGAATAATTTTATATTTACAGAAAAGTTGCAAAGTCAGTACAGAGACATCCCATGTACTCTTCACCTAAGTAGCTCTAACATTAACATTTTTCATTACATGAGACATTGGTCAAAACTAAGAAATGAACACTGATACTTTACTAGTAACTAAACTCTCGACGTTACTGGAATGTCACCAGTTTTCTCACTAATACCCCTTTTCTGTTACCACATTCCATCTTGGATACCACATTGTATATATTTAGTCATCATGTCTTCTTAGGCTCCTCTGCTCTGTGACATTTTTCAGTTCTTCCTTGTTCATGACCTGGACAGTCTTGAGGAGTGCTGGCCAGGTATCCTGTAGCAGGTCCCCTAGTCTGGATTTGTCTGAGGTTTGTATCATGATCAGACTGGGGATGTGGGTTTGGTAATGACAGCACAGAGGCAGAGTGCTCCATCACACCTCATCAGGGGTGGGTAATAGCCACAGGACATCCCTGGTGATACTCACCTTCCTATGTCGGGTAAGTAGTGTCTCTTGGCTTCTCCACCATGAAGTTACTATCTTCCCCTTTTCTTGCTCTATTACTTGCAAGTGAACCAACATTAAGCCCATGGTATGTCTTTTAAACTCATTTGAATCAAAATTCCCTTATCTCTTATTTTTTCTCAAAATGTATTTGTTGAAAAAACTGGTTTGTTTGTCCTGTTTCCTTTGCCCTGTGTGGTTCCTATAAGCTGGATCTCAAGGTCTGATCTGCCTCATGCTTGATTTTTTTCAGCAGGGCCGCCGTAGGGATGGAGCTGTGGGCTTCAGTCAGGAGGCAGTGATTGTCTCCTTTTTGTCATGTTAGCAGCTACTAATGCCTAGTGTGTCACCTCAGTTCTAATGCCTTTAGAGTCCTCAAAACTAAGCTTATCATGAATGTAATCTTTCCTACAGGAAGATAGTTCCTTTTCCTCCTTCATTACACACAGCAGATTTTAGCAAATCAAAGATAGTACCCATGGTAAGAAACATTATTGTTTATGTACAACTAAGAAAAGAAATGCAAAAAAGCAAAATGGCTGTCTGAGGAGGCCTTACAAATAGCTGTGAAAAGAAGAGAAGTGAAAAGCAAAGGAGAAAAGGAAAGATATAAGCATCTGACTGCAGAGTTCCAAAGAATAGCAAGGAGAGATAAGGAAGCCTTCCTCAGCTATCAATGCAAAGAAATAGAGGAAAACAACAACATGGGAAAGATTAGAGATCTCTTCAAGAAAATCAGAGATACCAAGGGAACATTTCATGCAAAGATGGGCTCGGTAAAGGACATAAATGGTATGGTCCTAACAGAAACAAGATAAGAAGAGGTGGCAAGAATACATAGAAGAACTACAAAAAAGATCTTCACGACCAAGACAATGTCGATGGTGTGATCACTCACCTAGAGTCAGACATCCTGGAATGTGAAGTCAAGTGGGCCTTAGAAAGCATCAATATGAACAAAGCTAGTGGAGGTGATGGAATTCCAGTTGAGCTGTTTCAAATCCTGAAAGATGATGCTGTGAAAGTGCTGCCCTCCATATGTCAGCACATTTGGAAAACTCAGCAGTGGCCACGGAACTGAAAAAAGTCAGTTTGCATTCCAATCCCAAAGAAAGGCAATGCCAAAGAATGCTCAAACTACCGCACAATTGCACTCATCTCACACGCTAGTAAAGTAATGCTGAAAATTCTCCAGGCCAGGCTTCAGCAATATGTGAACTGTGAACTTCCAGATGTTCAAGCTGGTTTTAGAAAAGGCAGAGGAACCAGAGATCAAATTGCCAGCATCTGCTGGATCATGGAAAAAGCAAGAGAGTTCCAGAAAAACATCTATTTCTGCTTTATTAACTATGCCAAAGCCTTTGACTATGTGGATCACAATAAACTGTGGAAAATTCTGAAAGAGATGGGAATACCAGACCACCTGACCTGCCTCTTGAGAAATCTGTATGCAGGTCAGGAAGCAACAGTTAGAACTGGACATGGAACAACAGACTGGTTCCAAATAGGAAAAGGAGTACGTCAAGGCTGTATATTGTCACCCTGCTTATTTAACTTCTATGCAGAGTACATCATGAGAAACGCTGGGCTGGAGGAAGCACAAGCTGGAATCAAAGATTGCCAGGAGAAATATCAATAACCTCAGATATGCAGATGACACAACCCTTTTGGTAGAAAGTGAAGAGAAACTAAAGAGCCTCTTGATGAAAGTGCAAGAGGAGAGTGAAAAAGTTGGCTTAAAGCTCAACATTCAGAAAACTAAGATCATGGCATCTGGTCCCATCATTTCATGGCAAATAGATGGGGAAACAGTGGAAATAGTGGCTGACTTTATTTTGGGGGGCTCCAAAATCACTGCAGATGGTGATTGCAGCCATGAAATTAAAAGACACTTACTCCTTGGAAGGAAAGTTATGACCAACCTAGATAGCATATTAAAAAGCAGAGACATTACTTTGTCAACAAAGGTCCATCTAGTCAAGGCCATGGTTTTTCCAGTGGTCATGTATGGATGTGAGAGTTGGACTATAAAGAAAGCTGAGCGCTGAAGAATTGATACTTTTGAATTGTGGTGTTGGAGAACACTCTTGAGAGTATCTCGGACTATAAGGAGATCCAACCAGTCCATCCTAAAGGAGATCAGTCCTGGGTGTTCATTGGAAGGACTGATGCTGAAGCTGAAACTCCAATACTTTGGCCATCTCATGCGAAGAGCTGACTCATTTGAAAAAACCCTGATGCTGGGAGGGATTGGGGGCAGGAGGAGAAGGGGACGACGGAGGATGAGATTGTTGGATGGCATCACGGACTCAATGGACATGGGTTTGGGTGGACTTCGGGAGTTGGTGATGGACAGGGAGGCCTGGAGTGCTGTGGTTCATAGGGTCACAAAGAGTCTGACATGACTGAGGGACTGAACTGATTGGGTCATGAGGATCAGATGTGGTATTACCCATAAAGCACTGAATCTGGGACCTGGCACTTGGCAAGCTACTCTAAAGCATCGGCTGTTACTAGGAAGGCAACATTTTAATCTTTGGTTCCTGAGTCATTTTTCAGGGATAAAAAAGACTTGGAGGGACTTCCCTGATGATCCCGTGGTCAAGCATCTGCTTTCTAATGCAAGAAACGCGGGTTTGATCTCTGGTTGGGGAACTAGGATCCCGCCTGCCTTGAGGGGAGCTTAGCATGTGCACCACAGCCACTGCATCTCGATTAGGACTGACACAGCCAAAAATAAATAAATAAATATGAAAAAAAAAAATTGGAGACAGTGACTAGCTCAGGTCCTTATGGTGGCAGGAGGCAGTCGGCAGGAAGGCAGAAGAGAACTTTTCTGTGATTAAACCAACCTTGGCCTGCAGCTTAGGGTTCGTGACTTCAGCTAAAAAGTGGAGAGAGAGCAAGAAAGCAACTCTCTTCCAACCAGCCTCTTGAACAGGGGAGCCTGACAGAGTACCAGCCAGAAGGTTCAAAAGCTGTGAGCGGTGGTCAAGTTCCAGGAGGCTGGTTGTCTTCTAGGGTCCTGTCTGCCCCCTGCCTTGGGCGGGACTCTGGGCACTCCATGCAGTCCCCGAGGTTCCCTCTGCCTCCCCGTGTTATTCAGGACACCTGCTTCATATCCATTCCCCACGTGTTCTGTGCAGTTAATTGCTCTGTCACTGAAGATTAATCCCGACAGATAACAAAAAGACCATCTGGAAATGTAGACTCTGCTCCTTCTTATCTTCTGTCCCAGGCCTTCACTCCAAAGCCTTGTCCAGTTGTTGAAGTGGTTCATTTCAGGGGGTGAGCTCTCTCGGGGGCTCTGGTGCCCAGTGCTCCCAGAGACTGGTGGCTGGCCGCCCGTTGCTGTGCTGGAGGGATGGGGCTGGGACTGGAGCCTGGGCCAACTGGGACCCCAGGTCTTATCCCACGCAGGCATAGTCCCTTGCCATTCTGAGTTGCTAAGAGACAGAAAGACATCCAGAAGGCAGGCTACTTTAAAGAATTTCATTTGTAAAGGCTCATTGTAAATGGAACATCATCAAAACTTTGCCAAGTTCTTTCTGGTTGTTCAGACGATGGACACTTTTCTTTCTTTTTCTCACTCCCTTCCCTCTGTATCCCTACTCCTTCTCTCTGTCCATCTCTCTGTTTAGCTGTAGTTTCTGATGGTTCAGCCCTTGCTGGTCTGTTGGTGAGGCTGAGCAGGGGTCAGGCGTGAAGAGGTAAGGAGGTGAGGTCTCAGCTACAGGTCAGCCCAGGGGCCCAGGAAGTGTTTGGGAAAACTAGCTCCACTTCATCCAGCCATGTCTGTGTCATTCACCAAGTGGCCTCTTCAATGAGCAAACTCTTACCTGTGTGTAAAATAAAGTGATTATCTGGGAAGCAAACATCCACACTTTTTGTGATTGCCACTGGTCACTATGTAGCCCTTTGCTGCCCTCTGTGTCCACAGCTCTTTATATATTTTTCATACGAGTGTCTGGCTCTCTATTTTATTTTTATACAAATAATAACATGTTATCATCTTGTTCTACCCCTCAGGATTTTTTTTCCCCCTCATCCTAACAAGAGTTTTGATTATTTCAGAGTGTCTGTACATAGGAAGCAAAATCAGTCATTTTTAATGGTTAATCAAACACACTTCAGATCTAAGGCACTGCTGTCAGCCACCCTGGAGCCTGCAGACTGGTTGCAGACCAAGTTGCCCTGTGACTCGGGGAGGAAGGAAGCAGGTGACAACTGAGGAGCCTTAATGAAGGCCCCATTTACAAAAGTGTAGGCTCAGGACTAGGAACCAGCCCGGGCCGCGGGCACCAGGGCCAGTATCATCTAGCTTGCTCATTTTATCCAGTTCTGAGGGGCTGTGTAACTTGCCCAGGGTCACATAGCAAGAGGCAAAGCCATTGGAAAACCAAGTGTCTCAGGTTCCAGTGGATGGAACAAAACAGGAACCTCCCTGGAGGTCCACTGGGTAAGACTCCAAACTCCCAATGCATGGGCCCTGGGTTCGATTTCTGGTTGGGGAACTAGGTCATGCATGCCACTACTAAAGGTCTTGTGTGCTGCAACTAAGAACTAGCATAGACAAATAAAATTGTTTTTAAGTTAAAAATGAAAGAAAACCCTAAAACACCCTTGGTTATTTAAATTCCAATCATGAGTCTAAAAAAGCATTTTTAAATTAATCTGTTCCACAATTAAGACCAATTAGTCAAGTCTTCTATCATGAGTTTCCATAATTTTTCAATTTTCCTAACTTACAAATTGCTTTTTAGATCATAATTTGCAAATTTATTCAATAAAAACGTTTTTAAAAGCAAAAATTTGATGTCAGTTAAAGTGTCCCTGAATAGGATAATGGGCAAGTAAATGAGGATCCATCTACCTTGTGGGAAATGATGCATTTCTTAAACATGATACTTATGAAGAATGAGCAATAAACTGGAAAATGCTTAGTTGTAATCCTCAAGGAAAACTGTCATCTCCAATTTATTTAGAGTATCATCAGAATTATGTTAATTTACACATGCACTGAAACAAACCCCCAAAACCCTTAAGGTTACGTAAAGAAAAATAAATACAGGAAAGTAATATACCAGTATGTTACTGATAATGATTGTCCTTAGCTGGGTAAAATATGGGTGGTTTTGATTTGCTTCTCTCCAGATTTTCTACATCAGTCAACTAATATGTTCATAATAACAACAATAGCAGCTATTACAATCACAATTCCAAATTTTTCAAAGTCACTGTCATCAGTTGACAAAAGATGCATATCCAGAACCATAAAATACCCATACCTTCCGTCCCAGTTATTTCTCTCCCAGGACTTTGTCCTGAGAAAGCAGTTCTGCTTGCGGGCAGATCTCTAGGCAGGAAGAAGTTTACAGCAGAGGAAAGCTGGAAACCACCTAAATGCCAGACAGCAGAGTAACAATTACAGAAAATGTGGTTCAATTACTCAATGCTGCTATGTGTTCATTAGGAAAAAAAAATTATGACAAAAGCATGTGCTGCGACATTCAAAATTAAATGGAAAACATGACTCTTAACAGGTTTTTTTTCTTTTTTTTTTTTTAAGGTGTAGGTTTTGGGGAGAAACAAAGATGAGCAGAATGAGCTGGCAGGGCAGGATGTTGGAGTTGGGAGTAATTTTTTCTTGCTTTTCTAACATTTTCTGTAATGTGGTTGTCTTGCCTTTATAACTTAAAAAACACAGAAAGTATTAGTAGCTGTTCATCTGGGAAGTTGGTTCCTGCTAAGCCACCATCTCACAGGGAAGGCGGGTGGAGACCCAGCCCCGATGTTAGCAGGTGGACAAGCGGGAAGTGTTCAATAGTGAGGGGCTGCTGAAGTCTGAGTCATTTACTCCAGGGCTTTTGAAGCGCTGAGTAGGTGAAAGGAATTGCTGGCCCCTGCAGGGGTGCAGGTGGGGAATGAGATGGATACTAAGAGATAAGGAGTGTTCTGATAGGCAAGAGGCTTCCTCTGTCCTGTCCAGAACCCTCCACCAGCCCTGACAGCTAAGGAGCATTTAGGATGTTCCAGACACTGCTTGGCTGTGTGTTATCCAGAAGTGGCTTCGTCTATCATCCGGGGACAGGGTCTGTGTATTCCGGCCACTTAACCTGTTACCGCACAGCAAACAATTCTGATATTTGGAGGCTAAAACAGCAAAACTGCCTCTATTTTGCTTAACTTTATGGTGACAGCTGGGGCAGTGAGAGGCTAGGGCAGGAGAGGAATTGTCTGAAGGACCCTCACTCACACGCTGGCTGTTGATACTGGCTTTTGGTGGGACTGTTGGCTCATGGGCCTTCTTCTGTATGGCCTGGGCCTCCTTACACCCAGGTGGCAGGGAGAGAGAGAGAGAGAGAGGAAGGAAGAAGGAGGAAGCTGTATTCCTTTTATGACCTGGCCTCAGAAGTCACATAGTGTCATCCCCACAGTACTTTACTGATTGTGCGTGCTAAGTCACTTCAGTCGTGTCAGGCTGTGATCCAATGCACTGTAGCCCGCCAGGCTCCTCTGTCCATGGGATTCTCTAGGCAGGAATACTGGAGTGCGTTGCCATTCCCTTCTCCAGTGGATCTTCCCGACCCAGGGATCAAACCTGTGTCTCTTAAATCTGCATTGGCAGGGGGATTCTTTGTCACTAGCTCTACCTAGGAAGCCCATTTTACTGATTAGAACCTTGTAACTAAAGGGACCCAAACACAAGGAAAGGGGAGTTAGAATTCACCATCGATGTGAGGAAATGTCCAAGAACATGCATTTATGTTTTCTAACCTCTGCTCTTGGCCTTTCCTTGTACCCCTCCTCCTTGGGCCTGACACAGAGCCTTGAACTAAACATTAGCCAAACTTGTTGGGAGAGCCGAATTCCTTTCAGGTTGCTGCAGGCCTGGGTGCAGAGGATAGTTTGGGGTGAACCCACTTGCTCACCTTTTGTGTTGTTCAGAAATATAGGGCACTTGGAGAAGTAATGGATTTTTTTTTGCCTCCAGCTGCCCACAAGCTTGGCATGTGGGTGGGTCAAGGCTGCTGCCTGTCATCTGGCCCATTTTCCCACCCAGCTTTTCCCCCACTCCTCCATAAACTCCATCCCATGCTTTCATCAGACGCCCTCACTCTGTCCTGGGGGTTGCAGACAGCCTCTGCTCAGGTGGGTTCACCTGCTGGGATGCCCTCTCTTCTCTCTACTTTTGAACTATGCCAACTTTCACAAGCCACCTCAAGGAACTTTCTTGGCATTTCTCTCTCACCACCAGCAACTCCTCCCCGCCCCCCCCCCCCCCCCCCCCCCACTGCCTGAGCAACAGAAGTGAAAATCAGGCCTAATTCCCAAAACTGCAATCCTGAATCCTTAAGGAAGCCCAAGAGCAGCAAGGGCTAAGCTTTGATACAGGTGGGCAAAGTGGCTGAGAGAAGCAAGCTGGAGGCCATCTAGACCGTAGGAAGGACCCCAGCCATCTGGTCCACAAAAAGGGGTAGCAGCTCCTTCTTGCCTCAGCAAGCAGTTACCAGGGGAACTGAAGAATAGATCATCTGATCTTTCCTGAGAAGCAGGAAAAAAAATTGATTTTTATGTGGGATTTCTTAATTTGTAATTATTTATGTTTAAGAATTTAGAACGTGGGCTAATTCCATGAGCTGCATTTGCTCCACCTCTATCACAATTTTTGGTGGAAAACATTTAGAGCTGGGAGAAAGGTTTGGAGGTAGGGTGGGGGAAGAGGCTGGAAAGGACAGAGTTGAGATGGGTGTTGGGGATGGAGCTTCCGGAGGGTCGTCCAGAAAGGACCTGGGCACAGTGTGAGACCCTGAACTTGGACCTCACAGTGGGGGAAGCATCTAGAACTCAGCAGAATGGGACTTCTGTGGAAGTTGGGTTAAGTTGTAGAAAAATAAAATCCTACCTCTTGCTCCCCTGAGCTTGGGGTGAGATTCATACTCGGAAGCCTTCAGCAGAGCCTGGTTGAATGAGGATCCCTGTCTTGAGTCAGCCCTCCAGGGGAAACAGATTGGCATCGTTTTATCTGCAAAATCCAGGCTCAGAGATCTTGGGATCAAGACCTCTAGGGGGTGAAAAGAGCAGGCTTGACCAGAGGGCAAGGTTGAACGTGATTCAGTCTTGACAAAGGCCTCAGTGCAGCTAAGGAAATGGAGAAGGAAATGGCAACTCACTCCAGAACTCTTGCCTGGAGAATTCCATGGACAGAGGAGCTGGGCAGCCTACAGTCCTACAGTCCATGTGATCGCAAAGAGTTGGACATGACTGTGCAACTAGCTTTTACCTTTTGGTCCAGCCGGTGCAGAGCTCTGTTTCCAAGTGGACCTGTATGAACATGAGGCTGCTTGGTCACCGTGACCAGGCTCTGCATGCAGGCAGCCCTTCTGAACACACCTCGGCCTTGGATGAGGGCGTCACTGCAGCAGAAGGTGGGTCCCAGAGAGAGAGACTCGGCGTGAGCCACCAGCAGGCAGGGGAGCAAGTCTCCGGTCCTGGAGGAAGGAGATATCTGAGCGGTTCACTCAGTGTCCACCATCCTTCACACTATTCAGATTCACTAGTTTTGTTTGGTTTTTAATTATTTATCAATTGATGGATAACTACTAATTAATTGGAGGATATTTATTAATATTTATTAATTGAGGGATAATTACTACAACATTGTGATGGTTTTTGCCATAAATCAAAATTTGCCATAAGTCAAAATTTGTGGCAACAGCCACATTTGTGAATGTTCATTTGTGAATCAGCCATAGGCATACATGTGACCCCTCCCTCCTGAACCCCCCCACCCTGCCTCCCTCCTCACCCCATCCCTCAGGTTGTCACAGAGCACTGGCTTCGGGTTCCCTCTGTCATACGTCAAACTCCCACTGGCTATCTGTTTTACCTTTGGTAATGTGTATGTTGGCACCCCACCCCAGTCCTCTTGCCTGGAAAATCCCATGGACGGAGGAGCCTGGTGTGCTGCAGTCCATGGGGTCACAAAGAGTCGCACACGACTGAACGACTTCACTTCACTCACTTCTTTCTTTATCGTTGGAGAAGGAAATGGCAACCCATTCCAGTATTCTTGCCTGGAGAATCCCATGGACAGAGGGGCCTGGCAGGCCTTGGTCCATGGGGTCGCAAAGGGTTGGACACGACTCAAGTGACTAAGCAGCAGCAGCAATGAGTATGTTTCATTGCTATTCTCTCCAATCACCCCACCCTCTCCTCCCCCTGAGTCTGAAAGTCTGTTCTTTATGTCTGTGTCTCCTTTGCTGCCCTGCACGTAAGATCGTCGATACCATCTTTCTGGATTCCACATATATGCATTAATATACGATTTTTGTCTTTCTGACTTACTTCACTTGGTATAATAGACTCGAGGTTCATCCACCTCATTGGAACTGATTCAGATGCGTCCCTTTGTGTGTGTGTGTGTTTTAATAATTTTGTCTACGTATGGCTGTGCTTGGTCTTTGATGCCGTGCAGGCTTCTCTCCAGTTGTGGTGCGAGGGTTTCTCGTTGCTGCGGCTTCTCTTGTGGCGCAGGGGTTCTAGGCCTGCAGACTTCAGCAGCTGTGGTGCACAGGCTCAGTAGTTGCAGCTCCCAGGCTCCAGAGCACAGGCTCAGTAGTTGTAACACATAGACTTAATTGGCCCACAGCATGTGGGGTCCTCCTGGATCAGGGATCAAACCCATGTCTCTTGCATTAGCAGGTGGATTCTTTACCACTGAGCAGGGAAGCCCAGATTCACCAGTTTTATATGTTTTGGGAAGCAGCTCCTCCAGTCCCCACTGGGCCTCTTCTCTTGGGGACTCCTGCGGGGGAAGCTTGGAGGTCTAGAATTCAGCTCCCGCCTCTCTACAGCTGGTCTCGAGGGTATAACTGACACCCTCACCCTCTCCTGCACCACCTCCTTGTGCCCCTGCACCCTGAGCTGGCACCCCCACGGGTTAGATGGCTTGGATGGGGGTGGTGGTGAGTGAGACCCTCATCCTTGAGAGGTCTGCACTCCTTATTACCAGGCCCAGTCCGTGCATTTCTTTATTTCCTGTTGAAACTGGGGATGAGAGAATTGAGAGCTGTCCCAGTGAACCACTTAGGTGCCAAACGTCTTCTTTCCTGCCCCTACTGTGGATCAGCAGCTAGACTGTCTCCTGATGACCAGAGTCTATTACCCAGTCGGGGAGGGGACTCTTGTCCTTCCCTGCCAGTGTCTTGGCACGAGGAGCCCAAAGTGACTGGACAGCTTGGGGTCTGGTGGAATCCTCGCTCTCACCAGGGCAAGTGTTTCTCCTCTGGTTACCAGGGTTTCTAAATTTCCTGGCAACATGCACTTTCCATCTGGATTCCCAGAAGTGACAGTGACTGGAACCACTCTGCTCCCCGCTCTTGGTTTCCAGACTATGTAACCCCTCTAATGGAGACACAGCCCCATGCAGTGCCCACTGACTTAGGGCACCAGGGTATATACTGCCTCTTGCAGGATGTTACCCCATCCTCTCAGGCACCTTCTCCATTAATTTTCCAGTGTGTTCTTTATGTCAAAGGGCATGTTCTGGTGTGTCCCCACACCCGTAAACACTTGCTCTGTCTGGTAGGTACCTGAGTCCACCTAGGATTTATCCCTCACCTTCTCGAGTGTGTGTGTCTTACTAACATTCACTCCCATACCTGTCACCTCTTGATCCTCTATTCTGATGACATGATCTCAAAATGCAGTGGACCTGCAGTGCTCTGGGGCACAGGTGAGACAGATCCCTTTGGATGTTATGTGATGACAGAGGACAGGAGAGGTGACCTAGCCCTTGGCAGGCTCATCAGTGTGTACTGCTGTTCATCCCCAGAGAAAGTGAATTTTCTCTGATCCCCTCTTTTGAGAAGGATGGTTCTTCTTGTGTTAGTCTCAGTCGTGTCCGACTCTTTGTGACCCCATGGACTGTAGCCCACCAGGCTCCTCTCTCCACAGGATTCTCCAGGCAAGAATACTGGAGTGGATTGCCATTTTCTTCTCCAAGAGATCTTCCTGACCCAGGGATCAAACCCAGGTCTCCTACATTGTAGACAGATTCTTTCCCATCTGAGCTATGCAATATAAAATGTATTTGTCAGATTAATAGCTGAATACTATGTATACAGTCTTGTTAATATGCTCTAGCAAAGATACTGCATTTGATAACAGCTACTGGGGCTATTAGCTGGCTTTTCTTTTTCTTTTTTTTCGCTCTATATGTTTTTAAACATTTATGTATTTAATTTTGGTTGTGCTGGGGCTTCATTGCTGCACGCGGGCTTTCTCTAGTTGCAGTGTGCGGGAGCTCATCTTTGTGGCGGCGCGCAGGCTTCTCGCTGCAGTGGCCTCTCTTGTTGCGGAGCACAGGTCTAGGACGCTCGGGCCTCAGTAGTTGTGGCCCATAGGCTCAGGAGTTGCAGCACTTGGGCTTAGTTGCATGGTTAAGGTTGGGACAGTTCACTGCCATCTTCCAGTACCCTGTGGCTTAGATAGGGGGCTGCAATCCTTGTATCTTTTAGGACACTGAGAGAGCACTAGTCTCCACCATTCTCCTAAGGATGTGACATGGCTGGGGGCAGCTTTGAACCTTCCCCTTTTCCACCATCCTGGCTCCCACCCCACAGTCCAAGGACCTGAGGCGTGGTTTTTACTCCCAAGTACATCCACTCAGTACATTACACATCTGAGAACTAGAGAAATGACCACCAGTTGGTTCCATGGATACACCACCATGAGCTGGACCTGGGCCAGGGACATTTATCTCAGACGCTGACATTAAGGTCAAATAAGATACTGTTAGAGAGGAAGACTGTAACACGCAATGGGTGACAGTTGTTTCCACTTTAGAACCAGTTCCTCTGGGTTGCAATCCTGGCACCTCTGGTAATGGACTGTGAACCTTTGGGCAGGTAGCCACACCTCTGAGCTTTGCTTTCCTCACCTATAAAGCGGGTACAATGATATCTTCTTTGCAGAATTGTTGTAAGTGTAAATGAGCCTCTACGAAACATGTAAGTGTCTGGCTTAGCTCCACACTCAGCTTTTCCTGAATGAAAGCTTTATTTTTATTTTGCCTGCAGCCTGCAGCATGTGAGACCTTAGATCCCCAACTAGGAACCAAGCCCATGGCCCGCGTAGGGGAATGTAGATCCTAACCCCTGGGTGACTGGAGAAGCCCCAGCGAAAGCTTCGTTTTATTAAGAGCTCTTCAGTCTGAACGCCCAGCTTCTGCAGGGCTCTTTGTCTTTAGGGGTGATGGCTCCTTGGCTGGGCCCAGAATGGCTTTACATGAGACTGTCAAAGCTGGATCCCCCAGAACTTGTAGGTCATCTGCTTCTAAAGGCAGCTCCTCTTCTGTCCTGCATATGAGTGAGATGTCACCATTAGAAAGCCATACTTTTGCTCCTGTTTCATCTCCAGAAAGCCCCTTTTTGGCACCAGTATCTCCCATTTGTGTGGCAGTTGTTTTGTACTATCCAAAACACTTAGCTGTCCTTCCAGCAGCCCTGAAAAGTAAATCAGAGCCTTTCCCAAAGTTCCTCAGCGGGAGAGGGAGGGACTGGGGTTTGAACCCCACACTGTCGGTGAAGAGGCTGTCAAGTGGAGGCAGTCTGAGTGATTAATGCCAACACCGTGTAGTCTCTCTGTCTCCCAAAACACCTTCTGCCACTCTAGGTGAGGTACAGTGAGTCAGGCCATAGCAACTACAGTTAAACTTTAGGAGTCCACTCTGCCTCTCAAGGGCCCTGTCTATAGGCCATCTACCCAGAACTTAATGACAAGAGCTGTAGAGAAGGTGAGTAACTCACTCCCACTCACGTGTTTGTTCCACAGCAGAGCCTAACCTGGAGCAGAGCCCAGACCAGAGGCTCCCAGAACCTGATCCCAAGCGCTTCACCGCTGTGCCACACCAGCATGCAATAATAGATGGTTTAAGATTGTTTACAGAGTGAAGCCTGCATGACGAGGGCGCTGTAGGTAAGGGGACCAGCCCAAGCCAAGGCCCAGAGGGGTGGGGCAGCTCTGCGTTCAGGGTCACTGGGAGAGAGGTCATGAAGATGAGAATAGGGTGGACCAAGATGCTCTGGGGAAGGCAGGGTGACATCGAGAAGTCTCAGCTCGTCCCCCCAAGTCACCTCCAGTGCCCCCAATGGAGAGCCTTTCCTTTGGGTGTCTGAAACTGGGACTTGTGGCTTCCTTTGAAAGTGTGGTTCTCTGCCTTGCCAGGGCCTTTGGGGCACAGTGTTCAACCATCCACGGTCACAACCAGCCACATCGTAACACCGGGCTTGACTGCAGCCTTGCCTCCACTACTCTGTGTGGAATCCTGGCACTGCCATTCATGGGCGAGCCCTGAGGAGTGCATATTCTTTGGAGCGTGTGTGGTCTTAGTGGTAATTGGATAAGTGGGTCAGAGTTTGTGGGTTAAAAAGACAAACATGTAGAAACTCCCTAAGCAGCCCAGATGGGGGAGGCAGTGAGGTCCAACCAGGAGCATGGCTTTGGAGGAACAGACCTGAGTCCTAGTACTTTCCTTTGCTGTAAGCCTTGGGCCAGTCTCTTAGTCTTCCAAATGCCCAGTTTCTCCAGATGTGATTTGGCACCCCAAATACTCCTCTTGACCTCTGGCTCTGAAGATGGAGGGCAGAGCCCAACTCCTAAGTGTGTGTCCAAAGATAGTAACTCTTGCATGACTCTTGGAAGGTCCTGTGTTTTCACAGTCTCAGGTCAGAGTCTTCCAGAACCTGGTCAAGGACCTGATGCCAGCAGTTGCTGAAGGGAGTGTTCTCAGGAGAACCTGGTCAGGCAGTGGGGAAAGCAGGAGAGGGATGGGAAGGAGCCACCTCACCAACATCACCATCCTTCCACCCAAGGGGAAGAGTTCAGGGGGAGGGCCGTCTCGGCCTGGTCCTAGACATCAGGGAGCCTTGGGCTTGTCCTCACCTCAAGGCAAAGGAGCTGGTGTCTGTCCTCCCACTAGGGAGTTCTTGGTCACAGCCTACCGGGGAGCTGGAGGGAGCTCCCAGCTCTCTGTAAGGACAAGGTGGCCGCAGTGTCATCTTCTTAGAGCCAAGGGCCAGCCCCCAGGAACAGGGCATGCAGAAGCTAGGGGAGGGGTGTACAGAGCTGGTGAAGAGACTGGAGGAGGTCTGCACGACCTTGAATGTCTCCACTCGTGCTCTCAGGGCTTTCTCAAGCCAGCCTGCGGGGCCAGGACCCATTCCCTTGCCAGAGAACAAAGCTGACAACATGTTGACTTTTAAGTCTGAAAGCCTGTGTCCGGTGTAAGATAGAAGGTGTTTGGAAGGAAATGTGATTATGTTCCTTTCCCTGAGGCTGGGAAGGCCCCTTGCCTGCCCTTAGGGCACCCCAGCTGGCCACATCTGACTCCAGGTTGGTGTTCTTTCTGGGATATGGGAATCTGTCCGATGGCACAGAGTGGCCGTTCGAACTTGCAGCTGCAGTCCTTATATTTGTTACCTAATGCTTCATAATAAATCACCCCAAAACTTAGTGGCTTAGAACAACAAACATGGGACTTCCCTAGTGGTCCAGTGGCTAAGATTCCCCACTCCCAATGCAGGGGGCCCAGATTCAGTCCCTGGTCAGGGAACTAGGATTAGATCCCACATGCCAACTAGGATCCCACGCCACAGTGAAGACTGAAGATCCTACACGCCACAACTAACACCTGATGCATCCAAACAAAGTAATGTTGTTTTAGAAGAGAAACAACAAACCTTTATTATCTCAGCATTTCTGTGGGTCAGGAATCCGGCAGCCGCTTAGCTGGGTGGCTCTGACTCAGAGTCTCTGGTGAGGTTGTACTCCAGCTGTTGGCTGGGGCTGTGGTCATCTGAACGCTCAAGTGGGGTAGGGGATCCAGTACCAAGTGGGCTCGCTCACACTGCTGGTGACTGGCGGTCTTGGTTCCTTGCCACTGGGCTTTGCATAGGGCTGCTGGGGTATACCCTGCCACAGCAGCTGGCTTCACCCAGAGCAAGCAGTTCAAGAGGGAAAGCAAGGAGGAAGCCACACATCTTTTATGTCCCAGTCTTACATACCATCACACACCATCATTTCTGCCACATCTTATTTGTTGAGAGCAACTCACTGAGTACCTCCATACTTAATTGAAGGAGAAGTGCCTTTTGTTGATAGTTTAAAAAATATATTTATTTTAAAACATTTTACTACTTATATCTATATTTAATTTTAATATATTTTTATTTGGCTGCACCAGGTCTATGTTGCACATGGGATCTTTAGTTGCACCATGCAAACTCTTAGTTGTGGCATGTAGGAGCTAGCTGCCCAACCAGGGATTGAACCCAGGCCCCCTGTTTTGGAAGCATGGAGTCTTAGCCACTGGGCCTTCAGGGAAGTCCGGAAGTGCCTTTTAGAGGGAGAAATCTCAGCGAACCTAGGGTTGTGATTTACAAGCAGGGTGGTGCTGTAGAGCTGCTCCCCACCTTGCAGGGGTGCTTGGAGAATGCTTCCCTTAATCAGCTCCCTGGCTGATGAACTCCCCTGTGTCATTCTGCCCTAGAGTGGGGGTGGAGGACTCTCTCCCACCAGTTGCTGCACCCACCCTTCCCCAGACTTGCAACACTTGTGGTTCTTCCCACCCTTCTCCCCTCTTCTTCTCCAGGCATCTCAGTTCTGCTTTCCCAGAAATGGACCTGAGATGCTCTCAGACCCGTGATTTCACCTTTGTGGAAAAGGGCTGTTCAGTGTGCTCACATCTGCCAGGGGTGCTGGGTGGAGGTAGTCTCCATGGGGCTGAGGCAGCGTGTCCCAGTCCCCAGGCAAGATCTGAGCCTGGATGAAGCCTGGTCCACTCAGCACACACCCATCCTTTGATCTGAGGATGAAGAAGTACTTAGCCACATCACCCATTTTTCTTTCCAGTATACCTGTGGGGCGGGGCAAGGAGGGAGGGTGGAGGAACTGGGGCAGAGATGTTTTTTCTTGACCTCATTTCAAGGCAGTTGAGCTGGGTCTGGAAGACATGTGTCCAGTGGCAGCTGCTGCTGACCTCTCAGCCACACTGGACTTTGTATTGGGATGTGGCGGCCCTAAGCCTGTGCTTTGAAGACTTCCCACTGCAGGGAACTTAACCAACCCAGGGCCCCAGATCCTGGATTTTGGATTCTTATTCCACCCCTCATTTGTGTTGAGGCCATGGCACTTCCCACAACCTGTCAATAGTGCAGAAGCAATACCATTTGGGGAGAGGCCTCAGATGTCCCATAACTTTGGCTCAAGGATTCCCCAGTGGCTTTGCAGAACCTCCTTAGACAGACCAGCAATTTAGGATGCTCCCAGTAAACCTACCTTTCTCCTTTCCTCAGAGTTAGGGCTGCTGGCTAAACTATAGGACACTGCCCACCACCTCCCACCCCCCCACACCGCCCCCCCCCCCCCCCCCCCCCGCCGCCACAGTAAAAGCTATAGGACCTTCAGGTGAATGTGAATTTCAGATAAACAACAAACGATTCTTATATAAGCATGTCCCCAGTCCTGCATGAGACTTGCTGATACTAAAAAATTTATTTGTTGTTTATCTGAAATTCACATTGGGCATTGTAGCTGTGTATTTGCTACCTCCGATAACCCTACTTGGGGTCAGGCTCACCTTGAAGCCTCTTCTGATCCCTCTCTTATTTCCTGTCACACATGCATTTCCTCTGATAAAATCCTTTCATGTTTAATCCCTCTTGGCATTTACTTCTCAGCCAGCAGGGCAGGGCTGGGAGTGGTGAGCACAAGTGTGCAAGCTTGGCTGACAAACATCTCAGCTGCTGTGGTCCTGGGAGTGGGGCCACCTTTTGTTGCTCAAAGCTGTACTTGTGGGGGAAGAGGAAGCACTCTTTGGTCCAAATTTTAATGCACTTTTCAAGTATTTGTTGTTGTTTAGTTGCTAAGTCGTGTCCAACTTTTGCCACCGCATGGACTGTAGCCCACCAGATTCCTCTGTCCACACGGTTTCTCAGGCAAGAATACTGGAGTGGGTTGCCATTTCCTTCTCCAGGGGATCTTCCCAACCTAGGGACTGAACCCATGTCTCCTGCACTGGCGGGCATATTCTTTACCAGTCAGTCACCTGGGAAGCCCCTTTCCAAGTATAAGGAACTCTAAATCAGTTATCCAATTTCAGGGTGCTTTTAAAAGTCGCATGGGGGAATACAAAGGAAATGGAGGTTCCTGGGTCCCTCCCTTCAGATATTCCAATTCTATGGGTCTAGGATTGGGATCACAAAGGTGTATTTTTGCAGGCTTCACAGTAGATTTTGAAACTGCACCAGGAAGATAACTTGGTAAATTTGGTAACACTTTTCATGAATGCTTCTGCCCATGCTTATTCCATGCTCTCTCTGGGTGATAATTAATTAGCATTTAGTAGTCAAGGCATCAAGGCTGGGAGTAAGTTCACTTTCCTTTCTTTCCTTCCCTGCTTATTTTCCCAAGGTCCTCTCTGGGTTAGAAAAATTTGCCAAAAGTCTGGGTCCCTGAGCAGATATTGTGTACTTTTTTTTTGTTTGATAATAAGAGCAGCATCAATCACTTTTCCCCTTGTCTGCTAGGAGGCTCTGAGCAAGATTTCTGTGTAAGTTGCAGTACTCCTCCTATGTCAGGATTTCTGATACAACAGATTCCTGCCCCCTGCCAAGTAAACACACGGGATTTTGTTACACTGTTACTGTGGTTTCATTCCTGGCAGTAACAGCGGGCTTGTCTGTTTCTCACTGTGAACAGCAGTACCCAGAAGTATGCAGAGTACAAACCAGCCTTGACTTAACCTGCCTCCTAAGAAACTGGAGGTGCCTCCCAGGGGCCAGGATCACGTGTTTCTGTGCTTCTGTAGGAGTGTTAAAGTAGAGGGTAAAGCTGCAGAGAGGGTGTGGGCCTCCGAGAAACAGCAAGCCAGGCACCACCCTTAAAGGCACAGCTTGGTGGATATCAGTGCGAGGCTGGCCGGTGTAACCAGTGAGTTTGCAATGGGTGTTGGCTGATTCTGATCCCAGGCAGTCTGGGTGAGTCGGCAAGGGAGGAATGTCCTGACTCACTCCTATCTCGGTTTCTCTTAGGGTGGAGGGCTGAGCTACCCCTAGGGGCTGGGGAATCTAGAAAGAGACGGACAATGGAGCTTAATATGAAGCCTGTGGGAATAGGAGTCCTGACCACAAGGATTCAAGGCCTCTTTCATTCTGACATTCCACCACCCACCGCTTTCTGAAGACCTACGAAGTATGGCTCTGTGCGAAGGGCTGGATTGGGGGCCATCAGGAAACCAGACCGCCCACCCCAGAGATTCAGGCTGCCAAGTACTTGTTTTCAGATCGTGTTTAGTATTCCTCCCATTTTCCTGCTCTTCAGCCTTAGTTGGGTGACATGGGGCTCAAGACATGGGGCTCAAGTGAGCCCCATCTGTTAAATGGGTGTGTGGGGTTGGAGTGGAGCACCAGGGGGCTTAGAGTCCCAGTGTCTTCCCTCCTGTGTGCTGACATCAGTTCCTCCTCCCTGCTACTGCGATGGCAAGACGTGCTGATGGAAGCCTGGTGGGGATAGACCCTGTCCAGGCATCCCTCCATGTGCCCAGCCCCAGGCGGCTGGCTCAGAGCCACCCCCAGCAGGGGTTAGCTGCCCTGGTGTGGGGATGGAGTGACCTGTGCTACATCCAAGCTCCTGCCTTTCATCATGGAAGTCCCAAGGCCTGTGTTCTCACCAGGCCCAGGAACGTGCACCACCTCTTTTAAACAGAGCTCCAAATCTACGGGCCTGGGGAAGCAGAGGTTCAGTTCTAAGCAGCTTCATTTGGTCCATTTTCCAGACGGGCTTCAAATGAAGATTCACCTCCTGAAAGGAAAAGAAGCAAGCCTCAAATCCTAGGCTTCCAAATGTGAGACAGAAATTATGAAACTACAGATAGGTTTTTACATCCAAACCGCAGGTGGACAGAGGACGCTGCTGGCAAAGCCAGGCCCTGGCCGGTGGCTCCGCAGGTGGGGGAGGAGGTAGAATCTGACTGGTGACAGCTGAAGACCCTGCGAGTTGCTGTGCATCTTGGAGCTTCATGTCCTCCCAGTGACAGGGAAATTCTGTCTTCCGTTGAGTTATCCCAAGGTCTGGGGTAATACGGCTGGGAGGGTACCAGGCACCAGCTACTGGGGCTCTCGCTGCAATTAGCTCTTCTCTGCCTGCCAGGATGATGACGATCAGGATCTAGGAATTCCACTCTGCAGTGGGGTGTAGAGCCATTTTGGGCCCTGCTAGGTGCGTTTTGGAAAATTAAGTCATATCACAAACACTCCTCAAAAGGTACCACTTCAAGACTTCACTGGTGGTTCGGCGGATGCGAACCTGCCTTGCAATGCTGGAGACACAGGTTCCATCCCTGATCCAGTAAGAGCCCACGTGCCACGGGGCACGCACCACAACAAAACCTGCATACCTAGAGCCCGTACTCTGCAACAAAAGAAGCCACAGGGTGAGAAGCCTGTGCCCCGCAATGCGGTAGCTCTGCTCGCCACAGCTAGAGAGAGCCCGAGCGCACCAGTGAAGACCCAGTGCGGCCAGATATAATAATAAATAATTTATTGGTAGAATGAAAGGACCCCTAATTCCACCATGTTGGTGTTTTCCCAGACACTGCCCCACCCCTGGAGGGCAGACAATTTCCTGTCCTTTTATGAAGTGCGCGGCACTGAACAGGCCTCCGCAGAAAATAGCTTGCACTATGTAATTACTGATGAGTGTACAATCTCTGGACAGTGAGGACAGTTATTAGCTGATAATGCCCGATGACAAGGAGCCCACTAAGTACAGCCCTTGTTGTACAAGGGAGGGAATAGATGGAAGTGTGATGGGGCTTTTCTGGGTGGGGGCCTCAGGGGTGTCTGCTGGTGTCAGGTAGCACACCAGCGGGGACAAGGACTAGATGAGCTTTGGTAAGAGGGTGCCCACTGATTCCATCTCTGCCACATGCCGACTTCATTCACAAGCCCACAGTGCAAGCACTCAGTGGTCGGCAGCAGAGACTGACTCATCTAACGGCTAAGTCATCCTGTTCACTTAGGCATTTAGTGCCTCTTCTGGAGCAGATCTTCACAATGGGCACTAGCAAATGGCACAGAAATCCTTCACCCATTGGTCCACTGTGGGCCTCTTCCCCAGGCCCCCTTTTTGTTCCTGATCTTCCAGTCTTGCCCCTCCCAGGCCTCCAATCAACTGGCTAAGTCTTTTTTTTTTAAATTGGTTTTTATTAGAGTACAGCTGCTTTACAATACTATGTTAATTTCCACTGTACAGCAAAATGAATCAGCCATACATATACATATATCTCCTCTTTTTAAGATTTCCTTCCCATTTAGGTCACCACAGAATATGGAGTTCCCTGTGCCATACAGCAGGTTCTCATCAGTTATCTATTTTATACATAGTAGTATATATATCGGAGAAGGCAATGGCACCCCACTCCAGTACTCTTGCCTGGAAAATCCCATGGGTGGAGGAGCCTGGTGGGCTGCAGTCCGTGGGGTCGCTAAGAGTCAGACATGACTGAGCGACTTCACTTTCACTTTTCACTTTCATGCATTGGAGAAAGAAATGGCAACCCACTGCAGTGTTCTTGCCTGGAGAATCCCAGGGACGGTGGAGCCTGGTGGGCTGCCGTCTATGGGGTCGCACAGAGTTGGGCACGACTGAAGCGACTTAGCAGCAGTGTATATATGTCAGTCCCAGTCTCCCAGTTCATCCCATGCCCCCTTCCTTCCTTAGTATCCATGTTTGTTCTCTACATCTGTGTCTGTATGGAAGCAACCTAAATGTCCGTCAACAGAAGGACGGATAAAGAAGCTATGGTACATACGCACAATGGAATATTACTCAGCCATAAAAGGAACAAAAGAGTGCCGCTTGCAGGAATGTGAATGCAACTGAGGTTGTCACACAGAGGGAAGTGACTCAGAAAGAGAAAAACAAATAGCATAAAATATCACTTGTGGAATTTAGGAAAATGATACAGATGCACTTATTTGCAAAACTTGCTAAGTCTTTTATCACCGCTCACGCATCTGTGTATATTCTTACCTCAAGCCCCTCTCTTTCCATGCAGGGTGGATGGATGACCAGGTGCCCTTTGCCCCAAAGCCCCACCCATCAGGGACATTCCCTTACTCTCCTGTCTTTTCCTTCCTGTCTGTGTGTGTCAGCGCTACAGCAGTCCCTTCCATTTGGTACCCACACCGTGAGTTGATCACCCAGCAGCCAAGCTCAGGCCTTTTCCTCTGTCAGCTGGCCACGGGGACCCCACACGGGGCCAGCAGGGTGAGCTGGAGAGACACCCATGCAGCAGTGGCGTGTGGCTTGAAGGTCCGTGCCACCTGGTCAGGCAGCTTAGTTGTTCCTTCCGGCCCAATTTACATCTAATCTGCTTGTCCTCTCCCGTCGTGTGAGGGATTGCTCTTCCATCTGCCCGCTTAATGAACTAGTGGGTCTGATGGTACATGCCTCATGATGGCCGGTCCTGCCAGATGGTCATCTGGTCACTCTCCACTTAGGTGCACTAAAATACTGGCACTTCTCTTTGAGTGGCATGTAGATCTTTCCTGCAGTTGTATGACCTTGTTCCCGAACCCCATGGGTTTGTGCTGTGCATCTCTTTTTTGTATGTTTTAGTTTTTTTTTTAAATAGTTTTTTTATGTATTTATTTATTTATTTTTGGCTCTGCTGGGTCTTCCTTGCTATGCAGGCTTTTCTGTAGTTGCGGAGACCAGGGGCTACTCGCTAGCTGTAGGTGCTCGGGCTCAGTGATTGTGGCTTCTGGGCTGTGGAGCACAGGCTCAAAAGTTGTGTCGTGTGGGCTTAGTTGCTCCTCGGCAGGTGGGATCTTCCCAGATCAGGGATCGAACCGGTGTCTCCTGCACTGGCAGGCGGGTTCTTTACCATGGAGCCACCAGGAAGGCCCATTTGGTGGTGTTTTCATATTTATTTGTTTTTGGCTGTGTCAGATCTTGGCCGCAGCGTGCGGGGTCTTATACACAGCCTGCCGGCACGCAGACTCTGTAGTTGCGGTGCACAGGCTTGGCTGCCCCCTGGCATGGGGAGTTTTAGTTCCCTGACTAGGAGTGGAACCCAAGTCTCCTGCGTTGTAAGGCGCATTCTTTTCGCGCTTCTTTTCTTGTTTTCTCTCTGTTATTTCTGGTTGCCCTGCGTCTTCGTTGCTGTGTGAGGGCTGCTCTGTTTGTGGCGCCCAGGCTTCTCACGGTAACGGCTTCTCTTGTTCCAGGGCACAAGCTTCAGCGTCAGTAGTTGTGGCACACAGGCTTAGTTGCTCTGCAGCATGTGGGATTTTCTTGGACCGAGGATCAAATCCATGTCCCAATGTCCCCTGCATTGGCAGGCAGTTTCTTATCCACTGCCCCACCAGGGAAGTCCAGAAGACACATTCTTATCCACTGTTCCGCCGAGGAAGTCCAGAAGGCAGATTCGTAACCGCTTGACCACCAGGGAAGTCCCTGTGCTGTGCGTCTCTTCTGGGGACACACAGAGGCTCTGCACAGCATCTTTGCTAACTCAGACACCTCTGGCAGCATGCGATCTTACAGGTCACATGGCCCAAGGACAAAATTTTATCTTTTACTTTGAACAGAATGTCTCCCTATGTCCCAGAACCTCTGCACCCGTGAGTCTTTGTGTGACCCATTCTTTGTAGTGACTGGGAATCCAATGTACTTCCATTACTTTTGCACATCTGATCCAATTTATATAATGTCATCTATAGAGTAGAACAGGACTTCCCAGGTGGCTCAGTAGTAAAGAATCCACCTGCCAATGCAGGAGACGCCAGAGACGCAGGTTGAATCCCTGGGTCAGGAAGATCCCCTGCAGGAGGAAATGGCAACCCACTTCAGTACTCTTGCCTGGAAAATCCCATGGACAGAGGAGCCTGCTGGGCTATGGTTTATGGGGTTGCAAAGAGTCAGACGTGAGTAGTGACTGAGCATGCATGCCCACAGAGTAGAACAGTATGGTAGTCTCAGGAATGTCTCGCTGGTCTAGGTGTCTTTAGACTCTCTTGTGGCAGAGAGGCGAATTGACATAGCTCAGGTGACACAATGTAGAGAGAGAATGCCTAGGTCTTTGGGCACCAAAGAGCCATCCTGTTCCCCCTGTGAGACTGAGGCTTGTAGGGTCAGCTAACAAATGAAGCTGCAGCCCAGGTTCATCTCACAGGGGGCCCACTGGGTCCATGGACCTATCCAGTAGTCATTCTCCAGGTTCCAGTTGTTTAATTGCAGTGGGTTTACTTGAAAATAAATCTTCTGATTGGTTCCTTGATCAGTGGAGAAAGAGGAATAAGAGCTATGTTTTGTAGCAAAGACTAAGTGAAAACTTATAGCCCCTCCTGCCAGGTCAGTAAGTCACAAATGATAGCACATTTCAGAAGGATGACAGAGAATAGGCCCTCCACAGAGACTTGAAGCTCATCCCCAACCTACCTCCATTTAGTTCAGTGGCCTGGCCTCCGCAAAAGCCAGACTGACTATAGTCTGATGACAATAGTCTACCGCAAAAGTTCTAAGCAATAGCCCCATTGCAACTGCCAAACCTGATACGGTATCTTTATTTGAGCAGATTACATAGCCGCTGGTAAGGAGTGTGGCAAATGTATTGTGTTCCACACAGATTAGTTTCTATTCAGTTGGGACAGACAACAGTGTACACTCATAGTCTTGCTCTGGGGCTATGTTTATTCACCTCTCTGCCACAATAGAGTCTAAAGGAACCTAGACAGCTAGATATTCCTGAGAACGTCACCTCTTTCTACTCTGTGTGCATGCTCAGTTGCTAAGTCATGTCTGACTCTTTGCAACCCCATAAACTGTAGCCCACCAGGCTCCTCTGTCCATGGGATTTTCCAGGCAAGAACACTGGAGTGGGTTGCCATTTCCTCCTCCAGGGAATCTTCCCAACCTAGGGATCCAATCTGCGTCTCCTGCATTGGCAGGTGGATTCTTTACCACTGAGCCACGTGGGAAGCCCATTTACTGTATTAGGGATTACTTTTTCCAGCTTCCAAGGGTCATCTTGTTACCAATCAGGGTTCTTGGCCTCCTTAATAAATAGAAGTTGATAAGAGGACAGATAAAAAATTCAAGCAAGACTTTACTGGGGCCCCTGCTCCAGAAATGGGGAGTGAAAACAAGCAGCAGGTTCCCTTGCTCTCTCCCCAAGGTGGGTGGAGCTGGTTCCTTTATATGTGGAGTGTCCAGGGGTCAGGCTGGAGGGGTATCTTAGGTGGTTTGCCCACCCTTTGGTGATGTTGAGTGCAGGGGACGTGTGCAGTACCCTGCTTTTGCCCAACAGCCTGTTTTTGCTCCCAGCTCTTCAGAGGTGACAGTTGGGTCTCTTTGTATCTTGTTCTTCATAATTTGCCCCAGCTGTGCCTGTATAGTCCCTCAGAGTTTCTTTCTATTCTGTTGCTTGAGGAGATGTTTTTCCAGGTGCAAGCACTGCAGCAAAGGGTCCCAGGTCCCAGGAAACCCCCACCTGTCTCAATCTCAAGCCGGGTATCAGAACAAGATCCTAGGACCCTTCCTGCGTGTTAACTCCTGTCATGGGAGAGTGTGCTCATATCAACAAACTCTTCCTTACTTAGTTTGGATTCTGGCCCCCTTGATCCAGCACCAGGAGGATCCCCTTTCAGGCATATTCTCCCAGATCCTGCTTGTACATATTAAGCAAGAACTGCAGGCCCTTCCACACATAATCTGTCTCCTTCCTTAGCATGGGCAGAACTTCCCCATCCAAACAAGCTAGCTATGCTAAGATTCAAGAGAGGCTGAAAGTTAACCCTAGTTGTCAGTCTAGTGGCCAGAAGGGGAGGTAGGGCAGGTTCTGAGGAGGGCAAGCATTGTCTTGTGCGGCCTCTGTCTCATATGAAGCTTCTGCTCAGTCACGGAAAAAGCAGAGGTGCTTCCTCTATCGAGGGACAGTGAGTCACTCCTGAGGCTGCAGAGGTTTCCAGAGAATCAGAGGTTGAGTTTGCCAAGTGCCTCTACCTAGAGATTCCCATCCGGAGTCTTAGAGTCCCACTCCTTCCCTACCAGAGCTTTGACGAGGCTCAGAAATCAATTTCTCTCAAGCTCTGCTACTCTTATAATTAGGGCCTAAGGCTGCCCTTCACAAGGAAAGCCCATGACTCAGTGGTAGAGAATCCGCCTGCCAATGTAGGAGACTTGGGTTTGATCCCTCAGTCAGGAAGATTCTCTGGAGAAGGGAATGGCAACCTACTCCAGTATTCTTACCTGGAAAATGCCATGGACAGAGGAGCCTGGTGGGCTGCAGTCCATAGGGTCACAAAGAGTCAAACATGACTGAGTGACTACTGCTGCTGCTGCTGCTGCTGCTGCTAAGTCACTTCAGTCATGTCCGACTCTGTGCGACCCCATAGATGGCCCACCAGACTCCCCCGTCCCTGGGATTCTCCAGGCAAGAACGTTGGAGTGGGTTGCCATTTCTTTCTCCCATGCATGAAAATGAAAAGTGAAAGTGAAGTCACTCAGTCTTGTCCAACCCTCAGCGACCCCATGGACTGCAGCCTTCCAGGCTCCTCCATCCATGGGATTTTCCAGGCAAGAGTACTGGAGTGGGGTGCCATTGCCTTCTCCGGACTGAGCGAGTAGACAATAACAAAGGACACTCCTCATATGCCCTTTAGCTACAGGAGATGAGGATTTCCTTAACCACTGCCAACGAGGCCCTCTGACTTTCATATTTTTAATTGACTGCTTGCGCTAAGTATATTGGGCTTCCCAGGTGGTGCCAGTGGTAAAGAACCTGCCTGCCAATGCAGGAGACATAGCTTCTTGGGTTCAAACCCGGGGTCGGGAAGATCTGGAGAAGGAAATAGCAACCTACTCCAATATTCTCGCCTGGGAAATCCCATGGACAGAGGAGTCTGGCGGGCTGCAGTCCATGAGGTTGCGGAATCGGACATGACCGGGCGTGCGCACAAACAACCACCACCTCAGGGTATTGCTTTTTCTCTCTAAAGCAGGAATGGTGTCAGTAGCAGTCTTACAGTCATCTTCTCTCTCCCTGTATTCTTCACATGCCTGAGACATCATATGAGCCAGTACACCCCCTTCCACCCGAATTCCATCCCAGTGAACCACATCCGAAAATCTTAGCATTTGTGCAGCCACAGCCAACCAGGCAGAGAGAAAGAAGAGGTGACTTGCCCAGTGCAGCCAGTGAGTGGATAACCAAGCCAGGACTAGTGTTATTCTTCAGGCTAGACTGCCTGACAGGGTAGGGGGAGAGGCGGGCTTCCTGGATTCCAAGAAAAGGAAACTTCCCCCCAGTGACGTCGACCAAGGGCAAGTGTAGTTACTGTAGGGATTTCTGAGCTCAGAAAGCCAGAGAAGGGACCTCTCTGTCAGGCCAGCGGCTAAGATTCCACGCTCCCAATGCAGGGGGCCTGGGTTTGATCCCAGGTCTGGGAACTAGATTCTGCATACCACATCTAAAGATCCTGTATTCCACAGCTGAAAGATCCCACATCCTGCAAGGAAGACTGAAGATCCTGGGTACCACAACTAAGACCCAGTGCAGCCAAATAAATACTTTTAAAAAAAGAAAAAAGAAAGCTAGGGCAACCCAAGATCCAGTCCTAAAAAAAAAAACCATGGAATTGGGTCTACCAAGGCCAGAATCCATATACATGCCTCTGAGAGTACAGCAGGAGGAGCTGAGAATCTCCACCTGAGAACTGGGTCCTTGCTCGGGGTCTGCCCTCTTCTCTTCTCTTCTTTCTACTCATTGGCCTTTACTGTCCATATTTGAGACCTCGGAAAATCTGATTGGCACAACTGATAACTGTTAGCCTGCTGGGAAGACATTTGCCATTCAGACCACATCCTGGGCTGTTGACCACACTGGGCATCAGCTGCCATTTGCCCTCTCAGGAGGTGGCCGTGTACAGTGGATGTGAGCAGAATCTGGAGCTGGCTGCCCATTTGAATCCTGCCTCCACTGCCCATGGGCTGTGTATCTTTGGCCAACAAATGCAACCATTCTGTGCCCCATTTCCCATTTATAAAGTGGAGGTGTGAATAGGGCCTGTTTCCAAGGGTTTTTGGGAGAGTTCATGTTGTTTAAAGCCCTTAGAAGAGTGCCTGGGGTGTAGTCCGTGCTCTTGGTCTGTTAGAGAAGAAATATGGCAGAGTGGGGTCAGAGGGCTCAGAGAGGAAAACAGAAAACCCAAGCAGGAAGAAATCTGTGGAGGGAAGGACGGGCCCTTGGAATTGCATTGATTACCAAGTCTCCCATTTTCAGTTTAGTCCATGTACCTCTTGTAGGAAAACTCTTTTCATGAAGCTAACTGAGTTGGTTTTTTGTCCTTGCTACCAAAAGATTGGTGTAGAACAACCCTCTTTCCCCTGTCCATGCCGTGAAGCTCTGCCCTCTCTTTAAAGTCTCTTTGAACCTTTCAAGTCTTTGAACCTTTGAAGTCTTCCAAGGTTTCTTGCCAGATGTCTCCATCTCTAAGCACCCAGGGCAGGATCTGAATCTCCCTTAGGCCTCTTCCCACTGTACCTCATTCTGGGGGTGCTGGTGCACATGCCTCACCTCCCTGGCTAAACTGCATCTGTGTGTAGAGTCAGGAAGCCCAGTGACCAGACACAGCATCAAGGACTCTTCAGTGTGCAAACTAATGAGACAAAATCTACAGCTCTGACATGCTGGTGGCACCAAAGGTGCTCCTAGGGTATAGGAACCTGTGTTATTCCATTTTGAGGGTACCTTTGTGAGACGTTATATGCCTGTCACTGGGAGAGGGTTCTTCCTAGACTTCACCCCTTCAAGCTCCTCCCACGAGAGGAAGTATTGGCAGGATGGTTGGTCGGAGCCTGAGAATCCACTGGGCAGTGTTTTACTGGTGGGCAGACTCGTGGGTGTTAGAGGTAAGGGCACGTTAATGAACTTCCTCTTGCCCTTCCCGTCTCCGAGTGATGAGTATGCCAAAGAAAACCCTGTTTTCTCAGGGTGGGTCCAGCCACCCTCTTTCACTTTCTGTTCCATGCAGTCCTCACACCTGGCAGGGTCTGCCTCTCTTTCTGGTCCACTTTCTCCACTGAGGGTGGAGGCTGCAGATCCAAGTACCTGAGATTCGGGGGTTTGAGAGTGGGAGGTGAGTGAGAACAAAGGGACCACCTAGTAACCACAAACCTGAACTGCCGTCTCCAAACCAGCTTGTCCTTGAGGCTGGGAGTCTCATTTGGGCCACCATGCAATCCATCATCCAAGTCAGGCGTTTTGACAATGAAAGGAGAGGTTACTAATACTGACCCTGGGAAAAGTCACAGACAGGGCGCTTCCAGCCACGTAGGGGCTCTGGTCCCCCTCGTTGTCAGGCTCTTGCTCCGTATTCATGCAGCAGTTCATTGTTTTCCGTTTGGTTCTCATTCGTGAGCTCCTTTGGTGAGAAGTCCCAGAGGGAAAGTCAGGATCTGGAAACCAAAACCCAAGCTTGAATACCTTACATGTAACAGACTCTTGATTAATCTGGGGGAAAGAATAGTGAATGAAGCTGAATTATTGCCCAGTGACAATAAAACCAGAAGATAATATTGTGGCAATACCAGTACTTAAAAAAAACACAAAAACTGAAGCCATGTTTCTCTGCTTTGAGGATCCGAGTTAGGACGGGCTTGGAGTCCCGGCTCATCTCTTACTAACTGTATCATTCTGAGTACTGTGCTTAAACTCAAGGCTGTGTGTGATCTGAGTGTCATGTGGGGCCTTCCTGCCCCTTGGAGACTTGGCACATTTAACTTAAACATCCTGTGGAGTGGATTAGGTAATCCCAGAGTTTTCCTCATCGTTTCTGGAAATTTCTATCCCTAAGGCTTTTTTTTAAAAAAAATATTTTTTCTTTTATGCTGCACTCTGTCCCCACACTCCACATCTGTCTGTTGGCTCACGTCAAACCCAGATGCGAGCTTCAGCCCCATCGCTCTTTTCCACAGGAAACATAACCTTTCTCAGCACCTCCTGAGTTAGGAAACTTGATGGGTTTGAGGGGTTATATGGAGGAGGGCTTCCTTGGCGGCTCAGTGGTGAAGAGCAAGTGTAGGTTCTACCCCTGGTTTGGGAAGATCCCCTGAAGGAGGAAATGGCAACCCACTCCAGTATTCTTGCCTGGGAAATCCCATGGACAGAGGAGCCTGGTGGGCTCTCTGGGGTCACAAAGAGTCGGATACAACTGAAGCGACTGAACAATAACAGAGGAGCTCATCACACACCATGACCATCTGCCTTCTGGGTGGTTCCAGACCCTCTCCTCCTTTCCACTTGGTTGTCGTTCAGAGTTCCCCTCTCTTCTCCCCACTTCCCCTTCCATCCCACAGACATTTGGAGAATACACTCTGATCTGTCACTTTCCTCCCGAGAGCCATACTTCCCTACCCTGGCCCCAACCCACCGCTCTGTTTTAAAGCCTTCTCCTGAATTCCGGTGAAAAAAATACTCTCCATCTCATTTCTTAAGGGAAAAATGTCCAGAACGATCTGGACTTGCAGCGCCGTAGCCATTCTTTGGGCTGTAGAGGTCCTTTCTGAAGCCTCTTTGAAAGCTTTGGCTCTGGGCACTGTGTGTGGGCCTGTGCACTCTTCTGCTGCTGCCTCTTCTCTCTTACCGGATTTCCCCAAATACCGTTGACCTCTGAAACTGGAACCAATGCTTTGGAACTTGATGTCTCATTTCACGTCACAACGTAAGAGTCTCTATTTGTATGGTACAGGTGCAAGGTTGAGCTGTCTCTTAACCTTCGCAGCAACGATCAGAGCTGTCTGTGGGTTCACATGAGAAAGAGCATGAGATGGTTGGATGGCATCACTGACGCAATGGACATGAATTTGACCAAGCTCTGGGAGATAGTGAAGGACAGGGAAGCCTGGCAGGCTGCAGTCCATGGGGTTGCAGAGAGTCGGACATGACCAAGCAACTGAGCAACAACCACAAAGAATTAGAAAGGAAAAATGAGATAGAGTATCCTTAACCCCCTTTCCCAAAGGCGGCAGACAACGCACAGACAGGTAGGAAGAATGAAGGTGGGAGAAAGTTAAGTGTCATGTCAGTATATTTCCAAATACAAGTAATAGAAATACCAACTGGAAATGGATTAAGCTGTAAAAATACCCAGGGGCTTCCCTGATGGCTCAGTGGTAAAGGAATCCGATTGCAATGCAACTGATATATGAGATGCGGATTCGATCCCTGGGTGGGGATGATCCCCTGGAGAAGGAAATGGCAACTCCAGCACTCTTGCCTGGGAAATCTCATGGACAGATATCAAAATCTCAGGTTCTTTTCATCCTCAGCTCCTCTTAGTTCCAGGTTGGTGGCCTCAGTTCCAAGCATCATCAGCAGACCCAGCAACGTCCAGTGAGAAAAGGTCAGCATCTCCCCTGTGTGTCTCTTTTCCTCAAGGAAATAGTTCCCCGGAGCCCCTCACTAATATCTCATTAGACAGAATTGTCTTATCACATGTCCCTGCCTAAACGAATCACAGGCAAGGCAATACTACCACTGACTTTGGCTTAGACTAATTAGGATACACTCCTGGGAATAAGGATGGACTCGGCTCTCACAAATCATGTAACTGCCACAAGGAGAGTGGATACCAGGATAAACGTGGGTTTGTTGGGTGAGTGGTTGCATTCGCAGCCATGTGTCTGCCACATGAATTAATTGATCTTCTAGTCGTGGAGGACAGAGGGGAAGGAAGGCACAGCCCAAGGAGGGTGTCATTTCCTTGGGTGGGGAGGAAAGAGATGGTGGGTTGTATTTCTCTGCTGGGATGATGGACTGCTGTCAGTTGGGACACTTCTGTGATTTCCTATAAAACCTCAGGGAGATAGGGGCCACAGAAGGTATTGGCTGAGCGGCCCTGAGAATAAGTTCTGTTGAATATGCTGCTCCTCAAGGGAGCCTCAGATGAGATCTCGTTTGCAGGGTGTGATCACACTCATTTCTGCCACAACACTTCCACTCCAATTCCTTGTCCATTGACTTCCTCTCACATTGGGCATTTCTTTCCTTGTCTCAGAATCTTAGTAGCTTTTCTGTTCTTCTCTCTCTCTTTTGTTGTATTCAGTCACTCAGTCGTGTCCGACTCTTTTCGACCCCATGGACTGCAGCACGCCCGGCTTCCTTGTCCTTCACCTTCTCCCAGAGTTTGTTCAAACTCATGTCCATCAAGTCCGTGATGCCATCCAACCAGCTCATTCTTTGCTGCCCTTTTCTCCTCCTGCCCTCAATCTTTCCCAGCAACAGGGTCTTTTCCAATGATTCAGCTGTTTGCCTCAGGTGGCCAAAGGATTGGAGCTTCAGCTTCAGCATCAGTCCTTCCAATGAATATTCAGGGTTGATTTCCTTCAGGATTGACTGATTTGATCTCCGTGCTGTCCAAGGACCCTCATCTCCGGCACCACAGTTTGAAAGCATCAATTGTTTGTTTGTTTGTTTGTTTTACCACATCATTAATTTTCACAAAGACTCCAGAAATAGTTTCCTCGTTTTTAAAGTCTTGTCTGGTGCTCGCTTCGGCAGCACATATACTAAAATTGGAACGATACAGAGAAGATTAGCATGGCCCCTGCGCAAGGATGACACGCAAATTCGTGAAGCGTTCCATATTTTTCGACCCAATCAAAAAATGGGCCAAAGAACTAAATAGACATTTCTCCAAAGAAGACATACGGATGGCTAACAAACACATGAAAAGATGCTCAACATCACTCATTATTAGAGAAATGCAAATCAAAACCACAATGAGGTACCACTTCACACCAGTCAGAATGGCTGCGATCCAAAAATCTGCAAGCAATAAATGCTGGAGAGGGTGTGGAGAAAAGGGAACCCTCCTACACTGTTGGTGGGAATGCAAACTAGTACAGCCACTATGGAGAACAGTGTGGAGATTCCTTAAAAAATTGCAAATAGAACTACCTTATGACCCAGCAATCCCACTTCTGGGCATACACACCGAGGAAACCAGAATTGAAAGAGACACATGTACCCCAATGTTCATCGCAGCACTGTTTATAATAGCCAGGACATGCAAACAACCTAGATGTCCATCAGCAGATGAATGGATAAGAAAGCTGTGGTACATATACACAATGGAGTATTACTCAGCCGTTAAAAAGAATTCATTTGAATCAGTTCTGTTGAGATGGATGAAACTGGAGCCGATTATACAGAGTGAAGTAAGCCAGAAAGAAAAACACCAATACAGTATACTAACACATATATATGGAATTTAGGAAGATGGCAATGACGACCCTGTATGCAAGACAGGGAAAGAGACACAGATGTGTATAACGGACTTTTGGACTCAGAGGGAGAGGGAGAGGGTGGGATGATTTGGGAGAATGCCATTCTAACATGTATACTATCATGTGAATTGAATCGCCAGTCTATGTCTGACGCAGGATGCAGCATGCTTGGGGCTGGTGCATGGGGATGACCCAGAAGGATGTTATGGGGAGGGAGGTGGGAGGGGGGTTCATGTTTGGGAATGCATGTAAGAATTAAAGATTTTAAAATTTAAAAAAAAAATAAATAAAATAAAATGTTAATACTCATAAAGAAAAAAAAATAAACAAATACTAATAGAAAAAAAAATAAAAATAAATAAAAATAAAAATAAAGTCTTGTCTGGACCCTCCAAGTAGGGGAAACAGATGGAGATTTCAGCTCAGATTCTGTTCTGCATAGTTCTAAAAATGTTCAGTCCAAGCACAGTGGTCCTTTCAGACCTCCAGAGCCTACATGGAAATACCTTTCTACTAATGGATTCAAATAATCCTGTATAGATCTTGTTTCGGATAATCAGCTCTTAGCCAATTTCCAATCTATAGTATAAAGTCATCTCCATTGGTGTGGTGTGATTTAAACACATTTTTAAATCAAGTGAGTGTGAAGTGAAAATCACTCAGTAATGTCTGACTCTTGTGACGCCATGGACTGTAGCCTGCCAGGCTCCTCTGTCCATGGGATTCTCCAGGCAAGAATACTGGAGTGGGTTGCCATTTCCTTCTCCAGGGGATCTTCCCAACCCAAGAATAGAACCTGAGTCTCCTGCATTGCAGGCAGATTCTTTACCGACTGAGCTATGAGGGAAGCCCACTTTTAAAATCAAAGTGTCTTGCAAATAACTCTGCCATTCTATGTTCCCATGATGGCGCTGGTGTCTGCTCAACTCTAGAAGGAAACTTGAAGTGATGCTCCCACCACATCCACCAGGAGAGATTCTCATAACTGAAAGTTTTATTGCCAGCAGCTTTTGTGTCTCCATTCCTTCACCCCCATTTCACTAAAACTCAGTTTAAATAGTCCTGTTCTTAATTTCTGGCTCTTCAAAGATCTGGTGTACACTGTGGAGAGGGGGGCATTGGTTGAGATGATTTCAGTTAAGAGAGCAGTTTTGCTGGGCTGCTCAGAGCCTCGATGTATAAAAACACTCTTCTGTTCCCACCCAGCAACTCTGGATACATAAGAGTTTTTGATCTGTATTGAGAGGAGCAAGCATGAGTTTTATTTGGGGGATGGGCTGGAGGACACGGAAGGGCTCCAGGGGGAATGTTATGTCACCTGTTCTTTGAGCCAGTATTCTTGCCTGGAGACTTCCCTGGACAGAGGAGCCTGTGGACTACAGCCCATGGGGTCGCAAAGTGTTGGACACGACTGAGCACACACATGCTCGAAGGCAGAGAAAGAGACTTGAGACCGTAGCTGCTCAAGTGAGAGCTTTTAAGACCCTGGATCCAAGTACAACTGCCTGAGGGTTCAAGGAAGAACATGGGAAGCTGGCCGTGAGGAGGACTGGTCACCTTGCCTCTGCCCCAGAACCACTGAAGGTAAGCCCCTGGTCTGCATCTTAGTGTATTGACATTGACGGCCGTTAGATGGCCTTGTGGGCAGTGATTCCTGACCAGGAAGAGTGGAGCTAGGGTAGGAAGTGGGGCAGTGGTGGGTAGAAATGGCAGCAGTATTAGCAAGACCGAGAGGACACCCCTCTGGGACTCCTAGAAGGAGCAGGTTGGACCACGGTTTTGCTGATAACCAGCAGTTAGGCTGCTGGAGCTTGGTCCCTCACCAACTGGCTGTAATAACGGAGGTTAGCATCGTTTTGAAGTCATAGTCTCGTAAATATTCTAGCAATTTAATTTAATGAAAAGTCCAGGAAAGACAGGCAAACATTTCTTTCCTCAAATGATTTGCGGTGACGTCACTTCCCGCCCACTTTGTTTCCTGTCTAATCTGAGCTTGGCCAGAACCACTGTTCCAGCTGTCGAGTGCTGTGTAACAAATCACCCGACAACTTAGTGCCTTAGGACAGTAACCACTGTGTAACCTGCCATGATTTCTGTAGGTGAAGAGCTTGGGAAAGGTTCATCTGGGCGGTTGCAGCTTGCGTCTCGTATGTGGTTGTGATCAGACAGTGGCCGGAGCTCGGAGAGCCAGGCTGAAGCAGCAGGCGGCTGGCCAATCACCTCTGTCTCTTCATGGGCTGTCGGGCCTCTGTGTGGCCTCTCCGTGCGGCCTAGTTTAGGTTTTCTCACAGCATGGAGGCCTCAAGGAAGCTGAAATGCTTCAGGAGGGCTGAGGGCTTCACAGGCGAGGCCTGGGGATGAATGTGGATTTCTACGGCGGAGCCTCCCAAGTGTCACCTAGCATCACTCCAAGGGTTCACTGCTAATTCAGTCTCTAAAACTCACTTCACAAGGGCAGGGAATTAGACCCACTGTTCTTCGTTTTAACTTTTTATTCTGTATTAGACTGTAGCCGATTAACAATGTGGTGATAGTTTCAGGTGCACAGCAGAGGGACCAGCCATGCATATATGCGTATCCGTTCTCCGCCAAGCTCCCCTCCCATCCAGGCTGCCACAGAACACTGAGCAGAGTTCCCTGTGCTATACGGCAGGCCCTTGTTATCCGTTTTTAACATAGTTTCATTTACCTGGTTTGGGCTGTGCTGGGTCTTCTCTGCTGTGCGGCCTTTTCTTTAGTTTGCTGCACGCGCTTCTCACTGTGGCGGCTTCTCTTGTTGCAGAGCAGGGGCCCGAGGCCGTGTGGGCTTCAGCAGCTGTGGCTCCTGGGCTCTAGAGCACAGGCTAAACACTTGCAGCCCACTGGCTTAGTTGCCCCGCGGCATGTGGGATCTTCCCGGCCCAGGGATCGAACTCGTGTCTCTTGCATTGGCAATCGCATTCTTAACCACTGAACCCTCGGGGAAGCCCTGGTTGTGAGTGTGTGCGTGTGCTCAGTCGCTTCAGTCGTGTCCAACTCTATGCGACACTATGGACTGGAACCTGCCAGGCTCCTCCAGGCAAGACTACTGGAGTGGGTGGCCATGCCTCCTCCAGGGGATTTTCCCGACCCAGGAATTGAACCTGGGTCTCCTGAAATGCAGGCGGATTCTGTATCACTGAGCTCCAGGAAAGCCCTGGTTATCCATTTTAAATTCAGCAGTTTGTACAAGATCCCAGACCTGTCCTTTCCCCCTGGCAACCGTAAGTTCCTTCTCTAAGTTTGTGAGTCTATTTCTGTCTTGTAAATAAGTTTGTTTGTATCATGTCTTTTTAGATTCCGCTCTTTCTGCTGGACCCCACTCTTTGATGGGGGAGTGGCAAGCTTCTAGAAGAGTAATGGGGGCAGAGGGAGGGAGACTTTGCTGCACTCATCTCTGGAAAATGCACCCAAATGCACCCTCTCCAAACTGGGTGGAATCACTCTTCCGAGTCTCCCTCCCTCCAGGCTGGCCTCCTTTACAACAGCCTTGATCTGGATCACCTTCTCACCACCTTTTCTATGTGCTGGAATCTCTGCTGTCTCCTCTTCTCCCAGCTCCTCAGCCGTGTTGGTTCATCTCCTCCGAGCCCTGCTTAACAGTCAGGGCCTTGGATGGAAACCTCTCCAGGTCTCCTGCTTTCCCGCTGAGGAGTCTCTTCCTAAAAAGGCACTGAGCTAACAGTTCTCACGAGTGGAAAAGAGTGCGGAAATCCATCAGATCACTGACTGTGAGGCAGGGCAGCTGTGGGACAGCTCGCTGACTGAGACAGCCCTGTGTTCTTAGATCTGAGCTGGGCACACACCACTGAGAGGCTTCATTATCGGGGGCTGGGTGGGCTGGAAGGATCCAGGGAGTGTAAGGACCGGGGAGAATGCCAGGAAGATAAATGCACTTGGAGACCGGGAAAGGCTCTCAGGGAATATTTTCCAAACTTGCAGGCATGGAAGGACACTCCCAAATCGCCAATATGTGAATCATCACCTATTATCATGCAGCCCAGTTGATGATAATGACATACCACTCTAGGCCTAGAATCAAAGCCTTAAAATAATAATAATTATTATTTTTTTATTGAGGATTTTTTTTCATGTGGACAATTTTTAAAGTCCTTATTGAATTTGTTGCAATATTGCTTCTGTTCTATGTTTTTTGGTTTTCTGGCTGCAAGGCACCCCCTGCACTGGAAGGCAAAATCTTAACCACTGCACTGCCAGGGAAGTCCCATTATTATTGTTCCTTATAATTTAAGCACTTCCTTTCTTTTTGGCTGTGCTGGGGTCTCCGTTGCCACGTGGGCTTTTTCCAAGCTGTGGTGAGCAGGGGCCCCTCTCTGGCGGCGGTGTGCAGGCTTCGCTTGTTGCAGAGCATGGGCTCTAGGGCACTGACTCCATAGTTGTGGTGCTTGGGCTTAGTTGCTTCTCGGCAGGTGGGATCTTCCCGAATCAAGAGGCGAACTCGTGTCTCCCGCATTGGCAGGCGGATTCTTTACCACTGAGCCATCAGCAAAGCCCTATTTTTAAGTCAAGAGAAAAGAGAATCTATTTAGAAGCCTGGAGGATGATCTTTAGGAAGAGGTCATGAACCCTCAGAGGCAGGACCGCAGAAATTCAGGGGTATTCTATGTGGCTGAGGAAGGGAGCCGCCCGGAGAGGCACGGAGCTCTGGCCACAAGAGACCGGATCACAGAATCAGCTGGGTTCCCTGCAGCCACACTTAACTGCTGCCCTCTCCTGCTTGGGGTATGTGTCCTTTTTCACATGTCCATGAAATAACCAGGCCCCCCCCCACACATACCTTTCCATTTCTTTGTGGAAGTTCTAGCCAGAGAAGGCGGGACTCAGACCAAGGGTGAATTCTGGCTCTGTCACTATTAATCTGTGCAACTTTGGGCAAGGCACTTAACGTCTCTGAATCTCTGCTCATGAAAACTGTAAAATGGGGACTATTTTCCCCTACCTTTGTGTTATAATAATGAGAGAACAGAAATCAAGTGTCTGGAATAGCCTTGGACCCAGTTAGTGCTTAATTAAGTCTGTTCTCTTCCTTTCCCTCTTATTTATCCAAAGAGTGCCGTGTTTCACTTTGTAACCAGTCTTTAACTTGTTTCTTTTGAGTGGTGTGCATTATAGCTAGAAGAAAAGGAAAGGATTTATTTTTTAAATAATTTTATTTACTTTTAATTGAAGGATAATTGCTTTGCAGAATTGTGTTGGTTTTTGCCAAACATCAACATGAATCAGCGGAGGTATACATAATGTCCCCTCCCTCTTGAGCCCCCCTCCGCATCCCACCCCTCTAGGTTGTTACAGAGCCAGGGTTTGAGTTCCCTGAGTCATACAGCAAACTCCCACGGGCTATCTATTTTACATATGATAATATAAGTTCCTATGTTGGTCTCTTCAGATATTCCACCCCCTCCTCACAAGACCCCACCTCACCGCGCCCCCCCACCCCCACCCCACCCTGGTGTGTGTTAGTCTGTTCTCTATGTCTGTGTCTCCATAAAACAGCGCATTTAAATTGAAACATAGTTATACTAAATGGCAGGCCGTTATCATTCTGGGGAATTCAGCAAAGGAAGTCTTTCCCTGGTTTCCTTTGCATGTGTGAGCCTTGCAAATCAATTTTTCTGCAAGTAGATCTTCTCCTGGTGAGTTGAAAATCCATCTCCTCTTGAGAAGTGAGAAGTGCAGATCTAGGCAACTGGATGCTACCAAGCTGTGGATGCAGCCCACACAGCATCCTGGCCTTGGGCCTTGGATCTAGGATACCCGATTGCTCAGCCCTTCGCCTGTTGCCATCACAGGTTTAGAAAGGGTTTTTGCTATGAGTCTGTGAGGCACAGAGGCCTTGTAAGGCAGATCCATGTACCCCCATCCGTTGTTGTTTAGTCACTAGGTCATATCCGACTCTGTGTGACCCCATGGACTGTAGCCTGCCAGACTCCTCTGTCCATGGGATTTTCCAGGCAACAATACTGGAGTGGGTTGCCATTCCCTTCTCCAGGGGATCTCCCCGACCCAGGGATCGAACCCATGTATCCTGTGTCTCCTCCATTGGTAGGCAGGTTCTTTACCACTGAGCCACGAGGGAAGCCCCATTCAAGTCCAGCCCCTCACAAACACACACCACAGATCACCTATTCCCTCCCCCTGGGATAAAATGCCCTCCATTTCCTCTGAGACCTCCCCTCTCAAGCACTTTCTCCTTTGGGGCCTCCTTTCGCCTGGGACCTGCCTCCTTTGACTTGAGTGCACACGGCCCTCCCTGCCAGGCTCCTCCCAGACTCCTGATTCCCAGCCGAGAGCTCTGCACAGAGCCGTGCTCAGTAGACATCTGTGGATCTGAATCAGACTGATGAAAGGCAAGACTTACAAGACTTTCCCAACCCTAATACTCCATGATTTCAAAAAGTGCTTCCCCGGGCTTCCCTGGTGGCTCAGTGGTAAAGAATCCGCCTGCAGCGCAGGATATGCACCGCAGTCGTTCAGTCCCTGATCTGGACGTTTCCCACATGCGGCAAAGCAACGAAGCCCCTGTGCCACGACTACTGAGCCTGTGCTCCAGAGCCCGCGAGCCGCAACTCTTGAGTTCACACGCCACAGCTGCTGAAGCCTGTGTGCCCTAGAGCCCGTGTTGCACAAGCGACACCGCAGCAGTGAGAAGCCTGAGCATCGCAGGAGCCCCTGCTCTCTGCAACTAGAGGAAAGCCCACGCAGCAATGAAGACCAAACACAGCCAGAAATAAATAAATGTTTTAAATTATTTTTTTTAAAAAGTGCTTCCTCTGTTAACTTCGTTTTCAAAATCTAATTAGGTGGAAAGTATATGTTATAGAGTTGGAAATTTCATGTTACAACTCAGAGGTACATAAAAATATTGCTTAAATATTTTCTCTTCTAAATGATTCATCCTGCTTTGAATGTTCAATGTCTTTTTACTTAAAATTGCCTTTAAAATGAACAGTCTCTGGAATAGGATAAGATTTCTTAACTATAATGCAAAGAAAACACTAACCATAAGGGGAAATTTTAATTAACTGGACTATGTTAAAATGAAGAACTTCAGATCAGCAAAAAAAAAAAAAAATTCAACAGAAGACTGAGAATATATGAAGAACTTCCTTGGCTCTCTCTCGGAATGGCAGGTGTGGAGCCAGAGAGAGGTGAGTGTTGGCCATGAAGCTGGTTCTGTCTTTGTGGAGACAGCCAGGAAGCTGAGAGCAGCAGACACAAGGCTCAGAGGGCTGCTGTTGTTCAGATCTCAGTCCTGTCTGACTCTTTGCAACCCCTGGGGCTGTAGCACGCCATGCTTCCCTATCCTTCACTATCTCCAGACACAGAGGGAGATGCAGAGACGTGGGAGTGAACCTTGCCTCCCCTGAGGCTCTGCGGAATGTCTCAACTTCCTTTAGTTAGTTAATCCAGAGAATGCCTCTTTTGGCCCATGATGGTTTGAGATGGTTTTAGGTCCTCAACAATCAAAAAATTCCTGACTAATACATCTGTTAGGCTTCCCTGGTGGCTCAGCAGTGAAGAATCTGCCTGCAGTGCAGGAGACGTAGGTTCAGTCTCTTGATCGGGAAGATCCCATGTGCCACGGGGCAACCAAGGCCTTGCACCACAGCTCCTGAGCCTGTGCTCCCAAGTCTGGGAGGCACAGTTACTGAGCCCACACGCCACAACAAGAGAAGCCCAGATGCCCTACAGTCTGGGCTCCACAGCAAGACAAACCTCTGTAATGAGAAGCGCGCATACCGCACTTTCCAAGTGGCGCAGTGGTAAAGAATTCACCCGCCAATGCAGGAACTGCCGGAGACCTGGGTTTGATCCCTGGGTGGGGAAGAGCCACTGGAGAAGGAAATGGCACCCCACTCCAGTATTCTTGCCTGGAGAATCTTCACACTCTTATGGGTGTTTTTTGCTAGTCTGAAATCCTTCATTTTATTATAGTCCAATTAGTTAAAATTTCTCCTTATGGTTAGTCCATGGGGTCACACAGAGTTGGACATGACTTAGTGACTAAACAATAATACATCTATTAAAGGGTTTTTTTCCCCCAGAGAAGTGGAATCTCTAAAACATCTAGGGTTGCAGAGGAAGTAACAGAAGAGAAACCACTCACCCCTCCTGTGAGAAGGTCAGAGGGCATGGTGGTGCCCTGGCAGAGCCTCGATCTAAAGCTGGCATCACTCGTGGGGGGCTGTCATGGTGGGGACTTGGGGAACCTGGGATTTCATCTTCCTTCCAAGATGAATTCAAACTCCTGGCTTGAGGAAAACAGAAAAAAAAATTGTTTCACATTTTAAAAGACTGAGTCAAAGTTGCCCACCTTTCACCTGCTCCCCCTCCAATCATCAGGGTTGTCAAAAATCTGGGCTCAGTCTCAGCGTGAACACCACCCTCCACTAAGATTCAGGCCTAGAACTCGGCTGGTGCTTGACGAATAGGTGTTTGCGCAATGAACAGATCAGATGAATGTGACATAGCAACACCAGGAAATAGGCTCACTGACCCAGGACATGTCACCTGAGGTGCTGGTTTATCTTAGGGGCATGATGAAACATTTCTGGGAATCTCACAGGCTGACAAAAATGCAGACATTGTCAGGAAAGCAGATTAAGTTGTTTTGATTGCTGGCCAGACCGAGCAACGTTTCTCTGTGGTTTCAGCTCTGGATTTTGATGACCTGTCTCAGTGTTTATAGAAGCACGGCCTTTCCAGGAGCAGCCAAAAGGGTCTTTTTGGGAATCCTGTGTCAAGAAGCCACTGTGACATGACTATCACCACAGGCAGTAATGTATCTGATGGAAAGATGCAACAGTTAGGTGGAGTAAGTGAGGTCTCTTTAATGATGAAGTTTAGGGGAAATGGCAACCTACTCCAGTGTTCTTGCCGAGAGAATCCCATGGACAGAGAAGCCTGGCAGGCTGCAGTCCATGGGGTTGCAAAGAGTCAGACATGACTGAGTGACTGAACACACGCATGGAAACATGTGGAAATGGTTACAGAAAGCTGGAGGCAACCCAGCCTGCTTCCAGGGAGCGATCAGGCTTCCCAGGCTCCCCAAATCCCCACAATGACAATCCCCCACGAGTCAGCTTTAGATCGAGGCTCTGACAGGGCAACTGGTTGGCAATGCCAGTTTCCCTCTACCATCCTCGCAGGAAGGCTGAGTGGTTTCTCTTCTGTTACTTCCTCTGCAGCCCTGGATGTTTTAGAGATTCTGTCTACTTACCTGCCCACTCACCGGTGCAAGGGCTTTGATAGAATAACGCATTCCTGAGTGTTCACCATGAAAATAATATCATAGATAAAGTAAAAGCCTATTTTCCAGGAATATCCATTCCTGCCAAGGGCATTCGTCCTACTGGAAGGGGCTTGATCGTGATATATATTTCCAAATTCAAGTCCAAGTTGCTTTCACACATGGGTACTCTCATCAGTGCCTGCATGAGGACATCCTCACCTGTCGGTTCAGTCACTCTGTTTTGTCCAACTCTTTGCAACCCCATGGACTGCAGTACACCAGGCTTCCCTGTCCATCACCAACTCCCAGAGCTTCCTCAAACTGATCAAACTCACCAGCATTAGATGTTAAGGTTTTTTGAAAACTTTATCCTCATTTGACAGTTATAAAGTAATATTTAGGGTTGGTTTTTGTTTGCATTTATCTCTATTTTAAAATAATGCAGTGGGATAATGCTTTGAATATCACCTAATAGATATTCCTTTCTCCATAACCCATTCCTCTCCACCCTCACAGCCTGTGCCAGTGAGCCTAGGCTAGGGACAGAGGAAAAGCTCTCTGAGGAAGCGGGAAGTGGCTAGAGTCTCAGTCAAAGACGTCATTTCTCCACCTTGAGTTTCGAGGTAGTCTTAAAATCTCATAGCAGGAAATGGTCTTTAAAGCCAGACTCTTTGAGAAGAAAGGGTTTTCTTAAACCTCCCAAGGCTGGAGTTTTCACACATCAAGAAATCAAAGCTGCGAGAAGTTAAGTGATCATTGAGTGAGTCATAGGAGACGGCAGAATGCAGATATGACAAAAGAGAGGGTTCTATTCTACAGGACATACAGTTATTTTGGGACTTGGGGAAAGACTCAAGAACCAGAGCAAGAAAAAGCAGGCAGGGGTCAGTCTGTGAATGTTCTGATTCTTTCCTCCCCCCTCATCGGGATCAAACCCGAGATGTAAGGGAGGATAGAAACTCCCAGGTAGTTTTAAGGACTCCAAGAACACCAGGCTGGGGTCCCCACTTCCCTGGGTGTCCCCTGAGGAGGCTTGACCTTTCTCATGGGACCATCGGGTCAGCCTTATACTGCATCCAACGTGGCGACCAAGCCGTGGAGTAGAGCTCACTGCGGGGGTAGGGGGCGGATGCTCGGGTGGGTTGAGATGGCAGCCCTGGGTCATAATGTCTGGTCCAGTATGAGATGTGGAGGCAGTCCAGAAGCTTCTGTATGCCACAGGAGGACCGAAATAGTAGCTGGGGTGCTGGCTGGTGAGTTCACTAGGGTGTCACCATGGCAAAAAGCAAAGTGACATTTTAACAGAGAGCAACATGATGGATTTCTCAAACCACAGATCAGATGGCTTTCCCAAGCAGGCCCTGGGCAATCAGGAGCCTCAGTAAGAGCCAGGTGAGACGTAGATGGCAAGACAGTCCTCCAACCTTGAAGGCAGCATAGAATTCTGCTGCAGACCTGACCACATGTCATCTTCCCCTGAAACCAGCTGTTATCTTAGAATGAAGAGGAGGAAGGAGAACCCTTGTAGTGATGGAGAGACGAAAGACGAAGTCGTTACCCAAAGGAGGTAATTTTAAGCCAAAAAAGTCTGAGATACCGTAATGGCATGAACAAGAGTGTTTTGCCAACAGTGGAAAAAGGAGCTTTGTGAGCTGCCGGAGATCTTACTGACAGTTGACAGTTGAGTTTTGCACATCTCAGCACACACCTTCATGTCTTCTATAATAATATACTTTATTTTTTTTCCATTTGGTGGCAATATGATTTCATTTCAGAAACTATGGAGAGCAACAGTATAAAAAAGAAAAATCATTCTTTGATCTCACCAATCTGCGCTCTCTTGGTGTATTTCCTTCCAGTCTTTTTTCTATGTACATGTATTTGTGTGTGTGTGTGTGTGTGTGTGTGTGTGTATTACTGTGATTGTGCCCTGGTGCATCTTGTTTGTTGACTAGAGTCTCTAATGTCTGAGGCACGTTTGTTCACAGAAAAGAATACCCACCACTATGTGTACTTTATTTATTATCTTTAAATAATTAACAATTCTAAAAGTTCATAGCAGTCATGATTGCCAGATTGAAAATGTAAGAAACCATCCAATCTAATTTCCCCAGGTGCTTAAACATTGATGAAAGTGTGATAAATTAAACTCCCTGAAACATTTGCTTGCAAATCTCTAATATTATCAGATTCTCTCATGTGCTGCAAATGCCTTAAAATGCAGTCAGAAGAGGCCCACAATGAAAATGATTTTTAACCTGAGTAGCAGTTACAAAAGCACTCATCTCATCAGCTCATCCTTACTCTTGTACATATTTCTCCTCCTTCCCTCAGTCCAGAGAGTGGGCTGCCTCTTCGCCGGCTGAGATGGGAGAAAGGGCAGTGGGTTGGGGACTGCTCAGATTATCAGCTCTGACTTCTCAGATATGATTTGGTCTTTTGGTTTTTTTTTTTTTTAGTCCTATCAGATGGGGGGAACTGACCTGATTTAGATAAAAACTTGTCACACAGCAACTATAGCTTCTTTTTCTCGTTGATTATTTTGACCTATATTGTTGACGCTATTTTTCCTCTTCATATCACTTCCTGAGCATTTCATGAATGATTAAATTTTCTTCAAAAAAAACTTTTAATAGCTGTCTGACATTTACTGGGATATACCATCATTTATTTCACTTGGTTACTTAACTGTTGGGCATTTATATGATGTTCAATTTGTTTTCCGTTAAACTCATCTCCATTTGAATAACGCATGCTCATGAATCTCGGCATGCCTTTCTAGCTTCTTGGATTAAATTTGTAGAAGGGAACTTCCTATATCAATGGTTATGAAAATATTTAAGGCTTTGGATACGTAATGCAAAGCTGCCTTCCAGAATGGCTCTGTAGGCTTCATTTCTGGTGTGATCTCATATAGGATAGAAGACACTGCTACCTTCTTTTAAAACCAGGGAAATCAAGACATGGCAGGACTAACTGTCTGAAGAGAGTGTCACTACTGGAGGTTCTAGTGAAGGAAGGTCCAAGCCAGGTTTCCAAATACTTCCCGGGTTACTCACATTTGTGAACTGTACTTTTCAAACTAACAATCCAGGCTCAACCTGACAAGGCCAACTGTACTTAAGGGACAGTGGGAAAGGATATTTGGAATTAGGACTGTTGCAGAAAAGCTGGATCATACTGTCATTAGCTATTCATCCCTGCACTGTCCAGTATGGCAGCCATCAGCCACCTGTGGATGTTGAGCTAATGTGACTAAGGAATGGAATTTTAAATTCTAATTCAATTAATTTGAATTTAAAAGCTGATACTTGAGAATTCCCTTGCAGTCCAGTGGTTAGGATCCTGTGCTTTCATTGTCAAGAACTTGGGTTCCATCTCTGGTTGAGGACCTAGGATCCTGCAAGCCAAGCAGCAAGGTAAAAAAAAAAAAAGCTGATATTTGATTCAGTTATGGAAAAAACTGCTAAGTGTGTTTGGAACAACTTGGATATGTGAATCTATTTTTGACTCTTAACTTTTATGAAACCTAACTAAATAGATCAATATTTCCAATGAAAATGTACCATCCAAACTGAGATGTGCTGTAAGTATAAAATGCCCAGTGAATTTCAAAGACTTAGTATGAAACAAGAACATAAGCTATCCCATTAGTGAACATTTTATATTGATCACAGGTTGTAATGATAATATTTGGAATATGTGTGTGCTTAGTCACTCAGTTGTATCCAACTCTTTGCGACCCCATGGACTATAGCTATAGCCTGCCAGACTCCTCTGTCCATGGAATTTTCCAGGCAAGAATACTGGAGTGGGTTGCCATTTCCTACTCCAATATTTTGGATGTGTTAGGTAGTTAGAGTAGGAAACAGGAGTCCAAAATGGAAGAAAAGTGATGACCAACCTAGATAGCATATTGAAAAGCAGAGACATTATTTTGCCAACAAAGGTCTGTCTAGTCAAGGCTATGGTTTTTCCAGTGGTCATGTATGGATGTGAGAGTTGGACTGTGAAGAAGGCTGAGCGCCGAAGAATTGATGCTTTTGAACTGTGGTGTTGGAGAAGGCTCTTGAGAGTCCCTTGGACTGTAAGGAGATCCAACCAGTCCATTCTGAAGGAGATCAGCCCTGGGATTTCTTTGGAGGGAATGATGCTGAAGCTGAAACTCCAGTACTTTGGCCACCTCATGCGAAGAGTTGACTCACTGGAAAAGACTCTGATGCTGGGAGGGATTGGGGGCAGGAGGAGAAGGGGACGACAGAGGATGAGATGGCTTGATGGCATCACGGACTCAATGGATGTGAGTCTGAGTGAACTCCAGGAGTTGGTGATGGACAGGGAGGCCTGGCGTGCTGCGATTCATGGGGTCGCAAAGAGTCGGACACGACTGAGCGACTGAACTGAACTGAACTGAACTGAACTGAAAAGACAAGGAAGGGAAAAGCCCGTGAAAATAGAACAAAGGAAGGTCCGAGGACCGGAGTGAGGACTTCAGGTAGAACAAACAGCGCTCCTGGCCAGCCCAGTTTGCACAGGGCAGGCCGGGGGGAGGGAACGCATATAAAAAGAGGAGCCAAAGGGCTGGCTCTCTCTCTTTCTCTCTCTCTCTCTCTCTCTCTCTCTCTCTCTCTCTGTCGTGCGCGCGCGCTGGGGCGCTCGTCTCTTCGCGTCTTTGGGTCGACATGCCCTCACGCCTCGAGGATGGATTTTCCTGCTATTATCTAAATAAAATAGAGCTGTAACACGGAGCGGTAACACTGATTTGTCTAAGAGCTATAACACGGTCCGTTTGAGACCTGAGAGCTATAACATGGTCTGTCTAAGACCCGAGAGCTGTGACACGCCGAGGGCTTTAATGTCCGTCACTCCAAATCTTTGTTGGGACGAGACAGAACCAAGGAGCATACACTCGCCTGACAGATGTATGGGGTTAAATAAAATATGTCATTAAAATTAATTTCACCTAGATCTCCTTTTTAAAAATAAACTTTTAATTTTAGAATACTTTCAGATTTACAGAAAAATTTCTAAGATAATATAGAGAAGTCCATATGCCCCACACCCAATTTCCCAATTATTAACATCTTAATATTGTTAGCATATAATTACCAACGAGGACTTACTGTATAGCACAGGGGACTATGCTAAATATTTTATAATAATCTATAAGGGAAAAAAACCTGGAAAAGGATATACATCTATATAATTGAATCTCTGTGCTGTATACCTGAAGCTAACATGATATTGTAAATCTACTATACTTCAATAAAAAGTTTTTCAAAATAAAAGTGTATTCATAGGATATATTTGTAACAGTTAATGAGCCAATATTGATACATTGATATATCCCTGGGTTGGGAAGATCCTCTGGAGGAAATGGTAACCTATTCCAGTATTCTTGCCTGGAGAATCCCATGGACGGAGGAGCCTGGCAGGCTATAGTCCACGGGGTCACAAAGAGTCGGACATGACTGAGCGACTTCACTTTCACTTTCACATTGATATATTATTGACTGAATTTTATTCAGATTTCCCTAGTTTTTCTCTAATGTCTTTTTCTGTTCCAGGATCCCTATCAGGTCACTATGTCACACCACATCGCCTTAGGCTCCTCCTGGCTGTGACCATTTCTCACACTGTCCTTGGTTTTGATGATCTTGACAGTTTTTTGAGGACTACCAGTCAGGTATGTTGTAGAATGCCCCTCAATTAGAATTAGAATTGTCTGATGTTTTCTCACAATTGGACTGGGGTTATGGGTTTTGGGAAGAAAGACCCTAAAGGTAAGATGCCCTTGTCATCACAGCAGGTCAAGGGTATCTATACTGTTGACAGGACTATCACTGTTGATGTAAACCTCAGTCAACTGGCCGAGGTGGTCTCTGCCATGGTTCTCCACTGTAAAGTGACTCTCGGCCCACACTTACGAGTGAGGAGTTGTGTTCCATGCCCTTGTGAGTGGAGACCTACATAGATTATTTGGAATGCTTCTGTAAGGGAGATTTGTTTCTTCTCTCCATTTATTTATTCAATCACTTATTTATATCAGAAAGGAGTTTTAGATACTTATTTTTTAATAAATTTATTTATTTTAAATACTTATGAATTTATTTGGGGCCTTACTCGTGGCATGTAGGATATTTTAGTTGTGACATTCGAAGTCTTAGTTGCAGCATGTGAGACCCAAGTTCCCTGACCAGGGATCGAACCCCAGGCCCCCTGCACTGGAAGCATAGTCTTAACCACTGGATCACCAGGGAAGTCCCTTTAATTTATTTTTAAATTGGAGTGTAATTGCTTTACAGTGTTGTGTTAATTTCTTTCAAGTAGCTGGGTCAGAACTATTGACCAGTTACTTGCAGAACCTAGGGTGTTTGCAGAGCCAGCCTTGGCCTCCTAGAAAGGGCGCCACCTGGTGGCGAGCACTCTAGGGATGGGCGTGCATTCTCTCTCATACTACTGCCTGTGGAGGTGGGGACTAACCGAGGTGAAGGCGTGGGGAGTGGCCTCTTGCAGCCTCAGACTTACCTGGCAAGTCACTGCCTGGGACACAGTTGCTGGCGAGCTGTGACTGAGGGCTTCCTGAGGCAGTGGAGCCAGATGTTGGAATTCAAGTCCCAGCTTTAATGGGGAGAACTTAGGCAAGCAGTGCAATCTCTCCAAGACTCAGTTTCTTACCTGTAAAAGGGAAATCAAAGGACCTATCTCCCTGAGTTCCTTCTAAAGAATAAATTAGATTAGGCATGATCTGAGTTTGGGTTCTCCAAAAGCAGATCCTAAAATTCAGATGTAAGTAATTTATTTGGAGGTGATCTCAGGAAATACTACTTGGGGAGGACATGAGACAGGTGAGACAAAGAAAATAGCAAGAGTGACTTATCCAGAAAGCGTGCTGCCACCAGGGGCACCAAGTACTTAATCCTTCTCAGCATTACCCTGGCCTTAGGGCATAGAGCCGGGGTGTTTCCACAGATTCCCAGCAGTTCCTGATGGGGGCTCCTCTTGGAGGACCTCAATTCCTCAACATTGCTGGCTTATTCGATACAAGCACATAGTGGGGCACAGCAACCAGTGTCCTAAGAGTCAGAAAGGACAGTATTTGGAAGCTGGGTCAACATTCATGAAAATAGGGGTTTCCCCGGTGGCTCGGCAGTAAAGAATCTGCCTTCAGTGAAGGAGATGCAGAAGACAAGGGTTCAATCCCTGGGTCAGGAAGATCCCCTGGAGGAGGGAATGGCAACCCACTGCAGTATTCTTGCCTGGAGAGTCCCATGGACCGAGGAGCTTGGCGGGCTACAGCCCATGGGGTCGCCGAGAGTCCGTCCAACAGGACTGTGCGACTTTCACTTCACTTTCATGGGAAGCACAGACGTCAACAACTCTACCAGCAGCGGCTTGATGTCCCCCACATAGATAAGGAAGCTGGAGCTCACGGAGTGTCAGAGCCTCGTCTGGTTCTGGAGAAGATGACATCCGTATCAGTGTCCCATCGGTGGGTACAGCTGATCCTGCCAGGGCCCGGATTGTAAAGAATTTTCATCCTGTGCCCGAATAAAGATGTTCTCTCTATATATTTCTGAGCCCGATCATGACTGCCCAGAAGTGTGTTTCCTTCTGTAACATATCAAGGCTGAATCTTTTGTGTTCTGCCCTGGGTGTGCACCCAGTAATGAACTCCATTCAAGCCCCACGGCTACCTGCAGTCCCTGGGACTCATTGATAGTTTTGGAATATTAACACAAGGAATAACTCTCACTGGTTGGAGAGAGCAAGGGAATGGTTTCATCTTTCTTTTCCTGCACCAATAGACCTGAGAGAGAAGAGGGAATTGGTGGAAACAGGAAAAGGCTGTGGGCCCAGCTCTCTCCCTCTCTTCCAGTTGCGTCACGTGGGATACTGGAGGCTGCCTGCCCACGGCGCCTCGCTTCTGTCCACCAGGAACCCAGGGTCTCATTGCTGGCCTCATAGACGGAAATAGCAGGTCTGCTCAGCTCTCCTTTGTAAGTGTCACGGTCACATCTGTCAGTGCTGGTGATGAGGCTCACGCAGGACTAGCAGGAGAGCAGCCGGAAGTGGGCGGGGCAGGGCTGCCACAGAGAACATCAGGGTTTCGGCGCAAAGAACTCTTTCCGGTTCACGCCACTGAACAGAGGATAAAACCCATGTTTTGTGGTCAGCTCTTGGTTGGAGCCAGGATTATGATTATTTTTTAAAAATATGTTATTCTTCAATTATTATTATTAAAGAAATTTTTATTGTGGTAAAATACATGTGACATGAAACTTGCCATTTTAACTCTTTATTTAATTTTTTACATTTGAATTTTATTTATTTATGGCTGGGCTGGATCTTTGTTGCTGCAAGTTGGCTTTCTTTAGCTGCGGCGAGCGGGGCTACTCTCTAGTTGTGGACATGGGCTCTAGGCATGGCAGCACACAGCTCAGTAGTTGTGGGGTTTGGGCTTAGTTGCCCCGTGGCATGAGGAATCTTCCTGGACCAGGATTGAACCCATGCCCCTGCATTGGCAGGTGGATGCTTATCCACTGGACCAGCAGGGATGTCCCCATTTTCACTATTTTTAGATGTGTGGTTCAGTGGCATTAATTATACTCACAATGTTTTGAAACTATCCTCACTGTTTTACCTTGTCTCCATTAAGCAACAGCTCACCATTCTTTCCTCCTCCCAGCCCTCTACTTTCTGCCTCTGTGATTTTGACTACTCTCCGGACCTCATGATACTAGTGGATATTTGTCCTTTAGTGACCGGCTTGTTTCACTTAGCATAATGTCTTCAGAGTTCATCCATGCTGTGGCATGTGTCAGAATCTCCCTCCTTTTTACACCAGAATAATACTCCCTTGTATATATAGACCCCATTTTGTTGTTCCCTCTTCTTATAATGTTATCCCTTCATCAGTAATACTCCATTGTATTCATTGACCACATCATGTTATCGCTTGATGGAGGCAAGTCTTTCTTTTACATCTCTACCTGATGGTACACTTAAAAAGAAAAAGAATGCTTTTAAAAGGAACAAAGAAGGCACCCAGCACATATGACCCTCTCACAGCTCTGGGTGCCCAGCCACCAGACACCAGTGGTGATCAGGACTCTTCGGTGATGCTTCTGAGAACAGCAACTAACAGTAAGAATTTCAATTACCCATAAGCATGGATTTAATATTTTGGTCTTTGGAAGTGATTAGGCTGGGCTGTGTGTTCTATGAGGGCAAGGTTCAGGCCCATTTGATCTCCACTCTGTACCCAGGGCTCCTCGTGGCCTACCTGGCATGTGTAGTACTAAACGAGTGTTTTCTGAACATGGAATGAGGTAGCTGGTCTGCAGGGCTGGAGCGGATTGCTGCCCTGGAATGATAACACTGCCAGAACCGTTCGTTGCACCTACATATGCCTGGTGCTGCTTGTTCCTCTTCCTCCCATCAGCCCTCCGAGGATAGGCATCATCATGCCCATTTTACAGCTGAGGAAGCTGAGGCTAAGTATGTAACCCAAGGGAGCACAAGGCAGAGCCATGTCCCAGTTGGAATCAGTGTTCCTGGAAGGGCGTGGAGAGGAAGTAAGCATTTTGCTTGGTTATCATTTTTAAAAAATTAATTAATTTGCTTATGAGGGTCCTACTTGCCCCCTGTGGGGTCCTTGATCTTCACTGTGGCATGCAGGATCTTTAATTGTGCATCACGTGGGATCTAGTTCCCTGACCAGGGATCAAACCCAGGCACCCTGCGTTTGGAGCACAGACACCCCCAGCCACTGGACCACCAGGGATGTCCCTAGGTTATCTTTTATAATCTGTACAACAATACCTATGGAAAGGTACTGTTACTACTGCCATTTTACAGAGGAGAAAGCTGGGACCTGAAAAGCAGCTAGCAAGTGCTGGGGCCAGTATAGGAACCTGACCAGTCTGACCTCACTGCCTGCTGCCTCTGCCCCACCAGACTGGCTCCATTTCTCACTCCATTCTCCTGGAGTCACCCCCGCAAGCTGAAATGTCAGGCGTTGCTGCGGCTTTGGCTTTCCTCTGAATGCAACTGGTAGGCTGAAGTGAGCCTGCAGGAATTTTGCCATCTCATCTGGCTAATTAAGTGTGATTTGGGGGCTCCTGAATGAGGCGGATGTGAGTCATAAACAACACAGGCTCATTTGAACTTAATAACCCCACTAGTCACGGATCTATGTTTAGAACTGATTAGGGAGCTGCCTGGGCTGGGGCTGGGACATTCCTGGAGAACCCCATGTCTGTTCGCTGCCTTCCACACAGGACAAGCGCTCGTCATCCAGAAGAGAACTATTTGTTGCTCCGTTTAAATAATTAAATTTTATTTAAAACAAACAAACAAACCATGGTGTGCCAGATAAATTCTGCATGAATTCTTTTTAACATGTATTTATTTATTTAGCTGCGTTGGGTCTTAGTTGCAGCACGTGGGGTGTTTGTTGCACCACGTGGGATCTTTCGCTGTGGTTCAGGAACTCTCCGGTTGTAGCACTGTGGGCTTAGTTGCCCCACTGCACGTGGGATCTTAGTTCCCTGACCAGGAATCGAACCTTTGTCCCCTGCATTGCAAGGCGGATTCTTTTGTTGTTGTTATTATATTTTATTGTTTACATTTATTGATTTTTAATTGGAGGATAATTGCTTTATAAATTTTGTGTTGGTTTCTGTTGTGCAACATGAATCAGCCATAGGTATACACATGTCCCCTCCCTCTGGAGCCTCCCTCCCACCTCCCACCCCATCCCACCCCTCTAGGTTGTCACAGAGCATGAGGCTGAGCTCACAAGGTAGATTCTTAACCACAGGACCACCAGGGAAGTTTCAGCATGAATTTTTAAAATAAAACATAATATTAAAAAAAAAATTGTCCCTTGCAAGAGGCAGCATTAGATAACAACCTCAGCATCTCCAAGGTGGAGGGGTGTTCTCTACTGTGACCAGGAGGCTTTTGCAGAAGAGTTTGAGAATTCATTTACTGCATCATTATCCCATCAAGCCAGTGTATCTGGCCACCAGCTGCTGCCTCTCCAGGCTCGGGTCTGCTGCTCAGGGTCAGGCACACCTGTTACCTGTCCTTAGTGAGTAGTGGGGTCTGTAGTTCAATCTGCCGTGTTCCCTGTTCTAATCTACCACATGGACAGAAACGCTTTCAGATGATATTGTAGGGTCTATCAACTTGGAGAACCAGAACTTTGATTCTTTTCATGTCCATGAGATGAACTTTTCTGGGAAGGGTCAGAAAGTTTCCCCACAGCCTTTATTGCTCATCAGATGCTGTGTGCAAACACTGCTTTCCACACTGCTTCCAGCTCTCTACCTGGTGATGGCTCTCCTCCGTCATCTGAGCCTGGGAGATGGAAAATGTAGAGCAGCATCTGCAAACTGTGACAAAGGACTGTGAGCCTGTTTTTGTATGATCCATGAGCTAAGAATAATTTTTACACTTAGTGGCTGAAAAAAGTCCAAAGAGGGCTAATTCGTGATGTATGGCTTCCCAGGTGGTGGCGGTAGTGGCAAAGAACCTGCATACCAGTGCGGGAGATGGAAGCGAAACGGGTTCAGTCCCCAGGTCGGGAAGATGGCCTGGAGGAGAGCATGCGACCCACTTCAGCATTCTTGCCTGGGGAATCCCATGGGCAGAGCAACCTGGTGGGCTGCATACAGCCCACAGGGTCGCGAAGAGTAGGACACGACTAAAGCGACTTGCTGCTGCTGCTGCTAAGTCACATCAGTCGTGTCCAACTCTGTGCAACCCCATAGATAGTAGCCTACCAGGCTCCCCCATCCCTGGGATTCTCTAGGCAAGAACACTGGAGTGGGTTGCCATTTCCTTCTCCAATGCATGAAAGTGAAAAGTGAAAATGAATTTGTTCAGTCATGTCTGACCCTCAGTGACCCCATGGACTGCAGCCTTCCAGGCTCCTCTGTCCATGGGATTTTCCAGGTAAGGGTACTGGAGTGGGGTGCCATTGCCTTCTCCGCTAAAGTGACTTAGCAAGCACGAATGCATGGAATTTAAGCAAAATTCAAGTTTTTATGTAGATATTTTGAATAAATGTATACAGATTTCAAATTTCTGTGCCCATAATAAGTTATAAATATATAACATATAACTTTCTAAAAAATACATACATACATGCAGCCACACCTATTCATGTACATACTCTTTTTCTTATTTTTGGCCACACTGAGTCTTCCTTGCCACACGTGAGCTTTCTCTAGTTGTGACAGCAAGGGCTACTCTTCCTTGAGGTGTGCAAGCTTCTCGTGGTGGTGGCTTCTCTTCTAGGGGGTATGGGCTCTAGGCGCACAGGCTTCAGTAGAGGTGATGCACAGGCTTACTTGGTCTGGGGCATGTGGGATCTTCCTGGACCGAGACTGAACCCATGCCTCTGGCGCTGGCAGGTGAATTTCTTGTGGCTGTCTTTGAGCTACACCAGCCCAGCTTAGTAGCTTTGATAGTCAGCATGGCCCACAAACCTGAAAATAGTTACTACTTGGCCCTTTACAGAAAAACCTTGCCAACTTCTGGGCATCCTGCCCAGAGCCCGCAGGGCCCCTGTAGGGGGATAGTCAGGATGACCCAGGAGCAATGTCTAAGGCAAGCTCTCTCTCCTCTCTCAGCATATTGTGGATGCTGCTCCCAAATTCCACTTCCATGCCACTGGTACCCTCTCCCCCAGTGGGGAAGGCTGGATATGACCTCACCATTCCCAAGTCTACAGGTTCTAGGCAGCCAGCTCTCCCAGGATTCTCCTGGACATCTTGCACCCAAACTCGGAATCTTATTTGGCACATGGAAGGATGGCTTTGTCCCCCATGGGCCACATATTATTAGACTGGTGCCAAAGATTCTGATTTTAAAAATAAGACAATTTCCCTGACTGCTTAATTTGGAAAAACATTCATAAAATATGCTCTGGTTATCGTAAGTAAAAACATGCCTGGTTAAATCTTCTAAATCTGGTTTACTGGGGGAAAAAGAAAGAAGACAAAGGGGTGCAGGTGTTGGATGAATTCACATTTGTTTTATTTGTTTTTCTTTATTTTTAATTGAGGGTAATTACAATATTGTGTTGGTTTCTGCCATACATCAACATGGATCAGCCATCGCTATACATATGTCCCCTCCCTCTTGAGCCTCTCTCCCACCTCCCACCACATCCCACCCCTCTAGGTTGTCACAGAGCCCGTTTGAGTTCCCTGCGTTATATAGCAAATTCCCACTGGCTATCTATTTTATATATGTCAGTGTATATGTTTCCATGCGACGAATGGAATGTTTGTTTTAAAATAACTTCCCGTGGAGTTACTGAACTGAGTAAACCTTAGCCAAAAGCCCTGGATTTGCAGGAGCCGGGTGGGCTTTGTGACGTTTTCCTGTGTCTGAGCTGTGAACTTGGGTAAGTTATTTTGGCTTCCAAAGCCTGAGTCTGTCCATAAGTCATTAAAGTAGTGAAAACACTGTCTGTCTCCTAAGAGTGCCATGATGATTCGGAAAGTTAAGTTCCTGGATGTAGTAGATATATAACCCATGATAACTTCTCCTGTTCCTTGTCTCATCTAGACCCTGCCTTAGAGTCTGATACCCAGTGTTAACCCACAAAAGTAAAGAAGATGTTTTTTCACTGTGAAAAATTTCTCACTTTTTGTTTGCTTCATTGACTTGAAAAACCTTTATTCCATGGCTCTGGGCATTTGAATAGAGGAAAGTAAAATCATAATTTTATAGATTATTAGACCCACACAAGCAGCCAGTGTAGATAAACCCGAGGTGAAAAATCACTCTAATAAAATCCCTCTTCTCTGATTTGTACTATACTTTTCTGCTTCAAGTCACCCAGAAAAACGAGTGGGCTTGGCCTCTGTTTCTGTCTGCCTGAAGAAATGCGTGAAGGGTGTGTCTTTGTAGCTGGTGTGTTCTGACTAGCCTGGGAGATAGAAAGGGGAAAAAAGAACATGATACTGCAGGCCTGGAAAGACCGAGGCATCTCCTCATCCAACAGCCTTGTACTATAGACAGGGAAACCAAGGCCAAGCAACTCATTAATGGCAAGGCTAGTACCCTAAGCAGGTGGCCCAGCGCCCTGTCTCGTGTTACTTACTGCCAGGCTGCTGGAAGTCTCAGGGATGCTAACACTGTATCTAATGCTGGTACTAATACTGTGGGACTTCCCTTATAACGCAAGCGTTGGGGAGCTACGGCTTTGAACACAGACGAATGGCAGGGCTTCAGACTTCATCAGGGAGGCCCAGCACACCAGAGCCGGCTGCACTTCAGTCGGCACAAGTGCAGGACACCCAGAGGCAAGGCCAGCTAGCTGGACGTCATCTGAGACAGGCCAAAGACTTCGGGGTCAGCTCCTGAGTGGGATGGAGAGTTTAAAGTTCACTCGGTGTTGGGACTTCCCTGGGTTCAGCGGATGAGAATCTGCCTGCCAATGCAGGGGACACGGGTTTGATCCCTGGTTCAGGAAGATCCTGCATGCCGGGGAGCAAGAGCAAAACTCCTGCACTGCAACTACGGAAGCCCGTGCACCCAGAGCCTGCACTCTGCACAAGAAAAGCCACTGCAATGACAGTAGCCCCCACTCGCCACAATAGAGAAAGCTGCTGTGCAACAACAAAGGCCCAGCACAGCCACAGAGAAATGAAGAACCTTTTGTTTAAATTAAAGAAAAAAATAAACTTCACCCGGTGCCTTTCAGTTTTATTCCCCACTCGCCACTACTGGGAATGGAACTCAAGAGTGAGGCGAGGTCGGCAGGGATCCTGAGGGTGTCCCACCCAGATCCCCTTTACGGGCCTGTACGCGATCCTGTAGCCCACCAGCTCCTCAGTCCATGGGATTCTCCAGCCAAGAGTACTGGGGTGGGTTGCCATTCCCTTCTCCAGGGGATCTTCCCCACCCAGGGATCAAACCTGGGTCTCCTGCATTGCAGGCAGATTGTTTACCATCTGAGCCACCAGGGAAGACTTGCTGGAAGTGTGTTGGCTTCTAGTATCTCCCAGCTCCCTCTGTCTATGGAGACCTGGGCCAAGTTAAATGGGTGCTGCTGGGGAGGCCATGCAGCCCTTTCCCCCCCAGCCCCAACTCTGGCCAGTGATTGAAATGGGAGTACAGAAGCCCAGCCTTTGGCATCAAGTGGTGCAATTTCCTCTCCAGAGACCCTCGTGCGGTCGGCTGAAGCTGACTCCAGCTGACACCACATCCTTGCTTTGCTCCTTCCCTGGCCTTATCCTGCTTCCCCCACTCTCTTCCTCCTGAGAGCACCCCTCAATCAACCCCTTGTAGGAGTCTTCCCATCTCAGACTCCACTTCCAGGGACCCCAGTCCTAGACAGGATCACTCCTAGAAGGCCCTAACACTGTCCATTTATTGTGATTGGTGCTGAATATATTTTGGCTCTGTGATAGTTCCTGTCCTTGGTGAATTCCTCCCACCTCTCGCCCCATCTCCTTCCTCTCTCTGGGGAGGTTCTGTCTTTAATCCCTGCCCCTGACAGCAGAGGTTTCTGAATGCAGCTGCTACATGGCTGTGTGGAGTTGTGACAGCTTTAGGGGCAGCATTATATAGGAGCAATATCCTTTCTGATTATTGAATCTCAGAGTTCATTTCACACCAAGACATCAAATAAAACCAGACAATACAAGCCAGCTCCGTGGTTATGACTGGAAGAGAGGAATCTCATTGTTCATCCTCTAAAGTTGTGCTCTGTTCCTTATCAACCTCATCTGAAACCTCAAGAGTAGAGATGTTTCTCCAGGAAGAGTAGAAAGTTTGGGCTGGCTTTGATTTGTGTTGGAGATGATAGACTTGCGATGGGAAAGATAGAAGACCTCCCCAGCCCACTCTCTGCCAAAAATCTTCATCAAGCCTTTGGTCCTCAGATAGGTTTCAATATCCTGTTGGAGCTGGAGATCTGACCCAGATGGAGAATACAGCCTTTTAAACGCTCACTGCCCTGAGAAGCCTTCCATAACCCTCCGCAGAGGGAGGGACCCCTCAAGAGCCCCTGAGTGGAGGCAGCAGGGCTGGGAAGCAGGTGCCTGCTGGGGTTAATATACGGAGAATACATGCATGAACGTTTATTGATAAAAATGAGCCACGGTCACTGACTGTTCTGCTGTTGTTGCTGCCACTGATTCCTTTATCTTAGGAAGGGTATTTTCTCAGTTCTCTATGATGTAGCACTTGTATAATAAAGAGAAGTTTTCAGAACAGTTAGGTAAATAACAATTTCATTTTTAGTGTAAATAACTACTCACGGACACATACATGTGTGTTGAAACAGACTGGAAGTATGTGCACCAAAACTCTGGCAGGGCTAGCCTTTGGGTAGTAGAAAGGTGAGTTCTCCTTTCCCTCTCTGCCTGTGTGTCATCATCCCTAATACTTGCACAGTGGATAGATAGCATTCACGTTCAAGCCAGAGTACAAGGAAGATGCTGTGTAGCAGAGTGTCGTTTCTGAGCCGTGTGAACCACTGCAGGGACATGGTGACAATCTGGAGTTGGCACCACGGGCTATGCCTCTCAGTCTAGGGCAGACACGGTTTGGAAATCAGTGATTCTAGCCTTCTGGGGCCAAAGGAGAAAACTGTTCAGAGCAGAGCGGGAGTTGATGGGGCTGTCCACTCAGGGGCAGCACTTAGAAGAGGGAGGCGAGCAGAAGCTGTTCCCAGCTCTCGCCCTCGGGCGCCCCGTCAGTGCGCATCCTTCCTGTGGCGTTCCTCGCCTTCTGCCAGCGATGGCTCCAGGTCAACCACTCCACCTTCCTGTCCTTTGTGCCTTTGTGTGGGGTCTTTCACTGTGTGTGAGGGGAAGGGGAGGGGATGATGAGGCGGGGGATAACCTTTCTATTCTTAAAGCTGATTTTTAAAAAATCTTTTTATTAAATTATGGTTGACTTACAATGTTGTGTTAATTTCTGCTGTACAGCAAAGTGATTGTTACACACACACACACACACACGCACACACACACACACACACTCTTTTCTATGCTCTTTTCCATTACGGTTTGTCACAGGATGTTGAGTAGAGTTCCCTGTGCTGTCAAGTAAAGCCTTGCTGTCTGCCCGTCCTATGTATAATAGTTTGCTCCTGCCAGCTCCACAGTACCCCCCCCCCCGCCATCTTCGGCCCCCCGCGCCCCCTTGGCCGCCACAGGTCTGCTCTCTGTGCATGTGGGTCTGGTTCTGTTTCGTAGATAAGTTCATTGGTGTCACAGTTTAGATTCCACACAAGTGACATGGTGTTTGTCTTTCTTTCTCTGACTGACTTCACTGAGTATAGTCATCTCTAGGTCCATGTGAATGGCATTCTTTCTTTCTTTTTTTTTTTTCGCCCGAGCAGTATTATATATACGCACCACATCTTTCTCCATTCATCTGTTGCGGATCACTTAAGTTGCTTCCATGTCTTGGCTATTGTGAATAGTGCTGCTGTGAACACAAGGGTGCATGTGCCTTTTTGAATGAGAGCTTTCTCCAGATAAAGGCCCACCAGAGTGATTGCCGGATCCTATGGCAACTCTATTTTCAGTTTTCTGAGGAACTGCCATACTGTTTTCCATAGTGGCTGTACCAACTTACATTCCCACCAACAGTACAGGAGGGTTCCCTTCTCTCCATGCCTTTTCCAGCATTTGTTACTTGCAGACTTTTAAAAAATATATTTATTTTTAATTGGAGGATAATTGCTTTAGAATGTTGGGTTGGTTTCTGCCATACATCAACATGAATCAGCCATAGGTATACATATGTCCCCTCCCTCTTGAGCCTATCCCCCACCTCCACCCCATCCCACCCCTCTACATTGTCACCAAGCACCAGGTTTGAATTTGCGGACTTTTAAATGATAGCCATTCTGACTGGTGTGAGGTGATACCTCATGGTAGTTTTGATTTGCATTTCGATAGTAATTAGCCACTTTGAGAATATTTTCACGTGCCTTTTGGCCATTTGTATGTCTTCTTTGGAAAGATGTCTGATTAGGTCTTCTGCCCATTTTTCAGTTGGGTTATTTGTGGGGTTTTCTGTTGTTGAGTTGTATGAACTGTTTGCATATTTTGGAAATTAAGCCCTGGTCGGTTGCATCATTTGCAGATATTTTCTCCCATTCTGTAGGTGTCTTTTCATCTTGTTTATGGTTTTCTCTGCTGTGCAAAATTAAAGCTGATGTTTTAAATTTGGGCTTTCCTGGTGGCTCAAGGGGTAAATTCACTTCTCTCCTCTTAGTTACTGTTTTCCCTTCTACTTCTCCTTCTCTAATCCAAAATAAGTTAATAACAATTTATTTATGATGGTGATAATAATAATTATAATTATTGCCATTGTGAAAGTGAAGTCGCTCAGTCGTGTCCGACTCTTTGCAACCCTGTGGACTGTGTCCATGGGATTCTCCAGGCAAGAGTACTGGAGTGGGTTGCCATTTCCTTCTCCAGGGGATCTTCCTGACCCAGGGATTGAACCCTGGTCTCCCACATTGTGGGCAGATGCTTCACCGCCTGAACCACCAGGGAAGTCTCCATATTGCCATTGTAGTCCTCCTAAAGAGGCTGCAGAGTTATCTAGGAACACAGGAGGAGAGGTAGGATATTAATGATAACGCTTTTAGGAAAAAACTCAGCATCTTTTTACCAAAAGAACCAGTGAATATGGAATTTAACTCCAGCCAAGCTAGTCCTATGACCATAGAATATTCTGAAATAAGATTCCAAGGTCCTAACTATAATGAGAAAGATCACAATTCTAGACCATTATACAGTGTGAGTCATGATTTCAGTCCAGAGTGGGACTTACAAGGAAGCCTGGGAGCTGGGGTGGAATTCACAAGTGTATCCTCTGGGATAGAACTGTGTGGAGCTTCGGACTGCTCAGAAAACTGCAGGGACAAGACTCCGAGGCACAGCCACTAGGAGGGGGCTCTTTTAGGTTCTGAACAAAGTTCAAACCTGCAGTCCAGGGTCAGACCCAGGGTGAAGTAGAGAGCTAGGGGGGTCATCACTCTTACTCCGCCCTGCCCCTGCCAACTGACCCTCAGGAAGTCTGATGGAACTTCCCAGGAGCCCAGGAAGGACTCTGGTCACAGTGCAAATTGGGTCCTGGTGGGTACCCCTCCCCAAGCAGGTTATTTCCTCAAGTGCCAAAAAAGCTTTCTGGGAGACAATTTGTATGAAGGGTCAAACTGAGGCCTTAGGGTGTTATCTGGATGCTAAGTATTTTGACCTTCATCACTGGCCCATGAAAGCACAAAAAATAATGGGTCCTCCCCAGCACATTAGCTAACCCCAGTCCTTTAGGTAAGGAAACAGTTCTGGCAACACTCAGACAGCTGGAACACCAGAAAATGCTGAGTGAGAGGTGGAGAGAGTCCCTTATTTGTTCTGGGTGAGCCGCAGCCGTGCCACCAGAGAACCACAGTAAATCCCCATCCTCCTCAAAATACCCTTGGACCCTGGCCCATTCCCGGGGGTGGCAGAAATGACTACATGTCAGCACCCGCGTAGGGGTTTTCAAACCTAGACTGAGGACTGTGAGATCCTGGTGGTTGGAACTGAGCGGGGAGAGACAACAGATTGTGGGGCCCCACCCCAGAGCTTCTGCATCTGTAGTTCCTGGACAGGGCCCCAGTTTTACATTTCTAACAAATTCCCAGGTGCTACTGATGCTTCTGTCCCAGGGACCCTACTTTGAGAACAATCAAGAACAGTACCTGCTATTCACCAGAACGGAATGCTCTAGAGCACGTATTCACGCAAAAGTGGGGAGGGGATGGAGAAAGGGAAAGTAGCTTTAATAATTTTTTAAAGGTGTTTATTAGTCCATAAGACTTTACTTGAGAAAAAATCTTAATGCCAAAATACCCCGTTTTAAAACCAGCTTTTGAAACGTGTTCATATACTAAAGGTTACACATATGAAAAGGAAATGTACATGCCTTTTAAAATGAATCATTTTCATGAAAGACACTTGTCTCAGAGAACCTACTGATTTTACCATTTCAGCACTTTACTGGGTGTTTTGTGGGGCTTACCGGAAGTGGGTAAAAAGATAAGTCACATAAAACTCTGTATGCCACCATGACAAGTGGTAGTGAGGCTGAGGGGGTAGGGATGTTGTTTCAGGGGAGGGCAGTGTGGTGCAAGGGGGAAACTACATCGGGCGGGGGCATTAGGGTCAGTAATTTGGTTTCCATCTCCCACCTCTCCCAGACAGGTAAGGGAGATAGAGTTAGCCCTTCTCTAACTTTTTGGAGATTCCCTTTCTCACGTTTCAGGGGATCATCTCATAATTCTTGGATTCCTTTTCCAAATCAAATAAAGAAAAGGCACATACGCATCTCTGGAGGAAAATGTCTGTATTAAAAGCCAAAAAAAACACAGAGTACAAGAAGAAACGCCCATCTGGCCACGTCACTGGATAGATCGACTTGGAAAAAGGTTCATAAAGTTCATTTTCAGCGGTAACAATATATCGATGTTAAATCATTCCCATGCCCCCCTTTTAAATAAATTAAAAAACAACAAATTTCAAATACTATGTTCAGATACAAAGAGCTTCTCTGACTACAGCAATAGCAATTTACCTTTTTTTTTTTTTACTAAAACTTTCATTTAAAACAGTTATTAAATATATAAAACAAATACACAGGATTTGGTCGTTTTCTGCCATGAATATAGGGCACGTGGGTGCGGGGAGGGAGGAGGGCAGGGTGCGCAAATAAGGGGAAGGGGCCCCATTTCCCTCCTCTCCGTCTTCCAAGCTGCGGATCCCACCCTGCAGGGCAAGGGCTTGCAGCTTTTCGGAGCCAGAAGCGGGGCACAAACCTGGCTTTTCCCACACGCTGGGGCCTCTTCGGCGGTCCCCTCCCCCGAAGAACTAACGGTCACTACAGCACGAAGCACACCGGCCGCGTCTCCCGGCGGGAAAGGCACCGAGAGCGCGGACACGGGACGGACACGGAAAGGAGCGGGGCGGGTCACTTGGTCGCCGTCCCCGAGGTGACGGCCGCGGCGGCGGCCGCAGCGGCTGCGGCGGCGGCGGCGGCGGCGGTGGTCCCCGCGGGCACGGCGGCGGGGGCGGCGGCGGCGGCGCTGGCGGTGGTCCGGCGCTGCTCCATGCCGTTGGGCAGGAAGCCGGCGATGATGGGCACCGGCCAGATGAGGGCGGCCACGCTCCACACGACGATGACCAGGGTCATGAAGCAGGCCACCAGCGTGGACTCGATGGGCTTGCGGTTCAGCCGCCAGCCCGGCTCGCCCTGCAGCTCCTCCAGGCTGAAGTCCAGGCAGCAGAAATGCAGTGGCTCGCCCTGCAGCCACAGCGGCCCGGGGGGCTCAGTCGCGGGGTAGGCGGGCAGAGCGGTGGGCGCCCCGGCGGTGGCGCCGGTGGGCCGGAGGCGGCCGGGGCGGCGGCCGCGCACCCAGCTGCAGCCCACGCAGAGGCGCAGGTCCTGCTGCGCGCCGCCCGCCGCCAGCCCCAGGTGCTCGATGAGCAGCGGCGGCCCGACACGGTGGAAGGCGGCGGCGAAGAAGGCGCGGCCGTGCGCGTTGGTGGAGAAGAGCAGCAGGTCGCACTGGAAGCCCCGCGGGCGGCCCCAGCGCACGAGCAACGAGCTCAGCATCTGCCGCTGCACGCTGATGTTGCACGGCGCCGCCGCTTCCTCCTCCGGGCGCTCGGGGGCCCCGGGCGCAGCCGAGGCCAGCAACCGCGGGGCGGCCGGCTCGTCTGAGGACGACGCGTTGACCGAGGCGTTGAGGGGCGCCCCGAGGAGGCCCGGCGCGTCCACAGCCCCGCCGCGGGCGGGCGGCAGCGGGCAGGCGGCGGCCAGCAGCGCGGCAAGCAGGGGCAGCATGGCCTGCGGCGGGCGCCTACGCGCGCGGGGCTGGCGGTGGCTGCATGGCGCGCGGGAGACCGGTAGGCGAGCGGACGGCGGGATCGCGGGGGCTGGCGGCGGGCGGAGTGAAGACGCGTCGGACCCCCAGTCAGGCCCGCGCGGGGGCGGCGCGGAGGCGGGGGCGGCGGCTCGCTTGGCGTGGGGCTCCCTCCCGGCCCGGCGGCGTCTGGGGTTCCCCGCCGCCCCCTGCGCGGGGGCCCTCGGACGGCCGGGCAGCTCTGCTGGGCCGGGCGCTCGCGGGGAGCAGGAATCCCCAGCTCGGCTCCGCCTCCCGCGCGCTCCGCCCCGTCTCGCCCCGCCCACCGCCCGCGCCCCGCCCACCACCCGCGCGCCGCTCGGAGACTCCGGGGAGGGCGGGGTTGCACGCGCCGCGGCGGGGGCGGGGGCGTGGCCGGGGGGCGTGGCTGGGGCGAGAAGGGTGCAGGCGCGTGCGGGGTTAGGCCTCCGAGGCTTGCGCAGGGGCGCGGCCGCGGCGTCTATGGAGAACATCCGATGGTCGCGGTAGGGGTTGGCAGGGCTGGCGGAGCTTCAGGACGCGCCCTGGCGGCAGGGCCACACCGCCGGAGTCCAGCTCCAAGCAGAGAAGGCGCTCTGAGAGAATTCCGTCCTCTTGAGGGAGGCTCAAGGGCCCGGCGACCAGTCTTTGTCACGCCTGAGGCGGCCGTGTGGTGTGTCACCTTAGTGCTCTCCGGACCCCGCTCCTTTCACAGAGGTAAAACTGAGGCGTCCTCAGGTCACCGCGGGAGCCAGAACCGGAACTCCTGGCCACCGTGTCTCCACAAGTCTGGAGAGTTCGGCTGGTTTTTAATGTGCCTCCAACACAATAGATCCACTTGGTATTCTCACAGCAAGCAGACCCCAAGGAAAATTCCAAGAACTCTGTGGAGTTGAGGTGCAGGGGTTCTGGTGGGAATGTGAGCCCCGCAGCGGTTCTGGGGTTCCCAGGAAACAAGCCCTATCTGGCAGGTCCGATGAGCACGGTATTTAGGAAAGATTCGTATGTAGAACATTTTCAAGGGAAGATTCATCCCCGTTAGGGCATTAAGTGGAGGAAAGCCTGTCAAGAATAACTGCCAAGATCAGATTTATATGTTTAAAAAAAAAACACTTTTTTTTTAAAAGCAATTTAGCCTTTTACACTTGTTAAGAAAAATTCCGTGATACCCCTTCAAGAGAATGACCCTGTGGTTTGAAGCCACTGTGCCCTCGGAACACCGGCTATTCCTGAGTCTGAGAGGAAAGGAGTGTGGAGAGCAGAAACAGGCCCTCAGCGAAATGACACTCCCCCTAAACTTCCTTTCCTAAACAGAACATTGCTAAGCTTGGTGGCTGATTACATTTCTGGCAGATTTATCCATTGTATCTAACAATGAGTCAAACCAGGTTGAGGAAGATGTAAAAACAGCTCTAAAATATAGGTCCCAAACCTACCTGGCTTCTTTCTAGCGGGGCAAGCTATTATTCTAATTGGCCTTGGCTTCCCCATCTCAACACTGGGGTCAGTGGTGCCTGCCTTGCAGGGTTGGTGTGATCAGTGCGCTCAACCCAGTGTCTGTCCCTCGGTCCACAAAGGTGCTTATGTGGTGGCTGAAAAGATGTAGCTCCTATCAGTTCAGTGCAGGATAGCTGGAATGATCTTTGATTTCTACAAAAGTGATTAATTTCCCCAAGGAGCCAGGACTCCCCTTTTGTTTAAACCTTCATCACTTTTCTGCTGAGAAGCAAGCTATCAGAAAGGACAATGTAAACTTTCGTGCTTTTATTAAAAGTTAGTTTTCCTTTTAAGCTTGCATGTCAGGTACAGAATCTTCTGTCTAATCTGGCAGAGCTGTTTTAATCTGAGCCATGTGGCTGGTGAACAGCCTCAGAACAGGGGCCTCAGGTAATCCTGAAGGCTGAGAGTCACCCAGTTTTCAAGGGGTGGGTTTTAAGTCCACTGCCTTTGGTAGCAAGGGATGCTCTCTAGGGTTTGACCAAGAGGTAGGAACTCTCTGGCTTTGTGTGAGCAGAGGGAGAAGACACAGAACCAGTTGTGGAGCCAAGCAGTTAAGTGCAAAGCTGTGCCACCATTGCCCTGCACCCTGGGAAGCCGATGCTGCCCCCTTTCCATTTTACGCTATGGACTCCAGCACCGTGCCCTCATTCAGAGGGACAGCCATGCAGTCCTAGAATGATTTGCTTTCTTTGGGGGCAATTGGAATTGGGGAAGATAAGATAAAATTGTTTTCAGTTTTGTGTGCTGGTGTGTTACCGGAGACAGAAGAAGCACCAAACAGGGGAGAGAGGGCCTGTGGTGGTTTTTTTTTTTTGCTTTCTGAGAATTTATGTTTTGCTTTTTTTAGTCTGTTTGTTGATTGGACAAATTTGCCTGTTTGCTAATAGCTCTGACAAGCCACCATTTATTGAGTACTTTCCACATGCTAGGTGTTTTACACATCATCTCTACTCTTTTCAGCAATCCCATAGTGATACCTATTTTGCAGTGAAAAAACTAAGGCTCAAAGAGGGTGACTAATTTACCTGAGGCCTCAGAGAAGCTGGTGACAAAGCCAGGATGTCAGTCTGGTCTCCACTGACTCAGAGTTTGTGCTTTCTAAAAAACTGGTTGTGTCTTGTCTTATGGAGGTTGGGTTCCAAAGTCTGTGCATGAGTTAAACGACTATATGGCATAATTTTCTTATATATTGATAAAAACTTTTGGTTGAGTTTCTTTTTATTTTATTCATAAAAAATTTTTTAAACTTTTTTTTTTTTTGGCCTTGACCCATGTCATGTGGAATCTTAGTTCCCTAACCAGGGATCAGACCTGAGCTTCCACCCCACTGTGGTGGAAGAACAGTCTTAACCACTGGACTGCCAGGGAAGTCCCAAGTTTCTTTTTAAAGATATACGTATATCAGAAACATAACAGCATTAGACAAAGATTGGAAAACAGTGGAGGAAACCGGTAGAAACCTGGCTACCTGATTCTCTACTTCTCTGCATCATTATTGTCTTCTGCTGTCTTCATATTCTCTAAATGTACCACCAATACTCTGGGAAAGAAAGGAAATTAAAGTCCCACTGTCTTGTGCAGCCATGATTGCTTTGTGCTCTTCCCTTCAGCCCATGGGGATCTGGGAGTCTACCCAGGAGCAAAGGGTACTCAACCCACAGTTGCTGACTGAGTTAGCCTGCTGGTTAAGAACTCTGCCAAGCTATAGGCAGAGGCTATAGTTAATTGCGGTTAATTGTGGCTTCTGGTCCTTTCTCTGATCCATCTTCTACCAGTTTCCCTTCCCCTCGCTGGCTCTGTTCCAGGTCTACCAGCTTCCTTGCTGGAACACAGCAAGCACATCTAGAATTAGAGCCTTTGCCCAAGCTGTTTCCCCTGCCTGGGATGTTGTTCTTTCTGGTAGCTGTCTTTCTTGCTCCCTCCCTTCAGATTTCTGCTGAGATATCAGATTCCCCAGAGGGGCCTTGCCAGACCATTCCTGTAAAACAGCACCCATTACCAGCATCCCCATCCCTCCCCATCCTCTGGTGCATTGTTCCCTGTCTTCCTGGTACTTATCCTCAGCTGACACACTGTGTGTTGTTCTTTGTTCGTGTCTCCCTTCTTTGGAATGCCTGATCCCCCAAAGCAAGGCTTTATCTGTTTCGTTCAATGAAACACTGCATGGCCCATAGTAAAGGTTCAATGACTAGCTGACGAATGAGTGAGTGAATTCAGTAGACCGGGCCGCCCCAGCAGGCAGGATGTGGGCAGTAGCCAGGGACTTGAGATGGACAGAGCTATACCAGTTCCACAGCAACAAGACTCACACAGCCATCCCCAGCCTGCAGGCCAGGAGCCACCCCTGGCTCTGCCCTGCCCTGCCCTGCCCGGAACCGGCAGAGGAGCCAGGTCTCGTAGGGAACCACATGGCCAGGCAGAATTTGGCCTGGAAGGCTGAACTGAACTCAAACCCAGATGCCCAGCAGTATTTAGGGGCATGAGCCAGGGCAAGCTGAGTGACTGGGAGGAACATCCCAGATGAGCCCAGACTTCCCTTCTAGGGAAGAAAGGCAAATGACACTCCTTCCATCTGCTCAAGTCTTGTCATTTTTATAAATCTCTGTTTTATCTATAAAACACAAATAGCAAGTTTTTTGTACATGGACTGTGTTGTTAGAAAACAATCATGAGGATTTCAAAGAAAATAATTAGTAGTGATGCCCCGTTGTTTCATTTTTTCGTTTCCTGTGCCCCTCCCAGGGGTCAGCTAATTTTTCCTTAGGCTGCCTATTGAAGTTATGCTTAACAAAAAGATCTCTCTGGGTTATTTGAATTCCTTTCATCTAACGACCTCAGAGTGCCACAGGTACAGTAATTCGTTAGTTCTCTCTTATTACGTGGGTGGAATGAAGAAGATATTATTACCACACGCTGTAGACTGAGAAGCAAGAACCACAAAAGAATCATAAAAATAGGACAGAAGAAAGAGGGGCTTAAAATGAGGGTTCAGCTACATCAGAATCACTGGTGAAGGTTGTGGTATTTGGGTTGGTGTGTGTGTTGGCAGAGGCGGAAGGGGGGGGGTTGGCGCTAAGAAATGGGGGAAGAATTCTTTTCATGCCTTTCTCCCTGAGATATCCCATTCCTCAGATGGGAAACTTGACAGATCACAGAACTGCTTCTGAAGAGCTGGGCCTTTGTACCAGTCACTGGGGGAGGGCTGGGAGCCCCTGATGTTGGGTGGTTAGACCAGTCCTGTGTCCTCGGCTTCCAGACTGCTTCGTGACCTCCCTGAGTGGCTCAGCCAGATCTCCAGGATGTGGATCTTTATCCTTCCCGACCACTGTGGTCAGAAGAGAGATTTCCCTCCACTCACTTCTGGCAGCAGTTATTGCCCACACAATTCATTTGGCAATTAATCGTGGGCTGCCTTGGGACGAGGCTGCTGTTGCCAGCTCAAGCTGTTACTAAGACAATTCTGTCTGGTGTGTTCATTGTTTGCTTGTGGATACCCTGTGCTCATGGTGGGCAGGGCCACTGCTGGTATTTCTTTTCTATTCAGAGAGCCAAACATCATGCTGGGCTTCTGGTAAGATTTCAACAAAGACTTTTTGAGGAAATAAGAAGCTGTTGCTGTTACAGGGAGATGGAGAGTGTCTAAGAGAGAACTGGGAGGACGCAAATGGTGCTGAGGTGAAAAAACTGGAAGGGGAGAGAAATTCTGCCAAGTGAGCTCCTCTTCTGGGCTTGGCCTGTCATTGGTACCTTCCTCAGATGATAAATGTCCCTTGACAGACAGTGTGCTCCAGGCACTGTGTCGAGCACTTGAAATTCATCCCCACCATATGCTCCTGGGGAAGAGATCACTGTGCTCATTTTGTCGTTGTTGTTCCGTCTCTCAGTTGTGTCTGACTCTTTGTGATGTCATGGACTGCAGCACGCTAGGCTTCCCTGTCCTTCACTGTTTCTCAGAGTTTGCTCAAACTCAAGTCCATTGAGTCAGTGATGCCATCCAACCATCTCATCCCCCATCTCCCCCTTCTCCTCCTGCCCTCAGTCTTTCCCAGTGGCATTGTGCATAGGAGGTAAACCGAGGCTGGGGTGATTAAGTCACTTGTATGAAATCACAGCGGTGGAACCAAGATTCAAACCTTGTCTAACAACTGTATTCTTAATCACAGCCCTGCTAAATGGCCTCCACTGTCACGGGCAACCTTGCAAGCTGAAAGTTACTGTCCTGTTTTAATGACGAAGAAGCAGATGCAGGATGTCTGGGCAGCTGGCAAAAGATGAGCCATCTGCATCTCTTTAATGTTGCAATTATATCTAGGCTGCACTTAGCCCCAGTTCGTATATTCTACCAATTCAAAAATTCTGGATGTTTTCCCAATCCAGTGCATCCTTATGGATGGAGCCCTGGATTCCCCATGCCCATTGCTCTTCTACCAGGGTTACCAGGGCATGTGGTACAAAGTAGGTGCTCAGTAAGTGCTGAGTGACAGCTGGGTGGACATCCAGCCTGGAGCTCCCAAGATACCTGAGAGCCTTCAGGTTTGACGTTGATGGTTTCTAAGATAATGTATTCACAAGCTACTTGGCCAAGTATTCAAGAGGTCTTGACTAAACCCCATTGATGGGGACAGCAGACTAGTTTCTGTGAAAAGAAAAAAAATTGTCAGTAAGCACTTAGTTCCAGGGTGAGCATCTGTCAGACAAACTGACTGAAACTACCTTTTAAAACATTTTTTTAAAGTATTATGGTGATGTACATTTCTAAAACTTTGGGGCTACTTAAAGTAATTTCTTTTGAAAAGACAACCCTTAAGGCAAATGACATTTTGTGGTTCTTATATCCATCTTATAAGAAGTTAAAATGTCATTTAGCATTTAGAATAGTGAGTTCTGAGGGTTTCAGTATGGCAAACGTGGGAGACAGAGCTGGGTCATCAGAGCCAAGGCAGCTGAATGTTCCCCCATCAACCAGCATCATAAAAATTTACTTTATGCTGCTTCCAAATAGCACCAAACACTCCCTTCAAGTGAAATCATTGGCATTCCATTTCCAGAGGTAGGGAGGAGATGGAGGAAGCCAGAGCCCATTTAGAGAGAGCCAGGAACAATGGAATATATTTGTCCAGGTCTCTCATGCCTTCTAACTGCCCCTCTTCCTGCTGGATCGCTGGCCCACATGCTTGGGGACAACTGCCACTCACCTAGGCATGCCCTGTCACTCAGGTGTCCTGCCTGGTATTCCCATCCTGTTGAGGAGGCCTCTAGGTCTACCTATTCTTTTTCTACTAAAGTCCCCACATTTGGGGATCTGAGAGAGTTGTGACTGTGAACCTGGCCTTCAGAGCTGGGCAGATCTGGGCTGGACGCACTTCTTCACTGTGTCTCAGTTTTCTTGTCAGTTAAATGGGCCTAGGAGCCAGTCTCTTATAAGGATTAAATGAGATTCTTATTGCAAAATAGCATTTAGTGAGTGTAGCTAGCACTTTGGGTTCCAGAAACATGTGCAGACTTCTCCTCCTCTGTCCTTACACTGCTTTGGAAGTGGGTGTATTTGCACCTGCAGGGATTCGTCATTGTATGTGGTAAATAAAGAGGGAAGGATAGTTCCTGGCTTAAAAGAAGCTATAATATATTCCTGTCTGCACAGAGCCATCCCTTGTTATCAAGCACACTTGGATTCCAGTGGCCGTGAGAGTTGGAAGGGAGCAAAGAGGCCGCCCAGTCCAAGCTCCTTATTCTATAAGTGGGGAAACTGAAGCCCAGAGATGGATGCTGGCCTCATTAAAGGTCACAGTCTGGTTGACAGTAGAACCAGGGCTGGAAGCCAAGATCCTGGGCCAACAGGCCATCAAACGTGGCACCTCTCTTAAGTACAGTCTGTTGCAGTGCTTTTACAGCTGCACTTTAAAAATGAGGTCCGGTTGCAAAGTGAGAGCAAAGAGCCTTTCTAATTTACTTAAGAGAAGAGGAAAATGATGGGCTTTATAATTGCCGGAATCACACTTCTCACTCTATTTACAGGATGGAGGATTGATTGCATGGGCTGAAAGTGTCAGCACACTTGGCAAGCTTCCATCCTGATGCAATTAAACCTTATTCCTTCCGGCTCTGCTGAGAACCTGGTTCAGGCCCCAGGAGACCTGGATGTGAGCTGGAAGCACAGGCTGAGCCAGCCCCAGTCTCTAGTCCTGAAGGAGTCTATGGAATAGGCAGGAACTTTGAGCCCAGTGTCCACGTGAGGCCACTGGGGCCGGCAGGTCGTGCTTATTCCTGGCGCCTGGGGTGTTGGCCAAACTCCTGCTGTCCCTCAGATGGAATCAGAATCCCCAGGTGACTGCCTGCTTGAAGCTGTGTGCCAGGGCCACCCAGAGCTGGCTGCGCCACACAGGCCGGCTTACTCAGTGGTCTCCACCTTGATTGTGCCTGGGTTTGCTTTGCTCTGTGCACTTTGGAGATGTGAGCATTGAGTCCCTCCTTGAAGAACTCTGTGCTACCCTGGAACTGGGTCTGTGGCCCCAGCTCTGTCTACCCTAGCCCAGCAAAACCCGCCCTCTCTGGCTGACCAGTGATCAAGCAATGAAGCACATGGGTGGGAGGGATCAGAGTTCTCCTAAAGCCAAATCCCCATGGAAATCTACTGAGTGGAGCTCGGAGATTTTCTGCACTGCCCACTTGCAATTCATTTGTTTCAGTAACAGTAATGGGAAAAAAAACACGTTTGGCCTCCCGTAGGGAGACAGTCTTACAATGTTCCACGCTCCGCTAGCACCCAGCCATCTCTCTGTCACAGAGACTGACGCCTGCAGTCTCCCAGAAGGGACCCATTAGGGTTCTTCTGGCTTGTGTGCGTGTGTGCTGAGTCGTGTCCGACTCTGTGGCCCCATGCACCATAGCCTGCCAAGCTCTTCTGTCCGTGGGATTTCCCAGGCAAAAATACTGGAGTGGGTTGCCATGACCTCCTCCAGGGCATCTTCCTGACCCAGGCACTGAGCCCTGGTCTCCTGCAGCTCCTGCATTGGCAGGCAGATTCTTTACCCAGTGAGCCACCTGGAAGCCCGGATTCTTTTCCTTAAATCCAGTTCACCATAGCTTCTTGTTCATCAATGACCTGCCTTCTTGTTTTAAGCTCCAAAATGGCAAATCACTTTTATCTTGTAAACTAGATTGGATTAGCTGGAAACACTGCCTGGATGCTGTGTTAAGGTTTCTGAGGCTGAAACTGGGTTCAAGGGGGAAATATTATAATGAATCAGCAGTAGCCGCCATAGTGTGAAGGAACACAGATAGTGAATATCTGTGGTTTTGTTTCTCATTTTCATCCTTTTCTTTTGGGTATCTGCTGCTCCCTAAATTCATATGGCTTTGGTGGTGCTCCTGGTATTTGGTCCCTGGTTTCAGTGATGGACATGTGACCCAGGCCTAGCCCATCATAGTGCCCCAAACCTCCTAACCACAATGATTTGCCCAGGGTGCCAGCCTGTGATCCAAACCAGTCAGTTAGAGACCTTCGTTGGAATTTGATACACGGAGCTAGGGAAGAGAAGGCTCTCTTTCCTGTGGCATCTCTGGCTGGGATGAAGGAAGGTTGGAGTCGTCTGTACGTCTGTCCACTCCTTCCTCCACCTCCTGCCCATTCTTCCTCTCCCTGCGCGTGGAAAGCCTGTTTATAGTAGGAAGGAGTAACCAACAGCAGGAGCTTAGAGATAATGGAAGGCCTGACGTTATCACTTGCGACCCTAGATCTAGTGGGACTTGAAACCTGCACTGCCCCTGTTCTGACCAGACTGTGACCTTAAAAGCACAGTTGTGAGACTGGAAGCTGGCAAGAGATGCCTGTCTGACCCCTGCAACCAGATACATGCAGCAGCTATCTGTCAGCCTTATTATCACTCAAAACACCCTCAACTCTAGCATTGCTTTAATCTTACTGGGAAGCCCCTCTTCTTCCGTTTCTCACAGTCCCCAGAATACCTGGCTCTACTCTTGAAACCTCTATAATTCTCTCAAAAGAAGAAGATACTTTTTTCTTTCCTTAATCATATTCATTAGTGTTCTGAGCACCACTCCCTCCCCTGCTTAATCTCAGGGGAAATTTCTGTTCTGTGTAGTACTTAGCATTTGAAGCAAATTGCTCAACATTTGTGAACCTGTGTTCCAAGGTCATAATCATGAATAAAGAGAAAGTTTGCACCTCCAAGACATTTATCATATATTGTTTACCTTAGTGAAAAATTGGAAGCCAACCAGATGCCCCCCAGTGAGTGGATGACTAAGGAAATACAGAGATGTCCTCCTTAGGAAAGAGTATGCAGCCACGACAAGTCGCTTTGCAGAGAAGTTTCTGTTGAGTGTGGCATTGAGACCACCGTGCAGAGTTTAGCACATCTCATGATGTCCAGAGTGTAGAACCCCCAGAACTTTGGTTGTTTGTATAACCTTCACCAATGCTTTGTGGAGGAGAGGGCATGTTGCATGAGGCTTGTGATTCCACTGACGATCTGAAGACTCTTCCTGTTATGGGGGTCTCTCTCTTGCATCCAGCCTCACTGTCTTCATTCTCCTCCCCTCTAGTTTTCCACAGGGAACCTTGAAAGTCCTTTCCTTCTTTTGTGAAGAGCAATACAGTTCTTCCCCAGCTCCTGCCTCCCAGTCTATCCTGGGACTTCCCCTGCCCTGAACCACGCAGGGAGCCAGACCCTTCCTCCTTACAAGGCCACTGAGCCCTGGTTTTTGCCACTGGGGCATGTTCTGGAGCTTCCCCATCTCCACCAAAATCAGCTTCCCAGACCTTAACTGTGCCGAATGCCCTGGAGGGTCCACTCTGGCAGTTCTGATGCAGTAGGGCAGAAGTGGAGACCAAGAATCTGCATCTCTAACAAGGTCTCGGGTGGTTTCAAGGGGATGCTGAGGCCACTGGTCTGGGGGCCACACTTTGAGAACCACTGACTTGGAGCATTTCTTTTGAATGCACAGAATACTGTCCCTAAGAGGAATGTTGGTGAACAGTGTTTTCTCCATCTTGTCACATGTTATTCTAGTATTGTTCCTGGAGATAGAAAAAGTTATATTAAAATGTTTATACTGGGGGGCATCTGCCTCCCAGTTGCCCCAGAGAAGCAGAGAAGGGGATCCCAGCCCATCAGCTGGGTTTGCTTAGCTAAAGAGATCCATCTGTTTCCATGGTTTGGGAAGATGATTTCCAGCCACTAACCAGGGCAGCTTCCACGGTACCCAGGCCAGAGGAGGTGCCAGGATAGGGAGCAGGACTGGGCCAGCAGAGGTTGGAGTCCAGGGCCCCCTGCAGTCATGTCAGGGACCAGCCAAACCATTGGCAGCTGTCCTCAGTTAGCACTGTACAAAGGGCATGTCAGAGAAGGCTGGAGGCACAGCTGGCCCTGCCCCTCAACCCAGGCCCTTCCTCTCTGCTGGCTTAGGAAGGGGGACCCTGGCAGCACATGAAGCTATGAAGTCCCCCTGGACTCGTAGCGGGCACTGACAGAAAAGTCACGGGAGGTGCAGCAGCGCCAGGGGCCTGGTTCTGGTTACCCCTGGTGCTGGCTGGTGAGCCTTCCTTCCTGAGCCCATCATGCCACCGTCCCTGGTTCCAGCGCTCACTGGTAAAACAAGATGACGTCCTCTGCTCCTCAAGATCCCACAGTCACGTGCGTCCTCGGGGCTGGCACGTCGCTCCTCCACTGGGACTGTCTTCCTCTTGTGGGGAGAGGGGGATGAAGGATGCGCTCAGATGTCGCGAGAATTTGGGCTGTTTAGGACGCTTAGTTATGTGTTGCAGTCTCTTCCATTGTGAGGAGTCGTGAGGCTGTGAGAGACCCCAAATCCTGTTTCAGCCCCTGGGGTGCTCTTTTTACTCTGACAAGTGGTGGCAGGATGTTGGAGAGCACAGGTAGGGAGGTGGGTGGCATACTGGGCTTCTGGATGCGGGGAGCGTCCAGCACAACTGGACCACACTTGGTGCGCGCTGGCAGCTGAGATCTGAAGGACAGGAAGGCAAGCATCAATAACTCTCCCCGGGCCTCTCTGGGCAGGAGCCCTGACTTCTTAAAATGGATTTGGGCTGGGGCACCAAGGACAGTACCTAGTCCGTATGCAGGATGTGGCTCCTCCCTGCAGCCAGCCGTGGGACATGGTGTTGCCACCAGGAGACTACTGGGAATTTGAGCGTCATTTGTGTAAGTTTCCCCACATTCTATAGTCAGGCTGTTCCCAGGACTTGGAGAGTTCTCATCTGCCAGTAAGAGCTCCAGGTGGGCTTGACAGCCTCAGGCAGGGCGTCTTCTCTGGCCTGATTCAGCTGCCCCTGTAATTTTGGGACAGACCTAGACTCAGGGTGTTTTTCCCCTTTGTCCCTTCTTGTGTCTCTCCTTGCAGGTACCTGGGGGATTCTCTTAGCTTAGAGCCAGCTAAGCGCTTCACACTTTAATAAAAAGTCACCACAATAATTACCAGATCATTAACAAGGGATTTTGAAAAGGCACTTCAAAACATCTCTCCCAGAATTGCTAAGACAGGTGTAAAAGTCTATCTGGGCAGAGCAGAGTGGTTTAAAGGGATGTTTGGGACTGAGGGGAAGGTGTTAATTAAACTGGGCTGAGCAGTAGCAGAAGTGGGCAACCTTCTAATCAAGCATGGTGACAACCCAGGTGACAGCGGGGAGGCCTGACAGTTTTAAAAAACACACAACGTAGAGGCTTTGTTTCTCCTCTTCTACTTTAATAAGGAGTTTGACATAAATCCTAGGTCTTTCTTAGAATGCCTGGTACCTGTTTTGACAAGGCTTGTGTACACAAAATATAAACAAACCTTCCTGCACCACGGGCTTCTTTTTTAATTGTCTTCATTACAGTTAAGGAAAAACCAACTGTCCTAGTGGCTGGGGATGAGGTGGGCAGATAAGCTCTCCTTATATCAAAAGTCCTACAGGAAGGAAGACTAATGGTTATGTCTCAAATAGGGCAGATGATTAGGTATGCCTCCTTGGGCAACCTGCTTTGCACGCACGCGTGCTCAGTCGTATCTGACTGTGACCCCATGGTCTATAGCCCGCCAGGCTCCTCTGTCCTGGAGTGGGTTGCATTTTCCTCCCCCAGGAGATCTTCCCATCCCTGGGATCAAACCCGCGTCTCCTGCAGCTTCTGCATTGGCAGGCAAATTCTCTACCACTGAGCCACCTAGGAAGCCCCGCTATCTGCTTTACTGGAACCTTAACTCAATTTGTCGCCTCCTGATAAAAATCTGCACATTGGATGGAGATATAACCCTTCTGTACGTAGGACCTTGTTTCCAGAGTACCTTGCCCAGTTGCAATTGATAATCTGAGTGGCAGCAGACTCAAGGACAGATCTTTGTCTTTCTGCAATGATCCAAGTCAGTGAGTTTCAGCCGTGGCTGCGTATTAAAATCCTAGCAACTTAGATGCCTGGCCTTACCCAAGACATGTGGAATCAAAATCCCTGGGGCTGAAAATCTGGCATCCATATTTTTTAACACCTTGCAAGGTGATTCTTGTGCAGTTTTTAGAGTACTGGTGTTTGGGAACTAACTACAGGAGCTGAAAATAAGTTTTGTGAACCTCTCCCCCAAGACACACACACACACTCATTCAGAGCTACACCTTAGAGCACAATCGCTTTAAAATGTCACCTAAGGGGTCTTCAGCCTCCTTGAGAGGGTGGATTTGCAGTAAGCATTTTCTATCTGCCAGACAGAAAGTGTAAGCCAAGCACAGGAGTGTTTGGGCTCGTGGTGACCATCTTTAGCATCAGGCAGGCCTCTGTCTGGCACCTCGCAGGCTGGCAAGACAAAGTGTGAAGTTCATGGTGTTTGTATCTGGAGTAATGCAAACTCTGCCTAGGACATCATGCTGTCTGGGTATGACTTGATAAAATGCAGCTGTTTATGTTTGTGCGCAAGACACGTGCTGTGGGTCTAAATGAGCTATTCCAAACTCCATGCCTGTCCCAGGTTCTCTGCCTGACTCCTGGATTGTGGTGAGACAGCCTGAGGCTGTCTTTTGCTACAACCATGGTGGGAAAGGAAGGTCCTCAGTGGTCCCAGAGGGGATGGATGAGAGTGATGGGTGGGCTGCTGTGTTTAGGAGGAGGATGTCACCAGCTTGGCCAGAATCCATAGCTTGGGAGACTCTCTGTAACTAACAGATCAACCTGCCCCCATCCCCAAATCCTTGAATGTGCTGGCATCAACTTGTCATTTTATTAAATATTATTACAATCATCTTGAAAATCCATCCTATTTATCATGGGCATCCTGCTGTCTCTGAAACATCTCTGGGCATTCTTGGGACACTCACATTTCTCCTGCCTGCATCTGGCCGTAACTCCTATTGAATTCCTAGCTCTGTTATATGCCATCATTTTCCCCTTAGGCTATCACCCCACCTCTCTCAGACCCTACCAGCTCAAAGCTTTGGGTTGGAACCAGTTTCTAGGCCCAGGTCAGCAGAGTCCAGCTACGTCACAAGGATACCCTTGCCCTCAGCCTGATCAGGACCCTTTACCCTCATGTTGTTCCTCGTGTTATAAAAGCAAAGCATCCCATTCCTCGCCCGTTGCCCCCTCATCAAGCATCTCTTCACCCCTCAGAAACCTCCGACACCCCACTTGCCAGTGCAACAGTGCCAGCTGGGAGGGAAGAGTAGCAAGATCGATGGAGGGAGGCAGAGTGAATATACTCTCCTGTATATCTTAATTTCAGCAGTAAAATCAAATAGCCAAAGACCAGATTCTGCAGACAGAAGCCAATTACATGCAAATTTTGGCAAATCATATGCATAGAACACAGTGACTGCCATGGATTGCATCTGCTTAGATGTGTTTCTCACGAGCAGACAAGTGGAGATGGCTGGAAAAGTGTGTTCAGGATTCGGGGGCAAAGGAGCAAGAGAGGGAATGATAGATTCTTAAACCCAACTGCATACCAGGAAATTTTACTTATGTCGTTTGCTCAGCTAGCCCTTGAGTGGCCGTTGTGTGCTTTGTGTATTGGCCATGTTTCTCCCGATCATCTGAAAGTGGCTGTCATCACAGTGATGTCCAGAAACAGAAGAAGAAAGGGGAAAGAAATCCTCACACCTTTCTCTTTTTCATTCTTCAGAGAAGACAGTTGCTCCTCATAACTACCCAATAATTTTCCCAAGGATACAGACCTGGTGATACAGTGTAACAGAGATGTCATTGTGGACAGTCTGACTCTAGACTGTCCAATAGAAATATAATACAAGCCACATATGTAATTTTAATATTTTAATGTTTATTTTAGTTTTTAATATTTAAAAAGGAAAGTACTTAAGTATTTAAATAATAATAATAAATTCTTAAGTGTAATAATAATAATAGTAAATTAAGTATAATAATAATAAAAAATATTTAAGTAAAAGTTATTAAGCCAGTATATCTAAAAGATTATTTCACATGTCAACAGAAAAATTACTAATGATATAGTTTACACTGTTTATACTGTTTTTGAAATCCAGTATATCTCTTATACTTAGAGTACATCTCAATTCAACCACTCTATTTTCATTGGAAATATTTGATGTGTATTTTATATTTCATAACATTTACATGGATACACATACCCCAGTTGTTCCAAACAGGCTTAGAGTTTCCCAGTAGCTGAGTCAAGTAGTGGGGTTTTTGTTTGGTTTTTTGTTTGGAGGTTTTTTGGCCATACCGCGCGGCATGTGGCATCTAGTTCCCTGACCATGCTCCCTGCAATGGAAGTGCAGAGTCTGAAGCGCTGGACTGCCAGGGAAGTAGTGGTCTTTACATTCACTTTTACATTAATTAAAGCAAAACACAACTAAAAATCGGTTTTCTCAGTCTCTCTAGCCCCAGTTCAAGCCGTCAGAAGCCACATGTGCACTGACTACTGTACTGAATAGCATCATTCTAGACTCTGCACACTTAGGCTAATTTTGATCAAATTCCCTGTACTTGAGTATAAAGTGATATGTTAGTAAGTGTCCACCTATTTAAGTGATGCACAGACTCTCTAACTAGAAGACTGGAGACCCAGCTTAGCTGTTGCCCTGCTTCCAGTTAGCTCTGTGACCTCAGCAGAGTTACTCAACTTCTCTGGCCTCTGTTTACTCATTTGTTAGTGAGAGTGTGTCGCAAATGTTTCTTCAACCTCTCAAATGATGCATTATTTCTCTTTTCTAAAAGAGAAAGGAATAAGGACTTTATTAAAACAATGGGCACCAGGTCACATGCATACACACACACGCACACACACATTGTCTTCAAAATAATACCTACAGTCAGCGCTGCCAGTCTCGAGCATTTGCTGGAATGCTGTGGGCAAGCACTCGCAGGGCGCTCTCTTCCTCTCCTCCAGTGCTGAGAGACTTTCTCCAGGATGTCCAGAATAAAGAAACATCGAGACATTGTTTGGGCTCCACATTCCAGGAAATATTGCTAATTTGTTCCTTTTCATACCCCACCTTTTAAGGAAGAAAAATCCTATACATGGACAGAATGCTGCATTGTTTTCTAGAATGGGTTTGAGTCACTGGCTTCCTGGAATGGGCTGTGTTCTTTTATATGAAAGAAAGAGCCATGCCTCTCCCAGACTCCCCTCTTGTTAGGCTGTTTGTATTATGTGCACCTGACTTGTTACTCAGAGTGGGGCTTTGGGTTTATTGGATAGCATAAAAACTCGACTATATTTTAGCTGTTCTGTGTGCTGTGCTTAGCTGCTCAGTCGCGTGACTCTTTGCGACCCTGAGGATGAACGGACGGGCCCGCCAGGCTCCTCTGTCCATGGGGATTCTCCAGGCAAGAATACTGGAGTGCGTTGCCATGCTCTCCTCCAGGCTACGTGTGTGCTAAGTCGCTTCTGTTGTGTCTAGCTCATTGTGACCCTATGGACTACAGCCCTCCAGACTCCTCTCTCCATGGGATTCTCCAGGCAAGAATACTGGAGAGGGTTGCCATTTCTTCCTCCAGGGGATCTTCGTAACCCAGGGATGGAACCTGAGTCTCTTAAGCCTCCTGCATTGGCAGGCAGATTCTTTACCACTAGTGCCACCTGGGAAGCCTGCTACAGAGCCATGAAAAGTTGGTCAGGGGATTCAAGTCAAATCAGAATGACTATTGAGGCTGAAGACTCAACAATCCATAGACTAATTCAGTTCAGGACTAGAACTTGCCTTCTGAATGGAGGGCTTGGATCTGCCAAGGGTATAAAACTTTAGGGCTGTTTGGGACGGTTCCAATTCTGAAAAACAATTTCACCAGACTGGTGACCTTTTACTGCTAGAGTCTCATTTCTTTGGGTCCTGTAAGGTGGGCAAAGTGAGTATAGCCTCCTTACATGGAAAATTCTGAAAGAGATGGGAATACCAGACCACTAGACCTGCCTGTTGAGAAACCTATATGCAGGTCAGGAAGCAACAGTTAGAACTGGACATGGAACAACAGGCTGGTTACAAATAGGAAAAGGAGTACATCAAGGCTGTATATTGTCACCCTGCTTATTTAACTTATATGCAGAGTACATCATGAGAAACACTGGGCTGGAAGAAGCACAAGCTGGAATCAAGATTCCCGGGAGAAATATCAATAACCTCAGATATGCAGATGACACCACCCTTATGGCAGAAAGTGAAGAGGAACTCAAAAGCCTCTTGATGAAAGTGAAAGAAGAGAGTGAAAAAGTTGGCTTAAAGCTCAACATTCAGAAAACGAAGATCATGGCATCTGGTCCCATCACTTCATGGCAAATAGATGGGGAAACAGTGGAAACAGTGTCAGACTTTATTTCTTTTAGGCTCCAAAATCACTGCAGATGGTGATTGCAGCCATAAATTAAAAGACGCTTACTCCTTGGAAGGAAAATTATGACCAACCTTGATAGCATATTAAACAACAGAGATATTACTTTGCCAACAAAGGTCCATCTAGTCAAGGCTATGGTTTTTCCAATAGTCTTCTATGGATGTAAGAGTTGGACTGTGAAGAAAGCTGAGCGCCAAAGAATTGATGCTTTTGACCTGTGGTGTTGGAGAAGACTCTTGAGAGTCCCTTGGACTGCGAGGAGATCCAACCAGTCCATCCTAAAGGAGATCAGTCCTGGATGTTCATTGGAAGGACTGATGCTGAAGCGGAAACTCCAATACTTTGGCCACCTCATGCAAATAGTTGACTCACTGGAAAAGACCCTGATGCTGGGAGGGATTTGGGGCAGGAGGAGAAGGGGACGACAGAGGATGAGATGGCTGGATGGCATCACTGACTCGATGGACATGAGTTTGAGTAAACTCCAGGAGTTGGTGATGGACAGGGAGGCCTGGTGTGCTGCAATTCATGGGGTCACAAAGAGTCGGACATGAGTGAGCGACTGAACTGAACTGAACTGAGTCTTAGGTTTTGGTGAAGGCAATGGCACCCCACTCCAGTACTCTTGCCTGGAAAATCCCATGGACGGAGGAGCCTGGTAGGCTGCAGTCCATGGGGTCGTGAAGAGTTGGACACGACTGAGCGACTTCACTTTCATTTTTCATTTTCATGCACTGGAGAAGGAAATGGCCACCCACTCCAGTGTTCTTGCCTGGAGAATCCCAGGGATGGCGGAGCCTGGTGGGCTGCCGTCTATGGGGTCGCACAGAGTCGGACACAACTGAAGCAACTTAGCAGCAGCAGCAGCAGTCTTAGGTTTGAATTTAAAGAGAACGATAAGAAACTGAATGAGAGAAGAAGGCAGGAGAGGGCAGGTGGAACCAAAAGGACACTGAAGAAGATGCTAAAAGTTGTCAGCCATTTTATGTGAAGCTAACATCGTACTGGAACTTATACAGACCAGGAAATACATAAAAAATCCTGTCACCAGGTTTCTGTTCTGCTTAAAGAAAGATAGCCTAAAAAGAAGCGAGAATGTTTGGTTTAGTTTCCTCATTTCTTTAACCAGAGTGAGAACTGGAAGGAAGGTTATGACTCATTTGTCTGTTCATCTTTTCATCCATTGATTGTGGCAGATAGCCTTCAAAGACGGTCACCATCAATTCTTTCCACTCTGTCTGTCATGACTTTCCATCAAGAGCTGTGATTTGTTTTCCCTTCCAGGTGATTCTGGGCTAGCCTGTGACTTGTTCTGGCCAACAGAATATGCTGGAAGTGTTGCTATGCCCTTGGGAGGCTGTGCTGTGCCGTAAATGACTTGGGCTACATTGCTGGCTGATGAGAGGCCACATGGAGAGGGAGAGACCAGGGGAGGGGCCTGAGGGGCCAGATGTGAGTAAAGCCTTCTGGGACCTTCTCGCCCGGCCCAGCCACCCTCTGAATGCAGGTGAGTGAGTGACCCCAGCCAGTGCCAGATGGAGTGGAAAAAACAGCCAGTTGTGAACACTGCCCAACTTCACACCCATGGAGTCATAAATAGCATAAATTGCTGTGGTTTTAAGCCACTCTGTTTTAGAGTAGTTTCTCATCTGACCTTAAGTAACTGAACTCATGTGTTTTTGGCAGCTGTATTTAAGGGGTTCCTTTTTTAGTTTTTTTCTAAAATAGGTTTTCTTAAAGAGATGGGAATATGCAGATGGACAGGAGTTTGAGTAAGCTCTGGGAGCTGGTGATGGACAGGGAAGGCTGGTGTTCTGCAGCCCACAGGGTCGCAAAGAGTCGGACACGACTGTGTGACTGAACTGAACCGAAAATAGGTTTTTGAGCATAAATAAGAGTTGAAATTTGTTAAATGACCTTTTCTGCCTCTATGAAAATGATCATGTGATTACCTTCTTACTTTAGTCCATTAATCTTTCATTGGCTCTGCATTTAGGGGATTTTTTAGCAGAGGTTTTGCACATCTGTCATTAATTTGTTCCTAAATATCATATTTTTGATGTTTTATAAATGATACCTTAACATTTTTTCTTCCAACTGTTTGTGTCAAATAATATTGATTTTTATACATTAGCACTGTGTTCTGTAAGCTTGCTAAACTCATCTATTAGTTTTAGTAATTTAAAAAAATTCCTAAAGGATATTCTATGTACATAAGCATATTATCTACACACAGAGATAGTTTTACTTCTTCCTGTCCTTTATTTATACCTTTTGTTTATTTTTCTTGCTTTCTTGAACTTGCTGTGACCTCTAGGACCATGGGGAATAGAAGTGTTCAGAGCGAACATCCTTGCCCTTGTTCATGTTCTTAGAAGGAAAGGACTCATTCTTTCATCATTAAGTATGATGTTATCTTTAGGTTTTACACACATGTCTTTTATCAGGTTGAGAAAGTTATCTTCTATCAATAATTTCCTGAAAGTTTTTTTATTATGAATGGATGTTGAATTTTGTCAGACACTTTTTCTCCATTAATGAAATGATCATATTTTTTCCTTTATTCTGATTTTTAAATCGGTTGAACTTCAGTGTGGTTTGCAGCCTCTAACATGGTCCCCAGTAATCCAGGTATAAAAAGACTGTGACTTCTATCGTGGGTGATTTCCCTCATTCACTTGCTCTGAGGAAAGCCAGGTGCCATATTGTGAGCTGCTCTGTGGAGCAAGAGGTCCACTTGGCATGGAACTGAGGGAAGCCTTTGGCCATTAGCCAGAGAACTGTGGGCTTCAGTCCAATAGCCCATGAGAAACTGAATCTTACTGAGAACCACATGAGTGATCTTGAAGCAGGGTCACCCTCATTTAAGTCTTCAGATGAGACCACTATCCAGACTTACCCCTTGACATCAGCGTCATGAGATACCCTGTGCCTGAAAACCCAGTTAAATAGCAGCAGGATTCCTCACCCAAAGAAATGGTGAGATAATAAATGTTCATTGCTTTAGTATGCTGAGTTTTTGGAAGTGATTTCTTTATGTAGCAATAGATAACTAATATCAATATATATGCTGATTACCTCTTGAATGTGAAATGTCTTGCATTCTTGCAATAAACGTCCCTTTGTCATGAACCATTACCCTAGAAACATTGTTAAATTTGACTTACTATTTTTTTGTTGTTGTTAAGGACTTTTGTGTCTAGGTTCATAAGGAATATTGGTCTGCACTTCTTTCTTTGTTTGAAAAGCATTTATTTGTTTGGCCGCACTGAGTCTTAGCTGTAGCATGCAGGTTCTTTCAGTTGCAACATGTGAACTCTTAGTTGTGGCACGTGGGATCTACTTACCTGACCAGGGATCAAACCCGGGCCCCCTGGCACTGGGAGCACAAGTCTTAGCCACTGGACCATCACGCAGGTCCCTGTGTTTCTTATGTAATGGGTTTGTTGGATTTTGATATTAGAGATATGCTTCATAAAGTAAAATCCCTCCTTCTCTATTTTTTGAAAGAGGTTATGTGAGATTCATATTATCCCTTCCTTAAATTTTTGATAGCATTGACCAGTGAGCCTGGAGTGTTCTTGTAATGAACTTTTTTTTCTTATCTGTGAATTCAATTGTCTTATAGATTTGGGACAATTCAGATTTTGTTTCTTCTTAGGTCACTTTTTCTCTTTCTCCAGCTTTAACGATTGAAAGAAAAAGTATATGGGCTGATTACCAGAAGAAAGGCAATCCTAAGGCTGCTTAGCATGGGAGGTCTGTGCAGTGTGAAAGGAGCACCTTGCCTGGAAATGCATTCATAGGGAAGAGTTCAAGGGACCAAGATGGTGGGGAAAGACAGCATGGATGAGAGAGTTAAGTTGGAGCAGAAGAGTGAAAAAACACTAGGAGCCTTACGTGCTAGAGGGTAGAGAATAGGAGACTTTAAAGAGTTGCTGTGGCTTCAGTTGGATTCCCTGATATCTCTGAAAGAAATAGACATTAAGATAAAAATTCTTGTCTACACGAGGCTTAAGAGTGACACCCCTTTGGGATAACAGTATGAACGCTTGGGACAGAGGAGGAGGGATAGACATCGCTTTGTAAGCATCACTTTTCCGTTACTCTAATGTCACTGAACTTCATTAAAATAATATTACATTATTACCATTGCTTCATAACAAATTACCCCCAAACTCAGGGGCATATATCAACCATTTATTATTATGCTCGTGGATTCTTTGGGTCCGGAATTTGAACAGTACATAGTAGGAGTGAGTTGTCTCCATGGTGTCTTATAACCCCAGCTCTTCCCAGCTTTTTTTCTCTACCCTCTATGCCTTCTAAGCCCATTCATCTGAAAGTCCTTTACTTTCCTGAACTTGCTCTGCATTTTCTGTTACTGAGGTCTTTCCTCTGTAAATGCTGTTTCCGATACAGAAATCTCTTCTCTTATTTCCTTGCCTGATTAATTCCCCGTCTCTTTGGGGGACCACTTAGATGCTACCTCCTGTGGAAGTCTTTCCCGACCCTTCGTGCCTGCTTTAAGTATCCTTCCTCCAGGCTCTCAGAATTCTCTGTACTTGCCCATCATAAAGCTCATCACGCATTATTTATTTCCTGATTCTAACGTCTGACTCCTCAACCAGGAGGCTAGCTCCAGAGACTGCCTCTGTGCTGTTCAAGTGTTTTCCCGCCCCCTTGGCACAGGGCTGAATGTTTCCTTGTTGACTCTATTAATGCGTAAGGCAGGCATTGCTATTCCCTTTCTAAAGAAGTGTAAACAGCATGGGGGACAGTAAGAACCAGCCCTAGGCATGGTCAGTCCATGACACCGCTGAGTCTAAGTGCAGGTCACACCACCACCCGACACCCTTGTGTAGCCTGGATACAGGTCACCAAGTAAACTTGCAACAACCTTCTCAGCTTTGGTCCTTGGTACTCTGCCACCTGTGTCCACTGTCTTTCCAGCCTGGATATGCCTGGCACCTGGGTCCATGGAGGGAAAAGTCCTTGTTATTAACTTATTTTCACGCATTCACTCAGAAACTGCCCAGCGGGAGATGGTGCTATTGACTTGTCTTGGTAAGACACAGCCAGAGAGATAAAGTTCTATTCCCATGATTAAGGTTCCTGCACAACTAAAATATTGATCTTAATTAAGAAGTAATGCATACAGAGGACTCCGGGAACAGTGGCGGTGGGCTACAGAGACGATAGGCTTTTGTGAAAGGAGAACGTGGATGTTCCATTTGCTCTCATTGCCAGCTTTTTCTCTTTCCCACTTAAGAGTAGTGGCAAATAGTTTTCTTTTTCTTTTTTCCATTTGGGAAAAAAAGTACCCACAAAATACTTAACTCAGGGGAAAAACAAGCCCAACAGCCAGACAACTCGATCACCCTGTCTCTTAGAAGCTGCTCCTAATGGGTGTGCAATCAATACAATTGAACCCCAGTTTTTCCAGAGCAGACACTTCCAGATGCCCGGCTCTCAGGCAGGAAAGGCCAGGAGGTGAGGCAGGGCTGGACCAGCCAGAGCTGGGCCTGCGACATCGTAACCAAGCAACCAGGAGCGTGCGGCTGGATGGTGAGCAGAATTCAAGACGGCAGTATCTCAAGGCAGAGTCAGAGAGGCCCCAAGGCAGAGAGCTTAGGAGCTCAGTAAATGGAGGAAAGAGCACCTGGTCACCAGAGGTAAGAAAGCCTGACAGTCATGGCAATTTCTGTGGCGATGATGACAACAATGAAATAAGCTTGATACAGAAGCCAGCCCCCAGCCCCCAGGGGAGTTCCCATACGCTTCCTTTTAAAGATGAGCTCATTCTGATACTCAATAAATAACACACAGGAACACTTAACAAAAGAGCTATACAACCGGCCGTTAAGCATATGATAAAAGTCTCCAGTGTTTTAGTCATCAACGGAATAGCAGTTGAAACCACGATGAACAACCTTGCTCAGCCACTAAGTTACGTCCAACTCCTCTGTCCGTGGGATTTCCCAGGCAAGAATACTGGAGAGGGTTGCCATTTCCTCCTCCAGGGAATCTTGCCTACCCAGAAATCAAACCCGTGTCTCCTGCGTTGGCAGGTGGGTTCTTTACCACTCAGCCTCCAGGGAAACCCACGAGGAATTCATACAGGGAGTCAAAAGAGGAAGAAGAGGCTTCTGGGTTCACAGTAGCTGGAACATTAGTGGAACAGGCTGAGATTTCAACAATATAATTTACCTCCTCCTCCTGCTTTGTACTTTATCCAGGTCATCGCAGCAGTGCTCTCTGTTGATTCCAATATGTTACTTCTTAATTGCAAGCTCACAGCCCTAAGTTCTGTAATTCTTATTGCTATGAAAAACCATTTAAAGTGGAACAACTGAGGGTGGGAATGCAAAATGGTATAACCACTTCAGAAATTTGTTTGACAGGTTCTTATGAAGTTAAACATATATAACACCTACCCTATGACTCCATAGTTCCATTCTTACCCGAGAAAATGAAAACACACATCCACAAAAGATTTGGATATGAATGTCCATAAGCAACTTTATAAATATCCTTAAGCTGAAAACAACCCAAATGACCATCAAGTTGAGAATGAATGAACAAATTTTCCATGAAATGAAATACAGTCAGCAATTTAAAAGAATGGACTAATAGTATATATGTTATGATGAATGAAGCCCATAGGCATTATGCTGAGCCAGAGAACACATTCATTTCTGTGCAATTTGAGAACAGCTAAAAACTAATCTATGGTGAGAGGATTCAGAATGAAGTTGAGGGTGGAGAAGGTGACTGGGTGGAACATGAGGGAACTTTCCAGATGATGAAAATGTTCTATATCTGGCTTGCGGTGGTGGTTTCAAGGATGTAGACAATTGTCAAAACCTATCGAGCTGAGCACCTAAGATCATTGCTCCTTGCTGTGTGCTAATTATATCTTAATTTTTTAAAAATAAGCCATAGGCAGATTGGAATCTTTAGGTCTAGAATGACAAACACAAAGTTCATGTGCTGTTGCTCTGATTCTGCTCCAATGGATGGAGATAGACAGGATGGATTGATTTCAGCATTCTGTGCCCTTGAACTTCCGTGTGGCTTCAGAATATACGTCACAGTGTAGCTCTTCAAGCAATCACTGTCAGTCCACCAATCTGTTAGAGGTCAACGCCAGTACGACTCATTCCTGCTACTGTGACCTCAACTTAACTTCTGTCATTTGGTAAGCCCTGGGGAAATTTGAGTTTTCTATAAAAATAATACTCCCATTTCAGAAAGATTTTAAAATAACTCAAAATCCCACTCTCTTAGTAGCATGACTAATACCACTGAAGTTTTTTAAAAATTAATGGATTTTATTTTGGGTTGCACTGGGTCTTTGTTACTGTGCCTGGGCTTTTTCTAATTGGAGCAGGCAGGTGCTGTCCGTCGTTACGGGGCACAGGCTTCTCTTGTTGTGGAGCACGAGTTCTTGGTGCACAGGCTTCAGCAGCTGCAGCATGCAGACTCAGTAGTCGTGGCCCATGGGCTTCATTGCCCCGTGGCATGTGGAATCTTCCCGAAGCAGGTATTGAACCTGTGTCCCCTGCATTGGCAGGCAGATTCCTATCCGCTGTACCACTATGGGAGTCCTACCATTGAAATTTATTTCCTTCTATCCTGTTATTCTAGGTAGGCATATTTAACATCCATGTGTAGATCCTGTTTCTCATTCTTCTAAGCATTTTTCTAGGTTACCTGATAGTGGTCATATCTTCTTTCTATTTTTCAAATGGTGGCATAATTCTCTGAGAAGCTGCTGTCATTTACTGCCCCTGCCCCTGTGGTGACAATCACCTCTCGTCTGTTTTCACTCATTCTGGAAGTATAGTTTTGTTGGGTTTATACATCTAGTTGACAGTTATTTCTATCAGCACGTTGAAAATTTGATCCCACTATCTTCTGACTTCCATATTTGACAAGTCAGATGTTGATCTTTATATTTTTGTGGGTAATCTATCTTTTCTTTCAGACTTCTTTTAAGATCTTATTTTTGTTTTTGGCATTCTGTCTTTTCACTATGATGTGTCTTGGATGTGGCCTTTTTATGGTTTATTCTGTTTAGGAATTTAACTTCCCCTGATAGCTCAGTTGGTAAAGAATCTGCCTGCAATGTAGTAGACCCTCGTTTGATTCCTGGGTGGAGAAGATCCGCTGGAGAAGGGATAGGCTACCCATTCCACTATCCTTGGGCTTCCCTTGTGGCTCAGCTGGTAAAGGATCTGCCTGCAATGTGGGAGACCTGGGTTTGATCCCTGGGTTGGGAAGATCCCCCGGAGAAGGGAACGGCTACCCACTCCAGTACCCTGGCTTGGAGGATTCCATGGGGTCGCAAAGAGCTGGACATGACTGAGTGACTCTCACTTTTCTAAGTATGAGGATTCATATCTTCACTGGATTCTGCAAGAATTCTCAGCTACTATTTCTTTCTTTTTTTATTTTATCTTTTAAATATAAACTTATTTATTTTAATTGGAGGCTAATTACTTTCTTTAATTATTGCCTCTCCCCCGTTCTTTCTATTACCTACTTTTCTAACCCGGATTAAATGTATGTTGAACTTCTGTCACTGCATTCTGTAATTTTCTTAACCAGAGTTTTCCATCCTCTCTGAGCTGTTTTCTGTGTCAGTTCTTCAGATTTATAGTTGAGTTCACTGATTCTTATTTCTGATGTGTCTGTTTTGCTTTTCAAATCTTTCATAGGTATTTTCACTTCTATTGTAGCCTTCACGTTTAGAAGAAGTCTTATTTGGTTCTTTTATAGTACATTTGCTGCTCATTTGTTTAGTTTCTTGCTTCTTTTAAATTCTGTTACTTACATAATCATATTAAAATATTTTCAGTTTGAGATTTCTAATATCTACTCTTTATGAGTAACATTTTTCCCCTGCCAAGTCTTACTCATTACGATGGCTTGTTATTGGGGTATTTTCTGGTTTTATATTATGAGCTCATATATGATGGCACTTTGCCTGTAGGAGTTTTAAGAGACCTGGGTTGGAGGTACATGCTTGCTTCTGTCACGAGTTTTAGGCACTAAAGACCTGGGTCCCTCTAAATTAAACTCTTACCTTGGAATTTTGTGGTGTATTTCAGTACAAGCCCGTATGAGTGTTGGCCAGTGGCCTTGAAATCTCAGGAGAAGCCTTTTCTCCTCCAGCAGAACTGGTCCTAGGTCCCTGTTTCTTGCAGTCAGCCTCTGATAGGCAGAATGTCTTCTCCTTCACCTCGTTTTCAGGGTGTGACCCCGTCTCAGTCCTGGACTGATGCCAGGTTCGCTGCTCTGTGCCTATATCACTATTCACATCGAAATCTTATTCTCCTTTCCCATCCATCCCTCACCCCCGTTTGCTTCTATGTGAGGAAATTCTCTAAAGATGACCTCAGGCTGTGAAGTGCTTTTTGGTTTTTTTTTACCTTCAAGGACTGGTATATCTACTAATTTTCCAATCATGGATGGTTTCCTTTACTTTCTTGAAGACTGTTTCATTGCTCTAGGGGAGACTGTGTGTGTGTGAGAGAGAGAGAGAGTGAGTGTGTTTATTGTGTTAAGATACTTTGTCTCAGAATGCTAAAACTGTTTGCTTCTCTTCTCAGTCATTCTGATTCTCTTCATGTTGGCTTGCCATTCATAATATCTATTCTCTTCGTTCTAATTCCATTAATATCTTTGTATTTTTCCTTTGCATTGTCATGATTATTATAAGTTCTTTTATGATGGCAATTTGATTTTGAGCCTTCTATTTCTTACAGTTGTAATGTTTTAATTAACTCTTTTATGACATTTTTTTGGTCCTAGATTTGTTTTCTTAATTCTCAAAGATCTAGTTTAACTCTAGTCTATTGATTTCGTCAACTCGCCTTTCAGTTCTTATGCCATTGAATTCATCGAGTGCGTGAGAAGCAGCACTCACGTTCTGCTTTTTGAGTTGTGTTTTCTTGTCTCTCTTTAATTTTTTTAAGTTTAGATTCTCTCTGGAGTTTTCTTCTTTTTGACTGCACTGCACGGCATGTGGCATCTTAGTTCCTGACCAGGAATGGAACCCACAGCCCCCACATTGGAATTTGGAGTCCTAACCCCTAGACCTCCAGGGAAATCCCCCAAGTTGTGCTTTCTTTTAGAATATGTTCTTCAGCTTATCTGTGGCATGCTTTGTCCTCTCTTTCTTTCTGTGTGCCAGTGTCTGTTTTCATAGTTTGAATGTGGACAGCAGTATCCACACAGAATATATTCTGTGGGAAATTTTCCCCAACTCTTCCATCTTCCATCTACCTTTCTGTAACCCGAGAGCATGGGGTAGGGGTGTTCTCCCAATCGCTGTGCAGTCCTGGAGCCCTTGCTTCCGTCTGAGAAAGAACCTCCCTTCTCCTCTTGGTGGCTGCTTCCACTACTCTTACTCTCCCTCCCACCCCCCACCCAAACAGAAGAGGAAAAGAAAATGTCACATTCTCTCCAGAATAGGTCTATAAGTAGAAATCTCAGGATCCTGTTGACTCACCAGGGCTACATGTAGGAGGGAGGCTGCACTCCATCATATTCCGAGTTATTTTTTACCCTTTGTCACCACTTCTTGAATTCTTATGTCATTAGATTGTGTCCTTGTCTGGCTCCTACTGGTAAAATTTTCTGGTTTGTTTATGATTGCTCAGTTAGTAAAGAATCTGCCTGCAGCGCAGGAGACCTTGGTTCGGTTCCTGCATCGGGAAGATCCCCAGGAGAAGGGAAAGGCTACCCGCTCCAGTATTCTGGCTTGGAGAATTTCATGGACTGTATAGTCCACGGGGTCGCAAAGAGTTGGACACGACTGAATGACTTTCGCTGTCTTCACTTTCTTTTTCTTTTTCTTACTGTTTTTGTCATCTCCTTAGGAGATGAAAGCCTCTGTGATCTTGTTTCACTTTGTCAGATCAGCTTAGTTTCATCTGTTTTCTTTCTTGATTCTCTCAAATTCCAGCTGTAACAGATATTACTGTCTTCTAGCACTTTTACAGTTTCATTCCTTAGACATATACACACAGTCACACACACACACACAGCCACACACACACAGAGTCATAAATATTCTGCTTGGGGAGCTGCCGTCTATAAGGACGTGTGAGGTTCCTTTTTACTTAGGGTGGCTCACCAGCTTTTGGCTCGTATGGGCTTTTCTGTGCCAACTTGAGAAAGGCTTCCTTTGAACTAAGGCAGTACTCTTAAGGAGTTGCTCCACAGTTGGTTAATGTCACCTACAAACGTTAGGTTCATCAGAGCTCCTTAAACAGGGAAATGTCAGTTATCAGTGTTGGAGCATGAGGACGTTTCTCTGGGGAAAGAAGCCTCAGTTTTCATCACACAACCTCTCTAAGCCTCTGTTCCGTCATCCGTAAAATGAGGATGATGATAATGGAACCCACCACAGAGGGTCATTATGAGCAGTGGTCCCCGAATGTTTTTGTCACCAGGGAGTGGATTGGTGGAAGACAGTTTTCCATGGACGGGAGTGAGGGTGAGAGGAGGATGGTTCAGGTGGTAGGCACGTGATGGGCAGCAGTGGGGACCAGCAGCTGAAGCTCCTCTCTCTCGCCTACTGCTCACCTCCTGCTGGGTGGTCCACGGCCTAGGGCTTGGGGACCCCTGATTATGTGGATTCATATTTAATCTTATATATATATAAGATTCGTATTTAATCTTATTTACTTAAGTAAAGCACTTGGCGTCAGCCCTAGAATGTAATGAGTACTATTATTCTTCTCAAAGGAGCCCATGTATCCCCAGTTTCAATAACTGCTGAAATCGATTTTCCTTCTGGTTTTCTACTGCTGTATAATAGGATGCTCTACAATCCAGGAGCTTGAAGAACAGTTTCTTGTCATTTGCCGTTGTGTGGGTTGACTTGGACTCAGCTGAGCAGTTCCCACTTGAGGGTCTCATACAGTTGCCTTCAGACGTTGGCTGGAATCATCAGAAGGCTCGACTGGGCTGGCCATGGAGATGGCTCACCCTCACAGCTGATAGTTGATTCTAGCGGGTGGCTGAGAGCTCAGCTGGCGGCAGGCAGAGTGCCTCCGCTGGCTTCTCTGTGGGACTTGGGGGCTTTGCACAGCATGGGAGCTGGGTCCTAAGGGCAAGTATCCCAGAAGTAAACTACCCAAGAGACCCAGTCATGGAAGCCTCAAGCCTCCTTGTGATCTTTTTAAAAATATATTTTTGTTTATTTATTGATTTGGTTGTGCTGGGTCTTAGTTGCAGCCTGTAGGATCTTCCACCTACATGCAGTATGCACTATATTTTAGTTGCAGCTGTGGGGTCTTTTTTTTTTTTTTTAAGTTGTGGCATGTGGGATCTAGTTCCCTGACCAGAGATCAAACCTAGGCCCCCTGTGCTGGGAGTGCAGTCTTAGCCCCTGGACCTTCAGGGAAGTCTCAAGGCTCTGTGTGGTCTAAGAGAGCAAATACTGGCAGATGTGAGTTCTGAGAGACTTGGCTCACTTGTCAGGGGATGGGGAGGGGGCATTTTGGAGGAACTAGCTGCCACAGGTAAAGTTCTCTTCTAGCTCTAACACTCCACAGTTACATTGTCATAAACTGTTCCCTTTTCTCATTTCATCCTCATACCCAATCATGGTATGTATACACAACAGAGTATTACTCAGCCATTAAAAAGAATATACTTGAATCAGTTCTAATGAGGTGGATGAAACTGGAGCCGATTATACAGAGTGAAGTAAGCCAGAAAGAAAAACACCAATACAGTATACTAACGCATATATATGGAATCTAGAATGATGGTAACGATAACCCTGTATGTGAGACAGCAAAAGAGACACAGATGTATAGAACAGTATTTTGGATGCTGTGGGAGAGGGCGAGGGTGGGATGATTTGGGAGAATGGTATTGAAACATGTATAATATCATATATGAAATGAATAGCCAGTCCCAGGTTCGATGCATGATACTGGATGCTTGGGGCTGGTGCACTGGGATGACCCAGAGGGATGGTATGGGGAGGGAGGAGGGAGGGGGGTTCAGGATGGGGAACACGTGTATACCTGTGGTGGATTCATGTTGATGTATGGCAAAACCAATACAATATTGCAAAGTAATTAACCTCCAGTTAAAATAAACAAATTTATATTTAAAAAAAATAAATAGAGATGAGGAGACTAAGTCACAGGGTGAGTAACAGTAAGATTCTGCACAGTGCAGGGGCCCTTGACTCCAGGTCCAGTTTTCTTTGCCCTTGTGTGCTAGAATCGCTCAGTTGTGTCCGATTCTTTGCAACTCTATGAACTGCAGCCCTCCAGGCTCCTCTGTCCATGGAATTCTCCAGGCAAGAGTACTGGAGTGGGTGGCCATTCCCATCTCCAGAGGATCTTCCCGACCCAGGGATCAGACCCGTGCCACCCGCACCGCAGGCACGTTCCTTACTGTCTGAGCCACCAGGGGGGCCCTGATGACTTGTGAATGCGAGCTAGAGGGCGGCCATGTGTTGAAACCCTGCCCACGTTCCTGGCATGAGGCTGGGTACCCAGAAGAGGCTGAACATGTGCTTGCTAGTGAAGTAAAGGACTAGTCTTTGAGAATTCACCAAAAGAAAGGAGGGTTCCAGTGTGTTTCCCTGAGGTGGTTCACAGGACTTGAGAAATACAAACACATTTTCCTTTACTGACTATATGCAAGACAAGCAAAAAATCTCTTCTTGAACAGCCGTCTTGGGGAAGAGAAGTGTACAACCAAAGCACTCTGGAGGCGCAGACCTGGCTGGGCGTCCACGCTGGGCTGGGATGCCGTGTATCTCTGTGTGGTCACAGAGGAGGATCTTAACAGTTAAGCAGGCCCAGAATTAATCTTGCCCACCATCAAAGTATAGATCAGCTCCAATCTGTCCTGTCTGGGCCTGTAGCTGCCCACACGGAAACAGGCAGTGTCAATTAAACACCCTTAAAGTACACCCTTACTCAGAGGAACTAGGGACAATGAAGTGACATGGTGATTGAAGTTATGGCTGGAAAGCATTTTGCACCGACAGCTTTCCTCCCCGAGGGCTCTGTGCGAGTTTGCCTGGCCTCCCTGCCCAGGAGGGAGATGAAATACCAGAGGCTCTGTGGGTCCTCTTTTAGTCTCTCCCTAAAGCTTCACTTTCACTTTTCACTTTCATGCATTGGAGAAGGAAATGGCAACCCACTCCAGTGTTCTTGCCTGGAGAATCCCGGGGACAGGGGAGCCTGGTGGGCTGCTGTCTATGGGGTCGCACAGAGCTGGACATGACTGAAGCGACTTAGCAGCAGCAGCAGCAACTGCTGTTCTGCCCAGCACTTCAGTTTATCAGTTCTCTCGCATGTCCCTCCCCGGAGACCTTGTGAGCCGTGTTTTACAGGAAAGGAAAAGCAAGTGGAAAGGAAGAGGGTAACTGGTTCAAGAAAATGTACAGGCAGACTTCGTTTTATTGTAATTTATTGCACGTCAAAGATAATGCATTTGATTTGGGGGGGGTGTGGTTTTGTTTTTACAAATTGACATTCGTGGCAACCCTGTGTCAAGCAAGCCTATCAGCGTGGTTTCCCAGTGGCGTTTGCTAACTTCATGTTTCTTGGTCTCATTTTGGTAATTCTCACAACATTTCAGACTTTTTCACTATGGTTTTATTTGTTATAGTGATCTGTGATTAGCAGTGTTTATGTTACCACCGTTGCTTGTGAAAGGCTCATATGATGGTTAACGTTTTTTAGCAATAAAATATTCTTTAATTAAGGTATCTACGTTCTTTTTTAGACAGTGCTATTGGACACTTGATAGACCACAGTATAATGTAAACATACCTTCCCTGTGCCCTGGGAAACCAAAAACATTCTTGTGACTGCTTTATTGTGATACTCGCTTTACTGCTGTGGTCTGGAATACAATCCATAATATCTCCAGGGTCTGCCTGGAGTTAGTGAAGATCACAGCCAGAACCTGAATGAGTGTCTCTGGACCCTTAATGCCAGTCCCCTCAGTTCCCCTGCAGCCCCCACCGTCCAGCGATTACATGGGGAGCATTCCCTGCCTCCGTGCCTCTTGGGAACCACACTGAGCTCCTCGGCCTTCCCCTCCTGCCTTCCCTGGAGCCACTTGGAGAACAGGACCATCCCGGCCAGGTTGCTGTGGCTCCTGGGTTTCAGCTCTTTATGTTACACAGCACAAGTTGCAACTATGAAACTTTAATTTTTTCTTCCCAACCTTACATCCTTTAGAAACAGCCCCAGCTGAATATAACAAGGATGCCCTTTGGCACATCTTGCCAGTCTTGCGAGTGATTCATAGAGCTCACTCGAGGTGCTCAGGGACATGGGAGCTGCCATGTTGTGAAATTACTGGCTGTGCTGGAAGGCAGCACAGATGGCTCTTAATGAGCTTGCCTTGGTCCTCTGAAGCCATGCAGTGCTGTGAGTGGGGTACACGGGAGAGCCTGGCAGGGCCGGGGTTATGCTGGGCTTCCTCTGGGCCTCTTGGTCTGCTTATCAGCCCAGTGGAGTTCCCAGAGCCTGCCCACAAGCCCACAGCGTGGGCCAGGCAGAGCCGCGAGGAGCCAGCCCTGTTCCCTGTGGAGTCTCCCTCCTCTGACAGCCCCAGAGGCACGGCCTTTGGTCGGGTTCCCCAGCAACAGAGCCCGAGACAGGAGTTTACTGGGAGACTGCTCCCGGGTAAACCTGTAGGGGAGTGAGGGAATCAGGATGGAGCAGGGAAGAGGCTGGGCAAACATGGAGGTTGAACTTGGGTCTAGGTTGGCCCGATATTATGGGGAGCTCAGAGGCATGAGTCTTTTCATCTGGAGTTCAGGCCTTTGGCCCTTGGACACCCAGTCCAGTCCCTGCCGGCTGCTGGCTGCTTCTGCAGGAGGGCGGAACCTCCCAGGCTCTTCTGGGTCAGGTAGCTCCCTTCATTGAGGACGATTCTGGGGGCTGGCTGCACTGGCCAGGAGAAGAGGAGCTCGATGGCAGGACGCCAGCTGTACCCACTCCAGGTACAATTTCTCACCTGTTGGGAAAATCAAAATGACCGAGCATCTGAAGGTAAGTCACTTGCTGATAGCAAAATGTTATTTTATATTGTCCCAAGGGTGCCTGTGTGCGTGCTCAATCGTATCCAACTCTTTACGACCTCATAGACTTAGCCCGCCAAGCTCCTTCCTCTGTCCGTGGGATTTCCCAGGCAAGAATACTGGAGTGAGCTGCCATTTCCTTCTCCAGGGGTTCTCCTCGACCCAGGGATGGAACCCACGTTTCTTGTGACTTTTGGTAAGCAGATTCTCTACCACTGAGCCAGCTGGGAACCCATCCCAAGGGTGAGAAGAGCCCAGACACAGCATCAACTCATTTATCCTTCATCTTACATTGCATCTGATTTTCCATGCACAGGACAGTCCCTGTGATTGGGGAAGAAGTAAAAGCTTAAACGCCACTGACTCGTTACCGACTCCCTTAAACATTCTAACCTCCTAGAAGACCAGTGGATGCTGTGTTTTTTCATCTCACTCCCTCTGGTCTTTCATTCTGAAAAAAATTGCCGCTGAGATGCATGTGGTGAGGAATACCGCAGTGGCAGAGTAGTGCATTCCCCAAGTCTGCAGATGTTGTTGCTGGAAGAAATACGGCAGCCATGCAAGGTGAATTCAAATACAGAGTGGGCCCGTACTGCCTCAGGACAAACCATTGCCCCTCCCAGATTATAAGGATTATAAACAGCCTGCCCCTTGAGTACTCAAAGTAGGTACCATGCCAGATGGCAGATGTGCAGAAATGGTCTTTGCTGCTGGCAAACTGGGGAAACAGGAGGGGCAGGACCAGATCATCTTTGCAGGGATGGGGGGATGTCCCTTATTGTTTATAATTTGGGGATGCAAGAGGAGCTCTAGGGGTTCCCTCCTTCTCACTACATTTGCCTTTAATCCAAGGTCAGAGAGTCAGTGTGGGGATTCTTCCTCTTGCTGACCTGGGAAATGAGCCATTATGTGCTAAGTTCTAACTGTGTAAGATATCAGGGGGCTGACTGTGGTGGACTGGTTCTTTTGGGTACCATCATGGAGTCCTGGGTCCCTCAGAGCAAACGTCCGATTCTCTTCAAATGTTCTGATGAGCTCCCTGTCCGCAGAACATAGTTACCCTGAGAAATGGACACGAGTCCCTTTGGGAAAGCGTTGATGGCAGGGAGTAAGGGCAGCCTGGAGACACTTGGGTTTCTGTTAAAATAGCTTCTCTAGGTGGCATTATAGGACTCTGGCAAGGTGGGAAGAGCCTCTTCACACTGGGGATGAAGACACATTTTCTGGCAAGAGGATTTGTGGGACTTTGTACCTAGAAGAGGCCAGTTTATCCCAGGCTAAATATAAGATGTCATGTGCATACTTGTGATGTTATTACATTATCTAGAAATTCTGGTCTTCTGAATAACTCGGATCTGGCAACTGCTCTGGTGGCTGTAGCTAAGCTCCAGTTGGCCAAACTAGAGGTTCAGGGGTATAAGATCAAGTGGCATCATAGTTAGCTGCCATCCTATTTTAGTCCTAAGGACTCCGTGAACACCTGGCTATGCCTAAAAGCTCTAAAAGTGGTCAGACGATTCTGAGTGCTACCCCAGCCTGTCTGCTGATTGCTGTGACCCCAAGCACCTTCTGGAAGCTGGTGCCACCTCTTGGCCTCAGTCACCTCCATATCCCTTCACCTACCACTGACATCAGGCCATTTTAGCACAGTCTCTCCCACAGGCACATCTAAACTACAGGCAAGAGTTCAACACCACTTTTCAAAGATTCCCCTTCTTTCCTTATTCATGTAATTCTCAAGACTTTGGCAAAGAGTGTCTTCAGGGCACTTCCAAGGGATGTGGTTAGGGAATGAGTGACCGGATCTTGAGCAGTAGACGGTTCGATGTAGTCTTTTAAACAAGGGCTCTCCAGCATTTCTTGCCTAGTGAATCCCATGGACAGAGGAGCCTGGCGAGCTACAGTCCATGGGGTCGCCAAGAGTTGGACGCGACTGAGTGGCCTCACTTTCTCTTTTCTCTGGTTGGAGCTCTCCAGCTGACAGATGCAGCTTTATCTCCACCATGTCCCCGCCTCTGGCCCAGCATCATCAGAATCAACCCTCTCACTTGCCTCCATGCTTCTTTCTGGCACAAATTAGCAGGTTCTTACACATCTTTGTTTGCAGATGCCTTTTCTTCCCGGGTTTAACTTTATATCTGGCCTCCTTTGACTGTTGGGTTCTGACGTCTTCTGATAGAGTGGTGGTGTCAGCCAGCAGTGAGGGGAACTTGATGGGATTTAGAGGTACCCAGCCAAGTAGCTTCTGTGGGTGAGGGATTCCAGGTCCTGGAGCAGTCAGGGATGGAAGGGTTTACTGTTCTGACAGAAGCATCTGGGGCAGCCAGTTGACCCTTCTGGCTTTGAATTCCTCATGCTCTTCATACCATTTGATGGCAGCCCCATTAGATTCCTCTGAGCTTTGCCTTCAATGGGCTCTTCAAGGTGCCCCAGGAAAACACTGTTTTCCAGACTCACCCCTTGGACTGCTCAGTCCCCTTCCTTATTGCCAACTGGCTCTTCACAGCCATCCCTTCCAACTGGGTCAGATAACCAACCCCTCATTCCTACCCAGGGTCTGTAACTGGCAACAACTTCTAGTCCCAGTTTCTGGATAAGTCTGGTGTCTGATGGCGAGACTGACTCTAAGTAGGGAAAGCATTTGTTAAAAACACATTACCAGGTAGCTCAGTGGTAAAGACTCCAGCCGCCTGGGCAGGAGACATGGGTTCAGTCCTTGATCCAGGAGGATCCCACATGCTGTGGAACAACTAAGCTCGTGTGCCACAACTATTGAGCCTGTGCTTTAAAGCCTGGCAGCCACAGACTGCTGAGCCCACACACCACAGCTACTGAAGCCTGCTAGCCCATGCTCCACAAGAGAAGCCTCCCCAATGAGAAGCCCATGTACGGAGAGTAGCTCCTTCAGAGAGAAGCCCCTGCTCTGAAACTAGAGAAAAGCCGAGCAGCAATGAAGAATCAACACAGCCAAAAATAATAAATAAATAAAATTATTTTTTAAAACCTGCATTACCATAGCTCATAGAAGTGCTGGGAGGGTGGAGAATCAAGCTCGCAGCTAAGCTCCCAGAATCACACTGCAGGGCTGACTTGATGAGCTCATCTCTGCCTCTGGAATGAAAGGAGCCCTCCCCTAGTCTGCTCCACCCCTCTGAGGCTAACTTCTCCCCAGGAAGTGACCTTGTCCCCAGTGCTGACCCCAAAAGCTAGATGCCTCTGCCACCACCCTGCAGAAGGTTCTGGGTAGAGCGTCTTTCGCTGAGATAATGATTTCTGAAATCGTATCTCAGACGTATAGATGAGTCTGAGTAGGCATGTAGGTCGTGTGCCTGTGCCCCAGCAGCTGAGGAGCTGGGGAGCTGATTTCTCTGGGTTCTGTTCTCTAATTCCTTTATCTTAAGGAATTGATTTCTGTGATTGAGGAGCTGGCGATTCTGAAGCCCTCAGGGCACCCAGCAGGCTGGAAGCTTTCTGGCAGGAAAGCTAAGATAAGCAGTCTTGAGGCAGGAGTGTTTCTTCCTCAGGGAAACTTGTTTTGCTCTTAAGGCCTTTCAACTGATCAGATGAGGCTTTCCCACGTGATCAATGATAATTTCCTTCACTTAGCATCAACTAATTGTTGAGGTTAGCCTCAGCAACACCCACATTACTGTTGGATTGAATAACTGGGCACTATAGGCAGCTTCCCAGGTGGCTCAGGGGTAGAGAATCCACCTGCCAGTGCAGGAGATGCAGGAGACTTGGGTTTGATTCCTGAGTTGGGAAGATCCCCTGGAGAAGGAAATGGCAACCCACTCCATTCTTGCCTGGGAAAGTCCATAGACAGAGGAGCCTGTTGGTCTATAGTCCGTGGGAATTGGACACGACTGAGCAACTGAGGACACACTGCACACACATAGGCTGGTACCCAAATTGATGTAGAAAAATACCCAGCAAAGGATAGTTATTTCCTCGAGTTAGAGAAGGTGTTTAAAAGGTACCAGGAAGCCAGAAAACGTGGGAAGTATTTACGCTGCTGCTGCTGCTTCTAAGTTGCTTCAGTCGTGTCCGACTCTGTGCGACCCCATGGCAGCCACCAGGCTCCCCCGTCCCTGGGATTCTCCAGGCAAGAACACTGGAGTGGGTTGCCATTTCCTTCTCCAGTGCATGAAAGTGAAAAGTGAAAGTGAAGTCGCTCCGTTGTGTCCAACTCTTTGCAACCCCATGGACTGCAGCCCGCCAGGCTCCTCCGGCCATGGGATTCTCCAGGCAAGAGTACTGGGGTGGATTTATGATGCACCCCCAAACTCACCACTTATGATGAGATGACGATGGAACTTCCCTGGTGGTCCAGTGGTTAAGACTCCATGCTGCCAGTTCTACCCCTGGTTGGGAAACTAAGATCACACATGCTGCAGGGCAACTAAGCCTGCACGCTGCAACGACGACCCAGTGCAGACACACGAAAGGAAGAAATCCATGTGGTGATCAAAGGGCAGAAGGATCAAGGATCAAGAAGACAATGGGGGTGATCAAAGAGGAGAAGCAGCAGCAAAGAGCAGCTTGCTAATCTCCTCGTCAAAGAGGAGATACCGTTACAGAGAGAACTGGGTTTCAGTTTTGTGAGCTCTTCCACAAGCTTGCAAACACCCTGGTGTCCGGATCTGAGGGAGCCCTGGTAGGCCAAGAGTTGACACAGCATCGTATCCCCCACTGAGGAAACTCCAGGCAAAACTTCAGCTCATGGATTATTTTATGAACTCTGAAATTACAGTAATGTCTCAAGTCCCCTGAAGTCTATTTCATCACTCTAAACATAATCCCACAACAACCCAGATCCTCAAGATGGGGGAGGGGAAATGATGGTTCAGTAGAAGAGGATTTGTTAAAGAATATGCTTTTTACTGAAAATAAAAAAAAAATCAGCTCTTTGAAGAGAAGATGGGCTGGGCATGGGTGGTGGCCAGCTTACTGGTACCCAGTACTAGCCCTTGAACTTCTGCCCAAGCCCATGCGGACTACGTGTGAGGAGAACCCTAAGCTCTTTCCCGACAGTTTACTGGAGTGAGGATTTAAAACACGGTCCTGAGAGGTACCAGGAGGGGAATGAGCTTTCAGAAAATGGAGGAAGAGTTCCAGTTCAATCGCTTAAGTTATAAAACATCCGTGTCTCAGTTTTGTCACTGTAAACTGGCAAAATGGGAAAATACAAGGATCTACTCACAGAGCAAGGTTTCAGAATGCAGTTGTAAAATTTTATGTTGCTTTGACTCTTTCCTTGCCTCATTTCCTTTTTTATTTTATTTCCCTTTTCATTTTATGTGACCAATACTACGATTGAGCGCAAACTGTTCTCAATTTAGCAGGAAGAACAGTCACTTCCAGATTCTTTAAGAATTTGGATAGTCTGGACTTGATCAAATACCTGGCTGACCATGAGACCAAATAACGAGAAGGGTTTCTTAGCTGAGGTCCTCTGGAAAGCAGAGCCTGAAGCAAACACTGAACCATTGACATTAATTGGGTTGGGTTTTTTTGTTTGTTTCTTTTCAAAGAGTAGCTTTTAGTTATACTTGATTTATATTGTGTTAATTTCTGTTGCACAGCAAAGTGACTCAGCTAAACAGTGAGGAATTTTTTTCATATTCTTTCCATTATGGTTCATCATAGTATATTGACTATGGTTCTCTGCGTTGCACAGCAGGGCCTGGTTATCTGTCCATCCCTCATATGAAAGTGCACATCTGCTAACCCCGGCCGCCCTCCCGCTCCATCCTGCACCCAACTCTCTCCCACCTTGCAGCCACCAGTCTGTTCTCCATGTCCATGGTTCTTTTTAATCTTTCATAGACAGATTCGTTTGTGTCACATTTTAGACTCCACATGTAATATCATATGGTGCTTGCCTTTCTCTTTCTGGCTTCCCTCACTTAAAGTATGATAAACTCTAGTTGTGTCCATGTTGCTGCAAATGGCGTTATTGCATCGTTTTTATGTGACCGAGTAGTATTCCACTGTATACGTGTTCCGCGTCTTCTGTGTCCATTCATCTGTCGGTGGACATTTAGGTTGTTTGCGTGTCTTGGCTGTTGTGAATAGTGCTGCTCTGTGTCCCCATACACACATAGGGATGTGTGTATCTTGTTGAATGAGAGTTTTGTCTGCATTTATGCCCAGGAGTGGGATTTCTGGATCACATGGTAATTCTATTTTTAGGTTTTTGAGGATCTGCCATACTATTCTCCATAGTGGCTGCAACTTACACTCCCAACAGGGTAGGAGGGTTCCCTTTTCTCTGCACCTTCCTCAGTATTTCTCATCTGGAGACGTTTCAATGCTGGCCATTTTGACTGGTATGAGATTGTTCCTCACTATAGTTTCGATTTGCTTTTCTCTAATAATTAGCACTGTTGAGCATCTTTTCACGTATCTATTGGGCATCTTTGGAGAAATGTCTATTTAGGCTGCATGTAAATCAATGAATTTAGAACATATCCTCTCACCATATAGAAAAATAAACTCCAAATGACTTAAAGACTTAAACGTAAGACATGATACCATAAAACTCTTAGAAGAGAACATAGGCAAACATTCTCTGACATAAATCATACCAATGTTTTCTTAGGTCAGTCTCCCAAGGCAATAAAAATTAAAACAAAAATAAGCAAATGAGACCTAATCAAGCTTACAAGCTGTTGCACAGCAAGAGAAACCATAAACAGAGCAAAAAGACAGCCTACGGGATGGAAGAAGATATTCAGAAATGATGAGACTGACAAGGGCTTTATTTCCAAAATATACAAACAGCTCGTTAACAGCAACAACAAACACCCCAATCCAAAAATGGACATGAATTGTTTGAGAATTGTATAGCCCAGGACAATGAGAGGGGGGAAAGGAAAGGGGGCAGGGATAAGGAAAATTGTAAAACAACATGATGCGATGGTATCACCCCCCATCATCATCGCATTGTGTGATGGTTACCGCTTCATGACAAGTTGAGAAGGGAGAAGCAGGTAACTTAGCAGGCATGTTTGTCCAGCACATGGGACTCCTCCAAAATAATTGTGAGAGAGCTAGCCTTCTGTGGTAGTCCATGGACGAGAGAAAGGAAGGCACACTCGGTGCTGCCCCTGATGAATGCCGAAAGAGAACGCCTTCGCCACCCTCCATCTATTGCTGTGTCTTATGAACATGGGCACCTGGGCTTTAGCTGGAAGCTAATTAGTGTTCTCTGGCTCCTTTGGTAGGGATGACGGTGGATTCTCCAATTCCATTCCAATCTCCCCATGGTAGCTGTAGCCAATCTCACCCATGGTGGCTGTAGCCAGCATCCCCACTAAGTCACCCTAGAAGCAAGCAACCTCACCAAGGCAAGCACTGACCTTTTTCCCTTCAACGGTAGGTTCAGTCTCAATATGAGAAAAATGTCTTCCTGCTTTGAGCATGACAATCATACCTCTGGTATAATTGTGGCAAGGTGAATTTTACTTTTTCTGTCTCAGAAAGAGTTTCCAAAGTGGCTGTAAATGGTGTCTTAGCTACCCCGCATGGGTGGTACCAACTCAGACTGAAAATCTTCTTGATTCCAGGTCACTCTAATACTGTGGCTAACGCGTGGGAGACGTACAACGCGCATGTTGCTCCTCAGCACTCCTCTTATTTCAATGGCGTTGCCATTGAACCCATTAACTAACTGTTTTCCCCATTACCCCTTTCTCTTATATTCTCCCTCCCCTCTTCTTTTACTTCCAACCTCATATTTTGTAGCTTGATCTCTTCTTGTGGTTTTGTATACCCCTTGTAATTATGAAGTGGATGGGCTCTTTGATGATAAGTTTTTGAGGAATTCCTACCAGAGAACAAGAAATTTAAAGTCTTCTCTCAGTTCAACAAAGAGCTGTGGTTCTGTTTACCTTGGTAGAGTTGCAATTAGAAGGTACTAAACAGCCCAGATTAATGCTCTAAACAGCTTCTGTGTGGGTGGGCAGGCAATTAAAAGCTAGACATGTTCAAATTCTTAGAGGATGTCTAGGTGGTAAAAAATGTTGTCAACACATCCAAGGAGGAGTTTGCCAGGTTTTGTTGGAACAACACAATTTTCACGTCCACAAAGGAAACTCTCATCTTGTCTTGTCAAGCTGGGTTTGCAGCTTGGAATGACTCTGTCATTCCAATTGTCATTTCCCTTAAGTGTTTGTTGATTCTCTTTAATGAAGCAGGAGTGTTGACATGAGCCTCGTGTATATCATCTTACTCTTCACAACACTGAAGCGAAGTGAAAGTCGCTCAGTCGTGTCTGACTCTTTGCGACCCCATGGATTATATAGTCCATGGAATTTTCCAGGCCAGAATACTGGAGTAGGTAGCCTTTCCCTTCTCCAGGGGATCCTCCCAACCCAGGGATCAAACCCAGGGATCAAACCCAGGTCTCCCGCATTGCAGAATGCTTTACCAGCTGAGCCACAAGGGAAGCCCAAGAATCCTGAAATGCGTAGCCTATTCCTTCTCCAGCAGATCTTCTCCACCCAGGAATCAAACAGGGGTCTCCTGCTTTGCAGGTGGATTCTTTACCAACTGAGCTATCAGGGAGTAGGTATTATTTCCATTTTGCAGGTGATAGGACTTGGTCTCACCCAAGTTAAGAAGCAGAGCAAAAGGTACAGAGTTTCCATGGGGAGGGTTAAAATCTTAGGACTGAGTCCTAACTGCAAAGCCCATTTCATTCCCACCCGTCCACTTGTTATCTACTTTCTGAGAAGGCACTTCGGATTTGAAGATGTAGGTTGGTTGAAAGTACAAGAATGGCAAGAGATATACCATGCAGGCAGCAACCACAAGAAAGCTGGAATGGCTATGCAAATATCAGGCAAAATATAGACTTTAAAACAGAAATGTAACTAGAGGTGAATACTTTGGCCACCTGATGTGAAGAGACAACTCACTGGAAAGACCCTGATGCTGGGAAAGATTGAGGGCAGGAGAACAAGGGAGTGACAGAGGATGAGATGGTTGGATGGCATCACCGACTCAATGGACATGAGTTTGAGCAGAATCCAGGAGATAGTGAAGGAAGAGAAGCCTGGTGTACTGTAGTCCATGGGGTCGCAAAGAGTCAGACACAACTTAGCAACTGAACAACAAAAGTTAAATGTGGATGCTTTATAATGATAAAAGGGTCATTCCATTAGAAAGCTATAACAATTATAGTTATAGTCCATGCTGGCTTAGATGGTAAAGAATCCACCTGCAATGCTGGAGATCCGGGTTTGATCCTGGGTCAGGAAAATTCCTTGGAGAAGAGAATGGCTACCCACTCTGGTATTCTTCCCTGGGGAATTCCACCACCACAACTAGAGAGTAGTCCTTGCTTGCCACAACCAGAGAAAAGCTTGCCCAGCAGTGAAGACCCAGCACAGCCAAAAATAAATAAATAAAATTATAAAACACAAGATATATGACCTATGATAACATGCTTATTTTGTGATGAGTAAACTGAAATAGGCCTAACTGTGTGATACGGAAGCTGAAATAGAGTCATGGAAAGGAGGTTGCTAACATGACACACCAGTAGTGCCAGGATTTGAACCCAGGCAGAGTTTAGGCCCTTAACAACTAGTTAAAATGCACTGAGCACCTTCTATGTGCCAAACACTGCTTTCTTTTCCATAGAAGTGTTGGCTCACTCGACACTCTATCCAACTTCTTTCCAAAATACCTTCCTCCGCTGCAAAGAGTAGAAAGCTTGGCATTTTCCAGACCCCCTAAAAGCTTGTTTTCAGATGTTCTCCTGTGAGACTTTGATGTACTACTGAGTTACTTGAGCAGAGAAGCAGCGTCCAAGGCTCCATTTTCCTGGCACAAGTTGGGCTAGAGGTGGCATGGTTCTCAAGTTAATAACTGTAGTGGCCGCTTCCTGACCCTGCAGTTTCCTGATTATGTAGACGAGCGTTTCTATTGGTGGTCCTGTTTGGGACTGTGGTTTTGGCAGTTGTTCCTGAGAGCTCAGCCTAGAGCCAGTTTCCTCAGGCCCTGTAATGATTCTGTAAGTTTTCTATTCTCCTTAATAACTTTCTCAGCTGGAGCAGATTCTGTTATCTGCAAACAAGGGTCCTCATTAACACCATTGGATTCCCTCCCCCAGGGTTAGTTGATGTCTTCAGGAGGAAATCGAAACTCCAAGAAGTTAGAAGATTTGTCAAAGTCATACCACTTTCTAAGTGGGAAAGCAGGAACTTCGATTTAGTTCTGTCTAACTCCGAAGCCTGGGATTCAACTACTGTATTTCACTGTTTGGGTTTTTGTTTCCATTTTTCTGCTAGGCTCGAATGCAATCACAACCCATCAATTTTTAAGATATCCTTATTGTCAGAGCCAGTTCTGTTCCTCTCCTCCTCTCTCAGTCTTTCTGGAGTGTGTTCTGAATATCTGGCAGCTCCGGCAGCAATTATCTTTATTTTCCCCTATCACAAAGGGTTTTATTTTTATTTTTTAGAACTTTTCATTTTAGATTGGAGTATATCCAATTAATGGGGCTTCCCAGGTGGTGCTGTGGTAAGGAACCTGCCTGCCAATGTCGGAGATGCAGGAGAAGCAGGTTCAGTCTCTGGGTTGGGAAGATTCCTTGGGGTGGGAAATGGCAACCCACTCCAGTGTTCTTGGACAGAAGAGTCTGGTGGGCTGCAGTCCACTGGGTTGCAAAGAGCTGGACATGACTGAGCACGCAGGCACACGGAGCCGATTAGCAGTGTTGTCATGGTTTCAGGTGGACAGCAAAGTGACTCAGTCATACACATACATGTATCCCATTCTCCCCCACCCATCCAGGCTGCCACATAGCACCGAGTTCCCCGTGCTCTACAGTAAGACCTTGTTGGTTATCTGTTTTAAATATAGCAGAGTGGACATGTCAGTGTACCTCTTAATGACTTATCTCCGTTGTCCGGTATTAATCTGGACCTCATGCTGGGAGTTCCACATCATCCTCCAATAATCCCACAGATGGGTAATGTAATCCTCATCTTAAAAAGCAGAAAAGAGATCCTCAGGGCTGTTGATTGAAGATCCTAGCTGGTTAGTTAAGGTCATGCTAGCTGTTGGAACAAGCAATCCTAACAATACACAGTGGCTCAAACATGATAGGAATTTATGTTTCATCCACCCAAGCCTAAACAAATGTTCCTGATTGGCAGCAGCACCCCTGCAAGTGGTGATTTAGGGACCCAGGCTGTCTCCATCCTATGGTTTTGTCACTTTCAACAGGTGGCTTCCTCCAAGTCAAGGCAGTGAATGGAGAAAGGACATGGATGACCCCATGTGGGTTTATTTTATGGACCAGGCCTGAAAATGATGCTTCTCATGTCTGCTCTCTTTCTATTGGCAAAAACTCAGCCACAGGTCAGACTTAACCTCAAGGGAGGGTGGGAAATGTATGCGTAAAGAATACTGGGAAATGTGGTCTAGCCACACGCCCAGGGAGAAGACAAAAGGGGCTGGTGACTGTTAACCAGCACCGGACAGGAGTCTCAGTGGGGCCGGTGCCAGCCCAGTTCTCCTCTCTGCTGCCTAGTTCTCTTTGTCAACAGTGACGATGCAGAGGGAAGGGGCTTGGAGCCCTGGTGCTCACTCTGTCACTGGCTGCACGACTCTGGGGAAGTCATGTCACTGTTTGTGACCTCATTCTCCGCTTCAGTAAAATGAAGGGATTGGGCTAGCTGTGTCTAGAAGCCCTGGCCAGCTCTAACATTAACTTTGACTATGCTAGTTGCCTTCGTTATGGTTTGTCTAGAAGAGATGTTTTCAAAACATCTTTTTAAAACATTTATTCTTTCTTCAAGAGGCAAGTCACCTGGAGGCCCAGTATATGACAGATGAAAGAACTGCCCTGGCTAGAGGCAGGAGAGGAGCTGGGAGCCTTGTGTCCTGGGCTGCCAGCTCCCTCTTTCCTGCATTGGCCCCTGGAGGGTCTCTGTGGACCTTCAGTCTCTAAGAAGCATAGTCTGAAATCCAGTTGTCTAAACCACAATGGTCCCTCCACGTGTGCATGCTTGGTCTCTGAATAGCACCGGTGACCCCTGGGCTCATTCCTTCACTCTTCCATCTAATCTTACTGAGTTCCTATTTTGAGAGGCAGGAGGGTACAGTAGTTAGTCATGTGATGTCAGAACTTGGGTTTAAATTTTGAGTCGGCCACTTAATAGCCAAAGGGTTGCATTTTGAACAAGTCCCTTGATTTCCTTCTAACTCAGTTTCCTCATCTACGAAACACGGAGAATATGCATCTCACGTGTTTGCTCAGCCTTCTTCCTTGTACTGTCTTTCTCCTTAGGACTTAGCACCTTATACTGTGTCATGTCATTTTCTTATGTATCTTATTCCCTTTCTGTCTCCTCCACTAGAACATCAACTCCTTGAAGTAGTGACTTTCGTCTATTTTGTTCTCTGGTGTATCACCAGCGCCTATGTCCAGGCCTAGCTCAGTAATCATTGTTCAGTAAATATTGTTGAATGTTGATTTTCTTAGGGCCCTCAGAATGGGGCCAGGTACATTATAAGCATTTCGTAAATGTTAGCTGTTAGTATTTTTATTGGGTCCTATTGATGAGGATACAGTGTTGAAAAGACTCAGATATCACTCTAGCCTTCATGGACTTTACAGTTCAGAGAGGAGTCATATGAAATAAAGAAGTAAATTAAATATCTATTATATGTTAGTGTTAGTTGCTTAGTCATGTCTGACTCTTTGTGAGCCCATGGACTGTAGCCCAGCAGGGATTTTCCCAGCAAGAATACTGGGTTGCTATTCCCTTCTCCAGGGGATCTTCCCAACCCAAGGATCGAACCCTGGTCTTCTGTATTGCAGGTGGATTATTCACCATCTGAGCCACTAGGGAAGCCCCCTATTATATGTTGCTGCTGCTGCTATGTCACTTCAGTCGTGTCCGACTCTGTGTGACCCCATAGGCGGTAGCCCACCAGGCTCACCCATCCCTGGGATTCTCCAGGCAAGAACACTGGAGTGGGTTGCCATATTATATGTTACACACGTTTAAATTGGAACACATGTTATGAATGTTTAGGGAGCCATGAAATAATTTAACGGAAAGATATCATTTGTTTTTGTTTTCTGGTAGGGTGGGGATGAGTCCAAGGGCAATGAGTCTGAGCTGGCTTCTTTGAGATAAATCATTTGAGCTGAGACCTGACAGGTGAATGGGAGCAGGCCAGGCACAGGGACGGGATATAGGAGGCCTCAAGGCAGGATGGAACTTGGAGTTTCTGGGATCGGAAGGAAGACCAGTGGGGCTGGTGCCCGGTTAGTGAGGGGGACAGTGATAGGAAGTTCTGCTGGGGAGGCAGGGACTGGAGGGGGCAGGATGTACAGAGCCTCGTCATCCCCAGCGGGGCGAAGTCATTGCTTAACAAGCAGTGGGTCCCCCAGGCAAGGGATGTGTTTAAGCAGAAGGACATGGTCACGTTCGCAAGAACCCTCTGGTTGCTGAGCAGGGAGTGAGCTGCAGGGGAAGAAGGGAAGCCGAACACAGAGGCAACACTCCAGGTCCGCACCACGTCCCCCTGGTCAACGTTCTTCTGCCGTTTGTTTTTTCACAAGTCTTGCACTACTCAGGCAAATTCTTACTACCTACTAGTCAAGTTCTAGGGCTCGATCTTGAATCTGCTAGCCCTTCTAACTGCTAGGGAAAGAATTTTCATCACGCTACAAAAGAAAAATGTTTTCAGCACAGAGAACTCTGCTCAATATTCTGTAACAACCTAATTGGGAAAAGAATTTGAAAAAGAATTGACACATGTATGTATAGATACTTGTAACTGAATCATTTTGTTGGACACCTGAAGCACAACATTGTTAATCAACTGTAATATAAAATTTTTTTTAAATGTAGAAAGGAGATAATTCCTAAAAGAGACAGAAAGAAAAGAAAAAAAGAAAGAGAGATAGATGTTGCCTTCTTCCCAACAGCTGTAGAAAAGCAGATACTATCTTACATCTTAAACCTGTTTTTGCAAATGCTGTTTCTGACAAGGTCTTCTGTAAGACGCCTGGATTTTGGAGATGGCTGCTCTGCCTTACCACTACCTTTTAACCTCTAAAATGTCTTTTGTTCAAACTGAATGCCCTGGTAGTAAGATTTGAAATGGTACCTTTATTGTCTAAAACTGATAAGTACTTGTGAGGTTTCCTTCTTAAGCCTGGAGGAGAACGTTAACCCTAACTTTTTTCTTTGTAAAAAATACCTTCTGTATCTCTTTTTTAAACAGGAGTTTGCTAGCTTTGGCTCATTTGCATTAACTCAGAAGACTCTAGGGAGCTTTTTGTAAAGTCAGGTAACAGACGCTGCAGGTTTGGATTAGGATGGGGTTGGTAGGAATGAGAGAGCCGGGCACTGGGCAGCATCAAGAAAGATTCCGGAAGTAGAATTGATAGGATTTGGGAAAAGACTGAACTGAGCGTGGGAGGGACTTTGACAGATGACTCCCAGGTTCCTTGCATGAACCACACGGAGAAATGTCCACGTAAAGAAGTGGGAGGGTGGAATGTCCCTCAGAAGTCTGTTTACTCCACAATTAGTGATGTCAAGAGGCCCTTTGTGCAAAATTTCCTTCTTCAGAGGCCCCAGAGTGAAAGCTTAAAGGTCATTGACTGTGTCTGAACAGGACTAGAGGAAATGGGGTGGGGTGGGTCACAGGGGCTCTTGGTGAATCAGAAGGTGGATACTCCTCCGTCGACGTCACTGATGATGTACTGGGACGTGCGCTCCCCACTGAGCCCCCAGAGAGGTGGCATTTCTGCTTGACGTCCACTCAGCTCTGTCCTCTGGGTGCTGGGGACTTCAGGGGTCAGGGCAGGGGGAGGCATCTCACTGTTAAGAAAACTCTGCCATTGGATTATTTTACCGGAGGTAAGGACAGGGCTGAATGGCTGAGGAAACAGGCTGGGGATCGAACTGCTGTGAGAAAGTAAATGTACAAATGCAGAGGGCCAGACTACATGCAAAAAGAGAACCCTGACCCACAATCTGCTACCACCAGCTCAGGAAGCCAGCCCAAGAGCCTTGTAACATTCTACCCAAAACGACTGGGACATCACAGCCAGAAACAGCCAGCTTCCCTATTGTGTGTCCCCCCTTCCAACTTAGGACCAATCACAGAAGGCCAAACACTCTCCCCTAGCCAATCACATAGGATGCCATTCCCCTTTCTGGTTTGTCTGCCTCCAGCTCCACGGACTCCAATCAGGGCACACCTTGATTGACCCTTCCCTTTATCCACTACAAAGCTTTCCCACTCTGTTTGCCTTTGAGTCTCTGCCAAAGGCAAGTGATGGCGCTGACTCCCTTGCTGTACAGCAAACTCTGAACAAATAGCCTTGGTTTGTTCTCATCAGGGCGGTTTTCACTTATTTCCACACCTGGCCCCTCATGGAAGCTAACTCGCTGGGGACTTGAGGAAGGGGAAGGCAGAGCTGGACCTTGAGGTCTCTGCTTTTCTCAGTGTTGGGGCAGACGGCTGATTCTTCATCAGAGGTGTGCCAGCCACATCTGGCAATTACTCTGACACCTTCCCAATGCAGCTGAGGGGTAAGAGTAGGAGGAGGGCTGTCTGCTGGGACAGACCCTCTGAGAAACAGCTGTTTGAAGGGGTGTGTGTGCCCATGTGCACATGTTTTCCTGAAATCTTTTAGCTCCTTTATAGGAAGAAAGCCCATAATGGCCGCAGACCCAACCTTAGAGTCTGGAGCTGCACGAGTGGCCCACATGGTGTGTTCTGCTTCCCGAAGAATTTGCACAGAGTATGTGCAGCTCTGCCTGGAACTGGGTCTGAACTCCTGCCTTTATCACTCTCTGGCTGTGTGACTTTGGATAAGTTACCTGCCCCCCTCCAGGGTCTCAGAGTCCTCCTGTGTTTATTTCATGGGCATTTCGAGGGGTGTAAGTCTGCCCACCACTTGTGTCTGAATCTGGAGTATTTGTTGAGAATACAGGTTTCTGGGCCCCATGCCAGACCTAATGAATCAGAGTCTCTGGCAGTGGTCTAGGTGTCTACCAGACTAGCCGGTTCTCTGAGTGATTTTTCTTCTCATTAAAGTGTAGGAACCTCAGGGTTACTGCATCTTAGATGCTTCCAAGGGTTCCAAGGATGATCAAGACCCGATGCCTCTCCTAAGGGCTTGTGTATGGAAACATCCAAGGCAAAGCACCTTGCAATAAACCTAGAAATAGAGGAAAGAGCTGTAGGGAATGGAATGAGCTGCAGCCGGGGAATCAGAGAAGGCTGCGTAAAGGGAGTGACTTCCAGTCTAGGCCTTGAGGGAGAAGTGGAATCTCATGCTGCAGACAAAGGGCCCCATCTGGGGTGCTGCTGGTGGGGAAGAAGAAAAGCTTCTCCCTCCAGAAGAGAGAGGCACTGGAGGTCACTTACTACAGTGGCAAAGGCCCATTTGGAAGCCCCATTAGATGCCCCCTGACTGTGGGGTAAGTAGTACTGTCCCAGTTTCATGGGTGGGGGACCAGAGGGCCAGTGAAGACCTGGGGCTTACCCAAGGAGACGCATCTAGGAAGAAGGACACGTGGAGTTAGAGAATCTTCGGGAAGAAGGGAGTTTCTGTGGAGCATTTGAGGAGAGGGGATTCCCCCCACCCCCCTCGCCACAACTGGTTTTTTAGAAAAAGGTTGTGGTGCTCATTTGTTACTACGGGAAACCTGGCCTCAAGGCAGGGGTGGACTGTTGTATATTTAACTGGTCTCCAGCTCTGAGCAGAATAGGAGCCCTGGGTTGTGGCATTTGCTGACTGCTATGGTGTAATCACTCCCACCTTGGCCTGTTTCAAGCTGTTGACATGACACCACTGAATAATGTCGGGAGGGGATGTGCCCAGCGGGCTCTTCAGCCAGTAGAAGCTTCTTCAGCACCCTGTGTCTGGGGTGTGGCCAAAGGACGCATGTGAGGCAGACTCACCCATCAAGAATGAAGTTATGCTGTGGGCTGATCTGTGGGCTGGACCATGGCATCTGCCCGGTTCAGAATGCCCCTCAGTCTCTTTGATGGGCTGTGCCATTCTTGTTGCTTCTTGGGCTGGCATGCCCGAGTGTTGCTGAAGTGTCTGCAGCTGAGGAACCCTAGGTGTGAGGGAGGCGGGATGCTGAGCGCTGCTTTCCTCTCTCAGAAGGAAATGCATCCAACATCTTTACCCAATGAGCTTTTGAAAAACAAGAGGTCTCAACATGGTCAGAGGGGCTCTGTGGGCATGTGGAAGAGCCACCGAGAATGAGGGCACCCCAGCCTTTGGGTCACTGGGAGGAGAGGTGCTGGGAAGACGTGAGAAATGAAGGGGACCTGCCAACCGAGCTGGGCTTCACGGTGGGGAGACAAAGCAATGGGAAGGAGGGAAATTTACTTTCGACAAACCTATGCAGAACCACCGTGGCAACCAGATAATGAAGAAGTTATCATAATTTCACCATGCATATAAATTCTGTGCTTTATGATCTTTATTTCGAGTTAGGTAGAGGGAGGAGGCATGACAGATGTCTTTTCTTGCCCAGAGAACTAAAGGGATTTATCTGATCCCACCCACTGCCTCCTGACCCATATCTACCTCCTGCAGCCCCTCACTCTGCTCGAACATAGCTGTTCCTAATTGAACCCTGTGTTTGTCGTGGGAGAAGTAAGGGGTGTTATTTCTTCCCCCTTGGAATGGAAGCCACACTGTCCCTCTCTGAAGGCATCCTCAGTGACACAGAAGGCCGAACTGAGGCAGAACACACCTCTGGAGGGCCATACCCACTACCTATGCAGAGAGCATTCCGTCAGCAGGTGCCGCCCGCAGCCAGAAGAACCACAGAGAGCCAGAGAGAGACCTGAGACCTCACCCAGTGACGGGAGACCATCCCTGCTCCTGGATTCTCTTAGGTCCCTAAGGCCCGAGGACCCAGGCGTGGACATTTGGTATTGTAATTATTATTCTCTGGTGCTCTCTGAGGAAGCTCTAGGCCAGCACAGTGTGTGGTACGTGGCATCCACACAGGCATCTACATAAGATGTGGGTGCTTCTTGTGACCCACTCTGTGGAGGATGGATTGGATGAAAGAGGCAGGAAAAGAGGAGAATGCAGCCATAACTGATAAAGAGCACGGTGTGATGATGAGTCTGTGGGAACACAGCACCTCTGGGCCTTCATCCCAGAAACCCAAAGCCCCACCTAAGTATGGGGAAAAAACATCAGACAGACCGAAACCCAGACAGACTTTCTGCAAAATGCCCAACCAGCTCTCCTCCAAAGGGTCAAGATCATAAAAAAAAAAAAAAAAAAGGAAAGATCGAGGAACTGTCACACATCAGGGGGGCCTAAAGAGAAATGACAGCTAGGTGTAGCGTGTATCCTAGAGAGATCCTGAGTCAGAAAAAGGATTTTAGGGAAAAACCAAATAAAATCCGAACAAACTGTGACGTTTAGTTCACAGGGTGTACCAACGTCACTTTCTTCACTTTGGCGGATGCACCGTGGTAACCTAGGATATCAGCATCAGGGCGCACTGGGTGAAGAGTATATGGGAGCTCTTGCTGCTATCTTTGAACTCCTTTATAACTCTAAAAGAGTTCTTAAATTAGATGATTTTTAAAAAGTGTGAGGAGAGGAGGCATGGCTTCCCACTGGGGCACCTGGGGACAAGCTCTGGGGACAAGGTGTCATCTGAGCTGTTGAGAAGCATGCAGGGCTCGGGCGGGCAGGCTTTACAGAGGAGCAGCAGCCTGAGTGCAGACCCAGGAAACCGAGGGAGCTTGGTGGTCCCTGGGTGCTGCCGGCCTTCCAAGCAGAGGTAGACAGACGGCACAGGGATTTTAGCTAGCATTCCGTGCTTCTGACTTGAGAATTCTCTAAAGCAGGAGGTAATTAGACTGCCTCAGGCTGAATGAGGGCACGGGTATTTTCATCAGCAAGGAGGTGTCCATGGAGGGGCTGCAGGATCCAGGCATTCTGCCATGGTCTCGATGGCCCCAGGGTAGGGCCGGGAGGGGGGACTTTGCAGGGGCTCTCTCTTCCCACTCCAGTGAAAAACAAGTATGTTGGGTGCACGCTAAAACCTGAGATGTTTATAGCAGCTTTAATCATAATTGCTAAAACTCAGAGGCAACCAAGACGTCCTTCAGTTGGTGAATGGATAAATAAACTTTGGTACATCCAGACAATCAATGTATTATTCATTGCTAAAAAGAAATGAGCTATCAAACTATGAAAAGACATGAAGGAAACTTAAGTACCTATTACTAAGTGAGAGAAGCCAGTCTGAAAAGGCTATACACACTGTAGGGTTCCAACTGAATCACATTTTGGAAAAGGCAGAACTATGGAGACAATAAAAAGATCAGCGGTTGCCAGGAACTGGAGGGAGAGCGGGGACTGGGGGGATGAATTAGGTGGAGCACAGAGAAAGTTCTGGAGGGTGAAACTACTCTATAGAAACGTGTCATGGTAGATATATGGCATTTATACATTTGTCCAAACCCAGGGAAGATGCAACCCCAAGAGCAAGCCCCAGGGTAAACTATGGACTTCGACGGTTCATCGGTTGTAACAAAGGTACCCCTCGGGGGCAGCTGGTGGTGCAGATGTTGATAACGGGGGAGGCTGTGTATAAGTGGCGGCAGAGGGAGATCTCTGTACCTTCTCCCTTAGTTTTGCTGTGAACCTAAAACTCCTTTAAAAATAGTCTTAAAAAAAGGAAACATAACCAGAGAACAAAGCAAAATGAAACAAGTCTGTTGGGAGTGGAATAGGAGACACAGGTTCGATCCTTGGGTCTGGAAGATCCCTGGAGGAGGAAATGATAACCCACTCTAGTATTCTTGCCTGGAAAATCACATGGACAGAGGAGCCTGGTGGGCTCCAGTCCATGGAGCCGTGAAAAGTCTGATTAGACTTAGTAACTGAGCGTGCGCTCGCTCGCACGCGCGCGCACACACACACACGGATCCAGAGGAGCTGCCCAGCTCCCCTTGAAGGCCCCCAGCTCTGGTCTGTCTGGGAGGCTTTGCCTCCAGAATGACTTGTGGAACGAAGTCATTCCAAGGTCCAGAGACATGCAAATCAGGGTCCCAGGAGCACAACAGACATAACTTTAGACTTTTAGAGGAGTGGTTTGTCAGGGAGGAATCATTTGAGCTGGAGTGTCATTGTCTTCACCATGTAGCCTAAGTCCCACCCTGGCCTCTCCATGTTTTCCCAGGTCCTCCCTACAAGGGAGTGTTTTGTTAAAGACGCTTCCACGCAGGCACTGCTCCCTGTTCATCGTGTGCCCGCCACCCAGCTTGTCCCTGGGTCCTCTCCTGGCTTGGACCCTGAGGCAAGCCTCACACGATGTGAGCATCACAGGGGAGAAAGTGATGGAGTTCACATGCTGCTGGGTGCCTACGTGGGCCGGTCTTCCAGAGTCGGAAAGGTAAGATCTGGAAGGCCTGTCCCTGCCTTGGAAACCCCGTTCTATCCTTTATGGTGGCTGCTCTGGAAGAGGGAAGGAGTGGGAAATTCTTGCCCTGTTTCATTCCATCCTGATTCCCAAGTAATTGACTTGGGGGTGCAGATGAGCTCCAGCCTCTGGGGCCTCTGCCTTTGGAAAGGAACCAGCCAGCTTCTAAGGAACCGATGCTACTTCAAAGAGTGGGCAACTGTCCTCCAAAACTGGGTCTGGATTGACCCCAGTGCAGACGGCAGCTCCTGGTAGGGGACCCTAATTGGAAGAGGCTCCTGTGACCGCCAAGCCAATTAAATGATGTCCCAGGAGCTGGGAATAGCTGTGGGGATACAGGTAAATTTTTTTCTCACACCAGAAGTTGCTTGAGCGATCGTAGGAGGTATTGACTGTGGGTGCTGTACAGGTCGGGAAAATTGGTCTCAGGAGAAGCAAGAAAAGTAACATTAGCAACCTGCCTTTTTCAACAGAGGCTCTAATGAGGCTGAGCTGGTTTGTGGGGGAATAATTGCTTCCAACTATCAGGAAAGTTGCCTGGACCAGAAATTAGGAGAAGGTACCAGATACACGAGCTTCCCAGGTGGTGCAGTGGTAAAGAATCCGCCTGCCAATGCAGGAGAAAGAAGGGATTTGGGTTCGATCCTGGGGTTGGGAAGATCCCCTGAAGTAGAAAATGGCAACCCACTCTAGTATTCTTGCCTGAAAAATCCCACGGGCAGAGGAACCTGGTGGGCTCCAGCCCACGGGGTCGCGAAGAGTTGGACACGACTGAGCGTACTGAGCACACTCAGTGGAGACACGCTACTTTGAGAGGGGCAGAGAGTTGGGCGGATCAGGTTTTGAAACTCTACCCTCTGTTGGGCTGCAGGACCTATATTCAAGGGTCCCTCGAGGTGATTTTGTGGTGATAGAACTATTCTGTTTCTTGATTGTGGCTGATGGTTATGGGATCACATGCCTCTGTCAAACCTGCTATAAAACTGTAAACTTCAAAGGGTCAGTACTACCACATGTAAACCATTCCTAAATGTACACACACACACACAAGATACACCTACACAGGGTCTCTTAGGCTGTTTCTCCTCACCCAGACCTGGGTAGAGGGCTGCTGGTCGATTGTTGACTCCTTGTCCTGCCTACAACCCCTGGAGACCTCTATAACTTTTTAAAGGAGGAGAGAAGGAGGAGAAGCACCAGCATGGGGTTATGAAGAGTGGGAGGGCTCGATAGCAGGGATTTGCCACCTTGGCTGCCCGCTGTGAGCTCTGACAGCCCAGACCACACCCAACTGGTGTGAAGTCAGAATCTCTAGGGCTGGGACTCAGCCTTAGGATTTTTAATTTCCCCCACCCCACAACCCACCCTATGATAGCTTTGTGGGAACAGATTGGGACCTCTGACAGCTCTAAAGGCATGGGAGGTGGGTTGTATATTCCACCCTTCACTGCTAATTAAAACGTCGTTGGAGTCAGAGTCCAAAGCCTATATCTGAGCTCTATCCTCTCCAGTCCCCACGCCTGCCCCCCAGGTGCTGGGCGCCCTCCCTCGGGTTTCCATCTTGCTGCTCTGATGGGACCGTCAAGAGGCTCCCTTCGCTCCCACTCAAGGATCCATTTGGAACTTTGGCCCTGGGCTCCCACTGCCTCCAGCCACCTCCCCTCTTCCGTCTCTCCATGGGACTGTGCATGGATGTCCCCAGAGGAAGAACATGGCCCTTGGAACTGAGTCTGGGTCTAGCTGCCCGTCTTGGGTGACAGTCCCCGAGGTGAGGGCAAACCCCTCAGCCTCTCTGAGCCTCAGCGTTCTCACCTGCAAGCTGAAGAAGATGGATGAGGATAAGTAAGGACGCACTTTGGAAACTGCAGCATTCAAGCCCTAGTTAACGGTCTCACCGATGGCTCCCTGGAGGACAGGACTTTGTATCCTACATTTCTTGGTTTCCAACAGGAGTCACTATCGTGTTCTCCCAGGGGATGCCTGATCATCATCTGCCAAATTAATTACCGTGCAAACTCGTTTCTCGTGGGGAAAAGGACCAGGCTATTTTCAGGCTGCTGGGTTAAGTCAGAGCTCCGCGCAGGCCTCCAAAACAGCTGCTGGTTCCTGCTGGGCGGTTTCTGAAGTGGCCCAGATTTCTAAGTGCCCCTGTGCTGAGGGAAAGGCTGTCTCTGTGCCTGCCTGCCCGCTGCGGGGGAGGAGGATGAGTGCTGCCCTCCTCCCAGTGCTGTTGGTGCCTGGGCAGCACGGATGGGGCACGGGGCTGCCCACTCCGGAGGGGAAGCTTGAGGGACACAGTGGGGAGCGGTACTGTATTTTGAAGCTTTTCCAGAATTGATGGTTTGGGGGACACTTTCTTAAAGGATCCCTTTTTTTCCCAACAGTGAAGAGTATCATGTATTAGGCACTATGTGCCAGGCTTCCTGTTGCTCAGTCACTAAGTGGTGTCTGACTCTTTGCAACCCCATGGACTGCAGCACACCAGCCTTGGATTCAGGGCCCACTCTAATCTAATATGGCCTCACCTTAACCAGTTATATCCACAAAGACCCGATTTCCAAGGAAGGTCTGAGTAGAGCTGAATTTTAAGGGGACATTATTTAATAGGATCCCTGGGGCTTATAGATCCTTACATATCCTCTGTCCAAGGGGCTTTTTGGCAAAGTCTGAGCAAGGTGAACTCAGCACCACAGTGGTGAAGACAGGCAGTGTGGTTTGAGGAAAGGGCCAGGGCTGATCTGAAAACATGGGTCAACTTCCAGCAGACCTGAGCCAATCAACCACCCTCAGAGCAGGAGCCACCTGCAGCCCCACAGCTTAATATGATGAAGTTCTAAGACTGTGTACGTTAAAAATGAACCCTCCGCTGCCTGCAGAAAATTCCTTCCCAGGAACATAAAGTTACAAATAATTGTGTTGTCTGGCTTATCAACTTCCTGAAAATCCATTTATCTGAATTTTTATTCATCACTCAACTAGCCTTCATCAGAGTAAATTTTAGCCCCTTTCCCAGAACAATGAGTCTCTCTGCTGGGCTTAGCTAATGACTGTTTACTCTTAAGGTTCATTCAAAATGTTCCTGTCTTTATGTTTCCCAGTCCTCAACTGTTTTATCAGGAAGTTAGTCCAGTTCCAGTCAGCTCCCTGCAGTTGAAGATCCACCTTAAAGCAGGCCCCCCCCAGATCATATAAATTTGGTACACTCGACTCTCCCCTTTTTCTGCAGAGCAATAAACTGAACTTTGCTGGCCCCAAAGGCTAGCCAGGTGGCATTTTGCCTGGCAGTGGGCACCTCTCTGAGTGTCAATTTTCTATATTTTATATATATTAGTAGCACACACATATTCTTGTATAGAAATGCATATTTTACATTGTATGTTTTTATATTTATATTATAAAAAGCCTATAGAATGGAGATAACAATCCCCTACTTCACCCACCACACAGACTTGTGGGTTCCCCACTCACTCCCACCCCCGCACCAAAGAGAGACAGAGAGACTAGCGGAAGTTCTCGTCAGCCAGGATGCACTCCAAGACTGAAAGGGACAGTTGCCCGCTTGGGCACTTTGGGGTCTTTTCAATGTGATATCTCTGTAAAAAAATTCTACAAATTGTTGGCTGCTGTATAAGCTTCAGAGACCACTATTAGCAGTTAGATGTTTTTGTCCCTCCACCCACAAACCGAAGCTTTTGAACCAAGTAACAGAATCCAGTGAGGTACAGTTGGCCACTTGTGAAGTTTCCTTGTTGTTATTGTTTAGTTGCTAAGTCGTGTCTGACTCTTTGCGACCCTGTGGACTGTATTCCACCAGGCTCCTCTGTCCAGAGGATTATCCAGGCAAGAATACTAGAGTGGGTTGCCACTTCCTCCTCCAGGGGACCTTTCCAACCCAGGGACGGAACTTGTGTCTCCCGCATCGGCAGGCGGATTCTTTTCCAGTGAGCCACCTGGGAAGCCCCAAGAGTTTTCTTCCTTTTGTTAATTAGCATGTTGATGTATAGCAAAACCAATACAATATTGTAAAGTAATTAACCTCCAATTAAAATAAATAAATTTCTCTATAAAAAAAGAAGTTTATGTATCATACCTCCCCTGGGCTCAAGGTTGGCCTGGGGGATATCAGACACCCCATGCGAAGTAGGTGGACAGAGCTCGGTGGTCTCCTTCCTGCAGCATCTTTCGAGTCCCCACTGGATTGGGAGTCATGGGGGAATTGCTGTACCATAGACCAAAATGTTGATATTTAATAAGAGGTACTTACTGAAGATTTAGTTATCAAAACCGACTTTAGATAGCTTTCTAAGAGGCATTTTATGTAAAATGAAGAGAAATACGCTATTTTGAAGTTGTGCAGGCTTCTCTTCAATTTGAGAACATACGGTGATGTGCTCTCTGAGTGTGTCTATTATGGGCGGTGATTCTCAGGGTGGAGCTCTTGCAAATCAAGAGCCAGCTGGGCAGCACATCTGCAGTTTGACCAACTGAGGATCAAAACACAGGTTCATATTCCCCTTTTCCCCAACTGTCTCCACAATATGGTTTAGCCTGACTCTAAGTCAGGACCCAGTAAAAATTTGGGCACAGCATTCGGTGGCTACACATGTTTAGCTTTCATTCATTTAGAATGGCCCCCCAATTTTCTGTCCCTTATCATATCAACTCTCAGAGAGGACAGTCAGTTTCTTTATAGAAGTTTCCACCTTCTGGATGTTGTTAGATTGTTCGTGGTTTCATTTCACTTGTTTCTCTTTCATTCAAAGTGGGAGTTAGGGCTCATTCAATTTGTTTTTGGCAAGAATATGTCACAGATTTTTTAAAATACTTTTTTCAGATAATGAAACCAATTCAAAGTCATTATGGAAAATTTTAAAGACAGAAAGAAGCAGACAGCCCATAGTCCTACTGTCCCAAGATAAATATATTTTAGTCATTTCTTGCCAGCCTTTTGTTCTCTGCATGGGTAGAAAGAGAGACAAAGCAGAAAATATATAAATATTCTTTTTAAGAACAAAATGAAGCTCACAGATTCTCTGTGTGGGAAAGTGTGTGTTTGTGAATGTATGTGAGATCCATGCATTATTTGATCAGTTTTCCTATTGCTGGGCACTAAGATAATTTCCAATTCTTGTCTTGTGTGTGTGTATATATATATAACAAGCATCCTTGCATACAGATCCTTATCTTTTTCTAAACTGGACTTACTAGACTAGCACTATGTAAAAGTGGAGTCATAATTGGCAACCCACTCCAATATTCTTGCTTGGAAAGTTCCATGGACAGAGGAGCCTGGCGGGCTACAGTCCATAGGGTCACAAAGAGTTGAACACAGCTGAGCACCACACAGAACCATGTGTGAGATTTCTGATACACACGGACAAGGTGGCACAGTTGATCAGTATATGCATCCACCAGCCATTACTCGCCTGCCCATTTTATCAAAACTTCACCAAACCAGAGTTTTCTTTAAAAATGTTTTGATAAATGAAGACAGAAAACTAATTTTAGTTTTCATAGTGGATTACTTAAGGAAGCTGAGCATACTTCCATATGCTCATTAGCATATGCTCATTAGCCCAGTATGGATCTTTTTTAAAAAATAATTTTATCCATAATTTCTTTAAATTATTTATTTATTTATTTATGATTATTTGATTATATCTGATTATTTTTGTTGTGATTAGCTCTATTTTTGACTCATCGCTGCCCATGGGCTTTCTCTAGTTGTGGCTGTTAGGGGTTACTCTTCATTGCGGTACGCAGGCTTGCCATTGCAGTGGCATCTCTTGTCTCAGAGCATAGGTTCTAGGCACAAGCGCTCACTAGTTGTGGCGCACGGGCTTAGTTGCCATGCAGCATGTTAGATCTTCCAGGACCAGAGATGGAACCCGTGTCCTCTGCATTTACAGGTGGTGTCTTAACCACTGGACCACCGCTGGATATGGAAAGCCCTATTCATAACTTCTTGCTTGCATAATCATTTATATTAAGCATCATAATCCTATGTCCTACATGTTGCTCTTATCATATTGGAAATTGAAAGGCAACCTCAGGTTTCACTCACAACCACTCTCCTTGGATTCACACTGAACTCTAGGGCCTCCTGGGAAGGTAGGAGCTTGGCGCAAGGAAAACCCTTGACACACAGCCTGGTACACAGGAGGCACTCAGCAGAGGTTGGGAACATACTAGTGATCCCAGTAAGCCCCAGGACATGTCCTCTGCTGTGACCACAGAGACCGCCATCATAAACCACCTGGACGAAGCTCAGAGCTTCTCCCAGTCTTGGCCCTCCCCAGCCCTGCTCTGCTTCCCACTTCACTCCCTTCTTTCCATCTGCTCCTCATGAGTCCAGACCTGCCCAGATTTACCTCTTGGTTGATCTTCCCTCTGTCAAGCTACAGAACATGATCCCCAATCTACAAAGGCCTGATTTGCAAAAGCTGCAGCCTCTGGTGGCTCAGTCAATAAAAAATCTGCCTGCAATGCAGGATACCCAGGTTCGATCCCTGGGTCAGGAGGATCCCCTGGAGAAGGAAATGACTACCCACTCAAGTATTCTTTCCTGGAAAATCCCATGGACAGAAGAGCCTGGCAGGCTACAGTCCATGGGGTTGTAAAGAGTCGGACACGACTTAGTGACTAAACCACCACCAGCCCCAGAATCGGGTTCAGAATGCCTGGTTCAGAGGGCTGCACCAAGGAAAGCTGCCGAAGGTGGGGGCGGGGCCCGGAGTGGGTGCAGAGGGAGAAGCGTGCCTCCAGAGAAGGCCTCGTCCAGGCTGACCCGAGGCGTGAGAGCCCGCTGGGCAGCCCAATAATTTGGAGGCCCGTCACACGGAGATGCTTAAAAAATTCTTAATGGTAAATAAATAGAAAGTAATTTTCCGTTTTAAAAAAATAGCGTGCAGAGACAGCTTTCTCCCTCTGTGTTCCCAGCACGGCTTCTCTAAACCTTTGCTCTGGTTTCCACGTGGTGATCACCAGCAACTGCTTGTCTCTTCCAACCAGACTGTGAGTGCCTGGAGGGTGGGGACTGTCCCTCTTGGTCTCAGAGTCCTCAGCTCCCAGGGCAGAGTCTGGCACGTAGAAGGTCCTGGAATGATTGCTGACTCTGTTTCTATAAAAGGCGGTGGTAGACACAGGGGTTCAAAAGGAAGAGCAAGACACCCACACATGGCTGATTTCAGGCCCCCTTTGGACACTGGGGCCCAGCCGTAGTGACATGGAGCCCCTGTGCCTGAGCTGTGGAGGAAAGCTGAGGACTCTCCCTGCTCCCCTCGGTTTTCCTGGGATCTCTCAGCATCCTGAGGCACATTTGGCTCTTCTTGTCCTGGATTAACTTTGAAGTGCAGCAGTTCCTCTTTGGGAACCAGATGGAGAGCGAGAGGGAGAGTGAGATAGAAGCGATCTGAATGAGGGTGGGGGCTGGGTGGACCATCACCCAGCTCTGGGCTCCAGGAGCAGGAAACCAGATCAGAGGCTGAGAAGCTGTTGGTGGAAGGGTTAGGGCTAGGGTTAGCAAAAAGGGCATCGTAAAATATCGGTTCTAAAGAGAAGTCTCTGGGGCTCAAAGGCTGGGGATTCACTCCTCTAATCCTGTTCCCAGCTCTCAGCTGCTTCTCTTCTGCGAGAAGCCTGGCCTCACCCTGCCATGCTGACCACATCAACCACAGGCAAATAATAATAGCTGCCACTATGAATGTCCTCTGTGAACTCTGCTTCACGTATACTTTCTTGAATGAAGTCCTCACTGCTCCTGATCTGCTTATGTGATACACAGTGATACCTAGCCTCACTTTCTTTCTTAAGAAAATAAATGTGTTTGTTTCATTTTGGCTGTGCTGTCTTCGCTGCTGCGTGGGCTCTACTCCAGTTTTGGTGAGCGGGGGCTACGCTAGTTGCAGCGCACAGGCTTCTCATTGTGGTGGCTTCTCTTGCACAGCTCTAGGGGGCACAGGCTTCATTAGTTGTGGTTCCCGAGCTGTGGGGCACAGACTGCAGTTGAGGTGCATGGGCTTAGTTCCTCCGAGGCATGTGGGATATTCCCAGATCAGGGACAGAACCTGTGTCTCCTGCATGGCAGCAAATTTTTTACCACTCGGCCTCCAGGGAAGCCTGTCCTCACTTCCTTTTGTAGCTATAATAAAAGTCAATATTACAATAAAAAAGCACTAAATTAATATAATGGAAAATAAAAACCCCTATAGATATGCTGCTAACAGCCCCTCTTGGAACAGAACTTGGCTGCACTATGTTCCCAGTTACAAGTGATGGCCTTGATCTTGGAGGATCAATTACTGTGCTCGGGCATCGCACAGACGAGCTGTGCCCTGCGCCTGCCACTCCACTCCTAATCTTCAACTGCTGCCTCTCCCCGAGGCTGTCACATCAGAACTCAGTGCTTACATTTGCATCAATGCATCCTTTGCATATAGTAAAGTTCACCCGTCTGAAGTGTACACTTTGAAGACTTTGGGGAACTGTATACAAACAAGTAGCTATCATCACAACACAGACCAGAACCATTCCCTCACCCTGAGAAATCCCTCCTGCCCCTGTGCAGTGGCTCCCTTCCACCAGCCTTACGCAACCGCTTGTCTGCTCTCTGCCATTGTAGCGTACTCTTCTCTAAAATTTCCTTTAAATGTTCTCATATAACATTGGGTTGGCCAAAAAGTTCATTTGAGCTTTTCCAAGCATAAGGTTTTTGGAGATTCATCTGTGTTACATGCATTGCTATTTTGTTCCTTTTTATTGCTGAGTAGTGTGCCATTGTGTCGTATTCTACAATTGGTTTACAATCTGTCATTGACTAGGGGCTTCTGGAGGCTCAGTGGTAAAGAATCCACCTGCCAATGCTGGAGACCTAGGTTCAATCTCTGGTTCATGAAGATCCCCTGAAGAAGGAAATGGCAACCCACTCCAGTATTCTGGCCTGGGAAATCCCATGGACAGAGGAGCCTGACGGGCTATAGTCCATGGGGTCACAAAGAGCTGGACATGACTTAGGGACTAAACAACCACCACCAGCACCACCACTGGTTGCTTCCGCTTTGGAGTGATTACGATACATAAAGCTCCTATGAACTCGCACATACACATCTTTGTGTGGGCATGCGTTTTCATGTCTCATAGGTAAATATCTAGGAGTGGGATGGCAGAATCATATACTAAGTTTAACTTGAAAAGAGACGGCCCTGCTGTTTCCCAGAGTGGCTGCACCACTTTGCGTTCCTATCAGCAATGTGTGGAGTTCCAGTTGTTCCACATCCTTGTCAGCACTTAGTATTGTCAGTTTTTGTTGTTATTTGCTGTGTTTTAGTCTTTCTGGTAGCTCATTGTTGAGCATTGCTGCGCTTTTACTTTGCATTTCCCTGATGATTGATAATGCTGAGCATCTTTTTATGTGCTTATTGGACATTTTTGTGTCTTCATTGGTGAAATGTTTTTCAGGCCTTTTGCCTATTTTTGTATTGCGTTGTCTTTTTATTATTGAATGGTACAATGCCAGATTTTTAAAAAATTTATTTGTTCAAGTATAGTTGATTTACAATGTTGTGTTCATTTCTGCTGCGCAGCAAAGGGCTTCAGGTATACGTATGTATACACTCTTTTTCATATTCTTTTCATTATGGTTTATCACAGGATATTGAATATAGTTCTGCCCTGTTGTTTATCCATCCTATTTATATAATAGTTTGCATCTGCTAAGCCCAACCTCCTAATCCATCTCCCCCCTCCCCCCACCTTCCTTGGCAACCACAAGTCTCTTCTCGATGTCTGTGAGTCTTTTTCGTAGATAAGTTCCATCTGTGCCATATTTTGGATTCCACATATAAGTGATATCATATGGTATTTGCCTTTCTCTTTCCGCTTTCACTTAGATGATAATCTCTAGGTTCATCCATGTTGCTGCGAATGGCATTATTTCATTCTTTTTTTAATGTAAAATGCCATATTTTTAATAGCTGTTTCCTACGACCCAGCCTGAGGCATGGAAGTCAGATTTCTGTCTCAATTGCTTTATCTCACTTAGAGATACAGATTTAATTACAGTACAATTCAGAATGTGGCTCCATCCAAGTCATGCTGACCAGTGATGAGTTATTTTAATCCATTGCACCTTTTAAAAATAAACAAGCATTTGTCCTCTGCGCCCTAAACATGGCTAATATGACTTTTACTTCCCTTTTTCAGGAACGTAAATGTGTAACCATGCTTGTGTAAGAAAACACCCGCACATTAGCTGACACCTGCTTTTTCTCTTCTTATGTCAACTACAGTTAAATAGTCACCAACAGAACATGGAGAAATCTGTTCCAAAGATAAACCCCTTAGCTTCTTGATACTCTGATGGGTCATTGCTCTGGGTAAGCAAATCCATACATCAGGAAATGTATGCTTTGGCTCAAATTCTTTGGAGGTTCTGATCTTTACATAAAGCCCTAATCATGCCAGAGGACCCTTATAAACAGTTTGTCCATACGTCTGTGCTTCATCCAGCCCTCTCCAATAGTGGGACACAAAATAGACCTAGTAAGTTTGATAGTTTAGCAGTGGCTACCGTTATAGATGGGGCTTTGCTGGAGGCTCACTGATGGAGAACCCACCTCCAGTGCAGGAGACGCAGGTTCAGTGCCTGGGTTGGGAAAATCTCCTGGAGAAGGAAATGGCAGCCAACTCCAGGATTCTTGCCTGGGAAATCCCATGGACAGAGGGGCCTGGTGGGCTACAGCCCACGGGGTCACAAAGAGTCGGACACGACTGAGCAACTAAACAACAGCCGCTGTAGATGACTTACTGCAAGCCTGGCCCTAGGGACTCTGAGTTTATCATCTGAGCGACCGAGCACAGCCCGGACTTAAAGAGATGATTCCCATATGAAAGTCAGCGTGAGCTACACTAGGAACGCAGCTGCAGGGGTGGAGGGCTTCAAGCCTGCCTTGGCCTCTGGTTCTCTCTCTGATCTCACTTTTCCATTTTCCAACAGCCTGCATTCCTTTCAGAGAGCTGACATCCTCAGTGGGCTAAGCCCCATTTGGATTGGCAACCTCTACGGGGTTGTTCTATTGTCCACTTGTTTACTCTAGGAACTCTGTTTTCCAAAATCACCTTCCTGGTGTGGTTCTGAGTTGGCCACAGTTGAAGTTCTGCAGGACGCATGAGGCGTAAGCAAAGCGGCAACCCTGAAGGTTGTCACTGGCGGAAGGCACTGAGAAACAGTCCCACCCTCCCGCTCTGTTCCCCTCCTGACTGCCAGGCACCCACCAGCAACGGCCCAGGGTCACTGTCAATGCACTGCCACCTCCCAGAGGCAGTAGCCGCTGCTCCGTGGTGAGCACTTAAGATGGCCAATCCCTTCTTTGAATATCCTGTTTTTCTTTGTCCCGGGGCTGGGGGCATCTTTGGTAGAGTTCCTTCATCCTCTCCCTATTTTCAGCCTTTTCTTTTCTTCTTTGGAATCGGAATGTGATAGGGCAGATTTCCTTCCAAACCTCCATCTCTCTCCTGTTTGTCTCACATGGTTCAGGCAATTTTCTTTGATGCTTGTCCTATTTTGAGGTCAGATGCTGGGGGCGGGGAGGATGAGGAAGGATTTAAGGGTCATTGCTGGCAGCAGGATCCACTGGGGACAGTTAGAGGGCTACCCGTTGCCTGTTGTATGTCTCATAACCCCAGAAACCACAGGTAAATCGGAGGGCTGAGAAAACCCTCAGTGAGAACCATCCAGTTGCTCATTCTCCCTGTCTTGACAACCACCGTTTTTACTGGGGGACGAGGATTAATTATGGTGATGGGAGAGGGCTGGATGGAGAAGGTTTCAGTGTTTTGGTTTCATGTGACTATTTATAGGCAGGGGCATAATTTGAATTGCATGCATGCGTGTATCCAACTCTTTGCAACCCCATGGACTGTAACCCACCAGTCTCCTCGGTCCTTGGGATTTCCCAGGCAAGAATACTGGAGTGGGTTGCCATTTTCTCCTCCTGGGGACCTTCCTGACCTGCGTCTCCTGCATTGGCAGGCTCATTCTTTACCACTGAGCCACCTGGGAATCCTATACCTTGTATAAACTACTGTAAAAGTTTTCTCTGAGCTGTGTTGAAGTCATGTTTCCTTAACACTGTGGGCACCACGAGGGAGGAGAGTGCAGTTTCCTACAACTCTCAGGCCAGATCAGTTCCTGGTGCTGCCCAAAGAGCCACAGGGAGCCCACAGTTACTACGGAGGACAGGGAGCAGCCAGGGCAGGTGACCCAGTGCCTGGGAATGGACATGTTTTGTCGGTTGTCTTTCCTCCCATTCCTGCAGGCTCTAGGATTTGCACATGTTGGAGTGAAGTGTGTGAATGTACTTCTAGGTACTTCTCATCATAACCTTTTGATGGATACAGACTGCTTTCAATTGCGAAAAAGACGCAGAGCCTGGCTGGTAAATCACTTGTCAGATTTGAGTAATCTGTCCTTAAGGAAATTCCTGGACTGCGGAAATCCTTCTCTGATATTCTGGCCAACCCCACACTTACTCACATATGGGAGAGTCTGGGAAGATCCTCTCAGGAGCTGTCAAAGGAGACTTTGTCAAAGGAGCTGTCTCAGGAGACTTCCATCTCCTTCTGAAATCTGGGGACCACCCAGACCTTCTCACCTTTGGCTTCCAAGGCTCAGGGAAGCAATCATATTACCACAAGCTCCAGGAAGACTCTGGCCGGCTTCACACACACTGCTCTTGACTGCAGGCATCATCCTTGCAGACGGAGGCTGTAATTACACCAGTCACTCCACGAGATAGGCTGGGAGTAGCCCCGTGATTAATGGGATAGACTCACTCAAAATACAAGATGTCTCATTTCCTAGTTGGGTGTACAAGCAAGACACTGTGGAAACGTAGCCTCCACAACTCCAGCTGAAATGTCTTGGCAGGTTTCCTTCTATTCCCAAGCAATTGGAAACAGCAGGGGTGTCTCCTTAGATTCCAAAATCATATTTGGGAAGAGGTGGTTTTCTAGAGGAGTGACTCTAGAGAAGTCACTAGAGATCCCAGGAGGTTTTCAAACAAGTTTTTGGAATATCTGGGCTTCCCTGATAGTTCAGTTGGTGAAGAATCCGCCTGCAGTGCAGGAGACCCCATTTGATTCCTGGGTCAGGAAGATCTGCTAGAGAAGGGATAGGCTACCCACGCCAGTATTCTTGGGCTTCCCTTTTGGCTATCTAAGGGAATATCTAATTTCAAAAGTCATTTTATATAAGTTCATTCTGGAAAAGTTGGAAATTATAAAAAAAATATCTGAAAGAAACCAGAAGTCATCCACAAGCCCACCAGCCACAGATAACCGTGACTGGCATTTTTGAGTATCTGCTTCCAGCTGTTTTGCTGGGCATACACAGAGTAATAGCTTACACAAAATATTCTGTTTTTTCCTTTTTTTTTTTTTAACTTTGTTGTTGTCGAGTCACTCAGTTGTGTCATTCTTTGCAACCCTGTGGACTGCGGCATGCCAGGCTTCCTTGTCTATCACCAACTCCCAGAGCTTGCTCAAACTCATGTCCGTTGAGTCGATGATGCCATCCAACCATCTCATCCTCTGTCATCCCCTTCTCCTCCTGCCTTCAATCTTCCCCAACATCAGGGTCTTTTCCAGTGAGTCAATTCTTCACATCAGGTAGCCAAAAGTATTGGAGCTTCAGCATCAGTCCTTCCAATGAATATTCAGGGTTGATTTTACTTTAGCACACCAAAATTATTAAACCCTGCAGTCAAGAACTATGAAGCATTAGCTATGTACTGGGACCAATTTTCCACACACTAGTGAGAATATCTATGGGTGTGTGCTCAATCGTGTCCGATTCTTTTGTGACCCCAGACTGTAGCCCACCAGGCTCCTCTGTCCATGGAACCTTCCAGGCAAGAATACTGCAGTAGGTAGCCATTTCTTCCTTCTCCAGGGGAGCTTCCCCATCCAGGGATTGAACCCAAGTCTCCTGTGTCTCATGCATTGGCAGGTGGATTCTTTACCACTGGCGCCACCGGGGAGTCCCTCTACTGATAATACTTACTGCTAACACATCATTTAATCCTCTCCAGTACTAGAAAGAAAGCTACTTTTATGTCTTCCACTCTACAGATGAGAAAATTGAGGTGCAGAGTTGTTAAAAAAAAAAAAACAAAAACCTGCCTAGGATCCCTGGGCTTCCCAGGTGGAGAATCCCATGAAGAGACACCTGGCAGGCTACAGTCCATAGGGTTGCGAAGAGTCAGATACATCTGAAGCAACTTAACTCACACGCACAACTAGGGAATTTGTGGAAAGACCTCCACGGGGCGTCCTGCAGGCAGGGTGACCCTGAAAGTGGCCACAGCCCAGTTTTCGGCACCTGAAAGGGAGGGTTTGCTATGTCTTTCAGTTGCGGTGCCTCGTGGGGTCCACCTGCCCAGGGCAGGGGCAGCAGTGCCGCTCAGAATCAGGCGGTGAAAGAGCCCTGTTTGCAGAAGGTGCATTTGTTGCCATGGTGCCCAGACAGCAGGAGACCCAGAGAGAGGAGCCTCTGTGCTGCCTGCCCTCTCCTCTGGAAGATATTTATGGGGGAGGAGAGCCCAGGAAAGAATTAGGGCCCAACTCCAGCCCCAGGAGGACCAGAGGAGGATGAGACTCCTGGGCACGGTCTCCAGCAGGCTGGGCTCTTGGAAGCCCGCGCTCTGAGTGACAAGGATGCTCAGGGAAGCTGACGCCACACTGCCAGCCTTGGCCAGGGCCGCGCGTCCTCAGAGCTCACAGCCCAGTGACACCTGGGCTGGGCAGGGCTGCCTCCTTCATCTGTCCCCCTGAGCGGCTGACAGGAAATGGGAGATGCGGGAACACTGCACAATCAGAGCAGCAGACCGAGGTTAAGAGTCTAGAGGCGCCTCTGCCGCGGAGGACTAGGCCAGCAGCACTAACGCGCATCTGCTGGAAACTGAGCCCGGCCCCCTCCGGGCTGGCGACTGGGCTGTGTCCCTCTCGTCAGAGAGATGTCAGCGTCTCCTGCTAGAGGCCTGTCCACAGCCCCAGGCACGGGCAGGGCAGGCACCGTGCCGAGACTTTCCTGTGCGCTCTCTCACAGAATGCACACAGCACGAGGCAGGTCTAGGATTTCTCTTGTACAGACCCGGAAATGAACCCAGGAGAAGCCAAGACCAGGACTCAGCCACATCAGGGCCATGCCGTTAGTGGGTGGCAGAGTCTGGATTCAAACCCAGAGCTGTAGAATCACAAATGGCTCGCTTGGTCCTGGGTGACTGCGGCTACCTGTGTGACACCTGAAGCTCCCTTTGGCCTGAAAGCAAGCTAATAACTTAAATCCTTCAGGCTCATTCAGTGTCATTTTGTTCAAGCAAAGGGTTACTAAGCCAGGGAACCAGAGAGGTGGTAGGCGGGCTCTGTCTTCATTAGTCATCTCAGAGCCTAGGTGCCCGGGCTCACCAGTCCACACTGAAAGCTCACCAAGGGCTCCAAGGAGAGGTGAGGGTGGAGAGGGAGGTGCCTGCTCACTGCTGTATCCATGGCAACTAGACTAGCACCACCCCTCAGCCAGGGCCCCATCCACATGCTGGGTGAAGAGGGGTGAGGCTCAGGACTCCGAGGCTGAAGGCAGACTCCTACCCAGCAGGGAAGCCCTTCCTTAACCTGTCTCAGCCTGTCTCCTTACCTCCCCACACGCCCCCCGTTTCTAGGGCAGGTGGTCTCCACCCCACTCATGTCCCACTTCTCGCTTTGACTTAGGACAAAAGTACACCCTCCCACTGGGCACATACCACTCCCATCTGCTAGGCCCAGCCCACCCCCTTCCCTTTTCCGCAAAACTCCGCACTGGCCAGCGCTTCCTCCCGACTTCCCGGCCCCCCTGTCTGACTGTGAAAGCCTGAGGCCCCCGGGACGCCCCCTCCAGCTCTCCCCCTCCCACTGTTTCCCACTTTGCACTGTACCCTCACCATCCGTGTGTGTGTTGGGAGCAGGCAGTAAGCAGCTGTTGCATCAAAGCTCTTGTATTGTTACAGGAAGTAGGAAATTATGAGGATACCACATTTCTAGAAGGAGGCTTGCAGAATAATGATTGTGTAATAATGTGAACATTAAGTATATTTCAGCCCTAGTTTCTTTGATTTTTAAGACTGAAATTCCAAGTCTAATTTTTCCACACCCATTTAAAAATGGAGGGACTTCACTGGCAGTCCGGTGGTTAATAGTCCAAGCTCCCAATGCAGGGGACAGGGTTTCAATTCCTGTTGTGGAAACGGAGATCCTCCATGCTGTTATGGCATTGCCAAAAAATAAAAAATGTTTAAAATTTGAACTATCCTTTGGGCCTTCACTACCACCGGCCCCCACTTCCATTAGGAGCTCACGTGAGCCCTGTGCTCACACTTCCACTACACAGGTAGTGATCCAAATGCACCCACCAGGTCCTGATTCTGGACAAAAAGAACTATGCCAAAGCAGCGGGAAGAAGATGAATCCATTCATTCTTTCACGTTTGCTGGGTATCCACTGTGTGCCAAGCACTGCTTGGGAACACAGTTGTGACTGACATTCCAGTGCACAGAAGCAGCAACAGGCTGAGTGCCGCATAGGGTGGGAGGGAGCTGCTATGGAGAAAGCAAAGAAGAAATCTGGATGAGTGGAGGGAGCCCAGCGGGGGCACCAAGAAGAGCAAAGGCCCTGGGGAGGGATCCTGCGTCTGCGTTAAAGAATCACTCTGGCTGCTGAGTGGCGAACAGACTCGGGGGCAGGGGCAAAGGTGGATGCAGGAAAACCGGTTTAGAGGCTGCTGGCGGGGTCAAGAGGCTGGATCCTAGGTACATTTTCAAAGACAAGCTGATGGGATTTCCTAATATCTTAGATGTAGCTGTTAGAGGAAAAGGAAGGGGCTGGATGATGATAAGGTTGACTTTATCTGGAAACCATTTACAATGTGCTCTTGTGGGGGCTGCTGCTACCACGGACCTGTAAAGGGGGGAGAGGAGCTGACGAAGGGACAGGTGAAGAAGGGGCTGAAGAGGGGCCACGGCCAGGGACGGAGCAGTGCCAATAGGGAGGACCTCTTGTCTCTCCTCCCCAGTGCAGGTCTCTGCCAGCACCTCACATCAGCCACTGCAGTCAGAACCCAGAAGGTAAGGGACGCCCTGGCGCTGCTGTCCTCAGGACCAGTCTTGGGGTACACAGGGCAGGGGGAGAACAGAAGAAGCGAGAGGCAGAGAATCACAAGCACACCAGAGATGCCTCAACCCTGGGGGAAGAGTGTGCTTAAGTACCACGTTGATTGTTCGTTACTGCGTTCCCTGGACCTGTGCTTAAGGTGCAGCTGGAGAAAGTCAAGCTCTCTGGAAAGAACATCATGGTTGGAATAGTGATTGGGTACTAAAAACCAGAGACTGTGAAATCCTGACTCCCGGGGGCTTTCCAGAACAAACTTAAACAGTCACTAGCTTTAGATGTCAGAGAGCTTCCAGGAGGCAGAGGAATAAGGCAGAGACCTAAGACCCCAGGTCTCCTGCATTGCAGGTGGATTCTTTACCATCTGAGCCACCAGGGAAGCCCAAGAATACTGGAGTGGGTAGCCTATCCCTTCTCCAGGGGATCGTTCCAACCCAGGAATTGAACCCAGGTCTCCTGCATTGCAGGCAGAATCTCTACCAGCTGAGCTACTGGGGAAGCCCAGACCTAAGACCCAGGAAGGCATTTCTAGCTCTAGTGTTAAGGTATGTGATGCGGCACTTTTCCAAAGCAGCCAATATAATTTTGAAATAGTGGGACCATAAGTCATTTTCCAGGCAGAGTCTACACCAGCACATTGACTACTCCCTTGTAACGGTTTTCAGGGCACACACATTTTGATAATTGGAATGGTGTAGATGCCGTGAAATTAAGACACTTACTCCTTGGAAGGAAAGTTATGACCAACCAAGATAGCATATTCAAAAGCAGAGACATTACTTTGCCAACAAAGGTCCGACTAGTCAAGGCTATGGTTTTTCCAATAGTCATGTGTGGATGTAAGAGTTGGACTGTGAAGAAAGCTGAGCACTGAAGAATTGATGCTTTTGAACTGTGGTGTTGGAGAAGACTTGAGAGTCCCTTGGACTGCAAGGAGATCCAACCAGTCCATCCTAAAGGAGATCAGTCCTGGGGGTTCATTGGAAGGACTGATGCTGAAGTTGAAACTCCAATACTTTGGCCACCTGATGTGAAGAGTTAACTCATTGGAAAAGACCCTGATGCTGGGAGGGATTTGGGGCAGGAGGAGAAGGGGACGACAGAGGATGAGATGGCTGGATGGCATCACTGACTCGATGGACATGAGTTTGAGTAAACTCTGGGAGTTGGTGATGGACAGGGAGGCCTGGCGTGCTGCGATTCATGGGGTCACAAAGAGTCGGACACGACTGAGTGAATGAACTGAACTGAACTGAGATGGGCCTTAAAAGTCCTCATACATTCTAGATAATGAGGATGCTTTGTAACCAAAAGGAATTCATTGAAAACTAGGACTAAACACGTTGCCTTCTTAGTGTGAATTTTTTTTAAATCAAGACTTTTTAAAATTCCTTTTTCTCCAACTAAAATCTAGGTTTTCACAGGCAATCAGATGGCCTTTTGATTTGAGCAGAATTTGCAACTGCTTGTAAAGTCAAAGATCAATTCTTATCTAAAATCGTCAGCCTGGAAATCTCTTTATTTTCTTGAGGAGGGTAGGCGGCTTTTCTGATAACATGCACTCACTCCAGTGCTGTCTTTTGGAGGTGATCTGTATCTGAAAAGTGCCCTTCAAATGATTTTTCCCTCCCAACACTCAAGCAAGTGGGTCGACGATTTCTGTCAGTCCTTTCTAGTTGCTTCGTGGGCCCGAGGCTGTGTGAGGGAGCTCTGAATTCACCCCATCTATGCACAGAGGGGAAGATGGGAGCGCAGATCTGCAGGGGGGCCTCCACACTTCACTGAGATGTACCTGTTTGGTTCCCTGTCTCCTCACCTTCTCTCTGTGGCTGCCTCGTGGTGCTTCTGACTTTTGTTTTGCCCTTTATCCCCCTTTCTCCTCTGATTGGAGGGTGGAATGAGACTCAAGATGCTCTTCATGCTGCAGAAAAATATTCCTTTGAAGAGGTGGATTGGATGATTTCAATCGTTCAGTGTCCTGTTAGTCATGTCTGTAAGGTCTGTGCTGTTGTTCAGTTGCTCAATCGTGTCCGACTTTTTGTCACCCCGTTGTCTGCAGCCCGCCAGGCTTCCCTGTCCTTCACCATCTCCCGGAGTTTGCTCAAACTCATGTCCATCGAGTCGGTGATGCCATCCCACCATCTCACCCTCTGTCGTCCCCTCCTCCTGCCCCAAATCCCTCCCAGCATCAGGGTCTTTTCCAATGAGTCAACCCTTCATATCAGGTGGCCAAAGTATTGGAGTTTCAGCTTCAACATCAGTCCTTCCAATGAACCCCCAGGACTGATCTCTTTTAGGATGGACTGGTTGGATCTCCTTGCAGTCCAAGGGACTCTCGAGAGTCTCCTCCAACACCATAGTTCAAAAGCATCAATTCTTCAGTGCTCAGCCTTCTTCACAGTCCACCTCTCATATCCATACATGACCACTGGAAAAACCATAGCCTTGACTAGATGGACCTTTGTTGGCAAAGTAATGTCTCTGCTTTTCAATATGCTATCTAGGTTGGTCATAACTTTCCTTCCAAGGAGTAAGCGTCTTTTAATTTCATGGCTGCAGTCACCATCTGCAGTGATTTTGGAGCCCTCCCCAAAAAAGTCTGACACTGTTTCCCCATCTATTTGCCATGAAGTGATGGGACCAGATGCCATGATCTTCATTTTCTGAATGTTGAGCTTTAAGCCAACTTTTTCACTCTCCTCTTTCACTTCCATCAGAAGGCTTTTGAGTTCCTCTTCACTTTCTGCCATAAGGGTGGTGTCATCTGCATATCTGAGGTTATTGATATTTCTCCCAGCAATCTTGATTCCAGCTTGTGCTAATTCTAGCCCAGCGTTTCTCATGCTGTACTCTGCATAGAAGTTAAATAAGCAGGGTGACAATATACAGCCTTGACGTACTCCTTTTCCTATTCGTAACCAGCCTGTTGTTCCATGTCCAGTTCTAACTGTTGCTTCCTGACCTGCATATTTCTGTTAATAGGTATAATTAAACAGTTGTGATCTCCATTTTATTACCTTCCTTTTCTTTTACCATGCCATTTCTTTTAGTTCTATATATAAGAAAAAAGATGCAAAAGAAATTTCAAGCCTATGTAAAATCTTATGCTGATGAATTAAACCAAAGTACCTCATTCATTCATTCATCCAATAATATTAACAAGCGATACCTTTTGAGTATTTACACTGTGACAAACTTTATGCTAAGAACTTTAGATGATATCCTCATTCAATCTATATGATTACTCAATGGGATAACTGCTAATATTATCACTATTTCATAAGTAAGGAAATTTCAGGAGATATACCAGGTCCTATGCAAAATGGGGAGAAGGAGAAAGACTAACATATTTTCCTGGCATCAAGGATTTACGATCATGAAGGCGGAGACAAATGCATAGACAAAAACATGCAATAAAATATTAAAAGAGCAGCTGTCAGGGTCCAACGAGGCACAAAGGAAGCAGTGGTCCCTTTACCTTAATGTTGTTCAGCAGGCTATAAGTCCTGAGGTTTTCCAAAGGGTGGGGAAAAAAAGGTTTAGGACCAGCATCTCGGCTAACCTTTTAAAAAAAAACTAAAGCTTTTGGCCAACCCTGCTTTTCCCAATTACCTCTGCTTGCACCTCCCCCGTACCCCCCTGCCATGATGGCGCTATCCCCCAAGCCCTTGGGTATGCTCACCCCAAGCCCTAGAAAAGAAAAGCCCAGTACTTTCCTGTAATAACCATGTTGTGGTGTAAAAAAATAGACTCTCTTAACTGCAGGTTTTCTAAATCCTCTTAGGAGAGCCAGCCTGGGTAAATAGCCTGATCAACATTTGAGGGCAGAGCAGGGAAGTTACAAGGTGAAAAGTCAAAAGTAGTGGCTACAGCTGAGATAGTAAAAGAAATTTATTGTGCTCCTGAGAAGAAGAAGGAAAAAGAAATGAGGCAGAGCTAAGCAGAGGATGGGTCCTTTGGGGTAAAAGTAGTAGAAGCAGATGGGCTATGCTGGTGGCCTAAGGGAACATCTAAGAATGTGGACGCCCAATGTGGCTAGTTGTAACCTCTTTCTTCCCATTCCCACCAGCATTCCCACTCCCAAACACACACACACACTCACACGGTAGAGAGGTCTACCACATCCAGGAATACCTTGGCTAGGTGCAGGAGCGTATCCACATTTCATGGAATCTGAAGCTCATAGTTTGGTGAGATGCCCTTAAAAAAAAATAAAAATATCAAACTTTTGCGAATTTTACCAAAGCATATGACCACATGAACACTTTGCTAGTGGCTCCCACAAGGGAACAGCCCCGGAATTTAAGCTTCATTAGCTTTCTTATAAATCTTCTGCTTGGAAGACAAGTCCACAGGAGAATCAGACGCCACTTGAGACTCCTCAGAAATCTTTGCGGGGCTTTGGGCTCCAGAGGTCATGCACTGGGGGAGTCTGAGTCAAGCCGATCTAGATTTCAGGGGCAGGCTGGCTGTGACTCACAGCTGGGTGATGATCACTTTCCTATCTCTAGAACAAAGTACAGCATCAGAAGAGGAGAGGCCTGGATGAAGGAGGGACTAAAGGCACCTGCATTCAGAACCTGGAAGGGTAAGTCTGAGAACTTGTGTTTCAAAAGGGAGGGGAAGAGGGGAGGATGACCACAGGCCTGCAGAGTGAGATGAGCCAGTTCTTTAAAAGCTCTTCAAGTCTTATTAGAAAATTGCAATGGAGAGATCCCCTGCCCTCGCCTCCATTCCAGGGCACAGAGTAAGGTCTGTCCTCCGCTCTGATTACTTCATTTTGGAGCTCAGAAAGATGCTAATCAGAAGGCTCACATCGCACAAGCTACTTCAAGGGCAATTTGGAATTCAGCACGATGAAGGGACTCATCAGCTGTGTCAGTATAAAGAAACATTCCAGCCTAATTAAGGCATGAAGGTGCAGTGATGGACTAGTGGACAGGGATGATCAGAAGAAACAGGGCACACTGGGGACTTCCCTGGTGCCTCAGTGGCTAAGACTCTGCTCCCAATGCAGGGGGCCTGGGTTCGATCCCTGCAACAACTAAGAATGCACATGCCTCAACTAAAAGACCCTGCAGGCTGCAGCTAAGACTTGGTGCAGCCAAATAAATAAATATTTTAGAAAGAAGAAGAAACAGGGCACAGCTCACCACCACTCTCAACAGCTCCCAGCTCTGCACACCAGCCAGTGAGGAAACACAGCTTCCCTGCAGTCCTACACGTCCAGCAGAATCACCAATAACCCTCCCAACCCTCTCAGTGGTGTGTATTAGTTTTTTCTTGCTGCTGTAACAAATTAGCATAAATTTACTGTCTTAACACATTTATCTTCTTATAGCTCCATAGGTCAGAAGCCTGAGATGAGTTGCACTGGGCCTAATCAAGATGTGCCCAGAACCGCATTCCTTGCTGGAGGCTCTCAGGAGAAGTCATTCTCTTGCCTTTTCCAGCTTCTGGAAGCTGCCTACACTCCTTGGCCCTGGTCCCCTTGCATCTTCAAAGCCAGCAATGTTGGTCAAGTCTTTCTCACATCTCATTCCTGTGACACTGATTCTCTTGCCTCCCTCTTCCACATGTAAGGACCCTTGTGATGACGTTGGCCTCACCCAGGTCATCCAGAATAATCTCTGTAAAGTCCAGCTGATCAGCAGCCTTATTTCTCCTTCCTTGTACGATGTAACATATTCACAGGTTCAGGGATTAGGGAATTAGGATGTAGGCATCTTTGAGGCCATTAGCCTGCCTATCATGATAGGAAATATTATCATCTCCTATTTTCCAGGTGAGGAAAATGACTTGCCCGAAGTCACATAGCTGGTAAGCAGCAAAGTTGGGATTCACCCAACTGGCCATCTGATCCAGACCCTGTGTCTTAACCTTTAAATTGTACTCTTTCCATAGAATCGTTGCTCTTGTGTTCAACACTTTATTGAGTTTTAGTTTATTTTATTCGACTACTTCCACTGATAGAAGGACTTGGGTGAGGCAGAGGCTCTGGGGGCAGGAGCTGCCGGTGGTGCGGACATGAGAGGAGCGGGAGAGGCACGCTGTATACCCCGTAACACTGCTGAATTGGAGGCCGCTTCCCTCTGTTACGTCGCGAGAGGCCTGGGTTCACATCTCAGCTCTGTCACCTACATCTGTGTGCCTTCCAGCCAGTTGCTGGATTGCTGAGTTTCCTCCTCTGCAAAGAGATGACAGCAGAGCCCTCCTTACAGGCTCTTCGCATTAACTAGAACAGCATGTCTGAAGGTCCCCACTGTGCCCAGGGCACGGGCAGGGTTCCATGAATACTCCTGTTCCCCCACTCTCCTTGCTCCCCTCTCCCCAACGAACCTTAACATCTCACAGGTATTAACAGAGGAAATGGTGGCTGAGATTTCTAGATTCTGAGGGAGCAGATCTGGGGAAACTGAGACAGAACAGGTCGGAGGAGGACAAGGAACTCTGCTCTCATCTGTCTTGGGTGATCCACATTCGATTTTTTATATTTATTTGGCTATCATGTTTTAGGTGTGGTATCCTAGTTCCCAGCCAAGGATTGAACCCAGGCCCCCTGCGTTGGGAGCATGGAGTCTTAGCCAGAGAAGTCCCCATATTAGATTTAATTAGAGAAAAAAGTCTCTGTGGCTAAAACACATCTTAAAAACATTGATATCTCCCTTCCGTCCTTTGTTACATCCTTCTTTTCTTCTTTCTTTGTGCTTTTAGGAAACGTTGAAAGGAGAGGAGAAATCAAATGTCTATTAGATTTAGAATTCTTGATTGCAAGCAGCAGATTGATTCTGACTAACTTAAATGAAAGTTGGGATTCAGTGGAAGGACATGGGGTGACACCAAGTTGAAGACAAAGCTGAACATCTGGGTCTTGGGAAGATAGGAGCATCTGGATGGCAGGGAAGAATGGAGACGCTCTTCGGGCAACCAGGCCCTGTGGGGAGCCCTTTCCACTGGCCCCTGGGCTTGGCACTGGGTCCCCTCTCCATCTTCCTGGGAAGCAGAGTTAACCAGCCTCGCCTGGGACACTTGCTGGATTGTCATCTCAGTAGGCAGGGAAGCTTAACTGATTGTCCCTGCAGAGTATCTCCAGAGGGCAAAATAGGGTTCCTCAAAAGAGAACCCAGTGGTAGAGAAAGAGGAGATGCCAGCAAGCAAACAACTCACCCATCAGTCACCTTTGCTGTGTTTGAAAATGTATCTTTCACTCCTGCCCTGCCTCTAAGATGCTCTTTCATTTCCACATTCACTCTATTTAAATTGCACAGTTACTTTTGTAGCTACTGACACACACACACACACACACACACACACACAATCTAACAACAACAAAAAAAAAAAGGATAAAGAAAAGCTTCATGTTACTTAAACTTGGGGAGAAACACTTTATGTTTTATTACAGAGTGAACTGAATTGGGTTAATATGGGACCCTGAGCATAGTGGCCATTCTGCTGTATTGGCATCAGTGGGACAAGGACGACTATGTCACAAGACTCATCTGTCTAAGCCCCTTATTTTCCAGCCAAGACTCAGGTCTGAGAGGCTCAGTGACCTGCTCTAGGTCACAAGGCACTGTAGAGACGGGATCTCCAGGGGTTCCTGTCATTAGACAAGGCAGGCCTTTGGAGCGGCAGTGCTTCACTGAGAGGGGGCATCCTCTTATCTGACCCATCACGGCGACCCATCACGGATGAGGACGTGTGTGGCACAGCCTCGCGTTTGCTGTGTATGATCTGCCACCAAAACCCAGAGCCTTGGCGATGGGCTCCTGGGCAATGGAGCTCGGCTGGCTGTGCCGAGGTGTGTGCTGGGGAGTTCTCAGTCAGATGTGGCTTCCTTGTCAGCCCCTGCCTTTGAGGGCTTAAAAGAAATGAAAGAAAGGGAAAGAAAAGAGAAGCCCTTCCAATCTCTGATCTTACAGAACAAGGCAAATTTCTCATTTTGACAGAATCAAAACCCAAATCCATCTTACCAAGAGACCAAAGTGGGGAAAAAAATGTTCAATAGATTTTTGTTCTTAAACTATTGGATCCAACTTGAAAGAAAATGGGTTTCTCTCTTTAAAAGAGAGAGACAGAAACACGCATTCCTCTAGGATGGAGAATTCAGAAGTATGGTGTCCCCACGTGCCCGGCAGCCAAGGGAGGGTCAGCAGTTCCAGGGTGTGGTTGACAGGCGATTTGGTCAGGGGCTGCAGAATTGGAGGAAGGTTAGGCTTCCAGAATAACTGAGTGGCCCCTTGCTGTCCAGTGACTTCCACATGGCACCCTCCAGTTTCAGGGAGGGCAGGGTGGGGTGAGCCACTGGAATCAAAGCTGGTGCTGCAGTGAACCTCCAAGCCTCACTTCCAAACGCTGGGCCTAATTGTCTTGCTCTAAAGTAGATGGAGGAGCTTCCCAGGTGGCTCAGCATTAAAGAATCCACCTTACCAGTGCAATAACACAGGTTCAATCCCTGGTCCAAGAAGATTCCACATGCTGTGGCGCAACTAAGCCTGTACGCCACAACTAGTGATTCTATGTGCCCTAGAGCCCATGTTCCCCAACAAGAGAAGCCACCACAAGGAGAAGCCTCTACAAGGCAACAGAGAGGAGCCGCTGCTCACTGCAACTGCAGAAAACAGGTGCACGGCAAAGAAGACTTAGTGCAACCAAAAATTAAATAAAATTAATAAATTTTTCTTAAGTTAGTGAACTTAGAGCAACAAGAAGGCAAATGGAGCCATCCGTCTGCAAGTGGGTTCGTTCATCATCACGCGTCCTGAGTGCTGACCGAGGCTGGCCACTCTGCTGAGTGCTGAGGTGACCTCAGAGTCACCCCACCCTCCAAGCCGTGAGCCTGGCGGGGAAAAGGGAGAGTGAGAAGAATGTCCAGAGACAGACAATTTGGGTCTCAGGCTTTAAAATAAACTTAGTTACTATTGTTTAGTTACCTTAATATCAATGTAGAAACTTGGCTAAAGATTAAGGGTGGGAAAAATCTATTTTAAGTTCGTAAAATTGATTTTCTAGGATCAATTTTAGGGCTGAGGCAGAGCTGGGAGATCCTCTGGCCCACCCCACTGCCACCCCTTTATTATCAAAATGTAGAAAGTGAGGCTCCGATTAGGCACTTTGTAGTTTTCCATATGAGACAGAGGGCCCAGATCTCTAGGGTGACAAAATCACAGTCTCTATATGGTCATGTGCAGTAGGGAAAACATGCAATGTGGGAGTGACTTTGTGGTCATGGAATTTTATTTACTTTTAAAATTTCATACATCCTTAAGGCAGGATGTGAGATTTGTGTGTTTATCAAAATGAGAGTATGGGATTTCCCTGGTGGTCCAGGGGTTAAGACTTCACCTTCCAATGCAGGGGGTGTAGGTTTGATCTCTGGCAGGCAAGCTACGATCCCACATGATTCACAACCAGAAAACTAAAATATAAAGCAGAGAAATATTGTAACAAATTCAATTAAGACAAAAAGAGAGAGAGAGTGTATGCCTGACCCAGTCCTCTTCCAAAGTAACTTGGTTGTGAAAGATAAGGAGAGAGAGAGAAGCTGCCCAGACCAGAGGATGTCATGGAGACCTAGTGATTGTATGTGCCGTGATAAATAACTGACAGTTATGTAAGATGTTAATGTAACAACAGAGAGACCTGGGGGAAGAGCACACAGGAATTTTCAGTACTGTCTTTTCAAATCTTCACAATTATTTGAAAGTAAAAGGTAATTTTTAAGGAGAGCATGGTGTGGGAGATTGTGTTTTCTAAAATCGATGCAACACTGTCTTCCAAGAGCTCGCCACTTCCACATGAAGAGGTGGATCTGTGTTCTCTCCTCTGAAAGGGGGCAGGCGACTTACCTTCTCTGTGCTCCCGCTGCCTCTGTAAAATGGGAAGGAGATGTTAGAATTCTTTTCACTATGAAATGGGAATACCCATGTAAAGCATGTAGACAGAGACTGGAAATATCGGCTGTCATCACTGTTGTGGGGACAAGCTAGGAACCTAGTCATCAGAACTGAAGTGGCAACCAGAGTAACAGGCAGCACAGAATCCCTGGAATTCCTTAAACTCCTCCTGCCCCAGGGGCGAATCCTTCCTGGGGGTGGAGATGCCAAGTTTGCAGGTGGGCTCTGGGAGAGATGGGAGGGAGAAGACAAGTGCAGAGATTAGGAATGGGCGATGACGTGCGGTGCGTTTGCTCAGGGAAGAAGGAAACCGCCATGGTCTGGGGTGATCAGCGGCGGTATCAGGAGAGAGAATGAGCTGAAGTTGTGCCTTGAAGGCCAGCTCGGGTGCAGATGAGCAGAAAGGCAGGGAAGGGCAGCAGAGGTGGAGCCAAGGTCTCACCAGGCATCTGTTTGGGCACAATTTTCATGTTATTTACCTTTAGCTATCCTTCTTTCTCGATTCCTACTAACGTGAAAAGGTGGGAAAGATTCTATACATTTATCATTTTAAGGATTATAGACCATAGCCATGACCTCCAAGGTTCCTGCTGGCCTACACGTGCTCCTCAGCAGAGCCCTTTCTTTTCAAGGTCATACATCCATCAAATGACACAAGTTGGAGCTTATACCCAGGACTGGCCACTTAGGACAGACACCACATCCATGTGCTGGTGGTAATTGGTCCAGAGGTGATCCTAGGACACCAGCAAGACCAATCAGTGTCCTCTCCCATGGACTCTGGGAGAGAGAGGAACCCCTTGGGGTTGTTTTAAATCATGACCACAAATTCTTTGATATTTCCAGCCTTTAAATTGTAGCCTGTGACGTTCTCCTTGAATTTGGGCAGGATTGTGACTGCTTTGAGCACGGAATATGATGTAAGTAATACCAGGTGACATTGAAGGGTTCAGCTTAAAAGATGATGTGGTTACTGTCTTTGTGGAAACACTTGCTCTTAGAGCCTTGAGCTTCCAGACCAGAGAAGAGAGGAGAGGAAGGGATGGAATATGAGTCCTTAGTCACTTGAATCATCACACCCCTTGTGCCAGACATGGAGTGAAAAAGTCTTAGACGAAACCAGCCTCTAGTCACTTGAGTCTCACTGGCTATTATGGACTGTATGTTGTACCTCCAGATTCATATGTGAGTCCCACAGTTCAGTTCAGTCGCTCAGTCGTGTCCGACTCTTTTCGACCCCATGGACCGCAACCCACCAGGCTTCCCTGTCCATCACCAACTCCCAGAGCTTGCTCAAACTCATACCCATTGAGTTGGTGATGCCATCCAACCATCTCATCCTCTGTCGTCCCCTTCTCCTCCTGTCTTCAATCTTTCCCAACATCAGGGTCTTTTCCAATGAGTCAGTTCTTCGTATCTGGTGGCCAAAGTATTGGAGCTTCAGCTTCAAGCATCAGTGCTTCCAATGAATATTCAAGACTGAATTCCTTTAGGATTGACTGCTTTGATCTCCTTGCAGTTCAAGGGACTCTCAAGAGTCTTCTCCAACACCACAGTTTAAAAGTATCAATTCTTTGGCGCTCAGCTCTCTCTATGTATGTGAATATTTGTGAATCCCTAACATGATGGTGTTTGGAGATGGTACCTTTGGGAGGTTATTAGGGTCAGATGAGGTCATGGAGGTGATGGCCTCATGATGGGATTAGTGCTCTTACAGAGAACTGTCTCACGCTCTCACTATGTGACCTGTGAGTACATAGCAATAAGGCAGTTGTCTGCAATCCAGGAAGAAACCTACACCAGAACATGACTGTGCTGGTGCCTTGATTTTAGACTTACAGCTCCAGACTGTGAGAAAATAAATTTCTGTTGTTTAAGTCACCCAATCCATGATTTTTTGTTATGGCAACCCAAGCAGACTAAGATACCAGCTGAGACACCAACCATGTGGAACAGAGAACAGCCATTCCTGCCATGCCCTACCTAAATCCCTGGTCCCTAGACTCCATAAGCATAAGAAACAGTTGTTTTATGTCACTAACCTTCAAGAGTGACTTCATAACTATTAACTGGAACATTGTCTTTCCAGAGCCTTGAGTTGGGGATTGTGGAAGTTTTGAGTCACCAAAGGCCACATTAGCTAACAAATAGAGAGAGTTAGCCTGAGAAATAAGCTGGCACAGAGCTGACAATGAAGAGATGGAAAAGTCTAGCCCTCCTTGATGATACCACTCAAATCCTTGGATCAAGCTGGGCCAATCTCCTCTTCAACTTTTCAGTTACATAAGCCAGTAATTTTTTTAAAGTCTTAAACCAGTTGATTTGGTTTATATTCCCTCCAGTTATAACTGGAATAGAGATTAAAAGGATAAAAAGGAAGACGGGAGAAATGGAGGAAGAAGGTCAGATGGGAAGGGGACAGGATCTGTTGTTTGCCATTTAAATGTAAGTGGTATCTATGGCAGACACTGCAGGTTGCCCATTTCGGATCTAATCCGCATCTTCCCCCTTATGAACAGAACCTCTGTACTTCGTAGGTGCCATCTTCCCCTTCCAATCACTCAGAGTAAGGTGACTCAGAGTTAAGTCCAGATTGGTTCCTAGCTAATCCAGGTAGTTCTATGTTCCTAACCAATGATTGGTTCAGGAGTTGGCATATGACCAAGTTCCTCCAATGAGATGTGAGGAGACGGCTCTGGGCGGAGCCTCTGGGAAAGCTTTCCTTCTCTCCACAAGGAGAGATAGGCGCTGTTGCCTGGGAACAGTGTGAGTGGGCAATGTTCGCCCAGAGGGGCCCCAGCTCCCTTGCAGAGAAGGAAGCTGGACCTCCGATGGTATGGAGCTGCCGGTTGTCCCTTGCCTGAGGCGCTTTCTCTTCTGCCTTTTGTGTGAGATAACAAATGACAAACGAATTTGAACTGCCATTTTCTGCTGTATGCAGCCGTGATACTGCGGATTCTGAGGAAGGCCAACTCACCACCATCTTGTTTTACTGAGGACAGAACCAAGGCCTAGCGGGACCTCTGTGTGTCCAGGTCTCAAAACCTGTTGATGGCAGTGAGAGACAAGAGCCTCACCTCCCTTCTCGTAAGCTAGGCTTCATCCTGTAGTGAGACAGGTTCTAGAATCTTCTGTCATTGTCCTTCCCACCCTCAGCCCAGAGCCTCTGTAGTCAGCTGTGTGTACAGAAGCTCACCTGATTTAAATCCAACAGGCAGTATTCCGTCTAATTAAGCAGTTATCAGCAGGAAGGCTACATCTCCAGAGCATACCTGTTTTTTGTGAGGCGCCTTTATAAACCCTCACTGGTTGTTGTGATGAATGCCAGGGGCTGATGAGACCTCTGGAAGGCGGGTCCTGCTGGGCTGCCATGGGGGCTGTGACAGTGGCTGTTTATGGAATCTGAAGGCTGTGTTTGGATAATTACCGCCATCTGATTGTCAGATTAGTGTCATCTGAACCAGACGGTCTGCTGTTTTTTTGCTTAAGGGAGGAAGAATAAAACCCTTTGGAGATGCTCACTGACTGTGAGCTTGGAAATAGCCCTGAAATAGCCCTGAGACAGTGACTGTGGTGAGGCCAGAGCACAGCCAGCAGCGTGCTGAACAAGTGTGCTGGTGGGTGAAGTAGAGAGGAGCCTCAAAGAAAATGTGTTGATTTTCCTGCTTTGCAGTGTGCAGATTCACTGTGAAGCAGGCAGCAGTGGGCTTCTGATATGGTCACCTCTGTCATGGGCACCTGCTATCGGGAAAATTCAAGCCAGAAACTTCAAGAAGAAGAATAGCTTGGGAAAAGCCAGGTCCAAATAGAAGCCACCTTCATCTGGACACAGCAGCCATTGATGCTGATCCTCAAGGGCTCACCCTGCTGCACAAATTCACAGGGGTGATATTTCAGCACAGAGGCAAACTTTCTTCTCTCAGAAGAACCCCTCAAAGAGACGGACGCTACAGGTAAAGGTGCTCCCTGCCACTTGCCCACTACTTTGCCAGACAGAGCACCGCTGATCAGTGGGTGGGAGGCACCCCAGCCGAGGGTCTAGAATAGCAGTTTCCCTCAAGTCCAGCAGAGAGGGAGAGGGGGAGGTCCTCAGGCAGCTACTCTGTGGGCAGGTCTCAGGGGTTGTGTATCTTTGTGGCCCTGAGCCTGTTTCCTTGGGTGGCTCTGTGGGTAAGTGGTGAGTGTTGGGGTGAGGACAGAGAGTGTGAGTTCTCCTGTGCAAGTGGAATTGTGTGTGTGTGTGTGCATACATGCACACACTTGTGCTTACACAGGAACTTATAAGGATTTTGGGATCTCTGGGTGTGAGAAGGCTTCCCAGGTGGTGCAGTGGTAAAGAATCCGTTTGCCAGTGCAGGAGACACTAGGGACAGGGGTTATTTTCCCTGGGTTGGGAAGATTCACTGGGAGGAGGAAATGGCAACCGTCTCCAGTATTCTTGCCTGGACAATTCCATGGATAGAGGAGCATGGTGGGCTACAGTCCATGGGGTCTCAAAGAGTCAGACGCAACTGAGCACACGCAGGGAATATGGGAAATGCGTGGTGCTTTGCGCAGACAGTACTAGACCAAGAGTGCAGTCATGCTAAGAAATATAATGTGAGCTCAATCTGTAACTTTAAATTTTCCGGGAACTACATTAGAGAAGAAAGAAAATCAATTTCAAAAATGTACTTTATTTAACCAAGCATACCCCAAATTATCATTTCAGCATATAGTCAATATAAATCTATAAATGGGCTATCTTACAGTCTTTTTTCCTCTTAGGAAGTCTTCAAATCTCTGCTTTACACTTGCAGCAATATCTCAGTTTGGACCAGCCCCATGTCAAGCTTTCAGTAGTCACCTGTGATTCATGGCTGCCATCCTGGACAGTGCAGGTGTAGAGACCTGGATTTGAGTCCCTGTTCGGTTTCTTCATAGATTTGTGGCCCTGACAAAATTTTTTATGTGTTCTGAGGTGCTGTGTCACCATCTCTGTAATGCCCTTACTAGCCTGTCTCATGCCAGTCATTCAGGTAGTGTCCTGCCTGTTGCTGAGTGTTTAGGGTCCAGATCAGCGCTGCAGGGCTGGCTTGTATGCTAGTGTGTTGGAGCTGCACCATACAGGCTCACAAGAGCACATGGTTAAATATTCATGAATTTTGTAAAGTGATTTTAAACCATGGGCCTCTTGAAATCAGCCATGGTGGGAGAATGTTTGCACCATGGAAATGAGCAAGTGTTTCCAAATCAGCCTTTGCCACTCCACAGAGCTGCTTGTAAAACATGACTTGCACACCTCTGGACTTGGATATATTTATATGTGATGCAAGGCTGAGTGTGGACTGGGTGCTGCTTCCTGGGCTGTTTTTCCCTCTCTAAGCCCTCATCATCTCCCTTTAGGTGCCCCTATCTTGTTGCAGCCCCTTCCAGATTATTCTTTCCTACTCTGAGAGGCAGCACCGAGGAATGGTTAAGCCGGTAGAGTCTGGAGCAGACCTAGATCCTCATTTACTCATGTTATAGCGGTGGACAGGTAATTTAACTTCTCTGTGCCTCAGTTTCCCTCATTTGTGAAAATAATACCAGCTGAGAAATAGGGTTAAATACCATCGATGTAAAATGATAGAACAGTGCCTGGCATACAGTATGTGCTTATAAATGTTGCATGGTCTCTAATGCTGATTTGACTGTCTGCAGCTCCTTCCTGCTTCCAGGCCCTAGCTGTTTGTAGATCAGTGTGGAACATTCGTGAAGGGCAGTGCTCATGGCAGGCAGGGGCACCCAGAGGATGAGCTGGTGTGATGGTGGGGTAGGTAACGCCGCAGTCAGGTTGGATCTGGGGCTGTCTTTCCTTCCGTTTTCCATTCATCCTCTGAAGAACTAGCTGCCTACTGTGTGTGTATTCCATGGGGACGGGGTAGGCGCATGTAACTGAGAAAGCTGATCCCTGCCCTTAAGGAGCTTTCAAAGGCTCTTGGAGGTCTTCACTAATTTTTAAGAGGATAATGGGGTTCTGAAATGGGAGGATTTGAGAACTGCGGGACTGTGGGTATAATGAAAATACCACTAAATGTGGGGGGGCCAGAGAAGTTGGCAGGTTTGAGCTCCAGCACATGATTATTGTGTTTCTAATCCCTTGACTTCTTCTGGCCTCAGTTTCTTCCTCTCTAAAATGGGAGTGATAATGTGGATCCATGCCTCAGCCTCCTCCAGGACACTGAGAACGTGCATTTAAAGACTCCAAAGGCCAGGGTGTGTGTGTGGGGGGGGGGGGGGGGCATTGTGCTGCAGGCAAACCTGACCCCTTGGGGACTCTGTTCTGAGACTGACATTTTACCATCTGGGGAATCTGACTGACTCCTCCATGCTACACACACAAGTGAAGAAACCCAGAGAGTACCCACCATGCTGTCCCAAACTCTTATCATCTGACTTTCTGGAACACCAGGGATTATTGTTGTTCAGTCGCTAAGTCATGTCTGACTCTTTGCGATCCCGTGGACTGCAGCATGTCAGGCTTCCTGTGCGCCACTATCTCCCAGAGTTTGCTCAAACTCCTGTCCATTGAGTTGGTGATACCATCCAACTATTTCATGCTCTGTCGCCCCCTTCTCCTTTTGCCTTCACTCTTTCCCAGCATTGGGTCTTTTCCAATGAGTTGGAAAAATACCAGGGATTCTCTGTGGGTAATTCCCACATCAGCACGTGAAAAGCCAGCTTGACACATTTGGGTGACTCTGGGAACATTGCTAGAAAATGTAGATAGGGAGTTCCCAGGTGGCCTGGTGGTTAGGATTCCAGGCTTTCGCTGCTTTCGCCTGGTTCAGTCCCTGGTCAGGGAACTGAGATTCTGCAAGTCTTGCAGCACAGCCGGAAAAAAAAAAAAATGCAGGCAGGGAAGAGGTTTGAAGCTTGAAATTTCCTGATCTCTGCCACCCTTCTTAGCTGGAGCTGACAGCTCAAGTGCATCACCCAGCAGGACCAGTCTCAAATGGAGGGCTGTTAGGTCTCTAGAGGGCCTGCCAGGTGGCTCAGTGGTGAAGAATACGCCCGGCCAATGCAAGAGACACAAGAGACTCACGTTCAGTTCCTGGGTTGGAAAGATCCCCTGGAGAAGGAAATGGCAGCCCACTCACGTATTCTTGCCTGGGAAGTCTCATGGACAGAGGAGCCTGGTGGGCTACACTCCATGGGGTGGCAGAGTCGGACGTGACTGAGTGACCAAACGACAAACAACAGCAAGGTTCCAAAACAACCCAAAGGGGACATGCCGGCTTCTGACCTCCTTCGGTCTACCCCGGCCTTCTCCAGGCTCCAGTGCTTTTTTCCTTCCCCAGAGATTGCCATGATTGTTTCTACTCATCGGAACCCCTAGGTTGTCTCCCACCAGAACCTCTATCTCCTACCCCATCCCCCAAGAGACTCCCAGCCCTAACCTTGGCCACTGACTAGACCCTGTAAGAGCCGAAGAGATTTTCTCAAAGAAGAGCTTCAAAGGTTCCTGCGATGTTTAAATATGTCAGTATTAATAGAGACATTTTAAGTGGAAGAAAATGCCAAAATTGGACCTGAAAACACTCCATGCCAAACTCAGCAACCAGCAGGGTAGAGAGGACAGATAGATTCTCCTTAGCATCGCTCTAACCAATTAACTCCACTCCCTGTATTCCCCCTACCAAGCAAGCGGCAAGCCTTCCCAGCACTTGTCTCTTGCCCCTGCCCCTTAAGGAAGACAATTACCATCTGAGTAGAGGTCTCCTCCTGACATCTTGTCAGTTTTTCTATCTAGTTCAGTACCATTTCCAGCAATGACTTTCAAAACAGGAATCATTTTTTGGTCAATTACGTCCAATTTTTAATATTTAAATCTGTTTTACGTAGTTGTGATTATATGCTAAAAACACTTGAATAGGATGTTTACCATTTTAGTGGAATAAAAACTTTCTTTTTTTTCATTAAACTTATTTTTTTTCTTTTTCGAAATGAGAGTAATTCTTAATTACAAAAATAAAGCATCATTAAGAAATAGTTTAAAATAGAGAAAAGAAGAGAAATCACTCATGATCTTCTCTCCCCAACTCTAACACAGCCAGAACCATCATACTGGTGCTTTTTATTGCAGTCTCTGCCCCTATAAATACGTTTTATTTGAATGTTGTGATGCTTATCTTGGCCTGGTTCCTGAGAAAGCAGAGTCTAAGACAAAGGTTTCCATGCAAGTATTTTATTGAGGAACTTGATTCCAGGGAGCTGGAATGAGAAATGGGGAGTGAAGCTGACAAGAATGTGTCATGGAATCGGCCATCACCGAGTGTACCTGGCCACTGGATTCACGTTGAACCGAGGAGCCACAGGAAGACCTTGCGTGGGTCGGGGAGAAAGAAGCATTTTCCCATTGGCTCCCAGTCCCTGTTGGTCAAAGGTTTCCCCCGTCTGGTAATTCTCCCACATTTCTGAGCTTCCCTTGCATGGGAGCTGAGTGGATTTCCCCTTGGTCCCAGGCCATTTCTGCCCTCAGGAAATCAGGTGATGCAGGCATGTTAACATCAAATTTCGTGACCGTGCTGTGGTAAGCATGAGACACAGCAGGGAAAAAGTAAATATGACATTTGATTCGTGCTCTTACTGTGTTAGTTATTTATTGCTGGGTAACAAACTGCCCCAGTACTTAGCTACCTAAAACAATAATAAGTATTATCACACAGTTTGAGTCATCAGTAATTTAGGAACAGTTCACCTAAGTGGTTGAAATCAAGATGCCAGCCAGGACTGTGGTCATCTGAAGGCTTGACCAGGACTTAAGGATCTGCTTCCAAAATTGTTCCCTCACACAGCTCTTAGCAGGAGATTTTCGTTTCTAGCCATGTGAACGATGTTATTCAGTACAGGAGTGAACTGCCTGAAGAGTCAATATCAGGAAGTGGGGATCGTGGGGGGCCATCTTGGAGGCTAGCTACCAACTTGGTTCATTGATTCATTTGATTGCCATTTATTATGCAACTGCCAGGAGTCTGGCACTGTGCTGTCGACGGGGGAGACCAACATGATTGTGATTAATTGAGTTCAAGGACCACTTCTTTGTTTAATTTGTGTCTCTGGTACCTGGAACGCAGAAAGTCTCAGTTAAAGCCTTGTTTATTTGTCAAAAGGAAGCAAAATGCAGTGGTTAGGAGCTGGACTTATGAAGCCAGTCTGCCTAGGTTCAAATCTGGCTTCCTCCGCCACACCCTGATGGTTTTGCAATAAATCTTGTCAGTTTATGTTGCTTACAACCAAGAATCCTGATTGATACACTCAGTAGTTTTTCCACTAATCTCCTTTTATAGTTTCAACTCTGCACAGGATCCCACATTGCATTTAATTGTTGTGTCTCCTTTATTTTGGGGACAGTTTCTCAGTCTTTCCTTGTCTTTTTTGACCTTGCCACTTCTGAATAGTACTGTGCAGACATTTTGTAGATTGTCTTTCAATTTGGGTTTGAGGTTTTCTCATGGTTAGATTGAGGTAATGCATTTTGGATATTTTGAATCATATTAAGGATCCATGATATCAACATGTCTTGTTATACTGGTGATGTTGTCTTTGACCTCTTGATTAAGGTTGTGGGTATGTGTTCAGTTACCATGGTATGTGGAATATGGATTCCACACTGGTTGGAACTGGTTCCAGATCAGGAAAGGAGTACGTCAAGGCTGTATATTGTCATCCTGCTTATTTAACTTATATACAGAGTTCAGTTCAGTTCAGTTGCCGAGTCATGTCCAACTCTTTGTGACTTCATGAACCACAGCATGCCAGGCCTCCCTGTCCATCACCAGCTCCCGGAGTCCATCCAAACCCATGTCCATTGAGTTGGTGATGCCATCCAACCATCTCATCCTCTGTCATCCCTTCTCCTCCTACCCTCAATCTTTCCCAGCATCAGGGTCTTTTGAAATGAGTCAGCTCTTCATATCAGGTGGCCAAAGTATTGGAGTTTCAGCTTCAACATCAGTCCTTCCAATGAACACCCAGGACTGATCTCCTTTAGGATGGACCGGTTGGATCTCCTTGCAGTCCAAGGGACTCTCAAGAGTCTTCTCCAGCACCACAGTTCAAACGCATCAATTCTTTGGCACTCAGCTTTCTTTAGAGTCCAACTCTCACATCCATACATGACTCTTGGAAAAATGATAGCCTTGACTAGATGGGCCTTTGTTGACAAAGTAATGTCTCTGCTTTTTAATATGCTGTCTAGGTTGGTCATAACTTTCCTTCCAAGGAGTAAGTGTCTTTTAATTTCATGGCTGCAATCACCATCTGCAGTGATTTTGGAGCCCCCAAAAATAAAGTCAGCCCCTGTTTTCACTGTTTCCCCATCTATTTGCCATGAAGTGATGGGACCAGATGCTATGATCTTAGTTTTATGAATGTTGAGCTTTAAGCCAACTTTTTCACCCTCCTCTTTCACTTTCATCAAGAGTCTTTTGAGTTCCTCTTCACTTTCTGCCATAAGGGTGGTATCATCTGCATACCTGAGGTTGTTGATATTTCTCCTGTCAATCTTGATTCCAGCTTGTGCTTCTTCCAGCCCAGTGTTTCTCATGATGTACTCTGCATATAAGTTAAATAAGCAGGGTGATAATATACAGCCTTGACATACTCCTTTTCCTATTCGGAACCAGTCTGTTGTTCCATGTCCAGTTCTAACTGTTGCTTCCTGACCCGCATACAGGTTTCTCAGGAGGCATGTCAGGTGGTCTGGTATGCCCATCTCTTTCAGAATTTTCCACAGTTTATTGTGATCCACACAGTCAAAGGCTTTGGCATAGTCAATAAAGCAGAAATAGATGTTACTCTGGAACTCTCTTGCTTTTTTGGTGATCCAGCAGATGTTGGCAGTTTGATCTCTGTACCTCATGTGAAATGCCAGGCTGGATGAAGGACAAGCTGGAATCAAGATTACTGAGAGAAATATCAATAACCTCGGATGACAGATGCAGAAGTCAGATAACCTCAGATGCAGATGACGCCACCCTTATGGCAGAAAGTGAAGAGGAACTGAAGAACCTCTTGAAGAAAGTGAAAAAGGAGAGTGAAAGAGTTGGCTTAAAACTCAAGATTCAGTTGAGTTTTCAGATCTAGAAAACTAAGATCTTGGCATCTGGTCCCACACTTCATGGCAAAGAGATCTGTAAACAGTGAGAGACTTCATTTTTTTAGGCTCCAAAATCACTGCAGATGGTGACTGCAGCCATAAAATTAAAAGCCGCTTGCTCCTTGGAAGAAAAGCTATGATCAACCTAGATAGCAAGCAGAGACATTACTTTGCCAACAAAGGTCCCTCTAGTCAAAGCTATGGTTTTTCCAGTAGTCATGTATGGATGTGAGAGTTGGACTATAAAGAAAACAGTGCCGAAGAATTGATGTTTTTGAACTGTGTTGTTGGAGAAGACTCTTGAGAGTCCCTTGGACTGCAAGGAGATCCAACCAGTCCATCCTAAAGGAGATCAGTCCTGGGTGTTCATTGGAAGGACTGATGCTGAAGCTGAAACTCCAATACTTTGGCCACTTGATATGAAGAGCTGACTCATTTCAAAAGACCCTGATGCTGCAAAAGATTGAAGGTGGGAGGAGAAGGGGACAACAGAAGATGAGATGGTTGGATGGCATCATCGACTCAACGGAGTCAATGAGTTTGAGTAAGTTCTAGGAGTTGTTGATGGACAGGGAGGGCTGGTGTGCTGCAGTCCATGGGGTCACAAAGAGTTGGACATGACTGAGCGACTGAACTGAACTAATCTGCTTAGTTACTATTTTTCCCTTTGTAATTAATGATTATCTTGAGATACCCTGAGACTGCAAATATCCTCTTTGTCATTCTTTTGCCCATTGATTTAGCATCCATTCATAATAGTTTTGGACAGCAATTATTACAGTGCTTCTATTGCTGATTTCCTATTTCTATCATTCCTTATACATTTATTAATTGGAAATCTACTGTGAAGAACTGTCCCATCTCCTTCTTATTTACTTGTTCAACTATTTATTTATTGTAGTATGAACTCATGCATCTTTCCCCCGTGGGTTATAATCCATTACTGTAGTTATTTGTTTCTCAAATTATCTCAGATTTGCCCTTTGGAAACTCTCAGACTGGCTCTTGTGTGTATAGGAGTATTTTTTTTTCTTTTTTAGTTTTCATTTTTATGGTAGTAGTAATATAGCCTGAGTAGACGGTACATGAGAACTTTCTATACTATTTTGCAATTTCTTCTAAACCTGTAATTATTTCAAAAAGTTAGAAAAGTTGTTGTTGTTCAATTGCTCACTCATCTCTGACTCTTTGAGACCCCATGGACTGCAGCACACCAGGCTTCCCTGTCCTTCACCATCTCCTGGAGCTTGCTCAAACTCATGTTCCTTGAGTTGGTGATGCCATCCAACCATCTCATCCTCTGTCATCCCCTTCTCCTGCTTTCAGTCTTTCCCAGAATCAGGATCTTTTCCAGTGAGTCAGCTCTTCTCATCAGATGGCCAAAGTACTGGAGCTTCAGCTTCAGCATCAGTCCTTCCAGTGAATATTCAGGACTGATTTCCTTTAGGATTGACTGGTTTGATTTCCTTGCTATCCAAAGGACTCCCAAGAGTCTTCTCCAACACCATAGTTCAAAAGCATCAGTCTTTCAGCATTCAGCCTTGTTTACGGCCCACCTCTCACATCCATACATGACTACTGGAAAAACCATAGCTTTGACTAGATGGATCTTTGTTGGCAAAGTAATGTCTCTGCTTTTTAATGTGTTGTCTAGGTTTGTCATGGCTTTTCTTTCAAGGAACAAGCGTCTTTTAATCTCATGGCTGAAGTTACCATCTGCAGTGATTTTGGAGCCCAAGAAAAGAAAACCTGTCACTGTTTCCATTGTTTCCCCATCCATTTGTCATGAAGCGATGGGACCAGATGCCATGATCTTTGTTTCTTCATGTTGCATTTGAAGCCAGCTCTTTCAGTCTCCTCTTTCACTTTCATCAAGAGGCTCTTTAGTTCCTCTTTGCTTTCTGCCATAAGGGTGGTGTCATCTGCATATCTGAGTTTAGTGATACTTCTCCCGGCAATCTTGATTCCAGTTTGTGCTTCATCCAGCCCAGCATTTCACATGATGTACTCTGCATGTAAGGTAAATAAGCAGGGTGACAATAAACCAGTCCATTGTTTCACGTCTGGTTCTAATTGTTGCTTTTTCACCTGCATACGGGTTTTTTAGGAGGCAGGTAAGGTGGTCTGGTATTCCCATCTCTTGAATTTTCTGCAGTTTGTTGTGATCCACACAGTCAAAGGCTTTAATGTAATCAATGAAGCAGAAGTAGATGTTTGTGTGGAATTCTCTTGCTTTTTCTGTGACCCAGCATGCATTCTTGCTTCGTCGCTCAGTTGTGTCCAGCCAGGCTCCTTTGTCCATGGGGATTTTCCAGGCAAGAATACTGGAGTGTGTTGCCATGCCCTCCTTCAGGGGATCTTCCCAACCCAGGGATCGAACCCTGGTCTCCCACATTGCAAACTGACTCTTTACCATCTGAGCAACCAGGGAAGCCTGTGATCCAACAGGCAATTTGATCTCTGTTTCCTCTGCCTTTTCTAAATCCAGCTTGAACATCTGGGAGTTCTCAGTTCACATACTGTTGAAGCCTTGCTTGGGGAATTTTGAGCATTACTTTGCTAGGGTGTGAGATGAGTGCAGTTGTGTGGTAGTTTGAACATTCTTTGGCATTGCCTTTCTTTGGGATTGGAATGAAAACTGACCTTTTCTAGTCTTGTGACCATTGCTGAGTTTTCCAAATTTGCTGGCATATTGAGTGCAGCCCTTTCACAGCTCAGCTGGAATTCCATCACTTCTACTAGCTTTGTTCATAGTAATGCTTCCTAAGGACCACTTGGGTTTGCATTCCAGGATGTTGGGCTCTAGATGAGTGATCACACTTTTGTGGTTATCCAGGTCATCAAGATCTTTTTTATAAGTTCTTCTGTGTATTCTTTCCACCTCTTCTTAATATCTTCTGCTGCTGTTATGTCCATGCAATTTCTGTCCTTTTTTGTGCCCATCTTTGCATGAAATGATCCCTTGGTATCTCTAATTTTCTTGAAGAGATCTCAGTCTTTCCCATTCAGTTGTTTTCCTCTATTTCTTTGAAATGTTCACTTAGGAAGGCTTTCGTATCTCTGCTTGCTGTTCTTTGGCATTCTGCATTCAAATGGGTATATCTTTCCATTTCTCCTTTGCCTTTCGCTTCTCTTCTTTTCTCAGCTATTTGTAAGGCCTCCTCAGAAAACCATTTTGCCTTTCTTTTTCTTGGGGATGGTTTTGATCACTGCCTCCTGTACAGTGTTATGAATCTTCACCCACAGTTCTTCAGGCACTCTGTCTATCAGATCTAATCTGTTGTATCTATGTGTCGCTTCTGCTGTATAATCGTAACAGATTTGATCTAGTTCATACCTGAATGACCAGTGGTTTTCCCTACTTTCTTCAGTTTAAGTCTTAATTTTGCAATAAGGAGTTCATGATCTGAGCCACAGTCAGCTCTTGGTCTTGCTTTTGCTGACTGTATAGAGTTTCTGCATCTTCAGCTGCAAAGAATATAATATAACCCGTCTGATTTCGGGCAATACCCAGCTGTGGATGTGACTGGTGATAGAAGCAAGGTCTGATGCTGTAAAGAGCAATATTGCACAGGAACCTGGAATGTCAGGTCCATGAATCAAGGTAAATTGGAAGTGGTCAAACAAGAGATGGCAAGAGTGAACGTTGACATTCTAGGAATCAGCGAACTAAAATGGACTGGAATGGGTGAATTTAACTCAGATGACCATTATATCTACTATTGTGGGCAGGAATCCCTCAGAAGAAATGGAGTAGCCATCATGGTCAACAAAAGAGTCCGAAATGCAGTACTTGGATGCAATTTCAAAAATGACAGAATGATCTCTGTTCGTCTCCAAGGCAAACCATTCAATATCACAGTTATCCAAGTCTATGTCCCAACCAGTAACACTGAAGAAGCTGAAGTTGAACGGTTCTATGAAGACCTACAAGACCTTTTAGAACTAACACCCAAAAAAGATGTCCTTTTCATTATAGGGGACTGGAATGCAAAAGTAGGAAGTCAAGAAACACCTGGAGTAACAGGCAAATTTGGCCTTGGAATGTGGAATGAAGCAGGGCAAAGACTAATAGAGTTTTGCCAAGAAAATGCACTGGTCATAGCAAATACCCTCTTCCAACAACACAAGAGAAGACTCTACACATGGACATCATCAGATGGTCAACACCAAAATCAGATTGATTATATTCTTTGCAGCCAAAGATGGAGAAGCTCTATACAGTCAACAAAAACAAGACCGGGAGCTGACTGTGGCTCAGATCATGAACTCCTTATTACCAAATTCAGACTCAAATTGAAGAAAGTAGGGAAAACCACTAGACCATTCAGGTATGACCTAAATCAAATCCCTCATGATTATACAGTGGAAGTGAGAAATAGATTTAAGGGCCTAGATCTGATAGATAGAGTGCCTGATGAACTATGGAATGAGGTTCATGACATTGTACAGGAGACAGGGATCAAGACCATCCCCATGGAAAAGAAATGCAAAAAAGCAAAATGGCTGTCTGGGAAGGCCTTACAAATAGCTGTGAAAAGAAGAGAGGTGAAAAACAAAGGAAAAAAGGAGAGATATAAGCATCTGAATGCAGAGTTCCAGAAAATGGCAAGAAGAGATAAGAAAGCCTTCTTCAGTGACCAATGCAAAGAAATAGAGGAAAAGAACAGAATGGGAAAGACTAGAGATCTCTTCAAGAAAATTAGAGATACCAAGGGAACATTTCATACAAAGATGGGCTCGATAAAGGATAGAAATGGTCTGGACCTAACAGAAGCAGAAGATATTAAGAAAAGGTGGCAAGAATACACAGAAGAACTGTAGAAAAAAGATCTTCATGACCCAGATAATCATGATGATGTGATCACTAATCTAGAGCCAGACATCCTGGAACGTGAAGTCAAGTGGGCCTTAGAAAGCATCACTATGAACAAAGCTAGTGGAGGTGATGGAATTCCAGTTGAGCTGTTTCAAATCCTGAAAGATGATGCTGTGAAAGTGCTGCACTCAATATGCCAGCAAATTTGGAAAACTCAGCAGTGGCCACAGGACTGGAAAAGGTCAGTTTTCATTCCAATTCCAAAGAAAGGCAATGCCAAAGAAAGCTCAAACCACCGCACAATTGCACTCATCTCACATGCTAGTAAAGTAATGCTCAAAATTCTCCAAGCCAGGCTTGAGCAATACGTGAACCGTGAACTTCCAGATGTTCAAGCTGGTTTTAGAAAAGGCAGAGGAACCAGAGATCAAATTGCCAACATCTGCTGGATCATTGAAAAAGCAAGAGAGTTCCAGAAAAACATCTATTTCCGCTTTATTGACTAATGCCAAAGCCTTTGACTGTGTGGATCACAATAAACTGTGGAAAATTCTGAAAGAGATGGAAATACCAGACCACCTAACCTGCCTCTTGAGAAACCTATATGCAGGTCAGGAAGCAATAGTTAGAACTGGACATGGAACAACAGACTGGTTCCAAATAGGAAAAGGAACACGTCAAGGCTGTATATTGTCACCCTGCTTATTTAACTTAGATGCAGAGTACATCATGAGAAACGCTGGACTGGAAGAAACACAAGCTGGAATCAAGATTGCCGGGAGAAATATCAATAACCTCAGATATGCAGATGACACCACCCTTATGGCAGAAAGTGAAGAGGAACTAAAAAGCCTCTTGATGAAAGTGAAAGAGAAGAGTGAAAAAGTTGCCTTAAAGCTCAACATTCAGAAAACGAAGATCATGGCATCCAGTCCTATCACTTCATGGGAAATAGATGGGGAAACAGTGGAAACAGTGTCAGACTTTATTTTTGGGGGCTCCAAAATCACTGCAGATGGTGACTGCAGCCATGAAATTAAAAGACACTTACTCCTTGGAAGAAAAGTTATGACCAACCTAGATAGCATATTCAAAAGCAGAGACATTACTTTGCCGAGTAAGGTCCGTCTAGTCAAGCCTATGGTTTTTCCTGTGGTCATGTATGGATGTGAGAGTTGGACTGTGAAGAAGGCAGAGCGCCGAAGAATTGATGCTTTTGACCTGTGGTGTTGGAGAAGACTCTTGAGAGTCCCTTGGACTGCAAGGAGATCCAACCAGTCCATTCTGAAGGAGATCAGCCCTGGGATTTCTTTGGAAGGAATGATGCTAAAGCTGAAACTCCAATACTTTGGCCACCTCATGAGAAGAGTTGACTCATTGGAAAAGACTCTGATGCTGGGAGGGATTGGGGGCAGGAGGAGAAGGGGATGACAAAGGATGAGATGGCTGGATGGCATCACTGACTTGATGGACGTGAGTCTGAGTGAACTCCGGGAGTTGGTGATGGACAGGGAGGCCTGGCGTGCTGCGATTCATGGGGTCGCAAAGGGTCGGACACGACTGAGCGACTGAACTGAACTGATGTCTTTGTGTAGAGTCTTCTCTTGTGTTGTTGGAAGAGGGTATTTGCTATGACCAGTGTATTCTCTTGGCAAAACTCTGTTAACCTTTCCCCTGCTTCATTTTGTATTCTAAGGCCAAACTTACGTTTATTCCAGGTATGTCTTCCTACTTTTGCATTCCAGTACCCTGTAATGAAAATGACATCTGTTTTGGGTGTTAATTCTAGAAGGTCTTGTAGAACCATTCAACTTCAGCTTCTTCAGCATTACTTGTAGGGGCATAGACTGGGATTACTGTGATATTGAATGGTTTGCCTTGGAAAAGAACAGAGATCATTCTGTCATTTTTGAGACTGCACACAAGTACTGCATTTCAGACTCTTTTATTGATTATGAGGGCTACTTCATTTCTTTTATAAGGGATTCTTGCCCACAGTAGTAGATATAATGGTCATCTGAATTAAATTTGCCCATTCCAATCCATTTTAGTTCATTGATTCCTAAAATGTCAGTCTTGCTATCTCCTGTTTGACCACTTCCAATTGGCCTTGATTCATGGACCTAACATTCCATGTTCCTATGCAATATTGTTCTTTAGAGAATTGGATGTTCCTTTCACCACCAGATACGTCCTTAACTAGGGGTTGTTTCCACTTTGGCTCAGCCTCTTCATTCCTTCTGGAGCTATTTCTTTGCTCTTCTCTAGTAGCATATTGGACAGCTACCGACCTGGGGAATTCATCTTTCAGTGTCATATCTTTTCATACTGTTCATGGGGTTCTCAAGGCAAGAATGCTGAAGTCGTTTGCTATTCCCTTCTCCAGTGGACCGTGTTTTGTCAGAACTTTCCACCATGACCCATCTGTCTTGGGTGGCCCTGCATGATATGGCTCATAGTTTGATTGCGTTAGACAAGGCCGTCATCCATATGATCAGTTGGGTTAGTTTTCTGTGATTGTGGTTTTCATTCTTTCTGGCCTCTGATGGATAAGGAGCTAGAAGAGTAATAAACATATTTAAAAAGTAATGTATGCTCATTATACAGAATGATTTTCAAAAAAATCATTTTTTGATGATTTTCAAAAAATCATTTTTGTATGATTTTCAAAAAAATCAGAAAATATAGCAAAGTATACAAATGATTATCTCATCTCCTAGACTTATTCACTGTCTGTATTCTGGTATGTTTCTCTCTGTTCCTTCATTTTAAATGGTATCATTACACAATTGCAGCAGCTCTGAGCACTGACATTCTGGTTTTGTAATGGAGAGAATACCAGCCAGGGAGACTGGAGTTAATAAAGCACTAATACCTCCAGCCAACACATGTGTATGTGCCACAGGCCCCCGGCCCTCCTGGTGCTGGACTACATCTAATTCCTCCCTGACCAGCTTGTGAGGTGTGGTGACGTGGGCAACACCCATCAAACAGGGTACCGGAGGGTCTCAGTGTACTGAGTCAGGGAGAAGATATCAAGGCTTGTTAGCAGAAACAGGAGTTAAATGTAGTAAATCCAGGAGAATGTGCACAGGTCAGGCTGACTTGAGGTGGGGGAGGGGATTGATTAAGATGATCAGAGAGACAGAAAAGAGGAGAAAACCAGAAATGTCAAATTTTTACATTTTTGCTTCAAGGAAGCAGAGGGCGGCCAAGAACTCAGTGGGTGTTTGTAACCAGACTTCAGGTGTGGTCAAGGGTGAATGTCTCGCCTGCACTGGGTTGCCCTGACAACCTCCTCCTTCTGGTATTGACATGATGGTGAGAAAGAAGGAAAAACAGGCAAATGAAGAAAATAGTCATTAGAGGCAGAGCCAGCTGAGGTCTGGCTTGCTTCCTCTTGCAGGGAGGTCCGGGAGTGGGGGTGGGGGTAGCCTGGGAGGGGCAGTGGGCTCTTGGGCTGTGATACAGACAGAGGCATAAAGACTAGAGGGAGAGACGGGGTTTCAGGGATGGACTAGGTGGGTACAGGGGTGAACTTGAACTCATGTGCCAGAGACTTCTTTCAGAAATTATGGTGAAGCCATTCACCAGAAATTGAATCTCACTGGTTGCATATCCCTTCCTTCCCCTGCTCTTTTCTAAAAAAAAAAAAAAAAAGATTTATTTACTTTATTTTTGGCCGTGGTGGGTCTTCATGGCTGCGTGGGCTTTTTTCTAGTTGCAGCAAGTGGGAGCTCCTCTTTGTTGTACACGGGCTTCTCCTTGCGGTGGCTTGGCTTGTTGCAGAGCACAGACTCTAAGCACTCAGGCTTCAGTACTTGCAGCAGGTGGGCTCAGTAGTTGCAGCTTGAGGGCTCTAGAGTTGCTGTGCAGCATGTGGAATCTTCCCAGACCAGGGACTGAACTCATGTCTGTTCATTGCAAGGCAGCTTCTTAACCATTGAACCACCAGGTAAGCCCTGCCCCCGGCTCTTTTCGAATCAGTCAAGGTTGCTTAGAAGGGAACGCCACAACCCAGAGTCAGGAAATGGCAGCCACCCACTCTACCAGCAGAGCTCAGGGTCACCACATCAGCCTGGGGCTTAGAGTCCTTCTGGGTAAGACCCAGAGGGAGCATCAGAAGAGAGAAGAATGGAGGAGGTTGTCTACAGTAGTTACTGCTCTATTCTCTTTCCAGGTAGGGAAACTGAGGCTGAGACATTAATATCTCACTCACAGTCACAAAGCTAAGATGTGTCTGGGGGTCAGACTTAGGACGGATCAAGTCAAAGTTTTGCTGGGGTATTACCTCACTCTGTGGTAGAGGGCAGTGGTTCCCAAACTCTGTCGTGCATCTGAATCCCCTGGAGGGCTTTTTAAAACACAGAAGGCTGGGCCCCGATTTGGTAGATCTGTGGTGTGGCCTGGGAATTTGCATTTCTGACACGTTTCCAGATGGTGTTGATGCTGCTGGCCCAGGGACCACAGTTTGAGAACTGCTTACGTAAAGCAAGCCGTTTATCCCTTGGACCTTGAGTGCAGTCTTTGTAAAACAAGGATTAGGACTAGTTTGCAGTCTTAAATTGAACACCTTTTCCAGAGGGGTGTTAGCCATGGGGCAGGGATGCAAAGGTTGAGGGAACTTTCCTGCTGCTAAGTCACTTCAGTCGTGTCCAACTCTGTGCGACCCCATAGACGGCAGCCCACCAGACTCCCCCATCCCTGGGATTCTCCAGGCAAGAACACTGGAGTGGGTTGCCATTTCCTTCTCCAATGCATGAAAGTGAAAAGTGAAAGTGAAGTCGCTCAGTCATGTCTGACCCTCAGCGACCCCATGGACTGCAGCCTTCCAGGCTTCTCCGTCCATGGGATTTTCCAGGCAAGAGTACTGGAGTGGGGTGCCATTGCCTTCTCCGTGAGGGAACTTTAATTCTAGCAAAATAACTCCTTGGATCCCTACATATGAGGGTTCCATATGATATTTTATTGGAAAAGAGCTTTCTGCTATTAAACATAAAGCCAAGAGGTATGAACTACCGAACTAAGAGACATTAAATACTGTTTGTTCGTGTTACCTATTCCTATGGCTTAAAACAACAATGATTGTAATACAAAATTTGTGAGTCAGAAATCTGGGCAGGTCTACCCCTGAGGTTACTCAGCGCTGCTCAGCTGGTGTCCCGGCTGGTCTGGAGGGTCCAAGATGGTTTCTCTCACCCCCGACCCTTGTTGGTGGTGGTTGGAAGCCTGTTCACTGGAACATCTACCCTCGCCTCTCCAGCAGGATGGTTTCAGGGTAATTGGATTTCATGACAGCTCCGGGTCCAGAGCAGGTGTTCCAAGACACAGAAAACAAAAAAGCACCAGTCTCTTAAAGCCCAGGCCTGGAAACTGGCCCATACATGCTAAGTCTCTTCAGTTGTATCTGACTTCATATGACCCTATGGACTGCAGCCTGCCAGGCTCCTCTGACCATGGGATTCTCCAGGTCAGAATACTGGAGTAGCTTGCCATGCCCTCCCCCAGGGGATCTTCCTGACCCAGGATCGAACCCACTTCTCTTTCATCTCCTGCGTTGGCAGTAGGTTCTTTACCACTAGCGCCTCCTGGGAAGCCCCCAGCATCACTTTGTCACCTGCCATTTGTCCACATAGTAACTAGAGGTCCCTGTCCCCAGAGTCAAGGGGAAGGGACATTCCACCTGACTTATCAGTGGGCCGTAAAGAATACTTTGTGGCTGTCTTCTTTGAAGTCAAAATTCATCCTTGTTTTGATAAGCTCCTGATCTTCAAGTCAGATGTGGTGAAAGGGTGAGACTTTGGGTGGGGCAGGGGGGTGGTTAGTGTGTTTGGCACGTGGGATAAATGTTAAGAACTGGACCAGAGGAGGGGTTGTAACAAGTCCTGGAACACCTGCTTTTTGAAGTAATGTTTAGGATTCATTTTTGGCTGTTCTGGGCCCTTGCTGCTGCACACAGCCTTTCTCTAGTTGCAGCGAGCAGGGGCTACTCTCTTGTCGCGATGCATGGGTTTCTCGCTGCAGTGGCTTCTCTTGTTTCTGTGCAAGGGCTCTGGGGTGCACACGCTTTGGTCGTTGTGGCTCCCAGACTCTAGAACGCAGGCTCGGTAGTTGTAGAACACGGGCTCAGTTGCTCTGCAGCAATCCCAGACGAGGGATTGAACCCATGTCTCCTGCATTGGCAGGCAGATTCTTTACCACTGAGCCACCTCGGAAGCCCCAGAGTACCTACTTTTCAGTCCAGTCATCATGCTGGAGGAAGCCCATCTAGAGAGAAACCAGGTCCCCCACCTCTATCCCAGGGGTGCAGCTGAGCTCCCAGCTATAGGCAGCACTACCTAACCACAGGCAGTTCACAGGGGAGTGAGCCAGCAGGGAAGCTTTGGTCCCCAGCTCCAATCGAGCTCAGCTGATGGCAGATAGAGAGAGATGCTGCTAAATGGGGCCGTGTGATGGTTTATGTTGTGTGTCAACCTGGCTGGGCACAGTGCCCGGATATTTGGTCAGCTATTACAAAAATATTTCCACGGTCAATGATGTTTGGGAAAACTGTTTATCAAACAGTGCTTTCAGGGTCTCTGTGTTGCAGAACTTGTCCTAATTTGGCCATGAATCGCTGTCTGTACAGCACACCTGGAGCCTTGGAGAGGGTTGATCTGGGGTTATTGAGAGTTTCCTGGCAGTGAATCTTTATTCTGTTTTGAAAGTAGGTCACCGTGGTCAGTTTCCACTCTTTTAGAGGGTCTCCTTTCTAGGAGAAAAGGGGTCTCCTTCTTGGGTGAAGGGAAAGCATTTGGTCTCTTCCACATCGTTTTGTTCTCTTCCATCAGAGAAGCACTGTGGGTCCATGAGTGAACACCTTCCAGCCTGGGAGCTGCTGCTTCATCACAGCCCCCTCTCCCCCAGCTCCTGAAGCTTCCCCTTACTATGAGGAAGTTTGGAGCACTCTAGAGCAGAACCAATGAATTATTCACGTGCTTTCTGCTGGCAGAGATGCTAATGAGATGCTACTGCGTACATTAGCGTAATTCCTGGAGATTCTTTTTGCTCAGGACCACTGCCTCTGCCCCCTGTTGGCCGTGGGGAGAGGTGGGGTATGGGATGGCAAAGAAGCTGAGGAACTGAAGACTTGCTAGCCAGCAACTCATGACTAGGGAGGCCAGAGGGCTACCCATCTTCCTGAATCCAGTTGTGCAGACTTGAAGAATGAACGTCCAGAAGCTGTCTTCCAGTCACGCAAGCAGGACGGAGCTCAGATCACCTCCTCCAGGATGCCTTTCCTGGTTTATCCCTCCCTGCCGCGTCTGGGCTGAGATGTGTCCCTCCTCTGTGTGCCTTAGTCTCTATGCTGCTCATCATCAGAGACAATGGGAAGGGGGGCTCCACTGTCCATCTCCACCACTACACCCCAAGCTCCTGAGCACACGTGTTCAGTGCCTTGCCTTTCTTCCTCTCCAGGACCTAAGGTGACACTCAGTGTGTACAGAATGTTCAGATGTTTGATGGGTGAAATTGAACTGTTCACACGTGATTAGTTCAACTCAGAAGGAAATGTGGCTATTTTGATAGGGATTAGTCTTTGCCCTTGAATCTGCTGAGCAAATTTAACATGTAAACAAGACTCAGGTGGAGAGATGTTAACCACTCTTAAAAAAAAAATCTTTTCCAAGCACTTTGGCAGCTTCCATTTGATGAACAGTTAGCTAATTTCAAATTGATTTAGATGTATTTATTCAAGTAAGTTCAAAAAGACCAATCTCTAGTTGGCAAAATTCTGTTAATTCTTATTGTCTTTTACTGTATCGCCTTAGAAGTAATTCATTTTCATCTTCCTTCCTTCCTATTTATTAAGGTTTCATTATTCAAGCTTCCCACTTGTTCAGATGGGACTTTGCTCCCCAGGTTTAAAGAATAAGTAACTGTGTGCATGCTCAGTCACTCAGTCATGTCTGACTCTTTGTGACCCTATGGACTGTAGCTCACCGGGTCCCTCAGTCCATGGGATTCTCCAGGCAGCAATACTGGAGTGGGTTGCCATTCCCTACTCCAGGGGATCTTCCCAACCCAGGGATCAAACCCATGTGCCCTGCATCTCCTGCATTGGCAGGTGATTCTTTACCACTGAGCCACCTGGGAAGCGAAAAAGTTAAGTATGAGGAAGTAAATCAGTGGTCATGTATCTTGTCTTCTGTGTTACTTTCATGTTGCAAGAGATTTTGTCACACCAAAGCTATTGCTCAGATCTTTACGTCTTATCCTGCAGTCTGGGCTGGCTGCATCGGCATCTTCTGGGAGCCTGCTAGAAATGCAGACTCTCAGCCCTCCATTCCCCCAGACTTATCCCTGGGTGATTCGCATGCATGTGGATGTCTGAGAACAGAGGTTTAACTAACCTGGTCAGTGTCCCTGTTTCATCCCTTGAAGATGAGGTGCGGACTGAATCAGAAGAAAAGTGTTGAATAGATGCCTCTTTGCACTTTATCAGACTAAGTGGCCTATACTTTCATGGGATCTACACACTAGAAAAGTTTCCTTACCTGTCCCACCCACACCTTCTGGAGGGGGCAGCCTCACTGCCTGTCCGCATCCTCCACCTCTTTCTGGGAACGGGGTGGTCCAGATTTAAATGGCTGCAGAATAGTCCAGTTGACTCATAAACTGCACTGTCATCTTCTGTTTTTAGCCCTTTGCTGACTCTAAAATGGCATTTGCCTCCCTGGGCTGAGAGTCGAGGACAGAATCTCACTGCCTGCTTCTCAACCCAAGGCTTCCACATCCTCTTCAGTGTGTTCCTCCTCCTCCTTCGTCTCCTCCTCCTTCTCAGCCTTCTCCTTCTCTCCCTCATCCAACTTCTCCTCCTCTTTCTCTTTCCTGTCTATCTCCTCTTCCTTCTATTCCCTCTCCTCTTCTCCCCTCCCCCCCCATTTTTTTTTTTTTTAAGATTTTTAAAAAATTGAAGTGTAGTTGACTTGGGGTTTTCTGGTGAGTCAGATGGTAAAGAATTCGCCTGCAGTGTGGGAGACCTAGGTTCGATTCCTGGATTGGGAAGATGTCCTGGAGAAAGGGAACTGCTACCCACTTGAGTATTCTGGCCTGGAGAATTCCATGGACAGAGGAGTCTGACAGGCTACAGTCGATGGGGTTGCAAAGAGTCAGACACTACTGAGTGACTTTTACGTCCCTGGAGGAGGAAATGGCAGCCCATTCCAGTATACTTGCTGGGAAAATCCCATGGACAGTGGGCTGCAGTCCATGGGGTCACAAAGAGTCAGATGCAGCCAAGCACACGCATACACATAGTTGACTTAGTTGTGTTAGTTAGCATAGTTGTGTTAATTTCTGCTGTTCAGCAAAGTGATTCAGTTATATATAGACACAGTTTAAAAAGATGTTCATAAAATCTTTATTCATAGCAAAAAAACTGGACACATTTCAGGTATTCAGCATTTAGACGTGTCACAAGAGTGTGTAATTTCCTCGGTTCTGTCTCACCGCAGCAAAGATTTGAAATGGCAGACCAGTGTACAGCTCAGTTATAGCTCAGAGTTTTATTAGGCAAGTAAAGGAAAGTATACCCTCAAGACGTGAGGGGGCCGACCCCAAAGGAGAGGCCTCAATCCGACTTGGCTTCCTCTTTTTGTCTCCTCCCTGCTGAGCCTGCCCTATGCAAATTGGGCTAGCCAAGAAGGGGGCATGTTTGTTTCACCTGAAGTTCTCACTCTGCGGATTTTCTCAAGTCTGTGGATTTTCTTTTGTTCCATTTTCGTGGGCTTTTCCCTTTCTTTGTCTTTTAGTCACCGCCATTTTGGACTCTTTTTTCCTATTCTAACTACCTAACATTCCCCCCTCAAGAGATAGGAGGCCCAGTTCTTTGGGAATAGGCACATTGAGGTCTCTCTGGTTACTTCCTGTTGAGCTGGGACAGCAAGGGGCATTGGGCCTCCCCCCTCTTGCTAGTCTCAAACCTCAGAGTCTTTATAGCTGTGTCCATCTAAGGGTGAGTGATGCTTTCTGCGACTGAGTGTAGTTTTATATATCCTTGTTGAACTAGCACTACATTTTGTATCTTATTGACCTGGGCAGAGACAAAATGGGTTAAACAATTTTAATACATGGAGCAACCATAAGCGGTGTCAAGATAGTGAAAACAGGGGTTAGTAGGAGCATTAGCCAACTCCAAATCCCCCTTCGCCAGGAGAAAGAGCCCCCAAAGAGAGATTGTAGCCACCCTGAGGATTCTCCAGCTTGTTCTTTGAGATCCTGTAGGATCTGAATGTTTTTCTTGAGGACTGTGAGACTTTCTTCAACTTAGCTGGAGGTATTTATGCAGAAACAACATGTCTCATTCAAGATGGCTCAAATCCCTTCTAGTTCAGGGATCAAGAGATATATCTCCTGTCTATTTTGGAGTACAACCTCTGCCAAGCTGTGTTGGCTCTTTAGAGCTGTCCTAAGAAAGCTTATCCCCAGAAACTTAATTTTAGGGGGTGTTCATTAGAATGACACTCATTGTAGTCCTGAATAGGTATCTGAGATCTCCCAGGGACTCACAGGTGTACTGAGTGTCCTCTTCTGCCTTCTTCCACGGCTTGACTCATGAATGGTGAATCCAGGAGTCATGCTCTGGTACCTTGACTGCTTAACCAGAAGTCTTCTGGAATCTGAGACTGAGCTGCATGAGCTTTCTGCCGAGTTTGTTTTTGCTGTCCTGATTTCCAGCACACAGGCTTCTTGGTCACTTCTATTGTGATACATTTCCATCACATTCAGCTTCTACAGTGTGAGCTTTCACCAGGTTTGGCTTCTGCTGTGCTTGGCCTCCACCTCGTGGGGGCTGAGCTAAGATTGCTTCAGACAGGTTACATCCAGGTCACGGCATCAGATATGTCGGGAGAGTGGGTAATTTCCTCGTTTCTGTCTCGCCACAGCAAAGATTTGAAATGGCGGACCAGTGTTACAGCTCAGTTACAGCTCAGAGTTTTATTAGGCAAGAAAAGGAAAGTACACCTTCGAGGTGTGAGGGTGGGCCAACCCCAAAGGAGAGGCCAGTGCATTATTTTTTATATTCTTTTCCATTATTGCTTGTCTCAAGATACTGAATATGGTTCCCCATGCTATACAGTAGGACCTTGTGATTTATCCATTCTGTACGTAATTGTTGGCATCTGCTAACTCCAAACTCCCCATCCATCCCTCCTCTGCTCTGCTTCCTCCTTGGCAACCCCAAATCTGTTCTCTGCTCTGTGAGTCTGTTTGTGTTTCCCTTTTTTCCTCATCCTTCTCCTTCCATGTCCAAGCACTTGAACTCAACGTAACTCTTCTCCCCATCTCCCCCTTCCTTCGTCCTTCACCCTGGGCTCCAGGTACAGAATTCAGATGACAATGATGATGATGATTTTATCATTGTTACTGTTTGGCCATGCGAGATTTTTGGTCCCTTTCCCCCCTTTATTTTCATCTTCTACCCTGGTGGGAAGGAGGTCATTCAGCATAAGAATACGCACTGCTATGAAAGCAACTAACATTGTAAGAAAAAGGTTGGTTTGTCTTAAAGACTTAGAAACTCTGTAGGGGAGGAGAAGGGACAAGGCGGGTAATAAGGACCACAGGGAATGAAGAGGGAGAAAAAAGGGAGGAGATTATTAATAGAAAGAACTCCAGAGTGCTCCTCAGATACACAGCCTGGTTGTTCTGAAAGGGAACTAGGAAGAAAAGCACAGATTTTTTACCATCATCCTCTCTACTTAGGGTGTGTTTACCACCAGCCACTGGGAAGTCCCAGGTGGCTCAGTGGTGAAGAGCCCATGTGCCAATGCGGGAGACACAAGAGATATTCCCTGGGTCAGGAATATCCCCTGGAGGAGGGCATGGTAATCCTCTCCAGTATTCTTGCCTGGAGAATCCCATGGACAGAGGGGCCTGGCAGGCTATGGTCCATGAGGTCGCAAAGAGTTGGACACGACTTACAGACTAAGCATGCATGCATTGGGAAGCCACTGTCGGGTGAAGAACATACCAGCAAGTCCTCCCAGCCACCGCAGGACCGTAAGGGTCAGTTACGTTATGGTTACTGCTAATACCAGGCCACCAGCTCTTAAGCTCCCTCTGTGTAACCGGCACTTGTTAGATTCTTTCTGTTCATGACTCCTACACCTCACAGATTGGGCAGAGTAGGGAACTGAAGCCTGTGCTTTCCCTGTCTGTGTGCTGTACAATTTGGGCTGTCACACACTGAACTAGATCTTTGAGACTGACACACAACTTGCTGTCCTCTGTGTACAAAACTGTGCTGCTCATCAAGGATCACAGGAGCATACTCATTGACTTAATTTATTGTCTACTTTGGAAGAAAGGACACACATAAATTCAAGGCTAATTACCTCTACAAGTGTTGTCAGAAGATGGCCTGACTAACTGCCAAATTAATAGCGGAGATGTAGGATCTAGGAGACCTTATTAACTTTTATTTATTAAAATTGTGTTGGCTCAATGGGTACAGAATCCACTTGCAATACAGGAGAGAGAAGGGTTCAGTCCCTGGGTCGGGAAGATCCTCTGGAGGAGGAAATGGCAACCCACTCCAGTATTCTTGTTTGGGAAATCCCATGGGCAGAGGAGCCTGGGGGGCTACAGTCCATGGGGTCCCAAAGAGTTGGATGCAGCTGAGCATCCACATACATTAAAATTGCAGATATCACCAAAAGATGGACAAAGTACATTTTACACATTTGCAAATACATATGAGTAACCCAAAGCCCACTCTCAGCCTGTTGGTGGTGGTGGTTTAGTTGCTCAGTCGTGTCCCACTCTTGCAACCCCATGGATTGTGGCTCGCCAGGCTCCTCTCTCCCTGGGATTCTCCAGGCAAGAATACTGGAATAGGTTGCCATGCCCTTCTCCAGGGCATCTTCCTAATAATAAGAATTCTGAATCTCTTCAGGTCAAATGTAACTCAATACTGTCTTGTACATTTAGTATTTCTTCAAATAGGATTATCTTTTTCTAGAAGCAATCACAAGGCCTAAGGAGATTTGCAGCAATGGAAACTATTTTTTCCTTCCCTATAATGAACAGATTAAAAGCTTAATCCCAAGGTTGGTCTCAGCATCCAAAGATAATTGTGGTATAAATCACTCCAATATATGGGTTTTTTCATATATACTCAAGAACAGCTAAGGCATGGGGTAGAGGGAGAACATAAAATTTTAAAACTCAACAAAAGAAATCTTTTTCAGCAAACTTTATATCCTGGAAAGTAGGCCCAAAGGGGTTCAGTTCAGTTCAGTTCAGTTCAGTTCAGTCGCTCAGTCATGTCCAACTCTTTGCGACCCCATGAATTGCAGCACGCCAGGCCTCCCTGTTCATCACCATCTCCCTGAGTTCACTCAGACTCACGTCCATCGAGTCCATGATGCCATCCAGCCATCTCATCCTCTGTCGTCCCCTTCTCCTCCTGCCCCCAATCCCTCCCAGCATCAGAGTCTTTTCCAATGAGTCAGCTCTTCGCATGAGGTGGCCAAAGTACTGGAGTTTCAGCTTCAGCATCATTCCTTCCAAAGAAATCCCAGGGCTGATCTCCTTCAGAATGGACTGGTTGGATCTCCTTGCAGTTCAAGGGACTCTGAGGAGTCTTCTCCAACACCACAGTTCAAAAGCATCAATTCTTCGGCGCTCTGCCTTCTTCACAGTCCAACTCTCACATTCATACATGACCACAGGAAAAACCATAGCCTTGACTAGATGGACCTTAGTCAGCAAAGTAATGTCTCTGCTTTTGAATATACTATCTAAGGGGTACTTTGTAATATCAGGCACCTAGGGGAATATGTACTGATTGTACTCTAGGTCACTCAAAACCAAGACGGCTCTTCAGAAATGAATCTTCTCCCATCTACGGACATCTAGGATGCTGGCTTTGCAAAGATCATTATGAGTTTTTTGACCCATCAGTGCTAGGCTTAACTGTCTTTCTTTACTTAATTTTATTATTTATGGCTGCACTGGGTCTTCGCTGCTGCAAACAGGTTTCCTCTAGTTGCAGAGTTGTTCAGGCACCCAGTCATGTCTGCCTCTGCGACCCCATGGACTACAGTGCGCCAGGCCTCCCTGTCCCTCACCGTCTCCCAGGGTTTGCCCAAGTTCATGTTCATTGCATTAGTCATGCCATCCAGCCATCTCATTCTCTGACGCCCTCTTCTTCTTCTCCCCTCAGTCTTTCCCGGCATCAAGGACTTTTCCATTGAGTCATCTGTTCACATCAGATGACCAAAATACTGGAGCTTCAGCTTCAGCATCATTCCTTCCAGTGAATATTCAGGGTTGATCTCCCTTAAGATCGACTGGTTTGATCTCCTTGTTGTCCAAGGGACTCTCAGGAGTCTTCTCCAGCACCATATTTCAACGGCATCAATTTTTTGGCATTCTGCCTTCTTTATGGTCCAGCTCTCACAACCGTGGGAGGACCATAGCCTTGACTATATGAACCTTTGTTCTCAGAGTAATGTCTCTGCTTTTCAACACACTGTCTAGGTTTGTCATCGCCTTCCTGCCAAGAAGCAGTCATCCTCTGATTTCATGGCTGCGGTCACTGTCTGCAGTGATTTTGGAGTCCAAGAAGAAGATGTCTGTCACTACTTCCATCTTTTCCCCTTCTGCTTGCCATGCAGTAACGGGGGCAGACATCGTGATCTTAGTTTTTTTATCATATAGTCTTAAGCCGGCTCATTCATCCTCCTCCTTCACCCCTATCAAGAGGCTCTTTCGTTCCTCTGCGCTTTCGGCCTTTAGAATGGTATCATCCGCATGTCCGAGGCTGTTGGTCACTGCTAGTTGCAGTGAGCGCGGCTCTTCTCTCGTTGTGTTGCAGGGGCTTCTCATTTCGGTGGCTTCTCTTGTTGCGGAGCATGGGCTCTGGGCATGCAGGCTCAGTGGTTGTGGCACACAGGCTTAGCTGCTCTACAGCATGTTCCATCTTCCTGGACAGGTATCGAACCTGTGTCCCCTGCACTGGCAGGCAGATTGTTAAACCACTGGACCACCAGGGAAGTCCCTAGGCTTAACTTTCATGTCAGCAAGAACTACTAAAGAAAAAAGTTATTCATGACACTAGTTAAAATAGTGAGGCAGACTTTATTCAGAATGACTTTTGCTGTAGGTATAGGGACTGCTGCAGTGGAGTTTTGTGGGAGGGGAGAAAGATCAGGCTTAGCTCTGAAAATGATAAGGAAAAGTGGAAGTTTATAGCCAAGGAGCAGAATGAGGGTCAGTGGATGGAAAATTACTAATAGGAAACATCAAGGGTAAGGGGAGAGCCTGGCTAAGCCAGCCTAACAGGATTCTTGCTAAAGGCAGGCCAGGATGATCAGACATCACTTGGGAGTTGGTGGAGGATGATGAAGGGCAGAGGGAGTCTGGCCAGACTGACTTTGCAGGATTCTTGGCATGATTGGGTCATGCAGAGATAGACACAGAAGTCCATAAGTTGAGGCCTAGTTGGAAAGAGGATTCTGATGCAGTTGGCTTCAGGTAGGGCTTGATGGCAGATCCGTCAGTAGCATCAGGACCCAATTTGTCTCTCAGCTTCCTGCCTTGATTCTTAGCAGACTCATCTAGCTGGTTCTGGGATGGCTGCTGCAACTCCTGAGATTTTTATTTCCACACAGCAGGGAAAAGAATCTGGGTTCTAGTGTTCCCCGCAGAAGTCCTGGGCTTTCCTCTGGTTAGTCTAGTTGAGATAATATGCTTGCCTCAACCATCTCTGTGGTCAGGGGATGCAATGGCTGGATTGGATTAAGCCAGACCTCAGACCTATGGTATGTGGGGTGAGGTCAAGTTCTTAAGACAGAGTTAGAGTGTTTTGTTTTGGTTTTTAAAAGGAAGTCCAGAAGCAGTGACCAGAAAATGGGGAGGAATAGATAAGAGGGAAAAACCATAGGTAATAAGCCTATCTATACCTTCAGTGATTTGACTATCACAGCTGGGACTTTTTTATTGAAAAACCATCTATAAAGTAGCAAGAATCTTGCCTGCCTCTCTATAATGGAGGCCTGAAAGTTGTGCCTGAAAGATTTGAATCAATGTCTGAAACATGACAGCTCAGATAAGAATTTACATGGCTGCCCCAGGATTCATTTTTTAAAAGGTCACAAAAGCATGGGAATAAATGTCAAGTTGGAATTATTTATTACTCTTGCATCTCGAAGTCATTTCTAGTGAGTTTACTTTACCTAGTGAGGTAAACAGGGGAAAAGACTTATTTTTACACTAAGGGAAGAAACAATTGAAGAAATGGAGACCCCTCTATTCCTAGAAATTTCTGACACACAGGCTTTTGTATTAAACAAAGAGAGTGCAGAGCAAGGTGCAAGAGGCAGGGAAAATGAACAAAGGGTAGAGGAGTAAAGCTGGGCAGCGATTCAAATAAAGCTCAAAGATGTTAAAGGAGTCCACAAAGAACTCAGGATTTTGGTCATTAAAATTTTTTGAACAGTGCTTGAATGAATCCAGAATGTCTGAAATTTGGTAGGTTTCAACAGGGTAGGCAGGGCAAGGTGAGGAGGGTAAAGGGTGAGGAGGTGGTGTGGAAGGGACCAGAAAGAGACCATCCAAGAGGGTGGCTGTGAAGAGAGGAAGAAGGAGGAGGAGGAGGAGGAGGAAGAAGAAGAAGAGAAACTTGGAGGATCAGACGCCATAACATGAAAGGCGCACGGATGGCAGGAAAGGCAGGGGGACCAGGCGGAGAGAACTAGAGAAACAGTTTGCCTATGAGAGTCTCCCTGAGGTCAGGGAAGCCTGTTTTCTTTATCCTTGTCCACCCGTGTCCTGATGCAGGGCCTGGCTGTTAGAGCAAAAATCAAGGCAGGTGAGACTCCCAGAGAAGCATGCAGGGAAGCTGGAGGGGAAAACAAGGGGGTGGGAGATGGTTCCAGTTGAAGGTCGCATGCGGGCCATTAAAGGATACACGAGTTAATCAGTTGGAAGAAAAGTAACATTCGGAAGAAAAGTAACATTTAATCTCAACTCCAAGATATTTAATTTAATCACACTGTGAAGTCTCTTTTGCCATATACAATAATATTCACAGGTTTTAAGGATTAGGACCTAGATATCTTTGGGGACCACTATTCAGCCTACCACACAAGCTAATAGAAAAAGCAAAAGGAACATAGAAAGCTATTGTAGAGAAAGACCTGTGGAAACACTGTTCATAGAGATCATCACAGGAAATAAATAGTATGAGACATATTCTTCTAGATTTCTTTCCATGCATATACTAACACATGTATTTCCTTTATTCCCTTTCCTTTTTGCAGAATTGAAAGTGGGATAACTTTTTACACAGCCCAGCAACTTGTGTGTTTCATTTAATAATGGACCTTTGTAGCAAGCTCTTTAAGAGTGGAAGAAATTTACTTTCATGCTACTGTCTTGTTTGATGTAAAAATAACAATTTTCCAGTAAAGCAAGTGAAACGTTAGAAAAACTGTATTTGTAATAACCTCCTAGAAATGTCAGCATTAACTTTAATTCATAGGAGGAAAGAGATATTTTGAATCAAAATAAAGGTGAGGCCACTTGGAAGTTAGTGTTTTGGGTAAATTAGGGAAAGGGCATGCGAGTTATTTGTGCATACAGCATGATACCCTTGACGGGTATGTTACTTTGTGTGGTATGTTAATGTGAGAGTCAGTGCTTCTGACGTTCTGCCATCAGCTACCTGTGTGATCTTAAGCTGTATCCAATCTCTGGACCTCAGTGCATCCTTATCTTCGAAATGAGAGGTTGGCCTGGAAGTTGTCTTAGCTAATGATCCTTCATTCTGCACTTTGGGAAGGGCATTATTTTAGCAGGTGTTAGAGACCCAATTTTGAAGACCAGAACTTTTACACTGAACCACCTGTATCCGTGATTCTACATCAGTGGATTCAACCAACCACAGATGAGAAATATCCCCGCCTCCCAATTCCAGAAAGTTCCAGAAAGCACACTGGCACCAATTTACATAGCATTTACATTGTTATTGTTGTTCAGTTGCTCAGTTGTGTCCAACTTTTTGCGGCCCCATGGACTGCAGCACACCAGGCTTCCCTGTCCTTCCTCATCTCCTGGAGCTTGCTCAAACTCATGTCCATCGAGTTGGTGATGCCATCCAACCATCTCATCCTCTGTTGTTCCCTTCTCCTCCTGTCTTCAATCTTTCCCAGCATCAGGGTCTTTTCTAATGAGTCAGTTCTTCTCATCAGGTGGCCAAACTATTGGAGCCTCACCTTCAGCTTCAGTCCTTCCAATGAATATTCAGGACTGATTTCCTTTAGGATTGACTGGTTTGATCCCCTTGCAGGGTAAGGGACTCCCAAGAGTCTTCTCCAACACCACAGTTCAAAAGCATAGATCCTCTGGTGTTCAGCTTTCTTTGTGGTCCAACTCTCATATCCATACATGACTATTGGAAAAACCATAGCTTTGACTAGACAGACCTTTGTTGGCAAAGTAATGTCTCTGCTTTTTAATATGCTGTCTAGGTTGGTCACAGATTTTCTTCCAAGGAGCAAGTGTCTTTTAATTTCATGGCTTCAGTCACCATCTGCAGTGATTTTGGAGCCCAAGAAAAGAAAGTCTGTCACTGTTTCCATTGTTTCCCCATCTATTTGCCATGAAATGATGGGACCGGATGCCATAATCTTAGTTTCTTGAATGTTGAGTCTTAAGCTAGCTTTTTCACTCTTCTCTTCACTTTCATCAAGAGGCTCTGTAGTTCCTCTTCACTTTCTTCCATGAGGGTCATTTCATCTGCATATCTTAAGTTATTGATATTTCTCCTGGCAATCTTCATTCCAGCTTGTGCTTCATCCAGCCTGCCATTTCGCATGATGTACTCTGCATGTAAATTAAATAAGCAGGATGACAATATACAGCCTTGACTTACTCCTTTCCCAGTTCTGAGCCAGTCCATTGTTCCATGTCTGGTTCTAACTGTTGCTTCTTGACCTGCATACAAGTTTCTCAGGAGGCAGGTCAGGTGGTTTGGTATTCCCATGTCTTGAAGAATTTCCCGCAGTTTGATATTTACATAGTATTTTCACTGTATAAGGTATTAACAGATAATCTAGAGATGATTTTAAAGTGTACAAGAGGATGTGCATAGGTTATATGCAAATATCATACCATTTTAGTGAGAGACTTGAACATCCTTGGATTTTTATATTCTCAAAGGTTCCTGGGATACCTTGGGGTGACTGTACTGACTTGCTTGCTGTGATCTTGAGCTAAACAGCTCCATTGGGCCTCAGTTTTACTCTTCAGTTCTCCATTGTCCTCTTCTCCTGCTTTCCATCTTTCCCAGCATCAGGGTCTTATCCAATGAGGCGGCTCTTTGTATCAGGTGGCCAAAGTATTGGAGCTTCAGCTTCAGGATCATTCCTTCCAATGAATATTCAGGTCCTATTTCCTTTAGGATTGACTGGCTTCATCTTGTAGCTTGGTAAAATGAGCCTGCTGGACTAGAGCGTTCTCAAGATTGTTTCCAACTCTCACATTCTAAGACAGTGAGTCTCAAACTTAAGTGTGCCTAAGAATTCCCTAGAGATTTGTTAAAATGCAGAGTCCTATTCAGCAGGTCTGGGATAGGGGCTGAGATTCCACATTCCTAGCAAGTCAAGTTGATGCTGGTTTGAAGTGTACACTTAATGACAAAATATTTGGATTTTGAACTGTCAGGAAACTGTTATTAAAGACTTGGAATTTGGCAAGAGACTAGCGTCTGGGTGGTTTGCTGGTCTGGGGACTATCTGGTGCATATTTGCACACAGTGTCTTCTACTGACCATACATAAACTCTTTTAGGAAAGTGGGTGGTCAGGTATCATGCTTTCCTGACACCCAGCCCAAGTGTCAAGTGAGGAAAACACTTTATTTCCAGCTTTAGCCAGGTAATTCCCCTCCCAGAGCTAGACCACGGATGTGGTGGAAGATGTCTTAACCACCACATGGTCCATTAAGGATCAAGAAGTTGAGAAAGGAGGAGGATGGACTTCGAACCGTGGCCTCAGGTTTCCTCCAGTGGTCTTTACACCACGTGCCGCCTAGGGGCACTAAACTGATGGCTTTCACACGTCTGCTGCAATTAAGAATCTGATTCTTGTGCGTTCAGAGTTTTGCAGTCACCAGACTCTGGGTGGAGTACTGGGTCCAAAGGCGGGGCTTGGAGACAGGAGGCGGTGCCAGTGACCGAAGAGCGGAACCCGGGACTGTAGTGCTGCGACCCCGGCCTCAAGGAATGCCGGGAGTCGAGACCAGGCAGCGCTCCGCCTCCTTCGACTCTGCTACCGCCTGTCTGTGTCTGTGGCGGCCACTATCGATAAAGTTGTTGTTCTGCCAACATGGCGGCGCCCATGGTGACTGTCCGGGCCGTGTTCGCCTAAGGTGGGAACCGAGGAGTAAGGAGCCGCAGGCCAGAGCCTGTGAGCAGGTAAACCCCTGACCCGGGCTCAGCGGGACGCGAGACGCAACCTGATCTCCTCTCTCCCCAGATCGATAGATTTCGACTTGCCGGGAGCCAAAAGGGAAAATGCGGTCTGGGTTCGGTGATCTCGGAGCTGTGCAGTTTCCTAATTGGAAAAGTCTCTGAGGTCCAGATCTTAAGACTCTTTGAGCCACCGACTCCGTTGATAGCTCTGGGCCCTTTCCCAGAAAAACATATATATACTCAGTTTTGTACTCAAGTCCCTCTCTCCACTCTTCCATTACCCCAGTTGGTCCCTGAATCTTTGCCCACCTCATCTCGTGACCCACAGATGATAGTCACAGCATGTTAGGGCTCGATGGTCCTCAGAGATCATCTGGATTTACCCCTTCATTTTAAGGAGAAGCTGGTGTTCTGGACAGGAAATAATTTCTCCAAAGTCACATAGAGATTTAGTTGTTTTGTTTGCACATAACTTGGCTCCTTGTTAATTTCCCAGGTACATTTTTGCAGATTTTCTTTTGGGCGCATGCTGTGTCCTGTGCTTTCCCCACATACTCTGTTTCTTTGCCTATCTTTTCCTACTCTTCTCCTAGGTTTCTCTGTCCCTATATGATTGTCGTTTTGGGTCCAGTTCTCAGGCCTCTCCGATGGTCACATGCTGGTACTCCCACTATTCTCAAAAAACTTAAACCCTAAGTGAAGTTGAGGTCAGGGCTGATTCTTAAAGAGGAATGGAATAATGGGGATTGATGCTTTGGAAGGATGTAGTAGAAGAGACAAGGTTCCAAACATCTAGGCAAGGAGCTGGATGTGATAGAGCTAAGGAAGAAGAGGGCCAAGTTGATCATAGCACAATACACGAGTCACACCTTTCATATTCAATGTAGGGGCATGGTGCTCGAATAAAATGACTGCTCTTTATCAGCAAGAGGCAGTGTCCATTAGGGCTTTGGTGGTGGAGTGGCCCATAGCAGGGCCTGGAAAGTAAAAGAAGGGAACTGAACTGAACTCCAGGGCTGCAGTAAATCTTAACCCTGAGTGCACTGTGTGCTGAGTCTGCCTGAGTTTTGGGGTTCCCCTAACATTAAGGGTGTGGACTTTTCTTAAAGGATCTTGACACATATATTACATTGCTCCCCAGGGAGGTAGAATCAATTTACATTCCTCCAGCAGTGTATAAAAGTGCACATTTTTTTTTCATAACAAATTTTTGCCAATGTGATAAGCAACATGTTTCCTTGTTATTCTAATGTGCATTTCTTTGTTTAGTTATAAAGTCATTCTTTTTTCTTATATTTGTAAGTCATTTATATATCCTCTTTTCTTCTTTGCCAACTTTTAAAATTAGGTTTTTGATGTTTCTCTTTTTATATGTGAATTCTTTATAGGGAAGGGTAATATTTTTTTGTAGTTTTAGCAGTTTTCTTTCAGCTTATTGTTTGCTTCCAATTTTGTTCATGGCCTTTTGTTTGTTTATTTGTTTGACTGCACTATTCGGCATGTGTGATATTCTAACCAGAGATCAAACCTGTGCCCCCTGCATTGGAATTGTGAAGTCTTAATAGCGACCTCCAGGGGAGTTCCCAGGTTCATGGTGTTTTTGATATGCAAGTTTTTTACATTTTTTAGAGAGTTTTATTAATATTTTTCCTTTTGAATTCTTTGATTGCTTTTATGCTAGGATGGAATGTCCTGCACCTTGTACAGAATTAGCACATACTCTGTTTTTTCTTGTTCTATGGCATTTTTAAAAATTCTTTAATCTATGTGGCATTTACTCTGGACTTCCCAGGTAGCTCAGTGGTAAAGAATCCAGCTGCCACTGCAGGAGACACAGGAAACCTGGGTTTGATCCTTGGATTGGGAAGGTTCCCTGGAGAAGGAAATGGCAACCCACTCCAGTATTCTTGCCTGGAAAATCCCGTGGACAAAGGGGCCTGGCGGGCTGCAGTTCATGGGGTTGCAAAGAGTCTGACACAACTGAGCACACACGAGTAGAGTTAACCAGCATCAAAGCAAAGAGCTTGTAAGACTGTGGTTCAGGTCAGCTTTGTATTTTTATAATTCCATCCTCTTCCATTCTTTCTGTGTCTCCTTATGTGTTCTTAAGGAATGCAGTCTAAGAGAGAAATTGCAGGTATCTCTGTGCCCTCTGCTAAGTTAACATTCCTTAGCTTGCAAAGATATAAAAACACTGACTTAACTATAGAACCGTAAAGTCCATGACTCTATGATAGTTCTAATTATGTAGAAATCAAACTCCTCAAAATAAATGTAATTGCCTTAATTGTACAAAATGTCTGTATATATTAGGTTGGTCATATGAAATAGCTGATAGTCAACTAATTATATAGTTTACCCTGGTATCAATAGTCGAATCTACACACTTAAAAATAGCCAAGCCTATTAGATAGGAAAGTGAAAGAAAGTGAAGTCACTCAGTCGTGTCCGACTCTTTGTGGCCTGGTGGACTGTAGCCCACCAGGCTCCTCCATCCATGGGATTCTCCAGGCAAGAATACTGGAGTAGGTTGCCATTTCCTTCTCCTGGGGATCTTCCCCAGCCAGGGATTGAACCCAGATCTCCCACATTGCAGGCAGGTACTTGAACCTCTGAGCCACCGGGGAAGCCCTGGTGGATAGGAAGGGAGGTGTTTTGCTTGTTTGTTTTATTTGGTCTGTTTCTGATTCCACCCACAAAGAAGCAAGAGAGGTTGAGTACAGTGAGAATTGGTATGTCAAGAACTTTTGCAGACCCACTTGTAAAATGTCAACACTTGTGATGCCATTTTATATGTGTGAAACTCGCTTATATAAGTCTATAATGAACTCTCTTGGAAGCATTTATGACCTGGAACCTTTGCTAAATAGACTAGACCCCAGTGGATGTGGACAAAATTTTCAGAGGATCAAGAATTAAATCTAGCTTCAGTTCAGTTTAGTTCAGTTCAGTTCAGTTGTTCAGTCGTGTCCGACTCTCTGCGACCCCATGAATCGCAGCACGCCAGGCCTCCCTGTCCATCACCAATTCCCGGAGTTCACTCAAACTCATGTCCATCCAGTCGGTGATGCCATCCAGCTATCTCATCCTCTGTCATCCCCTTCTCCTGCCCCCAATCCCTCCCAGCAGCAGAGTCTTTTCCAGTGAGTCAACTCTTCGCATGAGGTGGCCAAAGTACTGGAGCTTCAGCTTTAGCATCATTCCTTCCAAAGAACACCCAGGACTGATCTCCTTTAGAATGGACTAGTTGGATCTCCTTGCAGTCCAAGGGACTCTCAAGAGTCTTCTCCAACACCACATTTCAAAAGCATCAATTCTTCGGCGTTCAGCTTTCTTCACAGTCCAACTCTCACATCCATACATGACTACTGAAAAAACCATAGCCTTGATTAGATGCACCTTTGTTGGCAAAGTAATGTCTCTGCTCCAGCTTAAGAGTGGCAGTTTTTTCCTTCATTTTCTCTCTGGTTTTGAGAGATCTGTTTTCATTTGTTTCTGCACTGTAGCGAATGCTGTTATGTAGGAAGGCAGAAAGTTTAGGCTGTTTAGTCATACTTCTTAAATATTTGATGAACTGTCACCTCAGGCTTTAGCATAATGATAAATCATGAAGCTTCTTCCATGAGGTCATTTCTGGAATTCACTGTTGGAGGAAACCAGTGCAACATTTAAGCTGAATTTTGAATCGCAGCTGGATGTCTTGGTGAGCCCTGTGGATTGTTTTCCAAAAACCATAGTACTCATCCCCATTACACATGCTGTATATTTATTTGTCCTTTCTTTCTGTTTTTGGCGGGTGGGGGAGGGTGGGTGGGTATATTTGCTGTACAGTGTTGTGTTAGTTTCTGCTGTACAGCAGTGAATCAGCCTCACGGATTTCCTTCTCATGTAAGTTACTACAGAGCATCGTTGAGTAGCATTTCCTGTGCTGTAGTCTGTTGTGATTAGTTATCTGTCTCATACATAGTACTGTACATGTCAATCCCAATGCCCCACTTTACACCACCCTGCCCCTCTCATCATTTGTTGGTTTCTTACCTGTTTTTCTCTGCTAGTGTATAAGTGCCATGTAAGAAGGGACTCTATTTTTGTTCACTGCTGTATCCCCAGTGCCTGGAATAGTATGTGGACCTCAATAAATATTTGGTAAATGAATGAAGTAAGTGAATAAGAGTCTTCTAAATAATGGTTATTTCCTGGCTCAGCCTACGGAGTATATTTAACTTGTAGTGTGTATGAAGGATGCTGATCATAGCTTAGAGTCTCCGGTCTTCCTGGGAGGCCTGTGTTCAAGAGCTCTTCTGATATTTGAGCCTAAGGCCAAGCCCAGATGTGCTTAGAGCTCTTTAGAAGACTGGATGATGGGATGTGAAGCCTGCCAGACAGACCCTAGACTGGTCTAAAGGCAAGGGAGAGGCCTCCGCTGCTCCCCATGCAAGCTGTGACGTTGTGGCTGGTGCTGGCCCAGGTGGTGGTCTCCTTTTGTTCCTATGGGGCTTTTGTATCTTTGCTGTTTGGGAGCATAGAACATCTTTAATATTTTCCATTAAAAAAGTTTGTGTTTTTCTTGACTGCACTTCTAAAATATTCTTTTCAGGGAAAGAAATCATCAAAATAAGAGGAAAGCCTGTGAATGCTGGCTGTGCTGAATGGAAGGAGGAGCTCCCGGAGGTTCTGGGTGGCTCACATGTGTATTTTCCACTCTCTCTTTCAGGCCCTTTCCACCTTTTGAAGAATGGCTCCTTCTTGGCAGAGGCTGGGTTTATATGCCTGTCTTCTGAAAAGGCAGCTACACGACGGGCCAGATGTCATTAAGTGGGGAAGGAGAGGGATTCCAGGATGGTCCCGAGGGATTTACAGTGCCACGGGAGAGTGGACCAAGGAGTATACACTGCAGACAAGAAAAGATGTGGAGGAATGGTGGCATCAGCGAATAAAGGGCCAGGCCTTCAAGGCTTCAGAAGCAGATGTGAGTATCCTACGAGACACTGGAAGGGTTGAGAAGAGGGGTGAAGGGCGTGGCCTGGGGTCAGATTGCCTGGATTCAAATAAGTTATTGAGTATGTGACCTTGAGCCAAAGAACCAAATCTCTCTAGGCGTCAAAATTTTTTTTTTAATTGAAAATAAGCAGTGGTAATAGTAGTGCCCACCTGCTTCCCAGGATGCTGGTGATGGGTCACTGGGATGAGACCAGGATGGTGCTTGGAGGAGTCTCAGTGAGGTGCGCGTTCACATGAGGGGCATACGGATGGTGCCACACTGGGCATTCTAGAGCTGCATTTACTGGGGGAGCTCACCCAGACAGGAGCTATAGCAGATGTCAGCTTCTCTGTGGTCCTCTGCCCGGTGGGGCGACATGCAGGGATTTGGCAGAGTCAGATAGGAGACTCCGGGAGGGGCATGTGGGCCTCTCAGCTGTGGACTTTCAAGTGGCATGTTCTGAGAAGTGTCTCTCCTGGCCCTAGAATGATCTTGGCCTCCAAACCTGCTCTGCCATCTTGGTTTGGGAGGTCCCAGCCCTTCCCTGGTGTAATCTGGAGCTGGGGTCCAACCTCATGGTCACAGGTATATAAGTTAGTGGACTCTTGGCTTCTAGTCTGTCTGCACCAGCTCAGCGCTCTACCTGAATTAATTGTCTTAAAGCACTTGGCTGTAACCAGTTTCCATGGCATACTCTGCAAGAAGTCAGCTCCTTCTCTGGGAGGCCGGCCTGGTGGGAATCAATCTTAGCTGTGTTAACCCTTACCTCTCAATATTGGTCACAATATGGAAGCTGTGGTTTGTTACATGAAATGTTGAATTTGATTAGAGTATACCACTACTAAGTACAGTTTTACTCTTAAAATTCTGACCATTCTTTCATAATAGTTACCAGTCAAATAATATAAACTTTATGTTCGATTGGGGCTTCCCTGGTAGCTCAGATGGTAAAGTGTCTGCCTACAATGCGGGAGATCCAGGTTTGATCCCTGGGTCGGGAAGATCCCATGGAGAAGGAAATGGCAACCTACTCCAGTACTCTTGGCTGGAAAACCGCATGGACCACTATGTTCAATTAAAGAGATTAGGACAAAGGCAAGCAGTTGAGTAAATATGTATTTGCCCAAGACCACAGTGTGCTAGAATCACCTTTCCTGATTCTCCTCTCTTATCAGACTCATTCTTTCTATGAGATTGATCATTACGAAAAATGGGGGGTGGGTAGCTATTTGTGTTAAACTGAAGGATGGTTTTTTGCATCAGTTATGAAGAAAATCTGGTATTGAAAGAGATGTAAGTAATATGTGAAATGATAAAAAGGAAGGTTTAAATGAAATGCATGATTATACAATGAAAGTTTAACTTTTACCTCATTAGGAAATGAAAATTCTTCATGGCAACATGACCAGACTAATGTAGCTAAATATATTTTGGAAGCAGACCTTAGGGAGAAGTTTAATTCTGAATGAGGAACATAAAATTAGCTTCTTTTTCTTTTTTCTTTTGGTTTAGATTCAGTGGCCTCCAAACATTTTGAAGTTGTAGCTTTTTGTTCTTGTGACATTGCATTCTTAAGTGTATGGTTTTCTAAAAAATTAAATGGATCAAAGTAAACTATGTTTGACTAATTGGGTAAATAGCCTTAGGAACATTTTGGGTGATCCCTCGGTGGCATTCCGTCAGGGTTTGAATTGGAAAAGGGTAAAGCAGAGAGAATGCTAGATAAGGAGTCTGGAGCCTGGGCAGTACTGCTGGCTCTGCTCCCAAATTCACTGTGCTCTCAGCAGCATTTAACCTCTCTGATCCTCAGATTCTTTGCATTGTTTATCCCACAGAATAGTTTTGAAAATCAAAGGAGAAAATAAGATTAAACGCATTTTACAAACTGAAGTGTTATATAAATGAAAGATGCATGCTAAGTCACTTCAGTCTTGTCAGACTCTTGGCAACCCTGTGGACCGTATCCTGCCAGGCTCTCCTGTCCATGGAATTCTCTAGGCAAGAATCCTGGAGTGGGTTGCCATCCCCTCCTCCAGGGCCTCTTCCCAACCCAGGGATCAAACCCACACCTCTTATGTCTCCTGCATTGGCAGATGAGTTCTTTACCACTAGCACCCCCTGGGAAGCCCCATGAATGAAAGATAGAAGAAGATAAAAATGTGTGGGGTATCTTTGACAGGAATGAGACCATGACTAGATGCTGGTAGATTTTAAAGCATGTCTATAATCAGCCTCACTCTGGTAGTAGCTACATTTGAAATCCACTGGAAATGAGTCTCTAGAAGTTGAATATTTTACCATCATCATCATAGTCATCGTTATAAAAAGAACTTTCATTTAATGAGCATTTTAGTTTGTTAGGCACCATCTTTCCTTTCCTTATCTCATTTAAATTCTGAAACAGCTCTGAAGGTGCATAGTCGTATCCTCATGTTGGAGTAAGAAAACTGGGAGGGAAGTTTGGTCAGTTGTTGAGATGCATAACTCACTTGTTGTTCAGTCGCTAAGTCATGTCTCACTGTTGGTGACCGCATGGACTGCAGCATGCCAGCCTCCCCTGTCCTTCACTATCTCTTGGAATGTACTCCAGCTCATGTCCATTGAGTCAGTGATGCCATCCAACCATCTCACCCTCTGTCCTCAGTCTCAGTTGTGGCACAACCCAGATCCAGATACATTTGAGTCCTAAGCTCATGCTTTCACCAGAAACCTTTTGTCTCACCTTTGATTTACAGATTGTGAGCTGAGCCCGGAAAAACAAAGGAATTTGCCTGAGGTTTCACAGCTAGTGGCAGAGCTTGGACCAGATCCCAGGCTGCAAGCTTCCACTGAGTGGTCCACTTCCCTCCATTCGCTAGTCTCAGCGAGAGTTTCAGAGCATGATCCAGAAAGAGGCAGAAGTTATCTTTCTTCTGATGTCAGAAGCTGACAAAAATAATAGGACCCACTTATATATAAACCATCTATTTTCCACCACTTCCAATCTTAATTTCTATTAAAGGCTTAAATTCTTACACTTTTATATAATTATGAAAATGTCCCTTTCAATCAGATTCCTGCTCAATTATAATCTCCCAAAATTCCTTCCTTCTACCCTCAGAGAACACAATTCATTTCACTGTCACAGAGGAAAGTGACTTAGTTCACACAGAGAAACAGAAGGCAGGGACAGGCAGTGAGCCGAACACCTTTTCTGCAATAAACAAAAATATCCATGAATAGTAAAAACTTTTGCTAGCAGTACTTTTCTGTATCTTCTGTGGACTCAATACTCCGAAATCACTGCAGATGGTGACTGAAGCCATGAAATTAAAAGACGCTTGCTCCTTGGAAGAAAAGCTGGGACCAACCTAGACAGCATATTAAAAAGCAGAGACATTACTTTCCTGACAAAGGTCCATCTAGTCAGAGCTATGGTTTTTCCAGTCGTCATGTATGGATGTGAGAGTTGGACTATAAAGAAAGCTGAGTGCTGAAGAATTGATGCTTTCGAACTGTGGTGTTGGAGAAGGCTCTTGAGAGTCCCTTGGACTGCAAGGAGATCTAACCAGTCCATCCTAAAGGAAATCAGTCCTGAGTTTTGGAAGGACTGATGCTGAAAGTGAGGCTCCAATACTTTGGCCACTTGATGTGAAGAACTGACTTATTGGAAAAGACCCTGATGCTGCGGAAGATTGAAGGCGGGAGGAGAAGGGGACGACCGAGGATGAGATGGCTGGATGGCATCACCAACTCGATGGACATGAGTTTGAGTAAACTCTGGGATGGACATGGAAGCCTGGTGTGCTGCAGTCCATGGGGTCGCAAAGAGTCGGACATGACTGAGCGACTGAACTGAACTGAACTAGCTCATATGTAATGAATTCCTCAGTTTTGCCGTAAGTTTCATCTTTCTTGGAGAGACATACAAAAAAAGATATTAATGAAGAAGCTAGATATAGAAAATGTTTGGGGTAAGACTGTTAAATAAACATAATTTTTAAAATATATATCATAATAAAAACAAGGTGATTATAGTAAAAAATGCATTTAATGTAAAAACTTTAAAATGAAAAACTAGAAATAGTGTATATCAAATATTTTATTGTTTTTTCAGGTCCCAAAGAACTCTGTAATAACTGTTTTCTTATGTTCCTAAAAATTCCCCAAAGAGAAGCAGTAGGCCTAATCTATGTCAACGAGTAAGGCGGAATCGAGCGGACAGTCTGCTTATTTCTCATTCTGTACCAGGTATCAGAATGAGGTCTTGCACTTCCTTTGAGGGAGTTGTTTACAAGCTGAGAGGATCGTCTATCACTTGCCTTCTTAAAGAAGAGAGTCCTGAATCCCCAGTGACTCCTGAATCTCAAGTTGTCTCTCTCGCTTCTGAGATTTTCCTGAGTTATGGTTCCACAGTTTCCAGTTAAAGTGCATGATCAATGTGAGGCTTTCCATCCATTTCTAGAAATCAATAGGAGCTGTCACTTTAGTATTACAGGTTTCCAAGTTTATTATGCAAACTCGTTATTCATTCACTTTTCCCTTCCCTTCATTCAGGCAACTTGACTTGCCACACAGTCGATCATTTCTAGAGAAAGCAGAGTATAGAGAAAAGTGCCACTCTGGTCTGTCTTGCCACACAACAGATTTGTCCACCTTCTTTGCTGAGGGAAGTTTAAAGCAAGGGGTCAAGTGAGATTTGGAAAGAATTCGATTTCTGGTTTCTTCTGCTCCCCTGATTACAGTTGGATGTCAATTATCAGTCATGCAAATAAATACTTAGCACAAAGCACTCCCCTCCCCCCCCACAATACCCACTCACACACAAAAGAATGGTCATGAATATTCTGTTTTGCATTTGTTTTCATTAATTTTGGAGAAGCAAAGCCTTGAAGAACTCTTGCAGAGCTCTCAGAAGGCAGTAAGAACAGAAAGAGAAAACAGGAGAAAAAAAGTAGTGATAACATCAGCGGATCCAGACACTTAGCCGACTAAACAGAAGCAGCTACCTGTTCTCTTCCTTTCTTCAGAGGCATCCCTTCTCCCCCGTGTGAGGATTTAAGGCTGGGTGTGGGAGACGCTCCTGCCACCTGGACAGGGTAGTGAAGTGTGCCGGGAAGACTGCCCGTTAGTAATCAGTGATCTCCAAAGGCCTGTTCTCAGGCTTCAGAGCACAAAGGCTGACAGTCATTTACCCAACAGTTTGTTAAACTAAGGGGTCAGCCAGGAAGGTGGGGATTGGGGTGGGGTTAGATGGGTAAAACATCCTTGCCCTTGAACAACACTTCCTTAAGGTCCCCAATAAGGAATCAATTAAATGACTACCTCCTTCCCTCGTGTGTACAAACTTGTGTCAACATTCACCATTATAAGAACTAAGGTCCCAGAGGCTGGCGTTCCAGCGAGGACGTCCTGCCCTGTGTCCGTGGTGTTCCAGTGCATGAACCCTTTTCCTGTTTCTCGTGATGAAGCTGTGCGCCTTTGGATGCTGGAGAGTTATGTAACCCTAGCCTGAGGCTGCCTGTAGATCACTCGCTGGGAACCAGCAACCTGGCTAAGATTGTCTCATTGCCTTCCCATTTCAGCTTTTTCTGTTGAAAGAGAAGCTCCCAGTATAGCAGAGAGACCTGGAACCTGAACCCGCGCCTGGGGACCCTGCTCAGCCCAAGTCTGCGTGCAGCCCCCCGGGATTCAGGGAGGGGCTCCATTTTAGACTTGCCACGTCTGATTCACTATTGTCTCCATGAATTTTATGGACACATACGTCAGAGCTTCGTTTGGAAGAACATACAGTTCTTTTAAGTCCTAGATAGCTGTTCTAAAAGAGAAAAAGGCAGATTTAAAAATAAGTAGGGGTAATTAACACTGTGAGGTTGTTTGGCATTATTTGGACATTCTTTAGGATAACCCAGGGCTTCGAATTTTGGTATTTGGCATTTTTGTCCATTTACCTTATGGGAATGTTTTTTTTTTTCTTTTTCTTTTTCTTTTTTTTAAAAGAAAGCTTTTGAAAATGTTAAATTATTACCTTGAGTAAAATGCCAAAATATTATATGCGAACCTAGTTCCCTGTGAATGATTAATAAATACTCGCTGTATTTTTCTGTCATCCTTTCCTAGAAATCAAAGCCCAAGTTTTACGTGCTTTCCATGTTCCCTTATCCCTCTGGCAAGCTGCACATGGGCCACGTGCGCGTGTACACGATCAGCGACACCATTGCACGCTTCCAGAAGATGAGAGGGATGCAGGTAAGGCCCGGTGCCTGCTGAGGTGGCACTTCCCTGTCCCACTCAGGACAGTAAGAATGTAGGACAAAGGAGACACCCAGTCTCAGTTAAGATTAGGGCAGCTTTGAGAAGCTCAGGGTTTCCTCTGATGCATTGGAGGACGTAATAAAGCATCAAGATTAATTGAGGGGCAGCCGTGTATCGGGTATTGTTCTGGGGAGGGAGGTGAGGTGCTGATGCAGTGGAAGGGTTTATGCCCGTGGGTACCATGTTGATACCACCTCGGGGAGTTCACGACGTGGTGGGGCTGATATCGCTCAATAGACAGGCACTGGAGAGGGAAATGAGCCCAATAGAACAAAAGAGGAGCAAATGCTGTGAGTAGGAGGCAGAGCCACAAAGAGATTTTTCTCCTTGTATTTTGATATTCTCTGTCTTCTCTAAGGAGCACATATTTATCTTATAATGGAAAAAGTCAAATTTTCATAACACAAAAATTTGGGGGGAAGTAACAGCCCCGCAGGAGCTGGGAAAGACTCCCTCATAGGGGACCATCTGACGCGGGTGTTGATGGACAAGGTGAACCTTCCTGGGAGAGGAAGAGAAGGACACTTCCATGGCTGGTGTGGGTCAGACCCCTTTCACTGCCAGCTACCCAGAGCCTGCACTTAACTCCTCGACAACATATCATCTGCAAGACAAGGTTTCAGTGATCGTAGTAGCTTCTTGAACAACTTCTAGAGAAGGGCAGCATCAAAGAGGGGGGGAAAGCGTGGACCCAGCAACCAAATGGCCAGCACTCAGGTTCTAGCTCTTAACACTTAGTAAGTAGCCAACCTTTGAGTCATTACTGATTAACCTCTCTAAACTAAGACCTAGTTTTCTCTCATCCATTAAAAGGGGGTAAAATAGTACTTGCCCATTGGCCTTTCCCAAGGATTGAAAGATGATGACTGTGAAGCGCTTAGCGCGTAGCTGGCGCGTAAGCACAGAACCAGTAAGTACTGTCGTCGTCAGCAGAGGGCTGGAGCCTGCCGCACCCGGTCCTGAGACCCATGCACACCTCTGCCCAGCTCTGTGTTAATTATTTGTCACCTTAGTAGCTCGGATTCCACCCAGGATGGGAGTATTTACATCATGGAAATCAGCAGAGCCTGCAAATCAGGGCTTTTTCTGCTAGAGTCCATTGTTAAACATTTACCTGCACTCCCCCTGGCTGTTGCTGTTATTAACCTCTCAGGGTCTGTATAAAGGGTATCTGCTGCCTCCCAGTTCTTTCTGAAGATTTTCTTTTAAAGTGTTAAGTGCATCCATTGTCATAATTGGTTTGAAAATTTGTGCCGAGCTGACTCTGGCAGCAAGAAGTATTCCTAAAAAGGAAGTCAAGATACTGTGTCTCTCTGTCCCTCGAAGAATTAAGGACTTTTACTGTCAGATTCAGAGATTTGCCTTCTACAAGGGCCGTCTCCCTGGGCTCTGCCAGGTGTTATTTTTCCCCGATATTGCTTTCCGTCACTTCTGCAGTGTTTATTGGAAAGAGGTGGTGCAGAATAAATTGGCTCTTGTCAGGAAGAATATCTGACTGCTACTTCAACTAGATTTAATCTTGTTTTTTTTTTTTAACTTGAGCCAACTTATTTTGAACAGTTAGTGAGTACAGACAGTTGCTGCAGATTAAACTTTTATAGCAAAACTGTGTGTTTATGGTACATTAGCAGATAGATGGTTGAGTGGGTATAGGTGGAACTCTGATTCTCTTGGATGAACGAGACATTAAGACAAAGCTCCTGGCAGAACCCCAGGCCCAGACTTACTGGGACCCTTACAGACAGTTCAAGCCCGAAAGACAAAATGGAGTCCCTTAGCAGTAACTGAAACCCAAGGTCAGGCTGGACTCATGGATCAGGCAGCCCAGGTTTGACCCTCGTTACATCTAGTTCTCGATGAGTGACCTTGCATGAGACATTGAATCCGTTAAAATAGGGATAATATTTATTCTTCCCTTCTGGGTTGTTGTTCAGGATAAATGAGACAGTACCTGTGTCTGGCCAATAATAATCGTCCAAAAAGAGTGGAAGTCTCCAAATCACTGTGGACGTAGCTTAAGCCATAAAATTAAGATGATTGCTCCTTGGAAGGAAAGCTATGACAATCCTAGAAAGTTTATTAAAAAGCAGAGCTCTTTGCCAGCAAAGATCCATGTAGTCAAAGCTGTAGTTTTTCCAGTAGTCACATATGGATGTTAGAGTTGGACCGTAAATAAGGCTGAGTACTGAAGAATTGATGCTTTCAAACTGTGGTGTTGGAGAAGAGTCTTGAGAGTCTTGGACTGCAAGGAGATCAAACCAGTGAATACTAAAGGAAATCAACCCTGAATATTCATTGAAAGGACTGATGCTGAAGCTTAAGCTCCAGCAGTTGGGCCTCTTGATGCAAAGAGCTGACTCATTGAAAAAGACCCCGATGCTGGGAAAGATTGAGGGCACATTGAGAAGGTTGCTGCAGAGAATGAGATGGTTAGATAGCAACACCGACTCAGTGGACAGGAATTTGAGCAAACTCTGGGAGATAGTGAAGGACAGGGAAGCCCAGTGTGCTGCCGTCCATGGGGTCTCAAAGAGTTGGACACGACTTACTGACTGAACAGCAACAAATGGTTATTTTGTAAGTAAATCAGATCAGTATAAATTCCCTTCTCGAGGGGATCTTCCTGACCCAGGGGTTGAACCTGAGTCTCCCACGTTGTAGACAGATTCTTTACTGTCTGAGCCACCAGGGAAGCCCTGCTCTGGGAAGTCACATAATAAATGAAATTAATCTAACTCATTTAATAAATGACTCTGTACTCTCTTCTGCCCACTGCATGGATTTGCCTTTTGAGAAGCATCCAGACATTGCCTGCTATTTGTATCATCTATCCTGTGACTTGGTTGGTGCCTAAGATCACCCTGTGTTATTTGGTTTATGGTATCTTAGTGACCAGCAGGCACCTAGGGTTCCCTGCATTCCTGTTTCAGTTGCTCTCTTTAAGATGATAAACTGTCTGTGGAGCGGGAGAGTATTCTGCGGGTTCTCCTGAGATTAATTTCTTGTTAATTTTCATAGCCCATATTTAAGTCAGATCATCCCCCAAATAACTGCCAAATATGGTGAAAAATTTGCCCTGCCATTTCTAAGTTATAGTGATAGGAAAAGACGCAAACCTCCGTCCACAGAGATGGTCAACAGTGTTAAAGCCTGTCGAACTTCTGCTTTTTTAAAAATCCTTCTCTCCCAATGTCAGGATCAGTCCCAGGGATAGAACAGGGTTGGGTGCAGGTCAGATCTCAACGATCCTGACTCTAAGGAGGGAAGGTATATCTGATCTGGGATAAGAAGATCTGACATGTATATTGATTAATTCATTAGGTACATAGTCCTTGGGCACCAACTTTGTTCCAAACACTGGCCTTTCCTACTGTACGATAGAGTAGGACTGGAATCTTAAGTTCAAAGTCTGTCAGTAAGCCTAGGAAAAATTTAGTAAACTTTGCCTTTTTCTCTAACTTGTTAATTTGTTGGTTGATTTGCTTAGTTCTTTTCTAAATTTGCTGTTCTTTGCTGTGCTTGTCTTTGATTACCGCGTGGGTCTTCTCTAGTTGCAGTGTGTAGGGGCTACTCTCTGTTACTGCGTGCCAGCTTCTCGGCGCAGGGGATTCTCCTGTTGTGGAACACAGGCTCTCAGGCGCACAGTTTCAGTCATTGCAGCGTGCCGGCTCAGTAGTTGTGGCGAATGGGCTTAGTTGCGCCGTGGCATAGGGGATCTTCCTGGACCAGGAATCGAACCTGTGTCTCCTGCATTAACAGGTGGATTCTTTATCACTAAGCCACCAGGGAAGCCCTGATTGGCATAATTCTTGAATGGAGGTATGGGAGTCATTCTGAGGCATACTAAGAACAGCAGATGGGAAGTAAAAAGTAGGCTGATCTCTGCACCAAGCCTGCAGTCTTCAAGGCCCCTGTGACCTCCCTGGATGTGTCTCTTTCCTCATGCTTTCTCACCTCAGTGGCATGTCATACAATGGACCATACCCCCCCGCCCCTCCCTCCTTGAAAGACTGTGCTCTTGGCACGAGATCCCGCTCTGCAGGTTTTTCTCCTGCATCTTGGTTTCTTCCTCCCAGCTTACTCCACAGGGTTTTCCTGCTCTGCTCCATCTTTGCATCCTCTTATCCAGTTGGAAAGTTCTCCTGTACGGGCAGACCTCGGCGATAGTGTGGGTTTAGTCCCAGACCACTGCAATAAAGCAGATGTTGCAATAAAGCGAATCCTGTGAATTTTTTGGTCCCGGTGCATATAAAAGTAATTTTTACATTATACTGTGGTCTGTTGTGTGCAATAACATTATGTCTTTTAAAAAATGTGCATACCTTAATTAAAAAATAATACTGTTGGGAAGTGGTGCCGATTGACTTGCTCAATGCAGGATTGCCAGAAGCCTTCAATTTGTAAAAAGCACAGTATCTGTGCAGTGCAGTAAAGCAGAGTACAGTGAAATGAGGTCGTCCCTATATTCGTAGTTTGCTGAGAATTTTTCTCATGAAAGGATATTCATTTTTGTACTACGCCTTTTCTGTATCTATTGAGACGATGCATGGTTTTTCTCCTTTAATCTGTTAATGTGATGTTTTAAGTTGATTGGTTTTTTTTAATATCAAACCACCCTTGTGTTCCTGGGATAAAGTTGATCTGGTCATGATGTACTTTTGTGTCTATATTGCTGTATTCATTTGTTAATATCCCTGTGTGCCTGAAGGCCACTGTCCTGTAAGTTTCTTTTTTTTTCTTGTAGTGTCTTTGTATTTAATATCAGGGTTATGCTGGCCTCATAAAACAAGCTAGGAATTGTTCCCTTCTTCCCATTTTCTAAAAGTACTGTGTGTTATTGGTGTTATTTCTAACTTTACTGTTGAATAGCATTCACCAGTGATGGTATCTTGACCTAGAGTTTTCTTTGTGGGAAGTTTAAAAATTACATTTCTATTTCTTTAATGGATATAGGGCTATTCAGATCTTCTGAGTTTCTTTTGTGTGTGTGTGTGTCCATTTTATTTATTAACATTTTAAATTGATCTTTTACATTGGAGTGTAATTGCTCTGCGGTGTTAGCTGCTTCTGTACAACAGCGTGAGTCACCTGTGTGTACACGCGTAGCCCCATCCTCTTGAGCCTCCCTGCACTGCCCCCCTCTTGTCCATTTTAGTTTGTGTTTTACAAGAGTTTTGTCTACCTTACCTCATGTTCTGCTCTAGACTGCCTTCCCTTTTATTTCTCTATCCACTTTCCCTAGGCAGTCTCTACCCTGAAGCTTAAATATGATGCTGTAAGAAATTATGCACATTTCCAACACAGACATCCGAAGCACGTTGCCATAAATACTCAGACCTGCCATCCTGATGTAACAGATACCAGCGTGTACTCTTGCTGGCCTCAGCTTTTTCTTTTAATGTTACAGACACAGTTGGGCCTCTCTGCAATCAGATTCCAATCCTTCAGTTAAAAAGATACTGTATTATTTTTGCCTTCATGGTTTTTTTTTTTCTTTTAGTATTATTATTATATTTTTTTACTTTACAATATTGTATTGGTTTTGCCACGGGTGTACATGTGTTCCCAATCCTGAACCCCCCTCCCTCCTCCCTCCCCATACCATCCCTCTGGGTCATCCCAGTGCACCAGCCCCAAGCATCCTGTATCCTGCATCGAACCTAGACTGGTGATTCGTTTCTTATATGATATTATACATGTTTCAATGCCATTCTCCCAAATCATCCCACCCTCTCCCTCTCCCACAGAGTCCAAAAGACTGTTCTATACATCTGTGTCTCTTTTGCTGTCTCACATACAGGGTTATCGTTACCATCTTTCTAAATTCCATATATATGCGTTAGTATACTGTATTGGTGTTTTTCTTTCTGGCTTACTTCACTCTGTATAATCGGCTCCAGTTTCATCCACCTCATTAGAACTGATTCAAATGTATTCTTTTTCATGGCTGAGTAATACTTTCTATAGATTGTTTATGGATACACCCACACTTGTGTGTAGTATTTGTGTTTTAAATTTTATGTAAAAGCTCTTAATATTCTGCATGTTTTTCACTATTTTGTTTCAAGATTTAGTCTGTCTCTAGAGTTCATCTATTATAAGTACTGTGTAATTATGACATTTAATTACCCATTTTCACATTAGTAGACTTTTAGGTTATTATAAATTTCTGTTTCAGCGAACATCCTTGCACCTCGCTGTTGGCTCGTGGGAGAGGTGGCATCACTGGGTCACGGAGTGTGTATAACCTCAGCATACATGCATCTTGACAAATTGCTTTCCAAAATTTTGGTGCCAGTTTATACTTCTGCCAGCAGTGAATGGTATTTCTTACTGCCCTGCCTCCTTGATAACACTTATTAATGTTAGACTAATCCTTGCTAATTTGATACATAGGAAATGACATCTAGTTGCGTTTTTAATTTACCTCTCAGCTGCCAATGAAGCTGAGATATTTTCTCACGTTTAGTATCTATTTAAGTTTCTTCTCTGATTGGCTTGCTCACATTTTTTGCCAAGTTTCACCGGGGTTGTTTGTCTTTTTCATATTGTTCTTATTGTTCATACTGTGGGAGGTTTTTTGTTTTTTTTTGTTTCTTTTTACTTTTTATTTTGTATTGGGATATGTATGGCCAGTTAACAAACAATGTTGTAATAGTATCAGGTGAACAGCAAAGGGATTCAGCCATACATATACATGTACCCGTTCTGCCCCAAACACCCCTCCCATCCAGGCTGCCACACTGTAGGAGTTCTTTACATAGTCTGGATTATTATATTTTTTGTTAGTTAAATACAGTGTGAATATCTTTCCCCAGTCTTTGGTCTATCCTTGCATTTTGTGACCCTAGCCAGACCACAGGTTGTAGACTGAGTTGGAGAATGAACGAGAGTGATGATTTGGGAAGTCCAAGGTTGCTTTTACGTTGGTTTCCTCCTATAGCAGCAAATAAGTTGCGTAGAGGAGAGAAATGAGACAAGAGTGAAGCAGATTATTGGGGGCCCCCTTCTCATTGTAGTCCATGGAAATGTACCTGAGGCCACAATCACACAGCCTTCTTGGGGGAAAGCTGCAGTCAACATAGCTGGCCAGGCCTTGGACACACAAGTAGACTACTTGTGGACTTGACAAGTAGAAGGGAGTGGCGAGTGGTGGTTTTGGGGGGTGGTGAGTGGGTCAGGAACCTGTGGCTTTAGTCAGTGGCAATGACCTGCCTACCCTCCACCTCAGATATGTTGCAAGGTTCATGTGAAAGGATCAGTGAGAAAACTCTTTAAAAACCATAATGCAATTTTCCAGTGTGACCTAATTAATAATAGCAGTAATAAGGCAGTTCTGAGGTTTGGATGTTTAACCAGGGGCCACTTGAAGCCAGAGATAAATTATTCTCTTTCAGGAATTGGAAAAGAGCACACTTCCAGTCATTTTCTTCTTTTTTTAAATCTTTTTTTAAGTTTATTTTTTTAGTTTTTGGCTGTGCTGGGTCTTTGTGGCTGCGCGGGCTGCTGTCTAGTTGCGGGGTGTGGGCTTCTTATTGCAATGATTTCTCTTGTTGCAAAACACAGACTCTAGGCGCACAGGCTTCAGCCATTGCAGCACATGGCCTCAGTAGGTGCGGTTTGCAGACTCTAGAGCCAGGGCTCAGAAGCTGTGGCACGTGGGCTCAGCTGCATGTGGGATCTTCCTAAATCGGAATCTAACCCATGTCTCCTGCATTGGCAGGCAGGTTCTTTACCACTGAGCCTCCAGGGAAGCCCCAGCCCCTCTTCTTAAACTCATACAATGTCTGATGACATATTTGAAGCTTAGCACCATATGGCGATTTGTTGTGTTTTCATATGTTATATGCACAGATGGTTAGAAAATAAAATTACCCACCTCCCACCTCAGCCGGTCTCCTCAGCACCTTTTGGGCCAGAAGCAGGGCAATTAAAACATCAAGCTGCCAAGTCCCTCTCACAGAGGGCTGGATTTGTCTCAGGCAAAACATCACAGGCTACTGCACAAGTAGCTTTCTGCTTGGGCCTTTTTGCTGTGCACTGTGGAGGAGGAGGCTGTGTGCCTGGCAGCCACATGATCGTAATGCAATTACCCACAAATATCAGGAAAGGAGAGGAGTTTCTTAGCAAGTGAACCATGACATACATTTCATCAGCTCTCAGTTGGCTGATCAGTCAGCAAGTGTTTATGAAGTGCCCAGAGAGTGCATCGCATGGCATTTTGTTTTCAAATTTTCTAATCTCTGTAGCATCTGAAAGTAGAGAGTGGATTTCCAGAGCTTATCCTCTCAGATGTAATTTGAAAGGGAAAATGAATTGCAGGTCTAGTATTTTGATTGGAAAACTGACTGATTTATCTGCCTCCGCATTCCCGGAGGAGGTCTTCTGTTTGGGACCTAGGTACTGTCATTTGAATTCTTTTACTCTGAAGCATTTGCTTGATTTTTTATCCCTAACCTGTAATAATGGTGGGTTATTAAACTTGCTAAACAAAATTAAATACTGCATTTCTCATTTCTTGGAAATGAAGCATTGCATCTCCTCCAGAAAAACCACAGCACTCTGAAAATAGCAATTTTTGTGAGAAGCAGTAACCATGGTTGCTTTCAATTAGAAGCTAAATTGGTTTCAAATTTAAAGTTTTGTTTTGTGATGAAAGGGAAAGAAAGCTGGTCATTCCTGGGGAATTGGTACTTTTCTCGCTTTGGGAGGGCAGCGGGCTGCCCCACTTCCTTCCCTTCTGCTTCCAAAGTCGTCTTAACTCTGCTTGATCTTCCTTCCTGTGTTGGAGGAAGAGCTGTACTTTGGCCTGTTCGTTTCTTCCTTCTTAAGAAAAGTATTTTAAAATTGTACATAAAAGTCCATATGTTGTTGCTGTTGTTCAGTCACTAAGTCATGTCCAGCTCTTTGTGACCCCATGGACTGTAGCACACCACGCTCCTGTGTCCTCCACTACCTCCTGGAGTTTGCTCAGATCCATGTCCACTGAACTGGTGGTGCCATCCAACCATCGCATCCTCTGTCGTCCCCTTCTCCTCCTGCCCTCAGTCTTTCCCAGCATCAGGTCTTTTCCAATGAGTCGACTCATATTCTCCCTTTTAAAAAGGAGAAATATAGCAGAAGTAAGGCTGCAGTCCCCCTTGATTACTCAGGCCCTCCCAGGCCCTTCTGGACACTGATCCCCGCCATTTTCTAGGGCACGTCCCTCCAGAGCCTCGTCTGTATGTTGTCACCTGTAGCTGCCACCCCTGAGTTGCCCACGACTCTGCCCAACGGGAGGCAGGAGGTTCCTGTCGGGTGAGCCATTGTCACGTGACTGGGTCCTCACCAGAGGCTGGCCTCACCCCAGCTTCCAGGTCTCGCTTCCCAGCCAGCACTGGTCTAACTTGCCAGGACTCTGATCCCTGTGTTTGCCCCTCATCAGCAGCTGGCCCCAACTGCCCTTTTATATCAAGCTCCTGTGAATTTTGCAGTCCTGCTAGTGCTCCTGTGCTGGTCTCTGACCAGTTTGCCGTCAAATCCGTCTCCTGATTTGCTTTGTATGGTAGAAGGGCAGAACCAGAACTCTGTAGGCCATGTTTCCCAAGCTCTGGTGTGAGCTGACCTCGGAATAGTTTTGGACAAGAAGAATTTGGCAAGATTGTAGGGTAAGAGGAAAGAAGCAGCCAGGGAATTTCTCTCTCTCTGCCTTCTTTAGCATCTCCATTAATCCAGCTCCGTTTGGCCAGACCTGTCTATTTCAAAAGCTTCTGCTACGGATCTCAGCCTTCGGGTTCAGTTCTCTCTGCTTCTTCCCTTGTTCCTTAGTCTAGAAGTGGGGTCAGTGACCCACTCATCTGATTTCTGTGGTGCTTCCCCTGTCCCCCTTGGCTTCTCACTCCATTTGAAATAGTTAGAGCATTTGTTAGAAGAACAGCTGGAAATGATGGCTTTTATTTTATGCATTTTCAAGTTATAGCTGCCAGGACTTCTTGATTCCCTTTCTGCTGAAAGCACTCATCCAAGAAGAGGTTAACACCTGGGGGATTGAGAGGGCTCGGGTGGCGCGAAAAGAGAAATCCAGATGTTAGGGGGGTGGTTGTTTTTGTTTGTTTTTTAGGTTAAATTGTCTAGTTGGCATATGTGAGCTATAGATATAGTTACTTGTGGAACTAAACCAAGGATTAAACCAGGTTATGGTGATAGGAAAAAAATAGGGATTTTACAACCCCAAAGGAAAGTGTAGAGTTCCTCCAGTGAATGTTTTGGATGGTTTGGCCCATAGAGAAACCACAGACAAGAAAGTGGGCATTATATATCCAGAATGGGGGTATTTCATCTGGACGGTATAGAAGAGACCAAGAGATGAACAAGGTGGGCACAGGCAGCACTGACATGGTGTCTTTTCAATAAATGAACTGTAACAGTTTGACCCTGATGCTGGGAAAGACTGAGGGCAGGAGGAGAAGGGAGCGACAGAGGATGCGATGGTTGGATGGCATCATCCACTCAATGGACATGAGTTTGAGCAAGCTCTGGGAGATAGTGAAGAACAGGGAAGCCTGGCATGCTGCAGTTCATGGGATCGCACAGTCCGGACATGACTTAGCGACCGAACAACAACAATTTGACCAGCAAATAGAATCTGCTGCCTGGGGAAGTGGGGCAGTCTTTGGCATTTCAAGACCTTGTTGCAGGCCTTTACTTTGTTCCCTCTGGACAATAGTCAATCATCTTACGGCACAAGAGTGAGTTCTGCCCTCTGTCACTGCGTGTCTGGGAAATCCACGGTGTAGAATAGGCGGGACCCTTTCCTGTCTCCTGCAGGCTTGGCTCACAGCGACACTGCTTCTGGTGTCCAGCATGGTGGAAAGGACTGTCCTGACTCCCCACAGTCTGTATTCCAGGGCAGACATTTGTTTAGTGTTACTTTTCGGTAAGACTATGAAATAATTAAGAAGCTTTAAGATTTTTCAAATTTTTGTTTTCGTAGACAGCTGGGGTAACATGTGAGCTAAGAATATATCTTTTCATGTTCATTTCATCTGAAAAGAAAAATAGAAATGAGTAAGTATATTATGTAAATCCAGACTGATTTTTTGACTGTCTCTGTATTGACTTTGTTTAAAAATATGGATGGTAACCTGGCAGCATGTTAATGGGCAGAAACATTGAACTGCTGCCATTTTGGCAGTCCCTGTGAAGAAACCAAGTGATAACTAAGTTTTCCCCTTTCTTGTGGAGCATGGTTACACAACAGCTACATTATTTCTGCCAGCGAGGTAGCACTGCCTCCAGTCCCAGGAGAATTAAAGCACTTCTGGAAGCTGCGTTCTGGCGTTGTCCATGGAAGCGTTGCAGAACTTTCTAGTAATCAAACACAAATCCCCAAAGGGGAGTTTCCATTATTATTATTATTTAACTCTTAGAAATTAAAACGAGAGAAAAATCTGTGCAGGAAACGTTTTCCATCTGTGGGTTAAGCAGTGCTCCAGAGAAAGCTGCATGCTACAAGGGGTATGTTTTAGTCGGAATTCTTGGCTCCCAGGGACTGTAACCCAGCTGAGACCAGTTTAACCAAACAAGGAGGTTTTGTGTGTTTTGACAGATCCTGGTATAACTCACAGAACCAGAGGAGATGTAGTAGGAATGGGGCCCACTGGGAATTGGGCCCAGGTCCTTGAGCAGATGAGCACCCCTCCTCTCTGTCCACCTCTGTGTGTGTCCACACACCCAGCTGTATTTCTCAGACAACTCCACCAGCTGCTTCCTCCGTGGCCAGAGGGGTGGGTTTTGTGACTGTCCGCAGCAGGATGATTTGAAGCTGGAGGAGGAGCGTATTCTTAGAAGACGGGGTCGGGGTGGGGGTGCTGTTTGTAAAGATGAAACACTCTGGGTTGGCCACGTTTAGCAAGAGGAAAGGAGAGCTCAGGTCTGAAAAATCCACTGGACTGGGTTATATTTTGACAACTTCCTAAAACTACATAGAATTAGATATTCCTGGGGAATGTTAAAAAAAAAAATGTATACACACACGTGTATATACTTACATATTTTTTGCAGATGTCCATGGCATGTTAAATGAAAAGAAAAAACAGGTTATAAAATGGTATATAGTAGGTTCTATTTCCATAAAAATAAACCAGCCAGCTCCTGTATGGGTACATATGCTTGTGTGTCTGCGTTTAGTGAGGAGAAAGGCGGGGAAGGACACAAAGGCTGGTTGAGAGTCGGGGTGGGGTGGAGTGGGGAGATGATCAGCTTTGCCTTTATGTGTCATGTGCTGTGTCCTTTCACTTGTTAAAGTAAGCCTGTATTGTGCTCGTAATTTGAGAAGCATCAATTTAGGAAAAGAAGAGGAGCCTATTCCGGCTGACCTCAGGGGAATGGATGCAGGGACTGAGGTAGTCATGTCATCTCTTGAATTTTTTTTGACCATGCCGCACACTTGTGGGATCTTAGTTCCCTGACCAGGGATGGAACCTTTGGCAAGATCAAGCCGATGATAGCAGCTGCCCCTTGCAGCCAGCCCTGCCATCTCCTGGTGCTGGGTGTGCCACACACACCTTAGCATGTGATTCTCAACAGTTCAGGGGGCTGCCTTCAGTCACAGCTGATAGTTGAGACTCAGCAGAAGTGATATGCCTCAGGGCCCACTGCCGGGAAATGACAGGTTTGGGTTTAGGATCCTTCCCCCAAAAACACAGCCTCCTGAGCAGCAAGCCTTTTTTTGACATTTCCCACTCACTAACCAAAGGTGTGGGGCCTCCCTGGTGGCTCAGTGGTAAGAAATCTGCCTACCAATGCAGGGAACTTCGGTTCGATCCCTGGGTGGAGAAGGGAATGACAACCCCCTCCAGTATTCTTGCCTGGGAAATCCCGTGGACAGAGGAGCCAGGAGGGCTACAGTCCATGGGCTTGCAGAGTTGAACACAGCTTAACAAGTAAACCACCACCATCAGCCGAAGGAGTTGGAGCGGCTCTGAGTTGAGATGCATGGTCTTTGTTCTTGAGATGGAATTGTTCCATCAGAACAATAACCTAGTCTTAAAATATTTAATAATAATGCACAGAATGGAAGAATGACTTTAAGGCAAGTGGCATCTGCTACTGGGAGAGCCGTGCCTGTTGTCTTACTGCCACCTGCTCAGAGGGACTAGGGAGAGGACGGATCTGGTGATTGGGATTCGAGTATGAATCCAGTTTGGGACACTTTGAATTGTAGGTGCTTATGGACCTGGAGCAGAGATGGCCATGGGTGATGCTCATTTGCATCTCAGAAAGTTCTTGAATAAGACAGAAAAATGGGAGAAAACCCTAGGTACACAGTGATTTTTTTTTTTTTAAAGGAGATAAAAAACCGACACGGAAATAATATGATCTCAATTTTTAAAAATTAGATATAAATTTATCAAATAACAGTTATGTATGGTTATATGGTAGAATTAAGGGTGTTTATTTTCTTCTGAATATTTTTCTCTATGTATTAAGGTTTTTGACAGTGAATAACATTATTTCTATAATCAGGGGAAAATGTTACTTAGAAAATGAGGGCTTCCCGGGAGACTCAGTGGTAAAGAATCCACCTGCCGATGCAGAAGACATGGTTCAGTCCCTGGGTTGGGAAGGTCCCACGTGCCAAGGAGGACTAAGCCCACGCACCACAGCTGTTGAGTCTGTGCTCCAGAGCCGGGGAGCTGCGCCCGCTGAAGCCCGCACGCCCTAGAACCTGTGCTGCACAACGAGAGAGGCCGCTGCCGTGAGAAGCCGAAGCGCGGCAACAAAGAGGGGCTCCTCCCCTGCTGCTCGCCGCGACGAGAGAAAAGCCTGAGCAGCAACGAAGACCCAGCACAGCCATAAAGAAATAAATACATTAGAGAAAACGAGAGCTGTTTCTTTAGTGGAAAATGTCCCATCGGGATATGCACAGGATATGAACAGAGTGTCCGTCACTATTCTGGGAGATGTGTGTGAACAGAAGCTCTGGTTCCTGCATGATTGCAAATACATAAACCCAGCTTGTGGCAGTGGGCAGACCAGGAGCCTGAGAGGAAGTAAGAAGGCCAGCCATTAAGGGCTGTGTCTAGAAATACCAGAGCCTCCTCAGCCCATCCTCCCCTACAGGCAAGTTTCGGAAATCTGGCTCTGGGACAAGTTGTGTCTGTGGCGTTGTGGCTGAAATCGGCATCAGAGAAAGGTAGGGGTCTGAGCGTTCAAAGCAGGTCTTCTGAGGTTGCCCCTTGATGCCGCAGCTGTGTTTAAAGCCATTGATCCCGTTCAAGCTACGGAAGGTAGCTTGAGAGAACTTGCTGTTGAAGCTACCAGCGGAGCTGTGGCTGGACATCCATCTGCAGAAGTGAACGCCTGTCCTGGCTTGAAGGACCTGCTCCCAGCGTCACCTGGCGAGGCTGCTTCCTCTTTCTGGGCCCCAGTGGCCTGGGCTGTCAAAGGGGGAAACGGAGATGGAGGGTGCATCTCAAGAGCTTCTTCAAGCTCTAAGGTCCGAGGATCCCCAGACCTTTCCAAAGATCTGAGGTTCTTTGGAAAATGGATATATCTTACAGGTAGTGATTCAGAGTGGCTTATTGTACACTTGAAAGGTGGCTAGTGTGATGGAGGGACTGAATTTTTAATTTTACTACATTTTAATTTAAGTTTATATAACCATATGTGGCTACTGACTACCCTTTGGGACAGCACGGCTCCTCAACTGGAAAATCTAACATAAGGTGAGCATTTGGAATGCCTGTATACATTTTTATATATGCCTACTTTGAAAGAAACTTCCTAATTTCAGAAAAAAACGTTTGGGTTCTTTTCAGACAATACAGACAAGAAGAAGAAGAAGAAAGTTAAAAATAGTCACGAAAACACCTACTCAGAGATAACTGCTATTGGCACCTTTGTGTATAACTTTCTAAATTCCCTTCTGTGCTCACATCTTAGGTAGCCAGCTGGCTTTCAACAGCATAGCTTGAAATCATCCAGGAAGGGATGAGACATGTTAGGAGAGAATGCCTGCTCACTGCCCAGCAGAGAATACTGATAAAGACTTTAGCAATCTGCCCTGACTGATGTTTCTTTTCTGGGTGCTAGGTTATCAACCCTATGGGCTGGGATGCATTTGGATTGCCTGCCGAAAATGCGGCGATCGAGAGGAATCTACATCCAGAAAGCTGGACGCAAAGGTATGTGTTTACAGGCGTATTCAAGCACTTGTATACATTACCCTTAAACAACTTTTTTTTAAAACCTGTGCATGAGAAATAGAAAGCAAAGAAAACAAAACACTGCAGTCTGCCAGGCAATAAAAAAGGATTGTCTATATTGGTATTTGCTTTTTCTCACACTGTATTCTTATCTAAGAAATAACACAAAGTGTTTGGCTATTCGTTCATGTGTTCATTTTGATGCTTTGTTATTTACGGTTATTCTTCCTTTGAGTATTTGCATTTGGAAGGAAAAAGGAAGAAGAAAGGGTGACATCTGTTAAACTTCTACAGTGCTCTTCATCTTCTTGACTGTAGTTTGAGCCATATCCAAATGCCGCATTGCAATTTTCTCTGCAAATTCTTTTAATTTTTTTTGGCTTCACCATTCTGAAGCAAGAGGAACATAGATCGTCAACAAGGAAATATATGGCCACTTGATTCTAGGTGTGGCTTTCTCCAAGGAGGACATAGTCTGAGTGCCCCCTGTGGCCTCAGGCTACCGTGTGCTCAGGCAATGCCCATCCCTCTTCCTCCTGATAAAGCCTTGAGGAACTGTACTAGAACCCAACACAATGATCTGGGCTCCTTTGATAAAGCCCTTCCTCACCCTACCCCTCAGAGGTTTAGAGGGCAGTTCAAGGCCTGTCCCCATTGTCTTTCACCTTCCTTTGCTTTATTTTGCCCAAAAGAAACATCTTCTGTACCATCTACTTCTCTTTTTTCTTCCTCATTTCTGGTTTCCACTTTTCCAATTATGGTTAATTCTGGAGTAACAGGAGTGATGAAAAAAGGAGGAAATGATGATTCAAATAAAAAGGGTCAAATATGGTATAAATTTGATATCACCCAGGACACTAATTGGCAAATTCTATGGGCCAAATTTGGCCCTGCCTAATGGGGCTTCCCTGGTGGCTCCGTGGGTAAAGAATCCTGTAATGCAGGAGACCCCAGCTCAATTCCTGGTTTGGGAAGATCCCTTGGAGAAGGGAAAGGCTACACACTCCATATTCTGGCCTGGAGAATTGCATGGATTGTATAGTCCGTGGGGTCACAAAGAGTTGGACATGACTGAGCAACTTTCACAAAAGATTTTATGAATAGTTTTCTTAGAGCTCAAGCCACACCCATTTGTTTATATATTGCTCATGGCTGCTTTCATGACATAGCGGCAGAACTGAGTAGTTGAGGCAGAGACCGCATGGCTCATGTGGAGCTGGAAACATTTACCATCTGGCCCTTTACAGAAAAAGTTTGCCAGCTTCTCCACCAGAGCATAGCAGTAAAGAAGATGGCCCTTGAATCAGGCCACACAGGGACAAATCCTGCCTTTCTTTCTTCCTAGCCATTTGCCTTGAGCAGATTACTTAACCTCTCTGCCCCTCAGGTTATTTATCTGTAAAGGAGAATAAGGATTAAACACTGTCTTAGTCAACTGATATTACAAAGCAAAAACAACACCCAGTTGTGGGTGTGACTGGTGATAGAAGCAAGGTCCCATGCTGTAAAGAGCAATATTGCATAGGAACCTGGAATATTAGGTCCGTGAATCAAGGCAAATTGGAAGTGGTCAAACAGGAGATGGCAAGAGTGAATGTCGACATTTTAGGAATCAATGAACTAAAATGGACTGGAATGAGTGAATTTAACTCAGGTGGCCATTGTATCTACTACTGTGGGCAAGAATCCCTTGGAAGAAATGGAGTAGCCATCATAGTCACCAAAATGCAGTACTTGGATGCAGTCTCAAAAATGACAGAAAGATCTCTGTTTGTTTCCAAGGAAAACCATTCAATATCATGGTAATCTAAGTCTGTGCCCTGACCAGTAATTCTGAAGAAGCTGAAATTGAAAGGTTCTATGAAAACCTACAAGACCTTTTAGAACTAAAACCCAAAAAAGATGTCCTTTTCATTATAGGGGACTGGAATGCAAAAGTAGGAAGTCAAGAAACACCTAGAATAACAGGCAAATTTGGCCTTGGAGTACAGAATGAAGCAGGGCAAAGGCTAATAGAGTTTTGCCAAGAGAATGCACTGGTCATAGCAAACACCCTCTTCCAACAACACAAGAGAAGACTCTACACATGGACATCACCAGATGGTCAACACCGAAATCAGATTGATTATATTCTTTGCAGCCAAAGATGGAGAAGCTCTATACAGTCAGCAAAAACAAGACCGGGAGCTGACTATGGCTCAGGTCATGAACTCCTTATTGCCAAATTCAGACTTACTTGAAGAAAGTAGGGAAAACCACTAGACCATTCACGTATGACCTAAATCGAATCCCTTATTATTATACAGTGGAAGTGAGAAATAGATTTAAGGGACTAGATCTGATAGACAGAGTGCCTGATGAACTATGGAATGAGGTTCATAACATTGTACAGGAAACAGAGATCAAGACCATCCCCATGGAAAAGAAATGCAAAAAAGCAAAATGGCTGTCTGGGGAGGCCTTACAAATAGCTGTGAAAAGAAGAGAAGCAAAAAGCAAAAGAGAAAAGGAAAGATATACCCATTTGAATGCACAGTTCCAAAGACTGGCAAGGAGAGATAAGATAGCCTTCCTCAGTGATCAGTGCAAAGAAATAGAGGAAAATAGAATGGGAAAGACTAGAGATCTCTTCAAAAAAATTAGAGATATCAAGGGAACATTTCATGCAAAAATGGGTTCAATAAAAGACAGAAATGGTCTGGACCTAACAGAAGCAGAAGATATTAAGAAGAGGTGGCAAGAATACACAGAAGAACTGTACAAAAAAGATCTTCATGACCAAGATAATCACAATAGTGTGATCACTCACCTAGAGTCTAGACATCCTGGAATGTGAAGTCAAGTGGGCCTTAGGAAACATCGCTACAAACAAAGCTAGCGGAGGTGATGGAATTCTAGTTGAGCTATTTCAAATCGTAAAAGATGATACTGTGAAAGTGCTGCACTCAATATGCCAGCAAATTTGGAAAACTCAGCAGTGGCCACAGAACTGGAAAAGGTCAGTTTTCATTCCAATCCCAAAGAAAAGCAATGCCAAAGAATGCTCAAACTACCACACAATTGCACTCATCTCACACGCTAGTAAAGTAATGCTCAAAATTCTCCAAGCCAGGCTTCAGCAATACGTGAATTGTGAACTCCCAGATGTTCAAGCTGGTTTTAGAAAAGGCAGAGGAACCAGAGATCAAATTGCTAACATCTGCTGGATCATTGAAAAAGCAAGAGAGTTCCAGAAAAACATCTATTTCTGCTTTATTGACTAATGCCAAAGCCTTTGACTATGTGGATCACAATAAACTGTGGAAAATTCTGAAAGAGACGGGAATACCAGACCACCTAACCTGCCTCTTGAGAAACCTATATGCAGGTCAGGAAGCAACAGTTAGAACCAGACATGGAACAACAGACTGGTTCCAAATAGGAAAAGGAGTCCGTCAAGGCTGTATATTGTCACCCTACTTATTTAACTTATATGCAGAGTATATCATGAGAAATGCTGGGCTGGATGAAGCACAAGCTGGAATCAAGATTGCCAGGAGAAATATCAATAACCTCAGATATGCAGATGACACCACCCTTATGGCAGAAAGCAAAGAACTAAAGAGCCTCTTGATGAAAGTGAAAGAGAAGAGTGAAAAAATTGGCTTAAAACTCAACATTCAGAAAACAAAGATGATGGCATCTGGTCCCATCACTTCATGGCAAATAGATGGGAAAACAGTGGAAACAGTGATAGACTTTTATTTTGGGGGGCTCCAAAATCACTGCAGATGGTGACTGCAGCCATGAAATTAAAAGACTCTTACTCCTTGGAAGGAAAGTTATGGCCAACCTAGACAGCATATTAAAAAGCAGTACATTACTTTGTCAACAAAGGCCCATCTAGTCACGGCTATGGTTTTTCCAGTAGTCATGTATGGATGTGAGAGTTGGACTGTGAAGAAATCTGAGCACCAAAGAATTGATGCTTTTGAACTGTGGTGTTGGAGAAGACTCTTGAGAGTCCCTTGGACTGCAAGGAGATCCAACCAGTCCATCCTAAAGGAAATCAGTCCTGAATATCCATCGGAAAGACTGAGGTTGAAGCTGAAACTCCAATACTTTGGCCACCTGATGCAAAGAACTGACTCATTTGAAAAGACCCTGATGCTGGGGAAGATTGAAGGTGGGAGGAGAAAGGGATGACAGAGGATGAGATGATTGAATGGCATCACCGACTCAGTGAACGTGAGTTTGAGTGAACTCCAGGAGTTGGTGATGGACAGGGAGGCCTGGCATGCTGTAGTAGTCCATGGGGTTGCAAAAAGCCGGTCACAACTGAGCTACTGAACTGAACTGATTGTTAGCTAATCAGAGATCACCTAGGGAACTTCTTCATAGTTTTTCATATTTTCATATTTTCAGTCTGTTTGAACTCAAAGGGTACACAGTAGAAATGAATTAGTCCTACAAAATCAAAAAAGAGGACCTGAAGATTATCATATTTACAGAAGTAAGTTAGAGAAAGACAAATATCATGAGATCACTTATGTGTGGAATCTTAAATAATGATACAAATGAACTTGTTTAAAAAACAGACATAGAAAACAAATTTGTGGTTTAGTAGTGGTAGCGTTCGGAGAAGGCAGTGGCACCCCACTCTAGTTCTCTTGCCTGGAAACTCCATGGACAGAGGAGCCTGGTGGGCTGCAGTCCATGGGGTCGCTGAGAGTTGGACACGACTCAGTGACTTCACTTTCACTTTTCACTCTCATTCATTGAAAAAGGAAATGGCCACCCACTCCAGTGTTCTTGCCTGGAGAATCCCAGGGACGGCGGAGCCTGGTGGGCTGCCGTCTATGGGGTTGCACAGAGTCAGACACGACTGAAGCGACTTAGCAGCAGCAGCAGTGGTAATGTTAGTCATTCAGTTGTGTCCTTCTCTTCTCTGTGACCTCCTCTGCGACCCCATGGACTGTAGCTCTCCAGGCTCCTCTGTCCATGGGATTCTCCAGGCAAGAATATTGGAGTGGATTGCCATTCCCTTCTCCAGATGATTTTCCCAACCCAGAGATAGATCCTAGGTCTCCTGCATTATAGGCAGATTCTTTACCATTTGAGCTACAGGGAATACCTTTACAGGGGAGGGCGGGGGGAATAAATTAGATGTTTAGGATTAACATATATTTATTACTGTATATAAAATAGATAAGCAACAAGGACCTATTGTATAGCCCAGGGAACTATACTCAATGTCTTGTAATAACGTATTATGGAAAATAATCTGAGAAATATGTATGTATGACTGAATCACTTTCCTGTATACCTAAAACTAATACAGCATTATAAATTATACTTCCATAAAAAAGGTTACAATGTTTTTAATTAAAAATTGAATAGAAAAAAGAATATTTTCTTATTTCATGCTAAAATTGGTTTATATACTTCTCTCCTCTTTTCCAGTTGTTTTTAGAGTTTCAGTTTTCTGGTTTTGATTGACAAAGCCCTGTGTGATTTCTCCTGGATTTCTGAAATTTTTATGTTAAGTTTTTTTTTAAGGTGCTTTTAAGTTTGTAAATGCTTGGCCTAAACTTGTTCAGGATCCAGGCATATGGATGTGCCAGGAGTGCACAAATCGAAAGGGTTGCCTTTCTGAATGCCCAGGGAAAAGGGCAGTCCCCAGGAGCAAAGACTGTCGTGGGTTTTAGTAGATTTTGCAAGCGTCCAAAGAATAGCTGTCTTCTACTAAGCAGATATTTTCATTGGTTCTTAGTGATTACCTTTTTTTCTTTTTGGCCAGAGCAAAACAACACTTAAAGCTCTTTGAATCGTCTAAACTTTTCCAGTCTCCTTTTCACAATCTCAGAGTGTAATTTGCTTATGGCTTTTCCTGTGTCTAAAATCCAAACCCTCTTCTCTTTGTTTCACAGTAACATTAGACACATGAGGAAACAGCTTGATCAACTGGGCCTGTGTTTCAGCTGGGACAGGGTAAGTCCCCGCTCTCCCAGAAGGTCTTTATTTAGACCACAGTCCCGAGTGAACAGGGGATCGTGCTCGCTTACTTTCTCTTCCTTTTCTTCTTGTCGAGGGGAGGGAAAGGAGGGTGGCAGAAAGCAGGCAGGGAGGATTAGCATGCCACAGATGAAGAAATGTCCCCAGTGGATAATTGGTGTGAAGACAAGTAATTTTCTGAGGGATTAAGCTAAGAGAGTGAACTTCTTATTTAACGTCCCAGTTGGCTGTGATTTATGTATGTGGAAAAAGCTCTGCACGAGGATTGTGCCTATTGTCAACAATAGTTTAAAAAGACTATTGAAATCTATGTAAGTGATTAAATATCAACCCATGTGGTCCCTTTAGGTGGTTAGGTATAGGTTGATGGATCATTTATCTCTTTTGTCCCACTTGGAATTGAGGTTCATGATAAATAGCCTTTTAGTATAAAGTGCTTTCAAACTGTGTGTTAAACCCTTGGAGAATTCCAGGCGTGGGAGGAGTTCAGTGAAGACCACTTGGGTGTTAGGAACACCCAGGCTAAATGCGGCTGAACCCTTCAAAGCAGTGGCCAGTAATTAGCCTCCAATTAAAATAAATTAATTAATTTAAAAAAAAGATGTAAAAGAAAAAAAAAGAAAGTAGTGGCCAAAGACCCTGGGTAGACACTGATGCGCGGCTTGTTAGGTAAGGTGGATTCCTGCTCACCCTCTCCACGAACCAATGCTGTGATCACTTTTAGCATCCTATTTACTTCACAAAATGCTTTTCCTTGCTGGGTCTGTCAAGTTCAAGTTCACATCTTTTTTACTCAATGAGAAGCACCTGGGAAAAACTGAAATATGATCGTCTTCTCCTCCCCCACGATTTTTTAAAGATTGCAACTGGATGAGTACAGTGAAAAAGAGTGAAAATCAAACACATTTAAACAGTCCCGGCTTTTGTCTTTATTTTTCTTTCAGCTTCTTTAGATGAGTTCATGGGCTGAATTAAGTTCTTATTGCAACACTGATGCCATTTCTATCACTAACTTGCGAGGTCACCAGGGTTTTGTTTGGTGGAGGTGTGAAAAAGTCCTGGTGCCTGACTCAGGTTGTCCTGAGGAGCCAGTGGGGAAGTGCTGGTAGAGAATGAAACGTATTCACTGTGGAGAGAACTGAGCAATGCCCTGAGCTCTCCAGAGACGTGTCGGTAGATTCCTTGAGGGCAAAGATGGGCGTTTTAACCCTCTAGGATGAGAACTAGGCTAGTCCTTCACAGGAACAGCAACCATAAATGGCTCAAAAACTAATAGGTTGTTTTCCAGATTATCATAGAAGATTAGAAAACACAGAAAAGTGTAAAGAAGAGCATGAGCCATTGTGATTAATTCAACACACAAGCCACAATGTGTGGCTCCTCATAGCCTTTTATTCTGGAATTATAAATATCTGTGTAATTTGCTTTGCAAAATAGAATTCATAAATCATGTTTTTTATTTTGCCTTTTTTTTTTTAAACCCGCTGTTCATGAACATGTTTCTAGTTTATTAAAGAGTCTTTGGGAAAAGTGACTTTTTATCGCTATATAGTTTTCCATCTTATGAATATATCATAATTTATGTAACCTACCTCTTGTGTGTGTACTCAATCATGTCTGACCCCTGGCAACCCCATAGACTATAGCCCTCCAGGCTCCTCTGTCCATGGGATTTCCTAGGCAAGAATATTCAAGTGAATTGCCATTTCCTACTCCAGAGTATCTTCCCGACCCAGGGATTGAACCTATGTCTCCTGCATTGGCAGGTGGATTATCATACATTTAGATAGATTCTAATGTTTGTAAGTACAAGTTCTCAATCCCTCTTGTAAAAATCTGAAGTCCAGAAAGCTCTAAAAGTGGAACGTTTTTTCATAATTGATTTGACTACAAAACCTGACCTAAACTGATGTTTATCTCACTTAAAATGAATATCCATGTATGTTTTACTCTAGGAATAGTACTGTGATTGGTTACCAGGTGCTCTCCCAGACCTAGTTAGGTAAATATACTGTTGTCTCTTAATATCCAGAAAGTCCCTAGTTTTGAAGCACAATTTGACCACAAGCATTTCAGATAAGGGATTTTGAGCCTGGAAGTGCAGAGATGTAGATGAATATCACCACTCCTGCTATCGCTGTCTAATTGTTACTGAACAATTCCCATGGGCCAGGCCCCCATAATTCTCCCTTGAGATCTCTAGAAAGCTCTAAAATGTGGACACTTTTGTTGACGGCATTTTACTGCTGGTCACCCAAGCGGCAGGGCTGGGCACGTCGTCTGGCTAATTTATGACTGATGTGTTCACCCCCCGACGCTTGGAGCAGATACCTTAGTGCACATATTTTGTTTCCTTAGTGTGACTCCTCAAAAAACCCATGAACAAGTTTAAAGCTTATGGTACTTGAATTTAAAGATAGTTAAAGGTATAATTTGCTTATGTTACTTTGCTGTTGCCAAATTATCCTCCATAAAGGTCATACATATTTACCCTCCCAAGTTATTAGTTATTTTCATCTGTACTTCTTTTATTACTAGTGATAGTGAGTTTTTGTGCTTTTAATGAATGTTTGAATTGGGGGAGGCGGGTGTGGGAATGATCTAACCATGTCTTTTGTCTGTACAGATAGATGGTGTTTGTCCTTCTCTTAGTGATTTTTATTTTGTTACAAATATTTTCCCTCAATTTATCATTTGCCTTGCATGCTTCCCAGGTGGTGCTAGCAGTAAAGAACCTGCCTGCCGATGCTGGAGACTTAAGAGGCATGGGTTCAATCCCTGGGTCGGGAAGATCCCCTGTAGGAGGGCATGGCAACACAATGCAGTATTCTTGCCTGGAGAATCCCATGGACAGAGGAGCCTGGCGGGCTGCAAGTCCATAATGTCGCGAAGAGGCGAACTAGACTGAGGCGACTTAGCACACGTGGGATTATTGTTAGCACACAAATATTTTCTTGGAAAGGCCTTTCAGACAGATAAATACATTTATATCTCAATTAATTTTTAATTTTTGCACTTAACTGGAATTGAGCTAAGAAATTCCTTTTTCTGAATAACCAGTTGTTTCTTTTACCTTCAAACAGTCTTTTCCTCACTGATTTGAAAGGCTACCTTTATTATGGTCGTGATCTTTTCCACTATTATTATACACTTAGGTTCTGTTTCTGTTCATTTGATCCATTGATTACTATGTCATTACTAAACTATTTTAGTTACAGTTGCTTTATAATTGGCTTTACTATCTGGTAACAGAGGTTTTTCCTTATTGTCTGATTTTGACAGTGCTATTCCTCCTATGTTGTGTTTTTGTTTCCTTGATGTATTCTGCCCATTTAAAAGCATTTTCATCCTTTAGTTGTTGAATTCTTGTGATACACCACTTATGTATACAGTTCATTTAAAAAATTAAAAGATGGACAAAGCATATGAGAGAAACCATCTTTTGGCTAGTCTAGAGTCTTTAACAGTGAAGTGTAAGCTATTTATTTTTTATTTATTTTTGCATTTATTTTTGTAACTAGTATATCAATTCTTTATTCTTCTAAAACGTCTTTTTTTTTTAAACGTGTTTAGCAATATCAACATAAAAAATAGAACAGTATGTATGTTTTTGCTTCCTATGTAAGGTAAGGAGATTAGCTGGTAGATACACTTTCCATTTTCTAAATCTGTTTTCCAGAGGCTTTGGGGGTATATTCTGAGATTTGGGGCCTAATTTCTTCTTGTTGTAATTTTTCTTATCACATATCACTTCTTAACATGGAAATGTAGATCTTTGCTTTTGGTTTTAAAATCGTATCCATAACAATTACTGAAACTGAATGACCCTTAGCTAGCTTCAGTGCTCATCAGTAGGCCTTACAGAGCATGATTGCCCATTTGAAAAAATCTAGATTTGTGAAAAAATGTTTAGATGTTTTAGCTCTTCCTTTGAGTCTTCTGATATTGCTGCTATTTTCATAACAGAGAATGACTTTTCATTGCTTTCACCTATGAGCAGCAACTTATTGGGGGTATATATCATTCTTTTTTCTTTCAAATTTCTTTAGTAGACCTTGATCCTTGATCTACTGTCTTAAAAATTATAGACTCACAGGAAGTTGCCAAGATAGTATAGAGCGATCCTATGAACCCTGCACCAGCTTTTCCCAATGATATCACTTTACACAACTACAGTGTAATATCAAAACCAAGAAATTAACATTGGCATAATGCTATTAACTAGAGTACAAATCTTATTCAGACTTCACCAGTTTTTATATGTACACACAGCGTGTGTACCTGTGTATGTATGTATGAGGAGGAGGAATTCTGTGCAATTTTATCACGTGTCGATTTATGGAACCACTACCATCTGCCCATCGTCTGCTGATAGAGAAATCTAAGGCCAGCCCAGATCGTCTCTTTGTAATACAGTGATCTTCCTGCTCTCGTTTTGGTGCTGTTGGACTCCTTTTGTCCCTGCCTTTGCCAGAGACGATTTTTTAAAACTTTCCTCAGGGTGTATCTTCCGTCCTTTCACTTCTAATTCACCTGTTGCTTAGTGCCCACTTTTGATCTGCGGTATGAGTCTTGCCTTCTGGCAGCTTTCTAGACTCTTTGTCAAGAACACCGACTCAGTGTGTGCTCTGTTCACTGTCTGCCATCCTTTTCACCCCCTCCCTCATGATTTTGGTCCCTTTGTTCTCCTCTCCCTTTTGGGAGCATGTCTCCTGTTTGCTTTCCACATCACTGATTCAGTTCCTATTGAATCAGGGCTGCTTTGTGTGGTTTCTAATGCCAATAATAATTCTGCTATTGTATATTTAGATTAATTCTCAGTTTTCCTCATCTCATTTAGTTCCTATTCTCTTTCTCAAGACTCTTGGCCAGATACATTTCTTTTCTTCCTATTTTGCTATCTTATCTCATTTCACAGACCACTTATGTTCAGAAAATTTCTTGAGAATACAAAGCGATGCTCTTGAAAATTTATCTTTTGCTTCTTGTAATAAACCTTTTCACAAGTTTGAAATGCTGGACTCTCCTTGTTTGTTTCAGAGTCTTTTCTTGGATCCCTTGTGGATTTTTCCGCCTGTTTCCTGAGTGAGGTGGACTTGTGTATCAGTTCAGAGATCCATCAGCCTGAAGGGAGCAGAGTGGAAGCTCTGGTCATTCTCTCTGCCTCCTTCATTTCTGTCGGGGCTCAGGGGACCTGTAGCTCCCGGGGCGTCTTTCTCTTTGCTCTGATCTTTACCTGAGTGTGAGCTGCAGTCGCAGGTGCCCGTGAGCATGACAGCTTCACCCGCTTCCGAGGCCCTGCAGCCTGGGGTGTCCAGTCTGTGGGCTTTCCATCTGCTCCAGAGCCCATTCTCCCCTCTGGACTTGCCCTTTCAAATTAGGGGTGCCAGAGCCCTGCTTCTCAAGAACCCAGTCTGTCTTTAAGAGGGGAAGGTGCTCTTTGGTGCACGGTGTTTGTCTTCAACTTAGTCCCTCGGCCGAACTTCCTTGATGTTTCTGGGATGTCAGTGGCACCTCTGTTATTTCCTGTGCTATGCAGTTCCTTCAGCCTCCATCTTTATATTCTCCTGATCATTTTTTAAAATAAACACGTTTTTCTGTCTCTATTTGTTTTTGGCTGTGCTGGGTCTTCATTGCTGTGCAGACTTTTTGTCTGCTTGCAGTGAGAGGGGGCTGCTCGTTGTGGCGGTGCAGAGGCTTCTTACTGGGATGGCTTCTCTTGCTGCGGAGCATGGACGTCAGTAGCTGTGACTCCCAGGCTCTGGAACACAGACTCAGTAGTTGTGCCACACGGGCCTCGTTGCTCTGAGACATGTGGGATCTTCTGACCTAGGCACTGAACTGTGTCTCCTGCATTGGCAGGCAGATTCTTTACCACTGAGCCACCAGGGAAATCCCCCCTAAACGGTCATTTTAATGGGAGTAATGGAAACAACTTTAGGTACATGTGTCCTTTTTCTTTTTCTTAGCCTATTTATTTTTAAAAAAATGCAACGAAGGTGAATATTTTTCATGATAAAAGGTACAATTCACAAAGAAGATAGACATTGTAAACCATTAGGACACGTAACAACAAAAAAATGAAGATACGTAAAGCAAAAATCAGAAGAAATATAAGGAAAAAGAAAAAAATTTTATAATCATAGTGAGACATACTAACTTTTCTCTGAGAATCTTTTAGATACATGCATTCCTGATACCCTTTTCCCCAGAAATCCACCAGTGCTTTCTAATGAAACCTTTACATTCTGATGGATCATACAGAGCCGCAGAGTGAGGAGGTAGAGGAAGAGTTTATTTATAATTGGTGGGGTAGATCTGTGCCCTGTGCAAATAACAACCCTAATGTCTCATAAAAACTGGGCACGTAAGTAGGTGGCATGTATGGACGTCGGAGTTGGACTATAGAGAAAGCTGAGCGCCGAAGAATTGACGCTTTTGAACGTGGTGTTGGAGAAGACTCTTGAGAGTCCCTTGGACTGCAAGGAGATCCAACCAGTCCATCCTAAAGGAGATCAGTCCTGGGTGTTCATTGGAAGGACTGATGTTAAAGCTCAAACTCCAATACTTTGGCCACCTGATGCGAAGAGTTGACTCATTTGAAAAGACCCTGATGCTGGGAAAGATTGAGGGCAAGAGGAGGAGGGGAAGGCAGAGGATGAGATGGCTGGATGGCATCACCGACTCAATGAACATGAGTTTATGTAAACTTCAGGAGTTGGTGATGGACAGGAAGGCCTGGCATGCTGCGGTTCATGGGGTTGCAAAGAGTCAGACACAACCAAGCGACTGAACTGAACTAAGTAGATGGCTAGTTGACAGTCAACAGAATATTTAAAAAATCAGATGGCTCAGAAACCTCCTCTTCCTCCCCCAGGTGGGGAAAACCTGGGTCATGGTCTCATCCTTCCTCCCTCTGCCTGGATGGGGAATCCCTGTAGGAATGGTCCAGCTCTGGAGCTGCCTTCTCATCTTTCTTACAGCAAATGCTTAATTCTCTGAATTAAAAGAAAAAAAAGAATACATTTCTGGGATTAATACTTTTCTGGTGAGCCAGAACAATAATCACATGGTGCGTTTTAGCTCAGCACTGTGTTTCACTTTATCAGATGTTATTCCCCGTACAGCTTCTATCATCTTGATTTGGAAAGGAAGAAACTGAAAGCCGAATCTGAATAGCTAAACATCTCCTACGGGAAGAGGAAAGAGGCGATAAAATTCCAGACCGTGCAGTGAGAGAGATCAGACATGTTTTCGTGTGTGTGGAGCACGCACTTCGTGGACTCATCGGCAGCCTTTCTGGAGAAGGTGTGGCCTGCGTTCTGTTTTCATGGCTTCCGGTTGTGGCCTTGGTGATCATGCAGTGGTGCTCGGGATGGCCCCGTGAGTTCCTTGGGATGTGACATTAGCTTCTACACTGTGGGGTTTGGCTCACTGAGGCACGCCTGTCTCTGACTTTGACCCTGTGCCTTCCCACCAGTGCTCTGGTGCCTGAAGCTGGTTCTGAACCAGGCCTTAGCTGTGTTTTGATTGGAGTAGGCTCTGGGGCCTGATTTTTAGCAGGAATCATCTGGATAATCATTTGGGGAGCAGTTCCTAGGAGTTCCCTTCAAAACCAGCATATGAAGAGAGAGAGAAAAAAAAAGTCCCAACCAGATAGGACTCAAAGTAATGCCTGTGGAACCTGTGAGAGCAGAGCTTTATTAACTCGTTGTTTATAGTGTTTGCTGAGCAATCCGCAAACAGTCATCCATCAATGTAACATCAAAACAAAATGGAAACACAGGACTGGGCATCAGTGATGTTTGGATTAACTTGTCTCCTTTACTGGAGTAATCAAGAATTGACTCTTTGCAGAGTTTCCTTACTATGGAGATCTTAACGAGCTTTTATTTTACGAGCAGTCATTTTCATTAGATTTTAATTTCATGTACTTATTTTTGGCTGTGCTGGGTCTTCATTGCTTCGAGGGCTCTTCTCTAGTTGTGGCGAGTGGGGGCTGCCCTCGTTTCGGTGAGCAAGCTTCTCACCGTGGTGACTTCCGTTTCAGGGCACAGGCTCGCGGGTGGTCGGGCTTCGGTAGTTGCAGCTCCCGGGCTGTGGCGCACAGGCTCAGTAGTCGTGGCGCACAGGCTTAGTTGCTCTGCAGCCTGTGGGATCTTCCTGGGTTACGGATCGAACCCGCGGCTCCTGCGGTGGCAGGCAGACTCCTCACTGCTGAGCCACCAGGGAAGCCCCATCTGTCACTGAATGTCAAGTTCCTGGGTTTGGTTTCTTTCCTTGCTTCTACGTTCCGTCTCCCATACACGTCGGTGCCTGGTAATAAGGCGGGTGGGTTTGCCCAGCAGCACCATTGGAATCAGGGATTACTGCCCCCAGGCACTGACATGAGTTCAAAATGGGCCCCCCTCCCACTGCCAGGTTCCCCGAAGGTTATGTTGGCCAAGACGGAGTGTGGTTATCCCTGGGTGGTAGAAGAGACACGTCAGAAGTGGCTCTATCAGAATTTTTATTGGGACTGGCTTTTCTGACCTTGGCGTTTTCCAAGTTCTATCCATCCCTGCTGCCCAGCCTCCATAAATTCTTCTGGGGCTGCTGAGGCGCTCACGGCATCTCCACCGTGCGCCTGCGTCTCTTGCTTCTGTTTCTCTTTCTCTCTTCCTCCCCTTGCCCTGTCCTCTTTCTATTCCTTGTCCACATCCATTTTCCTTGACTTACTTGCTTTCCATTTCCTCTTGTCTTCTCTCTCCTGCCTTTTTTTTTAATAAATAACTTTATTATTATGAAAAATTTGTAACCTACACTAAAAGTGAGAATACCATAGATAACCCCCAAAGACTCATCACCCATTGTCAACAGTTGCTGCTACTTGACCAGTCTTATTTCGTCTATAGCCCTCTGCTCTGCGTTATTTTGCCGCAAGCCCCAGACATCGCATAACCTCACCTGGAAAGAGTCATTATCTACCACTAGAGGATGAAGGCTCTGTCTTTCCTTCTCGCTCCCTTCGCTCCCATTATCACACCTACAGCAATTAACAACAATGCCATAAAATCAGGGAATGCCAGACATTTTGCAGGTTTCCCTGGTTGTCATGTCAGTACTTCTTTCTACGGGGGTTTGTTTGCACTTCTACCGGCCTTTGTTTAGCCTTTTCTTCCCCAACCTCCTGTCATTATCATGGTTTGGAACCAGTACTGTCTTTTCATCCAAAACACACAAGCTCTTTGGACCATAGCCGCATGAGTTCATTTTCAAAAACAGCATGCTTTGTATGATTACAAAGTGAAAACTATTATTGCCTCAAGGCCCTGACTACCTTGGAATTTGATGTACAGAGAGGACTAGACATTTGACAGGAGGGATTAAACTCCAGGAAAGAATGAGGCTTCTAGGATAATAGAAAGATACATTTTTAACAGTTTTTATTTTAAAAGAATTTAAAGAATAGCTTAAAACAAAAAGAACTTAGGGCAAGTGATCGCCTGAAAGCCTGGTTGGGAAGATGCCAGTTGTGAAAGCTCAGGGCTCTGGTTGCCTTGACAACATGCAGCCAGGCCTCGGAGTGTTCGACTCTCTGAGTCCTCCTTCAGGTCGTTCCAGAAGGGAAGCCATTTGTCCAGTAGAGCTCTGGCTCTGGATCACTTGCTCTCCCTCAAAATCAAAAAATTAACCTTCTTCCAAATGTTCTTCTGTTACCGGGAGGGAAGAGGCAATACCTTTGTTTTACCTGAGATGAACTGGCGGTTTGTCTCGAGTGCTTTCGTTTCGGGGAAGCTCGGTGCTGATGCGTAAGGGTTAGTGTTCAGAATTGTCGCCGTGTCTCATCACCAATACCTCGCACACGTGCAGCCAACCCCGTGCAAAGCTGTGCCAGCTCAGTACTTGCCAGCCTAAAACATGGTAGGGAAAGCTTTTGGTTGCTCCAGCCAGGATAGCGTTCTTGGACTCCTCAGCCATAACTGAAAAGGAGATGTCCTGGGGCAACAAGGAATAGTTTGTTTTATCCTCATGCCCATTTGTGGTCATGAGCCCTATGAAGGATGCACGCTCTGGCTCATGGAATAGAATTTCCCAATTGAATGCTTGTTAAATGCTTCTTGGAGATCGGATCTTGGACACTTATCCCAGAGGCCTGGGCTTTGGTGATGGGCCTTGCTGTTCACACAGGGTGGGCGTGATCTGTTACCCTCTGAGCCTCAGGTTCTTATGGTTGTTAAAGAGATTAGCTCACTCCTCAAATAGTTTAGAAAATAAGAGTGCAAAGCCTCTTCCCCATGGCTGAATCAGATTTACACATCAGTTTTGCATGATAGCCAGTACAACTTTTGACTGGACAGGTGCCTGTAAGTGTACAACATGAGATGCTCTATGCACATTGGGAGGCAGTAGCCACAAGGCCTTGATGATAATGTTATTACTCCATGAAAATAACGAGGTTAATTTATGTGTGTGCTTTGACCAGTGGTTCTCTAACATTGGCAAGCTTCAGAATCACCAAGAGGGCTTGTTAAAGCACAGATTTCTGGGTCCCACCCTGATGCAGTATGTCTGTGGTTTTGTTTTTCTGTTCAGAAAAACAGGACCTTGGGAATGATCATACTCCCAAACCTTATTAGTAATCACAATAAGACCTACCGTTAGTTTTTTCTGACATGTGGTAGAGCATAAATGAATAATAAAAACACAGTTTAAAAAAAAATAGGTAATGTTTTTGCAAATATAGGATTATTTTTATAACTTATTTCTTTGTGAAATGTTAGACATGGATAGACTAGAGCATAAAGCATGTACATGAAGCTTAACACTGTATCAGAAATGCAACCAAGCACCACCTAGGTTGAGAAAGGAAACTTGGCAGCACCCAGCAGCTCTCTGGGGGCCCTTTCCCAGTCGCAGCTCTGTCTCTCCCCACTGCCAACATCGCATGGAGCTGCTGCTCTGACATTTACGGCCATCCCTGGCTTCTTTCCAGCTTCACCACCCACCAGAGTTTCTCACAGTTGCATAAATGGACTCACCTGTATGTGTTCTTTTGTGTGTAGCTTCTTAAACTCAACACTTTTAAACCTTTTCTAGAGGAAAACCACACTCCTGTGCGTCCCCCACACTCTCAGTACTCTGCGACCCCAGCCTCATGTCTGACACCAGATGTGTGTCCTCTGACGTAACTCACTTCTGATACTGTCTGCGTGAAGACGGCGTCCAGCCCCATAGGTTACACGCTTAGCCCTGCGGGCCAGTCCCCCTGCCCTCACTTCCTATTCCACTCACAAGCCCAGGTTGTTACCTCGGCTTCTGACCAGCTGACTCTAAGTCAGAGGTTTCCACAACCCCTCCTTGATTAATTTGCTAGCAAGAGTTCACGAATTTCACAGAATTCAGGAAAGCAGTCTGCTACTTGGCACCAACTTATTACCAAGGGCATCAAGATGAACAGCCAGATGAAGAAGTACATAGGATGGGGCCCAGGAGGGTCTCAAGCGCAGAGTCTTCTGTCCCAGTGCGTGCTGGTGCTGGGCCTTGCCAAGGTGGACCTTGGGTGGGTGCCAACTGGGATGCCCACTGCATGTCCCAGTGACCATGCAGGCCACCTTCCTGCATGTCACCATCCCGGAGGCTCATCAGACCTTCCTGTTCCCGAGTGTTTATGGAGCAAGAATGAGCTCCCTGACTCTCTGTTTGAACTCCTCTGACACTGGCCCATCAGAGAGACGGAGGGCCACCTCATTACTGCTGGCTGGGGTCGAAGTCCAGACTCCCTTCCCCCACCCCTGTAGTCTCCATTAACGCTGCCAAGGTTTTTTTTTCTCTCCCCCCATATTAACTTGGATTTTATTTTTATTTAAGTTGATTTACAATGTTGTGTTAGTTTCTGTTGACAGAGAAGTGATTCAATTATATATATGTGTGTGTGTGTGTGTATATATATATATGCCTTCTCTTTTTATATATATTCTCCTCCATTATGGTTTATCATAGGATACTGAATGTAGTTTCCTTGTGCTATGCAGTAGGACCTTGTTATTCCTCTGTCCTGTGTATAAAAGCCTGGTGTCCAGCAGGAGTAGGAGAGCCCGATTTTCCATTCCACCTCCGCGGACACCGCCCTGATGCAGAGAGGCTGGGCTCCCTTGTTCTTGTCCCCCCAGGCTTGTAAGTCTAGACCCTCTACTAACCACTTCCTAGTGGGGATAGGGCTGTCGTTTTTCCCTGTGGTGTTGAGTAGGATGGAGCAGTAATTGTCTAAATTTTCTCTCTTGTTAGGCTGTCCCTTTCATGGTACTTTGGCTAAAGGAAACGGGCTTTCCTTTCTTCTTTTTTATTTTTATTTTTTGTCTGTACTCCTCAGCATTTCTGGATTACTGGCTTCATTAGCTCCAATTCTGGGACTTATGAGGCATAAAGAAAGTCTGTGAAACTCACCACTGTGTCATTCCGCAGGTGCTGAGGTCTCTAATTAGCCTGCCTTCCCTTCTCAATGTATCCAAGTCTGTGTTTGCTTTATACATACATACACACACGTATATAACGTTCAAGGTTTGCAGCTGTACTTAGTGGAAAGAACAGGAAAAGGGCATCTGTTCCATCTTCCCAGAAGAAGATGGCATATATAGTTTTAAATCCCCCCCCTTCTTCCTGTGAGATTCTAATCTGCCCTTCCCTGCCCCTCGTCCTTCCCTTAAACATCACTGGGCTACATCACATATGACATCTTTGAGGCTGTGATGGGTTTCCACTACTCGTTGCTTATAGAGCTCGCAAGCAGCAGAACAGCTCATCTTGGACACCGCTGTCACTGTTTTGCATCCAAGGAATTGATGAATTGATATTTCTTCTTCATCTGGACCCAAGCCCATCTCTAACAAATAGCCTTCTCATTATTCAGGAAATCTAGAGAACTCACTTCTCAAAAACATCTTTCAGAGGACGCTGCCCTGTTGATCCTGAAATTTTCAAGTGTATTGCAGATTAAATTAATGTTCTTTTCCTCCCAGGAAAAATGAAACAATGATAGAGAGCTAGTTTGGTATGAATAGTTGAAATACTGGCTTCTGCCCAAGTAGACTGATAACAAATTACAACTCACACCCATTCATCTCATCTGTAGTTGAATGGAGGGTTTTCCATTCCCAGCTGTCTAGATAGAAAAGCTGTCCCTATTGTCTGACTGCCTTGATGAAATTCTTGTCAGCTGGCAAAGAACAGTTACCAAGCAATTAGGCAAATTGTTGCTTCTTGTCCAATTATGGATAGTTTACAGAAACTTGTGCCATTTGTAGCAGGAGACAGCTTTCGGGTTACCGTAAAAATGACAATGCTCAAAAGATAATGGCCAGGAAAACAGCAAAAGAGGAGCCTACTGGTCAGCCTGCTTTCAGTTCAGAAAGACGGTGTGAGCTGTCTTCAAAGCTGCAAAGACCATGATTTCCTTTTCCTTAACACTCCTTCTCTAAATTGGCTTCGAGAGCACGTAGAACATGAACCTTTCAAATGACGAAAATTCAGCTGTAGCCCTAGATTTGAAAAACAAGACCTTTAAGAATGAAATACTTGCTCTGTAAAAGCAGAGTGTCTAGCATTTGTCATTTTCAGTTTTCATTAAATGCTCATTTTCAGGCTAAAGTTAGTCCTGAAATGAAGAAACATAATTACATACAAATGAGTTCTTAGACAAATGTTAGGTTCATGATTAATTAATTACCCTAATATTAACACCTGTTCCCTCAGCTCTGCAGAAAAGGAGGAGAACCGGGAAGGTAAAGGAGGCCACAGGCAGAAACTCAGCGAGGATGGAATTGAACAGATGGTTGAAGGAAGAGGGATGAAAGGATGGGGCCGAGATGAGGGGGACAGTGAGGCTGAAGCAGCCTGGGCGGGGGCAGTCGTTGCTGTTCAGTCACTAAGTCGTATCCGACTCTGCAACTCCATGGACTGGAGCACACCAGGCTTCCCCATCCTTCACCATCTCCCAGAGTTTGCTCAAACTCATGTCCATTGAGTCAGTGATGCCATCCAGCCATCTCGCCCTCTGCCACCCTCTTCTCCTTTTACCTTCTCTTTCCCAGCATCAGGATCTTTTCCAGTGGGTAGGGAGTAGCAGATAGTTTAGAGGGAGGAAGCAGTGGCCACGTGGTCTGGGACAGGGACCCCTGGCTGGGTCTGTGGGTGGCAAAGACTTGTTGGGAGAGGTGCAAATGGAATGGAATAAAGCAGAGCCAGGAGAGGTGGGCGGAGAAGGCAATGGCACCCCACTCCAGTACTCTTGCCTGGAAAATCCCATGGACGGAGGAGCCTGGTGGGCTGTAATCCAGGGGGTCGCACAGAGTCGGACACGACTGAGCAACTTAGCAGCAGCAGCAGCAGCAGGAGAGGTGGGGGAGAGGCCTCTGCTCTGGAATGCCTGTGGGAGGTGAGGGGGTGATGGATTGCCTCTTTTCTCTCAGAGACAAATGGCAATGAATGAGATAGGAACGGGAACGACAGTTCAGAGAAACTGCTTAAGGAAAGAGAACCTCTGAAAAGGTTTAATGTAGGCGGCTCGAATCTTCATATTCTCTGACCCAGGGCCCATATGCAGTCAGGACTCAATAAATGTCTGTGGCATAATTCAATCAGTGAGTGAGCAAAGAGAGCCCCGAGTTGGACGGAAATTCCCTTCTTTTTGTTCTCTAAACCTCCGTCTTCTATCACTATAGCCAGTTGTTGTTGTTAAGTCTCTCAGGATAAGGACAGGGTAATTGTAGACCCTTCATGAATGTTTTCTCCTTGATGGATTGAATGAGGGAAAAACACAGAATTCTGAACCAGTGTTATACCAGGGAGCTGAGAAACTAATCTCAAGCGTGTCTCCTTTTGAAAAGCCATCATTTGTTTTTGATTTTGTAGAAATCGCTAATGGAGATATATGTGGTTCTTCATTTGCCTTTAGAGGTTTGAAGTTTCTGCACACAGGTTCCTTAGAACACTCTGTTCAGTATGAATTGGAGTGACATTTCTCTTGTGAACCCATACTTGACAACATTTAATATGAATAAGCCAGACTGGTTCCAAGAGAAAAAGACATTCTACTCTTTTAAAAACCTGTTACATTTAAGAAAACTTGCAAGGGCTCTGTTTCAAAGCTTTAATTTTTTTTCTCTCTCTTTTTTTTTTTTTTTAAACTCTGGTGACACTTGATGTCATGAATTTTGATGTATTTGTTGCTTTAATGAAGATTTATTGAGCATCTGCCATGTATACCTACTGGGCCAGTGTTGGAAAGGCAGGCCGACCCTCTCCAGATTCCTGGATCCTTGTAGCAGTTACGCATCCCATTTTCCAGATGAGAAACGTGAGGCCCAGAGAGATGAGTTGTTGCCCAGGGTCACTGGCGAGTCCACAGCAGACCCTCGGACTGAATCCAGTGCTCCGACCCCAGTCTTCAGCATGCCTGTCCTTCACTCCTTCCATCCACTGCCCTTCCCCTGCCAACAGCCTGTTTAGGAAGGTGGATAGAACTTGGGGATTTAAATAATAGAGCCAAGAAGTTTGTTGGGTCCTAAAAGATGGGGATATGCTTGGCGTGGAGCACTAGGCCACTCTCTCATGCCCTTGTGGCCTGGGCAGCAGATGGATCCGCCCCCACCCCATGGGGAGGGAAGCTGGGTGATTCTTACACACCTGTGGGCCCCTGGCGTCACATTTGTCCTCTCATCGGTATGCTAAGTGTTTGCCAAGTACAGTACCGCTCTTGCTTGTTACTCACAGGCAGAGGTGTCTACCTGGCCCTGTACAGTCTTGTAACAGCAACTCAAGGCTGTATATTGTACCGTGCTTATTTAACTTATATGCAGAGTACATCATGAGAAATGCTGTGCTGGAATAAGCACAAGCTGGAATCAAGATTCCCGGGAGAAATATCAATAACCTCAGATATGCAGATGACACCACCCTTATGGCAGAAAGAGAAGAGGAACTAAAAAGCCTTTTGATGAAAGTGAAAGAGGAGAGTGAAAAAGTCGCCTTAAAGCTCAACATTCAGAAAACGAACATCATGGCATCTGGTCCCATCACTTCATGGCAAATAGATGGGGAAACAGTGGAAACAATGTCAGACTTTATTTTTTTGGGCTCCAAAATCACTGCAGATGGTGATTGCAGCCATGAAATTAAAAGACACTTACTCCTTGGAAGGAAAGTTATGACCAACCTAGATAGCATATTGAAAAGCAGAGACATTACTTTGCCAACAAAGGTCCTTCTAGTCAAGGCTATGGTTTTTCCAGTAGTCGTGTATGGATGTGAGAATTGGACTGTGAAGAAAGCTGAGCGCCGAAGAATTGATGCTTTTGAACTGTGGTGTTGGAGAAGACTCTTGAGAGCCCCTTGGACTGTAAGGCGATCCAACCAGTCCATTCTAAAGAAGAGCAGTCCTGGGTGTTCATTGGAAGGACTGATGCTGAAGCTGAAACTCCAGTACTGTGGCCACCTGATGCGAAGAGTTGACTCATTGGAAAAGACCCTGATGCTGGGAGGGATTGGGGGCAGGAGGAGAAGGGGCCAACAGAGAATGAGATGGCTGGATGGCATCACCGACTCGATGGACGTGAGTTTGAGTGAACTCTGGGAGTTGGTGATGGACAGGGAGGCCTGGCGTGCTGCAATTCATGGGGTCTCAAAGATTTGGACACGACTGAGCGACTGAACTGAACTGAACTGAACAGCAACTCAGAAAGTGAGTAGGTCTCTTCCCCAGGGATTGTGGACAGTGAGCCGGCCTCCCCCGTTACATTCCCTGATGGTTCTGCGTTTAGGCCACATCCTTCCCTTTGGAGCCTGGGTTGTCAGAATAGGTCATATGGATACAGACCAGGTTGTTCGGGGCCTTTGCAGGTGGCCGTGTGGATGCCCCTATGTGACCCAGGATATTTGTGCGTGCGTGCGCAGTTGTGCCTGACTTTTGTGACCTCATGGACTGTGGCCCACCAGGCTTCTGTGTCCATGGGCTTTTCCAGGCAAGGATACTGGAGCAAGTTGCCATTTCCTTCTCCAGGGGATCTTCCTGACCCAGGATCAAACCTGCATCTCCTGCACTTCAGGAAGATTCTTTACCACTGAGCCTCCTGGGAACTGAGCGTTGTTATTCCTAACAGAATATTCACCACGGTATCCCTTTATCTAGGAGTGCTCTGGCCTGTTGCTTCTGCCTGATCTACCCAGACCTCCTTGGAGCACACATTTGAGTCAGTCCAGGCACAGCCTGGCTGTACTAACCAAGGTGCTGTCTTGCTGCCTGGTCCCCTCTGAGCCCAGAGTCCTGGGTTCCAGTTGTTTCCGCCACCCAGCGCTGGGCTGCTTCGGGCGGGCCACTCCCTGCCCCCAAGGTGGGGTTTCCTCCTGTAAAGCAGCTCTCACGGCCCCTGCTTCGCAGCTCCAGCCACCGAGAGACGTGGGACGGGAGAGGAGGAGAGCAGAGGGCACAGAGTCGTGGACTGACGTGTCCTGTTACTTGCTAGTTAAGACTCCGAGGCAGGGCTGAGTGAGCGCCCCGCCTCCGTGCTCTCTGCCCCTGTCTGGCCTGAAGCCCCTTCAGGAGCCTCTAAGTGAGCAGTTAGCCATCCTCTCCCTCCTTTCCCGAGAAGCCGCAGGGGAGGGCCAGCCCACTCTGGGTTTTCTGCAGCGCCCCTTCCAGAGCCGTGGCTCCTCTGGGAGGACGGCTGAGCTGTCAAGCTGTCAGATAGTTGGGTGTTTCTGAACAGCTGATCGCAGAGCACAAGTAGTTACCTACCCAGGTTTCTTGTCTGTGGGATGGAGGTGGGCTTCAAGTGAGTATTTCTTGTTGTTTCTTCTGTTTGTTTTGTGAGGGCAGAGTGGAGACTGACCGCAGGATGGAGAGAATCTGTGTTGGGGCAGGGCTGCAGAACACGGAGGATTTGAATCCAAGCAGGGTCCTGGGGAGACCCTTTAAACACAGGACACTGTTTGCGCCTGGGGAGGGGCTTGTTAGAAATCTTGTGTGGACTAAATTGTGCCCTTAGTTTCTGCCGAAGACCAGTTCATTAAATTCAGTTCATGAAGACAGGCCCAAACACTTAGGCAGTGTTTGGGAGGGGGATGTATTTGGGAAGAACCTCTTTGCAATAGTTCTCAGCCCTGGCAGCACATGAAGTTTTGGGGGTGTGGTGAGACCTGGGCACCAGTAAGCTTTAAAGGTCTTCTTCAAGGTGCAATGAAGTTTGAGAGCCACCACTAAGTTTAGAGGGGGTGGTACCCCGCATGGGGGTCGTCCTCTTCCAGCAGATTTTTCTCGTGAGCACCCCCCACCCCCTCCTTCTTCCAGCTCGGCAGGTGCACTGAGCTGTGGACGGGAACCTTGAACCGCCACCAGCGAGGAGCATCTGATGCAGGATGTATATTTACCCCTAAGCGGCACAGTATGAATCCTGAGATTGGTTTCTCTAGCCTTTAAGCTGTGCTGGGCTTTCACAACCCCTCCCCTTCAGAACTCAAAATCGTGGGAAGGAATAAAAGGCAAGGCCATTACCACCCATTTCCTTTTGATCCGTTGCAGTAAAGAGCAAGTGACAAAAATGCACAGAGAGGAATGTGAGTACCCACATCCTCTCTGTTTACAAGGTTGGTTGTTTTGGAGCCAGAAGGCTCTGGTGAGAGTGAGGAGCAGGGAGACGATGCCTTGCGCCAGAAACTGACACCTGGCGGCTGCTCACCCTTCTTACTGTGTTTATTTTCCTGTGTACGGGGCCGTCCAGTGACTGACTTGATGAACATGTTGCCTCTGGTTTGGTCTATTTCATTTTCTTAAATCCTGAGAGCTGACCTAAACACTGTGAGGTTTGCAACGCAAATTACATGCACAGTGGCCTCAAGTGACGTTAGTAGTTCTGTGATCTGGGACCCATCACTGTCAAAAGTGCAGTGGGATCAAGAGACGCAGACCCAACTGAGTCCTGCCTGAGCTGCAGGGGGGTCAGCAGCGACCTCTCTGCCTCCCTCTGAGGTGGGAGTTGCCGCCGGAGGCGGCTGGGAGCAATCTTGTATGCATTTCCCTGTCTGGGTCCCGTGGTTCGGTCTCTCCCTCACGAACACAATCTCTTTTCAGTCCGAAAGCCAGTGTTTGGTAAGGGATGGTGAGCACAGATTCTTCGGACCCAAGCCCACTGCCCTCCCTCCGCCCCGTCCAGCAGCCGCTCTGAGCGGGGTGTGGTGACCGGCCGGCCTCACTCCTTCACGACACACGCGGGGCCAAGCAAGGGGAGCAGCGCCATCGATCCCTCACTTGCACCTGGCGTGTGCCTCACACGCATCATCACATTTGTCCCGAGGCCCCTGCGATGGGCCTCGTCACCCCTCTCCCCTGGACATGGACGCTTGACTCTGGCCACATGCTGGTGATGAGGCAAGGACTGGAACCCAGTCACACGGCTGCTGAGTGGATTGTCTTTCCCTCGGCTCACTCTCTCTCTCCCTCTTTTCTTGGAACAAGGAAGGTCAGCCTGAAGTCCACAGGAGCCGGGCACCCTCACAGACCAAGCACTGTTTTCCTCTCCGAAACAGCCAGGTGGGCCTCTGGGACTCGGGCTTCTCCGGCCGTTGTCGAATCACTGTGTGCAGGGCGGTCCCAGCGAGGCCGGCTGGGTTATTGATCTGTGCAGTCACTGAGGTGTGGGGGGCCGGCCTCAAGGGAGGACGTTTTGATCCTCGCTCGTGTTGAGGGAGGGTCACCTTCTCCGCTCGGCCTCGGGTTTGGCTGTGAATGTGCGAAATGTTTCTAATGCTAAAAGCCAGGTATCACTGAATGTAAAAACTGCAGTGTGGCGGAATGAGACTTGATGAGATTCTAGATGCGTAAATCTGGTCTCTTGGCAGCTGGATTGCACTTTGCAGAGCCCAGGGGGTTATAACAGTTGACATCTTTATATAGATATATGTGGAGTGTGGCTGAATTGCAGTTGCTTTTAGAGCTATAACTTTGAATTGCCTGACTTTTTGTTTTAAAAACAAGGATGGTTTTGCATGGGGGTGGGCTTATTTGGAAAGCAGAGCAAGAAAGGCACAGGAGAGAAAAGGGACTTGGGACACAGGAACAGCCCTTGTGTGAGGGCCCCGGTGGTCTTGCGGAGAACCGAGCTGGTGCCACCCACAGCTTGGGGCAAGAACCCCCGCCCCCAGACAGAGGCTCGCCTTCGGAGGACAGGCAGGGCTGGGCCTGAGCATTTGGGTGCTGTCGGCTGGGTTCCAGCGGGTGACCTTTAAACATCTGTCCGTTCAACATCTCTTTCACAGGTGGGGATAAACTGATGTTGCATCAGGAACAACTGGGTGCCTCTCTAACTTCAAAATGGGAAATTTATTACATGAATTTTTTACCAATTTTCCCAAGTCAGACAGCTACTCGGAGGCATATTGAGTGATTTAAATTTTAGATGGTAAAGTCAGTCACTCCTTCCCCGTGAGTAGCATCACGCACACCTAACAGTTTCAGACCCGTGCCCGCCGGGTCTCCACGCTTGCCAGGCCTCCCCTCTGCCCGGTCTCAGCGTTGGTGGTCGGGCCGGTGGCCACAGCGAGCAGCACCCCCACCTGCACTGCGCTATGTGCTCAGCGGAGATGGGGCCACCCAGCGGGAGAGGGGGGGCTAAGCTAGCTTAGGTTTCTACTTTTGCCAGGGATGTCTGATGGCTTTTATGGACCGCCCTCCAGAGAACTGCTTGCTCGTTCCTCTTAATCCATCTGTGGTTACAGACTCGAGCTAAGAAGATCGCAACCGTTCGAGTAGGGTTTCTCACCTTGGCGTTACTGACGTTTGGGGCTGGGTAATTTCCATTCAGGGGGCTGTCTTGTGCTTTGTAGGGTTTCGGCAGTATCCCTGGCCTCCACCCATTAATAGCAGATGCCGTTAACACGTCCCCATCACAGTTGTCACTTGCTGCCTGTCTCCAGTCATTACCTGGGGAGCAAAAGTGTCCCCATTGAGACTCGCTGCTCCAGGAAGAGGCAGGGAGCCCTTTCACATCTCTGTGGATGCGGACCCCCCAGAAGACCTTTGTCTGCAGGGCTGGGTTTTAAATAAGTAGTTCCCAAAGCATGGGAAAGAAGTCTTATTTTCTAGCTAGTTGACTACAGGTAAAGCTTTTAAGCAGTTTAATTTCAGAAAGATACCTTTGATGATTTTTACTGAGATGAGGCATTAAAAGACTAGAAGTGATTGTTTGGATTTTCTTGGCTTTTTGTTGCCTTCAAATCAACAAAGCAGAGGGAGGGAGGTTCCAGAAAGGCTCTGTGAGTGTTTCAGGAAATGCATTTCCAAGCAGGGTGTCCCCCGGCCAGCACACTTGGTATGGTTCCTGTGAGACTGGATGTCCGCCCGGGCATTTCTTCATGGAATGGCGGTGCTGAGGGTCGTGCTGGGCCCTGTGTGCAGCAGGTGGGAACAAATGGGCGGGGGCGACGCTCCTGTCCCCAGGACATCCCCAGCCTCCTCTAGGCAAGAAGCGCCAGCATCTCAGGATTGCCAGTGAGGCAGCCGTGTGTTGAAGCAGTTCTGCTGGGGTTAGAATGGCCGTCCTGCAGCCGTGGTTTTCAGGCTGTACTGTTAGCAGTGGATGTGATTTTTTTTCTTCAAATGACATGAGTAGAAATGCAATATATATGAAGCAGGCTGAAGGCAGAATGGAAGCTTGAAGGCAGAATGGAAGGAGGGGTCCGTACCTCCTACCCCCGTCTCACCTTGGAGCTGACACTTCCCAAGACAGCGCAGTCTGCGTCACCCATCTAACTGAAAGTAGCCTAATATTTGGTTGAATAATGATCTTTTTTCTCCCCCCCCCCACTGACTGGATCTATCATCTTTTTCTTTTCTATTTTAGATAAAAGCAGTTTTCCAAACCACAAACCTAAGGGAAGATTATCATGCTATTCCATGGCTATGTAACTTTTACTCTCTATCTATGAAAGCAGATCCAGGGGCTGAGGAAATATATATGTATATACATGCCTACATACATATTCATTATGTATGATAATTTGTTTTGAAAATTTAAATATACAAAAAAAAAACAGAGAAAAGAGCTCAGTCACTAGATGTAACAGTTGTCACTATTTTGTCATGTTTGCTTCACCTGTTTCTTTAGACCTCTAATGGATAATAGTTTTAAAAAGCATATCCACCCTAACAAGGTCTGGGAATATTTCCACCGCCTTCCCCTTCCCCCGACCCTGTTTCCTGTTCGAGTTCATCTTGTGGACCTGTGCAATTTGAGTTCAGTTTATGAAACTCTCATGAGGGATACAAATTTAATTTGATATTCCTATATCTATTTACTTTTGTTCAACATCAATTTGGGGGTGCCTTGCTGTTTCGAGACCTGAGCATACATGATGAGCAAAATGAAACAGACCCTGCCCTGCCCTGGGTTTTGTTAGAAATGGAAGTTCTTCAGTTGCTTATCAGGAAAATTAGTTCTGCCCTAAGCTTGCGGGGTGGGGGGCGGCGGGGGGCGGGGCGGGGGGGGCTTGCTGGTGAGGAGAATATGATGGGATGGGGATGAACCTGGAGGTTTGGGGGAGCAAACCCACCCGCAGTGTGCTGGCCTCGTTCTTGTGTCGGTGAAGTGCTTCATGTGCCGTGCTCTTGAGACTCGATGCCCATGGCGCCTCGGGAGCCGGTGTAGCCTGTGTGTGCGTGTGGCTGCGGCGTTGGCAGGGGCGAGCTACAGTGTGGGCGGAGTTGTTAGACTGGCTGGTTATTCACTCCCTGCCTTGCAGGGGCGAGTGGAACCTGTGATCAGAGTTATTTGTTTTCTGATAGTTATTCCTCTGCTATTGTTGCAAAACAACATAAAAAAGGACCCAGGACTCTTCCGTGAGAAACATCACTCATGGGGGACAGTAGGAGTTTACCTGCCACCTTGCTCAGCTCCTGCCACCCTGTACCCTCCTTTCCTGGGCTTTAGAATCTCTCCTTATTCACTCATCTGGAGAAAGACTGGATCGACGGCTCTTTTGATGGAAGTATGCCTTCTGTCTGTCGTCCATGACAGATGAACCATCTGGAATGTCCCCTGCCCTACATCCATTGCTCTGTTAGCTCTCCTGGGCAGTGAAAGAGGAGCCCTAGAAAGGAAACAGTGACGACGAAGAGGTTTTTATGCTTGGTTGACTTCCTCAACTCCAAACCTGACTGGTTAATTAATTAATTAAACCTTATCAGCTGGTTAATTAACAACCTGATTTCACAGATTCGATAGCACATGTGTTCTCAGGACAGAAAATACGTTTTGGGAACATTCAACTTAAGCTTGGACATACAAGCCAGGTGGTTTTTCACTAAGTTTATTAACGCTATTTGATAACGTTTCTAATGGGCCTTCCTAAGTAGACTCCAGCGTGATTCACATAATGGGATAAATGGAATATAATGAGTCTAAAAGAGCTATCAAGCCCCAGTTGTATCTAGAAACACAGGTTTGTTTTCCAGTGAGGATCGTGCCGAAGCTAGCAGATATTCCTCTTGAATTTTGTGATTGCTTCCAAAATGAACTGCATTTATGAATTAGCTCCGTGGCCCCCAAATATGTTTATGCTGACAGAAAAGGGAGTACTCGAGTCTGTGCAGTGTGATTCAGCTGTTATTTGCATGCATGGGGCCGTGCAGAAGACTTAAATCGAGTTCCTCGTCATTAAACAGGCCCTGGGAAAGGTTGCCCAGGAGGTTGGCATTTCAATAACATCTCTCTTCCCAGAATAAATTGCCTCTTCCCTTACTTCACAACTTGATAAAAATATTATAGATTGATAAATATTTTTGCAGAGTGATTGCTTTTCAAAATTGAATGGCAAAGCTGATCCATATGTTGGGAGAGGGAATGTTTATAGTGGCCCATACCTAATTTTACCCCTCTTTGACAGGAAATAACGACGTGTTTACCGGATTACTACAAATGGACTCAGTATCTCTTTATTAAACTCTATGAAGCTGGACTGGCCTATCAAAAGGAGGTAAGTTAAAGTTTGTTGTTGTTATTGTTTAGTTACTAAGTTGTGTCCAATCCATTTGTGACCCCCTGGACTGTAGCCCACCAGGCTCCTCTGTCCATGGGATTTCCCAGGCAAGAACACTGGAGTGAGTTGCCATTTCCTCCTCCAGGGGATCTTCCCCACCCAGGGATTGAACCTGCATCTCCTCCGTCTCCTGCATTGGCAGGTGGATTCTTTACCACGAGTCACCTGGAAACCCCATGATAAGATAAGCCTTAGATGGTAGGAAATGAGAGAAATAGTATCCTCGTGTGGCCTAGAACTGCAGTGTCCAATATGATGATGGCTATTGGCTACATGTGGTTGTTAAAATTTAAAGCAGTTAAGATTAAAACAGTATTAAAAATTCAGGTCCTCAGTCATACAAGTCACATTCAGATGCTGGTAGCTAGTGCTGGACAGTCTAGATAGAAAACATTCCCATCATAACAGAATATGCTTTTAATCATTATGGTTTTTATGGGGGGTTTTTTGTTCAGTTTTCTCTCCTTTTCTTTCTTTTTTAAAAACCTATTTAATTTTTAATTGATGGATAATTGCTTTACAGTATTATGTTGGTTTCTATCAAACATCAGCATGAATCAGCCATGGGCTTACCCCTCCCACTTGAACATCCCTCCCATCTCCCTCCCCATCCCGCCGCTCTAGGTTGTTACGGAGCCCCGGTTTGAGTTCCTTGAGTCATACAGCAAATTCCCGTTGGCTGTGTGTTTTACATATGGTGATGTATGTTTCCATGTTACTCTCTTCATACACCCTACCCTCTCCTTCCTCCCCCCTCAGCCTTGTTCGTAAGTCTGTTCTCTACGTCTGTGTCTCTGTTGCTGTTCTGCAAATAGGTCCAACAGTACCATCTTTCTAGATTCCATATATAATGCATTGGTATACGATATTTGTTTTTCTCTTTCTGACTTACCTCACTCTGTATGACAGATTCTAGGTTCATCCACCTCATTAGGACTGACTCAAATGTGTTCCTTTTTACGGCTGAAAATATTCCATTGTATACATGTACCACAGCCTCTTTATTCTTTATCCATTCATCTGTCGATGGACATCCAAGTTGCTTCCATGTCCGTGTCTATTGTAAACAGAGCTGCAATGAACACTGAGGCACATGTGCCTTTTTCGGTTTTGGTTTCCTGAGGGTATATGCCTAGTAGTGGGATTGCTGGGTCATATGGTGGTTTTATTCCTCGTTTTTTAAGGAATCTCCATGCTGTTCTCCACAGTAGCTGTATCAATTTCATTATATTTTCAGTTAAAAAAATTTTAGAATCAGTAGAGCAACTCATATAGAAGGCTCAGTTTAGAAAATCAGGATAACATGAATTTTCTTAAACCTTGACAACATAAAAAGTAACCTAGCTAACAAAAATCAGGAGGTGGAATTGGGGAAGAGAAGTAGAAGCAAGTGAGAGATGACCTCTACATACTTAGAACGGAAGTAGAAGCAAGTGAGAGATGACCCCTACATATTTCATAGGTGGAATTGGGGAACAGAAGTAGAAGCAAATGAGAGATGATCCCCACATATTTAGAACAGAAGTAGAATCAAGTGAGAGATGACCCCTACATATTTCATAACAAGGAGCCATAGAAGGAGAATTAGACATTTATGTCTGTATTTTTTTTAAGTTGAAATGTAGCTATTAAAGCTAAGGATAAAGGCAGCAGAAACTAGAAGAGGAGTCTTGTGCGAGGAAGGCTGTATGACCATGCTCAGTATCTCATATTACATGGCAGAGGGTCAGCAGAATTGTCTAAAGACAGTAATCAGACTTAAAGTAGTACAGTTTTATTACATAAAGTTATAATGGCAAATACCAGAAGAACTAATAAACAAAGCCTGCTAAAAGAGGAGTATTTTTATAATCACTTCAGATAATTATGAATGTCCTCCTTTAATACTATACCAAAACTCAACAAGTGGGTGGTTCTTAAAGGTCATTTGCAATGTTGAATCTAAATATCAGTGAACTTTTTGCACCCTTGTTATATTAAAATGTTTTCGTCTATTTTACCCTTTGAATGAATGCTTTACCCTTGTGTTATTATTATCACGAATATAGTTTTGACCTGCCAACTCCTTGTAGTGGTCTCCGGGACTCCAGAGGTTTATGAACCATACTGAGAACCTCTGTACAAAGTATATAATCCCTAACCCACTCTCATCTTTAAACTGAGGATATTTTAAAAATATTGGTTGTTTAAAATACAATGTCGTTAATTTTTTTTTTTTAAGTATTCAGTCCCCATTAACATTTGGGATACATTGAAAGTGAGAACTTTGTAGATTCAAGTCATACTAATCTGTAACCACTGTAAACCCTCTTGCTGCTGCTGCTGCTAAGTCACTTCAGTCGTGTCCGACTCTGTGTGACCCCATAGACGGCAGCCCACCAGGCTACCCCGTCATTGGGATTCTCCAGGCAAGAACACTGGAGTGGGTTGCCATTTCCTTCTCCAATGCATGAAAGTGAAAAGTCAAAGTGAAGTCGCTCAGTTGTGTCTGACTCTTCGCGACCCCATGGACTGCAGCCTACCAGGCTCCTCCGTCCGTGGGATTTTCCAGGCAAGAGTACTGGAGTGGGGTGCCGTCGCCTTCTCTGAAACCCTCTTGAGTCAGTTTACTGTATTAACACACCAAAGCTGTTCCTATGCCCAGAAGCTGGTTAGGTGAGGAGTGGTGAGAGACAAAAGTACCTGTCCAGGGTGCTGACTGCAACAGATCTTGTTGTTGTGTTGGAAGTATCATTGTGGTGTTAAAGAATAATTTTCAGAAGTTAAAAACATGACTCCCATACAAATATAAAATGAACGTGTGTCAGAGATTTCATTCAGCTCGTTCATTAGCAGGAGAACCAGCTGTATGTTAAGACTGGTTCAAATGAGGTTTCGAGGAAGGACGATTTATAGCGTTGAAGGCATGTGATATGTGTTTGCTGATAGAATCGAAACTGCTGAGTGTCCTACCAGGCATAACCGTCGTTCTGGGGACAGTCTTTCCTGTGACTCAGAGATCACTTGTATTGGCATCGCCTGGGAGCCATCTGTGTCACGCTCAGACAAAAAGCTCTGGTGTTGCTCTGTGGTTTCCGTAGGCTAACCTCTTCTTTGGCACCCTAGTGGAGTTGTACTGGGTTGGCCAAAGCATTCATTCATGTTTTTCCATACCATCTTATAGATGTTTTTCCATACCATTATTAAAATAACTTAATAATGAAGAAGGAGTCAAACAAAGGTAAACATCCCTAGAAAATCAGATAATCCCTGGGGGATGTGGCTCTGCTAGCCAATTCCAGCTTGCTTTGAAGAAGCAACCCCTTTTGCCTGTTTCTAAGTTTGGAATAATTTTTTTTAACAGCATTATTCAATATTCAGAAGCAAAAGGGTCAGAAGGGAATTGGTAGGAAAATCGTCAGCTTCCCACTCTCAACAGCAGGTTCGGTGCTAACCGAGCAGCCTGGCAGACTCCTTCCCAGAAGAGCCTCCCTGCTCAGGTGGATCAGAATTGTATGCCAGTCAGGTCTCCACAGTGGAATCACCCATGGGTCCAAGCAGAGGGATTAAGAGATCACAAGCGAGATTGTGTATCCCAAGTAATAGCAGAAGGACAGACAAAAATCAAAGCTACCAGCACATGAAAAAGCCACAGCAAAGCAGAGGGTAAAACGCAGGTAAAACTGTTAGAGTGTAAGCAGTGGTACACGGCATCAGTTGGATTAGCCAGTGTTAACTATCCTCAGTTGCTTTGTTACTCTTTATGCGGATGTGATATGAAAGAGGTAACATGTTAACATAGCAGTGTAAACAGTTCTTGCCTGGAGCCTTCGGCTGTGTGATAGCCCTTTATGAGACACTTGATTTTTTGTATCTGTGTATTGTATACTTAAGCTGACTCTGAATATATTGAATATTTACTGTAATATTCCTGCATAGGACACTTGCTTCACTCTTTGTTAGTGCTCCTTCAGTTCTAAGCACATCAAACCCAAGTAGGAAGCTTAACCTCTTCAATATTGGGTTGGGGCCAAAGCCAGTCATAAGCACCGTCTTAGGAGCTGAGTAACTTTTCTAAAGATGGAAGGATTTCCAGGGGGTCCCCCACTTCATGAGCACAACTGTGCTCCCGGGTCCAGATAGCTCTCTTCTCCCCAGTGATTTCCAGATCAGTGTCTCACACACACACACACACACACACACACACACCCCTAATATCCACCCTCCTGGGAATTTGGTCCAGTCTTCCCTCTGACTCCTTCTGTCATGGAAACAGCCTATATTCCTTTCCTGATGCTGCTGCTGTAACAAATTACCACAAACTGGGTCGCTTAGAACAACACAGATGCATTGTTTTACAGTTTCTGAGGTCAGAAGTCCATGAAATAGGTCTCACTGGGATACAAATCAAGATGTTAGCAGAGCTGCCTTCTTTCTGAAGGCACTAGAGGAAAATCTCTTTCCTTGCCTTGTCCAGCTTCTGGAGGCTGCTCCCATCCTTGAGTTTGGACCCCTCTCCATCCTCAAAACCAGAGCATCTTGAAATCTCTCTGACTGTGCTTCCATCGTCATATCTCCTCAGACTCAGACTCGGACTCTTCTGCCTTCCTCTTTCTCTTATAAGAGCTTTTTTTCATTACTTTGGGCCCATCTGATTAATCCCAGTTAATCTCCCCATCCCCAAATCCTTCATTAATCATATATCTTCAAAGATCCTTTTGCCATGTAGGTAACACCGGTTGCAAGCAACACAGGACATGGACATCTTTGGGGTGTGGTGGTTCTGCCTCTCACAAGCCTCCCCGCTTCAGAGGCTTGTTGCGAGGATTAAACTGGTGAATGCTTGTGGAGAGGCTGGAATGGTGCCTGGCGCAGAGTACATCCTTAATAAGTGCCCATCTGTGGGTGCCTGTAGTTACCTAGGGTCATTATGATATTTAAATTGGAAAAACAAAAAGTTAAAAAATCCTGAAGCCTCCTGGCTAATTCTGAGGCAACCTGCACATGGAAAGGTATTACAGAAAAAACAGTGTAGATTGTTTCATGGGTATTCATTTAGAAAGACACTGTTTTTCTTGCTGGTTATTGATTTAAATTTTTTTGATGCATTCTTTTAAGTCACTTAAATGACATGATCTTAAGAAAAAAAATCATAAACAGAATGTTAACATGCACATGTGGTACACTGTTTGAAGACCAGAGTTATCTTTAATCCAAAGTATTTTTTTCCAGATAGATTTCCTTTTATTGGATAGCCATTTTCAAATTGGCTTTAAAACATAAAACATACTGATATAGTTAGCTTTCTATTTCTGGGGTTTATTTCAAAATAGAAGCTTTGAAGTTAGCATAAGAAAGTTAATTTGATTTAAAAAAAACTGCATATAGCATACTTTGTAAAGCATATTTGGCCAAAAAAATAATTCACATATTAATACTTTTCCTCTAATGGCATTGTCATAGCCTTTAAAAAAAAAAAAAAAGATAGCCTTAATCCTTAAATTCAGTTCTGCTATAAGTATAAATGGACATTTAGGGAGAGTATTTTAGCAGAGCATTACAAAGCAGAGCTGGAGTCTCATTCTTGTTCTTAACAAGGACTGTCCATCAGAATGTTTATTTCCATTGCAGAAGCGAATCTGTTCTTGCTCTCATGGACCAAAAATATTTTCAGCCAAAAATATGAATATACAGACTTCTTTTTGGGAGAACATTAAATATCACCTCTCTGGTTAAAAAAAGAGAAATTCCGTGGATGTAGCTAGTGGAGAGAATAATGCCGTGTTCTACCTGGACGTTGTAGGGAACTGTGGAGCGCCACTTAATCTGTGAATTTGTCTTTGACCCTTGATTTCAGCAGCAGCTGCTGCTAGTGCTAATTCACCAGCCTAAGCTACTTAAAGAAACGCAGGGCACAAACAGGCAGCCTCGCCCAGTCTGCCCCCTGGTGTCTCTGGAAGGTAGTGCAAGCAACAAGCGGCGGCCTTGGGAACTTTCCACCCCCCGCCCCCGCCCCCCACCCCATTCTGGACCGAGTCCAAATTCAGGCCCATTCTGGATGGAATAGAGCAAAATCGATTTTGAGAATTAGATCCTTTAATGAGATCTATGTGGTGTTCCTTAATTAAGTGAGCTTTTGTCAAGAAAAAAGCTAATAGCCCTTGAGAAAATCAATACCCTAAAGCATATCTCACTAGCCTTTGGAACCCGAAGCTGCATGGCAGGATACTCAGAAAAGGTCTCCAGTCATACGGAAGGAGAGCTCGAGGAGAAAGAAGCCAGGGAAATGATGGGGAGCAGCCTGAGCCTCACTAGTGGTGCTGTGGCCAGGCAGGAGCCAAGAGCATGCTGATGGAGGATGTACTCCGTTAGGACTGGCGGCCGGTGAGGAGGGTGAGGGCCAGGGAGCAAGCGGAGAGAGGATCCAGAGGAAGGCCAGGATGAGATGAGAAAGGACGAGCTTTGACACAGGCGGCCTGCTGGGGCGGTAGGCACCAGGGTGTCTGTGTCGCAGAAAAGAGGGCTGATAAACTCCAAATCAGGCTCTGCTTCAATGCCATACATCGTCATATTTGAAACAGACAGCTAGTGGGAAGTTGCTGTATGCCACAGGGAGCTCAGCCCAGTACCCTGTGACAACCTAGAGAGGTAGGCCAGGAGTGGGGTGGGAAGGAGGTTCAGGAGAGAGGGGATATATGTATTCTTATGGCCGATTCATGTTGTTGTACGGCAGAAACCAGCACAACATTGAAAAGCAGTTATCCTCCAATTAAAACTAAGTTTTAAAAACATCAGAATGAAACTGCCTTGAGAATCCCCAGTGGACCCCATGGTCTCCCACGACTCCAAGAGCTCAACAGCCAAGAAGGGGAGGGGAAGGGGGAGAAAATGGTGCAGCGTCCACAACCTGGAATCTGTACAAACCACAGTCTGTACAAACTGGAGTTTGCGAACACAGTCACTTCTTGTGTAGAATCGTGTGGTAACGTGCATTTCTAAAATGCTTTCTGAAAGCTTCCCACAAATCCCGCAGACCGGAAAAATGTTAACTTGGCATTTAAGCCTTGATCAGCTTGGGGAGGTTCTCTTCTTCAGGATGACGGCTCACTCCGTGATGTTGCCGGATAACTTGTGTTAGAGAAGCAGTGGGCAAAATCAGCTAGAGTCCAGTGTTTCTGCAGGTGTTTTACTGATTTCAGTATTGATTAAAGTTGACTGGAAAATATAGAGATAGGCTGTATTTTGCTAATAAGACTAGTTGACTGTAAGGAGCATGGCGTTGGCCTCGGAGGTAATAGAGGCTGTAATTAACCAGGGTAGGGACCGCAGTCAGTGAAGTTGTCCATAAACTGTATTCTGTGGAGCATGACTGTGCTTGCTTAAAAATCAGGGCATCCATCAAAGTAAGTGTTCAAAATGTGAAAACCCAGGAATGCCAGATGAGAAGACAGACCATGGCGTGAAGCTGTAGGTAAGAGACTGTTAACATAAGAAAGGAGACCCAGAGAAAGATTTGGAAGTCAGCTCCAGGCCTTCAAGAGGCCGTGGATGCTGTGCACCCTGGACCCTATAGGCCCTGAATTTTGACCACCTGTGGGTTTACCACCTGCAGAAAGGCCAACTCTGAACTCTGTAACTGTGCTTGAGATGGATCATGGTCCTGAGACGAAACAAGACTGAGTACTTACAAGATGCATCTTTTTTTATATTACTATTGTTTGGCTGCAGCAGCTCTTAGTTGGGGTATGTGGGGTCAGGTTTCCCGACCAGCGACTGAACCCAGGCCCCCAGTGCATTGGGAGCACAGACGCTTAGCCACTGGACCACCAGGCATGTCCCTTTGATTTGAATGCATCTTTGATTAGAAACTTTATTTCCTTTTGTATTTTTCCTCTCCCCATCAAGACTTTCACTGGGGGAAAATTGCTTTTGTGTTTTGCTTCTATTTGTCTTTCATTTGATAGCAGGGTTTTATTATAACGTGTAAACCTCTTAGGAGCACATCTCCCTCATTGCATTCTGTAACTTGGAGTCTGAGAGCTGCCAGGCTGTGTGGGAAATGTCGATGAGAAAATCAAGTCCTGTCCTGTTCTTGCAATCCGCAGGGTTGAGTGTTTGCTTCTTCACGTCACCTGAGGTTTGCAGCGGGGACAGGAGGCAGAGGTGGAGGCATACAGGGCTTTTGTTCTCCCTTTCGTATTTTGTACTGTTTTACTTGTGCTCTAGTTTAGGGTTTGGGGGGACAGGGGGCTCTTGAAGGAGCTGTCCTTGGTACTGAACAGTACTTGGCCCTCTCTTTATATCTTTTAAGTGGTATCCTTCCCCTCACCCCTAATATGGGCAATGATAAAAGATAAGTAAGCCTCCCTTGGCTTATTCACCTCCAGTTTTTAGGTCTGCAATCATTTGTCCTATATTTTGTCTCTCTCTGTCTATGGATTCAAGGATTTGGGGGACTGTAGAAAGAGGGGAGAAAAATCACTCTATGCCATGTCTTTTCCATTCCTACTCTATGCTTTACATGTTTAAAATTTGCAGTGGGTATTATTACTTTTTGGAGAAGGCAATGGCACCCCCCTCCAGTACTCTTGCCGGGAAAATCCCATGGACGGAGGAGCCTGGTAGACTGCAGTCCATGGGGTCGTGAAGAGTCGGACACGACTGAGCGATTTCACTTTGACTTTTCACTTTCATGCATTGGAAAAGGAAATGGCAACCCACTCCAGTGTTCTTGCCTGGAGAATCCCAGGGACGGGGGAGCCTGGTGGGCTGCCGTCTATGGGGTCGCACAGAGTCGGACACGACTGAAGTGACTTAGCAGCAGCAGCAGCAGCATATTACTTTTTAGTTGTAAAATCACAACCCATAGCAGTTAGCCTCTCCCGGATTCCTCCTTTTTCTGTAATTTTTAGATATGCCTTTGGATCAGTCAGGGTCCCAGCAGAAGAAAAGCGGGCCCACCTGACAGCAGTCACTGAAGAAAACGTGATGACAAGACGGATTCTGTGCAGAGTTTGGGGAAGCCCACAAGGGGTGGTCCAGCCCCTGGCACTAGGAGCAGAAGGAAGCCTTTGCCCACCTCGGGTGGCAGGGGTGACACGGGGAGCCATTCCTGGAACTGGGAGAGCGGTAGCTGGAGCAGCAGGCGAGGTCGGCCCGTGAGCCACGCGGGAAGGAGCTGGGGGCCTCTCACTGGTTGAACCCAGTCAGAGGGCAAGGGTCCAGGTTAATGTGGGCACAGGGGACCACTTCCACCACAGAACATGGTGGAAAGAGGATTGGAGGGGCAAATCGGCAATATTCAACACAACGTCTTATTAGAATCGTTTATTGATATTTTAAAACACAATATATACGTTCTACTGCCCAAACACGTCTCGGTACTCATTGCCCTCTTTGTTCTAAGTCTTACCGAAATGTCATAAGGGAGTGAATGTAGGGGACTTCCCTAGTGGTCCCAATGCTGGGGGCCTGGGTGTATCCCTGGTCAGGGACCTCGATCCCACACGCCACAACTAAAGATCCTGCGTGCCACAGTGAGCTAAGAGCTGGCACAGCCAAAGAAAGAAAGAAAGGAAGACAAATGCTTTTTTAAAAGGAATGAGTATAAATGGCAGGGGTGTTTTAAATGAAACTAAAAACAAATTAGAACTCTGTGGAGAGAAACTTCATCCTGGTTAAGACTATAGGTTCTATCAGCCAAAGAAATCTATGGAGAAAGATCTCAGAATATTGTTACCTTTTGGGGGGCCAATGTTGATGGGGAAAAGGCGGAACAGAATTTTCTGGGGTGCTGGGAATGCTCCGTGTCTTGATGAATGATGGTGGAAATAGATCGAGCTATACATTTAAGATTTATTCACATTACTCTGTATGTTGTACCTTAATTTAAACAGAAGTTTTTTTTTTTTAATCACAAAAATGTTTACAATTCCTAGAGACCTGAGTTCCTACCCTGCTGTCTCTGTTACTGACTGTGTGACCTCAAGCAAGTTATTTAATCTCTCTGTTCTTTAATTTCCTCCCATGCAACTTGAGGATAGTCATATTCTTACCTCAAAAGGTTGTCGTGAGGATTAGAAGAGCCTACCTTAGGGAAGCATTTGGTACAGCATCTGGCACATGGTAATCACTCAGGAAGTACTGGCTATTTCTATTAAGATAAACCTATTGTTTTCCCTAAAATAACCCAATTCTGGTAAGTTCTGGGTATCATTTTTTTTTTCTTCTTTTCTTCTATTTACTAAAATTTCCAATCTGCAAGTCCATCCTTTTATACAAGCAGATTCTGAACTTGAGTTAGCCACATGCATACAGCCTCCCTTCCCAGGCCTGTCCTGATAAGGTGAAAGCACTGGGGCAGTTCACATTCTTTCTTTTCAGCTTGCCAGTAGCTTCCTTGCCAAACGATGCTCCAAGGAGATGCCCTTAAGTCTCAGAGCAGAGATACTGCCTTTGTAGCCTGTCTCACCTGGGAGGGACCTCCATATGAATCTTATTCAGTATACTCACCAGATTGCCTCGTTTTGTTTCATGAATTATAACAGGCCTTGGTTAACTGGGACCCAGTGGACCAAACCGTGCTTGCCAATGAGCAGGTGGATGAACACGGCTGTTCATGGCGTTCTGGAGCAAAGGTGGAACAGAAGTACCTCAGACAATGGTTTATTAAGACAACTGCTTATGCAAAGGTGAGTGTCAGCCTGGAGGCACCCCACTAAGGCTTATGTTTGATCAGGTCTTCTGAATATTAGCCTCACTGTTGGAGGTGAACTCTCGTTAGAGCTGTTAGAGCCATGGGTGTGTGGAGACAGGAAGCACATGGTCCTCAGGGTCACTCACATAGAGCATGATGGATTTGAGTCCTTCAGTTGGAAATCAAGAATAGCACCTGGAGGTCATCGTAGGCCATTGTTTGCTGACCTTTCAGCAAATCACTGTACTGCCCTAAAGGCCGAAAAACATTCATCTTTATCTGCAGCTATATCAGCAAGAAAACTAGAAAGGAAAAAAGTATCTTCATGTATGCAGTTCTAGTAAGACCTCCAGAAAGACAGAATGACATTTCTGAGGGTCCAGAGGAGACCACCTAAAGGAGTGAGGGGATGGCGGTCTTCATGCGGGAAGGCCAGGGTGAAAGTGAACTGAGGCAGGAAGCAAAGCTCTGGACTCTAACTCTGGTCATGTCTCCGATTAATAGTGTAAACCAGTGTGAGTCCCTGAAGTTCAGTTTCCTCATCAATAGAAGGACAGGGTGTGACCAAGTGCTCTTTAAGTTGCCTCTGGCTCTTTATGTTTTCAGAAATTCAAGGGAAGACCGACCATTGAAAGGCGGGGCTTGCTTACTAAATCAACAATAGCCTGGGAGAAATAGTTTATTCTGGGTATGCCAGAACCACTCTGTGCAAGATATTCTTTGAGCCTACCATGTTTCAGGATATGGAATTGAGCGATCACTTCCTGAAATTCCAGAGAAAAGTGATTAGAACAAATCAGGGGGATTTCCTGTGGCAGTTTGATAACCTTTGTATCAGCAGAAGACTGGAAGTTAGCCGGCTCTGAACAGGTAAAGGCATCGTGCAGAGCTGCTGAGCGATGTGTGCCATAGTTCCATAGGTGGGATGGTTATACCTTCCCATCATAGCCCACGGGTTGCTACATCACAGATAGGGTACTGGACTGAAGGGGACTTTGGGTCAGATCCAGTTCTGTACTTTTTATATCGTAAAATAAGCACAAGTTATAAATAACCTCTGATCACTACAAAACTCTGCTGAATTAGGACTATAGTTCTCCAATTCACCATACTAGTGCCATATGGTTATATGACCTCTAGTTCTTTCACTCAAAAGACATGTCTTAAATGAAAATGTTCCCCATTTTAATTTATCCAGAATGTAGCATATGGTTTTGGAAAACTACTCATTAGAACTTGCTAACATAATGCCTTGCTCCTTTTAAGCACGCTAGTAGTCTTGAGAGGCTGAATGGAAGAAAGCTGAGGACATAGCTTTCTATCACAGCCCAGGCAGTGGGAGCCCCCACCTGCTGGCAGCTGGGGAGACTGCATCACCAGCAGGCATGCCAGGTCACCTCAGGGACCTGTCAGATGACTCTAATAGGCACTGGTGGAAAGGCCACCTAATCAGCTCTTTTGTTTGACCTCTGCCTCTAATTGGAAATGTAATAACCTGAGTGGCATTATTCTTTAAATTGTCAGCTGTGAATTTTCAACTGTTCAGCAGAAGTGGTTAGTTACCATGGTGACTTGCCTGCTTCTTGATGAACTCCAGGGAAGAATTAACTGAAAAGCTGACATCAGAAGTCAACACTTGGTTTGCCCTGAAAATCAGCAGAGGAGGTGGCGTGGGAGTGGTTAAGGGCGTGCAGATATCTGTGTTCACTGCACATGCTTGACTGAGGGCTACATGTGCACAAAGCAAGACTTCATAAGGCCTAATAGAAAATGATTACTATGGGATTAAGAGGAGAGCAGAGCTATCAGGGGGCTGCACAGTGCTCTGAGACTTGGAGTTATGGTTCAGCCGAAAGTATGCAGTTGAGACCCCAGAAAGGCTATATATTACAAATGTGCATGACTCTTTAGGACCAAGGACAAAATCAAAATAGACCTACCTTAATTAAAAATAAGCCTGACAGTTTCAAAAGTAACTTTCAGAACAATAGTCTACACCTTAAAATGGAAACAGCATAGTTCCGACTCGCTGAAAGGTTGGTTTTATCTGCAATGTCCAGCATGTAGTAAAAAATTACTAGATTTGCAAAGAACCAGGAAATTGTGATCTATAATAAAGGGGCTGGGGGGAAAGGGAGTTAGCACAAGAGAAGTAGATCCTGAGATAAAGGAAAAGATGGTCATAAGGAGTGAACAGATGAGTGGACAGGGGAATCTCTGGAGAGAAATGGAAACATTAAAAAAAAAGGAAATCTAGAACAGAAAAGTATAACATCTGAAATGGAAAATTATTGTTTGAGCTGCAGAGGGATGCGTAAGGGTTAATTAAGCCATAAAGCTGTAAGGGAACCCCTGCCACTCTATATAGGGAACAAAACAAGTGGTAGTTCTAAAACAGAAATGTGCATGACACGTTTAAGAAACTGAAATAATGACGGTATAGCGGAAACTAAGAGAGCCAAGAGGAGAAGCTCAAGATAGGGCTGGACAACCTGAAGAAATGGTTAGGGGCCAGATCAGGCAGTGCCTTAAGAAATCCGTACTTTATCATGGGAGTCCTCAGAAACCATTAAAGGATTCTAAGGAAAGGAGTAACATGATCAGCTTTGTGTTTTCATAAATTCACCGTGGAAAGGGTGAGGATGCAGAGAGACCAGTTAGGTTACTGCAGTGCTCCAGGCATGCATAACTTAGGTGGTAGTGGGAATAAATGGGTAGGTTAGAAAAATATTCATATGGCAGAGCCTAAGAACTTGGTGATATTGAGTGAAAGCCTGTAGGAGATGGTGTCATGAAGAAAGCCCCTGACCTAGACACGAAGTGAACGATACAGCTACTCCCTGGGATAGGGAGTCCTGGAAGAGACACAGTCCTAACCCTTTTGAGTTTGCAGTGACAATGAATCATTTGAGTAGAGATGTAGAAATAAATGATTCTTGGATAAATGTGTCTAAAACTTCAAAGAAGATCAAGTGAGACAGGACATCTACTTTAAAACCTCATATGACAGCAATAGTGTTGAATTAGTGATGAGGTCTTGCTGTGTAGACAAGGATAAGATATTGAGTCAGTAATGCTTTTAGCTGCAAGTAACTGAAAACCCAAGTTCTGGTGACTTAATAAATGGGAGATTCCTTCCCAAAGAAGAAGTCCCAGTTGCTGGGACCAAACTAAGATAGGGCTCTGAGTTGGCATTTCCATGGTTCTCATCAGCCATTCCTTCCTGCCTGTCACCTCATGGTTGCAAGATAGCTGCTACAGACCAGACATCATGTTTCCATTCAAGACAGAGGCAATGTTAGTAACCAGAAGGCAAGACCTTTCCCCCCAGTGCACAGCCAAATTCCACCGATGTTCTGTTACCCCCTGTGTGTCACGTGGCTACACGCAGGCAAGGAAGGCCAGGAAAGCAGCCCTGAGCTTTTCAGCTTCTGGAGTCAAGATGGTTGGGGGAAGGGAACAGGGAATGGGCACTGAGATGGCCAAGCTGTGCCCGGCCATTATCTTTAGAGCTCCGTGTGTACATCTGACTGTGCAGCCTTGAGGGCTGCCTCGATGGTGTACAGCTGGTGGTCTGCTTGGGAGCATGGCTGGAGGAGCCCTCTTTTCATTCTCGTGACTTCCCAATTAGAAAGATGATGCCTGATGTGAAAATCAAAATATAAAACATCTGAAATATAAAAATATTCTATTGAGGCTGTTCCGTGATGTATTTGATGCTTCTCCCTGTATCCCCCATCCAGTCCTCCCCAGGATTGTTTGCTTTATGAAACATTAAAAGTGATTTCAGCTGCTTGTTATGTGAAAAAAGAAAACTTGCAGTAGGAGTATCTGACGAGCATGAATTAGTCCTGGCAGGAATGTGTGGGAGGATTGTGGTGGGCAGCACCACGAGGCGGGAGCAAGGGGAGGAGGGCAGAGTGGAGACTACGTGCAGGAGGCAAAGGGGGTTCAGAGCCTGGTGGAATGAGCGCTTCGGTTCCTGACGGCAGGGTGACCATGGGAAGATGAGACAGGTGGAGAGACAGCTCCCCATCTGGCCCTTTCTGATGGATTTGCGGTTTTGACTTCTACACTGCCTCCTGTAGCCCCCAGAGGCTGCCTCCCTGCAGGTCCTCAGACAAGACGCTGGGACACTGTACATGGCTCCTCTTTGGCATTAAAGTGGACGTGGCCATGCCCTGATGGTGCTCAGTCAATACCCACACCTAATTGCTGCTGATGTTCTCTTAAGTTTCCAGGAGTTACCTGGCAACTGCTTAAATACGAACCAAGTCTGTGATCACCTCCCACTTCCTGCCTGCTTGCCCCTGATCTGATCAGTCCCCAGGCTTTTCCTTGCACGTTCATCTTACTGAATGTTCACATTATTCTTTGGAGGGTGGGTACCACCTGTTACCCCATTTTACTGATGGGGAAACAGAGGCTCACACTGGTCGTAAAGTAACAGCACTGGGATTCCAGTCCAGGTGCTTACCTTCTTCACCAGCAGTCTGTACCACTTCTCAGGTCATCTGATTCATTCTTTCTCTCCCAGATGTCATTGAGTGCCTTGCCTAGGTGCTAAGAATACGGGTGAGAAAAGCTGAGGTCCCTGCTCCTTGGGCTTCCCAGGTGGCTCTGTGGTAAAGAATCTGCCTGCCGGTGCAGGAGACGCGGGTTCAATCCCAGGGTCGGGAAGATCCCCTGGAGAAGGCAAGACAACCCACTCCATTATTCTTGCCTGAAAAATCCCATTGTCAGAGGAGCCTGGCGGGCTGCAGTCCATGGGGTCACAAAGCATCGGTGACAACTGAGCAGCTTAGCACGCACTGCTCTTTGGGAGCTCAGGGACTAGCACAGGAGACCTTCACAGACATGCGAGGTCATGGCCCTTGGGATCACCATCGAGAGGTCACGGCCCTTGGGATCACCGTCACACTGCAGGAGAGCACAGGGGAGCTGAGGAGCCCCGTCTGCCCAGTGTTCGGAGGAGGTACCGCCAGATGGTGGTGAAAGCTGGGACGTGCAGCATGTCTGTAAGGGAGTGTTTCGTTGCCTTCCAGACGTTCAGGGAACTTCACACTTCACAAGTCTTTCCAAGTAGAGCTCCTGCTGGCAAGAAGGAGACAGGCAACACCGAGCCCTTAGGAGATCAGGGAGGGTGGGCAGTAATAAGCCAGCCCTTTCCCTGCCCGCTTTGTGCCTCTCATCTTGGCTTCACACCGCACTTGGGGGTAAAGTAGAGACACCTTTCCCAGAGCTCCCTGGCCTTGTCTGCCCCTGCAAAGAGGGAAACTCAGGGGTTGGAGTGGTGTGGAGGGGAGGGAGGGGAGCAAGGCTATGACAGGAGCTCTGGGTGTGGGGTGTGGGGGAGGAGACTGGAGCAGAAAGGCTGCCCTGGAGGAGCAGTGGTGCACCGGTACAGGGGTCTAGGCCCCTGGTGTCCCTGGCTTCTTAAGAGTCCCCTGTGCTCTGGATTAGGGACCCTGGGGTACCCTTGTTCTGATCCCAAGGCCTGGAGTTCCCTGTGAAAGCACTTGGCCATCTCCTGGAAAGAGGGCTGTTGCCTGGCTCCCTGCTCTTGCCCTCGGGTCCTCTCCCAGCCCCAGAACAGAGACTCGGGTCACAGGTGGTGCCCGGAAACGCCTCCTCCGAGCAGCGCGCAAGTCCTCACGCGCTGTCACGAGCCTTTGGCGAGGGATTGGTCAGTGGGGTTTGGCCCCTCCGCCCTACCCTGCCGCCCAGAAAGATCCTTGGCCCCGATGTCTCCTCCCGTGTGTGCAACCGGGACCTTCACATGGTTGGCCCGTGCACCGAGGAGATGTTGGCTGAGCAGCCAGATGAACAAGCGAGAACCATTTCACAAGCTGTCGGCCTTTCTGCAGGGCTGTTGTGATAAAAAGCCGTGAGGACACAGGCCGAGGCCAGAGTTAACGATTCTAATGCTGAGGTTTATGTACTGTGAGGGGCAGGGGTAAGCCCAGTGGCTTGAAAGCTGTTACCGCGATCACCCTCGTTATGCTCCGCTGTGGCCAGTCAGGGCTGAGAGTGGCCGCTTTCCTCCCTGCTTGTAAGAAACAGTTGATCCGCGCCTGCGCAGTAGGGGCCGCTGAGCCCGGATCCCCCGGCGCCGGCGCCCAGGGCAGCCTCGGAGCTGGCTTCCTGCCGGAGTGCCCCTCCAGGCCCCGGCTGTCATTTGTTTTGAAAACAGCAGACTGCTCCTATCCCAGGATCTGGTTTTGACTCCCTGTCTCGCAAAGCTCATTAATTGTTAAAGTCTGCTCCTTCTTACATAATATCTCATACTTCCTTCTGTTCTCAGTTTCACCTCCTCTCCGGGAACTTTTCTCTCCTACACCATGAGCTGAACTCTGTTCTTCACCTTCCATCCTAGCCTCTCAGCCCTCAGGGTGATCATTCGCTGGTGCCATGGGGTACAGAGGAGTCTTTCTGGGGTGGGGATGGGAGCAGACAGGTGGGAGAGGGGGACAGAGGCAAAAGGAAAGAGAGTGATTTGAGGCTGACTGTGCCCCAGCACTTTGTCCGCGAGCAGGAGGCTGCCTGGGGTGAGTCAGGAGACTTGTCACCACCCCCTCCCCACCCACAGCCCCAGCCAAGGGACCGGGCTCCTCAATACCAGCTGGGAGTGACAGCAGACCTGCTGGGAGGCCTCTGGCCGACTCTTAGCAGGCCTTAGGGATCACTTTTGCCTGGAAGAGCTCATCAGAGTTGGTCCAGGGCTGGGTTCCAGCTCTGGATCCAGAAACCACTGTATTTCATGACAGAATAGGCAGATTTCCTCTCCCCTAGACGTAGTGCCTACCTGCCGCCTCGGGAGTGTCCCTCACCATGAGATCAGGTCCAGGGCCTGATCTTATTCCTACCCCTGAGTTCTTGCCTGCACCGTGTCCCTCCCATCCACTGAAGACAGCCTGCCTGCACACCCACTCCTGCGCGAAGAACTTCCGAAGGAAGGAAGCGCAGTCTCCAGCTTGGCACACGTGCTCTGCAAGCAGGAAGGTTCCCTTTATCATTTTTGTTTCGGAGATAGGAAAAATGATTGGTTGTCGTTCAGTCGCTCAGTCATGTCCAGCTCTTTGCAGCCCCGTGGACTGCAGCACGCCAGGCTTCCCTGTCCTTCACCATCTCCCGGAGCTTGCTCAAACTCATGTCCATTGAGTCGGTGATGCCATCCAACCATCTCCTCCTCTGTCACCCTCTTCTCCTCCTGCCTTCGGTCTTTCGCAGCATCAGGGTCTTTTCCAGTGAGTCGGCTCTTCGAATCAGGTGGCCAAGTATTGGAGCTTCAGCTTCAGCATCAGCCCTTCCAGTGAATATTCAGGGTTGATTTGGTTTGATTTCCGTGCAGTCCAAGGGACTCTCAAGAGTCTTCTCCAACACCACAGTTCAAAAGCATCAATTCTTCAGTGCTCAGCCTTCTTCATGGTCCAACTCTCACATCCATACATGACTACTAGAAAAACCATAGCTTTGACTAGACAGACCTTTGTTGGCAAAGTAATGTCTCTGCTTTTTAATATGCTGTCTAGGTTTGTCTAGGAATGATTACTAGGGGAAAATGGGACAGATAACCTTAATAGTGTATTTCTTATTGTATACTGACAAATAAATTATAAATTTGATTAGAAAAAAAAATGAAGAGAAAGTAAATATTATATCCTGCTCTTAAACTTCCCTAGTAGCCTTTCTGAACATCCTGGCCAGGTCCTTTTGGAACATAAAGGGGTCCTTCGTTCTTGAGGTGCTAGCCTGGACTCCATTGGAAGAGGAAAGAGATCGAGTAGCATCTCATTGGGGGCCATCCCTGGAGGGCTAGTGGCTGTCACCAGTGAACCCTTTTAGCTTAGGCAGTCACTGGAATTTTAACATTGGAAGAAAGCCAAGAGAACATTATACCGGCTTCTCCACGTTAGGCCTCGTCTCCTAGGCTTTCTAATCCCAGCTCTGACCTGAAAAACATAAAAGCCAGCAAAAATCCCCTCATGCCTGCCTTTACTGCTGCTGGAAATTACAAAATCAATATGATGTCTAAACACAAAGGGATATGGTGTTGCTTCATTTTAAGCAGCCCACATCATCCTCCTGCTCCCCAGGGGCGCTGCTGGCAAGACCAAGGAGTCCCGGAAAATTACCACCTGAGCCCACTTCTCATTTGATACCTGGGGCCGCCAAGCCTAGGAAAGCCAGGACCCAGCTCGAGTGTCCCTGGCCCTGGGCGTGTGCTTGGTCTGCCTGCTCTTGAGCACTGATTCCAGAGCAACCAGGCATCTCCAGCAACCACAGGCAGAGGGCAGACAGTCAGAGGGCGGGTGTTGTGGGAAGGAAGGCGAGTTAAGCAATGTTACAGGAGCTCCAAGAGAGGGCACAGATGGCCAGACAGCAGAGAGTGCAGTGGGTTGCCGTTTGCTGGTCTGTTCCTGATGGAATTGGTGTTTTGGCCTCAGATCTGAGAAGTGTCGTGTTCTGTGTCATTCTCTAACACCCTTTCCTTACCCCAGGGCTTTCTGAACCCAGCTGCCTGGAGAACAGTGAGACCGGACCAGGGGCTGCCCCTGCTATGAAGGAAGTGACAGTCATTAGGAGATACCTGCATATCCATATTACATTATTCTGTTCTGTTTTTCAAAGTAAGCATTTTCTTATAGAAACGGGCCATTTTCCACAGTATCTTTCCATTTCTCTCTATATTTTGCTTACTATTCCAAGGTAACTGACTCCGAGTGTCAGATTTATTCAAAATAGAGAGATTTAATCCTTTCTAGAGCTATAATAGGGAGAAGGAAATGGCAACCCTCTCCAGTATTCTTGCCTGGAGAATCCCAAGGACAGAGGAGCCTGGTGGGCTGCTGTCCATAGGGTCGCACAAAGTAGGACACGGCTGAAGTGGCTGAGCTTGTGTGCATGCATTGGAGGAGGAAATGGCAACCCACTCCAGTGTTCTTGCCTGGAGACTCCCAAGGACAGAGGAGCCTGGTGAGCTGCGGTCTATGGGGTCACACACAGTTGGACGCAACTGAAGTGACTTAGCAGCAGCAGAGCTATAATGAGTTGTGAGCAGTGTTAAAATGCAAAAACTCTCATTGTTTAAAAACAGTATAGAAACAGCATGATTTTAATTATGTGAGAACATATGCACAACTACACACACTCACACTGCATTTTATCAGTGCTAACACACGATTGGTTTTAAAGTTTATGCTCCACCTAGAATAAAAAATGCTGTCAATCAAAGACACCATTGATTGTAAGGCCTGCCCATATTTCAGGATTTTTGGGGAAAACATGCATCTCAGAATCAGTAGAAGACAGGATTAATCAGGATGGAAGGATGTAGAGCCAAGATTAAGAGTGATCTCCCTGGATGCTGAAGTTGATTTGGGGTAACGGTTATCTTTTCTCTATCCTTTTCTGTCTTTTCTAAACTCCCCATAATGCTTATTGTTATTTTGAAAATTGTGAAAATGCAAAGCAGCCTGATAGCAGGGTTAGGTCGGCACTGATCTACACCAAATCTCTAGACCTGAGTGTCTTGGAAAAGGATAGTTTTATGTTCCTACAAGTTTTAAGGTAACAGGCAGACTTGCAGGATGTCCCCTGAGACGTCTGTCCCCATTTTGTTTGTCTTAATCAGACCAATAAAAGCTTTTAGCCTTGCTCCCAAGACTCCCCTTTCCTGGAACAAAACCACCTTTTCAGGCAAAGGTAGCCTCATGCCACAGGTTGGGCTGAGTTCCATACTCTGTTTGCAGGACAGTGATTTAATTTCTTCCTCCTCCTGAGGGGTACAGTTGTGTGTGTACTTCGTCACTCAGTGGTGTCCGACTCTTTCTGACCACCCCCCAGACTGGAGCCCACCAGGCTCCTCTGTCTATGGAAGTTTCTAGGCAAGACTACTGGAGTGGGTTACCATTTCCTCTTCCAAAGGATCTTCCTGACCCAGAGATCAAACCCGTGTCTCTTGAGTCTCCTGCATTAGCAGGAGGATTCTTTACCACTGAGGCAACCTGGGAAGCCCAGCCTCTCTTTTATCCTGTGGAGCCAGGGGTAGTGAAGTGACGTGAGCGGCCTCTGGGAATCAGAAGCTGCGTCATGAGACAGGTGGCTTTGTCCTTGAGAGAGTTTGTTCTCCATCATCTGCACTATGAGGAGCCTGGTGGTGACATTTCAGAACCTGTAGTCACCATCTCTTAGAAGTCAGTACAATTTAAATCATTTTCGCTGTTGGTTAGCAAATAGCAAAAAAGTGGGTTACTTGAGTCAGAGGAGAACAGAAACGTTAACCAAGGCTGATGCATTGCCTGAGCTGATACATGAGTAAGAGGAGATTGGTCAGTCTGGCTGCACCACAGCTTCCTGGTTTCCTTCATCACGTCCTCTCCCACTGAGCGGCACACAGGACGACCCCTGGCGATGCCGCCCAGGGAGCACTTCCTTCTGTGCAGCTGTTCGGAGACTGTGTAGTGGCACTTGGTCTCTTCCTCCTTTTTGCATGGCTGAGATACACACTGGACGTAAGCATGGGCTGCTGGATGCCTCTTCCTCTTGCCCCTGCAGTCCTGTGAGCCACATCTTGTCGGCAAGTCATCCATCATTTTCAGGGTGCCTTCTCCAGTAGCTCAGTGGTAATGAATCTGCCTACAAGTGCAGGAGGCCTTGATTCGATCCCTGGGTTGGGAAGATCCCCTGGAGAAGGGAATGGCAACCCACCCCAGTATTCTTGCCTGGAGAATCCCATGGTCGGAGGAGCCTGTAGGGGCTACAGTCCAGGTCGGACACGACTGAGCAACAAACACGTTCACTTTCACATACTTTGCTTAGACCTGATGGTTTCCTTTCTGGGTTAACAGTACCTTCACTGGAATTGAGACCCTTGGATAGCACAACTGTATTCGTAAGTGAATGGTTTTCACTGAGATGCTGTAGCAGATGGATTTTGCTAGAAATGCAGAAGAAAGGTTGAAGGAGGACCATCAGAGGGAGGTAAACGAGATAAATGTGATGCCAGGGCTTTTTAATGACCTTTTTAATGAGTGAGACATTTGGGGGACTTTTGGCATAACTTCGTGCCAGAGCCACAGCAGAAGCGCGAGACTTGCAAGTGAAAGAGTTGACTCCTCTAGAATGTTCCAGAGGGAACGCCTAGGTTTTTTAAACATCTTACTGGCTTCAGAATTGACTTTTCTTTATTACAACTCAAATATGTACTGTATCTTTCAAGTAGCTGCACTGAAACGATTCCAAAGACAAAAAGAATAAAGAAATCTTGGTAACAATAATAAGTTTTAGAAAAAAAATAGACAAATTATAATTCAAAAATAATTGCTAATCAAATCAGACTGATTCAGAAGAAGGCTGAGTGTTAAGCTTTTTTAAAATGTCCATTTAAATTAAATACTGTTAAATCCCCTTTCACATCTGTATCGAGCTCTCATGGTTCTTGTGTCTTAGCTTTCCCCTTACTGGCTAGTAAACCCACTTGTTTTAAAAGGTCTGTATTTCTCAGTTTTCCTAAACTTTTTGTTGTTGTTGGGTAGTCACTAAATCCTGTCCAGCTCTTTGCAATCCCACGTACTATAGCCCTCCATGCTTCTCTGTCCTTGGGATTTTCCAAGCAAGAATACCGGAGTGGGTTGCCATTTCCTCCTCCAGGGGGTCTTCCCAACCCAGGGGTCGAACTTGCTTCTGCTGCATGGGCAGGCAGATTCTTTACCGCTGAGCCACCAGGGAAGCCCAGCCTTTCTTTTTTTTTTAACAAGGTCTTTAAAATGTGTCGTGTTTAAAGCATGTCTTCTAGAATTTTTGTTTATGGTTTTGACGTACTTTGTTCTTCATGCTTTAGCTCACATCCTGTCTTCTCTTGGGAAGTATGGATTTACTCCTGCCTCTGAAGGAAAGATCAGATTAGTCATGCTATAGCTAATCCTGTTCTTACCCCCAGCATTGCAGTTTTGGTCTTCCTCTTTCTTATTCCTGATTCTGTTTTCTTGTGACTAAAGCCTTTTCCGTTGGGTATGTACTTCAGTGCCTCTGCTGGTGGTCCATGCTCTTAAACTTGGGCTCACACTGTACAGTGCTTTCTCAGCTTCTGAAAGCATCTTCATTCACGTGTTGTGAAGCAGTAGTGGCTGTCTTTTCAGACTTATCCTAGTTAAATGATTATAAAGCCCCTTGTAAACCATCCTGCTTCTACACATAGCATACACAGAAGTACTTCTCTATATGCTAAAGAAGAACCACAGAGAAACTTTACAGTTGGACTTCAACTGAGTATTAAATACAATAATTATTTGCAGAAATTAAGTGAAGTGCTCATTCACATTGTTCATTTCTAGGTTTTGCATATGAAAGAAGCTGTCTCTCTGTTTTTTAAATTTACAGGCAGTTGCCTGAAAACTTGAGTGTGATGGTCCCAGAACAGTCAGATTTGGGTCATTCATTATTTGGGGATCTGCTGTTGACTTGGTCAAGTGAGCCACTTTTTCATGAATTAAGTGAAGGGAGATGAATAAATGAATGGTTTCCAAGTTGTGCGCAAGCCTGGCAAGTGGAGGGAGAGGGGAAAGAGGAGATAGCAGGGAACCTCCTAATGGTTCAGCCTTCAACTCTTTGATTTGGGGTCCCTCAGATTTTATATGGAAAAGGATTTCGTAGCACTTTAGTAAAGAGTCTCAAAGCCTGCTATTTTCCCAAGTTTTGGATTCTAGGGACCAGTTTAAAAAAAATGTGTTAATCTCTCAGTCATGTCCAACTGTTTGAAGGCCTCCTCTGTCCATGGAATTCTCCAGGCAAGAATCCTGGAGTGGGTTGCTGTTTCCTTCTCCAGGGGATTTTCCCAACCCAGGGATCAAACCCAGGTCCCCTGCATTGCAGGCAGATTCTTTACCATCTGAGCCACCAGGGAAATTTAGGTTGGCCAAGGTGGGGAGGGGAGGCATGGCCCAGTGGCAAATGGAAGGACTTGATATGGATGCTGTCCCCTGTCACTATAATTGCAAAACACCACAGAAAGGATATACTCTGAACACACCCGCCAAACAAGCAGGTAAAACCAGTTCTTTGCGTTGAACAACCGCAAATAATGACTTTATTTTACAGCGGGGACTAAAAAGGGCTTGTTCAGTTGTTCTCCAGAGGGTGGTTTCTTTTCTTTTCTTTTTCTTCATTTCTTTTGATTTTTAAAAATATTCATAGATTTGGTAGGGATTTAAGCAGGCGTACATTTTTTCCTGCCACAATTAGCATATCAAAACATTCACATTTCATTCTATTTGAATCTTTTGTCCTCATCGAGCTGTGAATATTTTAAGCGAAAGCACTTCCATAGGATGTATTCTAGCCTTGACAGTTCAATCTGGAAGAAAAACACCAGGAGAAAGTTTATAAACTGCGGCTCAGTACTGCAGGGGAAGGGAGGGGCCAGGAAGGGTGTCAGAAATGGACCCTGTGAGCTCCGAATTGTCTGTGGCAGGAAAGGATGGGGTGGGAGACGGAGCCAACTGTCAGATCATGTCACACGGATTTTATCTGATGGAAGAACATCAGATCTCCTGAGATCACATGTAGGTTTGTTTGGAAGTTAAATGGAATCTCAATGATCCTTGGAAAGGAAAAGCCGCGGGTCATTTGAAGTTCATAAAGTCCTAGTTACATGCTTGCTGACATTTAAGATCCCTTAAATGCTGTGTAAATTGGAGAGCTTTCTAAAATATACAATTGTATCAGAAGGCTTTTTAATAGTTTATAAACATTATGTCTTATTATTCTAATATTAATATATAATTAATATATTCACGATTTTAACACTTTTGCTACAATGATATCAAGACAGTACAGTTTTAGCTAGCATACATCAAGATGTTGAGGGACTTCCCTAGTGGTCCATTGGCTAAGGCTCCGTGCTTCCAGGGCAGGGGTCCCAGGTTCGATCCCTGGTCAGAGAGCTAGATCCCACTTGCCACTATTAAAATCCTGCATACTGCAAGAAGGACTTGAAGATGCCGTGTGCCACAGCTGAGACCCAGCACAGCCAAACAAATAAATACTTCTTTTGAAAAAGAGGTTGAAACGTTTAAAGTCCATTATCAGTTAGGAAACTTGGTTGAAGCAACCTGAAGTTACTCTGGTTAACTGAAGCCAAAAGAGAATTGATCAGAAGAGGATCAGGTTCCTCATAGCTGGATGGGAAGCTGGAGACACAGGCCTGGGCAGGAGTCAGCGAGAACGAGAGCACAGCTGAGATCTTGTCCCAGGAATGGTCTGTCTTAAGTCTGCGCTGCCTCTCAGTTGTGGTGTGGCATTTAAACCAGTTGACCCTGTGCCTCTGGGTCCCCCCTCAGTGTTCTGACTGTGCTGAGCCCATGATGGGTTACACTGTTTGTTTAACTTCCACAGGGGAGAAGAGTAGGGTGGGAAGAACACCCCCTTTCTAGTTTCCATAGTTGGTTGGTGATGGGGCCCTGCCACTCACCCATCTTGTGATTCCCCTCCCTACCCTCCCCAGAAAGGAGAGACTTCAGATGCTCGGCAGCTTAAACAATACAAGTTCATCGTGCAGTTGGGGAGCAAGTTTCTGAGGAAGGTGAGTCGTAGTTAAATGAGGCTTAAGGAATGAGTTTTTGGCCTCACTCAAGGGAGCTCAGTGATGTTGTGCAGATTGTTAGACCTCTGGGAGCCTCTGGGTCCTCATCTTAAGAAAGGGAGCTTTGATCACAACCCCAGCCCTATTTTCCAGGAAAAAGATACAAATATAAATAGGCTAATAGAAGCAGGCAGATCTCCAAGAAGTGCCTCTTTTAACTTAGAGAATGATAAGTCGAAACTATCTGAAATGCACAGGCGGGAAAGCTGGATTTAAGGATCTCTGCTAGAGAGCAGTCCCTGCAGGCTGAGCTGCAGGAAAGTGTGTGGACTTGGGGTCAGCTGCACGTCGCTGCTGATGCGCTGCCACAGTTCTGCCCGGTACTTGTGGGCTGACTTAGAGGAAATTCCTCAGGCTTGTTTTCTCATCTGTGAGGTGGAGATAATACTCCTTGATAACACTCCTTGACCATGGTGAAGATTTAAATGAGCTCCCATACGTCAAAGTGCCTGCTGCATAGGAAGCGATCTACTAAGGTTACTACATCCCTCCCTAGAGGCCTGGGGATCTGGTTCTAGAACATAGTCCTGCTCTCTGAATCTCCCCCTGGAGTGGAGGGAATTAAATGGGAATTTAATGAGCATTTGCCCAGTTCAAGTTCACAGTCCCAGGCTCTAGGCCAGGCCCCTTGTGGGGTTTATAGAAAAACCAGAGTTTGTCCTTGCATTACTGAGCTCGCAGGCCGATGTTTCCCTGTGCCGCACTTTCTGGGAGCAGCATGAGAGAAGAGGTGCGACCTGTGTAATACCAACCTTAGGAGAAAGTCTTTGTTTTACTTTTACATTTTTATTATAAAATGAAACACAGATAACCATATAAAACAAATATGTAGTTTACTGAATTAGTTTAAAGCAGCTGCCCTTGTAGGTCAAGATAGTGGATCTCGCCAGCACTCTGCAAGCCCTCTACATGCCTCATCTCAATGTAACAGCCCCCCAGACCCCCACAGTCGGCACTATCCTGACTTTGAGAATAGTCACATCCTTACCTTTCTCTATAGCTTATCACCTAAATGTGCCTCCCTGGATAATACAGTTTATTCCTACCCTCGTCTTTTAAAGTTGATAATGTGTGCTGAGTGTTTTAATCTGTAGGTTTCCCTCTTTATCCCTTTCTCTTTCTTACAGTTTATCGGTGAAGGACTGGGCTGTTTGGCCCATAGTTTCCTGGGTTTTGCTGATTGAATACTGATCCTGGCGCATTTCCACACGTCCCTGTGCCCCCTGGACTTCCTGGCACCTTTTTCATTTTTGTTTTTTGCCTGCACTGTGCAGGATGTGGGATGCTGGATCTTAGCAGTTCCCCATCCGGGGATCGAACCACGGCCGCCTGTATTGGGAGCATGAATCTTAACCACTGGACCACCAGGAAAGTCCCACCTGGCCCTTCTTATTCCACCAAACACAACGTCTTCTATAAAGGAGCTCAATGGCCATATTCTAGTGAAAGTGGATGGGAACACGGAATCTTTGGTACATGATTCACTCATAATTGAGATACCGCATACCATCCTCTAATTTCCATGGCAGCTGATTTCTTTTGAAAGAATTTCTAGGAAAGCCTTATTTTAGATGAAGTTTACATTGCAGTTCTTACCAACTGACTCATTTTTATCCCTCATGCATCTTTAGAATGATATATCAAAGATCAGATCCCAGAAATCCCATTAACCTCTGGGTTATGCAAAAATTAGTTGTTCAGGTTTTCAAGTCTGTGGTGTCAGTAACAGAAACTGTGTTTCTAATATTTTTTTTTGTAGCTTTCTTAAACTGTTCAGGCATATGTAGTTCTGCAAATTCACGTTCCGCTTATGTCAGCCAGGAAGGGAAAATATGGAGAAACTATAGTTTACCTGAAAGAGTGTGGGAATAGGCTCTTTTAATCAGTAAGTGTTCTCCTTAGCTAAATGTGTTCAAACGCACCTTCATGTATGTGACAGTTTCTAAGGAATTTGTATGTAACTCAGTACATACAAATTACAGATGTATATAATTTAATGTTTCTTCAGTGAGTCACGATCTTATACTGCCTTACAGCCTTCACTATGGGTGATTTTTTTAAAATGATTTATAATTTTATTTGTTGACTGCGGTGGGTCTTTGTGGCTGCACACAGGCTTTCCCTACTTGCGGCAAGCTAGGGGTACTCTTCGACCGAGTCCAGAAGATTGAGATGATAGAATACAGGTTATTATGTGTTTTGCTAGAAAGTATTACCCAGAATCTTCTCACAAATCCTAGTTATTACCACCTTCCGTTCATTCTGTTAACATATTATCTTAGCCTCTGGCTAAGCACGAAGTTTAGTTGTGTTTTATGAGTACTCAACAATAGAGAAGAAAATACTATTTCTACATACAGTTCACTGTTGAAACAGTATTAAAATTTCTCACTGAAGAAGCAATAGAAAATAAAATTGATGTTAGGGACTCTGGCAATCCTGCTTTTGTGTATGCCCAAACTCCGGGAGTTGGTGATGGACAGGGAGGCCTGGCGTGCTATGGTCCATGGGGTCACAAAGAGTTGGACACGACTGAGCAACTGAACTGAACTGAACTGAAGCCTCCATTGCCTGGATGAGGTCCTTTAGGGGTGAGGAATTAATACATTCTGGGGAATAAACTAATTCAGCCTGCAGGTGTCCATAATACACAGTTTATGTCTCAAAATAAATTTCTGAGTCCTGAAGCTTGCAGACTCTCCCAAATAAATGAGAATGGATGGATAGATAGATAACAAATTCAGGAGATGCTCTGTGTTGTTTATCACATGATTGAGTAAGAGTCTCTGCACTGTAGGTGAAAGAATGCAGTTAGTAAGTCTGGGAGGATCACAACAAACTGAGGAATTCTTCAAGAGATGGGACTACTAGACTACCTTACCTGCCTCCTGAGAGACCTGTGTGCAGGTCAAGAAGCAACAGTTAGAACTGAACATAGAACAATGGACTGGTTCCAGATTGGGAAAGGAGTACGTCAAGGCTGTATATTGTCATCCTGCTTATTTAACTTACATGTAAAATACATCATGCAAAATGCCAGTTTGGATTAACCACAAGATGGAATCAAGATTACCGGAGAAATATCAATAACCTCAGATATGCATATGACACCACCCTAATGGCAGAAAGTGAAGAGGAACTAAAGAGCCTCTTCATGAAGGTGAAAGAGGAGAATGAAAAATCTGGCTTAAAACTCAACATTCAAAAAGTGAAGATCATGGCATCTGGTTCCATCACATCATGGCAAATAGATGGGGAAAAAATGGAAGCAATGACAGACTTTATTTTCTGGGGATTCCAAAATCACTGCAGATGGTGACTGCAGCCATGAAATTAAAAGACACTTGCTCCTTGGAAGAAAAGCTGTGACAAACCTAGACAGCATATTAAAAAGCAGAGACATCACTTTGCTCACAAAGGTCCATCTAGTCAAAGCTATGGTTTTTCCAGTAGTCATATACAGATGTGAGAGAGAGTTCGACCATGAAGAAGGCTGAACACTGAAGAACTGATGCTTTCAAACCGTGGTGATGAAGAAGAGTCTTGAGAGTCCCTTGGACAGCAAGGCGATCCAACCAGTCATTCCTAAAGGAAAGCAACTGAATATTCTTTGGAAGAACTGATGCTGAAGCTGAAGCTTCCGTACTTTGGCCACCTGATGGAAGAGCTGACTCACTGAAAAGACTCAGATGCTGGGAAAGGTTGAAGGCAGGAGAAGGAGATGACAGAGGATGAGATGGTTGGATGACATCATCAACTCAATGGACATGAGTTTGAGCAAACTCTGGGAGATAATGAAGGACAGGGAAGCCTGGCGTGATGCATGGGGTGGCAAAGAACGCGACACGACTTAGAGACTGAACAGCCAGTCTGGGTTTTAGTCCAGGCTCATCTTTTCCTGTAGGTGGCGCTAGTGGCAAAGAACCCCGCCTGCCAGTGCAAGAGATGCGGGCTCCATCCCTGGATTGGGAAAAACCCCGGGATGAAGGCATGGCAATCCACTCCAGTATTCTTGCCTGGAGAATCCCCATGGACAGAGGAGCCTGGCACGCTACATTTCAGGAGGTCGCAAAGAACCAGACACGACTGAGTGACTTAGTGTGCGTGCGCACACACACGGATTAAAATTAGACAAATATCAATGAAAATAAAATGTGCGCCTCTAATAGCAAATGTTACACACATCAATGTGATGATTTCTGTTACGCTAATTTTTATTTTTACAATAAACTTATAATGCTCTATATATTCTATAGCTGAGCTAGAGAACAGCCATGGCTTATCTTAGAGTCTAAAAATTCATAAACACGTGCTTCTTTTGTTTAGGTTCTAGACTGGGGAGGAGAATGCCCCAACCACATCCGTCAAAGATAGGCGTGTTGTTGTTTAGTTGTTAAATGGTGTTTGACTCTTTGCTACCCCTGGACTGCAACACACCAGGCTTCGCTGTCCTTTACTATCTCCCAGAGTTTGCTCAGTTTCATGTCCATTGAGTCGGTGATGCCATCCAACCATCTCATCCTCTTCTTGTTAACTTTCTTCTTTCTCTGAAACCTTGGCTCACTGAGAACAGCGAAGTGGGTGAAGCCCATTTCGTGGAGTGGAGTCGTGATGGGCCCATCTGTGTAACCTTTGCTGGGCCCCTCTGATTGGCCAGTGAAGGAGAAAAGGCTGAATTCCTGAGCCTCAGTGTCCCCAGTTCTCCCGCCTTAGTGAGCCCCCAGTCATTTGCTTTGTCTCAAGCAGTCTGTAGTTTCTACTTCTCCATCTCCTTTCATTCCTACAGGCCATGCAGGACGCGCTGGCAGACCTTCCGGAATGGTACGGGATAAAAGGCATGCAGGCCCACTGGATTGGGGACTGTGTGGGCTGCCATCTGGACTTCACGTTAAAGGTGACTGAGCAGGAGCATCTGCCGCAGTTAATGCTCACAAACCCCCTTCTGCCTCTTTAGACCTCTTTTTAGAAAAGTAGGTGCCTGTATTCATCACATAAATCCTGGAGGAAAGTATAGCACCTTTCCCAAGACAAATAACTGACAGTTATTATTGATTCATGGACAGAGGAGCCAGGAACTGGGGAAAGCCTCTTTCTGGGCATGCTCTGACGTCCTTCGATGGGGACCCCCAGGTGGGCCTGGCGTTAGGCCCTGGGGAGCCCTCCTGAAAGAGGAACTGTGGCCCTCTTCTCTCTCCCGCTGTCTGCCCCTGCCTGGGACCATCTCAGGCCCCCACGTGCCTGCCGCTGCTGTCCCCCCTGCCTGGGATTGAGGAGGGGTGGGAACAGGGGATGTGGGCTGGGGAGCACGGCAGCCCAGAGTGGGGACTGAGGAATGAAACGACTCTGCCTCTTGTCAGGTTGATGGGCAAGTCACAGGAGAAAAGCTGAGCGCCTACACAGCCACCCCCGAGGCCGTTTATGGCGCCTCCCACGTGGCCATCTCTCCCAGCCACAGGCTCTTGCACGGGCACAGCCCTTTGAAGGAAACCTTTCGGAAGGCCCTCGTCCCTGGCCGAGGTGAGTCGGCAAGTTAAGGTTAAGACGGGGGCGTTACATTTCACAGAGTTCACGGTCCTTTCACAAACGTCATCCTGTGTGATCTGTTCCTCTCCTTGGCATGACTTTATGTGTCGATTTTAAAACGTGAGGATCAGAAAGAGACTTGAAAATAAGTTACGTTGAGTCAGGAGTTTCTCCGCTTCTTTAAGTTTTTGTTTGGAAGTTCAACTCTTTCCCTTTAAATATAATCTAGATTCAAAGCTCTTTTCTGATAAGAATAGAATCTTGTGCTTAATTTGTAGTCTCATCATCAAATAAAACTATACTGACAGGGACAGGAAGGAAGCCAGTGAGAAACAGAGGAAACATTTTCAATAACTTAATTTTAGTGTCTCTTAAGAATTCACAGAGTGATCTGAGCAGACCAGCAGGGTCCTGGTCTTTAATGAGAATCAGGCTGACCTCAAATTGGCATAGCAAGTGTTGGTCAGTGAGGGTGAGAAGCGCCTGTGCATTAGTCTAAAGTCCAGGGCTGCGAGCCACAGAGTCCATCCCTGGCTCACCCAGAGGAAAGGGGAACATACTGGAAAACTGTGGGGAAGAACCAGCCTGGAGGAAGACTTGGCACAGGCAGCCACGGGAGTTGGGGCAGGAAGAATGAATAATGTCTTAATACCACTGACTGAGGGAATCTGCTCTCACCTTGCCATCAACACTTGGGGCACTTGCTGTGAGATCTGTCCTGCAGAGAAGTGTGTCCGATCGGTACAGCTGGGGACCCCTGGCCTCTGTGTTGGCCGAAGGAAGGCCAGGTACCTTATTCCTTGCTAGGCCCCCAGGACTGTCATCCGTGAGGAAGGGATGGCTCTGTAAAACTCAGGCTCTCACCACAGGAAAGGGTATGGATCCTGGGCAGGCGAAAGGAAGTCCCCTGTAAATTAGAAGTAGGTCTCAGGAGAAATGTAAATATTTCTGTAAAAATCTCAGCCCACTTCACTTTTCATAGACTATATAAACTTCAACCCAAGGCACATAGTCTGAATTATTGCAGGTCTGTTTAAGTTAGTAGATTAATAAAAATTTTTGAATGGTAGTATAGTTTTGTGTTTTTTTTAAAAATAATTGGAATGCATGAAATAGCCAGGAGGAAAGACTCCCTGATCAGATTGGAAAGATAAACAGTGTTGCCCCAGCTTCTCTCTGCTTAAGATTTATAATTGCTCAGATCAGTTAATACTTACTGAGAGCTGGCTGTGTGCTGAGCACTCAGGGATGGGTAGGTGGCCACTCACAGTCTTGCCTTCTGGGAGGCTGCAGCAAAGGAGACCCAGATGCATACGTAATTCGCTCGCCCAGGACACATATCACTTGGTTTCATCTCTTTTGTTGTATATTGAAATAAAGAAAAGACTCTTTAAAGATTTCAGTGTGTGCTTCTGAAGTCCAGTATAGCTCTCTCTCAGTTTTATTTTTCATTTATTCAAATGGAAAATTGGATTCTTTTCAGTGGTTTAAAGGGAAAACTCATCATTTTTACTCTCATGAACATTTTGAGATTTCTTGAGAGCTATGGCAGTGGAATAATATCTAAAACTGAAAAACTAAAAAATGTGAATCTGACCTTCGATTCCCCCTCCATGCTTAAGTTGGGGACATAAATTAAAATGAAGTAATAGCAGTAGGGGATTAACTAGCTAATAAGTTATAAAAGATAGAGTTCCTGCCATGAAAGGTACGATATGAACCCAAAACATTTTCACATGTAAGAAATTAAGAGGCTATTTTAGCATGGGCCAGTTTTCACGGTCATGTTGGCATCAGCACATCTGACTTGGCCTGGTTGGTTTCCTTTTGGCGCTGAATGGCTTATTTGCTTGGTTCTCCCCTCTTTAGTAATTTCTGAAATAAATCCAAACGGAATGCTCCTCTTGGTTCTAAATTTTCCGATTCTAATTTTCATAGTGGAAATATTCTTTTTGCAGATGCCAATTTATTCGAAGTCTCTAGATTAATTTGCACGTCAGGTCTCTGGATATTGACCTGTGGCCTCAGTCGTTTACGGCCAGTACAGTGCTCGAGTGTAACGCGGTTTTCCCGAAGGTGAATTGAAACTGCTGCACAGATATGGATTCATGCCTCCTTTGGCCTCTAAGGCCACATTTTAAACCTGAGCATCTTATCTCTAGTGTCATTTACCATTGCCAACTGGCTCCGTTCAGACAGGTGCCTTGGTTTTCCCTCAAATATCTGGTTTTCAGGATAAATAAATATTAAAGCAGTGACCACTTCAAGTCATGGTAGCACCCAGTTGTGATAGAATTTGTCACTTGCACGAGCTTAAATTATCCCACTCGAGTTCCTACGGTTGCTGAGTTGGTGTCTGCATGTGGGCTCCTGACTTGGCACAAGATGACCAAGGTTCCGATCCCAGATCCATCCTGTGACTGAAGGAAGCTGAGTTTTCTCAGCAGCGCAGGTGATGGGGCTGTCAGGCAAGGTGGTGTGGGGGCCTGGTGGGTACAGAAGGAGCCCTGAGGGGCTCTGAGGAGGAGGAGTATGGACAGGGTGGTGCTTGAGTGTTAGAGTGGAGGCAGGAGAGCGGGCTTCCCTGGTAGGGAGGTGAGAGGTGGTGAGGACCCTGAAACAGCGGCCATCAGGATGGAGGGGCGAGGACAGCTCTCAGAATTATTTATTTAGAAGACTCCTCGGACATCTCCCTGACTCTTGGCCTGGCCGACTGTGTTGCTCATGTTTTTGACTAAATGTACTGTTTTTGCTCAACATCCTGTAATTGGCACAGATTCCTTTAAGAGAGCAGAAAGTAACGCCCCTCTCCGTATAGATCTTGAAATCGAGTGTATTTCCATAATCACTGACGTTATCTCCTCTTCTCAGTTGACTACGTCTGACTTAAATCGTGTTACGTAAGCTGTGGCTTGATAGGAACTAGAAACCGTAGAAAGCATCAATAGGGGAAATATTGTCAGAGTTCTAGGCGCTGTTCTGTTTCTTCCTGGAGTCTTTCTCTTACACTCCTGATATTAAAATATGCAAACCCTGGGGCTTTGGAACCATGCACTTCAGCTCTGAGTCACCGATGATCTACACAATGCCTTTTTTGCCAAAAGGGTAAATGAGGTCTCGGTAATAAGTGGCTTAGGAACCCTGTCGTTGACACATTAGAGAGAGGCCCCCAAACATCAAATAATTTATGGCTCCCTATTGCCTTGCCCTGTCTCCACAGAATCAGCGTGAGGGTGGAACAAAGGGCAAGGAACAGAATCCTGTGGGTACCAGTTTGTTCTTCAACATAACTGTCCCTGCTAGCATCCTTTCAGTTCAGCAGGTGTTAATAGATGCTGTGCGGAGGAAAGCTTCTGAGCTCAGGTAACCTGGCATAAAGCAGAAGTAAATAGGTTTCTTTGCTTCCAGACTTGTCAGCGTCTTCTCTGTGCTGACTGATTGTGACTGTCTGCAGGGGAACGTCCGGCGACTCTGCTCACACTTACTTGACCACGGGGCCCTGTTTCCAGAGATCCGGGGACCTAGTTGCAGGCAGCACCGTTCTGCTAAGCACCAAACAAAAGTCTCTGGTCTGTTTTTCCAAGGGGCATGAAAGACCTGCCTTGTTTGCAGTGGGGTTCCTGAGAGAGAGGGCAGCTTCTTGCCTAGAATGTTTCCTTTGTAATTACTGGCTGTTAAGTTAGTAATCCTTTGTGTTTTCTAAGGCGTTTAGCTGTGATTTAACCCCTGTATGAACTGCTTCAGTTATTTGGGATTTCGCCCTGGCTTCCTGCCTTCCGTTGCCGGCACATGGCTCATGAGAAATGTGGAGAACGCCAATCCTGACCAAGAACTTCAAATCTTAACTTTCGTTCTTTCTGAGAAATAGGTTGTGACTGGGTACAGCAGGCACATTGCTGTAGGGCATTCATTACAAATCTGCTCATATGTAAATTCAAAAATTAACTCTTTTCCTAATTGAGAAACAGTCGCAATAGACTTTTATGTCGGAAAATGAAAAAAGTCCAACCCTTTAATCCATACTTTACTTTTTTTCACATTTTTCTGATAATGACTTTATTGATATATATTTCACATACCATAAAATTCATCTATTTGAAGTGTACAGTTTAATGGTTTTTTTGTATACCCGCAGAGTTGTACAACCATCACCGCTGTCAATTTTAGGACATTTTTGTCACCACCACCCCCCCAACCCAAAGAAATCCCATACCCTCTAGCAATCATGCTCAATACCTCCTATTTCCCCAGCCCCAGGAATGCACTAATCTACTTTCTTTCTCCATAGATTTGCCTGTTCTGGACATTTCGTGTAAATGGACTCACATGGTACTTGCTCTTTCGTGACTGGCGTCTTTCACTTGGTGTAATGTTTTCAAGGTCATCCAGTGTTGTAGCACGTGTTGGTACTTCATTGCTTTTTATTTCAGAATAATACTTCATTATATATTCCACATTTTATTTATCATTCATCAGCTGATAGACATTTTGGTCTCCACTGTCTAGCTAGCTGCTACATACCTTTGGTACAGATTCTTGTGCGGATATACACTTTGATTTCTTCATGTACGTATCTAAGAATTGAGTTGTTGGGTCTCATGTTAATAGTAACTCTGTATTTAACTGGTTGAGGAACCGTCAGACTTTCTCAAGGCAGGTGCTCTATTTTACATCCCCAGAAGCAGTGTGAAGGGATCCAGTTTCTCCACATTTTTGCCAGCACTTGTCACTGTCTTTTTTGTTATGGTCATGCTGATGGGTGTGAAGCATTATCTCACTGTGGCTTCGAAATGGCTTATTGGCCATTTACATATCTTCTGTAGAGGAATATCTATTCAGAGCGTCTGCTCAATTTTTAATTGAGTTGTCTTTTTATTCTTTAATTTTGATAGTTCTTTATACTAGATACAAGTTTCTTATCAGGTATATGATTACATAAATGTTCTCTAGTTCTGTGACTGTTCTTTTCACTTTCTTGATGGTGTCCTTTGAAGCTTGGAAGTTTTAAATTTTGGTGAAGTCCCATTTATCTATTAATACTTGTTTCTTCTATTGTTTTTGCTTTCGGTGGCATATCTAAGATGCCATTGCCTAGTCAAAGATCACAAAGATTGTGTTTTCTTCTAAGACTTTTATAGTTTTAGATCTTACATTTAGGTCTTTAATCCATTTTTAAATTAAGTTTAATTTATTCTTTTGCATGTGGTCATACATCTTTTAAATTCATGTTCCCACACACACTCATCGTAAAAATGAGACTGCTCCTGTCTTTTGTTTTTTCGTTTTTGACTTAATATGATATCAGAAAATATTTCTTAGTTTTTAGGCAGGCTTGTCTTTAATCCATGCATAATATTCCATCAACTCAATGTACCATAATATTCTAAATCTTCCCTATCATGTTGAATATTTGGCCTTTTTCATGTTTGGGCTATTAGGGAGATAGTTCTTTGCCTCCGTAGAATTAATTCCTTAGAAAACAGCTCCGCCCCCCCAACCAAAAGAAAAAAGAAAGAAAAAAACATCCCCAAGAGTGTGATTTTTTTTTTTTTTGTCAAAGTTTATGAACCGTTTTCTGGTTCTTTTCACATGTTGCTTGTATTGGTTTCTGAAAGGGCTAAATCAGTTTAGAGTGTCTTATCCAAATGACCTACGAATTCCAGCATGACTTCACAGTGCCGGTGCCCTTCTGATTCTATTTTATTCGTCTGTCTTTCGGCTGTGCTGGGTCTTCATTGCTACGAGGGCTTCTTTCGGTTGCGGTGGCTTCTCTCGTTGCCGAGCATGGACTCTCGAGCACACCCCAGTAGCTGCGGCTCGAGGGCTCAGTGCTCACAGCTCCTGGGCCCTAGAGCTCAGGCTCCACAGTTGTGGCGCACGGGCTTAGTGGCTCCACAGTGTGTGGGACCTTCTCAGACCTGCGTCTCCTATACTGTCAGGCAAATTCTTTACCACTGAGCCACCAGGGAAGCCTTGATGGTACCCTTCTAAAAGTTTTCCCAACGTAGCAAGTAAAAAGTAATACTTCAAGATCACTTTCCATCTCTCTTTATAAAAATTAATTTGTGTTTTAAAAAATCTAAGTACACATTATGTACACATACACATCATGTAATATGTATATTACATGAAATTTCAGAGGGTACTAACAACAACAATGACTGTAGCCTCCTCACCCCACCTCTTTTAATGATTTGGGGAACATGTTACCTAAGATGTAAGTGTGGTGGCTTGACAGAGTCCTAGAAAACCAGTGAGTGAAAAGAAGTGTGTTTCTTGCACACATGAAGCAAAGAGTGGGTGTGACAAGTCTGCTTGTGAGGTGGTCGGGCCGAGGCTCGCTCTCCTGTCCCGCCTGGCCCCTCTAGGATGTCGCCCTTATCTGTGTGTTCCAGAGGGTCCTGCATGTCATCTGCATGGTGGTGAGAAGGGGTGGGGGAAGAAGGGCCGCTCCTTCCCTTTGCGAGCGTGTCCTCATGCTTTTCTGCACGGACGCCCTGGCTGTACCTGGTAGAGGGGGGCTGAGCAGCGCTGCCATCAGCTATGCAGCCATGTGTTCAGCCAGACACTCTGCTGCTGAATCAGAGGGCAAGACAGAGACGGGGTCAGCTGGCAGCCTGTGCCCGCGCCGTTTCTCTGCTGTAGACCAGAGATTTGTGGTCTGTTTGGACAATTATCTTCTGTTTGGATAATTCCAAATTAAGTGTTTTGTTATGACCACATAAATATTGGTCATCTGAGCCAAATATACTCTGATTACATTTTCCTTTTTATATAACTTTCTGTTTTTCCTGAAGTTCATGATGTTCTCTCTCTTTTTTTTTCATTTGTTTTGTGTTCTTTGAATTTCTGATTGTCTTCCCACGCCCTCCCAGAAGCTCTTTAAAACTCCTTTCCAGTTTTCTACATATTCCGGTCTGTCAGATAATCTGCCTGTCCCCTTTTTCCCCTGACGATGCTTCCTAGGGCTTTCTGTCCTGTTCACATGTCACCTGGTCCTTCTCCCAGCATCTGCCGTCCTGGGGGTTCTGTCTGCCTCTGCTCTGCAGATGCCCCTGCCCTCTTCTCTTTGCTGGATTCCCTGTTTGTTTCCTGGATTCTGTGTCTGCCTCTTTCTTGATTTACCCCTTCCTTTCGCAGGGCTTCCCTGGTGGCTCAGATGGTAAAGCATCTGCCTGCAATGCAGGAGACCCAGGTTCGATCCTTGGGTCAGGACGATCCCCTGGAGAAGGAAATGGCAGCCCACTCCAGCATTTGCCTGGAAAATCCCATTGTCGGAGGAGCCTAATAAGTTACAGTCCCTGGGGTCGCAAAGAGTCGGACATGGCTAAGCGACTTCACATTCACTTGTTGCTGGACCATAGCCTCTGGTATCTCCTTAGAAATGGGTCATGGGAAGGAGCGGTTTTGTGTTTGTATATGTGAAAATCGGATCTCTGCTCAGTCGTTCTCTCCTTTCCTATCCACTTCCATCTTTGAGTGTTATGGTTTAAAATTCCAGATATCTTTTAGTTTCACCGTAGATAGATAGTTGGTTTTCTCTTTCTTCTGTATACATGAGGTACTTTTCAAAAGGATAAGGGAGGTGATAGGAACATCTTTCCTCCACCTTCTGGAAAGCAAAAGTGCCATTTTCTCTTCTTTGGTGAGGAGCATGAATGAATATGTTCATATATTTGTTTAATCTTTTGATTCTCCACTAGTGTGAATTATCTGTTAATACCTTCAAAGAACAAATTCTATAATAATTAGCACAAAACACAGAGGTTCTAAAGCTTCTTTTTCTCACTTGTCTCCTCTGAGACACAGAGGGTGTTAGAGCCCCAGCTGATGGGCCTCCACCATTGTTCGCCCTCATTTTCAGATTGCCTGACGCCTGTGACGGCGGTGAACATGCTCACCCAGCAGGAAGTCCCGGTCATCATCTTGGCCAAAGCTGACTTGGAGGGCTCTCTAGATGCAAAAATAGGTAAGTAGCTAGTAAAATGTAATCAGGAGAATGTCTCTAGCAGGCTTAAGATCAAAGTACTAGCCTGGAAGAGCTGGCTGTATATTCCATGATCTGTTTTGCCTCTTTGTAAAAATGAGGGTCCCTTCATTTCATTGTCTCTTATTTAAAGCATTACATTTTGAAAACACACTGAGTATATTGCATCTTGCTACTTGCTACTGAGAATAATCAAAAATGTCTGGCCCACAGATTTTGCCAGTGGAACTAGTTGGTGAGACTTGCCTGTACAATGTGGGGAACAGTACTACTTAGATAAGAATCCCATTTCAGAACTCATAGAAGCAGCAGCAGCTTCTGAGATGGGGGTTCAAAGCACACGTGATTGATGTGGGCTAACTTTTTGGGGAAGACTTAGTGGAGGGGGTGAACTTGAGCCGTGCAAGAAAGGGATTGTGAAACAGCAGTAGAATCGAAGGCATTGGTAGAGCTGTAAGTTGTACGTGGTTGGTGGCCTTACTCATTGCTGAGTGTTCTAAACTATCCTCACCTAACAGGAAGTCTGGGGTTGAACCAGGGGATGGAACCTAAGACCTGCCCTGCGAGGGCCCCGAGCATCTCTCTTTTACAACTTCCCTACTGTAGATTCCAGCCAGTCACCAGTGTGCAGGAACCTGCAGAGAAGGTTCACCAGTGTGCTGGAAGCTGCAGAGAAAGTTACTGCCACACTCTCTATCTCCTAGCACACAGAAGAAATAGCGTTGCTTATCGAAACCATGTTTTTCCTCATGGTCCTCAGATCCTTTTTTGACAAAGTGATTTGAAGAAACACCAACCCAGAAAACAGATATTTAGCCATTCACGTCATTCTTATCTGACAGTTTAACCTAGAAAATATGTTGCTTAAGGGACATAATTCCTTCTATTACTTTAATGCAGCTTATAATTAGTAAAACTCATTAATATAGCCAGCCAAGTTGAACAGTAAAGGAACCTCTTGCTGATGTGGCTTTCCCCGACCACCCACCCCCGCCCCCCCCCCCCCCCGCCCCATTTGGTATTTTGAATCAAAGTACTGGCACAATATTGAGAGTTCTGAAGGAAAAGGGGAAAGAAAAAGAGGGATCTGATCTTCTTGGGTGTGCGTGGAAAGTCATTCTTCCCCTTGTCTTCATTTTGCGTACTTCCATAGTTAACATTTTCTAAGTTATTGTCTGTTGCCCTCCAAGAATAACAGAAACGAAAGTCAACGAGATGAAGTAGGGTTTTCACCATCTTACCAGCATGTTACAAATGGTTTGCATTCTGCTGAGCCCCACGTGAGCAGCATGGTGGCCCAGCACGAGCTTTATGCCGTCAGGTAAACCTGTGATCACGTCTCCATGTGAAGATTGCCCTGAGTTACCCCAGACCCCACAGGAATGGAGTAAATGACTATCCCCCTCCTCGTCCATGACCACTTGTCAGCAATCTCCATTGCTTGCCATCTGTCCTCACCCTTCAGGGTCTTTCAAGTCCACTCTGACAGTTTATTTGCTTCACTAGATGCTTTTTGTCAATAATCTCAGCTGGAACAAACACCACAGAGCTTTCCGTCATACCGTGGCGTTTTCTATCTTTCCAAGGAGGTTTAGAACCCACACCCCGAACATTAAATCACCCTTGTAGGGCAACGTTCCTTGTCCGTGGCGATCTGACGTGTGTATGACCCTTAGTTTTCTCTCTCTCAGTTGCCGTGTGGCGTGCTGTGTCCACAAGGATGTCAGCAGTTTTGACAGCTGACTCTACAACATGAGTTCTCAACCAGGGGTGATTTGGGCATCAACTGACGTTTGGCAACTGTAGTAACAGTTCTGTTGGTAGAGACCAGGGAAGCTCTTCAATTCCTACACTGCACAGAACAGCCCCACAACCAACTTCAAAATGTCAAATAGGGCCCAGGTGGAGAAACCCTGGCCTACAGAACTGACAGCTGAAAAGCCTGTTTTTCTGAAGAGCTGAAGCTGAAACAGCAGGCCCTGATCCTCTGAATGAGCGATTTCCTTACACTCAGCTCTATCTCAAGGGTGTATGTGGGTTGAAGACTAAATGTCTCTTCAGAATGTACTGTTGCCTCTGGGAACAAAGCGCAGTATGGAGAAACACAGTTGCCAGCTTCCCACTTCCTGCCCGAGTGGATGTTTCTGGGGGGCTGGGAGACGCCGGCGGAGTCAGCCCTGCTGATCGAGAACACCCCACTGTCCTGTGTCACTGAAGGAATTCAAAGACCAGGCTTCCCCAGGTGCTTGTGATTCACTGTTTAAGTGACAAAAGCACCCAAAATTGTATATTTTAGAATTACAAGTAATTGTTTTTAAAGAAAGTAAACAAAGGAATAAGACTTAACCGAAAGCAGTGTCCATATGGAACACCATTGTGTCAGGGTGGTGAGTTTCCCCAAGACTGTCCTCCCTTTTCTCAGTGAATGTGATGTGATTTGATAATTTCTCTGACTGAAAAAGATAGAGTCTCCCTTCAAAAGCTAATGCTGAGTGTCAGTGCTGGCAGTCCTTTTGTGATTTGGGCATTTGCAAAGAAGTCATTTTGTGTTTCTTCACCTTGAACAGGAATTCCCAGCACCAGCTTAGAGGACTCCGCCTTGGCCCAAACCCTGGGCCTGTCCTACTCCAAAGTCATTGAAACGACTCCAGATGGCACAGAGAGACTGAGCGGCTCTGCGGAGGTTGGTGGGGCCTAAGAATTTACTTCTAAACTCACGGTCTTCGCATGAGCTTCATGATGCATTTTCCTTTCAATGCAAGTTACAGCCTACCATTTACCACTGCGTTCATCCCCACACCTAACAGTCTTGCAGCCTCGTTTCTAAATCTATGAAACCAAAATAATGTTCTTTTATTACTGTTATTATTTACTTCTATTTATTTATTTTGGCCGCACAGGATCTTAATTGTAGCTTGTGAACTCTTAGTTGCGACACATGGGATCTCATTCCCTGACCAGAGGCTGAACCCAGTTCCCCTGTATTGGGAGCATGGAGCCTTTGCCACTGGACCACCAGGGAAGTCCAAAATGATGTTCTTTCTCAGGATCTAAAAGCTTTTTGACTCCAAGTTGAACCTGATCCCTGAACAGTATCGTTGTCGGAATAGCTAATACCTTATTTTGGGAATCTTCTGCTTGAGAAAAATGACCTCCTGCAGGGAAACTGGTTCCTTGAGGCAGGTGACCAAAATTGGCTTTACCTTTTAGAGCTCTCTCTTCTCCCCAGATGCTTCTTTCCAGACAGTGGCAGTCCAGGGTGGTGGCCTCAGGGTGGCAGCTCATTCTGACCGCTCTCCTTCCCCTCTCAGTTCACAGGTATGAAGCGGCAGGATGCATTTCTAGCCCTGACTCAGAAAGCCCGGAGGGAGAGAGTGGGCGGTGACGTGACGAGTGATAAACTGAAGGACTGGCTGATCTCGAGGCAGCGGTACTGGGGCACGCCCATCCCCATGGTCCACTGTCTGGCCTGCGGGCCCGTGCCCGTGCCTTTGGAGGACTTGCCCGTGACCTTGCCCAGCATCACCTCTTTCACCGGCAAGGGAGGCTCCCCACTGGCGTCAGCTTCCGAGTGGGTAAACTGCTCCTGCCCTAGGTAAGGAGCCACACCTCTCGGCCGCAACCCTGCCTGGCACAGCCCCTGCTGGAGTGCCAGACTCCCCCGTCCCTCCTGCTAACTCTCCTCTCGGACTTCCGCTTGGTTGGAAAGAATAACATAGGTCTTTTGCAACCTTAGAAAGAGGAGGTTGGAATCTGGAGCCCAGCCCTGTGATGGGTGCCCTCTCCTCTCCTCTGGGCTGGTGGAGGCAGCAATATCAATTCACGTCTTTCCCTGAAACAGCTGATCCAACTGATGAAAAGCTACACATTTTCATCATAGCTTTGGGAAAGACCACTTTCCTTCATTATATATTCCAAAGAGCTTCTCAGAGAAAAGAGGAAATGCCTTGCAGTTTTTCCCACAGAGTGACTATAACAGTGGAGATTTATCACAAGCAGCAGAATAGTAGCTGCGAGGACAAGTGTACTCAGGGGTCTCATTCTTTAATATTCTGAAACATGTCATATCTCCTTAATTCTCATTTTGGAAGTAGGATTATGTTTTCTGTCAATTCACTGGCGTGTCTCCCTTTTTTTTTTTTTTTAAGATCTTTTGATGTGGATCATTTTTTAAATCTGTATTGAATTTTTTACAGTATAGCTTCTGCTTTGGTTTTTTGATTTTTTGGCCCTGAGACATGTCGGGGTCTTGGCTCCTGACTAGGGAGCGAACCCTCCCCCCATTGCATTGGAAGGCGAAGTCTTAATCACTGGACCTCTAGGGAAGTCCCTCCCATGGGATTTTTTAGGATGCCATTCCAACTGATTAAAAAGTAAATAACAGACACCAAAGTGTAGTATTTCCCTTCATCCTTGTATGGAAAAGCCATTTTTCTCTGCCTTGTAGGTCATGATGGGGTTGTTTTAAAGTTTTGAAATAACTTAGTCCTCTTACTACCGCCTCTAGGTCAGTAATTAGGTAACCACCTAGTTGGATGGCATCATTGACTCAATGAACACGAGTTTGAGCAAACTCTGGGAGGTAGTGAAGGACAAGGAAGCCTGATGTGCTGCAGTCCACGGGGTCGCAGAGTCAGACACGGCTGAGGGACAGAACAGTAGTGTGAGAGCACGGCTCAGGCTGGCGAGGCAACACTCACGGCTGCAAGTCCTGGCCCGGCATCTTCACTAGCTATGTGGTGTTGGGAGAGTCACAGAAGCTCGCTGAGCATTGATTTCCTTATCAGGAGTGAAAATGACCGCGGGCAGGGGTCTCAGAAGATGAGAATGAGCACATGGAGCCCTGCACAGTGGCTCCTAGGAGGCAGTCTGTAGCTGGAAGGGTCAGCAACATTCTGCCCTGGGCTGCCAGCAGCTCACCCACGCGCTCACTCAGGCGATTCTGAGGTTTGCGATGGGGCTTGCAGGAATGTAGCAAGCTCTGGGCCAGGTAGGGGAGAGACAGCACACCCTTTTTGTTGATAAGCAGGAACGAAGTACTTCTCTGTTGGAGACATGGGCAGCCTTTCCGCCCACCCATTGTGGCAGCCCAGGGCCTTGGTGATGGGGATAAGATCTGCCTTGTCTACTGATTCCTGGAGAGCAGACCCCAGGCACGGGCGTGGCCAAGGCTCCCTGATGAATCTGATGAGCATGCAGGGCTGAGAGCTGCTGAGCCCATGTGGCCAAGCGGGACAGCCCAGTGGTAAGAACCATGGGCACCAGAGCCCGGCAGAGGTAGATTTGTTACCCTTGAGCTCCAACACCTTGAACAGATTTCTCAACCTCTCTGAACCCTAGTTACCCATCTGCAAAGTGGCAACATCAGTAGTGTCTACCTCATCATCCCCAGAGTTACTGGGGATTAAACGAGATAAAGCCTGGGAAGCATTTGGCCTGGTGCTCACCACCCAGTTTTAGTCTTATTAATGTTGGAGCTAATAATGGTAATAACACTGCCACCATCATCATTGTCTATACCGCCCACTTACCAAGTAGTCTCTTCTGTATAATCCAGCTTTTAGTGTCAGCCATAAAAGGTGTTGGTCATCTTCAAATCCACCATGACCATTTAAAAAATCAACGTGGCAAGTTTTGGTCAGATATCAGCCCCTTTTATTAGTTGAGTCCTGCATTTTCTTCCTATAAATCGTATGCGTGCCCTAACAGTGAGGAAGAAGAGACATTTATCTTCTAATTATTTCCCCAAAATAGTATGTGTTCTGAGAGACCTGGCTTTCGTTTAGACATGCACTTTTGATATCAGATTCTTAGAGCAGTCCTGGGTGGTAGGAAACAGGATTAAGGGTCCCTTGGGGTTCTCTCCGATAAGCCCCTGCCCCTGGAACCACCACTGTTCCCACGGGAGGCCCCCTGACTGAGAGGCATGAGGCCCCTGGGAGCCCAGAGCCCTGCCAGGTGTGGGCTCCTGTGTTTTCTGCTCAACCACCTCCATTTAATAAGCAGGAGGTGGGGAGTGACTGTTTCCTCCAGTAGTATTCGGAAAGCCAGTACCAACTGCTTCACATATGCAACACATAAAGACAACCCTTCTTTTATTTTTTTTAAAATGCCTTCTTTTATTTTTAAAATTAAAAACAGACTGAAGCCCTTACGTGCTAAATTAGCAAAGGATTCATCACTTCCTCTTTGGGGTGCATCATCCCCCTCCTCAAATTTTCTAAGAACAACCCCCCAACCCCCACCAAGGACTCATCCCACCAAGAAGGCAGCATTGGGAGGCATGGCTGGTCCCACTTCTATGCTTCAGAAGGGAGAGCCTGGAGTCTGAGCTGTGTTCTCCTGCTGTGGCTTCTCACAGCCACAAAGGGTCCCTGCTAATAGCTGTCAACCCCTATCCACTCCTGATCCATGCCTTTGAGGGGTCTTCAAGGGAGCCAAGCACCTTCCTTGGCAGGCTTGGCTAAGGGTACTGTCCCTTGCCTTCCCAGAAGTGGTGGCGTAGGGCTCCAGTCCACTGGGCCATCATTCTACTGACACGTTTCAAAATTGGTTTGGTAGTTGGGCCCTTATGGAACCTCAGTCCTCTCCACGTATCACATCCCTAGAATGAGCACTGCTTTTTCTTTTCAACCCTTCATATACCACGCATCTTCCTCCGTTCACTGTCTTGAACTGTGGGGCTATCTTCACCATCTGTAAGGAGCCTTCCTTTAGACAGTGGTGTGTTGGTGAGTGTGTGCTAAATAGATCACTGGAGGGGGCCTTCTGATTTGTAGTGTTGGCCTATTTCTATGGTACAGGTACTTCCTCCAAGGGCTAACTTCAGACGACCCCTCGTCCCACTGTTGGGAAGAGATCTCAAGAGTCAATCCTCACAAACTGTTACGAGTCGCTCCAGCGCACTTCTGCCTTTGAGTCTCCATGGTGACTTATCTTCCTGAGGTCACCCCCTGAGGATATCTGCTCCTCTCACCCAAGAGATAGAGATAGAAAAAAAGTTAAGAAGCCAAGTTCCTTTTTCAGCGCAGTATCTCACTACATTTGGTTTTCAACTTCTATTCATAAATCGAAGTGCCCCATGAGCATCTGAGAGGAGTAGGCATTGGCTGGAGACAGCCGTGACCTGCCTAAGAGAAGTGAGTGCGTAAAGAGATGAGGCTCCTGTTGGATATTCTACCATGTTCAACTCAGAGAAGTAGAGAATAGGGCTTTTAACTGTCGGAGATTTACATTTTTAAGTTTCTTTAAAGCATTGTGTACTCTGCAGTACAAAGAGAGCCCGAACCGTGAATTGTTCTTTTCATGATGTGGCATTGTTCTCGTGACATTTTGAATTTGTACTAATTGTTATAGTTTTCTGAAAAGCTGGTGGAAAATGCATTAATACTTAAAAAGAAACCAATCAATGCACTTTCTTTCCTTCTTAGGTGCAAAGGAGCAGCTACAAGAGAGACAGATACGATGGATACCTTTGTGGATTCTGCTTGGTATTACTTCAGATACACTGACCCTCAGAATACTCAGAGGTACAGAAAGCCCTGCTGAATTCATGAGCATGTGTTGGTCTGGGTCTTCCATGAAGCAAACATCAAGATAGAATTCAATGGGCAAGAGATTTATGGGGGCAGGTGCTTCTGGGGAATAAAGAGGTGAGGGAGCAGGAGTCGGTAGGCAAGCCCTGGACTGGGATATAGGTCTGACGCCGATGAAAGAAAAGGACGAAGGCAGAAGGATTCGGTTGAAGAGCCTCAGACCCCAGCAGAGCTTGAAAATTCTTGAGCAGGCAGGATGGGAAACGCCGAGAGTCCCACGTCAGGAGGCAATGCCTGCTCTGGTCCACTCCTCCCAGGAGGGCACAGGCTGCCATCAACACCCGGTGGGTCCAGAGATGAAAGAGCTGGAACCCATGGGTCAACTCACACTCCTGTAGTGAATGTGTTCAATTATTAAATTAGTTTTTCAGAGCCAAGTAAATCCCAGGTATAGCAAAAATGAAAAAGAGTAAAAGGAAGAGCTTTTGTAATACCCTCATTGGCCCTGCAATCATAAATATGTAAAGTTATTAACGTAAATGAAAATAATGATGCAAGTGTACAGGGAGGGTAGAAGGTAGAGAGTCAGCGAGCTGAGAGCAATGACCTCTTAGCACATACGGTCACTAGATAATTTCCAAAGCTGATAAATGGACAAAGCATATAAACATATTTTTAAATAATTTCCAGAGAAAAAAAACATCTGAAAGGTTTAAAAGTGGTTAATCTGAAAGGTTTAAAAGTGGCGAAGTGACAGGTGGGAGGTGGGGGGGAGGGTAGTGAAGGAACGGGGCTGGACACCACTGTTCTACATTATAAACCTTTCAGGACTGTGTTTTCCAGCGATGTGCATGTGCTTCTTTGACAAAAATAAATAAGGGAAAGAGAGCAATAGGTAGATGGGTAGAGAAGAAAATGAGAACAAAAGAAAACCGGTGCAGACCACAGGAAACCACAGACACTGTGCTTCAAAGACCTTGCCAACTCGCTCTTGTCCACGGGAGAACCATTATACTGAAACCCTGTAGGCCAGGTATAAAAATGCCCCCGTTTTCTTCGCTGGTTGGGAGATAATGTATTTCCAGGGAGACGGCCGCTCCTGCCTGCCCCAGTCCTGCTATTCCGTGATTCATGTGGAGGCTGTGCAGAAATGAGCAGGAGCCAGAGTGAACAGCAGCTGGCAGAGGCAGAAAGGACACAGAGGGATTGCTGCGGCTGGGACCAACCAGGCAACCCTGGCCAACCCACAGAGAGGCCCCTCTTCTGGGTCTTCCTTTTCGAAGGAGCTTTTATTGCCTTCCATTTCACGTATGGTTGTGAGAGTTGGACCAGAAAGAAGGCTGAGTGCTGAAGAATTGATGCTTTTGAACTGTGGTGTTGGAGAAGACTCTTGAAAGTCCCTTGGACAGCAAGGAGAGCAGACCAGTCAATCCTAAAGGAAATCAACCCTTAATATTCATTGGAAGGACTGATGCTGGAGCTGAAGCTCTGATACTTTGGCCACCTGATGCGAAGAGCCAGCTCATTGGAAAAGACCCTGATGCTGGGAAAGATTGAGGTCAGGAAGAGAAGAGGGCAGCAGAGGATGAGATGGTTGGATGGCATCACCGATTCAATGGACATGAACTTGGATAAACTCCGGGAGACAGTGAAAAACAGGAAAGCTTGGCATGCTATAATCCATGGGATTGCAAGGAGTCGGAAAGACTTAGTGACTCAACAACGGCAAGAATAATTTAGGAAGAGCAGCCTTACAGTGCAGGGGAAATCGGACTCTCCACCTCTCAGAGCTTCAAGGGAAAACCTTCCTACAGATGACAGAGACTCCGGCTTAATGAGGGGCCCCTGAGTGGTGAGACACATCCTGAGACCTTCACAGCCCCCGGTTTGGAATCCCACCCACCACATCATTTCCCTCATAAAATGCTGCCGTGCATTTCCATGCTGCCTTGTGGTCTCACTGGGTGGTTTCCAGGATAGATCATGGATCCCAGCTATGGCTGCTTTCATTGTCTCACTCCTATTTACTTCAAGCTTACTTTCAAGCACCATCCTTGACTTCCCTTGCTTTTCTGTCGCCTGCGTGAGCAGTCACATTTCTCCGGGGAGCCATTTTTCACATAGAAACATTATTTAGAATTTTGCCAGAATTCTGACATTGTAGTTGCAGGAGAGAAAGCCAAGCTGTATTAAGATGCAGACACATGGTCTTTGGCCAGGCCCACCTGCCGAGCCCCGGGCTCCTGCTTCCAGCCCGAGCTGGAGTGAAGGTCCACGCTGGGGGAAAAACGTACTTGAGGTGTGGGGAGGAGAATTCACAAATACGAGAAACCATGGGGCGCAGATCCTCCACAGGCCAAGGTTTGCCTCACTGGATGACCTCAAGAGAGTGCCTTACCTTGGGGATGAAGAGATCTGTCCCCAGCCAGCACTGTTTCTCCCTGCCACCCCCCACCAACCCCGCACCCGACAAGAACCCCAGCCAGGAAACAGAGGGAGTGACCTTTTCCTCCCTGGCATCCATTAGGATTGAGAATGATGCTTCTAGTGAGGAAACTTTTCTTTTAGGACCTCCATTGACCAAAAATATACCTGTTGGGTGAGAGAGAGTTGGGCTATTTTAATTACTCTTCGTATGCTCAGGGCATTTTGAGAGGCATATACAGGCTCTTGCTGACGATCTGCATTTTGAGGCTACTTTTAAGACAGGATTCCTGTTTTAGAATGAAGGTCTAGTATCTGCGTGAGAGTCTCCATTTTCAGTGCCATGTTGCCCTCTGTTGGCAAGAACTCAAAAATCTTATTGTCTATGGTAATAAAAATTAAAATAAAACCACAGTCAAATATATGCCTTGTACAGAAATACCTTTATTGCTGGTATATATTCCTTTTGTCCTCATTCTACGTGAAAATCACATTTGTTAAAATATGTCAGCAATGGCTTCTAAAACAGTTCTTGTAAATTTCATAAATTAATATTGCTCTGACATTTTTCTCCTCTCTTATGTAAGCGTCTCATTATATTTTAAAATAAAAAATCACTGTTTTTCTTTCACATAATTTATTTCAGGGAATATGCAAATTATAATGTCTGTCTAATTTATGCAGTTGTAACAAAGTAGGGGTTTGTTTTGTTTTTGTTTTTTTAAATAAATGACCATTTCTCTTCCTCCCAGCCCATTCAGCGCAGCCTTGGCAGATTATTGGATGCCTGTGGATTTGTACATTGGAGGGAAAGAGCACGCTGTCATGCACTTGTTCTATGCAAGATTCCTCAGTCATTTCTGCCACGATCAAAACATGGTCAAACACAGGTAAGCATTTACACTGCTTTGCAAAAGAATTCGGTTTCTTGAATAGCAGCGGAAAGCAGGTGTCAGTTCTTCTGGAGCAAGGTGAATATATGTGTAGCAGAAGAACTCTTATTTTTCAAGTATGCTTTAGAGGTCACTGTCAGCCTTGACCGTTGAAAGTCCACCTGTGTTGTTGAGTCAGTCCCAGCCTGTGCTGTTTGCCTGCTCACATAGGATCTTCCCCTCAGCTCTTCTCTGTTAGATGGAGTTAAATCTCTGCTAACGGAGAATTTTCACCTGGGAGGCAGCGGAGAGCTTTCATTATGTTACATGGCTTTTTATAGCTTCTCGTGTGAGGTCATGTTTATCATCAGGTCCTTCGATGTCAGCTCTTTCCAAGCTTGACTGAATCCTGCCTCAATATATCACTCTGATAAAAGTGCATAATGGATTAAAAGCTAGGGAAAAATCCATTGAGAAATTCGTTCCCTGTTGGTCTGTAATCTGTTCCCTGTGGTGTTCAGAAAGATGTGTGTGGGGGCTTCTTTCCCATGAAATACCTCATATATATATGTATATATGTGTGTGTATATGTGTGCATATATATAATGTGTATAATATGCATATTTAATGTATTGTACAGTTTTAAAAATAAAATGACCATCCCTGCACCCCCTTGTCACATTCGGAAACAGAGTCTTACAGGCCCCTTGGAATGCCCAGGATGCCCTCTCCAATCAGATCATCCCCGTTCCTGCACCTCTGCCTCTCCCCTCACAATGCCATTTCTGAATCTTGAATTATGCATTTTCTTGCTTTTTCCTAAATTTGTTGCTTCTTGGTGTATTTTGACTTAATTTATGTTTTACATTGAGGCACAGTTGATTTACAATCTTGTGTTAGTGTCAGGTGTACAGCAAAGTGATTCAGTTTCATATGTACATAGATATATGTATATATTTATGTAAAACCATCTTTTGCAGATTCTTTTCCCATATAGGTTATTGCAGAGTATCGAGTAGAGATCCCTGTGCTATACAATAGGTCCTTGTTGATTATTTATTTTATATATATTATTGTGTATATGTTAATCCCAAGCTCCTAATTTATCCCTCCCCTCAACCTTTCCACTTTGATAACCATAAGTTTGTTTTCTACCTTTGTGACTCTTTCTGTTTGTAAATAAGTTCATTTGTATCATCTTTTTAGATACCACCTATAAGTGATATATATTTGTCTTTCTCTGTCCAATTTACTACGCTTAGTATGATAATCTCTTGGTCCATCCATGTTGCTGAAAGTGGCATTGTTTCATTCTATCCTGTGACCGAGTCATATCCCATCGTATATTTGTATGACATCTTCTTTACCCCTTCCTCTGCTGATGGATATTTACGTTCCTTCTGTGTCTTGGCTAACGTAGTCTGCAGTGAACATGGGTGTGTGTGTATCTTTTCAAATTACGGTCTCCATAGTGGTTTACATTCCCACCAACAGTGTAGGAGGGTTACCTTTTCTCTGCACCCAACGTTTGTTATTTGTAGGCCTTTAAAATTTTATTTATTTACTTACGGCAGTGCTGGGTCTTCGTTGCTGTGTGAGCTTTCTCTCGCTGTGGCAAGCGGGGGCTACTCTCTAGTTGCAGTGTCTGGGTTCCTCACTGAGGTGGCTTCTCTTATTTCGGAAAGTGGACTCTTGAGTGCACAGGATTCAGTAGTCGTAGCTCGAGGGCTCCGGAGCAGGGGCTTAGTTGCCCCAAGGCATGTGGAATCTTCCCAGGCCAGGGATCAAGCCTCTGTCTCCTGCACTGGCAGGTGGGCTCTTTACCGCAGGACCATCAGGGAAGTCCTGTGCGTAGGCTTCTGATGATACCCATTCTGGCTGGTGTGAGGTGCTACCTCAGTTTAGTTTGATTTGCATTTCTTTAATAATTGGCAGTGATGAATGTTTTAAGATATATGTGTTGTTTCTGCCTTTGAACTTTCTATAAATAGAATCATTTTTCGCATGTTCTCTCTTGCGTCCCTTGCTCAGCATTTTTGGAATTTCATCCATCTTGCTGCATGGAGTAGTTGCATTTCTCTTTTACTGCTATCTGGTATTACATTACCTGAAATAGAGTTTCTAATACAGAGTTCACTTCATGTTCGTACCATTAAAGTCCTCGGGCTGTTTTGTGCAGTTATGAACAAAACTGCTAGGAGCATCCATGTATGTTTCCTGACATACGCACATGAGCCGTTCTCTAAGATAATGTGCCTGGAGTGGGACTGCTGAATTGTAGGATTACTCACATGATCAACTTCAGTAAGAAAGCCAGGCTGTTTTTCGGATTGACGATATAAACCGACACTGGCACTACCAGAGGTGAGCATCCTATTGATGACTTGACATCCTCACCACTACAACATACAGTGCTGCCAACCCTGCGTCTCCGTGGAGGGCGGGTTCTGGGACCTGATGAGGGTACCAAATCTGCAGATGCTCAGTTGCCATGGTCGGCCCTTGATATCCATGGGTTCCACATGCTTGGATTCAACCCACCACGGATCGTAAAACAGAGAGGGCTGACTGTATTATCCAACTGTAAGACTTTTGTCAAACTTGTGGTTATATAATGGATGACTTTGTGAGTTAAATTTGAATTTAAAGACTTGATGCAGTTTAGCGTGTTTTCATTCTGTTTATGAGCCTCTGTGTCTCCACTTCCGTTAAATCCCCGTTTGTGTGTCTTGCCCTTATTTCTTCTGGGCTGTCTTTTATCGATTGTAGGAGTTCTGTAAATATTCTGGATGCTGTGTGTATTGCAGTATTTCTTTCCGGTTCTTGGCTTGTCTTATTTTTATGGTGTCTTTTGATGAGCAGAAACTCTTAATTTAATGTAGTAAATTTTAATAATCTTTTCCTTTATGGAGACTGCTTTTAGTATCTCAATACCTTTAATGGAATAATCCATCATTTTCCCCACTGATCTGCAGTGCCCTTTCCATCATAAATCAAGTTTTTGTGAATATGCAAGAGCCTATTTATAGGGTCTTTTTTTTCTTTTGTCCATTGGTCTATTTGCTTTTTTCTGTGCCATTAATAGTTATTTACTGGCATTGTTTAAGTATACAAGTCTCAATATCTAGTAAGGGCAGTCCTCCTACTTTGTCCTTTTTCTTTAGGAGTAACTTGACTATTAATATATTTGGACTTTTGTTCTTCTATATAAATTTCAGATTCTGCTTGTCAGATTCCACAGAGGTTATCTGTTGGGCATTCAACTGAAATTGCATTGGATCCACATACGTATTAATCTTTTCTCACTCTTCCTTCTTGCATCTCGGAATTGAACATCTGAAATCATTTCCCTTTTATCTGAAATATATATTAATATTAATACTTTAGAGTCTCTTTTTTTTTTTTAAGTAATGGACCAACTGTTAGTTCTTATTTACCTAAAAATAGATTTATTTCAACCTTGTTTCTTAGTTTGCCAACTCAATAGCACACTTAATGTGTTTTTTATGTCTGATCTGGCTTTTTCACTTGTTTTTCATCAGGACAATAACTCAGGTTCTTTTGTCTGCTACTCTGCCTAGAGCACCATTCCTGAGATTTTTTTTTTTCAGTTGTTTCTGTGCTTTGTTTTTTTCATACAACAACCTTTTAGAATGTTTTTTAATTGAAGAGAAGAAAAGGGGAAAATATATCTGGTCATCTCTCTGTCCAGTTAATTGATGTTAACAATTAAAATAGTAAATAATGAAAAAGTAATACATGTCTAAAATTAAAATTTTTAAATTTCACTGCATAGAAAGTGAACATTGAAATCTTCCTCCCTGCAGCCTACCTTCTACCCTTCTCAACTGTTAACAGTTTTTCTTGATTTCTTCCAGAAAAATATTTTATATCTATTGATATACTCATTTTTAAGTGTTTCATTTATTATATATATATAGTCTTTTGCTTTTTTATTTTATAATATATCTTGCTGGTCTCTCTACATCAGCATTTACAATTTACGCATAGTATCCTGTCATCTGGATATATTTTAATTTATTTTAGCAGTCAGTCACCTTAAGTCACTTTCAGAACCTCTAAAATCCAATTTCATTAAAATGAAGTGCTTTGAAAGCTCCCTCCCTTTTTACCCCGTCCTCAGATCTATTCCCACATTCTGTTCATACACACATGGATTTAGTCTACAGAAAGCTAATTTAGGATATAAATTAAATGCTTAAAATAATTCTCATTAGTCCCAGAGACCTTCATGTGTAAAAATTAACCCATCTGCATCAGAAGGCCACTAAACACATTAACAGCATTAATCCTCAGGGAAGTATTGATAAATTACAGTCATCCCTTGGTGTCCATTAGGGATTAGTTCCAGAACCCCCACTGATACCAAAATCAGTGGATGCTGAAATCCCTCATACAAAATGGTATAGTATTTGTATGTAACTTACACTCTCCTGAATGCTTTACGTCATCTCTAGATAATTTTATAATGCCTAATACAGTGTAAATGCTATGTAAATTGCCTGGGTACACCAAATTCAAGTTTTGTTTTCTGGAAGTTTCTGGAATTTTTTTTTTTTTTTTTGATCAGTGGTTTGTTGGATCCACAAGTGTGGAACCCACAGATAAAGAGGGCTGACTGTAGTTACAATGCTTGTAACTTAGATTATAAGCGTTTGCCATTCTGCCTTGCATTTCTTCTTTGTGGAAACTTCTTCACCTCACTAGATTAGACTACCCTGGAGGATGGAACCTGTGTCCTGTTAACTGTCACAGTCTCATGGACATTATACATTCTCAGCGAATATTTGTTCCAATCAATCAGTTGAGTTTAACCCCATTGATATAAACAGAGTAAAATGTGTGTTCTTGAAAGGGAATGTTCTCCTTGGGATAGGGGAAGTTGGATAGAGAAAGGCTAAGCTCAAACATCAAGTACAACCTGAAAAATAATTCCTTCTCATGTCGGTTTAGGGCTTCCCAGGTGGCTCAGTGGGGAAAAAAAAATCAGCCTGGCAGTGCAGGAGATTCAAGAGATATGTGTTTGATCCCTGGTTTGGGAAGATCCTCTGGAGTAGGAAATGGCAGCCCCATCCAGTACTCTTGCCTGGGAAATCCCATAGACAGAGGAGCCTGGTGGGCTACAGTCCATGGGGTCGCAAAGAGTCGGACACGGCTGAGCGCGCACGCACGCATGTAGGTCTAGAAACAAAGACCACAAATTATCTCTGGCTTCATAGCAGCAGGGCACATTTCTCAGCCTTGGAACCAGTATTTGTAGCAGGAATGAATGAGTCAATAACTTACCCAATGGCTGAACTGATTTAAGATGTAGGACAGGACCTGGCTACTTTTCCGACTTGTTTGTGTCGTTTTAAAACCATAGTCAAGCAGAAAAAGATTTGTAGCATTCTGACATAATTTTAAAACACTGTTTTGGATGTGACTTGTTTCTATTAAATACCTTTTGAGAATCTGCAAAGCCTGAGGTCCACCTGGAATTTGCCTTACCATCAACTTTAAGGGCCAACTACATGGTATAAATAGAAATATACCTATGCAATATATGTTTTTAAAATTCTTCCCAAGATGGTTCGATTCTATTCCATGCCTTCATACTCTCCCTAAAAGAGGGAGAGTCATTTTAAGTCCTCAGAAAGCTGACCTTTCTGAAGAAGATGCAGAAAGTCATCTCTGTTTCTCAGCACACTTAGCAGCACTGTTCCTGTTCAACAGTAGCGTCTGAAAACTGTTTCTGAGCATTAGCTCTTTAGCGGAGGTGTTTTGGTAAACCAGCTGGCCTCAGATGAAATGAAAATCATCCACTTTCTGTGATGAGTAATTCAGAACTCTCCAATTAGCATTTATTTTAAAGCCCCCCAAACAACTTTATCAAGCTGGTCTAGGGTGAAATTTTGAGACCTGTCAATCACATGTGTGTTTCTCTTTATTTATTAGCTCCTTTTCCTAAAATGTGAATACATTGGAATTCCTTGTCTATTTCTGTGTGCCTTTTGGGTAGCACTGTCATATCAGGAGGGACTTGGGACGTCAGTTGTCCCCTTTTCATTTCTCAGTCGCTTGGCCGCTGTCTCAGGTAGTAGGTCTGGACTGACAGTCCTGAAACCTGTTTCATGCTCACTTGGTCCTGTGATTGGTGCTGCAGATGAGAGTTCTGACCCCAGTGGTTCTCCCTGGCCTCATAGATTAGGGATTCAGTCACCTCTGAGTACCCTTTTCACTCTCTGATTCTGGTTAAATGTCTTCAAATACAAAAGCAACGGTTTATGTGGCTCTAATAATCTTCCTATTTCCTGGAAGAGCCCAGGCCCTTTCTTTCATCACTTGCACACTTAGGTCTGCAGTTTGAATTTCCAGAAGGGCTCTTTACCATTTATAAGAAGAAACTGGCCTCTGGATTAGAAGTGCCAGCCCATGGGACAGCTGGTGCCTTTATTGTGTGTCTGAAACATCAGGTTGGTGATTAAGCTGGAAGTTATGTCAACAGGAAATCTGCAAAAGAAGAAATGCAAGTGATCAGTAAACATACTCTAAAATGTTTATCTTGTTGGCAGCAAAAAGAACACAAAATAAGCGTTTTCCATACAGCATCCCAGTGAGAGCCGGTCTCTCATGCACTACAGTTGGGAACAATCTTTGTGAAAAGCATTTTAGCAGTATAGAGAAAGTGCTTTAAAAATAGTCATAAAATAGTGCCTTAAAAAAATAGTTTTGAGCGCACTAATTACACTTCTAGAAATCTATCCTAAAACACAAACTTATACACAAGAATGTTCATATAAGTATTACTTCAAGTATTACCCCAAACCTAAATGCCCCAAAATGCTGAGAAAGGGCAAAGTATACTCCATCTCTATGGAGGACTTCATACAACTCTTTATATATATTACAAAGGATGTTGAACACCAAGGAGAAATACGTCTGAAGTAATGAGAAGTGAAAAAAACAAGGCAGAAATTTGTAGATACAATTTGATTCTCTGTCTTTACATGTACACGCACCAACACACACACAAAGCAAGAGAAAAGACTAGAAAAAAAATTATGTCAGCATGTTAACACTAGTTCTCTCTGGATGATGAGCTTATTGATGATTTTATTATTTCTTAATGGTTTTTTCCCCAGATGTTTTTTTCCCAATGAGTGTGTGACTCTATAGCAGAAAATAAAGCGAAGTCATTTACAGTTTATATTCTGAAGCAGGGAAGTATGCTGGGCGTGAAATGTGATTTGTGAGCATGGGGGAGTAGGGGGGTGGCGGGGAGTCAGCATCAGCCTCAGCTGCTCATACAACCCAGAGGGACCCTAAATTCCCAGAACTGATGTTCTGTCTGCAGTTCATAGTCATCAAAGGGCGGGGTGGCGTCAGAAGCTGCTGTTCCCCCTGCTGACAGCCAGCTACTGACCACTGTGAGCTCAGCAGGCCTCCGTCCGCAGTCCAGGGAGCTTTTTCTAATCGCACCAGAAATGGACCTAGTGGGAAAAGGTAAGGAAAAAAAGAAAGACTTTACCTGAGTCTCATGGTATTAATAAGACTTCTTTCCAGGCCCCTGGCTAGCTGCTAGGAAATGGAAACAGTGATACTTTCAGACCAGCCACGTCTCGACGCTTAGAAACAGGCCAATTATGTGAGCATGATGGCCCTGGACGCAGGGCAGGGACGAAGAGCAAGGTGAAGTTAGTCTGAGAAGTCCCAATTAGAAACTGTTTTCAGAGATCTGCAGCTTTCTGCTTTCTTCTTTCCAGATCTACATAGCAGCCGACTGACCAGGCAGGAGAGAGGGGAGCAGGTTATCCAGGGTTTCATAAGTAAGGCAGTGTCACCTGCAGTGACTGGTTAGGGCTCTGATGCATCCTGAGATTCTTTTAGCCACGTCGTGATTAATACATTCCTGTATGCAGTGATTTTTGTAAGGATGCCTAATAAAATAGCCTGCCTGTGTTCTGAAATTCCTTGTTAATCCTAATGATTAGTAACCTTTCTCCCTCCCTCCCTTCCTCACACCCACCCTCCCTTCCTTCCTTCTCTCCTTCTTTGGACAAAGGTGTCTTTCCATGGCCAGCAGGTATTAGTTGTAATTTCTGAGTTAGCGCAGTCAGTCCAGACTGTCAAGGAAACACTTGACGATTCCATCACTTTTCATCATTCTACTTGCATAGAGCCGTGCTTCGGTGCATATGAAAGTAATCCAACCCTCAGGGTGGTATTGAAGGAGTAAGAGGAAATCTGACTCAAGGAAAAGAACACTAATTTGTATTCATGAACGTGAAACCCATGCAGGCCTTCCCCAAGGCCGAGGCCCTGCATAACGCCTCCATCTTTGATGGCTTTGGAATCTGAAGGGATTTATTGGTGGCTTGGAGTGGCAGACTTTTCACTTTCTTATCATAAAGCTCCCTGCTATACAGAGCCGTTATGACACGTGACTGTCTCGGTTGCGTATACAGTTTTGTGCCCAGGTACCTTTTGGTGGATGAATGTACAGATGGGAAGTACACGAATTACGCTGCTGTGGATCTGAGTCATGAGCTTGGCCGTGCGGTGTGACGGCTGCTCCAGCAGGACCCTTGACGCCCCCTTGGCCGCCATGCCCACGCCGCCTGCTTCCCTGTATCACACTCCACGCCTCCTCCTTGCATGTGATTTATGAGCGTGTCTTGGGCCACCCACTTTCCTGTAAGCTTTTTGATTAAGTTCAAGAGGGGTCTGTACCGAGTTGTCGCTCAGATACAAACAAGACTCCTCATTCAGAGCTGAACTCCACCGAAGGGTGGATGGAATGAGAACCGGCTTCCCAGAGCCCTGAGGCCCTGGAAGAGTAGAGGGAGAATCACTGGGGACTGAGCAGGATTCCAGGAACTGGGGGGGCCCTTCCCCACTGTGGAATTTGTCCCCCTTCCACGCTTGTTCCCTGCTGATCTTCCCAGGGGCTTCAAGCGGACAGAGTCTGAAATCTTTGAGCATGCCTCTCTCTGCAAAAAGGGCCTGGCCCTACTTGGAAGCAGTAGCATCCCGTGCCCGCCCTTCATCCCCTTTCTTCCCTCATCTCTTGTCCCCTCCACACTGTCCCCTTCTCTGCTGCTGGCAGATTTTATTATTCATTCGTGGAAACAAACTCGACATAGCTCAAACCAGTTGCCTTAACGGAGCATCTGTGATGAACTGGGTGCCGGAGGGGTCTTCAAGGCTCCTCCTACTCCCCACTCTCGGGGAAGGCAGGCAGCAAAGCAACTCGCATGAATGCGCAGTAGCATTCACTACCTGCCCGGTGCAGTCTTAGGAGCCACACCGGACACACCGAAGAAAGAGCAACCAATTTTGCCCAGGAGGGCCTGAGACGCCTTCCTAGTGGATTTGGCGTTTGAGTGGAGTCTGGAAGGAGGGGTAGAGTCCTGACGAATGGGCAGTTTCCATGGCACTTCAGGGATCAGTGAGTGAGGACACGGAAGCGCCTGTGGGCAGCGCGTGTAAGAAAGAGGAAAGGAAGCGGAAGGAGGGACGGGAGTCCTCCATGGCCGAGCGAGCAGTTTGGACTTGGTGTGGCAGGAGTCGGTCTTCAGCTCCGACTGGACTTTCTGCTTCCCCCTGCCAGCCTTGAGGGTAGGCAGGCATCTGTCTGGCTCAGTGACAGCAGGCAGGCTGGCCTTGCCCTAAATGCCTGATGTGTTGTAAGCACTCAGTAAATAGCTGCAGAATAAACAAATGATAGGTGTCACAGGGTAACTCTGCTTTCTGAGCACGTGGTCCCAAGAATCCTGAGGCTCAGCCGGAGTCCACCAGGACGTGCAGCCGTGGGTCCGTGATGGGGGCAGGGGCCCCAGGGCAGCCTTGCCATCTCTGCCCTAGATGGCTCTTCCGGCCACCACTGCAGTGCTTCAACCCCGGGGGAAGGCAGCCCGCGTGAGGCTCAACCATCAAGGTGCGTTGTTGCTAACTTTCAGAAATTCAGACTTATTTAACTGGCAGGCCTTGTTTTGGGTGCTCTGCTGTCTGAGAGGGATTGCCTGCCTTTCTGGGAAAGGCCTCCGGTGTGGGTACTCCCGTGAGATTCCCTCATTCTGAAAGGGGTAGAAGTGGTTTCAAAACAGGCAAAGTTGATCCATGGTGTTAGCAGCCAGGCGGCTGGTGCCTGTGGTGGGGAGATGGTGCCTGGGAAGGGGAGAGGGGGCCTCCAGGAGGTGGGTCACATTCTGATCGTTGACCTGGGTACTGGTTACGCCGGTGTGTTTATCTTGTAAAGATTCCTCAAGTTTTACCAGTAGGAATTACAAGCTTTTCAATATGTACGCTTTGCTTCAGTTAGAAGTTCACTTTTAAAAAAGAGAGAGAGTTACAAAAGATGAGGCCAGAGAAGCGTGTAGCCTTAGGCAGAAAGGCTGGAGTTAGGGTCAGAGTCCCACAGCTTGAGGGTTGAGATGGGGGTTCAGGGGTGGGAGGGAGACTCGAGGGAAGGCACATATGTAAACTTATGGCTGATTCATGTTGCATGGCAGAAACCAACACAATATTGTATAACAGTTATCCTCCAATTAAAAATAAAGGGGCTTGCTTTGCTGGTGGCTCAGTGGTAAAGAATCCCCTGCCAGTGCAGGAGACATGGGTGTGATCCCTGATCCGAGAAGATCCCACATGTTGCAGAGCAACTAAGCCCTTGGCCACAGCTGCTGAGCCCCCGTGCTGCCACTGCTGCAGCCCGCGCCCCCTAGGGCCTGTGCTCAGCAACAAGAGAAGCCACCCAATGAGAAGCCGAGCAGCGCAGCTAGCGTTGTTACTGTTGCTCAGTTGCCAAGTCGTGTCCAACTCTTTGCGACCCCACGGATTGCAGCATGCCAGTCCTTCCCATCCCTTGCCAGCTTCCGGAGTTTGCCCAAGTTCATGTCTGTTGAATCAGTGATACCATCCAACCATCTCATCCTCTGACGCCCTCTTCTCCTTCTGCCCTCAATCTCTCCCAGCATCAGGGTCTCTTCCAGTGAGTCAGCTCTTCATAGTGATCAGGTTGCCAAATGATTGGATTTTCTGCTTCAGCATCAGTCCTTCCAATGAGTATTCAGGGTTGATTTCCTTTAGGATTGACTGGTCTGATCTCCTTGCTGTCCAAGGGACTCTCAAGAATCTTCTGTAGCACCACAGTTCAAAAGCCTCAATTCTTCGGTGCTCAGCCTTCTTTATGGTCCAACTCTCACATCCATACATGACTACTGGAATGACTGTAGCTTTAACTATATGGACCTTTGTCAGCAAAATTATGTCTTTGCTTTTTAATACATGGTCTGTGTTTGTCATAGCTTTCCTTCCAAGGAGCAGTCATCTTCTAATTCCATGGCTGCAGTCACCATCCGCAGGGATTTCCGAGCCCAAGAAGAGGAAACCTGTCACTGTTTCCACCCTTTCCCCTTCTATTTGCCATGAAGTGATGGGACAGGATGCCATGATCTTAGTGTTTTTAATATTGAGTTTTAAGCCGGTTTTTTCATTCTCCTCTTTCACCCTCATCAAGAGGCTCTTTAGTTCCTCTTTGCTTTCTGCCATTAGAGTGGTATTGTCTGCGTATCTGAGGTGGTTTATATTTCTCCTGGCAATCTTGATTACAGCTTGCAACTCATCCAGCTCAGCATTTCGCATGATGTGCTCTGCATATAAGTTAAATAAATAGGGTAACAATAAACAGCCTTGCCGTACTCCTTTCTCAATCTTGAACTAGTCCGTTGTTCCATACAGGGTTCTAACTTGCTTCCTGACAAGCATACAGGTTTCTTAGGAGACAGGTAAGATGGTCTTGATATTACCATCTTTAAGAGTTTCTCACATTTGTTATGGTTCACACAGTCAAAGGCTTTAGCATAATCAATGAAACAGAAGTAGATGTTTTTCTGGAATTCCCTTGCTTTCCCTTTGAGACAGCGAATGTCGGCAACTTGATCTCTGATTCCTCTGCCTTTTCTAAACCCAGTTTGTGCATATGGAAGTTCTCCATTCACGAACTGCTGAAGCCTAGCTTGAAGGATTTTGAGCATAACCTTATTAGTATGTGAAATGAGCACGGCTGTATGGTATTTGAACCTTCTTCAGTACTGCCCCTAGTTTGAAAAAAAAAAAAAAAACCAGCAGGTTGTAATTCTGCCCATCCCCAGAAGAGGGCAGCATTGCACCACTTAATAACCGGCAAGAATGAAACCCAAGCTGCTTATTTCTGCCCCTGCCCCTTCTGGAAGCTTAAAGCTACTGATTTTGATCATCCTACTGATAACCTTTACCTTTCGGATCCAAATTATTCCCTCCCTTCTTCCATCCCAAGGACATATTTTTCATTTCTATTAAGAGTGACTAAAGCCATGTACCAAGAGTGAGAAAGGAGAGGAAAAACCTCAAAAACGTGCTCAGGGACACTAGAGCCTAAGATGGTGACAGCGAGTTCACCCTCCTGCCACTGAGCCCAGCGGGAAGAAAGCTGCAGTGTGTCTCTGTGTGTGAGGCGGCAGCATGTAAAATTATTCGAGGAAGATTCCTAAAAGATGAGCTAGTGCTCAAAAATGTGCACCCGGGGGGTGTGCAAACGTCAGCCCCGTCGAGCCCACTGATGCCCAGGGACGGCCCCACCAGGAGTGGGGAGGCCACCCTCGCACGTGCGTAGGACACTCGTTCCGCTTGCTCTGTAGCCAGTCTTCGTCTGCCCAGTAAAAAGTAACCATATGATTTTCTCCTCCTGTTTTAAAACTGTGTTGTATCTTTTGTGTAATGAGGTTAAAATCCAGGTGCCACCCCAGATTGGATGGAAGGCACAGATGGCTTCAAGAGCTGGCAGCCCCAAACATCCACGTCTCCCTCCCTCCGTCCCGCCGTCCGTCTGTCTGTCCATTTGTATTTTTTCACCCACCATCTGTGTTTTGAGCATGTTTAAAGGGCCTGTCGTCCATTGAAACAGTGCTAAGCGCTGAGACAGATGAAAGGACAAGACAACAGTCTTTGTCACGACGGGGGTAGGGCGGCGGTAGACGGGTATTTATGTTGTAATCAGTACACAGCCTGGGCGTGCTCTTCATGGCCGAGCGTGCTGGACATGGCAGGACCCGAAGGAGAGTCCAGAGCTGCGTGCAGGGGACAGGGACACCCACCAGAGAAGGGGGTGCCTGCGCTTAGTGGTGAAGGCCGAGTCTGGGTTACCCAGGAACTCAGGCCGAGATGGGCATTCCTGCCGAGTCCTAGGGAGTGTGGCCGGTTCTGGGGACAGCCAGGTGTCCCTGGGACCTCTCTGAGGACCAGGGGCATGTAGGTATGGAGGGAGAGGCCCAGAGGGCAAACGGGCTGGCGGCAGAGAGCTGCACACTCGGTCTGTGGGCAGAGGCCCTTGAACTTCCTGAGGAAAACGTGGATCTGGGGTCTTGGGCATCCAAACCCCAACCTGCCCTGGATACAGCTTGTGTGGCCCAAGGACCCCAGGTTCCTCGCGGTTATGTTCCTGTGTTCCTGAGAAATGGGGACCACAGACACCATTGCTCCCTCTTAAAGGTGCTTCTTTTTCATGTCACTCACATTGTCTGGGAATCTTCCTGGGACGTGGTACAGAGGATGTCATTCTGCCAGTGGTGCCATTGCTGGTGGAATGTCTGCGAGGTGGAAGGAAGGCAGTTTTGTGACTCAAAGAGCGTATTATTATGATAGCTTTTGGAGCCAGAACAATGGGGTGACTATTTTTCTGCATGTACGTCTTCCAAATTAACACGGTCCCATGGTGGACAGGCCCTGTGACACTGAGTAACTTGACTAATTTCCATTTAATGTTAATTATATTGGGTGTTTTACACCTTGGCAGATATACCCCCCACACACACACACACACACACACCACCAAACTCATGTGCACCCACACATACATACACATGCTCCTAACAGGATTTTAAAACATAGAGACCAGGGGTCCTTTTCTTCTAGCTGCCCTTCACCTCATTTTCAGTCATCCCTGTTGTTCCACTCCATCCCTCTGAGTCCACTGGAGAATTTCCTTTAAACGGCATCTGTGCACACAGCTGCTGTGACAGGCTGCACCGTGTACAAATCAGGGCCCTGTCCAGAGGCCTTCTTTCTCTGTACCAGGGTTCATCTGTATTAGCCTCGCATGTGAAATGAGCTTCTGTTAATTAACAAAGCCAGCACCCTGTGCCTCCATCACTAGAGCTGGGTTTGTGCTCTGCTTGGCCTCTTTGAGGTTATTGGGTCTTTGAGTTATTTGTTTGATCACTAAAGTCATGTCCACCTTCTTGTGACCCACGGACTGCAGCACGCCAGGCTTCCTTGTCCTTCACTATCTCCTGGAGTTTGCTCAGATCCATGTCCATTGAGTTGATGAGGCCATCTATCAGGTCTTTGAGCCTCTAAAAAGCCACTCCGTGTAAGTGAGCTTGAAGCCCCCAAGGGTTCTTATGTTGATAGATGAGCTGTGCTGGGGGTGATGTTGGCAGAGAATGTCAATCTGTCTCCTCACTCAAATGTTCCTCCCTGCGCTTTATAAGAGTGAGATATGGACAGGTGCTCTCAGCAGAGGTCTCCACAAATTGAATGTGGAGTAGTTCTTTCTTACATGCTTCAAAATTGCACAGCAGTTTCAAATCTGAAATAATTTCAGTTTGAGGGTCAAACCTCTGCTTGTCCTCTTAAGAGAAAGTGTCTTCAGTTCACTATTCAGCCAGTAAGGGTGTGACTAACACTGCTTTAAAAAAAAAAATAAGTACTATAAATAAATTATAACCCACCCATATAAAGTACTGAATATAAAAAAATAAAAATAAAAATAAAAGTACTGAATAGATGCTGAAAATGAAATAAAATCTGGGAAATTCCCTGCTGGTCCAGTGGTTGGACTCGGTGCTTTCACTGGCAGGGCCTGGGTTCAATCCCTGGTTGAGGAACTAAGATCCTGCACGCCAGGCTATGCAACCAAAAGAGAAAAGGAAGTAGCTCTGTGTGGACTAACAGTCACTGCCTCATCAGAGGGCAGTAGGCCTGGGAAGACAAGGGGAGAGGGGTTTGAATTTGAACAAAAACGGTATAGTCATGTATAATTTGCATGATTTAAAAATATTAAAAAGAATTGAAGCAGGCACTGTATGAAAGTTAAGGAATGGATTATCTTCATGAATAAAACCCCAGCGTAGACCTCTCTGTATCACCTTGTACTTTTCATTACTCCGGGCTCAGCATGACTGACGTCTGTGCGTGTGTGTGCGCTCACTCGCTTCAGTCGTGTCTGACTCCTTCCAACCCTATGGGCTCTAGCCTGCCAGGCTCCTCTGGGATTCTCCAGGCAAGAACACTGGAGTGGGTTGCCAGGCCCTCTTCCAGGGGATCTCCCCGACCCAGGGGTCAAACCTGGATCTCCTGCATTTCAGGCGGATTCTTTACCGCTGAGCCATCAGGGAAGCCCAACTGACCTTTACATACCTTTAAAATTTACAAGTAGTTTCATGCAGTTGTTTCATTTAATCCTCCCAACAATTCTTTGAGGCAGGTTTTTGTAATCCCTGTTTTACCAATGAGCAGACATGCTGAGTAAAGAAGTGACTTGCCTTGGCTCATTGAGAAGCAGCACAGAGATTCCAATCCAGGACTTCCAGCTGTGAGGCCTGGTGCTCATGGCACTTCACCACGTTGGAAATCTCCACTGATTTGACCTAGTTTTCTTAGCGTTTATGTGTAAGGAGCCATTTGTGCAAGTTGAGTCGACAAGTGGTCAGCCAGTTTTCACAAAGAGCAGTTCTCTGTACTCGTCAGCTGGTTAGGTTTGTACCGCTCTCTCTGGATGCTTCCAGTCCCCCGCCCCACCAGTGTTCTTCTCCTGTTTTCTTTCCTCAGAGAGCCTTTTCATAAACTGCTGGCCCAGGGCCTCATCAAGGGGCAGACATTCCGCCTACCGTCTGGACAGTATCTACGGCGAGAGGAAGTAGATCTCACAGGTAAGAATGGCCCATCTGGTTGTTCTTGGAGCCAAGGAATATTTAGCTAGGAGGAACAGAAATCCACGCAAAGGCAGGTTTCACCCAAGGACATAGGGCCTTCGCCCAAACCCAGCTGCAGGGAGGGGCAGCGTGTAGGACGCCGCGGCCGCTGCTGTCTCCTCCGCCGCTCTCTAGCCTCTAGTTCCGCTTCCTGCTCTGCTCCGTTCTCCTTCCCCTGCCAGGCTTGGATCCCGCCCTCCCTAGTTGCAGCGTGCAGAGTGACCTTGGGCAGATGCAAGGCCACCTCCTGCCTCACCTCCTTGGGACCCCCGGCTCCAGTGCCCAACAGCGCCAACCCTGGCTCCAGCGCCCTCTCTCAGTTCCAATGCAGAGAAGGAGATTAACCTTGTCAGGTGTCCTTCCTGGTCCCAGCCGCTGGAGCTTGGCTGCAAGGCCACCTCATCCACACGCGGCCAGGGAAGGCCTCCTCCGTGAGCACCATCCAGACGGAGAGTGTGGAGCGGGGAGGAGAGAAGGAACAGCTCCACAGCAGGACCCACATGTAACCTGAGCCCAGCGAGCTGACCCCACATGTGGACCCCGCTCACGGGGGGAGCTCACCTCCTGGTGACTTCACACGGACGGGGACCTCCCTCCGGGTGAAATGACCTCAAACATGCTCTGCTGCCCCGGGACCCTGGCAGGTCAGCTGCCAGCTGCCAGAGGAGGCCCCGAGTCCATAAAGAAGAAAGCAGTATGCAGTCCTCCTTATCCTTTTTTCCTGTCCTTTTTGTATATAAGTGATTTACATTTTAAAAAGAGGGCATTGCTTTGTCTTGTTTTGTGGCTGAGAAAAAGCTGGCAAGTGTACTACCTGTTCATGAGAGGCAGATTTGTGGCAGGAGGTGGGCCTCGTTTATTTGAAAACCAAAACACGGTTACGATGTCTAAAGGGAGAGAACAGGTCACACTAAGTGTATTAGTGGGATTCTTCAAGTGGACACGTTGAACGGCTCCCTCAGTGTTTCCGGATTGGATACACTGTAATAGAACCGGCTGGGCATCCCCTCCTACCGACGCGTCCCTCTGGTGTGCAGGTTCCGATCCTGTTCACGCAAACACGGGGGAGAAGCTCGAGGTGAGCTGGGAGAAGATGAGCAAATCCAAGCATAACGGCGTGGAGCCCGAGGACGTGGTGGAGCAGTACGGCATCGACACCGTCCGGCTCTACATCCTCTTCGCCGCCCCTCCGGAGAAGGATATCTTGTGGGATGTGAAGAGTAAGTCAGCCTCTCCTCCCAGCCTGCCGCCTCAGTGACCCGCCTCCGCGCCCAGGGAGTCCAGGGAAGGGCCCAGGGGTCCCACCTGTGGAGCAGGTAGCAGTTTGCCCGACATCCTGTGCCATTCCTGGGCGAGCGTGGTCAGACGTAATGAGCCCAGACCACCGAGAGCGCGCTGTGGCTGCAGACCCCCGGTCCCCACTGCAGCCCTGCTGACCCCGCCCCCAGGGTGGGGCTGGGAGCCTGCCTTCAGCATAGACTGGCTGTTCTCCGGCAGCTTCTGCGAGGATCCCACTTTGGGAACATGTCCTTGAGCCAGGCTGGTTTTTGTGGTACGCCTGGGCCCACTGCGGTCCACAGAGGTCAGTCCCCTCTTGGTGTAACCTGAAAGGGTTTTTCCTGGAATGGTGTCATTGCCCTTTACCAGGCCAGAGAACCCCACGTGGGGCCTGGCCCTGACGTTACCTGTGACCTCTGCAGTCACCCGCAGCAGCCTGCAGAGCCCCATGGTCGGGGTGTTGGGGCGGGGTTGGGGGGCGTGGGGATTCCTCCCTCCAGAGTTGGTTACATCTAAAACTGGGTTAGCAAGATCCTTTGGAGGAGGAAATGGCAACCCACACCAGTATTCTTGCCTGGAGAATCCCATGGAGAGGGGAGCCTGGCGGGCTGCCGTCCACAGGGTCGCAAAGAGTCACACACGACTGAGCGACTGAGCATGCGCGCATGCTGGACTACGTGAAACAGGAAGCTGGCGAGGACCGGGCTTGTGTTACAATCCTCAGGCTGCGTAGCAGTGTGGCTCTGAACGCAGCCTGGGGGCCAGCGCTGCCTCTGTGTACTGCCTGCCCACGGGAGAGGTCAGCCTGCACCGTGTAAGTCAGCCCTGTCTCCACGCACACTGCTGGTTCCGAGGACGTTTTCGTCACAGCACAGCAGGCTTTCTTAACCAAGGAGGCGATGCCCTCCTGCACATCCTGGCCCAAACTTCTAAGCTCCTTTTGGGCTGGTGACAGTTGCTGGGAACGCTTTGAGTAAGCCCCGGCATCCTGTGCTCAGAATATCTGAGGGCCTAAGAAGAAATGACTGAGCCAGTCCTGCTCTGAGTTCCAGGCCCTGGCAGCCAGGGAGGACCCTTCTCCCTGCCCTCGGGGAGATCCCGTGAAGCATCTCCTCCTTCACAGGCGCTTTGTCGCTTGGGTGTGACCAGACCAGACATCCTCACGTGTCTCTCTCTCTCGTTCGCTAACGTCACACGCAGCCGACGCGCTCCCCGGGGTGCTGAGATGGCAGCAGCGTCTGTGGTCCTTGGTGACTCGGTTTATCGAGGCCAGGACGTCTGGGCAGGCGCCCAGGCCTCAGCTGTTGAGCGACAAGGAGAAAGCCGAGGCCAGGAGGCTGTGGGAGTACAAGAACTCGGTCATCTCTCAGGTCAGAACCCTTCCCGGGACACTGGTTGATTCTGTGACTGAGCTCTCGTGGTCTGTGTGGCCTGCCTGCCCTGGGGGGGTGGGCACACTGGGTCTTCCTCCTGTCTCATTACGGTGGCCCCGCTTCCCTTGAGTATTGGATCCTGCGGCTTCGGGTGTTTCCCCACGGAGGCGCAACGCCCTAAGGGCAAGAGACGCTCTTGGGAAACAGCTCCCTCTAATGATGATCTGAGGAGGCTGCCCGCTTTCCATGTTTCCATATTTAACTAACTCATCCTGGGGCTTTCCTGGTGGCTCAGACAGTAAAGAATCTGCCTGCAATGCAGGAGATCCAGGTTGGATCCCTGGGTCAGGAAAAGCCCCTGAAGAAGGGAATGGCTACCCACTCCAGTATTCTTGCCTGAAGAATCCCGTGAACAGGGAAGCCTGGTGGCTATAGTCCATGGGGTTGCAAAGAGTTGGACATGACTGAGCAATTAACACTTTCATTTTCAGATAGAGAATCAAATTTAATGTCATACCGATGACACACTATATATATTATAAAAACAGAAACAGAGTTTTAGTGTTGAAAGGGGTTGAAAAGACTCTGTTCTTTATTGGCCTCATCTTTAGCCTCCTCATCATTGCTTCTGCGAGCAGAACTGAGGCACAGAATGGTTAAATGCCCTGTGAAGGTCACACAGCCCATGAGGACCGAGCAGAGAGTTCCCTGATACTCAGCATAGTGGAGACTTTTCCACTCAAACTTTGTTACACAGTATTTGTGTAAGTTATTCTGGAATGAATTTTGCAAATAAATTAATGGCTTATCTTCTTAGAGAATAGCATATTATTGTCTAAATCATTTTTAAAGATTCTTCATTGATAACATCCCTGTAAATTGTTCATCTGGAAGTCTGCTGTAATACCATGACATTCACCTTTTTAAGAACTTTGTGGAGAAATGTCATATGTCTTTGAAAGAAAGCACTTAGGAAGTCTGAAGCCACTTTTGAATGGGCACCAGATACCCCAAATTCCCCTTAGCCTGAATGTTTTCTTTTTTTTTAAGATGTGCTGATTCAAGCTTAGAAAGTCAGCCGAGGTCACTTCTCTGGACTCCGGTAACGGAGGACACTGAAGGAGCTGAGCTTTTCCTCTGGTTTGTGTGGACTGCAGTGGCCCCGGCTCCAGCATGGTCCCATTTAGTGACACTTCTTCAGCTTTATTTCCATCCTCTCTACCATGCTGTAGAGAAACAGAGCTCATGGAATTGACTTTAGCCATCTGAGTGCTGCTTGAATGATTGTCTGCTTATCGCATACTTTCTCTTTGAATTTGGCAAATTCTTCTCTTCTGTCAGATAATGGAATTGGGTTATTTCAACAAGCTGGAAACTCTTGACATCTTAAGGATGTGTTCGTTTTCTGTATCCTTACCCATGGTCAAAATAGAAAAGCATGCCAATAAGAAAAAGCTGACAAGTAGTATTTGTGTTCTTGTGTTGACTCTATTGGAGAAGGCAATGGCACCCCACTCTAGTACTCTTGCCTGGAAAATCCCATGGACGGAGGAGCCTGGTGGGCTGCAGTCCATGGGGTCGCTAAGAGTCGGACAGGACTGAGCGACTTCACTTTCACTTTTCACTTTCATGCACTGGAGAAGGAAATGGCAACCCACTCCAGTGTTCTTGCCTGGAGAATCCCAGGGACGGGGGAGCCTGGTAGGCTGCCATCTGTGGGGTTGCACAGAGTCGGACACGACTGAAGTGACTTAATAGTTGACTCTATATTTGAAAATGTAAGACTCACCTTATCCCCATATACCAGTAATCTTCAATGTGAATTAAGATCATGCGACCGTGGGGAAGTGACGTCCTTTATCCCATCTCCTGTTTGCTGTTTGGCCATCAGGTGGGTCCCGCCTCCATTTCAGGTAATGATCAGTGTTTTCTTAGGCACCTGCTGTGGGAACTAACCCTGTCGCAGCTATAGAGGAAGAGGAGCAGTCTTGAGTAGCAGAAACAACACTGACTTTGACTTTAAAATTCTTTGTGCTGATAAAACATTATAGTGACTACTTGAGATAGTGAAAACAGTTATAAGTATCTTTTATGGCATGCATTTAGTTCCACATTTTTTGGATAATTCAGTTTTTGTGTGTGTGTGTGGAAGCTTAACAGAACTTTGAACAAAGTGAATGATTCTACTTTTACCAATAGGTGACTGCCCATTTCACAGAGGACTTCTCGCTGAACTCTGCGATTTCTCAGCTGATGGGACTCAGCAGTGCCCTCTCGGTAAGTGGCCAGTCTGTGCCCATTTGCTCCTGGCCAAGGGGGTTGTGGCTTCCAGTCACGTGGTGAGGTAGCCTGCCGCTCCCAGAGGGCAGAGACCATGCCTTTCTGGACGTTTTATTTCCAAAGTTTGGTGTGCAGCAGGTGAACGAGTATGACTACGTTAACTGATCAGCCTCACCTCAGGAAGACGCTGAGTGTTTGCAAGAACTGGCAAAGAATAGGAGGACCCCTGAAATCCTTGAGAGGGGCAGGAGGACCCCAGTCCTGGGAGTTTCACAGTGCAGAACCTTTGAGCGAGTCTCTGCACTTCCCGCTGGTCCTGCACTTCCCGCTGGTCCTGCACATACAGGACCTAGCACAGTGGTTAGGAATCAGGACTGCATTCTAATCTAGGCTCCATCTCTCGCTTGGCTGTGTGTCCAGGGCTCTGCCTCTGTCGTAGCCCTTAGCTGCTTCATCTGTCAAATGGGCTAACAATACTGCGCTCAAAGGGTGGGAAGACCCAAACCAGGTAGCATCAGCTCAAGGACGCGGTTAAATGCTCAGTCAACAGTGATATATTTGCTCGGGGCTTTCCTGGCGGTCCAATGGTTAGGGCCCCGTGCTTCCACTGCAGAGGGCCTCATGTCAGGTTCAGTCCCTCACAAGGAAACTAAGATCCTGCAAGTTGTGCGGCACAGCCAGAAAAAAATAAAATGGAACAATAATACAACTGCTGTTGCTGCTCCAGCTGTTTTTAATTCTGTGATTCACCGGGGAAAGTTCTTTGCCTAGAACAAAAGTGATGTGAAGAGAGTCTCTTCCCGCCTGCTTGTCTCTGGACTTCAGGGACCTCCATGGCCTGTCTTACCCAGGCTCATCTTGCGTGCCTCGGTGTGTTACACCGCTGTTCTCTTCTCTCCCCCAGCAAGCTTCGCAGAGAGTTGCTCTCCACAGCCCCGAGTTCGAGGATGCTCTGTGTGCCCTGATGGTGATGGCCGCCCCCATGGCCCCTCACGTAACCTCGGAGCTCTGGGCAGGTAGGTGGCGGAGGCCTCACTTGACCTGTTACTACCGACCAGCGTGTGCTTCAGCCACGTGTTGAGCCTGATTCGGGACTCGTGTCCTCAGCCGTGGGGCCCAGTGTGTGGCATTGGCCCTGGGGACCTCTCTGTGGAAATGCGAGCAAAGTGAGAAGGGGCAGTGCAGGAGGACGTGATGGCTGTGCTGGGCCCGGTTCTCCAGACCCTGTGTTCAGAGGTTCCCTCTGACTTCTGAGGATGTTTTAAAGGTGCTTGCAGGAGGCAGCAGCCTAGGGATGCTGTGCTTACACTATGCTTTTATCTGGGAGTTTCTGAGAAGTAGTATTCATTTCTTTTTCATCGTTATTTTAGCTCTTCTCACCTGTTTATTCTTCTCAGTAGAACTCAAGTACAATTTTGTTAAGTTCTCCCAAAATCTCCTTGAGATATTTGACTGAGATTTTCTTAAGCCTGGAAGTAACTTGGGAAAGCTTCACATCTTTACCACATCTAAGCTTCCATCCCAGAACACGGTCTGTCTCTCCACTTACTCAAGATTTCCCTCACCCCCCAGTCAAGTTTGGTAATTTTCTTCATATGGATCCCGCACATTTCTTGAGATTATTTTCAAATATTTCATCTCGTCATCAGTTCAGTTCGGTCGCTCAGTCAGGTCCAACTATTTGCAACCCCATGAATGGCAGCATGCCAGGCCTCCCTGTCCATCACCAACTCCTGGAGCTTGCTCAAACTCGTGTCCATTGAGTCAGTGATGTCATCCAACCATCTTATCCTCTGTCATCCCCTTCTCCTCCTGCCTTCAGTCTTTCCCAACATCTTGCCATAGCTCATTTTATTTTTTTTATTCTAGCTGGAATCTTTTCTCTCTCTTATAATTTTTGACTGTAATAGCTGGCATATGATTTTAACAATTATTTACTTACTTGTAACCAGATTCAAAAGCAGAGACATTACTTTGCTGACTAAGGTCCATCTAGTCAAGGCTATGGTTTTTCCTGTGGTCATGTATGGATGTGAGAGTTGGACTGTGAAGAAGGCTGAGCGCCGAAGAATTGATGCTTTTGAACTGTGGTGTTGGAGAAGACTCTTGAGAGTCCCTTGGACTGCAAGGAGATCCAACCAGTCCATTCTGAAGGAGATCAACCCTGGGATTTCCTTGGAAGGAATGATGCTAAAGCTGAAGCTCCAGTACTTTGGCCACCTCATGCGAAGAGCTGACTCATTGGAAAAGACTCAGATACTGAGAGGGATTGGGGGCAGGAGGAGAACGGGACGACCGAGGATGAGATGGCTGGATGGCATCACTGACTCAATGGACATGAGTCTGAGTGAACTCCAGGAGATGGTGATGGACAGGGAGGCCTGGCGTGCTGTGATTCATGGGGTTGCAAAGAGTCGGACACGACTAAGCGACTGAACTGAACTGAACCAGATTCCGTATCAATCACTCTTCCTTCATTTAGGGGTAGAATCCTCTTGGATTTTCTAGGAGTCTGTGACCAACCAACCAATAAGCCTAAGTTTTCTCCTTTCCAACAGTTATGCTCTTGTGTCTGTTTACTTTCTTTAATATACTGCTTAGAAAACCACGTGTGATGTTAAAGAATACTGGTGGCAGCCAGTCTTCTCTCATTTCCAGATTTCAGTGGAACATGTTTCCCTGTGAGGCTTGCTGCTGACTGCTGGTTAGGGTAGATATTCCCTGTCATGCTAAGGAAGCGGCCCTCTAGCCTTGTTTACCAGAACTCACCTTAGGAAAGGGAGGTAGATTTTACTTAACGTCCATTCTTCAGTTGTTGAGGTTTTATAGCCTTTGCTTTTAATTTTCCCCTTTGCCCTGATGATATGGCTTATGTCCAATTAATGGATTGCCTAATAGGCTATTGAGGGATTAATTTACCTTGTCCATGGGGTAGTAAACCTTTAACGTTCTGTAAATTCTATCTGCTAGTGTTTCATTTAGAATTTTGCAATTATCCTCCTAGGAGAAACCAGCTTTTGCTCAGTGTGCCTCGTCAGGTTCGGAAATGAGGGTTTCACTGCCTTCACCAAGTGAATTGAGTTGCTTCTGTGCTTTGGAACACACCACACAGGACAAGAACATCCGCCCGTTCTTTGCTGAATAGACAGAATGCCCCTAAGGGAGGGTGGTATTAGGCCCTGCCAGTCTGCTGCCATATTACATTAGCTTGTACACCCTTTCATTATCTCCATAGGCAGGAGAGACGCCTCTTTCGTTTCGAGTTGGTGATCACATGAAGTCTTTTAAGTGGCACGCTGTTACTTCTTTCCTACTCTTCTCTTCTTATAAAACAAAGCTTATCTAATTTGTAATAAACGTGTTCACTCTCACCCTGGAATACATACGTCGCTCCCTCTTACCATCATTTCAGTCCCGTATTATCTGTCTGCCTCCTTCATTCATTTCTCCCAGGAGGGACTGATGTAAATAGGGTTTTCAGAAACACCCTCCTTGTGTGCCCCTCCAGTCTCTGTTTTAGGGCCAGGATTGGGAGGGTGGCAGGAGGGCCTGCTGTCTCCAGGGTCCTGTCCCCTCCCGGCAGGTCTTTCCAGAGGTGTACACTGCGGTAGTACCCTGCTAGTGTGTTTTTCGGTTGTGTGGCAGGCTCTCCTGAAGGACACACAGTAAAGCTGTGTGATAGAAACTAGCCCGTTTGAAATTTGGCTCTGTGTGTTTCCCCACATAGGACACCAGTGGGTTTTGTGAGCTGTGTTATAAGGAGGAGTGGGTCTAGATTAATCTGAGTTTTCCTAACCGGTCTCGTTCAGTCATTCCGTGAACACTGATTGAGCGTACATTTTGTGCCGGACTCTGTTCTGGACATTAGTGGGAAAGCTGGGGAGGGCATTCCGACCTGCGGGCATTGCAGTCTGTGCTCATTCCCTTGAAATGCCATCCCTCAAGCATTTAAAGAAGCAGCGGCTCTGCACGTGAGTGTGTGAGTGTGTGGCTCCTCCGAATGGGAAGCGGGGCCGTGACGCAGTCAGGCGAAGAGTCCCGCACCCCAGGCCCGGCACCCTGGCCGTTAGCTCGCGGGTCTTTGTCCAGTGCCTTCTGCAGGCGGTGGGGACCTGACCGCTTCCAGCCTCTCCCAGCGTCCGGCAAGGGCCAGTGTTACAGGAGTGCGTCCTCTGCAAGTAGAAGCACCGTGTTGTGAGGGGGCATGATTGCCGTCGTCCCACACTGTCAGTCTCTCTTCTCTCAAGGCTCTGGGACTCTATTCTAAATAAACATAGCTTTCAGGACTTCCCTGTGGTCTAGTGGGTAAGACTCCACGCTCCCAATGCAAGGAGTCCGGGTTCAATCCCTGGTCAGGGAACTGGATCCTGCATGATGTAACTGGGTTCACATGCCTCAACTAAAGAACCCACGTGCTGCAACAGCAGCAACAGAAAATCCCGTATGCTGCAACTGAGACCCAGCGCAGCCACATAAATAGCTTTCATACAGCTGACTTCCCTGCTGTATCTGAGGTAACCGCACAGTTACTACAGTGGGAATATGGCCAGTGAGGGTGGGTTGTTCAGAAATTACCATTTCCCAGAGTTCCCCAGGAAAGCAGGTTTTCATGGAAGAGATCCTCCCCAAAGGACAGCAGATTTGAGATCTGTCTTTTGAGGGCGGTTCAGGGTCCATGGGCAAAATGGCCATCATGGCTCTGGATAAAAGAAAACCTTTAGAGAAACCCAGAGTACTTGATAGCCTAATAATGCCCTCTACCCATCATCTAAAGAGTCGGTGGAGACCTTCAGTGGGAAATGGAACCAGTGTCTTGGCAGTGTGCGCACGTTAACAGGATGAGGAAATCTTTTTTTCCTTCCTGACGCTCTGGATCTGAGAAGGTCAGGAGACCACATGTGAATTTAGTTATCTTTTGTTTACCATCATAAAATATTGTCCTGTCCACGAAGGTGTTAGGGGAATTTTGCATGTTTGGAGTCACTGATACTGTTTCCAGACAAAGGACACAAGGTTTCCGTTCTGGGCTCCCTAAAGCAAAGCAAATCCTAGAGTTTTCCTTGAAAAGTACGTCTATACACATACTGTAAAACCCTCAACTCTTACAAAGCGTGCGTCCTGGGTTCTCTTGCGTCCTCACCCCTATGCTCATTTGTTCTCCCCAAGCGCCTCCACTGCTGAGTTTGGCAGTCGAATTGTCAGAACTCCATACGCGTATGTGAAATTTTTCTCCCTTGCCATATTGAGTGTTGCGTAGTTCTATATCCATACTTACAGGCTGACCCTGTTCTTTTTAACAGCTTCATGGTGTCTTACCCAGTGAATATTCTGTCAGTTTTTAAACAGTCATCTATTGATGGGCATTTGAGTGATTTCTCCTCTTTGTATTTTATGTGTGTGTGTGTGTGTGTGTGTGTGTGTGCTACTTTAAAATTAGCCAAATATAAGCTATTTAAAATGTGGTGATAAGACCTCCCATTTCTGTTTCTCTGGCCATTTTTACAGTTCAGCAGTGACTTTTCTACCTTGGTTTCTGCATCTTGCTTCTACCTCTTGCTGCCTCTGAGTCTTCCATCAACATCTTAATTATGAGGGTCACAGCATGGTGACCCATTGCCTCCCTTAAGTTTCTCAAGTAACTCATGATCTTGAAGTATAGTCTACCACCACAGATTTTTTTCCTTTGTAAAAATGGTGGTAAAATACTGTAGCTGTATTGTTTTGCTGTGCATATAGGCTGTATTCATTAATTTCAACAAAACTGCAAATCTTGGGACTTTCCTGGCGGTCCAGTGGTTAGGACTCTAAGCTTTCACTGCAAAGGGCACAGGTTCAGTCCCTGGCTGAGGAATTAAGATTCTGCAAGGCACTCAGAAAGGCCAAAGAACAAACCTGCAAATCCACAAATCATCTAGAAGTGTGTGTGTGATACTTATAAGGGACAGTAAGATATCTGCTGATGTTCCAATGGTTTTATACATGAAAAAGCCTCTTGATGAAAGTGAAAGAGGAGACTGAAAAAGTTGGCTTAAAACTCAACATTCAGAAAACGAATATCATGGCATCTGGTCCTATTACTTCATGGGAAATAGATGGGGAAACAGTGGAAGCAGTGGCTGACTTTATTTTTTGGGGCTCCAAAATCACTGCAGATGGTGACTGCAGCCATGAAATTAAAAGATGGTTACTCCTTGGAAGAAAAGTTATGACCAACCTAGATAGCACATTCAAAAGCAGAGACATTACTTTGCCAACAAAGGTCCGTCTAGTCAAGGCTATGGTTTTTCCAGTGGTCATATATGGATGTGAGAGTTGGACTGTGAAGAAAGCTGAGCGCCGAAGAATTGATGCTTTTGAACTGTGGTGTTGGAGAAGACTCTTGAGAGTCCCTTGGACTGCGAGGAGATCCAACCAGTCCATTCTGAAGGAGATCAGTCCTGGGTGTTCATTGGAAGGACTGATGCTGAAGCTGAAACTCCAGTACTTTGGCCACCTCATGTGAAGAGTTGACTCATTGGAAAAGACTCTGATGCTGGGAGGGACTGGGGGCAGGAGGAGAAGGGGACGACAGAGGATGAGATGGCTGGATGGCATCACCGACTCGATGGACGTGAGTTTGAGTGAACTCCGGGAGTTGGTGATGGACAGGGAGGCCTGGTGTGCTGTGATTCATGGGGTCGCAAAGAGTCGGACACAACTGAGCGACTGAACTGCACTGATGCATGCTGTTTCCACGTTATTTTGTCATTGTTTAGCCACTGAGTCATATCCAACTCTTTTCTGACTCCATGGACTATAACCCACCAGGCTCCTCGGGCCATGGGATTTCCCAGGCAAGAAAATTGGAGTTGGTTGTCATTTCCTCCTTCTCCTGGAGCTCTTCCCAACCCAGGAATCGAACCTGTGGCTCCTGCATCAGCAGGCGGACTCTTTACTGCTGAGCCAGTGTTGCCAGAACACTTCCTGTGGGTAAAGGCTAGTGTGAAGCAGCGTCTCTCCCTGTCCATTTCCTTGGCAGTACCTGGGCTGGATGGGCCGTGGTGGGGACCCAGGCTCCAGGCCTCCTCTGTGTGTGATGAGGATTGGGGTGGAGTGGAGATAGGCGTGAAACTGGTCATCAGGGGAGGCCTGCCATCCACAGACACCACGACCACCTGCTCTCGCTCCAGGTGCCATGGTGGCGTGGCGACCCCACCAGCTCTCGGAGCGGGAGAAGAGGGTCATTTTGGTTCTTGCACAGGAAGGTCAGCAACAGCAGCTCTCCAGGGAGGGGCAGGAAGAGGGTGGGCTGAGAGCGACAGCGGGCCTCGGACGGTGGTCTGTGTATCAGAGCCTTGCCGCTTCCCAGCCCGTGTTCAGACTTTCTCTGTGTGCTTCCCAAACACCAGCTCCCGGCCTGACCTGTGTCACGTAAAGAAAGCATTGTATTTGCCATGCAAATCGTCGGTATTTTTAGTTTCCTAAAGAGAGCAGGAAGGCAAAAACATGGCATAGAGCCTGGGGTCGTGAGTTTCTGTTCCTCCCTGCTGAGCAGGACGGGGGGCAGGAATGAGGGGGTGGGAGCCCCTCTCCCATCTATATGGAATCCCTGGCGGGGGCCGCCAACCACTATAAATAAGCATCCTGATTGCTCCAGGAAGGCTGGGCTTCCTCATTTTTTTTTTAAGTGGAATTTGTAACAGCTTCTGCGCAGAGCATTTGTGTCCAGGGTCCTTTCGTCTCCCAGGCATCCTGTGCAACTGCCGTAGGGAGGCTCTGGAACGCCGCCCGTGGCAGCTGGGTCACAGGACAAGCCATGCTGGCCCAGCCAGCTAAAATAAAGGCCTGATTATCTCCTCTGTGACCTCTGTCCTGTATTTAGATATGAGTCTCAATAGGAACCCTTCTGAGGAACCAGCAGGAAGCTCCTCTCTGCTTCGGCCAAGAGGCACATCTGTTGGAAACAGAGCAGGTTCGTTAGAAGCAGGGGAAGCCCAGGGCACGGGGCCCAGACGGGGCACAGGAGTACATCTCCGCCGCCACTTGGTTCTCAGGCCCCCAGGGGCCTTCCCTTCCCCCAGGCTGTCATCTGGCAGCACAGGGTTGCAGGAGTGCCAGAGAGTAGGGCACAGGCCGCTCGGCAAATGCGCAACATCCACACGGGGACTGAGCCGCGTGGGCCAGCAGGACAGACACCAGTGCTGTTCAGGGTCCACAGACCTGAGGCTGGTCTGGGAACGTCCCTCAGAGCTTAGGACAAGGTGAGGAACTTAGCAGACCCGTCGCACGTGTCACTCAGCACACATTCCAGTAAAACCGCCCCTATTTTTGGTAGCGGGACTTTCTCAGTGAAGGAGGCAGTGTGCTGATTCATATTCTGGCCCGTTCGACACCTCGTCACACGCAGGCATTTTAAGTATCTTCACAGTAGACAGTTCTGCAACCATCCCTAGAATGTGCTGTGATTAGTCACTCAGTCGTGTCTGACTCTTTGCGATCCCGTGGACTGTAGCCCGCCAGGCTCCGCTGTCCGTGAGGATTCTTTCAGCAAGAATACTGGAGTGGGTTTCCCTGCCCTTCTCCAGGTGATCTTCCCAACCCTGGGATCGAACTCAGGTCTCCTGCATTGCACGCAGATTGTTTATCATCTGAGCCAGCAGGGAAGCCCATCTCTAGAATAGTATTTTGTAAAACAAAAATCACAAACCAATAGGGAAGAGACGCTTTATTCAGTGGAGTCAGTTTGGAAAACTGCTGTGTATTTTTTTTAAGAATGTGTTTTTTCCGTGTTATACACAAAATAAATTACAGATAGATAAATTATGAATAAATGGAAAACAAAATGAAACCTTAAAAAGAAACCAGGAGAAAATTCTTGAACTGATGTCACAGTATGGGAACACTGTTTATAAATATCTTTTCAAATTACAAAAGTCATGAGTATTGCATGTAGAAAAATCTATAATTTTTTTTTAACAGAAAGATTGCCTATACTTATATCTCCCACGGATAATCCTTGCTGCTATTCTGCTGTTTTTCTTTTTTTTTTTTCTAATAATTTATTTTAAAGTGGTCCTAGATCATAGATCTGCAGTCATATGGCAGAAACAAATACTCATTTTTTCAGCCAGAACCTAGACATGTCAGAGACACTCCAGTGGTAAATTCCAAGCAATACAAACTCACAGCCAAGAATCATAAAATTCACCAGGAAACAAGGCAGCATGAGTGAGGCAACAGAAAAAAGGAGAGAGGGGTCAGACCCACAGAAACTTCAGACATTGGTGTTATCTGTCAGAGAGTGCACAGTAAGTTTAATATGTTAAAAAGAAGAATGAGTTGAAGATAAGATTAACAAAAGCTATAAAAGTCCAGCAAATTAGGAAAACAACACAGCGCTTAATAGAACTGAAAATCATAACTTTGGAAATAAAACGCTGTGAATGAGTTCAATAGCACATCTGATACAGTTGATAAGAAAATTAGAGAACTGAGGAACGGATCTCGCGCAGTTACCCAGAATGGAGCAAAGACAGGTGAGGGACCGGAAACAGGGAAGGGCTGCTGGAGGGCAGAGTGAGGGTGTCTGAGGCCCGCTGCTGGGGTTTCAGCAGGAGCAGGAGCCGAGAATGGGGCGGAGGGGCCATCTGAAGAGAGAGAAGTCCAGGTGCAGAACGCCCCCCGCATTCTGCTGTTTTTCTTCCTCAACTTTTCTATCTGTTTATGTAAACATTTGCCAAAACTATGACCACAGTATATATACTATTGTGTGTCATCATTTTCCATGAAGCTGATTACTAGTTTAAAACATAGGAGAAAAGAGAATCCAAAACTGTGTCTATAGCATGATCCAGGTGGTGGTTTGGCTGGATTCTGTGGATACAATATCATACAAATATTCATTCAATACATTACATTACTATCTTTCTTTCAAAATAAAAAGTTTTATAGATGCTATCCATGTGAGCATTTGTTTGTTTGTTTGTTTGTTGACTTTTTACAAATTTTCTGCAAGGAGTATGCATCACTTTTGTCATCAAAGAAAATAAAACATTATCAACTCACAGCCCAGTGTTCGGGACTGGCATTGGTGGGATTCCTTTCCTCTGTCCCAGACTCAAACTTCAAATATATCTGCTGGTCTCAAGGCTGATAATAAGAGGTGGGGGTGGGGGCCGTGGAATGCAAGGGCCACGCCACCTCTACCAGCCCTGGAGAAACCACTCACAGTGTGAGGGTTGTGCCATTGCCATGGCAGCGCCCCCCACATGGGCACACTGGCCACATGTACGTGCCCACTCGCTCAAGGCCTGCCTCTGGGAGGACCAGGAGGCGGCGATGAGGTTCCAGGCCACAATTGCCCAGGCATCGGTTTTTTTGCCCCGTGTACTTCCTTCACATTTGGGGGCATCTTTTGTACTCCTGATATCAGCAGAGGCTCAGAGGCTGAACCCTCCCTGCTAGAGAGGCCCTGGTTGAAGCCCTAAACTGCAGACTACTGGCCGTGAGCATCTCTGGGGTGCTGAGCCTCCTCGGCTGTGGGGGCTGCAGCGCGAAGCACTGGGGAACTCAAGACTGGAGAGGCTTTCATTCCTCCCAGCTTCCTCGGGTTGGACCCACCCTGAGCCAAGGACAGCTCTTTCCAATTTGGAAGTGGCGGGAGCCTCTCACGAGAGGAAGTTTTAGCTGAGAAGCTGAGCTCCCTCTGAGTAGGTCCAGAAGGAGCACTCTGCTGTTCTCAGCATGTTGGCCCAGTGGATTAGGAGTCAAAGGATTGGGTGGGAGGCCCTCTCAGACCACAAGTATTCTTGGGCCAGAGAGGAAGCGAACACAGCTCATTACTTTGGGATCGGCACAAAGGATTCCTTCACCAGCGGGACTGCAGAGACCGAGGGAAGTCAGCAGCCTTACTTCCCCAAATGCACACTTAAGAACAGTGTGTTCACCCGTCTCTATGGCTTTGGATATCATTGAAAAAAAAAGAAAAAGAAAGCTACCTGTAAACTGGGATGGTAGTTCTCTGGCGGTCCAGTGGTTAAGACTCCACGCTTCCAGTGCAGGGGATGCAGGTTCGATCCCTGGCCAGGGAGCTGGGATCCCACATGCCGCTTGGTGCAGTCAAAAAACAATTTTTTCCCCCGAACTTTAAAGTTTTTGTTTTGGGGGTTTGACTGATTAACAATATTGTGGTGGTTTCAGTTGAACAGCAAAGGGACTCAATCGTACATATACACTGTATCCATTCTCCCCCAAACTAGCCTCCTATGGCCAAAATATATTTAATAAATAAGCTGGGATGATGAGCAAGGCCGAAGGAACTGGGGGCCCCTGGTGGGCTGTGGAAAGCCATGGTGGGGCCCCTGGGGCCTCAGCTGGCTCCAGGGCAGGCCATGTCGGGACAGACGCTGTACAGCCTGCTCTTGTGTGCTCAGTAACCCTCCGTGTCTCCCTGTTGCAGGCCTGGCGCTGGTGCCACAGAAGCTGTGTGCCCACTACGCCTGGGACGCCACCGTGCTGCTTCAGGCCTGGCCCACCGTGGACCCACAGTTCCTCCAGCAGCCCGAGGTCGTGCAGATGGCAGTTCTGGTGAGTGCCTCCCGAGGCCCCCTACACCCGGGGGAATCTGACACACACACACACATACTCTTACACACACACACGGCCGGGTCTGGAGGTTTCTCGCCAGGCCTTGCTAGCCCACCCGACTCTCTGCCCGACCTTCCAGCCTGTCTTGCTTTGCCAGCACCTTCAGTTTTGAGGTCACCACATCCCAAAATCTTATGAGCAGAAAACTGGTGGCCCTCGAGCTTTTGAGAGCATGGAAAGAATCAACCTGTCCTGCCTTAGGTGTTCTAACTTTCTTCATTCCCATTGTGTTTCAGGCTCTCTAGGTTTCATTCAACTGCTCTTGGCTTTTGGAAAGGGTAGGGTGATAGTGAGGTGGTGGGCATAGAATCCCTCACTCTGCAAAATGTATTTCAGGAAGGCTACATGAAATCTCTTTTTTGGTAAAGTTGATCATTTTAAGTACGTAGAAGTAGTCAATTATAGTATAGAGCAAGTAATTCTGCTCTAGTTTATCCTTATGCTTTTAGTTTGCTTAATCTGAGACCCATTGTGACGAATATCTCTTCAATATGCTGATGTGGCTGAAGAGGGAAAGAAAACAAGGGGTAGACCTTTTAGTCTGAACCACACGTGGGCCAGCCGATTTGCATCCCGACTCTCATCACCCTGAAAGGTAGGCATCACTGTCCTCATTTTCTTTTTTTAAGCTGAGGACACAGGCTCAGAGAGCTCATCGCTTGGCCCACGTTTGTTTACTCCTCAGTCATTATCCAGTTGCCTCCTCTACCTTAACACAGGCTCTTAGGGCCCAAAGCCAAATACCATAACCCAGGTCCCTGCCCTCGTGGAGCTTAAAGCCTGGTGGAAAAGATAAATAGAGACAAAACGATTGCAAACTGTGGAACGTGCCGCAAACAAGTCACCCAGAGGCTGAGGGGTGGCCAGGCCTGCCGGTCCCCGGCTGCTGCGTCTGCCAACCCTGGGCCCTGCGGGCAGGTCCACGTTGGGAAGGACAGAAGCCCCCAGGAGACTGGCTCCTTGTCAGCCACTCTTTGTCCTCACCCTCTCCCCTGGCACCCAGTCCCTCAATGTCCCTCCTGCTCACCTGCCCACAGAGGGCGAGGAGCTGAGGCTGCCTGGCGAGGCTTCTTCCCAGAGTCCTCAAAACTAGCCTGTGCCTCAGAGAGGTGATTTCTTTAGTCTGATTAACATTTCTAAGAAATAATTCTCTTATATACTTGTAAGGACTCGTATACTTCTTAGGACTCGTATACTTCTTGTATACTTGTATATTCTCTTGTATACTTCTAAGCTCAGCTGAGAAAGGCCAACTTTTTTTTTTTTTTGGCCACACCCTGCAGCCTGTGGGATCTTAGTTCCCTTGACCAAGGATCAAACCAACTCCCGCTGCAGAGTCTGAACCACTGGACCACAAGGAAAGTCCCAGAAATGCCAACTTGAGACGCTGAAGTTCTAGTCTGAAAATGTCTTTCCATTTTAAATTAACCACCATGGAAAAGAAATTGAGTTTTGATAATTGGTAAAATAATCTTAGATTTTCATTGAAATAAAAATTCAAGATTTAAAATGCATAGGGCTCCCTGCAAGCACACCCAGCTCAACAGACTCGGGGTCGGGGTGTCGAGGCCTGCTGGCCTGTCTCCGCGTGATCTCACTGAGTGCCAAGGCCAGAAATAGAAGCTGCAGCACAGACCGTGTGACCCAGCACAACTCAGTTCAGCCGCACCCCTGTCCTCTGAGCCCAGAGGCACCGCCTCATGTCCGTGGAGCCTGGCACCAGGAGCAACGGTCTGGGGAGGCACACATGTTGTCATGCACACTGACAATTTGTGTAGCCTCCAAGTTAAGACATAAGAGCCTGGGACTTGGACCACCTCACTTTGCAAAATGCTTCATCTCTCTAAGCCGCAGTTTCCTCAGTTAGAAAATGGGAGGCAAATCCAGGGTCTGCCTCACCTGATTATGCCAAGAATTAAATGGAGCATGCCAGGAGTGCTTAACCTGCTTCTAGAGGCACTAATGACAAAACCCACTAACACGCAGTGAGCATTGACTAAGAAGCCGGCTCTGCCCTTAGAACTTTCCAGATACTAACTCATTGATCCTGCACAGCAGCCCAGCAGCCTGCTGTTCTCCCCATTTCACAGACGAGGCCCCATCTCACGAGGAGGAAACAGTGGCAGCACAGGGCTTGGTCCCTTGGGGGGCTTGGTAACTTGCTTGGTAGATGGTAACCGCTGCTGGCATAGGCGTCGCTGCCTCTGGCAGCTGGGGCATTGGGGAATGTGTCCTGAGGAAGAGGACGTGACCTTGGCTTTGAAAAAGGAGCAGCTTTTCCCTGGTGGAGGGAAGGAGCCACAGCGGGGGAAGCCCTCCCTGCACCGGGAGCCGAGGAGGGGCTGGAGAGAGGCAGGGCCACTCTCGAGAGAGGGCTGGACTGCATCTGGAGCAGCTGGGGGCTGGTAGGGAAGAGAGGGGCTCCGGGGGTCATCCCATCTCCAGCGCTGGCTGGAGTGGGGACCTGGTCTGTGGCTTCACATTCCCGTCCCTCAGCTTGGCCCTCTGAGAATCGGGGATGGAATGGCAGTGACCTACCTCACGGGCCTGTGACGGGGATCGACAGGGTCTCTCAGGTGGCTTGTGGAGCGCGGTGCCTGGCACAGAGACAGAGAGAGAGCTCAGACAACAAGTGTCTTTATTGTCATGAGCCACTGTGGGGCTCCTGTCAGTGAGCAGTGGATGGGGCGCTTAGGGGTAGGGGGACAGCGCTCGTGGCCAGGGGCCCACCAGGCAGCTGTTGGAGAAGTCCTAGAGAACAACACAGAGGCCTGGACCCAGGCCAAGTGGTGAAGTGGAGGTGGCAAGACCAAAGGGCTGAAGTTAGCAAGGCCACCAGCTAGGGACCTGGAGACCTTCCTAAAGGCAAGCAGCCACTGTTTGAGGTGATGTCGTCTTTGTCTTCTATCCCATCGTCTAGGTGGTGCGAGTAGTAAAGAACCCGCCTCCCATCCTGTCCTCTAGGTGGCGCTAGTGGTAAAGAACCCTCCTGCCAATGCAGGCGATGGAAGAGCCGCGGGTTCCATCCAAGTCAGGAAGATCCTCTTAGTCCATGGGGTTGCAGAATCGGACACAACTGAAGTGTCTTAGCACACACAGCACAGCACAGCGATCTAGGCCAATACAGCCTCTAAAAATGCCACTAAGTCTATAGAAATCTGAAAAGATAAATGGGTGACTGAGGGATCCTGGATAATATGCTTTGGTTGAAACTTCAGAAGTTCTTCCCGGTAATTTTTCATAATACAGTGACTTTATTTTCCAAGTTAAAAACTGGAGCATTCACGAAAGAAACGTAAGCATTCTGACAGGAGCCGCTGGGACAGAGGAAGCTGTTCAGAAGCCATCTGGATCACATGTCACTTTCCTTAGCAACAATATCAGTTCATATTTGATGTGAAATTTAACCTTCACATCAAATCATTGAACCAACATTCAGTGAATAATGCCACTGGTGTCTAGAACTGTTCAGTTCAGTCACTCAGTCATGTCCAACTCTTTGCGACCCCATGGACTACAGCATACCAGGCTTCCCTGTCCATCACCAACTCCCAGAGCCTACTCAAAACTCATGTCCATTGCGTCAGTGATGCCATCCAACCATTTCATCCTCTGTTGTCCCCTTCTCCTACTGCCTTCAATCTAGCCCAGCATCAGCGTCTTTTCCAGTGAGTCAGTTTTTTGCTCAGGTGGCCAAAGTATTATAGCTTCAGCATCAGTCCTTCCAATGAGTATTCAGGACTGATTTCCTTTAGGATGGACTGGTTGGATCTCTTTGCAGTCCAAGGGACTCTCAAGAGTCTTCTCCAACACCACAGTTCAAAAGCATCAATTCTTTGGCGCTCAGCTTTCTTTAAAATCCAACTCTCACATCCATATATGACCACTGGAAAAACCTTAGCTTTGACTAGATGGACCTTTGTTAGTAAAGTAATGTCTCTGCTTTTCAATATGCTATCTAGGTTGGTCATAGCTTTTCTTCCAAGGAGCAAGCATCTTTTAATTTCGTGGCTGCAGTCACCATCTGCAGTGATTTTGGAGCCAAAAAATATAAAGTCTGTCACTGTTTCCACTGTTTCCCCATCTATTTGCCATGAAGTGATGGGACCAGATGCCATGATCTTAGTTTTCTGAATGTTGAGTTTTAAGCCAACTTTTTCACTCTCCTCTTTCACTTTCATCAAGAGGCTCTTTAGTTCTTCTTCATTTTCTGCCATAGAGTGGTATCATCCGTTATTGATATTTCTCCCGGCCATCTTGATTCCAGCTTGTGCTTCATCCAGCCCAGCATTTCTCATGATGTACTCTGCATTTAAGTTAAATAAGCAGGGTGACAATATACAGCCTTGACATACTCCTTTTCCTATTTGGAACCAGTCTGTTCCATGTCCAGTTCTAACTGTTGCTTATTGACCTGCATACAGATTTTTCAGGAGGCAGGTCAGGTGGTCTAGTATTCCCATCTCTTTCAGAATTTTCCACAGTTTGTGGTGATCCACACAGTCAAAGGTTTTGGCGTAGTCAATAAAGCAAAAGTAGATGTTTTTCTGGAACTCTCTTGCATTTTTGATGATCCAGCGGATGTTGGCAATTTGATCTCTGGTTCCTCTGCCTTTTCTAAATCCAGCTTGAACATCTGGAACTGTACCGGCCCATTTTAGGGTGATGTGAATCCTGTTTCCAGGTTGTCACACGTGAACGCCCCTTTCTGGAGCCAGTCATCAGGAAGGGAGGTTGCCCACGTTCCGCAGAAATTAATTAGTCCACATGAAACGCCCTGTAGCCAGATCTGAACTCGATGTGATCTTCAGGAACACAGTTATCCCTCTCCTCCTGAATGCAGCCTAAACCATCTCATGCTGAGAGTTTTTGACATAATTCCCACCAAAGTGTGATGGGGGCAGCATTCAGGAAACACGGGGTGGCACCCCTGCCCTCTCTACGGTATTCAGGCATTAATCCCACCCATCTCACTACACTTCGCTCTTCTGGGTAGCTGGGTGCCACCTTTTCTTTCTCTCTTCCCACACCCTCTCCCCACACAGAGACAGCAACACCCTTTAGGGGCAGTGAGTGTTAGGCTGCCTACACCCCCGGGCTTTCCTCATGGGTTGTCTCTCTTCGCCTTCTCAGATCAACAACAAAGCCTGCGGCAAAGTCCCCGTGCCCCAGAATGTCGCCCAGGACCAGGACAAAGTCCACGAACTGGTTCTCCAGAGCGAGTTGGGTGTCAGGCTCTTACAGGGGCGAAGCATCAAGAAGGCCTTCCTCTCTCCGCGCACCGCTCTCATCAACTTCCTGGTGCAGGAGTGACTGCAGGCCCGCTGCGGCCCCTCCTCCAGGTCTGGGGCGAAGGAAGGAGTCTGGGGCCCCGGCTCAGGGAAAAGCCCAGTGTCTTGAATGTCTGCCTTGGCATTCTGACGGCTGGCATCCGCAGGGCGCCTCTGCAGTGTGATCTGGTGCTGGGGTGAGGGTGGGTAGGGGCAGAGGAGAAATATGAGTGAAGTGGGGTGGGGAGCACATACCTCCGCCATTGCAGGTGAGGGAAGTATCTAGCCCCACGTGAAGCCCCCAGAGATTTGGCCGGGTGGGAGCAGGAAGGTGAAAAGAGAAGCAGATGAGCCTGAACATGAAGCCTCTCTAGCAGCCTGGGCGCCTCTGGACCCCAGAAACTGCACTGCCTTCAGCGGGTCTGAGGAGCGTGAGGCTACACCGAGGATGTCGGGGGGGCTCAGGAGCAGCTCGAGCAGTCACTGTTGATCGATGATGGAGCCTCAGCCTCACGGCAGAGAGTCTCCTGCCTGCAGGCTGGATCCAGATATAAACGTGCGGCATGGACACTGGCGTCTTCAGAAGTCGCTTGGAGGAATTCCCTGGCCGTCTGGTGGTTTGGACTTTCACTGCTCTGGACGCTGGTTCGATCCCTAGTTGGGAAACTAAGATCCTGCATGGCTGGCACAGCCAAAAAGAAGATGAAGAAGAAATCGCTGGGAATCAAGAGGCAAGCAGGGCTAGTCTGGCGGCCTGCACCCCGGCTCCTCAGCCCTGTCTGGCTGACTGTTTCCACCCAGGCTCAGCTGGACCCACCTGCCCGGCCTGCTCTGATGCCGATCTTCAGGCCCTCGGGCAAAGCACTGCTTGGCACTGAATGGGGAGCAGCCCCTCCTGACTGCCCCCTCAGGGTGTCACGTTTGCTGGGAAGTGAAGTGGAACCAAGCTGCTTCCAGCCTGGCCGGAACCCATCTCAGAGCCCACCACAGCTAACAGGGTGTCTGCTCATGTGCGCCCCACATGGCAGTGCCGCCCTGGGTGTGGCCCCCCAGAGCCTGTTGTCAGGAAGAACGAGCCCACCGCCAGTGGGGGTGGGGGTGCTGGTGCCATCCGGGTGTTGCCTCCTGTGCTCCATCCACAGCAGCTGGCTGCCAGGAAGACCCCTGTGTGATGTATGTTAGGGTGATCCTGGGTTTTGGTGAAGTCAGAGGTTAGGTGCTCTTAACAGAACTGGCCTCAATCCACTGAGTACTGTTTAATATGTGGAGGGGAGGAGAATCCAGACATGTTGTGATGCTGAAAATCTGTATTTGTTCCCTGATGCCTTTTTCTGAAGTTGGCTCAAATGTGGTCCCCTGCAGTTCAGCAGTAACAGATGAGTGTTTTTTTAATGGAATAAAATGTTTGTCATGTATGACTTCGGGACAAATGTGTGATCCTAGAATAGTCACCATATTCCAATTCTAGGAGTTAATCAGGAACACACTGAGTTATTCTGTTATTCTCTGAAGCACTGGCTATGTGCCTGACTCCATGTGGACTGTTATAAAGTGGGATGCATGGGAAACTTACCAACCATGGTAGACAGTACTGACTCAGAAACAGCAGCTCAGTCACTTGGGTCAAGCTTAATACTCTGCCTGGTCCCCATGCCCAGAAATCCTGGTATAACTGATCTCAAGTGCACTTGGGCATCAGGGATCTTATTAATAGAATCTCCACACTTGACTGATTGTTGATTGTTAGTTGTTCAGTCATGTCCGACTCTTTGCGACCCCTTGGACCATAGCCTGCCAGGCTCTTCTGCCCATGGAATTCTCTGGGCAAGAGTACTGGAGTGAGTAGCCATTCCCTTCTCCAGGGGATCTTCCTAACCCAGGAACTCGGGTCTCCTGAATTGCAGGCAGATTCTTTACAGTCTGAGCTGCAAGGGGAGCCGACACAGGTGTTCCACAGGTGATTCTAATGGCCAGCTAAGTTTGAGAACCATTGGATTAATTGATTCATTTGAACCATAATGTCTAACTAGTCCTTTCTCTCCCTGACCTTCAGCTTAACTGGGATGAATTTGGTCCAGGACCAAAGCACAGCGAAGCAAAGTCAGGAAAGACTTGGACTGGAAGGGAAGGCAGGGGCCAGAACTCTGGAGCAGGTATTAAAGATGTTCCCAGAGCTGGCCTGAGTGGACCAAATCCTATGGCATGTCCCAACAAATGCAGGTTCACTACAAGCAAACATGAGGATCTACCTTTGGTTCAAGGAGGAGAGTGAGTGCATTTGCCTCATTGTCTTGTTTACTCCTAAAGTAAGCTAAGTGATCTTGAGTCTGTCAGTAAGACGAGGGCAGGGATCCCTTTATTAGCACATAATCTGGCTAGAATAGTGGCTGAGTAAAGCTTCAAGACCACTGGACTAAACAGCATGGCTTCCAAGAACTTCTTCTCTAAGAGGAGAACAAAGTTTTGAAAACAGATGAGCTCGTTGGTATCACTGAGCTAGTTGGTGTAATGGAACAATTGAACAGAAGAACCTGATCGCTGGGGTGGGGAATGATCTCAGTCCTTTATTAACTGCCTTGATTAGGTCAAAACCTGGACTGAACAAGTTCCCTTGCATTATGTCATTTAATTTCCGCTAAAACCCTAGAGGGAAAGAATGTGTCTGTCATAAATATGAAGAAACCCAGGTTCTGAGGTTCAGTGATTCGCTCAGTTTGCACAGCTAATAAGTAGAAGCTTTTTGTTGTTGCTGTTGTTAAGTCACCAAGTCATGTCCAGCTCTTTTGCAACCCGGTGGAGTGTAGCCTGCCAGGCTCCTCTGTCCATGGGATTTTCCAGGCAAGAATACTGGAGTGGGGTGCCATTTCCTTCTCCAGGGCATCTTCCCAACCTTGGGATCGAACCCGAGTCTCTTGCATCTCCTGCATCAGCACGTGGATTCTTTAGCACGGCCCCACAGTAAGTGGAAGAACCAGATCCAAACCCCAGTCCTCTGGCCTGCAAATCGCCTTGTGCCACGCTCCATGTCTGCCAGTCCCCTCACCTCATTGCCCGTCTTGCTGGAAGTACTAGACTGATGTTGGCTGGAAGCTTGGGGCTCTCTAGGGATGCCTCGTGACTGCATGGAGTGGCCATTGTTCCTGTTGCCTCTGTGCTGCCTTGGCTTAGGGTTCCCTGATTGATGGCCTGAGGCTTCTGGGGGCAGATGGCCTGGTGATGTGAGGCCACATGAAGAAGTCTACCAGAGATCCTTGCAAGCCACTCATGGCCCTTGGCAGGCCAGTGCTCAGACAGGATAGACTCCAAACCTAAAGCTGAGCATCCGAAGTTGGCTTCAGTTTTCATCTCTAGGTGGTTTGATTCCAGATCTGAGCCCAGGTTGGAATTAGGAGGCTACTAGCGCACACAGCCATGCACCTGGGCTGATGACATTCCTGCCGCGCCACCACTCAGGCCCGAGGGCTTGGTTCCTGCACCTGCTGCCCCGGCCTCCACCGCCTGCCGCCCTCTTGGTCTTTCTCCTCCCAGGGAGGGAAGGGAAGGAGGCAGACAAGCCTCCAGGGTCATTGTGTGCACCAAGCACCATGCAGAGGGTTTTGCTGCTGCTCTTCAAGCCTCACAGCAATGCTGCAAAGTGAGAATTATGGCCCACAGTCTTTAAGGAAGGAAACCGAAGCCTAGCGAAGTACAGCAAGTTACCTACGTCCTGCCGCTGGTAACCACTCGAGCCAGGATTCAGCCCCCTTTCTGCCTTCCTGTTCATGGCTCATGCTTTCTCCAACCTGCCTTCCAGGAGGGAAGAAGTGGGGTGTCTTGGGAGGAAATACAGCTTGTTCTTTCTGTCCCAGGAATTCTAAACTGGAGCTCTGGCGTGTGTATGCGGCCCTGCGGAATGCCGCCCGACACTCCTGACTCACCTCACCGCAGGTGCTCCTTGAAGCAGGCTGGGCTTTTGTACCCCAGATCCGTCCATCACTGGCTGTGGGCCAGCCCAGAGTGGAGGGAGGTAGTTAATAACTTTCTGGGCATCTTGGGATGGAGGGACTCCCACTGGCTCAGGGTAGGTTTCCGGAGAGGAGCACAGTCGAGCCGTCGGCAACCAGCATGTGTGAGAGCTGGGGCTAGGCGCCCCTGCCTGTGAGGAGGACTGGGGGAGCGCTCAAGGTGACCACCACTAGGAGAGAGGGCGCGAGTCCAAGCTTGAGAAGCAGGCGGCCTGGGGGGCAAGGAAAGGCTCCAGACAGACGCCAAGTCACAAGAGACGCGGATGAGTGCAGGATGGGGTGAGGACAAGCCGAGCTACCTCGGGGCTGCCCTGGTACCCTGGGCTGGGGGGCTCCAGGCAGCGCCACTGCATTAGAGACAGTGATGAAGTGAAACCGGAAGCCGTCATCCCCCTTCTGCAGATGACAAGACCATGACTCACCCAGGCCGAGGCTTGCTCAAGGCCCGACAGTGAGTGATGGGAGTATTTCCAACCCCATTCTGTGCTCATTCCACTCAGGGGTACCCCTGGAAAAGCCCAGTGGTACCACCAGACAGAATTTAGCTCTGGAAGTAAATGCTCTTAACTGTGGATGACATCAGGGTAGACCAAATGAGAAAAGTCTGCACCCCCTCCCCCCGCCATTTCTTCCTCTGAGACGAGCAAGCAGAAAACATCTGTTTCGTGGGCTGATCCCTGTCTGGCTTTTCAGAGGGTGGGTGGCCAGAAACTCTCCTCCAAGCGGATGAGTCTGGAGATTGGAATCCGGGGTGGCCAGCCGTGAACAAGAGGGAATCCCCAGAGTGGGTGGGTGAGCGGTGCTGGCAGGGAGGGGGCGGCGGGGAACAGCTGGGGAAAGACCGTCCTGTGGGCAGAGGCCCCGGATCCAAGGGTGGGGCCAGCGATCGTCCAGAATGGGTGACCTCACACCAGGTCTCCATCACATCTGCCCACGTGACGGAGGGGAGGCAGGGGTAACAAGGCCCTGGGGGAAGGTGGCGGCCAGGCCTGCCCGAGTCAGGCGCCTGGAATCCGACACTCATGATTCACCTCCATGCGCCTCCAGCTCTGCTCTTGGATTCCAGGTCTTGTCTGGCCTCTGAAAGAGCCAGCCTGTGTGGAACACCCTACTGGGTGTGCCTGAGATGCCCTCGTACCAGCAGCAGTAAGAACATTTGCCGCTTTCTGAAGGCTAGCTGTGTGCTCGGCCCTGTTCTGGGAGCCTTACCACAGAAGAGGCTGGCAGAGGCGTGAGTCCGACCCTGCTCCGCTGCACTGCTTCCCACAGGCCTTGATACAGACCAGCCCTGAACCTCCTGGGTTTGCCAACACAGCCTTGATTTCTGACTCTCTCTCTAGTTCTCAAGAACCTGCCAAGCCCACACTCACTGATCCGAGGACATCTGGGTGAGCACCTCCCTGGTGCCCAGGGACAGATCTCGACTTTCTCTCTGAGCCCGGGCCTGAGCTCGCCCAGGGACCCATCACCTTTAATATTTACAGATTTATTTGGCCATGTCAGGTCTTGGCTGCGATACACAGGATCTTCATTGTGATGCTTGGGCTCGGTTGCCCCGTAGCATGTGGGGTCTTAGTTCCCCAACCAGGGATCAAACCCGCATCCCTTGCATTGAAAGGCAGATTCTTAACCACTGGACCACCAGGGAAGTCCTGAGCCATCACCTTTGAGCCCCATCAGTGGAACCTCGAAGTCAGGGGGTCAACTTGGCTCCATTCTGGATACCAGAAGGAAAATCCCATGGACAGGAGCAGGGGAGACCTGGCCTGGGCCTGTGGGCATGGGGAGAGCTGCCTGGCCTCGCAGCATCCCACAATACCCTTCCCCAGACCATCCTTTCCTCCTACCACAGAAGGCCTCCTCTGGGATTGCTGAGGGCTGGTTGGCCCTGGCCCCACCCAGAGGTGGACTTGCCTGCCACACCCACTGGACCTGCATGCCCATGGGCTCCCCTCAGGACTGGGAGGAGAACCGGGCCTAGGCAGGAATCCTCTTCCTGAGACCCTGTGAGGTGAGGGGTCAGTGTTGAGTGGATAGAGTGGATACTCTGGGGTCAGCTGGGGAGGCAGGGCCACCCCAAAGGTGACACCGTTCCCTGAGCCTGGAATGTCATTCATCAGGGAAAAGGCATGTCCTTCCCTTCTTGAGAAACAGGGCCACGCCGGGCCGGTGAGTCTTTGCGAGGTGAGCTCCCCAGGGTTGTCTGTCTGTGGGCAGGACACAGAGCAGCCACCACGCGGAAGTAGGCTGAAAAGCCAGACGTCATCGAGCGTCTCCATTCTCAGTTATCACTTCGCCTGTTAGTTGTCAGATAACATGTTAGCTTGCTAGTACTAGAAATTTAGTTTTGATTACTAATTAACTTTAATGGATTTTTATTATGGTCTGGATGTTTGTGTCCCCTGAAATGCATATGTTGAGACTGTACTTCCAAAGGTAACGGTACCTAGCAGGTGGGGCTTTGGAGGTGCTGGGTGAGGTCATGAGGGTGCAGCCCTTGTGTGTGGGATTAGAGTCACAGAAGAGCTTGCTTCCTCCCTGCATCCTGCCACGTGAAGACATAAGTCAGCAGTCTTCAGCCCGAAGAGGGTTCTCGACAGAACTCCAGCCAGCTGGCACCCTGATGTCAGGCTTCAGCCTCCAGAACTGTGAGGAATACGTTTCTGTCATTTATCAGCCCTGCAGTCTATGGTACTTTGTTATAGCAGCAAGAGTTTAAACAATTACTAACATCTTTTCATTTTTTTCATATGTTCTCAGTTGTGTCCAACTCATTGCAACCCCATGGGGCTTCTCTGTCCATGGGATTTCCCAGGCAAGAATCCTGGAACGTGTTGCCATTTCCTGTTCGAGGGAATCTTCCCAACCCAGGGGGTCGAAACCCAGTCTCCTGCATTTGCGGGCAGATTCTTGACCACTGACCTACCTATTGCTTTAAATTTTTCCTAAAGCATACGTGTCATATTATTTTCAGAACACCTTATCTAGTTTTTAACTAGGTCTGAGAGACTTTTGAAGTATAGCACTGTGATTTCACCGATTAGCACTTGAGACTGCCAAGATAAAACACTGGGATCCTGCCCTTAGAAACTGTATGGACCAGGAGAGCAATATGGTGTATTGGAAAGAGCATAACAAGCTTTGGCCAGTATTCAACTCCTTCAAAAATTACCATCTTAGGAGTCAGTTCCCCTTTTAGTGAGTGCAGTGGAGCTCAGTTACCAGTTACATTGTTCTTACCTGCACTGCAACCCCTTAATTATGTTCTAACAACTTGGTAGTCTGCTAGTATCTTTTTAAAAGATATTTTATTTATTTGGCTGAGCCGAGTCTCAGCTGCAGCATTCAGGAACTAGTGCCCTGACCAGGGATGGAACCGGAGCCCCCTGCTTCCGGAACTCAGAGCCCCAAGCCACTGGACCACCGGTGGAGTCCCAATCTGCTAATTTCTTGTCTACCAGCCATCTTTAGCAATATTCTTTTTAAACTGTCAGTTAATTGTTGATGTAACTATAACAGCAGCATTAGTCACTCAGTTGTGTCCGGCTCTTGCGATCCCGTGGACTGTAGCCCACCAGGCTCCTCTGCATGGGATTCTCCAGGCAAGGATACTGGAGCGGGTTGCCATTCCCTTCTCCAGGGGTTCTACCCGACCCAGGGATCAAACCTGGGTCTCCTGCATTGCAGACAGATTCTTTACCATCTGAGCCACCAGGGAAACTGTAGCAGATGAACCCCTAAACCATGGTGGGCTCACCCGGCAGACTTCAGTTCTCATCCCTGTAAGTCTAACCCTCTGGAGAAGGCAGCAGGGGAGGCGCTCTGTTCCTTTCCAGCTTGATGGGGAGGGGGATGCTGAAGGAGACCCTCTGTCTTCACCTCTTGGCTCTCAGCGCTGAACATTGATACCCAGCCCTCAGATATAGGCAGAGAGAGCTGGAGTTTCATAAGGAGGTTTCTGGGGGCAGAATCTAAAGTGGCATGCATCTCTTCTGCCCACTGGGAAATATGGGCAGCCACCTCCCCCAGCAACAAGTCTGCATGAGGGAAGGGAACCCAGATCTTCGGTGGGCAGCCACCTGCCTGCACCACCTGAACCATCTTTTCTGTTTTCAGACTCTTGGTTATCAGTGTCTGTCTTATCTTCTGAATCTCTCAGTTGTCTGCTGACACAGGGATTTATAGGCACCCCCTGCCCGGAGCAAGGACCGTGTGCCTTCTGAATCTGTGAAAGCTGCAGGCTGTGGCTCTGAAATAACTCATTCATCACCTCCCAGCCTGACGGTGCCGCCCTGCCCTCTGTCCTGGACTCCAGGCCTCGCTCCAGAAATGTATGAAATCACAGATCTGCTTTGTGCCGCTTTATAAACGGCCGACTTTTACTCCAGAGTTCTGCTTATTGGTCTCCAGTTCTCCCCAATCTCCTTCCTCCGTGACGTTCCCTTGTTGATTAATGGAGACAGTTTGGAGCATTTTGATGTTTTGGAGGGGGTGGGGCATTTTAATTAAAAGGTAGAAGAAAGCAGGTTTCCCCTTGCCCTGCCGGAAACCTGGGAAATTCTTCAGATTCCTTTTTCTGAAGGGTCAGGGCTGTTTCTTCAGGGTAGAAATTTGTGCTTTGGTCCTGGACACTTGTACCCCCCCCCACCTCACACACACCCCATGTACACACACACCCCACCTCACACACACCCCATGTACACACACACCCCACCTCACACACACACCACACCACCTCAACACACACACACACACACCCCCCACCTCACACACACACCCCACCCACACACACACACCACCTCAACATACACACCCCACCTCACACACACACCACCTCACACACACACCCCACCTCAACATACACACCCCACCTCACACGCATACACCACCTCAACACACACATACCACCTCACACACACACACCACCTCACACACCCCCCACACACACAAACACACCACCTCACACACACGCATACCACCTCAACATATACACACTATCTCACACACACCATGTCACACACACCCCATGTACACACACACCACCTCACACACACACCACCTCACACACACACACCACCTCAACACACACATACCACCTCACACACACACACCACCTCAATATACACACACTACCTCACACACCCCCCACATACACAAACACACCACCTCACACACACACATACAACCTCAACATATACATACTACCTTATACACATCATGTCACACACACCCCATGTACACACACACACCACCTCACACACACCACCTCACACACACACATACAACCTCAACATAAACACACACCCCACCTCACACACACACACCCCACCTCACACACACATACCCCACCTCACACACCATCTCAATACACACACCCCACCTCACACACACACACCACCTCACACACACACACCCACATACTCTTCACATACACCACCTCACACACACACATACCACCTCAACATATACACACTACCTCACACGCACACCATGTCACACACATAGCACCTCACACACACACCCCCACACACATACCACCTCACACACACCCCATGTACACACACACACCACCTCACACACACACACACCACCTCACACACACCCACATACTCTTCACATACACCACCTCACACACACACACACCACCTCAATATACACACACGCCCCACCTCACACACCCCACGTACACACACACAGCACCTCACACACACACACACACACACCACCTCACACACACCCCATGTACACACACACACCACCTCACACAAACAACACCTCACACACACCCCACCTCAATACACACACCCCACCTCACACACACACCACCTCACACACACACACACACACACCACCTCAACATAAACACACACCCCACCTCACACACACACCACCTCAACATACATACACACCCCACCTCACACACACCCCACATACATACACACCCCACCTCACACCCCACATACACACACACCCCACACACACCACACATATACCCCACCTCACACACACACACCCCACACACCCCCCACCACAACACACACACCCCACACACATATTCCTCACACACACCACACACACACCACCACAACACACACCCCCACACACACATACTCTTCACACACACTGCTACCTCAACATAAACACACACACCCCACCTCACACACACACCCCACACAATACTCCTCACACATACCACATACACACACCACCTCAATACACACACACACCAGCTCACACACACCCCCCCATATACATACTCCTCACACACACCACCTCAACATACACACACATACACCTCCCACACATATATCTTCACACATAAACACACACACTATACACTCTTATACGCCCCCCCAACAGACACACAGATCATAGAGAACACATACTTACCACATACACACCTTAACACACACATACCCACCCCTCACACATTGCAAATATACCACATTATATATCACACACACGTTATACCGCATTCTGCACACACACACACCCCACAGCATACATACCAGCGTGCAACACACACACATACCCAAGCCAAAAGGCTTTTTTGGGGAGTAATAACTGGTAATTATTTTTGCCAGAGGACTAGCCTCACAGGTGACTGGGGGCATTGTGGGGAGGGCAATTTTGTCTTGAGGATTAATGTAAGTCATTGCTGCCAGGCAGGGAAGGGCCGGAGGCTGGGGCCAGGGTAGACAGTTACACAGGGAGGCTCCCATCCTCACCTGTGCTCAGGTGACCCCATCACCAGAGCTGTCCAACTGCAGGGACCCCTCCTCTGGCAGTACCCACCTGTGGTGAGAATCATCTGTATTGATGGAAGCATAGTAATAAGTCTGGGCTCTCCTGTGTGTTGAGCACTGACTTTGTGCAGAGATTGAACCTGGCAAGTGGCGGGTGAGATGGAGGACCCTAGAGCTCAGCATGGCTGGAGTCCCTGCTCACTCAGGTCCTGGCCCTGAGAGCTCCGTGGTCACAGGTGGGGCAGGCAAGCTGAGGCACAGCGCTGGACCGAGGCAGGGGTCAGAGGTTTGGACTGGAGCCTGTCTGGGGTGATGACAAATGCGAGCCTCCCAGAGGATGACCTTGGGGGTCAGGGAGAAGCAGAGACAAGGCGTGGGGGTTGGGGGGTGGCTCTTCACTTCCAGATCCCATCTTGTTTTTATCTGCATGCCGATCTTTCAGCTTAAGAGCCAGGAATGTGAGTCGGAGGCTGCTCCCTGTAGGAACGAGCTCAGGGACAGATTCCAGGTGAAGATGGAGCACCAGGTCCCCCGCACGGTCCAGCTCCCTGACATCCGCTACTGCAGCCCCACCGGCTGCCGTCAGCCTGTGATGAGCCGAGCCGTGCCCCGAGGTGCTCAACAAAGCGAACCTGGAGTGAACAGAACAAGATCTCTGCAGGATGGGTCCACGCACTCCCAGCCCCACGTCTCCACGCTGCCCCCAGCTCACTCAGCCCCAGAAACCCTGGCTTCTTTGCTGTTCCCCAGCCACACTGGGCACACACCTGCCTCACAAGCTGAGACTTGGAGTCCCTCTGCCAAGAAGGCTCTTCCCCAGATCTCTGGTTCTCTCACCCACTTTGGTCCCCAGTCTGTGAGGTCCTCCCAGATCATTCTATACAAAACACCACTCCACCCCCAGTATGCCCTGCTCCCTAGCTAATAACCAAACAGTTTGCATATTTGTCTTATCATGTGTCTCTCCCTCCAGAAAGTCAGCTTTGTGAAGGCAGGTACTCTTGCAGCCTTATTTTATTTACTTACAGTTGTTTTCCTCTCTGTTGTGTCTCAGGCCCAGAACACCATCAGGCACACAGTAGGTGCTCAGTAAATATTTGCATGAATGATTCTGGTCCTAAGTGGGCTCAGTGACCTTGAGCACTTTGTTAACCCAGCAGAGGTTTTAATTTCCTTAATTACAAAATGGACACAGTGATGCCAGCTAGTGGGTGGGGTGGGTGTCCTGGAAGGGAAATCTGAAAATAGTCTGTGGATATTTTGTAAACTGGAAACTGCTGAGCGCCCTAAATGACAGTCCTGGGATTTCTCTGCCAAGGGAACAAAATGACAGCAGCTGGATGGTTTCCTGCTCCGCCTCTCAGTTAAGACTTGTTGCCTGGGCTGCCGCAGAATCAATAAAGGTAAGTCACGCAGTTTTATTGGAGCACATGAGCTTCTTGCAAATACAGTGTGTGTGTGTGTGTGTGTGTGTGTGTTTGAAAGTCTTGCTTGTCAAGAGCTGGGCTGACCCAAGGACTGGAGGCCCTCAGGAGAGGGAGCTTCAAGCAGAGGCCACGTGGAGACAGTGAGAAGGCAGTGAGCTGCTGCTGGAGGGAGCACTGGGGCTTTATTTTAAGGCTGACAAGGGTGAGGGAGCAAAATGCGATGCAGTAGGCTTTCACTGGATGTTTCCCCGGAACGAGAAGGAACTCAGGTTTCTACTTACCGTAAGGCGGGGTGGGGCCCACGGGAGCCAGGCAGGGGAGACAGGTGACAACCACAGACCAAAAGGAGCCTGTCGCTATGCTGGTGGCCCTGGGCTCGGACTGTCGGTCACAATGATCCTCTCTGGGCCAGAGCCACAAAAAAGAAAAAACAAAAACCTCTGGACAGTAGCACAAGGCTGAGAAACAGTGACCCGTGGGCCAAATCTGGCCCTCCACCTGTTTTTATAAATAAAAATTTATCACAACACTGCCATTTATTAATTTTCTGTGGTTGTTTTTGCAGAGATCCGTAGTTGCGACGGAGACTCTGTGGCCCACAAAGCCTAAAATATTCATAGTCTGGTCCTGCGCTGAGAAAGCTTGTTGAACCTCAGAATGATGAGGGGGGACGTTGGGTTTGAGGGGTCTGAAAACTTGGGTTGAGTTCTGGTGCATCTGTTTTCAATCTGGCGCCTGCAGGCAAAGCCTTCGCCTCTCCAAGCCCCAGTTTATTTACCTGTGAAATTGTGTGGTAATGCCCATTCTGCCTAGTTGCCGTGAGTATTTAATAGATAATGTATTTATTATAACTCTTTCTGTTATTTTTCGTGGGTATCTTAAATGGCAACGTGCAAGCTTAACCGATAATCATCTTCCTTGAGTTAACGTTATATCACTTGACAGTGGACAGACTGAACTCTTACAGAACTATCCTCTCCTGTCCTTCTGTCAAATTATTTTGTTATAAATCCCACATAAATTGGTTACTAAAAATTCTCTTTTTTATTTACCCAAATACCTACCATTTTGTGTGTTCTTGATGCTTCCTGCAGATCTGACTTTCGATCTGATTTCCCATTGCCCTGAAGAATTTCCTTTGGTGTTTCTTATAGTGCTTCTGCTGGGAGTACATTCTGTCAAGTTTTGTCAGCCTTTGTTTATCTGAAAAAAAAAAAATGTTCTCCCCCTACTTTCACTGGATATGGATATCTTGGTGACAAATTTCTTTCAACATTTTAGATGCCATTCTGTTGATTTCTGGCTTTCACTGTTTCTGATGAACTTTAGCCGTCATTCTTTTAGTTATTCCATTGAAGATATGTTATTTCCTTTGGCTACTTTTAAGGTTTTCTCTTTGACTCTGTACTTCAGTGGTTTGACTAGGGTATTTCCCCTGAGGATACCCACTCCGTGGATACGGTTTTCTTTGTTTTTACCCTGCTTGGGTTCATGAGATCCATGCCTCTGTGAGACAGCATTCAACAATTTTGGAAAACTCTCTACTGTTAAATCTTTAGTTCTTCTGCCCCACTTTTTGTTACTCCCCTCCCTTTCTGATATATCACTTACATTTATGTTAGATCATTGATGTTTTCTCACAGTCTTCTGGTACTCTCTTCTATTCTTTTTCCTTTTCCTTCTTTTTTAAAAAAATCAAATTGCATGCATTTGTAAGAAACAGTACAAACGGATCTGGTACCATTCCCCCAGTGGTAACATCTTGCAGAAGTACAGTAAAATGTCACAACCAGGATAATAATATTAATAGAATCCACTGACCTTATTCAGAGTTCCTCAGTGTTACTTGTTGGACCGGTATGTGTGTGTGCATGTGTTTGGTCGAGTGCAGTTTGGTCACAAGGGTAGGTTTATTGTGTGTCCCCCACCGTGATCAAGATACGGAACAATGAGCATAAGGATTCCTCGGTTGCCTTTTTATAACCACTCTACCCCCTACCACATCATCACCCAATCCCTAGCCCCTGACAATAACTAATCTGTTCTCCGTGTCTACAATTTTGTCTTTTCAAGAATGTTACATAAATGGAATCATATGGTATGTAACCTCTAGGACTGGCTTTTTTTTTTTCTTTTTGCGCAGCACAATGCCCTTGAACGTCATCCAGGTTTTTGCATTTATCAGTAGTCTGTTCATTTTTATTACTGAGATGCATTCCATGGTGTGTACACACTATCTTTAAGACATCTGAGTTGTTTACAGTTTTTCAGTTCAGTTCAGTTCATTTCAGACGCTCAGTCGTGTCTGACTCTTTGCGACCCCATGAATCGCAGCACGCCAGGCCTCCCTGTCCATCACCGACTCCCGGTGATGAGTTCACTCAAACTCACGTCCATCGAGTCGGTGATGCCATCCAGCCATCTCATCCTCTGTCGTCCCCTTCTCCTCCTGCCCCCAATCCCTCCCAGCATCAGGGTCTTTTCCAGTGAGTCAACTCTTCACATGAGGTGGCCAAAGTACTGGAGTTTCCGCTTCAGCATCAGTCCTTCCAATGAACACCCAGGACTGATCTCCTTTAGGATGGATTGGTTGGATCTCTTTGCAGTCCAATGGACTCTCAAGAGTCTTCTCCAACACCACAGTTCAAAAGCATCAATTCTTCGGTGCTCAGCTTTCTTCACAGTCCAACTCTCACATCCAGACATGACCACTGGAAAAACCATAGCCTTGACCAGACCGACCTTTGTTGGCAAAGTAATGTCTCTGCTTTTGAATGTGCTATCTAGGTTGGTCATAACTTTCCTTCCAAGGAGTAAGCGTCTTTTAATTTCATGGCTGCAGTCACCATCTGCAGTGATTTTGGAGCCCCCAAAAGTAAAGTCTGACACTGTTTCCACTGTTTCCCCATCTATTTCCCATGAAGTAATGGGACTAGATGCCATGATGATGATTCGTTTTCTGAATGTTGAGCTTTAAGCCAACTTTTTCACTCTCCTCTTTCACTTTCATCAAGAGGCTTTTTAGTTCCTCTTCGCTTTCTGCCATAAGGGTGGTGTCATCTGCACATCCGAGGTTACTGCTATTTCTCCCGGCAATCTTGATTTCAGCTTGTGCTTCTTCCAGCCCAGCGTTTCTCATGATGTACTCTGCATATAAGTTAAATAAGCAGGGTGACAATATACAGTCTCGACATGCTCCTTTTCCTATTTGGAACCAATCTGTTGTTCCATGTCCAGTTCTAACTATTGCTTCCTGACCTGCATACATGTTTCTCAAGAGGCAGGTCAGGTGGTCTGATATTCCCATCTCTTTCAGAGTTTTCCACAGTTTATTGTGATCCACACAGTCAAAGGCTTTGGCATAGTCAATAAAGCAGAAATAGATGTTTTTCTGGAACTCTCTTGCTTTTTCGATGATCCAGCAGATGTTGGCAATTTGATCTCTGGTTCCTCTGCCTTTTCTAAAACCAGCTTGAACATCAGGAAGTTCACGGTTCACGTATTGCTGAAGCCTGGCTTGGAGAATTTTGAGCATTACTTTACTAGCGTGTGAGATGAGTGCAATTGTGTGGTAGTTTGAGCATTGTTTGGCATTGCCTTTCTTTGAGACTGGAGTGAAAACTGATCTTTTCCAGTCCTGTGGCCAGTTTTTTAGCTGTTACCAATAAAGCTATGTATGTATAGCCTTTTGTGTAAACATAAGCATTTATTTCTCTGGGCTAAATGCCCAAGACTATAATTCCTGGGTCGTATGAATTATAAATTTACTTGCATGTCTTTGAGTTCACTGATGTGCCTAGTCTGCTGGTGAACTTATATAAGGAATGCATAATTTCTGATACCATATACTTTAATTCAAATTTTTCCATTTCCTTTCTAAAATTGGCTTTCAATAAATAAATAAATAAATAAAAATAGGCTTTCATTTTTCTATTGCATTAGTCATGTTTTCCTATATTTGTCTATCTTTTTACATAACTTTAAAAATATATTTAAAGTTATTTTAAATGCTTCATCTTTAAAACGTTCCAACACCTGAGTGTCTGTGTGTGTTTCTATTATCTGTTTCTTTTCTCTTGGTGGATCACATTTTCCTGCTTCTTCATGTGTCATAACTTTTTTTTTTTTTTAATGCCAGGTGTAGTTATAAAAGTGCAGTAGAGGATGGGATGGGTAGTAGTCTTCCCAGAAAGGACTTGCTAAACTCTTCAGACACTCAGTCATAGCTTTGGTAATTTCAGTTCACTTAGTTTCAAGTCTTGAGTGGGTATCAGGCTCCTCCCTCCAGCAGAGATGGCCTCTGAACGGGTGGCTAAGGAGATCTGGCAACTCTGGACATCATCCCCAGGTACTCTGCCAGATTTCTAAATGACATTCTTCTTTACCAGGCCAACCACTCTTCAGCTCTGAGGGCTTCCCTCCAGGAAGCCTTCCTGGAGCCTCTTAGCTACGTTAGAGTCCCCCACCACCGCCACACACGTCTTCCTCCATGCCTTTGCCGCATTGCTTTGGAATGACCTGGATCTCTACTCTCTCCTGCCCCCTCTCCATTCCCTCAACATATAGGCTCCTTAAGGACAAGGATTGTGTCTCATCCTTCACTGCTGCTGCTGCTGCTAAGTCGCTTCAGTCGTGTCCGACCCTATGCCATTTCCTTCTCCATCATCCTTCACTGTTTCCCCTCAACAGACAGTGGTTGTGAATTGGGTCAAAAGCGAACACTTACAGAATCATTCTTGAATGAGCAAACAGATGTCTGGACGAGTGTGTCACCACAGGGGTGTCGGGCCATCATGGCATTGAGAACAGGGTTTTGCGCTGGGTCTTCAGTCAGGCCCAGAGCAAAGAGGCCCTTGATCCGTACACCCAGCCCTTCTGAGAGACGCAGCTCTGTCAGGAGGTGGAGAAGGGGAGACGACAAAGGGACCAAAGGCGGGGACGCCAGCACTGACCTTTCTGGGCAAGTTTTGTGGATGGTTGTTCTGGGAGGTGAGGCATATCGGAGCATTCTGTGCCTATCTAGATGGAACTAGGGGATTCCCTGGAGGAAGGAAAGATGTAGGCATTGACTTTCTATGGAGGAGGACTGGATGAGAGTGGGGGTGAGCAGGTCACCCAGAGACGGCCTTCCTGACGTCCTCACGGACCGATGGCACATTGGCACCTGCCCAGTTTCACTTTGTAAACTTGTTTCCAAGAACGTTTCTATCGGTATATGTGCCAGAGTCACATGATGAAAATGAGGCTGGACGAGCCACCCATTCTGGGAGAAAATGGCGGTCCCCAAGTCCAAGTGGTGGGTTCCAGAGAGTGGTGATGGATCCCTTGACACTCAAGACAGAAGCAGTAGCCTCTGGATGATGTCCCAGTGAGATGGCAATGTACTGTGGGTGGGGGGCAGATGATGAGGACCAGCGGGAGAGCTCCAGCTCTGAGAGGGAGTGGGAGCTGGTAAACACTGGAAGGTGGGGTGGTCCCAGCAGAGGGGACAGCCTGTGCAAATGCTCGGTGACAAGAGAGTCCTCAGCATCACTGAGGAACTGAGAGGCATGAGTGGCCAGGACAGAGTGAGTGAGGGCAGGGGCCCGCGAAGAGGTGGGCGGGAGCCTGCTTAGCCATGTGAAAGATCCTGGTTTTGTTTGAGGCTGATGCTGTGTGCAGTTCCAGAATATTGACTACAGTGGATATTGGCTGAAAAATGAGTGAGCGGGTGAATGAACACATACTATCAAGTAAAGTGATGAGAGGCACACAGACATAAAGATGGAGACCCACACGGGACAGCGTGACTTCCACAGAAGCCAGAGGTGCTGAGAATGTCTCTCCCCAGGGTCCTGGCCTGCTCCTGCCAAGGGCCCCGCCTGTGGCCCTCCACGGGAGACCCGCCTCTCGGCCTTCCCAGCTTTTCCTCCCAGGTTCCTCCTTTCTGTGTAGGGAAGAGACGCCCACACGCAGGAGCGGCAGGGCCTCTGAGACCCCAGGCAGTGCTGAGAGAGCTGAGATCCAGGCAAGTTTCTTCTCTAAACACTGCCCTTGAATAAGGCAGCCACACTTGCAGAGGCACTGCCCAGGCTCAGAGGACAGTCAGGGTGCTTTACTGTAAAGGGCAGAAGGGCGGTCCCTCCACCTTCCGCTTTCCTGCCTTTTCCTCTCAATTTGGAGGCCAGAGGTAGCCTGTTTTTCCGTATGGACTCCGTCCGAGGTCTGCACACATTTGAAGAAGGAGTGTAGGGTGCATTTCCCTCTAAGGTGACCCACTGCTGCCAGGAGATGACTACACTTCATCATGGCTTTTCACCCGCTTCTCCCCGTTTTCAAATTCCTTCATGAGCATCACCACCTGGGGTGAGGGTTTAACCGGGAGTGTTTTCACTGAGCTTTTTTTAAATTAATTACTTAATTCTGGTTGTGCTGGGTCTTTGTTTCCGAGGGCGGGCTTTCTCTGGTTGCGGTGAGCAGGGGCTGCTCTCCTCTGTGATGCCGTTGTGATGGCTTCTCTCGTTGGGGACCCCGGACACTAGGCACGTGGGCTTCAGCAGTTGCAGCCCCTGGGTTCAGTAGTTGTGGCGCGCGGGCTTAGTTGCTCCGTGGCGTGTGGAATCTTCCCAGAGCAGGGATTGAACCCATGTCCCATGCATTGGTAAGCAGGTTCCTATCCACTGTACCACCGGGGAAGTCCGTGTTCTCACTGATTTTAAATCCAGAACCCCAGGAAGCCCTAGGGGGTTGCCTCCCTCTCCCAGCCGCACCCCACCCAGCTCATGAGCCCAGCCACACCCTCTTTCAGTTCCTGAAGGGTGAGCACTGCCCCGCCACCCGCTCGGTCCAGATGCCCAGCCACCCAGCCACCCTTCCTCTGGTTCTTCCCCTTGGCCTCCAACACAGTCCTGGTTGAGGCGTCACCTCCTGGCAGAGTCCTCCCTGAGTGCTCCACTCCTCACCTGTCCCTCATGCCCGATCGCTTGCATAGGAACGTGGTCTTTGCCTTCCCCAGCTCCTTTTACAACTCGTGATTCTCCATCCATGTGCGACTGTCCCAGGTGTATCTGTCTCCTGTTAGCTGGGGGCTCCACCGGGCCAGGGGCGCATCTGCTTCATTCCCGAGGCTTCCAGGGCACTGAGCACAGGGCCAGGCACTAACTAGGTGCAAGTGAATAATTGTTGAATGAATGAATGAGCTGTTATTATACTTTCACCAATGCGCCTCACTGTGGGACTCTGCAGTATCATTTTCCAGGGCTGCCGGAACAATGGACCACAAACTGCGTGCTTTAAGCTACAAACATCTTTTTTCTCACGGCTCTGGAGACCTGAAGCCCAAAGTCAGGGTTGGCAGCCAGGCCACGCCCCTTCCGAAGGCGCTGCGGGAGAATCTTTGCCTCTCCCTAGTTTCCGGTGGTTGCCCTCAATCTTCTCATTGCTCACTCGCCCTCGGATTGCTCCAGCCTCTGCCTCTGCCTCCTTATGGTCTCTCCTCCCAGCTTCTGTGTCTCTCTTCTTCTTGTAGGGACACCAGTCACGTTGGATTTAGAGCCCACCCTACTGCGGTTTGATGTCATCTTTTAAAAAATATTTATTTTTTTGGCTGTGCTGGGTCTCAGTTGCGGCTCGAAGGATCTTTGATCTTTGCTGTGGCATGCGAGATCTTTAGTTGTGGCACTTGAACTCTCAGATGTGGTCTGTGGGATCTCGTTCCCTGACCAGGGATCGAACCCTGGCCCCCCAGCATTAGGAGTGCAGAGTCTTAGCCACTGGACCACCAGGGAAGTCCCCAGTTTGACATCCTTTTGACTGAAGACATCTGCAACTCCTCTATTTCTAAATAATGTCACCTTGTGAGGTTCCAGGAAGGATGTGAATTCAGGGGGGGTGGGGTTGACCAACCCAGTGCGGGTCTTCAGCTGTCTGGTTTCTTCCTTCCTGTCTGGTTTCTCTAACCTCCTGCCCACGTTCCACACGCCGCCGCTCCCACACCTCCCCGTGATGGTAAAATAACCGAGTTACCCCACCCTCCTCTTCTCCCATCCCTCTTCTCTAATCTCCTGGCACCCAGAATCCCCGGTTGAAGTCACACTCCCTGACAAACAGGAGGAAGGGTAGCCGACTGTGTGCCAATGCCCTTTGTGTTCCTCAGTGTGAGGTCACTTTTCCCCTCACACTGGAACCTGGGAATCACCAGCTCACCCAGGCGCCGTCATGGGGATGCACGGCGACTTGGGTGGATGGATTAAGACAGGCTGGGGCTCAGCGTTAGCGTGCTGCAGCCGACACCAAGAGGCATGGGAATGCTGCATGCAACCCTCGTGAGGGAATCTGTGTCTCTTCAGAAGGGGACAGAGGGATGACCCCAGTTAGAGACGGGCTTTGACATAAGACTGTGCATAAGCCTGACCTTGGGGAGGGAGGTTCAAGACGGAAGGCACATGGATATACCTATGGCTGATCCATGTTGCTGTATGGCAGAAGCCAACCCAGTATTGCAAAGCAGTTATCCTCCAATTGAGAAAAAAGACTGGCCCTCCCCTCTAGGCGCAGAACACGGGCTGTGTGCAGCTTTCCAGTCAATTTCTGGAAGCTCCAGGTGTGTTAGCTTGGGTCCACATGTGTGTGCATGCTCTGTCGTGTCCAACCCTTTGAGACTCCCTGGACTGTAGCCCGCCAGGCTCTTCTGTCCACGAGACTCTCCTGGCAAGAACCCTGGAGTGGGGTACCATTTCCTTCTCCAGGGCATCTTCCCAACCCAGGGATTGAACCTGCATCTCCTGCATTGGCAGGCGAATTCTTTACCACTGAGGCACCTGGGAAGCCCAGCTTGGGTCCTCTGAAACACAAATACCAAGATGAGATTCCAAGTGCGAGAGAGTCTTGGAGAAAACACCGGCACAGGAGGAGGGGGAGGGAGGTGCAGGAGGAGATGCTAGTTAACCCTGGGGGAGGAGAGAAGGAGGGGCAAAGGAAGGCCTTCCTCAGGCCAGAGTTGCCTGCGGAGGAGCCCCGCACCTCCCAGGAACAGGCCTGTCTTAGCATCTGTCCCCGCCAAGCTCAGCCAGGGGCTGGGCGCAGCCCGTGGGACGTGTGGCCTCATGCCCATGCCCCTGGGCCCAGAGCCTGGCATAGGGGCATCAGGCAGTCCTGTTCCCCCACCGTAGGAGACTGGAGGGCCTGCCCATGGCCACCAGGCCCTGCCGTTCTCTCCCAGCCCAACAGTAAGCTTGGGCCCTATCAGGGGAAGAAGCCTGGGGTCTGGGGAATCCCAGCCTGGTCAGCTCTCCAGTGGGTGGGGCTGCAGGACGGGGACCCAGGCCTCCCTGCTAGCCTAGGATGAAGGTCACCCAGGAGAGCCAGCCCGCTGCAGTAGGAGTTTCCATGAAGCATGTTCACATCAATGAGAGCTGGATGTCCTTGAAGGAAATGAAACCATGAAATCATTTTCAACCCCAAAGGCCCAGTTGTTTTGACAGGAGAAAGAAACAGTGGCTCCAGCCAGCCCTCAGATGTGCTGGGTGCCTGGTGGACGCCTGCTCCATCTTTCTGTCGCCGCGCTTGGAGGGCGTGGGGTACATCTTTTCCATCTTCGGGAGTTTGTGTTTTTATAGGTTTAGAGGATTGTGAACCTTTTTACTTCTCAGTATTTCGCATCTTGAGTTCCCCGGTAGGCTGCTTGTGCCAAACTGACCAAGCATGACACATAGCTTTGGCCTCAGGGCTACATTTTTAGCTCCTAAACCACTGAGGCTTCAAGAAGGGGAGGGGGATGGGTGTGAAGACGTCAGCAGATGTGAAATCAGGCAGACAGAAATAAACAGGGCGCTCCTCCTTCCTGTCGGCAGGGCTCAGGTTCTCCACGTGGCTGGACCCTTCTCCTCCTGAGGGGTGGGGCGGGGGTTGGCGACAGGCAGCGGCTTCACACCCCAGTCCCCAGTTCACCGTTTCTCAGGCTGCCCTCCCAGCTCACACCCCAACCACGCTGGCTGGTGTAAATGTCACAGGCACGGTTTTCCTTTTTCACGTTGCTCTGCTAACATAGCACAGAGGTCCCCAAACCCTCTGCCCTGGCATCACCCACTTCCTTATTACCCAAATGAAATAGAGCCAGCCCATGTCCCCATGACACCAGGCGAGGCCATGGGCCTTCTCAGAAACTGCCCTGCCAGTGACCTCCATGGTGCAAACCCACGACAGGGATAGACCCGCCTGTTAAGGCCACATTCTCTTTCCCCTCTTCTCCTGGGAGCTCCCTGGCCACTCTGCCTCAGTCTCCTCCTCCGGCCCTTGCCTCGCTCTGAGCACTTCAAGACCTGGTCCTGGGCCGCGTGTCCTCTAGCTACACGCCACCCCTCACGCCCCGTCCAGGTGAGCTCCCTCAGGCCCACGACTTCCCGACACCACTGACTCCAGACCTAACGTCCAGCCAGATCTCCCTTCTGGCCGCTCAGCTGGCTTCTTCGCCACCTCTCTTGATTTCTCCCTCCAACCCTGTTCAGTTCAGTTCATTTCAGTCGCTCAGTTGTGTCCAACTCTTTGCGACCCCATGAATCACAGCACGCCAGGCCTCCCTATCCATCACCAACTCCCGGAGTTCACTCAAACTCATGTCCATTGAGTCGGTGATGCCATTCAGCCATCTCATCCTCTTTCATCCCCTTCTCCTCCTGCCCCCAATCCCTCCCAGCATCAGTCTTTTCCAGTGAGTCAGCTCTTCGCATGAAGTGGCCAAAGTACTGGAGTTTCAGCTTTAACATCGTTCCTTCCAAAGAAATCCCAGGGCTGATCTCCTTGCAGTCCAAGGGACTCTCAAGAGCCTTCTCCAACACCACAGTTCAAAAGCATCAATTCTTTGGCGCTCAGCTTTCTTCACAGTCCAACTCTCACATCCATACATGACCACTGGAAAAACCATAGCCTTGACTAGACGGACCTTTGTTGGCAAAGTAATGTCTCTGCTTTTGAATATGCTATCTAGGTTGGTCATAACTTTCCTTCCAAGGAGTAAGCATCTTTTAATTTCATGGCTGCAGTCACAACCCTGTTACCGTCGGTAAAAGAGCATCACCCATCACCCAACCCTCCAACTGCTCAAATGGGAAACAGGAATTCTCCTTGGTTCTCTCCTTTTCCTTGCCTTCCGCATCTCCATCCACAATCTCCCAAGTTATCTCAAGCCCGTCCACTGTTTTTAGTTCAGATCGCTACTTGTTTTAACAACGTGCAGGCGTGCTAAGTCATTTCAGTCGTGTCCAACTCTGTGCGACCCTATGGACGGTAGCCCACCAGGCTTCTCTGTCCGTGGGATTCTCCAGGGGGATCTTCCCAACCCAAGGATCGAACCCTCATCTCTTTTGTCTCCTGCATTGGCAGGTGGCTTCTTTACCACTTCTGCCACCCGGGAAGCCCCGCTTTAACAACACTCAAGGCCAAATTCAGCTATGAAAGCTGTCCTCTGCCCCAGCCCTGGCAGGCTCAGCACCCCTCTCCCAGTCCTCCCCAGGTTCCAGCCACACTCACTGGGCTTGCTGCCCCAGGGCTGGGCGCCGCCTTCCCTCTGCAGGAATGTTCACCTGACGTCTGAGGGCTTGGCTTTTTCTCAGCCTTCAGATCTCCCCTTAAGCATTACCGTACCTCCCTAACACACTCCCTGAAAATGCCTGCGCCTCTGTTGTGCAGAGGACTGTCGTGTCCCCCTTTACTCCACTGTGAGCCACGTGTGTGTGTTAGCAGTGGGGGTGTGGTGAGTAGGCTAATAACCAAAAGGCTAATGGATTGTTTCCATCGTCTCCAGGGCCTCACTGTTAGCACCACAGAGAACTGGCTGAGAAGTAAGTGCCGCCTGTTCGCTCGCAGCTTTGAGTGAAGGACACGTGCTTCTCTCCCCAAAGTCTTTCCATGAGCTGACGAGGGGCCACGGAAAATCCTGTTCCCTCCCTTCTAGAGCAGACTGGGAGGGTCGTGGCGTTTCCCCTCCCTGTTTGTGGTGTCTACTTAGTTCACAGAGCCCTTGTTAATACAGGACAACGGCCACCCCTCGACAACAGTGAGTGAGCTGGGGAATCACCTGACCTAACCGCGGGCCAATCAGAGTTTCTTCCTGAGAATTAGAGTTTGAGACAGACAGTGGAGTCAGTCTTCCTATGGTGGCCTGGACTCCAGCAGGCGGGACCTGGGGTCGGTGGTGATCACCACGTGGCCCGAGGAGTTGATGGAACGTCTGTGATGAGCAGAGAGGAGAGGGTTGAGGCGGCCCCCTGACTGAGCACCATCCTTCACACCCCAGGCATCTTTTACAGGAGAGACAAATACATATCTTATCCTTGTATTCAAATACGCTCTGCAAATGGAAAGCCCTTGATCACAAAATTCATTTGCTTAACAAAAATTGAGCATCTCATTTACTTACACCTGTGGATCTCCAGTCTCACAAGGAAGACAGGATACTTAGCAGCAGCAATGGAAATTTCTGGAGCCCACAGAACAGAGGGCCAGCCCTGGATGGGCTGGATGAACCTCCCCCTCTGTTCCCACTGGAACCCCGTGCCGTGTCCTACATCCCTCATCAGCCTGTTCCAGATTCCGATCCTCTCTTCGGGCTGGGGCTGAACAAGAGACACGCTCTTTTTAAACTTTTTTTTTCCCCAGATCCCCAGCGGATGGCACCTCGTAAGGTCAAGAGAGGTCCTGGCTGCTTTGACTTGTTGAGGCTCCCAGTATATTTGAAAACAAATAGCATCAGAATAGAGTTCAAAGTTTGTGGCATATTTTAAATATTTACATGCAATGAAATAGTATGTTAGTATGTTTAACATGCCTAAACTCACACAAAACTCCACACTCATAACATGGCCACAGGACTAATTTTTAAAATTTTTCTTTCATATTGGAATGTAGTTGATTTACGATGTCGTGTTTTAGGTGTACAGCAGCCTGACTCAGTTAGATATAGACACGGATCTATTCTTTTTTGGATTCTTTTCCCATATAGGTTATTACAGAGTGTTGAGAATTCCCTGTGCTGTACAGCAGGTCGGGTTGATTATCTGTTTTATATATAGCAGAGCGTATATGTTAATCCCTGATGGCTCAAGTAAAGAACCCGCCTGCCAGTGCAGGAGACAGAGGAGGCGAGGGTTTGATCCCTGGGTCAGGAAGATCTCCCAGAAGAGGAAATGGCAACTCACTCCAGTATTCTTGCCTGAAGAATCCCATGGACAGAGAAGCCTGGTAGGTTATAGTCCATGGAGTCACAAAGAGTCGGACACAACTGAATGACTAAGTACACATCTTAATCCTAACTTCCTATTTATCCCTCCTCCCAGGATTTTTTCATTTTTTGGCCATGCTATATGGCGTGTGGAATCTAGCTCTCTGACCAGGGATCGAACCTGTGCTCCCTGCACTGGAGGTGCCGAGCCTTCACCACGGGACTGCCAGGGCAGCCCCAGGATTTGTTTATGTTTTAAATGAGTTCCTTGTCCCCTGCGTGGGCAACATGGCTGCTAAAGGGACAGAGGCATGCAGCTGTGATACGCGCCTTCTAGTTTCACTCTTGTTGGCACTTCTGTTTGCCTTCACTTGAAGACCAGGATTAAAGTGTGAGACTGGGCCCCTGTGTGAAGGGCTGGCAGCTCCTCGGGAGGCCCTGGGGTAGACAGACCTCTTTCTGCTTCTGTTTGCCCCTGGTTTTTTTTCAGGTAGACCACAGACTCAGTTGCTTCATTTTTAGCCGTCTTTCTTTTTTCTGTCTTTAAACTTTCTTAGCTTTTCCTCCCCCCCTGGATACAAACTGTAACCTATTTACTCTATAGCATGAAAAGACATGGGGGGAACTTCAGTGAGACTTAGTGAAAGAGCCAGTCTGAAATGATTGAAACTATATGACATTCTAGAAAAGGCAAGACTACGGAGACAGAAAAATATCAGTGGTTTTCAGGGCTTAGAGGAGAGCGAGAGATGAGCTGGCAGGGGACTTTTAGAGCAGCGAGACTGCTTCGTATGATACTGTAATGGTGGACACACATCATTTTACGTTTGTCCAAATCCATAGACTGTATGACACCAAGAACAAACCTTCAGGTGAACTATGGACTTTGGGTGATGTGTTAACATAAATCCATTGATTGTAATAGTTATACCACTCTGGTCAGGATGCTGATGGAGGAGGAGGCTATGTGTATAGGGTCAGGAAGCATATGGAAATCTCTGTATTTTCCACTCAGTATTTCTGTGAAACTGAAAATTGTACTTGGAGTACACAAAAGTGTCTTTCTACCCTTAAAAGTGCTCTAAAAATTGTTTATTTAATTTTTTTTAAAAGAACATGTGGCTCTTATCTTCAGGCTGCATCCAGTGGAGATCAATTCCTAAGTGGGAAATTCATGGATTCACAAATTTAGGTGCAGACAGAACCTCAGACGTCACTCAGAAATCACTAGAGGTAGGGAGCAGACATCCAGGGATCAAATCCCAACTCATCTGTTAATACCAGCTGTGTGTCCTTGGGCAACTTAGTCAACCTCTGTGCGCCTCTGTTTTTCCATCTGTAAAATGGAAGTAAAGATGGACTTTATCTCAGAGAGCCATTGTGAGGATTGAATGAGATAATTTATGGCAAACTCTTAGCTGGTGCTCCGTAAATATCAGCTATTGCTGCTGCTGCTGCTGCTGCTGCTGCTAAGTCGCTTCAGTCGTGTCCGACTCTGTGCGACCCCATAGACGGCAGCCCACCAGGCTCCCCCGTCCCTGGGATTCTCCAGGCAAGAACACTGGAGTGGGTTGCCATTTCCTTCTCCAATGCATGAAAGTGAAAAGTGAAAGTGAAGTTGCTCAGTCGTGTCTGCCTGTTCGCGACCCCATGAACTGCAGCCCACCAGGCTCCTCTGTCCATGGGACTTTCCAGGCAACAGTACTGGAGTGGGGTGCCATTGCCTTCTCGGAATATCAGCTATTACTAGCATTCAAAAAAAACTGGGGGCGGGGCACACCATGCAGCAGGCGGGATCTTAGTTTCCCAACCAGGGATCAAGCCCACACCCCCTGCAGCTGGGAGCATGGAATCTGAAGCACTGGGCTACCAGGGAAGTCCCCTTTGTATGTGTGTGTGCCCAGTTGCTCACTTGTATCTGACTCTTGCTGATGCTGAAGCTGAAGCTCCAGTATTTTGGTCATCTGATGCAGACAGACAACTCATTGGAAAAGTCCCTGGCGCTGGGGAAGATTGAGGGGAGAAGGAGAAGAAGGTGTCAGAGGATGCGATGGCTGGATGGCATGAACGTGAACTTGGGCAAACTCTGGGAGATGGTGAGGAACAGGAAGCCTGGCGTGCTGCAGTCCACGGGGTCACAAAGAGTCAGACACAACTCAACAACAACCTCACTCTCTGCGACCTTATGGACTGTAGCCCGCCAGGCTCCTCTGTCCATGGGATTTTCCAGCAAGAATACTAGAGTGGTTGCCGTGTCCTCCTCCAGTGCATCTCCCCCACCCAGGGATCGACTCTGCGGCTCCTGAGTCTTCTGCCTTGGCAGGAGGATTTCTTACTATTGGGCCACCTGGGGAGCCCGGGGAAGTCCCCTAGCAGTGTTATTATCCAGGATAATATTCATTCAGTTATTCAACAGTAACTAGTTGAGCGGCATGTAAGATACCAGGGTGAACAAGGCAGAGCTGGTCCCTGCCCTCACAGAGTGCACAAGCTGGTCCAGCCTCCTTCTGGGTACCGGGTGATGTTGAAAATAGAAGATACAGCTCCCATCTGGGCTTTGCAGGCAAGCACCCACTGATACACACACTCTGGAAGCAGCTTTAGTAGCCAAGCTGGGCTGCCTGTGTTCCAATCCCAGATGCCTCCTAGCTGTGGAATTTCAAGCAAGTTCCTTCCTTCCTCTGTGCCTCAGTTTCCTTGCTTTTATAGAGGAGGGCATAATCTCAACGTTCTGTGGCAGCCTGGACAGGAGGGGCGTTTGGAGGAGAATGGGTACATGTATATGTATGGCTGAGTTGCTTTGCTGTCCACCTGAAAGTATCATAACATTGTTAACCAGGCCTTGTGGTTGTTCAGTTGCTCAGTTGTGTGTCCAGCTCTTTGTGATCCCATGGACTGCAGCACGCCAACCTTCCCTGTCCTTCACTGTCTCTTGGAGATTGCTCAAACTCATGTCCATTGAGTTGACAGTGCCATCCACGCATCTCATCCTCTGCTGCCTCTTTTTGCCTTCTATCTTTAATCAGTGATACTCCAATATAAAATAGGTTTGTTTGTTGTTTTTTTTTTTTTTTAAAAAAAAAGGAGGGCAGGAATAGAACCTATCTCATGAGCTGTTTTGAGGAATCAACACTGTAACATATACTGAGTGTAGAGAATGGTGCTGGGCAAAGCGTAGGTGCTATGATGCTTTTCATAATTGTTGTTCCTGTTTTGACTCATCAACGGTTCTAACTCTGACTCCATTGAGACAGTAACCAGCAGAGAGCAAGGTGGAGCTCCTTGGTGACGATGAAGAAATCCAGGCAGTATGGTGGAGTTCTCAAGAGTACGCCTGCCTCGTGGGTGTTTATCCCAGGGCCCTGCTTGCACAGGTGTGATACGGTTTATAAGTCAGCCATAGCCACAGAATATGTAAGAGCTAAAACCTGGAGGCGGCCTAAAAGTCTGTCAACAGGAGACTCGTTCAGAAACCCATGACTCACCCAAAGAAAGAAATGTTAGCCCTCTAAGAGAACGAGCCAGCTGTATGTGAAATGATGTGAAAAGGTTTCCAAGAGTACTGTCAAATGCAAAAAGCAAAGGGCAGTGCACTTTTACTTTCTGTGTTTTAAAAAAGAAAGAAATGTACATGCCTGCGTACTTTGGTCATAGGGTGTGTCTGCAGGGGCACCAGAGACTCCTTTCACCACGTGTGCTCTTTTGCACCTTTTGAACTTGAAGCTGTATCCTTGTGTTACTTATTTAACAACCACACACGAAAAAGGAGTAAGCAGAAAACTGGTGCTGATTCAAAAATCAGCACTCCAGTTCACTGTGTTCTGCTAAACATATTTCACTGCACTCTGAGCAGATGGCCCAGGAGGGGTTGGGCCCGGGCCAGGGGGCAGCCTCCCTCCCTCGTGGGTGTGTGGGGAGCCTTGTGGGGAGCCAGGTGGGGCCCTGTGGCCAGGCACATGCCTGCAGCTGGGCCTTCCTGTGCAGCGGCAGGCCGGGGTGTGGGGCTGAGGCTGGTCAAGAGCGGGTGTTAATAGCACACACAGGGCAAGATCACGGTCCTCATATCGGGGCTGGCCTGGGCAGCTTTCCAGGGCAGACAGTCATGAGACACAGGCCCGTTAGGAGTGCCAGGAAAGGGCCTTCATCGAAGCTGCTTCTCTCCATTCATGGGACAGTTCCGCAGAGAAACTTGGGACTAGAGACAAAGGCTAAGGTTCAGGAAACAGCTTTGGAAGGGCCAGGGTTTCCTGGCCTGCTTGAGGCATCCGTGGGATGCAAAGAGCCCAGAGGAACCTGGGTTCTTAGTTCTTCATCCATCCGCCTGGCTGAAATACAAAGATTCTTTTCAGAGCTCTCCCTGAAGTAGCCCTCCAGCTTTAGGACACTCGCCGCATTGTGTGCTGGGACATTCCCTGTAGCCCAGCAAAAGGGACAGAAAGGCCCTTTCAGTTAACTGCAAAATAAGCAGGGCTCCGTCCAAGGACGGGGCCCTTTGCCTCCTGGGCCCCCCGGTAATTCATTGGCTGTCTGAGCACCGTTTACTGCCTCTAGTCTGTTGGACGAGGGTTTTTCAAATGTCGCTTTGTCAATGATTCTTTATACATGCTTATATAAAAACATATATGTAGGCATGCAAACAGATATTCTCAGTCCAATACGTTCCTGTATACGTTCAGACACACACACGTACAATCCTACGTAGTCATACTCTTGCCTGGCAAGATATATGGTCTCCGAGGCAGATCAAATATCTGGTACAAGGTGATCAAACAAGATCTTCAGAAGGTTCGTAGTGACACACAGAGTTACAAGAGGAAGAATACGGTCTCCTCTGTATTCTTCTCTGAACTGCTTCTCTGAATCTGGGTCATTGTTAAGTCCAATGAATTATTTCCATGTTATTAATTTAATTACTATGGACATGTCTTTATAGCTTATTTATTCATTTATTTTAATGGTTTTACTGATTTATTTTTGGCTGTGCTGGATCTCCGTTGCTGCATGTGGGCTTTTCTCTAGTTGCGGGGCATGAGCTTCTCACTGCGGGGGCCTCCCTTATTGTGAAGCACAGGCTTAGCTGTCCCGTGGCATGTGGGGTTTCCTAGACTAGGGATCAAACCCGCGTCCCCTGCCTTGGCAGGCGGATTCTTAACCACTGGACCACCAGGGAATTCCGAAGTCCAAGTAATTCTTTCTCTCTGTGGATGGTAACACCTGTACTTCCTCTTCTGATGTGACTCATGCATTCATTTATCAAGCATTTGGGGGCCCTACCCCACACCAGGCAGTGTTTTGGTTTCCTGGGCTACTGTGATGAACAAAATGGGCAGAGATCTGGGGCCTCGTGATGTTTGCATTCTGGTGAGGAGACAGCTGGTCACTGTGGGGGCAGGTGGGGTTGGGGATGGAGATGGGGCAGGCAGACTTCCCAGGGAAGTGACCGTTGAGTGGAGACCTGAGGGCTGTAAAGGAGGGAGTCAGAGGCATATCTGTGGAGCAGTTCTAGGCAGAAGAGACAGTGACTCTCTTGTCCCTCTAGTTACATTGCGCTCACTTGGCAAAAGGCAGCCCTGGTTAGACCCAACTCCACACCCACATCTGTGCAACGGAACCTCGACTGGAGAGACACGTGCCCTGGGCTGGCTGGCCTCCTTGTAGTTCAGGGCCAGGATCTCGGGTGGAAGCGGAGGTGGGGGTGGGGAGAACAGGGGGAGGCTTCATGCTTTCATCATGAATTCTTCTTCAGCCCATTCACGCTTTCACTGCCCTAAACAGCCAGTTCCCTGCAGCCGCATCCCCGGGTCACTCTCAGCTAACTCTGTACCTCCTACCAGTTCAGTTCAGTCGCTCAGTCGTGTCCAACTCTTTGCAGCCCCATGGACTGCAGCACACCAGGCTTCTCTGTCTGCTGCCATCTCCCAGAGTCTGCTCAAATTCATGTCCATTGAGTCAATGATGCCATCCAACCATCTCATCTTCTGTCGCCCCCTTCTCCTGTCCACAATCTTTCCCAATGTCTTTTCCAATGAGTTGGCGCTTCGCATCAAGTGGCCAAAATATTAGAGCTTCAGCTTCAGCATCAGTCCTTCCAATGAATATTCAGGAATGATTTCCTTCAGGTTTGACTGGTTTGATCTTGCTGTCCAAGGGACTCTCAGGAGTCTTCTCCAACATCACAATTCGAAGGCATCAATTCTTTGGCGCTTAGCCTTCTTTGTGGTCCAGCTCTCACACCTGTCCATGACTACTGGAAAAACCATACCTTCGACTATATGAACTTTGGCATCAAAGTGATTGTCTCTGCTTTGTAATACACTGTCTAGGTTTGTCATAGCTTTTCTTCCAAGGAGCAGGCATCTTTTAATCTCATGGCTGCAGTCACCATCTGCAGTGATTTTGGAGCCCAAGAAAATAAAATCTCCCACTGTTTCCATTGTTTTCCCATCTATTTGCCATGAAGTAATGGGACCAGATGCCATGATCTTCATTTTTTGAATGCTGTATTTTAAGCTTGCCTTTTCACTCTCCTCTTTCACCTTCATCAAGAGGCTCTTTAGTTCCTCTTCGCTTTCTGCCCTTAGCATGACGTCATCTGCATGTCTGAGGTTGTCTACCTGCTCCTGAACCACATTCTGGATTTACAGAGTACGAAGCACAGTCATGTGTATTGCATTATTTGTTCCTTGTCACAACGCTGGCAAATAGACTCACTAATTCACTTATTCAACCATTAGGTACTGTGACGTATAGATATTGGGCATACAGATATGGTCTAATGGGGTGGAAAACCAACCAACCACCAAAAAACCACATGTAAACAGATAAATATAAATAGCGATCAGAACGATGAGGAAATAAAGAGGATGCCGAAAAAGAAGGGTTCTAGAGATGGTTATTTTGGCAGAGATGGTAAGACGAGCCATGGAGAAGTTCAAGGGCCAGCTCTGGGCAGACACCAAGAAGCTTCTGCAACTAGTGGCAGGGAAGACTCCCCAGTCAGACCTGCCGCGGGCAGGCAGACCCTGCCAGGGCAGGAAGGCCGGTGTGGGGTCGGTTCAATCCAAGTCCTTGGTAAGCACGGAGGGTTTAACCAGGGAACTGACCTGTCTGGTATCGGCCTTAGGATTAAGATGTTTGCTCTCTGGGAAATGAAACCTCTCCAGGGTCACCTAGGAGGTAATGCAGGGAGTGGTGGGCCTTGCTAGGGTCCCCAGGAAGCACGCCTGGCACCCCCAGCGTCGTGCGGATCTACTTGGGGGATCAGAAAGCCTCCCGTGAATAATGAACCAGCAGGGCACGTGATTTTATGGCCGAACAGAGGGACTTAGGACGCTCGCTCCGGGCAACAACGTGCCTTTTAACCCCCTTTCAGAGGACCTGGGCAGCCATGCACGCTTCGCTAGTCATGATGGCATCTTGGACCCTTCTCCCTCTATGCCTCGGTCTCCCTACTTGTCCAAGAGGACTTGAGCCTGCCCTCAGGTGACTCCGTGGGTCGCCAATCCTGCACCTTGTGTAGGGGCGAGGGCACTGCCAGGGCCAAGCCGGCACAAGGGGTTCACTTTCCACTCGGGAAACTGAGGCACAGTGGGACGAGGAGCGCGCGACCTCGGGACTCCCGCAAAGTTCAAGCGGCACGTCTCCGGTCCACCAAGCCGTCCAGGTCGCCTGCCAGCGATCCCCGTGGAGTGGCCTCCGCCCCGCTCTGCCCAGGGACCGGAGCCGGGCCGGACTTCTCCGGGGGCGGCCCCACACTCCAGAGCTGGAAGAGGCGCGCGGGCCACACCTCCAGGTTCCAGAGCCGGCTCGGGCTCCGGCCTGCCCCGGGGCGCCCGCCGCCGCGCGCGCCGACCCCGCCCCTCTCCCGCGCCTCCGCCCCTCGGCCGCCGCCTCCGCCTCCGCCTCCTCGCAGGCCCGCGACGTGCCCGGCCGGCGACCGAGCGGCGGGGACGGCGTCCGGCGCACTCACTTCCGCGTCCCGCCGCCCTCCGGCTCGCGCGCGCCCAGCCACCGCCGCCATCGGACAATAGACCAGCCGCCCGGCTGCCGTGAACTTCCCGCCGGGGCCCGGCTGGCCCGTGTGCCCCGGATCCCGAGCCCGGATCCGTCCCCGCGCCGGCCACGATCGCAGCTCCGCGCCACCAGGGGAAGCCGCGGAGGACCGAGCGCCCGGTACGTGCTCGCGCCTCCCGCCGCCGCGCCTTCGCTCCGGCCCGGCCGGTCCTGGGCCCTCTGCTCTCTGCTCTGAGCAACTTTCCCTCCTGTCCAGCGGCTGCTGCCTTCTTGTGGGTGTCTTGAGTTTGGTTGCTTAAGGAGGATGTGATTTTTTTTTTCTTCCGTATTTCTTTTACGTTTTATGATTTGAAACGGAGAGAAGAACTCACAGCCAGCTCGGACAGCCAAGCGCCGCCAGCGGCCCCCACGCGGACACCTCCGAGGGGAAGGGGAATTGGAAGCAAATTTGGCCCAAGTGACTTTGAGGCCTCAGCATCCGCTGGACTCTAAGGCCCTGGGTCATGACGCCCATGGTGGGCAGGTGGAAGGCTGTACCTGTCCTGGGCTGGACTTGAGTGTCCGCCCTCTGCCAGGACCCCCACTGCCCCACCTCCACGCACTCAACTAGGCTAGGCCAGGTGAGCAACATGGATAAGTACGATGACTTGGGCCTGGAGGCCAGTAAGTTCATTGAGGACCTGAACATGTACGAGGCCTCCAAAGATGGACTCTTCCGAGTGGACAAGGGTGCAGGCAACAACCCGGAGTTTGAGGAAACACGCAGGGTGTTTGCTACCAAGATGGCCAAAATCCACCTGCAGCAGCAGCAGCTCCTACAGGAGGAGACCCTGCCCAGGGCGAGCCGGGGTCCCGTTAATGGTGGGGGACGCCTGGGCCCACTGGCCCACCGGGAAGCTGGTGGGGGCAGCAAGCTGGCCGCGGACGGTGCCGCCAAGCCCCCTCTCGCTGCCTCAACCGTGGCCCCTGGGACGACCACCACCGTGGCGCCTGGGCAGCTCTCGTACCCACCCCAGGAGCAGAAGGCCAAGCTGTACGTCCGGGGTTCGAGGCAAGTCAGCCAAGACTGTGGGTCCAAGGAGAGCATGGTGAATTCTGAGATGTCTGCTTTCCATCGGCCGGGCCCCTGTGAGGATCCCTCCTGCCTCACCCACGGAGACTATTACGACAACCTGTCCTTGGCAGGCCCCAAGTGGGCTGACGACCCGGGCGTGTCCCCTGGCATCAGGCTGGGTGTAGGGAGTGGGTGGTCTGGGACCCCAGGGAGCGACCCTCTGCTGTCTAAGCCCTCCAGGGATCCTCACCTGTACCACCAGCAGCTCTCCGCAGGCTCCGGCAGGTCTTTGCAGAGTGGCCTGGATGGTGGGCTTGGAGGAGGCAACAGCGAGAAGCCAGTGGGGGTCTGGACCACCGCCTCCTCCCAGCGAGTGAGCCCTGGCCTCCCTTCCCCTGGCCCAGAGAATGGGGCCCTCCCAAGGTCTGCTCAGCCCAGGACCCCTTCTTTCTCAGCGCCTCTGGCCCTGAACCGGCCCAGTCAAGAGTCTCTTCCCAGAACAAACTCGGTTGTAGGGAGTGAGGTTTCAGGCACGATGCCCAAACCCACTGTGGACCCTCAACCCTGGTTCCAAGATGGGCCCAAATCTTACCTTTCTAGCTCTGCCCCTTCATCCTCTCCAGCCGGCATGGACCATATGCAGACGGGTGCTGTCCCTGGGCTGGGTCCCAAGCCTGGCTGTACAGATCCTGGTGTTATTTCCAAGCTCAGCCCCAACAGCCTTGCCCATCCAGTGATGTCCACCCTGCCTGAGTTACCTTCTAAAGAAGGTGCCTCCGGCTGGGCCTCTGATGGCAGCCTGGGGCCTGTGCTCCCGGAGACGCCGAGTTCCCCCAGAGTGAGGCTACCCTGCCAGACGCTCATCCCGGGCCCTGAGCTTGGACCCACGGCCGCCGAATTGAAGTTAGAAGCCCTCACCCAGCGTCTGGAGCGGGAGCTGGATGCTCACCCGAAGGCCGATTACTTTGGTGAGTAGTGAGAGGCTGGCGTGGTTGCCCACAGTGGGTGACGGGGTCCCTGCATTTGGGTGTTAAAGGGGAAGCGCCCCCCCTTCCCCCACCAGGGGTGCTGTCGCTCTCCTTGAGTGGGCCTTTTTTTTTTTTTAATTTCCTCTTTCAGCTGCTTCTTCTGAAACTTGAAAAGAGGCTTGAGATCATCACTAGGCAGAAAGCGGATCTTGCTACTGGTGGTTACTCATATGCGAAGGGCGGGATTGCTCGTGACTGCTCCCTGCAAAAAGGGAAATCTGTGACTTTGGATTTCAAGGGTTTCGGGAGTGACTTAGAACCTGTTGCAGTGACTGGCTCAGGCGGGACCTGAATGGGCTTCTTAGAAGGCCCATGGACCCCTGAGGATTTGTTTCGTCAGTTGTTGGCTGTGCCAGGGGAGCCTGGCTATTAGAGGACCAGTGGTTGGGTGCGGGCTCTCTGCAGCTCCCTGTGTACACGTGTGTCTGCCTGCACGTTCTGTGTTCAGCGGAGGGAGATGAAACTCTGACCTGGAAGGCTTTGTTCTAGAGCAGTCATTCTCAAAAGTGTAGTCTGAACCTGCAGCGTCCTTTTGCCTGGGAACTAGTTAAAAATGCAAATTCTCAGGCCCCACCCCAAACCTACTGCATCAGAAACTCTGGCGTGGGGCCCAGCAATTGGCAGTTTTCACAAGCCAGCTCCGGTCCTGACGTTCTGGGAAATTGGAGACCTGTGCATTAGGCACCTTCCAACTCAGCACCCCAACCCTGACTACTAGCCAGCAGCCAGGTTATACCCACAGTCGTGGCTCCTAAGAGAATGGAAGATGTCCCTTGTTGGTTTTACTCCCTCTTGCAGGGTTTGTTTTATTCTCTTTTTAAAGCCACAAACTCTTGGAGACTGCTGGCTTCAGCTTTTATTTTTGCCTCCCCGCAGAGTTTGGAGGCAGCAGAAAAGCAGAGATAGCATCCTGTTGAGTAACGATGTAGCCATCTCACAGAAGCGCTAACTAGAAAGACAGCCTATTGTTAGAGAGCCTGAGTTTTATTTGTTTTTTAAATTACTTGTGATTGGAGTATCGTTGCTTCACGATGGTGTGTTAGCGTCCACTGTTCCGCAGAGAGAATCAGCTGCATGTGCGCCTCTTGCTTGGATCGCCTTCCCATTTAGATGGCCACGCAGCATGGAGTCGAGTTCTCTGAGGTGTACAGCAGTTTCTCATTTTATTTTATGCATGGTATCAATATTTTATTTTAGTTTTTCATTTTTGAACTCTGCGTAGTTGAAGTCACTGTTTCCCCGTATGAAGGCTTTTGGCGGGGGGCAGGGAAGGCCCTGCATAGGGAGGGTGACTGGCTTGCTGCTGTCTGTCTGCCCCATCCTGCATGAATGAATGATTCTGTCCCGAGGTGCTTGGAGGGACGTGTCTGAGGAATGGGCACTGTGTTCTTGCTTCTCATGAGAGCCTCGCAGGAGCAGCGCTCACACCACCCTGGGCAGTCAGAGGTCAGGGTGGCTGTTTACTTGCCGTTTATGGTTTCGAGCGTGCAGCGGCCTCTCACTGTGAACACCCTCTCACTGTGAACCATCTCTTCTCCTTTGCAAATCGCCCTCCTTGGGAATAATACTTTTCTCTGGAAATACTGTGGGCTTTTTTTTTTTCTTTTTAGTTTAAACTGTTATTCTTTTTCCCAGTTTTATTGAGATGTAATTGACACACAGTATTGTATAAGATGCACAGCATAGTAGTTTTTTAAAAGATTTCTAAGTTTTTGCTTTTTAAAAGGTTTTTAATTTTAAAGCAAATTTCTTTTTAGCAGTGCTGGGTCTTCATTGCTGCTTTTGGGCGTTCTGTCTAGGTGCGGTGAGCTGGGGCAACTCTTGTTGAGGAGCACAGGTTCGAGAGCGTGGGCTCAGCAGTTGTGATGCACAGGCTCAGTTGTCCCCCGCAGTGGCATGCGGGGTCTTTCCCGACCAGGGATCGAACCCTTGTTCCTTGCGTTGGAAGGAGGATTCTTTACCACTGAGCCAGCAGGAGAGCCTCAGCATAATGACTTGATTTATGTAGTGATTTGATTTACATGCACCATAAAGTGGTGATAACAATAAGGTTAGTGAACATCCAACATCTCATCACGTCTCAAAAAATCACTTTTTCGGTGTGATGAGAACTCCGGATTTCCTCTGTTACCTTTCATATGCAACATATAGCAATGTTAGTTAAATTTATCGTGTTGTACATTATATCCTTAGGAAGTTTATGCCTTTGACTGCTTTCTTGTCCCATTCCCCCTCTCCTCTTCCACCTACCACTGAAGTGAAGTGAAAGTCGCTCAGTCGTGTCCGACTCTGCAATCCCATGGACTGTAGCGTGCCAGGCTTCTCTGTCCATGGAATCCTCCAGGCTAGAATGCTGGAGTGGGTAGGTATTCCCTTGTCCAGGGGATCTTCCCAACCCAGGGATCGAACCCACGGATCAAATCCGTTGCAGGTGGACTCATGCCTTCACTCATTCATTCACCATCTAAACCACCAGGGAAGCCCAAAGGAGCGCACACCTTCCCTGATGGTAGCCACAAATCCAATCTCTTCTTCTATGAGTTTGAAGTATAACTGACCTACATCACTGTTAGTTCCCATTATGCAACGTAATGATTAAGTATTTCTGTACATTTTTGACCATCACAAGTCAGTCTAGTTATAATATGTCACTATATGAAGATATTACATTGTTATTGACTGTATTCCCCACGCTGTACATTTCATATCCATGACTGGCTTATTTTGCAACTGAAACTTTGTACCTGATACCCTCCTTCAGCTATTTCTTTCCTCCCCACCCTCCCTCCCCTCAGGCAACCACCTGTTTGTTCTCTGTAAATATACCTCTGTTTGTTTTTTGTGTCTGTTTGTGTGTGTTGGTTTTTTTTTAGATTACACATATGTGTGAAATATAGTATTTGTCTTGAATTTTTAATTTCAAGATCATTAAACAACAAACAACAGTTTTATTTTGGGAGGGAGGCAAGTTTACACACCAGATCATAGCAGAACTATTAGCTGACGCTATCCATTCATCCATCCCGTATTTATTGAGCACCTGCCTGGAGGTACGTAATGAACGGGGCAGACCGAAACCCCTACTTCTCCAGAGCAGGTGGTGCAGGAGAGGGAGGCAGGAGATGAACAAAATAAATAAGCCGGTTTGAGGGAGAGAAATAGGAAGTGGAGAGGATGGAGCCTCAGGGCAGGGAGTCGAACCAGGGAGGTATCTGGTTTTCAAGCCAGTGATCAGGGGAAATCCCAACAAGAAGGTGGCTTTGGAGCTAGGCTTGAAGGAGGCAAGGGGGTGACCCTCGAGTCTGCTCTGGGAAAGGGCATGCTCAGCAGGGCAGACAGCAGGAGCAGAGGCCCTTGGGGCCTATTTACTTTATTCATGTGAGCTTAGGAAGGAAGCCTGGAAACTGAGGCTCAGAGAGGTTAGATGACCAATCCCACATCTCACAGGGCCTACTGGGTGCAGGTGAGGTCTGAGCCCCACAGTTGGGCCTCCCTGCCCATTCCTCTTTATTATTATTTATTTATTTATTTTAACGTGCTATTTTCACATACTTTTTTAAAAAGAAATTTGTTTTCTTTCTTCTTTTAAATATATTTATTTATTTGGCTGCATCAGGCCTCAGTTACAGCACCAGGAATCTTTGTTGCGTCGTTGCGGGGGGGGGGGGGGTTTCCGTTCCACGCGTGGACTCTCTAGTTGTGGCTCGCGGGCCACGGAGTGCACAGGCTTCAGCAGTTGCAGCGCAAGGGCTTAGCTGTTCTGTGGCACGTGGGATCTTAGTTCCCCCACCAGGGATCGAACCTGTGTGCCCTGCGTTGCAAGCCGAATTCTTAACCACTGGACCACCAGAGAAGCCTCGCTTTCCACTCTTCTAACCAGCGTTGCCCAGCTGCCTCCCAAGCACAGACGTGAAAGCCTGCTATATTTATTGACTTTTATGTTTTTTTTCCTTTAATCAAGAAAAACTTCCTATAATATGAAATCGATCTCTTTAATTAATTTAAAAAGCAGGCAGTGGCATTTAACGCAAACACCACTCCTGTGTAGTTCCAAAGCGTTTGTTCATCACCCTCAGAGGAAACCCACACCCGTAACTCAGTTGCTTCTCAATCCCTCATCTCTCCCAGCTCCTGGCAGTGACCAGTCTGGGTTCTAGCCCTCTGATCTTACCTGCTCTACCGCTATATGAAATATGGGGGGAATCATATCTAATTTATCTTTTCACTAAGCATTACAGTCACATGTAGAAGACTCCAAAGACAGAAAAACAGATGGAGTGAAGCGCTAGTCTCCTGCCCACCCGTTTGTAGCCGAACATCCTGGTGTGTGAGTACGTGCGTGTGGGTCGCAGCCAGGCCTGCTGTCCACCTGCTCTCTGCCTTTCCCTCCGAACAGCGCGTCTTGGCAGCTGTTCCACATCAGCACGTGTTGCGCTGACTCTGTCTCACCCTCTCTGCGTGTGCTCTGGTCACGTAAGCAGCCTCATGTGGACTTCAGGCCAGCTGCCAGTTGCAGGCCTAGCCTGGGACAAACTCCGGGGGGGCTGGACTACATTTGTGCCCTTTAAGTGTTGTCTCATTGCCCTCCGCTGAGCTCGTGCGGGGACCGCAGTGCCCATCATATAGGAGAGCTGTGGTAGCTGAGCTTCCAGCTGCTCTAATGGAACAGGCCACGGGCGGAGGAGGACACGCCTCCTGCCAGCACCTGGCCGTAGGGGCGTGGCCCAGCCCTGCAGTGGGACCTTGATCACGCCCTGGTCCCTTCCAGGCCTCTCCCCTTCTCCACAGCACGAGGAGCTTGGCCTGTTGAGGGGCTCACGTCAGCAGATGCCCTTCCTGTCTCTAGATCTGGTGTTATCTGAAAGATTTCTGTCTGTCCAACACTAAATAAAGGTGAAATTTCACTTCTAAATAGCATGAGTTAGAGCCGACTCTGGGAGAGAGTGAGGGACGGGGCGCCTGGTGTGCTGCAGTCCGTGGGGTCGCAAGGAGTCAGACATAACTTAGCGACTGAACAACAGAAAGATTGTCTGTTGCTACAGGGCTCTTGCCAGAGAGAATCGGGGAAATGCGATGGTCCCCGTTAGAGTCAATGTAATTCTAGCCAGAAGCAAAGCAGAGTTGATGTTTGGGCTGGTTACCTGGACCCCTTCCTGGACATGACCTTGTGAATCCCCAAGACCACCTTCGGGGACCCTTGGGTCTGAAGACACCTCAGTGCCTGGTTATTGATCAGCTCATCACTGAGGACCCTTCTGGCACTTTCCATGGTCCGGTCTCGTGGGTTTGGGACACTTCGGTCCCAGGGAGGCATTGCTGCCCCCGGTCCTTCCGCCGCGTTCCTCTGCGGCCGCTTTGCGTATTTCTCCCTTGAGGAGAGCTGATGCTGCTGAGAGGACGCCCTCGGGTTCCTGGTCCCGGGCCTCGCGCTAGGAAGATGCCGCTGTGGGTTGTTTTCACGCCAGTGGGTTCGTTGCAGAGCGTGTGAAGAGGCCCTCGCGCCTTTTGTTTACTCTCTCTCGCCTTTTCCTCCTCAGTGGCCATCTGTCCTCCGCACACTGGGCCTCTCCTCCCCTTCTAAGGAGAAAGAACACAGATGAAGCACCCGTCTCCGGTGGGGTGACCGGGGAAGCTGACTCCAAGGCAGAGTCTAGTGTGCAGGGGGTGGCCTAGGGGACACTGCTGGGACAGTGTGTGGGGACGCAGGAGTGGGCAAAGGGGACACCCCGGCTGCGCTGTGGGCCTGACCAGCCTGCGCCGACCCCAGGGTGCTCTGGGGCTGGAAAAGCCCTTCATAGCTGCCCAGAATTGGAGTGAGACGGCCTGGCCTTCACACACCCCCTCCTTGGACCTCTCCAGGTGGGCATGACCGACAAGGTGCCTCTGTGTAGCTGGGGCCGTGCCCGAAGGGGTTGTCAGCTGAGGACTGCCCTCCTGCACCCCCAGCCACCGTGCCAGGCTCCTTCAGTGAGGGGTGATCTGGGCGCCCCGCCACATCCCCTGTCCAGGGCAGATAAGACCCCGCTCTCGCTGACCTTGGCTGTGGTTTTAATCTTGTGATGTCTATTGAGCGCCTGTATTTAACCTTCATAGCCAGACTCCGTTCTCCTCCCCTTGCAGTTGAGGGACCCAGGCCATGAAGGGTTCAGGGCCACACTGCGGTCGGAGCCCCAGCTACCGCACCAGCTGGGGCCCTGACCCCCTGAATGGAGAATTGGGTGGCGTTCCTGGGCTGAGGTGGTGTTCTCTGTGAGCCCCTCCAGATTCAGTCTCCGCTCAGCTTCTGCGGAGGCCTCTGTGGGCTCCCCGCCCTTTCCAGGGTCAGGACTCTGGACCTGCAGCCACCCCCCCCCCCAGATCTCCCCCCGCCGCTGTGGGGAACCGGGCACTGCTGGTGCCACCCATGAGAGCCGCACTCTGTTAGGTGCCAGCAAGCGGGGTGGCGGGGCAAGAGGAAGCTGGTTCCAGGGTGTCTGTCACCCAGCAGATGGACGGATGGACACTTGCCCACCTGCATGCCTGGCTGCGTCTCCAGTCTTCCTGTCTTGGGTGGACATCCCTACAGCAGTGTGTGAGCTCGGAAAACTGTTAACAGCAGACCCGCCTTGGCCTGGGAGCCTGAGGAGAGGTGTGACTCCTCCCGGGGATGGCCCAGCCCTGCCAGGGGCCTGGGGGCCTGTCACACCCGATTTTGTTTTACTAGCAGCTCAGGAGGTGAAGTAAGCAGTCCAGACAAGGACCCCACACATGTCCTCCCTGCTCCCTCCCATCTGAGCGTCTCTTCAACATTGAGCTACAAGTTGTCTTAATGACCTTTTTAAGTCTCATCTGACTTCCAGGCTTCCTTGGTGGCTCAGCTGGTAAAGAACCTTCCTTCCAATGCAGGAGACGTGGGTTCTGTCTCTGGGTTGGGAAGATCCCCTGGAGAAGGAAATGGCAACCCACTCCACTATTCCTGCCTGGAGAATTCCATAGACAGAGGAGTCTGGTGGGCTACAGTCCATGGGGTCACAAAGAGTCAGACATGACTTGAGCTTATTTATCTGACTTTATTAGCAACAGTTGCTTGAGATATGGGGTTTAAGTCCAGCCTTGAATGAACAATTGAGAGTGATTTTTCAGTGATTGTCATATAAAAGAAAACAACATGGGCCAATCCTGTAGAAGGGGGGTCCCTCCAGGTTGTAGGAAGTGGCCTCTGTGCACCCCAGAGGCCCCACTCACCCCCTGCCCCCCAGACATCAGGCATTGCAGTAAACCAAACGCTGAAGTAGCAGAAGGGGACAGAAGATCATTAACCATCGGGCCTGTCCAAGTGTGGGAACTTCTGCCCACGTTCCTCTAGGAAATATGGTATGCTCATTGGACCTACTGGATCCAGGTTTCCGTAGCCATGGCAGTGAATTTCTGATCCTTTAGTAACTTGTGACACTCAAGAGTCCAGTTCTGCCTGTCTAGCCCAGCAGGTGCACACCCTAAGACATGGGGACTCCTAGCCGTTTAAAAATTGCATAGCATACGTGGATCTTTTTTTTTTTTGTAGGCCAGGTAATCTTCCCCTCAAAACCAGGAGTGTATGTATTTTACACTTAAAAAGAAATTGATGTATCGTATATACATTTTGGCTTCCCAGGTGGGTCAGTGGTAAAGAATCCCCTGCCAACGCAGGAGACGCAAGAGTTGTGGCTCAGTCCCTGGGTCAGAAAGATCCCCTGGAGGAGGGCATGGCAATCCACTTCAGTATCCTCACCTGAATAATCCCAGGGACTGAGAGGAGCCTGGCGGGCTTCAGTCCATGGGGTCGCAAAGAGGTCGACACGACTAAGCAAATAAATAATAGCATCAACAAGAACAAAACACACATATTTCAGATGCCCACGAGGTGAACACGCCTAGCACTCAGATCAAAGCACAAGACGAGACCAGCGCCCAAGAAGCCCCGCCCATGTGGCCCCCACAGTGAACACCTCTGCACGCATAATTGTGGCTTCTGACTGCAAATATGAGGTTCTGAGCAATCGTGTGGTTTAAACTAACTTCTAAAACCTGCGCGTGCTTGCTAAGTCGCTTCACTCGTGTCCAACTCTTTGCAACCCTATGGACTGTAGCCCACCAGGCTCCTCTGTCCATGAGTTTCTCCAGACAAGAGTACTGGAGTGGGTTGCTGTGTCCTCCTCCAGGGGATCTTCCCAACCCGGGGATCGAACTCGAGTCTCTTTCATCTCCTGCATTGGCAGGCAGGTTCTTTACCACTAGGGTCACCTAGGAAGCTCCCTACAACCCTGAGATGATTTACAAAACCTATCACGGCAGGTTTGGGATGGAAGGAGAGCACAGGGCTGATCAGGGTGCAGCCAAGGCTCAGACAGCAAGGAGTGAGTGCCGTCAGTGGGACTGTCCAGCTCGCTCTGAAACAGCGGCTGCTCCCTCCTGGCCAGTGGTCAGGGCTCCGATACTGTTTGGGTCCTCTGTGTTGCGGTCCAGACAGATAGACGGTTCATCGTACACTTTAGCCCTGTTTCTACCCCTGCCTCTCTCTGTAGGATTTCTCTTCTGAGATTTGGGGGTGGAGGGATTATGAACAGCCCCCAGAGTTCATTCAGAGTGAGTCGTCTGTTCACTGACTTCACTTGTCAGCAAGGTACACATGTCCGGTCCCCGCCGTGCTCTTAGCTCTGGGCTTGGAAGGACGCTGCAGGGTCAGACTCAAGTCCTCACACTTGGAGTGACAGCCGCTGTTCTGTCACCCCGGCCTCAGGTCCAAACTCAGGGTGTCCCCTGCAGCCCCACCACGATGACCAGCTCCTGTCGCACCGACTTGATGGCTGGTCCTGAACTCGCGGCGTTCCTTCTCACCCCAGGACTTCTGCTCTTGCTGTTCCCCAGCCCATGCCCCCGGCCAGCGTGGCGCGGCCCCCAGCGACCCCCTCTCGGAAGCATGGGGAGCGGCTCTGCAGCTGCAGCCCTGGTCTGTCCTGACCGCGGTTTCCCCCAGCGGCTGCCTCATTGAGCTCCTCCCGCCGTGAAATGTTTCTGCTCTGTTCCTTTGTGACCAGGAAAGCAGGTCTTGTTTTTTCCATCTTATCCTCCTGCTCTTTTGATTCATAACCCAGAACGTCAAATTGGCCCGATGTGGCTGTTCCTGCCAGAGGTTTCCTAACGTTCCTTCACATCTCTTGATTTTTGGCTCCCCATCAGGAGGAGGAACTGTGGAAGAAAGGCAGGCATCTGGGAGGGAGGCAACCAGCTGTTCTGGGTCCCAGGCTACCAGCCGCCCCAGGTGTGACGTGGGGCCGCCTGCTCTTCCAGTACTGAGCCCCGGGGCACCTCTGAGGGCCCTTCCTGACCCGAAGTCCTGTAGCCGTGGGTCCAGTTGGATTCCTGGATCTTGGCTGGTCAAGTAGCAAGGGCCCGGGCCTCAGGGTTATCCACAGTGGCAAGAGCCTGGAAAGGCAGAGGGCTGACCCGCCAAGCCTCTCATCCCCCTTCCAGGCCTCTACAGAATTAGAAAACAACTTGTTTTGTTTAGTTACAGTTGTATTTTCAGTGGTAAGCAGTAATCATTTTTTACTTCAGGCATGCCAGAAAATACATTCAACTAAAACAAGAACCACAGATCCCTGACTTGCCTTCTGTCCTTAGAATAATCAGTGTTCAAATTTTCTGCAGAAAGTGTCTCATCCCCAGTAGTGGCCAGAGCTGATGTGATGCAGGATGGGTCACGGCTCTCGGCCCTTTGACCAGATGTAGAAGCGTTTACTGAGCTAGAAGCCCATTTGCTCGGCAGGGTGTGTCTGATGAAAGGGAGTTTAGGAAGGACTTGAAGATGTCCTTTAGGAAACAGCCACACATGGGGCGAGAGTGGCATTAGAGGGGTCACCCACGCCGGGAGCCTTGAGGCTCTGGTCTAATTCTGATTTCATTTGTTTTTGGCCCTGCTGGGTCTTCCCTGCTGCGTGGGCTTCTCTCTAGCTGCAGCCAGTGGGGGCCACTCTCTAGTTTCAGAGCACGGGCTCTGGCTTCTCCTGTCACGGAGCATGGGCTGTAGGGCGCACGGCCTCCAGCTGTTGCAGCGAGTAGGCTCAGGAGTTGAGGCTCCCGGCTCTAGAGCAGAGGCTCAGAAGTTGTGGTGCACGGGCTTGGTTGCTCCGCGGCATGTGGGATCCTCCTGGATCGGGGATCGAACCCATGTCTCCTGCATTGGCAGGTGGATTCTTTACCACGGAGCCACCTGGGAGGCCCTCTCAGTCTAATTAAACTTGGTATCCCTAGCGTGGGTGACAGCAGGGGGCCTAGCCGCGGGACTCAGTGAACTTGCTTTTGCTGGCACATCCCAGGACACTTTGAAGGGCTCTTGTGTGTCTGGGTCTCAGGGTTTCTAGGTCTCAGGCTTAGCACGGGGCCGGGAATAGTGGTCTCGGGGCCTGGCCCTTCAGGCCCCTGGTGGGGCCTGGGTGGATGTCTGTTGCAGGAATGGAGGGGCTTCACTTAGGGTGTGGAGGGGGAAAAGGAAAGGATTTTTACCTGGGTTGTGGCTCTGAGGTAGTTTTTCTAAAATTTATCGAGCAAGTTGCTCTGTGTCAGGCACTTCGCTAATCATTTCACACGCATTAACGTGCTTAATCCTTCCAACAAGCCTATCTTATGATCCTAGTTTTATGGACGGGGAAGCTGAGGTACACGGAAGTGAATTAGCCTGCCCAAGGTCTCTATTAAGGAGGTTTGCTAAGCCCGGGATCCTGACCTGCGTGCTGCACTGGCCCCCGGCTCCTGGGAGCACGGTGGCTTTCTGACGGAGGGACCTCGGGGCATCGTGGCCACGAGGAGGTCAGGCCTGAGGTCTCGCCCTTTGCGGGTGGAGTGATGAGGAAGGCAGGCCACAGCGGCAGGGTGCCTGGGGTGGCTCGAGGGGCCCATCCCCCTCTCGCAGCCAGGTGTGCCCTCCGGTTCGTCTTTAGGCCAGGAGCCAGGGGCTCCTATCAGCCCCTCCCTGCCGGGTGGCGACGCAACCATGAAGGCTCAGGGGTGTTAATACATAAGTGGGCTGCTCAGGGGTCTTGAGTGTCCGTAACCTGTCAGGCCCCGGACTTCTGTTCCCAAAAGAGTGTGCGTTAGGGCGAGCGGGCCATGCCATCGGTAGTGCCCTGTGACACCCCCAAGTGTTGTGCACAAGGATGGGGCTGTGCCAGCAGCCAGGGTGTCTTGGTCTCAGGGTCAGTATCAACCCCAGGCCGTGTGTCTAGATGTTTAAACCCAAACGTCGGACGAAGCTACGCTCAGTCCATCTGGCAAACCGAACAGAAACCGTACCCTAAATGAAAACAGGCCTCCAAAATTTCCAAGGCGTGTCAGCTGCAGGGTTGTGCCTGCCAGCAAATACTTAGATCTGTGTCAGGCTTTGTTTCTCTTCTGTCCCCTCCCAGGGAAACCAGCTGGACGGAGAACCTCAGGGTCATGTTGGAAGGCCGGAGGCTCTCTGCCTGAGTGTTTCTGAGGGAATACTTTAGAGCCAGGTTATTTTTACATTTCGAGAGCCACGAGTTTAGACTTGGCCGAGCTCTCCCTTCATCTGTTCTGTTCTGTGATTCGTCTCCGCGTGTCCCGGGGGAACGTGGTCTGGTTACTCCCGGTCACTGGAAGTTAGTCAGGAGTCCTTCCCCCCGACACATGTCTTTGGAACATATAGAAGGTTCTGGAAGCCTTCCGCGATGCTGTCATTCACGAGGAGGGGACGTGAGTTCTGTAGCTGGTCCTGGGAGGTCTAGTGACTCAGGTCTTTCAGGACCTTGTAAACAGGGTCCCTATCTTAAAATGCAGCCCTGAGCCAAGGTGCACCCATCACAGCAGCCCTGGGCCTGACTGCATGTGACAGTCACCTCAGCTTCAGAAGACAGTAGCAGATTGGCCTTTTGCTGCCTGGGAGCCTGACAGCGGCTTCCCTGTTCGGCCGAACCTCCTGGTGAGCCGGGTTTATGGTTTCCTTTCAGCAGAGTGGAGCCAAGTTGTGGCCGTGTTTGCTCACAGGACAGGCAGGGCTGGCCCCGGGGAGGAGGTCAGGTTTCCCATCTGCCGGAGCATCTCCTGTTCTGTCCCCCTCTCCCCGTCCTTGGTTCGCGTTGCTTCCTGCTGGTGCAGTCAGGTGGTGAATGTAGAGAGAGGCAGATTTCAGGGCTGGGCCCCAGCGCGTTTGCTGACAGCTATAGTCATGTGGAACATGCTGGCGGCAAGATGCAGGCCTTCTGTGCCAGCTTGGACACCCTGCTCCACTTGGCTGACGGGGACTGGAGGGCCTGGGCTCCTTATAGTTCTGATTCCTCTTCTGTGCTCCGAGCCTCCAGAGCTGGTTTTGGGTTCAGGGCTGTTGGCTGGGAGGAAACACCTGGCTCTAGGGGTGATGGTGTGTTGGCGGCGGGACCCAGACACTAGATGGGGGGCGTATGGGCATCAGTTGGATGGAAGTGGGTCCCTCGCTGGCCTGCAGAGAGCCCAGCCACAGAGCACAGAAGCCGGAGTGGGGAGGGTGTGATAAACAACAGACGCGCCCTGGGCAGCAGGCCAGTGGGTGGTGATGACAGGCACTTCTCCTGGTTGACCCGCCACGTCCCTCCGTGAGATCACGTCCCAGCAGAGGTGACGGTGAAATGCCCTTGTCCCCCTAGAAGTGCTTGGTCATCATCAGCCGCGCACATGAACTCAGAACTGCTTTCTTTTGGGAAACAAAATCGGAGCTCTGTGATAAACCAGCTCTTCAGAAATAAGGAAAGGACTTCCCACGTGGTCCAGTGGTTAAGAGCCCGTCTCCTCTGGTCTGGAAGCTGAGATCCTACACGCCTCGGGGCAACAGAGCCCTCATTCCATAAGGAAAGCTCCCAAGTGCTGCAACCAAGACTCAAGGCAGCCAAATAAATAAATATATAATTTTTTAAAAAGAAATAGGACAGTGAGGAAATCAAACCAAACATCGATGTAGTGACAAGATTCAAAATACAAAACCCTGGGCCTGGTCTATAGAAGTTACGCGTAAAGTATTTGTTGAACGAATGAATCATGGAGTGGATTTATCGTGTTATGCCCTCAGAGTGAAAAATGGAAGTGTTTCGGGTATGATGCCAGCAGGCTGATACGCAGCAGATGCTGCGGACAGTTTTTTCCTGTCGCTTGTGCCGGGTGGTAGCTGTGACACCCCGTGCTGATGTCTGTCAGACCCTGACCACCGATCTGAGCAGAAGGGTGAGCTTATTGAGCAAGGACTTGGGTGACATGGCTGGTGGCAGGTGGGCTAGTCTGTAAGCCAGGAGAGGTCCTGTTCCCCAGGGCAAACCTGAAGCGTGACCACATTTTGCAGAAAAGGGGATTTCGGTGGGACGGCATGGAACCTACGTGCGTCTCTGGATGGTTTCCTGTCTTGCTTGGCCGGGTAGAGCTCTGGAGTCCTGAAGCAGAGTGGTGGGTATGAACCCCAAATAGAACGCTGACTTTCCTGTGCCCAGAGGCTCACAGGAGCCTAACCTTGTGTTTCCTCTGGGAGCAGTGATTTGCTATTCACAATTTCGGCTTCCCTGGTGGCTCAGTGGCTCAAAGAATCTACCTGCCAATGCAGGTGATGTGAGTTCAATCCCTGGCTCGAGACGATCCCCTGGAGAAGGACATGGCAACCCCCCCAAAAAGAATGCCCAAGTATTCTTGCCTGGGAAATCCCATGGACAGAGGGGCCTGGCGGGCTACAGCCCATGGGGTTGCAAAGAGTTGGACACAACTTAGCGACTACACAACAGAAGAACAGTTTGGTGTTTGTGGTGACTTCATGGCGCATGAGTGCCTCGCGAATAGTGAGAATCTACTGTAGCACTCTTTTGTCTGCCTTACTTCACCCAGACGATGTCTGAAATTAATTCCTGTGGCTGCCTGTGTCAGTGGTCGGCCCTCTTATAGTGCCTAGTAATACCCCGTGGTGTGAATACACGTTTTTGTGTTTCCCTTTGAAGGAACTGTGGGTTCTTTCAGTGTAGGGCCACGATGAATACGTCTGCTGTGATCAGTTTTGTGGACATATGCGCTCATTTCTCTGGGGCACATATCTAGGAGTGGAAATGCTGGATCATATGGTAGGAGTGCGTTCAACTTTTCCAGCAGCTGCCAGAAAGCTTCCCAACGTGGCTGTGCGCTGTAGCATTCCTGCCAGCAGTGTGAGAGCCCCTCCTGTGCAGTGTGTGTATATGTGTGCAAATATCTTTAATTGAAGCATAGTTGATTTACAAGATTCGACTGGTTTAAGGAATACAACATGATGACTCAACTTTTGCAGATGATACTGTTATAAATTATTACCGGGTGACGGCTGTCACTCCCTGTGGTCTGCAGTGCACCCTTGCGGCCTATCTGTTTCTTTGTGTGTGTGTGTAGTTGACCTCTGTTAGGCCCATACCCCCTGTTTGTCCCTCTTCCTTTTCCTCTTCCCTTTGGGAACCGCAGGGTTGTTTTCCGTGTCTGTGAGACTGTTCCTGTTCTCCATATGTATTCACTTGTCTTACTGTATAAACGACATCACACAATACTTGTCTTTCTCTGTTGGGTTTGTTTCACCAAGTAGCATATTCTCTAGGCCCATCCATATTGCTGTAAATGGCAGAATTTTGTTCTTCGTAATGGCAGAGTAGTATTCCATTGTGTGTTGGGGGGTTACATCTTCTTAAATCCATTCACCTGTTGATGGATGCTTAATCTGCTTCCGAATCTTGGCTATTGTAAATAGTGCTTCTGTGAGCACTGAGATGTGTGTATCTTATTAAATTGTTTGTTGTTCAGTCGCTCCGCCGAGTCTGACTCTTTGTGACCCCATGGACTGCAACACGCCAGGCTTCCCTGTGCTTCACTATCTCCCAGCCTTTGCTCAAACTCATTGTCCATTGAGTCCATGACGTCATCCAGCCGTCTCATCCTCTGTCGCCCCCTTCTCCTCCTGCCCCGTCTTTCCCAGCATCGGGGTTTTTTCCAGGGAGTCAGTTCTTCACATCGGGTGGCCAAAGGACTGGCGCAATATTCAGGGCCGATTTCCTTTAGGATTGACTGGTTTGATGTCCTAGCAATCCAAGGGACTCTCCAGAGTCTTCTTGAATTGGTATTTTCATTTTCTTCAGATGTTTGCTCAGAATTGGAATTGCTGGGTGGTGTGGTAGTTCCGTTTTTAGTGTTTGGTGCAACCTCTGTGCTGTTTTCCATAGTGGCTGCACCAGTTCTACAGCCGTTGACTTGACCTGTCTCTGGAATTTCTTTGGGCTCTGTTCTGCTTGCCACTTTTTAAACCACCTGCTCTGCAAGCTGGTGTCACTTGGCTGATACCCTTCCAATTTCTTCTGTTGCAATATCTTTGCAAGAGATTTCCATCCCTTTTTTGGTAGTTACTATGCCGTCTTAAGGGTTTGATTTTTTTTTTTTCCCCAGCAGCTTTCCTCTTTGGTTTTTGTCATTTTAAAACCGGTTAAACAAACACAACTAACTGTAGAAAAGTCAGAACATAATAGACAAAAATAATAATTTTGACGTTGACCAAAAACTTTGTTCGGGTTTTTCTGTAACATCTTATGGAAAAACCTGAACGAACTTTTTGGCCAAGCCAATTAAAGGCGTCCATCATTTTACATAGGGATAATGACTATTAGTCTGATTAGCAGACAATCAGTCTGCTTAAAACAGACGATTTTATTGTTATTATTTTTAGCCTGTTATTATTGTTTAAGTATTTATTTATTCATTTAGCTGCACCGGGATCTTCGTTACCACGTGCAGGATCTTTAGTTGCAGCATGTGGGATCCAGTTTCCTGACCAGGGATTGAACCTGGGTCCCCTGCATTTGGAGCACAGAGTTGTAACCATCGGATCACCCAGGGAAGTCCCAAGACAGACAGCTTTTTTTTTCCAAGACAGACTGTTTTAAATGCATAGATATTTAGATTTTGGCTAGAATTATAGTGGTTGAGGGGGTCTCCCGGGATGTTACAGAGCCAGAGTGCAGAGGCACTTTCCATTTCTGTCGCTCGTTGGAAGCGGCACTTCTGTTTGATTTCTGGAACTTCTGGGGGACTCTGTGTCATTCCAGCTGCCCGCTTGATTTTTCTGCAGGGTGAGCAGCCAGTCTAACTTCATGCAAGTTATTAAAGAATCAGAACTGAGAGCCTGGAGCCTCTCCCCCTGCCGCCCCCCACCGACTCCATGCAGCAGAACACCCCTCTTCTCTCCTGCGTGTCACCCAGCAGTCCAGGGAGCTCAGTCTCAAGTTGGCCAGTTCTGATCGTTAGGAAGCCTTCTGTTTGAGCTCCCGTCTTCCTAGATTTGACCCAACTGGCCTGTTCAAACGACCAGGTCCTATCACTGCTGGGCTCAGACTCCCCCTTCCCCTTTTCCCCATTCCACACTCTCAGAATTGGAGCCGTCGTCCAGCCAACCTTCTCTCCTCCACTTCCTCCCCTCTGCCGGTCCGTGCGTAATGGACATCACCATTCCAGGCTCCTCTCTCTGGCTGGCTTAGTTGTTCAGGCCCCTCCCAGAAAGATGTCTTGGTTCTTGGTCGCCCAGGAAACTCACGTCTGTTCCGTGCCTCACAGGTAGCTCATCTGATCTGCAGATTCTAAATGGGATAGTCTTTAAAAGCAGTGATTTTGTCTTTTCTCAAAAAGGGGAATGTGTTACATTCTCAGTCGAGCCTACAAGTGACCTCCGTTTTGAAACCACCGTTCCCACGCACGGCTCAGACTGTTTAGGAAGGAGTGACTTGCAGGGGTTTCACCCATGCCGCTTCTCGGGCTCCCCGCAGCCCTGCAGCACGCCCAGGACTACTTCCCCGTTTTGAAGATGGGAAAACTGAGCAATGAAGTAACTGGTCCAAGATGGCTCACTGGCTCAGCCACAGAACCCATCAAAGCCGGCTTCCAGACTTCCTCTTTGTTCTAAAGGGAAATCTTTTGCTGGGGTTTCTCTCCCACCAGTCCTGAAGCTGGAGACTCTTCCAGCCCAGCTCTCTGCTCCTCTCTCCCCAGGGGAGGGAGAGGGAGGATGGGATGGGAGGACTCTGTTTGGGAACTGCAGAGACAGGGGTGTCCCCTCAGCATCACAGTTCCACCGGCATCTTTCATTTGTCTCGTTGTTCTTCTCTATCACACCCTTTTCTCATCTGGGGTGAATGTGGATCTTTACCATCTCAAAAATCAGTTTTGTTATTTCTAAGGAAAGTTCAAGACTTGATTTCTTCCGTGGAAAAAAGGATTTTTATTCCCGTTCCTTTCTGGTTGCACATGGTTGAGCCGTGCCTCTGGCATCAGACCTTTGTATGCGACTTCTCATGGCTGTGTGTGTATATATGTTAGTCGTTCAGTCGTGTCTGACTCTTTGCGACCCCATGGGCTGTAGCCCGCCAGGCTCCTCTGTCCATGAAATTCTCCAGGCCAGAATACTGGAGTGGGTAGCCATTCCCTTCCCCAGGGTATCTTCCCAACCCAGGGATAGAACCCATGTCTCCCGCATTGCTGGCAGATTCTTTACTGGCTAAGCCTACCCGGGGTCACTCACCTCAGAGCCTCTCTGTGTCACGGCGGTCCCCTCAAATGCATGGAGCCCTGTGGGCAGGAGAGGAGCCGGGGGAGTGTGGCTTTGTCCCTTCATTCACTCACTTATTCATGCAACCGGCAAATGTCCGTTGAGCAGCTGCATGTCCTGGGCAGAAGCAGTTGCCCCCGCCCCACCCAGTGCAGTTAGAACACAGTGGGGAACGGAGGGAGCTCAGATCTGCACCCCCTGCCCAGAAGGACTCAGGAGTTTTGTGAGGTGTTTGGAGCATGGGCGACTGTCAGGAGAGCGGCTGATATGTTTTAATTCTCAGTCTCAGGCCTGGAGGAGACTAGGAAGGAAAAACACCTTCCCTGGGAAGGGAGGGAAGGAAATGGACTTTTCCTGGGCACCTCCCATGTTCCAGGAGCAATTTCAGGCACTTACATGATCTCAGGTGATCCTCAGAGTTACCCCATGAAATGTGCATGCTGTTAAAATTCATTTGGCATGTGAGGAAATCACGCCTGAGCCCAAGGTGAGATTTGAACCCGGGGTTTATGCCCAAACTCACGCTTTTCAGATCCACCACGGGGTAGAGGGTGGGGAGGGGTGCTGGGCCATCCTCAGGCTCAGCAGCAGTGGACCCTGATTCTGGAGCTCTCCACTTCCTGACCTGAATGGTGTTTACACAGGAGTGCTTATTTTGTGAAAAATCAAGCTGTAAACTTATTGCTCTGTGGGGTTTTCTTCATGGATGTTATACTTAAGTGTGTGCGTGCTATGTCACTTCAGTTGTGTCCGACCCTGCAACCCCATGGACTGTAGCCCACCAGGCTCCTCTCTCTGTGGGATTCTCCAGGCAAGAATCCTGAAGTGGGTTACCGTGCCCTCTTGCAGGGCATCTTCCTGACCCAGGGATCGAACCCCCATCTGTTCTGCATTGGCAGGCAGGTTCTTTACCACTAGCGCCACTTGAGAAGCCCAAGCTACTTATGCTACACAGTTATTCACTTACCTAAAAATCCAGGTTGCATGTGATACGCTTACACTAACAAATTACTCACTGTTTATTTAAAATTCACACTTAACTGGCCAACCAGTAGTTTATCTGATAAGCCTTGTTTGAGCTGAGATGGGAAGGAGGTGAAAACACAACTGAGCCTCATGTGAAAAATCAAAGGATTTGGAGGCCGAAGGCAAGAAAATAATCCAGGAGAAGAGCAGATGGGGGCAGGCTGGGGATGCTGAGATGCTGGTGGGACATGGAACCATGTCAGGAGAGGGTTGTGTGGAATAATCTGACAGGGAAGGGAGCAGTGATGTAAGTGCCAGGCCATTCTGCCTTCGAAATGGGTTCTGCTGGAGGTTGACATTTGTTCCAGTAGTTTATGTTTGTGCAAAGATCCTGGGAAACAGGCCCAATTTTGAGCCTTCTCACAAGGAAGAATGATGTTAAAGCTACCTTGAGAATCTGTCTTCAGAACAAATAATAGAAATGGATCGTCACCCAGTTGTTGCTGTTGTTTCGTCGCTAAGTGATATCCGACTCTTTCGCGACGCCATAGACAGTAGCCTGCCAGGCTCCTCTGTCCAAGGGATTTCCCAGGCAAGGATACTGGAATAGGGTGCAATTTCCTACTCAAGGGGACCTTCCCGACCCAGGGACCGAACCCACGTCTCTTGCGTCTCCTGCAGTGACAGGCGGATACTTTACCTACTACCGTCACCTGGAAAGCCCATACTAAGGTGTACTGGCTGCATTTCAAGGGCTCAACAATCACGTGTGCTGTCATCGTGGACAATGTAGAACAGAACATTTTCTTATCACAGAAACAGTTCTGATGGATGGCAGTGCTGTAGAATATGATTTTTTAAAGTTGTGTAGTGCTCTTGCCTGGAAAATCCCATGGATGGAGGAGCCTGGTGGGCTGCAGTCCATGGGGTCGCTAAGAGTCGGACACGATTGAGCGACTTCACTTTCACTCTTCACTTTCATATATTGGAGAAGGAAATGGCAACCTACTCCAGTGCTCTTGCCTGGAGAATCCCAGGGACGGGGGAGCCTGGTGGGCTGCCGTCTATGGGGTCGCACAGAGTCGGACACGACTGAAGCGACTTAGCAGCAGCAGCAGCAGCAGTATTTAACTTTCCCTCTTCATTTGGGTACTTAAATTATTTTCAATTATCCATACTGAAGTATTTTAATAATACTTTGATGACTATTTTTGTTTTTTTATGACAGCTTTCCTGAGATATAATTCACATGCCATAAATCCGATCCTTAGATTGTCTACAATTCAGCAGCCTTTAGTGTATTCACTGAGTTGTACAACCATCACCATATCTAATTTAGAACACCTTCATCCCTCCCCAGAAGAAAGCCCGCTACTTAGCAGATTCTCCCTGGCCCCCTGGCCCCAAGTCATCTATTTACTGTCTCTGCATATCCATTTTGGGCAGCATCTTTTTTTCTTTTTTTAACCTTGTTAAATTCTTGGTCCAGTGGCGTGAGATTATTCAGTTCAGTTCAGTCAGTCGTGTCTGACTCTTTGCGACTCCATGAATCGCAGCACGCCAAGCCTCCCTGTCCATCACCAACTCCCAGAGTTTACTCAAACTCACGTCCATCGAGTCGGTGATGCCATCCAGCCATCTCATCCTCTGTCGTCCCCTTCTCCTCCTGGCCCCAGTCCCTCCCAGCATCAGGGTCTTTTCAGATGAGTCAACTCTTTACATAAGGTGGCCAAAGTATTGGAGTTTCAGCTTCAGCATCAGTCCTTCGAAAGAACACCCAGGACTGATCTCCTTTAGGATGGACTGGCTGGATCTCCTTGCAGTCCAAGGGATTCTCAAGAGTCTTCTCCAACACCACAGTTCAAAAGCATCAATTCTTCGGTGGTCAGCTTTCTTCACAGTCCGACTCTCACATCCATACGTGACCACTGGAAAAACCATAGCCTTGGCTAGATGGACCTTTGTTGGCAAAGTAATGTCTCTGCTTTTGAATATGCTGTCTAGGTTGGTCATAACTTTCCTTCCAAGGAGTAAGCGTCTTTTAATTTCATGGCTGCAGTCACCATCTGCAGTGATTTGGGGGCCCCAAAAAATAAAGTCTGACACTGTTTCCACTGTTTCCCCATCTATTTGCCATGAAGTGATGGGACCAGATGCCACGATCTTCGTTTTCTGAATGTTGAGCTTTAAGCCAACTTTTTCACTCTCCTCTTTCACTTTCATCAAGAAGCTTTTTAGGTCCTCTTCACTTTCTGCCATAAGGGTGGTGTCATCTGCATATCTGAGGTTATTGATATTTCTCCCAGCAATCTTGATTCCAGTTTGTGCTTCTTCCAGCCTAGCGTTTCTCATGATGTACTCTGCATAAAAGTTAAATAAGCAGGGTGACAATGTACAGCTTTGACGTACTCCTTTTCCTATTTGGAACCAGTCTGTTGTTCCATGTCCAGTTCTAACTATTGCTTCCTGACCTGCATACAGATTTCTCAAGAGGCAGGTTAGGTGGTCTGGTATTCACATCTGTTTCAGAATTTTCCACAGTTTATTGTGATCCACACAGTCAAAGGCTTTGGCATAGTCAATAAAGCAGAAATAGATGTTGGAAGTCTCTTGCTTTTCGATGATCCAGCAGATGTTGGCAATTTGATCTCTGGTTCCTCTGCCTTTTCTAAAACCAGCTTGAACATCTGGAAGTTATTCAGGCTTGTATTTAATACATGGTGCCCCATGGCCCTCCAGAAAGGCCCTCCACGTTTATGCTTGCACTAATGGTGAGTGAGGATGCCCCTTTCTCTCCACCCTCCGTGACACTCTTATCATTCTTTTTACCATTGATTTTCATCTCTGCCCCCGAGATAGTGAGGAGTGGCATCCACCTTTGCATTTAGCTCCTGACAGGGTGGATGGCGTCACCGACTCGGTGAACATGAACTTGCCAAACTCTGGGAGATACTGAGGGACAGGGAGGCTTGGTGTGCTGCAGGCCATGGGGTCACAGAGTCGGACACGACTTAGCGACTGAACAGCAGCAACAAGGTGGAACACCGTTTCCTACGCTGACAGGCTGTTTCTGTTTCAGGTTAGAGTTGAGAAAGACATCTGGGCTCTGGAACGGGGAGGATGTCGGTGGGCAAGCCCAGAAGCCACGGCTCAGGGTGCCCTGGGGGCTCTGGGGGAGTCGGGTGCAGGGTTTGCTTGGAGATACCCTGAACTTTTTTTCCTCTAGAGAGTGGAGGGCAGGGAACGATTCAGGCCAGGGGATGGGCTTGCCCCGGAGCAAAAGCACGCCTGCTGGTACTCTGGGGAAGCAAGCTCGAGCTTAGGGCAGTGGTTGGGAAACTGCGAGACACTCCCTTTCCCGCTGCAGTGAGGTGAAGCCATCGTTGGTTCTGAGTAGCTTCGAGAGTGCAATGACCCTGTAACCCCGAATGGCCTTAAATACTTCCTTTGCGGCCTGGTGAGAATTTCATCCCTTGACCTGGGCACTACAGGGTGAGTGGGAGAGAGGGCAGGCAGGGGAGGCCCAGGGGCCAGGGAGTGTGGGGTTGGGTGTGTCCTCCGCATCCGGGCCTCTCCGCCTTGGCCACGCCTTCGAGTCAGCTGAGGCCTTGTGGTCCCGTCCCCAGACTGGAACCTGAGTCTCTGGAGGTGGAGGGGTGGCCGTCCACTCTGATACCTGCGGCCAGACTTGAGAAGCGGCCGTCTGCCTGGGAGGCAGGAGCCCAGCTCCCACTGCCTTGGGGGACTTTTCCATGAGCTTATGTGGTGACTGGTAGAAGTCTGTTGCTGGGGCCATTCGTCTGGTTCTGCCCCAAATGCTTGGCACCTCTTCCAGAACCTATTGACCTCCAGGTCCATAGGCTGCAACCTTCTGCTGAGAAAAGGCCTTGTTCAACTTGCATGCAGGCTTGCTCATTCAGATCTGCTCCCCCAACCACCCCTAACCGGACTGCGTGCCCTGCGCCTGCCCTCAGCCTCTCTTCAGTGCAATATGTGGTCCGTGGCTGTGTGATGTCATGTGACTCACAGCACCTGGATGGAGCTAAAAATGATGCCCCCGCCTTCCAGAGGCCTCCCGTCCTCAGTGGGAGGGGAGCGGTCACCTGGACAAGGCCAGGTGTGAGCCGGAGGGAATGATTTGCCAGGCCAGTCCCATCAGCTGGCCTGACGGCGTCTTTTTATTTCAGACCTCGTGCTAACAACGAAAGGTGCCGACTCGGTTGTCACCCAGGTTGGCTGTGTGTCAGTTCAAGGATGGCTGCAGGGTCCTCAGCCCAGCTGTCCGGCTGTCTGCAGGAAGGAAGCAGGAATTCTGCTGGAGCCAAAACCTCACACTCAGGCTGCTTTGCCAGCCTCCTGGTTTGTAAATCCTGCCTTTGCAAGCCACGGGGGAACATGCCGTGGCCCTAAACCCTGTTTGTTTTTTGGCTCTGAGTGTGCAGGAGATCATTTAACGTCAGCTCAAGATCACTTACTTCACGTGGAACGCTGCCTAGGCTAGGCTGGGTGGTGTCTGCATTTGATCAGTTATGCTGCGTGACTGCTGCTCAGATAATCTTCCTGGAACTGTCTCAGGGGCCCGAGATGTTCCAGGAGGCTCTGTCCCACCTCAACCATCATGGTTTCCCTTTTGTCTGTTATATATACTCGCGGCTCCACTGATACTTTTTTTGAGAAACGTTTTTCCCCCTCCAAGCCATTTGAAAGCTGCTATTGTACACCACGAGAGTTAGAACAGCTTGAATAAGTGTTCAAGATACTGGATATCAGGCAAGGATGGACAACAATCCTTGAGGGATGGGAAGCAAGTGGGGCAAGCCTGGGAGACTCCTTGAGTTAAATAAAGCTGTGAAGACTTCCCTGGGGGTATAGCAGATGAGAGTCCGCCTGCCAGTGCAGGGGACACAGGTTCGATGCCTGGTCTGGGAAGATCCCATATGTCACAGGGCAACTAATCCTGTGCACCATACCTACTTAGCCTGCCTGGTGCAGCCCTCGAGCCTGCACTATTTGCCCGCTTCCTGCGACTCTGGAAGCCCGTGTGCCTAGAGCCTGGGCTCTGCAACAGGAGGGGCCGCTGCAAAGAGAAGTGTCCATCGCTGGCTGGGCTTTTCTCCAGTCTGGTGAGCGGGAGCTACTCTCCAGCCGTGGCGCTGGGCCTTCCCGTGTTGAGGAGCATGGGCTCTCTCTGGGACACAGGCTCAGTAGTTGTTGGGCATGGGCTTAGTTGCTCCATAGCCTATGGGACCTGCCCGGATCAGGGATTGAACCCATGTCCCCTGCAGAGGATTCTTGACCACTGCGCCGACAGTGGCTCAGTGACTCAACCCCTCATTGAGTCTTGTTTTGGGGAAAACAAACAAACAAACCTCACTTCTGTTTTGCCTCTATAGTAGTGCTTATGCTTCTGACATCAGATGTACGGCTTTCCCCACGTCAACCAATTCTCCAGCACCAGTCGGGTGTCCTACAGTTCAGTTCAGTCTGATGCTAGTCGGGGTTAGCACAGCCCTCACTGGGTAAGGACTCAGCCCTAACAAGACGGTCCCCTCCCAGTTTGCCACCTGTGCTTCCCACAGGCCAGCTACAAATCAGAGTTCCCAAGTTTGATAATTTGCTTTAATGGCTCACAGAACTCAGGGAAACACATTTGCCAGTTTATTGTAAAGGGTATGATAAGAAATACAGTCAAACAGTTGGATGAAGAGATACATAGGGAAAGGCCCTGAGTAGAGGGGCTTCTGCCCCTGGGAGTCAGAGTATGTCCCTCTCCTGGCAGATATATGTATTCCCCAATCTCAAAGCGCTCTGAACCCTGCCCGTTGAGGCTTCGTCACATAGCCATGATTGATTAACTCATTTTCCAGCCCCTTTCCCCTCCCTGGAAGATGGAGGGGTAGAGTTGAAAATTCCAAACTTGGAAGCCTGGCTTGGTCTTTCTGGTGACCAGCACCCAACCAGAAGCCCACCCAGAACCTCCTCAGTAGAACCAAGGATGCTTATTTTGCCCAGGACGTTCTGAGAGATTTAAGGGCTCCATGTCTGGAACTGAGATCAAACTGGGGAGCTGAGGGCAGAAATTGCGCTGTATGTATTGTTATTTCACAAACGCGAGCTTCTGCTCAGCGCTGGCCCCTTAGTGAGCTCACAGCACGTGACTTGGGTTGATGTTGGTCAGCTCACCCATCAGCATGGGCGGATTCTGGTTTCCCAGCTCCCTGGATGACCATCCCCCGAGGGCAGGGCCAGAGTCAGCTTGCTCACCACCTTGCTGCCAGCGTCTGCAGAGAGCCTGGCTCCGAATGAATGGTGGAGAAGCACTGGTGGGTAAATCCTTTAGCTGCAGTGTCCCTGGCAGAAGGGCAGGAGGAACAGAGGGGCTCTGCACTGGGGCGGGGGGCGGGGGGCCTTGGGATGGAGGCTCTGGGCAGGAAGATGGCCTTGGGTGTATAGGATGGGCCAGAATGGGAGGTGGCCCGGATGGCCAGTGGGAGATCTGGGGCGGAGCTTCCCTTGAGTCTGAACCCCTGAACAGGTTGTGTGTTGGGCAGTGGGGGGGCGGTGGTGATGAAGGAGCCCCCTTTGGGGAGAGGGACTCCACGTGTGTGGCAGGAATAGCCATATGACTGCCAACCAAATGGGGATAACGGCACCTTTGAGTTAGAACTTGGGCTCAGATCCATCTTTCAAACGTGCCAGCAGCGTGACCTTCATCACAGCACCTTTATGGAACTTGGGTTTGAGAAAGGGGCGCACACTCTACATTCACTGAATGAACAAGCCCAGCCTGGGGTCTGGTAGGAACATTATTTCCTAGAATATGAAATTTACTTCAGTATTTTTTTCCCCCATGCCAAAGGAAGACTGAGTCTATTTCCTGCCCGTGAAGTGCTTTGCTATCCATTCAGCGCAAGCCGCAGGGGTGAAACGCTTTCCTACCTCCTTGGCTCCTCGGGGGACCTCCTCCATCCGTGACTGAGTGTTTAGAACACAAGTGGCTTCCTTCCTTGCTTTGTATCTGTGCGTGGTGCTCCGAGTGGTGAGAAAGGATGTCGGCAGCCCCAAGGAAGGAGAGAGAGTGAGGGGGAGGCTGAAGTCAGTAGGTCCCAGCCCGCGGACCAAGAGGAAGCCAGAGAGAGTGTCTCCCCACGGGCTGCAGGAGCAGAGGAAGGCCTGATGTGGAGAGATAACGGAGCAGGAAGCCCAGGGGGGCCCGGGCAGTTGTCAGTGTCCACTGGAAGACGCTGCCGTCTGGCCACTCTATGAGTAGGAGCGAGAGGTGGTCTGATTTTGTCCCCCAAGCCCGGAGCAGCTGAGTTCACGGCATCCTGAGTCAGCTCCATCCCTCTGACTCAGGAGGTGTATCCCGCCTCTCCTCATGGTCTTCAGGGGCCCCGCGCTCACCACGCGGCCGGGTGGAAGTCTGACCACGCTGCTGAGTCTCAGTGCTCCTCTGCGCTTTGCATTCAGCATCTCTGTGGGGCTTAAGCACGGAGACCACGGTGATGAAGAGGGAAGAAGGGATGTGGAGCGTGGGGAGGTTCTGTGTCCGTGAGCGGAACCACGCTCAGGTTGCTTAGACGTTCCTTCCGGGCTGCTTTGAGCCGGCTTTGGTTGCTGCCGGACAAACCAGCCTTTGTTGCTCTTTGTAAAGATTTAGAGTCTACTTCCAGGGCACTTGGGACGGGTGATCTGAAAATCTACCCCAGAATCACCAAATAGTATTCTTGATACCTCACCGTGGTCCAGTAATTGCCATTCAAGAGAAAGTTCTCCCCCCATCACTGTGTTTATACTGGCCCCAGAAGTGGTCAGCGGAGGGCCATGCCGTCCATTTCTATTTTGATGTATGTTTGTTGAGGGCACACGAGTGTACCTTGTGAGGGACTGCAGGTGTTCAGAGATGGTAAGACTGAATCTCTGTAAAAGGCGCTCAAGGGGATGTGGGTACCCCAGGTACAACGGGTGAGGATCAGGGCAGAGGGCAGGCGGCATGGGCTGTGTGTGGAGCTGCACGGAAATTGATTCAACTCAGCGGTTCTTCATTGAACACTTCCAGGGTCATAGCTAAGACATGGCCCCATCTTTTTTTTGTTTTTTTTTGTTGGAGGTTTTGTTTTATTTTACTTTTTAAACATTTTTATTTATTTTTTACTGAAGTATCGTTCATTTATAACATTGTGTTAGTTTCAGATGTGCAGCAAAGCAGTTTGGATTTTATATGTATGTATAATATAGTGAAAGTCGCTCAGTCGTGTCCTACTCTTTGTGACGCAAGAGACTATATACAGTCCATGGAATTCTCCAGGCCAGAGTACTGGAGTGGGTAGCCTTTCCCTTCTCCAGGGGATCTTCCCAACCCAGGGATTGAACCCAGGTCTCCCACATTGCAGGCAGATTCTCTACCAGCTGAGCCGCTGTATATATTCTTTTTCAGATTATTTTCCATTGTAGGTTGTTATAAGATACTGAATGCGCTTCCCTGGGCTGTGTGGTAAATCCTTGTTACCTATTTTATATACAGTAGTGTGTACCTTGTCATTCTTCCTTGCTCATTGGAGGCAGCTCTGAATGTGCCAGCAGAGGAATGCAGTTTGCCCAGGATGGATGTACTTCTTTTATTTACTTGGCTGTGTTGGGTCTTGACTGTGCATGTGGGCTATTTAGTCGCAGCATGTGGGATCTAGTTCCCTGACCAAGGGTTGAACCCGGGCCCCTTGCATTGGGAGTGTGGAGTCTCAGCCCCTGGGCCACCAAGGAAGTTCCAGAATAGATGTAGTTCTTGACTTACTTGAGCAGCCTACGTTGTATATGAAATAATCAGACAAAAATACACGCTGCTGCCTCTGAGTTCTTTGGAGTTTTCAATTTTATCATGCTGTTGGCAAGGTAAAGAAATACATACACAGGCAATTTCATAGCCAGTAAGAGAAGATGGAAGGGAAGCACCTTGGGGAACTTGCTGGGGTGTTGGAAATGTTCTGTATCTTATTTGGGGTTTACATTACATAGGTTACTTGTCAAAACTCATCGGGTGATAGACTTACAGCTTGTGCATTTCACTGTTTGAATTTAATCTTGAAAAAAAAGATAACTGAAAGCAAATAATGAACTCTTATTAATGATATTCAGACTGAAGTGTTTGGGATGAAGCGGACTGCTCTCTGCATCTTACTGCGAAATGCATCACGAATTGGATGGCAGGGTTGACTGAGGGGCGGGCAGCGAAGTACTAACCATTGTAGAACGGGGGTCATGGGCACATGGGACTCTTCTCCATTTTTCTTTTCATGCTTGAAAGTTTTCATAATAAAACGTTGAAACAGAAGAATGACAAATAACCACCACTTGTGATCCCTAAAGCTGTGCACAGCGAAGTCTCTCGGGAGCCGGTTTCTCAGCTGACACAGGACCGTCCTTACGGACGGCCGCACGTGCTTCCTAAGGGAGTGACGGTGAAGCGGCGTGCGGGTCCTGGGCTTCTGTGTTCTCTGTGGGCCGGGTGGGCTTGGAGCGGGTGCGCTTCATTTCCTGAAGGCTGTGTCAGCTTGGACTTCCTTTGAAGGTGAAGTCGTTTATCAGCTTGGAATGATAAGAACTTTGAAACACAGGACTTTTGGCCCTGTAGGCAGAATGTGGCTGTGAGTGCAGCCTGGCAGATTGGACAGAGCCAGGGAAGGCTGGCTGAGCCCCTGGTTGCCCTGCTGGCTGCTAGGGGAGCTCTTCCTGGTTTTTGGCTATGGCAGGTCTTCGTCGCCGAGCGGTCTTTCTCGAGGTGCGGTCTGTGGGCTTCTAATTGTGGTAGCGTCCCTGTTGAGGAGCACAGGCTCTAAGGCGCACAGGCTTCACGAGCTGTGGCTCTCGGGCTCTGCAGCACAGGGTCAGTAGTTGGAACTCATTCGCTTAGGTGCCCCCCTGGCATGTGGGATCTCCTTGGACCACAGATCAAACCCGGCCTGTATTGGCAGGCCGATTCTTTACCGCTGATCCACGAGGGAAGCCTAGAGGACCTTTTAATATACATTTAAATTTTGGAAAAATTACATATGTTTATTTGTATTTTATATAAAAATTGTATATAAGTATATAATCAGTTTCTCAAAAATTGTAACACTATACAATGCACTTAAACAGATCCAGGGGAATTCCCTGGCAGTCCAGTGGTTAGGACTTGGTACTTTTAGTGCCGTGGCCTGGGTTCAATCCCTGGTCAAGGAACTAAGATCCTACAAGCCGCTCAGCATGGCCAAGATCAAAAACCAGATACAAAATACCTTCTGAGACTAGACTTTTTTCGGCTATAAAGCAATGTAAGATTTTTTTTTTCTAATACAGAAGATGCAAAGTGGTGAAATGAGTCATAATTTTATAGTTTCAGTGTATTTCTTTCCTGAATCTTTTTTTAAAATTCATACATTATTTACATAATTGTAATTTTTTTTTCATTTGACTATAATGAGGGAGTTCTTTGGGAGGGAGATGCCAACACCCCCCGTATGTGGATTAACCCACGTAAGGGAGCAGAGGGTGGACGTGGGGCGCAGGCGGGGGAGCCTGGAGCTGAGACCCAGGGGCCAGGGTGGGGGCAGGAAGGAGCACTGGGCGCGCCGTCTGATGGGCCTGGGGCTTGGGGGCCTGATCGCTGTTTGTAAAAAGTGAGGTTAGTAAGTCCCCGTTGGTAGTTACCATTGAGACTTAAAGGAAATAATTTGAAGTTGGCCAGCCTGCATATTGGGCTTAGTTGGTAAAGAATCTGCCTGCAATGCAGGAGACCCCGGTTCGATTCCTGGGTTGGAAAGATTCGCTGGAGAAGGGATAGGCTACCAGTTCCGGCATTCTTGGGCTTCCGTTGTGGCTCAGCTGGTAAAGAATCTGCCTGCAGTGCGGGAGACCTGGATTCGATCCTGGGTTGGGAAGATCCCATGGAGAAGGGAAAGTCTACCCACTCCTGTATTCTGGCCTGGAGAATTCCATGGACAGAGGAGCCATGGGGTCGCAGAGAGTCCGACACAACCGAGCAGCTTTCACTTAGCCGGCATATCTGGCCTGTGTTAATCATGGTGCAGCGTTTGGACGCTGTCTTGTAACGGTGGGGGCCTTTTTAAATTTAATACTCATTTGTTTGGCTGCACCAGGTCTTAGTTGATGCATTGGGATCTAGTTCCCTGACCAGGGACTGAACCCAGGGACCCTCACTCCCCTGCATTGGGAGTGAGGACTTTTAGCCACTGGGCCACCAGGGAAGTCCCTGGTGAGAGCCTTTGAAAGCTTTGGACAAGAAAGAAGATGCAAGAAATGGAGGTTTTCTGAGCATTAACACGCTGGTGTGGAGGGAGCGTGGACACGAGCCCGGGGCTGTTTCCTGCAGCGGAAAGGACTGAGAGTTGAGAGACTGATGGAGGGAGAGAGCGAGAGAGAGACACACACACACATTCTAGAGGAGTGACCCTCGGGATTCGGGGATGGGCTGGTTGTGGGGACGGCTGGGTATCTTGCTTTTGTCCGTTGATTTTTATTGACTCACATTACAGTGTTTCTCTCCCCACTCACTGCTGTGTTCTTTCCCTTGCAGGAGCCTGTGTGAAATGCAGCAAGGGGGTGTTTGGGGCCGGCCAGGCCTGCCAGGCCATGGGGAACCTCTACCACGATGCATGCTTCACCTGTGCGGCCTGCAGTAAGTGTGTGTGTGCGTGTGTGTGTGTGTGTGTAGGGGTAGCGGGGGCCCAGGGTGAGGAACAGGAGGACCGAGGAAGGGAGGAGACGGAAGAGCATCCTTCCAGGAGACACTTGGCCCATGTCCCTGCGTGGTCCTGCGGGAAGGCAGGACAGTGTCCTCTAGAAGAGGGGTTTGTACTATTAGCTCAAGGCCCATCAGAGTACCAGGCACTGCCTGGCGCCCACTCTGGTGTAGCTGAGCGATCCCTAATAACATCAGAGGTCTCGGAGGAGAGCGCTGAGATTCACCGTTGTCTGCCCTCTTGCCATTTATCTCCCCCACTGTGGGGACCAGCCAACCAAAAGGGTGACTCATCAGTTACCCCAGTGTGAAGCGGGGCCCCTTCTTGGCTCTTTGGCCCTGATCTTTCGTCTGGAGGCTGCTGTTTGAGTGAACAGTGTGAGTGTCTGCGTGTGAATGCCTGTGTGAATGCACGCCACACACGTGTGGGTGCCTCTTAGCAACACCTGTGGGTATCTTTGTACTGCTTTGTGGATGTTATGCCTAAAACATCAAATCAGGAGACCAGGCCTGTGCTCAGCTCAGCAGCCTGCTCGTTGAATGAACGGCAAACATAGTGGAAGATTGTAACACATTGAAGGCTGTTTGTCAAGTCTGACCAAGTCACGAATTCTGCTTGTTTCATGGTATCCAGCAAAGATTAATTTTGAGGAGCGTTTTTGAAAAATGTCCCACTGACATCCTCCAGTTTTGCACTGAGGCTGACAGCCATCAGTTGAAAGAGAACATCACAACAAAGCCCAAAGTGTCCAAGACAAAGGGGTTTTATCGTCTGGCCTGGTGGTCCCTAGTCCTGACTTTTCATTAGACTCATCGGGGTGGTTTTGGGGAGGTGGAGAGATTTTAAAAGCCAGTGGTGCGGTGGCCTCTCCCTGACCAGCACAATCGGAAGCTCTAGGTCTGGGGTTTCTAGAGTGGGGCATGAGAGATTTATTAGCTCCTCAGGTGACTCCCGGGCATGGCCAGACTGAGCACCTGGGATTCGTGCCAGGCTCCTCATTTTAGGAGCCTCCAGAAATGGGAGGGTCTTTGCCACCTGATTTGTGGCACAGCCCTTGAGGGCCTCGGGGCTCCCAGTCTGCCGTTCCCTGGGTTGGCATGGGCCTGCCTTGTCTTGACGACACAGGTGTATGCCTGGTTCCCAACCTCAGGCTTCATCCTCACTTAGGTTTCCCATAAAACACATGCCTAAGGGTTTCCACCTTGATCATTATTCACCTTTGTAGGGAAAATTGTGAAAGACTTTGAGATGGATTGGGCTTCCTTGGCAGCTCAGCTGGTAAAGAATGTGGCTGTAACGCAGGAGACCTGGGTGCGATCCCTGGGTTGGGACGATCCCCTGGGAAAAGGAAAGGCTATCCCCTCCAGTATTCTGGTCTGGAGAATTCCATGGACTGTATAGCCCATAGGGTCGCAAAGAGTCGGACACGACTGAGCGACTTTCACTTCACTTCACTTGAGATGGATTACACATCTCCTAGCATCCGCGGTGGGAATGTAGGGCTTTGCTGGTTATCAGATTCCCTGGGTCTCTGGACCTTTCCTTGCCTTTGAGCCTTAAGTTGTAAAATCTTGATGGCAAAGCCTGTGGTTCTTGTCCATAGCGCTGCAAACTGTGTCTGGTGGAGACTGACCAGTTTTGGCATCTGGTAAGCAATTTAGTTCAGCATTTCTGATGGCCAGCATCTAGAAGGTTCTTTGCTGTCTCCCAGGTATAACACCTTATTGTGTGTGTGCGTGCTCACTGAGTCACGTCTAACTCTTCGAGACCCCATGGACTGTAGCCCACCAGGCTCCTCTGTCCATGGAATTTTCCAGGCAAGAATGTTAGAGTGGGGATCTTCCCAACCCAGGGATTGAACCCACACCTCTACATCTCCTGCACTGGCAGGCACATTCTTTACCACTGAGCCACCTGGGAAGGCAATCACGTCTTACTGGTCTCTCATTAACTGATGAATTAAATAGAATATCTGACCTGTGTGGTTGTCTTATTTGTAAAGAGTTGTGATCATGCCTTCTTTGAAAAATGATCTCAGGCTCTCGGCTCCTGCAACTGTTTCTTGATTATTTGCTCTATCTTCCAGGAAAAGGGAAAATAAATATTGAGCAGAGGCTGTTTTTATACCTCTAGCAATTACCATTTGAACTAGAAAGTCCTTGGGGGCAAAGGGCTATTGTTGAGTCCGTTGGTTCCACCAGTGGCCGCTTGACTAGCTCGCAGTTCCTTAATCAGTTTATTTTGAAATTACGGCGGATACACACGCTTAAGACGACAGCTGCTTTGGGATTGTGCTTGCTCTAGCATTTAAGGCCCTTGTGGTCTGGTCTCTGTTTTATTGCCTCCTACTTTCTTATTACAGTCTGACTGAATTTCTCTCTTCCACATTCGCTCCCTGGAAACCCTTCTCCCCACTCACTGCACGCATTTAAATTTAGTCCCGCCTTGAGCACCTGCTCCAGTGCCTCCTCCCCCAGGAAGCCTTCCTTGTTCCCTGAGCAGGAAGGAACCTTTTCTCCTGAACTAGGCACACCCTGCCTTCTCACATAAACCGTGAACCACTGTCTCTGCAGTTCCGGTGCCAGCAAACCAGGCCTCAGGACAGAGTGTGGTGGCACTCCTGTTGTGGGTAAACACGCAGCTTCCTCCCCACTTGCAGGGGTGGTTGGAGACCCAGGCACGTGCCTGAGCAGCTTCTCGTGGACGCCAGCGGTGGCCTACCCTTGTTCAGTTAACTTGCTGCTGCCGGTGAATGCTTTCAGCGGAAGGCGGTGCCAGGCTGCCCCACATCCTGGCTCTGTGGGTCTTCGAGTGTGTTTCAGTGAGCCTTGGTGTGTGGACACGGCACAGTAGGGGCCAGGCTCATCCGCTCCGTCCCCGACTTTGTTGGTGGAAGAGAAAAATGGGGTCAGAGAGGGGAAGGACCTCTCTCGAGGCTGAAAACCGAGCGTTTGAGCTGAATCCATGGCTTCCAAATCTAGATTAGGTTAGCCTGGAACATCTGTTTGGTTGGTTAAAGTGTATGTGATGAGTGTGTTTTTTTCCATATGTGTGTGCATGTTTTCCTGTTTCCTCGTTTCGTTTGTGAAAATAATCTGGCTTGAAACACCGTTGCGTACACACACGTGCGTGCACACACCTGCACTCTCTCACACTCGCTTCTTCGGTCTTGTTGATACTTTATCGAAACATAACCCTGGCATCTTGTCGAGCTCTCACGCACTTACAAGGCAAGGCCGAGGCCTGATGGATTTGACCATTAGAAAACGAGCTGTTTCTAGGTTCAGACAATTTATTCCCTCTGTGAGCAACAGAAAGGGCCTATCCCTCTCGCACACCCCGGAAAGGAGGACACTGAGACGAAAGGGCCGATGGCTGCCGTGTGAGCTCTGGGGTGCTCAGCAGCCAGTCCTGGACAAGCTGACTGGACACGTGGTCCGTAGCCCCCTTCCGATCCCAAGGTGTCTACACGCCCAGACAAACCTCTTGCCTCTGGATGGTGGCAGTTCCCCATCTGCCAACAGGCAACAATGTCTAGTTCATTTTTGGTTGTGGGAACAATATCACAGCCACAAAAAGTTTCAAAGACAGAAACCCATCTTGTTGTCATTCTAGAACAGGTATTTTCACTCACATTTTCCCTTCTAGATTTTGTCCACTTTTATATGCGAAGAGTTGACTCATTGGAAAAGACTCTGATGCTGGGAGGGATTGGGGGCAGGAGGAGAAGGGGACGACAGAGGATGAGATGGCTGGATGGCATCACTGACTCGATGGACGTGAGTCTGAGTGAACTCCGGCAGTTGGTGATGGACAGGGAGGCCTGGCGTGCTGCGATTCATGGGGTCGCAAAGAGTCGGACACGACTGAGCGGCTGAACTGAACTGAATGTGCATTTTTTAGAGTTGTCCTCTTGTACACGGATATTGTATCCCTTTTGATTTAATGTTGTGGCATACATTCACCCATGTCTCTGTCATCTTTGTAATAACAGTGATAATGTTGTTAGTTACACGGTTACATTCATTACGTTGGTGGTCATTTTACTGGTTTTAAAATAATTCGTTTTATTTCTAATAATTTTAATAGTTACATGGTTGTTGGCTGAGCCGTTTGACAGTTTGACGGCACAGGGCGCGTCTGGGGTTTCTTGTTGGTTCAATTTTTATTGGAGTAGCGTCCCTTTGCAGTATTGTGTTAGTCTGTGCTGTATAGCACAGCGAGTCAGCCGCACATTCGCACATTACACACGGCTCCAGCAAGTGCCTTTTGTGCCTGTGTTTTTCTCCCTCTAGTGAGTTGCTTCCTTGGAGTTGGTTCCCAGAAGCAAGCATTCAGGCCATGATGCATGGGCGTTTATGTGGTTTGTTAAAGTTCTTTCTTAACGGCTCCTCCAGCAGTGGGTATGTTTGGTTGCCATGGAGATGTGTGCAGTGGGTCTCCCTCTCCCGCAATGGGCTCTGCCCACCCAAGGCGGCCGTGCCCCCAGCTGGATGCTCTACGGGAGCTGTGGGCACAGTTGGGTGAGGGGAGGGCACGCCCTTGGCCGGCAGCCACATGCCGCGTGTCTGGATACCTTGTGTCAAGTGGTCGGTCCGAGGAGAAGCTGGCGCCTGTCTGGGGCTCGAGAGAGGCTGAGCAAGAAGGAAGAAAAAGTTTGCTGGGCTTGTGGAGTCAAGTGAAGTCTCCTTGGCACCTTCCAGAAGAAACTATGAGGCAGAGAGAAGTCCAGACTCTGTGTCCTCACCCCAGGCTGTTTTAGATCCAGAAAGTAAGCTTTTGTTCATCTTGTAAAGACTAAATAAATTCCACCCTGGAATCGTGGGTGAAACCAATTTCCTCGTTCACAGCCCCTACTATTTTTCAGCTGCGTGGATTAGAAAATAACGGACTAGATAAGAGATGCTCCTGTCCGGAAGCCCATGGACCATGAGGGTGCCCTGGTCTTGGGGGCAGGCAGTGCCGAGGCCAATGAGGAATATGCCCAGCGTGGGCCTGAGCCCAGAGGAGGGCAGATGGGGCCCCTCCGGGGACAGGGCTGAGGTGTGCGGGTCATGGCGGGAGCAGGTGACTCTGATGCTGGTGTTCCTGGAGGGACGCGGGCTCTGTGATCTGCCAACCGTACCTGAGGGAAGGCACACAGCAAAACTAGGAGTGTATGCCAGTGCCCATCCCACCTGCCCAAACCCAAACATCCATGCTTGTTAAAGGCAGTGGAGGGCTTGTTTGGTGAGATCTCATACCTTTATTTAGACCCCACCTGAAAAAAGGGGCTTCCCAGGTGGTAAAATCTGCCTTCCAATGCCAGAGACCAGCGTTCGACCCTGGGTCGGGTAGAGCTGCTGGAGAAGGGAATGGAAACCCACTCCAGTATGCTTGCCTGGAGAATCCCCATGGACAGAAGAGCCTGGCGGGCTACGGTCCACAGGGTCACAAAGATTCAGACATGACTAGTCAACTAAACATCTGGGGAACTCTATCTATAGAGTTAGAGTCGGCACTGAGAACACCAGAAGTGCCAATCCATTCCTTTGAGTAAATGAAACAACTAGAAATAAGCCCAGATTTGTGGGACAGAGGTTCTTAGTGAATAAATCAGTGACTGATGATTTATTCACCAGGAAGGTCACAGCTAAAGTACCAGAGGGTCCTTGGAGGGTGTTTCGTTTCTGTTAGTCATATCCGACTCTTTGCAACCCTATGGACTGCAGCATGCCAGGCTTCCCTGTCCTTCACTATCTCCCAGAGTTTGCTCAAACTCATATCCGTTGAGTCAGTGATGCTATCTAACCATCTCAGCCTCTGTAGACCCCTTCTCCTCCTGCCCTTAATGTTTCCCAGCATCAGGGTCTTTTCTAATGAGTCAGCTCCTTGAATCAGATGGCCAAAGTATTGGAGTTTCAGCTTCAGCATCAGTCCTTCCAATGAATATTCAGGGTTGATTTCCTTTAGGACTGACGGTTTTGATCTCCTTGCTGTCCAAGGGACTCTCAAGCGTTTTCTCTAGCACCACAGTTGAAAAGTATCAATTCTTCAGCGCTTAGCCTTCTTTATGGTCCAGCTCTCACATCTGCATGTGATTCTTGGAAAAACCATAGCTTTGACTATATGGACCTTTGTTGGCAAAGTGATGTTTCGTTGGCTTTGTATATGCCGCCTCAGCAACCCAGCTTTTGGAGATGTCCAGACTCTGAAATAGTCTAGCCTGAATTAGGGAGGTCTCCCTTTAATTCATGGCAGGCCTGCTTTCTTAGGAGTCATCTCAGTATTTATAAGTAATTCACAGGGAAGCTTTCTAACTTATGCTGGCCTGACCGTGCCCCGAGCCCTCCACCAGCTCATTGAATTGGCATATCAACCTGAGAGAGTTCAGCGTTGTTATTACTCTCATTTCACAGATGAGCAGAGGCTTGGAAAGTTGGGTTTCCTTCTGGTTGGTTATATCGATGTTAAATATAGCCTGGTTGACACTGGAAACCAGGACGGTGTGGACCCACAGCCCTTGCTCGCAGCCACTGTATCTAATGAGCTTTGCTTAGAGAGACACGGGATCTTGCCGTGACGTCTCAGGTTCAGTTCTGCCTGGGTGCTGTGTGACAGCAAAGATTGGGTTCGGGGATATTTTCGATGTGTGAATGCAGAAGAGTGGCCTGGTACTTGGAATAGGGGAGTCAGAATTCGGTAGCAGGTGTGATGTACCCATAGGAGAGAAACGGATTAAGGGCTTTCATTAGAGGGCTGTTCCTCCTTAGGCCCTTTGATCCCTGAGTTTTCTGAGCTGCTGAGTCATTCCCGATAGTTCAGCATTGGTGTGTGAGCTGAATGAGTCAGCTGGATCTCGGGGAAAAGCTGAAGACAAGAATGTGAGAAAGGGACAGTGGGCAGATAACAAAGGGAGCCAGCGGGCGAGGGCAGAATCAGGAAACCACCAGAATAGACGGAGCTGAGCCAAGGGCTGCGCGGGTCAGAGGAGAGGATTTTACTTGGCGCGTGGTCACAGGGTCACGTGTCCCTCTCTAGCAAATCCCCTTCTGCCGCACACAGCAGAATTGGGAGCAGACTTGGCTTCCCAGCGCAGACTCTGTTGCTGCCATCCGAGGCCATGGCATCCCTGACAGCGGGAAGGCATCAGCTTCTTTGTGCCTGGGACACGGGAGGAGCCTGGGACTTCTAAGCCATGGTGTGAGGGTGACTCCAGTGCGACCTGTGTCGTTGATTGCCACATCCGCATTCCAAGCACCTGATACTTACACACGCGTGGTGAGGGTGGAAATCTGCACCCATTCTCTCAGTATAACCAGACCAAAGGTGAGCCCTGGTGGGACCCAGGGTCTCCTCAACTCTAAACGCAGAGTGGAGGGTGCCCTGACACGCAGCGGGGCTCACTGCATGCTAACTAACACAAGTGCCAGACGCCCGGATTTAGGGAGTGAGAGCTTTCACAGGAGACTGAGCTTTGTGCTTCCATCAGTCACTGCTCGGGCCTTCTTGGTGATCTCATCCTGCTGAGAGCATCTCCCGTCGCTCAGATGGTCCATCTCTCAAATGGTCTTCTATACTTCCGTCTCCCACCCTGGCCCTGTGACGGTTCATTTTATGTGTCGACTTGACCAGGCCACTGGGCACCCAGATTTTGGCCTAATGATAGTACTAGGATGACAACCCTGGCAAAGATGACGCCCGTGTGAGTGTGTGTGCACGCCAGGTCGCTTCAGTTGTGTCCGACTCTTTGCGACCCTATGGACCATAGTCTGCCAGGCTGCTCTGTCTGCAGGATTCTCCAGAACTGACATTATTTATTTTGTTTTGGGGGTTATGGGTGATTTTCTTCTCCCACATGTATTTTTTTTCCACAATGTGACTATATTGCCTTTGTGATGTATAAAGTGCTAAAAACAATAAACTTACAGATAGTTTCTTACTGATAAGTGAACCGTGGTTTAGGAAGTCGAGACTGGCAGTGTCCAATATGGTAGTCAGTAGCTGCGTGTGGCTATTTAAATGGAAACTGCATTAATTAAGATGAAATAAAAGTTTTAATTCTTCAGTCACGCTAGCCACATTTCAAGCGCTCAGAGGTCATCACAGTGCTTGCTTTTATGTTCTGTTTCTCCCAGTTAGACGTACGTCTAATGCTCCTTCCTCATCGCCCTGTGGTCTTCTGAAGCATCTGCCTCATACGAGTCTGTTGACTTGATATTTCAAAGCCAGCGTGACCTTCCTGCCAGTTAAGGTTTAAAGCGGAAGAGAACCCTGACCACGGGGGGCAGGCGTGGATCCTGTGGTTGGGTTTTCAAGGCACCGCTGGGGCACCGGCCAGCCTGGGAGTCTGGCAGATCCAATTCCTGGCCACCACTGGGGGGTTTAGTCCCCCATGGGGGGAAGACCCTCTCTGTTCCTCCTAACCGCCTCAGGTCCTGTCGGCTGCCCTGCGCAGCTCCATCCACACAGCTGGCCTCTGAGCACAGCTGGCCTCTGAGCACAGCACCACTCCCCAGCTCTGAGACCTCAGCCACTTCTTCTCATAACATCATAGTCTGATTCGTTTACTTGACGCTGAGCACATTCCTCCACGTACTTCCAGCCCCTTTCTCGTCCCCTCTCTTGCCACCGTCTCCTCCACCCCGTGTCCCTGGGAGCCTCCGGCCGCACTGAACGTCACCCACCCCTTTCCTACCCCTGTGCTTCCCGCTTCATCCCAACAGGTGCTCGTCGCTCTCTGAGTGGTGTCCTCCATTGCGGTCTCTGCTGTGGCCCCTCGGGTGCAGGTCTCGGATCCATCTCAGGAACACCATACCTGTGTTGGGGTGTGAGGAAATATGATTAGATTGAAGCTGCTTGCAGGGTCTGTGCCTCCCCCTCAGGTTAGTTTTGGGAGAATGGGGACAGCGTTTAACTGATCTTGATTTTTCCCTTTATCTGGCACCTTTACCGTAAGGCAGAGCACACAGTTAGCCCTGAGGAACTATCGGGGGGCGTAAAGGTGGCAGTTACCCATTACCCTGCTCCCCATCCCCCATCCTCTAGCCTGAAACAACCTCTCCTCTATAGCGTTGCCTATTCTGGATGTTCCATACCAATGGATTCATAGGTATATGGTCTTTTGTAACTAGCTTCTTTTATTAATACTTAACATCGTATTAGCCAGAGTCAACTACGCTGTAGGGTGTATCAGAACTTCACCACTCTTCATGGCTGAACAATAACCCATTGTACGGATGGACTGCATTTGATTAATTCATCGGTCAGTGGATACTCCTTTCCACTTTTTGGCCGTTTGCCGCTGTGAGGATTCCTGTGCATGTTCTTGTGTGGACATATTTTTTTTCAGTTCCCTAGGATAGATACCTAGGAGTGGCATTGGCGGGTCATATGGTAACTCCACGTTTAGCTTTTTGAGGAACCGTTTTGCAAAGTGGCGACACCTCCACGTTCCCACCAGCAGTGTGTGAATATTCCAATGTCTCCACGTTTCCTGCCAGCACCTGTGATTATCTGAATGAGCCTGGCCATCCTAGTGAGTGTGAAGCTGAATCTCAGTGTGGTTTTGATTTGCATTTCCCTGATGACCACTAATGTGGAGCATTTTTCTCATGGGCTTGTTTGTATGTCTTATTTGGAAAAAGTCTATTCAGACCCTTTACCCATTTTTAGTTGGGTTATTTGTCTTTCTATTGTTACACTTTAATAGTTCTTTATATGTTTTTCATATACATCTATCAGATATAATTTGCCAATATTTTCTCTTATTCTGTGTACCGTTGTGTCTCTTTCTTGATATTATTATTTGCAGCACAAAAGTTCTTAATTTTGATGTAGTCCAATTTATCTCTTTTCTCTTTTGTTTCTTGTGGTTTTGGTGCTTTATCTAAGTAAACGTAGCCCTGTCAAAGGTCACAAAGATTCATGCCCATATTTTCTTAAGAGTTTTATAGTTTTAGTTGTTAGGTTGAACTCTGATCCATTTTGAGTTCATTTTTGTATGTGGTGTGAGGCAGAAGTTCAAATCCGTTCTTTTGCCTGTGGACAGCCAGTTTTCCCAGCACCATCTGTTGAAGAGACCAGTCTTTATCAATTGGATTGTCTTGGGATATTCATAAAAAATTAATTGATGCTAAATGTTAGGGTTTACTTATGGTCTTTCAATTTTATTCCATTGCGCTAATCAATTATCTTTTAAAGAGATTTAACTAATAAGAAAGAGATCAGTTACTGTTTCTGGTCCTCTTCATTCCTTTGTTCAGATCCAGGTTTTCATCTGGTTCCATTTTCTTTGTCCTGGAAAGACTTAACTTTTTTTTTTTTTGGTAGTGCTGATCTGCCTGTAAAGAATTCTTTCAGCTTTTGAATGTCTTAATTCATTCTTACTTCACACTGGTTTTAAAAGATATAATATTATAAAAGATATAATGCCTTTTATAATGGTTATAAAAGATATAAATTGTCCTAAAATATATAAATAGAAATATATATATATATATTTGCTGGGTGTATAATTCTAGGTCGACAGCTTTTTATTTCATCTTTAAAGATGTTGTTTCGCTGTCTTCTTGCTTGTCTTGTTTTCAACGAGAAATCCAATGCGATCTTTATCTTTGTCTTTTCGTATGTAACATCTTCTTCCTTTGTTTAAGGTTTTCTTTTCCTCATTGATTTTGAGAACTTTGATCATGATGTCCCTGGTGTACTTTTCATGCTTCCTATGCTTGAGATTTGCTGAACTTTTTGGGTCTGTGGCTTTATAGTCTTCATCTAATCTGGAGTATTTGTGGCCATCGTTTCTTCAGGTTTTCTGCCATTCTCCCCTGGAGCCTCCACTTCAGGGATTCAGTGATCCCTTGGTTTGGCATATATATATAATTTTTTTTTTCTCCCCCTACACTCTAGCTTGCAGTCTTAATTCCACACCAGGGGTTGAATCAATCAATGCTCTCGGCAGTGAAAGCGCCGCGTCCTAACTGCTAGGCTGCCGAGGAATTCCCGTTTTGGCACCTTGAAGTTGTCCGACGGCTCACTTCACGGCCCTTTCATATCTCAAATTCTTTTCCTCTCTGTTGCATTTCGGACAGTTGCTGCGCCTTTAATGTCATAGATTTTATTTCTTGCGATGTGTAATCTGCGTTTAATCCCATTCAGTGTCTCTTTCATCTCTGACATCCTTTTCATCTCTAGCAGTTCAGTCTGGGCCTCTTAATATCTTCTGGGTCGCTGGTTAACTCTGGGGGCAAAGTTATTTACTGTTACATGGAATAGAACAACAGTAACTTGTCCTTCTTTACTAATTCTAATGTCTGTGTCAGACCTGGGTTGATTTCTGCAGATGGATTATTTTCTTCATTATGGGATGTGTTTTCTTGCTTCTTTGCCTACCGGGTCATTTTTGACTGGAAGCCACGCATTGTGAACCATACCTTATTGAGTCCTGGGTGTTTTTACATTCTATTAAATTTTCTTGAGCAGTTAAATCTTCTGGGGTGCAGATAAGTTACTTGGAAACAGTGATCCTTTCCAGGGTGGTTTTTATGATTTGCTAAGTGAGTTTATAGCAGACCTCAGTTCAGTTCAGTCACTCAGTCGTGTCTGACTCTTTGCGACCCCATGGACTGCAGCACCCCAGGCCTCCCTGTCTATCACCAACTCCCAGAGTTTACTCAAACCCATGTCCATTGAGTCGGTGATGCATCCAACCATCTCATCCTCTGTCATCCCCTTCTCCTCTTTTCTTCAATCTTTCCTAGCATCAGGGTCTTTTCAAATGAGTCAGTTCTTCACATCAGGTGGCCAAAGTATTGGAGCTTCAGCATCAGTCCTTCCAATGAACACCCAGGACTGATCTCTTTTGGGATGGACTGGTTGGATCTCCTTGCAGTCCAAGGGACTCTCAAGAGTCTTTTCCAACACCGCAGTTCAAAAGCATCAATTCTTCGGTGCTCAGCTTTCTTTATACAGCAGACCTCAGTCTAGGGTTAACTGTCCCTTCCGACACAGGGCACAGCCTTACTCAGCATCGCCTGGATTATTATGCATCCTCCTGTCTGTCTGCTGGGACCAGACCGTTTCCGGCCCTTGTGAACGTCAGGCACTGTTCTCTCTCATCCTTCTGGCTGTCTTTCGGCCCCAGCTGTGGTTATTTTCCTCACATGCCTGTGCTGATCTGTGCTCTGCTAAATCCTCCAAGGAGACCCTCTGCGAAGCTCCGGGATTTTTTTTTTTTTTTTCTGTGCAGCATTCTCTTCCCTGACCCAGATGATGATGGTCTGGGAGAATGGACGTGGAAAACAAGAAGCGAATGGATTTGTAAAACTGTAAGAAAAAAAAACAAAAGGACTCCAGAGCGGCTGTTTAGAAGAGGATTGGAGTGTGGAGTGGGCTGCTCAAGAGTGTGGTCCTCGACCAGTGCTGGCCAATAGGCAGAAGCACAGACATGAGGCTTTTCCTAACACTTCAACAGACATTGAACACTTTCATAACAGCCTGACAAAGCAAATTGGGGCTTGGGTTTCATATGTTTTCATTTCCCCACGTTATTGTATTTTATGAGAAAATAAGTCTGGCAGATGGAAATGAAAGACAAAACCCCCGAGACTTGGCCCTTGCCCACAGAAAAACTGAGAAAGCAGCAGTGATCTGGAGGTTTTGGACAAAGAGGGAGACGGAGGTGGAGGGGATTTTTTTCCTTGAAGGTGTTCGATGGGGTCCTGGCAGCAGTGACGTACGGCACATGCTTAGTATGCGCTGGTGCTGTGCTGGGCCCTCTGTCATCCCTAACCTTGTCCTCTCCACGATACCTTCTATGAAGGGACCCAGGGGTGTAGGTGACCGGTCAGCCTCTCACTGCTGGGAAGTAGAAGCCGCGGACCCCAGCCTGAGCGCTTTTCCACTTTTGCTGCTCTGATGTTCGTCCCACTGGGCCGGCGTGAGCCTTTGGAATCCAGGTGGACTGTTCATCGGAACCCAGCCAGTTTGCTTGGTTTCTTTCTGTTGCTTTGTTACTAGCAAAGCCTTCTAACAGTTCACCTGTTCTGGGAAAGCAGAAGTCGATCAGGTAGGCCTCTGTGAATGACACAGCTGTTCCATAGCTGCCCTGGTCACAAGTGGCCTCCGGGGACTTGAAATGTACTTGTTCAAATACTTGAACTGATTTTTTTTTTTTTTTTTACAAAAGTTTATTCTGAAATGTACAGTAGGTTCCAAGACAACATTTAATTCTAGCTATATGTGGCAACAGCTGTTACGGCAGTGAATCCAGATGTTTACACAGGAATGGAACGAAGGCTCATCATTGCCTCGGCACAAGGAATAGCTTCCTCTTTGCCGGATTTCTTAATTCCACAGGTGGCCGGGCGGCCTTTCCCTGGGGCCTTTGCCCTTTGCTTTTAGCTCCTCGAGTTTCTTCTGCTCCTCCTCCTGATTGTGCTGGAATGCCTTATGTTCCTCGTCCACCCTCGAAGCGTGACGTGATGCCTGCCGCTCCTTCCCCAGACCCTGCTTGAGGAAGCTTAAACTCATTTTTTTTTTTTTTTGAGCAGACATTTTATTTTATTATGCACTGAAACGCTGTTCTCGTTTGGTCGCCGAGTCGTGTCCGACTGTTTCGCGACCCCATGGACTGTAGCCTGCTGAGCTCCCCTGTCGATGGGATTTCCCAGGCAAGAATACTGGAGTGGGTTGCCGTTTCCTCCTCCTGAACTGAATTTAAGAAAGGATTTGTTTATTTCACTGTGCGGGTCTTCACTGGTGCACGGCTCTTCTCCAGTTACGCCGATCAGGGCTGCTCTCTGGTGATGTGTGGGTTTCTCATTGCAGCTGCTTCTCTTGCTGCGGAGCACGGGCTCCAGGGTGCACAGGCGTCAGTGGTGGCGCACGGGCTTAGCTGCCCTGCGGCACGTGGGATCTTCCCGCATCAGGGATCGAACCCACGTCCCCAGCATTGGCAGGAGGATTCTTTACTGTTGTCACTCGGGAAGCCCTTGAACTGAATTTTTTATGTTATTTTGAATAATCGAGCATTACACATCAATGGCCACACATGGGCTGGTAGCCCCTGTGGATGGCTCAGGTAGAAGTTACCAGCTGGAACAGTACGATAAAAACATATCTGAAGGACTGCTGGTTTTTACGTCTCTCAGCAAGTATCTTCATTGTCGGGAAAACTTTGCATTGTTACTTTTCAGGGAGATATTTTGGAAACAAATTTGCGGTAAGGCCTTAACGCTAAGGGCCAATTAGTTTTCCAGAATAGATGAGCTGTTTCTGTTTCTAGAAATCAGGAAGAATGGTGAGTACTGCGAGTTTAGTTTTATTTGTCACACTAAGTGGCTGACCTCTCTCGTGTTGTCCTCAGCTGCTCTTTCCTTCACTAAACTACACTGACTTTATCCACGTTTTTCATCTGAAGATGCCCCTGTAGACGTATATAAAATATTCATTCACTGCATCTACGGGAAGTGGCTTTTTGGAATGGATTCTTGCTGAGTGTGTACGTGTATTAGTCAATATTTTATGAGCTATTGTTGTGATCGGAAAATAAAGAGCAACTTTGACTACTATATTCCATAGCTCTGGAAAAACTCTTCATTTGGAATATTTTTCGTGTGCATATCACCAGCTGTTTCCCGTTTCAGGGGCTTCCTCTGCTTGAAGCAGGATGATTCTGAAACTAAAGATGTAACCCGACATACCTTCTTCCTTCTCAACAGCTTTGTGTTTGATGCTGATTGTTACAGGAATGGCCTGGGTCCTTAATTTTTGCTGCGCTGGGTCTCACCTGCAGCTCACAGGTTCTTCGTTGCTGCTCGGACCTCCCCTAGTTGCGATGCTCGGTGCTCGGTGGCTACTCTCTAGCTGTAGTGTGCGGGCTTCTTGTTCCGGTGGTCTCTCTAGGGCGGGGCAGGCTCTGGGGCAAGCGGGCTCAGTAGCTGTGGCACACGGGTTTAGCTGCACCGTGACGTGTGAGATCTTAGTTCCCGGACCAGAGATGGAACTCACATGCCCTGCGTTGGCAGGTGGATTCTCAACCCCTGGACCACCAGGGAAGTCCCGGTCCAGGGCTTAGCACTTTTGTTGGACCAAGATGAGTCTCTTCAAGTGGAGATGCTGGTTCAGAGACAGGCCCGAGGCGCAGCCCAAGTCTGGTTCTCCAAGTGTGGTCCCTGGACCGGCACGGTCAACAGCACCTGAGAAGTCGTCCGACAGGCGGATCCTCAGGCCCTTCCCGGAACTACTGAGTCAGAATCTCTGAGGAGGGGCCTTAGAAACCTTGTGTGTTAGCACACCTGACAGGTGGCCTGAAGCACGCTGACGTCTGAGAACCGCAGGCCTGTTTGCTTGTGCTCACACCGTGGCCGTTCTGCTTTGTCTCCTGGTCTGTGTGAGCTCTGGCACGGCTCTGCTGGCTCCAAATACGTGCCACCATCGGAAGTGTGAGGACTGCGGCTTGTCACCACCACTCAGGGGAGTCACATGGGGAAGAAGTATCATTGGGAAGGTCTAGACGTCCGCCGTCTTCCCCTCCCACAGCCTGTTCCAGGGCAAAGGGATAGTATAGTGCGATGGAAAGAGTGTTCACCTGGCACCAGTGAGTTGTGTAGTCCCTCAGTTGTGTCCGACTCTTTGCGACCCCATGGACTGTAGCCCCCCAGGCTCCTCTGGCCATGGAATTTCCCAGGCAAGAATCCTGGAGTGGGTTTCTTGTGAGGCCTGGGTTCAAACCCCAGCCCTTGTACTTGGCCTTGGCCAGACAGCCAAATTTTCTTGACCCCTTTAGCTTTTTGTTTCCTCATCTGCAACATGAAGACTCAGTGAAACTGCATACAGTGCCATAAGTGGAGTTAAACTGCTTAATGTCTGGGGTCACATTATTGCTGAGTTTAATGAGATGACCCCAGCTAACCTCCAACGCCCACCAGCCTGGAGTTCTCAGCCCTGCTGTGTGGTTCCTGCCTGTCCCGTCTTGGCTGTGGTCTGGCGCCACCTGGTGGTGCTCGGCTGCTCTAGCTTATTTGTCAGTGAGGATGGTTCGGGGTCCTGCACTTGCCTGGAACTTTAAGGACAGCGGCTGTGATTCCAGGAATTTCCCAGTTCATCGGTGTCTGTTTCATTGGCTAGATCTAGAGTGATTCAGCTTGGAGAATACCTTATTTCTGCCTCCCTGCTTTTCAAAATGAGTTTGCTTGCTGTTTTCTGCGTGGCCTTACCTTCCTTCAGTATGCCTAGGGTAGAAGATGGGGGTTGTCACTGGTCAAGTTATATCCCACATGGGTGCCATCACAAGGGATTTTTACAGAATTGTCAAGACAGTTAAAGGGATACAGGGTAGGTAAAATGCCCAGTACATAGAAAGAACTTTAAAAAATGGAAACGCCCTTCCCCATTCCCTAGTAGGGAGAGAGAGACTGGATTCCACATGGCGGTGTGTACTCAGCAAGTGTTAAACTGTGCAGGTGGGCTCATGGTACAATGGAACAAGCGCACACGTCAGCATCAGACAGCCTGGCTTCCAACCTGCCCATTCATTACCTGGGCGAGCCTCGCTGAGCCTTCCTAATGTATGAAGTGGAAATGATATTGTTTGACCTGTAAGTACCCTGGTGGCCCAGATGGTAAAGAATCCACCTGCAAGGCAAGAGACCAGGGTTCAGTCCCTGGGTCGGGAAGATGCCCTGGAGGAGGAAGTGGCAACCCACTCCAGTAGTCTTTCCTGGGAAATCCCACGGACAGAGGAGCCTGGTGGGCTGCAGTCCATGGGGTCGCAAAGAGTCAGACACGCCAGAGCGAGTTGACAACAACACATGGCATCTTTATGAAAGAGAAGAGGAAGCCCAGACTGCCGGCCGCATATCCCTGGCTGTCGTGTCCAGTGATCCCCAGTTCCTGCGTCCCCACACGGCTCCGTGATGTCGACACGTGATGGGTCCTGTTTCGGCCTGATTCTTTGGTGAATTATTTCCCTGCTGAGTGCATCCTGGAGTAGGAGGCAGGGAGTGGTTTGTGGAATGTCTCTGAAAGGAACGTGGAAGGTGGGAACAGCAGGGGGCTAATGATGTAATAACCTGTGTGGCAGTGTATTCAGACACTTTAAAAACTTTTTTTAGTGTATGAAACTTCTAAATACGGTGCTTGAAACAACAGGAGGCCATCAACAGATGTTAGTTGCTTTCTCTCACTTTGACAAAATGCAAACTAACTATGGGTGTGGAAGTCAGTTTCTAAACTCGGGGTTGTGGGGGGAGTGGATCTTTTAAAACTTTCGTGAAAAGTAGAGTTTGAGTCCTTCAAAGCAGAGGAAGGCCCCACCTTCTTGGGTCTGTGGGGGAAGTCCTTGTTTCTTTATATATTTTTGGTAATAAAGGAAATAGAGATGCAGCCTTTGCCTGCTGCCCCCGCCTCTGGCGTCTGGACATGGGACTCCTCAGCTCTGGGACCTGGCAGGGAGAGGATTTGTCTGGCCAGTTGGGCACATTTTAGAATGATCATCAAACTGACACCTGCTCATTACTGAGTTTGGGGAGGTTTAGGAGGGTATAAAGAAGCAAACCACTAGTGACCTCCTGCCTCACCCTCCACAGTCATTCAGATACCATGTATGTCTACCGAGAGACACTGTCATTCTTGGACAGTTTTCCTTTCCAGTCTTTTTTCTTTAGATTTCTTCATTACGTAATTGAATCTTCCTTTTTTTTTTTTTAACTTTTCACATTATTACATGAGTTTTATTTGAAAATTAAGAAGACAGTATTGTTTCTCAGATTATGAATACATGATTCTAGAAAAATTTAAAATGTGTGAAGCAGAAGGTGAAATTTCTCATACCATCTTCTACTGTATTTAATAATGGAAAAATTTTGTAAATATTGAAAAGCATAAAGTGGTAAGTGAAATTTCCTTTGAATAAGCCTGTCAGTGCTATATAATATTAGGTAAGTTTTGGAAAGAAAAATATAAAATAGAAAGTGAAATTTTCCTGTAGTACTATCAACCAGTGCTAAAACCTATTCGTTTCAGTATGCAGTCTTCCTTTTTCTTTTTTTTTTTAACATCAATGGTGTGTGTGTGGGTATAGGTTACCAAAATGGAATTGTGCTGTAAATGCACGGGCAGGTATCTAGCTTGCGTTTTTCCCTTACTAACGTAATTTGAGTATTCTCCTCTAGTAAAGCATTTTCTCATACCACTGAAACACTTATTTGAAGGGTATTTTAAATGGCTACATGTTACATTTAAATGTACTCTGCTTTATGTGATCATTTCCTCTAAGGCTGCCAGTTTGGATCCAAGTAAACATTTATTCATATTTCTGATTCATTCCCTAAGCTAAGTCCCAGACAGCCCCACTGAGTCAGAGATAAATAATTCAAGAGTTTCCTCTCCAGGGTGAGCTTATCATTTTACCAGTCTTCTCTGTAGCTTACGGAAATATGCAGTGACGGCCATCACAAACAAATGTGACTGTTTTAAAAAATCTTTGTTATCATATGTGAAAAAGCTTTCATTTATCTTTCTTAGAATGCTACAGGGTTTGAGTTTGGCGTGTGTGATCGTTTTCCTCTGTGATTTTTGGAAGAGAGGTGATCTGCCCTCTATTAAATCAAAAAGCTAATTCCTGCCGAGATTCCTTAGAACGTCCCGGATCCCATTCCAAGAGAAGAGCTGGGTGTTTGCCACGCCTTGGCTCAGAAGCTTTCTCCCTCTCTGAGAACTCCTGTGCGTTTCCAGGCCACCTCCTGGCTCCCTCTAGTGGCCTCCTTAGCAGCTGCAGCCTCGCTTCCTTGGCTGTCGTCCGCACCGGTTCGTCCTGGTTGGGACACCCCAGAGCAAAGCAAGGGCGCGCCGCAGACTTGCAGCCAGACGGTGTGTGTGGCGGGGGACTGTTCTCCTGAATGTCTGGGCAGCTCCTAACGGCGGGTTCTTTGTGTGCTTGTCGCCTTGGCTGTACGGAAGCCGCACATTAGTGCTCACCCTGAGCCTGGTCGGGGCACAAGGTGGAAAAGATACTCTTGTTAGCTCTCACTTTCCTTTCTGAAACTCTGAGTCCTCCGGAATCTTTTTATGGAGGGGGAGAATAGTAAGTCAGTAGCATCATTAAATTAAACTTCTGTGGATGTCAGAGGGCTCTGTTACAGGGACCCTGAAATCATTGAGCTGTGGGTACTTGTTCTTTTTAGTCTAGTTTCATTGGGAAGGACTTCCCTGGTGGCTCAGATGGTAAAGTGTCTGTCTACAGTGCGAGAGACCCGGGTTCAGTCCCTGGGTTGGGAAGATCCCCTGGAGAAGGAAATGGCAATCCACTCCAGTCTATTGCCTGGACAGAGGAGCCTGGAAGGCTACAGTCCACCGGGTCGCAAAGAGTCGGACACAACTGAGCGACTTCACTTAGTTAGGAAGTGCTTGTGAAGGTTCTATAATGAGAACCTCCTAGAACAACTCTGAGGGGAGGACAGAAGGAAAGTTTGGAGACCTAAGGACTTCTAACATACGCTCCATTGCCCTTCACACTCTCTCAGTCCATTAAAGTTTGTTGTTCAGGCAATAAAAATGATATACGCAGTGATTACAGGGGGGGAGAAAACTAACAAAAATCACCATTGCCTTTACTCAGAGGTGACGGTTGACATTCGGTTTACATGTATGTATGAGCATACATTTATTTTTGCGTGTTTATCCCTATCTAGGTATACAAACACACACATACTTGTCTTTTTCTAAGGATTATTGATGTTCTTTATGCGTTTTAGATACTAATGCTGCGTTGTAGCCGTCTTCTCATCCCTGACTTGCTTTCCTTCTATTCAATTTATTGCCCTCAGTTAGATGATTACCACAGAACTGGAAAAGGTCAGTTTTCATTCCAATCCCAAAGAAAGGCAATGCCAAAGAATACTCAAACTACCGCACAATTGCACTCATCGCACACGCTAGTAAAGTAATGCTCAAAATTCTCCAACCCAGGCTTCAGCAATACGTGAACTGTGAACTTCCAGATGTTCAAGCTGGTTTTAGAAAAGGCAGAGGAACCAGAGATCAAATTGCCAACATCCGCTGGATCATCAAAAAAGCAAGAGAGTTCCAGAAAAACATGTATTTCTGCTTTCTTGACTACGCCAAAGCCTTTGACTGTGTGGATCACAATAAACTGTGGAAAATTCTGAAAGAGATGGGAATACCAGACCACCTGATCTGCCTCTTGAGAAACCTATATGCAGGTCAGGAAGCAACAGTTCGAACTGGACATGGAACAACAGACTGGTTCCAAATAGGAAAAGGAGTACATCAAGGCTGTATATTGTCACCCTGCTTATTTAACTTATATGCAGAGTACATCCTGAGAAACACTGGACTGGAAGAAGCACAAATCAAGATTGCCAGGAGAAATATCAATAACCTCAGATATGCAGATGACACCACCCTTACGGCAGAAAGTGAAGAGGAGCTAAAGAGCCTCTTGATGAAAGTGCAAGAGGAGAGTGAAAAAGTTGGCTTAAAGTTCAACATTCAGAAAACTAAGATCACAGCATCCAGTCCCATCACTTCATGGCAAATAGATAGGGAAACAGTGGACACATTGGCTGACTATCTTTCTGGGCTCGAAAATCACTGTAGATGGTGATTGCAGCCATGAAATTAAAAGATGCTTGCTCCTTGGAAGGAAAGTTATGATCAACTTAGACAGCCTATTAAAAAGCAGAGACATTACTTTGCCAACAAAGGTCCGTCTAGTCAAGGCTATGGTTTTTCCAGTGGTCATGTATGGATGTGGGAGTTGGACTATAAAGAAAGCTGAGCCCTGAATAATTGATGCTTTTGAACTGTGGTGTTGAAGACTCTTGAGAGTCCCTTGGACTGCAAGGAGGTCCAGCCAGTCCATCCTGAAGGAGATCAGTCCTGGGTGTTCATTGGAGGGACTGATGTTGAAGCTGAAACTCCAATACCTTGGCCACTTGATGCGAAGAGCTGACTCATTTGAAAAGACCCTGATGCTGGGAAAGATTGAGGGCCAGAGGAGAAGGGGACGACAGAGGATGAGATGGTTGGATGCATCACCGACTCAATGGACATGGGTTTGGGTGGACTCTGGGAGTTGGTGTTGGACAGGGAGGCCTGGTGTGCTGCAGTCCATGGGGTTGACTGAGCGACTGAACTGAACTGAACTGAACTGAACTGAGATGATTACCGAGCCCGCTTAGCCCAAGGCTGAGTTAAAATTACAGTTATATCCTGAGGGAATGTAGCACATGCTCCAAGCATTAAACTGTTCTACAGGAACCAATCAGAGGGTTTGGGCGACAGTGAGATAACAGTGAATCTGGCAGCAGCTAACAGCACACAAAGGGTCTGATGAGGCCAGGAGAGGGTCAGGGCCTTCCTGAGGAGCTTACTATGAAAGTGAAAGTCGTTCACTTGTGTCCGACTCTCTGCGACCCCATGGAGTATACAGTCCATGGGATTCTCCAGGCCAGAATACTGGAGTGGAGTAGCCGTTCCCTTCTCCAGGGGATCTTCCCAACCCAGGGATCAAACCCAGTCTCCCACATTGCAGGTGGATTATTTACCAGCTGAGCCAGCAGAGAAGCCCAAGAACATTGGAGTGGGTAGCCTATCCCTTCTTCAGGGGATCTTCCCAAGCCAGGAATCGAACCGAGGTCTCCTGCATTGCAGGCAAATTCTTTACCAAATGAGCTACTAGGGAAGCCCATTACTAGTGGAAGGTCACTGGATGGAAATCCTTACCTTGCCAAAGTCAAAGACAGTCGCCTGTATTTTCTAACACAGTAACTTTTGTGTTTCACAGAAAGTCTGAGGTCTTTAGTGTATCTGGAGGTTTGCTTTGGTAGTTGGATTTATTTCCGCTTTTGTGGTGTTTCCCCTGCGTTGATGCTTTCAGAGTCCTCTCTGAGCTCTGACGAGTCCTCATTAGCACCGTCTCCCCAGTTACCTTGTACTGTTTGCCTGCTCTGGGGTGTCACAGGCGAGGACACCCATTGTGTACGGGGGGATCTCTGTGTGTCTCGAGCACTGTTAGTGTTTTTGACATTGGTGATTTTGCTTTCAGGTGAGCTAGGCCTAAGGGCCTTGATTCACTAGTGTTTGGAAATTATTCAGTTTCTGAAGCTTCCATGGAGTCTGTCGGGTATGTTCTGTGCGTGGCCCTGGAAATATTCTTAGACCTGGGGTTGCTGCTTCGAGGTCCCCCAACAAGATGTTCCCACTTACCTTGAACAGGTGTTTGTTTGTTTGTTTGTTTGTTTTTTCACAAGGGATCTAAAGAGTTGATAAATAGTACACTTCTTGTCAGCATCCTAGCTCTCTGGAAACTAAAGTTACATCTGAGCAGTCAGGGTATCTTGAATTTTTCCCACTCCCGCCCACCCCATTGAGATCAAGAGAAAACAGGAACATTCGTCATCTTTTCAGCGTGTGTTTTCTGTCGTTCAGATGAGAAAAGACGTGAAAGTAAGCAAAATAAGAGCTGACCAGTTTATAGGACTTTCCTGACCGGTTGTCTCCAGCATGCCCTGGAGAACATCTCAGAGGTGAGGGTCCCCAGTCCTGTGGGAAACGGCAGCGTCACAGGAGACTGTCGCATGCTCCCCCCGCACGCGGGTGCCGTCTTCTCACCCAGAGTCCCAGTGGCTTCTTTCTCAGCAGAGAGGAGGTGGCAGGAGTAGGTACAGGAGGATTCCCCAGTCAGCCTGCCAGGTGGCACCGTATCAGAGGCCCCGTCTTCTGGCCCGAGTCTGCCTGTTACCAAGGGCCACGTCACCTTCCAGAAACCAGAAACTGTTGCTAATAGTTGGCATTGTTCTCTGCTTGGTTATTTCTGCTTTACAAGATTTCGCCCTTCTTGCCTCCTTTTCCAGCGCCCGTGAACATTTTCTTCTCACCCTGCCTTTGTGCTTTCTCCTTAGGCCGGAAGCTGAGAGGAAAAGCCTTTTATTTCGTCAACGGCAAAGTGTTCTGCGAGGAAGACTTCCTGGTGAGTCTGTCACCCAAGCAGGCCTGGCAGGTGGTTTAACTCTGTGGCGCCCCCAGCGCCCCCTGGAGGCCACGTCGCTGGAAAAAGGGGTCCAGTCGTTTCTTTTGCAGCAGCAGGCGAGTGGCCCACGTTTCCAGGCAAATGACATGCCTGTGCTTTTCAGGGACTTCACGGTCACTCAGCCTGACTTCCTGTGCCTTGCCCATCTCACCCAGCTCTTTTTTTTTTTTTAATTTTATTTATTTATGGCTGCACTGGGTCTTCCCTGCTTCTCATTGCGCTGGCTTCTCTTGTTGAGGAGCGCAGGCTCTCGGAATGCGGGCTTCAGTAGTTGTGGCCCCCAGGCTTAGCTGCCCCGCAGCATGTGGGGTCTTCCTGGATCAGGGATGGAATCCGCACCTCCTACATGGGCAAGGAGGCTCCTTACCATCAAGCCCCCTGGGAAGCCCTGCACCCAGCTCTCTCTCTGGGGTCCACGCCCCCCTTATGTCTCATTCTGCCTCTCCCATCGCTGAAAAGTCCATCCATGCGCCAGTTTGTCCCAGAGCTGAACTCCAGCCCTGTGGGCACCTCTGAGGCCAGCTGCTCACGGTCTCCCTGCCCACCGGGCAGGCCCAGGGTTGGCCCCCCAGCCCTCCCACTCCCTTGAGAGTCACTTGAAGCCAAAAAACCGCCTTGCCTGGGACCTCGTCTCTGAGACCAGGGCCCTAGGTTCCTGCTGCACCCCGCCTCCTTCCTCTCCCTCCTAGAGCGCGGCCAGGCACCGGTGCCACCGCGTCGCTCTCAGGCCCCTGTGGCCCCGCTGCCTGCACCCTGCTGCGTGGCCTCGTCGCCCAGGCTGGGCGCCAGGGTTCGGCTCATGCGCGGAGGCTCCCTGCGCTCCGGGCAGCCTCCCTTGCAGCCTTTCGTCTTACTCACTCTGGGGCTAGTGGTTCTCTGCAGCCCATGTCCCACCCTGTGTGCTGGAGCCTGCGCTGTGTCTGCTGCCTGGAATGCCTTCCCTCTTTGTTTGCCCAGATCCTCTGACAGCCTGCATGTTCCCTGGCCTCAAAGTGGGTCTCCTCCTCTGTACTGCTGCCCTTGGCCTTTTCTAGCCAGCGGTTAGCGCACTGCCTGTCCATTTACAAGTCTCCCCTGACTTGACTGAAAGTGCCTAGGGAGGGAGGAACACGGTGTTTCACCTTCTCATCTTTAGACCCTAACACAGCGCCAGGCAAGGAGCCATGCCCGGTCAGTAGGATGACCGGCTTCTTCATGGACGTGTGGGTTGACTCATGATGACTCATGTTTGCCAGTAACGGGCAGGCAAACCCAAGGAAACATTCCTGCATGCCCTCGGGGGTGGGGGGGTCATTTCCTCCCACGTGTTCACTTTAGTCGCTGGTGCTGTGTATGTGATAGTCAGATGGTGGTGCCATACCAGAGTTGACTGTCTCCCAGCTTCAAATCTGCTGGGCTGAGTGCCTGTCCTCCTCCTAGAGTCTCATGGGCTCTGGGTGGGTCATCTGCCCATGCCTGGGCAAAGTGATGGGTGCCGGAGGCATGCAAGGCTCTGATTGACCAGGTCCTCGCCTCGGAACCTAGCGTGGGGGGCCAGCCCCACAGAAACCATGGGACCACCGGGTGGCAGAGCAAGGCTGGATCTCAAGCAGAAATAAAGACCTTCTCTGGTCCTGGAGGATCCCACATGCCACAGGGCAGATCAGCCTGTGCACCACAGCCAAGCCAGTGCTCTGGGGCCTGGGAGCTACAACTGCTAAGCCCGTGCGCCTCAACTGCTGACGCCCATGTGCCTAGAGCCCATGCTTCACAGCAAGAGAAGTCACCGCAATGAGAAGCCCATGCAACACAGCTGGAGAGGAGCCCCCGCTTGCTGCAGTGAGAGAAAGCCCACCGCGGAAAAGAAGACCCAGCACAGCCAAAAGTAGAAATAATAAAGTTAAAAAATAAAGAACTGTTACCCCTAGAATCAGGAAGGGCCGGGCAGCACCGCTTGCTGCAGTGAGAGAAGGCCCACACGCGGAAAGGAAGACCCAGCACAGCCAAAAGTAGAAATAAATAAAGTTAAAAAATAGAGAACTCTTACCCCTAGAATCAGGAAGGGCTGGGCAGCACCGCTTGCTGCAGCGAGAGAAGGCCCACACGCGGAAAGGAAGACCCAGCACAGCCAAAAGTAGAAATGAATAAAGTTAAAAAATAGAGAACTCTTACCCCTAGAATCAGGAAGGGCCAGGCAGCACCGCTTGCTGCAGCGAGAGAAGGCCCACACGCGGAAAGGAAGACCCAGCACAGCCAAAAATAGAAATAAATAAAGTTAAAAAATAGAGAACTGTTACCCTTAGAATCAGAAAGTGCCGGGCAGCAAACCCCTGCACTATGTGGTGTCGGGCTCCAGAAAATTTCCCTTTTCTTTTCCTTCCTTTCTATTACCTGTCCCTTGTTAAATTGTATTTGCAATATCTAAGCTTCTAGTATCCTCCAGTGTGTAATATTTAGTCTGTTTTTTGAGGTGAGTTCCTCATTTTTTTCCAGATTCCAGCTCTGTGTGTGTGTGTGTATATGTGTTTTGGCAAGATAAGGTAAATCATATTTATCCGGTTTCTTTGAAGCTGATTGTGAAAGGCATTGGCTTTTTAAAAAAATTATTTATTTTTAATTGATGGATAATTGCTTTACAATATTGGTTTGATTTCTGCCATACGTCAACATGAGTTATAGGTGTACATATGTCCCCTCTCTCTTGAACCTCCCTCCCACCTCCCACCCTTTCCCACCCCTCTAAGTTGTTACAGAACCCCAGTTTGAGTTCCCTGAGTCATACAGCAAATTTCCATTGGCTATCTATTTTACCTGTGGTAGTACGTATGCTTCCATCAAGGCACTGGCTTTTTAACCAGACCCAGACTTGAATTTGAATCCCATCCTCACCCCCGATAGGCTATGTGACCGTGAGAAAGTGACTTTACCTCTCTGAGCTTTGCTTTGTCTCCATTTGAGAAACAGTGTAATATATACCTTGCAGAATTGTTTTGCAAATTTAGGGCAAACTTGAGCATGCATCAGAATTCCCTGGAGGGCTTGCAAAGACCCAGATTGCCATTGCCCTTCATCCCCTGCCCCTAGTTTCCAATTGTCCAATTCAGTAGGTTAGGGATGGAGCCTAAGAATTTGCACTCTGACAAGTTCTCAGGTGATGCCAGGGAATGAGTCTTGAGGACTGCTGGATTAGAGGCTGCTAGCTCTCTGCACAGCCTCTTATGCAGAGCTTGGCTGGTCATGGATGCCTGGGTGCAGCTGTTGAGAGATGAGCGGTATCAGCGTTTGTAATGGCTCCTGTGGCGGAGGGTATTCTGTAATTCACCACACTGTCGTCCACAGAGACGTGAGAGATTCCTGTAGAGAGTGACACATCTCTCTAAGACGTTCTTTGTGATCCTCGAGGCTGGCGGGGAAGTAGCTAGATCCCTCTGCCCCGCCTGGGCTGAACTTCCTTTTCTCTTCTCTCTGCAGTACTCTGGTTTCCAGCAGTCCGCTGACAGGTGCTTTCTCTGTGGACATCTGATCATGGACATGGTGAGTAGGGTCAGGTGAACAAGGTAATATTGATCATGTGGTGGGCGGGGGAGGCATTGGCAGAAAAAAATAAATTAATTATTGGAAGCAGTGTTTCCTACCTTGCTTTGTGATCACAGCTGGGTTTCTCTGCATCTATTCACGGCTCTGCTGGGTCTCCTTCTCTGTGCGGGCTTCTCTCTGGGTGCGGCAAGTGGGGCCTCTGTCCGGCTGCGGTGAGTGGCCTTCTCACCGCAGTGGCTTCTTTTGTTTCAGAGCAGGGTTCTGGGTACACGGCCTTCAATAGCTGCGGCTCCTGGGCTTAGGTGTCCCGTAACACGTGGAGTCTTCCCCAGACCAGGGATCGAACCCGTGTCCCCTGCACTGGGAGGCGGGTCTTACCTATTGGACCACCAGGGAAATCCCTATGGCTGGGTTTATTTGAAGAAGACCCCATGCAGCTTGCTTGCTGTGGTAGCCCTGCATTTGGCTTTTACTGGAATTAGCATCCTTCACCATGCATTCCATACAGGGTCATTTCTGAGGGTGCTCTCCTCCTCTGGGCTGTTCATGTCATGCTGGCCTCTCTCTGATTTTCTCTGATCTTTGCGGCATCCCAGGTGAGATGTCAAACGGATAGTGTTTTCATGGAGAAATCTTAGCTGCTTTGGAATCGGCTACAGAAAGTGAGATAAACAGTTGCTTTTCCCCCATGTTCTTCCCAGCTTAATCATTTCCTAAGACGAGGGTTGGGGCCCCATCGTTAGCTCTGAGATAGCAGAACAGGGAGCGGGTTTTATCCACTCCATTCCTTGCTCAGCCATGGCTCTCTGAGCTTGTCCTTAGTGGGGACAGGTCTTCCTTCCTGGCCTCCTCAGGTTGTGAGGTTTATGAATACAGGGTTCTTATTCTGTCTAGGGATCAAATTGTCCAGCACTGGACATCGGCCCTGTCAGATTTCTTTCATATGTTGGTCAGAGAGAATCATTATATCCCATTCTTTTCATTGCAAGAGTTAAATCCCTCTCTAAGCTGAGCCATTAATTCTATTCTGGCAAAGGGAATTGCTAGTTGTATTTTTTTTTCTTAAGCTGAGCGCTGAAGAATTGATGCTTTTGAACTGTGGTGTTGGAGAAGACTCTTGAGAGTCCCTTGGACTGCAAGGAGATCCAACCAGTCCATTCTAAAGAACAGCCCTGGGTGTTCATTGGAAGGACTGATGCTAAAGCTGAAACTCCAATACTTTGACCACCTAATGCGAAGAGTTGACTCATTGGAAAAGACTCTGATGCTGGGAGGGATTGGGGGCAGGAGGAGAAGGGGATGACAGAGGATGAGATGGCTGGATGGCATCACCAACTCGATGGATGTGAGTTTGAGTGAACTCCGGGAGTTGGTGATGGATAGGGAGGCCTGGCGTGCTGTGATTCATGGGGTTGCAAAGAGTCGGACACGACTGAGTGACTGAACTGAACTGAACTGAACCATTGTTTTTATTGAGAAACAACCCAGAGGGCACACGTCTTATGTGCACAGCTGAATGACTGTGTGTGTGTGTCTGTGTGCTTACTCGCTCATTTGTGTCTTTGCAACCCCATGGACTGTAGCCCACCAGGCTCCTTTGTCCACGGGCTTTCCCAGGCAAGAATACTGGAGTCGGGCGCCGTTTCTCTCTCCAGGGGATCTTCCCCACCCAGGGATCTAATAACCCCCATCTCCTGCATCTTCTGCACTGTCAGGCTGGTTCTTTACCACTATTCCTATGTGTCAACACCACACAGATCAAGATCTAGAACATTCCCCGTATCCAGAAAGATCCTCTCCCATGAAGACACCCACCGTTCTGACCCCTGCAGGCCCAGACTCGTTTCACTGGTCCTGGAACTCCATACTGTGGCATCTTACAGTACAGACTCCTTTGATCTGCCTTTTCTCACTTAGAAAATGTTTTGGAGATTCATCCATGTTGTTTCGCCTGTTGTAAGTTCATTTCTTCTCATCGCTAAGTAGAATTTCACTGTGTGGATAGAGCACCGTTTATTTATCTATTCTCCTGCAGATGGAGATGTGGGTGTTTCCAGTTCGGGGCCATTTATGCCTGAGCTGCCATGAACACTCGTAGGCATGTCTCTGATGGACATAAGCTGGTTTTATGCTGACATGTAGAAAACAGAACCAGAGCGGAGGAGACCCCGCTGCACTCTGGGCTCTGACGCAGCACAGCACAGCGTGGCCCCGTGAGCAGTGTCCTCGTAAGCGGCTGAGGCCTCCCTGGGAACCCGGCCCTCCAGCCACCCCCCTGGAGGAGGCAGGTGGAGCCTGCCCCAGTCCCACCTTCCCCAGGTCCCTGCCCGACTCCACAGGGCTCCTTTTCTCTAGCAGATTTTGCCCTTGACTTCAGAGCCCTTCCAACAAACCTACCATACATGAGGCCAACGGTGTCCAAACTTATGAACGTGCCTGTGCCCTGTTCTTATCTGTCAATTCACCAAGCGTTCTCTGGCTCTCAGGGTGTTTCATTTACCTATTGCTGTGTGTGTACTGTGTTGCTAAGTTATGTCTGACTCTCTGCCACCCCGTGGGCTGTAGGCTGCCGGGTTCCTCTGTCCATGGGATTTTCCAGGCTGGAGTGGGTTGCCATTTCCGACTGCAGGGGATCTTCCCACCCAGGGGATCGAACCCACATCCCCTGCATTGGCAGGTAGATTCTTTACCACCGAGCCACCTGGGAAGCCCTTAGCTATTGCTACGTGATCGTTACTGATCATGATTCCATGGGTGAGGAATTAGGGCAAAGCTCAGCAGGGCACTTCTTCTGCTCCATGTGGCAATGAATGGGGTCACTCACTCAGCTGTGTTCAGCTGGTACACAAGGTGACCTCTCACCCTCCAGGCTTCTCTCCCTGTGGCCACTAATCTTACCCAATAGTCTAGCCTGGACTTCCTTTCAACAAGAGAGAGGAAGTGGAAGCTACCAGTTTTCTTTCATCATTGACTTAAAAAAATCTCAGAATATCATTTCTTTCTCATTCTTTTTTTTTTTTTTTGGCTATGCTGAGGGACACATGGGATCTTAGTTCCTTGACCAGGGATCAAACTCGTGCCCCCGGAATTGATAGCTTGGAGTCTTAACCACTGAACTGCCAGGGAAGTCCGCCTTCCTCATTCTGTCGATCAAAGAAAGTTACAAAGCCACTGCCGGCTGAAAGGCATAAGGAGCAGCCTGTGCGTACAGGAAGCGAAGGGACTGAGTTTGGAGACCTTCTCTGCCTCGTGGGATAAAGCCAAGTCACCCCTGGATTCTTACAGGTCTGCTCTCAGACCTGAAAACTTCCAGCCAATGTCTGTCTGATAGTGACACTTAGTTTTGACAACAGAACTCATAACTGCGACTAAGAATCACAACAATATAGAGAAAGATTCCTTCAGTTACACTTCAGTTGTCCAGCTCGTGATGTAAATTGTCTGTCTCTGCTTTATCTTTGTTCATTGAGGGAAATACTCTGGGCTTGGAGGTTGGAAATGGGCATTTTCCACCTGAAAAAAAAAATTATTATAGCTGGTCAGAATGCAGCAGAGTGGCATCATTACCCTACCGTACTTCTGGCACTGCTGCTGCTGCTGCTGCTAAGTCGCTTCAGTCGTGTCCGACTCTGTGCGACCCCACAGACGGCAGCCCACCAGGCTCCCCCGTCCCTGGGATTCTCCAGGCAAGAGCACTGGAGTGGGTTGCCATTTCCCTTTCCAATGCATGAAAGTGAAAAGTGAAAGGGAAGTTGCTCAGTCGTGTCCGACTCTTAGGGACCCCATGGACTGCAGCCCACCAGGCTTCTCCATCCATGGGATTTTCCAGGCAAGAGTATCGGAGTGGGGTGCCATTGCCTTCTGGCACAGTGTGGGTTAAATTAATTTAAGGGTCTGTTTCTGCCACAACAGCGTTAGTCTGGGACAAAATGCGTTCCAAGGTCCAGATTGCCAAGGAGTCTTTGAAGCCTGGCCGCTTGTTCTTCCTACTTTGGCAGTCGAAGGAGCCTGGGAGGTTAATGAAATCCCAGAGGGAATGAGGAAGCTTGAAAGCTGAGCTTTTCGAGGAGAGCTGCAGTAGCACCGTGTCCTCCTGCTGCCCCCTGGACTGCAAGCTGTGAGGCCTGGCGCTGGCCTCTGCAGCCAGCGTCGGGCGCTGGAAGGAGCCAGGACACAGCACAACTTTCCCACTCACGACCCTCTGCCGAGGTTCTGTTTAGTTCCAAGTCCCCTTCTTCTGTCTGGTGGGAGGCTTTCTGTGTGGTCCTCCCCGGGGGTGCGCATGACTACTTTGTAGGTTCCTTGCCAGCGGGCATTTTGGTTCCGGCTCGCTGGCGCTGATTCCATGGTTGTGTTGGAGTGTCATGGTGCAGGTAATCCCAGAAACGAATCTGCTGCTGAATTATTGGAGGTACTTTGAGCTGCAAATCACAGAAACTCAGCTCAACTTTGAGAAGCTGGTGGTTACCAAACTTTCACCTGTGTCAGAACCACTATATTAAAACACCCATTGCTGGGGCAGGGCCCAAGAAAGTGCATTTTAATTAAGTTCCCAAAAGATGCTGATGTTGCAGGTCCAGAGGCAAAACTTTGAGAACCACTGAACTTAATAGGAAAAATGTTTTATCTCACGTAAGAGGCTGGGGGGGCGGGTAGGTAGGCAGTTCGGTGGAGAGTTAATTTGGTGACTCACCTCCATCACTGAGGATGTTCATTTCTCTCCCACCTTCCACGTCTAGGCTCTGTCCTGGTTTCAGGATGGGCTCTAACAGTTCCAGGTATCAACCACATCCAGATCAAATGATGCTTAGAGGAAGAAGGTGCCTGGGGCTTTCTCCTGGCTGTGTTTAAAAGCAGCAGTAACAGAGGCTTTACTTATACTTAGCCTTCTCTGGTGGTTCAGATGGTAAAGCATCTGCCTGCAATGCGGGAGACCTGGGTTCGATCCCTGGGTCAGGAAGATCCCCTGGAGAAGGAAATGGCAACCCACTCCTGTATTCTTGCCTGGAGAATCCCATGGACAGAGGAGCCTAGTAGGCTACAGTCCGTGGGGTCGCAAAGAGTCGGACACGACTTCACTTTCACTTTACTTACACTTGGATTTGAGATAAGAGTCACGGCTTCTGGATTATAACGGCTGCAGAGACTAAGCTGCTTAGAAGGGGCACCCGGGAAGGAGAAGTTAAGAGGTTTTTTCCTGAGCTCTGCTGTTTCCTTATAGAGTTAACTTTCGAGTTTCCGTGTATTTTCCGTGTATTTGCTGCTTTCCAAATCTGGGGTGGGTCTTTTCATGGCCTTGCTTTGCATCATTTCGTACAGAGAATCATGATTTTTGATAGAGAACCCTCCCTCCTGGAGATTTATAAGTGCTGGAGAAGGATCCTGTTTGGTTTTTTCCTGTTTATGCCTGTAACTCGGTTAGCCTTTCCTGCCTCATCATCTTTTTTTTTTTTTTTTTTTTAAGAATTGTTTTGATGTGGACCATTTTTAAGTCTTTATGAAATTTGTTGCAATATGTCTTCCATTTTATGTTTTGTGTTTTGGTTTTCTGGCCTGAAGGCATATGGGATCTTAGCTCCCCAGCCAGGGATTGAACCCACACCCCTTGCATTGGAAAGTGAAGTCTTAACCACTGGACTGCCAGGGAAGTCTGTCATTATCTTTTGATTCGGTCCAAGTGAAACTGGGATGAGAGTGTTGTTCAGCTGCTAAGTCGTATCCTACTCTTTTCAACCCCATGGACTGCAGCACACCAGCCTCCTCTGACCTCCTCTATCCCCTGGTGTTTGCTTAAATTTATGTCCATTGAATCGGGGATGCTATCTAACCATCTCATCCTTTGCCACCACCTTCTCCTTTTGCCTTCAATCTTTCCCAGCATCAGGGTCTTTTCCAGTGAGTCAGTTCTTCCCATCAGGTGGCCACAGTATTGGAGCTTCGGCTTCAGCATCAGTCCTTCTAATGAGTATTCAGGGTTGATTTCCTTTAGGATGGACTGGTTTGAGGGTGACAGTTTCCCATATGGTCCCTTGGTCTGATGTGTCTCTCCCTTCCTTCCCTATTATAATCCCTGCTGAGTCCTGGCCTCTTGCTTTTGCACCCCCAGATCCTGCAGGCCCTGGGGAAGTCCTACCACCCCGGCTGCTTCCGCTGTGTCATCTGTAATGAGTGTTTGGACGGGGTGCCCTTCACCGTGGACTCAGAGAACAAGATCTACTGTGTCCGGGATTACCACAAGTAAGGAGGGACGGCGTGGGAAGAGCCGCTCGTGCCAGCCACGCCGGCAGCAGCCCTGCAGAGTGGAGGGTGGGGAACCCGAGGAGGCGTGTCTGCAGGCTGTTTGCACCGCTGTCCACAGTGCAGCCAACGTGCAGCGGTTTGGAGGGGTGCAGACCGGGTCTCTGGATCAGTGGATGCCGATGCGGAGAGGAACTGGTTAAAGAGTTATGTTTATAGGGAAAACAGGACCAAAAAAACCTATACTCGGATTCCTGGCTAGGCCGCTAGAGGAGTCTGCCAAGCTCTGTGGCACCAGCCTTACCAGACTTCAATAGGCACTGATTCAGGGCTGGCCTCCACAGCCCCAGTTTGCCTGAGGCTTCACCAGGCACCGTGAGGGGGCTAAACAGACAGGTCAGTCTCCACCCCCAGTGGAGTGAGGAGGCCACGTGCGCTTGTTACCACTGGGGAACAAGCCCAAAGCAATAGTCCCAAGAGTGTGCCAGGCCCGTCTTCATAAAGGGGTTCATGTGACAGGTGACAGGCGGGAGGTGGGGAGAGCCAACTGCCCTCTGCTTCTCCCCACAGGGTATTGGCCCCCAAGTGTGCAGCCTGCGGCCTTCCCATCCTTCCTCCTGAGGTAAGATGCTTTCTCAGCTCTGCTCCCGGCGTTTTCCAAGGCATATCTCCCTGGGTCATTTACAAGATCTGCGTCTCGTTCTTACGCTATGCTGTGCTTCGTCGTGTCCAACTCTTTGGAACCCCGTGGGCTGTTTCCCTCCAGGCTCCTCTGCCCATGGGGATTCTCCAGGCCAGAATACTGGATTGGGTTGCCATGCCCTTCCCCAGGGGATCTTTCCAACCCAGGGATCGAACCCAGATCTCCGGCATTGCAGGCAGGTTCTGTACCGTTTGAGCCACCAGGGAAGCTGGTGTGGGTCCACCAAGAATGCTGGAGCGGGTAGCCTATCTCTTCTCCATAGGAACTTCCTGACCCAGGAATCGAGCCAGGGTCTCCTGCATTGCAGGTGGTTTCTTTATCAGCTGAGCTACCTGGGAAGCCCTGTTCTTATACCTGTTTAAAAATTCTTCTAAAATCTCAGCTCTGAGACAGTGGTGTCCACACCGAGAAGCCTCTTTCTCATTAGCTGCCTTCCCGAGCCTGGTGCCCTTCTTATACCCTACCTGTCCCTATAATTGGGTCAATTGCTTAAAAAAAATTTTATCCTTTTTTTTTTTTGCCGTACCACACAACATGTGAGACCTTTGTTCCCCAACCAGGGATCAAACCCATGTCCCCTGCAGTGGACGTGTGGGGAAGTCCCTGCAAAGTATTCTTTGACTCGATACTAGCTCCCAGGTTAGACGGTGAGAGATGAACAAAACCGCAGAGGTGGTCTTTTCACTGCTGACTCCAGCATTCCAGATGGTAGACCTACACCCCTCTCACTTCCCCTCATCCCCTAATTGTGTCCTTTTTCCTGCCGCCATTAGTATCCACGGCTGATTCCTGCTCTTCTCTTAAGGCCCCTGTCTTGCTGCCCCAGGCCCTCCCCCAGCCTCCGGCAGCAGAGCCCGATGGCCCCAGCTAGCCTCAGGCTCTTGCTCTCTTTCGGTCTAGGGTTCAGATGAGACCATCCGTGTCGTGTCCATGGACAGAGACTACCACGTGGAGTGTTACCACTGTGAGGTAGGCAGCCCCTTCCTGCCCTAGAAGGCCCTCAGAACGCGTCGTAGAAGTCTGAGAAGGAAGCATCGTGGGTTGACGGGGGCAAGATGCGGGCCAGGAGCTGTGTCCCAGAGCTGATGGAAGAAACGGGGTAAAGCCTGATTTGGTGGTAGTGGGGGGCGGAGGTTGCAAAAGATGCAGATGTTTGGGTATAACAGTCTTTTTACTATTTTTTCCACCTTTGTAACCACTGAGTCCTGAAGCTGCAGAGTTGAGGGAGGGGGTGGCGGGAAGTGTGGGTTTCAGATCCTTTTGGGGGGCCAGATTGTCAGGCAGGTGTGTCATTTGGGGGAAGACTCCCTTCCTTCAGCTTGTGGGCTGTTCTGTCTGCCAGGAGCCCCTTTCTTCAACTGAGCCCTGAAAACCATGAAGAAGCCCTCCCCACCCTGCTGCCATCCCACACGTGGAAACAGGCATGTCCCTGGTTGGTGTGAGGCCAGGCGGACCCAGTCGGTCCCTTCTCTGCTGCCACTCCCCAGGCTGAAGGAGTCACCGGTGCCCCGTCACTGTCAGGGGAGCCGGGGTTTGTGAAGGACTCAAATGATGAAAGTGCCCGTGGAGTTTCAGCCAGAATTAAGTGGACTCACCCACAGAAGGAGTGATTTATTTTGTGATGCTGTGGGTAGGGAGAACAGCAAGTGTGGGGGTCATACAGCTTGACTCCGCTGCCAGCACTGAAGAAATAGGTGGGAGTCACTGTCAGTGGTACCCCAGGTGCTGGAGAAAAACGTTGAGGCACTGGCTGGCCTGTGCTTTTATTCAAGTCTCAAAGAGTCGGACACAACTGAGCGACTGAACTGAACTGATACATCCAACATGTGACTGATGGAAGCGCAGTCTAGATAAAGGATTCTTCCTGAGCTATTCTGTATCCTTTTCCCATCCTAAGTTTTGGAAATCTGGTGCGTGTTGGCACTACCATGACATCTCATTTCCGAGCAGCACCGTTGCAACTGCTGGGGAGCTTCCTGCGGCCAGTGGTTCAGGTGTTGAGCAGCACACTGCAGGCCCTCCCTGGGCAGGCTGGAGCTGCGTCTCGGCGCTGGCGTTTTCTGCCCAGAGTGAGGCAGCGCCCTCTGCTGGTGTCTGGGTCTGTGTGTCGCCTTTCTGTCACTCCTGCAATCTGTGAAGTGAAGTCGCTCAGTCGTGTCCGACTCTTTGTGACCCCATGGACTGTAGCCTTCCAGGCTCCTCTGTCCATGGGATTTTCCAGGCAGTATACTGGAGTGGATTGCCATTTCCTTCTCCAGGGGATCTTCCCAACCCAGGGATTGAACCTCTCACACTGTAGACAGACACTTTACCATCTGAGCCACCAGGGAAGTCCCGTTTATTTATTTTAATTATGAAAGTATGATAAGACATTTGCAGGAGACGTGGAAAATATACATCAAAGTTACATATAGTTCCACTATATATTACAACTTTTAAGTAGATAAATCAAGAATTTTTAGTTGGAATTTCAGTATCAAACGCTCAAAAATTAACAGAATGAATAGACAGAAAAGTAGAAAAATAGAGTAGATCTGAAAAGCACTATGAACCAATTCAACATAAGGTTTATACAATTTTCACGCAACAGCAGGATTCAAATTCAAGTTCCCACAGACTATAAACCAGGAGACACTGGAACACATCCAGGGTCGTAAGATAAGGTGCCAGACTTTCACGGCCTAAAGGTACTGAAATCAGAAGCCATACAGGACCTCTTACAGTCTGCTTTTTGTTTTTCCACCACTGCGTGTTTTTGCCTCACTCCAGGACTGCGGCCTGGAGCTCAATGATGAAGACGGTCACCGATGCTACCCCCTGGAGGACCACCTGTTCTGCCACTCCTGCCACGTCAAGAGGCTGGAGAAGGGCCCCTCGCCCACAGCCCTTCGCCAGCACCACTTCTAGCCAGAGCCTCCTGCAGACCTCACGGCCAGACGAGGAGCCGGGGCTGCATCCTGAGAAGTCCGCCAGTTCATTCCAGTCACACCCGGGGTGGGATTGGGGCTGGGGGAGGCAGGGGATTTCTTGAGTGTGTGCAGGGGGCGCCTTTCCTTTAACCAGGGAGGGGATCCCTGCCGGGCTGGGGCTGTGTATTTTCCAAGTGCCTTTCTCTGCTGCCACACCCTCATCAGCCAACTCAGGAAGACGCCCCAGCAAGCGCGTGGCATGTGACAGATCTCATTAAGGCGACTGAATGAACCCTCCTGTCCTTCTGGGAGGAGCTCATGCTTCAGAGGGAAAGACTTGTACTCAGCGTATGCTCTGAAGAGAGTTCAGCTGCCAGTGTGTTCAGCCCTTTCCCTCCACTTTGGGAAATACCTGCACCCAAACACCCCCTCCCAAACACACACACACACACAGACACACACCCCCTCCCAAACACACAGACACACACCCTCCAACACACAGAGACACACAACCCCCCTCCCAAACACACACAACACCTCCCAAACACACAGACATACCCTGCCTCCCAAACACACATAGACACACACCCCCTCCCAAACACAAACACACCCCCCAAACACACACACACCCCCAAACACACACAACACCTCCCAAACACACAGACACACACCCCCTCCCAAACACACACACCCCCGCCCAAATACAAACACACCCCCCAAACACACACACACACCCAAACACACATACGCAACCCTCCTCCCCACAAACACCCCCTCCCCCAACAAACACCCCCTCCCAACCACACACACACACACACAGACACCCCTGTAATTTAAGACTTCCCTCCACCCCAGAGCTTCACTTCTGTAGAATGGCTGCAAATCTTCATTGCATCCTTGCAAAAGGGAAGTTCTAACATGCGCTCTGCACCTCAGGAGGCATTCACTTGGTTAAAACAGAACCAAGATTTGAAATGAGACGGGATTTCCTCCTCGTACCCGGATAGCATTCTGGTGCCCCGTAGATCCTCATGCCTTTAAAGGCAGCCCGGGGCCCTGGCGGAGGTCGACCCTGTTCTGTCGAAGAAGTGGGCTTTGGGGTGAGAACTCAGTGCGGGCGCCAGGCCTCTTTTGCCCGCCTGTTTGCCCTTTTTCCCTCTGGAGCTCTCGAGAGTCTGGAACTTCAGAGTTGCTCTTGCAAAGGCAGGTCTCAGGATCTTCTGTGGGGATCCTCTTGTGTTTTGCTTATTTACCATGGGCTTTGGGAGAGGGTGTCCACGTGTACTGAGACCTAGCCCCTTATAAACGAGGAGACTTTGTGTGTGTGAGATCTCAAAGCCAGCCTGGGAGAGAGAATCAGCATAAGTTATATTCAGTTCACAGGTTCCTCTCTTGCCTAGTTCTTGGCCCAGGCATTACATCTGAAGAAACCAGTATAAGGTACACTGCTTTTGTCTGTTTTTTTTTTTTTCTTCTTGTTTAAAAGTTGTTTCCCTCTACTTCCAGTCTCCCACACACACACAAAAATACCTCACAGAAGAGAGCTTCAGGTTAAGGAAGGACTTGCCCATCACACTGGCTTAGCTGGTGCATGTTAGGAATCTCTGGCTTTGCCCAGGTCAGCCCAGTGGGTCAGTACACTGAAATCGTAACTAAAGGTCGGCTGGGAATAGATCTGATGGATACTGGGTGCGATTGCTGTGTTCATTTCATCCTCCTGGTTCCCCCAAGGTGGCAGGATCTCAAGGCCAAAGTCTGCCCTGTGTGTCACACGCCCAAGGCCAGAGGTCAGTACCCTCTGGTATTTCAATGAGAAAAAAGAGGAAGTAAAAGGTTGGCTGGCACTCACCCTCTCAGCCCACGGGGAGGAGCCCTGGGCCTTGCTGCAGGAAGGCGGGGGCCATCTCACCGCTGCCAGCCCGGCCGGGAACACAGCGGCCGCCGTCTGCTCTCTGCCTCCTCACACCCAGAGTCAGGGACTTGGTGGCTGGGACCTCGGAGGGTGTCCATGGACCCCAAAGGCACAAGGGACTCACAGGCTATTCACTGGCCCTGCTCTACTTCTAAGCCATGTTTTGGCTCATTTGGTGGCAGTTGCCTGTAAGCAGCACAGAATTGGCACTGTGGCTTGTGTTTTCCATTTCTGGTGGATACTTTGGCCAGATGTCACTTCAGTCCAGGCTGTGATGTTTGCTTCCACTGGTTCCTTTTCACAGGCCGAGCCTCTTAAAATCCTGTGAGTATAGAGGGGCTGGGGAAGTGAGCCCTGGGTCCCCTCCCTTCCCAGTGTATCATCCAGCTCAGCCTCGGTGAGGCTGGTGGGCAGATGGAGCCAGTCAATGTGTCTTAACCGTTCTCGGCGACCTAGGCTGACTTCTGGCCTTGGTGACACGCCTTTCCACTTTCAAGTCAAGCAGAGGCAAGAAAACTGCCTTGGAGCCACGTCAGAAGCAGAGGATTGGTTTGCAAATTGGGTAACAGTTGACCTTTGAACAACACAGGTTTGAACTGCCTGTGTCCACTGATAGGTGGCTATTTTCCAGTAGTTAAATACTGCAGTTGGTACTCCTCAATCTGCGGTTGGTTGAATCCACAGTGCAGAGGGACCATGGTTACAGATGGCTGACTGTAACTTATATGAGGATTAACCCTAGGGCTTCTCGAAGATCAACTATGGTTTAAAAACCGGTGATTGATTTTTTAAATGAAATTTTTAAAGTGGCCTTGATTGAGGCAATTTCAGTATCTCAGCAAATATTTCATACAAATTGAAGAACAATGACAGAATTTCTAGACATTCTAGAAATCTGAGCAGCAGCTTCTCTCATTATCAGGTTCTCCTAGAGAGGGTACTGGGTAGGAATCTTGCGCCAGTGCTGTCTCCTCCTCAGGCCCTTGCACAAAAGCCATGAATAGATGCACACTTACCAGGCATTTTAAACTTTCTATAAATTACTAACCAAATCAAGCGGTAACGGGTGGTTATTTAGAGGTGTGTAGAAAGAACATGGGCTTTCCCGGTGGCGCTCGTAGTGCAGCATCCGCCTGCCAAATGCAGGAGCCACAGGAGACCTGGGTTCCATCCCTGGGTCGGGAAGATCCCCTGGAGGAGGACATGGCAACCCACTCCAGTATTCTTGCCTAGAGAATCCTATGGACAGAGGAGCCTGGCGGGCGACAGTCTGTAGTATTGCAGTGAGTCGGACACAACTGAAGCAACTTAACGTGCACACACAGAACACACAAGCACTTCCTAGACCAGGATGAATGAGTTTGTTTTAAAAGGTAGAGCAAACAGCCCTATTTTGCGCTTGGACTTTAGATAAAACAAGAATTATGGCTGATTCCAGACCCCAGAGCCAGCCTCCAACCTTCTCCCTTGCTTCACTTTCCCCCTTAGTTTTTTTCTTGTCAATTTTTCCACCCCAGCTAGGGTCCTTCAAAGACTGCCTGGGTGCCCTGAGCAAAGCCAGTTGGGCCTGTAGTATCAGGATTCTCTCTGCTGTTATCCTCCCATCCGTGGCTGAGTAGAAAGCGATTTGTTCATTTTTTTAAGGAAGGGCATTGAGTCCTGTTGGGTCATTGTCTGCATGTGGCGGCAGGACTGTGTCTCCGTGGTTATAGCGCTCGAGTGAAAACCGCTTTCAGCCTGAATCCACTGAAGTTGTTCTCCTGAGTCCTGGGCGGCCAGTGATGTCATCAAAGAGTTCCAATCGCTTTCAGGTCCTGCCATTGGCTTGGTTCCCTGGGCTCGAGTCACCCATGATGCAAAAGAATAATGTTAGAATTTGAGAGAATGATCTGGAATTCACACTTCTTTGCAGGCCATGTTTGTGTGCCGTTTTCCTACAAGTGTAGGAGTTTATGAGGGCTGTGATGGCTGCTGGTGCTCTTGCAAAGAATGTGTGCGAGACTTGACCCCAAACTTGCTGTCTGCTGCACCTATTCAAACTGTTGGCCAGGAAACCACGTGCTTTGTCTTCTCCTTTGTGCCAGGAATGAGTCCTGATTTCCCAGTTACTATCTGAAGTACTAACAGCTTTTAAAAGCTATAGGAAAAAGATGAGGAAGATGTGTTAGCTATCATTTGCTCTGAGCCAGAACTGGACAGATGTGGGAAATTTCCATTGGGCGGATGAAGAGTTCACTTGGCAGAGAAATCACTGTCCCCTCCCTGTGTCTCTTCTTTTCCTTTGATTCAAAATATTGTTACTGTAAAATTATTCATAATTTTACTGTTACTATAAAATTATTCAGAATATTGTTACTATAAAATTATTCAAGATTATGATAAAATTATTCAAAATGTTTACTGTTACAGTAAAACTATTCAAAATCTCATGATAAAACTGCCTTAATTTGTAGACTATTAAAGTGATCTCCACCATAATGATGTTTCTTGGATCTTCTTTTCTGTGTGTGGAGTAATAAGTAGATGGTGCTTTTTGCTAACAGGATTTGGTCTTTTAGAGCTCTGGATTTTTTTTTTCTTTGGCATTATGGTTTATCACAGGATAGTGAATCCCAGAGGTGAGTGACCCTCTAGATTTAAGGCAGCCATGTGCAGGAAGGTAGGTCTTGGCAAGAGGAAGGGGCAAGCAACGAGAGTGGCTATTCTGATTTTATAGACGTAGGCTACTGTTTTTCTGCAACTGAGGCTACAAGGGATGAAGATGTACCTGGGGAAGACGTCTGGGCTGGGGTGTGCCCAGGACTAGAGATGAGGTCTCCTGGTTGCTCTAGCATGGAAGAAGGGGAGAGGAGCACATGTGATTGCCATCCATGACCAGAGAGGGAATGACCCTGAGTCTCTTCCTGTGGCCAACCCTCTGGTGCACAGGAAGCCCTTGGGCAGGGCACCTTTGGGATCAAAAGCCTGAATTCAAGATCTAATTCAGGCTCCACCACCTAATTGCTCAATGAATGTAATCAAATTTTGTTCCCTCATCTGTAAAAATGGCTATAACAATGGAACTTAACTTATAGAACTATTGTGAAATTGACTGAATTAGTCCAAGTAAGGGCTTTCCTGGGTGACTCAGTGGTAAGGAATCTGCCTGCCACTGCAGGAGACTCAAGAGATGCAGGTTCGATCCCTGGGTCAGGAAGATCCCCCAGAGGAGGAAATGGCTACCCACTCCAGTATTCTTGCCTGGAATATTCCATGGACAGAGGAGCCTGGTGGGCTACATTCCAGGGGGTCACAAAGAGTCAAACACGACTGAGCACAGCACACATACATACACACAGTTCAAGTAGCAAACAGAGCTCTTGAAAGAAAGTGAAAGTAGCCTTCCAGTCTCCTCTGTCCGTGGAATTCTCCAGGCAAGAATATTGGAGTGGGTAGCTGTTCCTTCTCCAGGGGATCTTCCCAACCGAGGGACTGAACCCAGATCTCTCGAATTGCAGGCGAATTCTTCACCGTCTGAGCTACCAGGGAAGCCACTGCTGCTCAAGTTACAGGTTTGAAGACTTACTAGATCTTTCCATGGGGACAATCAACAAAATAAATTACAAATGGATCAAAGTACATGGGAAAAAGCAATACAAACAAAACAATTTGAAAAGAAAAAATCATAAGGTAATTATTGAGTATATAAAAGTGAAAATTACTGGAGGTTCAAAAATATAAGGAAAAGGAAATGTAAAAAAACTAAAAACGTTGCATGTGTTTGACAGCTAAAGAATTAAAGTCCTTAATATATTTAAAAGTTCAAAAATCTATTAAGAAAATTAGTACATATATCAAGATAAGATATATACATCGAGTAATAAATAGAAGCAAAAGGAAGTTCCAGTTGTCAATTATGAAAATTGCAAAAAATAATGAAATTTATAATACTCATTAGCATTCAAGGAAACTGATGCTGTTGATGGAAATGTGTATCTAGTTTTTTGGCACGCAATGTGAAAATATGTACCAAATTATTAAAAACATCCATGAAATGGACCTTAAAAATGTCTGTCTGATCGTTCAACATCTAAAAATTTTTAATATATATCAGAAATAATTCAACACAGCATTATTTTTTTAAGTATTAAACTGATGATTCAAATTCCCAACAAAGAGGTTAATATTTGAAATATATAGTTTTTTCACGGGCTATCTTCAAGGAATATTTAATGACCATAAATCTCAGATGAAAGCTAAGGGAACAAAATGAACACAAAGACATTTGTCAGTCTCTAATTTGGAAAAAATACTTGAGGTTTGACAGAAAACAACAAAATTCTGTAAAGCAATTATCCTTCAATTAAAGAAGATTTGGAAAAAATACGTGTATAGGTTTATTTATATTAAAAAGTATGGAAGAAGTCCATAAGAAAAAATTATGACGCTGATTGTAATGAGGAATTGTGACGTTAATAGTAATGATCTCGTGATGGGAATTTGGATTTTTTTTTTTAATTCCCAGTACTTTTTGGTATTTTACAAATGTCTTGTAATTTCTTCAGGAGGAAAAAACGTGTTGGAGAGTTTAACTGATCGATTGAATGGTTAGTGAATAGACAGTGTCAGATGTTACGTTTCAGGTTTCACTCTCCTTTCCAACACAGACCTACGGTCCTTCTTAGGTCTTCCACTCAGGCACGAATAAAAGGAGCTGTAATATATTAGATTCTTTGGGGTCTTGGTAATGTAAAAACACCCTCTGAAATAACAGGGCTGCAGACCCCGAGCACTTTGCGGACCCCCAGTCCGCGCACAGTCGCACTGCAGCGTTCCCGCCTCCGCTGCAGTTTAGAGCTCGCCGGATCCCGGGAAACTGACTGCGCGGCTCTTCGCGACGCCGCGGGGGTTTCTGCTCCACTGGAAATAGGGCCAGAACCCCTGCCTTAAGTGCGCAACTGTGGCATCCGCTAGCTAACCTCCGACCACAGCACACCCCCACCCCCCAACTACCACCATCCTAGCTGTGTTTTCTTAAATGTACCCCGTTTACAGAGTCTCCTCTTGCGCATCATTAATTAGGGCACTTTGCAATTTACAAACCACCTGAGACAACTCCGGGTTCCAAACCCAGCTCAACAGATGACATTTCGGACAGGCTTAAGGAAATCAACCCCGAATATCCACTGGAAGGACTGATGGTGGAGTTGCAATACTCTGGCCACCTGATGCGAATAGCGGGCTCAATGGAAAAGAGTCTGATGTTGGGAAAGACTGAAGGCAAAAGGACAAGGGGGCAGTGATGAGATAGCATCACTGACTCGATGGACATAAATTTGAACAAACTCCGGGAGATAGCGGAGGACAAGGGAGACCGGCCTGCTACAGTCCATAGGGTCGTCAAGAGTCGGACAAGATTTAGCGAATGAACAGCAACACAACAAGCCTTAAGATCCGAGACATTTACCCTTCTCACCAGAGTCCTTGCTACGGACACCCTGTTAACATCAGGCCCAGACACGACAAAAAGTACACCTCGAGCCAGCCAGGAGTCGAACCTAGAATCTTCTGATCCGTAGTCAGACGCGTTATCCATTGCGCCACTGGCCCTGTACAAATTAGACCTGCATTGGAGGGCAGATCACGCCTTACGCACCTAACGACAGGCTCCACGACACTAGCGCAGCATTTCCGCCGCTGCGCCGGGCGCTGCGTGGTTCGGGTCTGCAAGCTCCCAAGGCTCCGCCTCTCCCCAGCCCACGCGCTCAGCCAATCCTCAGCCGCTACGTCACCGCGCTCTTCCTCGCCCTCCCACGGCATCGCGTCGGACTGTGCGCCCGTGGCGCTCGGTGCCCGCGCACTAAGTTTGTCCGCCGCCGCGTCCCGTTTCCTCTCTCAGCCTGGCGGGGCGGGGCGGTGGGAAGAGGCTGGGACCTGCGGCCGCTGGAGGAGGGTGACCGGTATCGCCGGAGCCGAGGTGGCGGCGCGGGGCGGCGCGGTCGGAAACCGAGGAGGGAGGCTGTGGTGCAGGATGGCGGCCACGACCTACGAGCGGCTGAAGCTGTGAGTTCCGCGGGCCCGGGGCCGTTGCCCGAGGGGGCCTGCAGGGCAGCGGGGTGCGGTGGGGGGCCGGTGTCGGCCGCCGGCCGCGGGGAGGCTTCCTGAGTCCCCGCCCGGGGCGGCGGGCCGGGTGTGGGACCCCCGCGCGCTGCCCGCCTTCCTGGCCGGGCGCGGCCGCCCCTGGGGCCCTGCCGGAGTCGCCACAGGCCCGGGAGCCACAGTCCCACCAGCCTCTCTCCGCTGGACTCCGCCTCAGCGCCCGCGGCGGGGGCGCAGAGCTGCTCGCCGGGCTTGGCGTTAGCATGCAGCCCTCCGGGCGCCCTCCTTCCCATTTTATTTTTTTTTTGCAGAGGTGGCGTCTATATTTATCCTTATTGCTTAGTAGAGAAAAAGTTTTTTTCTTGTTTCATGGGCCCGTGGCAGCATTTTAAAGGCACACACACAAGTGGATAAACCTGGTCTAGCTGGCCGTTGAAGTCTTACCGACCAGTCTTTAGGCTGCAGGAAAATTTTAAAAGTACAAGTCAGTACTCTCAAGGTCCTAAAAAAGTCTACTTGGCTCTAAATGTTACGTCGCCCAAGCATAAAGCAGATTCCTAAGTCCATGTTGACAGCCAGGGGCTTCTGTCGAGAATTTTTGGCTCTGCAGATCGAGTTGTCGGTAAAGCCAAGCTCTCGAGGCTTTCAGAAAATAGGCTCTGGTTGTTAAGAGTTGTGAATTAGGTGTTTGTAGGGTTTGAGGTTTGTCCTGGATTAAAAAGCAGTAATGTGTACTTACCTTAGGGTTACCATCAGCCCTTGCACTTTGCTTGTCTGTGAATAACTTTGTTCTACCCACTTTGTGTTTTAATGTTTACCTCTAGACTGAAAATCCAGTGATTGGTACCTCAGAATGTCTTGGGCAGCAGAAGCAAATGTAATTTTCGAGAAGCTTATATGTCCTTAAATAAGTTAAAATATCTTGGGACTTAGGCAGAGATATCACATTTCCTCTACAGGGAAAGGAGGACAGCAAGATGTGGTTTGGACACTTCTTATGCTCACAGAATCTCAAGTGCACTTAACTTTCTGGAAGGTTAAGATGAAGGTTAAGGCTGCAGAATTGAAAGTGAGGTCATGTCCACGTCAGATGTTTTGCCTAAAAGACAATTATGTTTTCCTCAGCCGCTCCCGGCCCCCCACCTTGCCACGTCTCTTGACTCTAATTCCCTTGGAAACCCCCAGCTGCTCGCCTTCTCGCCTGGTTCTCCTTTGCAAGGTGATCCTTATTGGTTAAATGAGTCTAGGGAGCTGTCTTTGACTGTGGTACTGGCCAGACTCGTGTCACGTGGGCCGTCCTGGCTAATTAGGTTGCTGTTGTCTACCTGACAGTCACTGAAGGGTTTGATGGGATCCTGCACCAGGTGTCAATTGTGTTGAAGCAGTTTGGAGGCTTGGCTTGAATGCAGCTCAGCATTAGGTTATGAAACGCTGTCGAATTTTCCTGTGGCCAAGGTTGAATGGGATGTAGAACTTGAGAGTTAGAGTGATAACTGCCTAGGGGGCACTGAATGCAGTCCCCGCTTAAAAAGGTGGGGCAGGGCGCTCCATGTACATAGAAGAGAAAGGAAAATGGGCACTTACAGGGTGAGCCTGATGCTTTTGTGTTGATTTTCGTGAGAAGCGGAAACTAGAAATTTGCTTGGGTGACAAAGCAAATCTGGGGTTATAGGAAAGTCATGCTCCAGTTTGTCAGTTAACTTTTTCTGCCTGAAAAAATAGTTCTAAGTGCTTCTGTAAGTGAAGATACAACTATTGTTTGGAAAGATACAGCTTTTCTACAACTTTGTTTTTCTTTGTCAAGGAGTGTGTGTGTTGGAGCCTGCTCTTATCTCTTCTGTTTTGCCCTTGTGCTCTGAGGCCTCTCTGACCGGAGGGGTTGTGTTGTTGTTTTTTTGATGCACTGGAGGTAGAGGCAGTTTCTGACCCACATAAGAATTAGTGGGATGCAGTGGTCATTTTCTAAAGTGCCTAGAGATGTGTTTTAAGAGATTTGTGCAAGAGATGGTATGATTATTTTATAATGGAAGTGTTGTTACTGGCTTTATTTAAATAGTGACTGCTACTAAGTCACTTCAGTCGTGTCCGACTCTGTGCGACCCCGTAGACGGCAGCCCACCAGGCTCCCCCGTCCCTGGGATTCTCCAGGCAAGAACACTGGAGTGGGTTGCCATCTCCTTCTCCAGTGCATGAAAATGAAAAGTGAAAGGAGTCGCTCAGTCTTGTCCGACTCTCTGCAATCCCATGGACTGCAGCCCACCAGGCTCCTCTGCCCATGGGATTTTCCAGGCAGGAGTACTGGAGTGGGGTGCCATTGCCTTCTCCGTTTAAGTAGTGAAGTGCTTGGGATTTTAAAAATCTGTCCTTTGTTATGCTGTACATTTTTTCCAGCCCATCTCTGTCATATGACGTTCACCTTCCTAATGCCTGCATTTCATCCTCTCCTCTCCTGCTTACAGTCTCCAGTTCCATTTTATTGACCCATACGATTAAGTCCACAGTTCTTAGCCGCCTGTATTCTTGCCTGTCTGTCCCTTAACCTTATTTCCCATAACTGCTCGATGCCTTTTGTTTCTCATTTCGCCAGACTTGGCCACCCTCTTTTTATTTCCAGGTGGGTCTTTTTTAGATGTTCGTATCCAGAAGGGCTTCTTCCTCTCTCCCTTCTTTACATGCTGATCACATTTGTGGTAGAGCTGAGAGAGTGCAAGCTGTTTTAGTCACAGCAGACTTAATACTCCCTTGCCGCTTTGTGTCCTGACCCTGTTACTTACTCTCTCTGAGATGGGATTTAATCTGTAAAACGGGGAGGCTTCTACTTCACAGTATCATTATTACAAGGATTGACAGAATGGAGACAAAACCAGCATGCGTGACAGATAACTCCTCTCCTCTGTGAAGCTTTCCCCCCATATCTGTCTCTTCACTGAGCTCCTGTAACAGTTTACTCACAGGCACTAGAGCCCAGATGTCCATATGGGTTTGCCCGTTCTGTCTCTTAGGATTCATCAACAGTGTGCTTAGGATACACTGGACAGGAGGCTGAAAGTCAGAGCGCCCGATCATAGCGCTGTTCGTAGCACTCTCTCCCTGCCTGGAAACGATGAAATCATCATGGATACTTTGTTTCTCCAGCAGGGTTAGAGGACATAGAACATAATAGAAACATCTTAATGTTGATTTCTTCTCTAGTCCTCCTCAGTACCCAGCACAAAGCCTGGTGCGTGGCAGGTCCTCAGTGGAGCACCTGCGGAAATGAAAAGAACTGTCTAGTGTAGAAAGTAGCAGTAGCACTTGAGAAAGATCACAGTGCGGGGTAATGTGGAGTGTATGGTGTAGCAGCAGCACCTTCAGGCACTCCTTGCATGGTGCCATCTTTCCAGTGCCTCTGTGAAGCTAGGCTGATGTGTGTTCTCTGTGAGTGTGGCAGACAGGGAGGTCACTGCCCTTGGCCCCGCAGGTGGGTCACGCAGCCCAGCGGTGGCAGCACTGGCTGTGGGGCACAGCAGGCCCAGAGCCTGCCGACCTTTCCATTCCGATGCGCTGCTCACTACACACGACCTTATCTTCTCTTATCATCAGTTTGCTCTCATCTTAGTCCTGGGGTGGTATGGAAATGAGTTACTTATGATTGAAAATAACGGGCATGTTCAATTTTAATTTGAACATGTAGAAAACAATAGTGATTTGTTTGGAATCTGAAATTTATATAACTTTAACATCCAGGCAGTTCTGAGTATCCTGTTTCATTTAAATCATTTATGTAAGCTTGATGTCAAACAGTGACAAATTTGAAATTACAAGACAGTTGACAACAGAAGTCCATTATTGGAAACACTGAAAGGTGTTTCTTCCGTTTGCAGTGTCAGGTGAAAAATGTGTAAGGCAGGAAACCTGGAAAGTGAATCAGGCTGCAGCTTATATCTAGAGAAACGCTGTGTCCTCAGTTAAGAAGTGGCCTTTCTTTTTCAAAAAATTGTCATAGCTGTGAGGTCAACCAGGGCAGAGGTGCTGGAGCCCTGAGAACAGACGTAGGCTGGGCTAGTGTGATGACGGCGTCCAAAGTCTGTCCAGTACAGTGAGCATTCAGATCTTTCTTACACCTCTCTTCCTGACTGCCTGCATCCACTTCTGCCTCCCCCTGCCTGGCCTCCGATGACCACAAATCTGATCTCTTTTTTATGAGTTTGTTTTTGAAGTATAATTGACCTACAACACTATGTTAGTTTCTGGTACGAAACATAATGATTTGGTATTTTTGTGCTTTTCATAGAGTATAAATCTGGTTGTGCTATTTCATAATACAAAGATATTAATAACTATTGACTGTATTTCCCACATGGTACACTTCATACCCTTGACTCATTTATTTTCTAACTAGAAGTTTGTACCTGTTAATCTCCCTCACAAACGTATTCCTTTCCTCCCTCTCCCTCCCTCCAATCTTGCATACACACACCCCCCCCCCCCCCCCCATGCCCCAGCACCCGGTTCCCTGCATCTGTGATTCCGCTTCTGTTCCTTTAGGTTTGTGTCTTTGCTTTGTCTTTTAGAGTCTACATACAGTTGAAGTCATACAGACTTTGCTTTTCTCGTTCTGACTCATTTCACTCACCATGATACCCTTTTAGTTCATTGGTTGTTAACAATGGCAAGATTTCATTCTTTTGTTATGGCTGAGTAATATTCCTGTGTGTGTGTGTGTGTGTGTATGTATATAAAACACATCATCTTTATCCATTTCTCTGTTGACGAGCACTTGGATTGTTTCCATATCTTGGCTTTTGTAAATAATGTTGCATTGAATGTAGGAATGCATTAATTTTTTCTAGTTACCATTTTTGTTTTCTTCAGTTAAATACCCAGGAATGGAATTGCTGGATCATATGGTAGTTCTGTTTTTAATTTTTTGAGGAACCTCCCTTCTCTTTTTCATAGTGACTGCACTAATTTATCGGAGAAGGCAATGGCACCCCACTCCAGTACTCTTGCCTGGAGAATACCATGGGCGGAGGAGCCTGGTGGGCTGCAGTCCTTGGGGCCGCTGAGTCGGACACGACTGAGCCACTTCACTTTCAGTTTTCACTGTCACCCATTGGAGAAGGAAATGGCCACCCACTCCAGTGTTCTTGCCTGGAGAATTCCATGGGCAGGGGAGCCTGGTGGGCTGCCATCTATGGGGTTGCACAGAGTCGGACACGACTGAAGTGACTTAGCAGCAGCAGCAGCAGCGCTGATTTATCACCAGGGCACAAGGGTTCCATTTTCTCCACATTCTTGACAATACTTGTTCTTTGTTGTCTGTTTGATAACAGCCAGCTGCCAAGTGAGAGACGGCGTCTCGTTGTGGTTTTGATTGGCATTTCCTTCATGAGTAGTGATGCGGGGCGCCTCTTCATGTGAATGTTGGCCATCTGAATGTCTGCTTGGAAGGATGTCTGTCCAGATCCTCTGCCCGTTTTTTAACCAGGTCGCTCGTCTTTTTCCTCTTGAGCTGTTAGAGTTCTGTATGTCATATATATCATTTGCATATAACTTCTCCCATTCAGGAGGCTGCCTCTTGTTCATAGTTTCCTTCGCTGTGCAAAAGCTTTTTAATTTGATGTAGTTACATTTGTTATTTTTGATTTTGTTTCCTTTGCCTGCGGAGACATATCAAAAAAAAAATTACTGAGATGGATGTCAGAAAGCATTGTGCCTATGTTTTCTTCTAGAAATTCATGTCTTCAGAGCTTGCATTGAAATCTCTAACCCGCTTTGAATTCACCCTTGTGCACCGTGTGAGGGAACGCTTTAGTGCTTTTACACGTAGCTGTCCACAGTTTTTCCAACACACTGTCCTGGAGAATGTTCCCTGTGCACTTGGAAGAAGTCCTGTGTGTGTCTCTGTGCGTGCGCGCAGGCACGTGTGTATCTGTTACAGAATTTTGGTTTGTGGTTACTGCGAGGTTTACATATAGAAGTCTCTATCATTATTTTAAGCTGCTGCTCTCTTAAGTGAAAAGCACTGTAACCACCCTGCGCTTTCACTGCTCTCCTCCCCGCCCCCAGCCCCGCGTGTTTACTCATTTGACATCATGCTTTGTATCTTTTTGTTTTGCGTATCCCTTAACTACTCATTGTGGATGCAGGTGATTTTCCTGGCCGTGTCCACTGGCTGCAGAGCGCACGGTGGCCCAGAGCCGGAGTTGCCCTGCTGGTGGGCAGAGCTCAGTCTCAGAATGTGCGGCTGGGTTCTGATATGGCAGGCTGTAGGGCTGCAGTGGTCCTGGGGCTGTTGTCTGCCCACTGGACTGTGGGGCTGGGACCTAGGGGCCCCCAGGGGTGGTGCCAGCCCACTGGTGGGTGGAGCTGGGTCCCAGGGCCTCTGGCTGCAGGGTCCTGGGGATCCTGGGGCTAGTCCCGGGACCCTGGTGTCTAGGGCTGATCCTGTGCCCTTTGGTGTACAGGGCTGGGTCGTGGGGCAGCTGTGGACTCGGGTCTTAAGACAGCATGTCTGCCGGTGGGTAGGTGGGCTGTGTCTCTGCCTGGCCAGTTGCTTGGCCTGAGGTGTCCCAGTACTGACGCTTGTGGAGTCAGGCCAGGCTAGGCAGCTAGTGGGGCGAGGTCCTTGTGCTGATAAGCTAAGAGGATTCCAGAGTGGCAGGTGCCAGTGCCAGCGACCTTGTGATAGAGGGAGAGATGTCTGCCACCATCCTTCTCCCTCTGGGGTCGGCAGGTGAGTCTGACCCAGGCTCCTTTCAAATGATTGCTTCTGTCCTGGAGCATGGGAGATTCTGTGTGCGCCCTTTAAGAGTGGAATCTGTTTCCCACAGCCCTCTGGCTCTCCTGAAAGTAAGGCCCACTGGCCTTCGAAGTGAAACGCTGTAGGGACTGGTCTTCCCAGTGGAGGAGCGCCCAGCTGGAGCGCCCACTCCACGTGGGGCTGGGGCCCTCGCGCCTTGGGGAGAGCCTCTGCAGTTGAGGTATCCTCCCTTTTGGGGGGGCACCTGCCCGGGGGTATGGATCTTGCCTACCCTGCGTCTCCTCCCTCCTGCCGGTCTTGTGGTTCCTTCTCTGTGTCTGTAGTTGTAGAGGGTCTCCTGCTGGTCTCTCCCTTCGTCTCATCGGTAGTTGCTCTGTAAATGTGACGTGGGTGTGCCTGTGGGAGGAGGCGGGCTCACGATCTTCCTACCTTTGCCATCTTGGCGTCGCCTCTCCATGGACCTAACAGCCCTTTATTTTTAAACCTAATGGGCTTTGAAGTCCATGGTCTCTGGGATCAAGAAGAGAGAGTTCAAGCTTGGGCCTACTTTGATGTGTCTTCCAAAAACTAAGTGTCATCTTAACAGAGGCCAGAACTCTGGGTTGATGTCAAGTCTGCTGTCTTGAAAGACACCAGGTAGTATTCCTGTTGAGTTAGAATTGTTAACACCTCCTGGATTCTTATGACTTCACCAGTTTATTTTAGTATGTGATATTACTCTGAACTTTAGAGATTTGATATCAACAGCTTAGTTAATGATCAAATAATCTTCTCACAGGGAATTTCTTTAACTTCTGGAATCTACCTTGTAAGATAAGTAATTTGAAAAAAAATCACATCAGTTGAAGGCCATTATTTTTCCTTTTGCAACAGGAAGAAAATTTTGCCTATACACACACACACACGTTTGCAAACCAGAGAATCAATCTTTATTTTTATCTTAGGATTTTTTTTTTTTTTTTTTTTTTTGGCCACAGAGAGGGGCATGTGAGATCTTAAGTTCCTCAAACCAGGGCTGGAATCCATGCCCGGGCATTGGGAACAGGGTCTTCACCACTGGACCAAAAGGGAAGTTCCTTGCCTATATTTGTTCATCATTGAGTGTTCTTAGTTTCTGTGTACTTAATCTGTTGAGAACTTGGTGTAGCCTGTTGACTGGTTGATTTTGGAAAAACTCCAGGCAGAACTTGGCTTTAGTGATGGTTTGTAGAGCTTCTAATCAGAGAAAACCCAGTTCCTCTCTCCTCTTATTGGGTACAGTGTAACTGCCGCAGAGCTCCCCGGGTAGCGCTAGTGGGAAAGAGCCCGCCTTCCAGTGCACGAGACATGAGAGGAGTGGGTTCCATCGCTGAGTCGGGAAGATCCCCTGGAGCAGGCAGTGGCAGCCCACTCCAGTATTCTTGCCCGGGAAATCCCGTGGACAGAGGAGCCTGGCGGCTTATAGTCCGTGGGATCGAAAAGAGTCTGACAGAACTGCGGGACTAAACAAGAAACGAGTTGGAATGATACTTGCTGTTAAGATTAGTTGGCTTCTGGGCTGTTACTTGTAATTACTCTTCTTAGAAATGTTGATTAGGTAGCAGTCACTGTTCATATCTTCATTTTTCCAATTTATAAACTGTTTTCAATAACATCGATCAGCGCAGCCTGCTGGCAGCCCAGTAGTAACTTAGATTCAGCAAAGCTCCCAAAGCCCTTGGGCTAGATGGAACTCTTTTTTAGCTTGAACCACAGTTACTCTTATGTTTGTTTTTGTTCTTTTAACGCCTTTTAAAAGTTAGTTATCATTGTCATCTAATACAAGGGAGCGGTTTGAAACGAACAACGCTATTGTGAAGAGCACTCTTCGCCCGCCCAAGCCCCGCGGTCCCAGGGACCTGCTTTCATGCTTGTAGGCTGTTTCCTCCGGTGCTTCGCTCTGCGCCTGGGAACGACACGCTTGCAGTGCCATTTCCTGATTTTTTTCCAGTTTTAGTCACATGATGACTTTCTGCTTCAAAAAATGGGAATTTAGTTTTTGTACCTCTCTTTCTCTCCTCTCAATGTGGTAATTTTAAGAGATTCAGTGCTCACATTATTATGGTTGCATATGATTGACTCAAAGGACATCAACAGTATGTTATTATATTTGCTTATAAAAGCGCTTTGTTTTTCCTTGAATTAGAAAGTGTCTTTTTTGATGGGCATGTACACACTGCTGTGTTCAAAATGGATGACTAACAAAGACGCACTGCATGGCTCGTGGAACTCTGCTTGATGTTATGTGGCATCCTGGATGGGAGAGGGGTTTGGGGCAGAGTGGATACAAGTCTATGTATGGCTGTTCACCTGAAACCACCGAAACATTGGTTGTTAATGGGCTAGTCCCCAGTACAAACTAAGAAGTTTTTTAAAAAAACTGCTTGTATTTTATTTGCTTGGCTTTTCTTTGTGTTCTTATTGCTAATAAATCTTCAGTCTCTGGGACAGCGATAAAACTTCTCAGATAAGTCAGGTAGCTGTCGATTCATTTCCTTCTCTGAGTCTGGCCTCTGGGAGCCCTGTCCTCTCTGCGTTAATCTGACTGGCTGTTCCTTAGGCCTGTTGTGTAAGCTGTTGTCCTGGACCCTCGCTTCACCATCATCACGACAATGTCTTTTACCTCTCTCCTGCTCTGGATTCTGACTGTCGATTTACTCCATTTTGGTGAAAGAGCTTTTCCTTCTTTCCCAGAAAGAGTGAAAGAGAAGTATCTTTTCAGATGTTGCACGTCTGCAAATGTTTCCATGTTGTCCTCAGGTACATTTATATGATACTGTGGCTAAGTATAGAATTCTCAGCTAGGACTTTATTATCCTTTAGAATTGAAGACCTTGCTGTTAAATAGTCCAGAATGTGTTGCTGTTGAGTAATCCAGTAGTTTGCCTGTTGAATATTTCAGTACTTCTTTCTCTTACTTTTTTGGCTGTTCCCCCCCCCCCCCCCCCCCGGAAACTTTAGGATTGTGTCTGTACGGTGTTTTGAAATTTTACCCTGAATGTGCCTGTGTGTGTGTGTGTGTGTGCACGTGTGCGCTGTGCATGTTTATTTGGTGGCCCTTTTACATCTGGAAACTTGTCCTTTGGTTTGAGGTTTCTTTGATAGATTTCTTTTCTTGTCTGCTGTCCTGAAGTTCCCGCTCAGCGGATGTTGAGCGTCCTGGATTGTACCCCTCTCTTCCTCTCCCCGTTCTTCCTTTCTGTGCTCTCCTATTCTGCAGCTCTTTTTTTTTTTCTTAATATATATATTTCATTGAAGTATTGTTGACTTACAGTGTTGCCAGTGTGCAGCAAAGTGATTCAGTTATACACATATTATTTTTGAAATTATTGTCCACTATAGGTTGTAACAAGATATCAACTATAGTTCCCTGGGCTGTATGTAAACTTTTGTTGCTTGTTATGTATCTGTTTTTTTAATTGGAAATCTAGCATTCTATTCATAGTAAGTCAAACAAGTGTAAATACCTGGGCATTTGTATTCTTCAAAACATTTCAAGATAATTCTGATATGCACCTGGATTTTGAAAAGTGACTAGAGTTTTTTCTGTTAAGTTGTAGTTTCGCTGATACAGAGTTGTTATTTTTCTGTTGACCAATCATACTGCAATGGTATTAAGTGAGTAATAGTTACATAATCACAGTAGTGAAAGATGTTTGTCAGTTTTCACAGTCAATAGCCAGACAAAAAAAACAAAAGTTAATTACGGTTGCAAGCCATAATGGTAACATAATTAAACAATATAAAATATACTATTGGAGGGTCAAGCAGAGTGTGGTAAGTGAAAGTGCGTACGTGCGCGTTTTAATCCACCCAGTCAGTCTTTTGGTTGGTGCATTTAATACATTTACATTTAAGGTGATTATTGATGTGTAAGATCTTATTACCATTTCTTAATTGTTTGGGGTTTATTTTCTTTAGGTCTTTTCCTTCTCTTGTATTTCCTGCCTAGGGAAGTTCCTATAGCATTTGTTGTGAAGCTGGATTGGTGGTGCTGAATTCTCTTCACTTTGGCTTGTCTGGAAAGCTTTTCATTTCTCCGTCCACTCTGAAGGAGAGTCTTGCTGGGTAGAGTATTCTTGGTTGTAGAGTCCTCCCTTTCATCACTTTAAACACATGGTGCCGTTCCCTTCTGGCTTGTAGAGTTTCTGATGAGAAATCAGCTGATAGCCCGATGGGAGTTCCTTTATATGTTATTTTCCCCTTGTTGCTTCTAATATTTTGTCTCTGTCTTTAATCTTTGTCAGTTTCATTACTATGTGTCTCACTGTGTTCCTCCTCGGGTTTATCCTGTCTGGGACTCTCTGCTCAGACCCTTTCTCTCTTTCTCTTCTCCTTCTGGGACCGCTATAATGCTAATGTTGGTGCGTTCGATCTTGTTCTAGAGGTCTCTGAGGCTGTCTTCATTTCTTTTCTTTCCTTTCTCTGCATTCTCTTCTGTGGCCGTGGTTTCCACCATTCTGGCCTCCAGGCCGTTTATCTGTTCTTCTGCCTCAAGTCTTCTGCTATTGACTCCGTCCAGGTATTTCTTATTCATCTCTGTTTGCTTGTTCTTTAGTTCTTGTATGTCTTTGGTAAACATTCTTGAATCTTCTTCATTGTTTTTCCTAGATCATCTTCCCTATCCTTACTCTGAAATGTTTTTCTGAAAGGTTTCCTATCTTTACTTCATTTAGTTGTTTTTTGGGGGTTTTATATGGTCCCTTCCTCAGGGACATAACTTTGCTTTTCATCCTGATTAACTTTATGTAATATGGTTTTTCTTTCAGCCACTGTGGCAAGAAGCCACTTCTTGCTTCTTCTGTTTGCCCCCTGATGGAGGAAGCTAAGAGGCTTGTGTAAGATTCCAGATGGGAGGGACTGGTCGTGGGAAACACTGGGTCTTGCTCTGGAGGGCAGAGCCTTGCGCAGTAAAGCTTTCATCCAGTTATCTGCTGAGGGGTGGAGTCGCACTCCCTCCCTGGTACTTGTTTGGCCTGAGGTGACCCAGCCCTGGCGTCTGCACGCTCTGTGGCAGGGTTGATGGTGACCTCCAAGAGGGCTTACACCAAGGGGCCCTTCCGGGCCTGCTGCTGCTGCGGACCCGCCCCCACAGGAGACCCTCCAACACTAGCAGGTGGTCTGGGTTCAGACTCCTGTGGGCGCACCGCTCCTTTGCTCTGGGTCTTGGTGTGCCCAGGGTTTTGTTTGTGCCTGCAAGGCTGGAGGCTCTGTTTCCCCCCGTCCTGTGGAAGTCCTGTAATCAGGTCCCGCTGACCTTCGCGGCCAGATCCCCTGGGGATTCCTAGTCCCTTTGTCAGATCTCCGGACTGGGAAGCCCTGCGGATTCTGAACCCTCACAGCAGTGGGAGAACTTCTTTGGTCTTCTTCTCCAGTTTTGGGTCACCCACGTGATGGGTATGGGATTTGATTTGATTGTGATTGCGCCCCTCCTCCCGTCTTTGCTGCAGCTTCTTCTTTGTCTTTGGACATGGGATACCTGTTTTTTTGGTGGGTTCCAGCATCCTCCTGAGGAAAAGGTGATGGCACCCCACTCCAGTACTCTTGCCTGGAAAATCCCATGGATGGAGGAGCCTGGAAGGCTGCAGTCCATGGGGTTGCTAAGAGTTGGACATGACTGAGCAACCTCACTTTCATTTTTCACTTTCAAGCATTGGAGAAGGAAATGGCAACCCTCTCCAGTGTTCGTGCCTGGAGAATCCCAGGGACAGGGGAGCCTGGTGGGCTGCCATCTCTGGGGTCACAGAGTCGGACATGGCTGAAGCGACTTAGCAGCAGCAGCAGCGTGGAAGTCCTGTGGAAGTCCTTCCCAGTCCTGGGAAGTCTTGTAACCAAATCCTGCTGGCCTCAAGGTCGCATTCCCCGGGGACTCCCAGTCCCTCCGTTGGTTCCCCAGGCCGGGAAGCCTGACATGGGGTTCTGAGCCTTCACAGCAGTCGGGAAACTTCTTGGGTGTTCTCCAGTTTGTAGGTCGCCCAACCCAGCGGGTATGCGATTTGATTTTATCGTGATTGTGCCCCTCCTGCTGTCTTGCTGTGGTTTTTGCTCTGTCTTTGGTCATGGAGTATCATTTTTGATAGGTTCCAGCATCCTCCTGTTGATGGTTGTTCAACAGATGGTTGTGATTTTGGTGTTCTTGCAGGATGAGATGAACGCGTGTCCCTCTACTCTGCCTTCCTGCACTGGAGGCCCCTTTATTTTCCTTGTAGTTCAGATCACCATCTGAAATCACGGAATCACTTGCATGAGTATTGTCTTTCCCGTTACCATGTAAGCTCTGTGATCCGGAGACTTTGTACCTCTAGTACCTAACAAGGCCTGGCATGAGGTAACACTCCTAACTTGGCCCGCATTACACAGTTCAGTTCAGCCACTCAGTCGTGTCCGACTCTTTGCGACCCCATGAATTGCATCACACCAGGCCTCCCTGTCCATCACCAGCTCCCGGAGTTCACCCAAAATAATGTCCATCGAGTCGGTGATGCCATCCAGCCATCTGATCCTCTGTCGTCCCCTTCTCCTGCCCCCAATCCCTCCCAGCATCAGAGTCTTTTCCAATGAGTCAACTCTTTGCATGAAGTGGCCAAAGTACTGGAGTTTCAGCTTTAGCATCATTCCTTCCAAAGAACACCCAGGACTGATCTTTAGATTGGACTGGCTGGATCTCCTTGCAGTCCAAGGGACTCTCAAGAGTAATGAGCAAAGTTGGGGCTAATTACATCTGGTGATGTCCATGTGTATGTAGTCTTCTCTTGTGTTGTTGGAAAAGGGTGTTTGCTATGACCAATGTGTTTTCTTGGCAAAACTCTGTTAACTTTTGCCCTTTTTCATTTTATACTCCCAACTTTTTGAGGCCATAGTTTATTATTATCTGTCTTAATAATATTATAATAAACCCAGTGGGCTTCCCAGGTGCCAGTGCAGGAGACACAAGAGATCCAGGTTCAATCCCTGGATTGGGAAAATCCTGTGGAGAAGGAAATGGCAACCCACTCGAGTATTCTTGCTTGAAGATCCCATGGGCAAAGGAGGCTGGCAGGCTACAGTCCATGGGGTCACAAAGAGTCGGACGTGATTAATACACACACCACCTTAACAATAGCCTCAATCTCCATTGTTTTAGTGCATGCAAATCTTGATTTTCACTGTTGTTTTTGTTGATGGTTATTTCCTGAACCATGCTCAGTTGCTTGCGGAAGTTACCCAGTTTCTCTCTTGAAGATCCAACTTCATTTTTGTTGAACTCATATTAAAAAGTTGCATACATTTTGAGTACTCTTTCCCAACCCTGATTTTATCCTATTTTTTATTTTGTAGAGTGTCTTTCTTCCCCCCAAGAACATTATAGGTGGCATTCTAACAAAATACCAAAATGTTAAAGTTTATTTTAAGCGATTTCCTAGAAATGCATTTCTTAGTATTTTTGGCTAACACGTCTTGGTTACTGTGTATCAAGTGTTCTGAGAGTCTCTCAATGGTTAGCTCTTTGCATCCTCACAGCAGTGCTGTTTCACGAGTCTGGTGGTATCCCTATTTTGTTGGAAAGGGAACTGAAGAACAGAGAGCATAAGGAGCGTGCCCAGGTTCACACAGCGCAGTGAGTCTGGTCCCGCAGGCCGTGCTCCTGACGGCTGTGCGGCATTCCCTCCGCTGCTGCTGACTCGAGTTAGATTCTGGTGTGATTGTCTTCTGTGAGTCACAGTGCTGCCAGAGCAGACTGGAACCGTGTCAGCCGCAAGTCAGAGTTGCAGTGAACACATACGAACCGCATAACAGCTTTATCTGTTCAAAGGCTGGGGAAGTGATGCCAAGTTGAACTACATTGTTGCAGTAGGTTTTGGGGAAGTGTTCATGTTATTTCCTTCAGTTGTTTATGGTTTTGAACTTCTTCTTAGGCACATCACCCCTGAAAAATTTTATGTGGAAGCTTGTGATGATGGAGCAGATGATGTACTTATCATTGACCGCGTGTCCACAGAAGTTACGCTCTCAGGTACGTCACGGCCAGGGTTATGAGCGTCCTGAAAGACGTTACATCTCAGTTGCAGTAGCAGTCAAACTGACGAGGTCTGTGCTGGTGTGTGGATCTCTGAGCGCCTTCTTAGAAAAAATTTAATTCTTACTACCTCATTTGATTTTTGTGCCTTGATTTTATGCTTTTTCTTGAAATTTTTAGCATTTTACTTTTCATAAGGATTTAAAAACTTATTTATTTGTTCTCTCAACGGGACTGTAACAGGATTGATTTTGTTGATGTTAATGTTCCTCTCTAACTATAAAATTTGAAGTGTTAGAGTGTGAGAAAGTTGTGTTAGCATAAAGTGTGGAATTTTAACAACCGCTTTGTTTTTGAAACTATTCATGACTATGAGGATAATTTAATAAATGAAAAATTATATATATATCAGTAAAACTTATGTTTTAGGCAGAATGGTTTTCCTAACCTTTATCTAAACTATCTGTATTTTGGTTTTGCTTCTCTGGGGTGTGAAAAACAACTTGTTGTTAAATTGTGTGGAACACTGATTTCTGACTAGATTAATGTGAAATAATCTCAGTGACAAATCAATGTGTCATGTGAGAATCACATTTAGAAGGTCGTATGTCACTTATTTAAAAATTCACCTCTAGACAGAACTCTCTTATTTTTTTCTGAAGCACAGTATTTGGGTGACCATAGGGTAGGCATTCAGTAAATAGTAACTATCCTCAGAATGGATAAAGTGAAACATGAAGATATTTTGCATAGGATACGAAAGTGTAAGAAAGTTAGGACTAAGTCTGTTTTCTTGAGTATCTGCTTGTTTTCGTTAAGTACTGTATATAACTTCGTTTGACCAAATGGAGTGATAGCTGTTTTAGTTTGGTGATGTGGCCTTTCCTGTGACTTGCTTGGTGGCTGCTCTCTCAGAATGGCTGACTGCTTTTATCACACTGTTAGTTTACTTCTAAACTTTAGTCCCCAAACTTCTTTATACCACATTGATACAACCTAGTGTCTTATAAAAGCTTCAGTGTAGATGTATTTTCAGTTACTCTTTTGACCTGTCAGTGACGTTTTATTTGTAAGTAGACATTGCTGACCCATTTGAGTGGACAAAGCTAAAGGTCTTGAATAGTGTGGATGTAAAAATGTTAGTGGTCATCGGTAGACACATGAAGAGATGCTGACCTGAAGCCAGTGATGATGAGAGCCTGTTGATCCCAGTTTCTCTGCCAGTTTCCTTTTACCACTGGGAATGCAGACCATTGCCACAGAAAGAGGAGTTTTTTTTTCTTTTTTCTTCCATGAAAAAGTATCATGGTCCTAGGAATTATCACCCCGGTGGCTCAGATGGTAAATCATTTGCCTGCCATGCAGGAGACCTGGGTTCAATCCTTAGGTCAGGAAGATTCCCCTGGAGAAGGGAATGACTACCCACCCTAGTAGTCTTGCTTGGAGGATTCCACGGATGGAGGAGCGTGGGCTGTAGCCTGTGGGGCCGCAGAGAGTCGGACTCGACTGAGTGCCTGACGCTTTTACTCCCTTGCTGCCACGCTCGGGTTATTATGACTGAACAGCTCCATCAGTAGTGCGTTTATCATTCTCTCAACGTGTTCGGAGTGTCCTCTGAGCTTCTTACTGCACTGGTGTTCCCATTTTTCATGGTGGTTAGTTATGGCATAGCATTACTAAGTAAATTGAATTATTGAGAGAAAAGTAAATTTTAGAATTACAGGAGTGCCGTAAAGAAACAAGACAGCAGTGTTTCAGAATGGGTGCTAATTACAGTGTGACTGAAAGAAACAGTCTATAGCCATGTAAACTTGGGAGACTTTGAGTGAAGCCACGGAGCAGCTTTTCTCACGTAGGCCTTCTCAGAGCCTCTGCTCTGCCGCTGCGCATTGTGACTCAGGAAGCAGAGTTGCTGTGGATGGGGCGAAGCTCTCTTCTTTGACTGGGAGACCCTACTTTCCCTCCTTTCTGCCGTTATTCCCTAAACGAGAGTTCTACAAAATATGTTTTGTGTGGCTCATTGGCTTAAAGTTTACCAGTTGTGAAACGAACCTTGCACCTAAGGTTCTCTTTGTTCGTGAGGGCATTGCTGATAAATCACAGCTGATGATGTGGCCTCCCTGGGTGCTTGCGTCAGCTCTCAGGCACCAAGAGGAGCCTTCTCCTGCCTCCTTCCCCTCTTGGCTCTTTGCCCCCACTTCCCACATTCTTAGGAACACCGGAGTCCTGTTTTACATTCCATTTGTTGCATGTTGAAATTAAAATCTCGTCTCAACCTCCATTTACTTTCTAATTCTCTTAAAGGGATAGATTCGGTTTCTGACAAGAGGCTGAATAAGTTATTTGAAAATTGCCGTTGGAAATAATCCATACTTTACATAGTGAGGTTGCTGAAGCATGGTACTTTTGGCACCATATTCTAGACCAGGCAGAGACCTTTGTGATGTGACATGGACATCTTTGTTGTATATTCTGCCAAAATGTAGGTCTAGCGTTAATGAAGGAATATCGCTTTCTTAGAACAAAGCATGCACATTGATTTAGTTGAAGTAACCATTGAAATGAAACTAAATTTCTCTTTCTGTTGCTGAGCTTTTTCTCAATGAATTTTCTTTTTTCCTTTACTTTTTTCTTTAAAGTCAAGAAAGATATTCCTCCTTCAGCAGTCACGAGACCAATATTTGGTATACTGGGCACAATCCATCTGGTGGCAGGTAAGAAAAATGAGCTAAAGTGGGGGCAAACGGTAATTAAATCGACCCTATCAGAGTATCTTACTTGAAGCAATGAATCTGTAGTTTAGGTATTTGTACTTAATTTCTAAGAGTAATATACCCCTAGTAGTAAGTGGTTACATTTATAAGGCTGAGGTTCTTTTTTTTTTAGTTTTGATTTTGGTTTTATTCAACTGGAGTTGAAATCTCTAGTCTGCTAGAGATTTTTCATAAATTTTAAGAGTATTTACACAAAAATTTTAATGCATTGATGAACCAGAGTATTCTATACCTTCAGCTCCTCACTGGGGTTGATTATGACATAGAGCATGTTAGAGAATGTTACCTGGTTCTAGTTATTAGAAGAGTGATTTTTTGAATTTAAATTTTATTTCATACTTTTAAAAAGTTCCTATTATTTCAGGCATACAGTTATATGCTGAATATAACTGAATGCTGTTATATCTATAAAATGCTGAATGCTGTTATAAAAGATGCAGGTCCCTTTTGTCCTGCAGTTTACAGTCAAGTGACAGAGGCATTTAAATGGTAAGTTACTACAGTACAGTGTGACAAGTTCTAGTAGAGAGCTATACCTAGGAAAACTTCCAGAGAGGGCACTTTTGGTTAGAGCCCCAAACAGATCTGAAGAATAAATGTGGTGGTAAAGGCGTTCCCTGGCTTATTTGTGGGAGGGAGAGGAGGTAGCCAAGGTCAGGGTCGGTGTGTTATACATGGTGCTTTGATGGCTTCTTGCTTCCTGACCGCTCGTCTTTGGAGTGTCACAGTGACCAGTTAGCTATGCCGCCAAGCACATCTCTCTACCATGTGGATTAACGGGCCGACGTGGGGGATGTAGACGGGACACTGTCCTGCACTGGCCGAACCTCATGACCTGTCATGCTTTAAGCTGCACATTGGGAAATGCGTGAGCAGAGGCGTGTATGCTTAGGGCACACTTAGCGGGGAAAGAGAGAGAGAGAGGTGTTTTCTGTCTCTTATTTTCTATCTGCTAGGATCACGACTCTGGTTACCAAAAGCTTTTGCTTTTACCTTTTTGAGAAAAAATTTGACCTTTCAAAAAAATATTTTTAAATAATATGCTTGTCTCTCTATTCATAAATTATAAGATTGCCTTAAAAACGTACTTGTCGTTTATTTAGCACGCTCCCGCCTCTGGAGTTTAAAGGACTGCCACTCCTGGCTTTCTGGTTGCCTTGTTTCTATTTACCTAAGTTTGGCTTTGCTTTTTGCAGGTAATTATCTAATTGTCATTACCAAAAAGAAAAAAATAGGTGAATTTTTCAATCATGTAATCTGGAAAGCAACAGATTTTGATGTCCTTTCTTATAAGAAGACGATGTTGCACTTAACTGATATTCAGGTAAGGACTGGAAGCGCTTACTAATTGCAAAACACAAAGAAGTCCCGCGGCGTGGGTGGGGAAGGGAGGTGGAACACAGAATGTTTGGTGGAGTTAAAACAATGTATTTATCTGGCTATCTTAGTTGCAGTGTGAGGGATCTCTAGTTGCGGCAGGCATATTCTTAGTTGCGGCATGTGGGATCCAGTTCCCTGATCAGGGAGAGAGAGAGATATATATATAACCCTTCATATATTTTACTGCTCTTGGGTTGTTGCTTATTTTTTTTTAACTGACTCAATTCTTAAAATATGAAATTTCATAAAAGAGAAAAGAACAAACTGAAAATGCCCATGTACTCAACACATAGATTTAAGTTCGTATTTAAGAGTTAGAAACTGGTTCCGGCCTAGCTGTGTGATAGTCCACCAGGGCACAGAGCAGATGGCTCATAAGTTGCATGATGGGAGCAGCACAGGCACTGTTCAGGCTACTCTTGATACAGTTTTGACAAGAAATAAAATATTTTAAATTCTTGATGTTTTAAATTATAGTGCACTAAATAATAGTAGTTTTACTATGTTTTCATTTTTCCATTTATAACTTACAGTAGGAGAGTATTTTAATGTTTTGAGTTTTTAAAAATCTGTCAGTGCAACAGGTGTAATTTTTCCTATTGATTATTAACATGGGTTAAGATTATTGACAAGGATAGCCTGGCCATTTGCATGGTCCAGCCCTATCGTGCAGAACAAAGACTGCCTGTATTCTTTTTCAAACAAAGCTATTTTTGCTTGAAGTATTTTTAAAAACTTAGTTGAATGGGATTAACTCTTCTATTTTTTGAAAACTGCGTTAAATTAACATTATGTTTAGAGATTTATATCTATGGAGTATTTGTTTTCTAAATGTACATTATAGTATTTGCTTTCAAAAATTTTTACATTGTATTTTTATTCCCAGAAGTACAAAACATTTGTTTTTAAAAGAAAGCTAACTATTCTGAAACGTGAATCTTACCTGTAATGGACATTTTAAAAAATTAGTCCTAACACTATTGTCTTATTGACTAAGTAAAGCTGTAGAATGGCCTTCCCTGTTGGCTCACTGGTAAAGAATCCACCTGCCAACGCAGGAGAGATGGGTTCGATCCCTTGCTCAGGAAGATGCCCTGGAGAAGGAAATGGCAGACCACTCCAGTGTTCTTGTCTGCAAAATCCCACGGACGGAGGATCCTGGCAGGCTTTAGTCCATAGGGTTGCAAAAGAGTCGAACACAACAGCAACTTAAAATTTAAAATTTATTTAAACTTAAAATCTATTTTTTCTCCTACTTGTATATCAGTCAGTATATTAATATATCATCCTCTGTGAGACATGATCGTTTAAGGCAGTGAAGATGTTTACATTTAATAGCCCCGTAATAGTGAACAATTTCTTCTTGATTGCTCTAGTTTGTTGTCAGGCTGTGTAACTAATTGCGTATTTGTATCTTCCGTTTTTCAAAACAGTGTTGAGGCCAAAATAAAAATTTCGTAGTATGTAGATTTGTAATGTGTAGATTAAATGTTAATCATTTGTTAAACATTAAGTATTACCAGACATTAAAAATTACTTTTTAGAACAAGGATAAAAACAAACGTCAGTCTCAGTATTCATTGTGAAAGCCAGCTAAAATGATTATCAGAAAATAAGTAGAAATATTACTTTTACTGAATCTTCCTTTCTTTCCTATTGAAGTATAGTTTATTTCCAGTATTTGTTTCAAGTATACAACATGGTAATTCAGTATTTTTATGCATTATAAAATGATCACCACAATAAATCTCCTTACCATCTGTCACCATACAAAGTATCATTGACTGTACTCTCTATACTGTACAATTTATCCCCATGCCTTGCTTATTTTATAGTTGGGAGTTTGTATCTCTTAGTCTCCCTTCCCTACTTCACTCATCCCTTCTTACCTGCACTCCTCACTGGTAACCATCAGTTTGTTCTCTGTGAGTCTGTGTCATTTTTAATTTCTTTCATCGTTGTCTTATAGTTTTCCAGTGACACGTTTTCTTCCCATCTTGGTTAAATTTTTTTCCTGGGTATTTTATTCTTTTCATGCAGATGTACATGGGATTTTCTCCTTAATGTCTATTGCCAGTTAGTTCATTGTTACTGTAGCGAAATGCGATGGACTTCAATATATTGATTTTATATCCCAACTTTTGCTAGTTTTTTTGGTGGCATCTTTCCTTTAGGGTTTTCTATGTGTGGTATCATGTCATTTGCAAGCAGTAACAATTTTAGTTCTTCCTTTTCAGGTTAAATTTCTTTGATTTCTTTTGTCTAATTGCTATAGCTCAGTTCAGTTCAGTCTCTCAGTCGTGTCCAACTCTTTGCAACCCCATGGACTGCAGCATGCCAGGCTACCCTGTCCATCACCAACTCCCAGAGCTTACTCAAACTCATGTCCACCAAGTTGGCTAGGACATCTGATATGTTGAGTAAAGGTGGTAAGAATAGGCATCCTTGTCTTGTTCCTTAACTTAGAAGAAATGCTTTCAGATTTTCCCTGTTGAACTTGATACTGGCTATAGGTTTATCATATATGGTCTTTATTAATAAGGTATGCTCCCTTCATGGGCTTCCCTGGTAGCTCAGCTGGTAGAGAATCTGTCTGCAATCTGAGAGACCCTGATTTGATTTCTGGGTTGGGAAGATCCTCTGGAGAAGGGGTAGGCTACCCACTCCAGTATTCATGAGCTTCCTTGGTGGCTCAGATGGGAAGGAATCCACCTGCAATGCAGGACACCTGGGTTTGATCTCTGGGTTGAGAAGATCCCCTGGAGGAGGGCTTGGCAACCCTCTCCAGTATTCTTGCCTGGAGAATCCCACGGCCAAAGGAGCCTGGTGGCTATAGTCCCTGGGGTCGCAAAGAGTCGGACACGACTGAGCGACCAAGCGCAGCACGCGTGCTTTGTCGAGAGGTCTTATCACAGATGCATAATAGATTTTGTAAAATGCCTTTTCTGCACCTGTTGATGATCATACGATTTTTATTCTTCAGTTACTGTAGTATATTGTTTGATTGGTGGGTATTGAACTGTCCTCCCATCCTTGGGCTCAGTACCATTTGATCATGGCATGAGATCTTTTTAATGTATTGCTGAATTTGGTTTGCTAGTATTTTGTTGAGGATTTTGCCTTGTGTTCATCACTGATACTGGCCTATGATTGTGAGTTTGTGTGATAACTTGATCTGATGTGAGTATCAGGGTGATACTGGCCTTTTGGCATGAGTTAGGCCTTTTGGCATGAGTTTGGCATTCCTTCCTCTTCAGTTTTTTGAAATAGTTTCAGAGAGGCATTCACTGGTTTAATTCACCGGTGAAGTTGTCTGATCCTGGACTTTGGTCGTTTTTAAATTACTGATTCAGTGTCATTGCTGGTAATAAATCTGTTCACATTTTCTATTTCTCCCTGGCTCGTCTTGGGAGGTCGTTCCTAGAACTATGTCCGTCTCCTCGGTTGTCTGTTTCGCTGGCGGGCGGTTGCTTGTAGTAAGCTAGTAAGCTCTTCTGTGCTTTGTGTCTCTGCGGTGTCTGCTGTAATTTGTCCTCTTTCGTTTCTGACTTTACTTAGTTAGGTCCTCTCCCTTTTCCCCTTGATTCGTCAATTTTGTTTTCCCTTTCAAAGGATCAGGTCTTGGTTTCATTGTTCTTTTCTCTTGTCTGCCCTGGGGTGTCCGGGTGCTGTTGCCAGCCAGCTGGTGGGCGCAGAAGCCACCGCCCCCCCCCCCACCCGGCCACCCGCACTAACAGGCGTTAAGGAGGTCCAGAATGGCACTTGCTAGCGCTGCTGTCCTTCTGGTAGAACGAGCTCCCTAAGGTGGTTGCTGCCGGTGTCTCCATCCACAGTGGCAGTCCCAGCTGCCTTCTGCCTGTCCAGGAGGCTTGCTGAGATCACTAAGTGGGTCTGGCCCTGGCTCCTTTCAGGTGCCCCCATGCTAGGCCTTGGAGCGCCTGAGAGTCTCTGCAGGCCTTTAGGAGGGGAGTCTGTTTCCTGCAGCGGTCATGCTCTCCTGTACACAAGCCCTGCTGGCCTCTGGCCTTCAAATCCAGACATTTCTGGGAGCTTGTCTTGCTGGTACAAGATCGTTGACCTCAAGAGCTGACGTAGGGCTCAGACCCCTTGCTCACTGGGAAAAACCTCGGTAGTCGTGATAATCCTCCCATTTGTGAATCACTTGCTTGAGGGTGTGGGTCTTGACTATACCAGGTCTTCACCTCTCTTACCCATCTCATGGTTCCGTCTTCATATCTTTAGCTGTGGAAAACCTGTCCTACCAGGCTTCAGCTTTGCTTTCATAGACAGGTGCTGTGTGGATTGTTGTAATTTTGGTGCCTGTGGGAGGAGGTGAGTTCAGGGTCTTCCTTCATTACCACCTTGACCACTGTATTCTCTCCTAGACTTTTCCATTTTTGCTTTATTTTTTTAAAAGAATTTTTTTCTTCTGTCAAATGAGGATAATTATGCTAACCTCGCAAGGAGTTTCTGAGAACATAACGAGAGAATCTATATAAAGTATCTGAGACTCAGTAGGTCATAACTTAAGGTGGTGGTGTTTGATTAAACTACCTCTTCTGCCCTTTAGAGCAAAAATTGTGAACGATGCTAATGGCAAGGAGGTCTGCCTCCCAGTTTCTGTAATACCCTGTGCTCCTGAGCGCTGTCCATGTGACAGGAACTGTCCCAGGTCCGAGGGAAGTGAGCATCCCCCTCGTCCAGTCTTTGTGCTGATGGCAGTTAACAGGGCTTGACTTAAAGGTTTTTACTTTGACCCTGTGATCATGCTGATTCCTTTTCAGGGATAAGATAGACTGTGTTCTCTGCTTTCTTTGCAGTTACAAGATAATAAAACTTTCCTAGCAATGATGAACCATGTGTTGAGTATGGATGGGTTTTACTTTTCAACGACATATGATTTGACCCATACTTTGCAGCGGCTCTCCAACACTAGTCCAGAATTCCAGGAAATGAGTCTCTTGGAAAGGGTAAGCTTAATCTTCTGTTTTTTAAAAATTTTGATTTATTTTTGAATTTTTAGGAGCATGCCTCTATTTTATCCAAAAAATATATATTGATTTTTCTCAGTCCTGGCTGTATCAGGATCATGTATGGGGCTTTGAAAACATACCATGTTTCAAGTAGACATCACACTTCCAGATTCAAGATCCCAGAATCTGTATGTTTCACAGACACGATTGGGAATTGCATTTGTGCATTTTCAGAAATCTAACTTGAACACACATGTTGGTCATTTCCTAGCTCTCAGTGGTCTGTGGTATAATAGAACAGTAGCAACACCATTGTGCTTGTAAAATTAATATTCTAAGAGATGAACTTCTTTTTGTAGTGGTGTCATTTATAGCTTTTACAACAAGAAAAGTAACAGCTTGTTAACTTGGAAAATATGCTTTTGTTTAGTGTGGATTTTTTTGTGATTTCCCCCTCCCCCACCTTCTCTTTTTTAATTAAGCATATCTTTAAAACTAGACCTCAGATGATCTTAACATGAAATTTCTGCTGTTCAAGAACCTAGATAATTACTGCCTTGATTTTTTTGTTGTTGTTAACAAAAATAGATATGTTTAGGGGGGCAGATAGCATTTATAAAGTTGCAGTCAGTTATCTATTGGCTTAGACTATATGAAATTGCCACTAATTGACCATTTTTGACCCATAAAAGTGATAATTTTATATAGTTCAACCTGAATCAATATTTTAGTTGACTAACTTACTAAAGACTATAATAGTCTACTCTGATAAAATTGTATGTAGTCTTAGGTATAAGGAGAAGGAGGCAACAAAGGATGAGATGGTTAGATAGCATCACTAACTCAGTGGATGTGAATTTGAGCAAATTCCAGGAGACAGTGGAGGACAGAGGAGTCTGCAGGACAGAGGCATACTGCAGTTCATGAGGTTGCAAAGAATGGGACATGGCTGAGCCCACGCTGATTTTAAAACTTCTCTCTCAGGCAGATCAGCGGTTTGTATGGAATGGTCATCTTCTCCGAGAACTTTCTGCTCAGCCAGAGGTAATGTACACTAAATTAAACCAGCTTATTTGTCACCATCCAGGTTGTAATTGAATACATGTTACATAACGGCTAGTTAATCACTAAGGATTTTGGCAAAGAAATCTGATTTAGCTGTTTATAAACTTGTGGACTTCGATTAGATCTACCCTCTCACGTCATTCTAGGTTGAAGAAGCCTAGTTATTTTACTTTGCTCTTCTATGGAAGCCTTAAATAAGGAAAAAATATCTGAGTAAAAATAACATTGCTTTCCGTAAGGAAGAGAGAGAGAATACGTCTTGGAAAATGAACAATGTAGAAATCGGGCCATAGCTAATTCCCCAGGCAAGTGGGAAGCTCTGCATTTGCGTCTGTAAGGGACCCTGACTCCCTTCAGTCACCCAGGATAGATGTGCATAGATGTCACCTCCCTCTGTTCCTGGTTTACACAAATGAGGTATAGACAAGGAGGCCCACTTCAGAAGCGTAATGTATGGAATCTAGGTAAATAGATTTGCCTGAGGGCTTCATTTTTTGACATTTGCTTTGCTTTTGTGGGAAAAGTAGATTGAACTCCCTGGAGGAGTGCAATTGTTGTAGGCCAAGACTGACAAAGAGAGATAAACACTCTGGCCCTTTGTGTAGTCTTGTTAGTGTTCCAATATCTATGAATGTTCAAGCCCAAATGATTCCAGCAAATACTTAAATTTTTTAAATTGCAAAGGCAGTGTGACAGTAGAAAAATTTCATTAAAATTACGTTGCCCGTAAGTTTGCTGCTTTGTTGTATTCGTGTATTACCTCCCCATCTTTAAATATTTTTTATATAGTGCTTCTTTTTATTATTAAAGTATATTTATTCCTAAACATTATCTTCATTTCAGGTCCATCGGTTTGCCCTTCCGGTATTACATGGCTGTATCCTTACATATTACTCTTCAGTTTTGTGGCAGTCTTTGTTTAAATATTACTATAAGGCAGATTTAAAGACAGTCTCAACTGTTACATGAGAGTATTTTAGAATTAGTAGATACTGCTTTTGATAAAATCAAACCTATTAACAAAATCTGAGAATACTGGTTGTAAAAGACCTTTTTTTTTTTTTTTTTTCAACTAGAATGAACTCTTTAGACTAAATCATGTTCTCTCTCTCCCAGAATTCTGGGGCTAGTGGGTTAAAAGAAGAAATATGTCCACTGTGTTTTGGCTTTTTAAGACTTTATCAATTCAATAAGAATAATTTTAGCCTGACTCGTGAACATTTTTCTTAGTAATTAAGAAAGACTCAGGAACTAGGGTGACCAGCAACTTGGAGAGGAGAATTACAGTTGAAAATTATATTTGTCATTTGAAATAGCCCCAGAAAAAATGAAACATAGATGTTTTTACAAAGAGTGATGCTTGCAGAGAAGGTACGGTACTAGTACGGAGTGAGTAATGATTATCTAATCGTAAGTTCATGTTTAAAAACATCTTTATCAGAGACATCACTGTAGTAATAAAAACAGGGGAACAGACTGAGCTAGCTGTTAAAGGGTCCGCACAGCGTGCTGCTGAGCACCCGAGACCAGGGCTCTGCTAGAAACTGAGGGGTTCTCTCAGGTACTGCCAGAGAAGCTTGTGAGCTAACACAGCAGTTTGTGATTTATTTGTTCATTGTGTTAATATGATTTCCTTAAATTATCATGCCTATTATACTTAAAAGCAGAAAATAGTAATGCAGGAAAAGATTTTGTACAGTTGTGAGGGAATAGAAATCAGAAAATGTCAGGATAAAAGCACTTGTTTATTCTGGTTTTGTTTTGCTTTTTCCCTGAAGCTCTCTCAAGTTCTCCTAAGGGTAAAATAGTAGCAAATGTTCTATTTCAGTAGCGCTTGAAGGATCTGGGCCACTTGTTTGTGTGTGTGTTTTTTAATTCCAAAATGAGATTGTAAATGGGCAAATAATGGTAAATGAGATTATATAAACAGATTATCCATTTAGCTTTAAATCTGAAGCGTAACATTGGCTTTTTAAACATGTCTGAATGTAGCTCGTTGTTTCTGGCTGTGGTGGTCTTCTTGCTGCGTGCAGGCTCTTCTCTGCTTGTAGCGCGTGGGGGCTGCTCCTTGCTGTGGTGCCTGGGCTTCTCATCGCGGTGGTTTCTCTCTCTGCAGAGTGCGGGCTGTAGGGCATGCAGGCTTCAGTAGTCGCGGCTCCTGGACTCTGGAGCACGGGCTCAGTACTTGTGGCGCACAGGCTCAGTACTTGTGGCACACGGGCTCAGTTACTCCGCTGCATGTGGGATCTTCCCAGGTCAGGAGTCAGACCTTTGTCTTGTGCATTGGCCAGGGGAGTCGTTACCCCTGAGCCACCAGGGGTCCCTACATTGTTCTTTGTTTAGTGTTAACTTTTGAGAACTGTCGTCAGACGTTCTGTGTACTTAGAGACCAGCAAGAACAGAGGGCCCGTGGGGGGAGCATGACTGGGGCAGAGAGTAGACAGGGCAGGCGGGAGCTGGGTTCTGAGATGCAGCTGGGCCCGCATCCTGCAGGCCCTCAGCAGCTTGGCCTAACTGTCAGGAGGAGCGCCCAGGATCTGGGGAGAGAATCGGCGTGGTCGGACAGGGCCACTCGGACACTGGTGCAGAGAATAAGCCCAAGGGGAGCAGGGGGGATGCAAGGCAGAGTTAGGAGCAGTTGTCGTAACCCGGGTGGGAGGTGATGGTGATCAACAGTGGTCGGGCTCCAGATAAGTTTTGAAGATAGAGCTAAAAGGAGTTTCTGACAAATTGTATTACACGGGGAAGGGCAGAGGGTTTAGTATGCATCTTAAGGTTTTTGGCCAGAGTAAGTGGAAGGAAGCCATGTACTGAGGGGTCAGAGCTGAGGTGGGAGGGAGGCCAGAGCATTCAGGCCTTTCTTTGGACACATTAAGCTTGCAATGTCTGGATATCAAAGTAGAGATGGCAAGAAAACATGGATTAGTGGAAGTGGAATTTAGGCGGGAAGTCCACACTGGAGACATATGTTTGAGAGACCTCAGGGTGCAGATGGCATTCAGAGCTATGGGATGAGAGCATCAGAGGAAGAAAGGCAATAGCAAAGGAAAAGGTGTGAAGAAGGAGAGAAGCCTGACTGAAGGGGATTCCAGATAGTCCGTGCTAGAGCCGCAGACTGTTGGCCCCGGTGAGGACGGAGGGTCTTTGAAGCGGGGCGTTGGAGCGGCTGAGTGGAAGGACGAGTCGCACAGAGTGGCTCTAAGATTTAAAGTTGGGGAAATGAAGACCAACCAGCAAAGGCCGCTGAGGAAGAAGAGAACCAGCCAAGTGAGAGCTGTGTCCCAAAGCAGAGGCGTACCAGGTGTCCAAGCAGAGGGCTGGATCAGCTGACATGCTGCTGGTTGTTTAAAATGACCATTAGGGAGGGAGGTTCGCTCCTGCTCCCTCACTCCCCTCCCCAGTGGGGGCTCTCACCAAATCCCGGAAGCCAGGTTGTGGAGAAGGCGAGAACGCCGTCGCTGCTGGCGCAGTGTCCTTGAGTGTGTGAGGGGCTGGGGCCCTGTGCACAGGTCACAGGCCTGGCAAGGACAGCTCGTCCGCTGGACTGTCCAGCTCAGCCGCCGTGGTAGCAAGGAAGCAGCTGGGTGGGCGTGGAGGCCGGTGGGCGCGTAGATGTAGTGGGAGCATGTGGTGGTGGCTTCTTTCACAGTGAAATGAAAGCAGTGCTGTTAGCTGTGAGCAGTGGTCAGAAGCTAAGGACAACATGTGAGGTGGGCATCCCACGTGGGAGCGCATGGCCCTGGGAGTCACTAACTGATACAAGATGAGAAGTAAACACATCGACATTTTAAAAGCTGTGTCATGATGATGGGCTTCTGCGTGACTTTTTATTTTTCTCTTGTTCCTTCCAGTGCTTTCTGGAAGGATATTCATCTTGTAATCAGAAGAAAATGATTCATAAAAGTCAGACGTATTCCATGCTTTACTCAGTTCTGTCAGGGCAGGCTCCTGTCTGATTCATCTTTCTGCCCTGCTCCAAAGAGATAACTTGACCAAATTAATGCATAAATACTGCTTTGAAGTCTCCTTTAGCACTGGGCTTTTAAAGGATTGTGAATTGGGAGCTCAAGATGAGTCATTAAAGCTGATGATACCAGGTGATGGAGAAGGATGAATCATTAGAAATTCATATTGCTAAGAAAAAAAATTAATATTGCTCGTGTCATTCAGTACTGCTGTTTTGAAAATTATTTAGCATTTCCTTATGAATTGACTAGGCCTTCCCCTCTGGATACCCAACATGTTTATACCAGGAGGTTTTTCAAGAATGTCCGCAGCATCAGTGTTAGAACCGACTCGGAGCTGCAGGTTCCATCAGCGCAATTAGGGGTTTTGTGATACGGTCCTTTCAGATTTCATACGACACCGAAGAGGACCGAGCTGCTGCTTCAGGCAGTAATGATGACTGTTAGGTACTTACTGGGGGAATAAACAAGGACTTGGAGTTACATTAAGAGTGTTGTGCCATTCTTATAAAACAAGCTGTGTGTTTTAAAGTCATGGTTGCGTATGAAAAAGTGAAAGTCACTCAGTCGTGTCTGACTCTTTGGGACCCCATGGACTATACGCAGCCCATGGAATTCTCCAGGCCAGAATACTGGAGTGGGTGGCCTTTCCCTTCTCTAGGGCATCTTCCCAACCCAGGGATCTAACCCAGGTCTCCCGCATTGCGGGTGGATTCTCTACCAGCTGAGCCACAGGGGAGGCCCAAGAATGCTGGAGTGGGTAGCCTCTTCCTTGTCCAGCGGATCATCCCGACCCAGGAATTGAACCGGGGTCTCCTGCATTGCAGGCAGATTCTTTACCAAATGAACTATCAGGGACTACACTTAAAAGGCAGAAGACTGGTCTCCACAAGCCTTGTGGGCAAGTAGACAGTTGGATGGGATCGAGGAGCACATGGTTAGATTCAGGGTTTTGATACTGTTTGGAAGTTGAAAGGTTTATAGATACTTTGTTATAATACTATGCTTTATAATGGATGAATCAAACTATATTAAGAAAAATGTTATATATATGTAAAATAACCATGGCCAAACACAGAGGAAGGAGGAGATAATTTTTAATTATCATCTGCTTCTGAATAATCTTTAATTTACAATTTGACCTGTAAATCTTCATATGCGTACCAACTGTTATTTGTAATTATGTATATAATATATATAATATGAACTTCAGTAGCCTAGTCTTTTTTCCATTTCTTATTTGAAGGTTAATCTATTTTTAAATGTCTATGTTTTTGACCCAAAGATGATTTTTTTGTGATGTGGTTAGTATTCTTTACTTTCACAAAGTGGTTGAGACTGTCAGGGAATGGAGATCATATCATGTAAATAGAGACACTCTGCTGAACCACTGAAACACACTGACTATGCGTCATCATAGGGTTACTGACTTCACGGAACTTCACAATCAGAAGTAAAGGCTTGTGAATATTCATGAAGAAACAAAGATTTGCATGTTCTCTGCTCTTTTTTCCTTTTAGAGACAGTCGTTCTAACTAGGGTAGAGAGATTCAAATTTCATCTGAAAATAATACATATGATTTCTCCACATGTTGTATTTTTCTTAATGTAGTTGAGTTATTACCATGCACTCATGTTCTATTAATGGAAAATACTTTGATTGGATTCTCATCTCGAGGAGGAGTTGTTTCAGAGCTGGTGTGCGCTATTATGTGAGAGGTGAGATGAATTTTGTCAGCGCGATTTGGTACTGGGTTATATCTGTCTCTAATTAGCGTTTGGCTCATGGTGACCTGAGTGTAACCTTTTGTATTTGTTTTCGTTATCATTTGATAGCCTCGCTAATGTTTTTCTCCTGCTCCATTGTGATAATTAGGTAGGTCTTCTGTGCTTTCCTCCAGCTACTGCGGTGACAGTCATTGCATTGTTCATAGACACTGTCGACTGCTGCTTAATACTTTAAGATGAGCCGATCGTGTAATTTGCTGAATGTCTGAAAGCATAACTGAAATCACTATAGTTTTCAGTAACCTAAACCCATATCGGAAAGTATTTTTCTTTTATTGCTCTTGGTTTCTTTGCATGTATAAAGCTAGACATTTGACTTTGTGCCTTCAGCGTTTTAAGATTTACATTCGAGCATTTATTCTCTAGGCTTTGTTCTAGCAACATGCTAATTTGCTTAAACCAGGGTATTAAAATCTGTGTTAAAAGTTACTGTCATTATGAGAGAAGTTTCCTTCAATCTATTTTTTTTTTAAGCCAAAATATATCAGAATAAAACTGTGGATTTACTCTATGGTAAATCATGAAAGTTTTGGGCTAGGAGGTTGTAAATCATTTCATTCATCTTTAGCATAGCAAAGGAAGAAAGACATGTAGCGAGTTAACTGACCAAGGTTATAGAATCAGGATTAAAGCTAGCAATGCCTTTATATCTGGATTGTCTTGGATGGAGTCATATTTTTTAATTAAAAGCTTTAAATTTGCAATGCAGTCAAGAAATATAAAAAGATATGCAATTAAAAAATATTTCGCCTTTCTGACTGTATCTGCTGCATCTTACCCCTGACCAGCTGGTCTGTGTGAGTGTCTTATCTTTCAGATAATGTCTATGTTATGGCAGGTGTGCTCTCCTTTTGTAGGCAGTGGTTGTATACTGTGTACATTCTCTTGTACCTTGGGTGTTTTTAAACTAAATATATATTGAAAATCCCTTCTTAAAGATCCTCTCTCTCACACATAACTCTTAACTCTCTCTTACACACTCTTAACTCTTAGTCTCAGTTTTTAAAATAACTACATATTATCCTTAATGAAAACTCTAGGCAGGACCGAGTATAGCCCATGCTTCAACAAGTGGTTTTAGAAGGTGTTGAAAAGGCATTTTATTGTTGATTTGACTCATAATTTTTTTCCCCTTCTTGTAAATATGTTAACAAAAACTGTGATATTATATGTTATACCTCAGTGTTAAGTGTTTTAGACATATGTCAGATAGAAAGGATGTTAAATATTTGAGATGGTTAAAAATCTACTTTTTTTTTTTTTCCTGATAATTTGAGTCAGGCACTAATTGAAAGTTGCCTTTGCTTATTTTTAGCTAACTTTTCTTAGTTAAAATAGATAATATAAACAAGAGTAAGGTAATGCTTCAAACGTGAAAGAACTAACTAAATCAAGGCTAAATAAGAGCAGTGCTTTTCAAATTAGTTTTTTTTAGTATATGCATGGAGTTCTAGAAATTGTAGGATTATATACAGTTTTTTGTGCTTTCATTTTGACGGTTAAAGTTATCAGCATCTCCTGGGCTACTTGCATCATTATAACAAAAACTATTAACAAAATGGCCCACATTTGCATTTAATACTGTGTTTAATGGTTTAACTTCCAAAATGGTGTTTTTCAAACTGGAATCTATGTCATAATATACTCTCAGAGGTTTTTAAGAACTTGTTTTTTCTTTAAAAGATGTACAAAGTTCGAGAAACACTGTTTTGGAGAAATTGTGTATATATAAATAATTGATATAGTAAATAGCAGTCAACATCATTTGTTTATTAATAGGTCCTTAATACTGCCTTTAAGCCCATGTAAATGAGCAAGCATCTGTTAGCTTTCCGATGGTGTATTCTGCATTTGTTTGAAATTTAGTTTTGAAAGTACTTTTCCACTAATTTGAACTGACTTAATTCTCTTCAAGTTAAGAGTGAATTAGCGAGTTTCTTGTGTTTTTCTTACGTAATAAATAGTTATTTTTTTCAATTCAGGGATTGATTCTGAAGGCCATGCAGCTAACTTTGTAGAGACAGAGCAGATTGTGCACTACAATGGGAGCAAGGCTTCATTTGTGCAGGCAAGTGACCGTGTCTGTGAGGCAGCGAGCCAGTCAGGCTTTTCAGCTTGGATTGTGATTTCCCGTTATATTGTTGACGTTTTTCTCCTTTTCTCTCCTTTTTAAAGTAATATCGCAGTCTATGATGTGGACAGAGTTCACCCAGAATAAGGATATTCCATTAAGCTGGCCGGCACTCAGCTTCCTCTGTTTCCGGCCCTTGAATTAAATCCCTGCAGAAGAGGATAGGTTAGGCGGTGCAGGGGTGTGCTTAACCCGTCAGACCTCTACAGGGCCGTGAGGACAGGACAAGCAGCTGGCTTGTGCCTGACCCGACCTGCCGTGCATGTCATTGTGACATAATACCTGAGCAATGGGTCACTTGTTGCTCGAGAGCATTAATGGCTAAAAATATTTTTAAGTTGATAAAGATATTCTTTTGAGAATGAATAAAGCTATTTTTTCATTTTATTATAATGCCAAATTATATAGCAGACATAACTTGGTAATTTTTACTTGCAGATAAATTGATTTATTTTAGAATTTAGGAGAAGCCCAACTGTCCACAAGTACATGTATGTAAAATCAGAAAAAGTCCTTTCTAAATATTTCCCCGCAAAATACGAATTTAGGAGCAGGTAAGCATGAATTTATTTCATAGTTAGCCGGTCATATGTTTATTTTTCTATTTTTCAGTCATTGATACTTACATACGCCTGGCAGAAAGCTGAGAAAAACAAGTGTGTGTGTATATGTTTCTTTTTACATATCTTCTCTTTTTTTGTAGACTCGAGGATCAATACCACTTTACTGGTCTCAAAGACCAAACCTCAAGTACAAACCATTGCCACTGATCAACAAAGTAGCAAATCATGTGTGTATCTTCCATGCTATTTTCATTGACTATGAATAGAAGCTTATTGGAATTATAATTTGCATATAGAGCATGTATTCCTCATAAGTCAGGCTTCAATGTCTTTGAGGCCTTTCTCCTTGGTTCTGGCACAGAGTGGACCTCTAAACCAAGAGACTGTATAGATGGCATATTAAAATGTGGAAAAACAAATTGAATGTTACAGTAAATTTTGACTTTAGAGATCTCAGTAAAATTTGCAACCTTATGCTGTTTAAAATATTTAGTGTATTCTATTTGAGATTAAGCTCAGAAATAAAATAGTAATATTGTAGCTCAGAGTAGAATGGCTTATAATTACTACTTACTAAATGGTATTTAGAATATCTAGAAGACAGCTTAATGTCATTTTCTTGAATATAGAGATAGGACATTTAAGGAGATCCTTTTAAACATCCTGGAAATATTCTTGTAATCTGGTAAAGTGTATAACTTTTTTCCCCCTCTTTCTAGATGGACGGTTTCCAAAGGCATTTTGATTCACAAATAATTATTTATGGAAAACAAGTCATAATCAATCTGGTATGTGTCTTTCTTCCATTTCTTGGGGCACAAAACCTTAGCATATTTTTTTTAACATGACAAAATTTAACCTTGGTAATTATTTTTAAGTGTGCAGTTCAGTGGCCTTAAGTTATTGTTGCACAACCATCACCACTCTCCATTTCCGGAAGTTTTCATCGTACCAGACAAAAACTCAGTCTCCCTTAAATAGTCACCTTCTGTTATCCCTCTCACCTCAACCCCTGGTAACTCTATTCTGCTTCTGTCTCTGTCTCGTGCCTGTTCTAAGTGCCTCGTCTAAGTCACGCTGTGCAGTGTTTATCCCTTCGTGTCTTGCTTGTCTTGAGCAGGCTGTTTTTCTTTACCTGGCTCTGAGTTACTTTGTAGTGTCTTTCCGTTTTAAGCTGAGGACTCTGTGGAGTATTTCTGCTAGGGCGGATCTGTGCCGTGCTGTGCGTTGTTGCTCAGTCATGTCCAGCTCTTTGCGACCCCATGGACTGTAGCCCGCCAGGCTTCTCTGTTCGTGGGGGATTCTCCTAGCAAGATTACTAGAGTGGGTTGCCGTGCCTTCCTCCAGGGGATCTTCCCAACCCAGGGATCGAACCCAGGTCTCCCGCATTGCAGGCGGATTCTTTACTGTCTGAGCCACCAAGGAAGCCCAAGAATACTGGAGTGGATAGCCGATCCTTTCTCCAGGGGATCTTCCTGACCCAGGAGTCAAACCAGGGTTTTCTTCATTGCAGGCAGAATCTTTACCAGCTGAGCTACCAATTCTTTCAGCTTTTTTAAAACTAAGAATATCTTATTAATTTCTCATTTTTGAATTACAGTTTTGCCAGACATACAATTCTTGGTTGACAGTCCTTTTTTTCCTATAAATATGCCAACTTATGGCCGTCTGGCCTCTAAGGTTTCTGAAGAGAAATTGGCATATAATTCTACTCAGAATCACTGTATGTGACAAGTCCTTTCTCTCTTGCTGCTTTCAAGATCTCTCTCTGTCTTTAAGTAGTTCGATTATAATGTCTGATGTGAATTTCTTTGGATTTGTCCCATCTGGAGATTGGATACCTCTTGAATTTGAAGATCTCTATATTTCATCAAATTCGGGAAGTTGTTTTGCCATTTTCTCTTTATAACCTCTCTGGCCTCTTCTCTCCTTTTTCCAGGACTCCTATAGTGAATATATTTTGTGCTCGGTGGTGTCCCAAGTCCCCTAGACTCTGTTCAGTTTTCTGATTCTTTTCTCTTCAACTTGATTGTTTCATTTGTTCTGTCTTCAAGTTTGCGGATTCTTTTTTCTTCCTGCTCAAAGGTGCTGTTGAACTCCTTTAGTGAATTTTTAGTCTCCCTCTTGTGCTTCTCAACTCCAGGCTTACTGTGTGGTTCCTCAGAATAATTTCTGTTTCTTTGATATTCTCTGTTTTTTTTCATATACTGTTTTCCTGATTTCCTTTACTTCTTTGTCCGTGCTTTCATTTAGCTCTGAGCATATTTAGGACAGTTATTTTGAAAGTTCTTTATAAATAAGGCTTCTTTAGAGATGGTTTCTATCAGTTTACCCTTTTTCATTAAGCCTTGTCTTCCTTTTTTTTTTTTTTTGTATACCTTATGATTTTGTTGTTGAAAACAGGGAATTGGATGTACATAATACAGTAACTCAGGAAGTCAGATTCTTCTTTCCTAGGGGTTTCCTGTTGTTTTGTTTTTGTTTTGATTGTTGAATGCTATAGTAATCCATCTGTTTTGAGACTTTTCCAAACTATTTTTGCAAAGACTGTTCCTTGTGTATGCTCACTAAAGTCTCTATTCTTTGAGCTTGCTTGTGTTCAGCTAACAGTGTGATAGAAATTTCCTTGAGTATCAGGACCTGAAGTAGACAAAGGAAAAACCAAAAAAGAGAACAAACCCATCTCCCAATTTCTGCTGACTGGTTCTGTGGTGGAGCAGTCCTTCACGTATTTAGTTAGGCTTGCTCTGAACCTAGAGATTAGCTTGAGGTGAAGCCTTAAGGTCTTTTTAGGATTTCTCAGAGTGTGCCTCTTGCTTCGGTATGCACATGGCTTTCTAAAACCCTCCATGAATGTGGCTGTTTTTTAATATCCTAATTTCCCAAAGAGTTATCATTAACACCCCAGCTGCTTCTGCAGGCTTTGGATGGTCTTTTCAGTGTCACCACCTGAACTATCTTGCCCTAGGCATCTGTTGGTCTGTAGTCCTCTTGCAGCTTATATGAGCAGCGTTTACCACTTTCCCTGCCTGTGTTCACATTTATGCAGGACAGAGACCGCCGAGTCACTCCTTCAGATCAGAACAAAACATACGCAATAGTTTGCAAATAAGTTCTCGTCTGCTCCCTCCAGTTAGAGGAGAGGGACTGAGAACTGTTGCTGCTGCTTAAGCTAGGATTGTCACTGCACTGGAGAAAGGCTAAGGCAAGGACAAGAAGAATGCTACAGAATTGTCCTCCAGGTTCGAAGATGGCTCTATTGTGATTGGACCTCTCCTTGGTTGCTAAAAACCTTTGATTGTTTTCCAGAGTTCCTACAAATTTGGTTTAGACAGCATCTCTTTTCTCCGATGTTTTTGTGAGGGTACACGAGCTTAAAGCTTCACAGTCTGCCATTTTGCTGATGTCACTGTCTCCTTTTAATTAAACTTAAAGCTGTGGTGGTTTTAATTTTTTACAGGTGAATCAGAAGGGCTCAGAGAAGCCACTTGAACAGGCGTTTGCAACAATGGTGTCTTCCTTGGGGAACGGGATGATCAGGTACCTCACTAGAAATCTGTTTTGGGCTTTTCAGGTTAGGTGTGCACTTCATGTGCATGCAAGCACATTGGTCTCTCTCTAGACTTACTTCACTTCGCTGTTTCTAAAGCGTGATTTTGTTTGCTTGAAGTTTTCTCAGACTTAATTCATGCTGCAGGATGACTTCTTTTTAATTTTTACTGGGAGTATAGTTGATTCACAGTGTTGTGTTAGTGTCAGGCATATGGCAGGGTGAAATATACATGTATCCACTCTTTTTTTTTTTTTAAGATTCTTTTCCCATATAGGCCATTACAGAATCCTGAGTAGAGTTCCTTGGTTCCCTGTGCTTCACAGCGGTTTCTTGTTAGTTTCATCTCTTTATGTATTGCAGTGTGTGTATATCAGTCCTGGTCTACCAGTTTATCCCCTGCAACCCATATCCCTGGTGGCCCTAAGTTTGTTTTCTGCATCCATGACCCTACTTCTAAATAAGCTCATTTGTACAGAATAATTTAACAGTTGAGTTTAAATTTGAATTTTGGTTAAAATCCTCACCTTGAGGCTTTGTGTTGCCACAGCCATTGGGTCTTTAAGTTACTCGCCTCTGCCTGGTCCTGACCCCACACAAGCTGGAGCAGCTTACTCTTGTGTGGTGGCCTCGTCTGGAGCAGCAGCTTATCTCTCCTGTCAGTCACCAGACAATGGTTAGAAATTCTCTGAAGCTCTGTCATAAAAGAGAGGGATCCTAAAACAGTAGTAGTTGCCCTGTGGACATGTGCAGGGTGAAAAGTCAGCCCATTTGGAGCGTCCTGCATCCAGAATCTGGGCCAGGAGATGAAGGTGTACTCTGGTAGGAAGTGGTCACAGGCATTGGGGAAGACTTTCAAAGAAATGGTACTGGGTTATTTGGGGACCATATTTTTTAAGCTATAGAAAATTTTAAACAAAACTAGGACATAATGAACCTTTGGGGAAGAAATTAAGTTTGTTTTATCCAACTCAAAAACTCTAGCAAATTCTTCAGACCCTTGCTTCCTGCACATTTCTGCCTTCTCACGGTGGAACCTGCACAAACACACTTTGAGTGAATCAGAAGTGACTCCTATCCAAGATGTGCCTTAAATTTTCAGAGGAATTACTCAGAATATATCTAAGACCTGAAAAATCAGAATCTCTGGGTTTAAAGTCCAGCATGTATCATATATTCCAGCAAAAGTTTACCTCCTGGTTGCTGGGTCACACCCCTGGTTAAGGCCTTTTCTGTGTTTCTGAGGGTTTCTGTAGGTGAGTTTGCAGCAGAAGCTAACTTTGAGAACTTGAGGCATATGTCAGTCTAAAGCTGTGCCCTCGGTATTCCAGTGCACTCGGAAGGCTCCTGCCAAGAAGTGAAACCCTAAAGCTATTGTTACCGAAATGATGTGAGACATATTCTGAGAAGACACAAACATAATTTTAGAATGATGTAAGCCAAAGAATCCAAATGCATTTAGGTGCTAATGAGCCACTTAAATTCTTCAGACGAGTCTATGGCCATGATCAGAGCTCTCCAAAAATAAATGCGATGCCACCAGTTTTAACGCAGCTGCCTTTGAAAGTGCTTCCCCCACTCTCAGTCTGCCCAAAGTCTACTTTGGCATCTAACAGAGGTTAGCTCCCAGTTGGCTAGCTTCTGTTTTTATGCTAATGTGTAAGGTCCCTCTGTAGAAGGAAACGGTAACCCACTCTAGTCTGGAGAATCCCATGGACAGAGAAGCCTGGCGGGCTACAGTCCATGGGGTCGCAAAAGAGTTGGATGTGACTCAGCAACGACAAGGCCCCACAGTTGGCTAACCTGTTTTTATGCTAGTGGCTAAGGCCCCTCTTATGCCCTGAGATAACCGCTAAGGTGATAGAACCTCTCTCTTGACCTGCTGGAAGCACATGCTGTATTGGTGTTTGCTGTCCCTTCGGCCGTTGGAGCCAGGAGGTCACACGAGAGCAGGCGCCTAGTCTGAATTTTGCTCTGTTGGGGAGAGTGTAGTGTCCTTCTAGTCCTCCTCCTCCATGACTTGACTTGATGCTTGAATAGGAAGTTGGGTGAAGGTGGCTTGTGTGAGAATCTTCAGGTACCCTGGTGCCCAGGTGCTTTGCATTCTTCTTCCTCTCTTGACTTTTGGGAGTTGGTTAATGATTTTCTTCTCCCTCTCAAGGGGCAGCATTTTCAAGTTCCTAGGAGGACACCTTCACTGATAGATGTGTTCCAGCTTTGAGATTTATGCCTCTTAAATATCAGATAACTGAAAACAACCCATTACCGATTGACAGACCAGAAAGTTTTCTCTACCACTTGCATGTGTGATGTGTGGATATTGATAAAGTGAATATTTTGGCAGGATGAACAAGTAACAACCGGAGTAGGGGCCATCCTGTTTCTGTTCTTCTCACAGCCTCAAGTACCCAACACAGTCCAGCCCTCCTTGGCCTGAATCGAGTTTGACCATTTGGAATATCTTAATTGATTGGAAAATCAGAAAGGGGCCCTATTCTTGGCACCTGGGGCAGAGAATAAATACACAGTAGACAACTCAGTTGGACAAGGCTACTTTATATTAACATGCCTCATTGCTGTGCCTGAGCTCACGTCTCTAGCCTTTTGCTGGGCTTGTTGACGCCTATCTTAGGGCCTATAGAAAAACATGTAAAGATACAAGTGTGTATTTTTTTCCTTCACTAGATATGCGCATGAGAAGGTCAGCGTATCTGTGCATGCCTCTGTGTGTGTGTATGTATAGTGGTAAACCCAGAGTAAATGTATGTTCCTAGGTGAAATGTGTTTAGAGAGGAGGATCAGCTTATGAAGGTAGTATTAAAGGAAAAATGATTAATTTTTAGTCACTTTCTGAGTATCTTTTGTTTTGTTAGGTACATTGCCTTTGACTTCCATAAGGAATGTAAAAATATGAGGTGGGATCGGCTGAGTATTTTATTGGATCAGGTAGCAGAAATGCAAGATGAATTAAGGTAAGTTCTGCTGTTTCTCTGTGGAAACTGAGGGGTGAGATAGATGCATGCATTAATCACAGATGTCATGCATTAGCTAGCAGACCTATGCATAGAGTTCACCAGCTTCATAGCACTGCTCTGTTCTCATTTTCAGTCTGTTTTTTTTTTTCCTGAAAGATTAGGTTTGGTGATTTTTAAGTATTTTAAAATTCTTAAAAATGACCCAAGTCTAGGTATTTTCGTTTTTTTATGTATTATCTTCTACACATTTACAAACTTTTACTCAATTAAAGATAGTTGGCTACTGTTTTATGTTCAGTTCTTTTCACTATTTCATTACTGTCTGTCGTTAGCCCACCAAGACTCTGTAATGTGAGCGTTCAGTGGCTTCGCTGTGTTCCCTTGTACCGCAGCACAGTTAGCTAAATGCTCGTCTTCACACTGGGCATCTGGTTCATTTCCTTTTCTCTTCCATCCCTGAAAGATGGTGCTTCAGTGAATCACTGGGTATAAAGACATCTTTACTTCTGTTAAATCGTTTCTTAAAGTCTTCAGGGGAGGATAATGGACTGAAGGGTCTAAATACCTTTATGGTACTTATGTGTGTTAAGGTGTTAATTACTGTGAGGCCTCATAGATGGACTGTACTCTATGCATGTCAGTTTTTACCTGTTTTAGAGCCAGAAGTAGGAATCTGGAAACTAGTCTCGTTTTGTTTTGCTTTCTCCTTTGTAGTTCTAATCCTGGCAAGCCAAATGTACTGTGTTAATTTTAGTTTCATGGTAACATAGTAAAGCTTCTCCTATAGTCATTTGGTCAGCTTTAAGAAAAAAATATCTGTATACATATTAAGTAATGCCTGCTGCTGCTGTTAAATCGCTCAGTCATGCCCAGCTCTGTGCAGCCTCATGGACTGTGGCCCACCAGGCTCCTCTGTCCATTGGATTCTCCAGGCAAGAATAGTGGAGTGGGTTGCCATTTCCTTCTCCAAGAATTGCCTCTGCCTGCTCTTTAATTACAACCTTTTGTTTCATGTTTTTTAAAATCTTTGAGAGTCTCTGTATTGGTAATGAAAGAAAAGTGAAGTCTGACTCTTTGTGACCCCATGAACTGTAGTCTACCAGGCTTCTCCGTCCATGGGATTTTCCAGGCAAGAGTACTGGAATGGGAGTGGGTTGGGCCAATACTGGAGTGGGTTGTCATCTCCTTCTCCAGTAATCCCAGCTATAGTTAGTTTAATCTGCTTTTTTCCCCCACCCCCATCCCTTCCCCATGAGGTTTTGTTTTGAGCATAGCTAGTGTAGAGGGGATGACCTATATCATTACTGGGGTGTAGAGAAACATTGTCAGGGAATATTTCCTTGAGTTCCCCTGTTAATTGCAGCCCCACAAGAGTTAAGAAAGAAGGAGAGATTCACGCCAAAATCTGTGTCCATTGCAGTCACCATGTTCCACAGGGATAGTAGACCCCTTTCACGAAACTGTGACTTTCAGACCTCTCTGCACATTTGTTCTCAGGGATTTGGGGGAAAGTGGAAAGAATCTGGGCTTTGGGGCCCTACCCAGAGTATTTGAAATCTCAGGTTGCCTCTTATTAGCCGTGTGAACAGGAGCAAGTTAGTTATCTTTAAGCCTTGATTTCTCCATCTGGAAAGTGGAGATAATAATACTGATCTCTTAGACCTGTTCTGTAGTTTAAGAAGCAATATTTATAAAATATGTATTATTTATTTTATAAGTACTAGAGACATTACTTTGTCAACAAAGGTCTGTCTAGTCAAGGCTATGGTTTTTCCAGTGGTCATGTATGGATGTGAGAGTTGGACTGTAAAGAAAGCTGAGCGCGAAAGAATTGATGCTTTTGAACTGTGGTGTTGGAGAAGACTCTTCAGGGTCCTTTGGACTGCAAGGAAATCCAGTCCTAAAGGAGATCCAATTCAATCCTAAAGGAGATCAGTCCTGGGTGTTCATTGGAAGGACTGATGTTGAGGCTGAAACTCCAGTACTTTGGCCACTTGATGCAAAGAGCTGACTCATTTGAAAAGACCCTGATGCTGGGAAAGATTGAGGGCTGGAGGAGAAGGGGATGACAGAGGATGAGATGGTTGGATGGCATCATCTACTCGATGGACGTGGGTTTGGGTGAACTCCAGGAGTTGGTGATGGACAGGGAGGCCTGGCGTGCTGCAGTTCATGGGATCGCAAAGAGTCGGACGCAACTGAACTGAATGGGATGCCAACACTCACATGCACTCTATATATACATACTCTAATTGAACCTCACTGGTTTGGAATGAACCTCTTGTATATCTTCAGTCTAAACACATTCTTTTAAGCCTTTTTTTTTTTTTTTTTTTTTTTTGGTGTCCTGACATATGGTATCTTAGTTCCCTGACCAGGGACCTAACTCGTGTCCCCTGCATTGGAAACGTGGAGTCAACCACTGGACTGCCAGGGAAATCCCTTACGCCCCTGTTTTTTAAGATCATGATTTTTAGCTTGTGGTGAATCTATTGTATTTCCCCTTCACTTTTTGATATTAGGGAATAATTGTGGTTAATTTAATGCTGTTTAGTATTCATTGTATTTCCTGTCCCATACACTCTGCCAGGCACTTTATATGCATTATACATGATCTCATTTAACTGTAGAGCAGCCTCTTGGTGGTGCTGCTGTCTCCACTTTGTGGATGAAAATATATAGGCTCTGAGAAATTAGGTTATTTACTTAAAATTACACAGCTAGTAACTTGCCTAGGAACTACGGCTAGCAAACTTTGCTGGCAAAGTCTACGCTCCTCACTGCTACACTATTTGTTGTCAGATTTGGGGGTTCATAGAATTATCTGAACATACTGTTAACAATGACGGAACCACAGGAACTGGTAACTGTTTGGCTCCAGTGCAGACATCTGGGTGATTCAGGGGAAAAGTAAAACAGATGTTTCAAATAATACCCTAGTATACCCTATAAACTGTGTACTATTTGCATATATTAGCCATTTGGAGAAGGGGTTTTAAAATGTTTTTAATGCACAATATCCGATCCTTTCTTCAGAGATTCTTATTCAGTTCATTTCTGAGTTGTTGGTTAAAAATGAAGGTCAAGCATGTTCATTTCTAATGAACAACTCAGGGAGTTCTGACCCGGCACAGGGGACGGAGGAATGGGTCATAGTTGCGCTAGGTCAAAGGCAGCCCCCTTGTGGCCTTGGGGAGACATGTTGTGGCCCGAGGTGTCTGCTGCAGTACTGCCGACTCCTTTCTCACCTCTGTCGGGTGAAGTGACCTGGATGCTGCGGTTGTTTTGAGATAGTCTGTCTTGCCTGTTCTGTTCACACTTCCTCTTGGTCTTTGGTGATCAAATATACCTGAACTGTACATTTCCTGTCTGTCCGCTAATGTACCGGCTTTAATAATGTTTCTGACATAGACCTGTGTTATAGGAGGACTGTCCTTAGTGGGAGGGCTTCTCTGATAGCTCAGAGAAGAATCCGCCTGCAATGCAGGAGACCCTGGTTCGATTACTGGGTGGGGAAGATCCCGTGGAGAAGGGGTAGGCTACCCACCCCAGTGTTCTTGGGCTTCCCTTGTGGCTCAGCTGGGAAAGAATCTGCCTGCAGCGCGGAAGACCTGGGTTCGATCCCTGGGTTGGGAAGATCGCTTGGCTGGCTTTGGTATGAGAATGTTTATACAAATATGTTTTAGTTATTTTCTAGTAGACCCAGCCGGCGCGGTGCTGAGTAACCAGGAGGGCGTGTTCCGCAGCAACTGCATGGACTGTCTGGACAGAACCAACGTGATCCAGAGCCTGCTGGCTCGCCGTTCACTTCAGGCCCAGCTTCAGGTGCACATGCTTTGTTTTCTTTTATTAAGTAAGCAATTTTTGAAAACCAGGAATAAAGCACGTCCATGTGCCCTAACCCGGCTCTTTGTGGTTTTGTGTCCTGGCATCCACGGGTGTAGTTTGTGCATGACCACGGTCAGTGTGTGTATACAGTTTTAAAGTTCGCTATTCTGCTCTAGCATTATAGTTTTTTAAGAGTTGTACTGTTGTGCTGTAATTCACTAAGCCATTCACGTTGCTACATTTTTGGCTTATAAATACGATTGTAGAGAATACACCTGTGTATAATATTATTAGCTTGGGTTATTTCCTTTGAGTTAATTCCTACTGGGTTAAAGAGAATTTATACTTTCCAAGGGGCTTCCCAGGTGGCACTGCTTGCCAGTGCAGGAGACATAAGAGATGTGGGTTTGATCCCTGGGTCTGGAAGATCCCCTGGAGGAGAGCATGGCACCCCACTCCAGTATTCTTGCCTGGAGAATCCCATGGAGAGAGGAGCCTGGCAGGCCGCAGTCCATAGGGTTGCAAAGAGTTTGACTCGCCTGAAGCGACTTCGCGTGCATGCATACTTTCCAAGAGGGCTGCACCAGTGTACCCCTAATACTTGCCAGCAACAGTAAAAGAGGCTTGCTGGTGTTACCTTTATTTAGGAAGGTTTCCTTTCTAGCGGCACAGAGTAGGGCCTCTAGGTCGTTTTGTCTGCATCTCTTTTACTGTTGGCAAGGGATGTTAACACCCAGGAAAATACTTGGTGACACAGCTTTGCTTCACCAGTGTGACTGTGTTGTTGAGAAAGAGTAGGTATAAATAGTTTCTTTTGTTTATATATGGAGTTAAAAATACATACAGCCTAGATTTCCAGACCGCAGTGGTGTTTGTTGTAGGGAGCAAACAAAATGCCTCCCAGATGATTTCCTGCCTAAATAATTTGTAAGCATTCATCTTTGTTTATGGCGGTTCTGTGGAACTCGGGGAAGAATTGTGGAGTAAAATGCCTCCCCGAGCCCTCGCGTGGCCATGCCGAAGGCGTGGGCACCGCCTTTGAGTACTCTAGCTTGTGTGATGTGTGTCCTCGTCAGTCTGATGGATTTACTTCAGAGGATATTTTTCAACAGAAACCATATTGAGACTGGTTGCTTCCAAGTCTGGCTAACAGAAATCTATTGGACTGGGTTCTGTAATCTGTATTTAACTAATTTACATGCTAAAAACAGTCCTATGGAAGCTCAGCAGCCTGCAGAGAGCCTGGGGGCAGGAGCCTCTCCAGCCTCAGGGCCTGCTGACATGGGGCCTCCAGCTGTGCCTCTCCCCTTCCAGAGAGGGCCGGTCACTGGGGTGGGCAGGCCCTGTGCTGGGGGAGTGAGGGAGAGGCCATCGGAGGCGAGCAGTGAGGATAGTGGCTCTAAGAGGGTTGCGGGTCCGAAACAAAGGCCAAGGTAGGAGTCCAGTCCGTGGTCAGTGAACTCCACAGGGGAGTCCGCAGAGAGACTCGGGCTGCCCGGGGTCCTGTGAGATGATATGCAGAGGGCTGTGCTTCTGTGCAATTTGTGGCGAGGGAGGGGGTAGCATTCCTCTAGTTCTCAAAGGGCCCCTGGCTAGGGGTAAGTGCGGAGGTCAGCAGTCTGGGTGGTGAATTGAGGCGGGCACAGGGTCCAGGTGATGGGAGGTTGGGGGTGGGGGCAGGGAAGGAGGGAGCACTGACTGCATACTCCCTGCCTTTACCTCTGCCCCTGTCTCTGGGTTTACCCAGTCCTGCTGCGGGTGCTGTGGTCTGGGGCTCAGCGGGGAGAGGGGCTGTGGGCAGATGGGGCTCAGCGGGGAGAGGGGCTGTGGGCAGATGGGAGCCCAGAGAGAGGCTTTGCAGCCAGGCTGAGCAGCAGAGGGCTGTGTTACAGGGAAAACATCTGGCTGAAGCCAGCAAGCACGTGAGACTCTGTGGAGACTATGCTGAAATCTGTAACGTGTAAACATGGGTATGATTCTTATTCCAGAGACTAGGAGTTTTGCATGTGGGACAAAAGCTTGAAGAACAAGATGAATTTGAGAAGATTTACAAAAATGGTAGGTCATTTCTTGAACAGAGGCAAGGTCATTCAAATGTTGAAATAAACATTTTGGATTTAGAGCATTGGTTGTCAGTGGTTATTAACTGATTTTTCCTCTTTTTGCCCCTCCACAGCCTGGGCTGACAATGCAAATGCTTGTGCCAAACAGTACGCGGGAACCGGTGCCTTGAAGACTGACTTTACCAGGTGAGTCGCGCGCTGGGCCGCACACTCCGGTGCATGGCAGGTCGCTCGCGCAGCTTTCACCCAAGAGCGCCCGCCGGTGCCCGGGCCTCGCTCCAGGCCGTCAAGCTGGGACTCGGGGGAGATGAGGCCCAGGCAGCGGTGGCTTGTTAGCGTCCCTGGGTGATTCTGGCGCACAGTGGGGTTGAGCACCAGGGCACCTCAGCTCCTCTCAGCCACCTACTGTGCACCTGACTCACCCCACGCCCATTCAGCAGGTCTGGGAGGGGCCTGAGACTATGTGCTTGCGTGATGCTAGAGCTGGTTTCAAGGACCGCACTGGGTAGTGAGAGGTTGGAATGTTTTGAATTTGTTACAGATGTGGTTGGGTCTTTTTCTGCTGTGTGGATTCCCTGGGAGCAAGATAAGATTTCTAGTCTGTTCGCTTTATACCACTTAGCCTGGGCTGTGTGTTTCTCTTCTTGTTTCTTATCTTTGCAAGGGGAACTGAGCATGTTTCCTCTTTGTGTCTACTGTGATAATGCTTTAGAAAGAGGATGCAGATTTCTTGGACTCAGTACAGTTTCTTTTGTGAGATGTCTCCTTTATATATTCAGGGATTTTAAAAAAGAAATCTTTATAATTTACTTGTCTCCTTACCACGTAGTTATTGGCTGTAAACAGTGTGAGAATTTAATATGCAAATCTGTAACTCAAAACTTAACCTCTTATTTAACTAGAACTGGGAAGAGAACTCAGTTGGGACTTATAATGGATGGCTGGAACTCATTAATACGGTATTACAAGAACAACTTTTCTGATGGATTTAGACAAGTAAGTTTGTTTTCTCATGCTAATTTGTGGTTATTTGGTGGCTGTGTTTTTGTACTGTTCCCCATACCTAATTTGGGAGTTATTATTTTCCTTTTTTTCTCTTCTAGGATTCCATAGACTTATTTCTTGGGAACTATTCAGTGGATGAATTAGAATCTCATAGTCCTTTAAGTGTTCCAAGAGATCTGAAGTTCCTGGCTGTAAGAAACCTTTATGTTTTTTAAGTTGTTAATAGAGTTGTGACTGAAGGTACAGATGGTCCAACTCCCCTTGACATAAAACATTATGTGTTGTTCTAAATGGAATATAAATACTTATGTTGCCCCAAGGAGCAGGTCAGGGAGAAGAGTGAGGTAACTTTAGAATGTTGTCCTCTCTCAAACTTGACTGTCTTTTGCAGCTCCTTTATTGTGTTGTTTTGTTCATTTTTACAGTGTTGTCTTGGTTTCTGCTGTACAGCAGTGTGCAGCAGCCATAATTATACACACAGCCCGTCTCTGCTGCGCCTCCCTCCCCTCCCGGCATCCGGCCGCCTGCAGCTCAGCGCAGACGGCCGTGGGCTCCCTGTGGCTCCCCGCGGCTCACCACCAGCTCCCATTTTGCACACGATCTGTGTGCACGTCGGTGCTACTTCTCCGCTCGTTACAGCCTCTCCCTCCCTGACGGCACCCACATGCCTCTCCTCTCCACCTGTATTTCCTGCCCTGCAGATAGGTTCCTCAGTACCATTTTCTAGATTCCACATATATGGGTTGATACGTAGTATCTGTCTTTCTCTTTCTGGCTTCACTCTGTAGAACAGCCTCTGGGCTCATCCACCTCACTAGAGCTGACTCAGGTTTGATCTTCTTTTATGGCTGAGTGATACTCCGTTGTATATATGCACCACATTTTGAAAAATCTATAAACAGTAAATGCTGCAGAGGATGTGGAGGAAAGGGAGCCCTCCTTCACTGTTGGCAGGAATGTTAGCTGCAGCGATTATGGAGAAAAGCATGCCGTCCTTAAAAGCTAGGAATGCATCCACCGTGTGACCCAGCAGCCCCGCTGTTGGGCATGTGCCCTGAGAAACCACAGCTGTGAAAGACACGCACCCCGGCGTCCACTGCAGCGCCGTTTACCGTAGCCTAGACGCAGAAGCGCCTAGACGTCCAGCTGCAGATGCTGTTTAAGTGAGAACACAGATGCGGAACAGGTGTGGGGCTCTCTTGTTTCAAGGAGACTCTGCTCCCCCCGAGGTTCAGGGGTTGCTGGAGGCAAACTTGCGATGTAGAAGTCAATGTATGTGTTTGACACGTCTCTCGTATTTGACTCATTCACCAGACTTTGCAAGAGCCTCTCTGGGGTTTGACGCCAGCGGGCAGGGTGTCCTGGAGTCGGGGGCCTAGAGTCTGAGTACACATCTGGGTGACCTCCTTCCACTTTCTTTTAATCTGTTTGAAGATTTGGACAGTTACGGTCAAAACTCTAATGATGTTGTGCTGAAAGGTATTTTGTATTTAGATGCAGACGGGTTCTGCTGTCTCTCAGGGAAGCTGATTTTGCAACCATCGATTAGCATCTTACGTGATGGTCTCTCTCTCTCTTTCCTTTTCCAGTTGCCTATTATCATGGTTGTTGCCTTTTCCATGTGCATTATCTGTTTGCTGATGGCTGGTAAGTCTGCACTGATTTCACATTCATCTTTTAGAATGTTGAGCTTTCCTGTACAGCATCTTCAGTTTGCACCTGCTCAGTACGTGGTGTGTCCCTGTTAAACTGGATGAGCAAAGGGAGCGGCTGAGGTGCGTCCTTAGATGTGACAGGAAGGAAAATGCATACTCAGTAGCTTGATGGTGTGTTTTTTTCCACTTAAGCTCTTTACTTTTTTTTTCTCGTTACCAAAGTAATACATAGTAATTACAGAGAATACAGTTAGACAAAAAAGAAAATGTTTTCACCTTGCCTTTCAGAGATCAGCTAATTACTCTTTAACATTTTGATGTTTTAATCTTTATAGATGTGTATTTTTTTTTCAAAAGGCAGATCCTATAAACTTTTTTGTACTGTTTTTTTCACTGAGTAGTATACATGTTTCCCCATGTCTTTTATTTTGAATGGCTGCAAAGTATTCCGTTGATGGATATATAGTTTATGTAACCAACCACCTATTGTTGGGCCAGTCAATATTATTAGAGATTAATACATTACTTACTAAATTTAAACAGAAACATTGCCTAGGGACCTGAGCCAACAAACAGGAGTGTTGCTGCTTTTCTTTTTCCTCTTGGTGTTTTCCTGTGTCACTAAACTAATGGGGTTAAGTTACTTAACTGCTTATTTAGTAATATTCAGTGCTCTGAGAATGAGTGTGTGATGCTGGTGTTTTGCCTGGAGGTGCAGCCTCAGCCACTCTGAAGGGCACCGCTGGGCTCAGCCTGCGTCCTGAAATCGCTGGGCTGACAGGCTCCCCTCTCATCGAGTGTCCCTTTGCGCTCCCCTGCACAGACCTCAGCTCCCCCTTTCTGGGTTCCGCAGCGCGGCGTGTCGCTCCCTCGAGAGCACTCCTCTCCTAACAGCCTCAGCACTGAGGGATTTCATCTTCGGAGGCGCTCCGCTCCATGGTGTCCCGGCACCCAGCATGTGTTTCTAGTTTGGCAGAGTGGGAATGCTTCGCATACTTGCTCATCTTTCTGAGCACATCAGCGGCTTTTTGAAGGCAAAGACTGTCTTACTTACTATCTTACCTCCTGTGCCTAGGATACAGGGCATGCGTGCTAAGTTGCCTCAGCCATGCCCAACTCTTTGTGACCCCATGGACTGTAGCCTACCAGACTCCTCTGTCCATGGGATTTCCCAGGCAAGAATACTGGATACGGGAAGCCCTCAGCAAAAGTTTCCTGAATTAAGGCCTCCTGTTCACCCCACACACTAATTCTGCCAGCTTCTCCAGGGGCGGCTCAGAACCTGTTCGTCTCTGTAATCCCTGAGTGTTCAGCAGTGAAGGTGGTCACAGCACGGGAAGGAGCTGCCTTCTTGTTACTCTAGGGCATAGGTTAGCGTATGTTTTCTGGAAAGAGCCAGACAATATGTATTTTAGATTCTGCAAGCTACGTATGGTCTCTCTTGCGTACTGTTTTTGCAGCTGTTTGAAAATGTAAGAACTCTCAGTACGAAAACAGGCCGGGGCATCTCGAGTGCAGCATCGCTGTGTGCCAGGACGGGGGCCTGTGTCACATTCGGGGCAGGAAGGAAAAGGAGGGACCAGTGGACTGTGGTGCTCATGGCTCAGTCCACGCCCTTGGTCCTCTGCTTTCTTTGTTTAACACACTGCCCAGGGGATACCTTTTCTGGGAGCTACTCCACTGTTGAGTTATCTTGGTCTTTTTATATACGCACGTTTCCCTATAGAACGTCTGCAAAACCAGGGATGTCAGGACTGAGACTCAGCCGGAGCAAATGGACCATCCCTTTGGGGAGCGACCCAGGGTGGACTTTTGAGGAGCCGCATTTCTCTTTATCCAGAGAGAGCTTTAAAACCCAGAGCTGTCAGAATTAGCAGCTGTAGAAATGTGACTGTTGCACAAGTGAAGACGGACTGGATGCTGTGGATAGTAATCTCTGACGTCAGTTACTTGTGACATAACGATCTTTGTGGTGTCAGATATGACAGTGTTTGATTTCTAGGCCCTACTTTGGTTTTTAGTGAAAGTCTCTCAGTCGTGTCCAACTCTTTGCAACCCCATGGACTAGACAGTGCATGGAATTCTCCAGTCCAGAATACTGAAGTGGGTAGCCTTGCCTGTCTCCAAGGGATCTTCCTGACCCAGGAGTCGAACCCAGGTCTCCCACATTGCAGGCAGATTCTTTACCAGCTGAGCCACAAGGGAAGCCCAAGAATCCTGGAGTGTGTTGCCATTCCCTTCTCTGGGGGATCTTCCCGACCCAGGGATCGAACCCGGCTCTCCTGCACTGAAGGTGGATTCTTTAATGTCTGAGTCACCAGGGAAGTGTAGTCAAGTGGTTCTCAAACGTGGTCCCTTGACCAGCAGCATCAGCATAATCTGGGAACTTGTGAAACTTGTGAGAAATGCAGCTTCGGGGGCCCTGCTCCAACCCTGCCAAAGCACACAGGCTGGGGATGAGCCTCGCAGCTGACACTGTTTCCAGCCCTGAAGAAGATTCTCGAGCCAGCCAGAGTCAGAGAACCACTGGTTCAAACCTTAACTGAGAGGTTCCTAAGTTTTTCCTTTGGATGTGTTTGTAAACTTGAATGCTGTCAAGATGTGCTAAACAGCTGGAAGCTGGAACTGGTGTCAATAAAATGGCTTGTTACTTACCAGTTTTTTGTTTTTTAAAATCAACAGGTGACACCTGGACAGAAACACTGGCCTATGTGCTCTTCTGGGGAGTCGCAAGCATCGGAACATTTTTTATTATTCTTTACAATGGCAAAGACTTTGTTGATGCTCCCAGATTGGTCCAAAAAGAAAAGATAGACTGAATTTGTGTCTGTGGAAAGCGGCTTGGCCTGGAAGATTCCATCATGCAGAACTGGAGTCTTTACTGACCCGCTTTCCACGGCAGCCGAGGTCTTTGTAAATCGTTTATCCAGGAGCACATCTTGTGCTTGGTGTGGGGGTGTTGACTTAGGGTTGATCTGGTGTTACTGCCTTGATGATCTCTTTACTATTGGGATAGTTATATTTATAATTTGAAGCTAGTCTATAATCAAAATGTAACCTGAATTCAGCTCACGAATGGAAGGAACCTATACATCGTCAGTTTAATCAGCCATTGCAGAATGAGTAATATATTTAAAAAATCTAGCTTCTTCCCTCATTTGAAACAGTGAAATTATTTTTCTAGCTCAGTTTATTGTCACTGTAAAAGCAGTTGCTATTAGCAGGCTTACTTTTCCACATACCTTTGGACTTTTCTTAACAGCTTAACGATAAGCTATCTAGTCTGTTCATAACATGTAAATCTAATAGATCAGATAGTGGACGAAACTGTCCATGACTACATAGTAGGAAAGAGGAGACCAGGGTATGGTGTTCCTCTCGAGTTCTAGTTGGGCTGCCTTACGAGTTCAGTCAGCTTGATCTGTGCAGTTTAAGTGTGATGAAAGAAGTTCAGATATAGTCTATCTTTTTTAAAAGGTGTAGATGAAATCAGCGAATGTAAAGTCTCTTCCTCATGCTAGAGGTCCAAAGCCTCCTTGGTCTTCGGGATTGCCCCAGTGTGGGAAACACCCTCGGTTGGTCAGCTCCTCCCTCCTGGCCCTTGTGCTTTCCTAGCGTCTTTCTTCGAGACATGCAGGTCCCTGAGCGCGTCTCATGCCGAATTCCGTGTTGCCCTTAGAGGCAGCAGTTGCTTGTCCACGCACGGCAGTGTTGGCGCTTTTCACTCTGTAATTATTTTTGTTGGCATCAATAAGTGTGTCTGAAATTTAGCGCTTCCAGGTAGTTATCGCTCTCCAGATCAAGGACCAACTTACAGCTTTAATTTATGTGCAGAAATAAACCTGAAAAATATACTTTAGAAGCTGTGCATAATTCTAATTAATAAGTCGGAAAACTGTATATTGAAATTGTAATTATGAGGTTTAAAAACTAGAAAGTATCTAAGGTAGTGCAGTCGCCACTATTTTAAAAGAGTTCGATTAAATCCTGCTGCAATCTTTGTGTTGTGCTTGAAAATATGTACAGTTTTTTTTCCAATGGTAATACCTTTTGTTGTCCTTAAATATCTCTAAAAAGCGCCTTGATTTTAATATCACCTTTTTTTCCAACATTATTGTTTATAAACATTAATAAGAGTTGTTGCTTTTAGAAACTCTAAAGGAAATAATAGCTGGAAAACCCTCTGTAGCTTAAAGTCAGTCGTTAACACTCACAATAGGGTAAGTAATTAGAACTGCCTACTCTTAACTTGTAAATAAGCATCATTTGTTCCAAAGAGGAAATATCAAAACTCGGCTCATGTCTACTGTGATGTATCGTCAGATGCTACTGGGCATTTCATACTAAGAACTTATTTCAACAACCATGACAGAGACCAAATCTGAACTGCTAATGTGGCTGTTTTGCAGTGAATGGGCTAATGTTGGTGTGTTAGACCTTGAGGTGTCAATATTTCAGAAACCTGCAGTGATTTTATTCCTAAATTCATGTACTGTCTCATCTGTAAGTGAAAATAAAATGACACATTCTTTTCTTACTAATGTTGGTGTCATTCCTGCACCTTGTCTTCAAAGGGATATTCTTTTTTTATTTCAGAATTTTAAGAATCATGCAAAGCATGCACGGTCATTTTTATCTTTAAAACATTATGTTCTTTGCCACATAGGCCTCTCCGTCTTGGCAGTTTGGTTCGTCAAAGCCTGTAAGTCACAGTCTTCTTCACCTCATCTCCGAAGTGTCCTCTCATCTCATGTGTGCCATAGTCTCTGCACTAGAAACAAGTCACTGGGTCGGCGCACTCGGGAGGGGACCACGCAGGGTTCGAGTACAGGGCAGGGCCTCTCTGCAGGTCTGGTCGCGTAGCCTGGAAGGAGGGGAGCAATCCAAGGTCATGATTCAGAGCTGGTGAGAATCGGGTTTCCTGTGCTGTGCCTTTGGGTCTTCTGACCATTTTCTGTAAGATTGTTTGTCCTTAAAGATTTGTTGGAATCCTTGTTTGTAGAGGAATTCTCTGCTGGTTATGTGTACTATATGTATCTTCTAGTCTGTGACTTCTCTTTTCATTTTCTTGTTACTTTTGGTGAAAGAAGTGTGCAATATCAGTGGTATTGAATTTACCAAACATTTCCTCCCACTGCTTGTGCCTGGGAAGGCCACATGGCTCAACTCCAAGGTGGGGGTGGAGGGGTCCTTCTGACATAATTTTGATCTTTTCACCTTTTAGGTCTTTTTTCCTCCCTGTAAAATAAGGAAAGGGTCTGTGTCCGTCCAGGTAGATCAGGTTATGCTAAGGTAACAAATGAGCCACAGATCTCAAGGGCATAAAAAAAACAAAGGCTTATTTCTCACTGCTTCTGTGTATCCTTGAAGGGTCTGCTGGAGCTCTGCGACGTGCCGTCTGCATTCTGGGGCCCAGTGATGGAACAGCTTCACACGGGAACTTGACCAGTTGTCCTGGCAGGAAGGAAAGGGAGACATTTCCGCTTGAAGGTGACAGCCCCTTCTGCTCCCATTTCATTGGTCAGAGCAGGTCGTGTGGCCAAACCTGAGGTGCCGGATGGAGGAGCACAGCCCAGGAGGGACTGTGTGCTGTGATCTGACACGCGGTCCAGTTTTCTCGTCCCGCCTGGTTCCTGGGAGAGTCGGCAGAGAGCCTGCCGACTCCCCTGCCCTGTGGTACAGCACTGCCTCTGTCGGACCGCAGGCTCCCTCCACTGCCAGGGGCGTCGGGCTTCTCCACTGCCGAGAACGCGTCCTCACTCTGACGCCTCTTGCAGGGTGGCCTGGCTCTGCCCTGAGCTCGGGGCCCCGGCTCCTCAGTCTGTGGGCCAGAGGGTTCTCTGGAGGGTGTTTTGCAGTAACCCAAGTCTTAGGTACTCGTAGCTGTTTTTGTTTTTTGACAGTAGGGATCTGGGGTGAGAGCCATTTGCAGACATCAGATTAAAGTCACAGTTGTCTCAACTCTTGGGCTTGTCAGAGGTTTGAAAACTGACTCTTAGAGAGGGGTGTGTGTAACACAGCAGCACCAGAATTGTTGGTTTGTGGGATATTTTTATTTACAGAGCATCCTGTGAAATTGCTTTTGGATAAGGCGCACATGAGAGCAATGGCCTTGGAGTTGAAAAACGTGGGGTCAGATTTGTATTTGGGCCTCACTCAAGTGTTGAACTTGGTCTGTTCACACTTCTTGATTCTCATCCACACGGCAGTTCACTAAGATCACCACGAAGACGCACACACACACCTGCTGAGAATCCCAGGTAATCTACAGGTGGAAGGTCTTCCTGGAGGTCCAGCTCCCGTCCTCTGGGTTGGACGTCATACAGAGGTGCCATGAATGGGGTTTCACTGCGGGGAGCGGAACAGGTAATGAGTTGTTGTGACGTGTAATTATCGCCACGACTGCCCGGGCCCTGGCTGAACTGGTTAGATGGCCTGCTTGTTCTTAGCACTTCCTTTAACCGATTATTCTGAACATGACTTTGTCTTTCCTTTTTGTTTTAGCCCAAGGCCCAGGCGTTCCTCTTTCTTCACTCACTATTTTCAATGATGCATGCTTTTTATGTATTTATTTTTCTAGCTGTGCAGAGCTACAGTATCATCCGTTAAAATACCGTCTTACATTTCATGTCCTAAACTGATCTCCTGTTACAGTCGGGTTTAAGTGTAGATTCTGAGGTGAGAAGTAGAATGTACAGGTTGTCAGTCATGTCTAGGAGACCTGGAGATGTCCTTCTGTCTGAGCTTTTGGGAGCACACCTCCTCCTGGGTTCTTTACTCCACGCTCTCACCCATTGATACCTTCTCTGTGTTCTGGTTTCCTGTTGCTGGAAGGTAGTCTCACAGTGTTGTGAGTCAGGAGTCACAGCTGGGTGTGAGCTCAGCTGGGTGATTCCTGTGACCCAGGGGGCTGACTCGGGTCTCTCAGCTGACAGAGGGGCTGGTCTCCCTGGTCCAGCGCTACACAAAGGAGGCCAGAAGGTGAGTTCCACTGGTTCTGTTAGCTCAGCGCCTCCCGCATGGCTCTGCAGCCTTGGGGCAGCCTGAGTGAGGGGTCCAGTAATCCAGGTGGAAGCTTGTGTGGTCGAGCCTCTGACGTCAGAGGGCGTCCCTTCCACCAGGTTCCCTGGTCGGAGCACTCAGAAGCCCATTCAGATGCTCGGGGAGGCACACAGACCCCCTCTTCTGTGAGAAGGATGGAAAGGAAGCCATGGCTGTGTCTGTAACATGGGGCTTTTTGTAGCCTTCCGGCCTAAGCCCTCTTCTCCACGTACACACTTGCCCCCGGTGATGCCATTGAGAAACCGTGGTTGAATAGCATCTTTCTACTGTGATTCCCAAAAATATGCCTCTAGATTGGACGCTTCCCGAAGCTTAGATTGCAATGTTCAGCTGTCTACCATGCCCTCCCCCTGATGCACAGCCACCTCAAACTTAATGCAGTCTAGCACAGTTTTGTTTTTTTTTCCCCAGGGCTCTTGGTTTATACTCTGTAGACTGGTTGGTTCCATGCCTAGCTTTCTCCATCTCAGAAAATGCCACCAACATCCACCCAGTAAGTGTGACACTATATCCCTCTCTTCAACTATGCACCCTGTCCATAAGCAAGTCTTGACAACTCTCCCCTCCAAAATACACCTCAGACCCACCAGTGCCTCATGTCAGTGTCCACCCCAACCCCGTCTCTCACGTGGACCCCTAAGCCCATCTATAGCCCCTCTGGTCCCTTCTCCACAGCTGCCGGTCATCTTCCAGTGTCAGCTGGGTGACCCAGGGCCCCACGGTAAGGCCCTCGGGTGAGACTTCGCTGCTCTCTGAAGAAAACGCGACCTCATTGTCATGGCTACCAGGCTTCGTCTGGCCTGGTCCCTCTGCTCCCTAAGCCCACCCACCATCACTCTCCTCCTCGGCCAGCTGCAGGCCTCCTTTCTGCTCCTCCTCCGTGCGGGCCTGTGCACTGCTTTTGCTTCTGCCTGGATGGACCTTCCAGCAATTCCAGGAACTACAGTTCATTCTCCAAAATTTAGGCCCCGCTTCTCCTCCTCAGCCACTTGATATTATGCACTGTCCCGCTCACACCATCACCAGGCTCTTTTATTTCCTTTTTAGAAAAGACTGCAGTCTGTAATCGTATCATTTATTATCTGGTATTGTTCTCTCTCCTAGAATCTGACAGCGATCAAGTCCAGAGACCAGAACTATCCCTAGAACCTCCTCAGGGCTGGTTTTCACAGGCTCCGTGAAAGGTGGACCCTGCACAGGTGGGCAGTGGCCAGAGGACACGAGGCTGACCTGGAGAGGCCGGTCAGAGAGTTCTGGCTGAGAATTTCATATTTGTAGGTGCACTTTTTGCCTTGCAAAAGGATTTTTTAAACCACTCTTTTTCTTTCTTTCCCTGAATGTTTGGTAGAAAATGTCGGGTGAGTTCTTTTCCCCAGCTTTTCTGTCTATAAAATGCAATAGCCATAAATTACTTTTTTATGTACAGTAATTTATAAAAAAATCTAACACAGTAGGTAACACACCTTTTCCCCCTCAGGACAGTTCCGAGGTCACACCCAGGCCTATTGAGTGGGTTCTTGTGGCCTTAACCAACAAGGGATCCTGCAGTGGGCAGATTGCCCAGGACCTCTCTCTCAGAAGTATTGGAAAGATTCTGCAGCAGTTCAGAAGAGCTCACATTCTGCTTAAATCCAGCAAATTAGAATTTTTTCCCTGATTTTTCTTTGGGAAGCTGCCCTTCCTGTTACCATCTGACCCTGTTCTCAGGTGATGACCTTCACACACTGCTGCGCTGGTGTGGCTTCAGTGCATGTCAGGAAGCAAACGTAAGAGAGTAGACAGGTTCTCTGTTCCTTTATTTTCCTTTTTTTCCCAAAATTAGGTAGTATGTTTACATAATGAGGGGAAAAACTTGTGTTAAGAGATTTCATCCCATAAATGACCAAAAAGATCGAGAGAGATACTTGTTTAGGGTTTTATTATGACAGTGGCTAAAAACACAAATATTTCCCTACCTGATTTTTTAGCACTAGGAATTGGTGTGTTCTTAGTTTAAGTGGAAAGCTCTCCGGAGCCCCTGCCTGGTGCTGATGTCATGGTGCCACTAAGGGTGTGGGGATGGAATGTGCCTTCTTTCTCCAGCTTCTTGGAGGAGGGTGGACGGATGGCAAGATGACTACTTGGGTGCAGTCCCTAGAAAACAGCCAGGAAAGGCTTTTTTGAAACAGGACTAATGGTTTAAGAGGATGACTGTGAAATGTTCTGCTCTTCATGCAGTTCTTAGAAACCAGGAGAAAACTGAGCTGAAACTGGAGACATTTTCATCTGGAGCACATTAGTCTAGAAGAATGGTTCTTCTGTATTTGACTTTTGTGAGCAGAGATTATTTCGGAAAAGTGACTTTTCCGTGCTCAAACGTGCTCTCAGACTTGGACAGGTCACTTTTGATGTCCACGTGCCTGAGCGTCTGGCCCATTCCGCATCTCTCTTCACTGGGGCACCAGTCCTCAGGGTGGCAGGGTCCGCGGCGTGGGCTGCGCACCAGGAGTTTCACATGCGCCCAGTGGGCTGGCAGGGACCCCCGAGGTCCAAGCACAGTGAGTGCGGTGCTGCTCGAGGACAGAATTTGTCCACGCTCCTAAGGACCCCGGCATTTGGGGCCGAGACGCCCAGCTGACGAACGACGCCAGGAGGGGTGGCCTCTGTTGTAGGGATCGTGACTGAGGGCTGAGGTGGGGGCCGAGCTGTCCGGTGGTGGGAACAGACTCAGTGTTGTGTATCTACTGTCGAGCATGTCCACTCTTCAAGCCGTGACAGCTGAGGGGTCTGGACACTGCAGAACCCTCTGATGAGAACTCACAGGACTGACGGGATGTGGTATGTAAATGCATAGATTTTAAAGCCAAGTGTTTTTTCCTGTTATGGTTTATCACAGGATGTAGAACTCAGTTCCCATGCCCTTCGGTAGGACCGTGCGGTTTGTCCATCCTGGATATAGTGTTCCCAGACTCCCAGGTCATCCTTTGGCCACCATCCCTCCCCCTCGGCAACCACAAGTCGGTTCTCTGGGTCTGTCTCTGTTTCGTAGATGAGCTCATCTGCATCGAGGTTTAGCTTCCACTTAGGAGTGCCAGCACGATAGCTGCCTTTCTCTTTCTGGCTTGCACAGCATGATCATCTCTAGGTCCATCCCTGCTGCCGTAAACGGCATTGTTGGGTGCTTTTTTATGGCTCCGTGATCTTCCACTGCATATACGCACCACATCTTTCTCCATTCATCTGCTGATGGACATTTAGGTTGTTACCAGGTCTTGGCTGTTGTGAATAGTGCTGCCAGGAACATACAGATGCGTGTGCCCTTGTGAATTCTAGTTTTGTCTGGACATAGGCCTGGGAGTGGGATTGCTGGGTGATATGGCAACCCTGGTTTTGGGAGGGACCTCCATGCTGGTCCCCACGGTGGTTGCAACAGCGTACGTTCCCACCAAGCGTGTAGGAGGGCCCCTTTCTGCTGCAGCCTCTCCAGCATTTGCTGTTTGTAGACTTGTCAGTGATGGCCATTCTCACCAGTGTGATGTTTCAATTTGTAGTTTTGATTTGCATTTCTCTAATCATTTCTGATGTTGAGCATCTTTCCATGTGCATATTGGCTATCTGTACGTTGTCTTTGGGTCTTCTGCCCATTTTTGGGTTAGGTTGCTTTATTATTGTTGAGTTGTGTGAGCTATCTGTAAATTTTGGAAATTAAGCCCTTGTTAGTAACATCATTTGGAAATATTTTCTCCCAGTCCATAGGTTGTCTTTTTGTTTTGTTTATGGTTTCCTTTTGCTGTGCAACAGCTTATACGTTTGATTAGGCCCTATTTTATTTTTGCTTTTATCTCTATTGCCTTGGGAAACTAACCTAAGAAAATATTGGTATGGTTTATGTCAAGAGGATGTTTTGCCTATGTTCTCTTCTATGAGTCTTATGGTATCATGTCTTATATTAAGTCTTTAGGTCATTTGGGTTTTATTTTTGTATATGGGGTGAGGGTCTCTCCTAACTTCATTGATTTACATGTGACTCTCCAGCTTACCCCACACCACCAAATGGTCTTTCTGTAACCGGGCATCAGGTGAAACTGGAAGTTTACAGCATGAAAATAAAGGTTTCAAAGAAAAGCCATCTCCAGCCGATGTCCCAGGTGAGTGTTTCAGTGTCTTTAAAGATGTCTGTACAGTGTACCCAAAGACCCTTCCTGTGCTTCAGTGAGATCATGGGATTCAGGAATGTTAAAACAGGAAGGGACCCTCTCAAGTCAGGATGACCTTGACCTACTTACTGTCACAGGTGAAAAGCAGATGTTTGCATGCTGGACTAATGCCGTGTCATAAATACGGTGTCTTCACTTAAGGGAGGCTCTGTTTGAGACCAGTCTTCCTATACATTTTAGAAGACTTACGTACAGGTAAATTAACACTAAGTTGTGATCATGGTCTTTCCTATAAAGAGCTGGTCGTTATGTCCAAATATTGCCTTAGACCTGTGGGAGAGTTGGCTGCACTTTCATCCTTGCGGTGGCTCTGGCAGCTGCCGAGGGCTCTGAGACACTGGGGCTTGGGCTTGTTCGTGGAGAGGCCGCAGGTGAGGGAATCATGAGCGCCTGTGTGAGCCCTGAGCAAAGCCCCTCTTTCTTGATGGGCAGCCCATCCTCTCAGGGAGGAACACAGTTGATTGCAGGTTCACCGTGACTGAGAATAGAACTCACTTTGCACTGACGACATTGAAATCTGTCATCTTAGGCACTGAAAACTCCTTCTCCCAACTTCTCTACAAATGAATGCCCTCTAACATCCTGCGATTTCTTCAGAAAAAAAAACTGCTAAAATTTTATTTCATAAAAATTTCAGTTCATAGTGCGCCCTGCTTGTTGGACTTTGCTGCCCTCAAGCAGCCACCTTCCAGACTCGCCATGGGAATCCTGCCTCTGGTGGCGGGGAGGCGGCTGGGACACAGGGCCGCCTGGTGGGCGGGATGGGGCTCCTCCTCAGGGAGTCACCTCCTCACCTTCCTGATCGGCGAGAAGACCGCGGGCCGAGAGCGTCCAGAGTCAGGATTTCTGGCAGCAGCCGATGCGCCCACCTTTGGGTGAGGGGCTGGAACAGAGCGGCCGGTGTCGGTCCCGGGGCGCCCGGCTCTCAGGCCACGGGGGCTGGGTCTGGGTCTCCCCGCCTGAGGCGGCGTGTGATGAGTGTGCCCAGGGCCACGAGCGGGATGCACATGATGGAGGAGGCGACGAGCAGCCCGATGACGGCCAGGGCGTGGGGCGGGTAGTCCTTGGTCACCAGCTGACCCTGAGGAGAGAGCCCGAGTGTCAGGAGATGCCCCCCGGTGGGAGGAGGCGCGTGTCCTTATCCCCGGGGCAGACCCAGCCCTCGTGCCCCTTGGTGAACACAAGCAGCGTGCTTGCTGTTTGGGGCTCCCTGTGACGAGCAACCATGGGAATGATAAAGGCTTGTGTTCAAGGCAGCAAGAGAGGCACCGAAGGGCAGGGGCTCCCCTTGCCCAGTGCTGTCCCGTAGGATTGCCCGCCCCCCCCCCCCCCCACTGGCCCCGGACACGGGTGGCCCCTGGAAATGTGGCCAGAGATGACAGAGGGCTGGATTTTCAATTTCATTTAATATTAAGGAGTTCAACCCACCCCCATGTGGATTGTTAGCTACTAAGTCCAGTGACACAGCTCTCATCTCAAGAGAAGGGTTGATGGACTTAGTCGGTAGGATTTGTGATGTTTCCCTAAATACGAAATTGATAACAAACCAGTTGAGGCCCCAAAGCCAACAAATGCTGCCTTCCCACCAAGGAACCAGAGGACACTCGAGTCGAGAGAGCCTGCTGTCAACCAAAGTACGTACGGTGTGTAAAGCAAAACACCACGCCGAGTGTGGCTGTGGGAAGCAGCCCACGGGCTTCTGTTGCTCTTTACATTCTCTGTGTCACAGATGGAAAAAAAGCTTTGACAAAGCTCAGCACTCACTCACTCACAGTAGAAACGCTCCAGAGAGCAGTCAAAGAGGGAACCTTCCCCGACATCTTAAAGGCAATAAACGACAAACCCACAGCAAACATCATTCTCGGTGAAACCCTGAAAGCATTTCCGCCAAGATCAGGAGCAGGCCAAGGATGGCCACTCCCGCCATGCTTATTCCAGTTTCCTCCCATTACCTGTTTTGGGGGCTTCATGTGAAGTGCTGTTTTGTAGACCTGCTTTGTATTTGTAGATGGAGATACTAGTGTTCGCTTCTCCATGTAAACAGAATAAATTGCCCTCTCAAATTACTATTTCTATGAGTTTATAACAGCCTCTTTCTCTCATAATCAGGGGAAAGAGTATATTGTATATGTTCAGTCTGTTCTTCTGAAATCGGTGCGTACACCCCCTTAATGACTTTGTTCCCCACTTTTTATTTCCTCTGTTAGGAATTAGAAATTAAGAAAATGTCCAAGACTGGTAATAAGCTTGCAGAGTTCTAGCCGAACAGCTTGTACATCTAAGGGAACAGAAAGCGAGCACTTCGGCTCTTAAGTTTATGAACCACTTCCACGTCCACACAGACGGGATGGACTCCCTGATGCCGAGAGCAGGACAGTGTCTGCTACAACAGCAGTGGGAACCTTCATATCCATGCCTCTGTGACTTTTTCTGAGACACTTACTTTTAACTTTTTGTGTTGGAGTAAAGCTGGTTAACAGTGTTGTGATAGTTTCAGGTGGAGAGCAAAGGGGCTCAGCTGTACATACATAGGTATCCATTCTCTCCAGACTCCCCTCCCATCCAGGCCGCCACACAACAGGGAACAGAGTTCCCTGCGCTGTGCAGTAGTAGGTGTATTCAGTGTAGTTTTGGAAGTCCTAGCCACAGTGATCAGAGAGGAAAAAGAAATACAAACTGGAAAAGAAGGTAAGCGATCACTGTTCTCTGTGTATAGTATGTCATCTGCAAGTCCTAAAGAGCCACCAGAAAACTACTGGTGCTAATCAGTGAAATTGTTAAAGTTGCAGGATACAAAATTAATACACAGAAATCTCTTGCATCCCTGTACACTAACAAAAGACTGGAAAGAGAAACAAAGAATTCCATTTACCATCACAACAGAAGGAATAGAACACCTAGGAATAAACCTGCCTAAGCAGGCAAAAGACTTGTACTCAGAAAACTAAAACCGTGATGAAAGAAATCAAAGATGACGCAAACAGATAAAGAGATCTCCCGTGTTCTTGGACTGAAAGACTGTCTACTGTGAAAATCACTATACTACCCCAAGCAGTCCACAGATCCACTGCAGTCGCTGTCAGTCTACCGAGGAAATTTTCACAGAATCAGAACAAAATATTCCACACTTGGAAACACCAGAGACTCTGATTTCACAAGTTATGAGAGAAATGAGAACTACAGTGAGGTATTGGCAGGAGAGCAGGGTGGGATGAATTGGGAGGTTGGAATTGACATATATAATACGGTGTATAAATAGATAACTAATGATAACCTGCTCTTAGCAAAGGGAGCTCTACTCAGAGCTCTGTGGCGACCTAAATGGGAAGAAAGTGCAAAAAAAAAAAAAAGGATCTGTGTGTGACTGACTGACTTTGCCCTGCAGCAGAAGCTAATGCAACATCGTCAAGCAACCACGCTCCAATAAAAACTGAGGAAAGCAAGTACCCGGATGATGATTCCCCGTTGTGACAAATAACCGCCCCTGTTCTGGAGAGGCACCTGGTTTCAGAAAGCGAGACCCCCGAGGTGGCAGTTACCTGGGCGGCATCCCAGGCCTGGTACTGCAGGGTCCCCGTGATGATGTAGTCGCTCAGGTAGAAGATAAAGAGGCTGATGATGAGCAGCGGGCTCACACCGCCCCACATGGCCTTCCAGTACCAGTTCAGGGCGTGTCCAGTCATGGCCTTGAGGTCGCTTTCAAATCTGTTTGGAGAGCAGGGAGAGAAAGTCTGGAGTGCTGTTGGAGGCAGGCGGTCCAGGCCACGGAGCCCTCTGTGCTTAGGAAGCTTCTGTGCTGGGCACTGGTGCTTGAACATGACCATGCGGGCCCTCTCTCCTAGGGACAGGGGTCCTGGGGGAGGGGAGAAGGGCACAGGCTGCCACCAAGGGGGCAAAGCGACCGCCCACAGGTGAGTGGCCATCAGAGGACACGCCCCTGGTGCCAGCCTCCAGGTGGAAGCCACTGCTGTGGACAGGATGGCAGCGCCTGGCGCCAGCAGGCACAGAGGGCCTGGTGAGACGCCCGTGAAGCCGTCCTCAGCCCCGGGGGGCCCTGAGGGCAGCCCTGCCCCGTCCCTCCTGCCCGTCAGCAGCCGTAGCGCCTGCAGCCCACCACTGTGATGTCCATCGTGTCTGCGGGCCCTCTCTTTGTTTCTCATAACTTGACCCTTGCCTGAATTCAAAACTAGCTTGACAGTGTCTGTCCTACAGTAGACTGGAGAGGCTTCTCCGGGATTGCTGAAACTACACGCGGAGAAGGTGCTGGGAGTGGTGGCCTTCGTGCGTGCATTTCCCGCGCAGCTGTACCTGCTCAGCCCGTACAGGTAGCACACGGCGACCGTCTCCACCAGGACGATGAGCAGCAGGGACAGGGTGGCAGCGTAGTCGTTGAAGATGTCGAACCAGTAGCTGCCGGCCTTCATGGTGAACAGCATGCCGATGGCACAGTTGGCGAGGCACACCAGACCTGGGGCCACAACATCCCTGCTTACCCGCCTGCAGCCGCGCCTGTGCACCCAGCTTCCCAGGGGGCCAAGGCGGCGGGAGGCTGGTCAGCAGGACTTCCTGACGCTCGTTCACGGCTGGGGGCGGAGGGGGGGGGGGCGGGTTCTGGCAGAGGACGCCCGACCCAGGGTAGAAGGTAAAACGGCGCACTGTTGTCTGGTCTCATCCGGGCTGTGGGCCTGCTTATGTTGTTTATCCCAGCAACTCAACCTCCGAGCTCGGGGGAGGTGAATTAGGGGGGAGGAGAGTTGAGCTGCAGGACTCCCAGTGGAGAACTGACACCTGACCCGAAGAGGGGAAGAGGAGAAATAAACGCTGACCGAGATCCCACAGCGCCTTACGCATTTGTCCCCTGTCGGCTCCTGAAGGCTATGAGTCAGGTAGCAGGAGTTGAGCCCCCTTTTATAGGGTAGGGTGAGCCAAAGCTCAGAGATGTTGGGTAACTTTCCCAACATCACACAGCACAGAAAGAAGCGGTGATGGAATTCAGACACCCTCCCCCTCACCCCCAAAAAAGTATCAGATCCTAACGCTCACCCCTCCACTGTCACCCGCCGTGAGCCCCCTCTTCCCCCGCTGTCCTGAGGGGAGAACAGGCTGTGAGCCGGCGGGGAGCTGCAGCCACACAGTGCTGGCTCCTGAGAGGCCAATGGGCGCTGACAGGGGCAGAGTTGGCTTGGGGCTGGAGGGCCCTTGTGGATGTGCTGGAATGGTGTCAGAGGCAGGGCTTGGGGGTTCCAGGGTCCTCCAGACACGGTGGGTTGGAGAGGAGCACATGGGTGGTGGAGTGGAGTGGAGAGGCATGCTTGTCCACCAAGAGCAGAGTGGGCAGACAAGTTGTCGTGTGTGGGCTGTTGGCTCTTTTCATAGAAAAGAGATAGATGATTACTACTTGCCACAGAGTGTATGGATGTGAGAGGTGGACTATAAAGAAAGCTGAGTGCCAAAAAATTGATGCTTTTGAACTGTGGTATTGGAGAAGACTTTTGAGAGTCCCTTGGACTGCAAGGAGATTGAAGCAATCCATCCTAAAGGAAATCAGTCCTGAATATTTATTGGAAGGACTGAAGCTGAAACTCCAATACTTCGGCCACCTGATGCGAAGAACTGATTCATTGGAAAAGACCCTGATGCTGGGAAAGATTGAAGGTGGAAGAAGGGGATGACAGAGGAGTCGATGGTTGGATGGCATCACCGACTCAACGGAGATGAGTTTGAGTAAACTCTCCGGGAGTTGGTGATGGACAGGGAGGCCTGGTGTGCTGCAGTCCATGGGGTCACAGAGTCGACTGAACTGAACTGAACCCGAGTGGATTTCACAGACTGAGTCTGAATGACGACAAGAGACAGAAAGGGTAAGTACAGTGTGAGTAACTGACGTGCAGTGTGAGAGCAGGGGCAACCTCAGATGGCAGCGTTCAGAGCAGAGGCGGCTGCTGGGGCGGGGCGTGCCGCCTGGACCCAGCGGGAAGGGGCGCTCAGGAGAGAAAGGCTCTGTACCTTGACTCAGTGGTGGGTCACTGAGAGTGTGCTTAAGAAATGTACAAATTGTCATTGTTATTCTTAGGTCAGCACAGACAAAAGCAGGTTCTCTGAATGCCTGGAGAGCTTGGAGGGCCATGGTGGGAGCCTGGCCTTTGCTGAAGGTTGGGGTGACCACCTGACTTGCCCATGATGTGGAGGGCCAGACGTGGGGTGAATTACGTTCCCAGAGCGCCTGACAGCTGCGGCAGGACTCCCGAGAGGATGTGGCAGGGACTCGGAGCAGGTGCGTCCTGAGGACTGCGCCTCTGCTCGGCCCCCGGAGCCCCACTACCTTGGTTCCTGGCCCACTCACCGGAGATGGCCTCCTTGGGCAGGTAGCTGGAGATGACCTTGCTGTCCGTGAGAGGGGTGAGGATGGCGGCCGTGTTGCCCAGCATGCTCCCAATGCCCAGCAGCAGCAGCATGAAGAAGTAGAGCACGGACCACAGCTGCGACACCTTCATGTTCTTGATGGCCTCCGTGTAGACGATGAAAGCCAGGCCAGTGCCTTGGACAGCCTGTGCGAGGCAGGAAGACACAGGTACACACCCAGTGAAGTTAGGACTCCCTCAAGACCCCTGCTGCTAAGGTACTTGGGGCACCTTGAAATTGGCGAGGAGAAGCCACATCTTGAGGTTGGATCTTCCATCTACACAGCAGCACCCGAGCTTGACCCAGGCTAGAGAGAATTGTCACCTGTCGAGACCTCATACCTGACTCTTCACTGCTTCAAACACTGAGTGTGCTTTTTCTGCCAGGACTTACATCATTCTCTACTGATAAAGTATTCACAGCTTGGAATAATTGTTGCTTCCTAATCGGGACTGAGGAGGTGACCTAGGAGTTGAGATGGTGAAGGCACAGCTAAGGACACAGAAGCATACGGAAGTAGGTGGAGGAGAATCACTGCAGGCATACGGAAAGGTGGGTCCAGTTCCTCTGAGAGGTTAAGAATGCATCCTGTTTGAAATCAGGCTTTACTGATTAAGCCTGGGGTATATCCTGGCACCTGAGGTGCCTGGGATTCCTCAGTGGAAAGTCATGAGTCCCCGCCCCCCCCCCACCCCGACCTGAGGAAGGCAGGAAGTGACGGCCTTCCAAGGAGGCCACTGCGGACCTGTAGTTCCTAGTATCCCCTAGATGGGAACCCAATCTCTATTTCCAAACGAGCCTTCCTGCAGGTACACCAAGCCTCCCACAGCCAGAGGATGGTGTGTCCCGGGGCAGAGTGAGTGGGAAAGCCAGCCTGTCTTCATGGCTCCTGGAGCAGAGGTAGCTTTGCCCTCTTCAGAATTCGCAAACCACGTAACACTGGTGCAGGGCTTGGAATTGGTCTAGAGCTTCATGGGGAGAGGAAAATGGGGCCCACCTTCGATGTCTATTCGGGCACTCGCGACCTAATTGACATCCCAGGAACAAGGCTTTCTCCCCGACTCTGGTTGCCCTGGTGAGCGGAGTTGGCGGGGAGGTGCTGCCTCCTTGTGGCCGTCTCCTCGAACAGCAGCCTGAAACGCTATCCTTGTGCGTACCTAATGTGCGCAAGGCTTGAGGGGCTGTGAGTGACCAGGCTCCCAAGAAATTACTGCAGGACGTGAGGGACGAAAACATCAACTAGGGCCAACTGGCGACAAGGCTGCGCCAAAGCGTGAAGAAGAGTGAACGTGTGCTTTCCTTTTTAAAGTCCCTGGAAAGATGCCCAGTATCTCCAGTGCTTAGAGAAAGGAAGGTGAGATCTACAAGAGTATCTCCTGGCACCTGTCATCAGAGAGACGACACAGAGTATCTGATGGGGAGAAAAGTGACTGAGGAAGGTGTTTGTGGAAAGCTGAGTGGCTCACAGTATGCAGAGAAGTGACGAGGCCCTTAGGAAAGGAAGGTGCAGCTCCCTAAAGCTCCGGCAGCCCCACCCCTGCTTGCATGTGGGGAGAGGAGACTGTCGTTTGAAAACACGCACACGCTCCGCTGGCCTTTGCCCATCTACCTGCAGCAGGCAAGGCGTGGAAACTACCGGAATGCCCAGCGACAGAAGAAAGGATAAAGAAGATGGGCCTCATATAAACAACGGACTGCTGCTCAGATAACCCAACAGCACAGGCCTGACGAGAGTCTGGATGGACCCGGACAGGATCTCATAGCTAGAGGCCAGACAGAGAAAGAGCAAGCACATACGATACCACCTACAGGTGGACACTAACAGAATGGAGCTAGCACACCGAGGAGCTGGAAACAGCCAGTTTCAGGAAAGAAACTGAGTGTTTCTAACACGGCTAATGTGGAGGGTGGAGAGGGAAAGCAGGAGGTGGGATTCACGGGTACTCAGTGGGGGTGTGTGTGTGTGTGTACATATATATATATATATGTGTTATGTATGTATCTGTATCTTAAATAGACAGTAAACGAGGGCCTACTGTAGTGCAGGGATAACTGTACTCACAAATGACTGTCTCCCAAAATCCAAAGATAATATGGTCCTTGTATATGTGATACTGAGTCCAGTTACTAATGATCTCAGCACGGCACTGTTAATTAATCATACTCTAGGAGATGAGGAAAAGTGAATTACTTTAGAAATACTTCCTCTTTTCCATTCAGGAATACACAGTCCGAAATGGGGTCATATCCTGGAACCTGAAATGGCCATGACTCCTCAAGAAAGTCACGATTTCCCCTAAGTGGGGAGAAAGTGACAGTCTTCCATGGAGGCCACAGCAGACCTTAAGTGCCTGGTAAGCCCTGGATGGGACCCAATCAGATGAGCCTTCCTGCAGGTACAGCACACCTATGGCTAAAGGATGGTATATCCCAGAGCAGAGTGAAAAGTCACCCAGCCTTCATGGCTCCTGGGGCAGAGGTGCTTTGCCCTGCTTCTTAGAGTTCCTGAACTGCATGCCACTGGTGCAGGCCTTGGAATCAGTCTTGAATTCCCAAGGGGCAAGGAGAAACGAGACCCACCTTGGGTGCCTATTCCGTCCCTCTTGACTTGATTGACATCCCAGGAACAAGGCTTTCTCCCAGACTCTGTTACCTGGGAGACCAGAGTGGGGATGAAAAAGTGCTGCCGCCTTGTGGCCGCCTGTATGAACGGCTGCCTGCAGCGCTATGCTTCTGGTTACTTTATATGCACAAGGCTCCAGGGGCTGTGTGTGACCACAGCTCCCAAGAAATCTACTGCAGGAGGTGAGCCCATAAAAAGTCAACTGGGACAAACTGGCAACAAGCCAGCGTCAAAGGATGAAGTAGAGTGAACTTGCGTTATTATTTTTTAGGTCCCTGAAAAGATGCCCAGTATCTCCTGTCATCAAAGAGACGACACAGAATATCTGATGGAGAGGGTGTGGAGAAGAGTGACTCTGAGGAAGGTGTTTGTGGAAAGCTGAGTGGCTCACAGTATGCAGAGAAGTGACGAGGCCCTTAGGGAAGGAGGGTGCAGCTCCCTAAAGCTCCGGCAGCCCCACTCCTGCTTGCATGTGGGGAGAGGAGACCGTCGTTCGAAAACACACACGCACGCGCTCCACTGGCCTTTGCCCATCTGCCTGCAGCAGGCAAGGCATGGAAACTACCAGAATGCCCAGCGACAGAAGAAAGGATAAAGAAGATGGGCCTCATATAAACAACGGACTGCTGCTCAGATAACCCAACAGCACAGGCCTGACGAGAGTCTGGATGGACCCGGACAAGATAACACACCGGGAGATGGAAACAGCCAATTTCAGAAAAACAAACTGTTCATAGGGGCAAGATGGGGAGTGTGGAGAGGGGAATTACAAGCTCGGAGTTCACAGCTGCGCACTGATGCGTGCATTTGTATGTATGTTTAACATAGATGATTTAGGAGACCCTGCAGTGGAACACAGACAACTCTCTTCACTCTGCAAATAACTATGTCCCAAAGAATCCAAACAACAGTCATTCCATGTACGTTTAAATCTGAGTCCAGTTCCCATTCAACTCAGAACTTGAATTCACTTTAGAAATGCCCCCTCTTTTCCATTCAGGCCTAACTGGTCTGGGCTGGGGTCATATCTTGGAGCCCTGAGGTAGCTTGGATCCCAAGTTTGACAGTGGCTGTTTGTAGGATCAGCAACTTTAAAACCTATGTTGAAAGTGAAGTCACTCAGTTCTGTCTGACTCTTTGTGACCCTAAGGTAAAACCTATGTTTCTGGGTACTTAATAAGCAAAAAGCTTGGAGGGTGTGAAAGACCACAGCTCTCATGAAGTTCTGTAGGAGGTAATGGAAGAAAAATTCATAAGAGTCTGCTTGCCACATGCCAGTTTCAAAGGGAGAAAGTTCACTCAACCTGTGTTTTTCTTTTTAAAGCACCTGAGAAGATGCTCAGCATTTCCATTGCTTAGAGAAATGCAGATGAAATCTACAACAAGGTGCCTCTGACACAAATCATCAAAAGTCCTACAAACAATACATGATGGAGAGGGCCTGGAGAACAGGTACCCTGAGCAAGGTGTTTGTGGAAAGGTAAATTGCTCAGAGCCAGTATAGAGAGAAGTAAAGAAGCTCGTTAAGGAAGGGGAGCTACAGCTCTGCACATCTGGCCAAGCACTCCTACTTTCGTGTTCAAAGAGAAGATCAACAGTGAGGACCACACACTCCCTCCCTGGGCCTTTTCCCACCTACCTACAACGGGCACAGCACGCAAACTATTGTCCATCGATAGTAGAACAAAGATGACCCCATGTATACAACAGGCTATTACTCAGAAAACCAAACTACAACACACCATTGACAACAGTATGCCTGGACCTGGAGAAGGTCTCACTAACTCGGGTAAGTCAAAGACCAAGCTGATGATATCACTTCTAGGTGGAAACTGGAAATGAACCGAACTGAACTAATTGACAGGGAAATGTAAACACCCACCCTCAGACAAAAAATTTATTAGCGTTTCCGGTGGAGCATGATGGCGAGGTTGGAGAGAAAAATCACGAGGTTCGCCTGAACTGATATATGCTTACATACAAACAAATGTAAATAGACAGTTAATGAGGCCCTACTGCACAGCACAGACAACTCTACTCACTCTACAAACACCGTCACAAAAGAATCAAAAGAAAAGTCAGTCCTTGTTTATATGAACGTGAATCCAGTTCCTATTGACCATATTCCAGGAGAAGATGAAAATGCAGTGTAAAAACGCCTCCTCTGTTTCACTCAGGCCTAATGATTCTGGTTGGGCTCATCTCCTGGAGTGCAGAGGGGGCTTGGATCCCTGCTTTGACAGCCATGGGCCCCAGTGACCAGGGGAGAATGGGACAGCCAGCATACAAGCCACCTTGGACCTGAAGTACCTGGTCTCCTCTGGATGGGACCCTGATCTCTAAATACAGTTGAGCCATCCTACAGGTAAACCATGAGCCGTCCTACAGGTAAACCAAGTCTCACACAGCTAAAGGGTGGTGGACTCCCTGGGCAAGGAGAGCAAGCCCCCCAGTCTTCATGGCTTCTGGTGAATAGGTACCTCTAGCCTCCTTCCTTACAGTCCCTCAGTTGCATACCTCCGGCGCAGGTGTTGGGATCTGTCTAGAAGTTCATGGAGCCAGGAGAAATGAACACAAGCCCCTGGGTGTCTGTTAGGGCACTTTCCACCTGATTGACAGGCAAGAAACAGGACGTTCTCCAGACTCTGGTTACTTAGGTTACCAGAGAGCTGATGCAGAAGTGCTGCCGCCTTGTGGCCGTTTCTAGGAGCAACAGCCTTAAACCCTGTGCTTCTGGGTATTTAACATGCAAAAAGGCTTCAGGGGCTGTGAAACACCATAGCTCTCAAGAAACTGCATGAGGTAATTGAAGACAAATTCAAAAATGGACCAACCTGCGACAAACCAACTTCAAAAGGGGAAAGTTCACTCAACCTGTGTTTTTCTTTTTAAAACCCCTGGGTGGCGGGGGAGGCATCTCTAGTGCTGAGAGAAATGCAAATGAAATCTACAAGGAGGTATCCCCTGGCACCAGTCATTAGAGAGACTACACAGAATATATGATGGAGGGGGCCTGGAGAGAAGGGACCCTGTGCAATGTATACGTGGAAAGGTAAATTTCTCACAGCCAGTATGGAGAGAAGTAGAGAAGGTCCTTAGGAAAGGAAAGGTGCAGCTCCCCAAAGGTCCGGCAATGCCCCTCCTGCTTGTCTGTCCAAAGAGAAAACCATTGACAAGTCACACACGGAGTCCACTGGCCTTTTCCCATCTACCTGCAACAGGCATGTGAACCCCCCATCTGTCCACCTTAAGAATACACACAAAAGACGTGCACCACCCACATGACGGACTGTTGGGTCAAAGAATGAGATCTCTACCTACAGCAACATGGATGGACCAGAGGTGACCATACTAGTCAAGTTTGCCAGATAATTGCAAGTATTATATGATACCATTTATAGTTGTAACTTTAAAATGGATATGGGGGTTGGGGGCGGTCCTAACATGGCAGAGGAATAGGACGAGGAGACCTCTTTCTCCCCGACAAATTCATCGAAAGAACATTTGAACGCTGAGCAAATGCCACAAAACAACTTCGGAACGCTGGCAGAGGACATCAGGCACCCAGAAAGGCAGCCCATTGTCTTTGAAAGGAGGTAGGACAAAATAGATGAAAAGACAAAAGAGGTAGGGATGGAGATCTGTCCTTCAGGACAAAATATAAAAGATAAAAAGAGAGGCAAAAGAGGTAGGGACGGAGATCTGTCCTTCAGGACAAAATATAAAAGATAAAAAGAGGGACAAAAGAGGTAGGGACGGAGATCTGTCCCGGGAAGGGAGTCTTAAAAGAGGAGAAGTTTCCAAACAGCAGGAGAAACTCACCGGCGGGCCTGTGGGGAGTCCCAGAATGCAACATAACCGGGAGGAAAAATAAATAATTAAACCCCACAGATTACGTGCCTAACAGCAACTCACAGCCGCCACCAGCAAGCGGGGGCTGAACAGGGAGGGTGGGCTGCATTGCTTAGGGTAAGGACCAGGCACAAATGCCCTGAGGGCAATCTGAGGGAACTAACCTGAAATAGCAACCCAAACTGTGGGATAGCCAGAAAGAGAGAAAGAACTGTCCTGCGAAAAGCCCTAACCTGAGGCACTGCCAGGCCTGCTCACAGAACAAAGGACTGAGCGAATACCAGAGGAGAGCTAGCTGGCTGCAGAGTGGCCCATCCTCAGCGGGAGACAAGTGGAGGGCAGGGAGCATCCAGAGCTGGAAAGGGGCATCACGGCCCCAGAGAGGCATCCTCTACCCAACTGCAAGCAGGCTCTGCTGCTAACCAAGAGTTCTTGGGATTCTGGACGGTTGACCTCCGCCTGTAGAGTCACAACCAGAGGTCAGCTCCCCAGGAGACACAGCACACCTGAGAAGGCGCGCCCGTTGTACACCCAGAAAACCGAGCGGTTGGGGTGGGGGAGGCGATAAGACACTCCCCCACCTGGGGGCGACTGCGCTCACCAAGCACCTGGTCACCTGAGCTGCTCGGACCTGGGAAGGGCACAAAACGCAGGCCCAGCTGAGTCTGCGCCTTTGTGGAGTACCCGAGAACCTGAACCTGAGCGGCTTAGACCTGGAAAGTGCAGGCAACCCAGGGCCTGCCTCAGACAGTTCCCGGCAGAGCAAACTAGAGCCTGAGCAGCGTAGACCATGAAAGCCCCCACGCCGTGAGCGGGACAAACCCAGAGCGGCTGACAGTGCGCGCACTCCCCACGCGCCAGTGATATTTGTTCCCAGTGTTCCTCCCTCCCCGCAGCACGACTGAACAAGTGAGCCTAAATAAGTGACCACCTTCTCCCCCTTGTGTCAGGGCGGAAATTAAACACTGAAGAGACCAGCAAACAGGAGAAGCTAAAATAAACAGAGGGAACCGCTTTGGAAGGGGCAGGTGCAACAGCTTAAAACCCTGCAGTTAGCACCGACTACACTGCAAGGGGCCTAGAGATCTCGAGAAGTGTAAGCCGGATCAAGGAACTACCTGAAACTGAACTGACCCCACACTGTCCGCAACAGCTCCAGAGAAATTCTTAGATATATTTTTACTATTATCATTTCTTAAATTAAAATTTTTTAAGTCCTCTATTACTCCTTTAATTTTCATTTTTATAATCTATTACCTTGTCAAAACCCTATTTTTAAAGCAAACTTCATATATATAATTTCTGTGACTTTGCTTTGTTTTTTTAATATTGTATTTTTGAGTCTAACCTCTAGATTTTTAATCTTTGCTTTTTGGTATTTGTTATCAATTTTGACCTTTAAGAACCCAATCTTCAGTACCCATTTTTACTTGGGAGTGTGATTACTGGCTTGATTGCTCTCTCCCTCTTTTGACTCTCCTTTTTCTCCACCAGGTTGCCTCTATCTCCTCCCTCCCCCTTCTCTACCCAATTCTGTGAAGCTCTTTGTGTGTTCCGGGCTGTGGAGAACACTTAGGGAATTGATTACTGGCTAGCTTGCTCTCTCCCTTTCTGATTCCACCTGTTCTCCTCCTGGTCACCTCTATCTCCCTCCTCCCTCTTCTCTTCTCCCTGTAACTCTGTGAACCTCTCCGGATGTCCCTCACTGTGGAGAAACTTTTTATCATTAACCTAGATGTTTTATCATCGGTGCTGTATAGATGGAGAAGTCTTGAGGTTACTGTAAGAATAAGACAAATCGAGAGGCAGGAGGCTTAAGTCCAAATCCTGAGAACACCAGAGAACTCCTGACTCCAGGGAACATTAATTGATAAGAGCTCATCCAAAACCCTCCATACCTACACGGAAACCAAGCACCACTCAAGAGCCAGCAAGTTCCAGAGTAAGACATACCATGCAAATTCTCCAGCAACATAGGAACGTAGCCCCGAGCTTCAATATACAGGCTGCCCAAAGTCACAGCAAACCCACTGACATCTCAAAACTCACTACTGGATACTTCATTGCACTCCAGAGAGAAGAAACCCAGCTCTACCCACCAGAACACCGACACAAACTTCCCTAACCAGGAAACCTTGACAAGCCACCCTTACAACCCCACCCACACTGAGGAACCTCCACAATAAAGAGGAACTGCAAACTGCCAGAATACAGAAAGGCCACCCCAAACACAGCAATCTAAACAAGATGAAAAGGCAGAGAAATATTCAGCAGGTAAGGAACAGGATAAATGCCCACCAAACCAAACAAAAGATGAAGAGATAGGGAACCTACCTGATAAAGAATTCAGAATAATGATAGTGAAAATGATCCAAAGTCTTGAAAACAAAATGGAGTTACAGATAAATAGCCTGGAGACAAGGATTGAGAAGGTGCAAGAAAAGTTTAACAAGGACCTAGAAGAAATTTAAAAAGTCAGTATATAATGAATAATGCAATAAATGAGATAAAAAACACTCTGGAGGGAACCAACCATAGAATAACAGAGGCAGAAGATAGGATTAGTGAGGTAGAAGATAGAGTGGTAGAAATAAGTGAAGCAGAGAGGGAAAAAGAAAAGTGAATCAAAAGAAATGAGGACAACCTCAGAGACCTCTGGGACAATGTTAAAAGCCCCAACATTTGAATCACAGGAGTCCCAGAAGAAGAAGACAAAAAGATAATACTTGAGGAGATAGTAGTTGAAAACTTCCCTAAAATGGGGAAGGAAATAGTTGCCCAAGTCCAAGAAACCCAGAGACTCCCAAACAGGATAAACCCAAGATGAAACACCCAAGACACATATTAATCAAATCAATGAAGATCAAACACAACAAATATTAAAACCAGCAAGGGAAAAACAACAAATATCAGACAAGGGGATTCCCATAAGGATAACAGCTGATCTTTCAATAGAAACTCTTCAGGCCAGAAGGGAATGGCAGGACATACTTTAAAAAGTGATGAAAGAAAATAACCTACAGCCCAGATTACTGTACCCAGCAAGGAGCTCATTCAAATATGAAGGAGAAATCAAAAGCTTCAGAGACAAGCAAAAGCTGAGAGAATTCAGCACCACCAAACCAGCTCTCCAACAAATGCTTAAGGATCTTCTCTAGACAGGAAACACAGAAAGGGTGTATAAACTCGAACCCAAAACAACAAAGTAAATGACAAGGGGATCATACTTATCAATAATTACCTTAAATGTAAATGGGTTGAATGCCCCAACCAAAAGACAAAGACTGGCTGAATGGATAGCAAAACAAGACCCCTATATATGTTGTACAAGAGACCCACCTCAAAACAAGGGACACATACAGACTGAAAGTGAAGGGCTGGAAAAAGATATTCCACACAAATGGAGACCAAAAGAAAGCAGGAGTAGCAATACTCATGTCAAATAAAATAGACTTTAAAATAAAGGCTGGATTGATCAAAGGATCAATCCAAGAAGAAGATACAACAATTATATATGCACCCAACATAGGAGCACTGCAATATGTAAGATAAATGCTAACAAGTATGAAAGGGGAAATTAACAATAACACAATAATAGTGGGAGACTTTAATACCCCACTCACACCTATGGATAGATCAACTAAAAAGAAAATTAACAAGGAAACACAAACTTTAAATGATACAATAGACCAGTTAGACCTAATTGATATCTACAGGACATTTCACCCCAAAACAATGAATTTCACCTTTTACTCAAGTGCACACGGAACCTTCTCCAGGACAGATCACATCCTGGGCCATAAATTTAGCCTTGGTAAATTCAAAAAAATTGAAGTCATTCCAAGCATCTTTTCTGACCACAATGCAGTAAGATTAGATGTCATTTACAGGAGAAAAACTATTAAAAATTCCAACATACAGAGGCTGAACAACACACTGCTGAATAACCAACAAATCACAGAAGAAATAAAAAAGAAATCAAAATATGCATAGAAACAAATGAAAATGAAAACAAAACAACCCAAAACCTGCAGGACACTGTAAAAGCAGTGCTAAGGGGAAAGTTCATAGCAATACAGGCATGCCTCAAGAAACAAGAAAAAAGTCAAATAAATAACCTAAGTCTGCACCTAAAGCAACTAGAAAAGGAAGAAATGAAGAGCCTCAGGGTTAGTAGAAGGAAAGAAATCTTAAAAATTAGGGCAGAAATAAATGCAAAAGAAACAAAAGAGACCATAGCAAAAATCAACAAAGCCAAAAGCTGGTTCTTTGAAAGGATAAATAAAATTAATAAACCATAAGCCAGACTCATCAAGAAACAAAGGGAGAAAAATCAAATCAATAAAATTAGATATGAAAATGGAGAGATCACAACAGACAAGACAGAAATACAAAGGATCATAAGAGATTACTATCAGCAACTATATGCCAATAAAATGGACAACGTGGAAGAAATGGACAAATTCTTAGAAAAGTACAACTTTCCAAAACTGAACCAGGAAGAAATAGAAACTCTTAACAGACCCATCACAAGCACAGAAATTGAAACTGTAATCAGAAATTTTCCAGCAAACAAAAGCCCAGGTCCAGATGGCTTCACAGCTGAATTCTACCAAAAATTTAGAGAAGAGCTAACACCTATCCTACTCAAACTCTTCCAGAAAATTGCAGAGGAAGGTAAACTTCCAAACTCATTCTATGAGGCCACCATCACCCTAATACCAAAACCTGACAAAGATGCCACACAAAAAAAGAAAACTATAGCCCAATATCACTGATGAACATAGATGCAAAAATCCTTAACAAAATTCTAACAGTCAGAATCCAACGACACATTAAAAAGATCATACACCATGACCAAGTGGGCTTTATCCCAGGGATGCAAGGATTCTTCAGTATCCACAAATCAATCAATGTAATATGCCACATTAACAAATTGAAAAATAAAAGCCATATAATTATCTCAATAGATGCAGAGAAAGCCTTTGACAAAATTCAACATCCATTTATGATAAAAACTCTCCAGAAAGCAGGAATAGAAGGAACATACCTCAACATCATAAAAGCTATATATGACAAACCCACAGCAAACATTATCCTCAATGGTGAAAAATTGAAAGCATTTCCCCTAAAGTCAGGAACAAGAGAAGGGTGCCCACTTTCACCGCTACTATTCAACACAGTTCTGGAAGTTTTGGCCACAGCAATCAGAGCAGAAAAAGAAATAAAAGGAATCCAAACTGGAAAAGAAGAAGTAAAACTCTCACTGTTTGCAGATGACATGATCCTCTACATAGAAAACCCTAAAGACCCCACCAGAAAATTACTAGAGCTTATCAACGAATATAGTAAAGTTGTAGGATATAAAATCAACACACAGAAATCCCTTGCATCCTGTACACTAACAATGAGAAAATAGAGAAATTAAGGAAACAATTCCATTCACCATTGCAATGCAAAGAATAAACTACTTAGGAATATATCTACCTAAAGAAACTAAAAACCTGTATATAGAAAACTATAAAACACTGATGAAAGAAATCAAAGGGGACACTAATAGGTGGAGAAATATACCATGTTCATGGATCGGAACAATCAATACAGTGAAAATGAGTATACTACCCAAAGCAATCTATAGATTCAGTGCAATCCCTATCAAGCTACCAACAGTATTTTTCACAGAGCTAGAATAAATAATTTCACAATTTGTATGGAAATACAAAAAACGTCTAATAGCCAAAGCAATCTTGAGAAAGAAGAATGGAACTGGAGGAATCAACCTGCCTGACTTCAGGCTCTTCTACAAAGCCACAGTCATCAAGACAGTATGGTACTGGCACAAAGACAAAAATATAGATCAATGGAACAAAATAGAAAGCCCAGAGATAAATCCACGCACGTATGGACACCTTATCTTTGACAAAGGAGGTAAGACTATACAGTGGAGAAAAGACAATCTCTTTAACAAGTGGTACTGGGAAAACTGGTCAACCACGTGGAAAAGAATGAAACTAGAACACTTTCTAACACCAGACACAAAAATAAACTCAAAATGGATTAGGAAAAGAATCTGAAAAACAATAGATATATTTTTATGTATAACTGTTTGACGTTGATGGATACCCAAAACAAACACAATAGCATAAATCAACTCTACTCATTATAAAATAAAATTATATTAATAATAATTTACAAAATAATATGACTAAAAGGAAGTTTTCTATGAAAGAAGAGAGCCACAAACATTGAGAATATTCTTGTGATTGCCTGGGCGAGGGATTCTGAAGAAGGTTGAATTGGGAGTTAGAACCTGGAGAGGAAAACTTACACATACATACACACACACACATCTATTGATATATTACATAAACAAGGTAATACTTATAGCACAAGGAACTGTATTCAATAATCTATAATAAACCTTAACGCAAAAGTATATGAAAAAAAATTTATGTGTAACTGAATCACTGTGATGTTTATAATAACAGATTTGAAATCAAGCAGAGTTCAATTTTTTTTAACATTTTTAAAAACAGAGGTCCCAGCCTAGCCATTTAATTCTGTAAAATGTATATAAGAGTGATTTTTGTAGCAGAAGTTTTTTGAAAAACCTAAATAAATCAGTAGGGAAGTTCATAGAGAATTCTCTGGAGGTCCAGCTGGGGACTCTAGGCTTCCAGTGCTGGTGGCTCAGGTTCAATCAAGTGTGGGATATTTATGATAGAACAAAATGTCACTCTTACACTGAATGAACGGAAGTCCATATGTATCCCCATAGAGCAATCTCAAATAAGCTGCTGAATGAGAAAGATCTCTCTTAGGACCACTTATTTCCACTTAAAAACTGCCAAGAAAAACAACAACGTTACTCACGATATATATGAGTAATAAAGTCATCAAAACGAAGGTTCTGGGCTCGGGAGAGTAACAAAGAGAATTCTACCTTTGTCCCTAAAATGTTCTTTCCTTTTACATAAAAAAATCTGAGCCCCAAATTGACAAAATGTTTAAATTTTTCATTCTGAGAGGTGGACAAGTGGGTGTTTAATTACTCTTCATCCTTTCTTCTATTTTTAAATTTTAAAAAGAGCCAAGTTAAAGAAACAAAGGACACAGGGGTCCCAAAGGAACTGTGTGGTGACTGGGATGCCCGTGCAGCACCCGGGAGAATGGTGGGCAGGGCGCTTGTCCTCTAAGAGGCGCAGGGAAGAAAATTCAGAATTTTCCCTGAATATTTCCCTGATATTCATGGGGTGTGTATACCCCTCAATTTGCCCTTTCTCATGGGCAGGGGTAAAGGCCCCTGTGAAGCGTGTGGGTGAAGCAAGTCAAGATTTTGCCAGCAGCTTACCGTCTCCAGCTCCGACTCCAAGCTGCAGTTTTTAATTTGTGGGAACACCTCGCTGTACTTGCTGGGGTAGGCAGACGCCAGGTAATCTTTCACTTGCTCCAGGTTGTTGGCTGTCAAAAAGCCATCTTCAAGGTCGAAAGAATTGGTCAGCAGCAGAATCACCCTGCAGAGCACAGCAGCTGATTACAAAGGTCACTGTCGCCAAACCCTCTCCCACTTAGGGAATGTGCTGACTGTTGAGCTTTTAAAGGACAGGGTGATTGTAAATGACTTTGAAGGAGCCTCAGATAGAAACAGTGATAATCAAAGGAACCAGACCCACACTGCTGGGTGGGCTGTTTTACCCTCTGGACCAGCATTGTCAGAACCTCCAGCGATGATGGGCAAGTTCTACATCAGTGCTCTCCAATCTCGTACCCACTCGTCATGTGTGGCCACTGAGTACTTGAATCAGGCTAGAGCCACTGAGAGGCTGATTTCAACTACCTTATACCAAGATGGAGACCAATCTTAAATCAAGAATGGATGCATTTGAACTGTGGTGCTGGAGAAGGTTCTTGAGAGTGCCTTGGACAGCAAAAGATTAAACCAGTCAATCCTAAAAGGACATCAACCCCAAATATTCATTGGAAGGACTGATGCTGAAGCTCCAATACTCTGGCCATCTGATGCAAAGAGCTGACTCACCGGAAAAGATGCTGGGCAAGATTGAAGGCAGGAGAAGGGGGTGACAGAGGATGAGATGTTTGGATGGCATCACTGACTCAATGGACATGAGTTTGAGCAAACTCTGGGAGACAGTGAAGGACAGGGAAGCCTGGTGTGCTGCAGGCCATGGGGTGGCAAAGTCAGACATGACTTAGCCACTGAACAACAACAACAAAACAAAATTTTAGCTACTGTTCATTCAATTTACATTTAAATTTTGTAAATAGCCCCTTGTGGCTAGGGATTGCTGTGCTGGACAGCATACCTTCTGGATGATGTTTCTTATGTTTTGGGTAAGGGGGCACCAGAAAGATTCTGCAAGGTCCATGGCTCAGCTGGGGAGCTCTTGGTTACTTCTGAGGCGGGGGAGATGGGACAGAAGATGCTGGTTTCTCATGTGTTGAATGCCCTATTGGTGCTAAGTGAGCAAAACTGCCCTCATCCCCTCAGGCAGACGCCGGTGGTTCTGATTTGAAGCCTGGATTGAGGTCAGCAAAGACACTACCCCTTGGTTTCTGGTCTCTGCCTCTTCACAGAGGCCCTTCAGCTCAGGCCTTTGCAGGCTCACTGGCCTCCTTGAGGCTGGGGCCCAGCGGGTGGCCCAGGCTTACTTGTTCAAGCAGCTCTCGTAGTTGAAGGTGGCCTTGAAGCCATAGATGGAGAAGGTGACGATGCTGGCAAAGATGGAGGTGGAGCTGTTGATGATGGACACAATGATGGCGTGCTTCTGGCAGTTGTTGGAGGGTTCGTTGTAGCTGGCGAAGGCAATGAGGCTGCCGAACCCCAGGCCGAGTGAGAAGAAGATTTGGGTGGCTGCGTTGATCCAGGCCTTGGGGTTGGCCAACTGCTCCATCTGTGGGGAGCAGTTGGGGGTTAAAGCCAGTGACGACAGGGTGGGTGAACCCCAGATGGGAACCCCAGGCTCTCAGACCAGCAGGGGGCAGGGGCGCAGAGAGGGGAAGGAACTGGCCTGCGGCACACAGCCAGCCAGGGCAGGCCTGAGGCTCGAACCCAGTACTCCTGGCCTCGCCAGGTTCTCAGAGGATAAAACACATCCTCACGTCACACCACCCCCCACCCCCACCGCCTCTTACCCAGAGGAGACAGTATCGGATAAAATCGTTCTCAAAGGAATTGAAGCCCTGGTTCATGACCCAGGCACTGCACGGGTCTGGGCCTCCAGGGATGCAGGTGCTGGTGCCTGGGGCTGACTTGTGCCCCAGCCTGACGTTAGGGGCAATGCTGCTACAGCCACACTGTCCCCAGGGACCAGACTTGCTAAACGACTGCCCTGTCCCAACGGCAACAGCGGCCCTCTTAATGAGCATCAGCTGTGGGGTGCCTGGGACAGGATCATGGGGGGCCCTGCCATGTGGATTCACCCCCATAGGGAAAGGGGTGCCTAGAAGTGCGAGCAGGAGGGTGAGCTGACTGCAGGGATGCTCCTGGGGAACAACTTGGTCCGCAGCTGGAGCAGAGGCTTTGGGGTGAGACTGGGGCAGCAGAGGTTGGGGGCAGTGAGGATGAGCGTGAAGGTGGAGCAGAGAGTCACGCCCCAGCATCCACAGGCGTGGGGGCTCCCTGGCTGAGGACATGGAAGCCACGACCCTCACTGCCTGGCGGGCTCACATCCACTTCCCTGAGTTCACGACTGCTCCACTCCCGCTTGGTCTCCCCCTTCCACCCATCCTGCAAGGTGGGGGGATGAATGGGGGTACCCTTGGGGCCCCTCCCCTCCAGCCCATACCTTGGGAGTGAACATGTACGCCAGGCCATTGGTGGCTCCATGGAGTGTGAGGCCCCTGACCAGGTAGATGAAAAGCACACAGTAGGGCAGCAATGCAGTGAAGTATACCACCTGTGGGCACCAGAGCGCAGAGTCAGCTCCCTGGAGAAGCAGGGACTACAGGGCCCTTAGGCCCAACGAAGGCAGACCCGCCATCCCCACGGACGCCATGGCACCATCTTGGCTGTTTGGGCAACCAACAGCTGGGAAGGTATTGTGGTTCTTGGTCAGACACGGGTTCTGAGTTTGGGGAACTGGGTGGTGGACATGGATGCCCACGCGTGGGACCCCCAGGAAATCTCCTGTTCAGTGGAGAAGAGGGAACAGGTCCTGGAAACCTCTGTCCTCCAGCCTCCCTTCAACTCAACCTTATTCCAGAAAGGACTTAAGGCTGCCCACAGGAATATCATGAGATATCTGTGTTAAAAAGAAAATGTAGGCAATCCAGGAAGATGCGCCCCGAGGAAAAGGAGGCTCACAGAAGAGGTGAGGTGCTACCCAGATTCTGAGCCAGACTAATCTCTGAGCTTCCCTCATGGCCCACGCATAGCAGGAAGCAGTCACACAGGATTTATATCACCTCTGAAAGGAAAAAAAAAAAAAAAACAGGAGCTTGGAGGAAGGTCAGGTACCCCCAGGACTGGGGCCTGAGACAAGCTTGGCCATGAGTGTATAAAGGAAAGTGGTGTCGTTTGGTGTGCTTGTGGAAAATACAATAGCAATGCAATGGTTTTTATGAAAGGCCTCACCTCCACGGGCTGCTTTTTATGGTACGAAGTGGATTTATTTAGAGGGAAGCACACCCCACATACAGACTGTGGGCCACCTCAGAAGGTGAGAGAGGCCTTCCATGGGCTTTAAAGGTGCCTATCGGGGATTTTTTTTGTCAACCAGTTCTTTCCCTGCTGACGTATGTCATGGGTTCACTGATGTTTTATCTTTGATTTTCATGGTAGCTTTGGAAGTAGCCTCTCAACGCTGGGCAGCTTTTCCACAGAGTCTTACAGTAGAGACCTTCAAGTGCACGGACGCCCACCCGGGGCTGGAGTTTGCTTTCCTGCAGATCAGCTCGTATGTGCACCAGAGCCCCTTTGCAAACACTCTGCACGTTTTTTTTTCTGCTTGGTTATTTTCTCTGGTGGAGGGGATTGTTTGGGGTTTGTTTGTTTCTTTTTTTTTTTTAAGTAAAATCAGTTCCCTTCATGTTTGGTCCCCCTGTGAGAATCAGAGCCGGTGACCCAAGCCCAGCTGCACCCGGCCCTCCATTCCCACTGAGGTGTGGCACTATCTTCCCATGAATTTCCAAGGACACCTGAGTGGCACTCTGCCCTGTCACCCTGGGGATGGCAGGCAGACGTCGGGTGTGTCTTGTATGGTGCTTCTTAAGTGAGGATATTGTAACTTGAGATGAGTAATGCACCCACATGAGATTACACGAAGATAAACCAGGTTCAAGATGGGAACAGGAAAGTGGAAAGAGAGGGCATCTGGCCAGTGAGCTGAAGGAAATCAAGAGACAACAGGGGAGGGGTGACCAGTGTCTGTAACCAGGGAACGCTCAGAGGACACACGGAGCCAGGCCTTGGTAGCCCCCACCCGCCCCCAGAGGTCAGCTCGCTTCCTGGGCAGCTCTCTTAGGTCGAGACCAGGATGGCTCACCTCTCCCCAGTCAGGGAAGCTAGAAGGATTGCTGGATGTGTGATCCAGCCTAAAGTACTTGGGAAAACCATTTGTGAATAATCTAAAAACAAACCTTGGAAGGGAAGAAAGCAGAGTCCAACAAAGAAGGCCAACACACAGCACACAGGCTTTAACAAAAGTCACCCCCATAAACAGAGCCGTTGGAGCTCCTATGACTCAGTACAACTACAGCAAAAAAACACAACCCAATCCAAAGATGCGCAGAAGCCCTAAAGGGACATTTTCCAAGACACTCAGATGGACAATGGGCACATGAAAAGAAGTTCAATGTCGCTGGTCACTAGACAAATCAAAGCTACAATGAGGCGTCACTTCACACTGGTCAGAATGGCCATCATTAAAAAGTCTACACATAACAAATGCTGGAGAGGGTGTGGAGAAAAGGGAGCCGTCCCACACTGTTGGTGAGAATGTAAGATGGTACAGCCACTAGAGAAAACAATATGGAGGTGCCTCCGAAAACTAAAAATGGAGTTGCCATATGACCCAGCAGTCCCATTCCTGGGCATATATTCAGACAAAGCTAAAATTTAAAAAGATACATGCACCCTTACGTTCACGGCAGCGCTATTCACGACAGACAAGACGTGGGAACAGCCTGAATGTCCATCAACAGATGAATAGATAAAGAAGACGTGATATATGGAAGCAACGGCCTATGACTCAGCCATAAAGAGAATGAAATCATGCCATTTGCAGTGACACGGATGGACCCAGAAGTTATACTAACTGAAGTAAGTCAGAATGGCAAATACCATGTGATATCACTTATCCCTGGAATCTAAAATATGACGCAAATGAGCCTACCTACAAAACAGAGAACAGAGTTGCGGCTGCTAAGGAAAAAGGAGGGTGGGGAAGGCTGGACTGGGAGTCTGGGATTAGCCGATGCAAACTATAAGATATATACATATATAATGGATAAACAGCAAGGTCCTATTGTCTAGCCCAGGATGTGTTAAATATCCTGTAATAAACCATAATGGAAGAGAATATGAAAAGACTGTCCATAACTGAATCACTGCTGTACGCCACAAACTAACAGCTGTTGGGGTACTTCTGTCATGGAGAGGGGCATGGCTTAAGCCGAGGAAACAGACAGTAAGTTTTCATGTCATGACATGTCCTCATTTAGCAACTTTCTCAGTGATCTGGAAAAGGGATGGCCTCATTGCTGAAACTCCAATACTTTGGCCACCTGATGCAAAGAGCTGACTCATTTGAAAGGACCCTGATGTTGGGAAAGATTGAGGGCAGGAGAAGGGGACGACAGAGGATGAGAGGGTTGGATGGCATCACCGACTCAATGGACATGGGTTTGGGTGAACTCCGGGAGTTGGTGATGGACAGGGAGGCCTGGCGTGCTGCGGTTCATGGGGTCGCAAAGTCGGACACGACTGAGCGACTGAACTGAACACTGAGTCTCCACATTTGCAGATACTGCCCTTGGATCTTCTGGATCATGTTTGTGATAATTTGGCAGAGGCCAGTGGAGAAACCTTTATTCTGAGCATAAAATACCCTCCAAACTTCAAGATGGGACAGAGTGAGCTGCTGTAGAATCTCAACTTTTTGGTGGTGAGATGGGGGTTATTGGGACTAAGATGCTGACCATCACAGGGCCCTGAAACCTAAAGATAACCTACTAGACATGGTCCTGGGGTGTCACCGGACACCTAAAATACTGTGGGTAGTTCTGGTCCTGATGCCTCAAGAAACACACAGTGGGGGGACTAGCCTGGTGGTCTGGTGGTCACGAATCTGCCTTCTGGGGCAGGGGTTTGATCCCTGGTTGGAGAACTAGGATCCCACGTGCTGCGGGGCAACTAAACCGGCACACCACACCTCCTGGGACCGCAGGCCACAGCCGGAGAGAGGCGCGCACGCCACATCGAAAGATGCCACAGGCTACAGGGAGGACTGCGCCAGGCTAAGACTAACACAGCTGTAAACAGACCAACCAGTGTTAGAGACACAAGGCGGGGCTGCAGAAGGCAACCGGGCTGGCCCGGAGCAAGGGGCCAGGTGGACTCGGAAGACCTTCACAAGGGAAAAGCTGGGCTTGATTAAGTCCTGAAAAGTGTGGGCCAGCAGGAGGTGTGCAATCAAAAATGATGGGGAGTTTCTGGGGCAAAGCGGGGTCTGCCTGGCTCTGCCCTCTCTACTCGGCGCCCCTGGGCAGGACTTCACCTCTGAAAGCCTCAGGTGAGTGGACAGCGAGACCTACTGGGAAGGACTGAAGACTGAAACAATGGGCGTGTCCCACCCACGATGGAGGGACTGCGAGGCGTGACTGAGCGTGAGGGGGGCACACGCGTGTCCAGAGCATCTGCTGCAGCTGCAGAGAGACGGGAGGTGAGGGAACCCCTCCAGGAAAACGTTCCACACGGAGCAGGTCAAAGAAACGTCCCCGCTCCAGCAGGACCACAAACTTAGGGACACACCGAAGAGACAAGGTTTCTAACCAGGCCTGACAGCTCTCTAGGTCATGGAACACAGCATGGACCAAAGGTTCTGAGACTCAGCTGCTCACTCAGGCCAGCTGGAGAGCTTTGAAAGCCCCAGTGCTCAGGGGAACCCCACACGGACCATCTCGGCAGCTCTGAGGGTCGGCCCGAGTTCTAGGAGCTCTCCCGGCGGTGCGGGAGCGGCTGAGTGCAGTGCGTGTCGGGGATGATGTCAACGTGACAAGCTTTCAGAGAGAGGAAAACTAGGTCGAGCTGCCTGGCTGCCCTGGGTGGTACGGGCGGGGTACCGGGACAGACATGCGCATCTTGCCAGGAATGGGGAGGTCCTCATTTTGAGATTCAGGGCTGTGACTTCCAGGACCCCGTCTCCGGCGGCTAGACTCCCCAGCGCCGGTGGCCTCGCTGCTGCCCGGGGCACTCACTCCCCCAAGCCCTACCTTGCCGGTGGACTCGGTGCCCCTCAGGATGCACAGATACACCACCAGCCAGGCCAGGACGAGGCACAGCGCCGGCTCCCACTGCACCGCCCCGCTCTCCTGGATGGACGGCGAGATGTTGAGGGTCTTCCGGTACCAGAAGTACTGCGTGGACGAGGCCTTCTCACACTCCTCGACGTAGCCCGTGCGGTTGCCGTTCAGCGGGCACACGGACCACGGCAGGGGGTCCTGTGGGGTCAGAAGACACACTACACTCAGAGGTGCGGGTGGAGGCCAAAGGTCGGGGTGGGGGGACGGGAGGCGGTCCTGAGGGGAGGCTCTTGGAGGAGGTCGCTGGTCCCCAGAGGGCAGGAGCTGCTGAAGGCAGACCAGGAGCCAAAGGCTCTCCCCAACCCCGGGCACAGGTGGGGCTCTGGCAGAGGCCCCACACTCCCAGCCATCCCGTGGGTGTCTGCTGAAAATCTCTCAGCTCTACGGTGGGTGGGAGAGACCAAATCAAAGGGACAATGGCCAGACCGTCTATGACCAATGAACTCTGACCCACAACCTCTATAGCCTCCAGCCCAGGATCCCAAACTGCAGCGCCTGCAGTCATCAGCTCGGAACAGTCAGGACTTGGTCACTGACTGCAGCTTTCTGAACCTGTGTTCCCTCCAACTCAGGACCAAGAGGAGAAAGCCAGAGACCCTCCCCTAACCAATCACACACCCAGCACAATCCCCAGTCCTCTGCCTGCCCTGCAGTCTCTGTCAAATGCAAGCAATGGGACTCCCTCGTTGTAACAAGCTCTGGATAAACAGCCTCTGCTTGCTCTCATCTGGGTGGTCTTTATTTCCGCAAGCCCCTAGCAAGTCCCAGCAGGAATAAGACTTGGGTCCTGCCCTCGCTCCCTGGGTGGAGACAGGCATTCCCTAACAGTCACTGTGTGTTCGAGGGGGCTGCGGTTCGTCCCCACCACAGCCTTCTTCTGTATCTAAGACAGACGAGCAGGTACTGATGACTCCTGTTAAGCCTCAAGCTACATCCGAAGCAGTTCCACTCCTGGACTTTGCAGGTAGAGCCAGTAAGGGATTCTTCTGCATCAGCCAGTTCCAGCTGGGTTCTCTCTCCCTTAGAAACCAGAGCGCCTAAACGGTGCAGCGGTTTGGGTGAACTCCAGGAGTTGGTGATGGACAGGGAGGCCTGGAGTGCTGCGGTTCATGGGGTGGCAAAGAGTCGGACACGACTGAGCGACTGAACTGAACTGAAATGGTGCCGGTATGATGAACACGACCCAAGGCCAAGAGCTAAAGAGAAGTGCTGAACTGGGTGGGGGAGGGAGGGGGGCTAGGGTCCCACCTCTGCTCTGCCAAAAACCAGCCCAACGTGGATCAGATTTCATTACATAAAAACTCCCCGCTGACAGAAGCAAATCTAACCCCAATGGGTTCAACCCCTATATTTCACAAGAAACAGGAATGAGCCCCAACAGCATTACCTGATGGGCTAGGGCCACTCCGCTGGTAAGGAGCTGGAGCCCACGTCTTTCACCTGGAAAGTGCTTAGGCCCTGTGCTGCTGGGACCCCTGGCAGAAAAACGATCCCTCCAAGCCGGTTTCTAGCGCTGACCTAAAATGCCTCCAAAGGTGACCACCAGCAACTCCCCTTGAGAGATGGCGCCCTCTGCTCCTGCCCGTGACCTGGGCTGACCTGTGTCCAGGTCTGACCAACAGGAGGCACTGAGTGAAGCTGCGTCATCTCCTGGCCAGTTCAGAAGGCCTTGCAGCTTTTACTTTCATTCTCTGGGCCAGCACCCTGCACAGACCCTCGGGCTGGACTGCTGAGCCAGGAGGACTCGTGGAGAGAAAGGCCGCGTGGAATAAACCGAGGTGGAATGGCAGCCAGGACTGTGCCCCCATCAGGTGGGGGGGTCCCTGTGGACCTGAAGCCCAGACCACAGCCCCCTTGGGTCCGCCTGGCCTACGGGAGACTGACTGCGTCCATTCATTGCTGCTCAGCACAGCCTGGTCGCCAACCTTGGCTACACGTACATGACTTAATCACGTATGTGTTTGAGAGGAAGGGAGGCTTTAAAAACTCTGATGCCCAGGCTGTATCGGCAGTGACTCAGATTTCACTGGTCTGGGTGGGGCCTGGGTCTCAGAGTTTCAAAAGCTCCCCCAGGTGATTCCAGCATGCAGCCAGCATGGAGAAGCTTTAAAGTATGGAAGGACTTAAACTGATCACTTCTCAGAACCCAGCCTCTCCCCCTCTGAATCACTAGGTGAGGAGGCTGAGATCCCTGCATTCACATGCTTATTAGCCTGGAGCTCCCACAGGGAAAAGCTGGAAAGCCCGACTTGGTTGGACCGGAGCAAAGACCCCATGGCCAGGCTGCTGCGTCCAGCCTTCCAGCTTCGCAAGGCACCTCTGGAACCCGGGGCATCAGCACTGCAGGGTGTGGTCGTGATTACACAAGGGGATAGTTCTAACGTGCTGGTGGCGCTAGCTGGCCCGGAGCAAGTGTGAGTGAGCGTCCGCAGCTGGAGGCACCGTCATTCCTATGGGACCATGGAGGCGGCCTCCTGGCAGAGCGGTATGGGAGGGGCCCATGGACCTGTGACGGCTGGAATGAACGGCCGAGTGATTCCAGAGTCCCTGACTTTTACACTTCTGAGGGTTAGAAAATGGTACCCCCTTACTTTATATACTTAATTTTTGCCTTTGGAAAATGGTCAAATCATCTTGATTTGTTACAAGAACACACAATGCTTCCACTTTCGGAAAACGGCCTTCGGGATGCCTAATGCCTGCGGCACGCATGGCAACGCCAAAGTTGGAATGGCATTGTGCGGCGCACCGCCTGCCCAGCCACACGTGACAGCCCAGCACGGAGGAAGGGAACGGTCCCCAGGCAGGAGAGCAGAGGAGCTGCCCTGCTGCCACCCAGAAGGTGGAGGGCAGGCACAGCTGCGATCAGTCCTCATGGAACTGGAGGTTGAGCCAGGGGAGGAAGCGGCACAGGTCAGCTCAGGGCAGAGTCCGTCCTGTCAGGGCATTTTCCAGCCAGATGGCCTGGCTGTGGCAGAGTGGAAAGCTACCACTGGAGGTGGACATAGCACCTTCTGAGAAGAGATGCCAGCCCCTCACTCTCGGGGCCCAGAAGATTCAAGGGTGTGCTCAAACGCTCCAGAGACTGGCCTCGCAAGCTGGGGTCAGTTTAGACTCCACGACCAGGCCACATAGCTTCTGACCTTGGAGACAGGGTCTGGCTCGTGAAGGCCTGGCTCAGTGGCGAAGGGGCAGGCATCCCCCTGCAGGCTCCCATCTCCCCATCTTTCCCCGTCTGGGAAGAGGCTGAAGTGCAGGAGGCTGCATGAGGAGGGGCCCCGGAAGCGGACGGACAGCTGTGAGGAAAAGGTGTGGACACAGGCCATGAGGGGAAGCTTTGGACACTAAGACCCCCTCTCGGTGTGGAATTAGGGTCCTCTCTTCGCCACAAGCCCCAGTCCCTTCCTCATTTTCTACAGTGAGCATCAGCTAGGGCTATGATCAGAAAGGCAGGTTTCAAATGTGCATCTTTGTGTTCTAGGTTGACGGCGGTTCTTCTAGAACTTTTGCAGAGACGAGAAGGGACGTGGCAAGGGTCAGAAACCCGGGAGGACGCGTGGTGAGAGGCAGGAGGCAGAAGGGGGTCCATGTGGTCACACTCAGTGGGGGGCCCATCCCCATCTGTCCCCACAGTTTCCCCTGGGCCCAGCAGGTAGTGGTTCTTAATATTTTGGAGGGGGTCACATGCTCCAGAGAGCGCCCGATGAGATCTGGGGGCCTGCTCCCCGAAACTGTATGCACACATCGGACACAACAGCAGGGGTGCATGGATCCTCGGCTCAGAAGCCCTCTGCTCCGTGCAGGTGCCTGGCGCCCTTGAGGCCGGCGCCCCTACCCCCGCTCCTGCTGCAGCCCGCGGCCGCTCACCTGGAAGGAGTGGAAGAGGTACCAGAAGGCCCAGGCGTTGATGACGTTGTAGTACGTGCAGAGGAAGAAGGACACCACCACGCTGGCCACGCCTGCAGAGACAGGACGCGGGGCCCTGAGGAGCGGAGCCAGGACCCCCCGCAGGGCCCGCTCTGCCTGGCAGGGCCTCGTGGGGCCTGGCACCGCGAGCTCTAAGGGTCGGCCCGCCCTCTGCTGCCCTCCCCGCCTCCTCGGCCGTGAAGCCGGCGGCGCTACAGCTGCGTTGTGCAGCGCGACCTCAGGCCCACTTCGCAGACGGGGAGCCCACACACAGCGCCCGTCCGAGGCCGCCGCTACCAAGCGGTGGAGCCGGGATTCGCGCCTCGCGTCACCGACGCCAGACGCCACAGCTGCCCGCTCCTCGGCCTGCCTACAGCGGGGTCACCGGCGCCACACCCTACTCGGTGGTGGCGGGGGCGGCCTGGGAGCGGTGTCAGGCGAGGAGGGGACGCGGGCTGCCCTGCGCTGGCCGGGCCTGCGGGGAACCAGCCGGGCTGCCGGGGGACCCGGGGCAGAGCGTGGGGGTCTGGAGAGCCAGTGCGCGCCTCCGGGCCCGGCTCCGCTCCGCGACCTCTCCTCGGGTCTCCCCTACCCCACCCTGCCTGGCAGAGGTGGCTGGTAAACATTCACCAGCATCCCCGGCTGGCAGCCACAGCTGGTGTTTTTCCTATTAGGCCGCAAACGCTGCCTTGGAGAAGCCCTCTGTGATTGACGGCTCGGGCCATCGTAAAACCACACACCTCTGTGTTAAAAATTAACAGCCGTTCAAGACGAGGGGGCAGTTCCGCTTGGATGTGTGAGGCCTCTGGACACACTTCTGCACCTGAGATGAAGTTACGTGCCAGTTCACACGCGTCCTGTTCCTGAAACTTTCCTGTGTTTTCCTGTTCCCCTTTCTGCCTGTGTGTGTGTGGGTGTGGGTGCGGGAGAGGTGAGCAGAACAGACCGTGGCCACTGCTGGCCAAAGTTCGTCCTGCTCCCAGGGGAGCCTGGCACACGAGGGCCGCGCTGGGCGGGCGAAGATCCCACGAGGGCGCCCCAGACACCGGCTCAAAGTACCTCAGGAGGCAGGAGGGAAGGTAGTGCCCCTCTTGCTACTCACTGGGCCCCTACTTGCATGCACCGGAGATATTAACAGCACCCCACAAGCCCTCTGGTGTGATGATGATTAGTGAGCTCACACCCACACAGGCCAGCGCCTAGCAGGGAGCAGGTGCCCGCTGATTGGGGGGAGACGTCAGTACTTAGCAGGAGCCGCTGTATGGTCCCGCAACGGCTGGTGGAAGGGCCCAGACAAGGGGTCACAGCTCTTGTCTTGGGCAGCTCTTTCTCGTGTGTGTGCAGCCGTTCAGTCACGCCTGACTCTGAGACCCTCTGGACGGTAGCCGGCCAGGCTCCTCTGTCCATGTGACTTTTCAGGCAAGAACACTGGCAAGCCACAAGTAGCGTGAGTTAAATCGCTCAGTGGTGTCCGAGTCTTGGCGAATACCCGAGTGGGCTGCCGCTTTCTCCTCCGGCAGGTATTTTCCACCCAGGGATGGAACCCGCGTCTCCTGAGTTGGCAGGCAGATTCTTCACTGGGGAGTCACCGGGAAGCCCTACCTCCCTGTTCCAGAGGGGACGGAGGGGTGCCCACTTACCGACGCCGCTGAGGTAAGGGCTGACGGTCCTCCAGGCCCCGATACTGCCCTGGCGCATGCGCTGCCCCACCGCCAGCTCCAGGTACAGCAGCGGCATGCCCTCCACGACCAGCATGATGATGTAGGGCACCAGGAAGCTCCCTGCGGGGGGGGGGGGGGGGGCAGAGACGAAGCCGGGCATCACCCTGGGCTCCCCCCGGGGACCCCCACACACACCCTCCCTCCCCCCCCCCCATTCTACTCGCCGCTTCCTTCTCCTAACTTTCCGTTCATCCATCCATGCTTAAACACAGTTTTAAAATGCATTCTCTTTGCTTCTGGCTGTGCTGGGTCTTCGTTGCTGCGTGCGGGCTTTCTCTGGTTGCAGCTAGTGGGGGCTACTCTGCAGCTGCAGTGAGCGGGCTTCATAGCTGTGGCTCCCAGAGCTCTAGAGCTCAGGTTCAGCACTCATGGCACAGGAGCTTAGTTGCCCTGTGGCATGTGGGATGTTCCTGGACCAGGGATCGAACCCGCGTCTCCTGCACTGGATTCTTTACCAGAGACCCGGCCGGGAGGCCCCATCCATCCATTCCTGTATTTCCCCTTTTCCCCGGAATCCACCCTCCCACCTCTGCACTCGTCTGTCCTTCCATCCACCCATCCTTCTATCCTTTTACCTTTCAACTCACCGTTCCACCCACGGGCCACATGCAGCCACATCAGTCCTTAACGCTTGTAAATACTTCCGTCCTGCATGGTAAACTGCCCCTGTCCCAAGACCCTTGAGTGCCTTCAGTGCCTCGGCTGCCCCCGCCCCTCGGCCAGAAACCCCCGTTCCGTTTCTACTAAAGCAGCTAATGGCTGGTCAGAGCCCGGGCCGCTCAGTGGTTGACTGTTCTGCACATCGCCCCTCGATCCGGCCAGACAGCCACCCACCTCCACGTACTTCCCTTGGGCTTGTCACGGGCCCGCATGGTGCCCCACAGCAGGTGTCACCCTAAACAGGTGTCTCACTGAACACTTCCTCTGGGCCAGGCCCCAAGCCGAGTGTGCAGAGGATGCGGGAATAGCAGCCCCGCTTCCTGCCCACGAGCGGTCACCCGAGCAGAAGACTTTCAGTGGCCTCATGCTTGTCGAGAGCCACAGGTACTCCGCAGGGCCTATGTCTTCAGAGACGCGGCCGGGGCTTGATAGGCATGTGTGGAGACAAGGGCTCCCCAATAGACAGAACCCAGGCCGCCGCCTCCCTTGAAGGAGCACTTTTGTTCTATGTATGTCCGTTTTATACAGCGGCCCTCAGCCTACATTTTCACTTTAATAACAGGTTCCCAAGCGGCTCAGCGGTAAAGAATCGTCTGCAGTACAGGAGATGCAGGTTCTATCCCTGGGTCGGGTGATCCCCTGGAGAAGGAAATGGCAACCCACCCCAGAATTCTTGCCTGGGAAATCCCATGGACAGAGGAGCCCGGTGGGCTACAGTCCACGGGGTCGCACAGAGTCAGACTCGACTGAGCGACTGCACCCCGCCACCATGACTAGAGCGATGTGAACCACAGGTTCCCAAGCAGCCATCTGCAGACAAGGACCCCTGGTGATGGTGGGGAGCAGGGTGAGTGAACAGAGCCAAAAAAGGACCCCCACCCGCAGACACATGGAAAGAGGCTGGCGGCCTGCTGAGGGCGCCCAGCCCAGCTGCCCCACTGTTTCTACTGTTGGTCCCCTCTCCTCCTCCTCCACACGCCCTCAGACACCTCTCCCCCAGCTCCTGGCTCCTTGGCAGTGGACCTGAAGAAACATTCACTGGGAGAGGAGGGCAGGACTTCTGATTAAAAGAAAACCCTGACCCTACAGCTGCAGGGATTAAGGGCTGCTTACAGAAGGAACTGGCTCTGGAAGGATTAAGGTAAACAGAATCCATATGTTCATCAACACATCGAATATTCACAAAAATGCTCCCTTGGGGACTGGCCTGGTGGTTCAGTGGTTAAGAACCTGCCTTCCAATGCAGAGTCCTCGGGTTCACTCCCTGGTCAGGGAACTAGGATTCCCACATGCCGCGGGGCAACTAAGCCTGTGGGCCACAAGAGAAAGATTCTGCATCCCGCAACACAAGATGCCACGTGCAGCAACCAAGGCCCAACACAGCCAAATAGATTTCTTTTTAAAGCCTCCACTGTACACACGTGCTGTCCTGTAGCCCACGTGTCTCCCCCGATAGGGTCTCATGAGCACTCTCCGGACCACACCGCGGACATTCCACTAGGAGAGCGCGCCCACAATTCCTCATCGGTCCCTGGGCACTTAGGCTGTTGCCAGTCTTCTGTCATCGCAAGCAAAGCCTGGTCCATGCGTTTATCTCCTCGGGATAGAAATCCCAGAAGGAGGTGGCTGGCACCAAGGCCACGCAGAGCCCCCGCCCACCCCTGCCTGACCCTCTCACCTCGGAAAGGTGCAAGCGTGTGCTCACCAGAGCAGGCCCCACACCAGCAGGGCTCTGCATACCCAGCTCCGAACTCCCTGCTCACATCAGGGTGACAGCGAATCCCCCGCCTCGTTCCTGGACTTTGCCAGGCCCTCGCCTGGCTTCAGCATCTCACCCGGCTCCTCTCGACAGCAAGGAGTCTGAGAGGCCATGGGGGGGCTCCTGCCCAACAGACACCATCCTTACAGGCTGTGCTGATACAGCCTGCCTGGAGCAACCTTCAGTGGTTGTAAGAAAAGCTTCATTTCACCCAAGATGTTAAACAGTAACCACGGGAGGCCTGGCAAGGTCCACAGAATGTTGTTCTCTTTCATAGGGCCTGTCTGATAGTCCACTGCCCGTGGGAAGGTTGGAAATTCAAGGCCTGGTGCCCAGATGGGGATATGAGGGCTCTTCAGCCCTGCCCTTCAGTGGGTTTTACTACGCCCTCCCACCACCCAACCATCCAACAGACACACAATCCCAGTGGATCTGGTCTACAATCACTTTCTCAACAAATGATGCTGGAACAATTGAACATCCATATGCAGAAAAAGTGAACCTCAACCCATATCTCACAGTTTATATACCGCTCACCCCCAACAAAAAAAGGCCCTTGAGATGGATCACTGACCAGAGGGACAACCTAAAACTATAAAACTTCTAGAAGAAACACAAGAGAAAGTCTTTCTGACCTTGGGTTAGGCCTAGATTTCTTAGATACAACATCAGAAAAGCTTTTTGTGAAAGAAAATATTGATAAATGTTGATAAGATATTGGGCTGCCAGCGTGAGGAACTCCTCCCATGGCAAAGGTCATGAGGAAGGAGGCTTGGCATACGCAAAGGCGTGATCAAGCCTCAGGAAACCCCCTGTTCCCGAGTATCTAACCCCAAAACCAGAGTCTGTTTTATGCTCTCACCTACACCTCTGACTTTACGGGGGGCTCTCCCCCATAACCGTTTCTCTCGGAGAAGGAGTAAACGTGCAGCTCCAAGGCAATAAAAATTCCTGGGCGTGATAGGAGTGTTTCAGCTTACAGACTCCTCTGAAGGTTATCTAGCCCGCCTATCTGTATAGGTTCGTCTGGCCACATGTGATTGTTTACAGCCTCCCAACCTGACAGGCATGAGATGTTTTAGACTTACTAAAGGCAAATTCTTTTGGGGAATTAGAAATTATTAGTATGGTGGGTTGGTTAGGAATTATATTGCTGAAGGGTTTTTTATTTGTTGTGTCAATAACTGCTGCTAATTCCCTCCCCTGGGTGGGACAAGGATGTCTCAGGTCAAACCCCTCTGCTGACAGACTAGCTTGTGTGACAGGATTATCCATACTCCTGCCACATGATTGTTTACTACCTCTCAACCATAAACAGCACAGAGAGTTTTGGAGTATTTGGAGAGTCTTAATTAGCATAGGGCTTTTTCTTCTTGTTGAATCAATGATTGCTGCCAGGCCTCCATATCCTTAGGCACTTGGGAATATATTAATCAATGTATCTGGAATATAGAAAAGGAAATACAGTAGTTTTTGATGTTAGCAATACTAGACTTTTTGAGCTAATGGATTTTCTCTTTTGTAATAGATCACTGTACTTTGTTATAAATCACTGTGTCCTTGCTATGTAAGAATGTAACTTTATCATATCTTAAGACTAAATAGATCTTAAGGGGAGCATTGGTGAAAGGATTTTCATTTGTTGGGCTGATGTTTGCTGCTAAATCTCCATGTTCCCTACCCTTATAATGAATATAACTAACATATAGGAGAAATAAGTATTAACCTTTAAGACTAATCATGTTAACCTTGGGTTAAATAAATTCCTTTCTTGATTGTAACTCACTACACCCTCACCCTATAGGAATGTAACTTTATTTGGAGGGCGGTGCTTGGTTTAAGAAAAAACACCCTTGGAAAAAATAAGTTTTTTGGTTATCAGAAAGAAAGGATCATAAAATGTCAGCAGGTCTCACTCATGGCCAGAAGATGATGTAATATCCCTTAGACCTTTTTTTAAAAAATTTATGTGAAGCACCTGATTTTGATAAAGGTCAGGACTGCTGACCCCCGCATGACTCTGTATTCATCCCTATGTGTAACAAAAGGTATATAAGCTAACCCAAAAATAAAGACATTGGATCAGTTTCCGGAAAGACTGATTTCCCCATGTCGCTTCTTTCTTGCTCCTGTTTTTCTGGCTGAATTCCCATCTGGAGCATGGATGCTATTCCACGTAATCCAAGTTATTCAGCCTCTTTTTCTCCACTAATCTTCCTACTGCACTATCCATTTCTAATCTCTCTATATCTGTGATTAAATATGTATTTTTCCAAAGACGCCGACTCCGTCCCCACCTTCGAATCACCCTGGATCCACCGGGGCTGGACCCCGGCACTCCATTTTAAAACTGCGCTTCATGAAAGAAGTCTGGAAACCAAACAGACCAGCTAGGAACTGGGAGAAAGCATCAGGGAAACACATCTGACAAAGACATCCACGTTTCTTTATATCCAGAATAGATATTAATAAAAACTCAGAAATGAGAAAACACCACATTCAAAAATGTACAAAAATGAACAGACATTTCACTGAAGAAAATCCATAAATGGTGTCCACTAGGAGAATGCATTATCTGACCCTCCACGAGATGACAGCACACACCTAACAGAATGCCTACAACAGAAAATGCTGACGACACCAGGTGCTGAGGAGGATGTGCAAACTCCCATACATCACTGCTGCTGCTGCTAAGTCACTTCAGTCGTGTCCGACTCTGTGCGACCCCACAGAAGGCAGCCCACCAGGCTCCCCTGTCCCTGGGATTCTCCAGGCAAGAACACTGGAGTGGGTTGCCATTTCATTCTCCAATGCATCAAAGTGAAAAGTGAAAGTGACATCGCTCAGTCGTGTCTGACTCTTAGCGACCCCATGGACTGCAACCCACCAGGCTCCTTCGCCCACGGGATTTTCCAGGCAAGGGTACTGGAGTGGGGTGCCATTGCATACATCACTAGTGGGATTGTAAGATGGTCCAGCCACTCTAGAAAGCAGCTTGGCAGTTGCTTCTGAAGTTAAGCACACGTGAGCTATATGACCCAGAAACCCCACTCCTGGGTATTGACTCCAGAGAAATGAAGACTTACATTCACACAAAAACCTACACACTGCCATTCACAGTGTCTGTATCCACAGCTGTCATAAACTAGAGACAATCTAACTGTCCTTCAGTGAGTGCATCGATAAATAAACCCTGGTATATCTACATAAGGGAACGGTACTCAGCAAATTAAAAAAAAAAAAAAAGGTCTCCCAAGCAGCAACATGGGAGAATCTCAAAAGCATTATGCTAAATGAGAGATGCCAGATTCAAAAGACGCGACATACTGTGCGATTCCATTCATACGACATTCTGAAACAGGCAAAACTATAGGGAAAAAGAGCTGTGGCTTTGGGGGTTGGCTGGAGTGAGGAGGGGCTGACTACACGGGGCATGATTGTGGTGCTGGTAACACAGCTGCCTGCTTTGGTCGAAATTCATGTAACTGTACACCAAAATATGCTAATTTTCTGCATGCAAAAAAATCTCAATAAAAGAATTTTGTTTTGTGATCAGTTTGAGAACAAGTCCACTCACCAAACTCTCTTCCAACTGGACTATTCCTCAAACTCCTTTTATATAAGAATTCTGACTCAGGCTCTGTATCAGGAGAGCCTGGCATCAGCGAGAGGCTGACAGAGGCCTGAGACTGGACAGCCTGCTCCCCTGCATGTCAATGGGGCAAAAGTGGGGGAGACTAACCTCCCCACACACGCGCGCGCTCTTGGCCGCTCCTGCAGAGACGCAGTCTATTTCCGCTCGTGGGTCTGGGCGGGCCCTGGGACTCAGCTTGTCCACTAGAATGTGGGGAAGGGGGCACCGTGATGGTCACAGAGCCTCCAGACCTCAAGATGCCTTCCAGCTCCAGCCTCATCCTTTTGGAGCCCAGCCCTGAGGCCACCACGCACAGGCCACCTGGGGAGGAGGGGCCACACGGAGAAGAGCCAAGGGGTCCAGCTGCCAACACGTGGGGGGCGTTCCAGCCCAGCTGACCCACCAGCAAACGTAGCCGTGTGAGCCAGGCCTGATGAGACTGGTAGAGAAGCGCCCAGCCACCGACAGAAGTGTGAGGCAAATTGTGGTAGCTGTGACTTTTTACTCGGACAAAATTAAACAAACAGGTTGACACGTCTCCAGTTACAATGAAATGACCATTTACTTCACTGGACAGGCAGAGCTGCTGGAGGCAAACTTGTGGAGAGCGAGGTATAGCGCCCAGGCTTTTAAACTCTGAGTTACTCACCTTTGACGGAATCCAGTGCCACTTCCAAAAAAGTGGTACTTCATTTTGCCTTTTCTTTCTTCTGTTGTTCCCTGTTGAACCCTTTTAGGAAGCAGCATCTACCAACTGAGAAGGGTTCATTCCAAACGCACGAATTTTTGCAACTTTCTCCTGCTGTAAGGTATTCCCTAACACCAGTCAAAAAAAGTCAAGTTTACTGTTCTTATATTGTCAGGGGCCTCGGGATCTGTATTGGTATAGTGTCTGTAGGCCTGATAAATCTTTTCCAAAAATTCAGAAGGGTCTTCACATGGTTTTTGCTGAATTGCTTGAATTTTGTTCTGACTCTTTTGCTTTGGGTCCGCTTTTCAAAGCCCAGCTAGGACGGACTGATAAGCGACATTTGAATAAGAGCGGGCCTCCCTCGTTGAGACCCAATTTGGTTCAGCTGTGATACTGCCAAGTGGGCTCAGGTGTAGGAGAGCCTCCTTGTAAGGGGGTCACCATCCTTCCAAATAAACTCGTCTGAGAAACCTAGCCAGCAGGTGGTTGACACTGAGGCCCCCAGGAGGCGACGGGGTAAGGCAAGCTGCCCTGTCCCAGGAGTGGCTTCTGGCCCCAGCTGGTGCCCTGTCAGGTGTTAGATGGCGATACCAGACCGGGTCCCGGTGTCCCAGTGCTCACACGGGCTTTTCTGGTTGATCCCTTGAAGGAGGGGCCATCCTGGGCTCAGCTGGAGGAGTTAAGGTTTGGAGCGACCTGTCCTCACGCTCCTTACCTTCTTTTTCTTATTTTCTCTGATGTAACAGCACAGACGCTTGCATGTAGAGAATGTCATCATTTCCTCCCATTCCTCACAGAAGAGCCACCCTAAGACCATACGTAGCAGTGGACTGTCTCTAACTACAAAAGGGTGCCCTTGCCTTGGTATCAAACAACCAGGATGAATGCTGGGCTGGGGCGTTTGGTGATTTTAGGAACCAAGTGGAACCTTTCTCTTATCCCTGGGATAAGAGAAGGTTTTTGTTTTTTTCTTTTCTATTACTCTCCTCCATGTGACATCATTAAGTGTTTTAAATACCATCAATTCGATTTGGCTGTAAGTGGAGGAACAGGGCTAAACAAAATGAAACAAAAAACCCCAAAGACAATCAGAAAATCCTAAATAAACCCTCCAGTTTGGTCTCGGGGTTTTACATATGCCAACAACACAGGAGGCCACAAGCAACGTCACTGACACAGCCAGGGTGGCAGTACCTGGCGCACGGGGCCCCCGGGGCCCCCGGGGCCCCCGACCTGAGCCCCTTGAGGAGGAGATCCTAACAGGTACCGTGGCCACTCGGGGGTGCAGTAAACTGGCCTCACCTTCCACTCACAGCTGTAACCAGATCACTCATCCAAAACATGCTCAGAGGGCTTTCTTTAGGGATAGTTGAAACATTTCCCATTTTTAAAGACTGCAATTCAAGACAAAATACAGACGGCCCATCCAAATGCTAACGTCCGAGGGAGCAGGTGGTCCTGGGGTAAAGAACCCGCCTGCCGATGCAGGGGACACGGGTTCCATCCCTGGTCCAAGGAGAGCCCACGTGCCCTCGAGCCCAGGCTCGCAACGAGGATGCGCCGCAGCCGAAAATCAATCTGCACAAAAGAACAGAAAGCAAAGAGGCGAACGAGCCAGGCAGAAGTCCAGCAGCTCTTTCCTCTCTCCAACAGGGCAGACCACTCACATACATGACAACTTGCCTTATTTTGAAGGAAAAGCCCCACACCCAAAGGAAATACAGTTTCCGGCTGTATACACCAGAGTGATTTACCTTACTGTATGAAGTCCATCGGATCCCAAATATCAATTCCTAGCTCCAAACGCCAAGCGCTGGAGAAGCCAGTACTGCTTTGGAGAATTCTGAAGCCCAGGTGCATAGGACAAGCGGTCCCGAGGGCTGCTAGGGCCTTACTCAGACACTCCCCCACGCAAAATCTGTTACTCACTCCAAGCCTGTGCTGCTGACTGCATGACGGGCCAATTAATGGAAACATGAGTCGCGGGGACAAGGAATAGCGATTCTGGTTGGAAAGCTAGTGGACTGAGAAGATAGCGGACTCAAAGCCCAGAGTAAATCAGGCTCTTTTATAGTAAGGGGGAGGGAGTAAAGCCAAGCATTTCCTGCTTCTGGTCAGCCTGGTTGCGGGGCGGGGAGGCAAGAGCAATGCAGCCAATTCAGTCGTGGGCCTGATCAGGATGTTTCTGAGCTGTGAGTGCTCAGACGCTAGGTCGTGCCCGACTCTTTGCGACTCCACGGATCATAGCCCGCCAGGCTCCTCTGTCCAGGGGATGCTCCAGGTAGGACTACTGGAGTGGGTTGCCATTTCCTCCTCCAGGGGATCTTCCTGACCCAGGGATCGAACCCACGTCTCCTGGGTCTCCTTTTGCATTGGCAGGTGGATTTTTTACCACTGAGCCACCTGGACAGTCCTTCCTGTGAGCTAAACAAAGCTATTTTAGCTTGATGCTTCTTACCCTGGGAGCCAGGGTTCCCAGAAATGGCTCATTATGTATAATTCAAGCTTAAGGCAACATCCCTTTAGTGATTAACTTGTGCTAGAACACAAACGTTCTTCCCTATTTTGGGCCCAGCCTAACCCCAAGCTAACTCTGCTGGCATCTCTGTGCAGTCCCCTGTGTCCACCCTCCAGGTGCCCAGCATGTGTTAGGAGCCCAAGAGCTTGGTTGCTACTGGGACTGAATCCAGAATCCCCAGGATGAGCCACAGATGTGTTCTCTCAAGGGACCACCCGGCCACATTTCCTTACGCCTGGGACCCAGCATCTCAAGCTTACTTGCCAAATTGTGCTTGATACTTTACAGCCTCTGAAACTCAGGATTCTGCTCCGTCCAGGAGCACTGCAGAAACATCAAGAGCCAGAGGCTGAGCACACACACACGCGCACACACACACACGCACATGCACACCCACGCACCCACAGGACAGGGGAGCAGTGGTTGTGCTGTCCACCTGTCCATCCGCGGGCTGACCCGCTGTGGCTCAGTCCCAGGCTGGGTGCTGCCCAGAGGGCCGTGGCTCCAGGTGTGCCGGGGCCCGCTCACACCAGCTGTCGAGAGCTGCACGTCTCCTCAAACCCCACACTACACTGGACACCACACTTGCTGTCTGACGCGGCCATCGTGTGAGTGTTTACATCGCACACCAGCAAACACTATGAATTAAGTCCTGCCCGTCCTTCCAAAGCCAGCACTGCGTGAATGGAGCCCGTCTCCTGGCTCCCAGCAGCTAGTGCCCTGGTGGGGTGGGATTCCTCTAAAGTATGGTCCACAGGCCAGCAGCATCCATCGGCATCACCTAGGAGCTTGTCAGAAATGCAGCTTGCCCTCTCCCCCAGGCCTCCATATCAGAATCTCTAGGGGTGGGGCCAGTAGTTCATTAGGACGCTTCGGTGGGCAACTCTGAGACGCAAAGGTCTAAGTACCAGGGAGGAGCAGGAGGGGCTTTGAGGAAAAGTCCCATTCTCCTACTGCCAAGTCAGGTGTCCCCTAACTGGCCCCCTTGTAAGGGGTAAACATCATATAGGGAAAATATAGGGGAAAAAATAATCCGCCTTTCCATTAGCCACATAACTGGCTAGTCCTCCATGATCTGAGCAAGCGCAGTCGCGTCCGACTCTGAGAGCCCAGGGACTGTAGCCCGCCAGGCTCCTCTGTCCATGGGATTCTCCAGGCAAGAGTCCTGCAGTGGACTTGCCATGGCCTCCTCCAGGGGGTCTTCCCCACCCAGAGATTGAGCCCGTGGGTCCTGTGTCTCCTGCAGGCAGATTCTTTACCCGCTGAGCCGTCGAGGAAGAGAAAATTTATATAAAAGTCAACCGTGGGTGCACTCATTTTCCACACATTAGGATGCAACACGTTTGTATCCTGACTTCTTCCCGAACACCACGGCCTTAGACTTTGGCACAGCCGCCAAGGCCTGCTGGCCTCGCCGAGCGCAGACTGCGAGCAGTCCCTTCCGCTGCCCTTCCTCTGCTCTGGGCCCGGGCTCTGTAAGCACCTGGCCTGTAATCTTCAGAATTAACATTCCTCGTGCCGCCCGGCCCGCAGAGCAGGAAGGAAACCAGCCTCTCTGGCCACGGGCAGAGCCTGACGGAGAGGAGCAGGACCCTAATCCTTTTTATTCCGGGGAGTGTTTGGGCATGGCCTGGCTCTGCGGTTTATAAACAAGCTCTTTGTTGGCTGGAGGGTGAGGGGTAGGGGTGGTGGAAGCCAGGGCGCTGTGTGGAGGGAAGTTAGACACCCCACTAGAGCTTTTCATGATGTGGTTGGTTAGCGGTCAGGTACAGGATGGGAGTGTAAACACACGTCACTGACTGTAGGTGACATCACTGGGCAGTGAGAGGCTCACGAAAGCCCCCCACGCCCCCGCCTCCCAAACTCGGCAGCTTTTCCTCACAGATCAGCCTTCTTCATTCAACAGACATTGACTGGGCGCCTCCTTTGACCCCACCACTTCACAGAGACGGGACAGAAACTCTACAACAGAGCGCAGTCCTTCAGACCCAGTGCTGGGAGCGCCCCAGGCTAGCGTCCAGGTGGACGAGCAGCTTGAGCAAAGTGTGCAGGCAGAGTGAGTGTTCAGTAAACAAAGAGCCTCCTCCAGAAACTGGAGGGCGTGCTGGAAGATGAGGTGAGAACAGGGGTAGGTGTTGGGTGGCCACATGCTCAGTGAGACAGGATAAACTCTTTAGTTAGTCCTTGATCTGCAGACACATGACTGAGAGGATGCCACCCACCTAAGTACAGCTGTCCACCCTAGATCCATCCATTCATCCGTCCACTCGCCCACCCCCTAATCCATCCTCTCTCCAGTATCCATTCTCTCCTCAACCATCACCTATCCATCTACCTGTCCACCTATCAGCTTAAGTGGACTCTGTACCAGGTACAAGATCTCTTCCTTCTTTTCCTGGGTCTTGAAGGTCTTACCATCTCCCCAGCAACTTATATGTACCGTTGACCCTTAAACAACGCTGATTTAACGGCATGAATCCACTTATACGCACACTTTTTTCAATAGTAAATCCAATAATACTATATAATCCCCATTTGGCTGAACCGTGGATCTAGAGGAAATATGGATACAAAGAGCCAGCTGTAAGTTATATCGGATTTTCCACAGCACGGAGGATGGGTGCCTTCACCCCCATGTTGTTCCAGGGTTAATTATATTCTACCTGAGAACTACCCCTCCCTACCAGTGTCAACCTGCAGACTATTCCGGTGATGGTGTTGTTAGAAACAAGGGATTGAATAGCCCTGTGGCAGTACGGCTCACCTGACCTGATGTTTGGGAAACGTGTAGCCAGGATAAAGGTGTTGCGGGTAGGTGCGCTGAATACAGAATGATGTGGGAATCTCATGCTGACAGTTCTTTCAAAAGTCAATTCTCAAGCTGTTACAGCATATGAGAACACATGTACCTCACATAGTTACGATCTATAATATATATGCCTTTCAAATGTAAAAGGAGTCAGACGATGAAGAATGCACTATTTTAAAAAACCTGTACAACCTTTTGTCAAGTTTTTTTTTTCTTTTTTTTTGAGCTGGGAGTTGGGGGTGAGAGTGACGGAGCAGTGTTTTAGCCTTATTCTTCTTAAATGGCTTAAATTTGGTAAATACTTTGACCTAACATCTTTCATTGTCCTTTATTGTGGAAAAAAAAACAAAAACAAAAACAGCTCATGCTGATTATAGAAGACACCACACACGCACACACAGTACAAGGTCAGCAAAAACCACCCGGAGATATCTATTGTTTTATTCTCTTGGGTAGGTTTTGGATCATTCCCTTTTTTCTGCATTGTTTCAAACATAATTAAGAGCATCTATTTTATACAGATTAGAATCTGACTTCCCTCCCTCTGTTTAATGCATGACGTGAAAAAATACTCGTACTTTTTTTGAAAACACCATCTTAATGGCTTCCAAGAGCACCGTGCGTGGTGTGCAGGTCCCATAACTCAGGGAAGCAGTCCCCTTTAATTGAGGGCTTAGGAAGTCTCCGTCTTGCTCTTATTTAAAGACGGAGGCCATCCTTCTGGGGTCTGCCTTCTCTCAGAACTATTTTACTTAGGTAAAGTTCTGGAAATGGGATAATTCACAAACTTTTTTGGTGCTGAGACTTCAACCCCTATTGCCACCTTGCCTCCTCCGAGGTCCCTTGGCGGGCCCTAGAAGGTGTCTCCAGCTCCCTGCAAGGCGGGGGAGGCTGTGTGGGTGCGCTCCTGTCTGGTGCAAGCACTGGGTGCCCTGCGATGTGAGGACAATTTGGCAGAGAACGAACTAAACTGAAATAGAGTGATTAGCCTTCCTGCCTACTGTGGTTCCAAACCCAAATTAATCTTGTGATTAAAAAGTTAAAAAAAAAAAAAAAAACAACGAACTAGCTCAAGATCATTTTATCCTGAGTTTCAAGTCATGCTGCCAGGAATATGCTTCGGATCTGAAAGTTGTATAACGAGTTTCTGTTAAACAACACAATTTCCTGCTCACTTTTTACACTTAAACGTAAGGTTTACACACTAGCAGTCAGATCATCGCCACTTCTCCGGAGGGAGGAAAAGAGTGTCCCTGACGGCTCCTGCTGCTCCAAGCGCCGCAGCCTGACCGACCGGGGTGGCAGGGGGTGCTGGGGGGCACTTGGCCGCCCCAGAGGGCTCGGGAGGGCGCTCTGGAAAAGGGCTCCAGCTGTGGACTGGGATGTCCTAGGTCCAGTTCCGGGCACCGTGATTCTGGGCAAATCGCTTCGCTCTCTGAGCCTCAGTTTCCTGGCACGCAACACGGGACCAAGCCCAGCGCGCCCCGGGCCCCCCGGCTCGGAAGGGGCGCGCGCCGGTCTGGCGGGGTGGGCGCAGCCCGGGCGCCGGCACTCACCTCCGCCGTACATCTGGCACAGGTAGGGGAAGCGCCACACGTTGCCCAGGCCCACGGCGTACGAGATGCAGGCGAACACGAACTGCAGCGGGGTGGCCCACAGCGGCCGCGTTTTCTCCATGGCTCCCGGGCTCGGCGCGCGGCGCGGCGGGTGCGCGGCCGCCAGGAGCGCCGTACCGCCCGGCTCGGCCAGGGGATGGCCCCACGCCTCTGCCTCTCGCCCGCTTTTTAATTGCTAATCTCATTAACGGCGCGCCCGTCGGAGGGGCGAGGCTAGTAAATGGGTGACGGCGAGCCCCACCCCGCCGCCGGGCCGCCGCGGCCGGGAAGGCGCCCGAGATTGCGCCGTCCAGGGAGGCGCCGCGGCCCCTCCGGTTCCACGTGGGGGCTGGTGTGTCTGCTGCGAGCTCTGCGGAGCGGGGGGTGGGGGTGGGGGGTCATTTACAGTGTGGCCACCTGTGTGCTACTCTTAGTCTGGGGATGGGGCTGTGAACGACACAGATATCCCCCAGCCCTCCTGGAGCTGACACTCTGGTAAAGGGAATTGCTTCAATGGACTGGACGAAAGACCCCATTTTCCACCAGTTTTTACCCCCAGAAAAGATAACTCCATGTGGTTTATCTTACTCCGTCTTTAAGACAGAGAGACACAAGGAGGGCAACTAAGGCAAAGCAAAGGGGTCAGCAGTTACAGGGTGGGTAGGCTGGGGTGGTCAAGGAGGGCTTCCCAGAGGAGGGGGCTTACATTTCTTCAGAGACCAGGAAAAAGTGAGGGGCTCACCCACTTCCCCAGCGGACCAGGAGTGACGCACGCAGCCATCTGCTTCCGTCTACAGGCAGGTTGTGTGTGCCTACTGTGTGCAGGGCCAGGAGTATGTCTTGGTAGGGAGAGATGGGGCCGGACCAGGTTTCCGGACAACCACTGTGGGATATTCTACTCCTGGGGCCAGAGATTCCGATTCACTAGCCTCAGGTCTGGACCTAAGAAGCCTCCTGTTTCTATTAGTCTCTCAAGGTGACTGGGTGTAAGGAGGTTCCTAGCAACGACTAAGTGGGGTGGTTTGGAATAATGCACCATCTGGCTTTGAATCTCGGTTCTGATTCAAAGCCTCTGACTTGGCTGTGACCTTGAACAAGGCATGTTTTAACCTCTCTGAGCCTCTGTTTCCTTATCTATAGGGTGAACAAATAAATTCCCCTTTCCATGGGTTCATGTGAGAATTAACAATTTAGCTTATTATCTGGCACATACGAAGTGCTCAGTAAAGCAGCCATTATTATAGGCTGAATAAATGAATGGGTAATACACTAATAATTACATACTTTGAACAGTCCACATGGTATATAGTAACAGTTAAGAAAATACTTGATAAGTAAAATTAAAGAGATGAAAAGCAGTGTTGCCAGTGGAAATCTTATGTGATGCCAAAGGGAAATCACCACTGCGCCTCAGTCTCTGGGTAGACTTGCCCCTGGCTGGTGGCAGAAAAGAAAGTGGGGTGTCGTGAGAAACGTAGGGGCTCCTTAGACATATTACCTGTCCTCAACCTTCCTACCTCCAAAAACCAAAGCAGAACAAATTCTCAATGCAACAGGGAGACGATTTTGACTTCTAGACTTCATCTTCTAGATAGCGGGGTTTGGTTGTTGTTTTTAACCCCTGGCCCTCCTTGCCCGAGGAGCCCACCCCCCTGGCTTCTATCCCGTGGCTCAGTTTCAGCTGCTTCGATCTTTACAAAACTGAACTTCTGCAATATGCGCCGCGCTGCCTGGCTTCCTCAGTGGGACTCCCTCACATTCCAGCGTGCAGCGGACAACGTCCTCTACCCCCGCCACCTGGTATTCCGAGGTGTGACTGTGCGTGCATCACGGCTGATGGGGTCTGTGTTGTTTCCAGCTTGTGACTGTGAGGAATCAAGTGTTAACGACATCTAGTACGAGGCCTTGGGTGCGTGAACGCACTCATCGCATGAACTCGGGGCCGTAAGGTGGGCACACGCGCACCTCTAGCAGACGCTGCCAAACCCTTTGCAGAGGCTGCGCCAGTTGACACGGTGGCTGTGCCTCTGGCACTTGGCGCTGTTTTCCAAGGTCTACCCCACCTTGTGGTGCCCAGTGATCCTTAACGGTGGCTTGTAAGCTCCGTATTGCATACCTTGCCATAGGCTGATGGGGTCATTTGTATATCCTTTCCTGGAAGGCTAAGTCTACTGCCAACTTCTAAATGGCTTGTGGGTATGGTTCTTTATATATTCTGGAAAGCAGCTCTTTGTCAGTTTTGTCTATTACAGATTTCTTTTCTCAATGAGTGGCCTTTTTATTCTACCGGTATCTTCATCTACCAATGAACAGATACTTAATTTTAATAAAGTCCTAATTTACCAACGGCTAATTTCAGTGTTCCCCTTTGGTTTCTTTTTCTTTTTCAATTTTTATAAATCTCTCAACTCCAGGGTCATAATGAGATACTTAAAATCTGCGGCAAAATAAGCCTCGGTGACACATAGATTGGGCGGCCTTTTAATGCTGTTGAATGGTAAAGAAGGCATGTTGCTGTCTCCAGCCATTCACTTGGCACTTTCTTATTCTCATAAATGAGTTTTCCCAGAGGGAAGCTGGCTATACGGCGGCTCAGGAACAGGACACCTTAGGGAGATGCCCAGCCTACGACCTGAAACAGGAGGCTGCTTGGCACTTGTTGGTTTGACACAGGCCAGGCCCCTCTTCAATTCCCTACCCCGGGGATCAAGCCAGCACCTCCTTCCAGTCACACTGCCTGACACCGTTGGGGGCCTGTTCACAGTGTGAGGCCCTGGGAGGGGCGTGGGAAGCACACAGAGACACCCCCCATAACAGGACAAAGTAAATCCTCAGGAGTCCTGGTAAGGTCCCCACACCTTCCTGAACCCCATCTGACAAGACTGTAAGCTGACAAGACCCACCGCACTGCTGTGGCCACTCGGAGAGGACAGAACAGGCCTGGGAAGGGGGGTGTGCTTCCATGGGGGGCCAGCAAAGCAGCGGCGGGCTGGCAGGCGTTTAACAACCGGCTCCCTGCGGGAGGAGCGCTGATACATCAGCTAACCATTTCTATGGTGTAGATGTCTCCACTACGGCTGATTCCAAGCTACCAACATGGTGTCACCGAACGAGGAGTTTGGAGAGAAGTACAGGAGCTCACCATTAAACTGAATGCCCACCGCACAAACGCAGTGACAAAGCAACCTCAGTGAGAGCAGAGCTAATAGTGTAGGAAATCATTCAGGAAGTGGCGGCCTTTGAGGGTTTACTACTTTTGGTTTAAACTGTCAGCTGGTCCATTCTCCTCAACCCCGATGGACTGCTACCCAGAAACCCCAGCAGCTCTATTCCCCGCTAGAATCTATTCCTTCTTCTCCCTCGCCCTCAAGACTGGGTGCTTTCCTGGTTTCTAACACTCAGTTTTTAATAATGACTGTGTTTGGCAATTAGCTCCCACACACAATTCCTGAATATGTACCTGGTGGCGCTCACCAGCCCGCAGGCCCTGGCCCAGCTCTCTATAAGGACCCAGGGCTGGGGAAACAACTTGTGTGGCGGGGCGACAGGGGCAGTTCAGCTCTCAGGGGCCAGGACCCATGGGCAGCAGGGTTTTCGGCTCAGCTAAGCCCCACCCTGAGTGCTCCTGGGGGGCTGCGACGGGCAGTGTGGGAGAAGCCTCACTGGGCCACGTCACACGGGACACACTCCCCGAAGAAGCCAGCCTGTGCGCCTTATCTGATTTCTGGACGAGGGTGGAACCAGGGAGGGTGGCCCTGACTCAGCTGTGTGGGTGTGGGTCACAGCCCCGTGCCAGGATTCCAGATTCTTACCCCCCAAGTTACAGCCACGCAGCTTTCAGTAATGCACTCACCCTAGTGACCCCACTGTTACTTAATCCCATCAGTGGCTCTCGGTTCCCCACAAGATAAAAGTCCAAACTCCTCAGCCTGGTCTGTGAGGCTCTGGAAATTTTTTTCTCTTTAATTGGGCCCTGAGGAATCTGACCCTTGCTCACCTAGGTTCCAGGAGAGCCTAGACTTTTCACCTCCTGGAAACAGCTGTGCGGTTTTATACTTCAGGGCAGCTCCCTCAATCAGGAAAAGGTTCTCCTTCCTTGACCCGGGAAAAGCCAGTCTGTTGTTCTTGACCCAGATGGAATATTACCCTTTTCCAGAAGCGCCAGCAGCTCTATCCCCAGGCAGAATCTATTCCTTCTTCTCCCCTGCCCTCAGGACCGGGTGCATATCTGGTTTCTAAACACTTTCTGTGCTGCCTCGGCAGGAAAACTGCAAGATACATACACGTCCTCTTTGGGCTGTGGCTGGAAGGTCTTACAGTCACCCTTTACTCCCCAGTGCCAGGTGCACGGCAGAGTCTCAGTGAGGTTGTGGGTGCATGAGAAGCCTGCTGCAGGCTCCGAGCACTTCAGTGTAAATTCCAGCCGAGACCCCGAGTCGCCCCTGCTGCAGGTTCTGCAGACATTGAAGTCTTTCTTGCCCACCTGCTACTGTGTGCCTGGAGCCGGCTTGGGGACTTGAGGCAAAACCTCTGCACAACTGATGGTCCTCCCTCCCCTGTTGTCTGAGGCGCCTGCTCATTCTCCTGTGGGGCACACACACACACACATGGTTCTCCTGTGGGGCACACACACACACACACACACACGGTACGCACAGGCAGGTGGCAGCCACCAGGAGGGGGTCCTGCAGAAGAAATGCTGAAGCTGCTGGGGTCACTGGCCCAGCCCAGGTGGTGGGGGGCCTTCCAAAGAGTCTAGGGGAGGCCCTGCCCCAGGGCTGAGTGTGCACACACGCATGTGCAGGTATTTGTGTGTGCCCGCACGTGTGCACGTGTGGCTGCACACACACGCTTCTGTGTTTATGTGTGCAACGGTGCACATGTATGTGTATGTGTGTGCTTGTATGTGTGCCTGCATACATGCTTGTGCGTGCCTGTACACATGTATATAAATGTGTATTCGTGTGTGCATCGACGTGTGTGTGATGCAGAGGAGACAGTGAAACCGAGCAGGGTCCTGTGAGGCCTTCCTGGGTACAGAAGTTTCTCCATGTCCCCTGCTTCTTGTCTGGAGAAAAAGGCTTTAGTCTCCTAGGCCTTCCCTGAATTCCAAACAGCAGACTCAAGCCTGTTACTAATTAGGGAAGTGAAGGAACACACAAAGGAAAAGCAAACGGTTCAGCAGGAAAACCAATCACTCCAGTGATAAAACACAGCCCTAGCTCCCCTCAGGGGACACACGTAGCAACGTGATGCATATCTCTGAGTTTTTAGGCAGAAACTAAGACCCCCAACCCAGGTGGAGGGCAGTGACTCTGCTGACTCCAAGCATGCAGACTTCAGACTGGAATCAGGAGGCTAATAATTAAGGTTCCTGAAACACCAGTTACCTTACCCAACCAATCTAAAGGGAGTCTTCCACCTTGCAGCCTCACCCCAAATGCTGCCTGTAGAAACCCCTTCTTGAAAGATGCAGAGAGTAAAGGTCTTTTGAGCCTAAGCTCCCTGTTTTCCTTGCTTGATGGTCTGCAAATAAATGCTATACTTTTCCTTCACCACAACCTGCTGTTGTGCAGAACTCAAGTTCACTTAAAATACTGGCAACCACGAAAGGACAGCTGTCCCAAGTGGGCATCTTGCCGATGGCACACTCACCCCTGGCTGGTGGTGGCAGGTAGGTCCTGTCTGGCAGCTGCCTGAGTGCCCCTGTCTCATGGACAAACCCCCCAAACTTGCTGCTAACCCAGGTGCTCTGGAGTCGTGGGGATGGGAGCAAGGCTTTGACCCTGGCGCATACCACTTCTCTGGCAAGGGGCCCAACCTCTGAGTGCTGACACCAGGCTATCCCTCTCTGCTGGGTTGCCCTGATTAGAGCTTCCCTTTCTGGGGAGGGGAAGGCATGGGACTCGGTCATCTGGTTTTGAGTGGAGCACTGCTTTTACTGGGTTTTCCATTCTGGGTCAAGGAGTCCTTGGGCCATCAGGTATCGCCTGAGTGGTAAGAGGGAAACTCACTGTTAGACCAAGGCTTGTCTGCAGCCCCATCTGGGAAATCTTCCATTCCTGTGCTAGGGAACCGTGACTCTGAGAGGCATCGGGTACTGATCTGCCTGTTTCTACTAATACGAGCCGTGTGAAAGAATAATGGGAAACAGTAACTCTATCCCATTTTGGAGTTTTCTAGGGTGTATTTTTCAAAACTGGGAGATCTTCAGTTATGTTCCCATAAAAGAAGAAAATGGTACTTTACTGTAATACTGCTTAGCCTCATTACTCCTTGGGATCTCGAGAACCACCACCCCTCAATGCTCTTTAGACTGTAACACCGTCTCTCCATTAGAACCGCTTTGTAAAAGGGAAGGAAACTGGGATGACATTGCTTGCGTGTGGGCTTTTATCCCATTGCACCAACATAAGTCTTTTGGAGTTGGTTTGGTTTTCATCTTGTGTGTGTGTGCATGAGTGTCTTGACACACACGTTCAAGTTTTCTATCCCTGGTTTTGACCATTTAGAGAGTCCTTGGTAACTTGAAAACGTGGTTGAGACACTCTTAGAAACTGACAGTTTAAATGTGGTCTTGAGCCTGATTCAGAACAGGTAAGTTTGTCTGGAAGTGTGAAGGTGAGTGAATGACGTGTGTTACTAAATATTACTGTGATCTGTCTAAACTGAACTGGCTATTTGAGAACTGAAGTATACCAGCATGAAATGGCCAAGATGGGCCAAGCGGGAATACCCGCTGATATTCCCAAGCGGGTTTTTGCGTTCGCAGCTGGAAGAAGCTGGTCTTGGAAGAGGAACCCATTCCTTTTTCCCTGTGCCTTCGAGATGTAAGAGTTTTACCAGGACTCTCAACTGATCTTTCCTGACCCTCTCCAATTCCTGAGACTAAAAAGAACGGGGTGGTGGGAGTCCTTTTAAATTCAAGCAGGAAGGACTTCCCTGGTGGTCCAGTGGCTAAGACTCTGTGGTTCCCAATGCAGAGGGCCCAGGGTTCGAGCCCTGGTCAGGGAACTAAATTCTATGTGCTGCAATTAAGAGTACATATGCTGCAATGAAACTAGTGCTTACATAAATTCTTGGAAATACAAAGGAAACGGATTAAAATGAATTTCAGATTCACATGATCTGGGAAATATTCAATACTAAATTACTCTCTGGTATTACAGTTATTGTAGGCTTGTTGGATTACTTGGTGGGGACATGACTGATGTCATCAGTAATGTGTATGGTGACAGAGACTTATAAGACCAGAATTTAAAAATTCACACATATATTACATGCCATATACAAGAGGAAAATCAAATAGAAGATCACGGAAAGATTGACAGTAAAATGATAAAAAGAAAAGAGCAGGAAAACACTGTCTAAAAGAAAGCTAAGGAAAGCTATATTACGTCAGACAAAATAGACTTTAAAGAGTATTATTAATGATAGAAATAACATCTATCGCCAGGAAGATATAGCTTCCACAGCTGAGAAGCAAAGGAAATCAACCTTGAATATTCATGGAAAGGACTGATGCTGAAGCTGAAGCTACAATACTCTGGCCGCGTGATGAGAAGAGTCGACTCACTGGGAAAGACCCTGATGCTGGGAAAGACTGAAGGCAGGAGGAGAAGGGGATGACAGAGGATGAGATGGTTGGATGGCATCACCAACTCGATGGACATGGGTTTGAACAAGCTCCGGGAAACAGTGAAGGACAGGGACGCCGAGTGCTGCAGTCCACGGGGCTGCAAAGAGTCAGCCACGACTGAGCGACTGAACAACAAGGAGAAATGGACATGTCACGATGGCGATCTCCACACTCCTCTCTCCATTACTGATAGAGCAGAAAATAAAAAGTAAAGAACAAGGAATGAAAAATGACACAGATTATTAAACTAAGAGCCAAATGGAACTTTTAGAAATGAAAAATAAGTGAAATCAGAAACCCAGTGAATGGGTTTAAAAGTGGATTAGACACAGCTGAAGAGATTTGATGAACTCAAAGATAAGTCAGAAATTTTCTGGAAGATTGCACAGAAACAGGTAAAAAATATATGAGAAGACACACAGATAAGATACACAGGGCAATAAAGTAGTATACGCTTATTTATAACTCTAGAATGAGAAAAGAAACTGAGACAGACCCATACTTATAAAAGTACTAGGAGCTCAGCACTTTCCACTATGGATTCATTTAGTCCAGTCAATCTTATGCAGGATTAAAAAAAAATGAAATATATATCAGGATGGCTCATGATGAAGCTCCAGAATATCATGGTGAGCCCTTAATCCATGATAAAGGTCTTGCTGCAGAGGACTGTGCAATTTGGGGGTTTTTTGAAAAACTAGAAAATAGAACTTAGGTCTGAAAAAGTAGAATAGCATGTAATTTAGAAGAGTGGGTGAAGTGGTAAAGAATCTGCCTGCAATGCAGGAGACCCAGAAGACACAATCCCTGGGTCAGGAAGATCCCCTGGAGAGGGAAATGCCAACCCACTCCAGTGTTCTTGCCTCGAGAATCCCACGGAGAGAGGAGCCTGGAAGGCTACAGCCCACGGGGTCGCAGAGTTGGACCTACCTGAGTGACTGAGTGCAGCACAGCCCAAGAATTCAAATGTTCTACAGAGATGAGTAACTTTAGACCCTGTGATGGTATGCACAGTGAACGTTTCAGGGGCTCGGCCCAGATGATTTCCATAGCTCCCCAGGATCTAATTAGGGTCACAGATTACATGCAGTTGGTAAGAACAGAGTTGATTTTAGGACAGTTTTCCCAACTTTTAAATTTCATGACATTGACTTTCTGAAGAGACGAAACTGACTGCTTAAATTGCAGAATGTTTTACATTCAGGATTTGCCTGACTGTTTCGTTGGGGGTTATTTAACACCTTTTCTCTCCCTATAACTTGCAGAGAATGTGTTTAATTTAGTTTTTATATGGCAGGACTGTAGCCCACCAAGCTCCTCCGTCCATGTGATTCTCCAGGCAAGAATATTGGAATGGGTTGCCATTTCCTTCTCCACGGGATCTTCCCGACCCAGGGATCGAACCCAGGTCTCCCACATTGCAGGCAGACACTTTAACCTCTGCACCACCAGGGAAGCATAATATATATTATAGCACTGTAAATACACTTAGGCATTTTTATATTTTTGCTATCGCCAGACTTTGGAAAAAAATGAGTGTATAACCTGTGTTTACATTTTACATTTGTAAAATGGGAGACTGTACCAGATGTTCAAGGTGGATTTAGAAAAGGTAGAGGAACCAGAAATAAAATTGCCGAAATCCACTGGATCATAGAAAAAGCAACAGAATTCCAGAAAAACAACTACTTCTGCTTTACTGACTACGCCAAAGCCTTGACTATGTGAATTACAATAAACTGTGGAAAATTCTTCAAAAGATGGGAATACCAGACCACCTGACCTGCCTCCTGAGAAATCTGTATGTCAAGGCTATATATTGTCACTCTGCTTGTTTAACTTACATGCAGAGTACATCATGCAAAATGCTGGACTGGATGAAGCACAACTGGAATCAAGATTGCTGGGAGAAATATCAGTAACCTCAGATATGCAGATGACACCACCCTTATGTCAGAAAGTGAAGAGGAACTAAAGAGCTTCTTGATGAAAGTGAAAGAGGAGAGTGAAGAAAGCTGGATTAAAACTCAACATTCAAGCAACTAAGATTATAGCACCTGGTCCCATCACTTCATGGCAAATAGATGGGGAAACAATGGCAACAGTGACAGACTTTATTTTCCTGGGCTTCAAAAATCACTGTAGATGGTGATTGCAGACATGAAATTAAAAGACATTTGCTCCTTGGAAGAAAAGCTATGACCAACCTAGACAGCATAGTATAAAGCAGACATGACTTGCCAACAAAGGTCCATCTAGTCAAAGCTATGGTTTTTCCAGTAGTCATGTATGGATGTGAGAGTTGGACTATAAAGAAAGCTGAGAGCCGAAGAATTGATGCTTTTCAACTGTGGTGTTAGAGCAGACTCCCGGAAGTCCCTTGGACTGCAAGGAGATCAGTCTTGGGTGTTCATTGGAAGGACTGAGGCTGAAGCTCCACTACTTTGTGACATATCTCCACCTGACGTGAAGAACTGACTCACTGGAAAAAACCCTGATGCTGCAAAAGACTGCTGCCAGGAGGAGAAACGGGCAACAGAGGATGGGATGGTTGGACGGCATCACTGACTCAGTGGGCATGAGTTTGAGCAAGCTCCAGGAGTTGGCAATGGAGACGGAAGCCTGGTGTGCTGCAGTCCCTGGAGTCGCAAAGAGTCGGACATGACTGAGCAACTGAACTGAAGTTCTCCACTAAATTGAGACTATTTGGCATATGTCACTGAAGCCAAGAGCCCCTAGGATGTTGAAGAACTGCTGGCTAGAACCGAAGTCCGGTGACCGCACAGAGCTGGGCCTGGGGTGGCAGCTGCAGGCTGTGGCTCTGTTTCCAGTGTTGTTTCTGCTGTGAGATGGGAAAAACTAATGGGACACAGATGACTTCAATGGCAGTTTAAGATAAAAGAGAATGAGAAGTCTGAGGCTTGAATGCAAAGACTTAATCTAAAATGATAGGGAAGTCATAATATAAATGTCTCAATTTGTATAATTTACTCTTTGTGTACTAAAGACCCTGATGCTGGGAAAGGCTGAAGGCAGGAAGGGAAGGGGATGACAGAGGATGAGATGGTTGGATGGCATCAGCAACTCAATGCATGGGAGTCTGAGCAAGTTCCAGGAGACAGTGAAGGACAGGAAAGTCTGGCACGCTGCAGTCCACGGGGTGGCAGAGTCGGACATGATGGAGCGACTGAACACCAGCGACTTCACTATTAATTCAGGTCAAAACTCAGGGCTTTGTGAGACCCAGAGTAAGGTTAGAGAAAATAACACATCAATATGCTGTGTCCTTTTGTCCACAGGCTCATTTTCAAAGGACAACTGTTTCAGCTGAATAACCTGCGACGCTTTTCTGTACATGGATCCTTCGCTGTCTGCAGGAACTCAAAGCGCACCAAGTGGGCATTGTTTAGAAGGGCCTGGACGGAACAAAGAGGCTTTTTCAGGTCAGAGGGAACAGATGGAGAAACAAGCTTATCTGGAAAACAGCGCAGTTTCTCCCCACGACCACTCAGCTGATCACCTGCCTGAGGAAGATCCAGCCAAGTGCTATGAAAACAGCAGCCCGAGAGCCGCAAAGAACCCTTCCGTGCTTTGTGTTGGTCTTGGCTAAACTTATTTCGTCACCTCAAATATTTTTTACCAGGAACAAGCAATCAGGACCCACTAGAAGGCATAATCTGGTGGAGAAAAACAAACAGAACCCTGTGAAAATATTTCTCAGGGTCAGAGCACACCGACAGCCTCAATTAGTGGCCCCTAAGGGGCTTCACCATGTCCTGCTGCGCTGTTCTGTGCCTGCTCTCCCATTTCATAACAGGAGAAGCCCTGTGAATCTCACTCTGCCAAAAAACACACATGCTTCGTTTCACAAGCTCAACATTTCAAGTTATACTGGATTTCTTGTGCCTGTGTGTATTCAAAATGTGGTCACCGGCCCAGAAGGGGCACCCCTGGGGAGACTGTGAGGAATGCAGACTCCTGGGCCCCGCTCCAGTCCTTCTGAGTCACAACCCATGTTTCAGCAAGACCCCCACGGGCTCTGTAGGGATGTCAAGGTTTCAGGAGCACTGCTGCATTCTTCAACCTGGTTTCACAGCAGGATCCTCTATGCAGCTTTAAAGCACACACGCAGGAGCCCAGCGAATGTTCCCTTTAGAAGTCACGTGGGAGCTGGCTCCAGCTACCTTTTCCAGTAGAAGAAGGAGCCTTACTGCTACCACTCCACACTCATTTTATTCACGGCTGCACATCTCCTCCCCTCAAAATTCCACTCCATTTTCCACTTCCCATGTCCCCAGGCCCCCTTGTAAATGGTCCCCTTCTACCTGCTTTTTCCCACCTTTTCAATTTCCTCTCTAAAATACGCTGAGTAAACAAAAAGAGATCTGAAGATAATTTTGTTGTATATACAACAAAAATGTCTCCTCCTGGACCGGAGGAGCTCGAAATATTTTCCGTGCTTACTTAATCAAGGTGCTATGCTGCCTGGAGACAGCCAGGCTCTCTTACTTCCTCAGTTCAGTTCAGTCGCTCAGTCCTGTCTGACTCTTTGCGACCCCATGGACTGCAGCACGCCAGGCCTCCCTGTCCATCACCAACTCCAGTTTACTCAAATTCATGTCCATCGAGTCGGTGATGCCATCCAAACATCTCACTTCTGTCGTCCCCTTCTCCTGTCTTCACTCTTTCCCAGCATCAGGGTCTTTTCAAATGAATTAGTTCTTTGCATCAGGTGGCCAAAGTATTGGAGTTTCAGCTTCAACATCAGCCCCTGCAATGAATATTCAGGACTAGTTGGATCTCCTTACAGTCCAAGGGACTCTCAAGAGTCTCCTCCAAAGACACAGTTCAAAAGCATCAGTTCTTCAGCACTCAGCTTTCTTCACAGTCCGACTCTCACATCCATACATGACTCCTGGAAAACCGATAGCCTCGACTAGACGGACCTTTGTTGACAAAGTAATGTCTCTGCTTTTTAATATGCTATCTATGTCTAGTCAAGGCTATGGTTTTTCCTGTGATCATGTATGGATGTGACAGTTGGACTGTGAAGAAGGCTGAGTACTGAAGAATCAATGCTTTTGAACTGTGGTGTTGGAGAAGGCTCTTGAGAGTCCCTTGGACTGCAAGGAGATCCAACCAGTCCATTCTGAAGGAGATCAACTCTGGGATTTCTTTGGAAGGAATGATGCTAAAGCTGAAGCTCCAGTACTTTGGCCACCTCATGCGAAGAGCTGACTCATTGGAGAAGACTGTGATGCTGGGAGGGATTGGGGGCAGGAGGAGAAGGGGACGACCGAGGATGAGATGGCTGGATGGCATCACTGACTCGATGGACGTAAGTCTGAGTGAACTCCGGGAGATGGTGATGGACAGGGAGGCCTGGCATGCTGCATTTCATGGGGCTGTAAAGAGTCGGACACAGCTGAGTAACTGAACTGAACTGAACTGAGGTTGGTCATAACCTTCCTTCCAAGGAGTAAGCGTCTTTTAACTTCATGGTTGCAGTCACCATCTGCAGTAATTTTGGAGCCCAAAAAAATAAAGTCTGTCACTGTTTCCCCATCTATTTGCCATGAAGTGATGGGACCAGATGCCTTGATCTTAGTTTTCTGAATGTTGAGCTTTAGGTCAACTTTTTCACTCTCTTTCACTTTCATCAAGAGGCTCTTTAGTTCTTCTTCACTTTCTGCTGTAAGGGTGGTGTCATCTGCATATCTGAGGTTATTGATATTTCTCCCGGCAATCTTGATTCCAGCTTGTGCTTCCTCCAGCCCAGCGTTTCTCATGATGTACTCTGCATATAAGTTAAATAAGCAAGGTGACAATATACAGCCTTGACGTACTCCTTTTCTTATTTGGAACCAGTCTGTTGTTCCATGTCCAGTTCTAACTGTTGCTTCCTGACCTGCATACAGATTTCTCAAGAGGCAGGTCAGGTGGTCTGGTATTCTCATCTCTTTCAGAATTTTCCAGTTTGTTGTGATCCACACAGTCAAAGGCTCTGGCGTAATCAATAAAGCAGAAATTGATGTTTTTCTGAACTTTCTTGCTTTTTCAATGATCCAGCGGATGTTGGCAATTTGATCTCTGATTCCTCTGCCTTTTCTAAAACCAGCTTGAACATATGGAAATTCACGGTTCACATACTGTTGAACCCTGGCTTGGAGAATTTTGAGCATTACTTTACTAGCGTGTGAGATGAGTGCAACTGTGTGGCAGTTTGAGCATTCTTTGGCATTGCCTTTCTTTGGGATGGGAATGAAAACTGAATTTTTTCAGTCCTGTGGCCACTGCTGAGTCTTCCAAATTTGCTGGCATATTGAGTCTAGCACTTTCACAGCATCATCTTTTAGGATTTGAAATAGCTCAACCGGAATTCCATCACCTCCATAGCTTTGTTCATAGTGATGCTTCCTAAGGTCCACTTGACTAAGCATCCCAGGATGTCTGGCTCTAGGTAAGTGATCATACCATCATGATTATCTGGGTCATGAAGATCTTTTTTTACAGTTCTTCTGTGTATTCTTGCCACCTCTTCTTAATACCTTCTGCTTCTGTTAGGTCCAGACCATTTCTGTCCTTTATTAAGCCCCTCTTTGCACGAAATGTTCCCTCGGTATCTCTAATTTTCTTGACGCAATCTCTAGTCTTTCCCATTCTACTGTTTTCCTCTATTTCTTTGCACTGATTATCAAGGAAGGCTTTCTTATCTCTCCTTGCTATTCTCTAGAACTCTGCATTCAAATGGGTATATCTTTCCTGTTCTCCTTTGCCTTTTGCTTCTCTTCTTTTCACAGCTGTTTGTACTTCTTCAGAGTTTTGCTCAAAAGTCAGCTTCTCCCGAGGCCTCAGAGATAAGCTTAGCTAACAGGTCAACCACCACCCCACGTTTTATGCCCTTCTTGCCTGCTTTATGCTATCTCCTTGGCCCTTATCACCATTTAGCATACAATGTGAGTTTCTGGTTTATCAGGTTTGATTCATCAATTTACTTAGAGGTAATTACTGATTGTCCTTCTGTGCTGGGTGGGCCCTGCTCTAGGTACTGGGCAGGCATGAGTAAACAGGACAACCCAGACCCCAGCTCTCTGGGACGGGCATTCTGGTAAGAACACATGCTGTGGCTTCTCCAGCTCAAGAAAAACAATCTCTCTGCTTGATCCCCCTTTTCCTTCTGGCCTCTACCCTGTTTCTACTTTATTTTCTAGGAAAACTCATCAAGAGATGTCTATACCCACTCCTGTCTGCAGACTCTCTCCTCCCACTGGTGCTAACAGGCTCCCGCTCCAGGCCAGCCACTGCCGGTCTGACAAACTGTCCAGGTCACCGATGGGCCCTTGTGGCTGACCTGGGCGGCCCGTTCTCAGGCCTCCCTCCCGTGGCCACCCAGCAGAGTCTGAGCCAGGTGGTCACTCTGTCCTCCTGGGGGCCTTGCAGGCTTGCTGCCAGGGCGGCACTGTCTTCTGGTTCTCTTCCTTGCTCTCCTCTGCTTATTCCTCCTCTCTCCACGATCCGTGATACTGGAGGGCCCTGGGGCTTCTCATCTACACCCACCTCTGTATCTTTCGTAATTGTGTTTTAAAAGCCACCTCTACATTTGTAGCTCATGACGGGTGTAGCTTATGACGGGTGTAGCTTCAGCCCCGACCACACCTTAATGTTTGGACTTGTATGTCTACCACCTACCCAAATCCCCAGTTGGAGGTCAGGGAAGGGAGGCATCTCAAATTTGTCCAAAGAGAGTGTCTAATCTTCAACTCCCACGTGAAGTGCAGTAAATACTGGCTAAGGTATTCTAAGGTTTAGTTGGGTAGATAAACAAAATTGTGAGATAGCCTATGATGGAGTACGACTCAATAATAATAGTAATGAACTATCGATACACGTACCAATATGGATAATCTTAAATACGTTTTGCTGAGCTAAAGAAGCCAGGCATAGAGGACGACACACTATGTGAGATCATATGAAAATTCTAGAAAAGGCAAATCTAATCTATCATGAGCAACAGCACATCAGTGGCTTCCCAGGGCCCAGGGTGGAGAAGACCATCTGTAGAGGGGCGGGAAGGAACTTGTAGGTGATGAAAATGTCTGTATCTTAACTGTGGTAGTACATACACAGGTGACTCCATCAACCAAAATCCATCCAACAGGACCTTAAAATGCATCAATGTTATTACTGTAAAGGTTACCTCAAAAAGGTGATTAAAAGTAAGATGGCTTATTTGTTTGGAATATATAATGACCTAAGTGGACTCTAGAGCAGCTCTAAAGATGTTAGAGTGCCGAAACACAGGGCAAGAGTGTATTGTGGCAGGAGTGTAAACTGGTGCGGCCACGGCAGAAAACAACAGAGAGGGTCCTCAGAAAGCTAAGAACAGAACCGCCCAGTGACCCAACAGTTCCACTCCAGGGTATGTATCCAGAAAAAAGCAGAAAGACTAATTCAAAAAGATGCATGCATCCAATGTTCATCCAACGTTCACAGCAGCACTATTTACAACAGCTAAGACATGGAAGCAACCCAAGGATCCATCAACAGACAAACGGAGAAAACCGCACACAAAACCCTCAGAATGGGAGAAAAGATTTGCAAACGACGTGACCAACAGGGATTAATCTCCAAAATTTACAAACATCTCACATGGCTCAATGCCAAGAAGAAAACAAACCACCCAATCAAAACAGCGGGCAACATTTCTCCAAAGAAGATACACAGATGGCCATGACGCACAGGAAAAGATGCTCAACGTCATTAATTATTAGATGGTCAGTATGGCCATCCTCAAAAAGTCTACAAACAATAAATGTTGGAGAGTGGGTGGAGAGAAGGGAACCCTTCTACACTGTTGGGGGCGATATGATTGGTACAGCCACGCTGGAGATTCCTTGGGAAAAAAAAAGCCACCGTCAGATCCAGCAGTCCCACTACGGGACGTGTATCTGGAGCAAAGCATGGTTCTGAAAGGACACGTGCAGCCCAGTGTTCACTGCAGCACTGTTTACAGCGGCCAAGACATGGCAGCGGCCTAATGTCCACTGACAGAGGAGTGGGTAACAAAACTGTGGCATGCATACACAGCCATCATAAAAGAATGAAATAATGCCATCTGCAGCAACAGGCATGGACCTGGAGATGATTATACTAAGTGAGGTCAATCAGACAAAGGCAGTATCATACGGTATCACTTATATGTGGTATCTAAAGAAATGATCCAAATGAACTTACCAAGCAGAAAGAGACTCAGACTTAGCGAACAGACTTGTGACTCCAGTGGGGAGGTGGGGAGGGAGAAGGATGGGCTGGGAGTTGGGGGTTAGTAGACGCCAACTATCACCTTTAGAACAGATAAGCAAGACCCTACCGTATAGCACAGGGAACTGTATGCGGTCTCCTGGGATAAGCCGTCACGGACAAGCACATAAAAAAGTACTGCATGTGTGTGGCTGAGTCACCCTTCTGTATAACAGAAATTAGCACAACACTGTACACAGCTATACTTCAACATTAATGAATAAATAAGTAAGCATCTCTATCAACTCTCTTCAACTCATCAGAGTGGAATAATAAATAGCAAAGGTTTTATCACGCAGGATAACAAGTTCAATGTAGAGCAGTATTTTCCTTATGAGTTATATAAGCCATAAACAAATGATCATTAAACACTAATATGACTCAAAACAGATCATGAGGAAAAAATGAACACTTAAAATTCTGAGCAGAGGAAATTAGTAACAAAAACCCTTTACATTTTATTTTTGTCCATAAAGGTCTGAGTTGTAATTTAGCAGGAGCCTTGAGTATTCACGCTAAACTAAAGCTGCATTGTGGCAGCCACTGCGCACAGCTCGTAGAGCTGGGACTGAAAGTTCACTCAGGGCTTGAGGCAGCCTTCTTACAAATGCAAAATACAACAACTAAAAAGGCTTTCTTAGTTAAATGAGATAAGTCTTAAGACCAGGAAAATGTTAAAAAAAACCACATTTCACTACTGCATTTTGCTAAGCACAGGAGTTACACACAGTGACACAACCAGGCAAAAAAGTATTTATATGGTGAAGAATCATCATGTTAATTTATGTCAAAAAATGTCATGGTTGTTTTTCTTAATGCAGGGCATAGTTAGGTTTTACAGGATCATAAAGACTTTTGATTTATTATTGAACTGGATATACAGAATATTTCAAAGTTGCTATCAAAAAAGAAAAAAATACTAAGTTGAAATTCTACCTAGCGACATAGGTTTTTCAACATAACTTTCTTCCCTATGCATCAAACTAAGGCAAGAAGAAAATATATGGTTTTTAAAAGATACCAAGCCATTAAAAAAAAAAGTCTCTCTCTGAATTTAATAGAATATCCTGGCCCATCAAATAATGGAATAGTTTTTGGGGAGAGAATGAATTCTGGCCTGAAGTAGTATGGTGTGTGACTGGAATCCTCAGTGAAAGCTCGAGAAGGACACAGAACCCCAGGAGCAGCCTGCATAGCGGGGACGGTGAGGCGCAGCCATGCAGGAGTGCTAACTCATGGCCGGCTCCTTCCCCCTCGCTTCTCCCATCCTGCCACCTCTTAAACACTGCCTTCTGTGTTCTTTTTGGGGGGAGTTATCTTACCCTTTATCATTTGTTCCTTCAGTATTTTAATATAAAACCTACAAGAAAAACAACAAATTCAAGGCTAGTATTAAAAGCTTGAAAAAAAATAACAAACCTTTTCCTCGAATCAGTAAACTCTTCTTGGTGAATAGAATCTTGTGGAAGTGGGAATGATTACTTTCTAAATAATGTGTTAAAAGCAAGTACTTTATTTCTGAAGCATTAATGCCTTATGAACTTTATTTTTGTTTATCCTTATAGTATATTGATGCATCATCCAAGTACAGATACCAGATACCTAATTTCTAATGATTTATCCCAAAACAAACACAAGAAAAGCAGGCCAACGGAAATATAATCAAAACCTCTTGAAAATGAAGCTACTGTACATGTACCTAAATAAATAAACTATAATCAAAAGCTGAATCTCAAGTCTAGTAACTGATTCTATGTTGAATAGAGATCTTTAAAAAAGTGTTCTCATTCAACATATAATTTAATAGAATATTCTGTAAACTGAAGTGTAAAGGTTACATTTATTCTGAGTCCAGATACTTTCTCAACTCTAGAAGTACAAGGATGCTCTGCCTTCTTCATCAGTAATACAGATTTATGAAAATGTATGCTGCAAAAAATGTCTGACTGAAGGAGTTAATCAAATCCTCACGTTCACTGTTAACTTTCATTATAATTGGTAAAAATGATGCCTATAATAGATGGCATTCACATTTTCAATAAATTTATATATATTTTTTTGTTGATCACATAGAGAAAACAATTTACATTTCATTTTTTAAAATAAGATTTATAATAAACTATCTTTAATAATTCTATATTTTCATTCTAGGGAATGCATAACTGTAGACAAAGCTAGCTTTAACACATATTGAAAAGGTGTACTCTTTATATTAACGCAAAACGTTAAGTCTTTCTTTACTATAAAGAATTCTCACTGCCTTTGAACTAAGAATCTGGAGCACTCGCAGAGAGGAGTTTGGGATGACCAGCCAGAATCAGTCAGGAGGTTTTCTCTCTTCTCAATTAGGTAACTGAAATAGGAACTCTAGCTCTAAATATCATAAGCAAAGTCTAAATCTTCGAAAAATAAAGAGGGAATATAACAAACTGCTTCAAATACATGCCTGAGGTGAGAAAGGGCTTGCACTTTCATATTGCGGCAGCTTCCAGATGAAATCATCAGTTTTTAATCTTCAGGTTCATATCTGGAAAGAGATATGTATTTAATTAAGAGCATAATGTCAATTGTTGTACCAAGTGAGTCTACCTGAAACACTTCCAGTGATTAAGCCAGTAATGTTGCATCCTTCAGCTACAATCACCGCTGTGGTACAAGTCAGATTCGTTCAAGGCATGATGGGGGTGAGTCGGAGGATTCCTGGACCAGAGAATGGACCAGATAACCACTGACATACCATCAGGCTCTAAGTCTCTACCATGTGTGGCATCTACACCCATGTCAGCTTAGTAGATTATTATTTAATTGAAGGCCTGATGGACACAAACAGCTGATATGACCTTGTGAGTACAAGGTTAACCAACCCCGTTCTCTAAGGAGAAGTTTGAGCTGGGATTCACTTTTCAGCTCTGGTACCCTGGAACTCTGATAAAAGTAAAATGTCAGCTGAGTTTCCAGGCAGAACCACTGATGGCAGAAATGACCCTGATTAGAAGACTCCATCTGGACCACAAGAACTGTGGCCAACCATACATCCACGGCAGAAATCAGGGCTTCGGCTTCGCCGTGTGCAGTGAGTTCCTGGACACATCCCCGCCAGAGTGTCACGTAGCTGTGCCAGAGACAGCGCTCCTACATGGGGCATGGACTTCTAAGGCACGCGGGCTCTGGCATCCACACACGGACCTCACTTGGTAGCACCTGGATTGTCACGTGGGGGCTTCTCTGGTGACTCAGATGGTAAAGAATCCACCTGCCAATGCAGGAGGTACAAGAGACTCAGGTTCGATCCCGGGGTTGGGAAGCTCCCGTGGAGAAGGAAGCAGAAACCCACTCCAGTATTCTTGCCTGGAAAATTCCGTGGACAAAGGAGCCTGGCAGGCTACACTCCACAGGGTCACAAAGAGTCAGACACAACTGAGCAATTAAACAACAAAAGTGTCACGTGGGAGCACAGTGTGAGCAGGCCCTGGACTGCAGCAAGGACACCACTGAGCAGCAACGCCTGGCGCTGCCCTGTCCAATATCCTGCTGAGAGACTGTGGGGCGAAGGCAGCCCAGTGTGACCCTGAGTGACCCCAAGGGTCCAGCTGAACCTGAAAAGAAACCCGAGGGGGTGTGGCAAGTGAGGCCTGGCAGAAGCCCCTTTGCCCTCCCCACACAAGGCCGCTGGACTGGATGACAAAGCAACTCCCCACGGGTCTGGCCTCTCCGGACACGAGATCAGACTTAATGGAGGACAGACGCCAACCCAGCAGGGGGACAACCCAAGCGGCAGGATCAGCACAGCTTACTTTGCCAGTCTTTTCCTCAGGTCTTTGATTTGGTCATTCTTCTTGGTAAGAATCTCCTTCATGTTTCGAAACGCTGCTGTTTGTTGGAATTTCTTCTCTAATTCCTACACAGGGAAAAATTTCAGTCCACTAATAAGAAATAGTTAAGGAAAGAAAGAACACATTTGATGAAAATATACAGTTTTGCCCTAATTTACTAATATTCTGCTTATTTTCTAATTTATTTTTAATGTATTTATATAAAATTAAGACTATTGAAACTTTAAAAATACATTCTTTCAAGTGAGAAGCCAATAAAATGGTAACATTTCCCAAGTACAATATTAACAAATAACTCAAACATACTATGCCACAGAGATAGGAAATCTATTTGAAACAGTTAATTCATTTTTAGGTAAAATAGACATGCTCTTCTTTCTAAATCCCAAAGTAGTGCCAGTTTTTTAGGAAGAGGATTTTAAATTTAATTACAGTTTAGCTTGTATATTCCTAAGAGTCTAATCCCTAAAGTGAAAAGAACAGTTCTCGGCATACTGCTTGTAAATTAAGAAACAGGGACAGACCCCTTCAGGAAAACACCCGCCAAGCCTCTGCCGACTGTGAGCGGGATAGTCAAGAAGAGCAACGCGGGGGTGCTGGGTGCTGGCTGTGCGCACGCACCAGGAGGAACACAGGCTTTCTATCACCTCAGGCATTCTGGTGTCAAAGAGCAATCTTTCTACCAAAAGGGGTGAGTCTTTTAGAACACAAAGTGCCTAACACCTTGAGAAAAAATAAAGTAAATCTGCAGCTATCCGCATTTCCCTCAGTCACAGTGCATTCATCGCTCAGGCCCATGTGGACAGACAAAGCTGACCTTCTCAGCCATGCTCAGCTGCTCCTGGACCCTCAGGAGGTCGTGCTTGGCCGTTGCTAGATTCTCTTCCAGGGATTTCTGGTTTTCTGTCTGGTCATTAAGTGTCTTCTGAAACTCACTCTTCAAAGCAGCAACTGTGTTTTCCAAGTCACTCAAGTCCTGGGCCTTTATAAAATCCTGTGAAAAATATATCCACATAAGTTCACGTTGACACCCTAAACAGCAACGGCTTTAGGCTCAACACCTCAGGGATGGAAAGAGGGGAGGCTGTGTGCTGCGCGTGCACGCCAGCCTCCCCCGCCGCTGCAGTCCCGGAGGGTCACTCGGCACCCAGTGCCTGGTCACTGCACAAAAGCATGGCCACTCAGCGGTCACGGATTTCCAAGTGTGTCAAATATGATTTATGAGCTCTTGGGACTTCAAAGGGAGAATGAGAGAGGTGAGATCCTAAATTTGACAAGGCTGTGTTTCCCAGAGTTGGGGTGACATGTTTCACAATATTATAAGAGCCTAATTAATGCTTATTGAGTATATGGCTTGCTACATTTATAAGACTAAATTTTTTACCTTAATTTGAGATACACATATTCGTACACTTTGTCTGTGTAACATAAGCAGTTGGATCTTCTCTCTACTTGGATCATGTTTTCTACCAGATACCATTTATAATGTAAAGAAGAGTAATATTAATAAGACAAGAAAATGGTCTCTAATTGCTAACTACGAAGATGGAGCACTACTATCAACAAAAGAAAAATGCCTTATTTTTGAAATCTGGTCTTGAAAATGATTTTACTTCACTGTATCTCTGTACGCATTTTGCTTTTGCCAAATCTTAAAACAGTAAAATTGGAGCAAAGTCTTCAATGGCTTATAAAACAAATTTAGCATCCAAAAATGCAACTGTTTTACAGAGTATTCAGCTGTTTTATAAATTTATGGTCCTTGGTATATAATGATTGAAAATCATATATATTTCCTTTCATTTTAGCCATGTAAGAAGTATCCTTTTATTTTAAAAAAGTATCTATAGATGAAATAATGTAATGCCTGAAATTCGTTTCAAAAAAACACGGGGGAGAAGAGAAGAAACTAGAGGTTAGCATCAAATAGGCTGGCCACGCCGTGGCGACTGAGCGGGAAAGCTGAGTGGTGAGTGCCTGGCTTACATTACACTATTCTTCTATTCTTATACATGTTCGAAAGTTTCCACAGAAAAAGGGTAGCCAACGTCTAATGAAGCAAGTTCGGGGATTATTTGGTAGACATTTACAATGGCACTAAACCCACTAGGCAAGTCAGTGCTGCAATGAAGATTCAGTCAAACAGCCCTGCTGACGGGGTCCTACTACAGCATCTCATCTCGGTGCAAAGGCCACACGAGGCAGAACTGTGCCCACGATGACTTCCAGGGTGGCGCGGGACTCGGCCACTCCATTCAGACAAACCTAGAGAATTTTAACACTGAATTTCACTGTTTCACCCAAGCTCTGCTAGATACAGATGGATCTGAAGATGCACAACTAATAAATTCATTTCATTTTATCATACTCCCAAAGGGAAATTTAAGTAAAAATAAGTTCTGTATAATAAAACCCAAATTCAAATCCCTGGTGGCGCAGTGGTAAAGAACCCACCTGTCAAAGCAGGAGGCCTGGGGTTTGATCCCTGGGTTGGGAAGATCCCCTGGAAGAGGAGATGGCAGCCCACTCTGTATACCTGCCTGGGAAAGCCCATGGACAGAGGAGCCTGGCGGGCTACAGCCCATGGGATTGCAAAGCCTCGGACAGGACTTAGTGCTAAACCACAACAATAAATCCAATTAACTAAGAACCTTTCCATTCTTCTCTCTTTCCTACTGGAACTGGAATGGGAAAGTGAAAGGGAAAAGAACTTAAAAAAAAAATTAAGCAAATATGAGATGCCCATGTGCTCTGGGACACGTGGAGCACGTGAGCCATGCATGTCCCCCTCTGCCCTGAGCAGGCGCTCACGCAGCCTTTCCTGGACAAGTCTGTCTCGATGCGGGGCAGCGGTGGCGGCCTCTTTCTCAGGGAGTGGCTGGTGGTGGGGCATGATAGTAACTAAGACTTCATATAAGTTTCTAACTTGATTCTATCTGGAAAATGTGAAAAAGCTAAGACTGATTTCACCTTTTGATTCCCGTGCTCAAGCTGTAAATCTTGCAGTGCTCTCTCCAGCTTTGACTTCTCATCCAATGCATCTGTTGCCTAAAATCAAGAGTAAACAGAAAACATTCAATATTCAATCTGTAAGGAATACTTTCAATAATTTTGTTTTAAGTATTTCTCAGTTACCTGGGATTCAATGGTCTTCAGTCTTGACTTCAATTTCTCATTCTCTTCTTGAAGTCTTATAATTTCCTTTGTGAGTAGATTCAAGTTTTACTATGTTAGCCAAAGTACTTTTCATCCTTGAAATTACTTGTTTCACTCATACTTTTAATTTTTAAATTACATAGAAACTCCAGAGTCTGCAAGCCCTGGCTACTGGTAACATCCCAGCTTCACCCAGCCCACCAGCCTCAACATCTGTTAGTCACCTCTGGCTCTAAGACTTCTAGTTCCTTCTTTCACAGTCTCTCAGACTTTTTCAGCCCTCTGTTCTCAGCCTTTTCCCAAAGTCCCCTCCTCTGCCATCTCTCACCTAGCAGATCCTGAAACTCTTGGTCTATTCTTGGCCTACACAGCGCGGCACCTGCACTTATCCTCAAAGCACAGCCACCACCATTCCATACCCTGTGTCCAGCCCCCAACGGTCCCTATGAGCGGAGACCCATGGCCCTGGCTCGTCAGCAGCTCCACCACGAGCACTGCCTGCCAGTGCGGTCTCGGCACGCTCTGGCGCACACACCACCGCCCAGCGGAGCCTGTGCTCTGCTCCCAGGCACGCCAGCCTCCGCCCTGCCTCGGGCTGCTGCCCACTCTGCTCCCCTGCTGCTCGTGCCCCTTCTCTTCTGACAATTCACTGCGCCTTCGCCTTTCAGCCCAGCTTGGGCACCCCCGTACCCAACAGCCAGTCCTCCTCGACTCTCATCCACATGGCACTGTGTCTTCTCTGCCACTCTGTGGTACAAAGGTTAGCAGTTTCCTGTCTCTGTTTCTAGAATGTTAGTTATCCCTTCCCAACGAGACTGTAAGGTCTTGAGGGCAAAAGGCCAGGTATTACTTTTCTTTTTATGTAACAACATCTAGCATAACGTTGAAAACACAAGAGTCAAGAAAAATAGCTGTATGTTGGTAATCATTTTTTATAAACCTCTTACTAAGTACCATTAAGGACAACTACTTTGACGGACTAATCACCCTCAGTGGACAGAAGCTGGGCCTTCCACCCCATCTCCAGCTGGAGCTGTGCAGGCGGCCAGCACACACCCTGAGAGCTGCCGCTCCTCACAGTGACGGCGACATTACCTTGTTCAGCAGTTCTGCCGCGCCACCTTCGTGAAGTGGAGCGAGTTTTGGCTTCATGCTGTCTATGATGGACTGAAACGAAACAAACCGAACTGAAATCACCGCCAAATAAAGCGCGTGTAAGCACTGAACCCTTGTCCCTTCTAAGTGGCAGACACTGTGCAAACCTACCAACGGGATGTCAGCTAGACCTTTACTGGTTTGCTTCTCTACCACGCACCGGTGCTTAGGACAGAGCCTGGCCCACAGTGCCCAACGAAAGTTAGATGAAAATGAAACCCATCCTCCTTGTATCTTAAACAAACAAACAAAATAAACAGGTGGAAGAGAAAGGTGGGAGGGACGGTAGTCAAAGCCAGAGCAGATAAAGATCCTAGTACCTAGGAACTGAGGTTTTAATACCGTGGGGGCTGGAAGCGAGATTTCTGCACAAACCCCCCAAATTGCAAGAATGATGAGGATTTAGGTAAACTACATTGCAAATGACTAACTTGACACAACTTGATACATACATTCTATAATATGTATTAAAACAAAAGAATTCATGCCCCTGAACCAGAAATTTCTTAGCTAGAAATAAGTTCCAAAGGAACAATCAGAAAACTCGTATGTGTGTGTACATTCACGGACTCATCTCAGCAGGGCTTTACTACGTAACGCCAGAGCATTCACGGTACACGCACACCATGGAAGGGTCACCGTAGATAATAAGACTGATTAAAGAGAGAAGTAGGTAATGACTAGTGCTGTCTCCACTCGAGAGACGAGGAGAACGAGGCTCAGCCGTCTCAAGGTCAGCCGCTCAAGGTCACCCGGCTGGGGCGCGGCAGTGCCAGGATGCTGCAACGAAGCCTGCACAAGTGAGAGGCAGGTGGGCCAAAGGGGCGTTGTGAGCGTGCACATGCTTGTGTGTGAGGCAGCAGACAGAAGCAAGCTCTTCACAGTAACGTCCAAAGCTTTTCTTTTGCCTAAAAATCCACAAGGCAACTTTTGAATTCTGGTCTTGAGCTGAATGCTTTTCCTTGAGAGTTCTCCCTTCAGCCTCTGAATGTTCGAAGCAATTTGAGGATGCTAAACAGTGGCTATTAAGATATGGACCCAAAATTACCTTTTTACTTGAAGATGTAAATTCCGCTTTTTCAAATTCTGCAACTTGCTCTAATAATTCTCTTGAAGATAAAAAGAAAATATGAAAAAATAATTGTTTAAAACAGATTTGTATCATATGCACAAGACAAATAAAAGCACTGGTATCAACCTATTACATGCCAGAGACAACAGGGCAAGATGAACAAAACTTCGTCACATCAAATATGGTACTAGTTACTAACGGCAGAAGAAGTAAGTTCCATGCACTCAACTCTGAATCCCCATAGCACCTGGTATCTTGTACTTGCTGAGTGTACAATATAATTGCCAGAACTAAACTACAATGGTAATACAACATGTCTGAAGTTTGTAGTTAACACTGTATTTTTGAAGTACTAAAGGGAAATTGAAGAAAGTAGGGAAAACCACTAGACCATTCAGGTATGACCTAAATCAAATCCCTTACGATTATACAGTAGAAGTGAAAAATAGATTTAAGGGACTAGATCTGATAGCCAGAGTGCCTGATGAGCTATGGATGGAGGTTCATGACACTGTACAGGAGACAGGGATCAAGACCATCCCCAAGAAAAAGAAATGCAAAAAAAGCCAAATGGCTATCTGAGGAGGCCTTACAAATAGCTGTGAAAATAAGAGAAGTGAAAAGCAAAGGAGAAAAGGAAAGATATTTCCATTTGAATGCAAGTTCCAAAGAATGGCAAGGAGAGACAACAAAGCCCTCCTCAGTGATCAGTGCAAAGAAATAGAGGAAAACAATAGAATGGGAAAGACTAGAGATCTCTTCAAGAAAATTAGAGATATCAAGGGAAATTTTCATGCAAAGAAGGGCTCGATAAAGGACAGAAATGGTAGGGACCTAACAGAAGCAGAAGATTTTAAGAGGTGTCAAGAATACACAGAAGAACTATACAAAAATGATCTTCCCAGCCTGGATAACCACAATGGTGTGATCACTCACCTAGAGCCAGACATCCTGGAATGTGAAGTCAAGTGGACCTTAGAAAGCATCACTATGAACAAAGCTAGTGGAGGTGACAGAATTCCAGTTGAGCTATTTCAAATCCTAAAAGATGATGCTGTGAAAGTGCTGCACTCAATATGCTAGCAAATTTAGAAAAATCAGCAGTGGCCACAGGACTGGAAAAGGTCAGTTTTCATTCCAATCCCAAAGAAAGGCAATGCCAAAGAATGCTCAAACTGCGACACAACTGCATTCATCTCACATGCTAGTAAAGTAATGCTCAAAATTCTCCAAGCCAGGCTTCAGCAATATGTGAACTAGGAAATTCCAGACGTTCAAGCTGGTTTTAGACAAGGCAGAGGAAACAGAGATCAAACTGCCAACATCAATTGGATCATCGAAAAAGCAACAGAGTTTCAGAAAAACACCTATTTCTGCTTTATTGACTGTGCCAAAGCCTTTGACTGTGTGGATCACAACAAACTGTGGAAAATTCTGAAAGAGATGGGAATACCAGACCACCTGACCTGCCTCTTGAGAAATCTATGCAGGTCAGGAAGCAACAGTTAGAACTGGACATGGAACAACAGACTGCTTCCAAATATGAAAAGGAACACGTCAAGGCTGTATATTGTCACCCTGCTATTTAACTTAAATGCAGAGACCATCATGAGGAAAGCTGGGCCGGAGGAAGCACAAGCTAGAATCAAGATTGCCAGGAGAAATATCAATAACCTCAGATATGCAGATGACACCACCCTTATGGCAGAAAGCGAAGAAGAACTAAAGAGCCTCTTGATGAAAGTGAAAGAGGAGAGTGAAAAAGTTGGCTTAAAATTCAACATTCAAAAAATCTAATATCAAGGCATCTGGTCCCATCACTTCATGGCAAATAGATGGAGAAACAGTGGAAACAGTGGCTGACTTTATTTTTTTGGGCTCCCAAATCACTGCAGATGGTGACTGTAGCCATGAAATTAAAAGACTCTTGCTCCTTGGAAAGAAAGTTATGACCAACCTAGACAGCATATTAAAAAGCAGAGACATTACTTTGCCAACAAAGGTCCATCTCGTCAAAGCTATTTTTCCAGTAGTCATGGATGTGAGAGTTGGACTATAAAGAAAGCTGAGCACTGAGGAATTGATGCTTTTTTTTTTTTTTTTTTGAATTGATGCTTTTGAACTGTGGTGTTGGAGAAGACTCTTGAGAGTCCCTTGGACAGGAAGGAGATCCTACCAGTCCATCCTAAACAAGATCAGTCCTGAGTGTTCATTGTAAGGATTGATGTTGAAGCTGAAACTCCAATACTGTGGCCACCTGATGGGAAGAACTGACTCATTTGAAAAGACCCTGATGTTGGGAAAGACTGAAGGCAGGAGGAGAAGGGGACGACAGAGGATGAGATGGTTGGATGGCATCACCGACTCAATGGAGATGAGTTTGAGTAGACTCTGGGAGTTGGTGATGGACAGGGAGGCCTGGTGTGCTGCGGTTCATGGGTTCGCAAAGAGTCGGACACAAATGAGCGACTGAACTGAAAGGGAAACTGCTCTAATATAACATACATTGTTATCTGGTAGAGATTCAAGAAAAACTGGTTTTAATAGAATAGCCTGGGAAAAATGGAATTAGTTCACATCTACTGAGTATGGTAAATTCTCAAGGAAGACGGATGGTTTCCACCTGAACATTTCCTCTTATTTGCAAAAGTACATGGATGCTTACTATACAAAAGCTTTTACAGTGAATGGTAGTTAACTATTCTTTTAAGCTTCTTAACGTGAATTTCTCAAAGTTTTCTCATCAATTACCCACTGACAGTTGGTGAAGCTGGACGGTTTCCTCCCCTACCCGAGGCCACAGTCAGTGACGCTCAGCACGGACTGTGAGCCGTGCTGCCTCTGTGGTTAGCAAACGGCCCCCGGGCTCCAGGTCAGTCTTTCCAGGTGTCTGGCATGACTTTTCACAGAATGAGTATCAATTTCACTGATTTTACCATGTTTTTAAAAAATAAGGGAGCTTTTTCATGTTGTTCAGATTACAAAACTTTCTAAGAAAACTTTCCCTATTTTAAAGAGTGGTATATACTTTTAATGCAATTAATAAAAGTACACTTCCCATACTACTAAGTGTGATTTGATGGTAGTTGAATTAATTTTTCAAATCTGTTTCATAACCGCTACTTCTTAGCTGACCTATCTCTAAAAACTTAGTACAATATTGATCAGGCTAACCAGAGCTGCTGTGAGGAATAATTGCTAATCACCTTCAGAGCAGTCTCATAGACCTCGAGGCCTTTATCACAGTGGACGCAGGGCACTCTGAAGAGGACTCTGAGTGGCACCTAAGAGATGACTCATTAGCTGGATGCGTTGCTGTCAGGCTACCCAAATTTTCTCACACACTATGCTCAAGAAAAACAGCAGCAGAGACAGGCATGCGCTTTCAACTTCATGCTTGGGCCTCTATGGTCACAACTGTGGAAACAGATATTATTACCTGTTTTCAAGTTCAGAGATGTCTGTCTGCAGCTTGAGGTACCACTTCTCGGCTTGTGAGAAAAGCTGCCGCAGAAGCAGCACGTTGGTGTAGGCCGTGTTGATGAGCTCAGACTCCACCTCGCTGTGGACCACAGCCTGCAGCCCATTCAGCACCTCAGAGACCTCATCGACGGTGAAGGTCTCCTCCACAAGCCTGAAAAACAACCACGACCCTAAACCTCTGCGTAAACAACAGAAACCATTTACAACGAAAAACAAAACTGAGAAGCCCCCAGCGTGTCATCGGAGGGATGAAAAGGTTACAATAAAAGTGTCTCTGGGAACTATCTTCTTTATTCGTAAAACAGTTTGAAAATAATTTAGATTCAATTAGTTTTTGATGTCTGGTTAAATGATTAAACTGTGGCTCGCTCCTCAAATGTGCACATCCTTTCATACAAGTTATATGCTCAGAAACAAGCCCCGAACTACCTAATTTTTCTTCAGCTTTCCAGTGAAAATTAGCTTTATCACATTTAATTATTTCATAAGTCACGTGAGAGGTGTTAATTCCTCCCTTTCTTTGTATTAGTTGTCTAGCATTTCAAAGACCTTACAGGCTATTCACAAGTTAGTAAACACCTATAAGAAAATTAGTGCTAATTATGTATTCCTTTTCTTAGCATCTTGAGACCTGAAAGAAAAACCCTGGAACTTAATTAAAGCTCCATAAAAATGAACATCATCAAAAGTATTAAAACCTCACTCTTTCACAGAGAATGTCTGGGTTGGAAGGGAACTCCAAAGGCATTTGCTTCAATCCCCTCACTTCGCAGATGCAACACAGGCTCAGGAGGTGGAGGTGACGCGCCCAGCGTCCCACTGGGGTGTGACTCAACCCCACAGTCACTTCCAGTAATCTCGGAAACATGCCCAACAACTGAACCCTTGAGAAAGCATCCATGTAGGCCTCCTACTGTCAGTGAGAGGCTTACAGGAACAGTCCTCTTCACTCCCTGCCTCCACCCCCAAGGTCCTTTATCCTTCAGACACCCAGTGGATGGAGAGCTACAGCCCTGATGCTAGTCATCCTCTCCCTTACTCCAAAAGGAAGAAGGACATGTGTCCAGAAGGACACAACGCAGGGAGCCCCACCAAACTTCTCACAGCTATACTCAAGGTAATATTATTTGCTCTAGCAAGCTTTAATGTTTTGTTTACCAAGCAGAATTTAACAACTCTTAAAAACCCAGAAGTTTAAGTCCCTATTAAAAACATCAACAATCTTCCTGTATTCTTTAAGAGAACAAACTAAATCTGCTTAAAAATATGTTGCTTTTTGAGCAACCCAAGTTCATTACTATGAACAGCAATTAAGGTACTCCAAACTCCAATGCGTAAAGTAAATAAAGCAGCACCTTCTTTGGCTATCTCACAGCCTCACCAACCAAGACTGTGGCGTACAGCTGCTGTGAGTCAGGAAGCCAGATTATCAGACTAGATTAATAAACTGAACAGATAAGTCTACAGCTGATGGTCTCTGCCGCTGAGTGACATTAGAGCTTGCCAGAGTTGCAGGTCACCTAGAGACCCTTTTTATTTAGGTCACCACATCCAGGTGTGCCAAAATCTGATCCCCAAGCAGCCTGAGGTCTCTCTATTATTCAGTCCTTTCAGCTGCTTCCCATTAGCCTCTATCACTAAATTTTCTACGGACTTTTATTATCTCCCAGTATTGGTCCAAACAAGCGAATTATCACCTCTTGCTGCAAGTCGGCTAGCAATTTTCGTACTAGTCAGCAATCTTTTCATGGTTTCCTGCTGTTTTCTCCTTGTCTGTTTCAATATAAAACGGTATACGTATTTTCTTGCTAAATGCCATGTCTTATGGTTCTACTCTTTTAATTCATAACTCAAGTAATTAAAGTTCTGGAATCTCTACTACAGCAAGCCAATTATTAACCCACCAGCACTTAACAATTTTCTGACTGCCCTTCTGAATCTCTGCAATCCCTTAACTATCCTATGTGGATGTTTAATAACAGATTGCTCCCACCACAATCTGATTTCTTGAATTTTACATATCCGTAAGGTTATGTGTAGCCGCTCACAATGGATAATCGATCATATCCTAGCAGTGGTTTGTATGGCCTCTGCTACAGCTGCCCCCCACTGGCCACCAGAAAGGATGACGGTCACTTCCCACCGGGTCTCCTCAGAATTCTCTGATACCTGCTCTCCTTGAGGTCTTGGAAGCAGGAATCCACAGTTTTGAGTCTCAAGCCTCTTTTTGAGCGAGCAAAACGCATATAATTAATAACTTCATTTTGATGGTGCTCATTTAGACCCAACTCTGCCTGAAAGAGAGAAGTAATTTGTTAAGTCTTGAAAATATAATAAAAGAACCAACAATGAAAATGTACAGACTGTCCTGTGGTGCAGACTGCTGGATGTCTACTAAATGCTGTTCTTTCCATCTTTCCAGACACATGGCTTGCTGTTGTTTAGTCATTAAGTCACGTCCGACTCTTTTGTGATCCCTGGACTGTAGCCCATCAAGGTCCTCTGTCCGTGGGATTTCCCAGGCAAGGATACTGGAGTGGGTTGCCATTTCCTTCTCTGAGGATATTCCTGACCCAGGGATCAAACCCACATCTCCCGTACTGGCTGCCCAACTAGAAAACACTCCAGCACTCTTGAAGTCAGGCATGATCACGTGACTACTTCTCAGCAACGGATGGGAACAGAGGAATGAAAGCTATTTCTAAAGCCTTAATACACAGGGTACATGTCTGCCACACCCTATGTCTCTGAAACCTGGAGGTGAGACTCTGCTGAACCATGCAGACAGCACAATGGCCTCAGGGCTGGGGGAGCAAGATGAAAGGGAACTGTACCCCGAATAACCTCATGGAGCAGCACAGAGCCACATACGTGAGATGAGCAGTGAGAAGGCTGTTAAGTGTGAGAGAAATAAACTTCTGTATTCTTTAAGGTACATTTTATAAAAAAACAAAAACAAAAAACACCTCTATTAGAGCACCTTAACCTTATTCCATCTCACACAGCCTTAAACAGTATATTTGGTTTTGAAGCAGCCATCAACTGCTCTTGATTTTAAACCAGATGAGAGCTTGACAACTGTAAGCTAGAGACTGATTTTTTTTTTCATGTTAAAGCTACACTGAAAATTACAGAAGGAAATTATGAAATTGAACATCTAATGCAGGGGACTAATTCAGCTGGATTCTCCTGAAAAGTAATTTGATGTGTCACAGCATTCTTACGGGAGACAACGGTATCCTCTGCAATCCTCTTCTTCAGGCTTATCTCCTACTTCCAGCACGCAGGGCTGCCTCCAGCACTGTGGAGGACACCACCAAGGTCACGGGGCACAATCTCCTTTACCCTCTCAGCCCCTCACCATGGCTTTGTTGCATCTACATACATCCTTACCTGTAGATGTAGGACATAAGACCACAAGGGCCATGACCTTGTCCCTCTGGTTCCCTGAGGATCCCCAGGACTCCTCATAGTGCCTGTACACAGTGGCCATGTGCCTAACAAGTGAACTGAAAGAATTCCTTCTTTTGAAGGTCATTCATGGCTTTAATCTGTTCTCGTTCAAGCTCCTGGGGGACTTCAACCAATCACTTCTCTCAACACTGTATAGAGGTTTCTTCTTCCCTTCAGACTACAGACAAGGCTGCACACAAACCTCATTCGTGTGAAACCAAAACAAAACCGTAGGTTCCCTCCAGCTACCATTGCATTTCTCTAGCTCTCTTCTGCTCTTGTGTCTCCATCCTAAATGCTGCTCCGACCACCTCTGCAAAGCTCACCAGCAACTTAGTAACAAGTCCAACTACTGTGGCTGGTGCTTTGCTGTCTGCTGACCTGCTCCATTCTCTGCCTGCTAACCCCACCTTCCCTTCTTGATCTCACCGGTAGCCTTCTCTTCTTGAGCTTGCCTCTTAAGCAGCTGCACTTCCTAGGACGCTACCCTTAGACCCTTACTCTTGTCACTCTATATCCTCTTCTGGATGACATGATCTCTTTCAAGGTGTTACCTACAAGCATCTCTCAAGTATCACAGCCTGGCCTACAGACCAGTACCCCCAACCACATGAACGGCTCCATCAAGTCTTTTTCTCCCCCACATTATTTTTAACACTTCTGTTAAAGTTCAGTAAGTTAAGAATTACCCAAGATATCATGATGCTCTCTAATGGTTACCTATCCAGTAGACTGCTTCAAAACAACCAGTTGAGATATTCTGGCCAAGGTAAACCAACACATTTGCAGTATGTACTGACATTTCCTGACTCTACCTTATTTGATTAGACTGGTAACTTAACTTTTTGCCTTAGGGCTAGACAATGTGAATGGAAATAAAGTTTCTTATGTTTTAGTTTACATGGATTGTTAGCCAACTCCTCGAACTACTTCAAATGTCAATGTCAAATGTCTAATTTCTAATGTTAAACGTTAGAAACAGTAATGATGACAACATCTAAAAGTCATTCGCAAGTTACAAAGTGCCTGGCATGATCTCATTTAGTCCTCAATACAACCCTATGGAAAAGTAAATATAAACCTACTTTACAGATAGAAAACTGAGGTCCAAAGAAATTTTTTTTTTCTATGCTATTGAATTGGCAAGTGGGAGAGCACAGACTTGAACCAGGAAGTCTAACTCCAAAGTCCACACTCTGCTTTTCAAATCCTTTTTAGAAAAATGGCATGATTTAAATAAATAAAAGAACACAGATATGTTACAGCTGCAAATCAACCTGAGTTGTGACTCACAAGAAGACACATCTCCACCAGGCATTTGAAATAAACCTCAATACCTATGTTAGAAATGATGTTATCTCTATACTCATGTGTCAGCAAGAATATCCTACAATTGGAAATCTCAAAATGATGTCACAACTTGCTAAAAAAAAGTCTCATAAAGTTTCAATTATTCTTGCTTATAGTGTTAAATCTATACTCATAAGCCCTCCATACTCCCCAAACCCATTTCCCAAGATTCTGTTAAGAACACTCCTATTCAGTCAGATTAGTCTGCTTACCAGCCTTGAACATCCTATACTTTCACCCTCATTACCCCAGTCCTTGACTAAAAGCACCTCTCCATGCCTATTCAAGAATCTGAGTCCCAACCCAGTGGTGTGCTGGTGAATGCTTAACAGGCACTGGTGAGGGTTGGAGTATCAAACTGATTTGCAGCCCTTGCTAATTTCCAGTGTAAAATCTCCCAGCATGGCGGGTCTCATCCTATCAACATGTCACTGCACTGCAGAGGTGACAAGAAATGCATATAATTGGCTCTCAGAGGTATAAGCATGCTCCATAAATCTACCAAATTCCTACCCATCCTTCAAGATCAAACCTTTTTTACCTACTCTGTGAAGCCTCCCAACATGCCCTCATTAACTCTAGTTATGCCTTCCTCCAAAAATTAGCACATAGGTGGATGAGATGGTTGGATAGCATCAACGACTCAACGGACATGAGCAAACTCCGGGAGATACCAAAGGCCAGGCGTGCTGCAGTCCACGGGGTCAAAAAGTCAGACACGACCTAGTGACTAAACAAAAACTATCAGCAGTCTTTTTTCCTTAGGAATTGCTCCTTCAAGTAGACTGTAAGCTCATCACAGCATGAATCATTTCTTACACCATACAGTTTCCTCATATAGTGCCTTGCGCAGAGTAAGTGCCCAGCGCATGCCTGTTCTCTTCTGTCAAGTAAAGACTGTCCCCAGACCAAGAAGAAAAATTACTGAAACTGAGAATGAAATTTATAACAGAAGACAGAAAAGTTCGTCTAAAAGGGATGGGAGTGAAGAAAGGGAGCAGAAATAAGCAGCTGATTTCAGTAGCAGAAATAGCAGTAGCCTGGGAAATGGAATGACAGCAGGTAAGAATGCGCGCAGCTGTCAATTTTCTTGTGACATCACCATTTTTTCAATTTGTTCATATTTTATGGAAACCAACAGAATGTGTGGGACAGGCTCCAAGAATGGTAGGGAATGGTTTGTTCCGTTCACAGTTGTACCCTCAGCGGCAAGAGTACTTGGTATACCCCGTGGGCTAAAGAGGAATTCTGGCTGCTGAAGTATTTCAGTAGCCTATTTCGATGGTGCCCCCAACTCTGGATTCATCTTTTTTTTTTTTTTTCTCAACACTTCAGTACTGTGTCTTGTTCTAAGGACGGCTGCTGTTTAAGTTGGCATTCTGTATCCGCTGGAATGACAAATGGGATTATGTTCAAGCATCCAGGAAAAACATGCCTTCTTTTGAACAGGTCAGAACACAAGGAATGTCACTCAAGTTTTCTCAGGTATAATATGGGGCCTGGGGATTCTTCTATCACTCTCACATAAGAAAGTTGTATTCAATCACGTTCTTCCTCCTCGGCTGGTTAACATAATACTGCCAAAGGGTGTGTGTGGGGGGGTGGGGGGTGGGGTATGCGTGTGAGTGTGTGCGCGCGTGCATAAACTTGAGTTTCTGGAATGGAACAAGAAACCGCTTTGCGCCTTCTGCTGGCAGATGGTTCCCTCCAGCTCTCTTCGCCAACCACCTGAGGTGTGACTTGGCCTAGGCCCTTCAGGCAGCAGCGAGGAATGGTAACGCGGCGGAGCGCGGCTGCTAGAAGAGGGCTCCACCAAGAACTATCCCGGAAGGGCTTCGACCTTGGTTAACAGTCTCTCGCACCCAGCGTGGCGTCCCCTTTTCAGAGAGGCCCAGGGCCGGACCAAGTTCTGCCGCAAGGCACGCCATCACTCCGAGGCCCCGGCTTCGCGTCTCTCCTCGGCGCGCGGTGGCGCCGACAGGCCGGCTACTCACCATTGCGGCGAGGAGGGAAGTCAGCGGTCTGGAAAAGCGGGAGAGGCCAGGCTCAGCCTCACCAAGCGCGGGGTCGTCGAGAAACACCGGACCGCGCCAGACGCGAGGCAGGGCCGGTTGTTTAGAAGCGTTGCTAACGGGAACAGACGCACGGGACTAGGGAGTTACGCACTTTGATTGGTTCTCAAGATCACGTGACAGGAAGTGCGAGAGACCGACCGACCGCCGCGCGCGCATTTGCTCCTAGGCGCGGGAAGTCCCGCCCTCACGCGCCACGCCGACTACGGGAGCGGCCGCTGTTGCCAACGGCAACAGGAAAGGCGCGGCTGCCTGGCACCCAATCGCTACCGAGAGCCGCGGGGCATCCTAGCCAGCCTTGCTGCTCAAGGCTTGCCCAGCACTTCCTGTGGCGTGGCGGCCCCGACGAATGGCCGTTGCCACGACTGCTGACTCCTGACCTTCCATCGGTCTCGTGGGGGTGTCCCAGACTTAATTCTCTCCTCTCCAAGACTTCCTACTTGGCAGAAATAGGCCACCAGCACCAGAGCTTCCATATTCCTGGACAGAGCTTTGAATAACCCGCTCCCCACTGCTATTTCTTCTTTTCACATTCTTGGTAAAAAATCTCTAATAAAGTGCCTTTTCCCTTAAAAAACAAAACAAAACAAAAAACCGCAAACGGAAACTGGTGAAAGAGCAGTGTATTTCAAAGTGTTATGCCTAGAATCATCAGGGGAAAGTATTGCACAAATGCTTTCCGTTGCCAACCTCCAGAAATCCTGAATCACGAAGTCAAGCTTGGGCCTTTGGAATCTGCAATTTTTACCAACCTCCAGGGCTGACTGTGGACTACTCTTTATGAAGCACTGTCCTAGGGACTTCCTTGGTGGTCCAGTGGTTGGAACTCTGGACTCCCAATCAGGGGACATAGGTTCTATCCCTGGTCAGGGAATTAAGATCCCACATGTTGCATGGTGTGGCCAAGAAGACATAAAAGAACCACTGTTCTGGAAGAGGCTGAGGTCTAGAAAGAGATGGACTATGTCAGTGGGGAAGGGGGAGTGTTGGGCTTGGGTAGGTGAAAGCCAATGAATGGGCCTAGGCCATTCAGGGGGCATTTCAGAGGCTCAGAAGACTAACACAAGAGGATACAATCACTGGGGAGGCAGCCTGTAAACTAGAAAGAGAGCCCCACATGATAGACACTGAAATGAGAAGGAGCATAGACCCAGACACTGGGACACTCAAAGCTGGAGGAGGATGATAACCATCATCCCTATCTCAGGAACAGACAAGCTAGTGTAGATAATGCTTTGGGAGCTTAGATTGATTTTGGCTCCTACACAGTACAACTTAAAATGGGTCACAATTGAAAAATAAAAGGAATCACAATTGGAACCTAAAAATCTAGGCAGGATTTTAGAGAGCTGGTTCCACCTGGTTAATTTATGGATGAAGAGACCGAGGGGCAAGTCACATGTCCAAGTCTTCAGAAGACTAGGTGGGGGCATCTGAAGCTTTGAGTCAGTGATGAAACTAATACAAATATGTTTCTAAAGAGCAAAACCAGAAAGCAGGTGTGAACTATTCTGGTATGGTGCATATTCAATCATATTCTGGTTTCAAGAATTTCATTTTTCTTTTCATTTATCACCATATTCGTTTTATTTAATGTAAATTGTGTACAGAACTTAGTAATTTTCCCAAGAACTGAGTTCAATACTTTTTTACCTTGACACTTTAACTGCCAGAATAAAGTAGTAGCAGATAAATTCTGTAGAATAAAGCTTACTTACAAATGGATGATGTCTTTAGAAAAAGAGGTGGAGCAATGAAAACGTTTAGTAGTTAAGAGGTCAATACAGTAAAATGGAAGTAATTTAAATGGATAATTTTAAATTCAGACAAAGTAGGAGCTAGAAGGATATAATACTTTCAGATGAGGAAAGACAGCTCAGAAAAGTAAAGTGTCTTGACCAGGAACAAGAGCAGCAGAACCAGGTCTGGAATTCAAATCTCTCAGCTTCTTGGCAAAGGTTTCCTGACCATTTAGTTCCACCCAAATACAGGTGACAGAGCTTTTTCTTCCAAATTTATCCCCACCCCTCTGTACATAAGGCCCTCTCACCCTCTGGGTAGGGGATCTTGAGTGTCCCATGACTGCTGAAAAGCAGGGCGTGAAAGGGCAGTTTTTCTGTTTGGATGGGGCATGGTTAGGAGTCCTTTGCTTGGATGATCCATGAATGATATGCAGGCAGTTGCCCATGGAAGGATCTCAATCCTCAGGGACAAGAGGTTGCTCTGTGTGTCACCTGGAGCACTCCCAGGCATGGAAGGATGGCCTGGGAGCACTTTGACCAACTTGACTGGCCTCCCAGTAGTATCTGGGCAGAACCATTGTCTCCCTGCAGGATCTAAAGGCAGGTTCTCATCCCAAGACCCCCATGATGACTCCCTCTAAGATCACTTAAAGTTCTGCTTTGCTATGCCATTCCTTACATTTCTGTTCAATGAGTGTTTGTCAAATTTGATAATAAGAGTGCCATTATTAGTGCCTACACTAGGCTAGACATTCCATTTCCACAATTAATCCTCCAAATCTTTAGGTTTTTTTTTTCTTACTGTAATAGGTACTCACTGAATTCACACAGAGAGGTCACTTTACTAGATGATGTAGATAAAGAAGGAATTTCATAAACACTTTTAAGAAATTTAAGTAAACAGTTGTTCACCAGTTTGCATTTCTAAGGAAACTTAAGTGTATTTTCTTGCTAGCAAACTCCCATGCTTACTGAGTGTTATTAATGCAAGGGAGTCAAAGCAGTGGGTGGATGATGCAAATATTTCATTGGTGAATACGGCTGGGGCTTGGTGATTTTTTCAGTTGTTTTGCAAAGCTGCATCAGTCATTTTAATTTAAAATTCTACTTTAATCTAAAATCTTCTGTACCAAGGTTGTTAACAATATCACTGTTAGCCCATCTATCCAGCTGAGCTAAGTGTTATTACATAAGCTGTCTAAATAGTGTCAGCAAATATGAACGTGTATTTTGGTCTTAAAGTGATGAATCTGGCTCATGAAAAGGCTGAACCCGTGCTGCCTACTAGCTTGTGTTGATTACCAGAGCAAATAATTCGAGCTGTGAAGAAGAGCTCCACCCTACTTTAACTGTGGGTTTCTCAGCCTCCTTCTATTTTTTTTAAATCACTGTGACAATTTAAAAAAATGTGTGTGTGTGTGTGTGTGTGTGTGTGCACACGTGAGTGTCACTCTGGACGGATTGGATGGGAGGCATACAACCAAGGCTGCTGTATACCTTTTAGCAGCATGCATGCTCAGTCACTCAGTCATGTCCCACTCTTTGCAACCCCATGGATGGACTGCAAGCCACCAGGCTCCTCTGCCCATGGAATTTTCCAGGCAAGAATACTGGAGCATGTTGCCATTTCTTCCTCCACAGGATCTTCCTAACCCAGGGATCAAACACACATCTCTTGCATCTCCTACACTGGCAGACAGATTCTTTATCACTGAGTCACCTGGGAAGTCCACCTTTTAGCAGAGCTCAGTGTAAATAAAGATCAAGTCTTGTCTTTTTAGATTGTTACAAAATGAGACTTTTATGAGTTTATAAATGACTAGTCTTAACACCAGGTCACCAATTTGGGGGTGTTTACAGCCTAGACTAGGCAAAAGGAGGAACGGGAAGGTGACAGATTTGCTTGGTCTTGACATAGTGACTTCTTCTGCCACTATTTACAGAGCTCCCAGGTTCTGTGGCCAAGGTAGCATCTCAGGGAAGAAGTGGAGGATTCAGGAAGCCCGAAAGTCCCCTACTCTATAAATCTTTGGGTAGGGTTGAGGGATTAAGGTGAGGCTTTACTTAAAAGAGAAAGTAATAAAGAAAATCATTTAAAAATATGAATCTTGAATGTAGTAGGCAGGAAATGGTAGGGGAGAATCATTGCAGGGGAAGGGGATTATCTTGAAGGAGGAATATGGCTTTGTCCATGTGATACTACCAGGGTCCTCTGTAACTCCCCCCACCCTATCCAATTACAACTGAGAAAGTAGTCAAAACGTGGAAGAAGGGAAGAATGCAGGATTCAAAGAGTCTTTACAAGAACTATGGCATTTGATTGGGTTTCCCTGGTGGGTCAGTGGTAACGAATCTGCCTGCCAATGCAGGAGACAGGCGTTCCATCCCTGGGTGGGAAGGATCCCCTGCAGAAGGAGATGGCAACCCACTTCAGTGTTCTTGCCTGTCCATGAGTCACAAAAGAGGTGGACATGTCTTAACTACTAACAACAACAGCAACTAGTGGGCATGAGGCCATTTTCTGCTCTTCTATTTGCTCGTTCAGTCAATTGGTTTCAAAATGCTCCAGTGACCACAGAGTATTAGAGGGTGCTGACAAGTTAGATTTGTGAAATAAATATCATGTTTTAAAGGAGGTCAGGCAAGGAAGTGGTTCACCATAAAATACTACGACTCCCTTTAAGACTGTGTGGATGACGGTAATGTCTTAGCCCAAATGATAGATTAGCTTCACTGATCTAAATCTCCAAAATTAAAACAACCCAAAGGAAAAAAACACCAAAAACATCGAAAACTGAAGACTGACTAAGAAGTGTTAGGAATTGGTTGGGACGAATACCTCCTTGTGAAGTACAAGAATAATTAACTGTACATACGGTGTGCTGGTGGTTTAGCCACTAAGTCCAACTCTTGTGAGCCCCAGGCTCCTCTGTCCATGGGATTTCCCAGGTAAGAATACTGCAGTGGGTTACCATTTCCTTCTCTGGGTGGATCTTCCTGACCCAGAGATCAAACCCTGGTCTCCTTCACTGCAGGCAGATTCTTTACCCACTGAGCCAACACGATGATATGCACCAAATCCTCATTCCACAGCCTCATAGGCATGTCTGCATCAGAGTCAGACGCACAAGCTCAATCCCTGTATTCAGCAATCGTTTGTGGGAAACCCGATACACAACAGACACTCTGGGGAAGGGAACAGTAAGCAAGATGGGATTCATCCCTTTCAAACAGGGCCTTATGATCAAGTCAAGGGAAGACGCAAGCTTACAAAGGGATCTCAGAGCAGGCAATATGGGGAATGGGAGTTCAGAGAAGAGAAAGTCAACTCTCCTGAAGGTAAAGGAAGTTCAGGAGAGCCTTTCAGGAGGCAGAAGAATTCCAGCTGGTCTTTAAAAGGTGTGTGCTAGAGTTGTGAGTGAGCATGATGATTGAGGGAGAGAAGGTTGTCCTGAGCAGGGAACCAGAATTTTCATCAGGTGAGGCAGTAAAACTGTCCAGAGATGTGCTTTTCGATTTGTTATTTCAAGTCAGACTGCAAAAAGAGATACACAATGCACACAGTGATGGAGTATCTATACTAGAGTCTTATCCAGGAATGTGGGCCTTCCTAGATCTAGGCTCTTTGCTACATGTTTACCTGGACTAATGTCAATGGAAATATGTTCACCAACTGCATTCCATCTTAGAAAACTTAGATTTGCTCAGGAAGTTCTGCTTACAAAGATAGGGTTCTGCAGTCCCTTTGCTAAGTCTGAATTGCCTAGTGCAGCTGTGTTCATGGATGGAAGTTTTCTCAATGGGGTGGGTGTCATTCTTGGTCGGTTTATACTTGTCTGTCTTTCTCACTACTATATTTCAAGCTCCTTGAAGGATGGAATCTTTATTACATGATCAACCTGAATTGCCCCTCCCCTGCCCCCAGCAAGGGCCGGGCTATAATACCTCTGAGCAATGCTTAACGAACTGAATTGAAATTAAATGGGAACATCTCAACATTTGTGAGTGCCTGCTGAGTTCCAGATTGGAGAAGGCAATGGCACCCCACTCCAGTACTCTTGCCTGGGAAATCCCATGGATGGAGGAGCCTGGTAAGTTACAGTCCATGGGGTCACGAAGAGTTGGACACGACTGAGTGACTTCACTTTCACTTTTCACTTTCATGCACTGGAAAAGAAAATGGCAACCCACTCCAGTATTGTTGCCTGGAGAATCGTAGGGACGGGAGCCTCGTGGGCTGCCGTCTGTGGGGTCGCACAGAATCGGACACGACTGACATGACTTAGCAGCAGCAGCAGCTGGGTTCCAGATACTGTGTGTGTTCAGGGGGCAGGGAGGGGTTGCTCTGGGCAAGCCTTCTCCTGGACATGCATCATATATTATCAAACATCCAACTATCCCTTCCCTGGTGGCTCAGACGGTAAAGCGTCTGCCTGCAGTGCAGGAGACCCAGGTTCGATCCCTGGGTTGGGAAGACCCCCTGGAGAAGGAAATGGCAACCCACTCCAGTACTCTTGCCTGGGAAATTCCGTGGACTGAGGAGCCTGGTAGGCTACAGTCCATGGGGTCACAAAGAGTCGGACACGACTGAGCAACTTCACTTTCACTTTCACAGCTATCCCTATTTCCTGTGTTAAATGTTATTTTGAGTTTGGTTTATATAACTTTCATAATTGTGAGTCTTCGAGAATGAATTATTTATTTCTTGTGACTTAACCCTTATGTTTTTATATAACTACAAATTGAATTCTAGTTGATTGGTTGATTTAATGATACATTTTGAAGATATCTCAGAAAACTATTACTAATTAAGGTATGTGGTTTTCTTTTCATTGTCATGGACTCACATTATTATGTGTGCATGCATGCCAAGTCACTTCAGTTGTGTCTGACTCTTTGTGACCTCATGGACTGCAGCCCACCAGGCTCCTCTGTGCATGGATTCTCCAGGCAAGAATACCGCCTGCAGTGGGTTGCCATGCTCTCCTCCAGGGGATCTTCCCCACCTAGGGATTGAACCTGAGCCTCTTATGTCTCCTGCATTGGTAGGTGGGTTCTTTACCACTAGCACCACCTGGGAAACCCTTATTATATATTTTATCATATATCATACTATATATTATATATTGAATATATATTATATAATATCCATAGTCTTATATTTCACATATTTATAGGGCTTGGGCCCTGTGCCTTAAATGTCTGTGGATGTTGGGAGGGCAAAGAGGATTGAAACCTCTGCTCTCTAGGCTCCTAACTGTGTAGCAAAAGAGCTAGACCCATTAGAAGGTCACGTTCATGTAACTGGTCACTCTCTGGGAAACTAGATAAGGGGCATTTAGTTCAATCTAGGACTTCAAGGAAACCATTGAGAAGATCCCTGAACTGAATCTTGAGGGATTGGCAAGAGCTAGCCTGGGAAAGCAAGGCAGAGAGGGTAGAGGAAGCAAAACCTCAAACAGTCCAGTGCTTGAATTCCTAACAAAGTGTGAATAATATGTTAGCATCCAGCGTAGGGAGTTACTGCTGCCCAGAATGCCACTGCTTTGCTAAAAGTACTGGCAAATAAGTCATGACTGGAAAAACTATCTTCACAAGGAAAAAAATAACCCAACACTAAAAACCAAAGGGATATAAAGATAACTTATATCTCTTTATCTGTTACTGTCTAAAAGGGAGCACAGGGTGACTTCTGGGGTACTAGGGCAGTGGCACTATTCTGTTTCATGATCTGCATGCAAGTTATATATTTTTAGTTTGTGAAAAATAATGAGTTATATTCTTATATGTATAACTTCAATCAAGTCTTTGAAAATGGAAATGCTTATACAAATTTGGATGTATTTGTGTATAAATATTTCAATAAAGAGTCCACCTGCCAATGCAGGAAACACAAGAGACATGGGTTCGATCCCTGGGTCAGGAAGCTACTCTGGACAAGGGAATTGGCAACCCACTCCAGTGTTCTTGCCTGGAGAATTCCATGGACAGAGGAGCCTGGTGGGCTATAGTCCATGGGGTGGCAAAGAGTCAGACACGACTGAGCGACTGTCACTTTCCCTTCAACTAAGAGGTTTTAAAAATGAAAAAAAGAAAAAAGGTAATGTACCTGGTTTACTGCTACAGTGGAGGCTCAGAAACCCATCTGGTGTTCCCCTAAGGGGAGGATGTCTTTCCAGGACTGAGTGTCTCTATCTGGCCTGCACTCAGTCAGCCTGCACACCCTCCCCAGCACCAGCAGGTACAGTGGAGGAGAAATGTGGCTGGGGCTTTATGGAAACATCCCTGAACAAACCTGTGGAGGTTAAACTCCAAACATCTAACACTCACAGAATTGAAACTTTCAGTGAGCATAAGCGGAGGTCTATGATCCCCAGTTGTTCTTATCTGTTCTTACTGAAAAATAATGAGACCTGAATATAAGTCAGAAGACAACTTAGACATCAATAGCCGCACGTATAGGACAGAGAAAGTTTTGCATTGTAAGAGATTTAGTGTGAATCTACATATCTAATATTGTGTGAGAGAATCCATTAAAACCATGGAGTTAGTTTCTTCCCTAGGATCTCTGCTTGTATCCACAGAGAAGGTTCTATGTGTTGAGAGATTGTCCATAGGCCCTATGTATTTTTCAGTTAGAATTTACAATAGTGTGAAGATTTACTTCTTTAAAGTAGGTATGTATTTTAAAACCCTCTATGATGTGAATCATCATAGCCTTCAAAGTCTTTTGCACAGTGAACTGTTTCAGTAACAAAGACTTCATGTTTAAAAAGTGATATTTAGTTTAATCCTCAAAGCAATCCCGGAAGATAAATACTTCCTTCTTCCCACCGCTGCGCCCCTCGATACACAGACCCTGGGAGGGACTACTAGGCTTGCCTCCTTCGGTCACTTATCGGCCTTTGCCTCAGTCATCTCTCGTCTCCAGTCACCCGCTGCCGCCTGTCTCCCGTCAGTCATCTTCACCAACCTCCAGATCCCGCGTGCACTCAAGCACACCCGAGCATGGCCTGGCTGGCGCCCCTTTGTCCCGGCTCTGCCTGAGCCCGAAGCTGCTTCACTGCCATGCTGACAGCTCAGAAGTGACCCTCTCTGATCATCACCAACTCTCTGAACAACAGAAGTGTTAGTCACGTCCAACTCTTCCCGACCCCATGGACTGCAGCCTGCCAGGCTCCTCAGTCCATGGAATTTTGCAGGCAAGAATACTGGAGTGGGTAGTCATTCCCTTCCCCAGGGGATCTTTCCAAGCTCGAACCCGGGTCTCCTGCAAAGCAGGCAGATTCTTTACCATCTGAGCCAGCAGGGAAGCCCCAGCTATCTGAGTTTCTCCAATTCCTACACTTTCCTTAGACCTTACCTCTGGCCTGACTGTGACCTAACCGTGACCTTGTGAACCTTCTATGTCTTTCTGGTCTAGCATCTCTTCTCCTTGACTCACTCCTCCAGGTCATCACTCCACCAAGAGAAGCTTCTATGTCCTACCAGTTGACTCTGTTACAACACCAACTTGATCAGCCTTTAATCGCTCCAGCCATCTATTTGTTGTTGTTTTTTCTTGTTCCAAAACAAGAGAACTCACATAACTAACTGTATTTACTGCATGAAAACTTTTGAACTATGTTTTCTCAATTTCTTCTGGCCTTTACACCTGCGGATATCCTGGCTCAGCTTCTCTTCCACATGACCCAGGTGGCCGTCCCCTAAAGCTCCCTAGTCCTCAAGCATCATTTCCCTCCTTTCTCTTCAACCCCCACAGATGATCCCCTTCAGCTTTTCTAGAAGGGTAAGCTCCCTGGAAGTCCCTGAATTCATGCTCCCATTTTCTTTATCAGTAAGTGAGGAAATAGTAAAGATTACACACACCTGGTATTGCTTAGGGTATAAGGAAATGACATGCTTTAAAACTTTGGCTGGAGGATAAAGAATGGAGTAGGTCTTCTCTTTTTTTTGAGGAGAAACTGGAAATTAGTATCAAAACTGAGAATGCACACGCCCTTTGACCCAGTGATTTGTCTTCACTTCTAAGAATTTATTTAAGAAAAAACAAGAGGGTGAAGAAGTATGTACAGAGATGTTTACTGTGGCTTTGATGTGGTAAAAACCCTGAGACTGTTTAAATGTTCCTCTTTTGGGGGGATGACTAAATGAACTGTGCTGCAATAAAGTGGAGTCTTCTGCAGCTGTCAAAATGCCCAGGAAGAATCCATGTGCACTGACATGGAAAGATATTCGTAATATATAAAAAAGTGACAAAGTCAAGTTGGAGAATCGCAGTCACTGAAAGATTCCACTTAGTTACTTATAAACGCAGTTATAAATACAGACTTAGTCAGAAAGGTGATGCACCAAACTCCTTATACCCAAATCCAGGCCAGGGTCATAGAATGGGGATAGGTGTGTGCGGTGGTTGATCCCTACACTATACATTGTAGTTCATTTTAATTTCATTATTAACTCTTTATTCACTGGGGGGTTTCTGAAACTAATGTCTGTGGCCAGCGACTTGTTCTGTAAGTGATACTGAAACATTCCAGTCAGTAAGGCCCAGCATGTATTAATACGCCTCTGGTCAATAATGTGTTAAGCGGGCATTACTTTTATAATTTAGTGACATAAGGAGAAAGTAAGATAAAAGCCAGTACAAAGGCACCCTTGTTACATTTGCCAGTGTTGTATGTGTCCACCACAATCAAGGCACCCTCCTTCGAAAGGTCAAGCCTCACGCCTGTTCTCTATCAACAAGAAAAAAGAGGCAGAAATGCCAGGTCAACAGTAGACCTGTATGGAGCCCACCCAGAGGTGATCACTCCAAACACAAGGCCAACATTTAGATATTTTCACTTTGGTTGCAGCCCGCTGCTGTTAGCTTTCTTCCTCTTTTTTTTTTCTTTCTCCAGATGGCTGAGCAGATATTTTATAACAAAATTAAACAGGAAACCAGCATTTGGACACAAAGATGCACTGTACAGGAAGGATAAAACCATTAGGTTCATTTTCTTTACTGCATTACATGTAACACCTTTTATGGGAAAGGTGCATATCCATTTTGATATGACTTACACCAAAATGATCAGTGATTATCAATCATGGTTTATTATTGCCACCCTTTTTTTTTCCAGAAAGAGAGGGCAAAGTCATTAAATGCATGCAAAGTATCTCAGGGGCTACATAATCTAAGTTCTTACCTCATCTTCTAGAACACCCACATAACTTCTTTCCCTACTGATTCTCAGGAGAAAGTCTTGTCTAGGGCTAAGTATGACCCAGATTTCATGGTCCCATCCACCACCTCCTACCTCTGCTGGGTCAACTCCACTCATTATATATAAATATATTTCCTGATGGCTCAGACAGTAAAGAATCTGCCTGCAATGCGAGAGACCCAGGTTTGATTCCTGGGTCAGGAAGATCCCTTGGAGAAGGGAATGGCTACCCACTCCAGCATTCTGTTCTGGAGAATCCCATGGACAGAGGAGCCTAGAGGGCTACAGTTCATGGAGTCCCAAAGAGTCAGACAGGACTGAGAAACTAATCTTTTCACGTTCATATATATACATATATATACATGCTTAGCTCCTATATCCCTTTCTCTCTCTTTGATTCTCCGTCAGGTTCAAATTATGCTTGTCTCCTCTAGATTCAGAGTGAAACAAAACAATAACAAATATTAACCCTAAACCAACCCTTCCTTTGTCTAAACTTTCCCTACCATCCGCTGCCCTGGCTTCCTCCTCCTCTTACTGCCAGCCTCTTTGAGGAGAGCACTCCCCGATAACCGCTCACGTGCCACAGCTCACTCACCCCCCCAGTCTGGCTCTGCTCCCCTGCTCCCTATTGAAACAGACTTCTCAGAAGCCATCGGATGAGCTCCACTTGCCGACCCTCACGCCTGTCCCAGTCGGCTGGCAGCGTGTCCCAGGGCGGGCCGCTTCCTTCCTTATGCTTTCCGCGCTTCTGCTTCTGCGGCTCTTCCCTCTCCTCCCTGCTGCTCCCCTCTCCGCGGCTGACCCCTCTTCTGCTCCACTCTGGAAAGTGGTGTCTGCTGGCATCTCTCAACTTGTCTTCACACTGTGCCTTCCTCGTCTGTGTGATTTCACTCATTCCTGCGGTTTCATCTCTCATGTAGGAAGATGACCATCAAACCTGCACCCTTAAGCCATGCTTCTCACCTGCCTACCCAACTTATATTTCCAGAAGCTTACAACTTACATCTCTAGGTTTTTCCATGCACCCCCAAAGCTGTGTAAATTCAGCATATCTAATGATAATCAGCCAGTCTGTCTTAGTCCTGCTCTATCACCAGTCGCACCAGTGAGATAATTCAGAATCCTCCGTGAGTTCTCCATTCTCTCCGCCTGCATATCCCGGGGCTACATCTCCTGAAATAACTTGCAAAATCACTGACCCTCTCTTCTTCATTCTAACAGCTACTCCCCAGTCCTATTCCTCTTAACTCGAATAATACCAAAAAACAACGTCAACAAAACCAGAACATAATTCTAATCTGTCTAAAGCACGTACTAATTTACAGAGCTCTTAACCTCCTGGAATTTAGACCAGCCTCATGGAAAAGTTGTGGAAGGTGGGTGGGTGGGGTACAGACCCTTCCCCATGAAATGGAGTTCAAAATAAAAATTTAATTGTGACTTGGAAAATCAAAGTGATGATTCTCACACACATCTAGTTTTAGTTTTCAGTTCTGATGTGAAAAAAATAGTTTTGTGAGTTTTAGTTTTGGGGCGAGTCAGTTAATCATGATAATTTTATCAAAGATGTACCAGTTTGAATACTGGCTATGTTTGCACTTTTCCTGTGAAATGGATGAAATGAATAGCCATCATTCTTTTGTTTTATAAAAAAGCCTTTCCAGGTATTTCACACTTTTACGCACTTGGTTTTCAGGAAAAAAAATACTGGCTAATACATCTATTTCCAGGAACAGTGAATAGGTATATAAACGGTAGATTAAAAATAAATGCTTCCATACATGGCTCTTCTAACAACTGTCAGGGTGTGCCGTCAAGAAAAAAACACCAATGTTTCACAAAAGAATTATTTCATGCTTCTCTTCTTTCCTCTGAAATATTCTCGACAGGCTTGTAAGTAGTTTAGCCAAAATATGAATCAGCCCTTCAACATCACCTCCGAGGTCAAGGGAAGATTTGGGAGACTATAGGGCACAAGACTGCTAGGGTATAAACAGTCACAGAGAAGCATTCGAAGCGGCAGGTAAACTAAATGTACTTACTTACATTTTACCTCAAGTTTTGCAGATAATCTGTTATTATACCTAATACCTTTTTAAAAAATCCTTTGTTAAAGTTAAAATCAGACGGCATATTTTATAACTTGTATTTATATGCTATATATACTATAAAAACAAAAAAGCAAGCTCAATGTAAAAAAATATAAAAATTTTGAGAGAATGAGAAGCTGTAGACATGACTACTTTGAAAGTACCTTATTTAGATCTAAAGGAAAAGGATAGTCAATTCTGTTAAACACGGGCTCATATTCTATCTCACCAAAAAACTGAGTCTGTGTTTACCAAAAGAGCAAAGAGTTTTCCGGTAATGTCATTATTAAAAAACATAATTCTAAAAGCTGTCCTTTTGAAGCTCAAGGTTGAAAATGTTTGCTATGGGATGTGTACAGTAGCAATCAGTGTCTGTTCATTTACAGTTACAAACCATGGGTTTCAGAGAGGGGTGATTTACTTTACCAACCTGTTCCCACTAGCTGGGAGCTCACAGGCCTCCAGGAAGCTCTCTGAGAAATGACAGCTGGAGGCATTGCTCCTTAAACAAGTTATTTTACAGGTAAAAAGTATGGTTCTAACAGTTGGACTTAAAAGCAAAATGCAGGATCTTGCTTCTCTGGAAAGCACAAGTTGATAATACAAGATGTGGGGTAGAAATGGGAACTAATCTCTTTCTGTATTAAAAAAATTGCTTTACAGAGGTAATTTTTAATCTTATAATTAACCTAGAAGTCTGGTCTAACTTTTCTAATCCATTCACACCTATCAGAAAAATGTCTGACCTCGTCCAGGCCTCTAACTTATGCTGGAATTTTCATCTTTAATTAGCAAGAAACACCAGTGCCGTCTAGTTCTCATTTTCCAATGGTGAAAAGTAACAGGTGAATGAATGGGAATGTTTCACAGAGAATATTACATGGAATAGTTATTAAATAGTGTGAAGAACTGAAATAAAGTTCACTTCCTTTTGGAAAAATAAGTGTTTGGGAACATTGGAATGGCATATAAATCATATGTTAGTCACAGAATAGAGGGGCCACCCTGATAGCTCAGCTGGTAAAGAATCTGCCTGCAATGCAGGAGACCCCAGTTTGATTCCTGGGTCAGGAAGATCCGCTGGAGAAGGGATAGGCTACCCCCTCCAGTATTCTTGGGCTTCCCTTGTGGCTGAAGAATCTGCCTGCAATGCAGGGGACCTGGGTTCAATCCCTGGGTTGAGAAGATCCCCTGGAGAAGGGAAAGGCTAACCACTCCAGTATTCTGGTCTGGAGAATTCCATGGGATGTATAGGCCACGGGGTCACAAAGTGTCGGACATGACTGAGCGACTCACTTTCACTTTCAATCACAGACTAAGGCTCTGGGAGCCGCTACGGATCACAGCGTGATGAGCAGCCACTGTTATCTTTGAGGGAGAAAGTGAAGATTTCAAGTATATTTTAAAAATTTGCAGCTGAAAGTAATAACTGATTCAAAACATGATGCCAAGAGAATGAAAGAATATGTCCATGAGTGTAAAGTATATGGTATATGTGTATTGTGTGTGCTAAGTGGCTTTAGCTGGGCCCGACTCTGCTACCCTCTGGACTATAGCCCACCGGGGTCCTGTCCATGGGATTCTCTAGGCAAGAATACTGGAGTGGGTTACCATGCCCTCCTCCAGAGGAATCTTCCCGATCCAGGGATCAAATCTGTGTCTCCTGCATCTCCTGCATTGATAAGTGGATTCTTTACCACTAACACCACCTGGGAAGCCCAGTATGTGTGTATATATTTGCATACATCTGTGTGGTATATGGATGTGTGTGCATTTATGGGTGCATATGCGTCTGTATGTATATGCATGAATGTATGGGTATATGTGTGTGTATGCAGGAAAAGAAATGAACAGGAAAGGACTTTGAGGTCCTAAAATAATTCTGATGGTGGATTAGCATTTATCAGGAGCTGACCTTAATAAATGCTTTTTGTAGGTGATAAAAATAATAGCATCAGCCAACAAAAATTATAGTTTTTCTCATAACAGAATTCTGGAGTTCTCATTGGCAGGTAAAGATTTTCTTTCCCGGAAGCCAGTCTTTTATTATTTTAGATTTTGTGAAAATACTTAGGCCCAGGTGCCTATGTTTTCAGTAAAAGGTACTATGTGACTTTCAGAGCAAGCGGAACACAAGAATAATCTGGAAAATGGATCACCAAGGCCTGACAGAGCTCCAGGGGAGCTTTACAGTGTAAAAAAGGTTGGTTCTCATCTGGTCTCATTAACACTGGCACAATTGAGGAAGCTCAGCTCAAGGGTTGTATAATAAACGTGGAATAGTTGAGCGACATTCCTGCCCACCTTAGTTTTGAAAATCACTCTTTTTCTGCTACTAGGAGAGATTTTCAGCTCAAGTCTCTGAACTGACACCTGGTCTAGTCCATTGCCAACATTTTCCTGCTTACCTCTCATCTGGGCCTTTTTCCTCTGGGCCTTTTATTTGGGATTGTTTTAAGAGAGAAGGAAAAAAAAATGTAACTCTATTTAACACAAGGTCCAAGTACACTGGCCTTATAGGAAAGAGTTTAATTAGGCCAGAGAGATAGGTGTCATTTCTGGGAAACCAGAGAGGGCCTGGGAATAGCATTTATTCCAAACCTGCTTAATCTCAGGACAGATACCCTTTGTGGGTAGTACAGTTATTATGAAAGAATGCCTTCAGAGATCAAAACTTTAGAGGGCAAAAGTTCAAGGGAGGATTTATTTTTACTGTTAAAAGGGAAGATGGATTATGAGTAAAATCAAGAATGCTGATTAAAATGCCAAAAGCTCAGAAAGCCCAGAAGTGCTGTTTGGTTTGCAGACTATTTGTTTTTTCCTGAGCCAGACGCTTGCTGAATACATCTGTCTTATTCCTCAAAGGTTTTTCTAACTGGCTGCTAGTCTCACATAAAATCATTTGCCCCAGCTAGTGCATTTGTGTGTGTGTGGGGAGGTGGGTATGGGACAAGGTTTAGCAAAGAAAGTCCTATGGGTAAGGTGACCCTACCTATGAGTGAACTGTATTTGCAAAAGTGTGTGTGTGTGTGTGTGTGTGTGCATGTTGTCATGCCTGATTATTTGCAGACACAAGAAGCAAAATCATAGGTAAGACCTCATGAGAACATACTGGTGTTTCATTACAAGATATAGTGCACAAGTGATTTGAGGTCCATCAATTTCTTATGCTTCACCAACGACATCTCTCAGGGTGCCTAACTGCAAGAACTGATCACCCTTTACCTAAAAAAAGCAATTTATTTTTAGAAACTGAAAGCTGTGAGGGACATGCATATGGTTTACTACAACCTTTCTTGGGGACAACCGAGATCCACAACAGCCCCAGGGCCTGCCTGAGATACAAGGCACTGTGACAGCATTTTCTTCCCCCGCTGGCGGTTATTGCCACTATGACTGTTATGGAGTTCTTTTTCCCAAGGGAAAAAAAAATGATATATGGCCAGCAACAGACTTTTGGTTATCAAGTTCATTTATTTGCTCATCAAATGATAATGAAATGGTTCATATGACAGGCACTATCTTAGGCTCTGGGGTCACACTGATGATGAAACAGACACAGCCTCTACTCTCATGAGGTAAAGGGAGTCTTGTGTAGTCGTTAAGTAGTGCCCAACTCTTTGCGACCCCATGGACGACAGCGCCTGAGCTTTCTTCATCCTTCACTATCTCCCGGGATTTGCTCAAACTCATATCCATTGCATCAGTGATGCTATCCAACCATTTCATCCTCTGTCGCCCCCTTCAAAGTGAGTCTTACAGCTGTAAAATTTGGTTCGAAAATTTTGTTCCTCTAAATACAGATGGCCAATAGGCCCGTGAAAGGATGCTCAACATTGCCGATTATTAGAGAAATGCAAATCAAACCTACAATGAGACACCACCTCACACCAGTCAGAATGGCCATCATTGAAGTCTACAGATGACAAATTCTAGAGAGGGTGTGCAGAAAGGGGAGCCCTTCTACGCTACTGGAAGGAATGGAAGGTGGTACAGTCACCGTGCAAAAGAGTATAGAGGGTCCTCAGAAAACGAAAAGCAGAATTCCCATGTAATCCAGCAGCCTCACTCCCGGGCATACACCCAGACAAAACTGTAACTCAAAAAGGTACATGCACCCCTGTGTTCACAGCAGCGCTACTCACAACAGCCAAGACGTGGAAACAATGCACATGCCCGCTGACACATGGGTAAAGAAGACGTGTATACACACCACACCTTCTTATGTGTGTATACAGCGGGCTTCCCCGGTGGCTCCGTGCTGAAGAATCTGCCTGCAACGCAGGAGCTGTGGCAGAAGCCACGGGTTCGATCACTGGGTTGGGAAGATCCCTTAGACAGGGAAATGCCAACCCACTCAGTATTCTTGCCTGGGAAATCCCTTGGACAGAGGAGCCTGTAGAGTTCATGGGGTCACAAAAGGGTTGGACACGACTTAGCAACTATACAACAAAAAGTGTGTGTGTGTGTATATAAAATGGAATACTACTCAGCCACACAAAAGAACAAAAAATGCCATTTGCTGCAACATGGATACTACCAGAGATTATCATGCTATGTGAGTTAAGTCAGAAAGAGAAAGACAAATACCATGACTTCCGCATGGGATCTAAAATATGACACGGGTGAACTTTATTATGAAACAGAAACAGGATCACAGACACTGAAAACAGAGGGTGGCTGCCAAAGCGGGGGCTGGAGGAGGAATGGGGTGGGAGGTCGCAGTTACCAGATGCAAGCTTTTCTAAACAGAATGGATAAACAACTAGGTCCTACCGTGCAGCACAGGGAACTGTATTTAATATCCTGTGATAAACCATAATGGAAAAGAATATTTTAAAAAGAACATATATATATATATGTATATACACACACACATATAACCGAATTACTTTGATGTACCATAGGAATTAATGCAGCACTGTAAATCAATGCTACTTCAATTTTTAAAACTTATTAAAAATAATATAAACCTTTGTTCTTCCTTTGAAGAAACGTGCAGACTAATGGCAGCCTCTGCATTTCCCATCTGAAGCACTATGGCACAAGAGGTGGCCTGGAAGCATGCCTCAGCCTCTGCCGAGAGTGCACAAAGCAGGGCCAAGTCCCAAGCGGGGAGCAGGAATGCCCTGGCTTCTCCCCAGATGCATCTGCTCCGCAGGGAGAAGACCAGGAGTGAGACAGGCCAAAGTCAATCCAAGAGCATCCTGCAGGACCGTGGAGGTCAGTGAGGGCAGGGAACTCTGTGCACATACCTGCCTCAACAGCCATTTTAACAATAACAACATCAGTCTCCTCCTTGCTTCTTCCACAGACTAGGGTGGGGAAACCATGACTTACTGAGGGATGGACTCTGATCTTGTTTCTATATGCTGTTACGTGAGGAAAAAAAAGAAAGCCTAGGTCAGGCCCTCAGCTGCAGGTAGGAAAAAAAACTTTTTAAAATGTGTCTTGGAAGCCTCTTAAAGTAGGGGCCAGTCAAGTAGATCCTGACCTTGGATACAAGTTTATCTGTGTGGCATCGGTAACAATACAGACCTAACTCGCTGATGATCGGTGAACGGGACCATCCATCAGGTGCACATCTGGAATTCTCCCACATCTTGAAGATGAGGAGCGGACACGAATGCAAATAATAATAATTAATTGTCTTCCATCCTTCTCTTAGAGAGTAGCACTTCCTCTTTCCAGAATGTGTAAAGGTTATACTTGGAACCACTCTTGTTTTGAAACTTTGTTTTAAATTACACTCAGTTTTGGCTTATTGGTTTCTGATGAGAATATTATTATTATGGGAGTTGAAAATAATTCAATAAAAAGACACCCATTGAATTTAGTAAAAGTCATGAGTCCATAATGATACTTTAAAAAGAGAAAATCAGAAGAAACTCATTTGAGGCAGTTAGTTCACAACCTCTTATTTGGAAACTATGTAATTAAGGGGAAAATACATTTAATGCCTTTCCAGTAGAAACTATATTGCAGGGTAAACAAATAGTTCCAGTTGATGAGATAAAGCTCTATTTCAGAGAAGAATGCCTGCTGAGTGCAGAAGGATGAGACACGTAGACAATCATAATCTTGCAACTCCTTATGGGAAGGCAGGTCCAAGTGAGGACTACCCACTTGTGTTGAAGACACTAGGGGAGCAGCAGATGGGGCCTGGGAGAGTCATATGGAACCAAGTAAAACCGCAACAATATGCTGGTCATCAGGAGAAAATCAGAGCTGTACAACGGATGATCAGACTGCCATCACCCTAAACTAAGCATTGATTTTAGCCTCAGAAATGGTGGCGCAACCAGATATTATGTGTCTCCTGGTGTCATGCATTCTGAATCACAGCATCACCTGGGATGCAGTCTTCAGTGCAGTTCAGTCACTCAGTCATGTCCGACTCCTTGCGACCCCACGAATCGCAGCACGCCAGGCCTCCCTGTCCATCACCAACTCCCGGAGTTCACTCAAACTCACGTCCATCGAGTCAGTGATGCCATCCAGCCATCTCATCCTCTGTCGTCCCCTTCTCCTCCTGCCTCCAATCCCTCCCAGCATCAGAGTCTTTTCCAATGAGTCAACTCGTCACATGAAGTGGCCAAAGTACTGGAGTTTCAGCTTTAGCATCATCCCTTCCAAAGAACACTGAGGACTGATCTCCTTTAGGATGGTCTGGTTGGGTCTCCTTGCAGTCCAAGGGACTCTCAACAGTCTTCTCCAACACCACAGTTCAAAAGCATCAGTTCTTCGGTGCTCAGCTTCCTTCACAGTCCAACTCTCACATCCATACATGACCACTGGAAAAACCATAGCCTTGACTAGATGGACCTTTGTCAGCAAAGTAATGTCTCTGCTTTTGAATATGCTATCTAGGTTGGTCATAACTTTCCCTCCAAGGAGTACGCATCTTTTAATTTCATGGCTGCAATCACCATCTGCAGTGATTTTGGAGCCCCCCAAAATAAAGTCTGACACTGTTAGACTTTCCACTGTTAAACAGTGGAAATAAAGTTTCCACTGTTTCCCCATCTATTTCCCATGAAGTGATGGGACCAGATGCCATGATCTAGCCAAAGATATTTACTTGGGGTCTAGTCATCTTGTAGGTGTTAATTTCCTGGAAATGAAGGGAAAAGAGGAACCAGCTAAATGACACATGGAGATGCAAGGAATCTCTACAGACCCAGTAGTTGCATTAAAAGGTTCAGGAAAGAAAGAGACTAAAGAAAGAGGCTGGATTAAAAGACACCAAGGGGACATGATAACCAGGTATAATGTATCTGAATTTTGGGTCTGAAATTTGTTTTTGGTTTGGACAAATAAGCTATAAAGGACATTTGGGGGAATGTTTGTGGAATTTGAATATATATAGGCTATTAAATAATGTTAAAGAATGATTATTAATTTTTGGTGTGATCATGTTATTTTTGGTTACAAAGGAAAGTGTTCTTATTTTTTAGAAATGCATTTTGAGGTGCTTTGAGGGTAATGTGGGCTTCCCAGGTGGTTCAGTTGGTAAAGAATCTGCTTGCAATGCAGGAGACATGGGTTGGATCTCTGGGTCCAAAACAGCCCCTGGCAACCCCCTCCAGTATTCTTGCCTGGGAAATCCCATGGACAGATGAGCCTGACAGGCTGCAGTCCCTGGGGTCCCAAGAGTCAGACAGGACTTAGCGACTACACCGCCACCACCACAGCGGGTAACATCACAATGTCTCTAACTTATTCTTTGCCGGCGACGTACAGTGGAACATTATGTGTGAAACAGAATATGACATCCAGGTCCCCGACAGAAGAGCTGCACACACACACACACACACAGACCTTTAACCTACCACACTCATCAGAGACTAGCAAGGAATGTGTAATGAGAAGCTGCTATCAAATAATGAGTAAACATTTTGTACATTTTCTAAACACTGAAGTCTTTAAGATGAGTAAAGTTAAAAAAGAGTAGCATCAAATATTTAATTTAAGGATAATGAAGAAAGCATTATTATCAGATGAGATAAAAAAAATTCAAGACTTGATAGCTAACAGTATAGCTACCAGAACCTAATTTCCAAGAATCGTGATGAGTGTTTTCATAACTTTTCTTTGCTTAAAGAAAAGTGGTACTTAAAATCTTTATCTATTAGCAAAAATCAATCAATCACAAGGGGATGGTTAGAAAATTATGGAACATCCATATCTAAAATATTGTGACATTACCAACAGTTGGATTTAACTTGTGAATTGATATTTGACAACATGAAAACATGTTTATGATATAAATTTAAGTGCAGATATACAACTATATTATAAGATAGTCCTAAGTTTATGTATGTATAAGTGACTCAGCCGCCAGATAATTGTTGAGAGAGGTATAAAGAGGAACCATTTAATGTATTCCCAGCAACACTGGACCGTTAAAATAATTAAAAAAAAATACACCCGGGGAAGGCTGTGTTCTGCCTTTCTGTCAGGTTCATCAGGCATAGATTACATTATATTCTGTTTTAAACCAGAGAGTAAATTCTCTCACCACACTGGGCAGGTGTGGTAAATGTTCTGACATGATAAAAAAGAAACTCCTAATTTTACTCATCTCCAAAGCTGAAAGTTGAAGAGTTGAAGCCCTTTTGCCCTTCTCAGAATGACTAAATGTATGTGTGCCTTCTCACTGACAGAGCCTTCCCCGGCTGGGGCCCAGAAAATGCAATCCTGCTCTGACAGACACGAGATATGCATACACGTAACACGAGGTCAGAGCTGTTTAAATCTGTGGCATCCAGTAAATGTTCACAGAATGTCCTCTCACCCTCCAGAAGGGCGGCCAAGCCTGTGCTGCTACCAGGAGACCAGGACTGACTGCAAGAAACTCAATCCTTCTCCAGCGGCGGCCCTTTCTCAGTGTGCGAAGAAAAAGAAACTCCACATTCATTTATAATTTCCAAGAGGCCTGCCTCTTTCATGCGACAGGTAAATAAATTCTCACTGTGTTAAAAACCTCTTTCCTGATGTGATGATTACAGTATGATGCTCGGTGACCACTGAAAAGACCGACGTAGAGCTGCAGGCACCAACAAGGAAGGTCTCCAGGCTTCACTGTGCAGGAAGGAAGCTAGAGCCAGAGCAGCAGGACCAGAGAATCCACACACATTTGCACGTAAAAATACATGTGCGCACACACACGTGCCTGCCCAAGCAAAAAGTAAAGGCTCAGGATGAACACGCACCGAGCTCTTAATGACAAGTATGTATGAGGAGCTAGGAAAGGAATGGAATGAAAGGGAAATTTACCTTTTCTTACTTTAGATATTTCTGACTTTTCTGAATCTTCTCTGTAAAGCAGAAGATAGTCACTTACTTCTCAAGTAATTTTTAAAAGAAAGCAGGATGGCCTCATATACTCCTGGTAGAAATGTAAATATGGTAGTTCACTTGCAGACAATCGGGCGGGTCCTCAAAAGCTACAGAGTTACCGTGTGACCCAGCCATTCCACTCAGAGCTGTGCACACAAGGACACATGAAATATCTACAGGCATAAAGACACGGATGTCTAGGGAAGCGTTACCTGTAAAAACCAAACAGCGGAAGCAGCCGAAATGCCCTCTAACCAGGGACTGGATGACGGGCTGTGCTGTGGCCAGATAACTGGATACTCAACAGGACTAAACAGCTGCTGCCACACACAACGGCATGCGTAAATCTCAGAACGCCAAAGTTGAGTCAAAGAAGCCAGGCCAAAATGGAATACATGCTATATGTTTCAATTTATCTAAGATTCTAGAAATTGAAACCAAACAATGAGGGACAGCAGCTTGGTGCTGGAACGGGGAGGGGTGAGTGGTCAGGTTCACAAAGGGCATGTGGGAATTTGGGGGATGAGGGAAAGCTCATCACCTTCACGTGGAGACAGGCTCCGTGATGCATACTACATCAAAATTTATAGCCACTTTTACGCTTTAAATATGAGCTTCCCAGGTGGCTCCATGGTAAAGAATTTGCCTACCAATAGAGGAAATGTGGGTTTGATCCCTGAGTTGGGAAGATCCCCTGGAGAAGAAGGAATGGCAACCCACCCCAGTATTCTTCCCTGGGAAACCCCATGGACAAAGGAGACTTCCAAGCTACAGTTCATGGGGTCGCAAAGAGTCGGACCTGACTGAGCATGCAGGCATGCTTTAAACTGGTTCAATTTATTGTGGCTGATTATATATCTTGATGAATCTGGTTTTTAAAAAAGGCAATACATATTTAATATAGAAAATCTGGCAATTACACAAGAATGAAAGACAAAATTAAATGCACTACTACTTAGCACTTCTTTAGAAAACTCATCTCTGCTAAAGATAGAGGCTGGTCCCAGTGGAATGGATCCCAAGTTCTGGCCGTGATAGCTCTGGTCATCAGCAGGATTCAGAGGAGCAATTTTCTTTTTGAGTGGATTTTCCCTAGCTTTCTGCTGAATTTCAGGGCTAAGTGAAATTTGGTTGAAACCATGAGCTTCGTAGAGTTGTGGTAACAAACCATAAATCATTCTGGGGTCCTTAAGAAGCTCTGCAAATCTTAGACAACCAGATGGCTCTTAACAGAGCTGTTTGATTGAATAGTTTTGGAGTGGATTTTTAGCCAAGTGCTGGTTCCAGATTCTCAGCATGTAGCAGAAATGTTTAGTGAGTTAAACACACACACAGAGGCACACAATAAATCCACGCACGCACAGCTTTTGTTCATTTTGATTACAAACAGAAGTGTGTGTATGTGTTCAGTAGCTCAGTCAACTGTGCCACCTCACGGACTGTAGCCTCCAGGCTGCTCTGTCCAAGGGATTCTCCAGCTAAGAACACTTGCAGTAGGCTTCATTTCCTCCTCCAGTGGCTCTTCCCGACCCAGGGACCAAATCCACGTCTTGAGTCTCTTGCATTGGCAGGTGGGTTTTTTTTTACCACTAGTAGCACCTGGGAAGCTCACAAAGAGAAGATGAATATGCAACTACATTCACTCAGAATATCTGCAAACGTATCTTTCTTTAAATAATATCGTCCCATTTCACAGCTAAGGAAACTGAGATTGACTGACTGGCTCAGCCCTCATGCAGTGAAATCCAAAGTAAGCATATAATATACTTTATATGATATAAAGTACAATAACCATCAAAATTTTCCCCTCACACCACAATTTATGAGGTTCTCTAGGTACATTTTGTCTTTGGGCCCTGACAAATGCTCTGCTATTTAGGTGACTACTGTGATACAGGCTTCTCCCCACATCTCCCAAATCTGGAAATGAGACTGTCCTCTGATGGCAGGCTACTCAAGTGCAGTCATGGCCCAGCAGCAGGGGCATGACCTGGAAGCTTGCTAGAAATGCAGGCTCCCAGGCTCCAGGCAGCCCTGCCAACTCGGAATCTGCATTTGAACAAGGTCCCCAGGTGACTGGTAGGCACATTCAAGTCTGAAACGCCCTCTCATCAAGTCAGCCGTCGAATGATGAGCAGAGATGAGCAGAGTTACTGGGAAGACAGCGTCCCCCACGCAAGCACATTTTGCGTGATCCGACTGAAGATCTCAGGCAAGCACATGCCCATTGTAATGGGCTGGTCTGGCAGGGAGGGACAGAGAAACCAGCATCGTGGAGGCTAGGCTGCCACTGACAGACACTGCCAGCATCGCTCAGGGGTGGAGGGCTGTGGCTAAAGGCCAGAGGCAAGGGCCAGGCCTGCTGAGCCAGGGACACGTGAGGCGTCCAGATCTGCAGGCTCGGCACGTCGATCATGGGGGACTGTTGGGTTACTGGGATGGGCAGGCTGTGATCCCTTTTCACTGTCAGCCTTCACGAAGACCTTCCTTGAAGACAGGGCGAAGAAGATGCCATGTCTGGTATCGACGTAAAGCTCCTTTTCGTTTCCAAGTCACATCTGCCTACTCTGTCATGTTTCCCAGAGAACGTGGTCAGTGTCTGATGGAGGAAGTGGTTGGATGTCACCCTGTGCCCACAAGTTCCATCTGCCCCTGTCAGGGATGGCACACAGACATGCCAAGGAGCAAACCTCCTCTCATCTGCAATTCTTACGGAAATTCAGCCCATTCTGAGTCTACAATAGTTCATACCACAGATGAGCCCCTCCTCAGTGGAAGGTGGCCAGAAGCAATGTGGATAACATCTGGAGGAGGCCTGGTAGGAAATGAAGGTCCCAGGTAAGCTTTGTTTCTGGAGCCCTAAAATGTCCATCTCATTGGACTAAAGAGGAATTCATGCATGTCTCATCCAGAAAGATGAGGTCACCCCCAACGTCTGGAAGAATGAATCCAAGAAGACATGTACATCATCTTCTAACCTCTGCTCTGAAACCATTTCCTCCAGGTTTACAATTTGGCTTCTCCTTTGGGTCGGCCCATGGGCAGAGGGAGTGGTTATGCCAACAAAAGCAGATGGACCCCAGGGATGCTTGGCTTTGTATTTTCCTCCATGTCTTTCCATTCCACAATGCTGCCTCGTTCAATGGGGTGATGAACGAGGGTTGGAGGGCTGTAATGAAGATATTCCTGAGATGAATTCTCCCAGACCGGCAGCCTTCCAAGCTCTCACCATCTCTGCAGGGCCCACTCTCAAGCTCAGCCTGGTGGGAGGGACAGGGCAGCATGTTACAAAGATGCTCGTGAGGCCACATGGGGAACCGTGTGGTTTGGGGTCAGGAAACCAGGTGCCTGACTGTCAGGCTACACCCACAGACTCAGGCACCACCACCAAGTCAGGTGTCTCTTGGTTTTGGCAGCTCTGAAATTATGAGTTGACAATCAGATGGCACGGAAGCCTGGAAACAAAGTTATCAGTTAATCAGAAAGGCGTGCTTGGATGTGGTTTAGATATCCTGAAAGTTAGCACAGTGTGGCATTGGGTGGAAATTGCTATGCCCAGGATGAGTGATGGTGTATGTGTGTGTGTGTGTGTTTGTTTGTGTGTGGTTGTGGTTGAAGATAGAGAATCTGGCTTTGTTTTTAACTCTCAGGTGAACAACGAGAGATTCTGACAAATGGAATGACTTTAGAATAACTTTCTAAAGACAAATAACTGTATGTATACAAAGTCTACTTAACATTTAAGACAAGGGACAAGTTTTTTTTAATGCTACTCGATATAAACACTTGTTAGAATCCTAAAATGTTTAATGTTAATTATGCAATTTACTCCTGAACACTCTCATTGTAAAATATTCAATGATTACAGACACAGCTAAATTCCTCCTTAACCACTTCGTACCAATGCCAACTTCTTCCCAGAGGCAAGTAGTGTGGTGGCCATTTGTGTATAAATCTTTCCAAGGTCTTTTCTCTACAGTTATAAACATGGACACGTTCCCAGAAACACAGCTAATGTCATTCTGATGTTCTGTTTTGTTTCTATTAGAAATATCATTATATTGAACACATTATCTACAATTTGCTTTGTTCATTCAGAAACATATTGTGGAGACTTTTTCCTGTTAGTACTTACAGACCCATCTTCTTTCTAACCACTGCATAGTATTCAGCAGAATGCATATGCCATCATTTATGTAACCATGTATTTTTATGTAATCTTTAGATAATCCTTCCTCAGTGATCAATGCAAAGAAATAGAGGAAAACAATAGAACGGGAAAGGCTAGAGATCTCTTCAAGAAAATTAGAGATACCAAGGGAACATTTCATGCAGAGATGGGCACAATAAAGGACAGAAATGGTATGGACCTAACAGAAGCAGAAGATATTAAGAAGGGGTGGCAAGAATACACAGAACTAATAAAAAAGATATTAATGACCCAGATAACCATGATCTTGTGATCACTTGCCTAGAGCCAGACATCCTGGAATGCAAATCAAATGGGCCTTAGGAAGTATCACTATGAACAAAGCTAGTGGAGGTGATGGAATTCCAGTTGAGCTATTTCAAATCCTAAAAGATGATGCTGTGAAAGTGCTGCACTCAATATGCCAGCAAATTTGGAAAACTCAGCAGTGGCCACAGGACTGGAAAAGGTCAGTTTTCATTCCCATCCCAAAGAAAGGCAATGCCAAAGAATGCTCAAACTACTGCACAACTGCACCCATCTCACATGCTAGCAAAGTAATGCTCAAAATCCTCCAAGAGAGGCTTCAACAGTATGTGAACTGAGAACTTTCAGATGTTCAAGCTGAATTTAGAAAAGGCAGAAGAACCAGAGATCAAATTGCCAACATCCACTGGATCATCGAAAAAGCAAGAGAAATCCAAAAAAACATCTATTTCTGCTTTATTGACTACACCAAAGCCTTTGGCTGTGTGGATCACAATAAACTGTGGAACATTCTCAAAGAGATGGGAATACCAGACTGCCTTACCTGCCTCCTGAGAAACGTGTATGCAGGTCAAGAAGCAAGCGTTAGAACTGGACATGGAACAATGGACTGGTTCCAAATTGGGAAAGGAGTACATCAAGGCTGTATATTGTCACCCTGCTTATTTAACATATATGCAGAGTACATCATGTGAAATGCCAGGCTGGATGAAGCACAAGTTTGAATCATTGTCAGGAGAAATATCAATAACCTCAGATATGCAGATGATACCACCCTTACGGCAGAAAGTGAAGAGGAAGTAAACAGCCTCTTGATGAAAGTGAGAGAGGAGAGTGAAAAAGTTGGCTTACAACTCAATATTCAGAAAACTAAGATCATGGCATACGGTCCATCACCTTTTGGCAAACAGATGGGGAAACAATGGAAACAGTGACAGCCTTTATTTTCTTGGGCTCCAAAATCACTGCAGATGGCGACTGCAGCCATGAAATTAAAAGATGCTTGTTCCTTTGAAGTAAAGCTATGACCAACCTAGACAGCATATTAAAAAGCAGAGACATTACTTTGCCAACAAAGGTCCGTCTAGTCAAAGCTATGGTTTTTTTCCAGTAGTCATGTATGGATGTGAAAGTTTGACCATAAAGAAAGCTGAGCACCAAAGAATTGATGCTTTTGAACTGTGGTGTTGGAGAAGACTCTTGAGAGTCCCTTGGACTGCAAGGAGATCCAACCAGTCCATTCTGAAGGAGATCAGTCCTGAATATTCACTGGAGTATTCATTCAGTATCATTGGGACTGATACTGAAGCTGAAGCTCCAATACTTTGGCCACCTGATGTGAAGAGCTGACTCGCTGGAAAAGACCCTAATGCTAGGAAGGATTGAAGGCAGGAGGAGAAGGGGATGACAGAGGATGAGATGGTTGGATGGCGTCACTGACTCAACGAACATGTGTTTGAGCAAGCACTGGGAGTTGGTGATGGACAGGGAAGCCTGACTTGCTGCAGTCCATGGGGTCGCAAAGAGTCGAACATGACTTAGGGACTGAACTGAACTGATGTAATTTTGTTTTATTGATGGGAATGTGGGTGGTTTTGGCTCAGACAGTAAAGCTTCTGCCTGCAGTGAGGGAGACCCAGGTTCGATCCCTGGGTTAGGAAGATCCCCTGAAGAAGGAAATGGCAACCCACTCCAGTACTCTTGCCTGGAAAATTCCATGGACTGAGAGGCTCCTCAGAGCCTGGTAGGCTACAGTCCATGGTGTCACAAAGAGTCGGACACGACTGAGCGACTTCACTTCACTTCCCATTTTCACCAACACAAGTACCTTTGCTGCAACACCTCCTTGAGAACATGCACGGATAGTCTCTAAAGGAACCGCTGCAACTTTTGTACATGAACAGATCCTGCCCCCATCCCCTCCCAGTATGGCCGAACCAATTCACACACTGAGGAGTGTGAGACTACCTAGTTCCCCGCCCCAGTGCTCATGACTAAACTCATACAGATTTGCCTGTTTGAAGGGTGGAAATGTTGTTTAACTTGCATGTCCCTGATGACCACTTAGAGCATCTTTTCAGGTGTTTTTCTGTCCTCATCTGGGAGCTGCCTCTTCATATTTTTGCACATTTTAGATTTTGGGTTGTCTTTTTCTTTTGAGTTTGTGGGAGCAGAACATCTTTTCAAAGAGAAACTGCAAAAGCAAGTAGCGAAAGACAGTTTGTTTGATGCAAAAAGCTGTACAGGCACCTGCTGGCGGAGAAATGGAGGGAGCAAAAAGCCTGCAGTGTGTGTGCGTGTGCATGGGTTTTTTTCCATAGCGTGACTTTAACACCCACACATGTTTAGTAAACGGAGTGAAGCCCCCAAAGATTGCAACGGCAAAGATGAAAGACAGAAAAGTGAGGTAGTTCTGCCAGATGCTTAATAATAAGGGCGATTTCCAGCCAACAGCTGTGGGCTGGCTTTTGCAGGCTGGCTTTCACGGGCTGCAGGGGCTTGGTCTGTGGCCCGAGGACCAACTCTTTCCTGCAGGAATCTTTCCTCTGGTGGGAGCTGGGGATCTGGGCTCCTGCTCATCCGTTGCCCACCTAAGGAAGTGACATCAGTCTGTGGCCCCTGTCTGGGGTTATCTGAGGGGCTCATCGACGCTGCTAGTGGTGACAGAGGCAGAGGAGCAACCAGGTGGCAGCAAGAGGTTGGCAGACCCAGGCTCACCGACTTGCTCTCAACCGCAGGGGAACTTATCTCCACAGGGCATCTGCCTGGGTGAAAGCTGAAGCCTGGGGGCTTGAGAGAACGGGCACTTGTGGGGCACAGAGGGGCCGAGGAGGAAGGGGGTAGGGGACCCAGCCTCTCTGCAGCTGGTTCTGCTGCGTCTGTGGATGAGGTCGTGGATAAACCGCCATAGTTTACCCACAAGGATAAACCCCAAAGATGGGGTGTGGTGTGGGCCGAAGAGCTGGGTCTGTGTGACATCATCCCTCGAGCCCTCTGTTGTCAAATCTTGTTTAAAAAGATTGGAGAGGAAAGGCTCTGGCCATTTTTCTTTCGGAAGACAGGCCTGGAGTGGGCTGTGTTTCCAGCCTTTGCGAACGTGACTAATAAGTCAAGGCTGTCGCTGAGGAGGTTTGAATTGCTTTCTTTTCTTTTTTATAGAATCTTGCTCATAATAATTCTCTGTTTCTCCTCCCAAGCTCCTGTAGTAGATATTTTACCAAGTCCCCCTAACTCTGGAATACTTCCCCAAACCCACTCACTTTACTCCATCCCCAAATTCAAACAGAAACAAACCCTTCCTGCCTCTGGGCATTCCTGAAACCATTCATGACTCCTAATGTCATGCCTCCTCTCCCAAGATCTCCTCCACTCAGGCTTTCATGCAACCCCCTGAAGGGCTATCCGTTGCTTAACACTCAAAGGGTAACAGGACCTCCTGCAGACAGGTAGCGTCTCTGCCCCCGCTTGCAGAAGTGTCTTTCTCCATTTCCCTTTATCTCCGTTATTCCTCCATTGCATGAGTGCACACATACACACACACACACATATTTAGCTCGTGACATTTTCTTATTCTGTCTTAGATTATTTGTAATGTGTTTTATCTTATGCCGCAGACAGTGAAGTCAGCCATGCACGGATTCTACGAGTATCTGTAAGGGCTCACCACATGCCAGAGACTGCTCTACCCTTGTGTTTCTTATTATTCTCTCCTGTCTTCCTTCTTCATTCATAATCCTTCTGCCTCCCTCTTGCTCCTACATTCTCATTTTCAGGGACATTTTTCTCTAAGGAACCAAAACTACCTCATGAAATTATCAGCCACGGAAAAGCCCTCAGGCTTTCTGCAGCCCTCTGTGGGTGGAGGGAGGTGAATGGCTGAGCAGTCTTATGCTATGTTTAAGCCACATTGCTCTCCCATGTCTGCTGGTAGGTCCTTTATTTACTGTATGTCTGCCTGACAGGTCTGTCTGCAGGACACAGACATTTTGCTTTGGGGACTGCATATTTTATAACTGCACCTTAGCGGAAGCCCCTTGCCATCTCAGGCAACGGCTCTTCCTTTCCATACGTCAGCATACATGTCACCTCCTCAGAGAAGACTTCCCTGTTGGCCCATCGGAAGTAGCCCCATCCTCTCCCTTTTCATGACCCAGCCACCCTCGATGACAATCACCTTGTGTGCGAGATGAATGTCATTGATGTTCCCAGTTAATGGTCTCCCTCCTTCCACATCCTCTAAGATGGAGTTTGCAGCTGTTTCCGCCAAGAGGTAGAGTCTGTTTGCATCCCCCCAACCCCCTGAATCTATGCTGACCATGTGCCTTGCTTTGACTAACAGAATGTGACAGAAGTGATGGTGTGAGCTCGGAGCCCAGATCTTCAGAAGCCTCGCGTCCTTCTGCTCCCAAGTGTTCTCTCTCGCCTTCCCTCCCTCCTGCTGTTCTCCCCTCCCTGCCTCTCTCTCTCTTAGAACCTAACCATCAGCATGTGCACAAACCCAGGCGACTCGGGGGGAGAATGGGAGACCACTCAGATGAGAGCTATGTTCATCCTAGCCAGCCAGCCCCTCATCAACTTGTTAGCTGACCAGACACATGAGTAGACCCAGCTCAAGTTATCTGAGGTTGCCAGGGATGAGAAGAACTGGCCAGCAGAGCCCAGCTTACACTGCAACTTCCGGAATCATGAATTAAGTAACAACCAATGCTTTAAGCCACTAAATTATGCAGTGGTTCCTTAGGCAGCAACAGCTAACTGATACATCTTGCTTATTTCCTTTAGAGCCCTTCTTGGGAAACTCGGTTAGCTCCTCAAAGACTCAGCTTCGTTATATTTCAAAAGGACAGCACATTTTATCTTGTAGCCTTCTATGGGATTTAGATAAGATGATGTTGTAAAGCTCTTGGCACAGCTAGGGGCTCAGGACATTTATTTATGTCCTTTTTCTCTGGAGAAGAGTGGAGAGTCTCAGTCAAGAGAATGTCTGAGCCATTCTCCTCCAAGAAAGCCCTCAGAGGCCTTGGAACCATTAAGAAGAAATGTTATTAGGAAGGGGACCCAGGGTGAGATAGTGAAGCAAGCCTGTTAAGTGGGTTGAATTTGGTCGATAAGCCCTGCATTGTCATTTAACAGATTTCTCTGCAGTGTTTAGAAGAGAAATTGTTTATCACAAGAAGGGCCAATACTTTTGCTTTGGTGCCTCCCAAATGCCAAGCTCTCGGATAGCAACATTCATAGCAACCTTATGGAACAGATATTAACGTACTGTCTTACAAAAGAGACAAAGGCCACCCTGTAAGTAAGCGTAGAACTGGACAGACCTCAGTCATGGCCGTGACAGCAAGTACCTTCACTAGAAAGTACTGCTCGCTGGGCACACGCTGAGTGCTAGGCCCTTCTCGGCTCCTTTTATATACTAGCTCTTTTTTAGCCTCACAGCAGTTGGGGGGGCTACGGGTGGAGGGGGGGTACCATCACCATGTTTCAGAAATAAGTCTCTTGCCTCAGGTCACACAGGCATGGCGGTCATCCCAACCTTGTTCTAGTGGGAGACAGTTTTCACCCTCTTCCATGACCATTCCCAGGGATGGGGGAAGGTCAAGATATTAAGTCAACAGTGAGTTTAAAACAAAAAGAGAAGTGAGCTAAATCTTTGAGGCCAACAGAAAGGAAGGGCAGGCCGTCACAGAGCAACTTGCAGGACAGCAGAGTGGGAGGCGGCTTACCTCCAGCCTCCTGGCCGAGCCCCCCGCATGCAGGACGGTGGGAGCCCAGAGAGCAGTTGTCTCCCTCTGGAGTCATCTCGAACGTGGGGGGAAAGGCCTCATCAACACAAGGGTGAGGGGAAGGAATGTGAGTCCCAGGTCCCACAGCGTAGGTACTGAAACACAGATTCCAAGTTGAAAAGATCGCAAGCAGATGTCTTTCCTGCAAATGCCTCAGAACCTTGGATGTGCTGTTTGCCTGTTTTGCAAATTTGCATTGTGCTGAATACTCACTCACATCTCTAGGCCACAAGACTCAAGTTTGGGAAAGCTGCTACACGTTGATTTGGGGACATATTTTTTCAAATGTGGCTGATTTTGAAAAGCGGGTTGTTACTTCTCAGAAGGAAACCTGTGGCCAACCTGAAGCCTGGGATGGGGTCTTAATCCATGTTTCTCTCTGCCCAGCAGGTAGGAACTCGGTAAGTGCCTGTGTGTCGGCACGTGAGAGACTCTACAGAGAGAGCATCAGACTGGAGGCCTCAGGCCAGCAGCCCCCACGGAGAAGTGCTTCTCCAGGCCTCTGTGACGGAGACTCGATCTTTGATGCGGTTGCTCTGATGTGGCCATTTTGAAACTGGGGACATTTTGACACAGCTATTTTAAAGCTGTGGAAAATTTCTGACTTTTTAAAAACACCACCTTCAAGCTTCTGAAAAAATTAGCAAGTACCAACGCAGTGTGGGCTCGGGGACACGGTGAGGATCAACATCATAGAGAAAACTGAGAGGGGGACGAGGCTGCGGAGGAGGGGCCTATTTTTTATTTACATTTCATACAGGAAAAGAGCTGAAAGTTTAACGGACTGATTTTCAGGGTTGCAAAAAGCCTTCAAGTTAAAAAGAAGCCTTTGAGTAATCGAGATAGTGTGGTATTGGTGAAAGAAGAGACAGACAGATCAATGGGACAGAAAGGAGAGCTCAGAGCAGAGACCCCCATGAGTATCGCCAACAGGTCTTGGACAAAGGAGCAAAGGAAACACAATGGAAAAAGACAAAGACCGTCTTTGCAACAAATGGTGCAGGAACACAGGACGTAAATGTGCCCAAAATGAATCCAGACACAGGCCTCAAGCCCTTCACAAAATTCATCTCAAAATGGATCTTTGATCTAAATGTAAAACACGAAACTCCCGGGAGGCAACACCAGGAGAAAACCCAGATGGCCTTGGGCAGGTGATACACGTTTTAGATATAACAGCACAGGGGCAGCCGTGAAAGAAAGAACTGAAAAGCCAGACTGCACTAAAAACTGCTTTGCAAAGAAGATGTCAAGAGACTGAGAGGACAAGTCACAGACTGGGAGAACGTATTTGCAGGAGACATGCCTGGTAAACGACTGTTATCCAAAATATACAAAGGACACTCAAAACTCACCAATGAAAACAATCTGATTTTTTAAAAATGGGCCAAAGGCCTTAACAGACACCTCACCAAAAAGATACAGAGATGGCAAACAATCATATGAAAACATATAAACAATCTTATGAAAAGCTCTTTATCGTATGTCATCAAGGAAATGCAAATTAAAAAAAACCAGTAAGATACCACCACAGAGCTATGCTGCTGCTGCTAAGTCGCTTCAGTCGTGTCTGACTCTGTACGACTCTAGAGACGGTAGCCCACCAGGCTCCTCTGTCCCTGGGATTCTCCAGGCAAGAATACTGGAGTGGGTTGCCATCTCCTTCTCCACCATTGAGCTACGCGAGTGGCCAAAATCTTCAAATGCTGGCAACGATGTGAAGCTTTAGAAATTCTTATCCACTGCTGGTGGAAATGCAAAATACAGACACCTTGGAAGGTTCTTACAAAACCACACATAGTCTTACCATACGATCCAGTAATCAAACTCCTTGGTATTTACCCAAAAGAGCTCAAAATTTGTGTCCACACAAAAACCTCACATGAATGCTTGTAACTGCCCAAACCTGAAAGCAACCAAGTGGCCCTTAGTAGGTGAATGACAAGGAGTATTGCGAGAAAGAAGTTATCAAGCCATGAAAAGACATGCAGGAAACTTAGATGAATATCACAAAATGAAAGAAGCCAGTCTAAAAAGGCTATATGCTGGATGAGTCCAACCAAACGACATTCTGGAAAGGCAAAACTATGGAGACAATGAAGAGATCACTGGTTGCCAGAGGTCAGAGGGGAGAGAAAGATGAACAGGTGGAACAGAGAGGATTTTTAAGGCAGAGAAACCATTCTGAATGATTCTATAATGGTGGACACACGTCACTACACATCTGTCAAAACCCAGAGAACGCATACCACCACGAGTTACCCTTCATGGACTTTGGGTGATGATGATATGTTGACGTAGGTTCATCGGTTGTTATAAATACACCACTGTGGGGCAGGATATGGGTGGGGAAGCAACAGGGGATATGCAGGAACCCGCTGTACCTTCTGCTCAACTTTGCAGTGAACCTACAAATGCAAAAAAGTGTGTCTGCTTGTCTTTTACAAAGCTTGTCAGCAATCTTGCTGCCTATCTGTCCTCATCACCGCAAAGGTTCCCTGACAGTCAGCAGGGTGCCCTCCCTCCCTCTGGGCTGTCGAGCCCTAAGTGCCCAGAAGCCTCCCTGGAGGCAGGAGTGGGCAGAGGGGCAGAGACAGGCAGAGCTGAGGGTTCTGGAGCCGGCGGTGGCCCAGTCAAGGTGAGGTAGAATCCGTGAGCTGGTCTGGCCAACTGGAGCTCACGCTGAGCGAGCCTGCAGAGAAACCACGAGGCTTTGCTGGTTTTTCCCTGAAGTTTCCCACGCAGCAGTCAGTGATCTCTTAGGAATGGAAACTGGATTGGGTCATTGCCTCCAGAGACCCCTTCAGTGGCTTCCATCACACTGGGCATCAGGTCAACACCATGGACCTGGGCCTCAAGAGCCCACCCCACCAGGCGCCTCCCGGTTCCCCAGCCGCCTCACCCCTCTCTGTCCCCTAGCATGTTCTTCTCATCCTTGGACATGCCCAACTTCCTACTACCTGTTCCCTGGGCTGGAAATGGTTACCCCAATCTTTGGCTCATGGGAATTTATAATCCAGGTCCTAAATGTCACCTCTTTAGCAAACCCCTCCTAACCACCCGGTGTAAGACGCCCCCTTGCTCACTCCACCATCTCTCTGCTTTAATCGTCTGTCATTTAACTTGGTATTTTTGGTCTTGTGCACTGCCCTATCCCTAGCTTTTAGTTGAGCGCTGGCACAGAGCAGGAACTTGGCAAACAGAAGTTGAATGAAGGACTCAAATGAGACCGGCCAGTGAGAAAAGGCAAGTCCGGGCAGAAGGACTGATGTTTTATCATAAACAGACGGTGTGAATGAAGTCACAAATCCTGCAACTGGTCTCACGGCTCACACGTGGCGAGCACAAAACCTCAGGAGGTGTGCATGACGTTGATTTTCCCTTATAAATTGTGTATATTCTGCAAGAACCTGGCGGCCACGCAATGAACTCTTGACCTCCTCCAGGTTCCAGAGACCTTCATTTCAACACCTTAACCATACCACATCCAATGCTAAACGTACCACCGCCTTATGAAACCAACACCATCCCTGATATCTCATTTTCATTACGGGCACCCAAGTCTCCCCAGAGCCTCTGAATGATTCTGCTCCCCCGTTCTGCAACCTCCCGCCACTTGCCAGCTCCCTGGTCTCCCGGCACGTCTCTCTCATCCCTTTCATTCCTACTGCTGGGCACGGTGTCGACCACTCTTTCCCCCACCGTCTGCCTCTGACAATTGTCTCCTGGGTCACTTCCCAACCTTCAGTGGCTATTCATGAGAACTGATATTAGCGAAAATGGCTACTTGTTTCCTCCTTCCTCTCCTCTCATGGTTTTAAGTGCTAACCGTAAAACATGAAGAATTTAAAGAATCTAATGCAACACTGGAAAGCAACTATACTCCAAAAAAAATTAATTAAAAAACAAAAAAGAAAAAACAATCTGTAGTTATCCTGGAAAGTCTGCACCGACTTTAAGCCTCCTTGGGAGGGAGGGGCCCTCCTTCAAGCCCCCCTGCCATGCACTGTAGGGTCAGTCTTCCTACAAAACAGATAGCAGCTGCTGAAATGCGGGTCAGTCTAGACCTGCACTGTGCGCCATGGTGGCCACTGGCTGTATGTAATCTTGCTTTTCTTCCTGAATCTTCGATACATATTACGAAAGACAATCCAGAAGCACAGTGGGGTCTTTGGAAGAGGACGATGATAAATTTCCACTCTTCCTTGATTTAGCCATTTTCCTCCCCTGGAAAGTTCAGAGTGTCTTGAAGGGGTTATCTGAATTCAAACCAATTGCAATTAAATAAAATTTAGAGAAATCCATTTCTGAGTCACACTAAGCACAGCTCGCGTGCTCACTGCTACACGTGGTGGCAGCTGGGCCATGAACAGCGCCAACACAGGATGTTGTTCCCACCAGCTTGCAGAAAGCGCTAACGCACGGCCCTGCTCTAGACCCCAGCACTTGGATGAGGCTTCTTTTCTCATTAATGTAGCCAAGAGATGATTACTAAACTCTTAGAACGTGCTGCTGAACTGCAACTATGCCAAGACCTCGTGGTCCTGTGCTCACAGAGTTAGTGGGGAAAGAAAATCCTTATGAACTTTACTCCTTGGAAGTTTATCCCTGGAACTCCTTGTACCCACACTAGACAGACCCTCACCACCAAACGACTGCTAACCCCTTCAAGACAGTTTGGACTTCCCAAGGGATGATGAGGCTTTAATCAAGGAGGAGCGGAAATCTACCATTGCCTTCTTCCAAAGACCCCCCTGTGCTTTTGGAAGATGACTTTCCTAATACATAACGAAGATTCAGGAAGAAGAGCAGGATTACAAACCTAGCCTTAGATCTGGAGACCTTGGAAAGCAGAGGACTGAAGCAAAACTCATTTATTCTCTGCCAGAGACTGTGCTAGACACTCGGAATGTGGGGACAAACAGGGGGAACCCAGACGTGGCTCTCCCACTGGCCCTTGCGACAAAGTCTCCGTGGGCCTTTCCTCTGAGGTAGACTTGAGACGCTGTGGGGCACAGATTTCATTTCACAATTAGTCCCTCGTTGACCTTCAACTCCAGTGCAGCCCCAAGCCCTGGGACCCAGAGGGCCTGCACCCACCCCCTGCCCTCTAGAACTCATCTAGGTGAGAATGCAGAGAGAAAAATCCCCATTGCAAAAGGGAGCCAGCAATGGCCCATGATCACCCAGCTCTGAATTCTACCTGCAGAGAGAGAAACACAGCAAAGAAAACAAAAGAATGGGGAGTCCCCTCTGAGGAATGAAACCAAACTGAGTGACAGACAAAGGAACCCCACTTGTGCCAGGCTCACTGGAGACACCAGAAGTTCTCCCTGCTGCCTCCCTGCGTCTTCCTGCCTCCCCAGCCTTGCCACCCCAGCCTCCTCTGCGACCCAGGGAAAACCTGGCAATTCCAAAGTGGCTCATCTAGAACTTCTGGACCGACCTCCAGAACACGTGGACCACGGGGGCGGGGGCGGGGCCACACAGAAGAGAGAATTCTTCCCACAGCAGCACACTGACCCCTTCTCTTCTTCCCTGACCACCGCCCCCCACGCGCCTCTTCCCACCAGACTCACCAGCCACGTGGTGGGCAAGCAGCCCGAGTCAAGAGGAGGTAGAAAGCACAGCCATCTTCCTTGCCCAGGGCGTTTGCCCTTGTAGTGCACGCTCAGCCTCCTGGTAGCTTTCCCGGGTCCCAAGCAAACATAAGGGAGGGGCAACATCACCACTCCCTCCGCCAAGACCCCCAGAAATCAGTTCAGGGGGCATTTGTGTCCCCCTGTGGCCTCTTCCTTCTCTGTCATCATTTGCCAACTCCAAGGGAGAAGTGAAAGGCCACGGCGTTCAGCCGATTCTCAGTCAGGCCCCGTTTTAGACACGATGCTCAATGAATGTGGACGGCGTTAGGGAATTCACAGCTCCCTCAAGGCTGCTGAATCAGCCACTGCTTTCATTCTTACTGCTCACTGCGCTGCACGTTTCGTCTGGGCTACTTGCTGGCCTTTCCATTCAGATAAGAAACCCAGCTGCGTCTTCTGCATGGCTTTGTTCTGTAGGAACTGGTGGTGGCTGTGATGGATGGGTCCTGTGCCTGGAAGAACACCGCCAAGGCCACAGGCCGATATATGATATACTGACAAGGCGAACTCGGTCTCACTGCAGTGCTGTGGGGACTTCTCTCCCAGGACAAATCTAAAAAAAAGAGTCTTTGCCATAATGTCAACAAAGAATCAACTTGAGTCTTTTCTCTCTCTTGGGCATCAGAGGCTGTTGACTGTAGCTTCTCTTTCACAATTATTCCCCAAATGCCCCTCAAATGCCAGGCATGGTGCCTGGCCCTGGGACCCAGAGAGGTGCAACTGTATCGTGATCGAAGGCTCCACCGAAGCTGCTGTGGCTGGTGAAGACTTGCACGTGTGACTTCGTCAAAAATATAACATCTGTTTAGGCGTTTTTCAAAATGTCACCTGCACATCCATGATCAGCAAGATGAAATGCATCATTGATGTTGATATATCTCATGGATAGTGGTCACGTCAGAATAAAATCTTACTGTATTTGACCTCAGTTTTAAGGAGTTCCTGGCTCTCCAACACTCCCTGTGTTCCCAGATGTGTCTGTCCCATGCGTGACCTTTGAAGGTGGCACTGCCATCCGACGAACTTTCGGAGATGACGGGCCTGCTCCTCACCTATGCCATGTTCCACGGTAGCCACAGCCACACACGGCTGTCAAGCACCCAAACTGTGGCTACTGTGACTCAGGAACTAGTCACATTGTAATTGATTTGAATTTAAACAGGCAGACGTGACGAATAGCCATGGTATTAGCACAGCTGTATGGGTTCAGGTGGATCTAAGGTGGGAACACCAGACCACCTGCCCTGCCTCTTGAGAAACCTGTATGCAGGCCAGGAAGCAACAGTTAGAACTGGACATGGACCGACAGACTGCTTCCAAATAGGAAAAGGAGGACGTCAAGGCTGTATATTGTCACCCTTATTTAACTTATATGCAGAGTACATCATGAGAAACGCTGGGCTGGAAGAAGCACAAGCTGGAATCAAGATTCCCAGGAGAAATATCAATAACCTTAGATATGCAGATGACACCACCCTTGCGCAGAAAGTGAAGAGGAACTAAAAAGCCTCTTGATGAAAGTGAAAGAGGAGAGTGAAAAAGTTGGCTTAAAGCTCAACATTCAGAAAACGAAGATCATGGCATCTGGTCCCATCACTTCATGGGAAACAGATGGGGAAACAGTGGAAACAGTGTCAGACTTTATTTTGGGGGGCTCCAAAATCACTGCAGATGGCGACTGCAGCCATGCAATTAAAAGACGCTTACTCCTTGGAAGAAAAGTTATGACCAACCTAGACAGCATATTGAAAAGCAGAGACATTACTTTGCCAACAAAGGTCCATCTAGTCAAGGCTATGGTTTTTCCAGTAGTCATGTATGGATGTGAGAGTTGGATTGTGAAGAAAGCTGAGCGCCGAAGAATTGATGCTTTTGAACTGTGGTGTTGGAGAAGACTCTTGAGAGTCCCTTGGACTGCAAGGAGATCCAACCAGTCCATTCTGAAGGAGATCAGCCCTGGAATTTCTTTGGAGGGAATGATGCTGAAGCTGAAACTCCAGTACTTTGGCGACCTCATGCGCAGAGTTGACTCACTGGAAAAGACTCTGATGCTGGGGAGGGATTGGGGGCAGGAGGAGAAGGGGACGACAGAGGATGAGATGGCTGGGTGGCATCACTGACTCGATGGACGCGAGTCTGAGTGAACTTGGGGAGTTGGTGATGGACAGGGAGGCCTGACGTGCTGTGATTCATGGGGTTGCAGAGTTGGACATGACTGAGCAACTGAACTGAACTGAAGGTCTAACGGGTCACACTGTGATGCCCAGAGCAGGGGGTAGGGGTGATAACCACCCCCTCACAGGCCTGTCCAGACAATGAGACCTTATAAAGATACACTTGGGCCAGCCTGATCTCTCTCGATGGGACTCTCCACCTCCCCATTCCCTGAAAGGAGCCATGCTGTCTAGGAAAAGAAGTGGCTGTCAGACGATCGGCTTGTCTGAGCAACTTCAGAGAAGACAGTTTTCCCTTAGCCCAGCACTTCTTGGCTTTTCAGTTCTGGTTGCACATCACCAACTCTGCTGATTGCTGGAAGCTGCAGCTGGTGACTCCCTCTCCCCACCCTCCTGGCCACCCCACCAGTGACAACTCAGGCAGGGGTGGCCTGGCTTCCTTTTGGGTGTTTTCTATGGGTAGCAGCCTGCTCAGAGCTCACAGAAGGCTTGCCCGTCGTCCCAGGCAGAGAGCAAGCCAGGCCCTTCCCCAGAGCTGGCAGGGCCACCTCCTCCTGGAGCCTCACTCGCTGCCCTTCCCCGTGAGTACCACCTTCTTCCTCCTCCCCATCCCAGGGGCACTGGGTCCTCAGCTGTGTGCTGCCACGATGGCTTCTAAAACCCACTCGCTTGCTCAGTGGCCTTGAGCACTGGGTACTTGGCTAGAAGCTGCCAGGGAGGTGGAGGTGAGCCAGGGGGGTGCCTTGCCCAGGCTTCCAGGGTGAGTAATAAGACTGTCTCCCACCCACACGTGTGAGGCTCGGGTTCAAGACAGTCTATTCAGTCATCTGTTCCTTGAAGGAGGGAGAAACAAGAGTGGGGGACGGGTGACAAGAAGGCGGGCCGGGGCTGGGAAAGTGAAGCCCCGATGAGGTCCCTGGGTCTGAGGGGCTGTCCCAGGGAAAATGTGTTTTTGGCAGCATTCTCTGTAGCAGCGAAAAACTGGAAACAAGTGAACTCTGCACCAAGAGGTGACTGGTTAAATGAATCATATAGAATTCAGAGAGTGGGACACTTGGCAGCCACTCAATCTGGTGACATAACTTCACACTGAACTGGCATTAAAAGTGGTCCATGACAGACTGTTAACTAGACAGCAAGACAGAAAACGCTTTGGGTAGTCTGATTCCCTTTCCTTTATGGGCTATATGTGTGTGCATGTATGTGGGATTGTGTTAGAATGTCTAAAAGACCGCATCTCGGAAGACTAACACTGGCCATCCTAGGAAAGGGGTGTTTGGGGAGATTTTATTTTCTTCACTATATATGCTTGCTTTGGGGGATTATTTTTTCTTCATTGTGAATACAGTCCTTTACAATCAGATAAAAGTAAAGCTGCTCTATTGTAAGTGACTCCTCACTGACTACTGCTTCGTCCTGTCAACATACTTGTCCAGCTCTTAGCTGGCTGTGGCCCCTTGGACCCTCTGTGGGAGGGCAGCTGCTGGGTGTGGGGCTGGGATGTGGTACAGCCACCAGTGGGCAAGGCCTGTTCCTCCCTCCCCTCATCCCACAAACCCAAGTTCACCTGCTATTTCAGCATCTGGCGTCTGACAGCCTATTTTTCCAAATATCTGTCCATCTGCTCCGAAGCCCCCTCACATGCCCCTCACTCACAGCCCCCGGGCCCAGCACAGTGCCTGCCCAGCTCTCACTTAGGGAGCAGACAGCCCGAGGGACAGCTCAGAGTCCCTGCTGTCGTGCAACGTGAAAAAGCAGAGCTTCCAAACAAAAACAAAACACAAGAGGTGATTCAACTTCCATGTGGCAAGTTGGACAAAGATCAAAGTCAGGACCTGCCTTCCTGACTCACTTTAGTATCGGTATCCAGTTTTTTGGGGCTACTATGAGTAACGCCATGTGGATTTTCACGCTGGTTACCTTGAAGGACAGCAGAGAATAGAAAAACGATAGATATTAGTGGATCCCAGGCTAACTTTTCTAATAGGCACTTTCCACTCTTAGAGACGTGCAGCTCCCCACTTCCCAGGACCCGGCACATACTTGCTGCTTTCTGGCATTCACACCTTTGTGGATGTCTTTTACATTTCCCTGACCTGGAGTCATGTTTTCTCCCTTCACTGAATGCCCTCATGCTCTTCAGCCTACATGTGTGCGCTCTGAGTTGTTTCTGTTGTGTCTGACTCTTTGCGACCCCATGGACTGTAGCCCACCAGGTTCCTCTGTCCACAGGATTCTCCAGGCAAGAATTCTGGAGAGGGCTGCCATGCCCTCCTCCAGGGGTCTTCCCGAGCCAGGGATCGAACCTAGTTCTCCTGTGTCTTCTGCATTGACAGGCAGGTTCTCTACCACTAGCCCCACCTGGGAAGCCCTCTTCAGCCTACAAGAGCCAGCAAAATTGTTGCCTTCTCAATGAAGCCCTCCTGGATTTTCCCCGGAGCTGGGGACTCGGCTTCCTTCTCCCAATTCCAAAATCATCTCATAGCATTTCCCATTATTGGCATTTGCAGCCATGATGTATCCGCTGTACTTGAATGTGAGCTTCTTGAAGACATGGATCATGTCTTGCACAGTATTTAAGCCAAGAAAGTGTATCCGGTGTCCAGGCGCATTGTTTAAGTGAGCTGTGGGGTGAAGCCTGCTTCCTCATCATTGCAGAGTTCTTTTTATCCCACTAAGAGCCTTAACGCACAGCACTGCACTTGACCCTGGAAGCAAGCCTTTAGAGTAGGTCGGGTGGTCAAGTTCATTTTACAGACAAGGACACCAAGGCTAGGGGAGGGCAGGTCACTCCTTGCTAAGGTCCCACAGGCAGCAAAAGATGGGCCAAGGAGCAGATGGGGGCCGGCGTGCTCCCCCACCTCCCTCCCCCAGGAGACAACAGACAAGCAGGCTTTGCGGACAGGGTGGCTCGCGCACCCCAGCGAGGCCTCGTGGAGCAGCGGCGGGGAGACCTGAGGGGGCACCGAGCCCAGCCCTCGTGTTCTCCCAACAGACGGCAGAGAGGTCTCTTGCTTTCAGTGTGTTTGTCACTTGTGGGTTTTCCCCTTCTGTTTTTCTCTCCTTCTCAGGGGTCAGAAGAAAATGAAAGCAAGCTTTAACACTTGTGCGGTTTGTGGAATAAGACAGAGGCAAACAATATGATAAAGGGCAGGAGGAGCAGATGCAAAGACTCGAGGGGGGGTCTTTAGGTGGTGGGTCTAGGGAGGAATGTTTTTCATTTTCGGTTTCACCCCTGGGCTCTCTCCAAATCGTCTATGAGCCCAAAGCACCTTTATAACGGAAGGAAGATAAACCTTTACAGAGAGCCAGTGTAGCATTCCAAAGTTGCCAATAGTAGCCACAGTGAATTTACTTGCTAGATTTTTTCTTCCAGGGTTAGGAGGGGACGAGTTCCTCCTATGGACAACTTTTGCAAACAGGTGTACAGGACGGAAGAGCGCTGGGGCTTATTTTTTCCTTTTTTTAAGCTGACAAGTTATTTTTAAGATAGCCGTTAAAATAAAATGTTGTACACAAAGTAGAATATGTAAATAGGTTACAAAACCTAAAGGAAAAAAATGAAAGTCACACTTCCCACTGGTCATCCTTGTTTAACCTCCTTCCAGAAAACACTTCAGTACTGCCAGCTATCAAGTGTATAACCTTTTCTGTATTTTTTAAAAGATCATGCATCATAATCTACATTTCGCATGTGTATACCTAAAAATCTTGGTGACCTCCTTGCATCAGTGTGAGGTCTGATTTATTCTCTTTATTGGCTACCTGCGATTTACTGAATGAGTGTATCAGAATATCACCTACTGCTGGATACATAGGTTGCTTTTAGCTTTTCTGATTCTGGGGGTGGCGGGGGAACAACATACAGGATCTTGTGTGTTACTCGCTCAGTGGTGTCTGACTCTTTGCGATCCCATGAACTACAGCTGACCAGGCTCCTCTGTCCGTGGGATTCTCCAGGCAAGAATACTGGAGTGGGTAGCCATGCCCTTCTCTGGGGAATCTTCCTGACCCAGAAATCGAACCTGGGTCTTCTGCACTGCAGGTGAACTCTTCACCATCAGGGCCACCAGGGAAGCCCATTCATGCACCTCTATGTTCTTTTGTGTGAGTACTAGGAGGGCGGGCGTGTTCCCAGCAGATGAACAGCTGAGTCAGAGCTGCTGTGCTCTGTATGTTTTGACAGATAAGGTTTAATCCTCCGAAAAGGTCACACAAATTTACACTCCCCACTGCTGTGTGGAGGCCTTTCCCTCAAACTCTCACCAGCATCATTACCATCAGTCCTTATTTTCAACCTATAACTAGCTATAACCAAATCCATTCTTTATTCTTTGTGTGGCCTCCTCCTTCAGGAATTTGTTTTCTCAGATATTATCTGGTTAATATTTAGTCTTTTTATGCAAGTTAAAAGGAGGTGACATGGGATGGAAAAGAGTCTGGGGCTACATAGATACTAGAAATATATGAAGTGTTTTCTAACAAGTGTCTTAAAAACTATTTCCCTATTTCCCAAGATGTATTAAAATTAAATTAGGTAAGTTGAGATTTTCCCATCTTAACTAGGCAACTTTTTACAAAGATTTGTTTCAGAGCATAAGAGAAAAAAAATCATAAAGTCCATGGGGCAATATGTAATTTGGGGGGAGATCCTTTGAGACTAAGCAAATTTCTTATCAAGTGTTCACCTGCTAATTTCATCATCCATTGGTGATTTTTCTAATTACAGTAATCCTCTGTACTTATTAGTTGGCACCATAAGGAGAGCTTAGTTTTCTCATTTATTTTTCTCAGTATGGATCCACGGATCCTTATTTAATTGAATGTGCTATAATAACTGCCATCATTATTTAATTTGATGCTCAAACTGCCTCAGATTTGGCTAGTGGAACCCTATCAAGTTGGTGCTTCTGTCCTTTGACAAGTCCTCAGTGCCTTTAAACACTTGCTTTCTGGGTTAAAAATCAGTCCCAAGTTCATCTTACAGTCTCCCTGCCCTAACACTGGAATCAGGCATTTCTCCATGGGGTCCTGGTTCCTTGTCAGGAAGAAAGGTATTTAGATACCAAGATCTGGGCACCTGCTGGCCATTATACTGTGTGTCCTTGCTTTTACGTCGTCTCAGCAGAGAGAGTCAGGAAATAAGCTAAAATACAGAACACCTGTGGCTCAGCGGGTAAAGAATCCACCTGCAAGGCAGGAGATGCAGGAGACGTGGGTTCGATTTCTAGGTCAGGAAGATCCCCGGAGGAGGAGGAAACGGCAACCCACTCTCATATTCATCTTGCCTGCAGAATCCCATAGACAGAGGAGCTTGGCGGGCTACAGTCCACGGGGTCGCAAAAGAGAGTTGGCCACGACTGAAGTGACTGAACAAAACACATCCACGCAAACTTATCTGTATCTATTTATCAATCGATTGACTGATCTATCAAACATCATCTGCTGAATCTCTTCTAACCCTAAAAGCCATGGGTTCATACTGAGCCCTCAGTTCCCACCCAACAGCCCAAGGCACTTCAAGGCACTTTGGAGGAGTTACTGGCAGGAAGGCTACAAGGAGGAAGTCCTGGGTGTCTTTCCCCCGCCTGCTAACGGCCCGATATGACTCTGAAGAGGGACAGAAAGAAGAAAGGTTTCATCAGATCTTGCTGTTTTTCCTTTCTTTACTTTGACCACTTTACTGAGATCCAGCTACCAGCACTGCAAATGTCTGAAGGACAGAACCCAAGTTCTGACATTCGTGTACCCCCGTGAGATCACCACACTATCAATTCAGTGAGCATACCGCTCACCCCAGAGGCTTCTTGGCCTGCTCTTGTCCCTTCCTGTCCTCTTGCCCTGCCCTGCCCTGCCCTGCCCTGCCCTGCCCTTCTCTGTCTCTCCAGGAAATCACTGATCTGCTTTCTGTCACTATTGATTAGCTCCCATTTCCTAGAATTTTATACAAGTGGAATCACACAGTATGTACTTTTTTCCGGGTCATTTTGAAATTTATCCACGTTGCTGTGTGTATCAGCAGCTGTTCCGAATTCACTGTATGGATACTCCACGGTGACTTATTCACTCTCCTTGAAGGACAGTTGGGCTGTTCCCAGTAGTTGGCTATTACAAACAAAGCTGCCAGAACATTCCTACGTCAGTCTCTGTATGGATATGAGCTTGCACTTTTCTTAGGCAGATACCACATGACATGTGTTTAACGGGTCTCCATAGTGGCTAGCCCACATAGTATGTTTCTTTTTCTTTCTTTTAATTGGAGCATAGTTGCTTTACGGCACTGTGTTTGTTCCTGCTATAGAGCAAAGTGAATCAGTTAATACATACACGTCCACAGTTTTCAGATTGCCTTCCCATCTAGGTCACCGAAAGAGCATGGAGTAGAGTTCCCTGTGCCATACAGCAGTTCTCGCCAGTTCTTGTCTGTTTTATACACAGTCCTGTATATATGTCAATCTCAATCTCCCCATTCACGTGCTATGTTTCTAAAACAACTACACTCTTAGAAAAGCACGGAGAGTCACGAGGCTGTGTTATGAAAACAAGAATAAAAAAGCCCAACAGGTTACGGTTGGATGTATGAGGGAGCAATTTCCTTCCAGAAGCTTGGGGTGTGGGCTGAACATGCCTCTCGGAAACACACTCACTGAAGGTGTATAAAAAAAGAAATGCCCCACTCGCGCACAGACCCCTTCCTTGAAAGGAACCAAGCTGTTGTTTGCTTGGCCACAGAGGGGTGGGTTTTGCAGAGATTCAAAACACAAGAAAACAACAGCAGAGATTTACCTCAGTTAGTTTGGAGGCCCTCTGCATGAGACAACTGTGTTTTCTTTGGTAAAGAAATGCAGGACTTCCTTTTCCTGCTGAAGTCAAGGTACAGAGCAAACAGGCCCTGAATTTGTAAACTGAGCACGCAGGGAGGTGTCGGGGTGCTGGGCCCCTCCTGGTGAGGGACTCTGACGCTGGCAGAGGCCACCTCACTCTGGGGTTCTTGCCACCTGGTTGCCGAGAGGCCCCTCCAGCAGTCAGCTGGAGCATTCTTTTAAGTCTGCTGTCCTGCCGTCTTCAGGGGACACTTGGTGGATAAAATTGGAGTAGCGGCGCCTGGTAGAAAAGCTGAGTTATGACAAGAAGGGTTAAGGTAAAAAGGATGCGCTGGGAAGACGTCAAAGCCCCCAAGTGCTCTCAAAGGAGAGGTTTCTTTTAACTCTAGGTTAACAACCTAGATGACTGTGAAATCTAGACTCGACTTGAAATCTATTTAAGTCGGCATCAGTATAACATGGATTCTAACTCTGGCTTGGCAGATTTTTTTTGTTCATGAGAACAAAGAAATTTAATGCTTCATCTCCATCTCTCGGTACTTGCCACTGTTCAGTTAAAAGCCAGTCCTCGTTTTGATTTTTGCCCTCTCTTTCTAGAAGCAAGTCTGAGTCTGACCCACCATGGTCCCCACGGAAGCCACAGTGAGTATGGCCACACCCTTGGGCTCCTTGAAGTACACTGCTTTTGGGGCCTCTTTTCGGGGAGTGGGAAGGGCTCCATTGTGGGGGGAGGAGTGCTCTATGGTTTCCCAGGGCAAGAGTTCTGCTGAGCGGTGCTCCAGACAGCTGGTCAGTGCCCAGGACAGAGGGTTCTGTGGACACGAAGCTCTGGAAGAGCTCTGCGGTATGTGTGTGTGTGTGGGGGGGGGGGGGGCGGGGGCAGAGGAGAAGGCTGGTTCAGGTTTTACTCATAGGTGAGGGTTTTATGATCTTTACAATGTGCCTAGTCCCATGTGTCTGTTCTGAAACTCAGACAAAAGACGGCAAAGAATTCATTTGCTTTTAAAAGACCCATGGTGGGCATGTTAGTCGTGATTCTTATCAAACTTTATATAGTCTTTACAAAAAAGCAAATAATGATATATATTTTTCTGAAAGAGGCTCATAGAAATGAGTGAGTACAGCTATGATCCAGAGAATCATTCATGAGTTTACAGCCAAATATAATTAATTATAGAATCTAATAAAATTCCTATGCTTTACTTATATTAAATGCTCACAAAAACATCTAAGGATTTTAATTTTGCTTTCTCAAAGGGAGAATCTGGGTTTTACATGTAGGTATTGAAGTCAAACATTCTTAGTGGAGTTGACAAATGACCTCCATGCTGTATGGAGAGTGGTGGTTGCCACCACTACCGTCAAGCAAGTTATTTATCATATGCTGATGATATTCAGCATAGCATACGTCATCATGTTTCCCGTAACAACAGCAATGACAAAAAGACGATTATTTTGGACCTGCTGAAGTAACAAGGTGCACGTTAAGTCACTTCAGTTGTGTTCGACTCTGCAACCCTACAGACTGCAGCCTGCCAGGCTCCTGTCTGTGGGATCCGCCGGGCTAGGGCCTGGGGCTGCCGTGCCCTCCTTTAGGTGATCTTCCTGACCCAGGGATCGAACCGAGTGTCTGATGTCTCCTGCACTGGCAGGCAGGTTCTGTACTAGTGCCACCTGGAAAGATGAACTAACAAAATAAGTCTCTATTTTTCTGACCAAAGTTAGAACCGTAGTTTCTCCTGAGACAGAATCTGCTCTTTATCCCTGATGCTGGAAACAGGGCTGATAACGTCAGTCATTCGGTTTTATCATTTGGGATCTTGGAAAAATATCCGAACTTTGCAAGGCAGCCCCAGAAAGGAAGGAAATGCGCTCAGATAATGCCCTTTTGTGGTCAAGAGGCGTCCAGCACCGCCGACACGGGGACAAGCTGTGACCTCTGTGGCTATGACCTTGGTCAACAGCCATGACTCTCCTGGGGCCGCTCTTCTGAGACTGGCCGTGTGCCAGTCACCACCCAGGGCGCCGTGGTCTCACAGCAAAGGCGGAGCCACGCTAACAGACGAGGAAAGCCACGCGGGAGGAGGGGTGGAGGGTTCATGGTCAAATGGCACAAAGGACGAGGAGCGCTGGGGGCGTGGCCCCGGCTTCCCAGGCTCCTCCCTGAAGGCGAGTGTCCACGCGGCTCACTGGCTGAAAGCCGCCCCTCCCCGAAGGGGGGGGGGCTTGCCCACTCCCACCACCCTCCCTGCCTGTCTCCCTCCTCTTCTCTCCAGGCCCCCGTCTCCTCTCTCCAGGTGCCCATCCTGGTATAAGGAGCAGGGAAGGATATGGCCTTGGCCCTCCACAGTGGCCTTTCCCCAGAGGTGCCTGGAGCCGGGGGAGGGTATCCCGAGACAAGAGTCAGGAGGGAGGCCTCGGAAAGTCGGGGGAAGATGGAGTCCAGGAGCTGCAGCTTCTTCAATGTCTGGGCCAAGGGCTGCCAAAGGGAGGAAGACACACCTGCACAGGCTCGGGAGCCGGGGCCTGTCGGGTAGAGCGCCTGGCGGCGGGCACTGGCAGGCAGGGCAGGCCCCTTATCTGCTGTGCACTGAGGTTTGCCCCCAGCAAAAGGCAGTTCCCAGCTGCCCTGGGCAGAGGAAGCCACAGGGCATCCTCTGGTGCCCACAGTCTTTCCGGGATGGGTGGGGGGAGGATGCAGATGGGGGATCTGACAGGCGCTCGGCTCAGGTGCTGGGACCCAGACACTGAGGCTCAGGCTTGGTGTGGCCACCGCGAGGTATGGCTTTTCCGGCAGTCACGTACAGATATGAGCGTTGGACCATGAAGGCTGAGCGACAAAGAAATGATGCTTTCGAATTGTGGTGCTGGAGAAGACTCTTGAGAGAGTCCTTTGGACAGCAAGGCGATCAGACCAATCCATCCTAAAGGAAACCAACCGTGAATATTCACTGTAAGGACTGAAGCTGAAGCTCTAATACTTTGGCCACCTGATGCAAAGAGTCAACTCATTGGAAAAGACTCTGATGCTGGAAAACATTGAGGGCTGGAGGAGAAGGGGGCCGCAGAGGATGAGACGGCTGGATGGCATCACTGACTCAATGGAAATGAGTTTGAGAAAGCTCCAGGAGACAAAGGACAGAGGAGCCTGACAAAAGTCAGCCACGAATTAGTGCCTGAACAACAACAAATGACAGTGACAACATCGGAAGGTGCAGGGCAAGGTGCCGGGTCTGGAGGGGCTACAAGTGGCCCAGCCTGGGGCTGAGGGGCAGGGGGCTGGCTCTGGCCTTGACTGTCCCCCAGGGGGAGAGGGTTTGGGCCAGAACCTTCTGTTCCTTGGGTCTGTCTCCTCCTCTATAGTGAAAACCACTCAGTCGTGTCCGACTCTACAACCCCATGGACTATACAGTCTATGGAATTCTCCAGGCCAAAATACTGGTGTGGGTAGCCTTTCCCTTCTCCAGGGGATCGTCCTAACCCAGGTATCGAACCCAGGTCTCCCGCATTGCAGGCGGATTCTTTACCAGTTGAACCACAAGGGAAGCTCAAGAATACTGGTGTGGGTAGCCTATCCTTCTCCAGCGGATCTTCCCGACCCAGGAATCAAACTCGAGTCTCCTGCATAGCAGGCAGATTCTTTACCAACTAGCTATCAGGGAAGCCCCCCTCTATAAGATGGTCTCTAACATCTGAAAGTCATTCTAAAACCTGTTGAGCCTCTAAAAGCTCTGTCTGGGGCAGAAACCAAAGCCCATGTGAGCAGAAGGCGGCCCCCGCTGCTGAGTTCCAGGCCAGTCCCTGGGCATGCTGTGAGACAGTCTCTCACTTACTTAGATGTGTGACTATTAGGCACTTCTCTTCTTGATCAAAATTCTAAAAATCATCCAAATGATATCAACACTCCAATTAAGTAGCCCACTGGGAATCAGAGCCATCCCACGATACTGCCCTGTCTAGGGCCCCTCTGTGCTGTGGAGCTCAGGACCCCGCATGCAGGCGGACCACCCTCCCCCCATCCCATGACAGGCGAGTCAGGGACCTTTCTCGTGGCTTGCTCCACTGCTCTTACCATCACTGGCAAGAACACTGTCCTTTGCAAGTGGTTTCCTTGCCTGGCATGTAGTTTTACTATGTAGTTTTACTATGCTTAGTAAATTCTTGCTGAATGAGTGAACAAATCACATTATTTATTGCCAATGAACAAGAAATAAAGTGCTGTTTCTCAAGCTTAAGGTGATCATGATGACCTCTTAGTTAGTCAAGGAATAAGATGGTGGGATCTTCACACAAACACCATCCATCCTGGCCAGGTCTGGGCCCACCCCCACCCCCCGCCCCTGCCACGGATTGCTGCTCCTCACAGTGAGAGAAGATTCTAGATCTGGCTCAGACCACTGCTCATGGGGGACCACAGGCTGTGAGCAGTCGTCTAGCTGGTGAAGATATCATGTTTTTAAAAGGGTCTAAGAACAACACAATTTGCTAAGAAATGTTTCAAGGGAAACCTTGGGAAAGAGAACCTCTAGACATTCCAGTAAGATGTGGCAGAGAAGGGTCAACCCCATCACAGAGAGACTGAGCACTCCCCAGCAGTAATGACACCCTGTTTTACTCTGTTCCCACGGCCCCTGTCATGTTCCGTAAGAGGCAAGAGGCAGTTACTGAGTGCATACAACAGAAGAGAAAGGACATACGTTCAAACAGGGTCAGAGCAAATGGACAGAACAGCGAGAAAACAGGAAGAGTTAGAACTTGAGTTTTCAGCCTAAAACTGAGCTGTCTGATGCGGTAGCCACAAGTCACGCAGGGCCTGTAAGCACTTGAAATGTGGTCACTCCAACTAAGATGTCCCTTGATTGCGAAATGCACGTAGTCGAAAAATAGTCTATGCAACAAAAGGATGTGAAATATCTTGATAACTTTTATACCGCTTGAAAGTGAAAGTGAAGTTGCTCAGTTGTGTCTGACTCTTTGCAACCCCATGGACTGTAGTCTACCAGGTTCCTCCGTCCATGCGATTTTCCAGGCAAGAATACTAGAGTGGGTTGCCATTTCCTTCTCCAGGAGATCTTCCCGACCCATTGATTGAACCTGGGTCTTCTGCACTGAAGGCAGGCACTTTACCATCTGAGCCACCAGGGAAGTCATTGCTTACGTAACGGAATTATTTTAGACATGCTAGGTTTCATAAAACACATTATTAAGGTGAGACCTACCTATTTCTTTTGACTTCACTTGGCTACTAGAAAATGCAAAATTAAGGAGTTGCCTTATTTCCTATTAGGCAGCACTGATCAAAGGGTTTTACTTGGTTACTATACTTGGGCTACCAGTTTGACTGAGCTTCCCAATTACAAAGGGAATCCTCATCAGTCACAAAATTCATATGGTTCATGAGTTAAAAAAAACTCTCACTTGTTCTTCAGGAAATATGAAAGTGTTGCTTTACATCTCTTTTATATGTAAATGCCAAATGCACGTCTGAGCTAGGTCTTGATGAGTGGACACAGAGCTAGACGGAAACGCCCTTGGAGGTAGGGTGCACGGCAAGCTCCTTAGAAGCCACCTCGACACAGTCCCTGGGATAAACTCAGGGCAGCTTGTGGGAAATCCTCAACCCAGTCCTCAGCCAGGGGGCTCCAGTGCGTGCTCTTGGATGGAAAGTGAGTGGGAAATGAGTGGATTTCAGATCCTTACAGTGACCTCTCTAGGTCTTACTCTGACCCAGACCTTGAGAACAGCCTTTGTGGATGGCTTCTCCAGCCAGAGCAGTGTATCCAGGGCTGAGAGAGCAGAGAGGACAGAAGAAATGGCCTGGCCACCTCAGAATTCCTCCTGGAAGCCAGCTGCCCCTCATCTGGACGAGGGGCCCACCCCTACCCAGAAGGTCCCGGATTAAATGCATGCATATCCTGTACTCCACACAAGGTCTGGCATGCACTTGGGGCTCCGACAGTAGGGAAGCAAATAAGCTGCTAAATACCTGACATTTATATCTGCAGGGAGATTTTCAGAGGATCCTGTGCCTGAGAGCCAAAGGGTGTTTACCCACCAGTGACGGACAAAGCTATGAGTGCAAGTCTCGACACAGGCGTGTCCAGGCTTCCCCTGGCCTAGGACACGAACTCTTCCTCTGTCATCACCCTAAAGATGCCCAGCACTCTGACCCTGTAAGGATGACACAGGCTGGCCTTGTGGTCTCAACGAAATTCATTCAATTCCAGGTTTTTTATGTGTGAATTCAATCACTCTGAAAATATGCCTGGAGAGTCCTTAGCTGTATCTAAGGGGGTGTGTGTGTGCATGCGTGCTTGTATGCACATTGTGAGGGTGTGAGTACAGGTGTCTGAATGTGTGCACGTATGTGCAGGGGTGTGTACATGTGAATATGTATGTGTATTCGTGTAGGCACGCTTGTGTGCATGCGTCTGTAAATGTGAGGACTTGTGAGGGCTGGCTTCATGGGCGGGTGGCAAGGGCCTCATGCTTAGAAGTGTTGCTTGATTTAATGCTCTACTGTCTTGAAATTCGTAACAAATTCTCAACAAGGGGCCCTGAAATCACGCAGCGTGTGCTGGTTCCTGTGTATGTGCATGTGCGTGAGGGTGTATACATAAGCGTGTGTGCTCATGTGTGTGCACACGTGTAACTGGGTGCGTGTGTGACTGTTGCTGCTCAACAGAGGATCCGTAGCTTTCAGAGGATTCGGGGGAATCTGGAGCCAGAGAAGTGTGAAAGCCTCTGGGGACCTCTCAGGGAGTGCAGAGTAGGCAGGAGAAGGAGCAATCAGGCTCGTCGAATTCGCTGGATGAGTTCGCCGGCCAGTGGCCCCGAGACCCTCCTCCATCCCGATGGAGCACCTGTCACGTGGGCTGTGACTGTTCCTTTGCTTGCGTGTCTCTTCCCAGAGGGGGAAAGTTCCTTGAGAGTGGCAACCACACTTGACTCTTCAGCTCCTGCTTAATAAACATTTGTTGAATAAATAAATCATTTACAATCTAAGCAGATGCTCTCAGAATTCCTATTTCCTACACACACATTTCTTCTGCCTTCTCACAGCCTTTTGGGGTTGGAAGGTTCAAGGGCTCCGTGCCTTTGCCATCAGACTGAAAAGCCAGCCCCTGACCCAGTGTCGCCTGTGTCTCCTTGCAGAGCCTAATCCTTAACCCGTCAGATGACTACGGCTACGATGGCACGCTGCCCATGGAGTATGACACCAACTTGACAGACTACTTCTGTGAGAAAAGCCACGTCAGGCAGTTTGCGGGCCACTTCCTCCCGCCCCTGTACTGGCTCGTGTTCATCGTGGGCGCCGTGGGCAACAGCCTCGTCATCCTGGTCTACTGGTACTGCACGAGAGTGAAGACCATGACTGACATGTTCCTTCTCAATTTGGCCATCGCTGACCTCCTCTTTCTCACCACCCTGCCCTTCTGGGCCATTGCCGCCGCTGACCAGTGGAAATTCCAGACCTTCATGTGCAAGGTGGTCAACAGCATGTACAAGATGAACTTCTACAGCTGCGTGCTGCTCATCATGTGCATCAGTGTGGACAGGTACATCGCCATCGCGCAGGCCATGAGGGCGCAGATGTGGAGGCAGAAAAGGCTCCTGTACAGCAAGATGGTCTGCTTTACCATCTGGGTGATGGCGGCCGCGCTCTGCCTCCCGGAGCTCCTGTACAGCCAAGTCAAGGAGGAACACGGAACTGCTATCTGCACCGTGGTCTACTCCAGCAACGAGAGTACCAAACTCAAGTCGGCTGTCTTGACCCTGAAGGTCACCCTGGGCTTCTTCCTCCCCTTTGTGGTCATGGCTTGCTGCTATGCCATCATCATCCACACCCTGATCCGGGCCAAGAAGTCCTCCAAGCACAAGGCCCTCAAGGTTACCATCACTGTGCTCACCGTCTTCGTCCTGTCTCAGTTCCCCCACAACTGTGTTCTGCTGGTGCAGACCATCGATGCCTACGCCACGTTCATCTCCAGCTGTGCCCTCTCCATCAAAATTGACATCTGCTTCCAGGTCACTCAGACCGTGGCCTTTTTCCACAGTTGCCTGAACCCTGTTCTCTACGTTTTTGTGGGTGAGAGGTTCCGCCGGGATCTTGTGAAGACCCTGAAGAACCTGGGCTGCATTAGCCAGGCTCAGTGGGTTTCATTCACGAGGAGAGAGGGAAGCCTGAAGCTGTCATCTATGCTGCTGGAGACAACCTCAGGGGCTCTCTCCTTGTGAGGTGGCTTCTCTGAGGTGGGCGGTCCTTTTGGAAGTGTCCAGAAATTCAGAGACAGCTTCCCTTACTGACAGGCCAGAGGGAAAGTGGAGAAGGAGAAGCAGTGAGAAAAGGGAAATAGAAAACTCAGAAAGGGATGAATTTGAATAGCATTATTACTTTTGGTCAGGATTTGCCAAGTTGGACTCTTTAAAACTGACTGGCCATCCCAGGAGACTGCTGCCTGGCTCCTGGCTGCAAAGCCTGTGGTTTTCAGAGGAGGATTAATGAATGACAGACACTGCAGGCCTCCGTGGCTTTGCCACTTGCCTGAGCATTAATGCAGCTGAGCCCTGGAGGAGGCATTTGATTTCTCGGAGCCCTGGGAATCGCTGTGGCTTTAGTTCTTGACGGCATCTCTTCCAAAAGAAGACACAGAAGCATCGGCCACTGCCACAGTCCATGAATGCACAAGGCTTCATGAAAGCTTCTGTCTTTGGAGAATTTCTGCTCTGGTTTTGGGGGCTGATACCCATGGCAGGTGTTGATCTAGATCCTTCCAAACAACCTCGGATCTAATTCCCTTCTGCTCTCCTTGATCTCTTTGGGGCCAGTGAGGGTCCTTGTTCCTGTTCTGAAACTATCTGCAGCACTGGTCAGTGAGCCTTTGGGCGACTGGCCGTACGAGCATGTCACCTGAACTCTGCTGGCTTCCAACGCACGTCTTCTGGAGGCCCTGTGATTCCTCACCTGACTGCCACGCTGATCTGGGCAGGAGTCAGCTTGTCCCCTGGTGCCATCGAAGTGGTCTTCACAACCCGTGCAGGGAGATTAAGAACCTGGGTTGGTGGGGACCTGGCTCCACTATGGGCTCACTCTATTGAGTGGCTGGTATGATGGTCCACTCTGTTCCCTATACAATGGACTGGCCCTATTTGCCCTCTTGTTTCTGAGGCCACTGGACGGATATTTGCCTCCATGCTTCTCTTTTTCATATTGTATAATGCTAACATTTTTAAAAAAGCTTTCAACTTAGAGATTAGGCTGAAAAAAAATGTAACTTACCTTTGTGTCTCTTTTTACTATTTGGCAAATTTATCACATTAAATATTTTCATTTATTAGAAAAGTGCTTTTTAAATGACTGTTTACAAATATCCATTACTTTTCACTTTTTTTTTTTACCCTGTCTCTATATTTTAAATGTGTATACAGATCAAACAGCCACATTAGAGTATGAAGAATAAGAGACTGGGATAAGGAAATAACACTTCCAAAATACCATAAAACCATTTTGGCTGAATAATTCCTAATTTCTTCTCTGGGCAAACTTATCTTCCAAGTTTCTCCAGGTGAGTCCATTGGTATTTCCAAAGAGGACGATCAGAACAGGATCATGAACCATTCCGGCTTTGCCACTTGCTTCAGAGAAGGCATCTCATTTTCCCAGTGCATTGTGAGTTGCCGTAGTTTCTGTTCCAAGGCCATCCCTTCCAAAGGGGACACCAAAGCGCTGGACTCTGCAACAGCGTCCTTTCCCCACCCACTTCTAAGCTACACGTCAGTGAGGAATAAAGTGAGCAGAAAGTGGACAGCAGCAAGAAGAGCAAGAGTTGACGCGCAGGCCCTGCCAACCCACCCAAGTGTGGGCAGCTGGTGGCAAACAAGCATTGGCCTGGGACCAGCAGGCCAACGTGGGTCCCAGCACAATAAGAACCACCTACAGTCAAGGGGAGGCTGAACTTCCCAAGGCAGTCTATGGACAGAGCTGTCCATGTGCCCACCTCTTCCAGAAGGCGACTCAGATATCCTCTGAGAAACCTAGAATAAGCAACAGGAATGGGCCAAGCCTAAATAACCCTGTGCAGTTCAGTGGGAGAACCTGACTGGGTTTGGCTTATTCATCCCATGCCCTTTTGATACTGCGGTTCTGGCACTATGTGTCCTGGGGGCTCCACTGGAGCTGAGGATGGGGAGAGGGATGAAAGCAGGGAGGAAGGAGCCACGACTGTGCTTGTTCAATCTCCTCCAGCCTAGAGTCACTTATGGGACATCATGATGGAGATTAAGTGGCAGTTCAGAGGTAGTTTGAACTGAACTACATGTTAGTTTTGCCAACAAAGGTCCAATCAGTCAAAGTTATGGTTTTTCCAGTAATCGCATATGGATGTGAGAGCTGGACCATAAAGAATGCCGAGGACCGAAGAACTGATGCTTTAAAATTGTGGTGCTGGAGAAGACTCTTGAGAGTCCCTTGGACTATAAGGAGATCAAACCAGTCAATCCTAAAGAAAATCAACCCGAATGATTCATTGGAAGGACTGATGCTAAAGCTCCAATACTTTGGCCACGTTATGCAAAGAGCGGATTCACTGGAAAAGACCTTGATGCTGCGAAAGACTGAGGGCAGGAGGAGAAGGGGCAATAGAGGATGAGATGGTTGGATAGCATCACGGACTCAATGGACATGAGTTTGAGCAAGCTCCAGGAGATGGTGAAGGAGAGGGAAGCCTGGTGTGCGGCAGTCCGTGGGGTCACAGAATCAGACACAACTGAGCAACTGAACAACAACAGAGGTGGATAAGGCTTTGACCAATGAATGTTAGTTGAGGAAAAAGTGCCACGGACTCTACTTTCCCCCCTTTGATTTTTAGGGAAGGAGATGAACGCCACAAGAACCACGGACCCTGCACTGAGCGCGATGACCACCCTTAGTTCCAAGGGCCTCTGTTAGCACCCGCCTGACTGTCCCAGTCCTACCACAGCGGCAAAGGAGGACTAAAGATACACTGCAGCTGCATTATATTTTAAAGATTTTAAGTATCCTCTGTTGGTAAATCAGTTTTTAAAGGATTGCATAAATAGGACCATTTTACATTCAAATTAAACTAGATCTTAGAAGCAGATTTATCCTAAGATAAAAACATTGGAAGGATCAGCAGGAGGACACCCACTAGGACACCCATTCAACATTTCTAGGAAATATGTCTGTGAGTACCTTCCTGAAGTAATGATAAAAAAGGATTATAATATAATTACATTTTTACAGGAACTCTATAGATCAGAAAAATCAGGAAACTGAATGAAATACATCAGAAAAGATACTGCTTTACCTACTAAAATTTCAACACATGACAATGTGTACATTCAAAGGGGAATGCTGTTTTGATGTAAGATGTGAGATATGGATGTGAGAGTTGGACTATAAAGAAAGCTGAGCACCGAAGAATTGATGCTTTTGAACTGTGGTTTTGGAAAAGACTCTTGAGAGTCCCTTGGACTGCAAGGAGATCCAAGCAGTCCATCCTAAAGGAAATCAGTCCTGAATATTCATTAGAAGGGCTGATGCTGAAGCTCCAATATAGCCTGTTTCAAAGTGAGGTCTGGTCAAGGGGTGCTAAATGACTTTGACAAAAGGGAGATTATCACGGCCTCCAGTATCTGCACCTCACACATTGTAGACGCTCCAAAGAAATCTCTCTCTTCATTTGACAGGTTGTTACTGATTGTTTACTATGAGTGATTAATAAATAGCATGGTTTTAGAATTATCATTGCAACCAAGACTTGGTGGTTCTGCAACAGTTTCCTTGGCCCGACTCTATATGGCCCCCCTGTTCCAACTGTGGTCTGAGCCCAGCAACCTCCTGGGACAGGGAATGTCTCTCTAATGAATTCTGTATTATTGTTACAGACAGCCCAAATAGCTAATGTCCCTTTCAATGTATTATAAAAACCTACAAAAGACGAGCAAATGTTTCTCTCCAACATGTGACTCTTTGTGAGTTCCCCTTCTCTCTTGACATATTTGGGCTTCCCAGGTGGCGCAAGTGGCTAAGCACCCGCTTGCCAATGCAGAGGATGCAAGACACACACACACACAGAGGTCGCTCAGTCGTGTCCGACTCTGCGACCCCATGGATTGTAGCCCACCAGGCTCCTCGGTCCATGGGATTTTCCAGGCATGAATACTGGAGTGGGTTGCCGTTTCTTTCTCCAGGATGTAAGACACACGGGTTCAATCCCTGGGTCGGGAAGATTCCCTGGAGGAGGGCGTGGCAACCCACTCCAGTATTCTTGCCTGGAGAATCCCATGGACAAGGAGCCTGGTGGGCTACAGTCCATAGGGTCACAGAGAGTTGGACATGACTGAAGTGACTTAGCATGCACACAGCTTCATGCCAGGCTGGCAAGGTTTCTCTGCCCAATCCTATTTCCTCCTACTTCCCTTCACTGTTGGCAATCCTGAATAGACATTTGCCCCCAAGATTCCATCTCAGCATCTGCTTCTAGAGAAGTCAGCTTGCAACAACCTTTTCATCAGAGGCTGGCCTAGCAAAAGCACATTTGAGACCTGTCAGGCAAAGAGCACAGGGTACCCAGAGCTACAGTGTTCTGTGAACATCCGTCACAGAGCTCATCTCTGCAGGCTGGGAGCAGAGGCCTGACTGACCTTAATTCAACCATCAGCAGACCGCTGTGCACACCAGCAGCCTGCCAGGCCCCGTGGGCACCGGACAGACATGGGCTTGCGTCTTCTGGCTGTCATCTCCTGCTTGCTTGCTTTGTGCTGGGCACATACATAATACTGTACGTAATTCCAACCAGTCTGCAGACGAAGGGGCTGAGCGCTTCAGAGATCAGGAACCCACCCAGCATCACACTGTAGCAACCGACAAGGCCAGGACATCATCCCGGGCATGTCTGGCACTCAAGCCTTGACTTTTGCCCACCAGGCTGTCCCACCTTGCATGTGTGACATGGTCAGACAAATCAGCCGCTGCTTTGAAGGGTTGACCAACACTGTGCCAAGCTCCAGGCTGAGTACCAGGGGCTGCAAAGATGCATGGGCAGAGACTGGGCTGGCACTGCTTTAGATACCACTGCACACAAACTCAACAATGACATGGGACAGCTGAGGCCCTGCTGAGCCCTCTGTCAAAAGTGGGCCACGGGACAATGACATCATTCTCACAGGCTCCTCCTCAAACACGTGCAGTTGTGGGGCCTCAAATTCTTCATGTGGGAGCCACAGATTCTGCTGCAGGTCTGAGGATGCGCAGATCCAACGACTCTGCAGCCAAACCTGGCCAGAATTCTGGACACCCACCGTCCTCCTCACCCCACGCTGTCCCCGTTGGTCTTCCTAGCTCCTTTCTCACAAACAGTCCATCTGCCCGCTGGACGCCACCTCAAAGTGCGACAATACCACAAGGAACAGAAGAAGCATCTTGTCAAGCCCTACTCAAACTCCTGACCCATAAAATCATGAGATACAATAAAATGTATTATTGTTTTCAGCCACTGAGTTTTGGGGTAATTTGTTACATAGCAGTTGATAAATGGAATACCAAGGAGCCAACAATTTTGCCATTAGTCTTTCAACTCCAAAGCAATGACGTGAGCAACCTAGGCTGAACCCGCAGGAGCTCATGGCACAGACCCAGCGTTATAGAAGAGGCTGGACAAGGTGTCAGACAGTCCACCCCGCAATCCCCTAGGTGACTCTGGCTGGATCTCTCCCAGCCACATGCTTCCTCCGCCACCTGCTGAGGTCTCTGCTTAAACACCACCTTCTTTTCCAGGCCATCCCGGCCCATCCACAGTCCCCTTCTCTGCTCTGCTCTTCTCCGCGCTTGGCACCACCTGACGCTTCAGAAGTATAAACTCGGGCAGGGACTGTTCTTCTTTTCTGTTCACTGCTATTTCCCAAGTGCCTACGACAGACCCCACACATGACGGACACTCAGTCAATGTGTTGAGAGAATCAACGGCCCCTCCAATTTCAAATATTTGGTTCTGGGAAGTGCACTTACTGTTGTGAAATCCTGCTGTCTTGGGAAAATACAGCACTTGATAACGATATTTTACCAATCTCATTGAACAAAAACTTATGGAGCATTTTCTAGGTGTCAGGCACTGGGCTTAGGTGATGCTAAGGAAAAGCAGACACAGGTCCAGTGCCCACAAAGCTCACAGTTCACAGACGACAATCAGACCATCATGAAGAGAGGGTTTTGAGATGCTAGTGTGTTACAAGAGGCTCTGACCTACTGTGTGGATGAGAGGCGGGGAAGGTTTCCCCAAGGAAGCGGCGTTAAGCTGAGAGCTAAAGGATGAGCAGAAATGAGCTACAGGAGGAAGGAGAGGGAGGGTGCACTGGGAGGATGGGGTAACATGTGCAAAGGCCCTGCGATGCCCATGCCTGTGTGACACTGCCAGGCCAAGTGCCCCCGCCACTGAGCTAGTTCAGGTTATTACCACTCATGCTCTTCTCGTTTTAGTCTTTAAATATGAAAATTAAGAAACACACACACATAGGCCTTCCTTGGTGGCTCAGCAGTACAGAACCCTCCTGCTGATGCAGGGGACATGGATTCAATCCCTGATCCCGGAAGATCCCACGTGCCTTGGAGCAACTGAGCCTGTGCACCACAACTACTAAGGCTGCGGTCCAGTTAGGGCCTGGGGGCAGCAACGCTGAGCCCGTGCGCCCTGGGGCCTGTGCTCTACGAGAGCAGCCACTGCAATGAGGAGCCCGTGCACTGCGGCTGGAGAGTGGCCCACGCACCAACAAAGACTCAGCACAGTCAAAAAATAAAAGTCGCTCAGTCGTGTCCGACTCTTTGCGACCCCAAGGACTGTAGCCTTCCAGGCTCCTCTGTCCATGGGATTTTCCAGGCAATATACTGGAGTGGATTGCCATTTCCTTCTCCAGGGGATCTTCCCAACCCTGGGATTGAACTTAGGTCTCTCACACTGTAGACAGACACTTTACTATCTGAGCCACCAGGGAAGTCCAAGTAAGAAAACATACATAAATGTGGCGAGAAGAGCATAACTAACCTCCTCATGCCCATCACTCAGCTCCAACAGCAATCCACACTCTCTGCATTCTAGTCCCACCCACAACACCCACCTTGTCCTCCTTTCCCTTTCTCTTCGCTCTTGCTTCCTTTGCCCCCCTTCCTGCATTTGCTCCTCCCTTCCCCCCTTTCTTCCTTCACTCCTACCTTTCTCTGTTAGCTTCTCCCTTTGCTACGGTATTTTACAGCAAATCCAAGACATCATATACTTCCCCTCAAAAATCATGCTCCTGGGGCTTCCCTGGCAGTCCAGTGGTTACGAATCCACCTGCCAACTCAGGGACGCGGGTTCCATCCCTGATCCGGGAAGATCTCACATGGTGTGGGGCAAGAAAGCCTGGCTGCCGCAGCTACTGAGGCCCGAGTGCCTAGAGCCCACGCTGCATCACAAGAAAGCCTGCGTGCAGCAACAAAGATCCAGCACAGCCAAAAATAAATAAAAAAAATAATAAAATCATGCTCTTACCCTTATAAAGCTCCAGGTATAAATGAGTGAATGAATACCTGATGGAAACTTCCTGTTTGGCTAGGCCACCTCTTACCAAAGGGACCAAGGGAGGTATGAAGCTAGTCGGGAATGAGTGAGCAGACACTACAAGGTCTCATACTGTGGGTGACACTTTCTTAGTGGGACTAACAATCTAGGGAACTCAGAATATTCTGGCAAGACCAACAAAGGTAGAGTGAGCCCCAGCACTGTCCCTTGTTCAACTTTTGGAATCCAGAAAACCTCAGAGCCAGAAGAGATCTGATCCACTGAGACGGTGTGGGACCATGAGCTGTAATTCTCAGCACATAACTGATAAACCTCTTGTAGGGAGGATGATACATAGTAAGGGTTTACAGGTCAAGGGCTGCCACAGCATAGCTTGGTTTATGGAAGGTTTTTTGTTTTTTTTTTTTAAATCATTGGAGAATCTACTTTCCAGTGAAATGAGAATGGTCTGGAGGAAACTGCTGCCACAGCCATCTCAGCCTTGTAGTAACATGTTTTCCAAATGGTTCAGACTTACCAGCTTCCCTGGGTCTTCGGTTTCCTCATCTGTAACAGGTGGCTGACTTATGGCAAGAGCCTATTAAATTACTTATGCTGCTATTGATTACATGTTATAAATAATAAGCCAGTGCTGCAATGAGCTGATCTTTCTCTTCTTTTCCATGAAGACCTGCCAGAACCCAAAGGTCCTTAACCTTTTGTTCCCTTATATACCCCTTTGACAATCTGGCAAAGCCTTCTCAGGATGTTTTAGAATGAATAAAATATATATGATTACAAGGGAAGCCAATTACACGGAAGCATAATTCTCTATTAAAATAAATTTGTGAACTAGTAATACACGTCTCTTCATGAACACGGTTAAAAAAAAAATCTACAGCAGGTATAACAACCACCTTCACTTCACAGTGAAGATGAGCATAAATAATATGTAAAGGGTCTGCAACAACTTTTAAGTAACAAGAAAATATCTGTCACTCCCACCAGTGGCAGAGACACAGGTCTTGCTAATACTCATGTGGCATGTAGTCTATATTCATAATTGAAGGAAGAGCTAAATTTTAGCTAGATAGTAGAGGAAAGGTGTCATTTTCCCAAGTTCAAAGACCTTCTGAATTCTGTGTATGGACCAGTTTAGGAATCCCTATTTAACCCAGACCCTTTGATACCAAACTCATAGTTCTTCCTCTAAATCTTAAATTGTGGACACGTACGGAACTACTTCAGGTTTGGGGAAGGGAATGTTTTTCCATTTACAAATGACCGGTTGGGTAACATGTCCCTTGAATAAGAACATAAGCCATAAAAAAGTTATGGTTGTAAAAAGGTTTTACCTGTAGGATAGTTTCATACGAGGTGGTTCATTTGGAAATATCTTCCTCTCTAAGAATGACATTTTCATCACTGCATCCCAGTGCTTGGACCAATGAGCTGAGGGAGAGGTCCTGGCTCCAAGATTTGAGGGTCACTGGCAAAGTTGAATTAGGAGACAGATCCATTAGCTGATTTTACCCCTTCAAGTTCTAACCAAAATGGTGACAGAGTGGTGATCATCAAGGACTTTCTGGCGTGGTCCACGGATCTCACCTCCGCCAGTATCTTCATCTGGCAGACTTGTGAATGAACTGGACCCAGTGAACCAGAGTTGACATGCCGCCTGCCCGTGACTCTGTATTTTAATGTAACCCAAAGATAAGCACTTTCTTCTAAGAAACTCTCTGCTACTTACGTTGTATTTACTGACACTTAATAAACGAACAGTTTGACTATGGAGTAAAACTGAGCCCTGGGGGAGCCTTGGGCTTTCCCTGATAACACCTGAACCCTTGATAGCCAAGGAGCCCGTGCGCCTGATCTGCGCCTAATGGGCCCCTGTCCCTCTTGCACAGGTTCATCTTGGGGGCATGAATGCGTGGTCCTTCTGAGAACATACAGCAGGTCTGTGGGGGCCCTTGCTGGTGCAGAAGGGCTGTCTTTACAAAGACTTCTGGTTTCACACATAGACCCTGTTATGCAAAGGCCACTTGAGGGCTGATGCTGCGGCCACTATGAGAAAGCACGTGGGGCCCTGAAGTCAGCCTCAGGGTCAGAGGAACAAACTGGATTCCTTTCTCCAGGCCTGCAGTCACTGCCTTTGTTGTCTGTTCGGTACACCTGCCATTCCCCCACTGCTCCTTCCCTCCCACGAGAAAGGTGGCTTCTGCTCACCTGGCCTGCGGCGTGGCCCCAAGAGAAGGCCCTTCCTGCTGCTGACCCTCCTTTCTCACCCCTCCTTCGCTCTGCTAGCCTTTGGGCCTCCCCTACCCCCTCCCACTTTCCTTTCTCATGCCAAGGAGAAGCCAGCGCCTGCCCCACTGACCTGGCAGACGGATGGGTGACCTCCCAGAAAAGGTGTCCTTCTCTCCTCAGGGCTGTGGGAGGTCTCCCTGAAATCGCCTTTCCCTGGAGCATCCTGCAGCAGCTGCAGGCCCGAAGCCAAAGGCGCTCTGGAAATGAGGCCTTCCCTGGGGAAGGGCACTCACCGCACCTCGGGTTTGGAGAGGCCTGGCTCCCTTTGTTCATTATGGAGCTAAGACAACTCATTCCAGGCTTCAGATAGGCTGCCAAGTCTGCGATAACCTCAGTATGAACCTGCCAGAAGGTTGAAGAAACCACACCAGCCTCCAGCCTCCAGCCTCCCCCCGGAGCTCGAGGGATGGGGGAGGGACGAGGGGACACACATCAAAGCCCAGAGACCGGTGATCATACTGTGGCTCGGCTTTACTATCTTTCTTCAGCAACCAGCGAGTGTGGGAAAAGTAAAAGGGTGACCTTTCTTTCAACCCTAACCCACTTTGAGCAGCTTTCACAACAGCTCTGCTCTCCCCTGGGTTTTGATAGCTTCAGCTTTAACCGCTCTCTCAATAAAAGTCCGTTTTCTCATTTCAGGCGACAGATTTCACCATCTATTTGCTTTGCAGATGTGTGTGGGTGGCGGGCTTCACTCGCCAGATTTTTCCCACGCATCTTCAAACCGAGAGGTCTGACCCTGGCTGAAGTGTCCTTCTGAGTCACCCGGGGAATCGCTACATCCTCTGGGCGGAAGAGGCATCGCAGGCACCGGCACGCGTCTACAGACACCGAGAGGGCCCAGAATTCCCAGAATTGTGTGGGGGCTTGGAAAACCAGGAGCGGAGGTTTGGTTTGCTCACCTTGGGGCGGCTCAGCAGGGGCGGAGAGGTGCACCAGGAGCGTGGCACGGAGGCCCCGGATCCCAGCCCAGATGGAGCAGCCTGTATCTGTGTCCCGGTCCGTTCTCCCAGTCCATGTGGCCTCTCTGCAGGGCCTTTCCTATGAACACAGAATTCCTTCTGCGGTGCTGTTTCAGGCACTTGGATCGAGCACTCTTCCATCCCTGGACAGGAGAGGCTTGAGGGCACAGGAGGCTATACGTGTCCGATCCAGTAACCAGCTCACTTCCATCCTCCCCAAATCGGCCCTGTGGCCTTGCCCTTGTCCTTCTCTACCATGGGGGTTTTGGGGGTTGGTCTCCGGCCAAGTTGGCCACCGGGATTGCTGATGGCCTAGGGCTGACCGTGGTGCCCAGTGTCTTCACTGATTCAGAGGCTGGTGAGCACCGTGCTCTGTGCTCCCTGCTGCGGGATGAGGCAGAGCAGGGAGATGAGGATGAAAAACAGGGTCCTGGAGCTGCAGGGAACAATACACTTCCGGGAAGAGTCACCTACTCCTGAGTAACTGATCAAAGCGGCGGCCGCGGGAGATCCAAGGCAGGAAGGCTGCAAGAAGGGGAGTGGAGGGAAGGAGGGCTGGGGGGACCCTGTGGGGCACAGGGCGCCCCAGAGGCGAGTGCGGATGCACCGCCTGGCCCACGCTCAGTCTGCCCAGGGGAGGAGCGACGGGGACCCGGCCCTCGGGGCCCATGTCCAGGGTCTTCGCTGCCCCTCTCTGCTGCCTCCTCTAGCAGCCCTACCTAGATTGGGATCCACCTTGACTAACCGTGGTTTTAGGCCACCCGTGACCTCCTCCCCAGCTCCATCATTCTGGTAAATCAGGCTGCTCTTCGTGGACCAGGGGAGGGCTGGAGAATTTTGCTGAACACAGAAGCTCTTCTGGCAGAGGGCAGTGGGTTGGTGCATCGCATTGGCTGAGGCAGGTCTGAACTCAGACCTCAGCGCACACTGTGGGTCCAGATACCAGGTCAATTTGGCAACCTCTTAGAACAGCTGCTTTTTTTTTTCCTCCCTTTTGAAAAGTCACAGGACTTGACATGGCCCAACAGCTTTGCCCCTACTCTGGTGGGTGCAACTTCATCTCTCACCTTATGTCTCAATGGAATGAAACGTGACGCCACTGTCAATGTCATAGTGTTTATTTAAATCCTGAGATTAAAAATAAGACATTCCCAAATGGTGCAGCAGATGCTATACGGACTATGCTTTGGGACACAAAAGTCCCTCACCCCCACTGGGCAGGTGGAGAGTTGGCATTTGATGTGCTTCTGGTGATTCTTTGGCAGATAAAAAAGAGTCAGGTTCCCAGACCCACTACCCCGTAAGGCCGCGAGCATTGAGGACTGGTCTATTAAAGTGCAATTCTGATTTGGAAGCCACCCAACTGAGGCTTCGCTGTTGCTCTGCAGCCATGGGGGGACAGGAGCATCTCTGGACAGCCCTTGTCCTCAGGTTCTGAGAAGTCTTTTTGTCAGAGATGCCTCCTCAAATTTAAAGATGTACTGTGTTATTTTGAAAAAGTGCTTAAGAGAGAAAAGGCATTATTAACTGTCTTTGTTTCCTTGGAAGCACCACAACAGAGAAAAATCCACCCAGGGTTCCACTGAAAAGAACCTTTTGGGTAAGTGTTTTGTAAACGTAGATGGCTGGCTCTACATTCTCTGTGCTGGGTGACCCTTGATTCTGAGCGTTGCAGAAAGTAGCTCTGCCCTCATTCTTAACACCTCTGAGCTGAGGTTGGGATTCTCCAAGGTGGAGTCACCAAGATGGGCTTCTAAAACTGAAACTCCTATAAAAACGTATGGTGGACAGCTAACCAGAATGATAAAACACAGACTCTGAGATTTCATCCCCAAATGGGGATTTCTTTTCAGATGAGTCTGGAACGGCTTCACCACTGAAGGTGAGTGACAACTGAAAATAATTTTAAAAAACCATCTCCTTTATCTCTGATTTATCTAGTGTGGCTATGCATTCATACTTTTCAGACCTGATGTAGTGTTTCAGTTCCAGATTCCTGTTTGAGAATTTCCTTGCCTGCTCTTGGTCCAGCAGATGTGGAGTAGGTGGGCTCCAGCCAGAAGCGCTCTGCAGGGGCTACGCTTTTTCCCAAACATGCTTGCTGGCGATGGATGAGGGTGCCTGACAGAGGCCGTGTTCCCGGGCGAGGGTGATCAGTGGCTTCCAAGGCATTGGTGAGCAAGGCGGCTGGTACTAATCAATACTAAACAGCAAGTTATTCAGAGAGCTCGGCCAGCCCCCAAAGAGGCTGCTGGGGGATTTTTCTTTTTTTTTTTTAAGATAGTGATCTGGGATCCCAAGAATGTTTCCTACTTGTTGACTTTTAGTGTTAATTCAGTCTACTGGCTGGGGCCACCACTTTAAATAGCTGTTTTTCATTATCATTTGCAGTAAAAAGAATACCTCAACCCCCAAACTTCGGTAAAGTTGGGAACTTGTTTAAAATAAGAAAGCAGTTTATACAAGCCATACTTAAATATGCCAAGATGAACTCTAGCTGCACATCAAACCCGAGCTCCCACAGCAAAGTCACGAAGAACAAGAGTCCATCCAGCACAAAAAAATAACTACGCTGCAGCGGCAGGGTGGGGCCGCGCTGCGCAGGCGAAGGCTTTTGCACCTACTGCCATCACTGTCTGCAGCGCTGGCACAAGGGGCCCGCGGGCTCCTGCAGCAGTGCCTCTGGGTTGGCTTCACAAGAGCCATGGGATTTTTTTAAGCTGCAGTTGGTCCCCTGCTGGGTCGTGTCAGAGGTTCAGAACAAGCCTCAGATGGAATGTCTCAGGCCTTCGGCAGGAAACACATCAGCTACTCGAGAAATGCTGATTCGAGCTGCAGGTGACGGTGGTGAGACGAGCACAGGGCCGCCTGCTTGGCCATGTCTCCAGGGTATCCTGGGAAAGCTAAGCACTCAAACCCAGATTCCAGATGCTTCAGGGTCTTTTGTTTCTCTCAAGTGGTGAGCCAGCTACATCTGGTTATCCTCTTCAGGGGAGATGGATTTAAAGGCAGGGTAGTTTGCTTTCAAGCAGTGCGGCACCCTGTAAGGACAAGCATAAGTCTAGGAAGTCTCTGGGGGCCTGGCCATTTCTGTTTTGGTGCTAAGCACCGTCAGGACCTTGCTCAATGAGATGCTAGAGACGCTTGGCTTTCTGCCACAGGCGGCTGCTCCCAGAAGGGAGAGCATGAGAGGGCCAGCTCTTTTCTGGAAGGTTCTGTTCACCATGTCTCAAGCCCCACTTAAAGTGCCTGGAAGTGCCTATGTCTCCTGGTTAAATGCAAGTTCTGAGTCTACTGCCAAAGTCATTTCCTCCTACCTCTGCTGGCGCCTGGGGGGTATGGGGTCTGAACTGAACTTGGCCAAGGATTCTTGACCCATTCGTCAGTTCCCAAAACCAGTCAGATCAGGCTCGTGAATGACGAGATGAAGCTTCGACGTGGTGTGACTCGGCTTAGTCACCGGGCCAGCTGAAGGGCTGGCGGGGTATTTGGACTGGCAGTCACCTTGCCAGATACCCTCTCCCCTGACCACAGCTAAGGTGGGCTGCTTGGTCAGATCTCTGCTCACTGCGGAAGGACCTGGGTCCCAACTGCCCTGTGAACAGGGCACAGAGAGGCCGTCAAAGGTGAGCTCTCTGTGGTGGGAGAAAAGGGCCACAGAGAACAGGAAGATCATCTGCTTCTTGTCCCGGAAAAGGACAGAGGATTCATTTGCTCCCAGGTGTCAGCTGCAGGCTGAGCAGCAGGAAGTGGGCAAAAGGGGTGCGGGGAACCTAGGCAGGTGGGGAGGAGGGACCGAGAGGTGAGCAAAGAGCCGATTCATGAATTACGCCCGTTTATACTTGAGTTAACAAAGACTTCTCTTAAGAAGCCCTCGACTTCTAAAAGTGGTTCCTACCCTGAATATGATCATTAGTAAACGTATCTGCAGAAGCTCTTGTTAATATAAACAAAGACAGGCTGAGAAGTGAGCCCCACAGGCTGATGTGTCCAGTCTTTTGGTCATGGCGTGGATGTTACCCAGCATCTGGGCTCTGGCCATCTGGACGTAGATTGCACTGCAGGCCCTCAGTAGGTGGGTTCTGTTTCCTGGATTAGCTTCACTTCTGATTCTTAGGGTGGTATTTTGAGCTGTTGAGAGGCCCAGCTGAGTGGAGGGCTTTGCTCTAGGACAGACTCGCCCAGATAGAAGGGCCAGGAGAAAAGTGCAGCTGGTGGCCCCTCTGAGCAGCCCTGCACTCCCTGGGCAGGAGGGGACAGGAGCAGGATGGAGGAAGCTGGATGGGATCTGAGGCGGGCCCCTAGGTGCCCTGACGTCCTTTCCCAGGGAGGACTCGAGGGCCCCACAGGGTCTGGCCAGGCCTTCCAGCTCATGGTCACCCGTGATGCCTGGGGTGGGCACAGGGGGCTGTGTCTCTCCACGGGCGGAAGTCGGGACCCTTCTGACCCAGGAAACTCTTCACAGGAGGCCTGGAGCCAACTGCGCCCCCCTGGAGAGGCCAGTGGTCTCCTGAGTGTTTAAACCTTTGGCGTAGCGTCCCTCCGGGTGTGAGGACAGTGGAAAACGTCACTTGAGCCCTTACGAGCCATGGGCTAAGAGTGGTGTGCAGCGCTGAGTACAGGGCGCTCGGAGCAACGCGGCTCTGATGAGCAGCCAAGGGCCCGTCTCCTAAAGTTGCATGGTGGATACTGATAGCTTTAGAGCAGCTATTTTTTGTTTTCTGGGTTTTTTAGGTGCTTTACGTGACAAGTGAGGAGGAGTAGTGTTTCCTGTGGGTAATGTGAAACTAGCAAAATCCAGGTACTTGAGGTTACGGGAAATCACTTCCATCGTAGATGACAGGCCGGTCAACAGTTAAGTGATAAAAGACTTTCTTGGAGACGAATCTGAGGAGACAAATGGGGAAGGGGGGGTTATTCCGAGGGCTGGAAGCAGCTGCAGTGACCTGGCTGGGGTGGGTGCTGGCTGGCACAGGAAACCTTGGTGCAAACACCTCTGCTCCGAGCCTGGGGTCCCTCACAGACTGCGTGGACTCTTCTGGGCCCCCTCACCCCCATTTCCTGACTCTCTAGCAGAGATATCTTCCTGCAAAAGGAACTTAGGACACCTCCGTGGACTGTCCTGGGCTTGGGTGCAGAAATGCCCATTCAGTCCCACACTGTGAAGCACCCCTCCTTCCCTCGCTGCTCTGAAGGGGCCCTGGGGTGGGGGTGTCTCAGGGGTCTCGGCAGTCTGGGCTGCCCTGGGGAAGTGGGCGGCGCAGGCGTGGAGGGGACACACACAGTGGAGGCGAGCCTGGATCTCATTCTGACTGGACATCTGGATCTCTTCCGCTGTCGTGCTTTGAAAACCTTGACTAGGCCCTGAGATGACGTCAGTGGCGAGGGCCGCAGTGTGTCTCAGCACCACGGCCGCTCCTACTGCCGACTGCAAAGCTGGTCTGGGGCTGCCTCTGCCCTCAACACGCTGCTCCCAGCCTCTCCGTCAACCTGTGGTGGGGCTCAGGGAGGTAGTAAAAATGCTGGCTGCCACTGCAGAGGAAACCGGGGTTCCACTAAAACCCAGAGGGGAGAGAGTGCTGGGCTGTCCTCCACCCCACCTCCTGACCACTGCCCTGAGGGGCTGAGGCCCATGCCCGGTCTGACCAGCTTTTTGGACATGCAGAGCCCATGCCCAAGAATCCTGCTAACACAGGGTGTGTTCATGTTCCTGGGGGAAGGGCGCGGGAGGGGAAAGGTGGGGAGCCCATTCTTCCAAGCTCTCCCTTGGTGGATGCCCATGGCCACACGCCCTGGGAGTTCAAGGCCCTGAGGTGGTGAGAGGGTGCACTCCAGCTTTCACCGACAGGTGGCACCCCAGCTTCTCACTACTTGATAGCTATTAAGTTACTGTGCTTAGAGCCCAGCGGGCTGGCAAGGGCACCCATGGGGAGGGATGTGGCCGCTAGCTCAGGGCCCCGCTCAGAGAGGATGTGGCTGGATGCTGATCAGACAGGTCTTATGAATGAAGCGAGCCCCTACTAAGGGCTTACGCTGAAGCCAGAATAGGGACAGGTGCCCAGCAGCCTTCACTGCGGCACATCTCCATGCAGCAGGGCCCTGGCTCGAGGCAGATGCTCAGCCAGCGTTGGTCCACTGTCCTACTTCCTGTCTTGGCTGCCCCTCCAGCCTCATCACCATTCACCTCCATCCTCCTGACCCCTCAGCCTTGCACTCACTCCTGGACCTGCACCTGGAGCTCTGAAGTCGTGCTCCCCAGAGATGGGACCTGCTGCTCCACTCACTGGACAAGGGGGCCCAGGGGCCTGGCCTCACAGCTCCAGTCCTGGTTAGCTCTGGGCCTTCATCACTTCACTTCTCTCCCATCCGTCCATTCACCCATCTGCCCAATCCTTCCACTGTATTTGCTGAGCTCTTCTCTGGCCTGGGCAGAGGGCATCAGGATGGGAGAAGCAGAAGAGCATCCCGGGTAAGAGCCCAGAGCCTCGAGCCAGGCCACCTGGGTTCAAATCCAGCCCCACCACCAGCTGTGTGATTGGGAGTGCCCCTCTTCTAGGTCCTCAGTCCCTTAGCAGTAACACGAGGAGAAAGACAGTCCCTACTGCATGGAGCTGCTGTGCAGCTGAAGGCAGTAGTATTAATAAGAGCAGAGGGCAGAGAACACGCTTAACCCATGGTGAGACTCAGTAAGTATCAGGCTGTGTGTTACACACGCTACAACGGACATTGGAACACCAGAGTATAGGTTTAAAATGAACGAACCACTGATAATCAGGGACTGATAATTAAACAACTGCTTTTACACTTCCACCTCTGTTCTTGAGGCGGGGTGCCAGGTGGGTTCATCCAGACGCTGACCGAGGAGGCGGCCTACCTGGAAAAGGTGTTGTCGAAGATGAGTAGGTAGATGCCTGGTGTGCGGACCTTGAGCTGGCCCTGGATGTTCTCCTTGTGGGAATTGCAGCGGGTGGTGGGAATGAGCACCTGGGAGGATAGGCAGATGGGAAAAGCGTCACAGAAGCGGAGAGGGCACCACAGAGCCTCTGGGCAGACTCTTCATTTGGGGAAGGAAACTGAGGCCCAGGGAGGCTGAATGCCTCGTGAGGTCACAGCTGAGCCTCATCAGCCCCACTTCAGGGTGGGGGCCTTCCACATGCCCTGGGTTTGTCAATAACTTACAATGGGGCGGGGACCAGTGTAGACATGAGTTTCGCCAAAATCATGATAGGTCAGCATCCTGAAAGAATGGTCCCCCCAGCCCCCTCTGACCGTGGCCAGCACCAGAACGGTCTACTCTCCAGAGAAGCACCTTCTTCCTGGCTTCAGGAAGCAGAGGCTTACTCCAGGTGGAATCCTGCCTGGTCCTTTCCTGTTGGTGCTGGTGCCGCCCCTCGGGGTGTCAGAGACGGGCCCAGCCCTCCATCCATGTCTCTCAGGCACTCTGTGAAGCTTCTGGGCCTACAAGCCTCCAGGCTGACCGGCCCTGGCTCACGCGTGGCTTCTCACTGGGCCCCAGTCAGTCCATATGTCCCAGAGCCCTTTCATCTTTCCAGGTCTCCAGCTCCCTATCTCCTCTGAGAATGAGAAATTAATCCCTGGAGACACTTATTTTCTGAGAACATTGTTCCCAGGGCCTCACTGTCCGAGGCCAAGTCTGAGCACATGGCGTGAGCTGGCCAGGGCCGGGGCTGGGGTACTGGGATGGCCAACCTCTTCCCCACGGGCAGTCTTCAACCTGCTGGCCAGGTGAGATACTTTAAAACTGAAGATATAATAGGAAGTAACACAGGGCCAGCCAAAATTAAAAACATTTTTGGGAGGGCTTCCTTGCTGGTCCCAGTGGTTAAGTATCCATCTGCACCCAGGGGGCATGGGTGTGTTCCCTGGTCTGGGAAGATCCCACATGCTGAGGGGCAACTGGGCCCCCAAGCCACAGCTACGGAGCCCGCGGGCTGCGGCTACTAAAGCCTGCACACCTGGAGCCTGGGCCGCAACAAGAGGAGCGCCCGCAACAAGAGGAGTGCCTGCAACAAGAGGAGCCCCCGCACGACAGACAGGAGCCCCCGCACGACAGACAGGAGCCCCCGCAACAAGAGGAGCCCCCACACGACAGACAGGAGCCCCCGCAACAAGAGGAGCCCCCGCACGACAGACAGGAGCCCCCGCAACAAGAGGAGCCCCCGCACGACAGACAGGAGCCCCCGCAACAAGAGGAGCCCCCGCACGACAGACAGGAGCCCCCGCAACAAGAGGAGCCCCCGCAACAAGAGGAGCCCCCGCACGACAAACAGGAGCCCCCGCAACAAGAGGAGCCCCCGCAACAAGAGGAGCGCCCGCACGACAAACAGGAGCCCCCGCAACAAGAGGAGCCCCCGCAACAAGAGGAGCCCCCGCAACAAGAGGAGCCCCCGCAACAAGAGGAGCCCCCGCAACAAGAGGAGCGCCCGCACGACAAACAGGAGCCCCCGCAACAAGAGGAGCCCCCGCACGACAGACAGGAGCCCCCGCAACAAGAGGAGCCCCCGCACGACAAACAGGAGCCCCCGCAACAAGAGGAGCCCCCGCACGACAGACAGGAGCCCCCGCAACAAGAGGAGCCCCCGCACGACAGACAGGAGCCCCCGCACGACAGACAGGAGCCCCCGCAACAAGAGGAGCCCCCGCACGACAGACAGGAGCCCCCGCAACAAGAGGAGCCCCCGCACGACAAACAGGAGCCCCCGCTTGCCGCAACTCGAGAAAACCTGCAGGCCAACGTTTCCAACCTGTACAAAACGACTGACTCCAAAACACAGAGACGCGATTACGTTTTCACCTCAAGGCTGAACATGGCTGCCTATTTCTTAAAATGCTACATGGTGGTCACAAAGTTCCCAAAGTGGGCTAAGTTCCCACAAAAAGCTCTGCCCTTCAGGATCTTGTGGTTTAATGGTGATAACAGATAAGAAAACATTCAATTGTTGCTGGGTGAGATTGTCACAATAGGTGTACTGGGGAGGGGTGCCTACCCCAGCCTCTCGGTGGGTGGGAGGAGAGGCAGAATCAGGGAAGACTTCCTGGAAGAGGCAACAGTGAGCTAGGACAATTTAGTTAGTACAGTCCATGGGGCCTCAAAGAGTCAGACACAACTGAGTGCACACACTTCTAACTTATTTGTATCTTTACATCTAAATTTTATTGCTTGCAGGCATGACGGGGTTGGGGCTTGCTTTTATCCAGCTTGACAATTCCTGCCTTTCAATTGGGATGTTTACCCAACTTACATTTATGCGACTGTCAGTAAGGTTAGGTTTGAGTCTCTCATCTTACTGTTTTTTATTTGTTCCATCTGCTGACTGCTCTCTTTTCCTCTCAAAGCAGTAAGCTAGGGCAATTTCAGGGCTCAACTTGTTCTATCAAGGATCACTGTCCATCATCTCCTACTGTATAGTGACTTAAAAACGGTTGCTTCTCATATTTTGTCTGTTTTGGTTCTTTCTTGGGAGGGTAAATCTTAGCCATTCTCCTGTGCTTTTGAACATGTTGTCCCCCTGCCTGGTGTGCCCAGCGAATAAAAATAAATAAGTAAGAGACTCAGGTTGGATCCCTGGGTCAGGAAAACATCCTGGAGAAGGGAACAGCAACCCACTCTAGTATTTTTGCCTGGAGAATACCATGGACAGAGGAGCCTAGTGGGCTAGAGTTCATGGGGGTTTCAAAGAGTCATATATGACTGAGCAACTAAGTTAAAAGGATATAAAAGGAATATAAAAAGATACACCACGCTGCTGCTGCTCAGTCACTTCAGTCGTATCCAACTCTGTGCGACCCTGTGGACTACAGCCCACCAAGCTCCTCTGTCCATGGGATTCTCTAGGCAAGAGTACTCGAGTGGGTTGCCATGCCCTTCTCCAGGGGATCTTCCTGTCCCAGGGATTGAACCCAAGTCTGCTGTACTTCAGACAGATTCTTTACCATGGAGCCACCAGGGAAGCCCCATACCATGCTAACACTGGTCAAAAGAAGCTATATTAATATCAAAGTAGATTTTATATCAAAGAACATGGCCAGGGATAGTACCATAAATGATAAAGACAGCAATTCATCAAGGGAACATAACAATCCTAAGCACTAGCTATTAACTTGATCGAACTGATATTTATAGGACACTCCACCCAGCAGCAGCAGAACACACATTGTTTTCCAATATCAGTTCACTTGTGTCCCGACTATTTGTGATCCCATGGACTGTAGCACGCCAGGCTTCCCTCTCCATCACCAACTCCCGGAGCTTGCTCAAACTCATGTCCATCAAGTAATACTATCCAATCATCTCATCCTCTGTCGCCCCCTTCTCCTCCCGCCTTCAATCTTTCCCAGCATCAGAGTCTTTTCAAATGAGTCAGTTCTTCACATCAGGTGGCCAAAGTATTGGAGTTTCAGCTTCAGCACCAGTCCTTCCAGTGAATTTTCAGCACTGATTTATTTTAGGATGGACTGGTTTGAACTTTTTGCTTATCCAAGGGACTCTCAAGAGTGTTCTCCAACACCATAGTTCAAAAGCATGAATTCGCAACACTCAGCTTTCTTTATGGTCCAACTCTAACATCCATACATGATTACTGGAAAAACCATAGCTTTGACTAGACAGACCTTTGTTGGTAAAGTAATGTCTCTGCTTTTTAATATGCTGTTTAGGTTTGTCATAGTTTTTCTTCCAAGGAGCAAGCGGCTTTTAATTTCATGGCTGCAGTCACTGTCGATAGTGATTTTGGAGCCCAAGAAAATAGTCTGTTACTATACCAAGTGAAAATTTCATGCAAAGATGGGCACAATAAAGGACAGAAACAGTATGGACCTAAGTAGAAGATATTAAGAAGAGGTGGAAAGAATACACAGAAGAACTAGACAAAGAAGATCTTCACGACCCAGATAACCATGATGGTGTGATCACTCACCTAGAGCCAGACATCCTGGACTGTGAAGTCAAGTGGGCCTTACATCAAGTGGGCCTTACAAAGCATCACTACAAACAAAGCTAGTTGGAGGTGATGGAATTTCAGTTGAGCTATTTCAAATCCTAAAAGATGATGCTGTGAAAGTGCTGCACTCAATATGCCAGCAAATTTGGAAAACTCAGCAGTGGTCACAGGATTGGAAAAGATCCGTTTGCATTCCAATCCCAAAGAAAGGCAATGCCAAAGAATGCTCACACTACCACATAATTGCACTCATCTCATACACTAGCAAAGTAATGCTCAAAATTCTCCAAGCGAGGCTTCAATAGTACGAGAACTGAGAACTTCCAGATGTTCAAGCTGGATTTAGAAAAGACAGAGGAACCAGAGATCAAATTGCCAACATCCTTTGGATCATCGAAAAAGGAAGAGAATTCCAGAAAAACATCTACTTCTGCTTTATTGACAAAGCCTTTTACTGTGTGAATCACAACAAACTGTGCTTCACAGTTTTCACTCTCTTCAAGAGATGGGAATGCCAGACCACCTCACCTGCCTCCTGAGAAATCTGTATGCAGGTCAAGAAGCAACAGTTAGAACCGAACATGGAACAACGGGCTGGTTCCAAACTGGGAAAAGAGTACTTAAAGGCTATATATTGTCACCCTGCTTATTTGACTTATATGCAGAGTACATCTTGCAAAATGCCGGGCTGGATGAAGCACAAGCTGGAATCAAGATTGCTGGGAGAAGTATCAGTAACCTCAGATATGCAGATGACACCACCCTAATGGCAGAATGCTAAGAGGAACTAAAGAGTCTCTTGATGAAAGTGAAAGAGGAGAGTGAAAAAGCTGGCTTAAAACTCCACATTAAAAAACTAAGAGCATGGCATCCGGTCCCATCACTTTACGGCAAATAGATAAGCAAACAGTGGAAACAGTGACAGACTTTTCCAGCATACTTGGAATAATCACTAGGTGGGCCACACTCTAGGCCATTAAGAAAAATTACATTTAAAAGGATCCAAACTATAAAAAGTGTGTTTTCTGACAATGGAGTTAAGTTAGAAAAAAACTGCAGTTGTCTAGAAAATCCCCAAATATCCGACAGTAAATAACACATGAGTCAAAAGGGAGACCCCAAAGGCCCAGAGAGACAGAGCACACAGCAGGCTCCTGACACCACGGAACCCCGGCTCTGACTGCAAGCTGCTGGTGGCGAGGAGCAGGACGGGCCCAAGACAGGCCTGGAGGGGACCGAGATGCGCAAGGGCCTCCTACGTGTGGGCTCTGCGGCAGCCTCCTCTACCAAGAAGCACATGGTATCTCATCAAGCTCCATTACTGGTTTATAATAGTCTAGTTCTACAGGGAACTGAGAATCCTGGGAGGTTGAGAGGTTGGGTCTGCTCCTGTGATCCATAACCTAAAAGTTTTGAGCCTGGCCTGAGATATTTCAGCAAGCACACGTAGGAGGTGCGCCAGGGAGAAAGTCTTGCGGTTTACACAGGGACGCCTGTGTGCCCCGCACCTCAGCCTTCCCACACACTACTCTGATTCCAAAGCAAAAGCCAAGAGCTTGTCAAGGCAGGATCCTCTGAAGAGGACATGTAAGATAATGCTCTTATTTCTTTAAAACAGTCTATAGACTTTTTGGTCATTCCAGCTGCTGTTTTTTCTACCATGGTCAAAATCTGTAAGATTTTCTCGCTATTACTTTAAATTAATCAACCAAATCATCTAGGGGATCCAAAGGCTCTGGTGTAAAACTGTGGAAAATTCTTTAAGAGATGGGAATATCAGACCTTACCTGCCTCCTGAGAAACCTATATGCAGGTCCAGAAGCAACAGAACTGGACATGGAACAACAGACTGGTTCCAAATTGGGAAAGGAGTACGTCAAGGCTGTATACTGTCACCCTGCTTATTTAACTTACATGCAGAGTGTATCATGTGAAATTCTGGGTTGGATAAAGCACAAGCTGGAATCAAGATTGCTGGGAAAAGTATCAGTAACCTCAGATATGCAGATGATACAACCCTTATGGCAGAAAGCAAAGAGGAACTAAAGAGCCTCTTGATGAAAGTGAAAGAGAAGAATGAAAAAACTGGCTTACAACTCAATATTCAGAAAGCTAAGATCATGACATCTGGTCCCATCACTTCATGGCAAAAAGATGGGGACACAATGGAAACAGGGAGAGACTTTACTTCCTTGGGCTCCAAAATCACTGCAGGTGGTGACTGCAGCCATGAAGTTAATTAAAAGACTCTTGTTCCTTGGAAGCAAAGCTATAACAAGCCTAGGAACAAACAAACAAAGTAATAAAATAAAAACACAAAAAGCAGGGAAAGGTCTGCTTCCGACAAAGGTCTGCATAGTCAAAGCTATGATTTTTTCAGTAGTCATGTACGGATTAAGAGTTGGACCATAAGGAAGGCTGAGTGCCAAAGAATTGATGCTTTTGATCTGTGGTGCTGGAGAAGACTCTTCAGAGTCCCTTGGACAACAAGGAGATCTAACCAGTCAATCCTAAAGGAAATCAACCCTGAGTATTCATTGGAACGACTGAGGCTGAAGCTGAAGCTCCAACACTTTGGCCACATGATGTGAAGAGCCCACTCACTGGAGAAGACCCTGATGCTGGGAAAGACTGAGGGCAGGAGGAGAAGGGGTCAAAAGAGGATGAGATGGTTGGATGGCATCACTGACTTGAGTCTGAGCAAACTCCGGGACATAGTGAAGAATAGAGAAGCGTGGCATGCTGTATGTAGTCCATGGGGTTGCAAAGAGTTAAACATGAGTGAGCAGCTGAACAACAACTGGTACCAAAGCCCATACAGCTGAGGTGACAGGAGATGACTGGGGTCCCGTGTAAACCTGAGCAAGACAGGTCTCTGCTGTGCGAGCTCTGGGGCCATCCCGCATCAGCCTCCCGTGCTTGGACAGCTGTGACCTGATTTATACCACCTGTCTGCAAAACAGTCCAGTTGGTTGTACTGCTCTCTTGCGAAACTCCAGTGGCCTGGGGCCCTGGTACAGAGCCATGACTCTATGCTAAATGGAAAAAGCCAGTCACAAAAGGCCACATAATGCATGATTCCATTCACATGAAATGTCCGGAACAGGAAATCTGCAAGGACAGAAGGTAGGCTGGTGGTTGCTGGGAAGAGGTTGCGGAGTGACAGCAAATGGATACAGGGTTTCTTTTTGCTTTCTGCAGTGATGAAAATGATCTAAAATTAGACAGTGGTGATGGTTATGCAATTCTGTGAATAAGACTAAGACAACTGAATTGCTAAGACAAATAATACTAAGATAACTGAGCATCTTAGATGGGTGAGTTACATGTTTGTATGTAAATTGTATCTCTTCAAAGTTATTTAAAAATAACAAGTCAAGCTCCCAGTCCCAGCTCCTCCCCTGACTCTCAACAGCCCCAGGCAGGCCTCTGGCTTCTCTAGGCAAAGAGACAGGCAGGGCCCGGATCTTGGTCCCTGACTCGCCCCAGGCTTCAGACCAGTGGTCGGCATACGGGTGGCCTCAGGTCTGTGATTTACTGCTTCTTTTGTCAAGCGCTTCCCAAACTCACCATCTCTCATCTCAGTGTCCAGGCCCGACCTTGATGGAGGGGGGCCCTCTGGAGAGAGGGTGGTCCCGGGTGGGGCGTATCTGACGTGCCCTAGAGATGGGACTGGCCTGCCACGCTATTCCCTCTGCCTGGACGCTTCTCCTGTAACCCGTGCCCCCTCCCACTCCTCCCAATAGCTTCTCTTGGTTTGGCCCAGGAGTCTCCTGGTCTGCTAATGCCCCCCAGGCTGGGTGAGGCGCCCTTCTTACTGCTGCCCCACCCCCCGCCCGGTGCCACCCCATCATGACAGTCACCACCTGGAATCACAGTTATTTCTTTAATAGGGCCTCTCCCTGATGATCCTCTGAACTCCTCAAGGGCAGATCGCAGCATGGCCCTTCTCTCCTGATCCTCAGTGGGCCCTACAGAGCCCACTACGCCACGGAAGTTCAGTGAGTGGTTGTGAACTGAGTGCAAGGACCCAGCCCAGTTCCTGATGTCTGAGCCTCCGTCACCATGAAACCTAAGTGTGGCGAGGTGCACTATGTCCTCTGGTTCCCACAAGGTCCAGACAGGTCAGGGCATCACCCGGGGAAGTCCCCAGGCGAAACGCTAAAGAAGTGAGTCTGGACACAGACTCTCCAGGCTGATGTCTGTCCAGGACCTCAGGCAGATGCAACAGCAACCCCACAGCGGGCTGGGGATGGCAGAGGAGCCCCGTGAGCACCCTCTCACTCACTGTGAGCTTCTTCTGCCCCCTGGTGACCACTGAGGGAAAGACAACGGCTGCCAAACCCTCCAGGCAACAAGGGAGCCCAAGATGAGGACTCTGACTGAGCTCCTGAACCCTGGGAGGAACCAGCCAGGTCTTTCAGGGCCATGGATTAGGCAGGTGAGTGACTGAGCAAGGGGACAGGTGTGGACACAGGATTTGTCTGCTCCCTCTCTCACCACGGACACCCACCTGTGTCTAACCTGGGCAGATGCAGTGCTTAGGTGCTCAGCGGGCCTTGGAAACATGAGGTGAACGGCAAAGGTGCTGGGGTGAGTGCAGCTGGGCAGTGCAGCTGTTTGTTAGAGCAGAGATGACAAGCCCACTGCTTAAGCTGCTCAACCAGCTAACTGTCCAGGCAGGCTGCTCTGGCATGGCTGAGCCTGTAACTGCTCTCCAACCACAGGCCCAGGACCTCCCAGGTGGATGTTCAGAACTGCTCAGGAAGGAAGGGGTCCCTACATGTGTGGCGAGGTCATGAGCCCGCGAAAGGAAAAGAGGGGCAGGGCAGTTTTTAAATAAGAACGAGCATGAAACTCCGTTCAAGAAGGCCAATTCAGGGGGCCAGATTTCAATTTTAGGCACGAATCTGAAGAGGAGAGATATGACGAAGCAATCTGAAATGAGCAGGTACCACAAGGACAGGGACGGCAGGAGAGCAAACCCAGAGGGACAGACGTCCCCCCCCACCACCATGTCAAATAGCAGACGTGGATGCTGGAGCTGGAGCGGCAATCTGCACCCAGTGCTCCAGAGCCTGGCCCTCCTGGAACCCTGGGCCCTCCCCAGACCGCGACTCGAGCCCCTTAGGATACCCCAAGGACCACAGGCATGCGGGACTAGTGGATATCATCACAGAAACTTCACAGAAGGCTTCTTTCACACCACTTCGAATTGCTCCTCTCTAGCTTCATTCTAACCGACTCCAGTGTTCTTCCCTGGAGAATCCCAGGGACAGGGGAGCCCGGTGGGCTGCCGTCTATGGGGTCGCACAGAGTTGGACACGACTGAAGCGACTTAGCAGCAGCTTCATTCTTAGAAAATGGAGACGTTGTACTAAAAGCCTGGGACGCAGCCTGAGCTGCAATCCAGCCTGTGTGTCTGTCCTCATTCCTTCCACTCCCAGTGATTCCAGTGGAACGCGAATGTCCACGCAAACCCGCTCTCCCTCCATCACCCCTCGCACCCTGCCTGCAGAGACTCAGGCGGGGAATTCAGACTCCGTGCCCCGCCCCACCCCAGCCCTCCAAGCCTATCCACTGTCCTGGGCTCTGCACTTCACCCCATCAGTTCTCCTCTGACTTCTTCCCCTTGATTGAGACCAGTGACTCTCAACCTTGGTGCCCACTGGGATCACCCAGAGATGCCTGGGTCCCCCTGAGTGATTTTGATTTTGGGGTCTGGGTTATGGACTCAGAAGTGCATTTAAATTGAGGACGACGGTCCCAGCCAGTCAATGTCACATGCTTATTAGGATTTCTTAGTTTATGAACTGGTGTCTGCCACCAAGGTTCCCAACCCAACCACCCAACTGACACAAAGGCTAGGAGTCTCCTTTGACCTATCTGAAGTGAGACGCTGAATGCCCTAAGCTCAAAGCTGGAAGCAGAGATCTTGGCCACCACCTCCCGTGATTACTCACTCTTGCTCTCCACGACTCTGTTAAAATACGATCCTTAACCTGAGTCACACATCTGTATTCCTTTCAGTTTCATCTGCCGACCTATCCCAAGGTCCGTCTGCAGCTGACCCAGGAATGGCCTTCAGACGTTGGGAGACAGTTCTCAGGCCCTTCCGTCCCCACTGGACAAGCCCAGCTGCGTCGCCTGCTCTGCCTGACGCAGGCCGGTGAGCTTTTCCGCCCTGGTTTCCCTCTGTCCTTCTCAGAACAGTCCAGGGAAGGGCTGTCTGGGCATCCTGCTGGCAGGGAGCCGGCCTCACCTTACACTGATCCAGCGGCGTGTCCTCGGCCTCCTGGAAGACCACGCTGAAGGAGATACTCTTGGGGTCGGAGGAGAAGACCCAGCTGATGGTGAGGCCTGCCTCGGCCACGGTGATGGGGATGAGGCTGTAGGTACTGGACCTCACAAACAGCTCCCTGCTGCCCTCCCCGAAGTTGGTGATCTCTTCCACCGTGAGGGGTAATTTTATCCTGAAACATGAATGCAGAGAGGGGCTTAAACACAGCAGGGAAAGCGCTTGAGTCCACTGGCCACGTTGCCTGTAACTCAGAGGTGACCGGAGACAGCTAGAGGCTGCTGAAGGGCGGTCAAGCCTTTGGTCACCATGACTGCCAGGCTTAATCGTGGGAGAAACCCTGATGTGCAGCCCACGCCATCAGCTGTTTCCTGAGCACTTAACTATTAATAGATGCCTGGCATAGCTCGAGGCACTGGGGACACAGGAGTGAAAATTACAGACGACAATCCTTGTCTTCAAGGAGCTGGTGTAGTCCCTGCGAGCGGGCGGGAAGCGAGACGCCTGGGCCGCTCTGGGCCCCTCGAGGGCAGGAAGTGTGTGCCAAGGCCTCAGCTTGCACAGCTCTCCTGCGGCTGCCCTCTGCCTGGCGGTCTACTCTCTCTTTCTCCTTCCTTTCTTTGCTCCCTGGCTTTTACCTGTTCAGTACCCGCAGAATGCATACCCGTGGTCTGAAACTTCCTGTCCTTTCTGTCGGTGATCTCTCTTTTCAGCAGAAATCCGGGACCTGCCTTGAGATTTCAAGGGGGGCACCCTGACGCGCACTTCTTAAACACAAATGCCCTAGGCTTGCTAATGCAGGGTAGGATGAGGGCCCTGGGGAGAGAGGCTTCTGGGGGCCGTGTCCCTATTCTCCCTCTCTTTAGCTGGACTAACAGCCAGTTCCAAAAGCTTAAAGGTTTGGGGACAGTGAGTCCCTTGGCTGGACAGAGGGCATGGTGCTGGTTCCTGCCACAGGGCTCAGCCTCAGGCTGCAGCCAGGGACGACCATGCCTGCCTCTGGCTGCTGTGAGAATTACGTCAGAGGATAAACTTGCCTGGAAGGGCAAAGTCTCCCTCATTAAGGGCCGTGCCCCCTGCGGCACTGCAAATCCAGAGGCAGCAGGTGAGTCAAGGCCACGAAGGTGGGGCCTCCAGAGAGGAGCTGCAGGTCGGGGGCCCGCGGCGTTGCTCTGCTCTCCTCTCTTCTCCTCAACCGTGAAAGGGTTGACTCTGCTCGCCTGCTTCAGGCTTGTTCTCATCTACACACGAGGAAGCTAAGACTCAAAAGGACTCAGAAAGACTCTGCCAGGTCCATACAGCTCTCAGCCAAAGCCACTGCCTTTCCACTACACCAGCCTGCCCTTTGTGAAGAAAAATACTACTGTCCCTTTAACACAGCGGTGGAAACCAAAATTCAGGGAGAGTGGGTAACTTGCCTAAGACTGCACAGCGGCGCAAGCGGTGGTGCTAAAGATTCCAAAGGTGTAGAGGTGGCTGGGAATACTGGCCGAGCTTTGCGGATGAGAAGACTAACTGATGATTAAAAACCCAAAATACTGTAAAAAACAGCTCTGATACAGCTCACTCACGTGTGAAAAATTCAATTCCATGGACCATTTTTCCATGTCTTAAATTAGCTGTTTGGCTGATTATAGTTAAAAACGTAAAATTCTGAAAGAGATGGGAATATCAGACCACCTGTCCTGCCTCTTGAGAAATCTGTATGCGAGTCAGGAAGCAACAGTTAAAACTGGACATGGAACAACAGACTGGCTCCAAATAGGAAAAGGAGTATATCAAGGCTGTATTGCACTCATCTCACACGTTAGTAAAGTAATGCTCAAAATTCTCCAAGCCAGGCTTCAGGAATACGTGAACCGTGAACTTCCAGATGTTCAAGCTGGTTTTCGAAAAGGCAGAAGAACCAGAGATCAAATTGCCAACATCTGCTGGATCATCAAAAAAGCAAGAGAGTTCCAGAAAAACATCTATTTCTGCTTCATTGACTATGCCAAAGCCTTTGACTGTGCGGATCACAATAAACTCTGGAAAATTCTGAAAGAGATGGGCATACAAGACCACCTGACCTGCCTGTTGAGAAACCTATATGCAGGTCAGGAAGCAACAGTTAGAACTGGACATGGAACAACAGACTGGTTACAAATAGGAAAAGGAGTACATCAAGGCTGTATATTGTCACCTTGCTTAATTAACTTATATGCAGAGTACATCATGAGAAACGCTGGGCTGGAAGATGTACAAGCTGGAATCAAGATTGCCGGAAGAAGTATCAATAACCTCAGATATGCAGATGACACCACCCTTATGGCAGAAAGTGAAGAGGAACTAAAAAGCCTCTTGATGAAAGTGAAAGAGGGGAGTGAAAAAGTTGGCTTAAAGCTCAACATTCAGAAAACGAAGATCATGGCATCTGGTCCCATCACTTCATGGGAAATAGATGGGGAAACAGTGGAAACAGTGACAGACTTTATTTTGGGGGCCTCCAAAATCACTGCAGATGGTGACTGCAGCCATGAAATTAAAAGACGCTTACTCCTTAGAAGAAAAGTTATGACCAACCTAGATAGCATATTGAAAAGCAGAGACATTACTTTGCCAACAAAGGTCCGTCTAGTCAAGGCTATGGTTTTCCCTGTGGTCATGTATGGATATGAGAGTTGGACTGTGAAGAAAGCTGAGCACCGAAGAATTGATGCTTTTGAACTGTGGTGTTGGAGAAGACTCTTGAGAGTCCCTTGGACTGCAAGGAGATCCAACGAGTCCATTCTGAAGGAGATCAGCCCTGGGATTTCTTTGGAGGGAATGATGCTGAAGCTGAAACTCCAGTACTTTGGACACCCCATGCAAAGAGTTAACTCATTGGAAAAGACTGTTGCTGGGAGGGATTGAGGGCAGGAGGAGAAGGGGACGACAGAGGACGAGATGGCTGGATGTCATCACTGACTCGATGAACTGAGTCTGAGTGAACTCCGGGGGTTGGTGATGGACAGGGAGGCCTGACGTGCTGTGATTCATGGTCGCAAAGAGTCGGACATGATTGAGCAAATGAACTGAACTGAACTGAACTGAAGGCTGTATATTGTCACCCTGCTTATTTAACTTATATGCAGACCACATCATGAGAAAGCACAAGCTAGAATCAAGATTGCTGGGAGAGATATCAATAACCTCAGATATGCAGATGACACCACCCTTATGGCAGAAAGTGAAGAACTAAAGAGCCTCTTGATGAAAGTGAAAGAGGAGAGTGAAAAAGTTGGCTTAAAGCTCAACATTCAGAAAACGAAGATCATGGCATCTGGTCCCATCACTTCATGGGAAATAGATGGAGAAACTGTGGAAACAGTGACAGACTTTATTTTTCTGGGCTCCAAAATCACTGCAGATGGTGACTGCAGCCATGAAGTTAAAAGACGCTTACTCCTTGGAAGAAAAGTTATAACCACCCTAGACACCATATTAAAAAGCAGAGACATTACTTGCCAACAAAGGTCCGTCTAGTCAAAGCTATGGTTTTTCTAGTAGTCATGTATCGATGTGAGAGTTGGACTATGAAGAAGGCTGAGTGCCAAAGAATTGATGTTTTTGAACTGTGGTGTTGGAGAAGACTCTTGAGAGTCCCTTGGACTGCAAGGAGATCCAACCAGTCCATTCTGAAGGAGATCAGTCCTGAATATTCATTGGAAGGACTGATGCTGAAGCTAAAACTCCAGTACTTTGGCCACCTGATGTGAAGAGCTGACTTATCTGAAAAGACCCTGATGCTGGGAAAGATTGAGGGCAGGAGGAGAAGGGGATGACAGAGGATGAGATGGTTGGATGGCATCACTGACTCAATGGGCATGAATTTGAGTAGACTCCAGGAGTTGCTGATGGGACAGGGAGGCCTGGCGTGCTGCAGTCTGTGGGGTCTCAGCGTCAGACACAACTGAGCGACTGAACTGAACTGAACTGATTGTAAAAAAAAAAAGTCTTGTCCAATCTGAACAGTTTTCAAGAATCGGAGAGTAGGCAGAGGTGTCTATTGTGGAAAAGGTCTCATAAGCTGGAGATCGTGTTGCACCACTCACTCTGACAGGATGCCCCACCGATGCTAGGTCATTTCATTATTTTATGTTCCAGAATTCTGCCCTTTCACCCAGTGACCTGGATTGTGCCCTTAATCTTTTTTCATTTTCTACACCTCAACTGCTCAGTGAGAGGACAATACTCAGTCTCGCTAAGGGAGATGCTAATGAGAAGATAGTTAGGGTTTGCCACCTCTGCTCAAATGTAATCTTAAAAAAGTCTGTTGTTTACAGGACTCACATTACAAACGTAAATTCTACTGGTCTCCCTAATTCCGTCCCTGCAGAGTCATTCTTCACATGGCAACCAGAGTGACTCTGTTTCTAACATAAGTTAGGTCAAGTCACGCTTCTAACCCAAATCTAATTTAAAGCTCCTAGTTCCCTCAGATTAAAAGTCCTTAGGATGGCCCAGGAGGCCTGGTGCGACGTGGGTCCTGTCTCCTCCTCATCCAGTCTCTCTCCTGCTTTCTGCTCCAGCCACACTGGCCCTTCCTGGATTCCTTGAAAATACACCAGACACCATCGTGCCCCAGGGTCTGTGCACCGACTGTTCCCTCCGCCTGAATGGTGTTCCCTCACATTTCTGCATGGCAACTCCTTCAAGTCTTACCTTCTTAGTGTTTTCTATTTAAAATTATCTTTTCTTTTCCACAGTAAGCACCACCTTGTAACATACACAGGGCACAGAAGTGCAGGAAGAATGGCTACAAGAGGGCAGGGAAGCCTTCCAGGGTGATGGGACTGTTCTGTATCTACACTCTGGTCCCATGGAGGGGACAGTCATTTTTCTTTTCTGGATCAAGGTTTCCGCTTTGGCAGAACAGGGAGTGGAGCTGGCTGGGTACAGGGGCCTGAGACTGCATAAGCCTCTGGCCCAGCAGGACGTGTGGGCTGCCAGACAATCAGTGACTACACCGTATCATCTGTCTAAATCCAAGCACTGTGCACTATAAACGGGAAATCTTACTGTATAAAAATCTTAACAAAAAAACGAAGAAGAAAGGGAAAAAGAAAAAGCAGCGCACGCCCGAAAGCCACTGTGGGTGCCCAGTCCGAGCACAGGGGTGTTTTCTGAGGGGCGTGGAAAGGCCAGGCCTCCTCTGGCGCTCCTCCTCTCCTCCCCAGTTGTGACCTCCAGCTCCCGCCACCCCAGCAAGGCCAGCTAGGGCCCACGACTTACATCAGTTCTCCCGACTTCAGCAAGCAGATTTCAGAATCCTGCCCCACGGGCATGTCTTCAGCATCCTCAGGGGTGAGCGAGGTGGACGTGGTGTCCCTGAAATGTCACAAACACAGCCAGCTAGCTGTCAGCACATAGGCCCACAGTCTTGCTGGAGTCTAGTAGCCATGCCCAGAACACACAGGGAGCCCTTCCGATCACGGACGCCGGGACAGAGCCCACAGACCCTGTGTCTGGGGAGCCACGGGGGCCAGGCTAGGGTGGGCAGGACGGCGAGGTGAGGGGGGACAGCAGGGCCGCAGTGATCTCCCCAGTGTCTGCCTGGCACAAATAGGCTGCCCTCCTCTCCCACGCCAGCAGAGTTACAGCTGTGGGGCGAGTGCCCAGCACCACGGATGCCAACTTCACAGCGCCTATCCCTGACTCCACGAGCCTGCTCTGGGCCTTCCCCGAGGAACACGGACAGGGTGAAGGGGCAGGAAGTCGCGCGGGCCGAGAGGGAGGCAGTGGAGGCCCCCTCGTATAAGGGGGGCAGACCCCAGCCACATCTCTTCCCTCCCATCATTGTCTGCTGTCCAGAGAACCAGCTGCTGGAGCTGCCTGGCAGGAAAGGGGTTCCCAAAGTGTGCTCTGTGGAACACCAGTGCCCGGGGAGGGGAACCCCATACTCTTTCTCCAAAACTCAAGGCATCTTTACACAGTAAATTCAAGGCTCTGAAATGTCCTGCAGTAAAGGAACCTCCTAAATTTTAAATTTAGTGTTCCCACAGAACGTTTTTAAACCCTACTGGGTTGCCGCTCCTTGGCGCGTACTGTCTAAGATGTCAGTGGCCACAGGTCACGGACGGGGACACCGAGGCCTCACTGGCTCTCACGCGGCTCTGGGGGCAGGAATGTCTGTGCAACACACAGTGCACTGTAGTAACCACGGCACACTGGGAGTCCGGGAGGGGTGCCTGGTGCCTCCCCCAGGGGCCGACACGGCTGCCGCCCGCTCCCACCCTCCGCGCGCCTGCACCGCATACTCATCCCCACCCCAGTCACAACCCCGGTCACGCTGGGCCTTGCCCATCTGCAGGGGTCTCAGCTCCCCCTGGCCCACAAGATCTTGCAAACAGGGGCTGCAGCGGGACTGTCCCTGCCCCAAAGGACAGGCCACGGCCGTCTGCAGGAATCAAAGCATATCCATGATACTTGCAAAGAAATACACGTGGGGGAGTGAATCGTCAGTGTGTAAATTCAGGATGAGAGCACAGAAGAAAAACTGACGAAGTCAAGAGAAGAATCAGGGACAGATCCCGAAGAAGGAAGTCTCCGAGTGGCTCACGGGGTGGCGGGCGCTGGGTTGGCAGAGCCACACCTGAGGCCAACCCGCAGCCCCTTCACCTTGAACGAGATCCTCTCACATGAAGCAGACTGCAGCCTGCCAGCTTACACAGCCTCTCTCTCTGGAGGACAGCCCGGCACAAGAGGGGCCTCTCCTCTCAGGAGACCTCTGCACAAGAGACCTGGCTTCCTTCAGACAGCTGGACGCCACACCTGCCCCCCACAAGGCTGGGCCGCTGCTCGCCCCACTATACGGCCCCAACTCCCCTCCCCGCTCCTGTCTACTGCTGGGGGGCTGAGCCCACTGACTGCGGCAGGCTGCCCAGGGCGCTGCTGTGAGGGTGCAGGTGATGGCTGGCATGGAGGGGGCCTCCAGGGCTCCCGAGATAATCAGCCACTAGCGCCCAGGTGTCTGGCCAGGGATGTTTGTGCCGTCTCCATCAACCCATGATAGGTGGGAGAGCCTGTCCGCAGACACCCTGCCCTCGGGTCTGAGTGCCCTGAGGTCCAAGCAGTGGGCGCCCTCTGGCTGGGGCGAGGAGTGGATCCAGAGGGAGTATGGCTTGTGTGTGTGTGTGAGAGAGGGGGGCACGCAGGTGGAAGGGGTAGGCATCACTCAAGGCGGTTCCAGTCTTGGCTTTATGACCCACTCTGACACTGGGTGAGCCACTTCCTTCTCCATGTTTTCCTCTCTAAAAGGGAGGAGACGGAACCAGCTGGACCCCAGTTCTGCCGGCCTACAAAGGCTGTAAGTTTCAAAGGACTTGGAGAAGGCATTCCACTGGCCGGGAGGAGCCGGGCTCGACCTGGCGGGCACTGTTTCCAGGGAAGGAGCAGCAAGAACATGTCCTGAAGTGTCTGCTGCCACCAAGGGCAAACCTGTCACTCCTTTTCCTCCTCGGCCCAGCCCACCTCTGACCTCCTCCCTGTCCAACACCTCCTTCCTGTTCACCCTTCAACCACTGGCTTCCAGATTCCCACACTGCCATCACAGAATGTTAGTGCAAGAAGCAGCTCTAAGAATCATCCAGTCCAACTTCCACTTAATAGCTGGGGAAGCAGAGGGACAGGGGAGAGGAGCTGGGAGTCCCAGCGCCAGTCAGCCTGTCTCGTTTCAGTTGCTCTCCACCTTGTCCAAAGTGAAGCACCATAAATGAGAGATAAATAACATGCAAAATGAATGCTGGAAACTGTCGTTCACTCTCTCAGTTTTCCTGCATTAAGAATAAGACATCAGAGGACCTCCCCAAGGGGCTAAGACTTCACCTTCTGATGCAGGAGGCACGGGTTCAACCCCTAATTGGGGAACTAAGATCCCACATGCCATGTAATAATGGTGCTAGGAAAAAATCTGAATACCCCAATGCAAAAGGGCAGTGTCAACAACTGATCATACTCTGCACCACATACAAGAGATTAACTCAGAAATGGATCACAGACCTAAATGTAAAAATGAGAAAATAATGTTTAAAATAGAAAAAGCCAAACGATTAAAAAAATAATAATAAGTGAATAAATAAAAGACGCCGGGACTTCCCCGGTGGTCCAGCGGTAGCGACTCTCTGCCCCCACTGCGGGAGGCACAGGTTCAGTCCCTGGTCGGGGAACTAAGATCCCACAAGCCGTGCGGTGCGATTAAAAAAAAAGTCTTCATCTCTTATTTCTTCTCCTCCTTTATCTCCTCACCTCTCTGACCATCATGACACAGACAACCTGATTACTTGCATGTATTACCAGAGTAGATCCCACGACCCTTGCCAGTCCTGGCTGAGGCCCCGTGTTGGGGAGCTCTGTGACGGGCGGGGGTGGGGTGGGTAGGGGAGGGGGGAGTGTGGATGGGTGGGTGATGCAGTCTCAAAGGCGATGATTAGAGGCACAGACTTTCCTTTCAATGGCTCTTCAAACTGCGGGTTACAACCCAATCAGTGAGTTGTGAATCAGCTGAGTAAGTTATGATGCATATTAAAATTAAAATAGAAAATGTCAACACATTTTTGCATCACATTGCATGTAGTAAGGATAAGCATTATTGTTTTTAAGAGGCTCTGGTTTGACTTTATGTCTACACAGATACACACCTGGGTAGTCATGTAAATTTCTGCCTGTGGGACGCAGCAGAAAATGTTCAAGCAACTCTGCTGGAAGATATCAAGGGATTTTGAAGTTTGAGGACAGGGGACAAATGCAAGGCCACTAGGGGGCACCGTCTCTCTTTTGTTGCCACTGAGATGTTTCAGAAAAGCTCACTGTCCACAGGTGACTTTCCTCCTCCCCTTGCTCTGGCCGTGGGAACCAACTACTAGCTACGGTGGCCTCTTGTGGCTGATGGCACATCACCCCATCCCGTCCATCTGGTTTCCACCCCTGAGCCTGCGGTCAGTCGAGAGGAACCTGTACCGAGGCACGTGTATCTGTCACCTTGCCCTCTTAGGGGTGGTCATCTTGGCCACCCTGCCACATTGGGCCTGGGCACCTGCCTTGCACACAGCCAACGTGGCTTCTGTCCCTAATGTCCTCAAGGACGTGAGCAAGGCTCACTCCACTTCAGAAGCAAGCAAGAATGAACTGGTGACCACAGGCAAAGACGCTGAGGAAGTCTCCAGCAAGGTGGTCCAGGGTCCACGCCTGCCTGGACGAGGGGTCACAGTGGGGCTCTGTCCAGCTCAGTACCTGCAGCTGGAATCTACAGTATTCTCCTGTCACAAATCAGAACGCCTCAACCACTTGCTTCTTTAACTTCAATCCTGCCGATTGCCCGAGGAGCAGACTCCTGGCCACTCAGGTTGTCTGAGGAAGGCATGGAGCCTAGAGAGCCTCCTGGCCTGTGTGTCCTGCTGACAGCCTTCTTCAGGGGGCCCCACCTGCCCCTCTGCCAGGCCAGGCCAGCAGTTAGGAGTGCTGCTCTGCCTGTTACCCGGGGCCTCCTGTGAACTGGAGAGGTCTCTGCTTTACAACTGCTCTGCCCAGTAGAGTACAGTACAGTACCACTGGCCTCATGCGGCCGCTTAAATTCATCAGAATTAAAACAAAACTCAAAGCTTGGCTCCATGGTTCCGGTGGCCACACTCCAAGTGCCTGATACCTACACTTGCCTGTTGGTCACGCGGCCACAGGGCACGCCCAGCATTCCAGAAGGCTCTGCTGAACAGCTCGGGTCTAGAAGGAGAGGCTAAGCCACACGGTGGGCCACATTCACTGCGGGGCTTGGGCGCATCTTTTTACTTGACTTTTAAATTCTTACCAGTTTTTCTTTTGGTTTTGGCTTCCTTTTTGCTGAAAAACCAAGTGAAGAAGGGCGCTTCTGGTTTTGATGTCTGATTACTTGGTAAATATGCAGACCCACATCCCTGTCCTCACCACTGACCCGCCGCCTGCTGCCCTCTGGGTAGGCTGCTTTTCTGAGGGTCTTTCCACTCATCTTCCACAGCCCCCACCACCCACCACCGCCTGGCAGTTACTCCTCTCCCAGCAGCCACTGCCCCATCCCTGGTCCCAGAGCTGCAGCCGGAACCAGGGCTCTGGCTCCAGAGTGTCAGGCGTTCAGAGAAAGGGAAGGGGTCAACAGTCTGACCCCAGGAGAGCCTGCGGTGGGCACAGCTGCCACGGCCCTTTTATTCTTCCCTGATTCTGCTCAGGAACTGTTTGCATGATCTGGGGGAAAACCCAAGACATATGATTGGGTATTCGCCGTCAAGAAGTTCACTTTTGTTTCAAAGACAAGCAACCGACACTCCAAATCGGAAGACAACAGAAATAAAATTCTGGCCCTCAAACTGGGGGGTTGGGGGGAGGCTCTGACTTAGTTGTGAGTTTGAACTCTCCACTGGAGAATGCTTATGACAAGTAGAGTCTCGCTCTCTCTGAGATACACAGCTCTCCTCCCTCCCAGGCATGGGCACGGTCAGAGGGCGCCGGGCTGCTTCTCCCCAGGGAGGACGTGCTGAGGGGGACAAGCACTGCCAAGCCAGTGTGTCTGACCAGGTTCAGGCCCTTCTGTCATCACCCCGTGAACTGGGCCTAAGTGACACGGTTGGCTTGTCGCTGGGAGGAACTCATCTCTCAAAGCTCAAAGACTCTAAAATGTGGGGCTGGCTCCCTGTGAAGGGATGTCTTGTTGAGAGAGACAGGTCCTTCAGGATTTGGTTCAGCCTGTTCACTGGTGACCCTAGCCGTGAGAAGCAGGGCGGTGAGCACCACCTGAGTGGAGTGGGTTTAGGAGGCAGGGTGACATCAGGCCCTCTGGCAGACCCATCTCTAGAAGCCATCTGGCCCACTGGCTTGGTGATGACAGACACCTGGCCTTGCATCCTGGCAATGGCAGTTACTGGCTGTGAGTCCATGAGGGTTGTTCTCTGGCTATGGTCCTCTGTATTCCCATCTATAAAATGGGATAATACCTACTTGCACGGTTGCTATAGGGATCAGGGCTGTCATGTATGTTGGAGGTGTACACACACAGAACCCAGGCCATAGCATCAACTTTGCACTGGTCCAGACCCAAACTGCTCCAAAGGAACATACGACTAGTGGATGAAATAATTTTAGGGTATAAATGCCACCATCTTCAGTGGACTACCAGTGCCAGACCTGCGCATGGCTCCCCTTTGGTTTACAAATTAAAACCCTCTCAGATCCTGGTAAAAGGGTAAGACCCCAGCCAGGATGTGGGGGTTGTGCAGCATCGGAGCCACTGCTTTGTCTCTCGGACTCCCAAATTACACGGGTGCGGGCTGGGTCATGTGGATTCTGACCTGCAAGATGGGGAAGGGCTGGGTCTCCTAACATCACCAACTGAGAACTCTTCACAATCACTCAACGGAAACCCGGACCACATCAGAGACAAAGGCAGACCTTCGTGCTGTGAGCAACCTCGTCTGGTTAACAAACTGAAAGAGCAGCTCTACCGGTGAGTCATTTATCTTTTCTTTATAGTTAAAAGAGGGGCTAACCCCACGTTTTGGGGGGGATTCTCAGAGTCCTGCTGCAGCGTGGTACAGTCAAGTGCCTGGGTTTTCCAGCTCAACTGCTCTTGGCTCAAACTCCAACTCAGCCACTTGCTGCCAGAGGGCTAGAGTAGAGGACCGTGACTTAATCTGTTTCTGTAATATGACGCTGGTAACATGATGTGCCTACAGTGTGGGAGACCTGGGTTCAATCCCTGGGTCGGGAAGATCCTCTGGAGAAGGAAACGGCTACCCACCCCAGTACTCTTGCCTGGAGCATCCTGTGGACGGAGGGGCCTGGTAGGCTACAGTCCAGGGGGTCACAAAGAGTCGGACACGACTGAGAGACTAAACTAAAAACTAAACACGCTGCTGATAGGAAAGGCAGAATCACACCTTCCCTAGGAGATAAGGAGACGCTAGCTACCCGTGTTTGTTCACTGACTAATCTCTTTCTCCCTTTTTTTTTCGTTTCTTTCCCATTTTATAGGACCGTTGTTACCTTAGCTCATGGTTTACTTTCTTTTCTCCATGTACATCAATACACAACTATAATAGCTTTTGAAAATACAGAAAATTTTAAATGAGGAAGGGAAATAAGTCACTACTAATTCTACCAGTCAGGGGTGAACTGCTGATAAAATGTAATTTCTGTTTGTTTTAAGAAAATTTTTGTCCAAACCATAGAGCTTATAGTAGGTTCTTAAACAAGGCGCATAGAGCATGGAACAGGGGGGTTTAGAGTTCATGAATCCCTGCAATTGCAGGCATGTATGTACATCATCACTGAGGGAAACGATGTGCAGCTTTTAGGAGACTCTCAAAGCGGTTTCTGATCAAAGCACGTTGAGATCATCATCAACTTCACAAGCACTTTGTCCTCTATTTGCTGCAATAGTAACAGCCAAATAGTATTCTGCATATCTACTTCGTGCTTACATTGTTTTGAGCAATTTAAATGTATTTTTTGGGGGGGCAGAAATTGGGAGACTGCAATTGACATATACACACTCCTATATAGCTGTATAGCACAGGGAATTCTACTCAATACCCTGTAATGGCCTATATGGGGAAAGAATCTAGAAAAAAAGAGTAGACATTTGTATATGCATAACTAACTCACTTTGCTGTACAGCTGAATCTAACCCCACACAGTGAATCAACTATGCTCCAATAAAAACAATGTTTAACACACTGTATTTCCCAAAGTCAAGGGTGCTTCCTAAATGTTTCAATCATATTCTATTTTATGCCTAGATTATATTTTCTTTATTTATTATCACATATTTACTATTTCCAAAGTTGGATATATTATTATTTTTAAAATTTTCACAAATCAACCTAGGACTTTGGTTAGAGAAAATAAAGAAATGAGTACTTTTAACATTTCTAGAAGAGAAAGTAATTTTTAATACTCCATCTGCACATAACTGTGCATTCCCAATCTGTTAATATACTGTCTAAACTTACCAACTGTTACAAATGAATTTGCATGGGTCCTCTGAGGCAACCGCAATGCCAGTGTAACGCATCTTTTACAGGGAAGAGTGAGTCAAGCGGTAACGGAGATGTGACGTTACTTTCAGTGTCATGTTCTAAATGATAAATGTTTCTGCCCCATGTGAAGCAGTAACACAGACACATGATCGTTGGACCCAACTTAACCTACAGCCCAGGGACGGCGGGGCACAATGCCGCCGGGCTGGCCTTTCACTGTTAGAGGCAACGGTTTGTGGTCCAGGAGGAGGGACTTAGCACTAAGCAGTCCTAGCCCAAAGGCAAGGTCCTTTCTGCTGCTTTGACCCCATGAACAACCAAGGTGGCAGCACGAAGGTGGACATCCCTTCTGGTCAGGACCCAGCATGGGGGAAGTCGAGTCTCTGAGGCCAAAGGGGAAATCCTCTCTCTTGCACCCTCTTCTCTGGCCGGTTGATATTCTGCCTTTGCTGGACGAAGGCCTGTTCTTCTTAAAGCTCTCCTTGAGGTGCCAGTGGGTTATGGCACGAGTCACTGCAGGAGCCCCTGCGAGCTCAGTGTCTGCGGGTCACTGACCCGCAGGGGACTGACCTGACCCCCCAAGGCTGATGCTGCCAAAGCTGCCCCTGCTCCCGCACCAGACTACGTCACCCCTGGGGCTGGTCCGTGGTCCCCAGCGGGGTCCCAGGTGGTGATTATCTTGAAGGGCTAGGACCCCCAGGCAAGAAAGACAGCTATTTGGTCTCTGCTATAAGCAGCCCCACTGCAAGGCTGGCCATCGGCCCTGTTTGTGGCTGCCCATCCCCCTGACATCCCATTTCCATCAGCTCTTCTGTTTGTTAAAGGAGACCCCTCAGCCCTACATAGTTGGTTATAAAAGCAAGAGCAATGTTCCCTTCTCAGGTAATCTACTCTGAAGAGATTCCTAGAGATCAAAGAGGCCCTGAGGGTGAAATGTCATACACAGACAAGCAAGGGGAAGGCTGGGGTTGGGCGTGAGAACCACCCAGTTCCCTGGGCAGGAAGCCACTCAGCCAAAGCACTGGGCAGCCTGGCTGTTCCCCGACCTGTCTCCCCATCACAGGAAGATGAGGCAGGATGAACAGGCCATCTGGGGCAGAAAGGACCAAACTCCTCTTGCTTTCCAGGCCCATCAAGGTGGACCCCCCTCTAAGGGGGATATTGCCATAGCTTCACAATTCCAGGTCCAGGGGTCAACCTCACAAAACATGGGGCACAGGCTGGGTGGGTACCTGCTGTGAGGCCCAGGCAGATGAAGACAGCCTCCCCACTGAAGACCAGCACAGTCCTTCCAAAAGGACACGGTCCCCATTTCACCATGTGATGACCTCTACTCCCAAGGCCATTCAGCACAGGATTTTCTGGAATGTGGGTGGGGTCCTGAGAGCTTTACCGCAGGTTAAACTGCTGAGCAGTTTCCTCTCAGAACAGGCTGTCCCCAGTATCCTGGGCTGTTACCCAGCAGAACAGTGGGAACGTTTAGAAGCTGACTATTTGCCCCCAACATGTGGGCAACAGGGCAGTGGGAAGACAGGAGGGGGCTTCCTAGGGGGCACTAGTGGTAAAGAGCCCGTCCGCTAATGCAGGAGACTTAAGAGATGCAGGTTCGATCCCCAGGTGGGGAAGATCCCCTGGAGAAGGAAATGGCAACCCACTCGAGTATTCTTGCCTAGAGAATCCCACGGACAGAGGAGCCTGGTGGGCTACAGTCCACAGGGTTGCAAAGTGTTGGACATGACTGAAGTGACTTAGCATACATACACGCACATTTGCCCCCTGAATGTGGGCAGTGGGACAGTGGGAGGACAGGAGGGGTCACCCTCAACCCAAATGGATGTAATTCCTGTGGTCTGTCTCCCAGGGGTCCAGCAGAACAGACGACATGGCTGAGTATAACTACGAAGACCTCGGGTTCTTCAACAGTTCCAACGACAGCAGCCAGGGGCACCAGGACTTCCTGCAGTTCAGCAAGTTCTTCCTGCCGTGCATGTACGTGGTGGTGTTCACCTGCGGCCTGGTGGGAAACTCCTTGGTGCTGGTCATCTACGTCTTCTACCAGAAGCTGAAGAGCCTGACGGATGTGTTCCTGATGAACCTGCCCCTGGCTGACCTGGTGTTCGTCTGCACTCTGCCCTTCTGGGCCTATGCAGGCATCCACGAGTGGGTCTTTGGCAGCGTCATGTGCAAAGCCCTGCTGGGCATCTACACGCTGAACTTCTACACGTCCATGCTCATCCTCACCTGCATCACCGTGGACCGCTTCGTCGCGGTGGTGCGGGCCACCAAGGCCTACAACCAGCAGGCCAAGCGCATGGCCTGGGGTAAGGCCATCTGCTCGTCCATCTGGGTGGTTTCCCTGCTGGTTTCCTTGCCGCAGATCATCTACGGCAATGTCCTTTACCACGACCGGCCCTTCTGCGGCTATCACGAGGAGATTTCCTCCATGGTGCTGGCCATCCAGATGACCCTGGGGTTCTTCCTGCCACTGCTTGCCATGGTCGTCTGCTACTCGGTCATCATCAAGACCCTGCTTCAGGCTCGAGGCTTCCGGAAGCACAAGTCTCTGAAGATCATCTTCCTTGTGGTGGCGGTGTTCCTGCTGACCCAGACGCCCTTCAACCTCGTGAAGCTCATCCGCAGCACGAGCTGGGAGTACCACACCATGACCAGCTTCCACTACGCCATCGCAGTGACAGAGGCCATTGCCTACCTGCGTGCCTGCCTTAATCCTGTGCTCTATGCCTTTGTTGGCCTCAAGTTTCGGAAGAATTTCTGGAAGCTCATGAAAGACGCAGGCTGCCTCCCTTACCTGGGTGTCTCAGGCCAACACATGTGTTCGGAGGACACTTCCAGGAGTGCTTCAGCCTCTCACAACGTGGAGGCCACCAGCATGTTCCACCTGTAGGGCTCGGGGAGGCTCCTGGATGTCACGGGAGCGCAGCTGTGTCTTCTGGATGAGGCAGGCTTTGTGTATAGCGTGCACGTTCTCACAGAGAGGTTACCCAACGCCGCAGCTGGGGGGGCTGCTGCTTCTCAGGCATGAACAGATCTGCTTTTTCACAGCCTAGCCTAAGCTCAAAGGGGAGTCTGAAAGCTGCACGGGCTTTCCATCCTCCACCCCAACAATACTGATGCCAAGAAATGACATGTGATTCTCAAGACCCCAGGTTCTCCTTCACTGAGAATGGGACTGGGACAGAGCTGAAGAGGGGGGCATGGCTAACAAAGGTCTTGAAGGCAGGTAAGAGTCTGGGTTTCCAAGTTCTGAAAACTTTTCTGATGGCTGGTAAGCAGGGGACATTAGAGCAGCCATGAAAACCAATGCTGATCTTGGCGTCTTAGACCTTCATCACCAGGTGCTGACAGAAATGAGCTCAGGTTCTGTCACATCTTTGGGGTTTCGTTTTTATAGAGATAGATGGTTAATCCTGCTATCTTTGCTTGATCCTGGAAGGACTAGCACCGGGAAACATGAATGGGCCGAAGCAAAACAGGGTCGGCTGAAGATTCCAGTGGGCCACAGAAGGCTAGAAAAATGCGCAAAGCTGGGTGAAGACTGTCAGGAGTCTAAGCAGCACTTCTGAACGGGATCCTCAGTGGGTTTGCTCTTAAAATCTGAATTATTCAATGCGTCACATACAAATCATGTATAAATGTATATGTTATACACACACATGCATATCAAATAGCATATGATTTTTATGACTGCGAAATAAAACTTTTAAAACGTCTCCAAACTACTTTTACTCTCAGGCACATTCTACCTTAATGCGGTGTTCCTGAATAAAACAAAGGTGATCACTCGTGGGCTCAGAGCACAGGAAATAAGTTTACGACTATCAACTTTGAGGGCACTGCTCTATCGATACACCAATGGTAACAAGCCAGCTTCTTCACTGTGGCTTCTAACCTCCTGCCCAGCGCGAGAGGAGCCTCTGCAGTGCGGTCACGGGATGAGACAGAGTTTTAAATGTCAGCCACTTGTTTGTGTATGTTTATTGTACCCCAGCACCTGCTCAACAGGCTTAAAGTGGCCTTTTTGGCTCACGTGTTGCAAAACCACTCACTGAAACATGGAGAATACTTTGAGGACAGCTAGAGAGAGCCCTTGGGGAGGGGGTCAGAACAGGCTGAACAGTGAGGTTCTGAGGCCTGGGCAGACCTGAGTCACGGGCTGGTAAGACCAGCTGCATGCTGCTCCTTCACTTCAGTGGTGTCCGACTCCTTGCAACCCCATGGACCAGGGCCCACCAGGCTCCTCTGTCCATGGGAAGCTCCCGCAAGAATACTAGAGGGGGTTACTATGCCTTCCTCCGGGAGATCTTCCTGACCCAGGGATCGAACCTGTGTCTCCCGCATTGACGGGTAGATTCAATTCTTTACCACTGAGCCACTGGGTTAAGACCAGTTGGTAATGTCTTAGCCACTTCCACTTTGGAGCAGCGTGTTCTGTAACAGTGTCGCCTCTGAGGCCGGCATGCGGAGGGCTGGAGAGGACACACACCAAACACTTAGCACCCTTTGCATTTGTGGGAGGAGGGGCCCCCAAACGGTGGCAGTGCATTGGTGAGGCGTGGGAGGGGGGCTTCCTGCCTTGCAGAGGTGCAGGGCATGGCCCAGCTGTGTAAAGGCTTGGCCTACAGCGCCCACAGGGCCCCACCAACTGTTTCATAAACACGCTAAATGCACCCATGGGAAGACCTGCTTTACAGAGAGGGCAGGAGAGCAGAGAGCTCTGCTCAGGCCACAGAGGCCATCTAGTACTCTAAACACCACAAGCTGACCTTTTCACTGTGACAAGGCTGAACTGACCTTTAACCTGTTTATGTTGGTTTCAGAGAGGTGAGGGTTGGTCACCCTCCTCTGTGCAGTCACCTTAATGCCGAGCACTTATGCTAGAGAGGCCACAAGCCCCTGGCCTCCCCAGTAATAACCCAGAACAAGAGGCAGAGCCCCTAACTGGGAAGGAATGGGTGAAGTGTCTGGCCCAGTTTAGGTCCTCTGACCACACAGAGGAAAGTAGTGTGGTGTGAGGGGAAAGGCAGGGCTCTGGGGTGACTCAGATCCTGCTTCAAGGACAGCTTCATGTCTGTGCACCCCAGGACAAGGCAGGTGCCCCCCCATCCCTGCCCAAGCCTGTTTCACCAACTGTACCCCTGGCTGATGACGCCCTCTGTCCAGGAGCGCTGGGAGGCGGTGACCACGTGCTCGGAGCTGTGCTGGGGACGGCCGCTCAGGCAACGGAGGGGCAGCTGCTGGGACCGCTGGGTCCTCCCCTCCCGAGTGCCGGCCTGGCTGAGTCAAACGAGATGAGTTGCCTCAGGCCACATGCCACGCCAGGCCTGTTATGTGCCCTCTGTCCAGGCTCCCCACAAAAAGGTTCTGCACTGGCCCTTCCACAGCTGAGGAATATCTGCCTGCCTGTCCTGAGGAAAAGCATGGCTGCTCCATCTTTTCCCGCTTCTCTGCCTCCCCTGCTTGGGCCCACACTCTGGCCTTACCTGCTGCCCTTGGGAGCAGAGATCGTTTCCCCAACCCCCTCCTGGGCGCACGCCACTCCGGGCAGCAGACCCTGGCACAGCCCACGGAGCTTCCTGAGGGTTTTCACTCTGCACTTCACTCGTCCACAGGACAGCCCTGTGGAGCACAGGCTCCCTGTCTCAGAGCCACCCTTCCCCTCCCTGTAGCACTTGCCTCTACTCACACCCACTGCTTGACCTAAGGGGCCTGGGGTGCAACTGGAGGAGGTCGGGTGGGCTGTGGCTGCCTTGGGTGAGGCCTCAGGGTCTCCCCCTCCACTGAGTTCCCTGCACTTGCAGCCCAGGGGCAGGGCAGGGCCATGCTATCCGAGATGCGGAGAACACAGGCTGACCCTGATTCCAGGGGCTACTTGGAGCCTGAAGCCCGGGATTCTCAGCATCCTGCAATGAGGAAATGATGCTGCGGGACAGAAAAAACAGAAGCTGCCTGTCCTGGAGGGGCAGAAGCGGAGCGGAGAGCACCGAGGACGGGGCGCTGGCTCTCCTTGTCCTCTGGGGGCAGCGCCCCTTCTGTGCATCACTCCTTCGTGGCCCACGGTACCCAATGCCCTTTGTTAGGACGTTTGGTACTACCCCATTTTCCAGATGAGGAAACAAGTTCAGAGAGATAACTACCTCACAAAGCACACACAGCAGGGTTAAAACCCTGGTGAAAAATCTCTTTTCTTCCCTCAAATGTTGGCTAAGATGGACCAGGGAACCTGACAACTCTGTACTCATCTGAAGGCAGAGATGCTAGGCTAACCCAAGTGCAGCAAGGCTTTTTGGAAAAGGTCAGCTTTCATTCCAATCCCAAAGAAGGTCAATGCCAAAGATGTTCAAACTACCACACAACTGCACTCATTTCACATACTAGCAAGGTCATGCTCAAAATCCTTCAAGCTAGGCTTCAACAATATGTGAACTGAGAACTTCCAGATGTATGAGTTAGATTTAGAAAAGGCAGAAGAACCAGAGATCAAATTGCCAACATCCGTGGGATCATCAAAAGAGCAAGAGAGTTCCAGAAAAACATCTACTTCTGCTTCACTGACTACACTAAAGCCTCTGACTGTGTGGATGAAAACAAACGGTGGAAAATTCTTAAAGAGATGAGAATACCACACCACTTTACTTGCCTCCTGAGAAAACTGTATGGAGGTCAAGAAGCAACAGCTAGAACCGGACATGGAACTGACTGATTCAAATTGGGAAAGGAGTACATCAAGGCTGTATATTGTCACTCTGCTTATTTAACTTCTATGCAGAGTACATCATGGGAAATACTGGGCTGGATGAAGCACAAGCTTGAACTGAGATTGCCGGGAGAAATATCAATAACCTCAGATATGCAGATGACACCACCCTAATGCCAAAAAAGTGAAGAGGAACTAAAGAGCCTCTTGATGAAAGTGAAAGAGGAGAGTGAAAAAGCTGGCTTAAAACTCCACATTCAGAAAACGAAGATCATGGCATCCAGTCCCATCACTTCCTGGCAAATAGATGGGGAAAAAATGGAAACAGTGACAGACCTTATTTTCTTGGGCTCCAAAAACACTGCAGATGGTAACTGCAGCCATGAAGTTAAAAGACGCTTGCTCCTTGGAAAAAAAGCTATGACAAACCTAGATAGTGTATTATAAGGCAGAGACATTACTTTGCCAACAAAGGTCCACATAGTCAAAGCTCCGGATTTTCTGGTAGTCATGTATGGATGAGGAAGTGGGACCATAAAGAAGGCAGAGCTCCAGAGATTTGATGCTTCTGAAATGCGGTGCTGGAGAAGACTCTTAAAGTCCTCTGGACAGCAAGGAGATCCAACCAGTCCATCCTAAAGGAAATCAACCCTGAAAATTCATTGGAAGGACAGATGCTAAAGCTAAAGCTCCAACACTTTGGCCCCTTGATGTGAAGAGACCCTGATTCTGGGTAAGACTGAGGGCAGGAGGAGAAAGGGGCAACAGAGGATGAGATAGTGGGTTAGCATCACCCACTCAACGGATATGAGCGTGAGCAAACTCCGGGAGCCAGTGAAGGACGGGGAGGCTTGGCGTGCTGCAGGCCATGGCGTCAAACACGACCGAGTGAATGAACAACAACAAAAGGCGGTTTTCTAACCTTGACCATGTTCACCATTTTCTGTTCTCGTTTTGCTTGAAATGCCAGGCACTGGATCTCCTGGTTGGTGATAAACCCACAACAGTTCCCCGAAACACTGACCACAGAGCCCCCGTTCTGAAGTAGGTGCTGGCTAAGATACTCTGTGGGTTGGTGCAGTCTCTATAGCGTTTGAGCTCAGTAATCCTGGGCATCAGGCAGGATGTTCCTTGGTGAAGACACCTGAGCTACAGGGTGCAGCAAACCAGGGCCCATGCAGGAGACACCACAGCGTGATCCTTGACCTCACAGCTCAGGGAAAACATCGCAAAAACAAGGCACCTCCGTGGAAGGCTTCCCACACGGTACCCGGCTGACCCTTTTAACACTGTGGGAGTGGGTGCGGCTCCAGCTTGTATGTGCCAGGAAGGAAGCTGAGTTCAGGGGCTGCGGTGAACCTAGGGGCGGCAAACCAGGACCTGACCAGGAGCATCTGACTCTTGAGCTCAAGCTCTTCACGGACATAGTTTGCTCAAGAAGGGGAGGTAGGCCTGGGGGAGGCCAAGGACTTGAGGCCTGCCCTGCTGTGGGCGAAGGAGCTCTCTTTTCTTCTCAGCCTGCTTCAGGCCTGAGAACAGCTGGGCCTCTCTCAGGCAGATGGCTGAAGGTGGGCCTGGATGACTGTGGGGAGGGGTATGCATGTCTGCGGGGTCTGGAGAATGTCACCTTCCCACCTGGTGAGGCCTGTGCCCCGGGGCCACGTGCCGGGGCCGCTCGGAGGCTGCTGAAGGGTCAGCGGCATCCTGCCAGCTCTCCCTGAGCTCCTGGGTTCTGGGGCCTCTTCCCGTCCTGTCACAGCCAGGGGGCAGGGCAGACAATCGTGTTTGTCCTGAGGACACGTGTGTGGAGCGGGGAGTGGACGAAGGGTAAGGAAGGAGGGCAGCTCTTTGATGGGAAGATGGGGAAACGGGGCCAGGAGAAGGCGGCAGTACGCTGCAAAATGCATCTCATGCCTGTGACTAGAGGGAGGGGTTCTGGGTACAAAGCTTGGTTCTGATGCTTGCAACCCCGTGACCTGGAGCGAGTTACCTAGCCTCCTGAGCTTCAGTGCCTCGATACAAGAAACAGGGACCATAACCTCTACTCTGTGGAGGGCTGGGCGGGACCAAGTGAGGGCGCGCAGACACAGCTCCGGAGGGAAAGAGCTCCAACAAGGGCTTTCAGCAACACGACCTCCAAGCAGCCTCTGTTCTCCGGATTAGAACTTTTGTAGCGTTAACCCCTCCTGGACCACTTCTTACTTTGGACTCTTTCTCTAAATCTCTTGGCAAGGACGTGTACACACACCCAGGCTCTGTACCACCCCTCTCCCCACCGCCACTTTCTCAGACTCCTGGTGGTTTTAAGCCTAAGAAAAAGCTGCAGGAGACACGGGTGTCTGCCTCCAGTTAATGTGCAAGCAAGGTGTGAGACGGGGCAGGCCCTGAACTGACTCAGAGGGCTTACCCTTCGCCCAAACAGACTAGGCACGGGACTGCAGATCCATCCATTAGCCCCGAATCTGCCTTGGAGGCCGAGGCCAGCATGCTGGCAGTTTCCTTTCCCTGGAACGCTTCCTGATTTCCCACGACCGAAACACACACGTTTGTCAGTGGTCAGAAGACCTTCTGCTTTTGCTCCTACTAGGAAAGGGGAAGGTGAGGGGTGAAGTGATGGGGGAGCTAAGGGGGTACTTTCTCATGCACCTGAGAGCCCAGGGCCATTTCCAAGGCCCTGAGGTTCTGGTCTGGCTCAGCTGACCCCTGACCCAGCTGGCCAGTAGTCAAGGCACAGTCAGCGAAGAGTTGCCAGGTGACAAAGGAAAAGGGTGGCTTAGTGCAAATCCATGGGGGTCAGGGGGGACACTGCATGCTCACGCAGTCAGGCAAGGCTTCAAGGTGGGGCTTTCAGAAGGAAAAGTAAAGGCCCATGGTCACAGTGAACACCTTCACTTGGGTGATGGGGTTGGCTGTATCCTTGACGCGAGTTCACTCACCCTCAAGCATGAGCAAAACTGAGTATAGGGACACACGCTGGAGCCTAAAATCTCCTGAGCTGAGAACCTCCCAAGATTGAGTGCATCTCCTCCCATGCAGCAGAAACCCCAGACGATAAATCTGACAGATTGGTGCCAGCCCTCCTCTGAATTCTGGGTATGAAGAGAGGAACAGAGATCTCAACGTGAGTGGGCAAAAGCTCGCGAAGCTCCCTGCCTGGATGGAGAGTGGGCCATGGACTGTCTGCACACGGGGGCCCTGTCAATTCTCCCCTGAGCTTCTGAGCAGGCAGCGCTTTGCACGAGAAACTGCATTTCAGCCGGACGCCGGGGCTGAGAAATACCAAGTGAGGCTGCCACGGAGGGGAACTTGACCTTTGCCGTGCGTCCCCTGACTTAAACTCTTGACACTTTAGTACGGTGGCACTTGATGCAGTTATTTCATTTATTTAGAAATTAGCCCTTGCACAACTCTCCTCGCAAGCTTTGTTGGAAAACAGCTGGCCCAGAAAAATTGAGGAGGCCAGTGGAGAGCTGGTGCTGAAGGATGCACGGCCCTGTGCCGGATGCCGTCCATCTACAGCAGAGGAACGTTTGGAGGGTCTGGGTCACCGTGATGGGACAGGGCCCAGGCTGGTTGGGGGAAAGTCCCTTGGTTCCAGAGTGCTGGGTAACAGACTTGTCTATATTTTTTTATTGCTTTTAAAACTCTGGGGCTCGAAGAGGCCTTAGCTGAAGCCAGAGGAACTTCTGAGAGAAACCGCTTGAGAGAACTGAAATTAATCTGAGCTTCCTTTCTTGTGGCAGCACCACCAGGCCTGATGAGTGGTTCTATGACGTGGTTTTTAAAGAGCAGTGTGATGCTCTGAGCACAGCTGAGGCAGCCCAGGAAGGGCCGCTCTTCTGAATCATCCAGCAGAAGTCATCCTGGATTTCTGCTGCACGCGAGCACATGCACCTCAGTCCCCCTGCTGACGTCCTACCCCCAGCGCCTCAGAACGGGGCTGCTTTTGGAGATATGACGATTAAAAGAGACAAGTCGCTCAGTCGTGTCCGACTCCTTGTGACCCCATGGGATTCTCCAGGCAAGAATACTGGAGTGGGTTGCCATTTCCTCCTCCAGGGGATCTTCCCAACCCAGGGGTCAAACCCAGGTCTCCCACATTGAAGGTGGATTCTTTACCAGCTGAGCCACCAGGGAAGCCCAAGACCATTAAAGAAGTTAGCTAAAATGAGGCCAATAAGGTGGGCCCTAATCCAGTCTGACTGGTGTCCTTATAACAAAGGAAAATTAGGAGCCAGAGAGACAAGGGTGCACACGCCCAGGGTTGGGGCTGACCACACGCAGAGATAGGAAGAGAGCGGCCGTCTGCAAGCCAAGGGGAGGCCTCAGGGAAAGTAAACCCGCCAGCACCTTGGCCTTGGACTTCTGGAACCTGACAAATGAGACTTCTGTTGTTGAAGTCATCTGGTGTATAGCATCTGTCATGGCGGCCTATGTGGATTAATATAGTTGCCCAAGACAAAAAAGGCTTCATGGAGTTGCTGAAATCAGGAGGACTGCTGACAGAAACGCCCAGAAACCCTCTGACAAGGCTCCACGCTGACCACTCCCCAAGTCCTGGTGCTGTTCAAGGACCATTGCCCTGAGCACTGTGCTCAGGCACCTTCCCTTAATGAAAGACAGGCGATCCTGCTTCTGAGCTTTCCTAATCCTCTGATGAGACAGCACAAGGCCAGGGGCTTCCCTGGTGGTCCAGTGGCTAAGACTCAGGCTCCATTACAGGGGGCCTGGCTTCAATCCCTGGTCAGGGAACCAGATCTCACACGCAACTGAGAGTCCGCATGCCACAACTAAAGATCCTGCACGCTGCAACGAAGACTGAAGATCCTGAGCGCAGCAACTAAGACCCTGTGCACCCAAATGCGCATTTTTTAAAAAAGAAAGAAGGCGCAATGCCAGGCGCTTAATGAGAACTTGGGAAATGGAGGTGATGTCTACTCACTGTTCGGCCACATTTGGGTCAAGAGAATCAGTCTCAGTGGGTGTTTCAGGCAAGGAGGGGCCGGACTCCTGTATCTGGCACAACTCCTCGTCTGTGATGATGTCAAACACGGCGTCATCCGGCGGCCGGCAGTCTGTGTTTGCACCTGGGGCACAGATGCAAGCAGGGAGAGAGGAGAGGCGCATGGTCATGCACGGGACGGGGAGGGAGCGCAGCTCCGTGGACGAACCAGGAGCGTGCACCCTGCAGCGCTCACTCAACAGACAGCGACTCTGTCCGGATGGAGACAAACGGCTGTTGGGATGTTTCAGAAAAGCAGATGAGGGGACTGCAGGTGAAACAAAGTATTTTCTCTGAAGTCCCTTAGGCAGGGGCATGGAGGACTTTTAAGCTCTAACATGTTCTCTGAGGCCCCTTACTTAGAAGGAAAACACTTATCAAAACCTTATCAGGAAAGAACCTAACTAAAAGATAAACATACTTCCCTGCTGCTGAATCCTTGCTCCAGCAGACACACACCTCATGCATGCCTCTTTGAGAGCAGGATTCTGTGTGACCTGCGTTTCCATCTCAGTCCACTAGGGGGTGGAAAGGAACTGCCCACCACCCCCCAACCCAACCCCACCAACCCCACCCAACCCCACCAACCCTTGAAGCTTGACAGAATTGTACCCAACCCTGCAGAGCACTGGGTGGGAAGGACACTGTGTGGATGCTGCTGTTCTGGTCATCCCCACCCCGCCAACAAGCACCCTCCTGCATGTGATGGAAGCTGTGATGGCAGGCCTGAGGTGAGAGAAGAAAAGGCAAGCAAGACAGAAAGAAAGACAGGCAGGGGAGGAGGCAGGAAATATCAGAAACCAAAACAAGCAACCTCAGCACGCTGGCACCATGCCACCCTGTGTTGTCACTGAAACACCCAGAATGAGCCAGGCCCGGGAAAGAGTCCTGGGCTGCTCAGCGAGAAGGGTTCATGTGGGCTGCAATTTCCCAGCGGGCCCTGCCTCACAGCACCTGGACAGGCTGGGCTTTAGGAGGGACGTTCTCCCTTGGGCCTGAAGTCTGCATAATGGAGGGCGGCTTGAGGCACAGGCTGGAAAGGGGGGACTGGGACTGGCTTTTTTCCATAGGCCCAGCCACATTCCTGAACCCGCCTTTTGAGGCTGGCAGGAGGAAGGGGGAAAGAAGAGGAAGGAAGGGAAAATGAGCAACAGGGACCCAAAATGATGCCCGCCAGGAGAAACCAAAGGAGCCCTAAATTGAGTGCTCTGCCACATGCAGACTGGAAGACTCAACTCTGTTACTCTGGCAATTCTCCCCAGACCGCTGCAGAGACTCAATGCAATCCCAACCAAATGTCACCAGGATGTTTTTGTAGAAATTGACTAGTTAATTCTAACATTTATATGGAAAAGCATACGACCTAGAATAGCCAAACTTTAATAAAGAAGAAAATTGGAGGACTCACTCTGCCTGATTTGAAGACTTATAAAATTACGGCAATCGTAACAGTGTGGTATTGGTGAAAGAAAAGGCACGTTGGTAAATGGAGTGGAACAGAAAGTCCAGATACTGAATCATATATAAAGGCAACTGATTTTTGAGAAAAGCACAAAAGCAATTTTATGGGAACAGACCTTTCAACCAATGGTGTTGGAATAACTGGACAACCATATACAAAAAACGAATCTTTGGGCAAAGCTTGCATCATATAAAATTAACTCAAAATGAACCATAGACCTAAACATGAATCTAAAACTATAAAACTTTTAGGAGAAAACAAAAGAAGACCTTTGAGTTCTTGAGTTAAACAAAGAGAGGGATGATATTAAAAGAATAGGAAAAAATTGACCCATAAGGGGAAAAAAACTGATAGACTGGACTTTATCCAAATTATATTCATCAAAAGAAAATTAAAAAAGACAGGATATAGGTTGGAAAAAACATTTGTAAAACACATATATGATAAATAAATCATACTCAGGATATATAAAGGGCTTTCAAAATTCAGTAACTTTTAAATAACACACTGCTGCTAAGTCGCTTCAGTCGTGTCCGACTCTGTGTGACCCCATAGATGGCAGCCCACCAGGCTCCTCCGTCCCTGGGATTCTCCAGGCAAGAACACTGGAGTGGGTTGCCATTTCCTTCTCCAATGCATGAAAGTGAAAAGTGAAAGTAAAGTCACTCAGTCGTGCCTGACTTGTAGCGACCCCATAGACTGCAGCCCACTGGGCTCCTCCGTCCATGGGATTTTCCAGGCAAGAGTACTGGAGTGGGGTCGCCATTGCCTTCTCCAAAATAGCACACTAACGCTGTGCAAAGTACACTTCGCCATCCTTGAGCAGTTGTTTGTATCTAGTATAAATAATGGAGCTGGCCAACCTCCTTGATGATCCATTTAAACAAAAGAGGAGCTAACAGTGTCTCTGAAGGCTGGCTGGCCTGGATCCAGACTGAGGCCAAGGAGGGCAGGGCTCTGGCTGCAGGAGGCAGTGGTGTCTGAGCACAGATGGTGCTCACTGCCACCCGAGTCACTGCAGTTCTGCCCGCCTTGTGCTCTACACCACAGTCCAGTCCTGAGCGGGCGGCCTGGGCTGGGGTCTGTGAGGCTGTGCTTGGAGCAGAAGCAGCAGGGACCAAATCCCGCTTCCTTTTACTGAGCTGCGTGGGAGGAGGTGAAGGGCAATGGGCCCTTCTCGGTCACTGAGTGAGAACACGAGCTACTGGGAAGACAGAGAAGGATGCGCTCATTTCCAGATTCAACGCCTGGCCTTCTGTTATCCTGGGACAGAAGTTCGGGGCTGGGGCCTGGGAGACAGCATTTTCTAAAGCGTGGGGTGGCGTTCCACCAGTGGTACATGAGTTAAGAGGCAACAGACCTCAATGTTAAATAATAATGCTGAATCATATCAGGAGAAAGTTATTCCCTTTTCAATTCAGTTTCTATCCTAATTACATCAAAAAGAAAGTTTCAGTGCCTCACTTTGGAAGTACTGAACTAGGTGTGGCTCAGCTAAGCAGCCACAGCGGGGAGGGTGGCCCCGGAGAACAGAGGCAGTGGGGGAGCTGACCTTGGCCTCCGGCGGCCTGGGCTGGGGACCGCGTGGGGCTGGGCTCCTCCTGGCTGGTGCCTGAGCTGCTGCTGCTGGGAGACCCGGGGCTCTCGCTCAGCTTCCGGAAGCAGGCCCGGCAGCAGCGCTCCTTCCTGCCGCTGTGCTTGCTCACGGCGTAGTTGTTGCAGCAGTAGTAACAGAAGATGCGGCCGCATACCCTGCGGACGACACGGGCTGTGAGGACGCTGCACAGGGGCCGCGGCGCCCTGCCCCGTGCCCGAACTGGGCTCTGGACGCCGCACGGTTCATCACACCCAACTCTGCCCGCTCTGGACCGTGGCCTCAAGGCCCATTTCCTAAGACTCCAAGAAAGCCGCCTGGGTGACGCCTGATGGGAGGAAGTTTTACTTCCTAGGGTCCTAGCAGGCAGGCCGAGCCCCCTTCCCTGACACTACGATGCAGCTGGGCATCCCACGCCTGGGGGCTGGGCTCTAAAACCAAAGATGATTCTCCACACCCCCGTCCCAACTTGAAATTCATTCCTGCCTGCCCACCTTTGGGTCCTGGGGGCAGGGAGGTCTTTGCTTCCTCTGGTAAAGCATCGGCCTCTGCTCTCTCCGTGGTCCGTCTCCCCTCTGATCCCCACAGGCCAAGCGAGCACCGAGATTTGGGTCTCTGGGTGCCCCACATCCCTGGGGGTCCCCTTACTTCTGCCCACACGCCCTATATTCAACTCTCTTCCCTTTCGGGGATCCTTGAGTGTCCTGCTGGGACCCTGCCTAACACCCCCTCCTCAACTGGTTCCCTCAAAACTAAAAGACAACATGCTCTTCCTAGACAAGTGGCCGCCATGCCAACGCCTGCCCTAACTCCCCATCCAGAGCCCTCTGCCCTGGCTCTGGGCCCTTCCCGCAAGCCGCCCGCTGACCTGCAGTGGTGCCTCCGCACCATCCAGCTGAACTCCCGCTTGCAGTCGAGGCAGTGGTTCACCTCCGTGTCCCCGGGCCATCTCTCCTCAGCACTGAGCTTCTGCTGGAATTCCAGGGCATCTGACTTCTGCCAGAGAGCATCCTTGTCCCTGGGACAGAGCCGCATGAGAAAAACAGAAGAAAGCGTCCATGAAAATGACAGAACTACTTCTGGATTCACTTCAAAAGACTCCTTCTGAATTTTGCAAGACAGGAGGGGGATTCACTTTTATTGATACCGAGGTCATCTGTCACCCAGAGCAGACCCAGACTCAGCAGAAGTCCCCCAATGTGTGGGTCCTGATCTGACACCACACATGTGAAGGTATGGGGGTCCATAAAAGGCTCTGGCAACTGCAAAGGCCTGCTAGCACTAACAAGGGCCACCAGCTGCCCAGGGGTCTAAATGGCAGTGTACACGGCCACTGGGAGGTTAGGCTGCCAGGTGCTGCCACACTTACCCAACAGCCAGTGTGCTGTGAGCCAAATAACCAGGAATGTACGCCCACCCAAATCTTCAGGATGTTTGGGATCCTTCTTGGTTTTATGGTTTAAGCAATAATTAATGGCCCTGGCAACATGTAAGCCACTGATGACTGAGAGCCACACCAGAGCCACCCAGGCCCTGAGAGAAGCCGGCACTCTCGTCAGTCAGGGACTCAAGTCAACCAAAGACTGTTCCCCTGAAATATAAACCAGAACATGGACTTTTCAGGAATGCCTGACATTGTCAGGAAGCAAAAAGACCCATTCTTGCAAGCAGCATCATTCTCCCACCTGGGCCACGGCTTGTTCTGTCCAGCCCCGGGAGGCCAGGTGCCCAGACCCTGGGAATGTGGCAACTGTGTCGGGACCTGGGCTCTTCCAACACAAACTTCTGGAAGGGTCACAAATGCTGAGTCCCTAGTCTGCAAACTGATGGCACGCGGGCAGAGTTTTCAAGCTTCCAAATTAGCCAAAATTTATTATTGCCAATTTGCAATCCCAAATGAATTAGTACATTTAGGTATCACTTATGCATGGCTGCTGACACTGTAAAGAAAGGGCTAACCAGATCTTATGTGGTTCTTCAAAGAAAGACCCAAAACTATAAACCAATTTTATGGAGTTGTTTGGACAAAACTTTGAGTCTGAGCCAGTGTCTAGTGGAGCAGGGGTTTTCAACTCTTGCTCACTGATACCTGGACCCCACTCCCAGGAATTCCACTCTGGCTGGTCTGGGTGGGGTCCAGACCTGAGTGTCACTTTAGTTATTAGCTCCCCTAGTGACTCCAATTTGCATCAGGGTTGAGAACCACTGCTCTAGTTATAACTATCAATTAATAGGCTACACAGAAGATGGAAAAACATGTTAGATGACACTATAGAGATATAATCAGCAAAGCCCAGGTTACAGGAAACTCTACCAGATAAATGGCCTGCTTTCTTTAAAAGTAAACTGCAAAGGAAAAGAAGAGAGATGGTGGGGAAACCATGCCTAAGTAAGAGGGATCCAAGAAACGTATCACCATGCAACATACAGATCTAATTTAGATTCTGACTAGAAAAAATCATAAAGCAATTGGAAAAATCTCAAAATGACTAGATACTTGATGACATTGGGAATTAGTAAATTTTTAAGCATAGTAATGATATTGTGGTTGTTTAAAATAAACAGTCCCAGTGTTAGGAAGGCACGTACCAAAATACTTGTGGAAGAAATGACAGGAAATTTGGGATTTGCTTCAAAACAGTCTGAGGAGGTGGGAGAAATGGGTAGGACTCCAGGAAACACACGACTTGGTCATGAGCATAATGTTGAGGCTGGGTGACAGGTACAGAGGGGTACATTCTGCTATCTGCTTTCGTATTTTTGAAAACTTCTGGGACTTTCCTGGAGGTCTAGTGGTTAAGACTCTGGGTTTCCACTGCAGGGGCCACAGGTTCGATCTCTGGTCAGGGAATTAAGATCCCACAAGCCACAGGGCGCATCCAAAAAAAGAAAGAAGATTCCCATACAGAAAGGTTTACAAATTTTTTGGAATGACTTGCCAACAAAACTCAGACCGATTTCACATAAAAGTCCAGATTTCTACCTTCTCTGAAGAAGTGAGGGGCCCTGGCAGCAGCAGCGCAGCCATGCCCTCTGGTTCTCAGAGCCCTCCAGGCGGGCTCACACATTCCCATCGCTGCCTGCTACCTGAGTGACTGAGCACACAGCTGCTGCCTGAGGCTGGAGTCTGGGGCCCCAGGAGCTGGGGAGAGTGGGATGGAGGAGAAGGAGAAAAGGACTCAGGAGAGCGGGGCAAGGGAGTGGAGAAGGCCCGGAGGATATTAGACGTCTCTGACTGCCGCTCTGTGGCTGAGTACATGGAGAGTTTGAAAACAACACAGCAATACAAAACCAGAAACCAGGCGCACACTAGTGGGAACAATGGGGTCCTGTCTTTTAAGGCTGCCAAGGGCCTGAGTAGACCCTGTTCACGTGCGTGTGCCCTTACAACAGGACACAAGCAGACAGGGGCCCGCTTCCCTGCAACGGTCCCTTCAAGAAGAGTCACACTTCTTTCAAGAAAAGCCAAGCTCAGGGGAAGCCCCCGGCCCCTGGCCTGTCCCGACACTCACCTGAGCAGCTCTATCAGCCGCTCCTCCAGGTACTTCTTGGTTCTGTTCAGGTCATCCAGGTCAGCGAGCATCTTCTGGTCGTTCTTCTCCCTGTCTGCCGCCTCCTGGCAGAGTCTGCTGTAATATTCCTGGGCCTTTGTGGTGGCTCTTTCAAGTTCCTTCTGGGTCCTGGTGGAGGAGTGGTAAGTAGTCCCGATCACCCACTATTTCCAGCTTCCCCCTTCCCCTGGGCTACCCCCAGCCTCTAATAAGCAGTCCCGCTGCCCTACCAGCCTTTGTCTTGGGGGAGCCCCTTGGCACTGTTCCACTCACAGGGTGTATATTCAAACCTTAAGCCTTCAAACCTCCTCTCACACACCCAAACTCTTCACACATTGCTACCCCCCACAACAAATACAAGGGACATTCGGGAGAGGAGGTTGACCTCAGGTCACTAGGAGCACCCCAGGTGGGTCAAACTCCGTACCACTTTTCTTGGGAGAAAACTGAGGTTGTGAAAGGAGCCCAATGGGTGAGGTGCATGGGTTAGTGACGGGGGGTGGATATGCAGAGGAAAAAGGAGTCAGAACAGGAAGAACTGAGGCGCAGCTTCCTGGAGGTGACCAGGCAGAGGAGCATCTGTCCCCCACATTTCTCTGGGACTCTACACATGGGGTGTGGCACTGGGCACAGAGCAGGCACTAACTCTGCATGGCCAGGAGTTCAACCTGAGGCCTCGAGGCCTACAGAATCCTGCTCTGGGTACTGCAGAGTCTCAGGCTATGAGAGGGGCTGGCTGAACCAGAGTCTGCCCATCCTTGCCCACTTCTCATTCAGCTCACTAGTCCCCTAAGGCAGTGGCTTTCCAAGGATGGTTTATGAACTAAGGTATTCACAAAACCTCCATAAAACTAGAGGACTGCGCCTGACTAATCAATCTGGATCTATTCCAGCCTTGCCATGTCCAGGAAAAAGTTGTCAGCAGGCAGTTTACGAGACACTGTCCACCGAAGTGATCTTGGGGACACACAGATATACACACAGTTATAGCATTAAAGAAAAAAATACCACCAACTTAGGAGGTTCTGTTTAAGTTGTCACATGAACATGACCTGGCTAAGGGCAGCCAGAGTACTACAGCAATTGAACTCTGAAAGGAGAGTCAGATGAGGAGACACACATCCAGGCTACTACGCATCCAGTGTGGTCTGGATCTCCCGTTGAGCCTGGGCCAGGCCTAGAAGCAGGTGATAGGAGGTGGGTGGGAAAGCTAAACCCTCGGGGAAGTATGGTGTGTCTGCTTCTGCTGGGAGCACACGTGCAATCCGGCGCCAGGATCCCCTGCAGGACGAGCCTGGCCCCGTCGCTGGCTGGGGGGCCCATGATGCACCAGGGGGCTGCCAGGTCTGAAGAAGCGGTGGCCTTGGGGCTGGACACAGGGAGGGCCATATTTTAAGGTTAAAAGAAATGATGACAAAGGGTGACGGCAAGATGTGCTCTCCACAGACACAGCACCAGAGTCTCTGCAGGAAGACAAGCTGACCCTGCTCCCTGGCTCGCTCGCTCACTCCTGGATGAGCTGGGAGAACCTCACACTTAACCCCGCAGCCTGTCATGTCACTGAAGAAGAACTCGGGTCAAAACTCATACTGGGGAAAGCATGCACGCACATAACTCACAAACCAGTTCCCTAAAACAAAACAAAATACGAGAGAACACAAAACTCTGTCTATATGTTTTCAGGGTAGTTGTTCAGAAAAGACTCTGGAGCCAAATGTTCTAAGTTCTAGTCCTGCCATCACCACTTAGACACTGTGTGACCCTGGGAAAGCGACTTCACTCTTCTGAGCCGCATTCTTCTCTTCTATAACACAGGATAAATAATACCACCATCCTCACAGGACCGTTGGGAGGATTAAATAGGCAAGTAAATTTCAAGGATTTAAAATAGTACCTGCCACATTTTAGGCTTAAATGTCTGTTGTTGTTAGTATCATGACACTTGCCCAATTTTTATTTCATTTTATTTTTACCAAAACATGAAGTTCCTGAACTGAAATATGCCCCCCCCAGAGATGACAATGGATTAAGAGAAAGGTTCCCTGCAGCTTCTACAGGCTTGTGACAGGCAGACTGCCAAGGAGCTCTGTGGCATGCTTCCGACATAAGCACTCCCTGGGTCTACAGCTTTTCTTGCAAAAGGACTTTTTAAAGGGGAATGAGTGGTTGACTTTCTAAACGACTGGCCCAAATCTGCCCCTTCCGTGCGGACTCTCCCCCTGGCCCCACGGGCGGACTGTGTAACTAACCTGTCCAAGTCTTGGCGCAGGGTGGCCCCCTCCTCGTCCTTCCTCAGCATGGCGGCCTGGCACTCGGCAAGGTGCTTGCTGGTGCAGCTCAGTTTCTCCTGCACATCCGCCTGGGCAGCCTGGCACAGGAAGCAGGGAGAAGACACCTGGCTGCAGAAGCCGTGCAAGGTGCCACCCGGTGACTGGCTAGCTCCACCCCATCTGGCTGGCGCACTTCTACGGGAGGGGCTTTTGTTTAAGTGTAAGAGGCCAAGAACTAGTACATGTGTGGAGTAGGCCAGATTCCCATTTGTAACTATGTCCCTTGAGCATCAACTAGGGCCAGTTGTGACGGGTGTAGGGGCTCCAGGGTGGGGATGGAGGTGCGGTTGCAGGGTGTGGGGGTTTCTGAAAAACGTCACAGCCCTGAAGACAGGTTTCAGCGCCACCCCTGCTCCAGCTCAGGTCAGACTCACTGACTTGGAGAACATGGGCGGATATGTGCGCGCGTCCGTCGCTCAGTCGTGTCTGACTCTTTGTGGCCCCATGGACTGTAGCCTGCCAGGCTCCTCTGTCCATGGGATTTCCCAGGTGAGAATACTGGAGTGGGTTGCCATTTCCCTCTCCAAAGACAAGGCGGGGGGTGGTGTGAAAAAACACACACTTGGCGCTCCAGCCAGGTGTTCAGGGAATGGCAGGGCCATGACACAGACTCTGGGGGTCTACAAAGGTGAGCTGATGGCAGCTTCAGTGGGGGCACTGGATCTCCCGCAGGGAGGCCTCTTGATGGTCCGGTGAGAGACAAGCGAGATTCCCTCCCCAACAGGCCCACAGACCGGGAGCAGGATGACCAGGCAGATGAGGGGCCGGCCCCTGCTCAGGCAGGCAGGAGTACCTCCCCTGGGCTCCAGGGCTCAGGCCTACCTTCAGCTTCCCCTCGGCCTCCTTGGTGGCCTGCAGCTCCCGACCCTGCTCCTCCAGCTGGCCCCTGAGGTTCTTGCATTCTTCACTGGAGGTCTGAGAGGATGGGAAAGGGATCAGAAAAGTGGGGTCCTTGTTCTGAGACTCTTTCGGGACTATTCACCAAAGTGGGTAAAAACAAGCCACTTCTCTTTCTCCCAAATTCAATTAAGCTTTGGGCTTCACTGGTAATACAATCCTGTCAAGCTAAGAGATTTAGCTTGGCCTCTGAGCTTAGAATTTCATTTCTTTGAGGGAAGGGTGGAGCATGAGCCACGTGGAACTACACGGGATAGAGTGACACAGGGTGGGAGGCACGGCTGTAGAAAGGCAGCAGCTGCCTGAGAGAGAGGAGTGGAGAAGCGCACAGACACGTGACGAGCATCAGAGGCCAAAGCCCCGTCTGTTTGCCCGTGTCCTCACTCTTAACCTCTCCCCCGTGCAGTCTAGGGCACACATAAGCTCAGCCATCCCAAGGGTCTTGTGAAAATGAATTGAGTTGGTTTATTACAGCTGCACTGTTATCAGAAGGCAGCTGAAGAGACAGAGAATCCAGGGACAGGACTCGAGGCAGTCAGGAACTCGGGCTTGGGCAGCAAGTACATAAACGAGGGTAAGGAAAATACCAGCGGCCTCGTTTCCTTAAAGCAGGCACTCCCACCCTGCCCCTGCTGCCATTCAGGAATGAGGGCACACACGCTTACAGGCCTCCTAAGATTTCAAAAGAAGCCCCCGAACTAAATCTACAAACAACTTGCTCTTAAAACGTTGGCTGCTAATTACAAAAAAATTTCTGTGTGGGCCAAACTTGTCTGCAATGGCATCAGATGTCTGAGTGAAGGCATCCTTCCCTCGTGCTGGGTCCCTGACAGGTTCTCGCAGGACGAGGATGCTGTGAGCTGTGACAATGGGACATTTCCGGGCTCTTACGGGCCACATGGCCCAAGGCGGCTCCCACTCACTCAGGGACCCACCAGGCACTGCTGCACGAGGCGGGTGCAGCTCAGACGGCTGGGGGAGGGTTACCTTCAGTCTTCCCTGGTAGTCCATGATCTCGGTGCTCAGCTGGAACTTGAGGGTGTCGAGCTCCTGGCGTGAGGCCTCCTGGAGGCTCTGGGCGTGCTGTTCAGCCTGGGCCAGCCGGGCCTGCAGGCCAGGAAGCGAGCCAGCTGTCTCCTCAGCCGCCCTCAGCTGCTCCTGCAGGCTCTCCTTCTCTCGCCGCAGCCCTGCCACTTGGTGTTCCAGGCCCTCCCGCTCCCTGGAGGCTGCCTCTTTGGCCTCCTGAAGCTCCTGAATAGTGTGGGCCAGCACCCCCTCCACACGCTCTTTCTCCGCAGTCAGCGCACAGACCTGGATGCCGAGCTCCGCCGTGTCTGTGTTGGCGCGGTGCAGCTGCTCCTGCAGCTCGGCGTGCTCCAGATGGGCCTCCTCAGAGCTGCACCTGGCCCGGGACAGCTCCTCCCGCAGGATCTGGAGCTCCTCCTCCCTCCGCTCTGCCTCTTCGGCCCTCTCCTCCCTCAGCGCCCCTTCGCGCTCCGAGCACTGCAGCAGCTCCTGGACGTGGGCCCTGTTGAGGGCCTCGTTCTGCTCCTGCAGTCGCTGCACGAGGGCCTTGTGCTCTGTCAGAGCAGCCTCAGCTACGCTCAGCTGGCTCTTCACCTTCTCCTGGTCCCCCAGGGCGGCCTGCAGCTTGGCCTGGAGCTCCACCACCATGGCCTGGAGTCGCCGGGCCTCCCCGTGATGGATCTCCAGCTGCGCCTGAGACAGGGCCAGCTGGGCGGCCAGCTCCTGCAGCGCATGGTCTTCAGGGGGGCTGAGACCCTGTTGGCCTCCGTCTGCCCTGAGGGTCTCAGTCAGCTGGGTCTGCTGCTGGCACTGGCCCTCAAGAGCTTGGAGCTCCCTGTCCCGGGTCTCGGCCTCCTTGCTCCGCAGGGCAGCCTCCTTCTCTGCCATGTGGGCCCGCAGGATTGCCTCCGTCTGCTCTGACTCCAGAGAGGCCAGGGAGCCCTGGCTGGCCGCCTCCCGCTGCTGCAGCGCTTGGTAATCAGCCTGCAGGGCCTGAAGTTTCTCCTCCAGAATGTGGTTGCGCTCAGCTACATTCTGCAGCTCCTTCTCCAGCTCCCTGTGGGCCTGCTGGAGCTGGTCCTCTGGGCCGGCCCTGTGCACCCTGGGATCGTCTGTCTGTCCCTCCTGCAGGCCCTGCTGTTCCTCCTCTGGTGTCTCGCAGGCCTGCTGTGGGACAGAGTTCGGAGCTTCAAGCGTCTCAGCCGCGCCGGGCAGACCTGGACCTGGCTGCGCAGCAAGTCGCTCCAGTGTTCCCACCTTCTGGCTGAGGTGGTCCCGGTCCTGGATGAGCTGCTTCTTCTGCTCCTCCAGGTCACTCACGTGCTGGCTCACCTGGGCCAGCTGGGTCTCCAGGAGCTGCAGCTGCCGTGTCAGCGAGTGGGCCTCCTGTTCCAGCAGCTCCTTCTCCTCCAGCCACTGCCGCGCCTCACGCCTCGCCTGCGCGAGCTCCTCCTCCAGGGAGCCCAAGTGGCCCAGAGACTCCTGCAGCTGGCGCCGGAGCTGGGCTGCCTCCTGCCCCTTGCGGGACAGCTCTTCCCGCAGCAGGGCCGTCTCCTCCACCAGGCGCTCCAGGCAGGCCCCGGCCTCCTCCTTCAGCTGCAGTTCCCCAGCCAGCAGCTCCAGCTGCACTGCCTGCTGCCCACTGAGCTCCTGGACGTGGGGATTCTCACTTTCCAGGGCTTGGAGCCTCACCGCCAGCTCCTGGGTCTCCAGGGCCGAGTCACTGGAGGCGCGCTCTTCCCTCTCCTTGGCATCCAGAGCCGTAGTGGCCGTCTTCTCGGCTGCGGCCGGCTGCTCCGGGACATTGGCTGCGGGGATGTCCTGGTCCCTCCTGCGCGGGGAGTCATGGGTGGCCTCGAGCTCCCGAGCCAGGGGCTTCAGCAAGGACTCCAGCTGCCGCAGGGCCAAGCAGTAATCCTCCTCCTTCTCCGCAGCCCCCAGCTTCAGGGCCTGCAGGCACGTGTGCAGCTCCACCATGGTGTTCTGCGTGGCCTGGGTGACTTCCCACTGCTTCTGGAGTGCGGCCACCATGTCTGCGAGACGACTGTTGTCCTCGGCAGTGGCGCGGCCCCTCTCCCTCTCCACCTGTAGCTGCTCTCCCTGCAGGCTGATGGCCGCCCTCAGCTCCTGGTTCTCTCTGTCCAGCTGCTGCATCCGCTCCTGCAACTGCTTCTCCCGCACCTCCAGCTGGTCCAGCTCCAGCCGCATCTCATCGAAGCCCTCCAGGGACTCGCTGTTTAAGGGGTTGCTCAGGTCCAGGCTGGAGGCCATCTCCTGAGTCTGGGCGGAAACAAGGAAAATAAGTGGCTTGGGGATAAAGCTACACAGCTGTTTGGTGAAGCTTTAGAATTTAATGCAAACAAAAGGAAAAATACAGCAATTAGGTGACCTAAAGTCTATGGAGCTATCTGAAGGACTGGAACCCCTTCGCTCAAAGCAGCTGCCAGAGAAGGTCAGCAGCACATCCTAAAACCATGATGCAACGCCACACATGTGAGTTCCCCTGAGACCCAGAATTGATGTTTCCCATCCCGCCCCCCCAGTGTTGGTAACACAGCGGATGTACGCCCTCAGAGAAATTAAGTTATATGTAAACTACTGCTCACCCACTGCACTGTACCCACAATTCCTGCTGCGATTATATCACAAAATGGGGTAAAAATGCCACTCTGAATTCTTCTTGTATTGATTACTCTTTATTTTGCTTTGCTGAATAATTTGTGTTCTTTCCCATTAAACTATATGATACATTCCATTCACATAGATAACAAAATTCACCAAACTGACCTTACCCACTAGCATTCACTGAGCACTAGGCTTGCGCCAAGCCCTCAAGCACAGTAAGTGCATACCTTTGTCTACTCCCTACAACCACCTTAAGGGCTGGGATAATTGTTATGAACCCATTTTACAGATGAGAGAGCTCAAGTTCCGAGAAGGTAAGTCACCTTCCCAGAGTCACACAGGTGGCGAGTCAGGATATGATCTTGCCACTTTTAACCACAGTGCTAAATCACTTCTTCTAAAACACTTCAAAAAGTTTTAAAAAATAACAATTTTAAAAGGCCTGAATTCCTTTTGGTTGTAAAAGCCTGGACTCTAGGAAACAGCGGGTAGAACTGAGGGATTATGTGGCTTGGGGCTGGAACACCAGGTGTCTGCAAACGTCCCCCGAGTTGGGCGGGGCAAGGACATGATAGACAGGAAGGCCCCAGCCTTCCCGGCATTACCTGCAGGTAGCTGCTCACCAAACTGCTCATGCTTGAGCTTCGGCTGGGTGGTCTCCATAGGTAAGCGGAAGAGCTGGTGGCCAGGGTCCTCCTGTGGGGCCGCAGAACAGACATGCCTGCCTCAGAGCAGGAAACACACACACACACACGTGGGGAGGCCTTGGTTGTCAACTGGCAACCAGGTGGCGGCAGGGGTGATGCCCACCCAGGTACAGTAAGGAGGCAAAGTCCAACAATTTCCACCAAAGCAGACATTCAGGTTGGTTGTGGCCGCTGGACTCCACTGCTGAAGTCTAAGCATGGTGGCTTTGCTCCCACTGTCAAAAAGGAATGATATTCTATTTTCCCAGTTTGAGGTTTAAGCTTTCCTAGAAACTTCGGTGCCAGACACTACTTGTCTGCCACTGAGGAACCAGCAGCAGTCAGTCTGGTAAACAGAGGTCACGCTGTGCTTTGGGCCTTGAGGTCACTGCTTTACAGTACGTTACACGGGTGATGTGGTGGGAAGACCTCTTCTGGTTCACGTGACCACACCGGACACTCTCCTTACTGCGGAAAGTTCTATTTGATGGCACTAGTCACTGCAAACGAAACGCACTTTCACTTAACCAGAATCTGTCCCTTAATCTACAATTACTGCATTTTGCACCTGTTAGTCTCCACAACCCAGCGACTGCACTTGTCAGCATCTACCTGGAAGACAGTCACGTACGTGTGGGTGCTCTCGGCAGTGTATCATGGTGGAGAAAGCAGAACAAGTCTGACTCTATCACTGGAGAGACAGAGAGCCTCTTACTCACACAGAGGAACACTTCGCCACTCACTGGTCATCTATTTTGTAAAGTGCCAGGCAATGAATAGTTTTGGTTTGTAAGCCTTATGGGCTCTGCCACAACAACTCAACTCTGCCACCGTAGCCTGAAGGCAGACCCATAGACAGTGGGCAAATAGAGGTGTGTTACACACTGCCCTGTGGGCCGTGGTGTGCCAGTCCCACCCCACATCTGTAGAACTCCCTGTACAATTAGCTAAGAACCTCAAAAGCAAAGTGGAAGAAAAAGGCGAGTTGCAAAAGAATAGCAACTTTATGATTCAATGTATGCAAATGCAAAAAATATACATATAAAATAAAACTATATATATATTTATGAGAACACACAGTAAAACACAAAAATATCTGGGAACGACACTCATCAACTACAGGGTTGTAATTGCTTCTAGAAAGACAGAGATCAGAAAGGATGGCCATGGGGTGGGGCTTTATTTGAATCTATATTTTATTTCCTAAAATAAAGAGTATCGGAACCAGTTTGAAAGGGCTTTGACTGGCCAAATATGAGATAACTTGAGTTTAAAATTATTACAGTGACGAATATAACCTATTGAAGAAAAGAAGAATCCACAAGTCAGTACTGCTATAAATAAGCAAATGAATAAACAGATGGAGAAGAAAGAAAAGATCTTCCTCAGAAACAGAACGCCAGCTACTAATGCAGAAGGAAAAATGGACTCAGAAAATCACTCTCATAACCATGACAGTAATTGATTCAGGAAAGATTTACCAATGGATGCTAACAGGAGAGAGACTTAAAAGAAATAGGATAAAAGAAAAGAAAAATCAACAACCACCACCTAGTCTCAAAATGTCTTCCAATAAGATACATATTAATTACAAAGCGAGAAAACTTTAGGAGAAACCTGGCTAACACCAGCATGATCAAATGATGATGGTTAACCTCACTAGTACTGAAATAAATCAACATCCTGTGCCTCTGGGTAGGATATACCAAGAGGGACACCAAACCTGGGGTATTTCTCCCAAAATGCTTACCCTGAATACAGTGACGGGAAAGTACACTAGACAAACGCAAATCAGGGAACAAGTTACGAAACAACTGGCCTCTACTTCTCGAAAATGTCTATGCCATAAACAAAGAAGAGAAACTATCCCAAGTGAACAAGGACTAGACCCTTGACAATTCACTGACGTGAGCCTGGACTGCCTCAAAGACGTGTCTGGCATAATTCTTCAAATTTGAGTATGTTCTGTAGACTGGATAGCAGTATTGTATCCATGTCAATTCCCCGATTTTAACAATTGTACTGGGGTTGTATAAAAGGATGTCCCTGATCTAAGGAAATACACAATGAAATACTTAGGAGTAAAGGGCAATCACGGCTGTAACATATTTTCAAATGAGAATGGAAACAAACCACGTTTACATAAGGAGAAAAAGTGATATGGAATTCCCTGACAGTCTAGTGGTTAAGACTCCATGTTTCTGCTGCAAAGGTGCAGGTTCAGCCCCTAGTTGGGGAACTAAGAATCCCCAAACCATGAGGTGCAGCCAAAAAATGACAAAAGAAAACAGAATGATAAAACTAGTTGTAGTAAAACACTGATAACTAGGGAATTGAGGTGAAGGACAGATGAGCACTGAGTACTATTTTTATAACTTTTCTGTAATTCTGAAATGATTTTAAAATCGAACCATTCTAAAAAGGACGTGTGAAGTAAATATGGCAAAAATGTTGGCTCTTAAGCCCCAGTAGTTGACACATGGGTTCCATTATAGTCAGTACTTTTTCCTCCACAGAAAGAAGTCCCTAATAACAAATTCAAAAAATTGGAATTAAAAACAAAACATACCTTTTTTACAGAAAGCAAAAAAAAACAACAACAAAGAGTGCTGGGTTTGAGCTGACCTCGAGTCTGGTGCCCTGGCCCTGCTCTTGCCAGCTGTGTGGCACTGGGCAAGTCTCTCCACTCTCTGTACCTGTTTCCTCAGCACCTCACTCCTGAAATGGGTGTTGTGTGAATGCAGTTGTGAGGGCGCTATACTGGTGTAGGGAAAGAAAACACAGCAGAGCAAACTTTCCAACAACCCTTGGGTGATAAGCTTTCTATCCCTCTCATTGGTGTCCATGATAATCACTGTATCCAGGAGAACACAACTGGGAAAAGCCCACTTGCTTCCACTTTGCTCCACACTGAGTTCCTTAACACATCTGAAAACCCTGGGTTTTGCATATGCATCTCCACTGACTCATACCGCCTAACCAACTAGGTTAGTTTAAGGCTGGAGCCTTCAGATGTTATCGCTAGTCATGATGCCACCAAGTCTGTAAAATGAGCAAGCATAAGGCAATTTACTGCATTAGCAAAACTGCTTTGAGCGTACTGATAGCAAGCTTCAAAACTTCAAACACCTCTTTCCCCTCTTTTCAACCAAGCAGTTAATTCTTCAAAGTACCTGGCAAACGTTGGCCAGGCAGCATCCAGGTCATAGCCCCTCGATGCCAGGTCAAACTGGACGTCAGTCAGCTCGTAGAGTTGGCCCACGATGTCAGAGCTCAGCTTTGGCTTCAGAAAGGGGCTCCTTGCATAGTACCAGTCACTGCAGAAAAACATGGAAAGGGGTCAAGTACAGGGACAATAAAGAAAATGGAAGAGAGCATTTAGTCAGTCCTCTTAGCATGGCTTTGCCTCATCAAATTGCAACTCAGGTACTAAAGTAATTAAAGGCAGACAGAAATATACACATCCCAATGTGATTTTCACCACTGAAGTATGTAACTCTTAAACTCACTCTCCTTCAAGGAATTACTGAAATGAACTAGATGCTAATTTGTTTATTATTTATATCTTATCTATTCCCCCAAAGAATGTGAGAAACCATAAATTTGAATTACCGTCCAGGAAAGGGCAGTTGTAAGGGAAAGAACACTTCCTTTTTACAAGAAAATCTTGTCTTCTATCCCTTCTGGAGAACGCAATACAGGACATTGAACTCGCTGCTAATTTCTGTCCAGACATGTATTAAAAAAGTCAAAGAACAAAGTACCTCCACTTTGAGGTGGTGGCTGTTTTACCTCATGTGAGACAGTAAGAATTAAAGAGACAAGACTGATGAGTTTAATGAGCTACGTGGCTGAGTTCTGGGAACTGGGAGAGACTGTAAGTCAGTTTATGACAGCTGTCACTGAACATTACAACAAAACAACCTTCAAATCAAACATGCAAAGGTTTTCAACTCACATGAATTCACAAAGCTTAGCACATACAAGAGAAATATGCATTTACACAAATCTTAAAGGTGACACAAAATGAAACAAAATATTTCCCAATAGTTTTTCTTTAACTCAGAAGTATCTCTTTGATTAACTGGAAGAAGCTCCAGAGGCAGCAGGGTGGCAGAGGTGGGCTGGGCAGCCGGGCGGCCAAGAGGTTCAGCTGACAGGCTCCTAATCTGACATCCTCTCCCGGCTCCACGTGCTCAGTCCTGCTCTCCGTCCTGCCCTCCTCCCCCTGCTGAAGGGGTGGGAGGGGCACGGGGAGCACGAGGGGCCCAAAGGCCCCCCATCTGGTTGCTGTCACAAGCTCCAGGGAGCCCAGACCAACGGGGCCGGCAGTGACTCAGTGTCTCTGGTGAGGCCCCAGGCTCGCTAGTGTTAAAGATTTCACAGGTGGTTCTGCGGAGAGGCATGTCTGCCAGCACCAAGGATATGCCATCCACCAGAGGAAAGCACCTGGCATTAGGAGTTCGGAGACCTGAACCCCAGTTTCTGCTCCTCACCTGAGCATCAGTGGGGCCCAGACAGAGGCATCTGGCCTCCCTAGGCCTCTGTCTCCCCACCTGTGACAGCGCAGGGCTTCCTGCTTCGTGGGCACCAAGGCCTGCGGTCAGGAAGGGGAGGAGAGGATGACAGCTGGAGGCCCCTGCTTGTGCCAGGATGTGGCAGACAGGTACTGCCACTGCGGCTGCCATTATTGCTATTATAATCTTTAAGTTCATCACACTTGTTTGAGGGCTCCTGAACTTGTTTCAGAGGCCTCATACACTTTAATGCCTGGTGAAAAGTGTTCAAAAAAAATTGTTCACTACAAAAACAATAATTTAAAAAGAAAAAAATGACATATTCCTACCTTTTATTTATCGCCTCATGTTCTCATATACTTTCTAATCCTTTTATATGTTTTTCTGCAATTTCTTCATTGTTGCCATTAGGACAGAGAAGATTTGCATTCTTTTTCCTTGATCGTTATATTGTTATTTTCATTGTTGCTATACAGACTTCCTTATTAGAATTTTAAATGATGTCATGCTGTGCCATTTAAGCTAATTTGCTGTAATTTTACAGCCCTCTATCATTGGACATGGATGGTTTCCACTTTGTGTATTATACATAGCATCATAATTTTCTTTGATAGTTGATTTACAAGTACTATGTTAGTTTCATGAGTACAGTAGAGTGATTTGGTTACACACATATATGTACATGAAATTAAAAGACGTCTGCTCCTTGGAAGACAAGTTATGACAAACCTAGACAGCATATTAAAAAGCAGAGACATAGACAACAAAGGTCTGTATAGTCAAAGCTATGGTTTTTCCAATAGTCAAGTACGGATGGGAGAGCTGAACCATAAAGAAGGCTGAGCGCCAAAGAACTGATGCTTTCGAACTGTGATGCTAGAGAAGACTCTTGAGACTCCCTTGCATTGCAACGAGATCAAACCAGTCAATCTGAAAGGAAATCAACCCTGAATATTCATTGGAAGGACTGATACTGAAGCTGAAACTCCAATACTTTGGCCTCTAAGCCACCAGGGAAGCCCAATACTTTGGCTACCTGATACAAAGAGCCAACCTACTGGAAAAGACCCTGATGCTGGGAAAGACTGAAGGCCAAAGGAGAAAGGGGCAACAGAGGATGAGATGGCTGGATGGCACCACCAACTCAATGGACATGAGTTTGAGCAAGCTCCGGGAGACAGTGAAGGACAGGGAAGCCTGGCGTGCTTTAGTCCATGGGGTCGCAAAGAGTCGGACATAACTTAGCAACTGAACAACAACAATATATGTACACGGCTATATTTTAAAAATTCTTTTCCATTATAGCTTATTACAAGATACTGAATATAGTTCCCTGCACCATACAGTGAACCTTTGATGTTTACTTTATATACAGTGCTGTGTATCTGCTAATCCCATACTCGCAGTTCACCTCTTCCCCCAGAAGTTTGCTTTCTGTGTCTGTGAGTCTGTTTCAACAGTTTCATAAATAATTCATTCACGGCGTTTTTTAGATTCCACATAAGAGATATATGGTATTTGTCTTTCTCTGTCCAGTGTAAGTAGTACCGTTACTATTCATGAGGGGCCTTCGGGTCATCTCTGGATCACATGGGGGCAAAGCCCAGAACTGTCATGTATTTACCTGGTCACTTTGGTGTTCATGAAGCACTGCTGTAAAGTGTCGGCCAACCTCTGGTGCACCAAGGAGTAGCGAATAAATGCTCTTCCTTTTCCAAGAGATGTTCGGAGCTGGAAAAAGTAGATAAAATAGAAACCAAGAGCTGTTAGCCTAATGCCAAACACAGGCCTCCAAGGATGGCTGGCCAAAACAGAAACAGGGCGGAAAATGCTACCCAGTCCTCCCTACACATAAGCTTCACTCAAGTCCCTCAAAGAACACTGAACATTTGAGAACGTCGCCTCAGAGAAAAAGACCTAAAGTGTGTGGACGTCTTGCAGGCCTCCGTCTGAGAATAATCTGTGGACTCCAGCAAACATGCCATGGAAGACACAGTCGTAAGAGGCTCAAGCATCTACTGTGGATTCTACTGGAAGGTCATTCTTCCTCCTCTGCTCCCTCAGAATCCCTGGGTTTAGAGTCAGAGATAAAATGGTCTGGTTTAATCTGGAACCTTTAAAAAACAAGCCGGAGATAAATGGAGGGCTCCTCATAGCAGAAGTACCCTTGAGGAGCGAGAGATGGTCTTCATTTAGCGCATGTCTGGGCTGGGTTTTGAAGTGCTGGGAGAAGAGAGGCCGCAGAAGAGGTACGGCGGCTTGGCTGGAGCCTGTGTGGAAGGGGGAGAGGGAGCGCAAAAGGCAGAGGAGTGTCAGGGGACCTGGGACGGACGTAACTGCCTCCCCTGCGCCCTCAGGGAACCGTCAGTGAAATCCACACATCTGCCAGTGCTTTCCTGGGGGGATCTCTTTTCAGCTATGCCAGCTCACTGGGTTTAGTCAGAAGGTGCCCAGGGGGTGAGGGCAGGGGAGTTTCTAGGTGGCCGAGTCACAGTGAGGTAATGAAAAATGGGCGCAGTTCTGTTTCAATAACCCTGAGGTGGATAGAGGGTCCGGGTGCAGGCCTGCCTTCACAACCTCTCCCCACAGAGAAAAACACGGCTTCTAAATAGGTTTCTGGCTTGTTGTGATAGAGGTGGGATAAGCCGGTCAGAAAGCCTGGCCCTAGCAAGACACTTGAGATCAGTATGCAAACCAGGGTTCGTGCTCCCGATGATCCAGCCCCAGCAGCTCAGGATAACAGGCAGGAGCTCACAACCTGCCAGCTTACCACATGCACCTGTTCTGTCAGGCACTGGCTCTGACCGGGCTAAGCCAAGACTCATTCCCTCCGCGTCTCTTCAAAGGTCACAAGTGTTTACCTTGGTGGCTGGGGGAAGGGTGGCAGTGGTCTGACCAAAAGACGGTCCTAACACTTCACTCTTAAGAGTTCCCTGGACAGTAAGGAGGTGCAACCAGTCAATCCTAAAGGAATCAACCCTGAATATTCATTGGAAAGACTGATGCTGAAGATGAAACTCCAACACTTTGGCCACCTGATGTGAAAAGCCAACTCACTGGGAAAGTCCCTGATGCTGGGAAAGACTGAGGGCAGGAGCAGAAGGGGACGACAGAGGATGAGATGGCTGGATGGCAGCACTGACTCAATGGATGTGAGTTTGAGCAAGCTCTGGGAGATGGTGAAGAACAGGGAAGCCTGGCGTGCTGCAGTCTGTGAGGTCGCAAAGAGTCAGACATGACTTAGTGACTGAACAACGACAACACCCCTCCATCCTATTAAGAAGCTAACCATGGCGCTGGGCTGAGACAGGAAACATGAGGTACGGCCTCCAGCACCAGCATGCTTGCGATGCTGTAAACATCCCGGTTCCCAGCACCTTTAAGCTCAGGGCTCCGTGCGTTCTCATTGCTGACTTGAGGAAATGATACCACAATATGAGGTAGTTTTAAAAAATGAGAAGGTGTGAAACCTCATAAGACATTTCTGTCAGAGTCTGTAAGACATTTCTCCATGTGAGTTTTGTGGGTCTGGGGTACAGCCAGGGGGGTTGGAAATGAAGGTGGTAGCAGCAGCCTGACCCACTGGCTTTGTAAAATCCACCACGGCATGTCCACAAGGAGTGGATCCCGACGGACGCGCAGGGAGAATGACGTCCAAATGCTTTTCCCACGTCCAAATGCTTTTCCACTTATGAGTGAGGTGAGAACAAAGCGCTCAGCGGTGACAACCAGGGACCCAGGCAGCTGGGAACAGCTGAGCAAGGCATCGTGAAGTGAAGTGCACTGGTCACACACACACACATCCACACCCAGGTCCCGCTGAATCTAAAAAAACACCTCACATAACAGCTCGTATCCGTAAGCTCCCAAGGAAGGGGCCTGCCCTTATTGATAAAATGGCCATAGTAACAGCACTTAGAACATTTAAGGGCGAACATTTGAGGCTACATTTTAAGTCAGGCCTATTAACCAAATCCATTATATGTGTGAAAGGAGTTATGTTAAAAGGTCTTTTTAAACATCCTTTGGGGAAGGGAACAACAACAGTTCCTTTGTATAGGAAATGAAGATACTGCATTGCCTTTTTTAAAGAACTTTTTGAGATCACGGGTCCACTTTCATCATTCAATACCTTAAGTTTTGTTAGCATCTAATCAAAACTCACTGCGCCACAGAGAGAAGCAACACAGCGCTTAATCATGTACCTGAGTGTGCCACCAGGCACGATCTCACAAGATCTGTCTGTACATCTGGACATTAAACCAATTCCTCTGAGCCAGGCTCTTCCCTCATTTTCTCAGCTGTCAGAAGGTACAGCAGCTGGAAGATGCCCAGCCCTCAGTGTCCGCATGTCTAACGCCGTCATTCTCTATAAGAAGAAACCTACCCGGCTCCAGGTGGCACGGCTGAGGAGTCCTTCCCAGGGCACATGACCCTGTGGCCTTTGTGGGAGGCCAGCCAAGGAGCATGTGCTCTGATTTTAAAGGGACCTTAGACTTACTGATGAGATCCCGAAAAGAAAGATGAAATGTATACACCTCCTGTTTCAAATCTAGGTGGATCCCTAATGTGCAGAGTTATTCACTAACAGACGGACTCGACTGATGAGACAGAGAACGTGCTGCTGTTGATCCGGAGTTTTATAAAAGAGCAAAGCAATGGCATTCTGCTCTTGGAGGGCTTAGAACTTAATGTGGGAAGTTGCTTACTGCTGGAATTTTAAGAAATGTCTCTCGAGATCCTACTTCACTCTCTTCATCTCAAATCCAAGTTTTCTGGGCATAGAGAAAGTAGCCTTAGCAAACTGTAAGGATTTTCTTTAAGAAACCGATTCTTCAAAAAGAAGGTGACGGTGTCCTGTGCTGTCCATCTCTTTGTGGGTACCACGAGCAGACTGCAATGGGAATAGCCCACCCTGTGAGGTGACGTGTGGGCTGGGGTCTCACACAGTCTGGACTCAGCCACTCTTTGGCGTGGTAAACGCTCACCTGGCAGGCTGCTGTGAGAGAGGCTTAAGCTGGAGAGGGGAAGAGGTGAGATCATTGGTTGTTTCGCTCACCTCCGAGATGGACTTGACGAATCGGATCCCATCGTTTGCACCCTTCACCTTGGCCAGGCAGGCACAGAAGTAATCCCAGTAGTCCTTCTTGTTTCCCAGGAGGGTGGCCTTCTCTTTCTGATCAAACTGGGCAGAGAAAGGAGAGAGAGAACATTCAAACACACTGCTGTTTATCCTGCCATTTAACGATGGGTAATAATAACAGCTTCTTAGTTGCCTGGCACTGAGTGAGGCTCTTTTTTGGCCTTATTTTTACTTACTGGTGAATAAGGGTGTTTTAGTCCCCAGTTTATAGGTGACGAAACAGACTAGGAGAGGTTAAGCAACTAGCTCAAGGTCATATGACCAGTGAGATTCAGGAATAACAGGCCCCCAAAGTGACCTCTGTGCATAGAGCTGTGTGGAAGACTCCAAAGGTGCTATTAACACATGGGAAAGAAATGAAAGAGAAAAGTTCCAGGGCAACATGAAGAGTTATTAACAATGTCTCGACATAGGGAAATGTGTTAGTGACATCTTACCCCAGTTATGCAACTCAAGTTTCAGTACTGTTTTAATATACGTAGAATAAATAAATGTCAGCCCTGAGTCATTTCAAAACCCAAACCAAAATGGGTGAATTCAGGGAGGAAAAAAAAAAAAAGCCCATTAATACTTCCACAGTGTAAAACAACAGAACCAGCTGAAAAGGCATGTGAAAGGTGAGACTTCAACACTTTTCTCCAGTGGGCTGCGACACCTCCTCCAGTGGGCTCTCACGCCATACACTCTGGAGGGAGGCGACGCTGCCGACTTACGGTGTTCCAATGATAGAGGGTATCTTCCCATAACCTAACGTTCTATGGCATTTTTTCTGATTATTAAACATGTGCATAGATCGTTAGGAGGTCTGGATAAAACAAACTAAAATAGAAAAGAAAAAATTATAATGCCTAACACCATCACCCTGAGATCAGTCTTGTTATTGTATTGGTCCATTTCCTTCCTACCTATTGTAGTTGCCTATATATTTCCACATCTGCAGGTTCTCTAGAGCTATGCTTCTTGAACCGAGCAGAAAAAAGCTCGGTTATACAGTGCATGTGTTAAAAGAAAGCTTCCTGGGCTGACCTCAGAGATCCTGATTCAGCACGTCAAGGTGGGAACCAAGAGGGTACTTCTGCCTTGCTCCCAGGTGACGCAGACGCTTCTGGTCTATGACCACACTTTGAGGAGCAAGGCTCTAAAATGGGGACTTCTGGATAGTCTTCAGAGGGCCCACAGCCTCCTGGAAAACGTGTGACCAGGTACGTATGACTATGTCTGGGGAGAGAGTCCATAGCTTTCACTGGGATGCCAAAGGGTATGGGACTGCCCCAAAGTGAAGGTCCCTGTTATACAGAGACCCTGTGACCTGCACTAAGAGGACGTACGTCTCTGAAGTGGAGCGACAGTTGCTCAGTCGTCTCCAACTCTGTGACTCCATGGACTGTAGCCTGCCAGGCTCCTCTGTCCATGGACTTCTCCAGGCAAGAATACTGGAGCGGGTAACTGTTCCCCTCCGCAGGGGATCTCCCTGACTCAGGAATCGAACCGGGATTTCCTGCACTGCAGGTGGATTCTTTACCAGCTGAACTACCAGGGAAACTAAAATCTCTGAAGAATGCTCTCAATTCCCAACACCATACTAAGGGGCAAGAATCTGATTCCCCCGAGGATCACACTTGGACGCTGGGGACGGCTCTGGCCTTCAGTCCAACCAGGAGGGCTCGACAGCTCCACTGAGCTTTCGGAGCTGCGCCCTGTGTACTGACGAGGCAGCCAAGGGGGAGACAAGACAGCAGAGCAGAAAAGCAACACACGACGGGAGTCACTTACTTGGAGGAGGTACTCAAGTTTATAAGAAAACTTATGCAAGTTGGTGCTGTCATCTGTGATGGGTTCCCCTGCTTCCTTAGATTCTCTGCTTAGTTCTGTCACAGCATCTTTAAGACAACAAACAGGAACATGTAACCAGACGGAGGCTGGCCTCAGAGAGAGCAGCAGGATGACCCGGGGCAGCAGGAGTAAGTGGTCCCCGATGGCAAAGCACTGAGCACACGTTGGGTGCTGCGTAAGCATCCGTGGGCTGGAGCTCCGAGTCAGAAGGCACGAGGCTGTCCTGAGAGCCCACGGTACTTTATGACAGCTCGCTGACTCGGCACCTTTCTTGGTTGGCCCCGTAAGCCCACCAAGGCCTCATGACTTGCAAGCAGTATTTGGACAAAACGTCCGCTGCACGGACGAGTTCCACGGCAGTCCCTAACACAGACTTCCTGAGGGCTTTATCCTCTCCCCACAGTGTTTCTCGTTCCTCACTGTAACCCCACTGCTCAGGACAGGTAGGCCCGGGCTTCCTGAGGACCCAGAATGTGCAAACAGTGGTCATGGCGACAGCAGCAAGAGTGACACCGCCATCTGCTCCTGCCAGCTGAGCGCCGCTGAGGGGCCAGGCCTCTGCGCGGCTTCCTTATTCAACAGAGTGCTATGAGGCAGGCACTGCTTTATTGCAACAAATCTAAGACGCAATTGATTTTAAGATGAGCCCAATTTCATAGCTGTTAAAATGTGAAGGAAAAAAAAATGGTACAAGGCAGAATTGACAAAGGTGGGCATTTTCATCCCCACTTTACAGACGAGGAGCTCACAGAGAGGTCAGAGCACCTGGCCAAAGATTAAGGGCGGCCAACGGCAGAGCTGGGACAAGAACCCTGGTTCTCTCAAGAGACCCAGGGGTCCTCTCTTAACTTCTAAGACGATTTACCTCCCAATGCAGAAAACGAGGAAAAACCCCTCTCACTCTCACTCACAGCCCTTCTGTGGGACAGAGGGACTGTCAGAAGGTGGGTCTGGTTTAGACCCTGAGAAAAACGTCCCCAGCTGAGATGGTTTGGGATATGCAGGACAAAACTGCCTTCACTGACAATTCTTGAAAGAAAAGGAGCCATTAGAAAGCAGCTGTGCCCAAGACTGAAGCTGGGCCTGAGCTGTTAAAAGTTAACCAACTCTGACCCCTCAGGCCAAGGGAGCCAACAGCAAAGAGGTTCTTTGGGACTGAGCCTCACAACACGTGACCAATGTCCAGTGTGCCTGATGAGAAGCGTTTGCTGTGGGGGCTCTGAGGGCCAGGGGCCAGGGACCGGGAAGGACACAGAGCCTTCTCCTCCACCCTCATGCAGGGGCAAAGCTCACAGCATCTGATGTGGGAACTCCTGAAATGCAGAAAGAAGGAGCCTTGGATATGGAATATGAAATTTCCTGCTCTAAACTCTGACTGTTACCAACAGATGAAAGGAAAGGGTCTTGAGAAAGTGTGATGCCTTTTGAAACTTCCCACTGAGGTGCTCTGAGCACTGCGTACCGGACACTGGGATGACCTGGGACATGGGGGATGACAGCAAGGACAGCTCGCGGGGTGGAAAAGGGCAACTGAACAAAAGCAGATGCCTGTCCTCTTCCCTGGATCACAAGCTCTGCCACGGCTCCTCCCTTCCTCTCTCCTCCCTCCAATCAGGACCCCCAGGTCCCAGAGTCAACGTGAGACCCGGAGACTGAAACACAGAGAAGATGGTCTACTTTGGGGAGAAGGCTCTGAAGACCAGGGCAAACTCGGGTTTACAGGGACTGTCGCTTTACTTACTGTGTGTGTGCGCGCGTATATGCGCGTGTGGAGATTTAAAAAGAAAAGCGGCATCTCACACTGCAGCTGGACGTGGCCTGGTGTGGTTAAGAGTGCAGCCCATGGCACCTGCTGTGTGTGCAAACCTGGGCTCTGACAGGATGTGTGACCTTAGGCAAGTCACTTAGCCTCTCTGTGTCTGTTTCTACATCTGCAAAATGGGAACGAAATGGCTCCTGCCTCGCAGGACCAAACGTGAGGACCCAACGAGTTATTATCTATGAGACCTGTGCCTGGCACAGTGAAATGCCACGTAATCATCAGCTAGTAGAGGCCCAAAGCTCTACATAAATAGGAGATAAGTCTGAGAAAGTGATTTTTATCTCATCTAGTTGTGACCCTCACAATGAACACTCCTGCGGCCTCCACTGGCCTGGAGCGATGCAGTTGGTTATCACAGGTCTGAGCAGTCAGGAGCCTGGGCCTTGGGTTTATTAGGAGTATCACCAGGGCCCCCGTGACGTGGAGGAAGGGGGTACGGCACACGTGCCGGTGCTCCAGAGAGGCTCACGAGACCTGCCCCGGTGATCCACGAGGGACGGAAAACTTGCTAAACCTCTGACCCTCGGGACGGCACCCACAAAGTGGCCTTGGGCCCTGGACTCCGCAGTCAGCAGAGAACACAGCCCATTCCTCCAAGCGTGCTCTCCTCACACGCACCCCCGGCCGCTCTCCCTCTGTGCAGCCAAGGCCCACGAGCCGGCCTCTCTTGCTGGGCAACAGAGCTCAGGAAAGGCTGGGAGGCAGCAGGCCCAACTGGAGTGAGTTCACCCGGGACCAGGTGGAAGAGCAAAACAAGAAAGGCAGGTATGTCGTCTTCCTACTCAGAGGGCGGGTGAATACTCCTTCACAGGGGAGCCAAGTCCAGCATTGCCCAATGGTGTGTGTACACACACACGCATAGACACACACACACGACAGTCAGACACAAAAAGGGGCATCTGATTTTGTCTACACACTGCCTCTACAGTTTCTGAGAGGAGGGCCAGGCAAGTTCTTCCAGCTTCACATGCGGTGGACATCTGAGGCCCAAATGTTTCTGTGATGTGTGCCGAGGGCTCTGATTACCATCGGTGTAAACACAGATCACAGGGCTGAAACTCAGCCGGCCCCTGCAAAGCACAGCCACAGCTCCCTCAGGGCCAAGCTCGGGGTGCCCTGCGGCCGGGCCGTACCTTGTAAATCGCGGATGATTCTCTGCAGCTGGCTCTCGCCGCTGGTGGACGCCATGGTGGCCGTGACCGTCTGGGGCCACCTTTCCTGGCTGTGCGCTTCCTGCCCGGGGCTGCTCAGCAGCGGTCAGACTCCATGGTGGCACCTGCATGGGGAGGAGGCCGTGGAGGAAGGGGTCACAGGCAGGTTTGAAGTCAGTGGGAGAGGGACGCTGCTTCGGGAGCAACGGCACCCCATCTGGGCGTCTCCTCTGAACGGGAAGGGCTAGACCCTTCTGTGTGAGCCTTGTTCTGATACACTTACATTCTCTGAGACACTTACATTCAGGAACAATGACCTGGTTTGGACTTCAGAAGAAATGAGATCAACTAAATAGAGCCACCTATTCTTCTGAGCTCCCCTCCCAGGCTGCCCTCTTAGGCAGGCCTACCTCACTTTCCACCTTTAAAAACCTCCCAGCGCTCCCCTCACCCTGCTACAGCGAGGCCAGAACCAGTCCAGCCCGCCACTCACTGCAGCTAGGCCTGAGGTGCGGCCATTCCAGCTCCGTCTCCTGCGTGCCCGGCCCCACGCCCTCCCAGGCTGCTTTCGGAAGAAGGGCTGGGAAGCTCTGGCCAGTAGCAGCCGTGGAGAGAGAGGCTGAGGACACATACCCTCAGGGCTTCTGGACCAAGGAGAGCCTGGCTTGCCTCTCGGGGAGGTCTGTGGCCTCCAGCCACTCAGCGTCCGTCTCAGCCGGGGAGGATAGACACCAGGGGCTACCGGGGGCCTGCATAGCCAAGGGACGTGTCTATTTTAAGCGTGGCTAGTCCTCTCACGGCTGGTGAGTCCCGAGTTACCAGCGCTACTTGGGCAGCTGCTAAAGGGATGTCAGGACACAGTGGTGGCGGGAGACCAAAAAAGAGGAGATCCGAGCAGCGTTGGAAGGATGTGTGGACGTGCACGTGGACACCAACGAATCCTCCTTCCAGAACCTCTAGTCCTTGCCTCAGATGGCCAATGCAAAGGCGTTAACGTTTGCTGGCAAAATGGGCTGGCAAGACGAGGGGTGGCCAGAGTAGCCACCTGTACACTGGGCCTGCGAGGTGCTTTACACACTCAGTCATTTGAATCCTCAGCAGTACCCTGGGGCTGGGGGAGGGGCAGACAACGTGCAGGGAGAACCTGGGTGCAGAGAAGCTGTGTAACTCGTCTATGGCCCGGGCCAGCATGGAGGGGAACGCTGGTCAGTCTGAACTCACCCCCTTTAGCTCCACACAGAGCCACTGTCGCTCCAGCAAATGCTACCACTTCCACTGGCTTCTGGGAACTGCTCTGAACTCCAGGGCCTCTCAAGTGTGCCGCCAGCCTGAGTGTTTGAAACACGAGCTGGCCTACATGCTCCCGTCACCCTCACTACTCCAGGAGACAAGGCAGGAGGAAAAACGGTGGAGAACTCCAAGTTCCCAAATATTTACAAAAGCATTCCAGGTCAGCCTGGGGCGCAGGGAGGGGCTGTCATGGCGCAGATGTCCCGAGGCCTATTTTTAACTCACAAGCCTGCGTGGCTGTGACTCAGGGAAAACAAGGCCCAAAGAGGGCTTCTCCGGCCTAGGAGGAACTAGACAGCCAGCACCACACCCTCAGGAGTCTCAGACACAGAGCCCCGGAGGGTCACAGGACCCACAGACTCTGCCAAAGTCCCCAGTAAAAGTGCTGGCACCCCACCCTCAAAGCGAGGGTAGGCTGGATTACCAGAAGCCAGCCTGCCTTCCCTGGGCGGCTCTCTGGGCCCCTGCTGAACACACAGCCCAGGCAGGGACCAGCCAGGGCCCTAGAGAGCAGCAGCCCAGGATGGGTCAGACTTGCGCAGAGGCCCTGCTGCCTGGGAGACACTCGGCACCTCCCAGCAAGGAGGAGATGGTCGAGGACCACCACTGTCAGCGCACAGCTGCCCAGCACCGCCCTGCCAAGTTCAGTCTGCGGTTTCAGGGCACACAGGCACCATCCAGCCCTGGAGGAGCTCGGCTGTGCGCCGACAAGACAGACAGGAAGGCGTTTAGATGTGCTGATAAAGCAGAAGAGGTCCACGCAGAGATTCGAATGAAAAGTTATGAGCACTCAGTTAGGGGAAGGGAGTGAACCAGGGATACACACAACACATTACGTCTGCCAAGTGAAAGAAGCCAGACTGAAAAGCCATCTACTTTACAATTCCATGTGCCTGCTACTCTTACAAAGGGGAAACTCTGGGGAGAAATCAGACCTACCGCTGCCGAGGACTGACGGGAAAGGGAGGGTCTGACTACAGGAGAACATGCAGAAACCTGGGGAGCAATTCTGTTCCGTCTTGATTATGGTGGTGGGTACGTGACTGTGTACACTTGACAAACTTGTGTCAAACCTCACTTGTGTGCATTTTATCTCAACAAAAGAAATAGCAGCACTGGGATGAATTTAACAAGATGCAATGGGACCCGAGGAAGGGAACGTTCATTCCACTTGGGGAAGGGAGAGTGTGGTGGACACTCTGATGGTGACTGGGTTGGGCGAGGCCTGAAAAATGAATAGGAGGTCATCAAAGAGACCCGAGGAGGAAAGGGCGTGACAGGTGTCGAGGCCACGTCTGTACCTGCATGCCTCTTATTCGATTATGGTCAACAGACAGCCTTGTAGCTTTGGGGGGAAATGGCCTTGAAAGATGATGACCTGCCGAGTCCACTGGGTCTGTGTGCATACTGAGAGCTAGGGGGAGAACCCAAACATGAGGGGAGGGCGGAACCTGGAGAGGAAGTCCTGACAACCACACGCTGAGTCACCTCATCCAGGCTCTGGCTGGGATATCGCACGAACCATACAACCAACCTCGATTTCCTAGAAACCAGCCCTCTTTGGAGCTTGGCATGAGAGCAACAGTGTCCGTAAACCAAACTGGCATCTTGGCAGGGTGAGCCTGACCAGACAGAAACATGCTCCTTCCGGGCCTCCTGGTGCTTTGGTGAAGCTGCAGGTGTCAGCCCGAGCCCAGGAGGCCTTCTCTGCCTGAACCCTGGCGTACCCCCCTCTGCCAAGGCCAAGCTCCCAGGTCATGGGGTGAGCTGTGCCCAAGCACTGATTACACAAGTTGGTTTTCCCAAAAGCCTGCATCACCACCAAGGTAAAAGCCCTGAGAAACTGTTGCTGGGTCTATAGGTCACAGCAGGCTTCCCCACACGGCTGGGGGTCGCACCTGCCAAGGTTTCAGGAAGCAAATGGTCTCCATAGGAATGCTAGTTTCATGGATTTGAAAGAATGACTCTCAGTATTCTGGCCTCCCTTTTCCTGATCCTGAGGTTATTACTGAACAAAAGACAGAATGGGGGCAGTCCCCCTCCATCTATTTCCTTGTATCTCCAGATGAGCTTGCCCTTTGGCTTAAGGATGAGCTGTTTTTAAGCCTAACACTTCTGACACCAAATGTGTGGCTTTTCCCCATACCAATATCTAGTTATCACCACTGGGTGTCTTGCAACTCAATTCAATTCGTTTTCTTTTTGTTCATGCCACATGGCTTATGGGATCTTAGTTCCCTGACCAGGGATCAAACGCAGGCCTTCAGCACTGAAAGCTTGGAGTCCTAATCACTGGGCCACCAGGAAAGCCCCTCAATTCAACTCTAACTAACTAACTCTAATTCTGACTCTGGAGTCAGTGCAGACGCCACGCGTTAAGGGTTCAGTCCACAAGACTGCCCAGGCTTCAGACACCAGTCACAAGTCCCAGTACCTGTCACTGCCTGTACTTCTGACCACCCTCTGTCATCATCCCCTTCTCCTCCCACCTTTAATCTTTCCCAGCATCAAGGTCTTTTCCAATGAGTCAGTTCTTCACATCAGGTGGCCAAAGGACTGAAGCTCCAGCTTCAGCATCAGTCCTCCCAATGAATATTCACCACTGATTTCGTTTACGACTGACTGGTTTGATCTGCTTGCAGACCAAGAGACTCACAGAGGTCTCCAACACCACGGTTCAAAAGCATCAGCTCTTCAGTGCTCAGCTTTACGGTCCAACTCTCACATCCAAACATGACTACTGGAAAAACCATGGATCTGTTCATGACTAGATGGACCTTTGTCAGCAAAGTAATGTCTCTGCTTTTAATATGTTGTCTAGGTTGGTCATACCTTTTCCTCCAAGGCTGCAGTCACCATCTGCACTGATTTTGGAGCCTGGAAAATAAAGTCTGTCACTGTTTCCCCATCTATTTGCCATGAAGTGCTGGGACCAGCTGCCATAATGTTTGTTTTTCGAATGTTGGGTTTTAAGCCAGCTTTTCACTTTCCCCTTTCACTTTTATCAAGAGGCTCTTCAGTTCCTCTTCACTTTCTGCCGTAAGGGTGGTGTCATCTGCATACCTGAGGTTATTGGTATTTCTCCCAGCAGTCTCAATTCCAGCTTGTGCTTCATCCAGCCTAACATTTCACACGACGTATTCTGCACAGAAGTTAAATAAGCAGGGTGACAATATACAGCCTTGACGTACTCCTTTCCTGATTTGAAACCAGTCTGTTGTTCCATACCCAGTTCTAACTGTTGCTTCCTGATCTGCATACAGATTTCTCAGGAGGCAGGTAAGCTGGTCTAGTATTCTCATCTCTTGAAGAATGTTCCACAGTTTGTTGTGATCCACACAGTCAAAGGCTTTGGCGTAGTCAATAAAGCAGAAGTAGATGTTTTTCTGGAACTCTCTTGCTTTTTCTACGATCCAACGAATGTTGGCAATTTGATCTCTGGTTCCTCTGCCTTTTCTAAATCTAGCTTGAACATCTGAAAGTTCTCGGTTCACATACTGTTGAAGCCTCACTTGGAAAATTTTGAGCATTTTATTACTTAATGTACGACTGATGAAATCACTGGCTACTGGTGATTAACTCCACCTTCAGCCCTTCTGAAGCGAGGTCTAAGGGATGGGGCTGAAAGTCCTCTAGCAACCAGCCCTTACCAAGACACCACCTATCCAGGGGCCCAGGAAAAGCCAACCTTACTAGCATAAACTGCCTGTGTGGTTGAAAGGGTTTTGTTTTGAATAACAAAGGACACTCCTATTAGTCAGGAAATTCCAAGAGTATTAGAAGTTCTGTGCCAGGAACCAGGGACAGAGACCAAATATGTGTTTCCTACTATATCGCGGGGATCCCAGACTTCTGGCATGAACCAGCATGGTCCTGACCTCTACAACCCACTGCAAACTGCTCTCCTAATTCGGGAGACACTCAGAGATTGCTCTGTCCACACGCCATGGGCTCCAGGCCTCCAGCACCTTGCAAGACCCCCACAGTGCAAATCACCTCCAGGAACCCAGGGTCCTTGCTGATGACATTGTAAACACCTCCTTCACTAGTTTCTGGCAAGCTCTTTTAAATACCAGAGAAATTTATTTTATAAAATTGGAGGGAACAGTGGAATCTCTTGCCAACAACACAAAATTAGGTTTAAGCTTATCCAGAATGTCTGAAAGCATCCAAGCTTCTGATAAAGACAAAAAGGGACTAAACACATTTTTAAAAATTCTTATTTACTACCTGGGACAACTGCCTGGCTTCCAAGTCACAACCGAGGTATTATTTTAGAGGTGAAGGACCTTCCTCGACTTCCAAATTCCTCCCACACCTGCCCAGTTGCACTAATGCCTTAAACAACAGAGACAGCAGTTCAACCTCAAATTAAGATAAAAGATGCTGACTCATATAAACTTCTTCACACTATGGTACAAATGACTAATACTCCTAATGTTGCCCAGAAGCTGACTCTGGCAGGAACACCACCGTGCCAACTGGAAATGGGCACTTGCCATCTGCCTCTACAAGGATTAAGTCACTCTAACCACTGCAGTCACTGACCTTCAACACATTCTGACGAGTTCAGGATGGAGATCAGCAGCGAGGCGCTCTGTGCTCTGGGAAACTAGCAGAACAGGCCTGCAGATAGGTATGAACAGGTATTTTCAGGAGGAGATTTTATGAGCCCAAACCTTACATCTTCTCATATCGAGAAAAGCACTAGATCGTTCACAGTGACATCTGCTGCTCACGACTAGTTGCAAGCCTTTGCAAAATGTGTGCTTGACTGCGTGCTCCCCCTTTCACTAAAATCATATATAGTACTGACCTTAGCCGCTACCTCTGTGGAGCAGTTCCTCAGAGCTATCTGAGAGGCCCGAGATGCTGTCTCCCAGGCTAAACTTCTTATTTTGCCCTAGGTAAAACTTAACTCGTAACTCTCACGTTGTGTATATATATTTTTTCAGTCCACAACAGCATCTGAGTAGCCATGTTGGGAAAGATGGATGAGAAAGGGAGGAGAAGTTATGGGCACAGGAGACAACCTTGCCCGGCCTGCCAGATTTGTTGTACTTGCTCCCAACACAACAGCTAAGACGTGACCCAGACAGGGCACCATACAGCGGGCTCCTCCCTGACTCCTGGTCAAGGTGGAGCATACCAGTTGTCAATTCCACACTGACCAGGAAAGAATGTGAATGAGGACAGTTTGGACCAGTCAAAAGCAAAGAACTCTTTCTGAAGAGTCCATTGCCTTGACTGGCTTCAGCATACCCAACAGCGTCTACCCAGCTACCACCTATGGGAAGGGGGGGCGCTTGGCTGGCACCTGCAGCTGTGAAGGCCTGGAGGTCTTGGGGTCAGTCAGCACTGAAGCAGTCAGTGGGCAGGCAAGTTGCCCTCCAGGGCTTCAAGACAGTGCCTAGGAGAGTGCTGGAGAGCCTGTCAGAAGCCAGCTCAGAGGCTGATGCCTCAACGCACATGAACAAAGCCTCACTGGGTGACCCAATTATGTCTGAAGACCTACAGTTAAAGCACTGACTAACTGTGGGCCCTGGGTCATCTAGCCCAAACACTCACCCCTCATAGTCATCTTTCCTAAAGGAAATGAAGACTTGAGCCTTGTCCGTCACTTCTTGCACCCTTTCTTGGTCCCCTCCCTCCCACCAACAATTTCAGATTTCTTGGTCACTCCTACTAGAACAAAACTGGCCCTAATTCCAGTTGGTTGATCCAGGAGAACAGGGTCAAGAGGGACTTGGGAGTGTGAGGTGCTGCTTCTGGGCTTGGAGAAAGCAGTCTTTTTTAGGAAGGTGGGCAGTTGCTCAGGAAGGAGCCATACATCCATACTTGGGGGTGCAGGGCCAATGTCTGGCCACTGGAAATCCCAGAGGAAACATCCGGAACCCTATTCGGAAGGCAGAATCAGGTCCACCTTGTGAAATGGCCTTTCTCTCTTGTGCACCAAGTCATGCAGTAACGATCTCGCCATGACCGTGGGAAACCCACGGCACCTTTGCTTCAAAGTATTTTGAGGCAATTGTAGCCTGTCTGCGGGAAGTATTCTGACCTCTTCCTACGTGTGTGTGTGTACGTGTGTGTGTACATGTGTGTGTACGTGTGTGTGTACGTGTGTGTGTGCACGTGTGTGTGTTTTCATGTGCAGTGTAGAGAGGTGTTACCCTTTACCTTCCTCCACAGAGAAGATGGGCAAGGAGAAGAAGAGACATTCTCAGTGGCTACCTTTGGCTGAGGCTGCTAAGCCCTGCTCTTGACCCGGGCTGCAGATGCCCTGGAAAAAGCACGTGGGGCTACAGTTCCTTCCAGCTCCACATGAAGCCACTGCCTCTGATTTTGCTGCCAGCCCACCCTGCCCCTCTCACAGGGATTCTCTTGGCCTATCCCTCTGCAGACCAATGTCTTGCTTGGAATGCTTTTTCCCTTCAGTTTTTCCTTTGGATTCCAAGGGTTCCCCTAACCTGGTTTTCTGCCCCAGGTCAAGGGTACAGTACTCCAGTACCTGCCCTCGGGCCTGGAACCAGCCACATGGCCACAGATTCTGCTCAAGTCTGTCCTCAGAAACACACTGACACACACATCCTCATCCCTGCAGAGGATCTGGCCCAACTAGAAACAGGCACCTGTGTTCCTTCAAGTGCCACAGAGACATGTGTGAACAGGAAGGACCATGGGCAGCCACTAAAACCAACAGGAGAACTGGCTCCAAAGTGAGGAAGAGGGGAAAACCACCTTCTACCCAACGCAGCACGGCTCTGTCATCTTGATTTTCTGACAGTCAGGGAGCCCGTGTGTGCGGAGGCTGACGCCCTTAAGGGGGGAGTGTAGTGACACCTCTAAAAACAGCAGGATAAACACAGAACCATGGAAACAGTTCAAGACTCACCCTATTGATTTATTTAGTTATTCAAACAGATGCTATTAAACCAAGAGCTTTAAAAACAAAGAAAAACAGAAACCTGGCATTGAGATCATAAACGGGAAATACTGTTTATCTTTTGAGCAACACAGTAACATTCAGCAGATGAGCAGGATCAGTAGGTGAGCAGATGCTGACAAGGCCAAACTCCATCTGTGCTCACAGGAGGCTTCTGGTGAATGAATCCTACCTGCTCTGCTGCCTGGGCCTGCTCTAGTGAGTGCAGCTCCAGCCTGTGAGTTCCATCAGTGATTGGCACCACAGCACCACAGCTAGACAATATGCTGCCTCTGTCTCAGGATTAAAGACACTCTGGTTTTGAGGCACCAAAGTTGTCCTTGGAATCACCAGAAAACACAGGTTACCCATTATCCAAGCCTCTCCCCTAAAGGGAACAGGGGGCCTGCCATTTCTTGAGTGCCTACTGCCTGTTCTAGAGGTAGCAGCCCACAGCCTCAGTGAGCAACACGGGAAAAAGTCACCAGTGGCTCTGATTTTGTGCTGTTTTGGGTGGTTCCTCTCATTAACACACATCTGTGGGGTCCATCTCATCCCCAAAGGACCAGGTTAAAAGTGTGGCTCCTGAACCCATCTGGTATCCCCAAACCAGCCAGCAAAGGAGCAAAGACCATCCGAAGAGCAACTAGAGGACTGACTCTAAAGCAACACAACCATAATCAGAGTAAAATATTAACTGTAGAATCAAACAGGTGAGTGGACATTCACTGCACAATTTTTTCAATGATTCTGTATGTTTATTTTCCTAATAAAGTGACTGAAAAGAAAATAAAAACGAAATGAAGCACCACACAAAGAACAGTTTTAACAGAAGCAGAAAATATCTGTCCTAAAACCTTTGCAGATTCTTGTAATCAAAGAACACCACGTCCCATCACTGAGACAATTACCTTTGATCTCCAGGGTAACAACAGTAGTAGCTCATAACTAGTAGAGGACATTCAACAATTTGTGAGCATAACTCATGGGAGCGAGGGTCAAGTGGGACTTACTCAGTACGGGCCCACTTCAGAGGGCAGGAGCCACTGAAAACAGTCAACCTCAGCGTGGCAGCTCTTCCCTCAACCCCCTACAATACCCAGCAGCCCGCATTAGGCAGATGGCAGAGTTAAGCTTGTGCAGAGGCGACCAGAAGGCTGGAAGTGGCAGGCGGGCAGCGAGCAGATTAAGGCCTGATCCTCTGCCCTCAAGGAGCCCCTGACCCATTTCTCTGTTTGGGAAGGAAACTGCTGTGGTAAGACAAGCACAGGAGCGGACAGGCTGTGGCCAGCGCAGGCAGCGCTCATTTTTTTTGCAGATGGGACAGCGGATGGAACTGAGAAGAGTGACAAAGGGTATCAGAGAATACAAATGCACTGAGAGCCACGTGGTCAAAGTGCCAACCACACACGCTTTTCTCACAAAAAGAAAGCCCAGCCTTCCCGCCTAGGCTCTTAACAACATGGCCTGAGTCTGGTGCGGCCACCCCACTACTCATAAACCCACAGGTGTTTCAGCAACAGTCGTCTAGGGGTTATCTTGAAACTCTGCACCAGAACACAAGCCACTGAGGGTCAACAGACTAGGCCGTGGCCTGGGATGGCTCAGGATCAATAAACCGTCCGCTGACAGACAGGAGGAGTGGAGAGACTCCGGCAAAAGTTAAGTTTTGGAGTCTTGCAAAGTTAAGGGGTGGGCTGTCCCGGCCCAGCTGAGGCAGGAAGTACGCTTCTTAAGGTCAGCGGCCTCTTCGCCGAGGCAAGCAGAAACTCGGGACCTGTCCTCCTCTGCTTACAGACTCCAAGACTCTTTCTGAGACCACACATGGCAGGCTCCTTGGCGACCCCATGGCCGTGGGGAGTCTCGGAACTGGCGCTTGGAGGGGGCGGACGGTGTCTGTCTTTCTAACTGATGGCCAGAGGAGGCCTGGGTTCTAGATCCATCAGATCCATCAGTCCGGGGTGCTTCCTAAGCCCGCTGGGCAAGGGTTCGGGGCTCCGACGGGGTCTGTGGAAGGCTCGGGGTGGGAGGGGACGTTAAGGGCAACAGGTGACAAGTCGCGCCCGGAGGGAAGGTCGCCGCTCCGGAGACGACGGCAGCTAGAGGTGCCCCCTGAGTCTGGCCGGCCCTCCGCAGCACTTACTCGCTCGTGGGTCCAAGGCGTGACAGAACCGAAACTTTCTGCGGCCAAGCGGAAGAGTACGAGAGCTCAGCGTAGGCGGCCATGATACGCTGACCCCTCCGCAGACAGGCGCGGACTACAACTCCCGGCGTGCTCCACAGGGCCGCTGTCTACAACTCCCATTGGACTCCATGGGCAGATGAGCACGAACTACAACTCCCAGCATGCCCCGCAGAGTTGCTGTTTACTACTCACACAGGTCCCACCGGGGCAGCCGGCCTTAGATTAACTCTTGCAATTTCTCGGGGCATGCAGGTCTATAAACATACCCATGGGATCCTGCAGGCAGTGCTGTCCGTATGTGGCTTGTAAGAACTTGAACTGTGACTAGAGCTGAACTGTACGTGTGCTGTTAAGTACAAAATACACCTGAGTTCCAAAAACGTGTAAAATAGCTCACATTTTTATATTGATTCCATGTTGAAATGATAACTTTTAAAAATTTTACTGGGCTAAATAAAAAGCACTCTATATTGCTGGGCCTAATGGTCTGTCTTTTCATCCCCTTTGGTACTTAACACAGGGACCTGCTTAAAAGCAGTGCTCAAAAACTGTTAATGAATGAACTACCTCCCCCAACTTTTCCATGCTCTCTGCCCAATTTCTATTCATATTTTCTATTGGTAAGTTGTGAAGCACTCTGAGTCTACACTCAATAGAACAAAATGCATTCATTAGTAATGACTGGGCACAAGAGAGGAGAGCAACAGTACGTGGAGTACTTCAGCCTGTGACTGTCCTCCATTCCTTGGCCCTGGAAGCACCATCCCTTTCTCTTGGCCCGTTCTCACCATTTCCTCTTGAAACACTCTTCTACCCCACAGGATTTAGCCACCCTCTTCTCTAACCCCTGCAACCGTCCAGTTCCACCTGTCCATCTGTTGCCCATGTGTTCTCTCTGATGCTCAAGGCTAATTTTCTAAAAATGATAAAGTCAAGGAGCCAGGCCACCTTTGTCATCCTTTGGTCCTTCCAGCCACACTCTTCTGTGGGGGGGGTCGCATGGGGGGGGACGGTTTGCAACAACCCCACACCTAAGATCGGGGATGACCCCAAGGTGAAGAGGGGACTGTGCTCAGAATAACTTGGTGAGGATTTAGGATAACTTTCTTCCCGTCACCAAATGTCCCTCCAAATCTGTCAAATATATCCTACCAAGTTTTCAGGATGCCTGAAATTCCCAGCATTCCTTCTGATTGGAGAGTTGACCTCTGGTAGGTCCCTGTTCAGGCACAGTAGGTCCTGAGACACACTGAAGATGGAAAACTCAAGTGCTAGGCCAGGGGAGAGATAGGGAGGGACAGAAAACTGAGGCTAGGAGCATTCAAAACAAATTTGGCCTCCTGGGCAATGTCACCCAAGGCCTGAGCGGAGCCAATTTCCTACCATCCTGACCCATACAGAGCTTGTTCCATGCTTTATCTCTAGTCCTCCTTCTGTATCACTCCATTCAACCAAGAACCTAACTCAGATCCCTCATAAACAGACAGCTTTTAAAAATCTTAAATAATGGTATTTGCCTGGTGATCAGTGACTATAAGTCCATGCTCTCAATGCAAGGGGCCCAGGTTCGAACTCTGTCCAGGGAACTAGATCCCACATGCCACACTAAGAGTTTGTGTGCTGTAAGTAAAGATTCTGATTGCTGCAATGAAGATCGAAGACCCTGAGTGCCACAGCGAAGATCCAGCACAGCCAAGTAAATACACAATAAAAGAATCGTAAATAGTCGTCTTGGGTAGAAATGAGGGGAACATAAACAGCCCAAGGTAAGTCAGCACATGCTAATCCTTCACTTACATACATGATATGGTGATGGTTTCTATATTTTATGAGATGATTTTTAAGAGTGATTCATATTTGTCCTGTCACAGGCAGGTTTCACAAATGAAAGCCATGCTTTCAACAAACCAGGCACTGTCTGGGCTGGTGAGCCCAAGAGAAGAGTTCATGGGAAGCCCCCTGGGTGGTGCCTGTTGTTGAGTGGAAGATGTAATGTAAGCAAGTGTAGGGAGAAGAAACAAAAGTGGAAAAAAGCTAACAAGATGATCTCCCATCCACTTAGCCAACCATAAACACTGCTGGGCACTGAGGGAGGTTCTAGACATGCAGAATGGGGTTCGTGCCCTCAAGGAAGCTCCACTCTGGCTGGGGTCACCTGGGGTCATCTGAGGTCTGGGGCTGCCCTGGGCTTGGAGGCATGTTCCTACTTAGAGATCAGCACGGTTTCTCTCTTGCTGATTTTGTCCGAGAGAGGGTGGAGGTGGAAATGCTGTGAGGAGTTTCTTCACTTGGACCTGTTGTGGGTTTTTAATGCTACAGGAATGGCAGGTGGCCTGCAGCCCTGGGTCCAGGGCATCTCTTTTTTGACTGAATAAGAAGGGACAGGGCCACAGTGGCCCAGCTGAGGTTCAATAGTGGTTTCAGTGGTAGAGGGAGGGGAAAGAAGGAGCTTATCGTCCATGAAGAGTGTGGCCAGCGAACGTGGAGTGTGGTCGCTGGGTTGCAGCTTGCAGGCTGCTTCCTTCAGCAGTCCAACCCAGGTTCCCTTTCTGATAGGATGGGTGCCCCTCCATCTTCCCATTCATTTCTCTCTCTCTCTCTCTCTCTCTCTCTCTCTCTCTCTCTCTCTCTCTCTCTCTCTCTCCCTCTCTCTCTCTCTCTCTCTCTCTCTCTCTCTCTCTCTCTCTCTCTCTTTCTGCCTCTTCCCTTGTATTCTCTAGGAGCTAGATTAGGAGAAGACTCTGGACTAAAGATTACCCTAGTCTACTGGAGGGTCCAAAACATCTCTAGAAATGCAGAGACAGACATGATTGTACTGAAGTGCTCCCAGGGATATGGCTGTATGTGTTGAAAGGAATACTCAGAGAAGTATCTTGGGATATGAAGGAATGGGATGGGCTGAGGAGGCCATGGAGTGAGGTTCTCAAAGGCCGTGCTCAGCAGTGATACAACATCCTCAAACCTGCCTTCTAAGAAGAGTGGGCTCAAAACCAGCTCTGATTTAGCAAAGTAGGTGGGTGATGGAGTCCTCTGCCCTTCTGCTCCCTGGGCTCAGTCCACCCTCTGAACAGAATTTGAATACTGTTTTAATAACATCAGCTTGAAGGAGTGCGGGATGGTGAGCCTGACCAGAAGCTCACAGGCTTAGCTCTGCCCCCATAGCTGTCTCCTTCCTTCTTCTCTTCCTTTCTTCGATGGGGAGTGATGGCCATGCCAATTGATCAGCAAGTCCATGGGAGTTTTATCCCTTTACAACTGCACCAGCCAGCCCTCCCCAACAGGCCTAATTCTAAAAACTAGACCCTCACTCTTCCCCAGTCAGGTCAAACTCCTTCAAGACTGGCTTCTCGGGGGCAAAGAGATCATTGAAACTGGAGCAGGAACTTCAGGGGAAATGCCATATCAACTCTCTAAGCTCTAAGTGAGGGCTATACTGTTGTTTCGTTGCTATGTCATGTCGGACTCTTTGCGACCCCATGGACTGTAGCCTGCCAGGCTCCTCTGTCCATGGGATTTCCCAGGCAAGAGTACTGGAGTAAGTTGTCATTTCCTTCTACATGAGATCTTCCTGACCCAGGGATCAAACCTGTGTCTCCTGCGTTGGCAGGCAGATTCAACAAGCATGTGTTAATGCCTGCTGGATGCAAAGTCTTGCTCAGGTGACTGTGGAAGTCTCTGGAATTCCCATTTTCAAGGAGTTGCAGCCAAATGTTCTTAACTGGGGTGCATGTCAGAATCACCTAGAGAGCTTTTCCAAATGCCCTACTCCAGAGTGAATCAGGCTCACAGATTGGGATCAGGTCTGTGGGATAGGGGAAAGCTTAGAGGGTGGTTTTCATCTACGTCCTTTGATGTGAAGCTCTGGGATACTGTAAGAAACAGGCAGTGTACCACTAAATAAAAAGGATGGGCAAGGCAAGCCACTGCCACAGAGAGAGAGAAGCAGTGTGCTCTGAGAGTGGAGACTAGCAAAGAAAAGTTAGTATTGATAAAGAAGCAGGCTGGGGCAAACAAGGCAGAATGTGTCAGATGGTCCTGGCTCCCCCCAAAGCACATCAGAACACGGATGGCAGCTGTCACTGCTTTCTTGCACCCGGTACAGTAATGGGCCACCGGGGCCCTGCTTGGCAGGTGCAGGCCCAGGTTCCTGCCATCGGAGAGTTTGCAGTGTGATGGGGCAGGGAGATCAGACATCCGTGGGTGCAACTACCACACACTGGAAGGTGGCAAATGCTATTCCAGAGGGGACAGGCAGAGTGCCTCGACACCACAGAGGCTGTTCTCCTAATGTGCAGGCTGTGGATGCCTGACCCAAGGTGTTGGTGTTTCAGATAGGGCCTGCAGGTTAAGGAATAGAAGGCCCAGCATGACAAAGGACTGGAGGAGACTGGGAGAGGGGTGTTTGGGGAAGGACCAACGTGGTCTTTTGTGATTGGGTTCTAGGCTGCTTGGGGGTGAAGATTTATGTTGGATCAAAATTGGATGTGAGAGCTGGACCATAAAAAAGACTGAGAGCCAAAGAACTGATGCTTTCCAACTGTGGCTCTGGGCAAGACTCTTGAGAGTCCCGTGGACTGCAAGGAAATAAAACCAGTCAGTCACAAAGGAAATCAACCCTGAACAGTCCCTGGAAGGACTGATGCTGAAGCTGAAGCTCCGATACTCTGGCCACCTGATGCAAAGAGCTGACTCATTGGAAAAGACCCTGATGCTGGGAAAGACTGAGGACAGAAGGAGAAGGGGGTGACAGAGGACAAGATGGTTGGATGACACCACTGACTCAATGAACCTAAGTCTGAACAAATTCCAAGAGGTAGTGAAGGAGAGGGAAGCCTGGTGTGCTGTAATCCATGGGGTCGCAGAGTCAGACACAACTTAGTGACTGAACAACAACAAAAATTAGAAAGAATGGAAAACTTAGTTGACACCAGATTGAAGGGGTCTTTATTTACATGCAAATAAAGCCCATGGTATTTGGGCTTTATTTGAACGTAACGTGAGGGTTTTGAAGTGCTGTGATATCAATGCAGAGGACACTTGGTGGGGAAAGAAATGAGCAGCAGGAAGACGCCAAGGATGTGAGCCTGTTTGGGGAGGAAGCCACAGGCATGTGAGAGGTACTGGAAGGGTAACATCAACAGGACTTGGCCGTGGGCATGGAGGGAAAGGAAATGCAGGGCTCCAAGATAACCCGGCTTGCGGGGAAAGCTGGCACCTTCAACCAGGAGCAGGAGAACACTTTAGGTGGAACGTGATGAATTGGAAGCGTCAGCTCAATATGCACTTGGAGAGGAGGAGGTGCTGGAGGAATCTTCACCCTGGATGCCTTCAGCAAGGTGGGCCCTCGGGGCTTGACTGTTGGCACCTGGAAGGTAGTATCTGCATCTCATTAATCTTTATAGCTTCCACATAAACGCCTGTAGAAGGTGGCACTTACTGCATTCATTCTTTCAATAAAAGATTTACAGACTAAACATGCAAGCAGCTAGTTCACGTGCCGGACACTGGAGCTACGGTACAGGGCACGTCTCTGGTCCAGCCGTGGGAATTCAGAATCCAGATTTCACTCTGACTGCGCTTGTTTGCAGGTGCGGTCACTTCTGTTCTGCAGACAGCCCCATCCAGAGCCACCACCTCCAACACCGGGGGACAATCCTACAGTCAGGGAGGGAACACCGTCTTGCCAGCAGCCTAGAGCTGCACAGCTGAATTCCAGACCCTCATCAAGTCCTGAAGGACACTCCTTTCCCACAAGCCTTTCATATTTGAGAGTCTCCTGACCTCAGCAAGGATGAGAAACTCATGTCTGAATGAAGGAATAAAGGAGAAAAGATTTCCTCAAAATCTAAGAAGCATTTTTCCGGATGGCAGTGTAAGATTTCCAGGTGGGAAACTTTTCCGCAGAAGAGGGGGCCCGTGGGACCCCTGGTGTGATGCACTGCTGTCATCCCCCAGCCGCAGCTGTAGCGTTTCCCAGCCACGTGCCCTCCGTCTCCTTCCTGCCCCACTGAACTCCCCTTCAGTAGAAGGAGGTGCCCTCGTAGGTGAAGGCACCTGGGGGGTGAGGTGACGGGGGAAGGTTGGGCGCCTGCTGCCGGCAGAGCCAGAAGCGCCGGAGCAGACTTTTGAGGTGCCTGCGGAACTTGACCCCGACAAAGACATACAGCACGGGGTTGAAGCAGCAGTGAGAGAAGGCAACGTTGCGGCAGATGAGCAGGGCGTAATCCAGCTGCTGGCTGAACTCGCAGTTCTGAATGACCCCCAGTTTCAACAGTGTCTGCAGGAACAGGATCAGGTTGTAGGGAGCCCAGCTGAGGAAGTACGCCGCCACGATGGTGAAGATGAGCCTCACGGTGCGGTGGCGCCGTTTGGACCGCGAGCGGAACAGGGTCCTGAGGATCTCCACGTAGCAGAACAGGATGACCCCCACGGACAGCAGGAAGATGACGTTGTGCTGGTAGACGGAGGCGAGGAACCACTCGAGTTCCGAATAGTCACAGCCTGAAGGGAACACCTTGTGGAAGATGGCATCGGGGATAGAGGACAGGATGCTGGCTGCCCACACGGCAGCGGTCACCAGCACACGGCGCTGGAGTGTGTGGACGCGCAGGGACGAGATGGGACTCACCACCGACAGGTAGCGATGGATGGTCATGATGGTCAGGAAGGAGATGCTGCTGTAGAGGCTGACAGAGAAGACCATGTTGAGGAGCTTGCACAGGAAGTCTCCCAGCACCCAGCCCCAGTGGTACCCCAAGATCCACACGGGCAACAGGCAGGAGAACACCAGGTCTGAGAGGCACAGGTTGAGGATGAAGACGTTGGTGAGGGACTCCAGGCTCTCATACTTCACCAGGACCCACAGCACTAGGCTGTTGCCCACCATGCTGAGAAAGAACACCAGGCAGTACAGGATGGTGGTGCTGATGGTGGCGAAGACGAACGTCCTCTTCTCACACAGAAAGCTCTGAGGATCATAGTCATAAATGGTGGTGGACTCCGGGATGTCTGAGGGCTCCATCTAGACGCTGAGAGCATCTGAAGTGACAGAGACATGGAGTTCAAAGCCATGTGGTTAGGCTAGAGAGCAACAGGACCCAAGGTGCAAAAAGATGTGATCCATGGCCCAGCTACTGGTTGGTGAACTTTATAACGAAATGAGGAACTTTTCAGTAGCACTAAGGTAGACCAGTGTCCCAGGAGGTGTAATAGAAAGACAGTGGAACTGGATATCAAAGTTCAGTTCGGCTCAGTCACTCAGTCGTGTCCGACTCTTTGCGACCCCATGAACCACAGCACGCCAGGCCTCCCTGTCTATCACCAACTCCTAGAGTTTACCCAAACTCATGTCCATTGAGTTGGTGATGCCATCCAGCCATCTCATCCTCTGTCGTCCCCTTCTCCTCCTGCCTTCAATCTTTTCCAACATCAGGGTCTTTTCAAATGAGTCAGTTCTTCGCATCAGGTGGCCAAAGTATTGTAGAAAGACCTGAGATCAAATGTAGGGCCCAATATTGTGTTCTTGGACAAGCTTTCTAACCTTTCTGAACCTTAGGTCCTTATCTACAAAGCAGGGCTAATGATCCCAGAGTCATTCCTTCATTTACTCAACAAATACCTAGTGAGCATTTATCAATCCTGCTTGCCTTCCTGTCTCCTCTCCCGCTGTCCCTCCCTTCCTTTGTTCGTCTGCTCCTTCTTTCCTTCCTCACTCCCAGAAAGCATAGAAATCCTGACAGCAGGATTGTTTCAGGGCGCTTGCAGTCTCCTGGAACCAGTCAAAAAAGAGAAGACACAAACGAAGCAAACATCTGTTTCATGTAAAGCTAATTACGAAATAATCTCAAGACTTCAATGAATATTGAGAATCTGGGAGATCAGATCCCCACTAACACAGGATTAATTCCCAAAGCAGAAAGCTTCATCATCCAGGAGTTTGGTTTATAGCATATCTTATGAGCAAGTGGAAATAACCTGTGTCCAATAGAAGGTGAGCGGCTAGGAAAACACAGAGGCAAACGGACTCAGTCCTCTGTGCTAGTGAGATTTTAGAAACAGTGAGACTGGAAAGCCAAGGAGGCAGAAGAACGTGCTTGAAGAGCTGGGAATTTCACTGAGAGAGGCAGATGAAGCTGCAGAGCCCCAGAGAGGATGGGAGACCTGGATGAAGAAGCTGCCTGAAACGGAGTGCACTGTAAGAGTTCTCTGCGTCCACTCTGGACCAGGCCCCGTGCTGACTCGCAGCGCTCATCTGCTCCCTTCATCCTGCAGCTCTCTCACGAGATGGTACCATTTCCACTTTACAGAAGAGGAAACCAGCTCAGACTGCTAAAACGACCTGCTCAATGTTATAAAGCCAAGAAACCGCCAGGAAGGCCATCACTAGAAGCCAGACTCTATGTCCTTGCATTTTGAGGAGAAGAACTGGAGGAGTAGTTCCCCATTTTCCAGTTTGGGATAGGAGGACTAGTAAGGAGGGGAGGGAGTCTCAAAATTTATCCTATTTTAGGTAGGTGAGTCAATTTGCCCCTTGAAACACCAAAGTGAAGATAACTGAAAATATTAAGATGGTTGTTTTGTATTCTTTTACTACATAGGGGGGATACAGATAGTTTTGCATGTTTACTGTCTACTTCTGGTTCTTATTTTTAAAGTACTTATGGATTTTATTTTTCTACTTGAGATAATATTGTTTTCCTTATGGACTTTAAGAGCCCTTTACACAAACTGGTCAACCCATTCTGCTTTTAATCATGTCTCATGGTCTTATTTTTTCTGACATTTAGAAATTGAGTGCTTACATTTTAAAGAAGAGCTTATCTGACTCAATACAACAGCCCATAATGATCAGTGACACACACCAGGCACTATGATAGATGTTGGATTTTAGGGTGTGAACATAACAGTTTCTATCTATAAGAAGTTTACAGTTTCCTGACAAGTTGAAGTAGAGATATTTGGGGACAGGATTTTGTTAAGCACACTTCCTGTCATACAAAGCCCAAGCTGGTTATTTGGAAAAAGCTTTAAAAGAGGTACTAAAACATAGAAAAAGCAAGAGAATTCCAGAAAAACATCCACTTCTGCTTCATTGACTATACTAAAGCCTTTGACTGTGTGGATCACAACAAACTGTGGAACATTCTTAAAGAGATGGGAATATCAGACCACCTTACCTGCCTCCTGAGAAATCTGTATGCAGGTCAAGCAACAGTTAGAATCGGACATGGAACAATGGACTGGTTCCAAATTGGAAAAAGAGTATGTCAAGGCTGTATATTGTTTATATACAAGGCTGTATGTTGCTTATTTAACTTACGTGCAGGGCATATCATGTGAAATGGCTGACTGGATGAAGTTCAAGTTGGAATCAAGATTGTCGGAGAAATATAACCTCAGATATGCAGATGACACCACTCTAATGGCAGAAAGTGACAAGGAACTAAAGAGTCTCTTGATGAAGGTGAAAGAGGAGAGGGAAAAAGCCTGTTTGAAATTCCACATTCAAAAAACTAAGATCATGGCACCTGGACCCATCACTTCATAGCAAATAGAAGGGGAAACAATGGAAACTGACAGATTCTATTTTCTTGGGCTCCAAAATCACTGCAGATGGTGATTGCAGCCATGAAATTAAAAGACGCTTACTCCTTGGAAGGAAAGTTATGACCAACCTAGATAGCATATGAAAAAGCAAAGACATTACTTTGTCAACAAAGGTCCATATAGTCAAAGCTATGGTTTTTCCAGGGGTCATGTACAGATGTGAGAGTTGGACCATAAAGAAAACTGAGTGCCAAAGAATTGATGCTTTTGAACTGTGGTGTTGGAGAAGACTCTTGAGAGTCCCTTCGACCTCAAGGAGATCCAACCAGTCCATCCTAAAGGAAATCAGTCCTGAATATTCATTGGAAGGACTGATGCTGGAGCTGAAACTCCAATACTTTGGCCACCTGATGCAAAGAACTGACCCGTCGGCAAAGACTCTGATGCTGGGAAAGATTGGAGGCAGGAGAAGCAGGGGACAACAAAGGATGAGATGGTTGGATGGCATCTCCAACTCAATGGACATGAGTTTGAGCAAGTTCTGAGAACTGGCGGTGGACAGAGAAGCCTGGAGTACAGCAGTCCATGGGATCGCAAAGAGTTGGACATAACTGAGCAACTGAACTGAACTGAAAACTCTAGCTAGACTTAGAACAAAAAGAAACAACACGAATTGTCAATAGCGGGTATGAAAGAGTGGTTATTGCTACAGGTCTTACAAACGTTAAAAGAATAACAAAGAAATATTATGATCAATTTTAACCAATGCAAAAACTTATATGAAATAGATATATTTCTTTAAAAATTTAACCTACCAGAACTGACATGAAATGATATGACATAATCCTACCTTTATTACAGAAACTTTTTCAACTCTAAAAAACTAAGAAACTATCCTACAAAGAAAACTCCAGAATTAGATTTTTCTAGTGCATTCTGTCAAACATACCAGGAAGAAATAACACTGATCTTATACAAAGTACCTGAAATACAGTAAGGAGTAGTTCTCAAATTGTTTTATGAGACCAACATAACCTTGACACCAAAACCAGACAAAAATTACAGTAAAAGAAAACTATAGACCAGTAGACCAATACTTCTCATGAAGACAGACATAAAAATCCTTAACCAAATATTAGCAAATCAAATCCAGCAATATATTTTAAAAAAGGTTAATACATCATGACCAAGTGTTTATCCCAAAAGTATGAAGTTGGTTTAACATTTGAAAATCAGTCAATTTAAGTGACCACACTAAGAGGAAACTATACGATCCTTTTTGACAAATACAGAAGAGCATTTGACAAAACTCAACAACAGTTCATGATATAAACTCAGCAAGCTAGAAATAAAAGGGATATCAGGCACCAAAAAAGCAAATCATTCCATGTTTTATCGGTTATTAATACATTTACTCAAGTTTTCAGAGGTGCTCTTGGTCTGGGCATGGTGGGCCTTGGGCACAGAAAGGAGAATGGTTCCAAACCCCAAGCTTCTCAGAGTTGCATCCTAGGGGTTCCCTTTGCATGTCATTGCCCTCCCACCTTGAGATCTCTGAAGTCCACTTCAATTCTAGCAGAGTAACTTTAGCTTTCTGGTCCACAGTATAACTTGGATTGAAAATACAGCTCTAAATTATTCAAACACTAATAATAACAATGCCTTACATAAAGATTTATAACCAAACACCTCCCCTTTCTTTAGCACAAGGAAAAGTAAAGGATTATGTATGACAGTCCTACTCAAAGCATGGTCTACTGACATGCTTTGCAGCATTGCAGATTTTTAGGAAAACTCAGATTCAGGGAATCAGAGCCTCTGGATGCAGGGCTCAGGAATCTGCTTTATTTACGTGGTCTCCAGATGCTTCTGATACCTACCCAGCGTTTAAGAATTCCAGCTATCCGCTATTAAAAGTAGAGGAAAACATAGGTTTGAAAGGGTTGTGAAGGAACTCACCTATATGTGCACCTCTGTACACGCGCCTCCAGGCAGAAATGGTGCTTCTCTGTTCCTTATTTTGTGCAAAGAAACTGAGACACCCTCTCAGTGGGCTAGAGGAAGGCGGTGGTGGTATTCAGTTGCTAAGACACGTCCAACTCTTTGTGACCCTATAGACTGCAGGACACCAAGCTTCCCTGTCCTTCACTACCTCTCGGAGTTTGCTCAAATTCATGTCCATTGAATGGGTGATGTTATCCAACCATCTCAGCATTAGGCTCTTTCCCAGAAGCAGAATCTTTTCCAATGAGTCTTTTCCTAAGTTGTTGACTTAGGGGTCATCTGAGCCCCTCAGTTCCACCAAGGACAGATACAAGTACTTCTGGAGTTAGGGATCTTAAAAGATAGTGTGTTTCTTAAAGTAGTATTTTAAATTTTATCAAAAACGATATTTGGGACTTCCCTAGTGGTCCAGTGGTTAAGAATCCACCCGCCAATGCAGGGGACACAGGTTCGATCTCTGGTCCAAGAAGAAATTCCACATGCCACAGGGCCACTAAGCCCATGTACCACAATTACTGAGCCTGAATCCCGCCACTAATGAGCCCATGGCACCGGAACAACTGATGCCATCGCACCCTGGAGCCTGCGCTCTGCAACAGAAGCCACCGCAACGAGAGGCCTGTGCACTGCAACGAAGGGCAGTCCCCACCTGCCACAACTAGAGAAAGCCCGCACTCAGCAATGGTGATTCGCTGTGGCCAAAAAGAAAAGAAAATAGCTAACTGTTTTAAATTAATGTATAAATATCAGTAGGGCATGATTATTATTTTAAAATGAAATAATTCATGTGACATAGAATTTACCATTTTAAACTGCAGAATTCAGTGCTTTTGGCATATTCAGTGTCGTATACCGCCATCACTATCCAATTCAGAACCTTTCCTTCACCCTCAAAAGAGATTCATGCTTGTTTGCCAGCAGTCAGTCTTACCCCCTCGTTCCCACCATCTCCTGGCAACCACTGCTCTACTTTCTCTCTATGGTTTGCCCATTCTGGAAATTTCATGTGCGTTGAATCATATAACATGTGATCCTTTTTGTGTCTGGATACTTTTACTTAGCACGATATTTTCAGGGTTCATCCCGGTTGCAGCATCTGTCAGTACTTCATTCCTCCTTGTGGATGAATAATATTCCATTGTATGGATGAACCACGTTTCAACCAGTTGTCTATTGAATGACATTCAGATTGTTTCCACTCTGGATGTGATGAATAAGGCTGCTCTGAACATTCATTTGTAAGTTTCTGTATGCATATAAATTTTTTCAATTCTCTTGGGTATTTACCTAGGAGCAGGATTGTTTGATTGTTTGAGGAACTGATAAATCGTCTTCCACAGAGCTGCTTCAATTTTTTTTTTCCCAACAGTAATGTATGAAGGCTCCAGTTTTGTAGTCTTTCTCCACAAAAACATGATCCTATCATGTACACTGATTTATCCTTTTTCCATTCAATGCAACAGCATGAAAGTCTCTCCAAGCCTATCCTATTATTTTCAATGGCTAGAAAGTGTTCCACTGCATTATGGTGTTAGGCTTTGCTTCTTTTCGATGAACATCCACTTTGCATTCAATTTTTAAAATTATCAGAATGCTGCAAGGATTGTAACACATATACTTTTAATGTACTGGTATTGAATTTCCATAGGATCTAGAAGTGATGCATTTCTGGATCATAGAGAATGTGCATTTTACATTTTGGCAAGTACTGTGAAAGTGCTGCACTCAATATGCCAGCATATTTGGAAAACTCAGCAGTGGCCACAGGACTGGAAAGGTCAGTTTTCATTCCAATCCCAAAGAAAGGCAATGCCAAAGAATGTTCAAACTACTGCACAATTGCACACATCTCACACACTAGCAAAGTAATGCTCAAAATTCTCCAAGCCAGGCTTCAGCAATATATGAACCATGAACTTCCAGACGTTCCAGTTGGATTTAGAAAAGGCAGAGGAACCAGAGATCAATTTGCAAACATCTGTTGGATGATTGAAAAAGCAAGAGAGTTCCAGAAAAACATCTACTTCTGCTTTATTGACTATGCCAAAGCCTTTGACTGTGTGGATCACAACAAACTGTGGAATATCCTTAAAAAGGTGGAAATTCAGACCACCTGACCTGCCTCTTGAGAAATCTGTATGCAGATCAGGAAGCAACACTTAGAACTGGATATGGAACAACAGATTGGTTCCAAATTGGGAAAGGAGTACTTCAAGGCTATATATTGTCACCCTGCTTATTTAACTTATATGCAGAGTACATCATGTGAACTGCTGGGCTGGATGAAGTTTAAGCTGGAATCAAGATTGCCAGGAGAAATATCAATAACCTCAGATATACAGATGATACCATATTTATGGCAGAAAGCAAAGAACTAAAGAGCCTCTTCATGAAAGTAAAAGAGGAGAGTGAAAAAGTTGGCCTAAAGCTCAACATTCAGAAAACGAAGACCATGGCATCCGGTCCCATCACTTCATGGCAAATAGAAAGGGAAACAATGGAAACAATGTCAGATTTTACTTTCTTGGGCTCTAAAATCACTGCAGATGGTGACTGCAGCCATGAAATTAAAAGACGCTTGCTCCTTGGAAGAAAAGTTATGACCAACCTAGTCAGCATATTAAAAAGCAGAGACATTACTTTGCCAACAAAGGTCCATCTAATCAGTTATGGTTTTTCCAGTAGTCACATATGGATGTGAGAGCTGGACTATAAAGAAAGCTGAGCACTGAAGAATTGATGTTTTTGAACTGTGGTGTTGGAGAAGACTCTTGAGAGTCCCTTGGACTGAAAGAAGATCAAACCAGTCCATCCTAAAGAAAAGCAGCCCTGGATATCCAGTGGAAGGACTGATGCTGAAGCTGAAACTCCAATACTTTGGCCACCTGATGCGAAGAACTAACTCATTTGAAAAGACCCTGATGCTGGGAAAGATTGAAGGCGGGAGGAGAAGGGGACGACAGAGGATGAGATGGTTGGATGGCATCACTGACTCGATGGATATGCGTTTGAGTAAGCTCTGGGAGAAGGTGATGGCCAGGGAGGCCTGGCGTGCTGCAGTCCACGGGGTTGGAAAGAGTAGGACAAAACTGAGTGACTGAAGTGAACTGAAGTATTGCCAAAATACCATTTACAACCTCTAAAATGGTTGTATTTATTTACATTTCCACAATGGTGTACCTAGTCAAAATCAGGTGTTACTAACTTTAAAACATTTCGTCAGTCTGAAAGGATACTTGTAATATGTTGTTTTGATTCAAATTTTGTTGAGTTAGCAATTTTCTCTACAAATTTACTCTCCCAATCGTGTGTGTGTGTGTGTGTGTGTGTGTGTGTGTATGCATGTCTGTATTAATAACTGCTCTTTGCCAAGGTTGGTAATTACTGAAAGGACTCATACAGCAAGTGTTTAACAAATGTCTGTTCCCTAAATATGAAGACACAATTTGAAAGCATCATTTCACATTTCCTCACATTTGGTTTCATTATGAAAAAATTTCATGCTCTCGCCTTAAACAGAAGGTTCTAAAACTTTCTGTTTGGGCTGGACACAGATGGAACCAAGTTTCAGCCTCATACAGACTCAACATACAGAGGGGGGAAGTTCAGTTCTGGGTGAAGCACAAAGTAGATAGAGGTCTGGTTATCACAGTTAAGGTCTGGATCCCTCTGTGGGGAAGTGAGATTCAGGGCCGAGATCAGCATCAGAGGTCTCTGGCCTCAGCATCAGAGTGCAGCTCTTGGTGGGGATGAATTGCTCTTAATAAGAGAACTGCTGACTCTAGATCCCCAGGGTCTCATGACCTAATTGGACCAAATCCAGGGAGAGAGATAGTTGTTTCGGTCTCAGCCCCATGCACATGAGAACAGGCAGAGGCACATGAAAGGTCTTGCACTTTTAGGAGCCCTTAGAGAGAGCATCCTGTCTTCACTGGGATTCATAGGGCCCAGGAGGGAAGAGGCCAACAGCACCCAGAGGGCCCCCACCTCTCTGCTGGAACATCTAGCCTCTGGCTGAGGTGGCTCCAATGGAGAGACTGGAGCTAGTGTTTGGTCTGGGCCGAGGCATGATGGAGCTAGCTCACCACCCTGCATTTTATTTTCAGGAGTTTTGTGAACTGGCTGCTGTCACACTGGTGGCTTGAAATCAACCATGGTGGATGTATTGACACCCTGGAATCTTGTCAGTCAGTGAGTTCAGTCGATCAGTCATGTCCGACTCTTTTCGACCCCATGGACTACAGCACGCCAGGCCTCCCTGTCCATCCCCATTCCTGAAGTCTACCCAAACTCATGTCCATTAAGTCGGTGATGCCATCCAACCATCTCATCCTCTGTCGGCCCCTTCTCCTCCTGCCTTCAATCTTTCCCAGCATCAGGGTCTTTTCAAATAAGTCAGTTCTTTGCATCAGATGGGCAAAGTATTGGAGTTTCAGCTTCAGCATCAATCCTTCCAATGAATATTCAGGACTGACTTCCTTTAGGATGGACTGGTTGGATCTCCTTGAGGTCCAAGGAACTCTCAAGAGTCTTCTCCAACACCACAGTTCAAAAGCATCAATTATTTGGCGCTCAACTTTCTTCACAGTCCAATTCTCACATCCATATGTGACTACTGGAAAAACCATAGCTTTGACTAGAACGACCTTTGTTGGCAAAGTAATATCTCTGCTTTCTAATATGCTGTCTAGGGTGGTTATAACTTTTTTCCCAAGGAATAAGCGTCTTTTAACTTCATGGCTGCAGTCACCACCTGCAGTGATTTTGGAGCCCCCCAAAATAAAGTCTGACACTGTTCCCACTGTTTCCCCCCATCTATTTGCCATGAAGTGATGGGACCAGATGCCATGATCTTCGTTTTCTGAATGTTGAGCTTTAAGCCAACTTTTTCACTCCCCTCTTTCACTTTCATCAAGAGGCTTTTTAGTTCCTCTTTGCTTTCTGCCATAAGGGTGTTGTTATCTGCATATCTGAGGTTATTGATATTTCTCCTGGCAATCTTGATTCCAGCTTGTGTTTCTTCCAGTCCAGCGTTTCTCATGATGTACTCTGCATATAAGTTAAATAAGCAGGGTGACAATATACAGCCTTGACATATTCTTTTCCCTATTTGTAACCAGTCTGTTGTTCCCTGTCCAGTCCTAACTGTTGCTTCCTGACCTGCATACAGATTTCTCAAGAGGCAAGTCAGGTGGTCTGATATTCCCATCTCTTTAAGGATTTTCCATAGTTTGTTGTGATCCACAGTCAAAGGATTTGGCATAGTGAATAAAGCAGAAGTAGATGTTTTTCTGGAATGCTCTTGCTTTTTCAATGATCCAATGGATGTTGGCAAATTGATCTCTGGTTCTTCTGCCTTTTCTAAATCCAGCTTGAACATCTGCAAGCCTGGATTGGAGAATTTTGAGCATTACTTTACCACCATGTGAGATAAGTGAAATTGTGCAGTAGTCTGAGCATTCTTTGGCATTGCCTTTCTTTGGGATAGGAATGAAAACTGACCTTTTCCAGTCCTGTGGCCACTGCTGAGTTTTCCAAATTTGCTGGCATATTGTGTGCAGCACTTTCATATCATCATCTTTTAGGATTTGAAATAGCTCAACTGGATTTCCATCACTTCTACTAGCTTTGTTCATAGTGATACTTCTTAAGGCCCACTTGATTTTGCATTCCAGGATGTTTGGCTCTAGGTGAGTGATTACACCATCATGATTATCGGGGTCATTAAGATTTTTTTTGTGTAGTTCTTCTGTGTATTCTTGCCACTTCTTCTTAATAGCTTCTGCTTCTGTTAGGTCCATAGCATTTCTGACCTTTATTGAGCCCATCTTTGCATGAAATGTTCCCTTGGTATCTCTGATTTTCTTGAAGACATCTCTAGTCTTTCCCATTCTATTGTTTTCCTCTATTTCTTTGCATTGATCACTGAGGAAGGCTTTCTAATCTCTCCTTGCTATTCTTTGGAGCTCTGCATTCAAATGAGTATATCTTTCCTTTCCCCCATTGCCTTTCTCTTCTTTTCTTTTTACAGCTCTTTGTAAGGCCTCCTCAGACAACCATTTTGCCTTTTTGCATTTCTTTTTCTTGGGGATGGTCTTGGTCCCTGCCTCCTGTACAAGGTCATGATCCTCCATACATAGTTCTTCAGGCACTCTATCAGATCTAATCCCTTGAATCTATTTGTCGCTTCCACTGTATAAACATAAGGGATTTGATTTAGGTCATACCTGAATGGTCTAGTGGTTTTCCCTACTTTCATCAATTTAAGTCTAATTTGGCAATAAGGAGTTCATGATCTGAGCCACAGTCACGTCCTGGTCTTGTTTTTTTCTGACTGTATAGAGCTTCTCCATCTTTGGCTGCAAAGAGTATAATCAATCTGATTTCGGTGTTGACCATCTGGTGATGTCCATGTGTACAGTCTTCTCTTGTGTTGTGGGAAGAGGGTGTTTGCTATGACCAGTGCATTCTCTTGGCAAAACTCTGTTAGCCTTTGCCCTTCTTCATTCTGTACTCCAAGGCCAAATTTCCCTGTTACTCCAGGTGTTTCTTGACTTCCTACTTTTGCATTCCAGTCCCCTATAATGAAAAGGACATCTTTTTTGGGTGTTAGTTCTAGAAGGTCTTGTAGGTCTTCATAGACCCATCCAACTTCAGCTTCTTCAGCACTATTGGTCAGGGCATAGAGTTGAATTACTGTGATATTGAATAGTTTGCCTTGGAAACGAACAGAGATCATTCTGTTATTTTTGAGATTGCATTCAAGTACTGCTTTCTGGACTCTTGTTGACAATGATGGCTACTCCATTCCTCCTAAGGGATTCCTGCCCACAGTAATGGCCACCTGAGTTAAATTCACCCATTCCAGTCCATTTTAGTTTGCTGATTCCTAAAATGTCAGTGTTCACTCTTGCCATCTCCTGTTTGACCACTTCCAATTTACCTTGATTCATGGACCTGACATTCCAGGTTCCTATGTAATATTGCTCTTTACAGCATCAGACTTTGCTTCCATCACAAGTCACATCCACAACTGGGTGTTGTTTTTGCCTAGGCTCCATCTCTTCATTCTTTCTGGAGTTATTTCTCCACTGATCTCCAGTAGCATATTGGGCACCTACTGACTGGGGGAATTCATCTTTCAGTGTCCTATCTTTTTGCCTTTTTATACTGTTCATGAGGTTCTGAAGGCAAGAATACTGAAGTGGTTTGCCATTCCCTTCTCCAGTGGACCATGTTTTGTTAGAACTCTCCATCAAGACCTGTCCGTCTTGGGAGGCCCTACATGGCATGGCTCATAGTTTCATTGAGTTAGACAAGACTGTGGTCCATGTGATTAGATTGGTTACTTTCTTTGATTGTGGTTTTCAGTCTGTCTGCCCTCTGATGGAGAAGGATAAGAGGGTTATGGAAGCTTCCTGATGGGAGAGACTGACTCAGGGGGAAACTGGAAAATGGAATCCGGAAGTCAATGCAAATCAGGGCTTTACCCTCTGGCGAGCTGGTTGTTACAATTTACCAGCCCATCACTGGATAGAAGGTTACCATTTTCCTAGAATTGCTCCTGAGATAATGTCCCAAGTTCCTATTCTTGCTGGTGTAGTGGTATCATTCAGGATTCCAGGAAGGGACAGATGGTCTTTTCAAGAGGGTGACTGAGGATAATGCAAGGAATGGACTTTCACAAAGGCATGGACAAGGTGTGGGATGCAGGCAGAGATGGGAGGTGTCCCTGGACCAGTGAGGGCAGACAGTGTCTACTGAGCCCAGGCCTGGGGAAGAAAAAGCCACTGGAGGACCTGGTGAGATGGGCTCTTGGAGAAGGTTGCTAGACACAGGGTGCGGCCTGGAAGGATGGATGTAAGGCACTCAGTTAAGAGCCTTAGGTGGCCTGATCCTGGCCAGCTTGTGGGATGCACGCTTCCTTTGCCCACTGTACTCAGTGGCCGCACACATTACTTCTGCTCCGCTCCCCCTAGTTCATTACTCCTCCTCCTTGGCTTAGAGTTCACCCTCCTGAACAGGTCAGACTTTTGACTGTGTTCTTTTGCAGCTTGTCATTCTCCGAAACAGTTCTCTGCTTAAGCTCACTGTGCTTATTACTTTTAATCCAATAATGATTCGTTTAACAATTAAAATACCAGCAGCTCACATTTCCTGGCACTTCCCATGTGCCAGGCACTTGGTTACGGCTGTATTCAAGAGGGCAGGCACCATGTCTCTGCCTTGGTCACTGCTCTGTGTCTCTTTGTAAGGCCTCCTCAGACAACCATTTTGCCTTTTTGCATTTCTTTTTCTTGGGGATGTTCCAGGACACAGCCTGGAACACAGTGTGAGCTAGACTAACATGGGGAGTAAAAGTCCCCTCAGTAAGCGTAGCAAGCGTTTCCTAGCTCTTCTGTAGTAGGGACATTAAATATGGCTGCAAATGTTTTTCCATTCTTTCCACTGAGAGGCAGAGTCTAACTCCATTCTTCTTGAATGTGGGCTGGTCTTGGTGACTTGCTTGACGGATAGAATTTGGTGGACATGAGATTCTGGGACTTCTAGGTCATAAGAAGCCGAACTGCCTTCAGCTGGGTCCCTACCATTCTCATTGATAGCCCCGAATCACCATTTATAAAGCCCAGCTCCATGAGGCCATCACACTGGTGAGGCTGCGTGTGGGGTGGCTGATCTTTCCTAGTCCAGCTTTCTAGCCTCCTCTACTGGGGCCAGACCACGTGGGGAAGCTTGGAGCAATCCCTCTTCCAGCTCAGTGGCATTAAGGGACCCCCACTGATGCCACTTGAAAAAGAATTACCCAGCTGAGTACTGCTCAAGATTCCGAGTCACAATTTATGAGACACAATAAAATGGCTCTTATTTTAGACCTCATTACAGAGCAAGAGTCAGAACTTGTAATATTGGTTTCAGGGAAATCCCTACATTGATTTTCCATTCCACCTTCGCCCATCCCACGCTCTACATGACCCCTGACAACTATCACCATCCGGAGTCTTACTAACTCTCCAGCAAACTAACCTTTGATGTGGCTTTAACAGAGGTGCCTACTCGATTGAGCTTCCATTTGAACATGGCTGGGAAATCCCCTGAGAGCAGGTCTGGCTGTTTAGTAGGTAGTGAAGAGAGCTGAGTTGTTCTGGGTCAAGGGCCAAATTTTCCCGCTGACCCCTTCAACCTTTTGTGACGGTGAAATCACCAACTCCCGGGGAGAGGCCCTTGCCTTGGAGGTCTGCTCTGCTCACCCACAGGCCTGGTTAGATGGTTTTCACACTGAGAGCTGGGGAAATCAGCCACTGCCTGGGGCTGCCCTGCTTTCACTGAGGACTTGCTCCCCGGCCAGCCCTGTCCCGGGTACAGCAAACTCCACTGGCATCACCAGCACTCGTCGTCAAGGAGCTTCCGAGGGCCCCAAGGCTGCGGTTAGAGGACTGAACCCCAGGGTGTGCTCAGAAGGTGTGGAGGGTTCTGGATGGAGCCACTTGGACATGTCTGGCGGCACCAGAGACTGAAGAGACATTTGAGGAGTGGGAGGCCTCTTGACCTTCTCCAGGGCCTCTGGAAGGGGCCACGTGGGATGTCCCTGGGGCTCTGCCAGCCCATCCTGAGCCACGAGGGCTCCCTCTTCTCACTTGCTTCACTGCTCCTCAAGCACATGGGTTGGTGGGTGAGGTGGAGACCCTTCTCCTGGCAGAAGCAGCCAAGACTAGGGACAGGAGGTGTCCGTGATGCAGTGAGGCAGGCGCATCAGGGCTGGACCTCATGGAGCCTCAGACCCTCCGTGATGCTCTTGGCCACTGACATTTTTGCACCATGTGGGGCTTATGAGGACAGGGGATCCCCAGGCCCTGCCTACAGACCTACAGAAACAAGGACTTCAGGTGAGGCCTGGGCCTCTGCATTCCTGGCAAGTCTGGGTGTTCATAAGGAAGCCAGGCAGTGTAGAGATTAACACCACAGGCTCTAGAGTTGGGCTGCGGGAGTTCAAACGTGGATTCCAGGATTCAGTGCCCATTTAATAATTCTGGCGCCTGTTTCCAACATGAATTGCAGGTAATTGTAATTATCTGCAACATCAATTGCAGATAATTACAACCTCACTGGCTTGTTAAAAGGATCAAACACAGCCGATGAGTTAGGTATGAGGATAACCCCCAGTGAGTGCTCTATAACTATGAACTCCAGCTCTCCAGAGAGTGGCAAGAGATGAAATGCAGAGAGCTGTACCTTCAGTACAGGGTCAGAGCTCAATAAATGTTGGCTGAATGGAGAACAAGAGCAGGACCCAGCCAGCCACACCACTGGCACAACCATGCCATGAACATTAATTTTCACAGCAGCCTCTGGCATTGTTCTACGGGCTGGTGGCTCACAAAGGAATAAATCATTCTCTGCCCTTCAGATACTCACAGGCTCACAAAGGTGGAAACAGGTGGTAGAAGGCAATGTGTTAAGGGCGGTGTGAGGGAAAGGCTCTGGGCATGCCAGCCTTGGAGAGGTGAAGAAGGCTTCCTAGAGGAGGTGATGTCAAAGGTAGATCTGAAGGATGAGTAGGAGTTATGCAGGGAAAGGCGGCTGAATGCCAGGTGTGGGGGAATGCTTATGCAATAGGGCACATTCTGAGCCTCCCAATGATTCACACCGAGAGAGGTGTGTGGTGGAAGTGGCAGACTGCCAGGGTTTGAGGCTGGAAAGATGAGCAGCATCAGAGGCTTGGGTTGACTTGGGTTGCCTGACGCCTACAGGTCTGACTAGCTCATCTCACGCATTGCACGTCCTTATCATGAAGGTCGCCTGTGTGCCACTGAATAACACTTCCCTGGATCAGTCAGTCAGCACCCTACTTCAGTGTCCAGAGTATAAAAAGTCACTGAGGTCCAAATCCCTGGCCAGCCACTCTCAAGTAGATGAGTGTCAAATATTAATAATTTGGAGTCCATGTTTCAAAACCACCACATGGAGATTTGGGGACAAGTTCCTGAAGGAGAGTACATGGGCTAAGTCTTGAAAGGTAGCAGTAGGAGTGAAGAGAGAGAGCAGAGGAGGAAGGATGTGCCATTCGGGGACCAGCAAGTGTAAACACAGGGGACAGGAAATCTCCAGGCTGGGTCAGAGGACTCTACTTAAGGCTCAAGAGGGGAAGATATGTGCTGAGAGGCCGGCAGGAGATGAGCAGGAAGGAGAGACAAAGGCCCTCGGGTGCTAAGCTCAGGAGTCTAGAATTCATCCTGAATGGAGAACTAGCAAAGGGTTTTAAGCAGAGGAGTAAGGTGATCACTGGATTCACTAGGATGGTCTTGGATGTAAGTGACAAAACACAGGGCCAAAGAGGCTTAAGTGGTGGAAGCTGTTGATTTCCCATAGGGAGGTAATGCTAGGGTTGGTGCAGTACTTTGGCAATGTCATCAAAAACCATGGCCCCTTCTACCTCATGTACTAGCCTCAGTGCCTCTGCAATATCATCCCTCATGCCTGCAAGATGCCTGCTATGGTACCAAGTATCACAGCTTTGTACAGCATTGAGGGCAGGAAAGAAGGAAACATGTCTAAACAACCAGCTTTTCACCAGGGGCAATGTTTGGTCATCTTAGCTTGGGGAAGCTACTGACATCTAGCAGGTAGAGGCCAGGGATGCTGACAAACAGGACAAACTCCTACAAAAGAAAATTAACAAAATAGCTATGGTGTCGAGGTTGAAAACCCCTGGTCTAAACTGACTGAGTGCCCTTGGTTTATATGGGGCGGTGGATCTGCCTCCCTCACTGGACCTTTGGAACTAACAGCCCGCCCAAAGGTTCAGTTTCACAGTTTCTCTGCTGAGGGACCTGAGGCACTGCCAGATAGGTCAGTGTATTATAAAGCTACAACCATATAAATTTTTAGATAGTCTGAAATATAAGAAACAAAAATTAAACACCCTGCAAGACAGAAATAGTTATCAGATGGGGAATGAACATACTTATATATGTACATATATTACATATAAACACAAATACAATATACATATAGTTTTCATTACATTTCATTTGAGAAGGGCATTATTACTGCTCAGACATTGAACTGGTTTGCAGGACACAGCTTTCTCTCTTCTCAATACATCTTTAGTTCTTAGAATTTCTATTCCATTGTTGTAGTCAGTGTGGTGTCTTCTTTCCTTTCGATTTTCCGAAGCAGAATTTTTTGGACTGGCCTTGTTGTGATGGGGGCAGTGATGGTGGGAAGGGAGGAAGAGGCTGACTAGGAAGGCAGGTGCTATCAACATAAAAGAAATTCAGCTTGCCTACAGGCAACCCAGAACCTGAAATACCTCTATTTCCGCTGGAGGGTTCTGGTTTGACCTAATTTTTTCAGAGATATGATGCTGATTTTGTGCTTTTTTTTTTTTTTTTCTGTTCCTAAACAGCTTCCTTTGCCTGTTTTTTTTTTTTTTTTAATCATGGTCCCTGCCATTAGCTTTGTTTTTTGAAAATGAGAATTTGAGCTCCACTGGTTAGGTGTGGGTATAAGTATGCCATGGGCATGTGTGTGGGCTTGCATATGTGTGGTTGTGTGCCCTTGTGTGTGTATGGTGGGGTGGTTCATATAGATTTCCATATCAACACAACTTAGCTCACAAAGTTCTGGGCTCCCTCAGTGATAAGGATGGGTCTCCTTTTAATCCATCCTCACTATGTAATCAACAGTTGAAAATATAATAAAAAAAGTAAACCCACATACTGTGCCTAAAAATCTTCAACAAGTGAATTACCAAAAAATAAAGAGCACCCTTTTCAATAACCCAAGGATCAAAGAGGACTCAAGAGGAATTAAAAAACAACAACCAAAAAAAAAAAAAAAAACAAAAAAACGATGAATGGGATAAAAATGAAAACACAACATCAAATTTTGTGGGGCACAGTTAAAAGCAGCACCAAGAGGGAAATTTTTAGCACTAAGAAAGAGAAAATATCTCACATAAATAATCTAAGCACTTAAGAACCCAGAGAAAGAGACGCAAAATAAACTCAAGTAGAAGGACGGAAAAAACGAAGGGAACTGATAATTGCAAACATAAAACCAACAGAGAAACGAAACAAAAAAGTATGTTCTTTGAAAAGATCAATAAAAGTGGTATAGAAAGATTAACAACAACAACAACAACAAAAACATGGCGCCGAGGCAGTGGACGGCTGGAAGCGGATTGGCTGCGCTCAGCGGCGAGGCCGCGAGAGCTGTGGGTCAAGATGGCGAGCGCCTGAGGAGGCGCCGAAGGAGGCCGCGGGGGACGGTGGGTGAGCTGCGTCATACCTGGCTGCCCAACCACGCCGTGTTCTTGCGGCTCCAAGAGGGACGGGAAAACCAGAGCTCAGCTGAAACTGAGAAGCCAGCTTCATCGTTGCCTTCGTCGCCGCCGCTGCCTCCTCAGTCGCTGACGAGAAACCTGCTCTCGGGCCTCGCGGAACGCTCTTTCTGTGGGACGCAGAAGACTCCTTCTTAGTCGTGCGCCTTCGGGGCCCCAGCGGGCCGGTGAGGAGCCCTCCCTCTCCCAGTACCAGCGATGGCTTTGCAGAAATCCACCCCCCTGTTTGAAATCTATCAAGCCTTGTTAAGCCCAGCACAACATCATGTAGCACTTACAGGAATAAAAGGACTTATGATATTAGAATTACCTAAAAGATGGGGAAAGAATTCTGAATTTTTTGGAAAGTCAGCAGTGAATTGTAGCACGACTCCCGTCGCTGAGAGATTTTTCACCAGTTCAACCTCTCTGACTGTGAAGCACGCTGCTTGGTATCCGAGAGAGTTGCTAGGCCCCCACATTGTGCCGTTAACGTCAGACGACGTCATAAGAATTTACCCTTTGCGTGAGCTCCAGACACCGACTACGGTCATCGATCGTGCTTTCAGAAGCAGAAGAGGAAAGTCTCATACTCAACAAAGGAAGGGCCTACACCACATCTCTGGGAGAGACAGCAGTTGCATTTGACTTTGGGCCATTGTCAGCAGTCCCAAAGCATGTTATTTGGATAAAAAGGCAAAGAAGAAGTAGTGGCTTACTCCCTGTACGTCTTATATGACAATGAGGAGACTTTCCTTACGCTTGTTAGTCTGTTGCACAGCCCTGGGAGTGTGGGTAAGCTATTGGGCCCTTTGCCCATGCATCCTGCTGCTGAAGATAACTATGGCTATGATGCTTGTGCTGTGCTTTGCTTACCATGTGTCGCCAACGTCCTGGTGATTACTACTGAGTCAGGAATGCTTCATCACTGCGTTGTGCTGGAGGGGGAAGAAGATAATGAGCAAACATCAGAAAAGTCCTGGGATTCCAGGGCTGACCTCATTCCATCACTGTATGTGTTTGAGTGTGTTGAGTTGGAGCTTGCTCTGAAACTGGCGTCCGGAGAGGATGAGCCCTTTGATTCTGACTTTTCTTGTCCAATGAAACTTCATAGAGATCCCAAGTGTCCCTTAAGATACCACTATACTCAGGAAGCTGGTGTACATAGTGTTGGGCTACCTTGGATTCATAAACTTCACAAGTTTCTTGGATCAGATGAAGAAGACAAGGACAGTTTACAGGAACTGGCTACAGAACAGAAGTGCTTTGTAGAACACATTCTTTGTAGGAAGCCACTGCCATGCAGTCAGCCAGCTCCTTTTCAAGGATTCTGGATCATCCCTGACATCCTGGGGCCAACAATGATCTGCATCACCAGTACCTATGAATACCTCCTCAGGCCTTTACTAAGCAGAGTCCATCCAGCGTCTCCTCCCCTGCTTTGTACCTGAGAGGATGTTGAAATGGCAGAGTCTCCCCTCCGTATTCTGGATTCCTGGATTCAAAGGAATTCCCGGATTACTTTGAAAAGCATTTGCAGTGTATGTTGCAAATCCAGCATTTTTAAAATCATCTGAAAAAGATACGGCTCCTCCTCCCGAAGCATGTCTTCAACTCATCAGCAGAGCCACCGAGGTGTTCAGAGAATACTACATTCTTAAACAGGACCTGGCAAGGGAGGAGATTCAGCGGAGGGTCAAATTGTTATGTGACCAAAAAAGAAACAATTAGAAGATCTCAATTGTTGTCGTGAGGACAGGAAAAGTCTACGGGAAATGGCTGAGCGCTTAGCTAACAAATATGAGGAAGCCAAGGAAAAACAAGAAGACATCATGAAGAGGATGAAAAAAGTACTTCACAGTTTTCAGTCTCAGCTCCCAGTTCTCTCTGACAATGAGAGAGACAGGAAGAAAGAATTATAGCTGATACCTCATCAACTTCGACATTTGGGCAATGCTATCAAATGAGTTACTATGAAAAAAGACTATCAACAATGAAAGATGGAAAAGGTACTGAGTCCTCAAAAGCCCACCATTACTCTCAGCACCTACCAGTGAAAAATGCATTCAGTCCATCCTGAAGGAGAATGGTGAGCACATAAGAGAAATGGTGAAGCAAATTAACGGCATCCAAAATCATGTAAACTTCTGATCCACCAAGAACAGACTCACATCTGAGTTAACACACACGAAGGCTTAATCTCACTGTAAAATGAACAAGTAGCACTAATTCACAAAGAGGCAGGTGCCTTGTTAGCACAGTAGGTAGCGCGTCAGTCTCATAATTTATAAAGAGGCCTTCTGGATGAACTTTGGCGTGATTGTATATCACTTTTTATACTGTTTTATAATTAATTGAATAAATGCTTGTATTTAAAAAAGAGGAAGACAAATTATTGAACACTAATAACAGGAAGGAAACTGGGTATCACTACAGATTCTGTAGACATCAAAGATAATAATCAAATCATATGAACATCTATAACTTAGATGAAGTACATGAATTCCTCAAAACAGATTATCACAACACACTCAATATGAAATAAATAACTTGAATAGCCCTTCAAGGAAATTGAAATCACAATTTAAAAACTTTTGAGAAATAAATTTCCAGATAATTTGACTGGAAGATTTTTTCAAATGTTTAAAGAATTATCACTCATTCTACATAATCTTTTACAGAAAGTAGAAGAGAGAACACTTCACACCTCACTTTGTGAGACCAGTATTACCCTGCTACCAAAACTGGATAAAGATGGTACCAAAAAGTACATAGTATAACCATGGATCAATATCCTTCACAAATAAAAATAAAAAAACCTTTAATAAATATTAGCAAATATAATACAGGATTTATTCCAGAGATGCAAGGCTGGTTTGATACTTAAAGTCAATCAATGAAATTCACTGTATTAAAAGGCTAAAGAAGAAAAACCACATAGTCATATCAATCAATATAGAAAAATCATTTGACAAAATTCAACAACTATTTATGATAACACTTTATAAAATAAGGGATGTGGGGAACTTCCTCAATTTGATAAAAACAAAACAAAACAAAACAGTACCTATTAAAAAACCAGCAGCTACTAAAATACTAACATTGAAAGACTGAATATTTTTCCCTAGGAATGGGAGCAAGGAAAGGGTGTCTGTATTAACTCCTTGTGTTCAATACAGTACCGGAAGCCTTGGGTAGCACAAAAAGGCAAAAGGAAATAAAAGATATGAAGGATGAAAAGACATAAATGAATCTGTCTTTGTTTGCAGCTGACATAATGGTCTAATAACATCCAAAAACAAAACTGAAACAATCTCTAGGATAGTGAGCTTAGCAAAGCTGCAAGATATAAGATCAACATAAAAATCAATGGCATTTCTATATACTAGCAAGAAACACATGGAAAGCAAAATTAAAGTACAATATTATATTTCAAAGCTCTCTTTCAAAAAAGAAATACCTGTGCATAAATCACCAAAATGTACAAAATATGTATACTAAAAATGGCAAAATACTGATAAAAATTTTTTAAAAAGCTGTATAAATGACACATTGGTTGGAAGATTCATCATAGTAAAATTGTCAAATCTCCCTCAAATGATATATGATTATAATGAAATTTCTAGCAAAATCCTCCAAGATTTTTTGCAGGCAGAATCAGACTTATTCTAAAATTTATGTAATAAGCAAAGGAACTAAAATAACTAAAACATTTTGAAAAAAGAAAGAAATGGGAGTAATCACCCTACTCTATCTCAGGACTCATTTATGCAGCTGTCATAATTTAGACTGTAGTATTGGTAGAGGGGTGGACATGCAGATTAATGGAAGAGAATGGAAAGCCCAGAAATAGCCCCACACCAGTGAGCCATCTGATTTTTGACACAAGTGCAAAATTAATTCACTGGAGGAAGGACAGACTTTTCAACAAATGGTGCTAGAACAACTGGATATTTATAGGTCAAAAAAAAAAAAAGAACCTCAATTTAAATTTTGAATTAGTGATCAATTCAAAGAAATAGAGGGAAACAATAGAATGGATAAAACCAGAGATCACCTCAGAAATACCAACGGAACATTCATGCAGAGATGGGCACAATAAAGGGCAGAGATGGGCACAATAAAGGGCAGAGATGGTATGGACCTAACAGAAGGAAAAAATATTAAGAAGAGGTGGCAAGAATACATAGAAGAACTATACAAAAAAGATCTTCATGACCCAGATAACCACCATGGTGTGATCACTTGCTTAGAGCCAGATATCCTGGAGTGCAAAGTCAAGTGGGCCTTAGGAAGCATCACTACGAACAAAGCTAGTGAAGGTGATGGAATTTCAGTTGAGCTATTTCAAATCCTAAAAGATGATGCTGTGAAAGTGCTGTGCTCAGTATGCCAGCAAATTTGCAAAACTCAGCAGTGGCCACAGGACTGGAAAAGGTCAGTTTTCATTCCACTTCCAAAGAAAGACAATGCCAAAGAAAGCTCAAACTACTGCACAATTTCACTTATCTCACACACTAGTAAAGTAATGCTCAAAATTCTCCAAGCCAGGCTTCAACAGTTCCTGAACCATGAACTTTCAGATGTTGAAGCTGGACTTAGAAAAGGCAGAGGAACCAGAGATCAAATTGCTAACATCCATTGGATCATTGAAAAAGCAAGAGAGTGCCAGGAAAACATCTACTTCTGCTTTATTGACTATGCCAAATCCTTTGACTATGTGGATCACAACAGACTGGAAAATTCTGAGAGAGATGGGAATACCAGACCACCTGACCTGCCTCTTGAGAAGCTTGTATGCAGGTCAGAAAGCAACAGTTAGAACCGGACATGGAACAATAGACTGGTTCCAAATAGGGAAAGGAGCATGTCAAGGCTGTATATTGTCACCTTGCTTATTTAACTTCTATGCAGTATACATCATGCGAAATGCCAGGATGGATGAAGCACAAGCTGGAATCAAGAGTGCCGGGAGAAATATCAATAACTTCAGATATGCAGATGACATCACCCTTACAGCAGAAAGCGAAGAACTAAAGAGCCTCTTGATGAAAGTAAAAGAAGAGAGTGAAAAAGCTGGCCTAAAACTCAATATTCAGAAAACTAAGTTCATGGCATCTGGTCCCATCACTTCATGGCAAATAGAAGGGGAAACAGTGGAAACAATTAAGAGAGACTTAATTTTGGGAGGCTCCAAAATCACTGCAGGTGGTGACTGCCATGAAATTAAAAGAAGCTTGCTCCTTGGAAGAAAAGTTATGACCAACCTAGACAGCATATTAAAAAGTAGAGACATTACTGTGCCAACAAAGGTTCGTCTAGTCAAAGCTATGGTTTTTCCAGTAGTCATGTATGGATGTGAGTTGGACTATAAAGAAAGCTGAGTGCCGAAGAATTGATGCTTTTGAACTGTGGTGTTGGAAAAGACTCTTGAGAGTCCCTCGGACTGCAACCAGGCCATCCTAAAGGAAATCAGTCCTGAATATTCACTGGAAAGACTGATGCTGAAGCTGAAATTCCAATACTTTGGCCTCGTGATTCGAAGAACTGACTCACTGGCAAAGACCCTGTTGCCGGGAAAGATTGAAGGTAGGAGCAGAAGGAGGCAAGAGAGGACAAGATGGTTGGATGGCATCACCAACTGGATGGATATGAGTCTGAGCAAGCTCTGGGAGTTGGTGATGGACATGGAAGCCTAGCATGCTGCAGTCCACGGGGTTGCAAAGAGTCGGACACGACTAAGTGACTGAACTGAACTACTTGTTGACAAATTCTTAGAACACCAAAAGCATACATAAAAGACGGAACTAGACTTCACGAAAATGAAAAACCTCTGCCTGCAAATGACACTGGTGAGATACGTTACAGACTGAGAGGAACATTTGCAAACCACATAGATGACGAGCACATTGCTGGCCAATGCAGGAAACTGGGGTTTGATCCCCGGGTCAGGAAGATTCCGTGCAGAAGGAAATGACAACCCACTCTAGTATTCTTGCCTGGAAAATTCCATGGGCAGAGGAGCCTGGTGGGCTACAGTCCATGGGGTCACAGAGTCGGACAGGACTGAGCAACTAAACAAGAATTCATTGCTGTAGGAAATGGGAACTGGCATAGCCATCCTGGAAAAGGGCATGACAGTTTGTTTAAAAAATCAAGCACACACCCGGGAAGCCTGGCATACTGCAGCCCATGGTGTCGCAAAGAGTCGGACATGACTGAGCAACTTAACAACAAAAACAAATTTTTAATAGCCCCAAACTGGAGACAATCAAGATGTCCCATAATGGGCGAATGGCTAAATTCCATACCGTGGGATACTACTCAGCAAGAAAAAGGAGCAAGCTATGCATAGACTTCAGGGGGTTTATGATTTGTAAAAAAAAAAGCAATCTCAAAAGGTCACATACTGAGCAAGTCTATTTCCATGACATTCCTGAAGTGATAAATTCACGGAGATGGAGAGCAGATCAGTAGCTGCCAGTGTTAGGAAGGTTGGGGGCAGTTGTTACTAGAAAGGGTAATGGGGCAGCAGGGGAGGGACATCTCTGTGATGATAGAATTGTTCTGTCTCTTGATGAAGGTGGTGACTAGAGGAATCCACATATGTGATGAAGTGGGACTGTACACATACATTGCACTTCCTAAACCTGAGAGTGAGTGTCTCCTTAAATTTTTCATCTTAGGTTCCTCCACCTGGTCCTAACCCTGTTCTCTACACAAAGACTTGGATTATTCATTATACCCCCAAGCTGGTGAAGAGACCAGCTTCCCATGGACTAGTGAAGGGACCAATAAATTGTGGTACAGACATACAGGTGAATGCTAGTCAGCGATGAAAAGGAACAGCTAGGTTACTAGTCCTTGCAACAATATGGTTGAACCTCACAAACATTATGCGGAATGACGCTTAAGAGCACCCATTCTGAACAAAACTTTGGAAAATCTGGGTAAGAACAAATTTAGCTTACAACCAAAAGCAAATAAGTAGTTGCCAGGGTGGGTGATTATCTGGGAAGGTTCTGGGAGTGTCAGGAATGTTTCCTATCTCGGTTGGTGGTGGTTGTGTACTGGTATGTACTTGTGGAGACACCCACCGAACACCCATTTAGCATTTTATTGCATGTAAATGATACCTCAGTGAAGCTGATATAAGAAACAAAAGAAAAACAAAACCCCCAGCTCTCTCACAAACACATGAACCCTGTGCTTTGGGGGATAGGCCATCTCTTATTGATGGGCTCCGGGTATAACATAGTCAAGTAGGAAGAGCCTTGTGAGGGGTCAGCACACCTTGATTCTCATCCCAGGTCCAGTAATAACTGGACAATCCAAGGGTCAGTCAGTAAGCTCTCTGAGTCTCATGTGCTGTGAGTACCTCCCAGGGCTGGTGGGAACAGTAGCTACACCAAAATATACCAGGTCACTTGGTGAAGAGCCGCATGTCTATCAGAAAACGTTGCCTGTTCCTGGACAGAAGCTGCCCTTTGAATCCAAGTCTGGAATGGCTCAAGGAATATAAGGAGGCTTCAGGAGCAATGAGGCATATGTAAACTAAAGCTGCCAGACATCACTTTTTGCCCATTTATTTGGCCAAATTAGAAAGTCATAATATCAAGGACTAATGAGAAAGAGGAAAGGGAGAACCCTGGAGGCAAAGCTGGTGAGAGAGTAAACTGGTATAGCATTTGGAGGGACAGCCTGGGAGCCGGTGAGGCTGCAAATACCCGCTGTTGTAGCTGTTCCACTCTTGGGTTCCTCATCCAGAGAAAGACTGCACAGGCCTAAGGAGATAGGTGGGAAGATGCTCACGGCAACACTGTTTGTGATGGCAAAGACTGGGAACAACATAGGTGTCTGTCACTAGGAAGTGGGATACATAAAATGTTGGTACTTGCACACAAGTAAGACAAAGCAGCGCTCAGAAATAGTCTTAATATTATTATTACAGCTCCACAGTGGTAGCTCAAAAACATCGTGTTGAAAAACAAAGTATTCTGAATGATGTTTATGGCATAATGTGATTTTTGTGAATTAACCTCCCCTTGCAGACCTGAAAGGATGAGACAGGATACTGGTCATTGATTGCCACTTAGTGACTCAACAGATGGTAAAAAAAAAAAAAAAAAAAAAGGAGATGATTGAATTCATCAGCATCAAAGTTAAAAAACAGAATTGTGACTCTAGATAACTTCCATATTTCCCTGGGAAGGACGTATAACAAGAGGCAGGCCCTCCTTGGTTCAAAATGCCCCTGGCTAGGTCAGGAAGCTGGACTTGGTAGTTTCAGCTTAAAGATGCTAGAGAAATGTGTTGTTGAACACTGCCGCCTGTTGAAATGATACTGTCACTTCTGAGTAGAGACTACTCAGTCTTGCCAGCTAATAGCATTTGAACTTGAACCCACTGAGGAAAAGGTAGACTGGTGTAGGAGCACTCACAGAAAACGCTGCCCCTCTGAAGGAATCCCTCTAGTCACTAGAGCTACTCTCTTACGTCTGCTGTTAGCATCTGAGTATGTTACTTTGAAAAAAAAAAAAAGAATCAATCCTCATAGCAAACACAACTCACCATGCTGCAAACACAAGAGACAGGTACCGTTGTGCTGATGTGAGAACAGAGGCACAAGAAGGTCAGTAGCTAGACTGAAGGCGCAGTCAGGAGCCAGTGAAGCTGGCCCCAAGGGCTGCACTGCTAACCAGCTCTGCAGGTCTGCCTCGGCAAGGCCTCTGGCTCCTTTGCTCCAATCATGACAATTATTCTTCGGCCTCTGCTGCTGTCCAGATACCTTTCCCCCACTTGAAACACCCTCCTATTCTGTGCCCCATCCCTTGCATGTCCCTCCCTTTCAGAGTAACATTCCTTGAAACAACAGTCCACAGTCAACTCTCTTCCCAGAAGCAAGGGAGGCTGCCATCAATTCTCACAGTTTCATCAGGAGTCTGGCCTTAGCCTGCTTCTCTGATTTGTTTGCACTCTCTCCAAATGCCCTCAGTATACAGTTACTGCTGACATTACACGTGATTACTGAATCAAGAAAATAGACGTGAGAGTTCACAGTCCAAAGTACCTCAGTCTCTCATGTACTTTCCTGTTTTTTTCCCACCAGGGGGCGGTCTCCTCCTTCTTCACAGGTCAGGGATACAACTCAGGCTACCGAGCCGGGGACATGCAGCTGGTCCCTATTAAAATGCACTTAAGTACAAAATTACAAGCCAGATATTGAAGATATAGTACAAAAAAAGAGAATGCAAAATATTTTATTAGTAAATGTAATAAATTGGCCACATGTTGAAATGGCAACATTCTAGACAGATTAAATAAAAGATACTCTTAAAATCAATTCTACCTATTCTTAGAATTTTAAAAATATGTGTAGTAGAAAATTTTAAATTGCATGTGTGCCTTACTTACTATTTCTGTGGGACAATATAGGTTTAGAGGCTCCTTCCCAATGGCAAACTCTAAGGGAGGTCTGCAGAATCCTTGGGCTCCAAGGAACTCAGAAAATCATTCACTTGACTCTGCTCATGAAGAAACTGAGGCACAGATGGGCCAACAACTTTACCAAAGTGATCCAGGTAATATGATCCTGGGTTTAGATTAGAATGCAGGTGTCTTAGACCCTATTTTTAAAAAACCTCTCCTACTGTGGAGGCCTTTGAACGCCACAGGAGGACCTAGGCACAAGCCTCTCTGCTGGACCTTTTAGGCCCCTTATCAAGGAATTTCACTACCTTAGGCCTCTCCCTCACGCTCCCACAGGTAGGTCTCCTGCACAGCCAGGGGCTACTCTCTGTAGCTTCCTTGGCCCACGATGAGCCTGTCTCTGCTGGGAAGCCCAGCCCTGCCTTAGGGCTCTATCTCATTGCTTCCTGGCTGACAGCCTCGCTAGGGACCCTGGAGACTAGCAGGGACTACATAACCCTTCTTGCCCTTTTATCTTCAACTACCCTCCAGACTTGCCCACTTGCAGTCCCGCCCGCCTCCCAGGGGACCATCATAGCTCTTGCTGGAATAAGTCCAACCCAGCTGGAAGGACAAGAAAACAGAACCAGCTAGACTTGTCACTTGCTGACCCCGTGTCCACCGCACTCTGTCAGTACAGAGGGCTCACGTCGCCCATGGGCCCTGCTTGCAGAGGGGGCACTGGTGGTCACATGGCTGGTGAGTCACATGAGAACTGAAAATACCCTTCAGTGGGGTGACTTCTCTGAAGTGGACGCATGAATCAGCAGGGAGGAAGCTGGGAGGCAAGGCCAGACCTTGTGTTGCAGGCAGGATCTTACGTGCAAGCCCTGACACCACAAAGCTTTCCCACCGCAGCCCTGCAGGACCAGTAGCATCGTGGGTCGGCTGCAGTTTGCTTTGTCGTAGGGCTTGAGGCTGGAACACATGTGTGAGCCTGCACCGGTATGGGTCTGCCCTGATGGGAAGAAGTCCCTGTTTCTGGTGCCTCCTGCTCAGGAGGGCTGCAATGAGCAGGAGCAGAGGGTCTCAGCCCCGCTGCCTCCCTGGGTGTGGCCGCAGTTGCCTAGGGAGTTGCCGCACTGTGCCTGCAGCCTCCTGTCTGCCTCTTCCGAACGCAGATTGGAGAACTGCTGAATCATGGGGCTGTAAGAGAACCCGTGTGCTGAGGATCAGCAGTCACAAGATGAGGGCTCTCTTCCCAGCTCTCCCATAGCTCTAGCTGTGCAATTGTGGGTAATCACTGTGTGTCTGAGGCTCAGTTTCTCACTTGTGTAACGGGTATATTAATTATCTGTCACTCTTAAAAACTCTGTCAGAACGTAGTGGGTCACACAGTAAGTATTATCTGTCTGTGGTTCGAATATCTGTGAGCGACTCACCGACTCACTGAGGTGGTTTCAGCTCGTAGTGTTTCATGGAATGAGGTCAAGATGTCCTTTGGGGCTGCAGTCATCTGAAGGCATGACTGGGGCTGGGGGCTCTGCTTTCCAAGACAGCTTTGTTCACATGGCTGCTGGACAGAGGCCCTGGTTCCTGGACACAGGTGTCCTCCCTGGAGATGCTTGAGTATCCTCCTGGCATGGTAGCTGGCTTCTGCCACAGTGAGCAATCTAAGAGAGCAAGACAGAAGCCACAGTATTTTTATGCCCAAGCTTCTGCAGTCACGCACTGTCGTTTCTGCACTATCTCATCTGCTACCCAAGTCAGGCCAGCTCAGGGATGTGAACACCAGAGGCATAAACCACTGGGGACCATTGTGATGGCTGGCCACCACCTTAGTAGTAATTAGTAGTATCTGCCGTGCCCATCTCACGGAGCCATCGCGCAGTTTTGTTTGCATACCCACTGCAAGAAAAACCATTAACCAGAGGATGCATCTGGTAAGAGTTGAGACAGCAAGCAGCAGCTAAAAACAGCCGTGAAAAGGGTTGCTGGGGACTGGACTCCGAGGCCGTCACAGGGAACCCTATGACAAGTACAGGAGCGCCAGCGTAGGAATGTGGTGGCTCCAAGGCCTCTAGGCCTCTTCGCTGTCCCCAAATGAAGGCACAGTTTGGAGACAATTAGGAACGTGCCCGGCAGTGTGCCTATTACACATGGTGCTCACGGAAGGGAGGTTTGCTCAACCTTAAGTGTTCTTTCTGAGGAAAGCAGGCGGGTCACAGTCTCAGGACTTCCAGGAGAGCTGCTGGGCCGAAATGGAGGTTGAGTTGTGCCCTACCCCTTAGTTCTGACACTCAAATGAGCTGCTTTGCTTTTTACAAACTCCAAAGGGCTGCATTAAGGTGAAAGTTCATTGCTATTATCTCCTGGTAAGATGCCCACAGATCATGTCTCCAAAGAATCTCTCCATTGCTTCCTTAAATAGCCAAAAAAAAAAAAAAAAAAAGGAACTGAGATATGTTCAGTGTTTGGCAACTATCAGAAACAATCTCTAAAAGCTGACTCAATCCTTTCTTGTTCCTTCATGCCCACTCTTCTATAAGGTTATTCTGGTCATCTCTGCTGCCTGACCAATCTCTCTGAAACATAGGGCTGCAGACCAGCAACACTTGTTTTTATTATGCTCTTGATTTTCTGGGTGAGGAATTCTAGAAAGGCAGCTAGGCCCTCTACTTGTATTATTTTTCATGGGGTTGCAGTATGATGTTAGCTGAGGCTTTAATCATTTGAAGATCAGCCCAGGAGGGATGCCCAAGATGGTGCACACTCATGGCTGGCAGCCAATGGTGGCTGTGGACTGGAGGCTCAGCTGGGTTGTCGACATGAGCACCTACTCTTGGCCTCGCTAGCATGGCATTTTCAGAATAGTTGAATTTCTTATATGGTGCTAGATTCCCTTGCAACTAGTGTTTGGAGAGAACCAAGTGGATTCTGCATGGCCTTTTGGGAAGTCTCTCAGCGTTACTTCTCCCATAGTTTATCAGTTATGAGCTACTATGGATACAATCAAGTCATCAGGCTGGCAGAGATGCCAGGGGATGAGAATTAGACTCAATATCCTGATGACGGAGTGGCAAGGTCCCAAGTTGGGGGGCATGAGGGGTGGGAGGAATTGCTCTGGCCAACTCTAGAAAATGGAATCTTCTACAAAAGACCAGAATCATGTCCCATACCTGAAGGCTTATATACTGAGTAAGCCATGAGCATCCCAACTCACAGAGTCAGAGATTATTTAGAGCAGGATAGAATCTGACACATTCTCTTGTTTCATCACTTTAACATAAGATGGAAAAAAAATGGAGCCCTCCAGAGCCAAGGTGGCTCGCCCCAGACCACACAGCTGGCTAGAGATGCCACAGCATGGGTGAGCCAGTCTGCTGCTCAGCTGTGCTGCCTCCCGCCCTTGGTGGACTCTGGGGCGTGCTGCTGGCATTGTTCCCCGTTCCTTCTTTCTGTTCAGGATGATTCTGTTCAGGTACCCGCCCTGCCTGCATGGCTTATCCGCCCTGTGTTTGCTCTGCCCCCACCCAAAGCCAGCATGACAGGGACCACTTCTCTGCCTGCAGCCTGAGCGAGGCAGAGGCAAGAAGGTCACCAGCAAAGGGACTCGGAGCCACTGCCTTGTGCCGCCGAACTTCCCATGAGTCAAGAGCCTCCTTGTTGTTTCGCTACTTTCAGTTCAGTTTCTGCTTACTTCTAGCTGAATGTATCCTATTTAAAATATTCTTTCTGTTTCCGAGATTAACTCTAACATTAAGAAGTGGCATTTAAGGAGAGCTCGCTGGCCACTCGGGCCTCATCTTCAGGTGTGACCAGGTGCCCCCCACCTGTACCTGCCCTCAGTAACTGGGGTTTTTCTCTCTCTTTGCATGCAGTTTCTACCTCACAGTGGTGCAGTCCCTCCAGAACCTCTCTTATTACTCCTATCTTTCTCAGTTTCTGCTCAGGGCTCTTTCAAAATTTCACTCCAGTGACCACAGCCTTATAAGCTACTGTTGTCCCAGGTGCCCTCCTACCTGCTGCCCATCTTCCTGGATTTGGGAAGACCACTGCTCTCGGGGTTCTCTTTGTTGTTTTCTGAGTTCTACCCGTCTCGGCGCCTGGCTGGCTGGACCCCAGTGTCAGACGTTCTCTTGGTTTAGGTCTGCATTTTGCATGGTTTTGTGCCGGATTCCAGACACCCGGCCCCACCTGCTGGACTGGACCTCCTCCCTGCCGCTGCACTGGACAGGTGAAACCGACTCTTCCCGCAGTTCCCTTTGTGTCTTCAGGAGGCGGGCGGGGTGCTTGGTTTGAGAGCTACAACGTCCTACTTTGCATCTGGAATGCTGACACCTTTGGAGAACAAAGCTAGTTCATGCTTTTCAGTGCGCAAGGCACGTTTGTATGCCATTCATGTTTGATTGTATTTCTTCCCTGCTGATAAAGCCAAACAAGTCGTCACTGCCTCTAGTGACTTTTTGAATGAAGTAACAGGTGTATAAATAAACATACCGAAAATCCATTTATAGTAGTTCCCCCTAAGGTTTGTTCATCTTTGCCTGAAGTCTTCATTTTCATCCTCACCACCTCTTTGTGGCCCCAAATGATTGCACTTGAAAGTACTACCTCCTTGCTCACAAATGTCTGTCTTCAGGGCCTAATTCATTCTGAAACTTGCTCTTACGGTAACCTGATGGAGTGAGGGTACAGGGAGTAGGTGATTTTCAACTCCCTTAACTCTTGGTGGCTGCTGTTATTAACCAAAAGGACCTGTACGATTATACATGATGAAATTGACTTTGGTCAGTTCTAACCCCAGGGATAGGAGCTGCATTAATGAGCAGTGGAGAACTGACTGAAGATTTCAGCTGAGGGACTTTCGTGGTGGTCCAGTGGTTGCGACTGTACATGTTCACTGCAGCGGTGCAGGTCTGATCCTTGGGTCAGGGAACTAGGATTCCGCATGACGCACGGCAGCCTCGAAAAAAAAAAAAAAAAGATTTCGGCTGGGCAGAGCGCACTAGGCAGAGCTAATCTCACACGCACGCACCCAAC